>NC_138167.1:28318574-33118574 GCF_964165515.1 Mesoplodon bidens
CAACAGTAATACTTCCTCCACTTTTCTCCCCACTTGAAAGCCAAATCCCTTTCCAATCAAGAGAAGTTATTTCCACCTTAAATTTAAATTTATCACAAATATTCTTCCTAACCTAGTGTATAACTAGGCCAACCAATATATATTCTTACAACTGGAGAGCTCGGTTATGAGAATATGTGTTCATATTCAGTTCATAATCAAGCAGTCCTCTACACAGAAAAGTTTATTAGCCATGTTCAGGGAAAAAATTTCTTATAATCTATTACACAATTCAATCATTTTTTTGTTTGTTTTGTTCTGCTTTAATTCTTATAGTATCTAGATAGCCAAAATGAGACCTACGATTCTTGCATGCTTTTAAGCTACTGTATTACACTTTTGCCTAGAAAAAATAAGTTTCTCCATCTTAGGGGAAGTGGAAGCCAATAAACAGAACTCCTTCCTCTCAATGTGAAGGAAGGCCATCAGGCACTGCTTCCAAAGGTAGAGCAAAAATATAAACTTTATATCTCTTTTTTTGTATTCAGCTTACATTCTTTCCCTCCTACTAACATGGTATTCTAAAGAGGGAATTTTAACCTTTAGTTCTGAACAGCATTATGCATACTGTCTTATCAGAGAACTCTTATTAAAATTCAAGGCAAAACTATCTTTTTATTAGGAATAAGAAAACTACTAATCCACCATAAAGTAAAGGTCATGAGCTTATCACATATATTGTGATAATAAAGTTATGAAACAAAATCTTGATGACAGGGACTTCCCTGGTGGTGCAGTAGTTAAGAATCCGCCTGCCAATGCATGGGACACGGGTTTGAGCCCTGGCCCAGGAAGATCCCACATGTTGCGGAACAACAAAGCCCGTGAGTCACAACGACTGAGCCTACACTCTAGAGCCCACGAGCCACAACTACGGAGCATGCGCTCTAGAGCCCACGAGCCACAACTACTGAGCCTGTGTGCCACAACTACTGAAGGCCACGTGCCTAGAGCCCATGATCCACAACAAGAGAAGCCACCACAATGAGAAGTCCATGCACCACAACAAAGAGTAGCCCCCACTCGCCACAACTAGAGAAAGCTCATGAGCAGTAATGAAGGACCCAACACAGCGAAAAATACATACATACATAAATTTTTAAAATTAGTTTCTTCTTTATAACAAAGTGAATCAGTTATACATATACATCTGTTCCCATATCCCTTCCCTGTTGCATCTCCCTCCTTCCCACCCTCCCTATCCCACCCCTCCAGGCAGTCACAAAGCACGGAGCTGATCTCCCTGTGCTATGCGGCTGCTTCCCACTATCTATCTACCTTATGTTTGGTAGTGTATATATGTCCATGCCTCTCTCTCGCTTTGTCACAGCTTACCCTTCCCCCTCCCCATATCCTCAAGTCCATTCTCAAGTAGGTCAGTGTCTTTATTCCTGTTTTACCCCTAGGTTCTTCATGACATTTTTTTTCTTAAATTCCATATATACATACATAAATTTTTAAAAACATCTTTATTGGAGTATAATTGCTTTACAATGGTGTGTTAGTTTCTGCTGTATAAGAAGTGAATCAGCTACACATATACATATATCCCCATATCCCCTCCCTCTTGCGTCTCCCTCCCACCCTCCCTATCCCACTGCTCTAGGTGGTCACATAGCACCGAGCTGATCTCCCTGTGCTATGCAGCTGCTTCCCACTAGCTACCTATTTTACATTTGGTAGTGTATATATGTCCGTGCCAGTCTCACTTTGTCTCAGCTTACCCGTCCCCCTCCCCGTGTCCTCAAGTCCATTCTCTATATCTGCATCTTTATTAAATACATTTATATAAAAATATTGATGATAAAAGATTGATTATGGCTATTACTAACTATCTGAAAAAGAACTAGTTTCAGAGACTTATGCATTAGGCAATGTTTCATATCTTGGGCCAAAATCATAAAAGCAAATCATAACCCAGGTAACTAATTCAACATTTCAAAAATATTGAACATTGGGCCTCCCTGGTGGCGCAGTGGTTGAGAGTCCGCCTGCCGATGCAGGGGATACGGGTTCGTGCCCCGGTCTGGGAGGATCCCATATGCCGCGGAGCGGCTGGGCCCGTGAGCCATGGCCGCTGGGCCTGCGCATCCGGAGCCTGTGCTCCGCAACGGGAGAGGCCACAACAGTGAGAGGCCCGCATACCGCAAAAAGAAAAAATATATATATATATTGAACATTTATTTGAACAATAATAATAATTACAACCACCATTGAGTACTTTACTTTGTTCTAAGCACTTTTCACACATTACTTTAAATCTTTATCATAACCCCACAAGGTAGGTGTTAGTAGTCCTACTTTTTTTTTTTTTTTTGCTGTACGCGGGCCTCTCACTGCTGTGGCCTCTCCCGTTGCGGAGCACAGGCTCCGGACACACAGGCTCCGCGGCCATGGCTCGCGGGCCCAGCCGCTCCGCGGCATGTGGGATCTTCCGGGATAGGGGCACGAACCCGTGTCCCCTGCATCGGCAGGCGGACTCTCAACCACTGCGCCACCAGGGAAGCCCAGTAGTCCTACTTTAAGATGAGAAAATTGACGTAGAGGGTCCCAACCTCAGTCACTTTGGCTACAAAATATACATTCATTCTTTCTAGGACTCTCCCCTATTTCAGCATAGAATATATTAGGCTCCGGGAAGATTCAACAATAAGCCTATCCATGGTTTCTAATTTTAAGGGAATGGGAATAAGAGCATGTACCAAAAAACACAGGCTGACAGTACACATGCACCCCAAAAAAGCAATGTAGAGGTCAAGGAGTACAAGTCTGAACCAGATAGAGCCTGGGGCCTCCCAGCCTTTCTATTGCCTGGAGGCAAAATGGTTTCCAGACCAGAGCAGAGAATATTAAACTAGCAAATGTACAACAGTCTCAAAGAAAAACTCCGGAAGTACCCATATTCTCCAGCACCCCAATCCCTCTTGTGGATTTTAACCCAAACCCTCACTCAGAGTGAAGAAGTTAGAGTGGAATTCTCAGGGTAACGTTCACTGAGTTTCAAAGCCAGCAACTTGGGCCTAGAAGCCATTAAAACAAGCTTGTCTTAGGGAACAATGGCTTGTCAGCAATATGGGTGGCTGAGTATACTCTGCCATCTCAAGTGAAGATTAATATGTAGCCATTAAAATTTCAGCTAATCACCTATAAATTATGAACATCTACTATAATATGCCTTCTGACACATAGCCCTGAAATTGCTTTCGATGATGTCAACAGTGATCTTCATATTGCTACATCAAGTGGTCACTTCCTGGCCTTCATCACATCAGACTACTCAGCAGCATTTGACAAAACTGTCCATTCCTTCCATTCTGAAGTAGGCTTTTCTGTTTTTTTGACACCACAATGCCCTGTTTTTCCCTTCTTAGATTCTCAGACATGCAATCTCTCACTGTCAGAGCATAATTCCAGGCCTTCTTCATCTGTCTATCTTCACTTTTATATTAGGTTATTTAATCTATTCTTTGGCTTTAAATACCATCTACATGATGATAACTTCCAAATGTACATCATCAGCCCAGATTTGCCTCTAAGTAAAGGCTCATGCATACAACTATCTTCTAGACGTATATGTGTGGTTGTCTTATGGGACCACAAGAATTAACATTTAAATTTTAAATATTTATTTTATACCACAAGCACCACCCCAATCTTGGTCCTTACCGAGTCTACCCCTTGTCAATAAATGATATCACCATCTACTTGATTCCTTAGGCCATAAATGAGTCATCCTTTTCAACTCCTTTTTAAACGACCAACCCTACTCGTCACCACCTCATAAATTGTCAATTTCAACTCCAAAACGTATCTCACAGCTGTCCTCTTCTCTCCCTATCTCCTGTCATCAGTTTAATTCAAGATTTTCTTCCTTCTCATGGACCACCTCAAAAGCATCCTATCTCTCTTGTTCCCCCTCCAATTCATCCTCCACATAACATCCAGAGTAAACATTTGAAAAATGTAAACATAGTCGTGCAATTTCACTACCCTAAAAATCTTTAATAGCTTCCCACAGTACTTCAAATAAAACCTCTTTTTTTTGGACTATAAGACTTGCCCCTGTCTACCTCTTAAACTTCATTATAGGTCAGTATTCCCTCTTTCTCTTTGATCCAGACAGCTTGCCTTCTTTTACATCATTTTACACACCAAACCCTTCCCATCTGATGGCCCTTGTACTTGCTATATCTTCTTCCTGGAATGTTCTTAGCACCATGCTTGCATGGCTGACTTTTTTTATCTTTTCAGCCTCTGGCTCTAAACACCCAGTCTAAAGTAGGTCCCCCAGCCCTACTATTATTCTCCTTCATAGTTCCTGTTTGTTTTCCCTCATAAAACTTATATTTTGGAATTATATTAATACTTTTATTTGTTTTATATTTCCCTTACTAGAAAATAAGCTCCATTTAGGCACAGAATATACATATCTGTTTGGTTCATACAAGTACAAAATTAAACAAATGGTTAACTAAGGTGATCTTCAATATATTGTTCAGAGAAAAAAAAATCAAGGAAAATTTATAGTATAATACCAATTTTGATTAAAATGTGTGTGTGTGTGTGTGTATATATATATACACACACACACACACACAAAGAAACATAGAAGAAATTATACCAGAATGTATCAACTATATTCTAATTGTTTTTCACTATTTGTGGGTTTTCCTAATTCCTTGAAATATATTTTACTTTTAAAATAAGAAGCATAAAACTTTTAAGCAGTGTTCTAGTTTTTTAAGTCATTCTATTATGAAAAGTGAAAACTGGCAATAATAAGAAATCCACAGATCAATTATGATTAGTTCAGCTCATGGGAAATATGTTGGTTCTTTCCCAGACGATGGAATACATTAGTTATCAACCAAGTGATTAATCTTCTTGACTTGAAATAAAATTTAAGTCTTAGCTAATGCTACCACTAAATAAAGATTTTCTAATTCTTTGGAAAATGTACAGCTGCATATAATTCTGTTCAGATCAGAGAGGGTTAAATCTTTGAGGCAAGCAATTATTAAAAACAGTTGTTAATCGTATACACCAGAAACAGCTACTTTTGAAAGAATTGTAATTTGTATCCTAAAACATCTTTTTCTGAATATCAACAATACTGGGTTGTCAGAAGTACCTACAAATCTGATTACAGTAACCTCCGGCACAATGAATATATCTAAATATGTGGACAGCAGAGCAGTTTAACATAATTATACAGTACTAAGTTTCTTCATTTCATAAATTGAAAACTGTTAGAAAAAAATGTTTTTACTAACCAAGTGTGAAAGTTCTCAGTCACTTGAAAAAGCATGTAAACTGTTAATTTTGTTAGAAAATAAAACACTGTTTCTTGTAAAACTTTAAGCAAAAAAAAACAATTCACAATCAAGTCATTGAAAAATTTCCTTTGTTTTATGCTTGAGCTAATCGGATAAATACCTGATTTTCCAATTTAGGAACAAATCTTACAGAAAATAACAGAATGGAAATGCTTCTGATTTTTAAATCAACTAACTGTTAAATTCCTTCAGAAGAACAGTATTGGAAAGAATATTCAACTATTCATTGCACCAAGCAAATGAACTCTGTTATGAGAAAAATGTTCAAGAAGGTTTAATATATGGTGAAGGCTCAGAACAATCACACAATCTCACATTCATTTGTCAACTAAAATGAAAGTGATGAAGAAAAAAGGTCATGTGGACTAGTGCACATCTTTATTTCAGTTATTAAATTAGAATTAAATCTTAGTAGCAGTGATATATAGAGGACAGTCTCCAGAGATTAGACAAGAAGACTAGATAAACTGAATAGTGCAGATAGAATATTAAGACAAAGTAAAATAAAAACACTCAATTTAGGGCTATATATATCTAACCTGCATAAAGGATGCCAAGTGTAAGCATGCACAAGTGCACATGCATGCATGCACAAACACACACGCTCACATACACATACACACACAACCAAAATTGAAGATTTACATTCTTAAACACTTCCTTCTGGGAGTTAAACACTGGGATTACCAGAGAATCCATGGACATTTTCCTCTGAGGGAAAAAGATAAGAGTTCTGTCATGTAACTCATTATCCAAGACTTTTTTTTTTTTTTTTTACAAATCAGTGATCTGAAATTCACTTAATTAAAAGCAGACAAGTAGAAAATCTGAAGGTTTTGTCTAGATCTTACATTATTATAGATGAGTGAGATGTGGTTATAGATGTACACACACACAGACAGAAAGAGAAGTAAATTGACTTCCTTCTAATATTCTTGGTTAAGACAGAATATTTTATATAAGGAAATTTCATTCACTTTTTGAGATGTTTTATTTTTAGGAATGAACCTAAATCAATTACCATAAAAAAAGAACACCTTGATTATATCTCTGTAATTATCACACATAAAATATAGACAAGGGCTTCCCTGGTGGTGCAGTGGTTGAGAGTCCGCCTGCCCATGTAGGGGACACGGGTTCATGCCCCGGTCCAGGAGGATCCCACATTCTGTGGAGCGGCTGGGCCCATGAGCCATGGCCGCTGAGCCTGCGTGTCTGGAGCCTGTGCTCCACAACAGGAGAGACCACAACAGTGAGAGGCCCGCGTACCACCAAAAAAATATATATATATATATAAATATATATATATATATATATATATATATATATATATATAGAGAGAGAGAGAGAGAGAGAGAGAGGGAGAGAGAGACAAGACTAAACTCCATCAATTAAAAAAATTAGATTATAGTATTTTCAAACTTAAAACATTTAATATTAAATCATGTTTTAAAAAATAACAATAATGTAAGGAACTGCTTTTACTATGTCATTCATGGCTATTAATTCTGTGATTAGTGATGTTTTACCATGTGAAGAGAAAAGAAATGGACTCAATTTATCCAGGAGGTCCTTACTGGGGAATATGGGTTAATTTTGTTCACATACCAGTGGGATTTTCATTTATGTGAGAAAAATATTTTTAAATAAATTGGGCAGATTATTATTTTAATATGCTCAATTATTTTACATTAGATTATTTTATTTAGATGATTTCCTAAATTTAATTGAAATAAACTTGAAAAATGTATTCACACCAACTCTGAAATTTTTGAATATTTAAAAGCAGTTCTATAGACACGTGCAATAAATGTTGTTGATTGGCATTCACTAAAAAGTAGGCAATAATTAATTTCATATACTCAAACTAATTTTTAATCAATTATCTTAAAATTCCTCCAAATCAATAATTCCTAGATTTTTTTGAATTATTAAATTCTCTTACTGTCTTTCTTTATGATGCAACACTCTTCCTCCCCATCCTGAAATTACTGTATTTAAGACAGATCTTTAGGATAGTTTCAACATGGAAATTCTTAAATTCTCAATGCTTATTTTTGTGAGTTTTATTCATTTTAATTTTTTGTTCAGAACTTTATAGAAAAGTAGAAACACTGCAAAGCTAAGTCTACAAATTATTTTCATTCAAAAGCAGTCAGAATAAACTTTTAGTTCTGTCTATGGCAAATTAGGTTGTTTCAGACCAACTTTTCCCCTGAGAACAACTAGAAAAGTCAAACAAAATATTAAAACAATTGTTTTGCATGCACAAGAGAGCTAACAAAAATTTAGAAATTGTGGAAACAAAAACCTGGAAAAAAGAGAAGCAAAAAGAGGAGCCTGGTAGGATCCTGTATTTGAAAAAGAGAAGCAAGTTGAGCAGAAATTTCCACAGTCTCATCCACCTAGGAGAGACAATGGAGTTTAAAAAAATACATGCATGTTCATTCTATATTTCTTTACACATTTTGATATGTTTTTAACTTTTTAAAATAGGGATTAAAAATAAAGTAACAAATGTTCGGGGTTAGGATCTCAAAAGGCTACACCAAGGAGTAAAGATGAATTAAAAAATTAATCCTCAGGAGGAATAAAGCTCAACTTAGTCAGTCAAATCTTAACTGAACTACAGTGTATTTTTCTAGCCTAGCTGTCTCCCCATAAGCAAAAGTAAACTCACTCTGAAGAAATATAAATTTATTCAAAGCCTCAAGTTATCACTAATTGTTCCTATACAATATCCAGCAATTATTATCAGGCATGAGAACTTCTGCTTCCAGCTCAAATGGAGTCACTTATAATAGACAAATACTTCTGAGAACCAGAAAGGGTAAATAAAATACAAAAACATATTATTTGATATTATTGTGGAGATGCAAAGACAGCCAAGTGCTGAAAAGCCTAATGCTGGAGAGAAGGGAAATTAACGTGAGCCCAACTTTTGCTTGGAACAAACAGTGACAAAGAAAAGAGAAAGTCCAGATAAAAATGGAGAGAGAAGCAAAGCCAGAAGTCTCAGCAACAATTTGCCATACTTTTGAGAACTGTATAACTAAACAGAGGCAGGAGTTTTGTGAAGCTAGAAAAGCTATCTGAAACCAAATTCCTTTCAAATTTCAGGAAAACTAAAGGTATAAGGTCCAATTACATACAAAGTTACCATTAAAAAAGGAGATTAGAGGGCAGAATAATACCCCTACTGGAAATGAA
Organism: Mesoplodon bidens; assembly: GCF_964165515.1. NCBI lineage: Eukaryota > Metazoa > Chordata > Mammalia > Artiodactyla > Ziphiidae > Mesoplodon > Mesoplodon bidens. The sequence goes on from NC_138167.1 coordinate 28,327,160, forward strand.
TGCATGACAAAAGATATACTAAAAACCAGATCAAAACTGTAATGTAGTATTTCAAATGGAGATAAACACATAAAGAAAATTATAGAAAACATGAACAGTATAAATCAGAATTAGAAACACTGAGAAATGAGGTGACAGAAATCAAGGAAGAAATATATATACAATAAAACATTTTAGAAATGACAGAAACTAGTAAGGACACAAGAATAAATAAGTGCAATACATAATACCTTAATACAAGTTGGAAGGAAATTTTTGTTTTTAAGAATCAAAAAAAAATGAAGAGTTGAGAGAAGGTAGCAAATTACATGAAGAAAATCAAAGCAAAGAACAAACAAATATTAAAAACAAAATTCATTAGCACATGACTTAGAGAAAAATAAAATTAGATTTTCACCAGACTTTTTGATGGAAATGCTTTATGACAAAAGAACATGGAATAACATACTTAATATACCTAAGGAAAGTGTGATCAAAAGATTTTCTATTCTTCATATTTAAAGGGCACAGATTGTTATCAACATAGAAGAACCAGGGGAATATTTTTCCCATGAACTTTTCTTAAGAATCTATACTAGAGATCATGCTTTCAATAACCACAATGCCTAGAGAGATATAGATTTTCCTTGACTTACAATGGGATTACATCCTGATGAACCCATCATAAGTTGAAAATATCCTGTCAAAAATGCATTTAATATACCTAACCTACTGAACATCTCAGCTTAGCCTTAGCCTACCTTAAAAGTGCTTACTTTTAAGAACACTTTTAAGAACATTTAACACTAGTCTACAGTTGGGCAAAATAATCTAACACAAAACCTATTTTATAATAAATATATTATAAACATTTTATACTAAAGTGTGGAATATCTCATGTAATTTATTAAATACTGTACTGAAAGTGAAAACCAGAATGGTCCTGTAGGTACAGAATGGTTGTAAGTGTTTCAGTTGTTTACCCTCATGATTGTGTGGCTGGCTGGGAGCTGTGGCTTCCTGCTGCTTCCCAGCATCACTAGAGAGTATTTCTAGCTCTGGAAGAGATCAAAATTCCAAGTTCAAAGTATGGTTTCTACTGAATGCCATTCACACTATTGTAAAGTCACAAAATCATAAATTGAACACATGGAGTAGTGGAGAGAATTATTTATAGAACTAAGACTAAATTAGAGCTAAATGAGAGTATGCAGTGGCAATATGATTTGATAATGTTGATACAGGGTAATATTATTCTAACAAACAAGTGAGAATTCCCAGTGATCTAGGCACTAAACATCAATGGATACTAACACTAAAAAAGAGTGCCTCCTAATGAAAATTCACATGACCAATGATAGATTTGTTAAAATAACTAAACCTGTGTCTGATCACCATTTTGAGTCAGCCTGTCAAACTGAAGATATACAAAGAACAGAAAAACATGAACTGAACCATAAGCATATAGTCACTAAGATCCTGACTATGGAACTATAGATCAAATGGTCCAGATTCTCTAGGAGACAAGTTGAAAGAAAACCAAAGGAATGCAGGGAAAGTTGTAGGTGAAAACAAAGAAATGTATGCCAGTTCTTTTTTTTTTTTAGTGTTTAAGACTGAACTATAATGTCGAGAGGTACACACTTGGATGAAAAAACCATAAATGCACAGGCACACACACACGTCATTACTCCATGAAAACAGAGAGCTCTGATTAAGAGGAGCATGTGGCAGGAATCTTTGGGTAGCTGGCAAAGTTCTATTTTTTGACTTTGCTAATGGTTACAAAGATGTTTGCCTTATAATAATTCACTAAGTTTTCCACTTTTTATATTGTTTTCTCTATATTTACAATAAAAAGAGAAAAAATTCAAAATAAAGACTTCCCCATTAAAAACAATTAAGACAATTCACTCTGGCTGTATAAATGCAAAATTGCACAAACAAATTTTAAAGGGATTTATTCATTCAGAATAAAAATGATCCTTGAAGGAAACATACAAATGCAACAAGAAATGAAGAGGACGTGATAGGAAATATATGAAAATATATGGAAAATAAAAGACTATTGATGATATAAAACATAATAAAATGCCTTGTGTGTTTAAATTATATGCAAAATTGGCACTCATTATAATGACACCAAAGACGGGAGTGGAGATAATAAGTTACTTTTTTTTTTAACATCTTTATTGGAGTATAATTGCTTTACAGTGCTGTGTTAGTTTCTGCTATGTAACAAAGTGGATCAGCTATATGTATACATATAACCCCATATCCCCTAGTGCTTGTTTCTCCTTCCCACTCTCCCTATCCCACAAGTCTAGTTGGTCACAAAGCACCGAGCTGATCTCCCTGTGCAATTAAGCTGCTTCCTACTAGCTTTCTATTTTACATTTGGTAGTGTATATATGTCAATGCTGCCCTCGCACTTTGCCCAAGCTTATCTTTCCCCCTCCCTGTGTCCTCAAGTCCATTCGCTATATCTCTATCTTTATTCATGTCCTGCCCCAAGGTTCATCAGAACCAATTTCTTTTTTTTTAGATTCTATATTTATGTGTTAGCATACGGTATTTGTTTTTCATTTTCTGATTTACTTCACTCTGTATGACAGGCTCTAGGTCCATCCACCTCACTACAAATAACTCAATTTCGTTTCTTTTTATGGCTGAGTAATATTCCATTGTAAATATATGCCACATCATCTTTACCCATTCATCTGTCAGTGGACACTTAGGTTGTTTCCATGTCCTGGCTATTGTAAATAGTGCTACAGTGAACATTTTGATACATGACTCTTAGAATTATGGTTTTCTCAGGGTATATGCCCAGTAGTGGGATTGCTGGGTTATATGGTAGCTCTATTTTTAGGTTTTTAAGGAACCTCCATACTGTTCTCCATAGTGGCTGTATCGATTTACATTCCCACCAACAGTGCAAGAGGGTCCCCTTTTCTCCACACCCTCTCCAGAATTTATTGTTTCTAGATTTTTTGATGATGGCCATTCTGACCGGTCTGAGGTGATACCTCATTGTAGTTTTGATTTGCATTTCTCTAATGATTAGTGATGTTGAGCATCCTTTCATGTGTTTCTTGTCAATCTGTATACCTTCTTTGGAGAAATGTCTATTTAGGTCTTCTGGCCATTTTTGGATTGGGTTGTTTGTTTTTTTGATATTGAGCTGCATGAGCTATTGTGTATTTTGGAGATTAATCCTTTGTCTGTTGTTTCATTTGCAAATAATTTCTCCCATTCGGAGGATTGTCTTCTAATCTCCTTTACTGTCTCCTTTGTTATGCAAAAACTTTTAAGTTTCATCAGGTCCCATTTGTTTATGTTTCTTTTTATTTCCATTTCTCTAGGAGGTGGGTCAAAAAGGATCTTGCTGTGATTTATGTCATAGAGTGTTCTGTCTATGCTTTCCTCTAAGAGTTTTATAGTGTCTCGCCTTACATTTAAGTCTTTAATCCATTTGAGTTTATTTTAGTATACAGTGTTAGGGAGTGTTCTAATTTCATTCCTTTACATGTAGCTGTCCAGTTTTCCCAGCACCACTTATTGAAGAGGCTTTCTCTTCCCCACTGTATATTCTTGCCTTGTTTATTAAAGATAAGGTAACCATATGTGCATGGCATGGGTTTGTCACTGGGATATCTATCCTGTTCCATTGATCTATATTTCTATTTTTGTCCCCATATCATACTGTCTTGATTATTGTAGCTTTGAGGTATAGTTTGAGGTTAGAGAGCCTGATTCCTCCATCTCTGATTTTCTTTCTCAAGACTGCTTTAGCTATTCAGGGTCTTTCATGTTTCCATACAAATAGTGATTTTTTTCTTGTTGTTGTTCTAGGTCTTTTAAAAATGCCATTGGTAGTATGATAGGGATTGCACTGAATCTGTAGATTGCTTTGCGTAGTAGAGTCATTTTCACAATGTTGATTCTTCCAGTCTAAGAACATGATATATCTCTCCATCTGTTTGTATCATCTTTAATTTCTTTCATCAGTGTCTTATAGTTTTCTGCATACAGGTCTTTGGTCACCTTAGTTAGGTTTATTCCTAAGTATTTCATTCTCTTTTGTTGTGATAGTAAATGGGATTATTTCCTTAAATTCTCTTTCAAATTTTTCATCACTTGTGTTTAGGACTGCAAGAGATTTCTGTACATTAATTTTGTATCTTGCTACCTTATCAAATCTACTGATTGGCTCTAGTAGTTTTCTGGGAGCATCTTTAGAATGCTCTCTGTATAGTAGTATCATGTCATCTGCCAACAGTGACAGTTTTACTTCTTTTTCAGTTTGGATTCCTTTTATTTCTTTTTCTTTTCTGATTCCTAGCAGTGGCTAAAACTTCCAGACTATGTTGAATAATAGCAGAGAGAGTGGGAAACCTCGTCTTGTTCTGGATCTTAGAGGAATGGTTTCAGTTTTTCATCATTGATAATGATGTTGGCTGTGGGTTAGTCACAATATGGCCTTTATTATGTTGATGCAGGTTCCCTCTATGCCTACTTTCTGGAGAGCTTTTATTATAAATGGGTGCTGAATTTTGTCAAAAGCTTTTTCTGCATCATTGTGATTACCATATGCTTTTCATCCTTCTATTTGTTAATATGGTGTATCACATTGATTGATTTGCACATATTGAAGAATCCTTACATTTCTGGGATAAACTTCACTTGATCATAGTGTATGATCCTTTTAATGTGTTGTTGGATTCTGTTTGCTAGTATTTTGTTGAGGATTTTAGCATCTATGTTCATCTATGATATTGGCCTGTAGTTTTTTTCTTTGTGCCATCTTTATCTGGTTTGGTATCAGGGTGATGGTGGCATCATAGAATGAGTTTTGGAGTGTTCCTCCCTCTGCTATATTTTGAGAGTTTGAGAAGGAAAGGTCTTAGCACTTCTCTAAATGTTGGATAGAAGTTGCCTATGAAGCCATCTGGTCCTGGGTTTTTGTTTGTTGGAAGATTTTTCATCACAGTTTCAATTTCACTGCTTGTGATTTGTCTGTTTATATTTTCTATTCCTTCCTGGTTCTGTCATGGAAGGCTGTGCTTTTCTAAGAATTTGTAGATTTCTTCCAAGTTGTCCATTTCATTGGCATATAGTTGCTTGTAGTAATCTCTCAAGATCCTTTATATTTCTACAGTGTCAGTTGTTACTTCTCCTTTTTCATTTCTAATTCTGTTGATTTGAGTCACCTCCCTTTTTTTTCTTGATGAGTCTGGCTAATGGTTTATCAATTTTTTTTATCTTCTCAAAGAACCAGCTTTTATTTTTATTGATCTTTGCTATTGTGTCCTTCACTTCTGTTTCTTTTATTTCTGATCTGATCTTTTTGATTTCTTTCCTTCTGCTAACTTTGGGGGTTTTTGTTCTTTTTCAAATTGCTTTAGGTGTAAGGTTAGGTTGTTTATTTGAGATGTTTCTGTTTCTTGAGATAGGATTGTACTGCTATAAACTTCCCTCTTAGATCTGCTTTTGCTGCATCCCATAGCTTTTGGGTAGTCGTGTTTTCATTGTCATTTGTTTCTAGGTATTTTTTTATTTCCTCTTTGAGTTCTTCAGTGATCTCTTAGTTATTAGGTAGCATATGTTTTAGCCTCCATGAGTTTGTATTTTTTACAGGTTTTTTTCCTGTATTTGATATCTATCTCATAGCACTGTGGTCGGAAAGGATACTTGATACAGTTTCAATTTTCTAAGATTTACCAAGGCTTGATTTGTGACCTAAGATATGATCTATCCTGGAGAATGTTCCATGAGTACTGAGAAGAAAGTGTATTTTGTTGTTTTTGGATGGAATGTCCTATAAATATCAATTAAGACCATCTTGTTTAATGTATCATTTAAAGCTTGTGTTTTCTTATTTATTTTCATTTTGGATGATCTGTCCATTGGTGAACGTGGGTTGTGAACATCCTCTACTATTATTGTGTCACTGTCGATTTCCCCTTTTATGGCTGTTAGCATTTGCTTTATGTATTAAGGTGCTCCTATGTTGGGTGCATAAAAATTAACAATTGTTATATCTTCTTCTTGGATTGATCCCTTGATCATTATGCAGTGTCCTTCTTTGTCTCTTGTAATAGTCTTTATTTTAAAGTCTATTTTTCCTGATATGAGAGTTGCTACTCTGGATTTCTTTTGATTTCCATTTGTATGGAATATCTGTTTTCATCCCCTTTTAGTCTGTATGTGTCCCTAGATCTGAAGTGGGTCTCTTGTAGACAGCATATATACGGGTCTGGTGTTGGTATCCACTCAGCCAGTCTATGTCTTTTGGTTTGAGCCTTTAATCCATTTACATTTAAGGTAATTATTGAGACATATGTTCCTATTACCATTTTCTTAATTGTTTTGGGTGTGTTTTTGTAGGTCTTTTCCTTCTCTTGTGTTTCCTGCCTAGAGAAGTTCCTTTAGCATTTGTTGTAAAGCTGGTTTGGTGGTGCTGAATTCTCTTAACTTTTGCTTGTCTGAAAAGGTTTTAATTTCTCCATCAAATCTGAATCAGATCCTTGCTGGGTAATCTTGGTTGTACGTTTTACCCTTTCATCATTTTAAATAAGTCCTGCCACTCCCTTCTGGCTTGCAGAATTTCTGCTGAAAGATCAGCTGCTAACATTATGGGGCTTCCCTTGTATATTATTTGTTGTTTTTCCCTTGCTGCTTTTAAATTTTTTCTTTGTATTTCATTTTTGATAGTTTGATTAACATGTGTCTTGGCATGTTTCTCCTTAGATTTATTCTGTATGGGACTCGCTGCACTTCCTGGACTTGATTGACAACTTCCTTTCCCATATTAGGGAAGTTTTCTACTAAAATCTCTTCAGATATTTTCTCAGAACCTTTCTCTTTCTCTTCTTCTTCTGGGACCCGTATAATTCGAATGTTGGTGTGTTTAATGCCATCCCAGAAGTCTCTGAGACCATCCTCAATTCTTTTAGTTATTTTTTCTTTATTCTGCTCTGCAGTAGTTATTTCCACTATTTTATCTTCCATATTCCTTATCCGTTCTTCTGCCTCAGTTATTCTGCCGTTGATTCTTTCTAGAGAATTTTTCATTTCATTTATTGTGTTGTTCAGCATTGTTTATTTGCTCTTAAGTTCTTCTATGTCCTTTTTAAACCTTTCTTGTATTTGCTCCATTCTAGTTTCAAGATTTAGGATCATCTTTACTTTCATTATTCTGAATTCTTTTTCAGGTAGACTGCCTATTTCCTCTTCATTTGGTAGGTCTGGTGGATTTTTACCTTGCTCCTTCATCTGCTGCATATTTTTCTGTCTTCTCATTTTGTTTAACTTACTGTGTTTGGGGTCTCCTTTTTGTAGGCTGCAGGTTTGTAGTTCCCATTGTTTTCAGTGTCTACCCCCAGCGGGTAAAGTTGGTTCAGTGGGTTGTGTAGGCTTCCTGGTGGAGGGCACTGATGCCTGTGTTCTGGTGATGAGACTGGATCTTGTATTTCTGGTGGGCAGGACCGAGTCCAGTGGCATGTTTTGGGGTGTCTGTGACCTTAGTATGATTTTAGGCAGCCTCTCTGCTAATGGGTGTGTTTGTGTTCCTTTCTTGCTTGTTGCTTGCCATGGGTCATCCAGCACTATAGTTTGCTGGCCTTTGGGTGGAGCTGGGTCTTAGCATTGAGATGGAGATCACTGAGAGAGCTCTCGCCAATTGATATTACTTGGGGCCAGGAGGTCTCAGGTGGTCCAGTGTCCTGAACTGAGCTCTCCTACCTCAGAGGGTCAGGACTCAGAACAGGCCAGAGCACCAAGACCCTGTCAGCCACATGGCTGAGAAGAAATTGAGAAAAAAAAGAAAGGAGAAAAAAATTTTTTAATCTTAAAAATGTTATTAAAATAAAAAAAATAATAATTAAAAATGAAGACAGCAACCAAACAATAAACAAATCCACCAATGATAACAAGTGCTAAAAACTATACTAAGGTAAACATAAAAACCAGAAACAAATCAGATGCAGAAAGCAAACCCCAAGGCTTCAGTTGCTCCCAAAGTCCACCATCTGAATTTTGGAATAATTCGTTATCTATTCATGTATTCCACAGATGCATGGTTTATCAAGTTGATTGTGGGAATTTAATCTGCTTCTCCTGAGGCTGTATGGAGAAATTTCCTTTTGTCTTCTTTCTCACAGCTCCTGAGGTTCAACTTTGGTTTTGGCCCCACCTCTGCGTGTAGGTCACCCTCAGGCATCTGTTCCCACCTAAGACAGGATGGGGTTAAAGCAGCGGCTGATTAGGTGGCTCTTGCTCATTCAGGCTGGGGGTGGGAGAGGTACAGTAGTTATAATTGGAATGCCTGGCGAGCTTTCAGAGGCAGAGGCTGGCATGATGTTGCAACAGCCTGAGGCACACCATGTGTTCTCCTGGGTAACTTGTCCCTGTACCACAGGACCCTGGCAGGGGCATGCTGCACAGGCTTCCTGGCTGATGTGGATAGTGACCTGTGCTTGCACACAGGATTCTTGGTGGCTGCAGCAGCAACATTAGAATTTCATGTCCATCTTTGCAGTCTGAGCTGATAGCCGTGGCTCCTGCCTGTCTCTGGAGCTCGTGTAGGGAGTGCTCAGCCTTCTGTGGGCAGACGGGGAAGGAATCTCCTCTACTCATGTACCCTGAAACAATGGTTTCTTGCCTCTTAGGCAGGTCCAGAGTTTTTCCTGGACTCCCTCCTGGCTAGCTGTGGCACACTAGCCCCTTCCGGCTATGTTCATGCAGCTAACCCCAGTCCTCTTCCTGGGATCTGACTTCAGAAGCCAGAGCCTCAGCTCCCAGGCCCCACCCACCCTGGCAGGTGAGCAGACAAGCCTCTCAGGTTGGTGAGTGCTGGTCAGCACTGATCCTCTGTGAAGGAATCTCTGTGCTTTGCCCTCTGCACCCCTGTTGCTGTGTTCTCCTCTGTGGCTCCAAAGCTTCCCCACCCCCAAACCCAACCCCTGTCTCCACCAATGAAGGGGCTTCCTAGTGTGTGGAAACTTTTCCTCCTTCACAGCTCCCTCCAGAGGTGCAGGTTTTGTCCCTATTCTTTTGTCTTTGTTTTTTCTTTTTTCTTTTTCCCTACGCAGGTAGATGGGGATTTTCTTGCCTTTTGGGAAGTCTGAGGTCTTCTACCAGCGTTCAGTAGGTGTTCTGTAGGAGTTGCTCCATATGTAGATGCATTTTTGATGTATTTGTGGGGAGGAAGGTGATATCCATGTCTTACTTCTCCACCATCTTGAAGGTCCCTCTTGAGTTAAATGTTTTAAAGACCAAGCATTTTCAGAGAAGTTGTTACAAAACTAGTTTATAACAGATTCTAAAATATCCAGACTGGGTGTTGAAATCTTTAGGGTAACTATTAAAATAATGGTAAAAGAAAGTAAAACTAACAAGCTAATATTGGGGAAAATATATAGTGATATAGATAGATGATAGATAGACAGATAGGAAGAAAGAAAGATAGATGATAGATAAATATCCAAATCCAGGAAGGAAAGAAAGGAAAGATAAAGAATTTAAAATATGTGAATAAAATAAAAAGAAATGGTAAAATAGTTTTACTCAAACATATTGATAATTAAGTTAACTGTAAATGATCTAAACACTCCATACAAAAACAAAAATTATGGACTTCCGGGTAAGATGGCGGAAGAGTAAGACGCGGAGGTCACCTTCCTCCCCACGGATACACCAGAAATACAGCTACACGTGGAACAACTCCTACAGAACACCTACTGAATGCTGGCAGAAGACCCCAGACCTCCCAAAAGGCAAGAAACTCCCCACATACCTGGGTAGGGCAAAGCGGAGAGATTCCCGCACAGAGGATCGGTGCCGAGCAGCACTCACCAGCCTGAGAGGCTTGTCTGCTCGCCCACCAGGGCGGGCGGCGCTGGAAGCTGAGGCTCGGGCTTCGGTCAGAGCGCAGGGAGAGGACTGGGGCTGGCGGCGAGAACTCAGCCTGAAGGGGGCTAATGTGCCACAGCTAGCCGGCAGGGAGTCCAGGAAAACTCTGGAGCTGCCAAAGAGGCAAGAGACTTTTTCTTCCCTCTTGGTTTCCTGATGCGTGAGGAGAGGGGATTAAGAGCGCTGCTTAAAGGGGCTCCACAGACGGGCGCGAGTCACGACTGAAAGCGCGGAGCCCAGTGACGGGCGTGGGACGCTGGGGCTGCTGCTGCCGCCGCCAAGAAGCCTGTGTGTGAGCGCAGGTCACTGTCCACACCGCCCTTCCGGGAGCCTGTGCAGCCCGCCACTGCCGGGGTCCCGGGATCCAGGGGCGGCTTCCCTGGGAGAACGCACGGCGCGCCTCGGGCTGGTACAACGTCACGCCGACCTCTGCCGCTGCAGGCTCGCCCCGCACTCCGTGCCCCTCCCTCCCGCCCGGCCTGAGTGAGCCAGAGTCCCCGAAGAGGCTGCTCCTTTAACCCTGTCCTGTCTGAGCGAAGAACAGACGCCCTCCGGCGACCTACACGCAGAGGCGGGGCCAAATCCAAAGCTGAGACCCAGGAGCTGTGAGAACAAAGAAGAGAAAGGGAAACCTCTCCCAGCAGCCTCAGAAGCAGCGGATTAAAGCTCCATAATCAACCTGATGTACCCTGCATCTGTGGAATACATGAATAGACAACAAATCATTCCAAATTGAGGAGCCAGGAGTCAGTGCTGTGCCTCTGAGGTGGGAGAGCCAACTTCAGGACACTGGTCCACAAGAGACCTCCCAGCTCCACATAATATCAAACGGCGAAAATCTTCCAGAGATCTCCATCTCAACACCAGCACCCAGCTTCACTCAACGACCAGCAAGCTACAGTGCTGGACACCCTATGCCAAACAACTAGCAAGACAGGAACACAACGCCACCCATTAGCAGAGAGGCGGCCTAAAATCATAAAAAGTCCGCAGACACCCCAAAACACACCACCAGTCGTGGACCTGCCCACCAGAAAGACAAGATCCAGCCTCATCCACCAGAACACAGGCACTAGTCCCCTCCACCAGGAAGCCTACACAACCCACTAAACCAACCTTAGCCACTGGGGACAGACACCAAAAAAAACGGGAACTACGAACCTGCAGCCTTCAAAAAGGAGACCTCAAACACAGTAACATAAGCAAAATGAGAAGACAGAAAAACACACAGCAGGAGAAGGAGCAAGATAAAAACCCACCAGACCTAACAAATGAAGAAATAATAGGCAGTCTACCTGAAAAAGAATTCAGAATAATGATGGTAAAGATGATCCAAGATTCTATTTCCCAGATCCAAAATCTTGGAAATAGAATAGACAAAATGCAAGAAACAGTTAACAAGGACCTAGAAGAACTAAACATGAATCAAGCATTGATTAAAAACACAATAAATGAAATGAAAAATACTCTAGATGGGATCAATAGCAGAATAACTGAGGCAGAAGAACGGATAAGTGAGGTGGAAGATAAAATAGTGGAAATAACTGCTGCAGAGCAAAATAAAGAAAAAAGAATGAAAAGAACAGAGGACACTCTCAGAGACCTCTGGGACAACATTAAACGCACCAACATTCGAATTATAGGGGTTCCAGAAGAAGAAGAGAAAAAGAAAGGGACTGAGAAAATATTTGAAGAGATTATAGTTGAAAACTTCCCTAATATGGGAAAGGAAATAGTTAATCAAGTCCAGGAGGCACAGAGAGTCCCATACAGAATAAATCCAAGGAGAAATATGCCAAGACACATATTAATCAAACTGTCAAAAATTAAACACAAAGAAATCATATTAAAAGCAGCAAGGCAAAAACAACAAATAACACACAAGGGAATCCCCATCAGGATAACAGCTGATCTCTCAGCAGAAACTCTACAATCCAGAAGGGAGTGGCAGGACATAATTAAAGTGATGAAAGAGAAAAACCTGCAACCAAGATTACTCTACCCAGCAAGGATCTCATTCAGATTTGATGGAGAAATTAAAACGTTTACAGACAAGCAAAAGCTGAGAGAGTTCAGCACCACCAAACCAGCTTTACAACAAATGCTAAAGGAACTTCTCTAGGCAAGAAACACAACGAAGGAAAAGACCTACAATAATTAACCCAAAACAATTAAGAAAATGGGAATAGGAACATACATATCGATAGTTACCTTAAATGTAAATGGACTAAATGCTCCCACCAAAAGACACAGATTGGCTGAATGGATACAAAAACAAGACCCATATATATGCTGTCTACAAGAGACCCACTTCAGACCTAGAGACACATACAGACTGAAAGTAAGGGGATGGAAAAAGATATTCCATGCAAATGGAAACCAAAAGAAAGCTGGAGTAGCAATTCTCATATCAGAAAAAATAGACTTTAAAATAAAGACTACTAGAAGAGACAAAGAAGGACACTACATAATGATCAAGGGATTGATCCAAGAAGAAGATATAACAATTGTAAATATTTATGCACCCAACATAGGAGCACCTCAATACATAAGGCAAATACTAACAGCCATAAAAGGAGAAATCGACAGTAACACAATCATAGTAGGGGACTTTAACACCCCACTTTCACCAATGGACAGATCTTCCAAAATGAAAATAAATAAGGAAACACAAGCTTTAAATGATACATTAAACAAGATGGACTTAATTGATATTTATAGGACATTCCATCCAAAAACAACAGAATACACATTTTTCTCAAGTGCTCATGGAACATTCTCCAGGATAGATCATATCTTGGGTCACAAATCAAGCCTTGGTAAATTTAAGAAAATTGAAATTGTATCAAGTATCTTGTCTGACCACAATGCTATGAGACTAGATATCAATTACAGGAAAAGAGCTGTAAAAAATACAAACACATGGAGGCTAAACAATACACTACTTAATAACGAAGTGATCACTGAGGAAATCAAAGAGGAAATAAAAAAATACCTAGAAAAAATGACAATGGGGACACGACGACCCAAATCCTATGGGATGCAGCAAAAGCAGTTCTAAGAGGGAAGTTTATAGCAATACAATCCCACCTTAAGAAACAGGAAACATCTCGAATAAACAACCTAACCTTGCACCTAAAGCAATTAGAGAAAGAAGAACAAAAACATCCCAAAGTTAGCAGAAGGAAAGAAATCATAAAAATCAGATCAGAAATAAATGAAAAAGAAATGAAGGAAACGATAGCAAAGATCAATAAAACTAAAAGTTGGTTCTTTGAGAAGATAAACAAAATTGATAAACCATTAGCCAGACTCATCAAGAAAAGAAGGGAGAAGACTCAAATCAATAGAATTAGAAATGAAAAAGGAGAAGTAACAACTGACACTGCAGAAATACAGATCATGAGAGATTACTATAAGCAACTCTATGCCCATAAAATGGACAACCTGGAAGAGATGGACAAATTCTTAGAAATGCACAACCTGCCAAGACTGACTCAGGAAGAAATAGAAAATATGAATAGACCAATCACAAGCACTGAAATTGAAACTGTGATTAAAAATCTTCCATCAAACAAAAGCCCAGGACCAGATGGCTTCACAGGCGAATTCTATCAAACAGTTAGAGAAGAGCTAACACCCATCCTTCTCAAACTCTTCCAAACAATGTCAGAGGAAGGAACACTGCCAAACTCATTCTACGAGGCCACCATCACCTTGATACCAAAACCAGGCAAGGATGTCACAAAGAAAGAAAACTACAGGCCAATATCACTGATGAACATAGATGCAAAAATCCTCAACAAAATACTAGCAAACAGAATCCAACAGCACATTAAAAGGATCATACACCATGATCAAGTGGGGTTTATTCCAGGAATGCAAGGATTCTTCAATATACGCAAATCAATCAATGTGATACACCATATTAACAAGTTGAAGGAAAAAAACCATATGATCATCTCAATAGATGCAGAGAAAGCTTTCGACAAAATTCAACACCCATTTATGATAAAAGCCCTGCAGAAAGTAGGCATAGAGGGAACTTTCCTCAACATAATAAAGGCCATATATGACAAACCCACAGCCAACATTGTCGTCAATGGTGAAAAACTGAAACCATTTCCACTAAGATCAGGAACAAGACAAGGCTGCCCACTCTCACCACTCTTATTCAACATAGTTTTGGAAGTTTTAGCCACAGCAATCAGAGAAGAAAAGGAAATAAAAGGAATCCAAATTGGAAAAGAAGAAGTAAAGCTGTCACTGTTTGCAGATGACATGATACTATACATAGAGAATCCTAAAGAAGCTACCGGAAAACTACTAGAGCTAATCAATGAATTTGGTAAAGTAGCAGGATACAAAATTAATGTACAGAAATCTCTGGCATTCCTGTACACTAATGATGAAAAATCTGAAAATGAAATCAAGAAAACACTCCCATTTACCATTGCAACAAAAAGAATAAAGTATCTAGGAAGAAACCTACCTAAGGAGACAAAAGACCTGTATGCAGAAGATTATAAGACACTGATGAAAGAAATTAAAGATGATACAAATAGATGGAGAGATATTCCATGCTCCTGGATTGGAAGAATCAATATTGTGAAAATGACTCTACTACCCAAAGCAATCTACAGATTCAATGCAATCCCTATCAAACTACCACTGGCATTTTTCACAGAACTAGAACAAAAAATTTCAAAATTTGTTTGGAAAAACAAAAGACCCCGAATAGCCAAAGCAATCTTGAGAACGAAAAACGGAGCTGGAGGAATCAGGCTCCCTGACTTCAGACTATACTACAAAGCTACAGTAATCAAGACAGTGTGGTACTGGCATAAAAACAGAAAGATAGATCAGTGGATCAGGATAGAAAGCCCAGAGATAAACCCACGCACATATGGCCAACTTATCTTTGATAAAGGAGGCAGGAATGTACAGTGGAGAAAGGACAGCCTCTTCAATAAGTGGTGCTGGGAAAACTGGACAGGGACATGTAAAAGTTTGAGATTAGATCATTCCCTAACACCATACACAAAAATAAGCTCAAAATGGATTAAAGACTTAAATGTAAGGCCAGAAACTATCAAACTCTTAGAGGAAAACATAGGTAGAACACTCTATGACATAAATCACAGCAAGATCCTTTTGGACCCACCTCCTAGAGAAATGGAAATAAAAACAAAGATAAACAAATGGGACCTAATGAAACTTCAAAGCTTTTGCACAGCAAAGGAAACCATAAAGAAGACCAAAAGACAACCCTCAGAATGGGAGAAAATATTTGCAAATGAAGCAACTGACAAAGGATTAATCTCCAAAATTTATAAACAGCTCATGCAGCTCAATAGCAAAAAAACAAACAACCCAATCCAAAAATGGGCAGAAGACTTAAATAGGCATTTCTCCAAAGAAGATATACAGACTGCCAACAAACACATGAAAGAATGCTCAACATCATTAATCATTAGAGAAATGCAAATCAAAACTACAATGAGATATCATCTCACACCAGTCAGAATGGCCATCATCAAGAAATCTAGAAACAATAAATGCTGGAGAGGGTGTGGAGAAAAGGGAACACTCTTGCACTGCTGGTGGGAATGTGAATTGGTACAGCCACTATGGAGAACAGTATGGAGGTTCCTTCAAAAACTAAAAATAGAACTACCATATGACCCAGCAATCACACTACTAGGCATATACCCCGAGAAAACCATAATTACCAAAGAGACATGTACCAAAATGTTCATTGCAGCTCTATTCACAATAGCCGGAAGCTGGAAACAACCTAAGTGTCCATCATCGGATGAATTGATAAAGAAGATGTGGCACATATATACAATGGAATATTACTCAGCCATAAAAAGAAATAAAACTGAGCTATTTGTAATGAGGTGGATAGACCTAGAGTCTGTCATACAGAGTGAAGTAAGTCAGAAAGAGAAAGACAAATACCGTATGCTAACACATATATACGGAATTTAAAAAAAAAAAAAAGTCATGAAGAACCTAGGGGTAAAACGGGAATAAAGACACAGACCTACTTGAGAATGGACTTGTGGATATGGGGAGGGCGAAGGGTAAGCTGTGACAAAGCGAAAGAGAGGCATGGACATATATACACTACCAAACGTAAGGTAGATAGATAGTGGGAAGCAGCCGCAGAGCACAGGGAGATCAGCTCGGTGCTTTGCGACCGCCTGGAGGGGTGGGATGGGGAGGGTGGGAGGGAGGGAGATGCATGAGGGAAGGGATGTGGGAACAGATGTATATGTATGACTGATTCACTTTGTTATAAAGCAGAAACTAATAAAAAAAAATTAAAAAAAAATTATGAATGCAAATTTATTTTTAAGCCCAACTATCTGCTGTTTATAAGAGATACACTTCAAATATAAATACACAGGAAAGTCAACAGCAAATCCATGAGATAAGATAAACCATATAAACATTAAACAAATGTAAACTAGTCTAACTATTCACTTTCTAAGCAAAGTAGAATTTAAGACAAGAAACATTTCCACAAAAGAATAAACACCCTGAACATCTTGTCCTAGGAAATAAGGACATGCTAAAAGAATGACAGGGGCAATTTTTAACAGACACAGAAGCCAGCTTCAAGGTGCTCCCATTGGACAAATCTGGGACAGTTTGAGCACCAAAATAAATTATAGTATAATATGAAAATCCATTGAAAAAAAGAGGAAACTATAAGTCCACACTTACAAAATAAATAAATTAAAAAACGTTTAATGAGGAAGGAGATATTTATATACTCTCAAAGTATCTTCCCAAATACTCATCAACTACCTTCCCATCATAACTCCCAGCTTCCCATCCCAAAATTAATATTAACTACAAAATGGAAAAAGTAACTGTTTGATACAGAAGGCTAGCAGACACCACTTTGATCAAGTGATCAAAATTAACCTAACCAGAAATGGGACAAATCAAAATCTTATGCCAGGCATAAGAAGAGCACCATAACACTTCTGTGATATTCCACCCAAAGATGCATCATGAAGAAAAAAAAAATCACACAATATCAAAATAATAGAAATTCTGCAAAGTAGCTGGCATTCCATCCACAAAAATTGTCAAGGACATCAAGTTAAGAAAAGACTGAGAAACTAAGATCAAACAAACAAACAAAAAAAAACAGTAAAGGAAAAGACAGCTACATGCAATAGGTAAATCTGAATGGGATCAATTTGCTAAAAGATATTATTGGGACAATAAGTGAAATTGAAAGGGGTCTTAAGATTAAATGGTAAAAATATGTCAGTGCTAGTTTCCTGATTCTGATTGTTATATTATGGCTTTCTAGGGGAATGTGCTTTATGCAATAGAGGATTCAAGCTCCATGGGGCAACATGTTGGCAACTTATTCTCAAATAGCTCAAAGGAAAAAAATCTTTACACTATATTCACAACTTTTCAGTAAATTTGAGATCAATTTAAAAAAAATTTTTTAAACATTTTGAATCTGAATGTAAATAAAAGTATAACATAACAATACTTGTTGGATATACTTACAGCTCCTTTAAAGAGAAATTTATAGCCTAAAATGCCTGTGTAGAAAAGAAAAAAGATTGAAAATAAATATTAAGTTATCTATCTCAAGAACTTAGAACAGAACAGCAAATTAAAACCAAAAAAGTAGGAAAAAGTAAAGATAATTGCACTAATCAATGAAATTCTTAAAAAACTAAATAGAGGTAGCCAACATAGGCAAAAGTGGCTTCTTAGAAAGGACTAATAAATTTGTCAGTGCAATAAATATCATGATTCGAGAGGAAAAAATGAAACACTATGTGCAGATAAACCTCTGCCGAGATGGATAAAGGGAAAAAATAGAGAGAAAAATACAAATTATTAACATCAGAAAGTAAAAAGTGGGATATTGTTGTAGATCTTAGAGAAATATATATATCTTAACAGTATATTATGAGCAACTTTATGCCAATAAATTTGAGAATTTGGGTGAAATGAACAAATTCCTGGAAAAACACAGCATGCAAAATTGTCAGGACAGGAAACCGAAATCGTGAGTAGACAGATAGTTAAGAAAGAAAGTGGGGCTTCCCTGGTGGTGTAGTGGTTGAGAATCTGCCTGCTAATGCAGGGGACATGGGTTCGAGCCCTGGTCTGGAAAGATCCCACATGCCACAGAGCAACTAGGCCTGTGAGCCACAACTACTGAGCCTGCGTGTCTGGAGCCTGTGCTCCGCAACAAGAGAGGTCACAATAGTGAGAGGCCTGTGCACTGCAATGATGAGTGGCCCCTACTTGCCGCAACTTGGGAAAGCCCTTGCACAGAAACGAAGACCCAACATAGCCAAAAATAAATAAATAAATTTTAAAAAACGTGAATTTGAAATTCAAACTTCCCACAAAGAAATAGTCAGGCTCAGAATTCTTTAGCAGGAAATTTTTCCAAATATTTAACTCAGACATAACGTTAATCTTTCACATATTCTTTCAGAGAACAGTAAAAGAGGAAATATTTTCAAACACATTTAATGAGTCCTATTTAAGCTTAAGAATAAAAACCAACAAATTTATGTCAAGGAAGGAAATGTATAGATCAATAGCACTCATAAATAACATAATGCAAAATTCTAATAAATATTAGGAAAACATTGTAAGCAATATATTTAAAAGATAATATATCATGAATCAGTTGGATCATTCCAGAAATATATTTGTTTTAATACTGAAAATCAAGTAATTTACCACATTTACAAAATAAAGAAAAATCATATAAACATCTCATAGATGCAAATATATGAAAATTTTAGCCTTGATATCAGGAACAAGACAAGGATTCTTCCTATCACCACTTTTATTCAACACTGTGCAGAGGTATTTGTCAGTACAATAAACATCATGATTAGAAAGGGAAAAATAAAACATTATGTGCAGATTACCATAGTGTATGAAGAAAATTTTTAAAAATCCAAACTATTATTAGTAAGTTAAGCAAAGTCAATTCAACTACTCCCCCCAAAAAATGACATTTTATATACTACAATAATAAATAAAAATGAGACATGACAAGTTATATCGGCATCAAAAAATATCTAATCACTAGGGACAAATACAATTAAAGATGTTTATGGTCCCTTACACAAAAAGTGTAAAATATTATTCAGAGAAGCTAAAGAAAATTTAAATAAATAGAGAAGTATCTGTATTCATGGATTGTATCCATATTCGTAGACTTTACATACTTCAATTCTCAGAAATTAACCTACAGCTTTAAACCAAACTCAAATCTCACAGTGTGTGTGTGTGTGTGTGCACAAGCACACGTGCATGTATGCATGTATGCATGTGTATGTGTATAAACTGAAAAATTCTAAAATTTTGTGGTGATGTAAAAAGCTATGAATATCCTAGAACAGTCCATAAGCCAAATCTGGCCTGCCACTTGTTTTGTAAATTAAGGTTCATTGGGATATAGCCCTAATTAACCATTCATGTATTGTCTATGGCTGTTTTATGCTACAATAGCCCCAGAGAACATAGACACCACATAGTCTAAAATATTTACCCCTGGCCCCTTTTTGTATCTTGTCCTTTACAGAAAAAGATTGCTGACCCCTGACCTAGAAAACCTTGAAGTAAAAGAAAACAACTACAAAGTACATACAACTAGTTATTAAGATAGCATAGTATAACACAATAGAATCCTCAACAAGGATTTAATCATCAATCATTAAGTCCTCACATATTTAATCATTTCATTTATGTCAAAGGTCATATGATTTACAATAAAGAAAGAAAATCTCTTCAACAAATGCTCCTGGGTCAATTCGATACCATATGGAATCAAAGTAAATTTTACCTCAAATCATACACAAAAATTAATCTCAGAGGAATTGTAGGTCTAAATATGAAAGTTAAAACAATAAAACTTCTAGAATATAACATCATCGTGGCCTTCAAATAGAAACATTCCTTAAACAGAACAAAAGCACAGATCAGAAAGGAATAATTTGATATTACAACCTAAATTAAAATTACAAACTTCTGTTCAACAAAATATATGGTTCAAAGAGTTAAAAGCCATGCTACAACAGGAGAGAAGATGTTTGCAAGACATATAAGC
This sequence comes from Mesoplodon bidens, assembly GCF_964165515.1. Classification (NCBI taxonomy): domain Eukaryota; kingdom Metazoa; phylum Chordata; class Mammalia; order Artiodactyla; family Ziphiidae; genus Mesoplodon; species Mesoplodon bidens. Next base: position 28,347,177 of record NC_138167.1, read on the forward strand.
AACAAAAATTCCTATCCTGAAGGCATAAATAACTCCTAAAAATCAGTAAGAAAATAGGCAAAACACCTGAACGTGCACTTCATAGGAGGATAGCCAAATGGCCATTAGGCCTATCAAAGGGTGCTCAGCCATATTAATCATCATGAAGTTAAAGTCCAAACAAGATATCTTTATACTAACCAGAATGGAAATATGTTTTTTTAATTAACAATACAAAGCACTGGCAAAGACGTACTGCAATGAGAATGGCACATGGAAAATTCTAAAAAACAGTTCATCAGTATTTACTGAATATGAAAATATGAATACCCTGTGGCTCAGAAATTTTACTCTTACATGTGCAGACAATAATAATTTACAAATATAAGATCTAAAAGACATGTACTGGAATGTTCTAACCAGTTAATCATAATATTCAGCAACAGCGAACAATCCAAAAATCTACCCAGAGTAGATTGGATAAATAAATTGGGGTATATTCATAAAATAGAAAACCATACAGCAACAAATATGAACAAACTATTGCCACATACATGGATAGATTCCACACACATAATTCTGAGTGAAACAAACTAGACACAAATACATATATAATATAATGATTTTAATTATATGACGCTTAAAAAAGGCAAAATTATTTTATAGTGCTAGAAGTCAGGATACAGTTTAATTTGTGAGGAAGAAAGTGCACAAACAGAATTCCTGGATGCTAGCAATATTCTATTTGTAGATGTGGGGCAATCACATGGATGTATTTACATCTAACGAATTCATTGTGCTGTATGATGTGTACCCCTCATCTGGGTATGTTTTATTTCAATAAAAAGGTATACTAAAATTAGAACAGGAACACAGCCATTAAAAAGTAGGAAATTATGCCATTTGCAAAAACATGGATAAATCTTGAGGGCATTAGGCTAGTGAAATACGACAAAGAAAGACAAATACTGTATGATCTCACTTATGTGTGGAATCTAAGAAAACCAGTCATAGAAACAGAACAGATTGGCGGTTGCCAAGGGTGGGGGGTGGGAGAAATGTGTGAAGTTGGTCAAAAGGTAAAAACCTCCAGTTATAATATAAAGATAAGTAAGTTCTGTGGATGAAATGTACAGCATAGTGACTACAATTAACAATAATATATTGCACATTTTAAAAGTTCTCATCACACAAAGAAAGAATATCTATACAGATATATCAAATCATTATGTTGTACACCTTAAACTTCCACAATGTTCTATATGAACTACCTCTCAGTAAAGCTGGAAAAATAAAAAATAAATAAAAGCCAAACAGGAAAAAATAGTTAGAGAAGAAAATTATTCTGGATTTGTTTTTCAGCAAACAATCAGAAAAGTTCTGTTAAATATAATTCTTGGACTTCTCTAGTGGCACAGTGGTAAAGAATCCACCTGCCAATGCAGGGGACATGGGTTCAATCCCTGGTCCAGGAAGATCCCACATGCCGCGGAGCAACTAAGCCCGTACACCACAACTACTGAGCCTGCGCTCTAGAGCCCACGAGCCACAACTACTGAGCCCACGTGTCACAACTACTGAAGCCCGTGAGCCTAGAGCCTGTGGTCGACAACAAGAGAAGCCACCACGAGTCAGAGAGGGGGGACGGAGGAAGATGGCGGAAGAGTAAGACGAGGAGATCACCTTCCTCCCCACAGATACATCAGAAATTCATCTACACGTGGAACAACTCCTACAGAACACCTACTGAACGCTGACAGAATATCTCAGACCCCCCAAAAGACAAGAAACTCCCCACATACCTGGGGAGGGCAAAAGAAAAAAGAAAAAACAGAGACAAAAGGATAGGGACGGGACCTGCACCAGTGAGAGGCAGCCGTGAAGGAGGAAAGGTTTCCACACACTAGAAGCCCCTTCACGGGCGGAGACTGCGGGTGGCGGAGGGGGAAAGCTTCCGAGTAGCTGAGGAGAGCACAGCAACAGGGGTGTGGAGGGCAAAGCAGAGAGATTCCCGCACAGAGGATCGGTGCCCTCAGGCACACACCAGCCCAAGAGGCTTGTCTGCTCCGAACGCTGGGGCGGGCGGGGCTGGGAGCTGAGGCTCGGGTATCGGGTTTCAGTCGGAGTGCAGGGAGAGGACTGGGGCTGGCGGCAGGAAGAGAGCCTGAAGGGGTTAGTGCACCATGGCTAGCCCGGAGGGAGTCCGGGGAAAAAGTCTGGAGCTGCCGATGAGGCAAGAGACTTTTTCTTCCCTTTTGTTTCCTGGTGCGCGAGGAGAGGGCATTAAGAGCGCTGCTTAAAGAAGCTCCAGAGACGGGCGCGAGTCGCGGCTAAAGGCGCGGACCCCGGAGACAGGCATGGGACACTGGGGCTGGTGCTGCCACAGCCACAAGGCCTGTGCGCGAGCGCAGGTCACTGTCCACCCACACTTCCGGGGAACCTGTGCAGCCCGCCACTGCCGGGGTCCCGGGACCCAGGGACAGCTTCCCCGGGAAAGCGCAAGGAGCGCCTCAGGCTGGTGCAACGTCATGCCGGCCACTGCGTGCCCCTCCCTCCCCTTGGCCTGAATGAGCCAGAGCCCCCGAATCAGTGGCTCCTTTATTATTTTGGGTTTTTTTTTTTTTTGGCGGTACGCGGGCCTCTCACTGTTGTGGCCTCTCCCGTTGAGGAGCACAGGCTCCGGACGCGCAGGCCCAGTGGCCATGGCTCACGGTCCTAGCCGCTCCGCGGCATGTGGGATCTTCCCAGAATGGGGCACGAACCCGTGTCCCCTGCATCAGCAGGCGGACTCTCAACCACTGTGCCACCAGGGAAGCCCTCGGCGGCTCCTTTAAACCCATCCTGTCTGAGCGAAAAACAGATGCCCTCCGGCGACCTACGCGCAGAGGCGGGGCCAGGTCCAAGGCTGAGACCCGGGAGCTCTGAGAGCAGAGAAGAGACAGGGAAATCTCTCTGTGCAGCCTCGGAGGCAGCGGATTAAAGATCCACGGTCCGCTTCATGTGCGCTGCTGCGTCTGTGGAGTGCATGAATGGACAGCGAATCATCCCAAATTAAGGAGGTGGACTTTGAGAGCAAGATTTCAGACTTTTTCCCCTTTTCCTCTTTTTACAACGAATTATCTCAAACTGAGGAGGTGGAATTTGAGAGCAAGATTTTCGAATTTTTCCCCCTGTCCTCTTTTTGTGAATGTGTATGTTTATGCTTCTGTGTGAGATTTTCTCTGTATAGCTTTGCTTCCACCATAGGTCCCAGGGTTCTATCCGTCTGGTTTTTTTTTTTTTATAATTACGTTTTTATTTTTTAATAACGCTACTGTATTTTATACTTTATTCTATTTTACTTTATCTTCCCTCTCTTTTTTCCTACCTTCCCTTCCTCCCTGCCCCCTCTGCCCCTTTCTTTCTTTCTTTCTTTCGTTCTTTCCTTCCTCCCTCCCTCCCTTCCTTTCACTCTTTTTCTTTCCTTCCTCGCTCCCTCCCTCCTTTCTTTCTTTCTTTCCGCCCTTCCTCCCTCCCTCCTTCCTTTCTTTCCTTCTTCCTTTCTTTCTCTCTCTCTTTCTTTCTTCTACTAATTCTTTCTTTCTACTTTCTCTCCCTCTTATTCTGAGCTGGGTAGATGAAAGGCTCTTGGTGCTGCAGCCAGGGGTCAGTGCTGTGCCTCTAAAGTGGGAGAGCCAACTTCAGGACACGGGTCCACAAGAGACCTCCCAGCTCCACATAATATCAAGTGGCGAAAATCTCCCAGAGATCTCCATCTCAACACCAGCACCCAGCTTCAGTCAACGACCAGCAAGCTACAGTGCTGGTCACCCTATGCCAAGCAACTAGCAAGACAGGAACACAACGCCACCCATTAGCAGAAAGGCTGCCTAAAAACATAATAAAGCCAAAGGCACCCCAAAACACACCACCAGACGTGGACCTGTCCACCAGAAAGACAAGATCGAGCCTCAACCACCAGAACACAGGCACTAGTCCCACCCACCAGGAAGCCTACACAACCTACTGAAACAACCTTAGCCACTGGGGACAGACACCAGAAACAACGGGAACTACGAATATGCAGCCTGCAAAAAGGAGACCCCAAACACAGTAAGATAAGCAAAATGAGAAGAAAGAAAAACACACAGCAGGTGAAGGAGCAAGATAAAAACCTAACAGACCTAACAAATGAAGAGGTAATAGGAGGTCTACCTGAAAAAGAATTCAGAATAATGATAGTAAAGATGATCCAAGATTCTATTTCCAAGATCCAAAATCTTGGAAATAGAATAGACAAAATGCAAGAAACAGTTAACAAGGACCTAGAAGAACTAAAGATGAATCAAGCATCGATTAAAAACACAATAAATGAAATGAAAAATACTCTAGATGGGATCAATAGCAGAATAACTGAGGCAGAAGAAAGGATAAGTGAGGTGGAAGATAAAATAGTGGAAATAACTGATGCAGAGCAAAATAAAGAAAAAAGAATGAAAAGAACAGAGGAGGGTCTCAGAGACCTCTGGGACAACATTAAATGCACCAACATTCGAATTATAGGGGTTCCAGAAGAAGAAGAGAAAAAGAAAGGGACTGAGAAAATATTTGAAGAGATTATAGTTGAAAACTTCCCTAATATGGGAAAGGAAATAGTTAATCAAGTCCAGGAGGCACAGAGAGTCCCATACAGAATAAATCCAAGGAGAAATACACCAAGACACATATAAAACAAACTGTCAAAAATTAAACACAAAGAAATCATATTAAAAGCAACAAGGGAAAAACAACAAATAACACACAAGGGAATCCCCATCAGATTAACAGCTGATCTCTCAGCAGAAACTCTACAAGCCAGCAGGGAGTGGCAGGACATAATTAAAATGAGGAAGGACAAAACCCTGCAACCAAGATTACTCTACACAGCAAGGATCAGATTTGATGGAGAAATTAAAACGTTTACAGACAAGCAAAAGCTGAGAGAGTTCAGCACCACCAAACCAGCTTTACAACAAATGCTAAAGGAACTTCTCTAGGCAAGAAACACAACAGAAAGAAAAGACCTACAATAACGAACCCCAAGCAATTAAGGAATTGGGAATAGGAACATACATATTGATAATTACCTTAAATGTAAATGGACTAAATGCTCCCACCAAAAGACACAGATTGGCTGAATGGATACAAAAACAAGACCCATATATATGCTGTCTACAAGAGACCCACTTCAGACCTAGAGACACATACAGATTGAAAGTAAAGGGATGGAAAAAGATATTCCATGCAAATGGAAATCAAAAGAAACCTGGAGTAGCAATTCTTATATCAGACAAAATGGACTTTAAAATAAAGACTATTAGAAGAGACAAAGAAGGACACTACATAACGATAAAGGGATCGATCCAAGAAGAAGATATAACAATTGTAAATATTTATGCACCCAACATAGGAGCACCTCAATACATAAGGCAAATACTAACAGCCATAAAAGGGGAAATCGACAGTAACACACTCATAGTAGGGGACTTTAACACCCCACTTTCACCAATGGACAGATCATGCAACATGAAAATAAATAAGGAAACACAAGCTTTAAATGATACATTAAACAAGATGGACTTAATTGATATTTATAAGACATTCCATCAAAAACAACAGAATACACATTTTTCTCAAGTGCTCATGGAACATTCTCCAGGATAGATCATATCTTGGGTCACAAATCAAGCCTTGGTAAATTTAAGAAAATTGAAATTGTATCAAGTATCTTTTCCGACCACAATGCTATGAGACTAGACATCAATTACAGGAAAAGATCTGTAAAAAATACAAACACATGGAGGCTAAACAATACACTACTCAATAACGAAGTGATCACTGAAGAAATCAAAGAGGAAATTTAAAAATACCTAGAAACAAATGACAATGGAGACACGACGACCCAAAACCTATGGGACGCAGCAAAAGCAGTTCTAAGGGGGAAGTTTATAGCAATACAATCCCACCTTAAGAAATAGGAAACATCTCGAGTCAACAGCCTGACCCTGCACCTAAAGCAATTAGAGAAAGAAGAACAAAAAAACCCCTAAAGTTAGCAGAAGGAAAGAAATCATAAAGATCAGATCAGAAATAAATGAAAAAGAAATGAAGGAAACGATAGCAAAGATCAATAAAACTAAAAGCTGGTTCTTTGAGAAGATAAATAAAATTGATAAACCATTAGCCAGACTCATCAAGAAAAAAAGGGAGAAGACTCAAATCAATAGAATTAGAAATGAAAAAGGTGAAGTAACAACTGACACTGCAGAACTACAAAAGATCATGAGAGATTACTACAAGAAACTCTATTCCAATAAAATGGACAACATGGAAGAAATGGACAAATTCTTAGAAATGCACAACCTGCCAAGACTGAATCAGGAAGAAATAGAAAATATGAATAGACCAATTACAAGCACTGAAATTGAAACTGTGATTAAAAATTTTCCAACAAACAAAAGCCCAGGACCAGATGGCTTCACAGGCAAATTCTATGAAACATTTAGAGAAGAATTAACACCTATCCTTCTCAAACTCTTCCAAAATTTAGCAGAGGGAGGAACACTGCCAAACTCATTCTACGAGGCCACCATCACCTTGATACCAAAACCAGACAAGGATGTCACAAAGAAAGAAAACTACAGGCCAATATCACTGATGAACATAGATGCAAAAATCCTCATCAAAATACTAGCAAACAGAATCCAACAGCACATTAAAAGGATCATACACCATGATCAAGTGGGGTTTATTCCAGGAATGCAAGGATTCTTCAATATATGCAAATCAATCAATGTGATACACCATATTAACAAATTGAAGAAGAAAAACCATATGATCATCTCAATAAATGCAGAGAAAGCTTTCGACAAAATTCAACACCCATTTATGATAAAAACCCTGCAGAAAGTAGGCATAGAGGGAACTTTCCTCAACATAATAAAGGCCATATATGACAAACACACAGCCAACATTGTCCTCAATGGTGAAAAAGTGAAACCATTTCCACTAAGATCAGGAACAAACAAGGCTGCCTACGCTCACCACTCTTATTCAACTTAGTTTTGGAAGTTTTAGCCACAGCAATCAGAGAAGAAAAGGAAATAAAAGGAATCCAAATTGGAAAAGAAGAAGTAAAGCTGTCACTGTTTGCAGATGACATGATAGTATACACAGAGAGTCCTAAAGATGCTACCGAAAAACTACTAGAGCTAATCAATGAATTTGGTAAAGTAGCAGGATACAAAATTAATGCACAGAAATCTCTGGCATTCCTGTACACTAATGATGAAAAATCTGAAAATGAAATCAAGAAAACACTCCCATTTACCATTGCAACAGAAAGAATAAAATATCTAGGAATAAACCTACCTAAGGAGACAAAATACCTGTATGCAGAAAATTATAAGACACTGATGAAAGAAAATAAAGATGATACAAATAGATGGAGAGATTTACCATGCTCCTGGATTGGAAGAATCAATATTGTGAAAATGACTCTACTACCCAAAGCAATCTACAGATTCAATGCAATCCCTATCAAACAACCACTGGCATTTTTCACAGAAATAGAACAAAAATTTCAAAATTTGTTTGGAAAAACAAAAGACCCCAAATAGCCAAAGCAATCTTAAGAACGAAAAGTGGAGCTGGAGGAATCAGGCTCCCTGACTTCAGACTATACTACAAAGCTACAGTAATCAAGACAGTGTGGTACTGGCACAAAAGCAGAAAGATAATCAATGGAACAGGATAGAAAGCCCAGAGATAAACCCACGCACATATGGTCAACTTATCTTTGATAAAGGAGGCAGGAATGTACAGTGGAGAAAGGACAGTCTCTTCAATAAGTGGTGCTGGGAAAACTGGACAGGGACATGTAAAAGTATGAGATTAGATCATTCCCTAACACCATACACAAAAATAAGCTCAAAATGGATTAAAGACGTAAATGTCAGGCCAGAAACTATCAAACTCTTAGAGGAAAACATAGGCAGAACACTCTATGACATAAATCACAGCAAGATCCTTTTGGACCCACTTCCTAGAGGAATGGAAAAAAAAAAAACAAAGATAAACAAATGGGACCTAGTGAAACTTCAAAGCTTTTGCACAGCAAAGGAAACCATAATCAAGACCAAAAGACAACCCTCAGAATGGGAGAAAATATTTGCAAATGAAGCAACTGACAAAGGATTAATCTCCAAAATTTATAAGCAGCTCATGCAGCTCAATAGCAAAGAAACAAACAACCCAATCCAAAAATGGGCAGAAGACTTAAATAGGCATTTCTCCAAAGAAGATATCCAGACTGCCAACAAACACCTGAAAGAATGCTCAACATCATTAATCATTAGAGAAATGCAAATCAAAACTGCAATGAGATATCATTTCACACCAGTCAGAATGGCCATCATCAAGAAATCTAGAAACAGTAAATGCTGGAGAGGGTGTGGAGAAAAGGGAACACTCTTGCACTGCTGGTGGGAATGTGAATTGGTACAGCCACTATGGAGAACGGTATGGAGGTTCCTTAAAAAACTAAAAATAGAACTACCATATGACCCAGCAATCCCACTACTAGGCATATACCCTGAGAAAACCATAATTCAAAAAGAGACATGTACCAAAATGTTCATTGCAGCTCTATTCACAATAGCCCGGAGATGGAAACAACCTAAGTGTCCATCATCAGATGAATGGATAAAGAAGATGTGGCACATATATACAATGGAATATTACTCAGCTGTAAAAAGAAACGAAACTGAGCTATTTGTTATGAGGTGGATAGACCTAGAGTCTGTCATACAGAGTGACGTAAGTCAGAAAGAGAAAAACAAATACCGTATGCTAACACATATATATGGAATTTAAGAAAAAAAATGTCATGAAGAACCTAGGGGTAAAACAGGAATAAAGGCACAGACCTACTTGAGAATGGACTTGAGGATATGGGAAGGGGGAAGGGTAAGGTGTGACAAAGCGAAAGAGAGCCATGGACATATATACAGTACCAAACGTAAGGTAGATAGATAGTGGGAAGCAGCCGCATAGCATAGGGAGATCAGCTCTGTGCTTTGTGACCGCCTGGAGGGATGGGATAGGGAGGGTGGGAGGGAGGGAGACGCAAGAGGGAAGGGATGTGGGAACAGATGTGTGTGTGTGACTAATTCACTTTGTTATAAAGCAAAAACTATTTAAAAAATAATAAACAGTCAGAGATGGTAAAAAAAAAAAAAAAAAAGAGAAGCCACCGCCATGAGAAGCTCATGTACTGCAACAAAGCATAGCCCCCACTTGCAGCAACAATAGAAATCCTGCGGACAGCAATGAAGACCAACACAGCCAAAAATAAGTAAATAAAATATAAATAAATTTATTTAAAAAAACAGATCACATGATAGTGAAATTTAAAAAAAAGAAAATATAATTCTTGTTCAGTTGGACATAAAATATCGATAGAGCCAAGACTTCAATTTAGCCTTATAAACATAGGCAATTACATTAAGCCTAAACGTCTAATTCTCTATGACCAGAAATATCTGTAAAACTATTTTATGTCCTTTTCTAAACAGAAAAAATTCAAAGCCAATCTACAGTTGTTTTCAAAACTGGTATGGCTGATGTTAGGAATCCAAATGAGTGTAATATGGTATTTTCCTGAGGGACACACAACAAATTTTTGCTAAAACAGTAATGCCTTAAGAATGACTATATCTTCCATAGAAAATATTGGTTTTACAAAGTTCTTTCAACCACATGCCACATAACTTCTCCTCAATTCTCTTCTGTTACGATCCCCTCAATCACAGTGGATACATATAGTAAGAATCCTTCAAATGTCTACTAGAGGAATATAATCTCTACAGACTGAATTCTCAGCAGTATATTGTAATTAAAGTCTCTTTTATAAAATAGAAAATAAAATCAAACCAAAGAAGAATGCACAGCTGCTCTGCAGCATGAACCCAATAGTGCAGATAGTGTCAATAACCAAGTAGGACCCTCAATGGTTTAGCAACAGTGACTGCCTAAAGACCATGGAGAGTTTCCTCTTTCCTATATCAATAACTTTATAGATGCTTCACTCTATTATTTCCACAGAACAAAAAAGATAGAATGAAATGAGCATACCCTAAGCTTTAAGAGGTAAAAAGCATGTTTTTCAATGAATGCTATCATTCAAATTCCTAAATATGTGGTAAAAGTTACAATAAAAAGCAGCAGAATAAGCACTGAGCTCTCATAAGTACTTCACATGCCACGTGAATGTTCTCCTATGAAAAATGTGACCTTTGTACCAAATTATCTACAAGGAGGCTTGCAAGTCACAAATCCTGAAACCACAATCATTAAGTGTGTGCCCATATTTGAGGGTATCCTCAAATTCCTCCTTTTAACAAATATTAACTGAGCATCTTCTAAGCACAAAAGCCTTATCCTAAATGCTGTAGGGAGGAGATTGACCTTTAAGGAGCACTGAATTAAGAAATGAAGTTAAGACATAGAAGAAAATAGGTTCACAAAAAAGTCTTTAATGTTTGTTGAATGATATAAAGTAGAAGGTGACAAGGACCATAAGAAAGATATTTAAGTTATGGGATTTCAAAAGATGAAAAGAGGAAATTCTAGTTGTGAGGGTTAGAAAAGGTCAACAGGTAAAGGAATATTTAAGCTGAGCTATGAAAAATGTTCTTATCCTTTCTGAATATGTGTGTTTACATATTATACATATATTATTCAGCATGGACATGAATAAATATTAAAACAGCTCAATATCAATGGAACAGTGCAGAACAGAGACAATGTCAAACTATAGACATCAGCATTTGGCAGTAGATTTGTCTCCAATGTACACTCACTGTGGGTTATAAACAACTTCAGCTTGCTTCATTTCATTATATAACTAACATACGGAATCAGGAACCAACTCTGTAATTTTAAATGTTTAAAAGTAATTCACAAAATAGATGACCTATGGATAACTAAAATTTAACTCAAAGAAATTAATTGCAGCATTTTCAGAACCTCTCAGAGCCAAGTATGTGTGCATCCTTAGGGACATGACTTTGCTATTTCCAGTCACCACTAAGAGGTTTTCATATTTTCATAATTCATGGCACTTTATCATTTCTAGCTCCAAATTATTATGCACTGAAATATCGTTTTAGTTTTAAAAGATAAATTACTTTGACAATTCACAATCATTAGATAGAATTTTTTGAAGATATGCAGGTAATTGTAATAGTGTCAGATATATTTTTTAAACTGCAGATTACCACTACAGTTTTAAATAATTTTTTATCCCTTTATTTGGAGCATTTGTTTCCACATATTTTAAGCTTTTTTTTCTTTTTTTTTTCTTTCTTTCTTTTTTTTTTTTTTTTTTTTTGCGGTACGCGGGCCTCCCACTGCTGTGGCCTCTCCCGCCATGGACTACAGGCTCCAGATGCGCAGGTCCAGTGGCCATGGCCCACGGGACCAGCCGCTCCATGGCATGTGGGATCCTCCTGGACCGGGGAACGAACCTGCGTCCCCCGCATCGGCAGGCGGACCCTCAACCACTGCACCACCAGGGAAGCCCTTTTTTTTTCTTTTTTAAATTTCTCCTTACTGTATAAAAGTAATTCATCCCAGAACATAAAATCATGTGGCTAGTGAATACATACTTTTCCAGAATACATCTAAATTCAAATACAAACATGACCACTATATTACTGACACAGTGTTCATACCTAAATCAGTAAATGGATTATACAGTCACACTGAAGTTGCTGGTAAAACTCTTCAACTATATTTTATGCTCCTTAAGGTAAAAATACTGTCCATTTAAAATTTTTTTCCACCACTGCAGCTACATGATAGGCACCCAATAAATACAGGTCAAATTGATAAATGGATGAATATATTTTAAATTTTTACTAAAATATCTATAATGTTTTACTTGTCTAATTCCAAATACACTGAAGGTAATTATTAGAGTGGCTCTTGTTATTATGTTGTAAAATATGCTCAATACTTAAAAGATAATGGGAAGAATTGATAATATGAGTGCAAAACTCTTTATGAGTTCTATAGCATCATAAAATCAGAGTTGCAAGTAATTAGAACTAATCAAGTCCAGTTTTCTTCCTGATGAATTAGTCCGACCCCTGTTTGAATACAGGACAGGACATCCACTATAGTTCTAGCTCCAGGATATTGTTCTAGGAAACCCACTCTACCATGGAATACTCTAAATGTTACAAAGGTCTTACTCACAGTGAACAAAATATGCCTTTGTCTCTTCATCCTGTGAGCCAAAATTTTTCTTTCCTCCTTTCTTGTTTCAACTTCAAGTAAATGTACCCCCATGTCTAAATCAAAATACTTTTAAGAATTTAAAGACAATTATTATGACTACTCAGAGTCTTTGCATTTTTCAGGTGAAACATTCCTTCGTTAATATGACATAGTGTCTATCCCTTTCTTCAGGATGGTAACCCTCCTCATATATGGCATTTCAATGATCTCAAATGGAGAATTGAAAACAAACATTCCAGATTTGCTCCTACGAGAGCAAAATACAAGAGTATTTAATTGAGTCACATGAAATTGCCAACACTCAACCACTTTGAGCAACAAAAATGACAATTTAATATACCTCAACATAATAGCATTATCTTCCTTAATGTAAGCATTGCACATCCATCAATGCATCCTCAGATTGCATTAGCTTTTTAGCAGCTATGCAACCACCATACCATCATGTTAGGTTTGAGGCCAAGTAAATCCCACAGGTCATTTTCCCATCAACTGTTGGGCTTTTACAATGAATTTTACAGAATATTATAACACAGGAATTTACTTACCTGCCACTTACTAGTTTTGTTATTCTTAAAAATGTATTTTGATCTCTTAGAGAACCAAGGTAGCCTTAATCATATAGTGTTTACTATGTGCCAGTCATTGTCCAGTGGTTAGTTTAATCCTCATAACTACTGTGTGAGCTAGAATCATTAGCATAATTCCCCACATTTCAGATGAGGAAACAGTCACTAAGAGCTCGAGTGTACTCCCTTAACCACTGTATACCATACTGGCTCTCAATGTAAAGAAACTGACTTTCTCAAATGATTTGGTGGGGATTTAATAATATATACAGTGTATCTCATTATTTTCACCCCTTTCTTTATCCAGCTAGTTCAATTAGATGTTATATACAATGGATTTTACCTACAAAATGCTGTCTCTGCATCTGACACTTCCTTTTCTATTCTTCCAGACTATTCTCTAGTTCTTAACACTTTTAATTTTTTTGAAATGCTGTCTATTGAAATTGCCTCTTAACTGGTATCTCCCCATCTTTGTCCATCTTTTCCCTACCCACTCTATATAATTCTGGGTCCTATTTCTCATCATATTCTCAATTTCTACTTTGTTTTTATACCAATTTTGCATATTATTCCCTCTTATACATTCTACCCCTTCGAAGAGAAAAAAATAAATAAGTAAAATATTCTGTTTTCTGAGTTATTTTAATATTATGCTATTTTACCTAAATAGTAGGCCTCTTCTCTTACTTGTTTTTCATTCAAAGTCAAGCTGAAGAAAATATGAATAAAGACCCAAAGATCAATTTATAGAATTTATTTCTGTTAATAAAACCAGAATGCGAAGGCTGGGGTCAGATAAGGATTCTGCAAATTAGGAACTATGGAGCCAAATGGCCTGGGTTGAAATCCCCATTCTATTATTTACAACTGGCTAACTTTGGTCAAGTCACTTAAGCTTTCTGTTCTTTAATTTCTTCATGTGTAAAATAAAGATGCTAATGGCATCTACTTCTTAAGATTGTGCAAACTAAATTAGTCAGTATTCTAAAGGGCTTAGAACAAGAGTCATTATTATTATGAAAAACACTGTAAATTAAATAAGAAACTTACATCTCATTGCTTAGGCAATAAGAAAGCCTCATCATTAAGGATTTTCATCGGCCAAGATGCCTGGTCCTATACATTATGGATATTTATCTCAGTTCCTTTAACGGTCCCTCAAGCAATGTTGTTTTCTAGACACTCCTGGTAAATGCTCATCTCCATTTGGCCTTTTGCCTATGGTCAGTCAACAGTTCCACTGGATTGTCCCAGGCCTCTGAGAAAGGTAATCTAAAGTGAATGACAAGAGTCAGCATGTCTCTTAGGAAAATAGTCAAAGGAATAATTGGACAGAGTAACATGAGAGAGAGAGTGGCATGGACTCAGGAGAATGTTGTAACAAAGGAGACAAAAAATAACATGTGTCTGAATAAAGGAGGTGGCTCATCTGAGTTTATGAATGAAAATTTATATCACTGGATAACTAATTAAATAAGAATGGTGTGGGAGAGAAAGTCAAGGATAGCTGCAAAACTTTGATATTTTGGCTGGTGATGCCACTAGCTACATGTGGAGCAAAGAAGAAGTAGGCATAGGGTAAGGATGATGAATTTACATTTGGATATGCAGAGTTTGAGATAAATATTGAATAACCATATGGAAAAGTACATAAACAATTAGATATGAGAAACTGGTGTTCAGTGTCCCACCGACCCATTATCAGTACAGACTACTGTTGAATTGGTTTAGTCTCCCATGTTTGAGCATAAATTATAATGATCTAATTCTCACCTTCCATCTCACAGTTGACATACCTTGGTAAAGTGGCTGGCTGCAAAGCAATCTGTGACAACAGAGAGCACAAATATCTCTAGGGAAATCTCACCAGAAACTGTAACCTCATTAAAACAAAGCACTAACTTCCTGGGATAAACAGCAACCACAAGCAGATGAAACTACCTTTTATTTTAATATGCTCCCCTCCCCTCCAGTGATCACCTTTCCAGTTGAATGCAGAGATACTCTAGAAAATAAGTTAACTAAAATAATAATTCTGACAATGATAGGCCAAGATAGCAGAGTAGAAAGGTCCTGAGCTCACCTCCTCTCACAAGCACACTAAAATCACAACTATTTGCAGAATGATCAATGAAAAACACTGGAACTTATCAGAAAAGATTTTCTACAACTAAAGACATAAGAAGGAACCACAAGAGATGGGTAGGAGGCACAGATTCATGAAATAGTCAAGTTCCATACCCCCAGCTGGCAATTCACAAACTGGAGAATAATTACATTGCAAAGCTTCTCCCATAGGAATGAGAGTTCTGAGCCCCATATCGGGCTCATAAGCTCAGGGTTCTTATATCAGGAAGATGAATCCTCAGAGCATTTGGTCTTGATGGCCAGTGGGGCTTAATTCTGGGAGCCCCACAGGAATGGGGGGAATAGAGATTTCACTATTAAAGGGTGAACATGAAATCTCACATGGTCTGGAACCCAGGGCAAAAGCAGTAATTTGATAGGAGCCTGTGCCAGAACTACCTGCTGGTGTTCTCCAGAGAGGAAGGAGGCAACTGCAGCTCATCCTGGGGACAAAGACTCTGATGGCAGCCATTCCTGTAAGCTCCTTCTACCATATGGACACTGGTGCTGGTGGGTGCCATTGTGGAAGCTCACTGACACCAAGACCTGGTCCCAGCCAACAGCCTGTAGACACCAGTGCTAGGATGCCTAAGGCCAAGCAACTACCTGGGCAGGTACACAGCCCCACAAATCCACAGACAGACTGCCTAAAAACCTCCTGAGCACACAGCAGCCTCTAAGACATGCTCCTGCCCACCAGAGGACCCAGGATCCAGCTCCACCCACCAGTGGGCAGAATCCACTGAGCCCTGGCTCTGCCCTCCAGGAAGGCTTCTCTAGGCTCTGGACTAGCCTCACCCACCAGGAGGCAGGCATCAGATGCAAGAAAACCATAATACCACAACCTGAAAACCCAGCCTGCCCACAGCAGGACAGACACTGCCCTGACACCCCATGGGCTCTGGCCCTGCCCACTAGCAGGCCAACATGACATCAACTCTGGGATCACGGGGCCCTGAAACTAGATTCCAGGATTCGTCTGGCACTAACCCCAGGACCTGGCATCACCAATCACTGTACTGGCAACAGCCCCAGAGTCTTCTGGATCCTGACTCCACATACCAGTGAGCCAGCACTTATCCCACGGCCCTCTTGGGTCATCCAGCCCTACCAACCAGCAGATGTCAGCCTCTGCACAATGCAAGGCATTGCAACCAACTGAACTAAAAGCCAACCAAACCTACCAAAACACTACAGACAGCCCACCAAAATGAAGGACCCACACAGCCCTCTTAGGGGAAACCCCTAGAGCAAACATGTTGGGTGACAAAAAAGGAATGCGCTGCTGGGACACATAGGACATCTGTTACAGAAGGCCACTTCTCCAAGGTCAGGAAACATAACTAACCTTCAAGTATATGAAAATACAAACATCACTTCAGGAGAAATTAGGCAACAGAGGTACATGAACCAGATGAAGAAACAAGATAAAACCCCAGAAGAAAAACTAAATGAGGTAGAGATAGGCAATCTATCCAAGGAAGAGTTCAGGTAGTGATGTTAAAGATGATCAAAGACCTCAGAAGAAAGACATTCCATCTGAAAGCAACAGAATACAAGTTGCACATGGAACATTCTTTTCAAGTGTACATGAACATTCTCCAGGACAGATCACATGCTAAGCCACAAAACAAACCTCAGGAAATTTAAGAAAATTGAAATAATATCAAACATCTTTCCAACCACAATGCTATGAGACTAGAAATCAGCTACAAGAAAAAAAAAACTGCAAAAAACACAAACACGTGGACACTAAACAATATACTACTAAACAACCAATGGATCACTGAAGAAATCAAAGAGGAAATCAAAAAATACCTAGATACAAATGAACACAAAAATACTTTGATCCAAAACCTATGGGACAGAGCAAAAGCAGTTCTAAGAGGGAAGTCTACAGCAATACAAGCTCATGTCAGGATATAAGAAAAAGTTCAAACAATTTAATCTTACACCTAAAGAAACTGGAGAAAGAAGAACAAATAAAACTCAAAATTATTAGAAGGAAAGAAATTATAAAAATCATAGCAAAAATAAATGACACAGAGACTAAAAAAAAAAAAAACAGAAAAACATCAGTTAAACTAAAAGCTGGTTCTTTGAAAAGATGAACAAAATTGATAAACCTTTAGCCTAACCTAATGAGAAAAAAAAGGGAGAGGGCCCAAATCATTAAAATCAGAAACAAAAAAGGAGAAGCTACAACTGATACCACAGAAATAAGAAAGATCATAAGAAGACTACTACAAACAACTATATGTGAATAAAATGGAAACCTAGAATAAGTGGACAAATACTTAAAAACATACAATCTCCCAATACTGAACCACGAAGAAATAGAATATATGAACAGACCAAATACCAGTATTGAAATTGAATCAGTAATTAAAATACTCCCAACAAACAAAAGTCCAGGATGAGATGACTTCACAGGTTAATACTATCAAACATTTACAGAAGAGTTAACACCTATTCTTCTAAAACTATTTCAAAAAAATTGCAAAGACAGGAAGATTTCCGAAATCATTCTATGAGGCCAGCATCACCCTGATACTAATACCAGACAAAAATACTGCAAAAAAAAAGAAAATTACAAGCTAATATCACTGATGAACATATATGCAAAAATCCTCAAAAGAATACTAGCAAAATAACTCCAAAAATACATCAAAGGATCACACAACATGATCAATGGGATTTATCCCAGGGATGCAAGGATTTTTCATTATCTGCAAATCAATCAGTCTGATACACCACATTAATAAACTAAAGAATAAAAACCGGTGCTGAGGTATCGGCCCAGCTCTTTCGCCTCAGGAACTCTGGCCGGAAGGGCCAGTTTCAGGCCTCTGCAAGCGGCCTCCCATGAGCAAGTAACGCTACTCTAAGCACAAAGGACAAAAAAAAAGAAGATTTTACTGAAGGTTGGGAATCCTGCTACGGCAATGAAAGAGTGAAAATTCTATGCCTCCTACCTGTACAGCTGGCTCATGAGGTCCGTCGCCCCACAGAATAAGAGGACAGTGACAATTCTGCCTGGAACAAAGAAATCTTAAGAGATTGGCTAACATTGCTTCCTAAATAAAGAAAGCAGAAGAGAATAGTTTGTCTGAAGTCACAATAGATACCTGGCTAAACTGATATTCTCAAGGTCCTAATCACATCACATCCTTGGGGAACTTCAAGAAGGCCACCTTTACTTCTAACTCCGGGTGGATGAAAGGCTCTTGGTGCTGCAGCCAGGAGCCAGTGCTGTGCCTCTGAAGTGGGAGAGCCAACTTCAGGACACGGGTCCACAACAGACCTCCCAGCTCCACATAATATCAAGCAGCGAAAATCTCCCAGAGATCTCCATCCCAACACCAGCACCCAGCTTCAGTCAACGACCAGCAAGCTACAGTGCAGGTCACCCTATGCCAAGCAACTAGCAAGGCAGGAACACAACCCCACCCATTAGCAGAGAGGCTACCTAAAAACATAATAAGGCCATAGGCACCCCAAAACACACCACCAGACGTGGACCTGTCCACCAGAAAGACAAGATCGAGCCTCAACCACCAGAGCACAGGAATTAGTCCCCCCCACCAGGAAGCCTACCCAACCTACTGAAACAACCTTAGCCACTGGGGTCAGACACCAAAAACAACGGGAACTACGAATCTGCAGCCGGCAAAAAGGAGACCCCAAACACAGTAACATAAGCAAAATGAGAAGGCAGAAAAACACACAGCAGGTGAAGGAGCAAGATAAACACCTACCAGACCTAACAAATGAAGAGGTAATAGGCAGTCTACCTGAAAAAGAATTCAGAATAATGATAGTAAAGCTGATCCAAGATTCTATTTCCATGATCCATAATCTTGGAAATAGAATAGACAACATGCAAGAAACAGTTAACAAGGACCTAGAAGAACTAAAGATGAATCAAGCATCGATTAAAAACACAATAAATGAAATGAAAAATACTCTAGATGGGATCAATAGCAGAATAACTGAGGCAGAAGAACGGATAAGTGAGGTGGAAGATAAAATAGTGGAAATAACTGATGCAGAGCAAAATAAAGAAAAAAGAATGAAAAGAACAGAGGACAGTCTCAGAGATCTCTGGGACAACATTAAACGCACCAACATTCGAATTATAGGGGTTCCAGAAGAAGAAGAGAAAAAGAAAGGGACTGAGAAAATATTTGAAGAGATTATAGTTGAAAACTTCCCTAATTTGGGAAAGGAAATAGTTAATCAAGTCCAGGAGGCACAGAGAGTCCCATACAGAATAAATCCAAGGAGAAATACACCAAGACACATATTAATCAAACTGTCAAAAATTAAACACAAAGAAATCATATTAAAAGCAGCAAGGCAAAAACAACAAATAACACACAAGGGAATCCCCATAAGGTTAACAGCTGATCTCTCAGCAGAAACCCTACAAGCCAGAAGGGAGTGGCAGGACATAATTAAAGTGATGAAGGAGAGAAACCTGCAACCTAGATTACTCTACCCAGCAAGGATCTCATTCAGATTTGATGGAGAAATTAAAACCTTTACAGACAAGCAAAAGCTGAGAGAGTTCAGCACCACCAAACCAGCTTTACAACAAATGCTAAAGGAACTTCTCTAGGCAAGAAACACAACAGAAGGAATATACCTACAATAACGAACCCAAAGCAATTAAGGAAATGGGAATAGGAACATACATATCAATAATTACCTTAAATGTAAATGGACTAAATGCTCCCACCAAAAGACACAGAGTGGCTGAATGGATACAAAAACAAGACCCATATATATGCTGTCTACAAGAGACCCACTTCAGACCTAGAGACACATACAGATTGAAAGTAAAGGGATGGAAAAAGATATTCCATGCAAATGGAAATCAAAAGAAAGCTGGAGTAGCAATTCTTATATCAGACAAAATAGACTTTAAAATAAAGACTATTAGAAGAGACAAGGAAGGACACTACATAACGATAAAGGGATCGATCCAAGAAGAAGATATAACAATTGTAAATATTTATGCACCCAACATAGGAGCACCTCAATACATAAGGCAAATACTAACAGCCATAAAAGGGGAAATTGACAGTAACACACTCATAGTAGGGGACTTTAACACCCCACTTTCACCAATGGACAGATCATCCAAAATGAAAATAAATAAGGAAACACAAGCTTTAAATGATACATTAAACGAGATGGACTTAGTTGATATTTATAGGACATTCCATCCAAAAACAACAGAATACACATTTTTCTCAAGTGCTCATGGAACATTCTCCAGGATAGATCATATCTTGGGTCACAAATCAAGCCTCGGTAATTTTAAGAAAATTGAAATTGTATCAAGTATCTTCTCCGACCACAATGCTATGAGACTAGACATCAATTACAGGAAAAGATGTGTAAAAAATACAAACACATGGAGGCTAAACAATACACTACTCAATAACGAAGTGATCACTGAAGAAATCAAAGAGGAAATTAAAAAATACCTAGAAACAAATGACAATGGAGACACGACGACCCAAAACCTATGGGACGCAGCAAAAGCAGTTCTAAGGGGGAAGTTTATAGCAATACAATCCCACCTTAAGACACAGGAAGCATTTCGAGTAAACAACCTGACCCTGCACCTAAAGCAATTAGAGAAAGAAGAACAAAAATACCCCAAAGCTAGCAGAAGGAAAGAAATCATAAAGATCAGATCAGAAATAAATGAAAAAGAAATGAAGGAAACGATAGCAAAGATCAACCAAACTAAAAGCTGGTTCTTTGAGAAGATAAACAAAATTGACAAACCATTAGCCAGACTCATCAAGAAAAAAAGGGAGAAGACTCAAATCAATAGAATTAGAAATGAAAAAGGAGAAGTAACAACTGACACTGCAGAAATACAAAAGATTATGAGAGATTACTATAAGCAACTCTATTCCAATAAAATGGACAACCTGGAAGAAATGGACACATTCTTAGAAATGCACAACCTGCCAAGACTGACTCAGGAAGAAATAGAAAATATGAATAGACCAATCACAAGCACTGAAATTGAAACTGTGATTAAAAATCTTCCATCAAACAAAAGCCCAGGACCAGATGGCTTCACAGGTGAATTCTATCAAACATTTAGAGAAGAGCTAACACCTATCCTTCTCAAACTCTTCCAAAATATAGCAGAGGGAGGAACTCTCCCAAACTCATTCTACGAGGCCGACATCACCTTGATACCAAAACCAGGCAAGGATGTCACAAAGAAAGAAAACTACAGGCCAATATCACTGATGAACATAGATGCAAAAATCCTCAACAAAATACTAGCAAACAGAATCCAACAGCACATTAAAAGGATCATACACCATGATCAAGTGGGGTTTATCCCAGGAATGCAAGGATTCTTCAATATACGCAAATCAATCAATGTAATACACCATATTAACAAGTTGAAGGAGAAAAACCATATGATCATCTCAATAGATGCAGAGAAAGCTTTCGACAAAATTCAACACCCATTTATGATAAAAACCCTGCAGAAAGTAGGTATAGAGGGATCTTTCCTCAACATAATAAAGGCCATATATGACAAACCCACAGCCAACATTGTCCTCAATGGTGAAAAACTGAAACCATTTCCACTAAGATCAGGAACAAGACAAGGCTGCCCACTCTCACCACTCTTATTCAACATAGTTTTGGAAGTTTTAGCCACAGCAATCAGAGAAGAAAAGGAAATAAAAGGAATCCAAATTGGAAAAGAAGAAGTAAAGCTGTCACTGTTTGCAGATGACATGATACTATACATAGAGAATCCTAAAGATGCTACCGAAAAACTACTAGAGCTAATCAATGAATTTGGTAAAGTAGCAGGATATAAAATTAATGTACAGAAATCTCTGGCATTCCTGTACACTAATGATGAAAAATCTGAAAATGAAATCAAGAAAACACTCCCATTTACCATCGCAACAAAAAGAATAAAATATCTAGGAATAAACCTACCTAAGGAGACAAAAGACCTGTATGCAGAAAACTATAAGACACTGATGAAAGAAATTAAAGATGATACAAATAGATGGAGAGATATACCATGCTCCTGGATTGGAAGAATCAATATTGTGAAAATGACTCTACTACCCAAAGCAATCTACAGATTCAATGCAATCCCTATCAAACTACCAATGGCATTTTTCACAGAACTAGAACAAAAAATTTCAAAATTTGTTTGGAAAAACAAAAGGCCCCGAATAGCTAAAGCAATCTTGAGAACGAAAAACGGAGCTGGAGGAATCAGGCTCCCTGACTTCAGACTATACTACAAAGCTACAGTAATTAAGACAGTCTGGTACTGGCATAAAAACAGAAAGATAGATCAGTGGATCAGGATAGAAAGCCCAGAGATAAACCCACGCACATATGGCCAACTTATCTTTGATAAAGGAGGCAGGAATGTACAGTGGAGAAAGGACAGCCTCTTCAATAAGTGGTGCTGGGAAAACTGGACAGGGACATGTAAAAGTTTGAGATTAGATCATTCCCTAGCACCATACACAAAAATAAGCTCAAAATGGATTAAAGACTTAAATGTAAGGCCAGAAACTATCAAACTCTTAGAGGAAAACATAGGTAGAACACTCTATGACATAAATCACAGCAAGATCCTTTTGGACCCACCTCCTAGAGAAATGGAAATAAAAACAAAGATAAACAAATGGGACCTAATGAAACTTCAAAGCTTTTGCACAGCAAAGGAAACCATAAAGAAGACCAAAAGACAACCCTCAGAATGGGAGAAAATATTTGCAAATGAAGCAACTGACAAAGGATTAATCTCCAAAATTTATAAACAGCTCATGCAGCTCAATAGCAAAAAAACAGACAACCCAATCCAAAAATGGGCAGAAGACTTAAAAAGGCATTTCTCCAAAGAAGATATACAGACTGCCAACAAACACATGAAAGAATGCTCAACATCATTAATCATTAGAGAAATGCAAATCAAAACTACAATGAGATATCATCTCACACCAGTCAGAATGGCCATCATCAAGGAATCTAGAAACAATAAATGCTGGAGAGGGTGTGGAGAAAAGGGAACACTCTTGCACTGCTGGTGGGAATGTGAATTGGTACAGCCACTATGGAGAACGGTATGGAGGTTCCTTAAAAAACTACAAATAGAACTACCATATGACCCAGCAATCCCACTACTGGGCATATACCCTGAGAAAACCATAATTCCAAAAGAGACATGTACCAAAATGTTCATTGCAGCTCTATTCACAATAGCCCGGAGCTGGAAACAACCTAAGTGTCCATCATCGGATGAATGGATAAAGAAGATGTGGCACATATATACAATGGAATATTACTCAGCCATAAAAAGAAACGAAACTGAGCTATTTGTAATGAGGTGGATAGACCTAGAGTCTGTCATACAGAGTGAAGTTAGTCAGAAAGAGAAAGACAAATACCGTATGCTAACACATATATACGGAATTTAAAAAAAAAATGTCATGAAGAACCTAGGGGCAAAACGAGAATAAAGACACAGACCTACTTGAGAATGGACTTGAGGATATGGGGAGGGGGAAGGGTAAGCTGTGACAAAGCGAAAGAGAGGCATGGACATATATACACTACCAAACGTAAGGTAGATAGATAGTGGGAAGCAGCCGCAGAGCACAGGGAGATCAGCTCGGTGCTTTGTGACCGCCTGGAGGGGTGGGATGGGAAGGGTGGGAGGGAGGGAGATGCATGAGGGAAGGGATGTGGGAACAGATGTATATGTATGACTGATTCACTTTGTTATAAAGCAGAAACTAATTAAAAAAAAAAAAAAAGAGAAAAAAAAAAAAAAAAAAAAAAAAAAAGAATAAAAACCATGTCAATAAATGCAGAAAAGGCTTTTGACAAAATTCAACATCCATTTATTATAACTCTCTAGAATGTGAGCATAAAGGAAACATACCTCAACCTAATAAAGGCCATATATGAAAAACCCACAGCTAATAGCATACTCAACAGTATAAATCTATAAGAATTTCCTCTAAGACAAGGCTGCCCACTCTCACCAGTTTTATTC
Organism: Mesoplodon bidens; assembly: GCF_964165515.1. NCBI lineage: Eukaryota > Metazoa > Chordata > Mammalia > Artiodactyla > Ziphiidae > Mesoplodon > Mesoplodon bidens. The sequence goes on from NC_138167.1 coordinate 28,371,255, forward strand.
AACATTGTATTGGAAGTCCTAGACATAGCAATTACAGAAGAAAAAATAAATAAAAGAAATCCAAATTGGTAAGAAAGAAATAAAACTGTCACTGTTTGCAGTTGAAATGGTACTATCCACAGAAAAACCTAAAGAAGCCACCATAAAACTAGTAGAGCTCATCAATGAATTTGGTAACTTTGCTGGATACAAAAATAATATACAGAAATCTGTTGCATTTCTGTATACTATCTATGAAATATCAGGAAGATATCCCATTTATCATTGCATCAATAAGAATAAAATAACTAGAAATAAACCTACCTGAGGAGGCAAAAGACCTGTATCCCAAAAACTGTAAGATGCTGATGAAAGAAACTGAAGATGACACAAACAGATGGGAAGGTATACCATGTTCTTGGACTGGAACATGTGAGATATAGATAGATAGATAGATAGATAGATAGATAGATAGAGATATATATATACACACACACATATATATATAAACAAAATGGCATATTAGACATAAAAAAGAATGAAATTTTACATTTGCAACAACATGAATGGACTTGGAGGGTACTATGCTAAGTGAAATAAGACAGAGAACAACAAATACTGGATGATATCATTTATATATGGAAGCTAAAAAATACAACAAACTAGTGAGTATAACAAAAAGGAAACAGACTCACAGATATAAAGAACAAAACTAGTGGTTCCCAATGGGGAGATGAAAGATGGGAGGGGCAATACAGGGGGAGAGGACTAAGAGGTCTAAACTATTATGTATAAAATAAGCTACAAAGATATACTATACAACACAGGGGATATATCCAATACTTTATAATAACTATAAATGGAGTACAACCCTTAAAATTTGTGAATCAGTATATTGTACACCTGAAACATAATACACATCAACTATACTGCAATAAAAATAAATAAACAAAATTATTAACCATGAAAAAATGTAATTCTGCCTCCTTGCTCTTACTCCATTACACAAAGTATTTGTATTAGGAAACTGAGTTTCCACTTTATTTTCAAATAACAAGTTATTAACTGTCAAAAAGCAGGTGATAATTGATATCACTTTTAAAACGCTTTAAAGCAATATTTTATAAAATCAGCAGTTGAGCTCAAAAAGTGAGACTAAACCCACAAACTTCCAATTATGTAAGAATTGGATCACATTAAATTTATGTAAGACTGAGGAAAATACAAATTCAGGGCTAGATTATTCCACAGAAAGATCATAAATGAGCTAAACATTAATGATTATTAAGAACAAAACACAAAGATTGCTTTCATCAAATTAAAATGAAATAAAATAAAAAAGAAATTCAATCTTTGGGTTGAAGGACTTCCCTGGTGGTGCAGAGGTTGAGAATCTGCCTGCCAATGCAGGGGACACGGGTTTGAGCCCTGGTCCGGGATGATCCCACAAACCGTGGAGCAACTAAGCCCGTGCGCCACAACTACTGAGCCTGAGGTCTAGAGCCTGCAAGCCACAACTACTGAGCCTGCGTGCCACAACTACAGAAGCCTGCATGCCTAGAGCCCGTGCTCCACAACAAGAGAAGCCACCACAGTGAGAAGCCCACGTACCACAGCAAAGAGTAGCCCCTGCTTGCCACAACTAGAGAAAGCCTGGGAGCAGAAACAAAGACCCAATGCAGCCAAAAATAAATAAATAAATTTATAAGAAAATCACTAAAATAACTAAAAACAGGAAAGTATCATCTTGATCACATTATAACTTATACCATGTCTTCCAGAACATTTTTTTTAAATTCAAATTCTTACCTCTCTCCATTCTTTATTTCCAACTCCTTGTACATACAAGACACAAACTACAAAAGATGAAAAAATAAATATATCTAAACGTTTTTTATAAATATCAGATATAAATGTATCCAATTTATTTTTCAGCTGTACAAAAGCTATATTAAAATTAGTTCCTAGTTCCTAGCCTTACTCTGGCATGAAAATTGCTAATAAATCATCACATGATGAAAATGTTTTATAAAAAAGCAATAAACAATATCAGGTCTTTAGAACTTAGCATGTATAGAGCTAGGCACAAAAAAAATAACAATTATTTGCTAATGTCTTCAATTGCATTATGCTACAGATATAGATAAAAAAAATTTTTTTAACTAAGGTTAAACAGTTAGAAATATTTCAGTATATTACCAGTCATAAGTCAAGCTCTTCCTAGGATACTTACAATGCTCAAAACCATCATAAGAAGGATATCTGGAGCAAATCATATGCCACATTTAATATTTGCAATTCCTATCTTCAATGTTTGTAAACAAGTAAGAAATCCTATGAACCACAAAAGGAAGTTGCAAAAAAGGGAGATTAAGAGTTTGGGGTGGGCTTCCCTGGTGGCGCGGTGGTTGGGAGTCTGCCTGCCGATGAGGGGGACACGGGTTCGTGCCCTGGTCCAGGAGGATCCCGCGTGCCGCGGGGCGGCTGGGCCCGTGAGCCGTGGCTGCTGAGCCTGCGCGTCCGGAGCCTGTGCTCCGCAGCGGGAGGGGCCACAGCAGTGGGAGGCCCGCGTACCGCAAAAAAAAAAAAAAGAGTTTGGGGTAAAGATTAAGGGATAAAAATATCCCACCTACTTGTCAATGGGACCCAGGAATTTTTAATACCCACAAAGTTTAATGCCTTTTCTCCAGTGACTACCTCAAGAATTCTTCTGTCAACTGACAAAACCTCTCTCCTGTAATTAAACCACACAGGTTCACACATTTGTAGAGATGGAGAGCTGCTGGATATCAGCTTCTAAATATTACAAGATTTGGAATCACTACTTGATTTATACATTATTTCTGTTGTTTTCTAATTTAAATTGTCTCATTTTACAATTTATCTCCAATTTTCAATATATATAATTGGGAATCAAAAACTTCAGCTCATTCAAGATGTTATATAATTCACTTGGTTGTACATACCTTTATATACTGCATTTATTCACAACAAATGAAAAATGATTACTCTGACTTGATCATAAAATTATGGCCCATTACAGTTGTCTTTCAAAGATAATTTCTACCATATGGCTATACAATGAGGTTTAATTTCAAAGTGAACTGCCCTACATTGCAGTCATCTGCATTGTCATCTTATTCTCAAAATGCTAAGCAATTCCCTCTCTTTAGCCAGAGTACTGCCCAGGTAGATGAGAATGCAGGGCCTGAGACTATACTCCATCTTGCTTTCTAGGCTTTAAAACAATATTTAAATAAGAACTATGATTTTCATACAACTTTTTGCAAAATCAAGTAAAATACGTAGACTATTTCAAAAAGCAAGTAATAGGGCTTCCCTGGTGGCGCAGTGGTTGAGAGTCCGCCTGCCGATGCAGGGGACACGGGTTCATGCCCTGGTCTGGGAGGGTCCCACATGCCGTGGAGCGGCTGGGCCCATGAGCCATGGCTGCTGAGCCTGCGCGTCCGGAGCCTGTGCTCCGCAACAGGAGAGGCCACAACAGTGAGAGGCCCGTGTACTGCAAAAAAAAAAAAAAAAAAAAAAAAAGCAAGTAATAGATACTTACTTGGATCAGATTTAGAAAATGTGTCTCTGTCAAGAAGATTTCTGTTGAATAAAAGAGAAAATGTTAGATGAATATAATACCAAAATATTTGTATAAATATAAATGTATATATATGAATGATGACTTGAAAGTTCCAAAAGTTAAATTTGTGCTTCGTATTCATCCTCTATTAATTGGTAATCATTTATAATACCTAAATTACATTTTTATGTTTAATACTTATAATAAAAATCTCATGTTTACCCTGTTGTATTCTTCCACCAGGACTACCACTCACGTGCATTTATCTGTACCGTGCTTGTTATTTGAAGGGCCTTTTTTCATATCAACCTGATAGCCTTTCATATTTCAGGTTCTTAAAAGTTACTTCTTCTATGGAATCACTATACACTAAGAAAATAAAAACACAGTCAACGGAACAGCACAGAGGAAAAAAAAATGGGACTATGCCTTCAAATATTCCCAGAAAGAAACTATCAGACACGTTTATATTTAGAATTAAGTCAAAGACCACTAGTCAGAAATCATATTAAAATAATCCTTCTGTCCCCTAAGCAGACACTATAACTCCAGCAATGACTGGAAAACAGTAAATTTAAAACATTTCCATTTGAGAATATACTGTTATATATTTATAAAGGTAGCTCTCCACTCACATGGAAATTCTCCAGCCTTTCCTATGTGTCTAGTGTTGCTCATTAAGTGTCCTAAAAAATGTAATTCAGCTCTTTCTTTCAGAGTTCATAAAAGTCGAGGAGAGATGAAAGTGCAAATATTGCAGTGTGCTTGGGACTCAAAAACTATGTTATACACATTTAAAAGCAAATAATGTGATTTTGGTGCCTTATTTATCTTTAAAAAAATAAAAACCCTACAATCTTTAACCATAAATACAAAACAATGGATTTCTATCAACAATAAAGATAAATATTCTTAATCATAGACTTTACTTGCCACATTATTTCTTCTAGCCATTATGATCCATAACATACAGTATGTAAGGTCAAAACAAACAAACAAACAAACAAAAAACCTTAGATCCTTTATAATATGAGGGGAAAAAAACTCCATAAACTCTTCATAACTTAGTTCCTGAACTTTGCAATTTAGCTTTCCCATTGCTATTTGACAATACATTTCAGCTATAATTTGATCATATGAATAAAATAGAATAAACTATCTCTGACTAGATTTAATTCCCCAAAGACTACTATACTCAAAGTTATATGATTTTAAAAGTTTGTAAAAGGCAAATATTCTTACATGATAAGAATCACTGCAAAAGACCAGTGATTATCAAAATGCATCATAAACTTAGGACTGATCACAGGAATGCAAGATATTTTCCTCCCTAATATCCCATTAGAAACAAAGCACTTTCACATTAAGTTAAAAGAGAGGTATTATTGTGAAGGCTATTGTATAAAAAAAAAGAAAAGAACTGAGGGTCAGAGAAACTGAGTAAATGAATAAGAGCACACAGCCCAGTACAGAATATTCCAATGAAGTCAACATTTTGAATCTGATTTCCCTGTTCTTTACAAAATGCTACATTGTCTGGAGAAGTCAGGGAGAAACAACTTGTTTTCCTGACTGTTGGAAATGTAGAAGGCCTCCCATTATACCTACTCTTTGAGCCACTAGGGTATGACATAAAATAAATTCTTGTTTATAGACGAATGTGAAGAGAGATGCCACCTATGCTATGAACAAAGAGAACTAGGATAGGGGGCCAAACATAACTGTACTTAGTCACAGAAAAATATCTTTGTTTTCTATATAAAGCACTTTAAAAAACACACACACACACCACCCCTCACCAGATTTATATAGGAAGGTTACTCTTCCCTCCATGAGGCTGTCTTTTGCTCGAGTTAGGATGCCTTTAACATTATGCCTACAATTTTATAATGGAATGTTGAATTTGAAAATTATAAAAATCCTGAACAGGTCTTTCTATTCTATAAACCTTGATGTAGCTAAAACAAGAAGGAGAGCAAACTCCTGAAAAGAAATTATGGAGAAATACGGTGCATTAATCAGAAAACTTACCTGAAGAAATAACTTAATCAAAAATTTAATCTGTGAATTGCATGATTTGCTCTAGTAACCACTCATCTCAAATTACAATTAAAATGTCTGGACTTAAGAGTATGATTGAAATATCATAACTAAAGCTAAAGTGCAATCAATTAAACTCTAACCTGTATGAAGAAGTACTAGGTTAATGGAAGAGGCATATTTTGCATGAAGCCTGAAATAGGAGTAGATAAGGAAGAAGTTAGTAACACCTTTCCAGGACCATCCAGGAGAAAAGGTTCCCTGACTTCCCCCTTTATAATTCAATCCTCATTGATATTAATCTCTTAAAACAGGCAGATGCATCAATCTACCTTCTCTTGATGACAATAGTCAATTAGCTCATCCGACAACACTGCTTACTCTGATTTTATGCTCAACAAGCCACCTTCCAATTTTAAGATGGCTTCTCATATAGTTATTAGCACAGCACTGTGCTGAGTGGCCAAGAAGAATATTACAGTTTACTTGACCATTATAGTTTTTATTCTCAACTGGCATTCCAAGACCCATACTGAACAGCCAGTTAACCTCTTTAAATGACATCTCAGACTTCTCTTTCTCTAACAGGAAAACTGCAATTCCATTTAAACTTCAGAGCAATTCTGCAAGTATTTTTCATCAAAATATTCTATGCCCAAGACCTAACTAAGCACTAACTAATTAAACATGTTCTCAAATCTCAAGATGCCTGAACTTTACTAAGAGGACAAACTCAGAAATAAATAGCAATATTGGATGGTATATAAAATAACAGTTTATTATGGGGAGAAGGAACAGTAAAATAGAGTAAAATTAATTCAACTACAAATAAAAAACATCAGGTACAATAGTTAGTTCTTAACCAAATTATTTTTTTAAATATACTAGAAAAATAAACAATTTATAGGTATGTCTATATAATAAAAATAGTCTAAACAAATGTATATCTTGAAATAATTGCCTTATTTTTTTAAGGTTAAGTATCCTTTTCTGTTGCAATTATATAATGAGACTTTATTAGTGGAAAACTGAAAATTCTAATTATTCACATGAAAAATGAGCGTAACAACACCATCTATTAAGGTAAAGGATATTTGTAAATGAGTTAACCTACAAGTTGTAGGCCTAATTCTTTCCAACTCAGTAAATGAAATCAGCTAATAAATATTGTTCTTAGTGTAGTAAATATTGAATTTTTTAATTCCTTTAAAAGGGAAGCAAATATTACTATCCTAACACAGATGTATTTTTAAAAAGAAAATCTACTTGGTATATATTATGAATTCTAAAGTTAATAGTTTCACAGTAAAGACAATTTTACTATTTGTGACTTTTTAAGGTGCTAATTTTAAAAAAGCACACAATATATTTGGTTTTGGGAATAAATCTTCAAACTGAAGTTATGAAGTGAGTTCCAAAAAGCTACTTGTGGCCAGCAGAACTTAGACAACATGTAACGAGGCTCCACTGCTGTACCTGAGTGGAATTGTTCTATTTAATTTTTAATAAGAACAAAAATATAGCTTATAAATAGAGCCAAATTAAAAATTGTTCTAGTTAGTTTTCCATATGAACAAAAATATAGCTTATGAATAGAGCCAAACAATGCTTTATCATTTTAAAAACACAGTCCAGCATAAATTTTCTACATGTGGACAGAGAACCACATCTCTGCATAAATATAACTGCCTCTGAGAATTGTTCTGTATCTATAAACAGAATGACACTGGGTTTAATTAAAATATAGGAAATTATTAGAGGACTTTTATTTACCTGTTTTTCAACTTAGTTTCAGGATCAACTGACCGCCTGCAAGGTCTTTACTAAATATTGCTTAGGCAACCACAGAACCTAGTTGGCACATAAGCAAAGGTCTGTACGAATGAACGGCTTTAGTATTCAATCAAAAGCGTCACCTTTTTCACTTTAGGTATGATGAGGTGTTTTATTATGGAAAAAAGAGTAGAAGAGGAAGGTGGCATATTAGACCTTTGCCCTAATAAGTAACCCATTAACTGAATAACACCTGAGTGAGGAAATTATAAACATGCCCCATGTCACTGGGTCATGTCTAGGACCCTTACCTTGGGCATTATATTGTCTTAAGGACTGGAATTAAGAAGTTCTTGGCATGCATATATATATATATATATATATATATATATATATATTTTATGCATATAACACACAAAATGGTTTTCCGAGTTTTTTAAATAACGACAGGGAAATCAAAACTTGTTTTGAGCAACTGAAAGGAAATTTATCGAATCTTTGGAAGTCACTTGAATGCAATATTTAATTCTCTATGACTTATTTATGCATTATTTTTATTCTTTGACCAAATATTATAGCTGGAAATTTAGCATGCAAATTTAAGGAAAAAACTATTTTCCTGAACCTAAAATTTCTACGGCAAATAGAAACACTGTACTGAAAAACACTAGCGAAACACTGTACTGAAAAAGTAAAACTTTAGAAATGAAAAAAAATAAAGTATTTTGAAACTGAAGCCTACTAAAAAGCCAGAATTAGCTAGAATCTAAGACACCAAGTAATTCTAAAGGGTAGGGTCATTGGAAAGTACTTAACAAGTTTATCAGCTTTCAAGAAAATAAGAAGAGACATTCAGGTTTGAAGTTGTACAAACAGACTAAAATTTCAGCTCAGCAGCAGCCACATTTCATAGCCTGAGCATACAAGTAGAAATTTATCGTGTATGATATATATTACTCAATGAAAACTAGTAACAAAATAAACTTTATTTTTCAGTTTTTGCTGAAAATTGTTGTTTTAAAGTATTTATTTATTAGTACTGTTGAGCTGAAAAGGTCAGTAATAAAATATACAGTTTCAACCTTTGCCTGGGTTGAATTTGGTATAATACTAAAAGAATTTGAGGGGAAGATAATTAATGGTGAAAATTTTTTCTGTATTCACCTGTGATTGATATTCTTGAAATTTATTTAAAGGAAACTCAGGGCTTTTCAGAATCTGACGTGTCAGAGCTCTGTTTGCCTGAGCTAAGGTAAACAGAAGAACACTTTGGTTTGAAGTAATATGTAGGGTTAACTCAGGGTGATACAAGCTTTTAGAAAAAAAGATGGGTTTTACAAAACCCAATCCCTGATTTCAGCTAAAGTAGAGAAATGACATTTATGTTAAAAATGGGAAGGATAAAAGAAACTGAGAACAGAATGAGTCTTCTTAAAAACCTAAAACTTACGTACAAAACTAATTTCATTATATTTTCCACAGTCTTGTAGGCTCTCTATTTCCTATCTCAGTAAGTGGCAACTATGGAAGGCAGAATTATGGTCCCCCAAACATATCAGGTCTTAATCTCTGGGTCCAATTAATGTGACCCTTATTTAGGGGGAAAAAGGGTCTGTGCAGATGTGATTAAATTTATTGATTCTGTGATGAGGCATTTATCCTGGATTATCTGGGTGGGCCCTAAATGCAATCAATCACATATCCTAATAAGAAGAAGGCAGAGGGAGATTTGACACAGAGGAGAGAGTGATGTGAACAGAGCAGAGAGAGATGTGTGGGCTCTAGCCTTGAAGACCCAAATGATGCAGCCACAAGCCAAGGCATGCCAGCAGCCACAAGAAGCTGGAAAAGAGCAAGGAATGGCTTCTCCACCAGAACCCCCAGAGGGAAAGCAGCCCTACCAACATCTTGGTTTCAGCCAAGTGACACTCTATTTACACTTCTGGCCTCCAGAACTGTAAGAATAAATTTCTGTAGTTTTAAGTCAACAAGTTTGTGATAATTTGTTACAACAGCTACAGGAAATTAATACAGCAACAGGGTTCAACCCATCTCTCTTCCAAGCAAGACTCCAATCATCCTTCCCCTCCATCTCCTTCCGCTAATGCTTCCCCCACCTTGGCTTCTGCTTCCAAGTCCCAACTACATCCCAGACCTTAGAGCTAGCTCTTAACTTGTCTTCCTGCTTCCTGTCTCCCAGTTCATTCACCAAGATGTCTCCAAGAGAAAGTTCTCTACAGTAAAACCTGACCAAATGGCTCCCCTGCATAAAACCCATTACCAACAGAAATTCCAAACTCCTTAAAATAGTACTACATACCAGCCACATTCTGATCCCGGCTTTATCTCTAGTTGCACTTCTATCCATATTCCATATCATAGACTCTGTTCCAGACACTTCAGATTTTTTACAGTCCCTTAATCTAATATTGCCTCATATTTCTGTACTATTATTTTACCCTGTCCCTAAAATTTCCTCAGCAACCTCATTTCTGCTGGGAAATGTGAATTCCTCTTTCAGCCTTTCCTCATTTTTGTACCCTGAGAAGATAAAACTGATTATTCCCTCCATCTGCTCCATCATACCCAACATGAACCTATGTCATAAATTCCTCACTTACTATTTATTTACTTAGTTGGGTGCCAGGCACTGTGCTGAGCACTTTATATATTTTTTTTTAATATTTAAAATTTTATTCAAAATTTTGCAATCTTCATACTTAAAAATTGGCAAGGGCTTCCCTGGTGGCGCAGTGGTTGAGAGTCCGCCTGCCGATGCAGGGGACACGGGTTCGTGCCCCTGTCCCGGAGGATCCCACATGCCGCGGAGCGGCTGGGCCCGCGAGCCATGGCCGCGGAGCCTGTGTGTCCGGAGCCTGTGCTCCGCAGCGGGAGAGGCCACAGCAGTGAGAGGCCCGCGTACAGCAAAAAAAAAAAAAAAAAAAAAAAAAAAAATTGGCAGGCCTTACCTCTTATAGTGGCATGGCTAATGCCACCACTTGCTTCTTTTTTTGTGCTGAGCACTTTATTTATTTATTTCAACAACTTTATTGGAGTATAATTGCTTTATAATATTGTGTTAGTTTCTGTTTTATAACCAAGTGAATCAGTTATACATATACATATATCCCCATAACTCTTCCCTCTTGCATCTCACTCCCTCCCACCCTCCTTATCCCACCACTCTAGGTGGCAACGAAGAACCGAGCTGATCTCCTTGTGCAATGCAGTTGCTTCCCACTAGCTATCTATTTTACATTTGGTAGTCTATATCTGTCCATGCCACTCTCTCACTTTGTCCCAGCTTACCCTTCCCCCTCCCCGTATCCTCAAGTCCATTCTCTAGTAGGTCTGCATCTTTATTCCCGTCTAGGGGCACTAGGTTCTTCATGACCACTTTCTTTGTTGTTTTTTAGATTCCATATATGTGTATTAGCATACAGTATGTGTTTTTCTCTCTCTGACTTACTTCACTCTGTATGACAGACTCTAGGTTCATCCACCTCACTACAAATAACTCAATTTTGTTTCTTCTTATGGCTGAGTAATATTCCATTGTATATATGTGTCACATCTTCTTTACCATTCATCTGTTGATGGACACTTAGGTTGCTTCCATGTCATGGCTATTGTAAATAGAGCTGCAATGAACATTGTGGTACATGACTCTTTTTGAATTATGGTTTTCTCAGGGGATATGCCCAGTAGTGGGATTGCTGGGTCATATGGTAGTTCTATATTTAGTTTTTTAAGGAACCTCCATACTGTTTTCCATAGTAGCTGTATCAATTTACATTCCCACAAACAGTGCAAGAGGATTCCTTTTTCTCCACACCCTCTCCAGCATTTATTTTTTGTAGATTTTTTGATGATGGCCATTCTGACCAGTGTGAGTTATCTCATTGTAGTTTTGATTTGCATTTCTCTAGTGATTAACGATGTTGAGCATTCTTTCATCTGTTTGTTAGCAATCTGTATATCTTCTTTGGAGAAATGTCTATTTAGGTCTTCTGCCCATTTTCGGATTGGGTTATTTGTTTTTTTGATATTGAGCTGCATGAGCTGTTTATAAATTTTGGAAATTAATCCTTTGTCCATTGCTTCATTTGCAAAGATTTTCTCTCATTCTGAGGGTTGTCTTTTCATCTTGTTTATCATTTCCTTTGTTGTGCAAAAGCTTTTAAGTTTCATTAGGTCCCATTTGTTTATTTTTGTATTTATTTCCATTTCTCTAGGAGGTGGGTCAAAAAGGATCTTGCTGTGATTTATGTCACAGAGTGCTCTGCCTATGTTTTTCTCTAAGAGTTTTATAGTGTCTGGCCTTACATTTAGGTCTGTAATCCATTTTGAGCTTATTTTTGTGTATGGTGTTAGGGAGTGTTCTAATTTCATTCTTTTACATGTAGCTGTCCAGTTTTCCAAGCACCACCTACTGAAGAGGCTGTCTTTTCTCCACTGTATATTCTTGCCTCCTTTATCAAAGGTAAGGTGACCATATGTGCATGGGTTTATCTCTGGGCTTTCTATCCTGTTCCATTGATCTATATGTCTGTTTTTGTGCCAGTACCATACTGTCTTAATTACTGTAGCTTTGTAGTATGGTCTGTAGTCCAGGAGCCTGATTCCTCTAGCTCCATTTTTCGTTCTCAAGATTGCTTTGGCTATTTGGGGTCTTTTGTATTTCCATACAAATTGTGAATTTTTTTGCTCTAGTTCTGTGAAGAATGCCAGTGGTAGTTTGATAGGGATTTCACTGAATCTGTAGATTTCTTTGGGTAGTAGAGTCATTTTCACAATGTTGATTCTTCCATTCCAAGAACATGGTATGAGCACTTTAAATAAATCATTTTATTTAATCTTCACCATAATCCTAATAAGTAGCAATTATTATCCGAATCCATTTTCCAGGTGAGATAGTAAAATTCTGAGAGGTTAAATAATGTGGACAAAGTTGCAAGAATACTAAATGCATAAGATGCATTTTTTAAATTTTTGACTGATTTATAATTTTGATTTTGACTTTCAATTTTTGTATTGGTTATATTGACTCTTTGTCCATATTATTGAGTATAAAATGAAATGAACTGCAAACAGTGTTATCATACCACTCATCATTGTTTTCCAAGCTCTAGCAAATAAATTATAAAATGAAAGTGAGACACACTACCGGAAAGAGGAAAATTATCATTATGTGCAAAAGATTTAGTTTTGTACCCAGAAAAATGTAAGATAATAAATTAATAAAATATTTCAAAATTAACAGGATAATTCAGTAAAGTGGTTAGAGGCATGATGAATACATAAAGGTCAGTAATGTTCCTGAGTACCAATTGTTAACAATTGTCCTATCCAATTTGGACTTTTTGGTAGTTATCTGTTGCCTTCAATTGCTGAAGTATGTGAGGGCTGTGCAATTCTCTTACACTATCACTTCACTCCCAAATGCTGTTACCATGAAAGCAAGTCTCAGACCAAATTCTGCCAAAGGCACATTCATTAGCAAGTGGGACTCAAAACAGTCACACAACATGCTCTATGTTTAATCAAGTTCCAACTCTCTGTGCTTTCAGGCATTCAGAATAGCAGCTTAAGGAAGATGTGACAATCTTCTGTTGACAAGATTCATCTAACCTCTGGCCAAATCATGGTAGAGAATCCTCTAAACTTTCTGTGCCCATGACCCAAGGAGTCCCTGGGTTTAGGGCACCATTCCAAAAGGCATAATCACAGGATTCTCTAGGTTCATATGCCCTGTTCATTTGTGCAATATTTCTAGCCAATCTGCATATATATATTTTAATAACAGCTTTACTCAGATATAATTCCCAGACCATACAATTCACCATTTAAAAGTGTACAATTCAGTGGTTTATAGTAGATTCAAAGAGTTATGCAATCATCACCACTGTCTAATTTTAGAACATTCTCACCACCACCACCACCACCCCCCCAAAAAAACTCTACCCATTAGTAGTCACTCCCAATTCCACCTCCTCCAACCCTTGATAACCACCAATATACTTTCTGTCTCTATGCATCTGCCTATTCTGTGTATTTCATATAAATGGAATTATATAATATATGGCCTTTTGTGACTAGTTTCTTTTACCTAACATAATGTTTTTAAGGTTCATCCATGTTGTGGCAAGTATCAGTATCTTTACGTTTTATAGCCAAATAAAATTCCATTGTATGGATATATCCCATTTTGTTCATTAAATGATACACATTTGGGTTGTTTCCACTTTTGGCTATCATCCATAATGCTGCCTTAAACATTTGCATATAGGTTTTTGTGTGAACATAGAATTTCAGTTCTCTTGGATATATACCTAGAAGTGGAATTTCTGGCTCATATAGTAACACTATTTTTAACATTTTGATAAACTACCAAACTATTTTTCAAAGTAGTTGCACCGTGTTACATTCCTACCAACAATGTTTGAAGGTTCCAATTTCTCCATATCCTCTCTAGTACTTATTACTGTCTTTTTTATTATAATCATCTAGTGGTGTAAAGTGGTCAATTCACATATCTGATCACCATACACATCACTAGTAAAAAAAAAAACAAGTAATTTCTGACATACACAGTAATTACAAAACCCTCTGGTGCTGATCAAGGATAAAAATCGTAGAATAGTTTCAGATTTGGCATTTCTTAAGCGAGGGCTCCCAGTTAGACTTCAAATACCAACACAGCACATCCTAAATATGTAAGATACTGATTAAGATACTTCAGATTTAACACTACAATCTAACACAAACATCTAAATCACACTGCCTCTGTTAAAATATTTTAAAGTAAATTATAGAAAATATAACACCAAACAGAATCAATTAGGGAAAACTGGAAGAAAATGTAAGATACTATTTTTAAAATCTTGGCATGAATACTTTCTACGCTTTACACAAAGCTCAGAGCAAACATTAACTTATCCGATAATGAACTCATTTTAAATGTCTATTCAAAAATGGTATAATAATAAAAGTTAAAACATATTTACATATATAATAGATGATAGATAAAATGTTAAAGCTATAAATATACAAAACATTCTCTAAATTAATGAGAAAAATATAAATACTTCAAAAGAAAAATGGGCTACATAAGTGAATAGAGATTTTACAAGAGAAGGAATACAGTTAGTCATTGAACATATTACATGAAGTTCATCCTCAATAGTAAGTAATGACATGAAAATTAAATAAATAAGAATGTCCTATGACATAGATAAATATTAGCTGAATGAATTAAGACTCATTTAGTTGTAAGTGTCACAAAACAGGGAAATTTATAATGAAAGAGATGTTTTATGGAGGTAACTTAAGAACATAACTGACCCAATGGAAAGAAATAAAACAAGGACAGACCCACAAAGACCTGGTAAATCAGCAGAGACCAGCACCACAAGGCAATAAGCAAGGCTACAGGGACAACAGGCAGCCAGACCACATGCCAGGTCCTGCAGCAAAAGGGCATTACTGGGCAGATAAAGATGGAAGAATAGGAGGACTGAAGCTCACCACCCCCCACAAACACACCAAAAATACATTTATATGTGGAACAATTCACATGGAAAACTAAATGGAAACTGGCAGAAGAACTCCTATACAACCAAAGCTATAAGAAAGATTTCCACATAACAAGGTAGGAAGAAAAAAAGGATAAAGTTGGGACCTCTGGCCCTGAGAGGAATGTGAAAGGAAGAGAAGGTCCACATGGTGGACTCTCACCTGGGGAGCAAGCAGGTCGAGCCACAAATTGGCTATCCCAGTCCTGGGGTCCTTCAGGGAGGAGACAAGCCTCCCTGGCTACTGGAAGAAACATTGGGACAGATAGAAGAGCTAGAAAAGCCTAGACTCTACTCACAAAGAGTGTACCTGTGCTGACTGCCCAATGATCAGGGCAGAGAGGGCTTTACACTGGCGGCCACCACCTTGCCATACTCCCCAATCCAAGTGAGGAGAATACTTCAGCTCTGCTCACTCCACACCACAGCTTGGCATGGGGTCTGAGCCAGCCCTGAGAAAAGACTCAGTCTAGTTATGCATAAAGAACCCAAAGGTCTAAGTGTGGTGTGGTGTGGTCCTGGTGGGGTGGCAGCAGCCACTGTGGGCCTAGGGTGTGGTCCTGTTGGGGTGCCAATGGCCATTGTCAGCACTTGCTGAGACACCACAACCCTCACACTGTGGTCCTTCTTCAAGCCAAGAGAGTGCTCTGGCCCTACCCATTCCAAGCCACAGTTTCATGCTGGATCTTTGGCAG
This sequence comes from Mesoplodon bidens, assembly GCF_964165515.1. Lineage (NCBI taxonomy): Eukaryota > Metazoa > Chordata > Mammalia > Artiodactyla > Ziphiidae > Mesoplodon > Mesoplodon bidens. The sequence goes on from NC_138167.1 coordinate 28,386,905, forward strand.
AAAAGTCCTGGGAGAAGACTGCCACAGAGGCAGCCCAGATATCTGGCAGCAGCATGGCCACCTCAATTCCTGCAGCTACAATGCCCTGACGCCCAACCCCAGCCCAGCAAATGCTCTAGACCCACAACTCCATGCTATAGACTTGTACTAGATCAAGGAAAAACACAATAAGAGAAGAGACATGACTTTGGGTTCCATCTGAGCAGAGCTGCAGATGCCTACGTAGCACATCAGACCTTGGTGAGGGTGAGTGCATGGGCCTCACTTGCTTCAGCAATCCCTTCTTTTGTTACAGAACAGGCACTCAAGGTTAATAAAGCCTGACCAGCCTGACCCTCAGGGCTTCTACTCCAACAACTGAAGAGCACACCCCACCTCTGACAGGGCAGTGACAGACAGGAAGCAGAGAGGAATTCCCACCTCACATGCTACACTGGTTCTAGATCCTCCAACAACAGCCACACACCCTATGGAGTTGACAGTGGCCAGCACACCCTGAGGAAAGACATGGCTGGCATCCATATCAAAACCAGGCATCACACCAAAGGCACTGAACACACACAGTCTACACAGGGATGCTCCTACATAAAAACACCCTTTCAAGACCATGATAGATAACTCTTTCTCCTAAATTCACAGAGACAGAGAAAGTTAAGTAAAATGAAAAGGCAGAGAAACTACTCTCAATTGAAACAGCAAAAGAAAACTCCTGAAAAAACAATGAAACAGAGGTAATCAGTCTACCAGATAATGAGTTCAAAAACTTGGTAATAAAATTGCTAACTGAATTAAGAAAGATTATTGATATAAAGGAAGATCATTTTAACAAGGAACTAGAAACTATAAAGATGACCCAACCAAAAATAAATACTTCAATTTCTGAGATAAGAAGCAATGAATAGCCAACTAAATGACACAGAAGAGTTTAAAAGCGATTTGGAAGATAGAATAATGGAAATCACACAATGAGAACAGCAAAGAGAAAGACAAACGAACACAATCAAGAGCAACATACAAGATCTATGGAATAATATAAAACATGCCAAACTACACATAATAGGGGTTTCAGAAGGAGAAGAGAGAGCAAAAGCAATAAAAAATGTATGTGAATTAATTATGGCTGAAAACTTTCCAAACCTAAAGGAAACAGATATCCAGGTCCAGGAACCACAGAAGGTCCCAAACCAGAAGGTCCCAAACCAGAAGAACCCAAACAGACCCATACCAAGACATATAATTAAAATTGCAAAAGTTAAAATAGAGAATTATAAAGGAATCAAGAGAAAACCACTCATATACAAGGGAACCCCCATAAGGCTATCAGCTGATTTCTCTACAGAAAAGTGGCAGGCCAAGAGGGAGTGGCACAATATAGTCAAAGTCCTGAAAAGGAAAAGCCTGCAACCTAGGATACTCTACCCAACAAGATTATCATTTAGAAAAGAAGGCAAGATAAAGAATTCCCAGACAAGCAAAAACTAAAAGAGTTCAGCAATACTAAACATACCCTAAAAGAAATGTTGAATGGTCTTCTCTAAATGGAAAGAACTAAGAATCTATAAGAAAGGGAAAACCCTAACAGGAAGAGGCAAGTACATAATAGGAATTGGAGGGCACAGGGAGGGAAGGGAAGCTGGGATGAAGTGAGAGAGTAGCACTGACATATATACACTACCAAATGTAAAATGGATGGCTAGTGAGAAGCTGCTGCATAGCACAAGGAGATCAACTCAATGCTTTGTGATAACCTAGAGGGATGGGATAGGGAGGGTAGGAGGGAGGCTCAAGAGGGAGGAGATATGGGGATATATGTATACATATAGCTGATTCACTTTGTTATACAGCAGAAACTAACACAATATTGTAAAGCATTTATACTCCAATAAAGATGTGGGAAAAAAACCAGTACATAGATTAAAAAAACAAAATAAAAATTGTAAAAGCAACTATATCTACAATAAACAGTAAAGGGATAAGCGAAGATGTAAAATATGACATCAAAAACAAGAAATAAGGAGAAGTGAAGTAAAAAATGTAGATCTTTTAGAATGTGTTTGAACTTAAATGATTATCAGTTTAAAGCAAGTACATATAATTATAGGTCAAGATACATGAACCCTATGGTAACCACAAATCAAAAACCTACAACAGATTCACAAAAACCAAAAAGAAAGGAACTCAATCATACTACAAAAGAAAATCATGAAACCACAATGGGAAAAACAAAAAGAGGAAATGAACAAAGAACAAAAAACAACTGGAAAACAAAAAATAAAAATGGCAATAAATACATACCTATCAATAATTACTTTAAGTGCCAATGGACTAAATGCTCCAAACAAAAAAAACACAGTGTCTTATTAGATAAATAAATTTAAAAAGAACCTGCAATATGCTACCTACAAGAAATTCACTTCAGTGCAAAAGGCACACACAGAATGAAAGTGAGGTGATAGATAAAGGTTTTTAATGAAATGGAAATGAAAGAAAGCAGAAATCGCAATACTTATATCAAACAAAGAAGACTTTGAAATAAATACCCTAAAGAGAGACATTATTATAATTATATTATATTATATTATATTATATTATATTATATTATATTATAAAGACCATTATATTATGATAAAAAGATTGATAGAAGAAGAGAAAATGACACTCATTAACATATATGCATCCAGTACAGGAGCACCTAAATATATAAAGCAAATACTAACAGACATAAAGGAGAAATCAACAATAATACAATAAGAGTAGGAGATTTTAACACCCCACTGACATCAGTGGACAGATCATCAAGACAAAAAATCAGTTAGGCAACATAGGTCCTAAATCATGCAGTAGACTGGTTGGACTTAATGATATCTATAGGATATTACATCCAAAAAAAGCAGAACAAACATTCTTGTCAAGTGTGTATGGAACATTCTCCAGGACAGACCACATACTAGGTCACAAAACAAGCCTCATCAAGTTTAAGAGAATAGAAATATCAAGCCTTATTTCTGACCACAATGGTATGAAACTAGATATCAACTATAGAAAGAAAAATGGGAAACAAACAAACACATGGAGACTAAACATGCTACTAAAAAAAAATCAATGGGCCAATGATGAAATCAAAAAAGAAATCAGAAAATGCCTAGAGACAAATGAAACGAAAACACTACTTTACAAAATCTATGGAATGTAGCAAAAGCAGTTCTAAGAGGGAATTTCATAGTGATACAGGCCTTCTTCAAGAAACAAGAAAAATCTCAAATAAACAACCTAACCTACCACCTAAAAGAATTAGAAAAAAAAGAACAAGCACAAAGTCAGAAGAAGAAAAGAAATAATAAAGATCAGAGAGGAAATAACTGAAAGAGATAAAAAAAAAAACATAGAAAAGATCAATAACACCAAGAGCTGGTTTTTCGAAAGGAAGAATGCAAATTTAAAAAAAAATAAGAAATGAAAGAGGAAAACGGTAACCAATACCACAAAAATACAAAAAAAAAAAAGACGAGAACACTATGAATAGCTATATGCCAACAAAATGAACAACCTAGAAGAAATGGACAAATTTCTAGAAATATACAGCCTGTCAAGACTGAGTCAAGAAGAAAGAAACAATTTGAACAGACCAATCACTAGAAGTGAAATAGAATCTTTAATTAACAAAACAAAACAAAACAAACAAAACTCCCTGCCAACAAAAGTTCAGGACCAGATAGCTTCACTGGGGAGTTATACCAAACATATAAGGAAGCATTATACCTATCTTTCTCAAACGATCCCAAAAAATTGAAGAGGAAAGTATACTCCCAAATTCATTCTACAAGGCCACCATTACCATGACACCAAAACAAGACAAAACCACTACAAAAAAAGAAAATTACAGACCAATATTTTTGATGAATATAGATGCAAAAATCCTCAAAAAATTAGCAAACCGAATACAATACGTAAAAAGGATCATATACCATGATCAAGTTGGATTCATTCCAGGATCATAAGGATGGTTCTACATTTGCAGATCAATCAACGTGATACACCACATTAACAAATGGAAAGACAAATACCACATGATCATCACAACAGATGAGAAAAAGCATTTGACAAAATTCAAAGTCCAATCATGATAAAAAAAACTCTTATCAAAGTGATTATAGAGGGAACATATCTCAACATGATAAATGCCACTTATGACAAACCCACAGTCAACATCATACTCAAGAGTGAAAAGCTGAAAGCCTTCCCACTAAATTCAGGAGTAAAACAAGGATGCCCACTCTCACCACTTCTATTTAAAATAGGATTGAAAGTCCTAGCCAAATCAATCAGACAGGAAAAAGAAATTTAAAAAGTATCAAAATAGGAAGGGAAGAGGTAAAACTGTCATTATTTACATGACATGATACTCTATATAGAAAACCCTAGTGTCCAGACAAAAACAATTAGAACTAATAAATTACTTCAGCAAGGTAGCAAGATCCAAAATTAATACACAGAAATATCAGAAAGAGAAAGTAAAGAATTCCCATTTAAAATTTCATCAAAAAATATGAATAAATTTAACCGAGGAAGTGAAAGACCTAATATGAAAAACTATAAAATATTGATAAAGGAAATTAGAGATGATTAAAAAAATGGAAAGATACACCATGCTTTTAGATTGGAAGAATTAATATTGTTGAAATAGCCATACTACAAATTTAAAGCAATCTACAAATTAACGCAGCCCCTATCTAAATACTCATGACATTTTTCACAGAACTAGAACAAATAATCCTAAAATTTCTATGGAACTACAAAAGGCCCCAAATTGCCAAAATAATCCTGAGAAAAAAGAACAAAGCCAGAGATATAACCTTTCCAGACTTCATATTGTACTACAAAGCTACAGTAATCCAAACAGCATGGTACTGGCAAAAAAACAGACATATAGATCAGGGGAAGAGAATGCAGAGTCCAGAAATAAATCCACGCACCTATAATCAATTAATCTAAGACAAAAGAGGTAAGAATATACAGAGAAAAGAGAGTCTCTTCAACAAGTGGTGTAGGGAAAGCTGGACATCTACCTTTAAAACAATGAAATTAGAATATTCCCTCATACCATATACAAAAGTAAACTCAAAATGGTTTAAAGACCTAAATTTAAGACATGACACCACATAACACTTAGAAGAGAACACAGGCAAAATATTCTCTGACATAAATCACAGCATTATTTTCTTAGATCTATCTCTTAAGGCAAAAGAAACAAAAGCAAAAATTAAAAAATGGGACCTAATCAAACTTAAAAGCTTTTGCATGTAAAGGAAGCCATCAACAAAAGAGAAAGACAACCTATGCAATGGGATAAAATATTTTCAAATGTGCAAGCGACAAGGGATTTATATTCAAAATATACAAGCAGCTCGTACAGCTCAAAATCAAAGAAAATCATCAACTCATTTTTAAAAATGGGCAGAATACCTAAATATAAATTTTTCCAAAGAAGACATACAGATGGCTAACAGGTACATGAAAATATGCTTAATATGGCAAATGATTAGAGAAATGCAAATCAAAACCCTAATGAGGTATCACCTCACACCTGTCAAAATGGCTATCATCAAAGAGTCTACAAATAAAAAAATGCTGGAGAGGATGTGGAGGAGAATCCTCATACACTGTTGGGGGCCAAGGTAAATTGGTACAGCCACTATGGAGAACAGTATGGAAGTTCCTTAAAAAACTAAAAATAGAACTACCATATATATAATACAGCAATTCCACTCCTGGGTATATATCCATAAAAAATGAAAACTCTAATTCAAAAAGATACATATACCCCAGGGTTCAGAGCAGCATTATTTCCAATAGTCAAGACTTGGAAGCAACCCAAAGTCCAAGTGCCCATCAACAGACAATAAACTTAAGAAGATGTGAATACATATATATAAATATATATATATATATATATATATATATATATATATATACTAAGCCATAAAAAAGAATGAAATATTGCCATTTGCAGTAACATAGATGGACCTAAAGAATATTATGCTTAGTGAAATAAGTCAGACAGAGAAAGACAAATACTATCTGATATCATTTTATGTGGAATCTAAAAAATAATACAAATGAATCTCTATACAATAGAGAAATCCACTCACAGACATAGAAAACAAACTTATGGTTACCAAAAAGGACAAGGAGTGGGGGAGGGACAAATTAGGAGTATGGGATTAACAGAAACAAAGTACTATGCATAAAATAGATAAGCAACAAGGATTTGTCATATAGCATGGGAACTGTACCTAATATCTTGTAATGACCTATAATTGAATATTACCTGCAAAAAAAAAAAAAAAAAAACTGAATGACTATGCTCTATACCTGAAACTAATGCAAGACTGTAAATCAACTATACTTCAGTATTTTAAAAAATGATATTACTGCACCTTCCCAGGGGTATGTCAACAGCAACTTTTTAACAATATTGGTCAGGGCTCTGTGTAGACAGCAGTGAAAGATTTACTGGGAGGGCAACTGAGGTCATTCACTCAGAGAGGTGCACTTGAGTTCCTCCTCTCCAGGCAGGGGGCATCACGTTTGCAGAGAGAAAGCAAGTTTCAAGAATTAATATATTGAGTGGAAAAACCCAGGAAAATACTGGACTTCCATCTTGTCTAAATGATCATAACATGGATATTAATGGATACATGTCATACATATGTATGTATATATTTAAAGAAATGCACAGAGATATCTGGTTAGTATGAACTATCACTGGGTAACATATGGGGTGATGAGTACATTCTCCTTTGTTGTTTTCAATGCTATTCAGTTTTTTTGTGTTTGTTTTTACAATGACCATGAGCATTTTTTCAAAAATTATAGATGTTTTTATAGTCTTCACTATCTTCATGATATGCTCCACTGTTTTCCAACTATTTCTGTTGAATGCCACTATAAAAATGAGAGTTCTTGCTAAGAGATGGGGAATGTCTATCCTCATTTATAATGCAAAGCACAGAGAGATGAACTAATTTATCTGAGCTCTCATGGTTGGTAATATATGGACCTGCAGTTTAAATCCAGATCTTTCCATCTCTAAACTTGTGCTGTGCTCAATACATTACACCATTTCCCTAATTATGTTACAACACTTGAGACTGTGTATCATCATTTTCCTCAATCTCTCCTGCTGCCTACTCTAAAAGCAGTAACCACTTTCAGCTCACTTGCCAACGGCTAGGTGGGCAATGAGCTTCACATATTTTAAACAATTAGCTAGATTAGCAGTCTTTCAGGGTTTATTACTTTTCCCAGAGTCAATGCACGAGGCATGCTTGTAGGTAACAATCACCTGTCCAAAAAATAAGAGCTGATGACTGTGATAGATCCACAAATCACCCCCAAGTAGAAAGCTGTAGACTAACATTACTCTGCCCAATATCAGCTCAGGCGTTGCTGCTTTCCGAAAACCACCCCCAAATTATGTTAGTCACATCCCTAGGTTTTCCAACTCTTTGTTTCTTTGTCTATTAGCTGTTAAGCAATATATTGTTTCTATGTGGGGAAAAAGTAATGTGTCTTCAGGCTCAACACTTCCAAAGATAATCTTTATCTATATGCAAAGTTGTTTTTGGAAGCTCTCTTTAAGATTTATCAATCAATATGTAGGCTAATTCCAATGTGAAAAATAATATTCCTATAAAGGTAAGACTAGGTTGGCAGTATTTTGTTTTGTTTTGTCCTCCAGATTTTAAGTAATATCTTCTGTAATTTCTTTGGATCATTGATCATTAAACAAATCAATGTCTTTAAGAGCAATCTGAGCTTTGCAGAATCAACATCAGAATTTAAACAGAAGAAGGAATTAATCTGGAAAGGAAATTTATTTGTAAGCATAAATGGCCAGCTGAGTTAGGGAGACTGAAAATCATTTTCTAATATGCATTTGTTACCCTTGTCACAGATAATTAGACCAGACATTTGCCCCAACTCAAAAATACTCTTCTAGAAAAGAAAAAAGAAAAGAAAAGCTCAATAGTAACTTATGAACACATGCTACCATTCCTAAAAATAACTGAGTGAAATAGGCACAAATCTCCTTAGTCAGCCATGTCTTCTTCATCTAGACTTTATACAATTGATTTTTTTAAATCAAATGCTGTTACTTTCTTTCCTGCATTGGTGCCTACCAATCATGGTTCCCATTCATCTGGGATTCTCGACTTTCCTTTCTTCAACTTTACATTGAATAAATAATTATCAAGCACTTTCTATATACAATACACTGTACTAGATACTAAGAAAAAGGTGAATAAGACACATTCCTGTCCTATAGTAATTCATAATTAATAATCATCTGATATTCTTTCAAATGTTTATTCAACAAATACCATATTACTAAGTGACAGAAAAAGGATTTGTTGTTGGAGATTGTGATATGAACATATCACATAAGCTCAAGGCCCTTGTTGTTTATATTCCATCGAGGGGACAGATTTGAAAACAAGTATGTGCAATAAAATGTGGAATGTGTATAATATATTCACTACAGATTATAGAAAAGGAGGAATGGTCAATTATCTCTGAAAGATCAGGAAAATTCTTCATAGTGAGAGTGATTCTTGAACTATCAGTAGAGTCTATAGAGTGAGATAAAAAAGAGAGGCAGAACTATTCCCAAAATAACTAAGGTGTGAGCATCATGGTTCCCTCAGGAAATGCAAGTGGTCTGAAATGGCTTAGAGTTTAGCAGAAAATTTAGACAGGAAAGTGGGGAGAAAGAACGGGGTTGGAAATGGAGTGAAGGAAATGAAGCTGAAAAGCTAGGTTGGTGTTTGCAAGATACAGATGTACTCATTACCCAGGCAATTAAAGGGTTGTAAGCAAAAGAGTAAGAGTATGATGCTATCTGCCCCTTTTGAACAGGGCTCTAGCAGCCCAATGTAAAGGATTCACGGCAGGGAGGAGGAGGTTGGCCAAAGCAAGGTGTGAGGTTGGAAGAGTCAAGGAACTTGTGCCATGGTGTCTGCAGGAGTCAGGCCTGAAACTGTTCAGAAGTAGAGTTGTCAGCCGTGTAAAAGAGATAATAGCCAGGACATGGAAGCAACCTAACTGTCCATCATCGGATGAATGGATAAAGAAGATGTGGCACATATATACAATGGAATATTACTCAGCCATACAAAGAAACGAAATTGAGATATTTGTAGTGAGGTGGATGGACCTAGAGTCTGTCATACAGAGTGAGCTAAGTCAGAAAGAGAAAAACAAATACCGTATGCTAACACATATATATGGAATCTAAGAATAAAAAAAAAAAGCATGGACTTGAGGATATGGGGAGCGGGATGGGTAAGTTGTGACAAAGTGAGAGAGTGGCATGGACATATATACACTACCAAACGTAAAATAGATAGCTAGTGGGAAGTAGCTGCATAGCACAGGGAGATCACCTAGGTGGTTTGTGACCACCTAGAGGGGTGGGATAGGGAGGGTGGGAGGGAGGGAGATGCAAGAGGGAAGAGATATGGGAACATATGTACATGTATAACTGAATCACTTTGTTATAAAGCAGAAACTAACACACCATTGTAAAGCAATTATACTCCAATAAAGATGTTTAAAATAGGTATTATATACATATATATATATATACACATATATAAACTAATATTTTTAAGAGTGTAGGTATACAAAAATTCCTGGGTGTCCTAATTCATTCTTCCAATCTGTCCATCAGGCAGCAGATATTTATTGAAAACCTTCCATGTGCAAAGCACACAGGTTTTATGAAAAATCACTAATAAATAAATATGCACTCTTAAAATTAGTAGGTGAGACAGAACATTCAAAAACCTAAGCAATCATAAGTCAGAATAAAATAAAAGTGTAAGAAACATGGTGTGGGAACTCAAAAGAAGGAACAATTAATTCCAGTTTTGGGAGTCTAGTAAAACTTCATGAGTTACTGTGAGTTATACCTTCACAAACAAGGATAGGCACAGAAATTGGTGGGGAGAAGGGGAGATTTCAGCCCAAAGGAAAGTACCAACAATGGTGGGAAGTGAAAGTTACACACAAGAGTTTTGGCAATTAGCAAGTACTCCACTTTGACTAGAGTCCATGTCTGAGAAATGACTAGAGGGGGATATGTGGCCAGGATGAGGAAAGATCCTGAACACCATCTTAAGGTGCTTGGACCCATTCTGTAAGCAAAAGGGGAAACAATGAAAGTTTCTGCAAAGGAAAATCACACAATTCAACCTTCATTTGGGAAGCTAACTACACAACATGGGAAGAATAGACCAAAGTCATGAGTTCTCGAGTCACAGAGAATAATTCAGAGAATATTTTAATAGTCTGGGGTAAAGTGACAGCTTCCTGAACAAGAATGGTGGCAGCAGGAATAGAAAGGGAAGCAACCAATACTCTGAACTGCTGCATAGACAAGTTTCAGTGACTGATCAGTCAGTAATTCAAAGATTAACACAATAAAAATGTAACAGTTTACATGCCACATTTACTATATTTCAGAAGTCAACTATTGCACTCTTTCCCACGAAGCCGATATTCCCAAAATATCTTTCTAGGTACTATTTCAGGCAGCCAACATTTACTAACAACTAACCAGGTAACACAAGATTGAACCCATTTGCCCTCTCCACCATAAGCCCTATATTTGCCACAGAGATATAAATGGTGGGGGGGAGGGGTAACATATTACAAAAGTAAATTGCAAGAAAGGTACAGATATCTATCAATATCAAATGTTCATTTTCAGGATGAAGAAAACTAGCTATAGATCCCTATTGAGAGGAAAAACTAGAACAGCAACAACAGAACTTGACATACCTTTGGGAGTATATTAAACGTAATGAGGACTTTGAAGTAGGAAGCAGTTGGCATTATTCTAAGTCTACCTTAATATTCCTCTAAAAATTCAGACAGTAGAATTAGAGCCTAAGTTTTCAAATGTGCATTGACGATCACAACATTTCCTTAAATCAGAGCATGTTTACATTTTATTTCAAGGTCCTACTTCTAGCATCATAGAGTTACCAAGTTCCAAGTGACATCCCAGGTCAACTAGAAAAAGGATTCAACCTTCCATAGGAACTAATGCCCAGAGAAGTGGTGAGGTTGTCAAAGGTCAGAAACAGAATGAAAGCTCAGGGATTTCCACTATACTTGCTGACATATTCCATGAGGAAAGAAGAAGTCATATAAATGACATTCAAATGACAAAATGACTTAATTTAAATTATGAGACAAATATTGAGTTGAAAATTAATCTTTTAGCTAGTATATTTCAAATTTAACTCCAAATATATTTTTAAATTTACTAACTTAATTTACCAACTAAGAGAAGCATTAACTAATAACTTAATATTGATTATGCCTCCTGTTCCCAATGCCTACCAAAAGCCTTTGGATGAAACCACCAGCATAAAAATCAATTGCAATCAACTTTCTTAATAGTTCTGCTTTCACAATTAATTTGAAAGTTGAGATATCAAGGTAAATCAGAAAATAAGCTATGTCCAAAATAGTAGGTAATTTAGAAATGCTTAGCAAACCAAGTTACTATTCTGACACAGTTCTCAAGTATCGCTTAGTCTCCATAGTGTTCACTCTACTAGCTCTCTCTCTCTGTTATATGTCATGCTCTATATCCGGGAAGCATGAAAACCTATTGAAGACATTAAAGAAGAATGATTGATCTTTCAACTACCTAGAAAATCACAGATAATATGATACTCCTTTTGTGGGAGTTCATTTACATAAAAAAAAGATTTGAAAGAATGCCCACAGAATTATACACATTGAGAAACAAATTTCTCAAAATGATTCTAAAACCACTATTATGCTAACTAAGGCTGAGAAATGTGTTGGTTTTAACCAGTTATGACAACTATAAATATATCTGGTTCATTACACTCTCTAACATTTAAGATCATTCTCTTTTTTAAAATTATTTTACTTTATTTATTTAATTTTTGGCTGTGTTGGGTCTTCGTTACTGCACACGGGCTTTTCTCTAGTTGCAGAGAGCAGGGGCTACTCTTCATTGCAGTGTGTGGGCTACTCATTGTGGTGGCCTCTCTTGTTGTGGAGCATGGACTCTAGGCATACAGGCTTCAGTAGTTGTGGCACGCTGCTTCAGTAGTCGTGGTGCACAGGCTCGGTCACTCCGCGGCATGTGGAAATTCCCAGCCACTGCATCACCAGGGAAGCCCTAAGATCAGATCATTCTTAATAAATCTAATGTGTCACTTGTTACTTATTCTATACATATTATATATATATATATATATATATATATATATATATATATATATATATATATATATATATATAGTGTGTGTGTGTGTATATATACACAGAGAGAGAAAGAGAGCAGCTAATTAGCAAAGTAGAAAATATTGACTTTATAAATTCATGTCACAACTCAGAATGCTATGTGACATTGTCAATATCTAAGTAATTATTTTATTTACATAGAATTCTGAAGAACAATTCAATTAATTTTCCTGCACCTTTCATTTGCCAAGTCCATCACACTTTCTCCAGCATTTAGCTTTCATATCACCTTGCCTTTTGGTTTCTAGTTCAATACTCCTCTCCTTACTCAATTTCCTATATCTTCATTAGGTAATTCAGCAGTGAAAAAAGGTAAGAATCAATACTTGGAAAATAAACATTAAATTGTAAAAGTTTAAGTCACACATATGAATTGTTCTCCCCACAGTCTCACCAACTGGTGACAGAAAAAATACAAAAGAATTCCATATACTCCTTTGTGATAGTATTGGTAATCATCTATTATAATGATCTCTCCCAGCTTTATAATTTATCTTCAGTCACCAACACCTAGATTCTGATAGGAAAGACCTCCACCCTTATATCCTAAAATAAAGAAATTATGGACACAACTTTTTAAATGAAAAAGCAAGAAAGAGTCATGGGGAGAGTGGCCAAGGTAGTGGAGTAAAAAGACCCTGACTCACCTCCTCTCACAAGCACACCAAAATCACAACTACCGAGGACTTCTGGGGAGATGGCGGAAGAGTAAGATACGGAGATAACCTTCCTCCCCACAGATACACCAGAAATACATCTACACGTGGAACAACTCCTACAGAACACCTACTGAACGCTGGCAGAAGATCTCAGACCACCCAAAAGGCAAGAAACTCCCCACGTACCTGGGTAGGGCAAAAGAAAAAAGAATAAACAGAGACAAAACAATAGGGACAGGAACTGGACCAGTGGGAGGGAGCCGTGAAGGAGGAAAGCTTTCCACACAGTAGGAAGCCCCTTCACGGGCGGAGACTGCAGGTGGCTGAGGGGGGAGCTTTGGAGCCGCGGAGGAGAGCACAGCAACAGGGGTGTGGAGGGAAAAGCAGAGAGATTGCCGCACAGAGGATCATTGCCGACCAGAATTCACCAGCCCGAGAGGCTTGTCTGCTCGCCCACTGGGGCGGGTGCTGGGAGCTGAGGCTCGGGCTTCAGTCAGAGTGCAGGGAGAGGATTGGGGTTAGCGGCGTGAACACAGCCTGTAGGGGGTTAGTGTGCCACGGCGAGCCGGGAGGGAGTCCGGGAAAAAGTCTTGACCTGTTGAAGAGGCAAGAGACTTTTTCTTCCCTCTTTGTTTCCTGGTGTGTGAGGAGAGGGGAATAAGAGTGCTGTTTAAAGGAGCTCCAGAGACAGGCGTGAGCCACGGCTAAAAGCGCAGACCCCAGAGATGGGCGTGGGACACTGGGGCTGCTGCTGCCACTGCCGAGAGGCCTGTGTGCAAGCACAGGCCACTGGCAACACCTCCCCTCCTGGGATCCTGTGCAGCCCAACACTGCCAGGGTCCCAGGATCCAGGGGCGGCTTCCCCAGGAAAGCGCATGGCATGGCTCGGGCTGGTGCAATGTCACGTCGGCCTCTGCTGCCACAGGCTCGAACCGCATCCGTACCCCTCCTTTCCCCCGGCCTGAGTGAGCCAGGGTCCCTGAAGCAGCTGCTCCTTTAACCTGGTCCTGTCTGAAAGAAGAGCAGATGCCCTCCAGCGACCTACATGGAGAGGCGGGGCCAAATCCAAAGCTGAGATGCTGGAGCTGTGAGAACAAAGAAGAGAAAGGGAAGTCTCTCCCCGCAGCCTCAGAAGCAGTGGATTAAAGCTCCACAATCAACTTGATGTACCCTGCACCTGTGGAATACATGAATAGACAACAAATCATCCCAAATTGAGGAGGTGGACTTTGAGAGCAAGATTTATTATTTTTTCCCCTTTTCCTCTTTTTGTGAGTGTGTATGGGTATGCTTCTGTGTGAGCTTTTGTCTGTACAGCTTTGCTTCCACCATTTGTCCTAGGGTTCAATCCATCTGTTTTTTGTTTGTTTGTTTTTTGTTTTTTCTTTAATTTTTTCTTAATAATTACTTTTTATTTTAATAACTTTATTTTATTTTATCTTACTTTATTTTATTTACTTTATCTTCTTTCTTTCTTTCCTTCCTTCCTTCCTTCCTTCCTTCCTTCCTTCCTTCCTTCCTTCCTTCCTTCCTTCCTTCCTTTAGACAACGAATCATCCCAAATTGAGGAGGTGGACTTTGAGAGCAAGATTTATGATTTTTTCCACTTTTCCTCTTTCTGTGAGTGTGTATGTGTATGCTTCAGTGTGAGATTTTGTCTCTATACCTTTGCTTCCACCATTTGTCCCAGGGTTCTATCTGTCCATTTTTAAAAAAAATTTTCTTAATAATTATTTTTTATTTCAATAACTTTATTATATTTTATCACACTTTATTTTATTTATCTTCTTTCTTTCTTTCCTTCCTTCCTTCCCTCCTTCCTCCCTCCTTCCCTCCTTTCTTTCTTTCTTCCTTCCTTTCTTTTTCTTTCTTTCTTTCTTTCTACTTCTACTAATTTTTTCTTTCTACTCTTTCTCCTTTTTATTCTGAGCCATGTGGATGAAAGGCTCTTGTTGCTGCAGCCAGGAGTCAGTGCTATGCCTCTGAGGTGGGAGAGCCGACTTCAGGACACTGGTCCAAAAGAGACCTCCCAGCTCCATATAATATCAAATGGCAAAAATCTCCCAGAGATCTCCATCTCAACACCAGCACCCAGCCTCACTCAACGATCAGCAAGCTACAGTGCTGGACACCCTATGACAAACAACTAGCAAGACAGGAACACAACGCCACCCATTAGCAGAGAGGCTGCCTAAAATCATAAGAAGTCCGCAGACACCCCAAAACACACCACCAGACGTGGACCTGCCCACCAGAAAGACAAGATCCAGGCTCATCCATCAGAACACAGGCACTAGTCCCCTCCACCAGGAAGCCTACACAACCCACTGAACCAACCTTAGCCACCGGGGACAGACACCAAAAACAACAGTAACTACAAAACTGCAGCCTGCAAAAAGGAGACCCCAAACACAGTAAGATAAGCAAAATGAGAAGACAGAAAAACACACAGAAGGTGAAGGAGCAGGATAAAAACCCACCAGACCTACCACATGAAGAGGAAATGGGCAGTCTACTGGAAAAAGAATTCAGAATAATGATAGTAAACATGATCCAGAATCTTGGAAATAGAATAGACAAAATGCAAGACACATTTAACAAGGACCTAGAAGAACTAAAGATGAAACAGCAATAATGAACAATAAATGAAATTAAAAATACTCTAGATGGGATCAATAGCAGAATAACTGAGGCAGAAGAACGGATAAGTGATGTGGAAGATAAAATAGTGGAAATAACTACTGCAGAGCAGAAGAAAGAAAAAAGAATGAAAAGAACTGAGGACTGTCTCAGAGACCTCTGGGACAACATTAAATGCACCAACATTCGAATTATAGGGGTTCCAGAAGAAGAAGAGAAAAAGAAAGGGACTGAGAAAATATTTGAAGAGATTACAGTTGAAAACTTCCCTAATATGGGAAAGGAAATAGTTAGTCAAGTCCAGGAGGCACAGAGAGTCCCATACAGAATAAATCCAAGGAGAAATATGCCAAGACGCATATTAATCAAACTGTCAAAAATTAAATACAAAGAAAACATTAAAAGCAGCAAAGGAAAAACAACAAATAACACACAAGGGAATCCCCATCAGGTTAACAGCTGATCTTTCAGCAGAAACTCTGCAAGCCACAAGGGACTGGTAGGACATATTTAAAGTGATGAAGGAGAAAAACCTGCAACCAAGATTACTCTACCCAGCAAGGATCTCATTCAGGTTTGATGGAGAATTTAAAACCTTTACAGACAAGCAAAAGCTGAGAGAGTTCAGCACCACCAAACCAGCTTTACAACAAATGCTAAAGGAACTTCTCTAGGCAAGAAACACAACAGAAGGAAAAGGCCTACAATAGCGAACCCAAAACAATTAAGAAAATGAGAATAGGAACATACATATCGATAATTACCTTAAATGTAAGTGGACTAAATGCTCTCACCAAAAGACACAGATTGGCTGAATGGATACAAAAACAAGACCCATATATATGCTGTCTACAAGAGACCCACTTCAGACCTAGAGACACATACAGACTGAAAGTAAGGGGATGGAAAAAGATATTCCATGCAAATGGAAACCAGAAGAAAGCTGGAGTAGCAATTCTCATATCAGACAAAATAGACTTTAAAATAAAGACTATTACAAGAGACAAAGAAGGACACTACATAATGATCAAGGGATCGATCCACGAAGAAGATATAACAATTGTAAATATTTATGCACCCAACATAGGAGCACCTCAATACATAAGGCAAATACTAACAGCCATAAAACGGGAAATCGACAGTAACACATTCATAGGAGGGGACTTTAACACCCCACTTTCACCAATGGACAAATCATCCAAAATGAAAATAAATAAGGAAAAAGAAAATCACAACTACCTGCAGAACAAACATTGATAAAAAATACTGGAAACTAGCAGAAAAGATCTTCTAGAACTAAAGGCATAAAGAAGGAAACACAACGAAATGGGTTTGAGGGGCAGACTCATGATATAATCAAATCCCATACCCCATGGGTAGGCAACCTACAAACTGGAGAATAATTATGTTGCAGAGGGTCTCTCACAGGAGTGAGAGTTCTGAGCACTACATTAGGCTCCCTGGCCTGGGGGTCCAGCACCAGGAAGACAAGGCCCCAGAACATTTGGCTTTGAAGGCCAGTGGGGTTTTCATTTCAGAAGCCCCACAGGACTGGGGGAACAGAAACTTCACACTTAAAGGGTGCACACAAAATCTCACTTGCACTGGGACCCAGAGCATAAGCAATATCTTGATAAGAGACTGGGCCAGACCTACCTGCTGGTCTTGCAGAGTCTCCCAGGGAGGCAGTGGGTGGCTGCAACTCACTGGGGGACTCAGACACCAGTGGCACACATATTGGGTAATATTCAACCAGGTGAACACTCCTGGATGCTGACATTGCATCATTAGTACCAAGTACTGACCCCACCCAATAGCCAGTAGGCTCCAGTGCTGAGACACCTCAGGCCAAACAACTCATTGGGCAGGAGCACAGACCCACCCATCAGCAGACAGGATGCCTAAAGTCTTCCTGAGCCCACAGCTGCCTACAGACATGCCCCTAGACAACACCCTGCCTACATGAGGGCTAAGCCCCAGCTCCACCCACCAGTAGGCAGACACTGACCTCTCCTGCAAGGAAGTCTGCACAAACCTCTAGACCAGCCCAAAGGGCAGATACCAGAAGCAAGAAAACTACGATCCCATAACACAAGACAGACCCTAGCCTAGGACCAACTGGGCCCTGGCCCTGCCCACTAGCAGGCGAACACCACCTTCAGTATACCCAAGACCACATACCCAATGGTGTCAGAAACTGGCCTTCCCCTACCAATGATCTGAAATGAGCTCTAGGATCCCTGGGCCCTGCAGCGAGACTCCAGAAACTGGCCCTGCCTTCCAGTAGACTGGCACTAACCCCATGATCTGGTTCCAACTGCCAGTGGGTGGGCAACAGCCCCAGAGTGTGTGGGACCATAACTCCACCCATCAGTGAGCCAGCACTAGCCCTGAGGCTTCCTAGGTTTCCACAACCAGCCACCTCATGACCATGCTGTGCTAAACATCAGCCAACAACATCCACACATGGAAGGACCTGGCAACCAACCACACTAGGGGCCAACCAAGCCTACCAGACAACCAACATAGTCATTCTGCCACAACAGAAGGACCCACACAACATTCTTAGGGAGAACCCCTAGAGCATATAGCTTGGGTGACAAGTGAGGAGTGCATTCTGGAACGCACTGGACATCTCCTAGAGGGCCAGTTCTCCAAGGTCGAGAAACATATAACATACCACAGACTTAAAAATAAAAATAGCAATTTAGACAAAATAAGCAGCAGAGGAATACATTCCAGCCAAAGGAACAAGATACAATTTCAGAAAAAGAGCTAAATGACATGGAAATAGTCAGTCTACCTGAGAAAGAGTTCAGAGTGATGATCCTAAAAATGCTCAAAGAACTTGGGAGAAGTGTAGATGCACAGAGCTAGAAGTTTCTAGCTAGAAGCTAGAAGTTAGAAATTTCTAGCTAGAAGTTAGAAATTTTCAACAAAGAATTAGAAAATATAAAGGACAAACAGAGATAAAGTACACAATAACTGAAATGAAAAATACACTAGAAGGAATTAATAGTAGACTAAATGATAGACAAGTAGACAAGAATGGATCAGTGAGCTGGAAGACAAACCAGTGGTAATCACTGCCACTGAAAAGAAAAAATAAAAAAAGAATGAAAAGAAATGAGGAAAGTTTAAGAGACATCTGGAACAACATGAAGAACACTAATATTTGCATTATAGGGGACCCAGAAAGAGAGAAATGGCCCAAGAAAATATTTGAAGCGATAATAGCTGAAAAATTCCATAACTGGGGAAAAGAAACAGGCCCCCAGTCCAAGAAGCACAGAGTCCAATAAAGGATTAACCCAAAGAGGAATACAACAAGACACATTATAATCAAAATGACCAAAATTAAAGATAAAGAGAGAATACTAAAAGCAGCAAGGGAAAAGCAACAAATCACATACAGGTGAACTACCATAAGACTACCAACCAATGTTTAAGCAGAGACTCTGCAGGCCATTCATTAGACAAGACATGGAAGCAACCTAAGTGTCCATCAATGGATAAATGGTTAAAAGAGATGTGGTATATATACACAATTGAATATTACTCAGCCATAAAAAAGAATGAAATAATGCCATTTGAGCAACATGGATGGACCTAGAGATTATCATACTAACCGAAGTCAGACAGAGAAAAACAAATATCATATTATGTCACATATATATTATATATATATATATATATATAATATATATAAAGTTGAATCACTTTGCTGTACATCTGAAACTAACACAGTATAAGTCAACTATATTTCAATAAAATTTTTAAAAATAAAATGAAGAAAGAGAAAAAACCTACAACAAAGAATGCTGTACCCAAAAAGGCTCTCATTCAAATTTGATGCAGAAGTCAAAAGTGTTACAAGTAAGCAAAAGCTAAAAGAATTCAGTACCACCAAACCAGCTTTACAAGAAATGTTACAGGAAATTCTACAGGTGGAAAAGGAAAGGACACAACTAGAAACAAGAAAACAATGAAATGAAAAACTCACTGGTAAAACCAAACATACAAGAAAGGTAGGAAATCACCCACACACTAAACTAGTAGGGAGGTTAAAGACAAAAGTCGTAAAAACACCAATATCCATAATAAGAAGTTAAGGAATACACAAAAAAATTAGATGTAAAATATATCAAAAACAGTAATCATAAGGGACAGAAAGTACAAAGGCAGGATATTTAAAATGCATTTGAAGCAATAGAAATTAAGTAAAAAATCCCATTAACTGTCGCAACAGAAAGAATAAAATACCTAGGAATAAACCTACCTAAGGAGGCAAAAGGCCTGTACTTGGAAAGCTATAAGACACTGATGAAAGAAATCAAAGATGACACAAACAAATGGAGAGGTATTACCATGTTCTTGGATTGGAAGAATCAATATCATGAAAATGACCATACTACCCAAAGCAATCTACAGATTCAATGCCATCCCTATCAAATTATCAATGGCAATTTTTACAGAAGTAGAACAAAATTATCTTAAAATTTGTATGGAGACACAAAAGACCCCAAATAGCCAAAGCAATCTTTAGGGAAAAAAAATGGAGTTACAGGAATCAGACTCCCTGACTGCAGACTATACTACAAAGCTACAGTAATCAAGACAGTATGGTACTGGCACAAAAACAGAAACAGATCAGTGGAACAAGATAGAAAGCCCAGAGATAAACCCATGCACCTATGGTCAACTAATCTATGACAAAGGAGGCAAGGATATACAACTGAGAAAAGACAGCCTCTTCAATAAGCAGTGCTGGGAAAATTAGACAGCTACATGTAAAAGAATGAAATTAAAACAATCCCAGGCTTCCCTGGTGGCACAGTGGTTGAGAGTCTGCCTGCCAATGTGGGGGACATGGGTTCGTGCCCCAGTCTGGGATGATCCCACATGCCGCGGAGCGGCTGGGTCCGTGGGCCATTTCTGCTGAGCCTGCACGTCCAGAGGCTGTGCTCCACAGTGGGAGAGGCCACAGCAGTGGGAGGTCCACGTACCGCAAAAAAAAAAAAAAAAAAAAAAACACTCCCTAACACCATACACAAAAATAAACTCAAAATGGATTAAAGACCTAAATGTAAGACCAGACACTATAAAACCCTTAGAGGAAAACATAGGAAGAACACTCTTTGATATAAATCACAGCAACATCTTTTTTGACCCACTTCCTAGAGAAATGGAAATAAAAACAAAAATAAACAAATGGGACCTAAGGAAACTTAAAAGCTTTTGCATAGCAAAGGAAACTATAAACAAGACATAAAGACAACCCTCAGAATGGGAGAAAATATTTGCAAATGAATCAACAGACAAAGGATTAATCTCCAAAATATATAAACAGCTCATGTAGCTCAATATTAAAAAAACAAACAACCCAATCAAAAAATGGGCAGAAGACCTAAATAGACACTACTCCAAAGAAGACATATAGATGGCCAAGAGGCACATGAAAAGCTGCTTAACATCACTAATTATTAGAGAAATTCAAATCGAACCTACAATGAGGTATCACCTCATGCCAGTCAGAATGGCCATAATCAAAAAAATCTATGGGCTTCCCTGGTGGTGCAGTGGTTGAGAGTCTGTCTGCTGATGCAGGGGACACGGGTTTGTGCTCCGGTCTGGGAAGATCTCACATGCCACGGAGCGCCTGGGCATGCTGAGTCTGTGCATCCAGAGCCTGTGCTCCGCAACGGGAGAGGCCACAACAGTGATAGGCCCACGTACCGCAAAAAAAAAAAAAAGTCTACAAGCAACAAATGGTGGAGAGGGTGTGAAGAAAAGGGAACCCTCGTGCACTGTTGGTGGGGATGTAAATTGATACAGCCACTATGGAGAACAGTATGGAGGTTCCTCAAAAAACTAAAAATAGAATTACCATATGACACAGCAATCCCAAACTACTGGGCATGTACCCAGAGAAAACCATAAATCAAAAAGACACATGCACCCCACTGTTCATTGCAGCACTATTTACAATAGCCAGGTCATGGAAGCAATCTAAATGCCCATCCACAGACGAATGGATAAAGAAGATGTGGTACATATATACAGTGGAATATTACTCAGCCATAAAAAGGAACGAAACTGGGTCATTTGTAGAGATTTGGATGGACCTAGAGACTGTCATACAGAGTGAAGTAAGTCAGAAAGAGAAAAACAAATATCATATATTAACACATATATGTGGAATCTAGAAAAATGGTGCAGATGAACCAGTTTGCAAGGCAGAAGTAGAGACACAGATGTAGAGAATAAACATATGGACACCAAGGGGGGTAAGTGGTGGGGGGGATGGGATGAATTGGGAAATTGGGATTGACATATATACATTAATATGTATAAAATAGGTAACTAATAAAAACCTGCTGTATAAAATAAATAAATAAATAAAATACGTATATGCAAAAATAAATAAAATACATTTAAAATTAAGAGATCAGCAACTTAAAACAATCTCGTTTATATATAGAGTGCTATATGAAAACCTCAGGGTAACATCAAATCAAATTTCTATAATAAACATACACACAGAAAAGAAAAAGGATTCTAAACATAACACTGAATATAGTCATCAAATCACAAGACAAGAAAACAAAAGAAAAATGACCAACAAAGACAAGTCCAAAACAATTAACAAAATGGCAATAAGAACATACATATCAATAATTGCCTTAAATGTAAACGGACTAAATGCTCCAACCAAATGACATAGACTGGCTAAACTGACACAAAAGCAAGACCCATATAATTGCTGCCTACAAGAAACTCACTTCAGATCTAGAAACACATACAGACTAAAAGTGAGGAGATGGCAAAAGATATTCCATACAAATGGAAATTAAAAGAAAGCCAGAGTAGCAATACTTGTATCAGACAAGGTAAAATAAAGATTGTTACAAGAGACAAAGAAGGACACTACATAATGATCAAGGAGTCAATCCAAGAAGAAGATATAACAATTGTAAATATATATGCACCCAACACAGGAACACTTCAATATATAAGGAAAATGTTAACAGACATAAAAGGAGAAATTGACAGTAACACAGTAATAGTAGCAGACTTTAACAGCCCACTTACATCAATGGACAAATCATCCAGACAGAAAAATCAATAAGGAAGCAAGCCTTAAATGACATATTAGACCAAGTGGACTTAATTGATATTTATAGACTATTACCTCCGAAAGCAGCAAAATATACATTCTTTTCAAGTGCACATGGAACATTCTCCAGCATAGATCATATGCTAGGACACAAAACAAGCCATGGTAAATTTAAATTGAAATCATGTGAAGCATCTTTTCTGACCATTATAGTATGAGACTAGAAATCAGGTACAAGAAAAAAAATGCAAAAAAAACACAAACACTTGGACGATAAACATTATGCTACTAAACAACCAATGGATTGCTAAAGAAATCAAAGATGAAATAAAAAAATACATAGAGACAAATGACAACAAAAACATGACAATCCAAAACACATGGGACGTAGCAAAAGCAATTCTAAGAGGAAAGTTTACCACAATACAATCTTACCTCAGGAAGCAAGAAAAATTTCAAATAAACAACATAACCTTACACCTAAAGCAACTAGAGAAAAAGAAAAAAAAAAGATAGTATAAGGAAAGAGATCATAAAGCTCAGAGCAGAAATAAATGAAGTAGAGGTTTAAAAATAATAGAAAAGATCAATGAAACGAAAAGCTGGTTCTCTGAAAAGATAAACAAAATCAATAAACCTTCAGCCAGACTCATCAAGAAAAAAAAAAGGGGGAGAGTGTCCAAATCATTAAAATCAGAAATGAAACAGGAGAAGTTACAACCAACACCACAGAAATACAAAAATCATAAGAGACTACTATTAGCAACTATAACAATAAAATGGACAACCTAGAAGAAATGGACAAATTCTTAGAAATGTACAATCTCCCAAGACTGAAGCAGGAAGAAATAGAAAATATGAGCAGACCAATTACCAGTACTGAAATTGAATCAGTAACTAAAATACTCCCAACAGGGGCTTCCCTGGTGGCACAGTGGTTGAGAGTCTGCCTGCCAATGCAAGGGACACGGGTTCGTGCCCTGATCCAGGAAGATCCCACATGCTGCCGAGCAGCTGGGCCCATGAGCCATGGCCACTGAGCCTGTGCATCTGGAGCCTGTGCTCCGCAATGGGAGGGGCCACAACAGTGAGAGGCTCGCATACTGCCAAAAAAAAAAAAAAAAACAATACTCCCAACAAACAATAGTCCAGGACCAGATGACTTCACAGATGAATTCTACCAAACATTTAGAAAAGACTTATGACCTATCTTTCTCAAAGAATTCCCCCAAAATGCAGAGAAAGGAATACTTGAGAACTCACTCAATAAGGCCACCATCACACTGATGCAAAAACCAGACAAAGATATCACAAAAGAAGAAATTTACAGATTAATATCACTGATGAACATTGATGCAAAAATCCTCAGCCAAATATTAGCAAGGTAACTCCAACAATACATTAAAAGGATTATACACCATTATCAATGGGATTTATCCCAGAGATGCAAGGATTTTACAATATCCACAAATCAATCAATGTGATACACACTATTAACAAACTGAATAAAAACCATATGATCATCTCAGTAGATGCAGAAAAAGGTTTTGATAAAATTGAATATCAATTTATGATAAAAAAAACTCTCCAGAATGTGGGAATAGAAACAACACGTGTCAACATAATAAAGCCCATATATGAAAAACCCACAGCTAACATCATACTCAATGGTGAAAAGCTGAAAGCATTCCCTCTACGATCAGGAACAAGACAAGAAAACTTTTATTCACCTCATTTACTCAACATAGTTGTGGAAGTCCTAGCCACAGCAATCAGACAAGAAAAACAAATAAATGAATCCAAATTGGAAAGGAAGAAGTAAACCTGTCACTGTTTGCACATGACATGATACTATACATAGAAAATACTAAAGATGCCGCCACAAAACTAATAGAGTTCATCAATAAATTCATCAATAAATTCAGTAAAGTTGTAGGATACAAAATTAATATACAGAAATCTGTTGCATTTCTATATACTAACAACAAAATATCAGAAAGAGAAATTAAGGAAACAATCCCATTTACCATTGCGTCAAAAAGAATAAAATACCTAGGAAAAACCTATCTAAGGAAGCAAATGACCCATACTCAAAAACTATAAAGATGCTGATGAAAGAAACTGAAGACAACAAAACAAATGGACAGATAAACCATATTCTTGGATTGGAAGCATCAATATTGTTTAAATGACCATACTACCCAAGGCAATCTACAGACTCAATGCAATCCCTATCAAAATACCAATGGCATTTTTCACAGAAGTAGAACAAAAAAAAATTAAGATTTGTATGGAAACAGAAAGGACTCTGAGGAGTCAAAACAATCTTGAGAAAACAAAACTGAGCTGGAGGAATCAGGCTCCCTGACTTCAGACTATACTACAAAGCTGAAGTAATCAAAACAGTATGGTACTGATGCAAAAACAGGAATATAGATCAATGGAACAGGATAGAAGACTGAGAAATAAACCCACAAACCTATGGTCAATTAATCAGTGATGAAGGAGGCAAGAATGTACAATGGAGAAAAGAAAGTATCTTCAATAAATGGTGCTGCGAAAATTCAACACCTACATGTAAAAGAAATAAATTAGAACATTTTCTAACACCATATACAAAAATAAACTCAAAATGGATTAAAGATCTAAATGTAAGACCAGATACTATAAAACTCCAAGAGGAAAACAGGCAGAACACTTTTTGATATAAATGGGAGCAATATATTTTTTAAAAAAACATCTCCTAGGGCTTCCCTGGTGGCGCAGTGGTTGAGAATCTGCCTGCTAATGCAGAGAACACGGGTTTGAGCCCTGGTCTGGGAGGATCCCACATGCCGCGGAGCAACTAGGCCCATGAGCCACAACTGCTGAGCCTGCGCGTCTGGAGCCTGTGCTCTGCAACAAGACAGGCCGCGATAGGGAGAGGCCCGCGCACCGCGATGAAGAGTGGCCCCCGCTTGCCACAGCTGGAGAGAGCCCTCGCACAGGGACGAGGACCCAACACAGCAAAAGTAGATTAATTAATTAATAAACTCCTACCCCCAACATCTAAATAAATAAATAAGCTAAATGTTTAAGTCAATACTTGAACCTAGCTCTCTAAAAAAAAAAAAAAAGAAGAAGAAGAGAAACATCTCCTAGAGTAATGGAAACAAAGCAAAATTAACAAATCGAACCTAATTAAATTTCAAAGCTTTTGCACAGCAAAGGAAAACATAAACAAAATGAAAAGAACATATGGAATGGGAGAAAATATTTACAAACAATGCTACGGACAAGGGCGTCATTTCTAAAATATACAAACAGTTCATACAGCTCTCTCTCTCTCTCTCTCTCTCTCTCTCTCTCTCTCTCTATATATATATATATATATATATATATATATATATTTAAAGGAACAATCAAGGACAGAAACCCTTAGTAGACATTTCTCCAAAGTAGACATACAGATGGCCAACAGCTACATGAAAAGATGCTCAACATTGCTAATTATTAGAGAAATGCACATCAAAACCACAATGAGGTATCACCTCACACTGGTCAGAATGGCCATCAAAAAGTCTACAAATAATAAATCCTGGAGAGGGTGTGGAGAAAAGGGAACTCTTCTGCACTGTTGATGGGAATGTAAATTGGTACAGCCAGTATGGAGTACAATATGACAGTTCCTCAAAAAACTAAAAATAGAGTTACCATATGATCCAGCAATCCCACTCCTGAGCATATATCAGGAAAAGACGAAAACTCTAATTCAGAAAGATACCTGCACCCAAATGTTCATAGCAGCACTATCTATTGATACAATAGCCTAGAGAGGGAAGCAACTTAAATGCCTGTCAACAACTGAATGGATAAAGAAGATGTGGTATATATATACAGTGGAATATTACTCAGCCATAAGAATGTATGAAATATTGCCATTTGCAGCAACATGGATGGACCAAGAGACTAAGTGAAGTAACTCAAAGACAAATATTATATGATATCACTTACATGTGGAATATAAAAAATATGATACAAATGAACTTACTTAAAAAACAGAAATAGAGTCTCAGACATAGAAAGCAAACTTATGGGCACCAAAGGGGAAGGGGGGTGAGATAAATTAGGAGTTTGGGATTGACACATACACACTACTATATATAAAACAGATAAACAACAAGGACCTAGTGTACAGCACCGGGAACTATACCTAATTTCTTATAATAGCCTATCACGGAAAATAATCTGAAAAAGAATATATATATATATAATATATATATATATATTATATATATATATGTATAACTGAATCACTTTGCTGTATACCCAAAACTAACAAAACATTGTAAATCAACTCTACTTCCATTTTTAAAAAATAGTATAAAACTCTTAAAAAGAAACAAGAACTTACAGAAGAGTGACAGAATATGGCTAGTGGTCAGAAGCATACACCTAAGAATTAAATATGTATAGAGCAGGATCTCCATACATACCTTGCCGCCCCACCCCCACTGCCCAGATGTGCAACTTAGGCCAAATTACTTGAACGCTCTCTGAACTTCAATCTCTTCATCTGTAAAATAGGACATAATATTACCTGTTTTACATGACTGTTGTAAGGATTGAGCAAATTAGCATACGTTAAGTGCTCTACACATTGTCTCACACAGATTTAGATTTGGACACTGATGTAAATGTCCAAAGCTTTCATGTTTCTTGGACTCATTAGTACAGATTATATTTGAATAGCTTTACTGTCTAATAAACAGAAATATTACCCAGGGACTATTCAATGATATTTTGTATCTTCAGAGCTTCAGGAAATTATCTGATAATTCCCTCAGAATGTTTGGCGTATTATTCTTTACAGAATAAACTTGACAAAATGTCTAACAACTTGAAAAAGAAGGCCTGATAGTTAGTGACCCTGGCTGAAGAGGAATTAACATTAACAGTTGTCACAAGTTTGAAAGTATTAAGGTATTGCATGTCAGGCAGTGAACATTGGCCATTGAGGCAAGACAGCTTTTAAATATACCTCATTTTATCACTGGCAGTAAGTGCTTACCCATTTTCAGCCTGTGTTGTCATCTACTCGGATATCTGTTTTATCACATGTCTGACACAAAAGACCTCTCTAAATAAACATCAGCCCATTGATCTTACTGGTCAGATGCAAGAATGTGCTAGAATGTGCTTTAATTCTGAAACTTTGTTGTTTAACACTACCTCCTATTTGTCAAATCCTATTAGGTCCACATGTCTGATTATGTGTGTTCCAGTGGAGGAGCTGTGGGGTAAAATCTGTAGAACATGAGTATGCATTTCCAAATCTACACTCCTATGACCATTATTTTATTCTATATCTCCTCCAGGTATATGCTTGGACTACAATGTATGGTCTGTAACATTCCCCTTTGTAACTGCAACTTTGCATTTCACTTTTGTATGACTTCCCAAGTTGATTGTAATTATCCCAAAGTATTAGAATACAAAGTCCCTTCTCTTCTATATTGCTTCTGTGCCACACGGCAATATACTGATAATAAACTGAGATAAGACTAACAGTTATTAACTCCTTTTTTGTGACAGGCATGGTGCTGGGTATTTTATAACCTTTACTTTATTTACTTCCCCAATAATCCTATAAATTTGGTTTTTAAGTCATTTCCATCTTACTGATTAGGAAATTAGATTCCAAAAGTTGAAATAAGTTACCAAAAATACCATTACAAATAGGGATAAAAATGGGATTTAAAGACAGCTGACTCAATTCCATTTTCTTGCTGGTATACTCTGCTGCCCCAAATTCTCATTAATCTTTAAATGCAACTTACTCATGGGAATGAAAGTATTTAGAAAGGTGCAACCAGAAATTTATACTTGACTCTGCTTATTTAAAGAGGAACAGGGGGAAATAACCAAAACAAGCTCCTTGAGAAGATAGCTTATCAATAACTTCAGCTCTAGAAAACTATTCCCAGGAAAAAAAGAATCACAGGTGTACTCAAGTGTTTGCAAATAAGAATGCTCACATGAAGCAGATGAGCAGTAACTTATTGAAATAAATTTTGGAAAATAAGAGATAAATTAAATAAATATAGTATACCCAAATAATGGACTGCAGCAGAGACATGGAAGGTTATATTTGCAAAAACTAATGACATCTTCATGATATAATATTACTAGAAAAGTGCAGAAGAAAAATTGTATAGAATATATAGTATGATCCCATTATACAATGTGTGTGAACTTACACACACACACAAAAACACACACAGAGGGACAGAGAAAGTATAAATGTGATGTTATACATGAAAGTATGTGGCTGAACCAAACTGCCTCCATTTTGTCAGCTCCTTCTTAAGCTCCCAGGCCTACTCCCTTCCCTTCCATCCACTGAACTTTATGGAGTTGCCTACTTTGTTTTTTGGCCTCAAAGTTCCTTCTCATTTTGGAGGATATTATTCAATACCTCTACCTCCCAACAACTGGCAAGCCAGCCAGAAGACAGAAAATGAAACAGGCATGGGTAAAGGAACTGTGTTGGGGGAAAGCCCATTGTCAGTGGTGGAAATCCCAGGATGGCCAGCTTCCTCCATGTGGGGAGATCTAGCCAAGTTTGGAATGCTTCAGGCAGGCACGTGAGTTTGGGGGCACCCCGAAAACACCAAAAGGGTTGTTGGACATTCTAACCAAAACAATAGGAAAAAGAAACTAAGATGGGAAAATAGGTATGCTATGGCCTCTGCATTGGGCCCTGAGACTGATACAGAAAACAAGCTTCAACTCAGGTAGGAACTAGAAAAATCTAAAGAGGCCCTGGCATTAGAATAAATCTACAAGTGGCTTGTTCCTCTAGTTAGGATCTACTAGCCGAAAAGTTACAACAATAAGAACACGTGGAGGTCAAGCTAAAATGACTACAGTGGCTAAAATGCAAAGGCGGCACCTGAATTCACCAACAAAGTGAATACCATCATCTCACGGGAAGACTGAAATCCCAAATGGTAGGATCCAAGGTGTAATGATTCCTCTGATTAGGAAGATATAATTGTTGAAGAGAAAGATGACCCAAGCACTCATTCACTCATTCAAACAAAGACTCAGGCAACCCATGAAGAAATATTTACCACAGGTATGAAGGATTGCTTCTTACAGTCTTGCTCCTGGAGCTTGGTATGGCACCTTAATATCAGTTCTGGCACCTATGGTCAGTAAAGCAATAGCTCTGGTAGTTGCAATTATAGCAGATCTCAGTGAAACAGAAAGAGTCCACCACCGAGGAAACAGAAAGGTAAACAAAAATAAAGAAATAAAGGTGAAACAAAGAAAGGGTGGAGAAAAAACAGAAAGGACCAACCCAGTTGACATGCAAACAGCTTTGGCAGGATATAGGAGTAGCAAGGACTCCAAAGGAAGACATTGATAAGCAGCTTAATTAAGTCCTGTTATTTTTGTGGAAAGCCCTAACAAGACAGTCCACTCCTCTGCCTACTGACCATAAACATGTGGCAATGGGTCCCAGTGTCCCATCACTAGAAGTAGAACGCCAGGATGGATCCCCTACATGCAGAGAACTAGGGGTTGGGACAACGTTGCCCTCTACTTTGTGTTGTAGGAGGTGACTGGAAGCCCCAAGTGGAATTGATGATTTATTGGACCTGCACGAACAAACAGTCTTAGCACTGGTAGATACCTGAGTATCTACCAGCTGAGTATACCTTACTGCATGACAACCCTTTTAAATTTGGGGGAGAATATGGGCTATAGACAGATACAGGGGCCAAACTATTTGAGTAAGACAAACCAGCTTATATCTCCAAATTGGCTGTTTGCCTCCTGCCTGTCCCTCATATACATTGACCACATACCAGAATATATACTAGGCGTTGATATTTCACAAGACCTAGATTTGACCACCACTACTGGAGAGTTCTGCCTTTGCATCAGAGTGGTGAAACCCATGTTGGTGGGCCATGTAAAGTGAACCTTGTCCATTTACCCTGCCAGATTGTTAATGTCAAAGAGTACAGGCTGCCTGGGGGCTAGGAATAAATTACTACTACAGTTAAAGAACTAGAAAATGTGGGAGTCGTTAGATCCACGCATAACCCCTAAAATAGCCCATTGCAGCCAGTAAAATGGCCTAATGGGACTGCTGACTAAAGAGAATTAAATAAGGTGTTTCCTCCCATCCATGTGGATGTCTCCAATATTGCTACTATCTTTCCTCTGCGCTGAAAACTTTCTATTGTGTGCCTGACCTCTGCAACCCCTTTTACAACATTCTTTTGTGTGCTAGCTCTCAAGATCAATTTGCCTTCAACTGGGATGGGAGGCAATGGACCTTTCAGGTCTTGCCTCAAAGTTATTTACAGTCCTGCCATTTGTCATTGTTTGGTCACTCAGGATCTAAAACTCTGGTGAAAGCCCCACCTTGAGCTGGAATTATTTCATTAGATTGATGACATTATGTTGATCTCTGATGCCTTGTCACTGCTGCCTCTTTACAGACACGTTTACAGAACTGGGGATAGGATGTAATAAACACTGACAAGATCCAGGGTCCTGGGCAGTCAGGAAAGTTTGGGGGAGTTATTTGGTCAGGTAAGACAAAAGTTACCCCAGCCTTGGTTATCGATAAAATCCAAGCCTTGGCCATACCAGTCAGTCAAGGAATTACAATCCTTTCTGGGGTCACTAGATTATTGTCATCCTTTCATACCGCATTTGGCACAAATAATATGGCCCCTATAGTACTCTCTGTTAGAAAGGGACAAAAATGGGACTAGGACATCCACCTTCAGGAAGCTTTTGAAAAGGCTGAAATTGTAGTAAAACAGGTTCAGGCTCTGGGAGTACTTATGTGGGACGCTGCCTGTGAATTAGATGTTGACTCACACCTGAAAGGTTCTGGCTAGGGCCTGTGGCAAAGGCAGGAAAGGAAATGCATCCCACTAGGATTTTATTCTCAGTTGTAGAAGGGACCACAAGTGAGGTACAGCCCTACTGAAAAACAGCTCCTTGTAGTCTACCTGGCCCTGCAGCAAAAACAGAAGGCCTCACCATGGACTAACCAGTGCCTGTTCAAACTTCCCTCCCAGTAAGTGAATGGGTTAAGAACATGCTCCTTAAACCAAAAAGTGTCTGTGCCCAAGTAAGCACACTGTAAAAGTGGCACCCATAGCTTCAACAAGGTAATGTGTACAATTCAAGCCTGCTGTCCGAGAAATCACATGCTCTCCTTGGGCCAGTGTCTTATGTGAATCTAGACACGGCCCCTCAGATACCACCCACTGCTCCTCCTCTCAGCCAAGTCAAAGAGGGAATCGGGACCACTCCTCCTGAGACATGGTTCACCAATGGCAGCAGTCAAGGCAATATCCCCACTTGGCCCACTTCAGCAGCTTGCCTGGATTCCAATGTCATTTGGTTTGAAGAAGGCACTAAGCAC
Organism: Mesoplodon bidens; assembly: GCF_964165515.1. Classification (NCBI taxonomy): domain Eukaryota; kingdom Metazoa; phylum Chordata; class Mammalia; order Artiodactyla; family Ziphiidae; genus Mesoplodon; species Mesoplodon bidens. The sequence continues at coordinate 28,419,114 of NC_138167.1, forward strand.
AGCAGTCAGTGGGCTGAACTGGGGGCAGTATAGCTTGAGATCACTCATCAATCTACGCCCCTCTATACAACCACAGACAAGTGGGCTGTGTGAAAAGGACTGACCATGTGGATGCCACAATGTCATCAGGAACGCTGGACTATCTTGGGATGGCACCTGTGGGGAGCTGACCTACAGAGGGACATCTGGGATGTGTGCACACAACCCAGTGCTGCCATCAAGGTAAGGCACGTCTCTGCACATTCTCCAGCTACACTGCCTGGGAACCACAAAGCAGACACCCTAGCCAAGGAGGGAGCTGTCCTCCTGGAAGAGTTACAGACTCCCCCGGACGTGGCAAAGTGGCTTCACTGAAAACCAGGACAGACACTGAGGCCCCAACCACCTGGGAGATAGCCAAGAGGTTATACCTCTCCATCAAATACACTGACTGGCAGGCAGTTGATAGGGACTGCCCCCACTGTAGGCTGTGGCGATGACCCCTGAGACATACTCCTGGTCACATCAGATGAGCACTAGACCAGTGACCAGGTGGTAAGTGGACTATATCAGCCCCCTGCCCTTATCAGAAGGACACAAGTACCCATTGACCTGTGTGGACACAGGTACATGACTAATACAAGCCTTTCCCAGTAAGAGGGCAAATCGAACAGCCACTATTAGGGGCTTGACCAAGTTGGAAAGTATGTACTGGATCCCCATTCATACAGACAGCAACCAAGGGACCCATATCACTGGATGTGATGTAAAAGAATGGGCTGAAGCCCAGGAGATTTTATGGACCTTCCATCTGCCATATAACCCAACAGCCAGAGGGCTGGTAGAAAGAATGAACAGGTTACTGAAAGACACATTGAAGAAGCCTTCTCCAGATGGGTCTTTAAGAGGATGTTCTCCACCACTATTAGAAGCCATCTGGCTGTTAAACACTGAACCAACAGCAGGCCACATGTCTGCATGACAGACTGACTGTGCCTGCTCTGCCAACTAGGGCCTTAAAGGTACAAGTGTTAGGAGGAGGACTGAGACCCATCTGATGGGATGTGGGTCTTATCCTAAGAGTGCCACAGAACCTCCTACCTGGGGATACTATCTTAGATTGGAGACAAATGGTATACCCCTCCCAGGTGGCTTGGCATCCTTATACCTTGGGGGTAAGGGCTAGGCCCTGGCATAGTATTTCCTCAATCTTTCTATCTAAGTGAAGGCCCAGCCATAACCAAGGTGATCTCCCCCATAGAAATCAAATGGGGGACTGAAGTAGGGCTTCTTTTATGAGCCCCTACTGAAGCCCCCACATATAATATCTCCCTGCCCAGTTCCGATGTAAAGGCACAATATGTCTGGTATTGTCCTATTGGAAAAGTGTCAAAGCCCAGGGTGATCCTGGCACATGGAGACCAAACTGCTACAGTGTTGTTTCTGAATGAAGATTTGTCTTTCTTGGTACCTTTAAAACACTTATCATCCTTAGCCTTTTCCTTCTAAGATTAGTGTCACCTACCTCCACTAATGCGTTCTTGTCCTGGGCTACCACTTATGCTGACATCCACAGCCACTCTGACTTCTGGGTATGCAGATTGCTGCCAATGTCTAGCTCTGAAGTAATGCCAGGGGTATTCTGTCTTTCAACCTTACATCACGGGGACAATGGGTGGGGACAGCATGTAAACTCCCGATATCTGCCTCTAGGGTATTCTCAGAAGAATGGTGGATAAGATCGTGCAGGCCATATAGATGTCAGGGGTGGAGTGTGGAGCTGAACCATACTGGCTCCATCTTGTCAGCTCTATCTTAGGCCCGCAGTCCTTTCCAGGTGACTGAGCTTTAGTCTAGCTCACAAAGGAATGTGCCCAAGCCAGATGAGTTCCCTATCAACTTTTACCCTTGCCTTCATCTAAAATGAAAGCTGGAAGAGGGCCTTTTGCTGAGGTAGATGGTTAATGGTCATGAGACCCAGAAGTGGGGTGGGTGCCCCTGGTTCCAGTCTGTGTGGATGTGCTTCTCACTTGGTAGTCAGATTCTGTTTTTAACTTTGGTACCTTTAAATCCCCCATACCCCTTTTGGCAGTACAAAGCACAGCTGCGAATGCCTCTGGATCTTCTGTTTGCCTGATCTTTCCTACCTGTATGTAAGTTACCCACAATAAACTTTATAATTGCACTTTATGGAGTTGTCTGCTTCATTTTTCAGTCTCAAAGTTCATTCTCAGTTCGCAGGATATTATTCAATATCTCCGCCTCCCAACAGAAAGAAATGAACTGAATGCATATAGTTTGATGAAATAGTGGGTGATTTTTATTTTGTTTTTATATCTATTTGTAATTACTGAGTGCTTAATTAATGTGACAAGCAGTGTTTTAACTCATGTAAATGTATTAGCTTATGTAACCCTCAAAACAAAATAAGAGGTAGGGGCTATTGTTATACCCACTCTACAAATGAAGAAATTGAGGAACAGAGAGATTAAGTAACTTTCCAAGTTTTCATGGCTAGCAAGCGTTAGAACTGGTCTACTTCCACACCCATGCTCCTCAAGGCTAAGCAAACTGGCTCAAATAAGCAAGTGTTATTATTATAAAAACAGGCTAACAAATGAATAAAACCCCTTTGAGATGGGTTGTTTTTCTTCTCTGCCTTGAGTAAAATCAAATAGGGAATTCAGGCTTCTGACTGTTATGCCACAAACAGCATACCTAAAAGAGCACAGCTTTAGCATCCTCTCTTATGGGGCCCTGCTTTATGAATTGCTTCTAGACTCACATTCTCCACATTACAAGGCTGTTTTAAACACCCCAAATGCTAAAAAAAAAAAAAAAAAATGCAGGGCATACCAAACTACTGATACAACAACAACATGAGTAAAGCTTTTCTCTGCTAAGACATACCTGCGCAACTCCCACATTGAGACTTCAAAAGCACTGTCCAAAAATGCCCCTAGGACAAATTTCTCTGAAACTCTGGGGTTAAGACAAACCCAAAAAAGCACTATTGGGTGAAAACAATTCTGAACCACAGGACCTCAGGAACTGCAGAGCCAGAGAATAGGCTGTTATGGCCTGCCTGTCACATGCCTCATTAACAGGATAACAGGTATTCTAATTTCCTTAGCTTATGGTAACTTTATGATTCATCAGTATCACTTGAAAACCTATTTACAAGCTAATGTCGAACATTTTGTCTGACAAAAGAAGGGTAAAGTGTGTCTAAGAGATAAACCAATGTGGACTGGAGTGGAGCCACCAATTGTGTTTGAACACTTTGGTTCTCTTTCACCATAGATATTCGGAACAGCATCAGTATCTGTTTCAAACTGGATCACTTCCAACTGGACCAATCAGATTCTGTCTCTTGGAAATGAATTTGCTTTCCCCAGTGCTCAATTAATCACTAAATGAGTTGGAACTGTAACACATAAATTTGCAAAGTACATCCCACTAGTGGATGGAAAAATGAAAAAAATCTTCAAAGTAAAAGAAAAATAAAGATGTGGAAAGGACTACATGAAAAGAAGAGAAGAAAAAGTATACAAAATTTCATTCATCTTCTTGATTCATTCACAATACACTTGCAGGCTGCCAAAACCTTTCATGGATTATAAAAGATCATACAACCCCACTTATTATAGTAAAAAAGTAAAACCAGAGACCGAGCCGAACTTGACACTACCATTTCTAATAGTGACAACCTGACAGCAGCAGTAATTTTCCTTTGTACATGCTTTTTCTTTTACAAAAGGCCTATAAACAGTGATGTGCAAGTATGTTTAAGAACAGATTTCCCCCCAAAAAGCTGAATGTATGTATGTGTTGTATGTACATAATTTATTATAAATTTTACTGATATAAAGTATGTGTAGTTGAGCAATTTAAAAATAATAAAATATACACAAATAATACTTTTATTGTAAATTCTATAGAGCCAATTGATTCCCACAGAATGTCTTAAGCATAGACAACAACAACACAATATATCAAACCCTGATTTGTAGTGTTTGCCACTTTCCATGATGTAAATATTCCCACCAGAGTCAATTTCAAGCTACCAAATGTGATGTCACTGAACATGGATTGAGATAAGATGAGCAGTAGCACATAATTGCATAATATTTTCAACCCACAGATTTAAGAAACAGAGCATAGATGATAGTAAAGAATCTAGACAATAATAAAATGTAGTTACTAAAATAATTAGGAAGTAATAATTTTTGAGTATGTCTTAACTTTGTCTTTGATATAATTTAATTTTAGACTTACATAACTTAAATTTTTAAAAATCTCTGTATTTAACCACTAGCACATGAATTCCTATTTCAATCCCATTTAAGCCAGTTCCAGCATGCCATTGAAAAGTATACTCCTAGCACCTTACTGAGGCAGGTACTGTTAATCCAAACCAAGTAACTACAGTCAGAGTCATTAGCTCATCAAACAAGTAAATTAAAATGTTTAGTGTATAGGGAAATGGTAAGAAAAAGCCTGGTACAAAATTTCCAAAAGACAATTCATAAGCCTTGTGCAACATGAGGTGTCTGAGAAGTCAGCAGTGCCAGGAGAGCCTAACAACATCTTGTCAGCAAGTTGAGAATGAATCACCAATGGCCCTATCCAAAGCAAAGAGAAATTTCTGACTACCACTCACATACTAGGTTCAGAGTTGATTTATTCATAGATTTGTTCATTCCATCAATACCTTTCTTTTAATTTAATGTATGTAACCAGCACATGGAAAACTTGTTAAAGGTACAGATTCCTGGACCTTAGTCCCAGAGATTTTCATTCAGTAGATCTGGTGTGGGGCCTAAGGGTTTGTATTTTAACAGACAAACCCCTCTCCCCATGACAGATGATTCATCCAGAGAATTACATCATCCAGCATTTACTGACTACTTATCCTATGCCAAGTTCAGAATGTGTAGATATGAAGGAGACAAAACTTGTCCTCAAGGAGACTACAGAGACCAAGAATTATAACTATAATATTGGTACATACCAGCTGCTTTGAGAATACAGCAAAATCCAGCTTGGAAGAGGGGTCAGGGTCATGAGAGAAAATGATGTTTGATCTGAGCCTTGAAGAAGGAGAACAAGCTAATCAAAAAAGAAGGGGAAGAGAGGAAGGGACGTTCAGGGCAGAGAACAGCATGTGTACAGCCACATAGGCAAAGAGAGTTTGGCTCAATAGGACAACAGCACATGCTTTGGGACTGTACCTCTTATTAGTGTTCTGTAGCCACATTTACCTGGCCCTAGTTTTCGCATATAGTAAGCACATATTTGTTAGACTATGTTCAGTCACAGAGATCATGCGAGGAGTAGTGGGAGATTAGGCAAGACAGTTATGGCCAGGTCAAGAAGTGCATTTCGTAGTACAAAGTAGGAATTACTTTTCCACTTTGTATTCTTCCTTCCACACTAGATTTTAAAATTAGTTTTATCACCTTTACAGGATTATTGTTTTGAAAGGATTTACATGTGATACCTAACCTACAAAATCTAGAAATATAGACTGCCCTCCCTGCTTTTATACTTGATAAGCTAATTTCTCAATCCGAGAAAATGACAAAAATCATCAAAACAGTGTGTGAGAAATAGTGCAACAAACCAAGGTTCCAGGGAAAACAGTTAATTACTGCATATTATTTTTCCCACTGGTTTTAACATTATTCTATGTTAATCTGTTTTCAGAATAAAACAGGAATGTTATATGTTACTTTATGTTTCTAAGGTTGTATCATTTAAGCTATAGACACTTTAATTAGGTAACCCAATAACTTAAAAATCTTAAATGTTAAAAATTAACATAATTTTTAAAATGAATGCAATAAGAGCTAAATAATGAGTAGAAGGTTAGGTCAAAGAGTAGGAGCTTATGTCTACATAAATATAGCAGAAAAGTGTACTTGTCACTCTAACACACCAACTTTGTAGCTACTACGGAAACTCCACATATACTGCCCTTTCATACCAACCATGCCAATCTGTCTTGTCTCCACTCGAGCCCCATCTCCTCTTTGCAGCATATTCCAAGTACTCTGTTCCACAATGATCTCCTCCCTACCTGTGCATGAACCTCATCTTTGGATTTAGTCCTATGTTATTGTGTGTTATATAATCTAATATTATATTTATCTCCCAACCAGATTTTATGTTTTCAGCGAACTTCTCTTGCATTTCTCATGGAGCATGGCATAGGGCTAAACATATGAGACACTCAAACACTTCCATAAGTGAATAGACGAAATGATTTCCATGAATTGTGTTTAGCTTCAAGCTTCAATTGCTGATTTTCTCACCTCCCTCAAAATGAAGATGCAAACATCATAAAACTTTTACAAAGTCTTAGATTGGACACAGTGAAAGGAGGTTATCAAAAGGGTTGTCAGCAAATCATAAGAAGTCTTCAATATGAAAAGGCAAGGTAATTCCTTGCTCTGCTTGCACATAGTAAGGCTAAAGGGCCTACAGCTGCGCCTTGTTGCTAAGTAAAATCCCCACAAACAACCAGGAAATACGCTTTTTATACATATCAAAGAAGAAAGAAAAAGAGGGAATAGGTATCTCAAGGCCACCTCTATCCTTGTATCCTTTAACCAATTTATTGAAGTTCAAAAGAGGACTATTTACAGAATTCCATAGCTGAATCATATATAATGTATTTATTCAATAAATACTATTTCCAATATCATAATAATAACTAACATTTTTAACACTTTCTTTTGTGTCATACATCGCGTTAGTATTTTTCAGATATCATTTTATTAAACTCTGGTAACACCCTATATAAATACCATAATTATCTTCATTTTAGACATTAGAAAGCTGAAAGACTTGCTCCAAGGCAACAACACGAGTAAGTCACAAAGCCAGAATATATAACCAGGTCTCTTATGCCAAAGCCCAAAAGACACCACCATCTATCATTACAAGATCCAATTATCAACAGTATAAGTACTATAAGTACTTGGGTTCTCTTTCAGAACCTATTTTCTATTTGGACATTTAAAAATTAAAAACAATACATAAATCAGTGGTATTATAAAAGGCTGAAACAAGGGGATCTCCAGGTTCTGAGGTAGCAAGCTGAAAGAAACTGGCTTAAAGCCAGTTGACTTCAGGATTCCCAGTACTACACCCATAGCAAACAAGCATCAAAGGGAGGAAAAAAACAACAACAAAAAAAGCAGTTAAATACAGACCTTATTGGCAGAAAGACCAGCTAAGGTATAATTTCCCCATCACCCCTAAAGAGCTTATGGGGAATTCACATTTAATTTACATTTGCATTCATTCCATGTACAGGCCACATGCCATTCAGACTTGCAGGATGTTCAGCAGAGAGTAAGAACTCTAGAAAATGCTGTTATTGTAGGACTTTAGGCTATGCATTATCTGTATACATTAATAATCTCCCTCTAGCATGCAAAGCTAGCTTCAGAGAAAAGAAAAGGGCCTTGAAATTAAGGTCTAAAAAGAATTTTCCATACAGTTTCACTTGTTCAATTGACAGAAATCTCAGGCAGCATTTAAAGCAGTGACCACAATAAGGCAAAAGCTTAATGTTAGCAACCACTATCAGAATTACTGTTATGGTCTGAGGTCACTTAAGAGGAAGCAAGCAATCATGGGATATAGTTTCAAGGATAGCTATAAAGCTATCTAACACCTATCCCCTAATACCTCGGGGGAAGGGAGTGTTGGTGCTTGAGTTTCCACCAAAAAAAATAATAATAATAAATCATTCTTTTGGCTTTTAAGCTTAGTCTTGTGACAATGCAAAATTAAATACCACTGGGTTGATAGCAGTTTATGCCTTGGGGCTTATTTACATCGAAGATTACCCATGTTTATTAGATTTCTTCAAGATTTTTTCCTTGTTTTGCTAAAAAAAGGAAGGGGAGGATTTGAGGGCATTAAAAACAAGCGAAGAGTGGACAGGTGAGAAGAGCTTTCCACTGAGAAAGATCAAAGTATGCAAACAAGGGAGTGGGCTCCAGTCAGTAGTATAATTTGCAAGTTCTCTCTCTCCTTCTGTTGCCATTACAAATTTAGTGTAGTCTGTCCATCTCTTTCTCAAAATCTTCTGCAATATAGCAATTATGCTGCTTCATTTACAAGGAAACTGACCCAAAGAACGTCACGGCAAAGGAGTTTGAAATGTACAGCAGAGTGTAGGTTGTTACACACACTCAAATGTATCCACTTGCAGGCAAAAAGTCTTGACTTCCCACATTTTAGGTAAGGCTGCAGCCGAAATCTCCACCTAGCCGAAATCGCCCCGGGGGGCGGGAAGCAAGCTGGATGGCTCCAGGAAGTGGGTGGGGAGGAAGCTGCCGAGTTTGGAGCCAACCATGCAAACAGCAGGTTTGCACACGCCTACCAGAGGGAGTCCTGGGCCACTGCGCGCATTGCTCACAAGCGCTTTTGGCAAGCTGTCCCCTTAGATTCCTGTCATCACCCAACCCTACAGCTCGGGTGTGCGACGTGAAAAAGGGCTTGTAAAGTGGGCGGCGGCCAGGGGTTCCCGCCGCTGAGTCACAGCCCAGCCAACTTTTACAGCATTTCCCAGAAAGAAAATTGTCTCAGTCCCGTAGCCCACACTCGCTCCTAGTTGCGGCTCTCCGCTCTGTCACTCGACCCGGCGGTGACTCGAGACCCACAATTGGGCTATTTCCCACTCACTGCGCAACTTCACACCCGCGCAAAGCCTCGGGGTACCCTGAGCGCTTGCCAAGCGCTACCGACCGGGTAGATGGGAGGGCAGAAGGAGGGAGGGGGAGGGCTGCGTCCTCACCTGCAGGACACGGACACCTCTACTCGTGTGGCCGGGATGGCTGCGCTCAGCTGGTTTAAATCCCCGAGGCCGGCGGTGCTGGTGTAGCGGCTGTCCATCTTGGAGGTAGGCGCCGTGGGCTTGTCTGGCGCCCACATCCAGAGCTCCGGCCGACTGAGGGCTCCAGCTCCCGACAGTCGGGGCTGAGGGTTGAGGGTGGAGGAAGAGGAAGAAGGCGGAGGCAGCTCGCGGGAAGTGGGAGGGAGGAGGAGAGGCGGACCTCAGTGCAAAGCCGCGAGGCAGCAGCAAGCCAGGCCTGCACAAGCCGAAGCTGCCGGGGAAGTGGCGCACCGGGCTCTTAGCTTCCCCGCCCCCTCCTTGCAGGCAGCAGCCCCGGCTGAGGACACTCCGCGATCCTTTCCCGGCTCTGAGCGTCAGGCTCTGCGGAGCCACCGGGCAGCCTGGCGCGATAGGGGGCAGCAGACCCAGAACCCAACCGTCTAGTAGAGCAAGCCCAGCCCCGTTTGGAGTACGGTTAGGGTTTTGTCTCCGCCTCTCCACACCCACTACAGTTCCTAAATCCCGCATCATAAGCCCCACCCCTTCCCATCCAGCGGTGATCCTCACCTCGCCCTCAGAGTCCAGGGAGGTCCCCCCCCACTACGCCATAGGACAGACGAGCCGAGTCCCCGCTTCTGGACTGGTCCCCCGCGGCCGCTTAAGGATTGGGGAGGATGAGACGGACTTTGGGGACGATCTCCAACCTTATGTATGCGGTGGTAAAGTAACAGATCAACATATGTAACAAGACGAGAGCAGGGTGGACCTAAGATGGAGAGGAAAAAAACTATATGGGATTTAAGGGAGCCATCTGGTTTCCCTCTTCCTTCAGTTCTTCGGAACATGGGGGTCTAAAAGTGACAATCCTTCTACTTTCGGGGCTCTTCTGCGCCCCCTCGTTTCCAAATGCATGGAAGTTACGCTCTAAAACCTGAATCACAACCACAAAACAGACCTCCCTCACTCCGACCCCACCCGGCGAGACGTGAATGAACCTGGACGGATAAAAGCAGAACTGAGCCGGAGTGAGCCCCGTGTTTGGAAACTGGATTCTGGGGCCGCCAGACTTGTGCCAGGATGCAGAAGCTACAAAAGCCACGGGAGGTACCCGCGACCTTTATTACAGGCACCTTCCCTCCAGCGTCACCCGAGCGCCTGAGGGTCCCCGGACGCTCACCACCAGGGGGAGACAGAGATCAGGACGCGGAGTACCGCGAAGCAGGAGAGGGGGTACGGAGGGACGGAGGGTTATGGGTATCCACCTTCCTTTAAAGCGCCAAAGCGCTGAGTTGCCCACTGGCAAGACTAACTCAGGGAGGAACCGTTTTCGTGATTTGAGGACCTACCCTACGTTGGTTGTAACATTTTAATACAATTGGAGCCACCTGCGTAGAGAATCTATAGAGTTGCAGGTGAGGATGTGTGGGTGCAGTCTGGAGGCTTTGTGCTGCCAAAACTCCTTCCCACGTTTCATTCTTGGTTTCCTTTCCTGATCTCCCCACCCACCACTTGTCACACTTTAGTCTAGAGTTTTCTGTTTCCCTTTCCCTATTGGAAAATGTCCTAAAACTCCAGACATTTCTGTTATGCTGCCCAAAATTAGCTTGGGGGAAGAGACCTAAGTATATTTTTTAAGCTAACCATACTTTTATTTTATAGAAGCCTACTGAAGAAATAAAAGTAAGATCTATTCTGTGTCTAGTAATTATGAAAATATGTGTTAGGTGAGCCAATGCGGATTGTGAAAGAATTCACAGAAATATTAGCAAGAGAAGAAAAGAAAGTTTTTATTCACTTTCCAAGGGAGGAAAGGGGCCAGACTCACAGAGTAGAATCGGCACTGAAGGGTGGAAGCTTGAGCCTTTTACTGGGCTTCACAGGGCAAGGTGCAGGAAAAGGGGGTGGGTTTATGTCTATTCTGGTCCACAGCAGTACCCGGGCCGGCTGTGTCTCTGTAGGATGTGGTTCTTCAGAGAATAGACTTGCAGTCTTCAGTAATTTTCCAGTTCTTTGGTGTCTGAAAGAGACTTAATAGGGGCCCTTGACAGGTGTTAGATGGGTTTACAATATGTTCTTGTTAAAGTCTTAAGAAAGGCACCTTTTAAAGACTTTTAAAAACATCTTTATTGGAGTATACTTGCTTTACAATGTGTTAGTTTCTGCTGTATTACAAAGTGAATCAGCTATTTGTATATATATATCCCCATATCCCCTCCCTCTTGCATCTCCCTCCCACTCTCCTTATCCCACACCTCTAGGTGGACACACAGCACCAAGCTGATCTCCCTGTGTGATGCAGCTGCTTCCCACTAGCTATTTTACATTTAGTAGTGTATATATGTCAATGCCACTCTCTCACTTCATCCCAGCTTACCCTTCTCCCTCCCCGTTTCCTCAAGTGCATTCTCTACATCTGTGTCTTTATTCCTGTCCTGCCCCTAGGTTCGTCAGAACATTTTTTTTTTTAGATTCTATATATGTTAGCATACAGTATTTGTTCTTCTCTTTCTGACTTACTTCACTCTGTATGACAGACTCTAGGTCCATCCACCTCACTACAAAAAACTCAATTTGTTTCTTTTTATGGCTGAGTAATATTCCATTGTATATATATGCCGCATCTTATTTATCCATTCATCTGTCAATGGACACTTAGGTTGCTTCCATGTCCTGGCTATTGTAAATAGTGCTGCAATGAACATTGTGGTACATGACCCTTTTTGAATTATGGTTTTCTCTGGGTATATGCCCAGTAATGGGATTGCTGGGTCACATGGTAGTTCTATTTTTAGTCTTTTAAGGAACCTCCATACTGTTCTCCATAGTGGCTGTACCAATTTACATTCCCAACAACAGTGCAAGAGGGTTCCCTTTTCTCCACACCCTCTCCAGCATTTACTGTTTGTAGGTTTTTTGATGATGGTCATTCTTACTGATGTGAGGTGATACCTCATTGTAGTTTTGATTTGCATTTCTCCTAAAGACATTTAAAGGACTTCAAGGAATGTAGGGTTTATTCTATGAAAGTTCTTAATGTTAACTAGTTATCATTGGATAATCATTTTCAGATGAACATCTAACTCTAGAAGAGTTGTAAACTGCCATTTTCCCTGTTAGATAAAAGAATTTCATCTTTGACTCTTCTTTGTGCATAAAGTAAGCTGCCCTGTCAGATTAGTTATTTGAAACCAATGCAAAATATTTATTGGACATTTCCATGAGGAAGTGACATTTTATATAGGCCATAAGGGATGAATAGGAGTTTGACTAAGTAATAATGGAATAAAGAAGATGTGTATATATATATATATATATATATATATATATATACATATATTTTCAAATGGAGGAGAGGTGCACAGTAGGGTAGAATGGTTCAGGAAAGGCCATGTGATTGAATTATAGTGAATGTGGATCCCCTTTAGTAATATGAGCTATATGAGTAATTTACCATTATTACTTGGCAGATAAGTGGCACTTATTGGAATGCTACTTTGGGTAGCTTACATGAGAAAATAGAGCTAGAGAATTTAAACCATCATCACCAAATTATTATTATCATCCTAAGCATTATTATTTTTATTTATTTATTTATTTATTTTGTGGTACACGGGCCTCTCACTGTTGTGGCCTCTCCTGTTGCAGAGCACAGGCTCCGGACGCGCAGGTTCAGCGACCATGGCTCATGGGCCCAGCCGCTCGGCGGCATGTGGGACCTTCCCAGACCGGGGCACAAACCCATGTCCCCTGCATCGGCAGGTGGACTCTCAACCACTGTGCCACCAGGGAAGCCCGCATTATTATTTTTATAAATGTTTTCAGCTGCCAAATTTACCTAAAGTTTCTTCAAGTAGCTTTTCACTAAATCTGCTAATTCAGAGAGTTTGATTTTTCAAAGCTGCTGTAAGAAATCCATTTTTAAGAATAAATCAGAAAGGACAGGCCTAAAGAATTCTCCAACTTATTGAAAGAATACAGGAAAGTAAACATTCTTATAAAAGGATTATAAAGTCTAAAATATTTTGCTTGTACAGGAGCCTTCCTAAATGCCCAAAATAGACTAGATTGTAGTACAATACCTTGTACCTTTAACTATCATAATTAGAATAATTATTGTGTGACAACTTACTTAATACCTATTGCCCCTGCTAGACTTTGGATTTCAAGAGCATAAGGAGCATATCTTCTTCATTGATTATCTCCTCTGCCCAGCATACTGACTGATGTGAGTCAGGTGCTGTGTGGCCAGCAACTGTTGAAAGTATCAAAATTTGCTTTGATATATTGAGTTCAAGTGAGAGCTGAGCACTCAGGTGGGATGTACAACAGGCATTAGGAGCTATGGTGAGGAAACAGGATTGTTGAGGTTGGAGTCAATAGCTTAGAGTTAGAGTTGGAGCCAAGCATATGAGTGACACTCCAGGGAAAAAGGAAAAAGGAATAAAAATAAGAATCAAGTAGGATGAGCATCCACCCTGGAGAAAAGAAAACAAGGAAGGGTCCCAGCAAGGAAATGGGTGGGGAAGAAGCACTTGAACAAATAGGAGAGAAAAAACCCAAGATAAAGATACTAAGGAAAAGGAAGAATAGGCTTTCAAGGAGAAAGAGACCAACAGGATCATTGCAGCAGGAGCTGCAGAGGCCACAATCCTGCCTTGTTTTTTTTCTGGCTGTGGGCTTGCCTCATTCTCTTTCTTGGACAATTACCAGTATTACAGAATACTCTAAAGATTTTCAGTTATTATTCCAGGTCTGTTTTTCAGACTCTTCTGCTGCAATGCTCCCAGAAGCTCACCTTTAGCCCTACTTTACTGCCTTGAGCCTGAAGCCTACCCTATTTCAGAAGTCATCAGTGCAAAAAATAGGTATCTTGTAAGCAATTGCATTGCTGAGGACCTCATACAGAAACAATGGCATTTTATGGCCATGATGTGTAAGGAACTAGTGCCTAATTTTCAGACATGATTTAGACCTTTCCTAGAGCAGGGCAGATAAACATTAATTAGTATGTGGTCAGAGTCTACTCTGGTTTCTTTCCTGCTTGGACAATTAGAAAGTGCAACCATGGAAAAAAATGAAAGCTTTGTTGGAAACTGGAGAGACACACACAAAGAAAAGTATATAAATCTTAAGTATTTAATAACTTAGTGAAATTAACATCTGGGAGGATACCCCAAACTTTTGATATATTTTAAAATAGATATTTCAATGAGACAATGCTAAACTTTTGCTGAAACTTTCCCTAACTGCCCAAGAGATTTGGTCAGAATTTTGTAATTCACAGAACTCTTTTTCATACCTTAATAATTGCTGTTAAATTTACCATTATTTGTCACAGTCAATGGAGTATTTTCTATTCAAGTTCAAATAATTAAATCATCGTGTTTCTCAAGTGAGTCTCTTAGAATGTTGTAAGGTTAATAGAAATAAACATGGGGTTTTAGTTGTTAGATGCTCAGGGAAAGTTCCCACAGACACTAAAAGAGATAATCTTGTTTTTAAAAGAAGGACTTTAGCTATTTATTCTATGAAACTGTGTTGCAGTTTAGTTTTTGCTTTAATGAAAGATAATTTGTGGCATTTATTAAGCTCCTCCTTAGTTAAAATTCATCTACCAAGAGCTGTCCAAGGAACAATTATCTTTAAATTTCAACATCATAACATGTCCCTGTTTTTGCCTATTGACCTTGAGGGACCAAACCCCCATAGATACTTTTGCCAAATAGCATTGATACTGCTAAAGAGATTCATAGTAGGAAAGCTTTCTGTTGAGACCCACATCTTAATGACTGGAGTCAAGTTTTTGTATTTTGTGGTCTTGTTTTGCAAATATAGACAGTAAAATAAAGCATTAGCCCACTTAAGTCACTGTGTCTCTGGACTTTTCAAATGCTATTCTGATCAGTCCACGTCACTGAAAATTATCTTGGTGAATTAGGAGATTTGAATTTTAGAGTCCTACATTTAACTCAGCAATAGTTTACTAATGAAGTAATTTGAGACTTCCTTTAAAAACACTATTTTAGGGTGTTAAAAGTTCAAATATTGAGGAGTCAAGACAGCGTACTAGGAGGGCAGGGAATTCACGTCTCCTCACAATTAGGACACCTACTTGTCACCAGTGGGGGACCACAGACACCTAAGGGGATGGGAGAAACCCCCAGTGACCAGGTAGGATGTGGGGCTTGGGGGGAGTGAAAGGGGAGGAGAAGTGGAGGGAGGACAGGACTGGCACCCTTGAGGGGCAGCTGGGAGAGGGGAAGGGATGCCACCCCCGAAGGGGGAAATTGGGGAACTCCTGGGAGGGCTGAGGATCAAAAGGGAGCATGGCCAGGTTTCCCCTGCCCACTTGGACCCCCAGGAGCCTGCTGAGATCCCGGGCCTGATCCTCTGCCTACCAAGGCTCCCTCCACCACCCGGGTCCTGAGGGAGGGGGAGGGGGGAAGGGGGAGCAAAAGTAAAGGCCAGACCTATGGGACCAGCACCCATGAGGGGCGGCTGGGGGAGGGGAGGAGTTCATATACCCAGCGGGACCCACCCACAGTTAGGGGTCCAGTGGCGATAGGGGAGATACTGGAGGAGATGGTGAGGGAGGAGCGTGAAGGAATGGAAGGGAATGGGGCCAGTGCTTTACCTGTCCACGTAGGCACTGGGAAGCCTGTTGGGCTCCCGGGCCTAATCCTGTGCCCTCAGAGCCTCCCTCCTGCCATGCAGAGCCCAAGCCCTGCCCCTACACCACCACTCAAGGCCCTACCTCTACACTTGGAGACCCCCTCCAATGTGCTGGGCCTAAACACCACCCACACAACCTCACCCAGGGCCCTACCTCCAAACTCGGGAACTCCTCACTCCACAGGCACTCCTTTCCACCTGCTGCCTCTCCCTTTCTGCACAGGTCCTAAGCACAGGTCCTGCCTCACACTTGAACTTCACCCTGCCTAGATCCCACCCCATTCTCAAACATCACCATCCCCACCAGCCTAGATCCCACCCACCCCACCCGAATCCCCTCCCCTGCCTAAGTTCCACACCTGCCTAAACTACACCCCAAGAGTAAAGGCTTTTTTTTCTTTTCTTTTCTTTTTTTCTCTTTTAGACTGGGGTTTTGTTTTACCTGGTTGATTCATTGTTGCTGATTCTATTTTTATTTTTCCTAATAAATCTTTTATTTTTCTTTTTTTGTTGTTATTTATACTTTGTTAGTGATCTCTCCTTTCACTTGTTCTCCCTAACCACCCCCCCTTTTTTTCATTTTTCTGTTCTGGTTTTATTTTACATTGTTGCAGTTGTTTCAATTATATTTTATTTTTCCTAATATATTTTTTATCATTCTAATTTTATTTTGTTTTCTATTCTTTGATATTGTACTCCTCCTTTTTTTCTTTCTTCCTATTTTTTTTAACCACACCACAATGTTTGCAGCATCTTGGTTCCCAGAGTAAAGGTTGGGCCCAAGCACCTGTGGTGGGAGCTCCAAGTTCAAACTGCTGGACTAACAGAGAACCTCAGACCCCAGGGAATACCAATCAGAGTGAGACCTCGCAGATGTCCTCATCGCAGCACCAAAACCCAGCTCTATCCAACTGCCTGCAAACTCCAGTGCTGGATTTCTCAGGCCAAAAACCCAGTAGGACACAAATACAGCACCACCCATCAAAAAAAGAAATGCCAAAATTTTTGTGACAGATGAAGAAGCAAAGTAAAAACCTACAACCAAATAAATGAAGACAAAATAGGCAACCGACCTGAAAAAGAATTCAGAGTAATGATAATAAAGATGATCCAAATTCTGAGAAACAGAATGGATAAAATAAAAGAAACTATTAACAAGGATCTAGAAAAACTAAAGAGCAAACAAACAGTGATGAACAACACAATTACTGGAATTAAAAATACACTAAGGGTTTCCCTGGTGGTGCAGTGGTTGGGAGTCTGCCTGCCAATGCAAGGGACGTGGGTTCGTGCCCCGGTCTGGGAGGATCCCACGTGCCACGGAGTGGCTGGGCCCATGAGCCATGGCCACTGAGCCTGCATGTCCAGAGCCTGTGCTCCACAATGGGAGAGGCCGCAGCAGTGAGAGGCCCACATACCGCAAAAAAAAAAAAAAAAAAAACGCTAGAAGGAATCAATAACTGAGGCAGAAGAACAGACAAGTGAGCTGGAAGATAAAATGGTGGAAATAACTACTAAGAGCAGAATAAAGAAAAAAGAATGAAAATAATTGAGCACAGTCTCAGAGACCTCTGGGACAACATTAAACACATGAACATTCGAATTACAGGGGTCCCAGAAGAAGGAAAAAAGAAACGGTCTGAGAAATTTTTGAAGATATTATAGTGGAAAAGTTCCCTAACATGGGAAAGGAAATAGGCAATAAACTCCAGGGAGCACAGAGAGTGCCATACAGGATAAACCCAAAGAGAAACACGCCAAGACACATATCAATCAAACTATCAAAAATTAAATACAAAGAAAAAATATTTAAAGCAGCATGAGAAAAACAATAAATAATACACAAGGGAATCCCCAAAGCGTTAGCAGCTGATTGTTCAGCACAACCTATATAAGCCAGAAGGGAGTGGCAGGACATATTTAAAGTGATGAAAGGGAAAGACCTATACCAAGATTACTCTACCCAGGAAGGATCTCATTCAGATTTGAGAGAGAAATTAAAACCTTTACACACAAGCAAAAGTTAAGAGAATTCAGCACCACCAAACCAGCTTTAAAACAACTGCTAAAGGAACTTCTCTAGGCAGGAAACATGAGAGATGGAAAAGACCTACAATAACAAACCCAAAACAATTAAGAGAATGTTAATAGGAACATACATATTGATAGTTACCTTAATCGTGAATGGATTAAATGCTCCAACCAAAACACATAGACTGGCTGAAGGGACACAAAAACAAGGCCCATACATATGCTGTCTACAAGAAACACACTTCAGACCTAGGGACACAGACAGACTAAAAGTGAGAGGATGGGAAATGATATTCCATGCGAATGGAAATCAAAAAAAAAGCTGGAGTAGCAAATTTCATATCAGACAAAATAGACTTTAAAATAAAGACTATTACAAGAGACAAAGAAGGACATTACATGATGATCAAGGGATCGATCCAAGAGGATATAACAATTGTAAATATTTATGCACCCAACATAGGAAGAACTTAATACATAAGGCAAAAATTAACAGCCATAAAAGGGGAAATCGACAGTAACACAATGATAATAGGGAACTTTGGCACCCCACTTTCACCAATATACAGATCACCTGAAACGAAAATAAATAAAGAAACACAAGCTTTAAATGCCACATTAAACAAGATGGACTTAATTGATACTTATAGGACATTCCATCCAAGAAAAACAGAATACACTTTCTTCTCAAGTGCTCATGGAACATTCTCCAGGATAGACCATATCTTGGGTCACAAATCAAGCTTTGGTAAATATAAGAAAATTGAAATTGTATCAAGTATCTTTTCCAACCACAATGCTATGAGACTAGATATCAATTACAGGAAAAAGACTGTAAAAAGCACAAATGAATGGAGGCTAAACAATACATTACTAGATAACCAAGAAATCCCTGAAGAAATCAAAGAGGAAATCAAAAAATGCATAGAAAAATATGACAATGAAAACACAATGACCCATAACCTATGGGATGCAGCTAAAGCAGTTCTAAGAGGGAAGTTTATAACAATACAATCCTACCTCAGTAAACAAGAAAAATCTCAAATAAACAACCTAACTTTACACCTAAAGCAGTTAGAGAAAGAAAACAAACAAACAAACAAAAAAAAAACCCAAGAGTTAGCAGAAGGAAAGTAATCATAAAGATCAGATCAGAAATAAATGAAAAAGAAATTAAGGATACAATAGCAAAGGTCAATAAAACTAAAAGCTGTTTCTTTGAGAAGATAAACAAAATTGATAAACCATTAACCAGACTCATCAAGAAAAAAAGGGAGATGACACAAATCAACAGAATCAGAATTGAAAATGGAGAAATAACAACTGGCCCTGAAGAAATACAAAGAATCATGAGAGATTACTACAAGCAATGATATGCCAATAAAATGGACAAACTGGAAGAAATGGACAAATTCTTAGAAAACTACAACCTTCTGAGACTGAACCAGGAACAAATAGAAAATAAAAACAGACCAATCACAAGCACTGAAATTGAAACTGTGATTAAAAGTCATCCAACAAACAAAAGCCCAGGACCAGATGGCTTCACAGGCGAATTCTATTCAACATTTAGAGAAGAGCTAACACCTATCCTCCTCCAACTGTTCCAAAATATAGCAGAGGGAGGAACAATCCCAAACTCATACTATGAGGCCACCATCACCCTGATACCAAAACCAGACAAAGATGTCACAAACAAAGAAAACTAGAGGTCAATATCTCTGATGAACACTGATGCAAAAATCCTCAACAAAATACTAGCAAACAGAATCCAACAGCACATTGAAAGGATCATACACCATGATCAAGTGGGGTTTATCTCAGGAAAGCAAGGATTCTTCAATTAGTAAATTAATCCATGTGATACACCATATTAACAAATTGAAGAATAAAAACCATATGATCATCTCAATAGATGCAGAAAAAGCTTTTGACAAAATTCAACACCCATTTATGATAAAACTGCCAAGAAAGTAGGCATAGAGGGAAACTACCTGAACATAATAAAGGCCATATTTGAAAAACCCACAACCAATATTGTTCTCAATGGTGAAAAACTGAAACCATTTCCTCTAATATCAGGAAAAAGACAAGGTTGTCCACTCTCACCACTCTTATTCAACATAGTTTTGTACATTTTAGCCTCAGCGATCAGAGATGAAAAATAAAGAAAAGGAATCCAAATTGGAAAAGAAGTAAGGCTGTCACTGTTTGCAGATGACATGATACTATATATAGAAAATCCTAAAGATGCTACCAGAAAACTACTAGAGCTAATCAATGAATTTGGTAAAGTATCAGGATACAAAATTAATGCACAGAAATCTCTTGCATTTCTGTACACTAATGATGAAAAATCTGAAACAGAAATTAAGGAAATACTCCCATTTACCATTGCAACAAAAAGAATAAAATACATAGGAATAAACCTACCTAAGGGGACAAAAGACCTGTGTACAGAAAACTATAAGACACTGATGAAAGAAATTAAAGGTGATACAAACAGATGGAGAGATATGCCATGTTCTTGGATTGGAAGAATAAACATTGTGAACATAACTCTACTACCCAAAGCAATCTACAGATTCAATGAAATCCCTATCTAACTACCAATGGCATTTTTCACAGACCTAGAACAAAAAAAAATTCACAATTTGTATGGAAACACAAGACACCAAATAGCCAAAACAATCTTGAGAAAGAAAAATGGAGCTGGAGGAATCATGCTCCTCGACTTGAAACTTTATTACAAAGCTACAGTAATCAAGAGAGTATGGTACTGGCACAGAAACAGAAACATAGATCAATGGAACAGGATAGAAAACCCAGAGATAAATCCACACACATATGGTCACCTTATGTTTGATAAAGGAGGCAGGAATGTACAGTGGAGAAAGGACAGCCTCTTCAATAAATGGTGCTGGGAAAACTGGACAGGGACATGTAAAGATATGAGATTAGTTCATTCCCTAACACCATACACAAAAATAAACTCAAAATGATTGAAGACCTAAATTTAAGAGCAGACACTATAAGGTATTAGAGGAAAACATAGGCAGAACACTCTATGACATAAATCACAGCAAGATCCTTTTTGACCCACCTCCTACAGAAATGGAAATAAAAACAAAAATAAATAAATGAGACCTAATGAAACTTAAAATCTTTTGCACAGCAAAAGAAACCATAAACAAGACAAAAATGCAACCCTCAGAATGGGAGAAAATATTTGGAAATGAATCAACTAACAAAGGATTAATCTCCAAAATATACAAGCAGCTCATGCAGCTCAATATCAAAAAAACAAAAAATCCAATCCAAAAATGGGCAGAAGACCTAAACAGACATTTTGCCAAAGAAGATATACAGATTGCCAACAAACACATGAAAAGATACTCAACATAACTAATCATTAGAGGCATGCAAATCAAAACTACAATGAGGTATCACCTCACACCAATCAAAAAGACCATCATCAAAATGTCTAAAAACAATAAATCCTGGAGAGGGTGTGGAGAAAAAGGAACCCTCTTGCACTGTTGGTGGGAATGTAAATTGATACAGCCACTATGGAGAACAGTATGGAGGTTCCTTAAAAGACTAAAATTAGAACTACCATATGACCCAGCAATCCCACTACTGGGCATATACCCAGAGAAAACCATAATTCAAAAAGGGTCATGTACTACAGTGTTCATTGCAGCACTATTTACAATAGCCAGGACATGGAAGCAACCTAAGTGTCCATCGACAGATGAATAGGTAAAGAAGATGTGGCACATATATACAATGGAATATTACTCAGCCATAGAAAGAAACGAAATTGAGTTATTTGCAGTGAGGTGGATGGACCTAGATTCTGTCAAACAGAGTGAAGTAAGTCAGAAAGAGAAAAGCAAATATGGTATGCTAACACATATATATGGAATCTAAAAAAAAAGAAAAAAGGTTCTGACGAACCTAGGGGTAGGACAGGAGTAAGGACGCAGACGCAGAGAATGGATTTGAGGACACAGGGCAGTGGAAGGGTAAGCTGGGATGAAGTAAGAGATTATCATTGACATATATACACTACCTAATATAAAATAGATAGCTAGTGAGAAGCAGCTGCATGGCACAGTGAGATCAGCTTGGTGCTTTGTGACCTACTAGAGGGGTGGGATAAGGAAGGTGGGAGAGAGATGCAAGAGGGAGGGCATATGGGGATATACGTATGCGTATAGCTGATTCACTTTGTTATACGGCAAAATTTAACACTACAGTGTAATGCAATCATACTCCAATAAAGGTGTTAAAAAAGACATTAATTAATTAGTTAAATTTTTTAAAAATACTTTTTAGAAATTCAATGTTCATGTGTTACACTCTGAAAGTTATTTTATTTGTGCAAAAGCAATCAGGGAGAATTCAGCATTTAAAAAATATATATTGGCTATATTCCCTGGTTTGTGCAATACATCTTTGGGGCTATCTTTTTTTTTTAATTTATTGATTTTTGGCTGTGTTGGGTCTTCGTTGCTGCACGTGGCCTT
This sequence comes from Mesoplodon bidens, assembly GCF_964165515.1. NCBI lineage: Eukaryota > Metazoa > Chordata > Mammalia > Artiodactyla > Ziphiidae > Mesoplodon > Mesoplodon bidens. The sequence goes on from NC_138167.1 coordinate 28,441,182, forward strand.
TTTCTCTAGTTATGATGAGTGGGGGCTACTCTTCTGTTGCAGTGTGTGGGCTTCTCATTGTCGTGGCTTCTCTGGTTGAGGAACATGGGCTCTAGGCATGCAGGCTAAGTAGTTGTGGCTCATGGGCTCTAGCGCACAGGCTCAGTAGTTGTGGCACACGGGCTTTGCTGCTCCATGGCATGTGGGATCTTCCAGGACCAGGGCTACAACCTGTGCCTCCTGCATTGGCAGTTGTATTCTTAACCACTGCACCTCCAGGGAAGCCTGAGAATTCAGCATTTTAAATTAATTTCCTAAACAAAAAGAAAAATGACCAATGTCCCAGTAGAAAATAACGAACAGAGGGCAGAAATAAACAGTATACAGAAAGGAAATGAAATAGCTCTAAAATATATAAAATGATGCTCAACCTCACATACAATTTTAAAAAGCAATTTAACAATAGATGAAGATACTACTTTTTTCCTAGTATTCAAGTATTGTGAGTCTATGAGAGACACCCTCATACATTTCTGTCAGAAATGTAAAATGGTGTGAATTTTATACAGAACAACCTGGTAATAGTTATCCAAGTTAAAAATGGTTCAATTGGATATTTATTTGAAAAACAAATAAACTTTAATCCATACCTTATACCATATAAAACATTACCCAACATAGACTGCAACATAAAGCCTAACATTATTAAACTTCTAGAAGAAAACATAGGAGAAAATTTTTATGAGCTTAGCTTAGGCAAAGATTTCATAGATATGACACCAAAATCATGATCTATGAAAGAAAAAACTGAGGGCTTCCCTGGTGCTGCAGTGATTAAGAATTCTGCCTGCCAATGCAGGGGATATATGTTCAAGCCCTGGTCTGTGAAGATTGCACATGCCGTGGAGCAACTAAGCCAGTGTGCCACAACTACTGAGCCTGCACTCTAGAACCCTTGAGCCAAAACTACTGAGCCCACGTGCTGCATCTACCGAAGCCCATGTGCCTGGAGCCCATGCTCCACAACAAGAGAAGCCACTGCAATGAGAAGCCTGCACACCACAATGAATGTACCCCTGCTTGCCACAACTAGCGAAAGCCCACACACAGCAATGAAGACCCAAAGCAGCCAAAAATAAATAACTAAATTGATTTTTAAAAAGAGCAAACTGATACAATGGGCTTCATCAAAATTAAAATGTCCTATTCTTTGAAAGATTATGAAGAAGACAAAGCACCCACTGAAGGGAATATTTTATAAAACATTTATATAATGAGTAACTTGCATACAGAATACATTAAAAACAGTCAAAATTCTGTAAGAACTAACAGCTTCACCAAAGAAGATTACAAATAGCAAATAAGTACATTAAAAAATACTCAACATCATTAATTATTAGAAAAGTATAAATTAAAACCACAGTGAGATACCACTACGCCTTTATTAGGATGGCTGAAATTAAAAGGATTTACCATACATAATATTGACAATGGTCTGGGACACCTGGAACTCCCATATACTGCTGCTGGGAATATAAAATGACACAGATAACTTTGGGAAACAGTTTGGTAGTTTCTTAAAAGTTAAACATGCATTACTCAATCAAGATGGTGGAGTAGGCATACCTAGAACTCAACTACCCCTGTGAACGCATCAAAATTATGTCTATGTGTGGAGTAATTCTCAATAAACAAACTGGAAACTGGCAGAAAGACTCCTGTATAACTAAGGCTGTAAGAAATAACCACACAGGATTGGATAATAAAGGAAGAAAAGTGGTCAGGTTGGGACCTCCGTCCTTCAGAGAGGACTCAGAGTAAAAGGGAGAATGCATGCATGGAGATCTGCCCTGAGGAGTGAGTTATTTAAGCCATATGTTGGGTGCCCCACTTCTGGAGTCAGACACAGGGAAGACCAGCCCCATTGGCTGGTTGGAGGGCAACTTGGACTAACAACAGGGCTGTGGGAAGTCTGAACTCTGCTCATGAGGAGCATACAAGCATTTGCTTGCTACTAAGGCTGAGAGAAGAGGGAAGACTGAGGACCACTCAGTGGCTACCTGGTTTCCCATGACTTCCTTGTGTGTGCCCAAATCTGAGAAGAGTGAGAGAGAGTTCAACTATGGGACACAGAAGTGAATTGGACCTGGCACAGTATCTGAGCACAGTGGGGGTGACCATTGCAAATGCTTGCATGGACAGAGTTTCATGGGTGATCCCAATTTGATAGCATCCAGACAGACAGAGCCCATGCTACATACATGATGAGAGCCCACACAGGACCTGCCTGCCCTAGAGAGCAGCTCCATGAAAGGGTGGGGGCAGTGGAGGCTAAGGGGTCATCAACTGTGGGGGACAAATGACACTCAGACACAGTGGGTCTGGCATTGCTGATGGTTGCACAGGCTGCACAATAGAGGCAGACCAGACCTCTGTCTGAGGCCAGCCCATGACAGCTCATGCCCTGTCACAAGCCAAGAGCCCACATGGACCTCTCTTACTGTAGCAGTGCTACCCTCTAGGGTAAGGATACCGGTGCTATGATATGGAAGAGCACATACTTAAAAGGAACAGAGCCAATCCAGACTCGACAATGAGGGCTTTGGTTCCATCAACTTGGGATCCAAGCCTGCCCCCGAGAGGGTGGTAATGGCCACTGAACAGAGTGGAAACCCCATGTCACACCTGACTAGACCTAGGCTGCCAATTTCTAGCCTCACCCCCTACCAAGGGGATAGCTACCAGCATGCCCTAAGGAAAGATGTGACTTTTGTTCATGTCAAATCCAGCTCTCCCAACAAAGCCACTGAGCACCTGCAGACTGTATAGGGATGCTGCCACATATGAAAATCCCTTCAATAGTGATAAAGGTAATTGTTTTACTTATATTCATAGAGACAGAAAAAGTTAAGCAAAACGAAAAGAGAGAGAGGAACTGGTCTCAACTGAAAGAGCAGGAGAAAATCCTTGAAAAAGAAAAAAAACTAATGAAACAAATAAACAATATTTGAATTAAAGAATTCAAAGCATTACTAACAAGAATGCTAACTGAATTAGGGAAAAGAATAGATAAACACAGTGAGAATTGTAACAAGGAATGAAAAACAAACAAAAAAAGAATGACTCAGAACTGAAGAATACAGTAACTTAAATGAAAGACACGGTAAAGGGAATGAACAGCAGAGTACGTGATATAGAAGAACACACAAATGATCTGGAAGTTTGAATAATGGAAATCACCTAAACAGAACAGCAAAAAAGAAAAACAAATTTAAAAAATGATAAGAGGTTAAATGATATTTGAGATAACAGGAAGTGAACCAACATTTGCATTATAGGGCTTCTAGAAGGAAAGAGAGAGAGAAGGGAATCCAAAATGTATTTAATGAAATTATGGCTGAAAACTTCCCAAACCTGAAGAAGGAAACAGATATCCAGGTACAGGAAGAACGGAGGGTCCCAAACAAGGTGAACTCAAACAGATCCACACTAATACATATCATAATTAAAATGGCAAATGATAAATATAGAGATTTCTACAGGCAGCAAAAGAAAAACAAAGAGTCATATACAAGGGAATCTCCTTAAGGCTATCAGTTGATTTTTCCACAGAAAGTCTGCAGGCCAGAAGCAAGTGGCATAATATATTTAAAGTGCTGACAGGAGAAAACCTGCAACTAAGGATATTCTACCAATCAAGATTATCATTTAGAATTGAAGGAGAGCTAAAGAACATCTCAGACAAGCAAAAACTAAGAGGTCATAAATACTACACTAACCCTAAAAGAAATATTAAATGGTCTTCTCTAAGTGGAAAAGAAAAAGCTATAACAAGAAGTAAATATCTATAGGAAAAGAAAAAATTCACTATGAAAGGCAAATATATAGCAAAGGCTGAGGACTGATCACTTAAGTTAGTATGAAGTTTAAAGAAAAGAAATGTAGAATCAAGTATAACTGCAATAATCAGTAAAGGGATAAACATGACAATGTAAAATCAGAAATATAATGTGGGGGAAGGGAGTAAAAATATAGATCTTTTGGAATGTGTTTGAACCTAAAGGACTAGGATATTTTAAAGGATGTTTAAAACAAATAGATCTAGTTATAGGTCAACATAATGAACCCCATGGTAATCACAAATCAAAAACCTACACTGGATATGCAAAAGCTAGAAAGAAAGGAACACAAGCATACTACCAAAGAAAATCATCAAACCACAGGGAAGAAACATAATGAAGAAGAAATGAATAGAGAAGAACTACAAAACAAACAGAAAACAAGTAATAAAATGGCAATGAATGCATACCTATCAATTATTACTTTAAATGTCAATGGACTAAAATCTCCAACAAAAGATATGGGATGATTGATTGGGTGAAAAACAAAATCCATCTATATGTTGCTTACAAGAGACTCACATGAGAACTAAAGACTCACAGAGACTGAACGGGAGAGAATGGAAAAAGCCATTATGTGCAAATGGAAATGACAAGAAACTGGGATTAGCAATACTCATATCAGACAAAGTAGACTTTAAAACAAAGTCTTTAACAAAAGATAAAGAGGGGTGTTATATAATGATGAAGGGATCAATACCAGAAGATGATATTTTACTGGTTAACATATAAGGACCCAGAAAGGAGCACCCAAATATATAAAGCAAATATTAACAAACATAAAGGGAGAAATTGAAAACAATATAATTAATAGAAGGGGATTTAACACCCCACTTACATCAGTCTACAGATCATCCAGGCATAAAATCAATAAGGCAACAGCAGTCTTAGATGACACAATAGATTGGTTGGACTTAATAGATATCTATAGGACATTCCATCCAAGCCAGCAGAATACATATTCTTTTCAAGTGCACAAGGAACGTTCTACAGGACTGATAACATGTTATGCCACAAAACAAGTCTCAACAACTTTGAGAGGACAGTAATTATATCAAGCATTTATTCTGACCACAGTGTATGAAACTAGAAATCAATCACAGGAAGGAAAATGGAAAAGCACAAATGCATGGAGAGTAAACACTATGCTACTAGAAAACCAAAGGGCAAATGAAGATGCAAAGAGAAATCAGAAAATACCTCGAAGCAAATGAAAATGGGATGCAACAAAAGCAGTGCAAAGAGGGAAGTTTATAGCAATTACAGGCCTACCTCAAACAAGAAAAAAATCAAATATACAACCTAACTTTCCAAATAAAGGAATTAGGAAAAGAAGAACAATCAAAGCCCAAAGTCAGCAGAAGGAAGGAAAAAATAAAGATCAGAGAGGAATAAATAAAATAGAGACAAAAATACAACAGAAAAGATCAATGAAACCAAGAGCTGGTTATTAGAAAAGAAACAAATTGGATAAACCTTAACCAGGCTCATCAAGAAGAAAAGAGAAGGGACCCGAACAAATAAAACAAGAAATAAAAGGTGAGAAATACCAGAGAGATACAAAATATCATGAAGGGAAACTATGAACAGTTATTTATTTGTTATGCCAATAAATTGCACAACCAAGAAGAAACTGACAATTTCTAGAAGCATACAACCTTCCGAGACTGAATCAGGAGGAAATAGACAATCTGAACAGACTAATCACTAGAAGTGGAATTGAATTTGTAACAAAAAACTCCCAGCAAACAAAAGTTCAACACCGGTTGGCTTCACATGGGAATATAACCAAACATATAAAGAAGAGCTAATACCTATCATCAAACAATTCAAAAAAATAAAGAGGATGAAACATTCTCAAATTATTTCTATAAGGCCACCATTAAATATTTTCTTGAATCTGTCTCCTAAGGCAAAATAAATAAAAGCAAAAATAGGGACTTCTCTGGTGGCACAGTGGTTAAGAATCTGTCTGCCAATGCAGGGGACACGGGTTCAAGCCCTGGTCCAGGAACATCTCACATGCCATGGAGCAACTAAGCCCATGCACCAAAATTACTGAGGCTGCATGCCACAACTACTGAAGCCTGTGAACATAGAGCCTGTGCTCCACAACAAGAGAAGCCACTGCAATGAGAAACCCGTGCATCACAAGGAAGAGTAGCCCCCGCTTGCTGCAACTAAAGAGAGCCCATGCACAGCAACGAAGACCCAACGCAGCCATAAATAAATAAATAAACAAATAAATAAATTTATTTTTAAAAATAATAAAAGCAAAAGTAAACAAATGGTACCAATTTAAACTTAAAAGATTTTGCACATCAAAGGAATGCATTGACAAAATGAAAAGGCAGCCAACTGAAGGGGAGAAAATATTTGCAAGTCATATAACCAACAAGTGGCTAATAGTCAACATATATTAACAGCTCGTACAACTTTATAGTAAAAAACCCCCCAAAGAACCCAATTAAGAAATGAGCAGAAGACCTGAGTAGACATTTCTTCAAAGAAGATATACAGATGGCTAACAGGCACATGAAAAATTGTAAAACATCACTTACCATCAGAGACATGCAAATCAAAACAACCATGAGGTATCACTTCACACCTGTGAATATGGCTAGCACCAAAATGTCTACAAATAGCTAATGTTGGTGAGAATATGGACAAAAGCATTCCCTAGTACACTGTTGATGAGATTGTAAATTAGTGCAGCCAGTAAGAAAAGCATAGGAAGATAAGCTAAAAATAGAACTACCATATGATGCAGCATTTCCACTGCTGGGAATATATTGGAAGAAAATGAAAACACTATTTCAAAGACATACATGCACCCCAGTGTTCATAGTAGCACTAGTTATAATAGCCAAGATATGTAAGCAACCTAAGTACCCATAAACAGGTAAAGAAAATGTCACACACACACACACACACAGAGGAATATTACTTGGCCATGAAAAAGAATGAAATTCTGCCATTTGCAACAATGTGGATGGACCTAGAGAGTATTATGCTTAGTGAGATAACTCAGAGAAAGAAGATACTGTATGTTATCACTTGTATGTGGAATCTACAAAATAAAACAAACAAATGCATATAACAAAACAGAAAGAGACTCACAGATATAGAAAACAAACAAGTAGATACAAGTGGGGATGGGGTGGGGGTGGGGTGGGGAGGAGCAAGATAGGGGCATGGGATTAAGGGATACAAACTATTGTGTATAAAATAGATAAGCAACAAGGATGTATTGTATAGCAAAGGGAAATATAGCCATTATCTTCTAAGAATTTTAAGGGGAGTATAATCTATATACCATTGAATCAGTATGCTGTACACCTGAAACTAATATAATTATGTGAATCAATTATATTTCAATTTAGAAATATTAATAAGATAGTAAAATACAGAAAAAACAATTTGACCATCAATTTTTTTAAAAGTTAAACATACTCTTACCATATACCATTCTACTACTAGGTATAGTCCCAAGATATAAACAGCACATATCCATACAAAGATGTATATGTGATGTTCATAGAAACTTTATTTGTAATAGCCAAAAATCAGAAACAAAAAATGAATGAATAAACAAATTATCATATATCCATACAGTGGGATACTTACTAGCCAACAACAGCAACAAAAAATATGAACAAACCCACCTTGTCTTCCATTTTAGATGTCACTGAAGAGTTCCTCTGTACCCACAAGACTTATTTTCACTCTAGGAGGGATAATTTTCAGTGGTTCCATTAAACATGCAATTCTGACACAAGTATTTATTTAATTTTCCTGGTTCACTTATAGTACTGTTTTCTGAACAACAGGACTTGTATTGTATTGCCATATCAGTTACAATAGAAGTTTTATTATAGAAGTTTTATTACAGATATTTATGGTAGAGTAACTATTATGATTCTGAAGTTTTAATTTCAAATTGCTTATAGGATGGAAATTACTTCCTCCCAGTAGTTTTTACTCTAATATTGCTTTGGATTTGGGTGTTTGTTTGTTTGTTTTAAATTTTGGTCTGTTTAAGATTTTGTCCAATGACAGAATGTTTTCTTTTGCTCTAGTTCATATTGTGGCTGAGAAGTTACCAAAGGTATTTGTTTGTTAGCCTGTGGTGCACACAATAAAAACAATGAACTATTGATACAGGCAACAACTCGAATAAGTCTCAAAATAATTATGCTTAATGAAAGAAGCCAGAACAAAAGATTACATACTTCATGATTCTATTTATATATAATTTTAGAAAACATAAACTAGCCCACAGTGAAATACAGCAAATCACTGGTTGCCCAGGAACCGGGAGATGGGTTGGGAATAAGGACAGACAAGGAAAGAATTCAAAGGGGCACAAAAATATTTTGACAGGAGATGAGGATGTTCATAATCTTGACTGTGGTCTTGGCTTCATGGTTGTATATAAATGTCAAAACATATCAAACTGAACCCTTTAATTATGTGTAGTTTATTGTATGTCAAAAATACCTCAATAAAGCTGCTTTAAAAATGCACATACCATTTGCCCTGGCAGTTCCAATTCAGAAATCTATTCTATTCTACAGCAATATTTGCAAGTGTGTGAAATTATATTTTCCCAAGGTAATTTATTGCACCATATTTAATAATACCAAAAGACTGAAAAAAATTAAATGTTCATCAGTAAGGAACTTGATAAATCATGTTTCACAATTGAATATTAGGTAGGCATAACAAAGAATAGGTTCATTTTCTGCTAGTATGGAATAATTTGTAATAAATCAAGTAATAAAAAACAGATGCAGAACTGTATATCATGCTAACTTTTGTATTTAAAAAATTAAAACTATATTTGCATGTACATATACACATATTTTTATATTTAAAAAAATCTATGGCAGGGTCCACATAAATTGATACTAGTCGTTTGTCTCTAGCGCAGAAGTAGATGATTTGGAGACAAAAGCATGAGAGAGACCTTTCACCATATACTCTCTGGGCTTTCCTTGAATTCTGCTTATTACTTTTTCAGATCCACCTTGATATAATGCCCCATCTAGCCATTACATTTTATTCCCTTTAAAATTATTTTACTTCTTGTTATATTGCATAACACTACTAAAATGCAAAGGGCTGAAGATTAGCAGAACTTTGATTAACATTGCTTTTAAAAATATTTGCAATACTTTTCCTGTGCACTTTCACCTAGTTAAGCAAATCTTTTGATGTAAATAGCCTCTAGCTAAATAAAATAGTAGCAGACCCAAGAGGATAAATGACATCATCAATAACAGAGAGACAACAAGAAGATTTAGGTCTCTTAAAAACTCAGTAGGGGCTTCCCTGGTGGCACAGTGGTTGAGAGTCTGCCTGCCGATGCAGGGGACACGGGTTCGTGCCCCGGTCCGGGAAGATCCCACATGCCGCGGAGCGGCTAGGCCCGTGAGCCATGGCCGCTGAGCCTGCACTCCGCAATGGGAGAGGCCACAACAGTGAGAGGACCACGTACTTCAAAAAAAAAACAAAAAACAAAAAAACCTCAGTAAAGTGGAGGAAGTTTTCATGGCACCAGAAAATTACATCCTCCAAAACTTAGATATGATGACTATTATTGGACCTTGACATTCAATTAAAGGAAGACAGCTTTTAGCCCCAAATCTTTCTTATGATATCCACATTTAGCTGAAACTTTTAATTCTTTATTTAAATATTTAATAAATGCTTTTAGATCTTTGGGGAAATATTCAAGCAAATTGATTGTACCAACTATTATACATTTTCCACTCTTGGCTGGCATCCTTTCCAACTCCACTGACCACAAAAGCAAGTTGCTTGGAGGTGTGTGTTCACTAACTTCGCTTCTAGCAATTCCTTTCTTTCTGCCTCTTCTGTTTCTTTTTCATAAATTATTAGTGTCACTCTATGCCACAGGAATTTAAAAAGCCTGTATGAAACTCTGTTATTTGGGGTGTAGTAGTAGCTCTCCATAGGAGACTCTATTATTCCTACTTATTCTATCTTGTATATATGGGATTGAAAAGCCTTATGCATCTCTATTAGGACATTTTAAAATTAGTACAAGTAAACTCATGTTTATCTCAATAATGTTAATAGACATAAAACAAAAATTAACATTCAATTTGTATAGTAATTGATTCCATGTATATTTAAAATGGCTTACCTTTAACAGGGGCCATTAAAAACATTTTCCATTAAATCTTAGTTTTCTGTTTATGGTGGCAGTAGTGGTAGTGTCGGTGTGCTTGTTTTGAGAAGCATTTCTAGTACAGCTCATTATATTAGCTGGGCAGTTAATTGGTCTAATTATTAAGATTGACAACTACATTGGGTTTATAAAATTTTTAACAATTCTTATATATTTTCCTTCTTGAGAAAAGTACTAATATTTAAAGAATTACAGGTTGGAAGGACACAATTTTCTTATTCTCTTCAAAGGACTTCATACTGCCACTTTGTTTGTATAATAGCTATAGCCCCAAATAGTAAGATATTAGGTAATCGCAATAGTGGGAATGTTAGATACTTCTCCATTGTGAATCCCTTTTCAAAACCTGCTCTTTTTTTCACTCAAGTGGTGTCTCCATGACTCCAGCATCTGCAAGTAAATGCTTAATTTCCAGATGGTTAACAACCATGTAAAATTCCACATAGATAGATTCATTTAAGGAAGCAAACAGTTGTATGTTTTCCAATGCACATAGTCAAATCAGTGGGGGAAAATTTTGTTTTTAAGCATTTAGAAGTTCAAATGAGCCTTCTTCCTATTCTTTAAAACTGAACTGTATCCTGTCCTTCAATAATTTCAAGAATGAAACATGTCTTCACCCAAAACAAAATGGATGACAAAAAAAATAATGAAGCCAGTTTTCAAGAGACTGTGCCTGTCTATCAGTCAGCTGAAAGTGACCTAAGCATCTGATTGCTAAACCCAGGACTTGGCACACAATTATTTATGGTAAATATATTGAATGAATTACAAATGAGAGGTCAGTTTTTGTTGTGGAAAAAAACTAGGAAGCAATATATTTTAATCCAGAGAGTTTTCAAAATCTAGAATTTTAATCATAAAGGTGTGTTTCCCTTCGTACATGTGTATTATAGGCTACTGAATGGCATTTTATTTCATTTTTTAATAAATTTATTTATTTATTTATTTATTTTTGTCTGCATTGGGTCTTTGTTGCTGCACATGGGCTTTCTCTAGTTGTGGTGAGTGGGGGCTACATTTCATTGAGGTGCACAGGCTTCTCATTGTAGTGGTTTCTCTTGTTGAGGAGCACAGACTCTAGGCACGTGGACTTCAGTAGTTGTGGCACGTGGGTTCAGTAGTTGTGGATTGCAGGCTCTAGAGCACAGGCTCAGTAGTTGTGGCACAGAGGCTTTTTTGCTCAGTAGCATGTGGGATCTTCCCCGACCAAGGATGGAACCCATGTCCCCTGCATTGGCAGGAGTATTCTTAACCACTGTGCCACCAGGGAAATCCCTGCATGGCATTTTAGAATGTACACATTAAGCAATTCAGAGTCTTGAGTGAAATTTACTATATCAAAACACTCCTTAGGCGATGAAAGCCAAAGGTGAAGTACACTAAATAATGTTAATAATTAACATCATTTAATCTTCACCAAAACCTTGTGAAGTAGGTATTGTTTAAAATAAGTATTACTTATTCCTTTTTTCAGGTAAGAAAGTTGAGACTTAGAGAGGCTCGGTAACTTACCTAGATAATATATCGAGAGTAAGTAGCAGGTGGCATCAAACAAATAACTCCAAAGTTTGGATTCTTCTCACTGTAACATATTATATTCCCTTCCCCCATAGTTAATCCATTCCTCCTCTGAACTCCCATAGCATTGTTGCTCATAATCATTTAGCTCTGCTGATGCTGCATGTTTTGTGTGTCATGTTATTTGTTTCCTATTCTGTTAATTTCCATGCTCATTTTTATTGTGCTTTGTCATATTCTTTTGCCCTTGCTCTGTTTACATTTTTCTGACTTTAATGCTTAGTTTATTATTTATCTTTTTTGTCTTATAATAAATTATTTAAAACTATAAATTTCCCTTTAGCACTGCTTTAGCTGCATCCCACAAGTTTGTGTATATAGTACTTTTATAAATTATATAAAGGATATGGGAACAGATGTATATGTATAACTGATTCACTTTGTTATAAAGCAGAAACTAATACACCATTGTGAAGCAATTATACTCCAATAAAGTTGTAAAAAAAAAGCTGGTAATATGTCAGACAAAAAGACATAAAAATTAAAATCATACTTATCAGTTCAAAAAAATATTTTATAAATTTCATTTTCAATTCATCTATAATCAGTTGATTATTTAGGAGCCTATCTTTGTTTCTCCAAAGAGTTATTCTTTTAACCTTTTTAGTATTGATTAATAATTTAATTGCCATGTTGTCAGGTGACATGGATTATATGATAACAGTTTAGAATTTATGAAGACTTCTTTTATGAAGGGGTTTATCATTTCAAGGGGTTGTCCATAACTCTTTGAACATTATCATAAGAGCCCTTGATAGAACATTTAGTCTGTATCTCACCTTGGACCATAAGGATAAATTGATGCATCTTTTCCCAAGGATTATTTCTATAACTCAGTTGAAAATTCTTTAATATATCTGCCTTGGTGGAAAGGGAGATTCAGTAAATAGGAAAAACAACAACATCAAAGCTAGAGGTTAAGTCTGTGCAGAATGTAGATTTCAGTTCAAATATGTAACATGTTATTGATTTATAAATTAAATCAAGAAGTATTGAAAGTCTGATTTGAGGTTTATGATGCAATATAATACCTCCTTTTAGAACAGAAAAAAGGCACTAAAACCAACAAATGAACAAACAAAAATTGGCCACTCCCAAGAGTTTTTGCTTTGTCAAGATATATTCTCACTTTTCAGGCTCTGACTCATGCTTGTTGCATAATGGGAATATTCCCAGCTCAAACTGATCAGCAGGTGTCACATGCCTACCTGCTAGTGAGCACAAATTATCAGTAACCACATTATCTGCCAATGCCTTTTCTCCCTGCTATTGTGAACAGCTGTGACTGATCTGATTCAGCTTTTTAAGTTACTTTTGTTTTCCTAAAGCTATTTTCCCCTTTCTTCTACTTAAAATCTACTTGTCAAATAGAAATGATTCTTTTTTAAAATAATTAATACTTATCCTTCTTTTATGTTTCCCTAAACTCTATAGTAAAACTATTCCATATGATAAGATTAAGTTAATTGAATCAAGTTAATTTTAAATTCTAAAGAAGAGTTAAATCTCTAATGTGATCATGTAAATTGACAAATTAATTGCAGAAAAAATTGACTGAATTTCTTTTTGTAGGTTATTTAGAATAGAACAGAAATGTGATGGCCAAGAACCCTAAGAAAGGATGGACTTCAATGGGCCAATGAATCCTATAAAATTATGTACAAAATATTGTTTTGGGCAATGATTTTTCTAAGGAGAGGTATACTTTTATTATTAAATTCTCTAGGAAAAAGAGAACATAAACTAAAAAAAATTGATATAGCAATAGACATATTTTCTTTAAATTACTGTAAATCCTTATATCAACATAAATAACTTGGGCACTTTCTCCTCCACACTTCTAGTACTTCTTTAAAATATTACTTTTTATTAACTTTCACTAAATGATTTTATTTTAGAACCAAGTAAATTTCAAGAAACATGAAGTATTTAGCATTTTCCAACTTTGGGTAATTCTTACTGATGTCTCCTGTAACAAATACACAGTAGTTTAACCTTTTTATATTGGTATTAAATTTAGCTATCTCTAAATTTCCAAGCACACAACATTTAATTAAGTGTTTTATTTTCCAGTTTTATTTAAATAGTTTTCTTGTTTTTTGCTCTCTCACAGTGAGACAAAATCTTGATTAAAAATAAGTTTTTATAAACCACACTTAGGACAAAAAACAAAAAACTGAGAAGACCTCCAACAGGAAATCCAAAAAAATAGCATACAAGAAAATTTATATTTAAGGTAGAAAAAAAGCCAATTGCATCTTAGGGAAGTAACTTTGAGCACCCCTAAATGATAATTTTCTTAATGTTATTGGAGATATGTTCTTTGTAAGTTTAATTTAGATATGGGAGGGAAATTTCAAAGCTCAAACTCAAAGGAAGAATGCAATCAGGAAAAAATGAAGAAATCCTTGCTGTCAGAACAATTAACAAAACATCTCCCTGGCCTCACATAATTTTCTCTCTCAGAGGAAGGCTTTAAATTGACAGATCTTATGTCACGTTATTTAATTTGAAGCAACCAAAGCCGCCTTTGGTTGATTCCAGCAGGAAATTAATTAACTTGTTGGATATTGAGTAATTTCCAGAATCACTAAGAGCACAAGAGAACCAGTCTCAAATGCAATGAAGTTAGAAACAATGCCCATAAACCACTTCTACCAATAAATATTAGATGTTGCCCTTGCAGTGCTGCTATTACTAAGACAGGCTAATCAATACTGCCCCTGGTATTGCTCGATTATTGTTCCTGGAAAATTGACCTGCATGCAGCGCCATAGTCAAACTTGCCATCTTTGCTAACATTATCAGCAGTTCTTCCACAACTATTGCTACATCTTCACCATTGCTACCACCACCTATACCACTTACACCATTGCCACCACTAGCAAGGAGAGATTATTTGTCTTTTTCTTGGAGAAACTGGGTCAAGAGAAAGACCTCATTTTCTAGATGAAAGGGAGGCTGGGAAAATGAGTATTCATTATTCAGAAATGAACTATGTTTCCCACCACAACTCACAAAATGAGCATAATACAAATGTAGAAAGGAATAATAGCATTGAGCAGTTAAAAATATTCAATGAGGTTCTTCTCCTAATAAAACTTCTAAATATGTATTTGGACACATACCTCTCTATGTATAATTACATATAATATAAAACAACTATGCCTTGCACATCAAATACACACTCATTACCACCACAAAGACTTATTAGTTATCACATCCTGTTTCAAGATGTCTAGAGGATGCCCATGCCTTTTCTTATTCCAACATAATTCTGTCTCAATAATCTTTAAAATATAGACTAACATATAATAATATGAGAGATACAGAGAGAGAGAGAGAAAAAGAAAGAAAATGGTAATTGTTTTGTAGTGTGTGTGTGTGTGTGTACATGTAATCCTGCAAGAAAAACAATATGAGTATACCCTTCTTTGTATCTACAACTGGTTATAAGGCTATAGTTGGTATTTATGACCTCCATATCTCATTAACCATCCCATTTACTGATTCCCTATCCTTCAGCTAATACCTAATCTGGCCTGGGTTCTTTGCCTAAGTTTTTTTTACCTTAACCACACCCTGGAAGTCCTTCCTCTATGGTATTGCTTTTTATTCCATTTAATGAACATGGATGTATCAGAGACCTTCTGGCATCTATCTAATACTCCTTTCTGTCTCCTTTGTGTAGTAGCAAATCTCTTTCCTTTTCAGAGTCTAAATTATCCAAACCAGTTGAGTATTTTTACCTCTCATTAAGTGGTAATATGAGCCTAAAATTGCCAGGCAGAAATCTCAGTTCAATGGAACTGTTATAGTATCTCCATGAAATAATTTCCCTGGATATATTCAAACCTGTGAACAAGAATGCAGTGTTGTATACATAAGAAGCAAATACCATGAATATGAAAGAAAATGCATCATTCAATGAATTCAGAGCATTAAAGCCATCCTCTAAGAGCACTACAACCTCATAAGAATTTGACTCCCAGCCGTAACTGAGTTTTCTCAGTTTTATAAGACAAACTGCTTCTCGGTATTAAAGTATATGGTAAACCCAGGAAATCCCATGTAAATCAGCTCATTGCACCACAGACATGTATCTTATGAATAGTGATTGACTGAATAGCCTCAAAAAGCAAGATAATATCACCCATCCTGCTGGTAGACACAGCTCCTAATTCAACAGAACAATTACTGTGTTGACTAGTTGAAAGCATTCTTGCCTTAAGTGCTAATATAGCCAAACCTTAATTACTGTCATGGAATACCATATAACATGCTTCTATCTAAGGAATGTATCTTCATTATTATGAAGTAGAGGCTAGAGACACAGGGACAGGAATCAAACCTGAATGAATTCAAACTTTTGGATCTTGGACTTATGTTCTCACGATGCTATATAAGCCCCAAGAAAATTAAATGCTTACCTAGGGAGAGAGGACAGGAGGAGAATACAAAACATTGATTGAGCTTACCCTAAAGGGTAAACTCAAGAACAGTCTTCCACTGCTGGCTAGAATAGGGACTTAAGAATGTGAGTAAGCTCAATTTGAGGGGGATATGAGTCTCATAGAATGAGAAATCTGTCCCTTATCTGCATTAGCAGTTTAGAATGATACCTTCTTAACAAACTTCCTCCAATCATGCTCTTATATATTTAGTCAGTTGCAAATGCCAAATTTAAATGATCAACAATTAAAACTCCCCCCGTATGTGCAAGGGCAATATTAAACTCTCACTAGACTGAATTAATTTCTGGAGGCCAAGGACCATGTCTTATTCACTTCTCTATTTCCTCTCAGCACCTTTGATGGTAATCTTAGCTCAGAAATAAATACTAAAAAGTGCTTAATGAATGAATAAATAAATTAAGGAAGAAACACATTAGCAGATTGAGTCTGTTAGTTGTGCAATGTCAACAGTAATGAACTGCTCCATTTCCCCCATTATTTTACACACAAACCCTTACTCAGAAAAAATTAAGCTGACTACAATTAAGAACATTTCTAAAATTAAACTAGAAGTCAGTAGACTCCCTTTCTCCTCAGTTTCTAAATTACTCATTGTTCTAAGTCAGGAATTTAGACCAGAAAATGTAACCCTATCAGCCACTTGGCAGAAAAAGCTAATAGCACAAGACAAGTGTTCTGAAATGGTACCCAAGTGACCCATAAATGCTGAAGCCAGGGACCACTCGTTTCATGTCTTCCTTACTTCTTACTTTGATTTTTGGTATTAAGTATCACTGTGTAACTATGCCTAAAATTAGATAGAAAGAGCCTTGTTCTAAGACTTGCTTTTCTTGCAATATGGTGACTTGAAAAGTTTTATACACTGCGCCCTTTTACACAGTTTCTACCAAGTAATTGTAGGAAATAACACAGGACATTTTCTCTAGCTGAAAAGCAGGAAATGATAACACAGAGTGTTTGCATGGATAATATGTCTTTAGAAAAATATGTTTCCTAATATGTTTCGTGTTATGACACTTGCTCTAGAGGACCCTATGCAATTGACTCAAGGAATTTAACAAATAGGGAGGAAATTGAGCTAAACTTAATTTTTAAGTCAAAACATGAACATGTGTTTCTATCGCAATGCACTAAACAGGAGTTAGAGAAATACTGTGTAAGTGCCATAGGGGTAGCTGTTGATGACGAGGTATCATAAAAAATAATACACTCAAAATACTGAGTCCTCACCTACCTTAAGACACAAAGGTCTTTTCCCCCCAGAGCCCGTAAGCAACTACAATTCTTCAGAATAAGTAGACACAGAATATTTAAGAATACAAGAAGTTGGTCTTTAAAGCATTGCATTTTTCTAGGTTTCAATGGTATAAATGAACTCAAGTACCACAGGATGTAAATATCAATCACTCCTCCACAACCTCTCTCTTTGTTTCCATTAGAAGTCATTTATTAACACATCTTGGAGATCTTTCATGACTCAGAACCTAAGGAGAGTCCCCAAAACTATTATTTGGTGGAAGGGCTAGGAAAATCAAACAATTGTCATAGCAAGAAGAATTAGTAATCCATCCATTTACGGGAAAAAAATCTAAACAAGTAATAAATGTCTTGCCATTACAGCATTATAAATTTATGACAAAAATCAGCCTATAATATTAGCAGAAAAAGTATTACTTCTTTAATCATGATATTACCAATTTCAAAAAGTATTTCTAAGGTATTTTAGATAAGTTCAAGTATGGGAATATCTACATGAAACCAAAAACCCTAATATTTGTCTTTGTAACAGGATCTTGAGGAAAAGATCAAAGCTGGAGACCTATATTTAGGAAACTTCTGCCTAAAACTTGTAGGCAATTTTTTACAAATATGAGCTATTAGATTACCTTCAGTGCAAGTTCAATATCTATCTCTACTCTCCTTTGGTTTGTACCATTTCCTTCACCTGTACTGCCTATGTCCATCTATCAAAATCCTATCATTGTTTTATCTCCCATCTCAAATGCAACTTCCTCCATATCTTCCCCAGTGTCTAATATAGAACTAGACACAAACACATCTTTTAAGTGTACTCTCAGCTCTTCTAACACTATATTTTTACATCTTACATAATAATTATCATGCATTCTTTCTTCTAGTTATTTGAATTATGTCTAAAAGCCTTCTTCCAGATCAGAGGCTATCAAAGTTTACAGTATGGATGAAGTATCATCTGGATCACTTGTGAAATGTGAAAGATTCAAGTTGTCACTTCCACAAATTCTGAATCAGAAGGTCTGTGCTGGTACCTTGGAATCTTCCGTTTCAACATGTTACTATGTTCTAAGCTTTATTCACCTTGGTGCTCCCCAAATTTCCCTCTTTACCCACAGCCAAGTCACAAGCTCTCTCTTAAAAACATTTTGGCTATATTCCAGTATTTTAGAAAATTTTCCTAGGTTCCCCATTCTACCATTTATAATTTGGTCATATTTTACTATTAGTAAGACATTATTCAAATAACTAGAAGAAAGAATGCATGACAATTATTATGTAAGATGTAAAACAGGTTGCAGTAAAAATAAGCCTTCAAATCTTAGTGACTTAACAAAACAAAGATTTATTTCTCCCTCATATCACATACCTGTGCAAATCATATCTCACCTCTATATTTTAGCCATGCCATATGAAACATACAACCTATAAGTTCTTTATGGTATGGACATATATCACATCTCAGATTTCAGTAGCTAGAACTAATTACATGGCCCCAAATTTACTGCAAGGGAGGCAAGGAAATATAGAATACTTTGTTTGCACTAAGAATCTCTGCCTAAATTAAAATGTCAGTTGCTTGATTTTAGACATAGTAAATCCCCTACATACGAACAAGTTCCATTCCAAGAGTGTGTTCATAAGTCCAATTTGCTCATAAGTCCAACAAAGTTAGCCTAGGTACCCAACAAACACAATCGGCTATATAGTACTGTACTGTAATAGGTATATAATACTTTTCTCACAAATAATACATAAAAAAACAAACACAAAAAATAAAGAAAATATTTTTAATCTTACACTTCAGTACCTTGAAAAGTATAGTAGTACAGTACAACAGCAGGCATACAGGGACTGGGGTCGAGTGAACAGGCAAGAGTTACTGACTGAAGGAGGGAGTGGAGGTGGGAGATGGTAGAGATGAAGGATCATCAGCAATAGGAGACGAAGGGCAAGCTGCAATTCCACTCACCCCTAACTTTGATGGCACAGGTTCTGATTCCTTGCTGGATTCAATTCTATCTACCCTTTAGAAAAAAAATGATCCAGGGCTTCCTTGGTGGGGCAGTGGTTGAGAGTCCGCCTGCCTATGCAGCAGATACGGGTTCGTGCCCTGGTCTGGGAGGATCCCACATGCCGTGGAGCGGCTGGGCCCGTGAGCCATGGCTGCTGAGCCTGCGCATCTGGAGCCTGTGCTCCGCAACGGGAGAGGCCACAACAGTGAGAGGCCCACGTACTACACACACACACAAAAAAAAGATGAGATGGTAACACTGGATTGCATTCTGAACAGCTGCTGAAACCTTCGTGTACCATTCTACGTTCAGGTCCTGTGCCTCAAAAACTAACAGTGCCTCCTCAAATAACAAAAATCCCCTTGCCATTTCCTCATCATGAATCTCTTCGGTTCTTCAGATACTTCTTTTTCCTCTTGTCCCTCTTCATCCTTTCTCTGGGCCTCCAATTCCATCAGGTCTTCATTAGTAAGCTCCTTGTGCTGCACAGCAAGGAGTTCAATGAAGTCGTCCTCGCAGATCTAGCTCCAGCTTCTAGCTGAGGGTCACTAAGTTGCTGAAGACCTCTTTGTACTCTCTCTTCATCCACCTTCTCAAATCCATGAAAATTGTGAACAAACTGCAAGCAAAAGTTCTTCCAAACCCCATTCATGGTGATGGCCGTAACCTCATGCCAAGAAAAGTCAATGTTTTTTATGGCATTATAGATGTTATAGTCCTTCCAAAATTGTTGCAAGGTTGTTCCTGACTCATCACTCACCTTTACTGCCTGATGAAAAGTGTGATGTAAATATTATTTCTTGAAAGTTCCTATAACTCCCTTATAAAGCAGAAACTAATTTAAAAAAAAAAGTTCCTATAACTCCCTGGCTCATAGGTTGGATGAGTGACTTAGTATTCGGTGGCATTGAGATGAAAGTCATCCATGAATGGAGGGTGACCCAGAATATTGTCAAGCAGCAGAAGAATGTTGAAAGGGATGTCCTTCTTGAAGCAATATTTCTTTACCTCTGGGATAGAGTAGTGGAAAAAACAGTCCTAGGAAATGGCCTGTGTAACCCAGGGTTTGGGGTTACTCTTCCACACTAAGTAAGAGATCTCTTGGCTATGTTTTTAAGGGCTCTTGGGTTCTCTGAATGAAAAACTAAGAGAAGCTTCAGCTTCATATTGCCAGATGCATTGCCACCAAACAACAGAGTTAGCCTATCCTTTGCTGCTTTATAGCCTGGCATCAACGTTTCCTCCTTACTGATGTAACTGCTGTCTAGCATCCTCTTCCAGTACAGTCCTGTCTCATGCACATTAAAAAACCTTGTTGGGTAAATACGTGCCTTCATCAATAATTTCTCAAAGCGTTTCAGGAAATTCCTGGGCAGCTACCATATCTGCACTTGCTACCTCACCACTTACTATTACATTGTGAATGTTGGCTCTACCTTGATCCGATGAAACCAGCCATGGCTAGCATTAAAAGATGTACCCTCTGATTCTTCATCATGTTTCTTCTTCAAGTCTTCATAAAGCCTTTTAACTTTCTCTTGAATCAGCATTATGCTGAGGGGGACTCGATGCTGATGCTGATCCTGCGTCCACACACTGAGAAGTTTCTCCATTTCCTCCATCACTTTTCCACACTTCTTTGATATTATGGTCAAAATCATTTGCACAGCAGATTTCACATGTTCCATGATCTTGCCCTTATTCTTTAGAATCATGCTGATGGTTGAACTATTTATGTTATAAGAATGAGCAACGTCTACTGTCTGTTCACCTCCCTCCACTCTTTCAGTTATTTTCATTTTTGTTTCCATTGTTATTGCTTGGCACTTCTCAGCAGTACCAGCTACATCACCGCTGCTTTTACGCCTGTTCTGGACATCCTAGGCTTTAAATAAAGATACTGTACTAAAGTACTCTATACAGTACTCTACAGTAAAGTACCCAAAAGCACAACCACTTGTAGAGGATGCACACACATGACAATGTATGCCAGACACGTGAACTAACTTACATAATTGAGCATAAGAACGCATGTTCCCATCTTTGAAAGTTCACAACTTGAAGATTCGAAAGCAGGGGACTTACTGTAATAACTTATAGCAATTCCAACTCAAGATGTCTAAAGGAAGATTTACCAGCATGATAAAAATCCTAATTCCTTGAGCATTTACTACATTATTGAGTAAATGCAATGTAAGACTAACTTAATTCTTACACAACACATGAGGTGGGTATTATTAGCTGCAATTTCTGAAAGGCTCTGAAATTTAGAAAGGTTAATAATATAACTTGCCTTACTGTGTGAAGTTTATAAGTTGTGAAGCCAGCTATCAAACCAAGCTTATATCTTTGAATCTCATTCTCTTAAAGGAATGCATTACATTTTCTTGAAAACCACTTACTCGAAGTAATTTTTGTAAGCCACAGTTATTACTCCCCATTGATTGTAGAATACAGTCCAAAATGTCTTGGCATTACATATAAAGCATTTCTTTTTTTAACTCTCTGGCCTACTGTATCATAACCACACCCCTTTAACAATTTTATTTCAGCCATACTAAACAATGTACATTTTCATACTAGTCCTGAGTTTTTCTCATTTAATCACTCTTTCTGCTAGACTCCTTGATTTATCTAGCTAATTCTCACCTGTATGTCAGATTTCACCTTAGAAATCACACTTATTTAAAAATATGAAGATATTAAAAAAAGAGTTGTAAAAATTTCGGAAAAATCAACATTGTGAAATCACTGAATTCAGTCAACAATACAAATAACATTTGGGGGGTGGGGAAGAATGAGCAGAATACTACATTAAAACACATTAAGCTAAAAATAATGTACTGAAAGAAAATTATATCCATAACACATTAATGGAATTTCAGGAAAATGAGTTTGTGGAAATGTAAAAAGTGATTGTTAAAATATTAAAAATTTAGCAAATGGACATTTATAATACATTTATAATAGCAGTATAAATGTAGCTAAAGATTACATTATTAACTAAAAAGTAACAAATATCTTGTATTATTTTATATACAGTTAGTTTACATTTAACCATTGTCTTTTAGTGTTTTCTTTAGTTTCTTTAGTGGATCAGGAAACAAAACAGACATATATTTTAGTTATTTGATAAACCTCTTAGGTCTGTTTTATTCTCAAGTTTTCCCTTCCCTATTTTTCCTTGTGATTTTTTTTCTGGAGATGTGTTATTGTGTTTTAAAGAACTGTGTTGTTTGTCCTGAAGAGTTTATTACAGTCATTATTTTCCTGAGTACATCTCTGCTTTGCCTATTAATGTAATCTTCTATCCCCTGTATTTCTTAGAAATTGGTAGTTAGGTTAATGGCTCATTCCCTCGTTAAATATTTGGTTACTCTGAGGTACAGTTTGTATAACAAAGGTATGATAACTGATTTTTCCCTTTGTCAGCTTCTAAACAATGATTTCCTTAGTAATCTCAAAGTTAACAAATGATTTTTTGGTACTATTTTGAACATATAGATTTAAACATATTCTTGTTTATAGCCATTTGAAGATACTACTTTTGTTGGTAACAACGTTTTCTCATCTTTGGTCTAAGAGACTATTCAACATGGCTCCTGAGTGCTTTTTTGACATGACTCTTTGATAGCTTCTTGCTTTGTGGTATGAAAAGATGTTTTAAGTTCATCTTATACATTTCCTTGTTCCAGAACTATAATAAACATGATAAAAACTATCTAAAAGCTCTGGGAATAAAACTACCAAATTTGACTGAAAAGTACAAAAGAAGCCTCAACTAAATAGATATATTTTACTTTTGACAAAAAATTTGAAGCAAATTTATGAAATTACTATATAAATTCAAGGCAATTATGTAATATACCAACAGGAACTTGGAATTTTAAAGTTTAAAAGAACAGGAAATGTGCATTAATAGCCAAATCTTTGGAAAATTGTTCAAAAAATGTATATTATACATATGATTGTATCATATATTACAAATTATATATATTTGATATGTACCAATAATATTAAAATATATGAAAGGCTTTGCTAATTAATGCAAACAAAAATATCACTGTTTTGCCAGAAGAATTAGTAAAAACAAAATATATGTTTTAATGGAAATACAGCTTTATGATAAAATTGAAAATTCAAATCAATGGGAAAAGCATAGTTTATCTAATTTATCTATTAAATGCTCCTAAGGGAATTAACAATCAAGTTGGAAAAAATAATCCCTACCTCACACCATATTCAAAAAATTTCAAATGGATTATAAGTCAAAATATATAAAACAAGTGTATAACACTACTAGAAGAAAACATTTTAAAAATCAAAGTATACATATACATATTTTTAATGTTGATGTTCAGGGGGCTTTCCTAGCAAGAAACAATATTATATACACTAGAAAATTACACAAAAATCAAAACTTCTCTATGTCAATGGATTTTATAATCAAAATTAAAGACAAGCAAAGGACTGAAAGGTAATATCTGAAATTAATATAATAGAAAAATAATATCAGTTGTATATTGTATACAAAAAAATTTATTTTAAATATAAAAGAATAGAGAGAGGGCTTCCCTGGTGGCTCAGTGGTTGAGAGTCTGCCTGCCGATGCAGGGGACACGGGTTCATGCCCCGATCTGGGAAGATCCCACATGCCGTGGACAGCTAGGCCTGTGAGCCATGGCCACTGAGCCTGCGCATCTGGAGCCTGTGCTCTGCAACGGGAGAGGCCACAACAGTGAGAGGCCCGCATACCACACAAAAAAAAAAAAAAAAAAAAGACTAGAGAGAACAAATTACTAAAGAAATAGATATGGTCCATAAATCTGTAAATGACATTTAGACTATCTAGGAAGTGGAAAAATAAATGAGTTACTACCTTTTATACATAAAATTGAATTAAATTCAGTGAGAATTTATTATCACGAATATGGGGAAATGGGCCCTGAATCTCACTGCCAGTGAGACAGTAATTTGTATAGCTTTTTTGAGGGAAATATAGTAGTACTGAATGCAACTTTAGAGAAAATCATTGACTGAATAATTCCATGCTTGGGAATTTATCCTATAGATATAAGCATGTAACCTACATGCAACAAAGTTACATGTACAGCATAGGTACCATAATACTGTTTGTCATACAAACACTGGAAACAACTTAAATATCTGACAGTAAGGGAATAACTAAATTATAGTGCATCCATATTATTTATTAAAATATGTGGTTAAATAGAGCAAGGAAATCTATAGCAGCTTGCAGAGAATTATATGCTAATCATTATTGTTAAGGAGAAAAAGCAAGCCACTGGAAAAATATGTAGAATGCTCCCAGTTAAGTACTTTTTTAAAATGTATATATGTGTGAATACTCATATAGCTATAAACCCACAGAAAAATCTGAATGGATACACACTAAATTGTATACAGTGGATGTTTCCAAGAATAATAGTTTATGGAGAAGTAGGATTTCCTTTTTAGCTCTTTATACTTACTGAGTTTTTTTTTTCACAAGTAGTATGCATCTTGAGTAATTAGAAAAAAAAATTTCCTCATGGTAAAATTGCTTTGAGATGAAGTTTTCATTATTTTACAGCTTCAGTTTGGCTAGGACTGAAGGAAGAAGAAGATGTATACTTTACGATTTATAGTAATCAAACATTATCTGGATGCCCAAAAGTAATTATTTACTGAAAATTAGAAAGTAAAAGAAATAGAGTATGTTATATGGCCTCATAAGATTCTTCACTCTGCGTCCATATTTACTCTCAAAGAGATCTGCATCCACATCAGATTCTTTTGAGAGTCCAAGGAAAAGAAAATATCTTTTTTCCAAGGAGGAAAATACAAAAGGACACACACACACACACACACACACACACAGATATTTTTTGCTGAGATATGAGTTTAATGATCTCCATTCTAGAAACTGCTAGTATGGAAATTACTGTGCCTTGGACAAGTCACTTAATTTCTCCTAGCTTCCATTTTCTCAATAGTAAGATAAACAAAGAGAGGCAGAGAGAGAGCTAAAAGAAGGAGAAGGAGAAGGAGAGGGAGGAGGAAAAAGAAGAGAAAGAAAAGGAGGAAGAAAAAGAATTGCTTCTTTCCCTTAGAGATTTTTTTTTTAATTCAGAGTTTATTATAAAATTTTAAAATATAAAACTACATGAAGAATAGTATAATAAAACCTCCATGTACCCATCACCTATCTTATATATTTACCTACTCAAAGCCAATTTTGTTTCATTTGTATCTAATTCCCTTCCAATCTTCCTCTAGATTATTTTGAAGCAGATCCCAGACACCATACCATTGCATCTGTAAATATTTCAGCATGTAGCTTTAAATGATGAATCAAGTATAAAATCATAATCACAAAATCAACATCTCACTTAAAAAGTTAATCACATCTCTCATTATTATTAAATATCCAATCAGAGTTCACATTTCCCTGACTGTTTTGTTTTTCACAATTTTCTATGTTTATTTGATTGAATCAGATCAAAATAAAGACTACACAATGCAATTTTTTGGTATATCTATTAAATTTATTTTAACGTAGATTCCCTTCCCTCAATCATAGTCCTCCCACACTTGCAATTTATTTATGGCAGAAACTATGCTGTTTGTCTTATAAGCTTACCACAGTCTGAATTTTATTGATTACATGTCTGTTGTGTCAATTACTAAGCTTCTCTGTTCCTTATATTTCCTGTAAATTGATGGTTAGACCCAAAGGCTTGATCAGATTCAGATTCAATTGTTTGGAAAAATTACTATATACGTGATATTATTTGCTGCTATCAGGAGCTACATAGTTTCTTGTTGTCTACCTTGTGATCTGCGTCTCCATTCACGTTCACTGCCTAGACTCTTAGACATGTACAGTCCTGAAAAAATTTAAGGTTTTGTGTTGTAAAATTTGTTTTCACAAGTTGACGGTTTAGTACTAGTCTCTCCATTTTACTGTGGAAACATCTATGGCTCAGAGGTGTGAATATTAGAGCCAAGATGAACCTAAACAACCCCATCCATCTCACTAAAATGCCAAAAATATTGTTACCCCACTCTCACTCTATTCCTCCATACCTGCAGTTATTTTTCTTTTAGAAAAAAAATTTTTGCACTTATTTAGGTATAAGGAATTTTATGCTCATCCCCAAACTAATTTGCTGGTGGGGTGGTGGTAGGAGGAGGGGGGGCAGGTATATTCTGTCTTATATGGAAGAAAAGAAGCACAGGTAATTTCTTATTACCTGTGGTAAGCACAGGTATGTGCTTATTCTTACATCCCTTTAAACCATGTGTATCAGTCACAACAATAAATGTAAGTAATAAGATAAAACAAAAGGAAGAAAAATATCTTACAACTGTGTCTATCTCAGCGTGGCTTCAATGAAAGACAGGGCAAAGTTATAGATCCTCTAAAGACGAATAACAAATATTTCGGATATACTAGTAAAAAAATAATATTTTTCCAATTAAATTTTGTTGGAATTAACACATAGTGTCAGATCTACCATTCATCAGAACAGAGTGACAAGTATGATTACTCTCTTTTCATTTTTGCTTTAAATTTTCACTTATTTATTCATTAATTTACCTAACAAACAGGTATCGGGTGTCTACTATTGTGATAGATATTTTGCCAGGAGATTTACATAAATAATAAACAAAATTAATAATCTAGAAAGTAAAACAGCCAAACAACGACAGAAATGAACCTTAAATTATAAGGAGAGGCAAACAACGTTAAAAGAGAATATACTGGAGGACTTGACCTAGACTGGAGGATCAGAGACTGTTTTCCTGTATAAGAGGGAAGCCAAATTGGCACAGGTTGTGCAGTGAACGGAAAATAAGGAAACATAAACATCTCTTTTCGAAAGTTTCCTGTAAAGGGGAGGATAAAGTAAAATCTGAGTTGAGGGATGAAGGATGGGTTGAACAGATAATACGGTGAGGGAACAGAAAGTGCATTCCATTGAGCGTAAAAACACTGGGCAAAAGCCCTAGATCCACAAAGAGGAATCATGTGATGGTGGCTGGAATATCTTAAAATTATGGGATGGAATATGAGATGAAACTGGAGAGTTAGAGACTGACAGGATCAATCAGGCATTATGTTGTCTGACTATATATCCCAGTTTTCACTGATTATTCCAGGTTTATGTAAGTTGTTCTAACATATCTATTAATAGTTCCCCTTTCACTTTAAAAAGTGTCCCATTTTGGACACTTATTAGCTATATAGTACCCCTATTTACCCTATTTATAGACCATCCTACAAAATTTATCCCAAGAACAACTGATTGAAAATGTTTAACCAAAGAAGTAGCATGATCAAACTTGACTGTAAAAAAAAAAAAAATCATTCTGGCTTCAACAATTGGATTGTGTTGTATGGGGTACAAGATTTTGGAGGACTAGTTAGTGGTTCTTGAAGAAGTTCAGGCAAGAGTTGAAAATGACTTTGACAAAAGTGATGCCTTACACATAAAGAGCTGGATTGAATTGAGGGATATTTAGGATACTAGATAGAAAGAATTGGTGATATTTTGAAAATGGGTATCAGAGATAAGGAGGAAGCATTATTAAAGATTGATATCCAGGTTTTCTTTTTCTGTGTGTTGGGTGATGCTACAAAGTTGTGGTACAAAAATAGATAAAGAAGGAGTGTGACCAAGATGGAGGAATAAGAAGGGGCTGAGCTCACCTCCTCCCTCAGGCACACCAAAATTACAACTATTTACAGAGCAACTATTTAATAGAATTACCTGGAGAGTAGCTGAAAATATTTTCCACAAGTAAAGATACAAAGAAGGAACCACAATAAGATGGGTAGGAGGAGCAGAGATATGGTATAATCAAAACCCATGCCACTGGGTAGAAGACCTATAAATAGGAGGATTATCACAATGGCAGAAGTTCTCACCAAGGACCAAGGGATTCAAGTTCCACGTTGGGATCCCCAGCCATGGGGTCCTGCACCAGGAAGTTGAGTTCCCAGGAGGTCTGGCTTTGAAAGTCAGCAGGGCTTGCCTACCAGAAAGATGGATGGCTATAAGAAACAGAGACTCTGGTTTTAAAGGATGCTCACAAAACCTCACACACTCCTAGTCCTAGTGCAGAAACAGTGATCTGACAAGAGCCTGAGTCAGACCCATTTACTGATCTTAGAGAGCTTCCCAGAGAGTAAGAAGGCAACTGGGACCCTCCCTTTGGACTTAGATGCTGGCAATATTCATTTTGGGGAATTCATTTTACCAGGAGAACACTAAAGCTGGCAAATGCCATTTAGGAGTCCACCCTGTAACCACTTAGACCAGGTCCTTACATGCCCACCAGCAGGCTGGTACCAGCCCTGGGAACAACTGTGTCTCATGGTTAGCCACACTGGCATTCAGACTCTCCACCTGCAGGTGGGCACCAGCCCCAGGTCCCCCAGACTCTGCAGCCAGCCATGCTGGAACCTGGCCCCGAAGCACCAGTGGACTGGCAGCTACCACACAAGGCAGGGCCTGGTAGCCAACTGGGCCAGGGCCCAGCCCCACCTACCAGTAGTCAGCCCCACCACAACAGAAAGGCCCATGCAACCCACGTAGGGGTATCTTTAGAGCATATAGCTCTGGTACTAGAGGGGAGTATGCAGCTGGCTCGATAGGACACCTCCTACATTAGGCCACTTCTCCAAGATTAGGAAACATAACTGACCTAACAATTATATAGAAATAAACACAGAGAATTAGGCAAAATGAGGCAACAGAGGAATATGTTCCAAATGAAGGAACAAGACAAAACTTCAGAAGAAGAACTAAGCAAGACAAAGATAAGCAATCTACTTGATAAAGAGTTCAAAGTAATGATCACAAAGATACTCAACAAATTTGGAAAAAGAATGATGAACACAGTTTAAAAAAGAGTTAGAAAATATAAAGAAGAACCAAACAGACCTGAAGAACACAATAAATGAAACTAAAAAAAATACATTAGAAGGAATCAGCAGTAGATTAGATGATGCAGAGAAATGTATCAATGAACTGGAAGATAGAGTAGTGGAAATCACACAAGTGGAATAAAAAAGAGAAAAAAATTAAAAGATAATTTAAGAGACTTCTGGGAAAACATCAAGTGTACTAACTTGCATTATAGGGGTACCAGGTGGAGAAGAGAAAGAGAAAGGGGCAGAGAACTTATTTGAAGAAATAATAGCTAGAAACTTCCCTAACCTGGACAAGGAAGCAGAAATCTAGGTCCAAGAAGCACAGAGATTCCCAAACAATATGAATCCAAAGAGGTCCAAACAAGACACATTAAAATCAAAATGGCAAAAATTAAAGATAAAGAGAGAATCTTAAAAACAGCAAAAGTAACTAGTTACATATGAGGAAACTCCCATATGTAAGTAGGCCAGAAGGAAGTGTCACAATATATTCAAACTGATGAAAGGAAAACTTACAACCAAGAATACTCTATCTTAAAAAGCTATCATTCAGATTTGAGGGAGAGAGAAAGTGTTTTATAGACAAACAAAAACTAAGAGTTCAGCACCATTAAGGCAGACTTACAAGAAATGTTAAAGGGACTTCTAAGTGAAAAATAAAAGACCACAAGTAGAAATATGACAATTATTAAAGGAAAAATCTCATTGGTAAAGGCAAACATACAGTAAGGGTAGTAGATTAACCATTTGTAAAGCTATTAGGAATCTTAAAAGACAAAAGTAGTAAAAATCATCTATATCCACAACAAGGAAACTATCAGCAAAACTAAAAGACACCCTATTTAATGGGAGAAGATATTTATAAACAATATATCTGATAAAGGAGTTTATATCTAAATATGCCAAGAAGTCATACAAATCAACATTCAAAAAGCAAACAACCCAATTAAAAAATGGGCAGAGGATCTGCATAGACATTTTCCCAAAAAAGACACACAGATGACCAAAAGACATATGAAAAGATGCTCAACTTTACTAATCATCAGGGAAATGCAAATCGAAATCACAATGAGATTTCATCTCACATCTGTTACAATGGCTATCATCAAAAAGACAACAAATAGCAAGTGTTGGCAAGGATGTGGAGAAAAGGGAACATTTGTGCAATGTTGGTGGGAATGTAAATTGGTACAACCACAATAGAAAAAAAAGTATGAAAGTTCCTCAAAAAATTAAAAATAGAACTACCATATGATCTAGGAATTCTATTTCTGGGTATTTTTCTTAAGAAAAAAAAACTAATTCAAAAAAACATATGCACCTCTCTGTTCATTGCAGCATTATTTACAATAGCCGAGATATGGAAACAATCTAAATGCCCACAGATAGTTGAATGGATAAAACGATGTGATACACACACACACACACACACACACACACACACACAGAATATTATTCAACCATACAAAAAGAATGAAATCTTTCCACTTGCAACAACATGAATGGACCTAGAGAATTTTATGCTATGTGAAATAAGTCAGACAGAGAAAGACAAATACCATATGATTTCACTTATATATAAAATCTAGAAAGCAAAACAAAAAATTATAACAAAACAGAAATAGATACAGAGAACAAGCTAGTTATTGCCAGAAGGGAGGGGATGGGGGATGAGTGAAATAGTTGAGGGAGATTAACAGGGATAAATGTCCTGTTATATAGTAAAAAAGTAATGGGGATGTAATGTACAGCATAGGGAATATAATCAAAAATATTGTAATAAGTTTTTTGTATTATGACAGATGGTATCTAGACTTATCACAATGACCATTTATAATGTATAAAATATCAAATCACTGTATTATACACCTATAAAAACATAAAGAAAGCAGATAACGGGCTCAATTAGATTTGCATTTTTGCCAGATTGGTGAGTTGAACAAGCTAAAGAACAAGGATGTTACAGATATTAGCATGACTCTTACTTAATTAGGAACCATGGAATGTAAGCTGGATAAGGAGGACAGAAAAGAAGAGAGAGAGCTGATGGATTAGGAATGAGCTCAGGACTCAATGGCCTGGAGGCCCTTGTGATACCAAAGAAATATCATAACTGGACAAATTGATCAAGAAAGCTGGAATACTATGAACTTTCTTTGAAGAGCAAAAGTCTTAATGATGACAAGGTAGTGAGTATGACTTCAGGAATGTGTGACCAAGAGGACCAACTCCTCTGCTCCTCTCACATCTCATCTAAAACTTCACCTTTTCTCTCCTGGATTAATGAAGCACTCTAGCTGTTCTCCTTACTTCTACACATATAATACTTTATTCCTTTTATCATAGAATAATCTATTTTCTGAACTTCAACCTGAGTAATCCTTTTAAAATGTAAATCATCTTATATGTCTCTTGATAAAAACCCTCCAAAGACTTCTTAGAATAAGTTCAAAATTGCTTCCACCTGTAAGGCCATATGTATCTGTCTTTTAGCTACCTCTCCAATTTCATTCTGTCACTCTTTCCCTCTGTTCCAAGAGTGGGCTTCTTGCTCTCTCTACAACATAAGCAAGTACTGCTTCAGGTATGATACTCTTGCTGTTCCGTTGGTTCCCTCCCAAGATGTTGATCACCCCTTAGATCACTGAAATCTTTGCTTAAATGTCACTCCTCAGAGTCCTTTCCTGACCACTCTATCTAAGGTAGCATTCATTGTGTCTTTGTAATATTTCATTTCACATCATTTAAATACCTGACATTATATTACATATTTATTTATTATATTTCAAGTCTTTTCCAGTGAAATGTAAACTCTTTAAGGGTGGAAGAATTTTAGTTCACTGCATGTGAAGACCAGGAGCTTGATGAATATTTATTGTCTAAAATCCCGAGTAGGAAATAAGGAGATCAAGAACTGAACACCCAGGTTTTGAAAGGGTGATCACAGGCATGTTGAGGTTCCCCAAACTGGACAAAAGTTATCAGGTATGTGAACAGTGGAAGGGAACCATATAAAAGACAGTAATAAAGAAGGGAAGAAGATTTTTATATCTCAGCGTGTTATTGTTTCCGTAGTTTAATTGTCCAGCTAAATTTTTTGGCTCTCATACACTTTGTAATTTCCTCCTACAAATGATTCAGACTTTTGTTCAGAATTAATAAATATGAGTACATATTTACCTTGAGTATGATTTATTACACATCTTCCTATGGAGTTCTTCAGATGGAGTTCTTTAAGCATTAATCATTAAGTAAATTTTCATACAAGAGCAAGTGACTCTCAAAGGACTGCTTGAGAGACCTTCAAGATGGCAGAGGAGTAAGATGTGGAGATCACCTTCCTCCCCACAAATACATCAGAAATACATCTACATGTGGAACACCTCCTACAGAACACCTACCGAATGCTGGCAGAAGACCTCAGACTTCCCAAAAGTCAAGAAAATCCCCACGTACCTGGCTAGGGCAAAAGAAAACAGAAAAAAACAGAGACAAAATAATAGAGGCAGGGCCTGCACCTCTGGGAGGGAACTGTGAAGGAGGAAAAGTTTCCATAACCTAGGAAGCCCCTTCACTGGTGGAGATGGTGAGTGGCAGGGGGGAAGCTTCAGAGCCACAGAGGAGAGTGCAGCAATAGGAGTGCAGAGGGTAAAGTGGAGAGATTCCAGCACAGAAGATTGGTACTGACCAGCACTCACCAGCCTGAGAGGCTTGTCTCCTTACCCACTGGGGCAGGTGGGGGCTAGGAACTGAGGATCTGGCTTCGGAGGTCAGATCCCAGGGAGAAGACTGGGGTTAGCTGCATGAATACAGTCTGAAGGGTGCTAGTGCACCACAGCTAACCAGGAGGGAGTCGGGGAAAATGTCTGGAACTGCCTAAGAGGCAAAAGACCATTATTTACTGGTGTTCAAGGAGAGGGGATACAGAGCACTGACTAAATGATCTCCAGAGATGGGCGCGAGCCATGGCTATCAGCACGGACACCACTAAAGGGTATGAAATGCTAAGGCTGCTGCTGCAGCAAGCAAGAAGCCTGTGTGCAAGCAGAGGTCACTGTCCACACCTCCCTTCCTGGGAGCCTGTGCAGCCTGCCACTGCCAGGGTCCCGTGATCCAGGGACAACTTCCCCAGGAGGACACACGGCATGCCTCAGGCTGTTGCAATGTCATGCTAGTTTCTGCAGCTGCAGGCTTTCCCCACATTCTGTACCCCTCCTTCCCACTGGCCTGAGTGAGCCAGAGCCCCCTAATCAGCTGCTACTTTAACCCCGTAATGTCTGAGTGAAGAATGGATGCCCTCAGGCGACCTACATACAGAGGACAGGCCAAATCAAAAGATGAAACCCAGGAGCTCTGTGAACAAAGAAGAGAGAGGGAAATTTCTCCCAGCAGCCTCAGGAGCAGCAGATTAAATCTCCACAATTAACTAGATATATGCTGCATATGTGGAATACCTGAATAGACAATGAATCATCCCAAAATTGAGGTGGTGGACTTTGGGAGCAACTGTAGACTTGGGGTTTGCTTCTGCATCTAATTTGTTTCTGGTTTTATGTTTACCTTAGTTTAGTATTTAAAGTTTATTATCATTGGTAGATTTGTTTATTGATTTGGTTGCCCTCTTCCTTTTTGTTACATATAGATACATATTTTTCTTCTTCTCTTTTCGTGAGTGTGTATGTGTATTCTTCTTTGTGTGATCTTGTCTGTATAGCGTTGCTTTTACCATTTGTCCTAGGGTTCTGTCTGTCTGTTTTTGTTTTTTGTTTTGTTTTTTTTTTTTGTATAGATTTTAGGGCTTGTTACCATTAGTGGATTTGTTTTTTGGTTTGGTTTCTCTTTTCTTTCTTTCTTTCTTTTCTTACTTTAAAACTTTTTATTTTTAATAGTAATTTTTTTTCTTTTAATAACTTTATTTGATTTTACTCTATTTTATTTTGTTATTTTTTCTTTCTTTTCTTCTCCCTTTTCTTCTGAGCTGTGTGGCTGACAGGGTCTTGGAGCTCTGACTGGGTGTCAGGCCTGTGCCTCTGAGGTGGGAGACCAGAGTTCAGGACATTGGTCCAAAAGAGACACCCCAGCTCCATGTAATATCAAACAGTGAAAGCTCGCCCAGGGATCTCCATCTCAACACAAAGACCCAGCTCCACTCAAAAACCAGCAAGCTACAGTGCTGGACACCCTATGCTAAACAACTAGCAAGAGAGGAACAGAACCCCAGCCATTAGCAAAGAGGCTGCCTAAAATCATAATAAGGTCACAGACAGTCCAAAACACACCACCATACATGGTCTTACCCACAAGAAAGAAAAGATCCAGTCTCATCCACCAGAACACAGGCACCAGTCCTCTCCACCAGGAAGCCTAAACAACCTACTGAACAAAATTACCCACTAGGGGCAGACACCAAAAACAATCGGGACTACAAACCTTCAGCCTGTGCAAAGGGCACCCCAAACATAGTAAGTTAAGCAAAATCAGAAGACAGAGAAATACACAGCAGATGAAAGAGCAAGGTAAAAACCCAACACATCAAACAAATGAAGAGGAATTAGGCAGTCTACCTGAAAAAGAATTCAGAGTAATGATAGTAAAGGTGATCCAAAATCTTGGAAATAAAATGCAGAAAATACAAGAAACGTTTAACAAGGACCTAGAAGAACTAAGAGCAAACAAATAATGATGAACAGAAAAATACATGAAATTAAAAATTCTCTAGAAGGAAACAGTAGCAGAATAACTGAGACAGAAGAATGGATAAGTGACCTGGAAGATAAAAGAGTGAAAAATAACTATCACAGAGCAGACTAAAGAAAAAAGAATGAAAAGAATTGAGGAGAGTCTCAGAGACCGCTGGGACACCATTAAAGGCACCAACATTCAACTTATAGGGGTCCCAGAAGGAGAAGAGAAAAAGAAAGGAATTGAGAAAATATCTGAAGAGATTATAGTTGAAATCTCCCTAATATGGGAGAGGAAATAGTCAATCAAGTCAAGGAATGCAGAGAGTCCCATACAGGAAATATCCAAGTAGAAATATGCCAAGACACATATTAATCAAACTATCAAAAATTAAATACAGGGTAAAATTATTAAAAGCACCAAGGGAAAAACAGCAAATAACATACAAGGGAAGCCCCATAAGGTTAACAGCTGATCTTTCAGCAGAAACTCTGCAAGCAAGAAGGGAGTGGCAGGACATATTTAAAGTGATGAAAGGGGAAAAAAATGTACAACCAAGATTACTCTACCCAGGAAGGATCTCATTCAGATTCAAGAGAGAAGTTAAAACTTTACAGCCAAACAAAAGCTAAGAGAATTCAACACCATCAAATCAGCTTTACAACAAATGCTAAAGGAACTTCTCTAGACAGAAAACACAAAAGAAGGAAAAGACCTACCATAACAATCCCCACAAAATTTAAAAAATGGTAATAGTAACATACATATCGATAACTACATTAAATGTAAATGGATTAAATGCTCCAACCAAAAGACATACACTGGCTGAATGGATACAAAAACAAGATCCATATATATGCTGTCTACAAGGGACCAACATGAGAGGTAGTGACACATACAGACTGAAAGTGAGGGGATGGAAAAATTTATACCATGCAAATGGAAAGCAAAAGAAAGCTAGAGTAGCAATTCTCATATCAGACAAAATAGACGTTAAAATAAATACTATTACAAGAGACAAGGAAGGACACTACTTAATGATCAAGGGATCAATCCAAGAAGAATATATAACAATTGTAAATATTTATTCAACCAACATAGGAACACCTCAATACATAAGGCAAATGCTAACAGCCTTAAAAGGGGAAATTAACAGTAACAATATCATAGTAGGGGACTTTAACACCCCACTTTCAGCAATGGACAGAACAACCAAAATGAAAATATATAAAGAAACACAAGCTTTAAATGACACATTAAACAAGGTGGACTTAATTGATATTTACAGGACATTCATCCAAAAAGAACAGAATACACTTTCTTCTCAAGTGCTCACAGAACAGTCTCCAGGATAGACCATTTCTTGGGTCACAAATCAAGCATTGGTAAATATAAGAAATTTGAAATCATACCAAGTATCTTTTCTGACCACAGTGCTATGAGACTAGATATCAATTACTGGAAAAAAATCTGTAAAAAATACAAACACATTGAGGCTACACAATATGCTATTAAATACTCAAGAGATCACTGAGGAAATCAAAGAGGATATCAAAAAATACATAGGGTTTCCCTGGTGGCCCCAGTGGTTGAGAGTCCGTCTGTCCATGCAGGGGATACGGGTTCATGCCCCAGTCTGGGAAGATCCCACATGCTGTGGAGCGGCTGGGCCCGTTAGCCATAGCCACTGAGCCTGCGCATCTGGAGCCTGTGCTCCGCAACAGGAGAGGCCACAACAGTGAGAGGCCTGCATACTGAAAAAAAAAAAAGACATAGAAACAAAAGACAATGAAAACACGATGTTGCAAAGCCTATGGGATGTAGCAAAAGCAGTTCTAAGAGGGAACTTTACAGCAATAAAATCCTACCTCAAGAAACAAGAAACATCTCAAATTAACAACCTAACCTTACACCTAAAGCAATTAGAGAAAGAAGAACAAAAATGTCACAAATTTAGCAGAAGGGAAGAAACCATAAAAATCAGATAAGAAATAAATGAAAAAGAATGAAGGAAAAGATAGAAAAGATCATTAAAACTAACAGCTGGTTCTTTGAGAAGATCAACAAAATTGATAAACCATTAGCCAAACTCATCAAGAAAAAAAGGGAGAAGACTCAAATCAATAGAATTAGACATGAAAAAGGAGAAGCAACAACTGACACTGCAGAAATACAAAGGATCATGAGAGATTACTACAAGCAACTATATGCTAATAAAATGGACAACCTGGAACAAATGGAAAAATTCTTAAAAAAGTAGAATCTTCCAAGACTGAACCAGAAAGAAATAGAAAGTATAAACAGACCAGTCACAAGTACTGAAATTGAGACACTGATTGAAAACTTTCCAACAAAAAAAAGCCCAGGACCAGATGGCTTCACAGGCAAATTCTATCAAACATTTATAGGAGAGCTAACACCTATCCTTCTCAAACTCTTCCAGAATATTACAGAGGGAGGAACACTCCCAAATTCATTTATCAGGCCACCATCACTCTGATACCACACCAGACAAAGATGTCACAAAGAAAGAAAACTACAGGCCTATATCACTGATGAAAATAGACGAAAAAGCCTCAACAAAATACTAGCAAACAGAATTCAACAGCATATTAAAAGGATTGTACACCATGATCAAGTGGGATTTATCCCAGGAATGCCAGGATTCTTCAATATTTGCAAATCAATCAATCTGATACACCATATTAACAAACTGAAGGAAAAAAAATATGATCATCTCATTATATGCAGAAAAGCTTTAGACAAATTTCAGCACCCTTTTATGACAAAAACTCTCCAGAAAGTAGGCATAGAGGGAACTTACCTCAATATAATGAAGGCCATGTATGACAAACTCACAGCCCACATCATTCTCAATGGTGAAAAACTGAAACCATTTCCTCTAAGATCAGGAACAAGACAAGGGTGTCCACTCTCAGCACTATTATTCAACATCGTTTTGGAAGTATTAGCCACAACCAACAGAGAAGAAAAAGAAATAAAAAGAATCCAAATTGGAAAAGAAGTAAAGCTGTCACTGCTTGCAGTTGACATGATACTATACATAGAGAAGCCTAAAGATGCTACCAGAAAACTACTAGTACTAATTAATGAATTTGGTAAAGTAGCGGGATCTAAAATTAATGCACAGAAATCTCTTGCATTCCTGTACACTAATGATGAAAAATCTGAAACAGAAATTAAGGAAACACTCCCATTTACCTCTGCAACAAAAAGAATAAAATATCTAGGAATAAAACTACCTAAGGAGACAAAAGACCTGTATGCAGAAAACTATAAGACACTGAAGAAAGAAATTAAAGAGGATACAAACAGATGGAGAGATATACCATGTTCTTAGATTGGAAGAATCAACATTGTAAAAATGACTGTACTACCGAAAGCAATCTACAAATTCAATGCAATCCCTATCAAACTACCAATGGCATTTTTCACAGAACTAGAACACAGAATTTCACAATTTGTATGGAGAAACAAAAGACCCCGAATAGCCAAAGCAATCTTGAGAAAGAAAAATGGAGTGGGAGGAATCAGGCTCCCGGACCTCAGACTATACTACAAAGCTATAGTAGTCAAGACAGTATGGTACTGACACAAAAACAGACATATAGATCAATGGAACATGATACTAAGCCTAGAGATAAACCCACACACATATGGTCACCTTATCTTTGATAAAGGAGGCAAGAGTATACAATGGAGAAAAGACTGCCTCTTCAATAAGTGGTGCTGGAAAAACTGGACAGCTACATGTAAAAGAATGAAAGTAGAACACTCACTAACACCATACACAAAAATAAACTCAAAATGGATTAAAGACTGGGATGTAAGGCCAGACACTATAAAACTCTGAGGAAAACAGAGGCAGAGAACTCTATGACATAAATCATAGCATGATCCTTTTTGACCCACCTCCTAGAGAAATGGAAATAAAAACAAAAATAAACAAATTGGACCTAATGTGACTTAAAAGCTTTTGCACAGCAAAGGAAACCATAGACAAGAAGAAAAGACACACTCAGAATGGGAGAAAATATTTATAAGTGAAGCAACTGACAAAGGATTAATCTCTCAAATTTACAGGCAGCTCAATATCAAAAAAACAAATAATCCAATCCAAAAATGGGCAACAGACCTAAATAGACATTTGTCCAAAGAAGACATGCAGATTGCCAACAAACACAAGAAAAGATGCAGAACATCACTAATTATTAGAGAAATGCAAATCAAAACTACAGTGAGGTATTACCTCACACCAGTCAGAATGGCCATCATTAAAAAATCTAGAAACAATAAATGCTGGAGAGGGTGTGAAGAAAAGGGAACTCTCTTGCACTGTTGGTAGGAATGTAAATGGTACAGCCACTATGGAGAACAGTATGGAGGTTCCTTAAAAACCTAAAAATAGAACTACCATATGATCCAGCAATCCCACTACTGGGCATATACCCTGAGAAAACCATAATTCAAAAGGGTCATGTACCACAGTGTTCATTGAAGCACTATTTACAATAGCCAGGTCATCGAAGCAAACCTATGTGTCCATCGACAGATCAATGGGTAAAGAAGATGTGGCACATATATACAACAGAATATTACTCAGCCATAAAAAGAAACGAAACTGAGTTATTTGTAGTGAGGTGGATGGGCCTAGAGTCTGTCATACAGAGTGAAGTAAGTCAGAAAGAGAAAAACAAATACCGTATGCTTACACACACACATATATATATATATATATATATATATATATATATATATATATAAAATCTAAAAAAAAAAAAAGAAAATAGTTCTGACGAACCTAGTGGCAAGACAGGAATAAAGATGCAAACGTAGAGAATGGACTTGAGGACATGGGGAGGGGGAAGGGTAAGTTGGGACGAAGTAAGAGAGTGGCAGGGACATATATACACTACCAAATGTAAAATAGATAGTTAGTGGGAAGCAGCCAGATAGCACAGCTGGATCAGCTCGATGCTTTGTGACCACCTAGAAGGGTGGGATGGGGAGGGTGGGAGGGAGATGCAAAAGGGAGGAGATATGGGGATATATGTATATGTATAGCTGATTCACTTTGAAATAAAGCAGAAACTAACACACAATTGTAAAGCAATTATACTCCAATAAAGGTGTTTTAAAAAAAGGACTGTTTGTCTCTGAACAGAAGCTATAAGTATTTTATGAATTGAATTTAAAAGCTTTTAAACATAACTCTCACTGAAGTTGTTTTGTATTACATTCATATTTTGTATGTTATAAAAACATGTAAAAATTTTCCCTTTCCTTTACAAAAAAATGTATTGACCTTTTTCACTTTTAAATAGTTGGTTGAATCCATTATGACTCCTTAACTGACAGTAAGAGGACACTCAGTCAAGTGATTTGAATAGAAAGATAATTTATGGAATCAAAAACTGAAAAATCGCAGTAATCATATTTTAAATAATATTTTAAAATATGATCTTGACCCAGGATTTCACATGGTTCTCTCCTTACCCTCTATTTGTTGCATTATCATACTCCTTGTCAGTTGTAGTCTCACATAATTTTGAATAGTAAATGTTATGCTGGAGAAGAAAGCTTGACTCTTTCAGTGATACTGGTAAAAATCTTTCACATTATATTTCATTAGGTTGGATTGGGACCCATGCAGAACCTTGATTCAATCACATTGGCCGGGGGATGTGAGGCTCTTACTGGTTAGCCATACACCACTCCCCAGTCCCCACTCCCCATTTCATGCACACTCTTGAACACGAGAAGAGTCAATGCATCAAAACACATGGAATGATAATGAAGTAGAGGTCTGTCCCCAAAGGAAAATAACAGTACTATTACCAAAAATGGAGGAGTGTGAGAGGGAAGGAGTGGGTACTGAATAACAAAAACCACAGCCCATTAGAAATTCTTCCAAACATGATTTTAGGCTGGTAATATCATATTCATATATAATAAAAAGAACATTTAATACTCTGCCATTGAATTCCTTACATTAAAATACTGGGATTAAATTGAAAAAAAATCTGTTGATCTGAGAAAAATGTATTCATTAACCTGCTTTGTGATAGAAATGTACACAAAATTTAAACATTTATTATGCTAGAATAAATGGACTTTGAATGAAAGAACTAAACCCACTGTGAATTATGGGATTTTTGTTGTTGTTGTTCTAATGCCTCTTTAACCCACCCAGACCTGCATTTCCTCTCTTCTTAGAT
Source organism: Mesoplodon bidens (assembly GCF_964165515.1). Taxonomy (NCBI): domain Eukaryota; kingdom Metazoa; phylum Chordata; class Mammalia; order Artiodactyla; family Ziphiidae; genus Mesoplodon; species Mesoplodon bidens. The sequence goes on from NC_138167.1 coordinate 28,482,466, forward strand.
GATTTGATGATTTATTCCTCACCTCTAGTTTCACATTTCATTTTTCTGAGACTTTGTTCTTGCTTTGGAATTTTAACAGATGTTGTATTAAAGCTTTAATTTAGAAAGAATTTAAATATTTGTATCATTAAGTTATACCACCCAAGAGTTCCATATTTCTCTTCATTTATTAAATCCTTCTTCCATATCAAGTAATAAGAATGTTTGTTTTTTTATACAATTCTCTTTCTTAATTTAAATTAATTTCTAGATGTTTTGTGATTAACTTATCATTAGTTTTGAGTTGTTTATGAGTAGGTGTTTTCACTGGTTATTATGATACATAGAATAATTGGTAACTTTTGCATATTTATATACAACATACATTTCTACTCATGCTAATGGATTTCTAGTAATCCTAATGTTTTCAGAGAATGCTCTAGGGTAATCATGGAATATAATTATGTGATATGAAAATAATGAGGAGGAGTTTATAGTGCTAGAAAGATGGCATTGGGTCTTTTGCAGAGGGGCTACAACATGGGACACTTTTTTTTCCTTCTTTTCATTTGGGAATACTACCAGAGAATGCTGATGATAGACAGTTCTGCATGGTGAATCCTGGACACCCTAGCAGCTCTTTTCTCCTGTCTCCATTTAGTTCCAGTAATGCCTTTACTGACCTTCTTTCCTCCCGAAGTTTTCATGACTTCTCCCAGTACAGATATGAACCTTTACATGAGGTCTAGGACATACACTGTTCACTGCTACAGGTAAGCAGATTGTCTCCATTTATGTGCATCTTTGCATCCTCCATTTGACAAGTCCTATTTCTGTCATGTTACTAATTTTTCTAAGAAGATGTAAATAAATTACCTTTATTATTTCTGCAATAAGATACTGCTCATGCAGTTCATTCAAACTTAAAGGTGGGAGCAAAATTTGTTTGTATGTTTGTTGCTAAGACAAAAATCAAGGCTTTGAAGAGAAAAAGTTTTTACTTATAGGTTATTCTGATCCCATGAGAGTCCTTGGCTGGTATCATTTAAATCAAATAATTTAAATATGAATGTGGTCATGTATTTCTTTTTTAATAATTTTTTCCTCAAGAAAATTCTGATTAAGTTATCATCAGTTGTAACACTTAACTTAAAATTTATGCTTCAAAAATTGCAATCAGACTTGCCTGGTGGTGCAGTGGTTGAGAGTCCACCTGCTGATGCAAGGGACACAGGTTCGTGCCCTGGTCCAGGAAGATCCCACATGCCATGGAGCAGCTAGACCCATGAGCCATGGCCGCTGAGCCTGAGCGCACGGAGCCTGTGCTCCACAACGGGAGAGGACACAACAGTGAGAGGCCTGAGTACTGGAAAAAAAAATTGCAAGCAAGGAATTTTACTCAGAACTTGGCAGCTAGAGTATATGAATGTGCAATTATCTCATTTGATTATCCATCTTTTCAATAGAGATTAACAAATTTTCATAAGTTATCATCATATCAATAATTCTATCTGCTCAGTATCACCTTTGTACTTTTCAGCTAGCATTGGTTATGAGAGCTATTTGAAAGTTCACTATTTACTAATAAAATCTGTGTGGGAAGAATCTAGCACCTTTGTGTATATGTGTGTGGAATCTGATTAATATAAATGACCTGTTATTCAAGAAAAAATATAACCTTAAAATGTTGCAGCTTCTAAATTTGTTTCCTTCAAATAAATTCAATATTTTTAGGCTTTGCCAGAAAATTGTCCAAAAATTCCTTCCAGCAATTTGTTTTTTCCAAAGGAAGACTGGGAATACGTGAATTAATTTAATTGTTGGGCCCAGCATTCAATCTTAAATATAATGAACTGCAAATTCAGCACGGGTCTTTCTGCTGAATATCCAAAATTCAGTTATTTTGATCTTAAGATAAGAGGTTGTTTAATTCTATGCAAAAAAAAAAGGATGAGAAATATCTATGACAGTTTATCTTTCTAGGAGAGGGACAGTATTTATTCACCTGCAGGTGTTTCCTGCCCTCTCTCTCCTCTACCAATACTGCTCAGGTCTATCTTAGCCCACTCAGCTTCCCCTCCATTAAAGGAGAGTTTTAGAAGATAACCAGCTACTGGGCTTTGGTAATGTAGAATATGAAGAATTGGTAGGGAAAATCTAGATGGCTGGGTGATGGCGGAGGAGAGGAAGGGAGCAGTAGAGCAAAAGCCAGGACCACTCCTGCCTCTTGCTGGGGTTTGAAGAGTTGAAGAAGGGAGTGAAGAATTAAACAAATTATAACCCCAGTTCAGCTTCAGGGTGTGACAGAATTGGATTCTAGGAAAAACTATTGTGGATTAGAAATTGTACCTTTTAATAGTACAGGGAGTATTTTAGAATTTGATTAGAACTCATTAGTGTATTAGATTTATAGATTAGTAAGTTAGAACTCAATTTTAAAAATGATATTTGATTTCTTTGACAATTTTAGACTCCTTTCATAGAAGTATAAGGCTCTCTGGTTCTCTGCCTTACAAATTCTAGCTGCTTGGCCTCTGGGTTCCAAGCTCTGTCTCCTGAGTTGGGCAGTCATCTGGGCTGTGCCTGAATTCCTTCTATGAGCCATGGCCTGGAAGCTCTGTCCTGGCAGGAAGCTGGAGTTCTCCTAAAGCTTACCTCTTTTGTTTTCTGTCTCTCAAGGATCACCATCCTGAACTGTCAGTTGTCCACTGCCTGAAAACTGCTGTTTCATATATTTTGTCTGTTTTATTCAGTTATTAAAGGTGGGAAAGTAAATCCAGTAACCCCTCATGTCCAAAAGTATGTAGTCTTCTTTTTCATTAACTATCAGTAGAGAGGAATGCCCTCAGTGCAATTGTAATTTGATTTAAAATAACCTCCTCAGAGGCAACATTTATCAGGATCAAATGACTACGTTACTACATTACTACATTCACAGGCTTATTCTGTGCTATAGTTCTTCACCAAAATGCTACTTTGAGCATAACAAGTGGGCACCTTTTGTTATCTCCCTAATTTCTATATTCCATAATACTTTTCTTTGTGCTTTATTTATTTGTTCATACCTTCATTTTCTTTTTTAGAGAATCCACAAGTTAAAATTGCACAATATTTATTTAGTCCCAGCCTTATCACTGAGTACCTGCATTTGCATGTGTCTATGTGGGAGGGGAAGTAAATTGTTTTCTGTGTATCTCAACACCCCGACATACACACGAAGACCAACAAGCTTATTCATCCTGGGACCATGAACAATGACATGCAATACATAGTGATGTTTATCCACCTAAAATGATTTTTTTGCTTATTAATTGTCTACATAATGAGGTGTTGGTTCTGTCTGTACCTCAGTTCTCCATGATCCTTCATCTTGCTCAGCATCACAGTGTTTTGTAACCAAGAAATGTAACTTATCCACACTTGTCAGTTTAGAATTTTTCCCATTTTCTTGTAAATGGTGTACAACATTTTCTTCATCTGATTGTTTTTTCTTTCTTTCTTTTTTTACATCTTTATTAGAGTATAATTGCTTTAAAATGGTGTCTTAGTTTCTGCTTTATAACAAAGTGAATCAGTTATACATATACATCGGTTCCCATATCCCTTCCTTCTTGCGTCTCCCTCCCTCCCACCCTCCCTACCCCACCCCTCTAGGTGGTCACAAAGCACCGAGCTGATCTCCCTGGGCTATGCGGCTGTTTCCCACTAGCTATCTTTTTTAGGTTTGGTACTGTATATATGTCCATGCTTCTCTCTTGCTTTGTCACAGCTTATCCTTCCCCCTCCCCATATCCTCAAGTCCATTCTCTAGTAGGTCTGTGTCTTTATTCCTGTCTTACCCCTAGGTTCTTAATGACATTTTTTTCTTAAATTCGATATATATGTATTAGCATATGGTATTTTTCTTTCCCTTTCTGAATTACTTCACTCTGTATGACAGACTTTAGGTCTATCCACCTCATTACAAATAGCTCAAAGGAACCTCCATACTGTTCTCCATAGTGGCTGTACCAATTCACATTCCCACCAGCAGTACAAGAGTGTTCCCTTTTCTCAACAACCTCTCCAGCATTTATTGTTTGTAGATTTTTTGACGATGGCCATTCTGACTGGTGTGAGATGATATCTCATTGTAGTTTTGATTTGCATTTCTCTAATGATTAATGATGTTGAGCATTCTTTCATGTGTTTGTTGGAAATCTGTATATCTTCTTTGGAGAAATGTCTGTTTAGGTCTTCTGCCCATTTTTGGATTGGGTTGTTTGTTTTTTTGTCATTGAGTTGCATGAGCTACTTATAAATTTTGGAGATTAATCCTTTGTCAGTTGCGTCATTTGCACATATTTTCTCCCATTCTGAGGGTTGTCTTTTGGTCTTGTTTATGGTTTCCTTTGCTGTGCAAAAGCTTTGAAGTTTCATTAGGTCCCGTTTGTTTATTTTTGTCTTTATTTCCATTTCTCTAGGAGGTGGGTCAAAAAGGATCTTGCTGTGATTTATGTCATAGAGTGTTCTGCTTATGTTTTCCTCTAAGAGTTTGATAGTGTCGGGCCTTACATTTAGGTCTTTAATCCATTTTGAGCTTATTTTTGTGTATGGTGTTAGGAAGTGATCTAATCTCATACTTTTACATGTACCTGTCCAGTTTTCCCAGCACCACTTATTGAAGAGTCTGTCCTTTCTCCACTGTACATTCGTGCCTCCTTTATCAAAGGTAAGGTGGCCATATGTGTGTGGGTTTATCTCTGGGTTTTCTATCCTGTTCCATTGATCTATCTTTCTGTTTTTGTGCCAGGACCATACTGTCTTGACTACTGTAGGTTTGTAGTATAGTCTGAAGTCAGGGAGCCTGACTCCTCCAGCTCCATTTTTCACATTCTCAAAATTGATTTGGATATTTAGGGTCTTTTGTGTTTCCATACAAATTGTAAAATTCTGTGTTCTAGCTCTGAAAAATGCCAGTGGTAGTTTGATAGGAATTGCATTGGATCTGTAGATTGCTTTGGGTAATAGAGTCATTTTCACAATATTGATTCTTCCAATCCAAGAACATGGCATATCTCTCCATCTCTTTGTATCATCTTTAATTTATTTCATCAGTGTCTTATAATTTTCTGCATACAGGTCTTTTGTCTCCTTAGGTAGGTTTATTCCTAGATATTTTATTCTTTTTCCTGCAATGGTAAATGGGAGTGTTTTCTTGATTTCATTTTCAGATTTTTCATCATTAGTGTATAGGAATGATGGAGATTTCTGTGCATTAATTTTGTATCCTGTTACTTTACCAAATTCATTGATTAGCTCTGGTAGTTTTCTGCAAGCATCTTTAGGATCCTCTAAGTATATTATCATGCCATCTGCAAACAGTAACAGCTTTATTTCTTCTTTTCCAATTTGTATTCCTTTTATTTCCTTTTCTTCTCTGCCCACTGTCGTTGAAACTTCCAAAACTGTGTTGAATAAGAGTGGTGAGAGGGGCTTCCCTGGTGGCGCAGTGGTTGAGAGTCCGCCTGCCGATGTAGGGGACACGGGTTCGTGCTCCGATCCGGGAAGATCCCACATGCCGCGGAGCAGCTAGGCCCATGAGCCATGGCCGCTGAGCCTGCGCGTCTGGAGCCTCTGCGCCGCAGCAGGAGAGGCCACAACGGTGAGAGGCCCGCATACCGCAAAAAAAAAAAAAAAAAAAAAGAGTGGTGAGAGTGGACAACCTTGTCTTGTTCCTGATCTTAGTGGAAATGGTTTCAGTTTTTCACCATTGAGGACCATGTTGGCTGTGGGTTTGTCATATATAGCCTTTATTATGTTGAGGAAAGTTCCCTCTATGCCTACTTTTTGCAAGGTTTTTATCATAAATGGGTGTTGAATTTTGTCAAAAGCTTTCTCTGCATCTATTGAGATGATCATATGGTTTTTCTCCTTCAATTTGTTAATATGGTGTATCACATTGATTGATTTGCATATATTGAAAAATTCTTGCATTCTTGGAATAAACCCCACTTGATCATGGTATATGATCCTTTTAATGTGCTGTTGGATTCTGTTTGCTACTATTTTCTTGAGGATTTTTGCATCAATGTTCATCAGTGATATTGGTCTGTAGTTTTCTTTCTTTGTGACATCCTTGTCTGGTTTTGGTATCAAGGTGATGGTGGGCTTGTAGAATGAGTTTGGGAGTGTTCCTCCCTCTACTATATTTTGGAAGAGTTTCAGAAGGATAGGTGTTAGCTCTTCTCTAAATGTTTGATAGAATTCGCCTGTGAAGCCATCTGGTCCTGGGCTTTTGTTTGTTGGAAGAATTTTAATCACAGTTTCAATTTCAATGCTTGGGATTGGTATGTTCATATTTTCTATTTCTTCCTGATTCAGTCTCGGCACATTGTGCATTTCTAAGAATTTCTACATTTCTTCTAGATTTTCCATTTTATTGGCATAGAGTTGCTTGTAGTGATCTCTCATAATCTTTTGTATTTCTGTAGTGTCATTAGTTACTTCTCCTTTTTCATTTCTAATTCTATTGATTTGAGTCTTCTCCCTTTTTTTCTGGATGAGTCTGGCTAATGGTTTAACAATTTTGTTTATCTTCTCAAAGAACCAGCTTTTAGTTTTATTGATCTTTCCTATCATTTCCTTCATTTATTTTTCATTTATTTCTGATCCGATTTTTATGATTTCTTTCCTTCTGCTAACTTTGTGGGGGGTTTTTTTGTTCCTCTTTCTCTAATTGCTTTAGGTGCAAGGTTACGTTTTCTATTTGAGATGTTTCCTGTTTCTTAAGTTAGGATTGTATTGCTATAAACTTCGCTCTTAGAACTGCTTTTGCTACATCCCATAGGTTTTGGGTTGTAGTGTCTCCATTGTCATTTGTTTCTAGGTATTTTTTGATTTCCTCTTTGATTTCTTCAGTGATCACTTCGTTATTAAGTAGTGTATTGTTTAGCCTCCATGGGTTTGTATTTTTTACAGATCTTTTCCTGTAATTGCTGTCTAGTCTTATAGCATTGTGGTCAGAAAAGATACTTGATACAATTTCAATTTTCTTAAATTTACCAAGGCTTGATTTGTGACCCAAGATATGATCTATCCTGGAGAATGTTCCATGAGCACTTGAGAAAAATGTGTATTCTGTTGTTCTTGGATAGAATGTCCTATAAATATCAATTAAGTCCACCTTGTTTAATGTATCATTTAAAGCTTGTGTTTCCTTATTTATTTTCATTTTGGATGATCTGTCCATTGGTGAAAATGGGGTGTTAAAGTCCCCTACTATGAGTGTGTTACTGTTGATTTCCCCTTGTATGGCTGTTAGTATTTGCCTTATGTATTGAGGTGCTCCTATGTTGGGTGCATAAATATTTATAATTGTTATATCTTCTTCTTGGATCGATCCCTTGATCATTAGGTAGTGTCCTTCTTTGTCTCTTCTAGTAGTCTTTATTTTAAAGTCTATTTTGTCTGATATGAGAATTGCTACTCCAGCTTTCTTTTGGTTTCCATTTGCATGGAATATCTTTTTCCATCCCCTTACTTTCAGTCTGTATGTGTCTCTAGGTCTGAAGTGGGTCTCTTGTAGACAGCATATATATGGGTCTTGTTTTTGTATCCATTCAGCCAATCTGTATCTTTTGGTGGGAGCATTTAGTCCATTTACATTTAAGGTAATTATCGATATGTATGTTCCTGTTCCCATTTTCTTAATTGTTTTGGGTTCGTTATTGTAGGTCTTTTACTTCTGTTGTGTTTCTTGCCTAGAGAAGTTCCTTTAGCATTTGTTGTAAAGCTGGTTTGGTGGTGCTGAACTCTCTCAGCTTTTGCTTGTCTGTAAAGGTTTTAATTTCTCCATCAAATTTGAATGAGATCTTTGCTGGGTAGAGTATTCTTGTTTGCAGATTTTTCTCCTTCATCACTTTAAATATGTCATGGCAGTCCCTTCTGGCTTGCAGGGTTTCTGCTGAGAGATCAGCTGTTAACCTTACGGGGATTCCCTTGTGTGTTGTTTGTTGTTTTTCCCTTGCTGCTTTTAATATGTTTTCTTTGTATTTCATTTTTGACAGTTTGATTAATATGTGTCTTGGCTTTTTTCTCCTTGGATTTATTCTGTATGGGATTCTCTGTGCTTCCTGGACTTGATTAACTATTTCCTTTCCCGTATTAGGGAAGTTCTTAACTATAATCGTTTCAAATATTTTCTCAGTCCCTTTCTTTTTCTCTTCTTCTTCTGGAACCCCTATAATTCGAATGTTGGTGCATTTAATGTTGTCCCAGAGGTCTCTGAGACTGTCCTCAGTTCTTTTCATTCTTTTTTCTTTATTCTGCTCTGCAGTAGCTATTTCCACTACTTTGTCTTCCCAGTCACTTATCCGTTCTTCTGCCTCAGTTATTCTGCTATTGATCCCATCTGGAGTATTTTTTATTTCATTTATTGTGTTGTTTATTGTTGCTTGTTTCATCTTTAGTCTTCTAGGTCCTTGTTAAATGTTTCTTGCACTTTGTCTATTCTATTTCCAGGATTTTGGATCATCTTTACTATCATTATTCTGAATTCTTTTTCAGGTAGACAGCCTATTTCCTCTTCATTTGTTAGGTCTGGTGGGTTTTTATCTTGCTCCTTCACCTGCTGTGTGTTTTTCTGTCTTCTCATTTTGCTTATCTTACTGTGTTTGGGGTCTCTTTTTTGCAGGCTGCAGGTTCGTAGTTCCCATTGTTTTTGGTGTTTGTCCCCAGTTGCTAAGGTTGGTTCAGTGGGTTGTGTAGGCTTCCTGGTGGAGCGTACTGGTTCCTGTGTTCTGGTGGATGATTCTAGATCTTGTCTTTCTGGTGGGCAATTCCACGTCTGGTGGTGTGTTTTTTGGTATCTATGGACTTCTCATGATTTTAGGCAGCCTCTCTGCTAATGGGTTTGGTTGTGTTCCTGTCTTTCTAGTTGTTTGGCATAGGGTGTCCAGCACTGCAGCTTGCTGGTCGTTGAGTGAAGCTGAGTGCTGGTGTTGAGTTGGAGATCTCTGGGAGATTTTCGCCATTTGATATTATGTGTAGCTGGGAGGTCTCTTGTGGACCAGTGTCCTGAAGTTTTCTCTCCCCCCTCAGAGGCACTGCACTGACTCCTGGCTGCAGCACCAAGAGCCTTTCATCCACACAGCTCAGAATAAAAGGGAGAAAATGTAGAAAGAAATTAGTATAAGTAGAAAGAAAGAAGGAAAGAAAGAAAGAAAGGAGGGAGGGAGGGCGGGAGGAAGGATGGAAGGAGGGAAGGAAGAGAGAAAGAAAGAAAGAAAGAAAGAAAGAAAGAAAGAAAGAAAGAAAGAAAGAAAGGAAGAAAGAAAGGAAGGAAGAAAGAAAGAAGATAAAGTAAAATAACATAAAGTAAGATAAAATAAAATATAGTTGTTAAAATAGGAAATAATTATTAAGTAAAACAATTTAAAAAAATATAGATGGATAGAACCCTAGGACAAATAGTGAAAGCAAAGCTATAGAGACAAAATCTCACACAAAAGCATACACCTACACAGTCACAAAAAGAGGAAAAGGGAAAAAATAATAAATCTTGCTCTCAAAGTCCACCTCCTCAATTTGGGATGATTCGTTGTCTATTCATGTATTCCACAGATGCAGGGTACATCAAGTTGATTATGGAGCTTTAATCCACTGCTCCTGAGGCTGCTGCGAGAGACTTCCCTTTCTCTTCTTTGTTCGCACAGCTCCTGGGGCTCAGCTTTGGATTTGGCCCTGCCTCTGCGTGTAGGTCCCTGGAGGCATCTGTTTTTCGCTCAGACAGGACGGGGTTAAAGGAGCAGCTGACTCGGTGACTCTGGCTCATTCAGCTCGTGGGGAGGGAGGGGTATGGAGTGCGGGGCGAGCCTGCAGCGGCAGAAGCCGGCGTGACGTTGCACCAGCCTGAGGTGCACCATGCGTTCTCCCGGGGAATTTTTCCTGGATCTCGGGACCCTGGCAGTGGTGGGCTGCACAGGCTCCCCAGAAGGTGTGTGTGGATAGTGACCTGTGCTTGCTCACAGGCCTCTTTGTGGCGGCAGCAGCAGCCTTAGCGTCCCATGCCCGTCTCTGGGGTCCGCGCTTTTAGCCACGGCTCGCGCCCATCTCTGGAGCTCCGTTAAGCAGCGCTCTTAATCCCCTCTCCTAGCAGACCAGGAAATTAAGAGGGAAGAAAAAGTCTCTTGCCTCTTCAGCAGGTCCAGACATTTCCCCGGACTCCCTCCAGGCTAGCCGTGGTGCACTAACCCCTTCAGGCTCTGTTTACGCCGCCATCCCCACTCCTCTCCCTGTGATCCGACCAAAGCCCAAGCCTCAGCTCTCAGCCCCTCCCACCCCGGCGGGTGAGCAGACAATCCTCTTAGGCTGGTGAGTGCCGGTTGGCACCGATCTTCTGTGCAGGAATCTCTCCGCTTTACTCTCCCCACCCCTGTTGCTGTGCTCTCTTCCTGTGGCTCCGAAGCTTTCCCCTTCCGTCACCCACTGTCTCCACCGCGAAGGGGCTTCCTAGTGTGTGGAGACATTTCCTCCTTCACGGCTCCCTCCCTGTGGTGCAGGTCCCATCCCTATCCTTTTGTCTCTGTTTATTCTTTTTTCTTTTGCCCTACCCAGGTACGTGGGGGAGTTTCTTGCCTTTTGGGGGGTCTGAGGTCTTCTGCCAGCCTTCAGTAGTTGTTCTATAGGAGTTGTTCCACGTGTAGATGTATTTCTGGTGTATCTGTGGGGAGGAAGGTGATCTCTGCATCTTACTCTTCCATCATCTTCCCCAGCTCTCTTCATCTGATTTAAAGCCATTTCCAAGATATCCTAGACTCACTCATGTCCTTTTTCTTCCCTGTGTTAAGCTACTTTCCCTCCTTTTAGAAAGCTTTGCAACATTTTCTACTTTGAAAGTGTTTTCTTTCTTCTACTTTGTGTTCCCTCCAAATTCCTTCCTCAGGTTTAATAAGATCACTTTCTTTCTTCATTTGAAACCTGAATTCTTTCTCATGTACAAAATCTTTTACCAACCAGAGGAGCCACTTTATCTTAATATGGGGTCCTAAAAATGTCATCATGTTTACTCAAAAACCTAGTTTATACTATACTTCTATGTAATATGAGCATTTATTTATATATATATGTGTGTGTGTGTGTGTGTGTGTGTGTGTGTATTTTTTTTTTCACTGTTTGTGATCCTTTCTGCTTGTATGTCTGTAAGTTGCCCACAAATCCATCTACAAACTGCCTGAGAATGTAGGATGTGCTACTGACATTATTGTGTCTGCCTAGCTCTGAATACTTTACCATCACATATAAGAAAACACTTAAAAGGTAAAACTATAAAACCCTTGATGATGCCAATCCATTCACAGTTTGGTCTTCTCTTGTATATAATTAACACCTCAGTAAGTGATCTATTTTAATATGTACAGAATTCTCTGAGGAAAAAAATGACAGATGGAATGGGGAATGTAAATGGAAAAATGTGACAGTACAATGAACACACTCCAGCATGCATTTTAAATAATTTACACAAATCTGTTCCAATTTGTGAGCCAGAATAAAAATAACACCATTTGTCAAATAAAAGTCAAAACTTTGTTGGGAATTATAAGCCTGATTTATATATCATACTGTTAGATTTGCCATTATTAATCATACCATGATGGCAGTAATCTAAGTATAAACCTGCTGTGCCCTCTTTTACAGCTGCACAATTGTCTTAATTGGTACTAATTTCCCTCCAATTGCAGTATCATTTGTTTTCCTTGGTGTGCAAAAGCAGAGTGAGTTTGCTTTCCGTATAAATTCACTGAGGAAAAGAAGCAGAAGGCCCTGTTTTGCTAGCAAGTAAATTTCTTGCTCACCACATGTGATGACAAGTTCTGGGATTGGAGGTGGACCTCGGTAATATTATTACATGTGCTTTGTTAGAATTCACATTTTCTGCAGGTTTGGAATAGGCAGTAATTAGTCTTGAGAATATGTTTGAAAATAAATTAATTCCATGTTTCCTGGTGTGGTTAGGCTTGACAACCATAATATTTTAATTGAATTTTGTTTTTGTTTAATGTTGTTTGTTTCTAGTAAAATAAATACACTAAGCTTATATACCATGTAGAAACAAAGAAACCACAAAAAAAACCTTTATTAATGCATGGTGCATAAAGGATTTTGTGACTTAGTTCTAAGTGACCTCAGTTTTTTTTAAAGTTCAGGGAGACTGGTTTAAAAAAATGGCAGAGGACAGTTCAAGGAACATTTTAAAGGTAATAATCAATTGATTCATTTCAATATGTTTTAAAATTATTCTCTTTGTAAAATCACATTTGTTTTGAAAAGTGTAATATGAGAGAACTTTGATGTTCTCAAACTGCTAAGAATTCAGTGGAGTTACTTGAAGGATTCTTACAGCAGAAGAGGCTTGTTCAGGTAGGCAGTCATGACGTGACATTTTGATGGGATATTACATGCTGCCAGGTGGTGTGGTCTGTCTCTTCTGAAAAGAAATATTTGTTTTATGTAATTCTTTAAAAGTTCTTCTTGAAAGTTTCAAATATCTCTGGGGGTAAGTTTATAGGGTAAAATGTTCCTCAACAGTGATAAATATTTGATGGTTTTCCCCTTGTTCATCAAAGATAGAATAGTTTTTAAAAATCCCTCACTGTGTCTCCTGACATGCAGGAGCCCCTGCAAGGGGCTTTGGGAAATTTTATTTTGTCCCAAGGCCTTTGGACCTGGGGATCTGGACTCAGTACCAGCATCTGAGACTTTTAAAGGATTTGGCAAGATGCTTGGTCTTTGCGCTCTCTTTTCTAGTAGGCCCTGACATGGTTTCTTAAAGAGGATATAAATGTCATAGACTAGAGGTCTGAGATGATGTCTTTCCCCCTTGTATCCCTAGCAGTTAGCAAAATGCTTGTCACACAGGAGGCCCGTGACACAGACCTCGTAAATAAGTGAGTTGATTTATCCCATGCTGGCAATACTAGGAGACAGAAACTGAGTATCATTAAGTATATCCACACTGTATTTATTACATCTTTGTAATCCTGGGCAAAACATAAATTTAATACTAGAATAATCTGGATTTCAATAAAGTTTTATTAAAATAGTGTAAATAGTTGGAAGCTTCTGAACTTAAAAAGATAATTATATTTTCATATATTTTGTACACAGTGTACAAACTTAAGTTAACCAGCTACTTTGTTACAAATGCCATATTGATGTCACAGCAGCATTGGAGGAAGCCATAATGAATGGGAAGCTGAAATGGTTATAACCTGAAGAGATAATTTAATACTGACTACAGTGACTCCTACTGGGAAGGTGACATCAAATTTCGAGCAAATATGTGAAGTCCTGTGAAACTTAATATGTTTTCTTTTTCATAAACTTTTTAATTTCAGAATAATTATATGGAAAAATCTTATAGAAAAGTCTTAATGATAGTACAGACAGTTTCCATATATTCTGCACCCAGTTTCTCCTATTGGTAGTGTATTATATCACTATGGTACACTTGTCCTAATTAATCTATGTTGATACATTGTTATTAACTAGACTCGATTCATTATCAGATTTCATTGTTTTTACCAACCGTCTTTTTCTCTTCCAGGAGCCTATCCAACATATCACATGACATTTGTCATTATTCTTTTTTCTGGACTGGTTCAGTTTCTCAGACTTTTCTTAATTTTAATGATCTTAACAGTTTTTGAAGAGTGCTGGTCAGGTATTTTGTAGAATATCTCTCAAGTTGGGTTTTTCTCATGGTTAGACTGAGATTAAAGGTTTGGGGAAGGAAGGTAACAGAGAGTAGAGTGTCATTTTCAACACAAGATATCTAGAGAACACACTGTCAACATCACTTATCACTGATGATATTAACCTTGATCACTGGGCTGAGGTAGTGTTTGTCAGGTTTCTTCTTGGATGGTTACCTTTTCATTTCCCCCCTTTTCCTTAATATACTATTTGGAAATAAGTCACTAAGCATAGCTCACAATTGAGGGGAAGTTTCCTCATAAGTTATCTGGAATCCTTCTCTCTGAGAGATATGTTTCTTCTTCAACATTTATTTATTCAATCATTTAGTTATATCACTATGGACCTACGGATATTTATTTTAAGGGTTAATATCCAATACTGTTTTAATTTTTTTGCTCAAATTGTTCCAGCTTCATCCTTTGGTAACTCTTTGACTCCATGTCTTTCTGAAATACTCTAATCATGTTGCATTTTTCAGAACTTCTTTACGTTTTGACATTATATTATACTTCAGATTATCTTCTATATTTTCTGTCCCAGCCCTAGAAACAACTATTTTTCCAAGGATACTTTGTTCCTTTTATTTAAGAAGGTTATTAGAAACCAAGATCGGAGTCTTGGATATGCCCATTGCTCCTGGCTGTTATTGCTGTATATAGTCACCTACTAAAGAATATATTGGTTGCTTCCAGTTTGGTGATTATGAATAAAACCATTATAATAACACAGACCTACTAGAGAATGGACTTCAGGATATGGGGAGGGGGAAGGGTAAGCTGTGACAAAGCGAGAGAGTGGCATGGACATATACACACTACCAAGCGTAAAATAGATAACTAGTGGGAAGCAGCCGCATAGCACAGGGAGATCAGCTCGGTGCTTTGTGACCACCTAGAGGGGTGGGATAGGGAGGGTGGGAGGGAGGGAGACGCAAGAGGGAAGAGATATGGGAACATATGTATATGTATAACTGATTCACTTTGTTATAAAGCAGAAACTAACACACCATTATAAAGCAATTATACTCCAATAAAGATGTTAAAAAAACTGTTATAAATATTTTCATGCAGGTTTTTAATGTGGACAGAAATTTTCAAATCAGTTGAGTAAATATCTGGGAGCATAAGTGTTGAGTCACATGGTAAGTCTATGTTTAGTTTTATAAGAAAATGCTAAACTGTCTTCCAAAGTGGCTTTACCCCTTTGCAGTCCTGAATAAGGGTTCTTGTTGCTCTGTATCCTCACCAGCCATTGGTATTAGCAGTTTTTAGAAGATTTTAGCCATTCTAATAGGTGTGTAGCGGGTTTTGTTGTTTGGATTTGTTTTTGACTCAGTCTTAAGTTCAAACAGAGAATACATCTAAACACAGATTTTTAGACATCACCAAATTATTGTCTACTGTTTATTTTTAAATCACACAAAAAAATACAACATACACATACAGAGCACATTTGTGACCAGTATTCATCTAACAGACACTGCCCACATAAAGTTAAATTCAAGAATCCACTCTCCCACTGGCAACTTCCCAACCACCTCTCTCTCTGACAATTCCTCCAGCTCACTGGGACTTCTGATCTATTTACCCTACTCATTTTTTTATACCGCACATTCTGCATGTCCTCATTGCTTTTCTTACCAAACTGGACTCCATGATCCATCATTATAATCATTCTCTTGTATCCTTCAGCTTCTTTGCCCCTCTCTCCCTCATTTTTATTCCCCTGGCAAAGTCTCCACCTCGGTTAAATTCTACTCTCTTGCTAGTTCCCACCTGCATCCAAGAAGCTGAATTTGGCTGGAAGAATCATCAACCATGCTGACTAGTCTAACTTTAAGTGGGATCTTAGTGATAAGCAGCAATCCAATTATACCTCCATCAATTTATTGTTTCTCTTTCTCCCCCCTTCTCTTCTCTCCTCAAATTTCTAATGCTTCTTTTCCTATCATTCTCAGCTGATGGCATTGCTTCTTATTTAACTGAGAAAACAGAAACTATCAAAAAAGAACTTCCATATTTTTTCACCACCAAATCCACAAATCAAACTATATCTCCACCAACACACATGCTGTCTTCCATCCTATTGGGATGAATGAACTCTCTGTGCTCCTATCTTATTCCAAATTCTCCACTTGACTGTTAGATTTCATCTACTCACACTTATTTAAGGACTTAGCTCCCGAAGTTTTCCTTCTTTTATCTTTGTTATTAATTTTGTCTATTTTATCTATCATATCATTTTTTCTTATCAGTTATGCTGGAAAAGCTCCCATCTTAAAAAGTAAGCAAGAAAACAACCCTGTACCCACATTTCCTCTAACTGCTGCCTGATCTTGGCTGCCCCTTACAACTGAGTTTCTCTAAATATTTGTGTATACTCACTCCTCTTTCACATACTCTCTTGGACCTACTCTAGTCCACGTGATTCCCTCTTGTCATGTTAACCAACAACATCCACCTTGACCAACACAATTGTCACTTCTCAGTGCCCAATTACTTAATTTATCTCCACGTTTTATCTAGAGGAATACTTTCTTTATGAGAGTCATGAAAGACTTTCTTCACTTGACTCTTGGGACTTTAAACTCTCTCTTGGTTTACTCTTACATCAATACCCTAGTCACCACTGAATAATTAACTTGATTACATAAATTATTATGCCAGCACTTTGAAAAGTTAGTTTCTTGAAATACCTGACTCCCACTAACAAACTTGTGCACAGAGATTTCTTCAAGTCAGATAAACTAAAAATTTTATTTTATTGTTTTACTCCTAAGAAAAAAATTAGGTAATCTAAAATGGAAGTCAAATATATGTTCCTAATTAAGAAAAGCAACAACAACATTTTTCTGCTGAAAGTTAGGATTTACAAAAAAGTTACCTTTTCCTAGAAACTGAGTTTCATTGGGCTCCACACACCTTCTACTCAACTAGAGACTTCAAAATGTGTTTTTCAAAGGCTTGTTTTGAGGAGCAGCAAATGTAATCTTATTTATCTGCTCATCATTTCAACATACATCAGTCCTTATAAGGTGGAGTAAGTTTTATGTAGTATGTTGTCCAGCTTTTGTAAGAGACACTGTCAGAAAATTTGAGTAGTATTACACAGACAACACACAAGATTGAATATTTAAATTGTATTACTATTCAAATTAAACTACAATTTCCATATTGTTAAAAAATTTTAACTATTGTAAATAACTTT
The DNA here is from genome assembly GCF_964165515.1 of Mesoplodon bidens. Classification (NCBI taxonomy): domain Eukaryota; kingdom Metazoa; phylum Chordata; class Mammalia; order Artiodactyla; family Ziphiidae; genus Mesoplodon; species Mesoplodon bidens. The sequence goes on from NC_138167.1 coordinate 28,499,389, forward strand.
TCACTACTGTCATTTTGGTTGTTATTTTTAAAATATTCTTCAGTACTCAAATAGAATAGTCAGATCCTGGGAAAGAGTTGCAGATATACATAAAATGATTTTCTGTAACACATGAGAGAGGAGATAAATTAGCAAAAATAAATCAGTATAAAGAAGCTTAGTTAAAATTGAAGTCATTGCAATTAACTTATGATACTAGGAAGATAATGAGATGTTATCAAGTGTTAAGGGGTAACTTTTACATATTTACATGTAATATATATTATATGTATAAGAAATATCATATATATAAGCATATATATGTACATAAGTTGGAGTAAATTACAATTACTAAGTGATTCACAGGCTAACAATATATCTCTGTAGAACCCTCAAATTAAACATATTTTATTCAAAACAGATCTTTGTATCCTACAGAACTTTATCAAGTTCTTCTGGGTTTTTTCTCCTCTTGTTCAAGATCAGCCACACACACATGAACCCAAAATTTGTGAAACTAATTTCCCAAAGAAGGTGGTTTTGCTTTCTTGACCTAATTATCACTTTTTGTTTATCCAGGAACTTAGCAAAAAGAAAGAGAAGACAGGGAAAAGTAATGGCAGATTGGGTTTTCTACCACTTCCTTACTAACTAAGATTATTCAAAGAGATTGCTTCTTCCTCTCTGAAGTCTGGATGATAGTATTGACTATATCAATCTGCTCCCAGGATAATTATGAGAATTAAGTAGAATCATGTAGTTAAAAGTGCTTTGTAGGGCTTCCCTGGTGGTGCTGTGGTTGAAAGTCTGCCTGCCGATGCAGGGGACATGGGTTCGTGCCCCGGTCCAGGAAGATCCCACATGCCACAGAGCGGCTGAGCCTGTGAGCCATGGCCATTGAGCCTGCGTGTCCGGAGCCTGTGCTCCACAATGGGAGAGGCCACAACAGTGAGAAGTTTGCATACCACAAAAAAAAAAAAAAAAGCTTTGTAAATGATAAAAATTCAAGTAAAGGATCACTATTATAATTAAGATATCAAACAACTTACTTAACAAAATTCCCCAGAGAGAAAATTCATTCAATTAGAAAGGGGTACATTTTGATTGGATATTATTCAAATGACCTTGTTGTCAATTACTTATTTAAAAAGGAAGTGAAGGTTCAATATCTTGAACTCTGTGTCACTGCTTCATATTTGTATTAAAGATCACTATGTTGTGGGACTCAATTCAAGATAGGAAAATAGGAGGATGTGGAACTCACCTCCTCACCATGAACTCAAAAGAAATACATCTACATGTGGAAAATTTCTCACCAAAAACTAACTGGAGACTAGGAGAAAGACTCCTGTACAACTAAGGGTATAAGGAAGATTCACATGGAATCGGGTATGAAGGGAAGAGAAGCAATCAGGTCAGGACCTATATCTCTGGGAGGTGACACAGAAGAAAAGAATTACACTGGCAGAAACCCTCCCTCAGGAGTGAATGATGAGCAACATATTGGGTGCCCAGCACTGGGTCTGACAAAAGGAAGATGAGACCACTCGATTGGAAGGCTGGTGGGACTGAGGGCTGTGGAAAGCCTGGACTCCACTCATGTGACATACACAAATGCTTCCTTGCACCAGAAGTATGGAAGAGAGGATGGATTAAAACTGCGTGGGTGGCTAACTGGTTCCCATGACTGCCCTGTGTGTGCCCTAGCCTGAGCCAAGCAAATGCTCCAGCCACAATGGGGCAAGGACTGATGACCAAGAAAAAAGCTTGGCCATGAGACACTGAGGTAGCTCACACATTAAGCTGCATCTTAGCAGGGAGGGTGGAGCCACTACTGGCTATTGCACAGGTGCACACCAGAAGCTATCCAGATCTTTGATGGCAATCAGACTGCCATAGCCTGTTCCAGAAACATTGCCAAATGTCCACAAAGGCTTTCCTGTTCCACCATTGCTCCCCTCAGAACAAGGGTGCTGGTGCTTGGAGGGTGAATAACACACCTTAAAGGGAAATGAGCCAACTCCAAACTGAACTTCAAGGCTTCTGCCCCAAAACCTTGGGACTCGATTCCACCCCTAATAGGGCAATGATTGTCACTGTTCTGAGAAGAAACACCATCTTACATCTGACTCAGATTTAGCCACTCCTTCTCCAGTCCTATCTCCTACAAGGGAGGGCTACAAAGGTAGGCTTCCAGCATACACTGAGGAAAGATATGACTTCTGTTCATGTCAAATCCAGCTCTCCCAACAAAACCACTGAGCACCTGCAGACTGTATGAGGATGCTGCCACATATGAAAATCCCTTCAATAGTGATAAAGGTAACTGTTTCACTTATATTCACAGAGACAGAAAAAGTAAAGCAAAATGAAAAGAGAGAGAGAGAGGAACTGCTCTCAACTGAAAGAGCAAGAGAAAAATCCCTGAAAAAAAAAAAACTAATGAAACAGAAATAAACAATATTTGAATTAAAGAATTCAAAGCATTACTAACAAGAATGCTAACTGAATTAGGGAAAAGAATAGATAAACACAGTGAGAATTGTAACAAGGAATGAAAAACAAACATAAAATGAATGACTCAGAACTGAAGAATAGAGTAACTTAAATGAAAAACACAGTAAAAGGAATGAACAGCAGAGTAGGTGATACAGAACACACAAATGATCTGGAAGTTCAAATAATGGAAATCACCCAAACAGAACAGCAAAAAAGAAAAGCAAATTTAAAAAATGATAAGAGTTTAAAGGATATTTGGGATAACAGGAAGTGAACCAACATTTGCATTATAGGGCTTCTAGAAGGAAAGAGAGAGAGAAGGGAAGCCAAAATGTATTTAATGAAATTATGGCTGAAAACTTCCCAAACCTGAAGAAGGAAACGGATATCCAGGTACAGAAAGCACAGAGGATCCCAAACAAGGTGAACTCAAACAGACCCACACTAATACATATCATAATTAAAATGGCAAATGATAAATATAGACATTTCTACAGACAGTAAGAGAAAAACAGAGTCATATACAAGGGAATCCCCATAAGGCTATCAGCTGATTTTTCCACAGAAAATCTGCAGGCCAGAAGGGAGTGGCATAATACATTTAAAGTGCTGACAGGGGAAAACCTGCGACTAAGGATACTCTACCAAGCAAGATTATCATTTAGAACTGAAGGAGAGCTATGGAACATCTCAGACGAGCAAAAACTAAGAGGTCGTAAATACTAAACTAACCTTAAAAGAAATGTTAAATGGTCTTCTCTAAGTGGAATAGAAAAGGCTACAATGAGTAAATATCTACAGAAAAAGAAAAATTTCACTATGAAAGGCAAATATGTAGCAAAGGTTGAGGATTAGTTTCATACTTAAGCTAGTACGAAGTTTAAAGACAAGAAATGTAAAATCAAGTATAACTGCAATAATCAGTAAAGGGATAAACATGACAATGTAAAAGCAAAAACATAACATGTGGGGGAAGGGAGTAAAAATATAGATCTTTTGGAATGTGTTTGAACCTAAAGGACTAGGATATTTTAAAGGATGTTTAAAACAAATAGATCTAGTTATAGGTCAACATAATAAACCCCATGGTAATCACAAATCAAAAACCTACACTAGATATGGAAAAATTAGAAAGAAAGGAATGCAAGCACACTACCAAAGGAAATCATCAAACCACAGGGAAGAAACATAATGAAGAAGAAATGAACAGAGAAGTACTACAAAACAAACAGAAAACAAGTAATAAAATGGCAATGAGTACATACCTATCAATAATTACTTTAAATGTCATTGGAATAAAATCTCCAAGCAAAAGACATAGGATGGCTGATTGGGTGAAAAGCAAGATCCATCTATATGTTGCTTACAAGAGATTCACCTGAGAACTAAAGACTCACAGAGACTGAAAGTGAGAGAATGGAAAAAGCCATTATGTGCAAATGGAAATGACAAGAAACTGGGATTAGCAATACTCATATCAGACAAAGTAGACTTTAAAACAAAGTCTTTAACAAAAGACAGAAAGGGGTATTATATAATGATGAAGGGATCAATACCAGAAGAGGATATTATACTGGTTAACATATATGGACCCAGAAAGGAGCACCCAAATATATAAAGCAAATATTAACAAACATAAAGGGAGAAATTGAAAATAGTACAATAATAGAAGGGGACTTTCACACCCCACTTACATCAATCTACAGATCATCCAGACAGAAAATCAATAAGGCAAGAAATAAAAGAGGAGAAATACCAGAGAGATACAAAAAATCATGAAGGGAAAACTATGAACAGTTATTTATTGGTTATGGCAATAAATTGCACAACCAAGAGGAAACTGATAATTTCTAGAAACATACAACCTTCCAAGACTGAATCAGGAAGAAACAGACAATCTGAACAGACTGATCACTAGTAGTGGAATTGAATTTGTAAAAAAAAAAATCTCCCAGCAAACAAAATTTCAACACTGGTTGGCTTCACCTGGGAGTTCAACCAAACATATAAAAAGAGTTAATATGTATCATCAAGCTATTCGAAAATATAGAAGAGGATGAAACACTCTCAGATTCTTTCCCAGTGCTACCATTACCCTGATATCGAAACCAGACAAAGACATTACCAAAAAAAAATTACGGACCAATATTTCTGATGAATATGTATGCAAAACTCCTCAACAAAATATTAGTAAATTGAATTCAATTATATATGAAAAAGATCATACACCTTGATCAGGCTGGATTTATTTGAAGGATACAATGATAGTCCAATATTTGAAAATCAACTAATGTGATACACCACTTTGAAAAAAAGAAGGATAAAAATCATATAATCATCTTAATAGACTCTGAAACAGCAGTTGAAAAAATTCAACATATTTTCATTATAAAAACTCTCATAAAAGTTTGTATAGAGAGAACAGATATCAGCATAATAGACGCCATTAATGGAGGAAATCAAGATGACAGGGTGGGGTGACATGGAACATTCCACCTCCCACTAAAACATCAGAGATGCTTCTTCATGTGGAACAGTTCTCACTGGGTGCCTGCTGAACACTGGTACAAGATCACATAGAATTAAAGTTACAGAGGAATCACCATGTGGCTGGGTAAGAAGAAAGAAAAAATGAAGGGGATCAGGACAGGACTTGTGCACCTTGGAGGGAGCTTTGGGGGAGGAGAGGTTCCCTCACCCTGGTAACTCACTTGGCTGACTGGGAGATTAGCTGGTACAGGGTGGGAGATTTGGAGGCTCAGAGGAGAGTGCAGCAGCTGGCTTGCAGAGGGCAGAACTGACAGAGATCATCACAGAAGGTCCTGACCACCTAGCTGCACTCTCCAGCATGAGATGTGAATCTGCTGGTGCATGTGAGGGCTAGGTCTGAGACTCAAAGTTAAGTGGATGGACCTGGGTAGAGGACTGAGGTTGGCTGTGCAAGGAGGGCCTGAAGGGGCTGGAGTGTGGTCTGGGCCACTGCTGGTGTTGTGTTCATGACAGAACCTGGGTCTGCCATGAAAGTCCCATTGTTGGCACATGCACAAAGGGAAAAACCGGGTATTACTATAGCAACCTCACTGTCAGCATGCTCATAGAGGGTGCAGCTCTGCTTCTATAAGCTCTGGGAGCATACAAACACTGGTGTGTTGCCCACATGTGGCAGCTGGGCTGAAATCTGAGCCAATCCCCAGGGGCCGTGCCACTTTGGAATTAGGGCTGAAATCTGAGGCATGTCCCAGAGGCTGCGTGATCCATGGATTTACATGCCAATGGTGGCTTTGTGAGCTCAGAAAGTACAAGACTTCTCAGCAGACTACTGGTGCTCCCATGGTTGGGGTGGGTCCATGGTTAGCAGCTGCAGGCTTTGCCTACATGCATGCAGAGTCAGGGCCAGTGTCTAGGCTGATTCTGTAGCTTGCACAGTGGGTCCAGATGTGTGACTACTGTAGTCCCAGTGCCTACTTTGGTGGATCTGTGTCTACAGATCTCTTGCTGGTGGTTTATGAATAAAGTGCTTGAGGGAGACCTGGACCAATTGCCTGCATTCTGATGGATGAGGTGAGGTAGAGAGCAGTGCCAACAACAGCATACTTTGTGAGCCTGCACAACAGGTGACAGGCAACACCACAGAGTACACTTCCTGGTGGACATCTTCTGTGAAGGAATACTCAGTGGTTCCTCTCTCAGTGGGAGGGATCCAATCCTGCCTACCTAACACTGCAGCTCAGAAACAGATCTGGGAGCTTCTGCTCTAACAACTGGGGAGCAGACCCTGCCCCTAACAGGGCTGTGACTATGACAGACCAAAGAGGAGACCCTGCTCAATATCTAGCTCAGGCACTGGTTACCACAACACCAATCACACCCCCCTATCAAGGGCATAACAGCCGTCACACACTGAGGAAAGATGTGGCAGGTATCCATATTAAAAACAGCCCTCACACCAAAAAAGTAGGTTCACACAGCATCACACAGTGATGCTCTGCTCTTACATAAAAACAACACTTCGAGACCACAATAGATAACTGTCTAAACTCATAGAGTCAGAGAAATATAAGTAAAATGAAGAAGAGAAACCATTCCCAATTAAAGATGAAGAGAATTCCCCTGAAAGAACAAACAATGAAACAGACCACTCCAGTCTACTAGACACCGAGTTCAAAAAGGAAGTAATAAAACTACTGAAGGAATTAAGAAAAACTGTTTATGCAAATGCAGTTTACTGTAAAAATGAACTAGAAACTATAAAGCATAGCCAAATAAAATTAGAAAACTCATTTGCCAAGAAGAAAGCTGAGCTAAAGGTAATAAATAGCAAAGTGAATAATGTAGAATAACAAATAAGTGATCTGGAAGACAGACTAATGGAAATCACCCAATCAGAACAGCAGACAGAAATATAAAGGAAAGCAATATACAAGACCTATAGGATAATATCAAGGGCACCAATCTATGCATAATAGGGATTCCAGAAGGAGAAGAAAGAGAAAAGGGGATTGAAAGTATATATGAAGAAATTACGGCTGAAAACTTCCCAAACCTAAAGAAGGAAATAGATATCCCGGCACAAGAAGCACAGATGGTCCCAAACATGATGAACCCAAACAGAGCTACAGTAAGACATATTAATATTTAAAATGGCAAAGGTTAAAGACAAAGAGAGGATTCTAAAGGCAACAAAAGAAAAACAAAGAGCTATTTACAAGGGTACCTCAACAAGGCTATCAGCTAATTTCTCTACAGAAATGTTACAGGCCAGAAGGGAGTGACAAGATATATTCAAAGTCCTGAAAGGGAAAAACCTGCAACCAAGGATACTCTATCCAGCAAGATTATAATTTAGAATAGAAGGAGAGATAAAAATTTCTCAGGCAAGCAAATACTAAAAAAATACAGCAATACTAAACCTATCCTAAAAGAAATATTGAAAGGTCTTCTTTAAATAGAAAAGAAGTAAGAATCTATAGGAAAGAGCAGATTTTCTCTTTGGAAAGTAAATCACTTAAATAAGCCAGTACACAGTTTAAGAAATTTTTTTTTTAAATTTTATGATAGTGATGATAACTACAATGAACAACAAAAGAATAAGCATTGAGATGTAAAAGAGGATATCAAAACCATAAAATTTGGGGGAGGGAAGTAAGAAAATGTAGATTTTCCTAGAATGTGTTTGATCCTATATGACTACCAGTCTAAGGAAAGTAGATATAGCAATGGGTTAACATACTTGACAAATAGGGTAACCACAAATCAAAAACATATAGTAGATTCACAAAAACCAAGAGGAGGACACAAACAAAATACAAAAGAAAACCATCAAACCACAAAAGGGAAAACAAAAAGAAAAAGAAAGGAACAAAAAAGAAATATAAAATCAACTGGAAAACAAGGTTTAAAAAAGCAATAAATACATATGTATTAAGAATCACCTTAAATGTCAATTAGCTAAATGCTCCAATAAAAAGACATACAGTGGCAGATTGGATAATAAACAAGAGCCTAAAGTATGATGCATACTAGAGATATACTTTACGGCAAAGGCACACATAGATTGAAAGTGAGGGGTTGAAAAAAGATACTTCATGCAAAAGGAAATGCGAAGAAAGTGGGGGAAGTAATACTCATACCCACGAAAACTGAATCAAGATGAAATAGATAATTTGAACAGACCAATCACTAGAAGTGAAATAGAATCTGTAATAATAATTTTAAAAATTCTCTGCAAACAAATGTCCAGGATCAAATGGCTTCACTGGGGAAATCTACCAAACATACAAAGAAGAACTTATACTAATCCTTTTCAAACTTCCAAGATACTGAAAGGATTGAACACTTCCAAATTCATTCTATGAAGCCAACATCACCCTATACCAAAACCAGGCAAAGACACTACCAAAAAAATTACAGGCCAATATCTTTCATGAATATAGATGTAAATTCTGAACAAAATATTAGCAAACTGAATCCAAAAACACATAAAAAATCATATATCATGATCAGGTTGGATTTATCTCAGTGTCACAAGGAAATTTCACCATATGCAAATCAATCACTTTGATACACCACATCAACAAAAGAAAAGACAAAGATCACATGATCATCTCAATAGATGCAAAAAAAGCATTTGATAAAATTCAACATTCATTCATGATAAAAACTCTTACCAAATTGTGTATAGAGGGTTCATATCTCAACATAATGAAAGCTATTTATGAAAAATTCACAGTCAACGTAATACTCAATGGTGAAAAGCTGAAAGCCTTCCCACTAAAATAAGGAAGAAGAAAAGGATGCCCACTCTCACCATTTCTTTTCAACACGGTATGTGAAGTCTCACCCACAGCAATCAGACAAGAAAAAGAATAAAAGTTATCCAAATTGGAAGGGAAGAGGTAAAATCATCATTACATATAGATGACATGATACTATATGTAGAAAATCCTAAAGAGTCCAAATAAAAACTACTTAGAACTGATAAGTGAATTCAGCAAGGGAGCAGGATGCAAGATTGACATACCAAAGTCTGTTGCATTTCTTTACAGTAACAATGAAATATCAAAAAGGAGAGTAAGAAAATCATTTTTTAAGTCACTTCAAAAAAACAAAATATTTAGGAATAAATCTGAACAAGGAGGTGAAAGATTTATATGCTGAGAACTATAAAACACTGATAAAGGAAACTGAAGATGACTTAAAGAAATGGAAATAAATTCCATGCTCTTGTACTGGAAGATTTAATACTGTTAAAATGGCCATACTACCCAAAACAATCGACAGATTTAATGTATTCCCTTTCAAATTACACATCACATTTTTCATAGAACAAGAAAAAATAATCCTAAAATTTATATGGAACCTTAAAGACCCAGAATTGCTAAAGCAATCCTGAGGAAAAAGAACAAAGATGGAGACAAATCATTCCCAGACTTCAGACACTACTACAAAGCTATAGTATCAAAATAGCATTGTATTGGCACAAAAACAGACAAATGGCTGGAATGGGACAATATAGAGAGCCCAGAAATAAACCCACATACCTAAGATCAATTAAATATTGTCAAAAAGATAAGAATATACAATGGAGAAAAAAATAGTCTCTTCAGCAAGTGGTGTTGGAGAAGATGGATGGCTGCATGTAAATCAATGGAGTTGGAAGACTCCCTCACACCACACACATCAAAAAACTCAAAGTGACTTAAAGATTTAAATATAAGACAAGACACCATAAAACTCCTAGAAGAGAACATAGGCAAAACATTCTCTGACATAAGTAATAGCAATATTTTCTTAGGTCAGTCTCCCAAGGAAATAGATACAAAAGCAAAAATAAACCAATGAGATCTAATAAAACGTATAAGCCTTTGCACAGCAAAGGAAATCATAAACAAAATAAAAATACTATCTAAGGACTGGGAGAAAATATTTACAAGCCATGTGACTGACAAGGGTTTAATTTCCAAAATATACAAACAGCTCATACTACTCAATAACAAACACCAAAAAGAAAACAATAAGAAAATAGAGAGAAGGCCTAAATAGACATTTTTCCAAAGAAGAGATGCAAATGGCCAAGAGGCACATGAAAAGATGCTCAACATCACCAATTATTAGAAAAATGCAAATCAAACTACAATGAAGTATCATCTGACACCAGTCAGAATGACCATCATCAAAAAGTCTACAAATAATAAATGCTGGAAAGGGTGTGGAGAAAATGAAACCATTGTGTGCTGTTGATAGGAAAGTAACTAGTGCAGCTACTATGGAAAAAAATATAGAGTTTCCTTAAGAAACTAAAACCAGAGCTACCATAGGAAATCTCACTCCAAGGAATATATCCAGAAAAGATGAAAACTATAATTAGAAAAGACACATGCAGCCCAATGTTCATAGCAGCACTATTTACAATAGCAAAGACATGGGAGCAACCTAAGTGCTCATCAACAGATAAATGGATAAAGATGTGGTACATATACAATGTAATATTACTCAGCCATAAAAAGAATGAAACACTGGCATTCGCAGCAACATGGATGGACCCAGAGAACATCATACTAAATGAAGTATGTCCAACAGAGAAAGACAAATACTGTATGATATCACGTATATGTGGAACACACAGATTAATACAAATGAATTTACTTAGAAAACAGAAACAGACTCACAGACATAGAAAATAAACTTATAGTTACAAAAGGGGAAAGGGAGGGAAGAATACATTAGGAGTATGGGGTTAACAGAAAAACAGTACCATATATAAAATTCCTAAACAACCAGAATTTACTGTATAGCACATGGACCTAGTCATATCTTGCAGTAATCTGTAATGGAAAATAAACTGAAAAATATATATATATATATAACTCAATCACTGCTGTCACTTGAAACTAACTTAATACTGTAAATCAACTATATTTCAGTTAAAAAAAAACAAAAAATTAAACATGGACAGAAGACCTGATAGATTTTTTTCCCCAAAAAAATAAAAACTTACAGAATGCTAACAAGAATGTGAAAAAATGTAAGACATGGTGAATCATCACATAAATGCAAATCAAAACAAAAATGAGGCATCACCTCACACCTGTCAAATGGGTATGATCAAAAAGTCTACACATAAAATTGTTGTGGAGTATATAGACAAAAGGGCTCCTTAGTACATTTTTTGGTGGGATTGTAAATTGATGCAGCCACTATACAAAATACTGGGACCTTACTCAAAAAGTAAAAATAGAAGTACAGTATGATCCAGCATTTCCACTGCTGGGTATACATTGGAAGAAAATGAAAACATTATTGTCAAAAAATACACACACCCCAATGTTCATAACACCACTATTTACAATTGCCAAGATAAGGATATTTGAAAGGAACCTAAGTGCATATTGACAAATAAAGAAAATGTGCCATATATATATATATAAAATATATATTATTCTAATATATTTTACATATTATTAATTACATATAAAAATAAATATTCATAACATATATTTTTTAATTATACTTCATATATTATAAAATTATAATAATTTATATTATAATACATTTAATATATTATATTAATATATTATGTGAAGTATATGTAATATTTATAATATATTAATATATTATGTATAATATATGTAATATTTATACTATATATTAATACATATAATATTACATGATACATATATAATATAAAATATTGATATAATACATATAGTATAATATAGTATATATTATATACTTTATATATAATGTGTAATATTAGTATATATAATATATAATATAAAAATTATATATAATATACATATCATATAAAATATTGTATATTATATTGTAAGATATAATATACATTATAATATACAATATACATTATAATGTATAATGTATATATTGACATTGATATATAATTTATATAAAATATTTATGTAATATATAATGTGTTATATATTACATATTCTTATAAACTATGTAATATACTTATTTTATATTATATATATAAAATAATGATATATTAATTATACATTAATCATGTTATAATATATAGAATATAGAATATGTTTATATATTATATATTATTATACATATATTATAAATATTCTATATAATATATTATATAGAAAGGAATATATAATATACATTCTATATAATATTATATATTACAAACAATATAGTATGTATTGTTTATTTTATATAATATATTATGATATTACCATATATATAATAATGTGTATATTATATTGTATTATGTATATTATATATTATGTTTATTCTATTAAAATGTATATATAATATATACATTAATATATTATATATAATATATATATAAATTCATATATATTATTAAATGAATATAATACATATACTATATAATATATAGTATATATTATATATTATGATATACATGGTATTATATATAATATATTATTAGTATAATTATAGCATAATGTATTTATATATTATAATATATATAATATATATGAATATTTATATCATTATATATGTATATATAAGTATACATATTTATATATGTTAATAAATTTATATAATAGAATATAAATAATATAATATATACATTATATATTATATTTCATAATATATATAATTTTTATAATATACAATATATATTTATTAAATATATATTATATATTTTTATATTTATATAATATAAATAATATATACATTATATGTATTATATAATGTAGTATAATACTATAATAATAATATTATACAAATTATATATTATATAAAATATTATTATATAGTTTATATGATATATTTTAATATAATATATTATTATACTATTAAGTTTTATATAATATATAATATGCATAATATATTAATCATAATTAATATATAATAATATGTGATATACTTAATACATATAATATAAAATATCATATATAATGTAACATAATAATATGTATATCTTATAATATTATATAATATAATTAATTACTCATATAATTACATAATTATGTTAAGTATATATGTTATATATAATTATTATATTATTATATATAATTATATTATAATATAATTTAATTAACTAATATAATTTTATATTATTTAAAAATATATTTATTATAAACCATTATAATTAATATAATATATATGATATGCAATTATATATTATAATATATATTGTGTACAATATATGAAATGTATATCATAATATAAAATATATGTAATTGTACATATATATGCTGCAATGTTATATTCTATAGTACTGTGGAATATAGCCTTTATTTTTTAATTTTGTAATTACTTTTAATTTATAATCTATTAATATATTGAATCACTCTTATAACTGAGTCTAGCAAAGTATTGTGAATTTTGTAAATCAATAGAAAATAAAATAAATTCCATATGTTGCATTTTGTGATAAGTTATTATAAATGAGGTGAGGGCTTCAGTGACTCTGAAGTCTTTAGATCCTTCCTTCTATTGTAGTGCTTTGCTGTCTACCCCAACTGCTTTAAATTCTTCAGGGGTGGATTGTGTCTTATATCCATAACCATGTTTTTGTAGCAAATACACACTTTTAAGCTGTTATGAGGATCTTAATAAATAAAGTGTTTAATTTTAAATGGAAAACAGTAGAAGGAAGTATTTGTCAAATGTCAGGTGTTTCAAGGTCAAGACTTGGTTTTGTCAATTATTAAAGTACATGACATTGATAAGCAATTTCACCTCCTTTGACACCCAATTTTCTCATGTCAAATAGAAGAAAACTAATAGAATACCAACAGAACCTTCCACTTCCATTTTCCTATAAACTTTATTCTCACTTTTTTAGCCACCCAATTATTCTTCCTTTATGTTACTTTTGCCCAGAAAAACAATAGCAGTAGATGATATGATCTGTGACATGTAATACAACAAAGTTCCCAGCAATGATATGGGCATGTTTTTATGTAGAAATATAACTCTATGCTAATTTTTCTTCCTCATGCTTCTGAAACAAGCAAGCTGTTTTTTTAGAAATGTTACCTGTGATTTTTGCAAGGAAGCAACATTCAGGGAAATTTCAATTAATTGCACTTGAGATATAACAAAGGGAAATTTGTCTTTTAAGTCAATAGTACTTAAACCTTGCCCTAGTGTAATTATACTGTATTGTGTTGCTTGGGATGGCTTCTCCATTCATAAAAATAACATTTGGGTTTTACGTGAAATCAAGGTTGTGTATAGTACCATATGCCACAGTAGCAATTCCATGGTAGCCGTTTTTAATCACAGTTGCTTTCAGAACACTCTGTTGTTATAGAGGAGAGAAAAAAAATTAAACAATGATAGCAGTACATGGACATTTGTGGTTTGTAGAATTTCCAATACTTTAAAATGCTTCTTATTTTAAAAAAATCCCTTGGGACACATTTACTTCATAAAAATGAAGTATCATGACATAAGAAATACTAGATGTTTAAACTTACATTACTGAGGTGGATTGGCCAAGATGGTGGAGTAGAAAGGCCCTGAGCTCACTTATTCTCACAGGCCACCAAAATTACAACTATTTGCAGAACAGCCATCAGTGAAAAAGAGCAGAACCTACCAGAAAAAATCTTCTACAACCAAAGGTATAAAGAAGACTTAACAAGATGTGTAGGGGTGGTGGGGTCACTATATAGTCAAGTCCTATACCCCTGGGTGGACCACGTACAAGTGGGAGAACAATTACGATTGCAGAGTTTCACCCAAAGGAGTGAGAGGACTGAGCCCCATGTCAGGCTCCCCAGCCTGGGGGCTCTGCACCAGGAAAATGAACCCCCAGAGCATTTGGCTTTGAAGGCCAGTAGGGCTTACTTTTGAGAGTCCTAGAGAGTTGGAGGAAATAGAGACTTCACTGTTAAAGGGTGCACACAAAATCTCACACACTCTGGGACACCAGGACCAAGAAGTAATTTCATAGGCGCCTGGGTCGAACCTACCTGCTGATCTTGAAGTCTCTTCCAGAGAGGCAGGAAGCAACTGTAGCTCACCTTGGGGACATAGACAATGGTGGCAGACATTTTTGGGAGCTCCTTCTACCACATGGGTGCTGGTGCTGGCAAGCTCCATTTTGCAATCCCCCCTCTAGGTTATTAGTCCCAGGACCCATTCCTGCCTTGGTCCAACAGTCTGTAAGTGCCAGTGCTGGGATGCATCAAGTCAGGAAACTAACTAGGCAGGGACACAGTCCCACTCACCAGCAGACAGGCTGCCATTAGAATTCCTGAGAGCACAGCTGCATCTGCCCATTAGAGAGCCAAGACCCAGCTCCACACATGAGTAAGTGGGCCTTAGACCTGAGACCCCCAGAGCCATTCAGCTGGAAATCCTTGAACCCAGCTGCACCCACCAGTGTGTAGACACCAGCCCCAGAATACCCTGGGCCCTTGTTCTCCCATCCAGGGAGACCGCTTTAACATCTGGCCCAGTCCCACCTACCAGGGGGAGGAAACCAGCAGCAAGAAAACTGCAGACCCATATTCTGCAGATCCATTCAATTGACCAGCAGGCCAGATGGTGCACTGGGACTGGCTGGGCCCTAGTCTCACTCACCAGCAAGCCTTCTCTAACCTCAGGCCTAGCTTCACCCACGAGCAGATAGAATCCAGTTGCAAAAAAGTCTGTTGTCCCCCAGCCTGAGGAACTGGCCTGCCTACCAACAGATCAGACTCTGGGGCCACTTGGGCCACAGCCACATCCATCAGTGAGGCTGCTCTAGCCTCTGGAGGAGCCTCACCCACCAGGGGGCAGATACAAGCCACAAGAAATCCACAGCCCCATGGCCTGTGATACTGGTCCACCCACAAGCAGGCTAGATCCTGCCCTAGCACTAACTGAGCTTTGGGCCCACTCATTAGCATGTCACCACAAGCTTCAAAACAACTTGGCCCCAAAGCCAACTGGGTCAGTAACCATCTCCACCCATAAGCAATCTGACACCAACTCTGGGATCCCTGGGCCTTGCAACCAGATCCCAGGACCCAGCTCTGCCCAACTGTAGGTTGGCACCAGCCCCAGGACCTGGCTTCACCTGTGGGTGTGTAAGAGCCCTGGGGTCTTCTGGACTTGATGTCACCAACCAGTAATCAAGAAATAGCCTGAGGGACTCCGAGGTTCCCATAATCAGCTGCCTCATGACCCAGTCCCCCTAACCAGCAGCTGACAGTCTCCACACAAAGCATGACATGGCAACCAACTGAACTGGGGGTCAACAAAGCAAAAAAAACCCCAAAACACCCACATAGTCAGCACACCACACCAGAAAGACCCAAGCAGCCCTTGTAGGAGCAATTTATAGAGCATATAGCTCTGATTACAAGAATGGAGTGCACTGCTGGGGCATATAGAATGTCTCCTACAAAAGGTCACTTCTCCAAAATGCATAAGGATAACCAACCTACTAGATACAAAAAAATAGAAACAGCAAGTTTGGAAAAATAAGTCAATAGAGAAACATGTTCCAAATGAAGGCAAAAGATAAAGCAACAGAAGAACTTAGTGAAGTAGATATAGACAATCTACCTGATAAATAGTTCAGGATAGTGATTGTAAAGATGATAAAAGAACTCAGGAGAAGAATCGATGTACAGAGCAAGAAATTAGAAGTTTTTCACAAAGAGTTAGAAAATATAAAGAAGAACAAGTATAGATGAAGAATACAATAACAGAAATGCAAAATGCACTAGAAGGAATCAACACTGCACTAAATGATACAGAAGAACAGATCAGTGAGCTGGAACACTGTAGTGGAAATTACTGTTGCTGAACAGAAAAAAAGGGAAAAAAAAAGAAATTAGGATAGTTTAAGAGACATTGGGGACACCATCAAGGACACCATAAGGGTTGCAGAAGGAGGAGAGAGAAAGGGGCTGAGAACATAATTGAAAATATAATACCTGAAAACTTCCCTAATCTGGTAAAGGAAATGGACAGCCAAGTCCAGGGAGTGCAGATAATCCCATACAAGAATAACCCTAAAGGGAATACAACAGACACCTTGTAATTGAAATGGCAAACTGAAAAAAATCAAACAGAAAATTAAAAAAAAACACTTGGAGGCAAGCAAAACAAAAACACAATGAAGCAAAAATCTATGTGATGCATCAAAAGTAGTTCTAAGAGGGAAGTTTAGAGTGATACAGCTTACCTCAGGGAACAAGAAAAATCTCAAATAAACAACCTAAATTTACACTTGAAGGAACTAGAAAAAGAAGAACAAACCAAACCCAGAGTTAGAACAAGGAAAGAATTTATAAAGATCAAAGCAGGAAAAAAAAGAAATGGAGACTGAAAAAATAAATGAAAACATCAATGAAACTAAGAGCTGGTTCTTGGAAAATATAAACAAAATTAATAAACTTGTATCCAAACTTATCAGCAAAAAAAGGGTGAAGACCCAAATCAATAAAATCAGAAATGAAAAAGGAGAAGTTGTAACCAACACCACAAAAATACAAGGATCATAAAAGACCAATACAAACAACTATATGCTAATAATAGACAAACTAGAAGAAATGGTCAATTTCCTAGAAATGTACAATCTCCCAATACTGAACCATTAAGAAATAGAAAATATGAACAGACCAACTACCAGTAATGAAATTGAATCAGTAATAGAAAAACTCTCAATAAACAAAAGTCCAAGACCGGATGGCTCCACAGGTGAGTTCTACTAAACATTTAGAGAAGAGTTAACCTGTATCCTCCTCAAACTCTTCCAAGAAAATTGCAGTGGAAGGAACACTTCCAAACTGATTCTACAAGGCCAGCATCACCCTGATACCAAAATCAGACAAAGTTATCACAAAAAAAGAAAATTACATATCAATTTCACTGATGAACAGAGATGCAAAAATCCTTAACAAAATATTAGCAAACCAAACCTAACAATGCATCAGAAAGGTCATACACCATGATCTAGTGTGATCAAGTGAGATTTATTACAGGGGGAGACAAGACTTTTTCAATATCTGCAAATCAATCAAAGTGTAATTGAAGAATAACAAATTGAAGTGATAAATTGAAGAATAAAAATCATATGATCATCTTAATAGATGGAGAAAAACTTTTGATAAAATTTAAAACCTGTTTGTAGTGAAAACTCTCCAGAATGTGGGCATAGAGGGAATATAACTTAACATAATAAAGGCCAGATATGACAAACCCACAGATAACATCATATTCAATGGTGAAAAGCTGAAAGCATTTCCTCTAAGATCAAGAACATGAGGATGTTCACTCACCACTTTTATTTAACACAGTATTGGAGGTCCTAGCTACAGCAATCAGACAAGAAAAAGAAATAAAAGGAATCTAAAGAAAAAAGGAAGAAGTAAAACTGTTACTGTGTGCAGATGACATAATACCATACATAGAAAATCATAAAGAAACCACCAAAAAACTACTAGAGCTCTTCAGTGAATTTGGTAGAGTTGCAGGATATAAAATTAATATGCAGAAGTCAGTTGCATTTCTATACACTAACAACAAACTATCAGAAAGAGTATTAAGAAAGCAATCTTATTTACAATCACAGCAAAAAGAATAAAATACCCAGGCATAAACCTACCTAAAGGAAGTTAAAGACCTGTACTGGGAAAACTATAAGATACATGAAATAAACTGAAGACAACACAAATAGATGGAAATGTATACCATGTTCATGGGTTGGAAGAATTAAATATTGTTAAAATGACCATACTACCAAAGGCAGTCTACAGATTCAATGCAGTTCCTTTCAAAATACCAATGGCATTTTTCACTGAACTAGAACAAATAATTTTAAAATTTGTATGGAGACACAAAAGACCCTGAATAGCCAAAATAATCTTTAGAAATAAGAACAGAGGTGGAGGAATTACACTACCTGACTTCAGACTATAATGCAAACCTGGTCATCAAAAGAATACAGTACTGACACAATAAAGTCACATAGATCAATGAACAGAAAGAATTCAGAAATAAACCCATGCACTTATGATCAATTAATCTACAACAAAGGAGGCAACAATATACAGTGGAGAAAAGACAATCTCTTCAATAAATGGTGCTGGGAATACTGTACAGCTACACATAAAGAAATGAAATTCTCTACAAAAATAAACACAAAATGGATGAAAGATCTAAATTTAAAATTGCAAAACAAAAAACTCTTAGAAGAAAACATAGGCAGAACAACCTTTGGCATAAATTGCTGCAACACTTTTTTTGGATCTGTCTCCCAAAGGAAAGGAAACAAAAGCAAAAATAAACAAATGAGACCTAATTAAACTTACAACCTTTTTCACAGCAAAGAAAACCATCAACAAAACAAAAGGACAAACTATGGAATGGGAGGAATATTTGTAAAGGATATGATCAATAAAGGATTAATATCCAAAATATAAGAAGAGCTCCTACAACTCAATGCCAAGGAAACAAACAAAAACCAATTAAAATTGAGCAGAAGATTTGAATAGACATTTTTTTCCAAAGAAGACACACAGGTGTCCCATAAGCACATGAAAATATGGTCAACATTGTTAATCATCAAAGAAATGCAAATCAAAACCTCAATGAGATATTACTGCACACCTGTCAGAACGGTTATTGTCATAAAGACTGCAAATAACAACTGTGGGTGAAGATGTGGAGAAAATGAAACCCTTATACACTGTTGGTGGGAATTTAAATTGGTGAAGCCACCATGGAAAACAGTGGAGATTACTCAGAAAATGAAAAACAGAATCACCATATGACCCTTCCATTCCACTCCTGGGTATATATCTTAAAAAAAACAAAAACATTAATTCAGAAAGTTACATGAACCCCAGTGTTCACAGTAGCATTATTTACAGTAGCCAAGATATGGAAGCAACTTAATTGTCCATCAAAAAATTGAAGGATATAGAAGTGATATGTATATACGATGGAATACTACTTAGCCATAAAAAGAGTGCAATTTTGCCATTTGCAACAAAGTGGATGAATTTGGCAAGTATTATGTTAAGTCAAATAAGAGAGAGAGAAATTCTGTATGATATGACTTATATGTGAAATCTAAAACATGAAATTAGGGAGTACAAGAGAAAAGAGGCTCACAGATATAGAGAACAAACTACTGGTTACCAATGGGTAGAAGGAAGAGGAGAGGTGAAAGATAGGGTAGATTAAGAGGTACAACTACTATGTAAAAAATAAATAAACTACAAGAATATATTATACAACACAGGGAATATAGCCATTATTTCATAATGACTGTAAATAGAATATACTTTTTTAAAAGAAATAATATAAAAAGTATTCATGAGATTATGTAAAAGCAATATTTTAGAAAAATTGTTATTCACTACATAATTGAAGTATTTAATATTATTAAGTAAAAATTAATACCATATATATAAATTACATATATTTACCTCACATTTTCCTTAATGATTTATTAGATACTTAGATTACTCCAATTTTATTTATTATAAACACAAAACTATGACAGTATTACTCTCACTTCAAAATAGAAATGTCTTGGGAATTTCCCGGCAGTCCCGTGGTGGGGACTCAGCATCTTCACTGAGAGGGCCAGGTTCGACCCCTGGTAGGGGAACTAAAATTCCACACGCTGTGCAGTGTGGCAAAAAAAAAAAGTCATATTTTCTATAATGATTACAAATAACTAAAATTTAAAACAATTTGAGTCATTTATTGTGACTAATATTGACATAATTGCTAAAAGTTTGAGCCATAAAATCAACCACCAGTCTAAAAAGGTGAAAAATAAATCAGATATTTATAAATATGAACTAATTTGAATTACTGGGTTGGAATGAGAATATTAACATACTTTAATTTACTCTGATCTGAATGAATCTTTTCTAAAATAAAACATCATAACTTTGCTTCTACTTCCTGTGGCACTGAAAATACTTTCCAGTTTTACTTTCTTTTCTAGCTAATTTAATAAGTGTTGCAAAGCAAGAAAATTTCTCAGTTGTCAGAGAGGAACTTACATTATCATTATTGATAAAAAGTCAGTAAAATTGTGTTAATTTTTAAAATATTTTTAAAGTAATTTAAATAAATATTTTTTTAATTTTACTGAATTTGAATTTGACATAGATTACTCTTCCCTTTCAACAGAATCTACAAAATAAACATTATCATAAGCTTCAGTTTCATCTTTTACTTTTTAAAAAAATTGTTCTAAATTAATTTTTACTGGAGTATAGTTATTTACAATGTTGTGTTAGTTTCTGCTCTACAGCAAAGTGAATCTGTTAGATATAGATATAGATATAGATAGATATATGTATATACATATATAGATATATCTCTCTCCACTCTTTTTTAGATTCTTTTCCCATATAGGTCATTACAGAGTACTGAGTAGAGTTCCCTGTGCTATACAGTAGGTTCTTATTTGTTATCTATTTTATATATAGTAGTGTCTATATGTCAATCCCAATCTCCCAATTTATCCCTTCTCCCTTTTCCACCTTGGTAACCATAAGTCTGTGACTCTATTTCTGTTTTGTAGATAAGTTCCTTTGTTAATTTAAATTCTGACCAACTAAGCTCCAAGTCCACAAGTTCTTGGCCTAAGCCTTGCACTTGGAATCCTCTAAATTACCTAGCAACTACTGGGCAAAAAAATAATTGAATAATCATTGGCCTCAACTTACATTTTTCATGATGCTATTTGGAAAATTAAAAAAAAACAGGTAACGATGAAGTATGTCTCATCTTCTTCCCATTCTTCCCACTTTTCCCTCATTTTCCATTCTTACATTATATGGAAAGATAGAGAGGAAGGATCTTTGTTTTAGACAGGTTTTCAAGAATTTAATTGAGTAAAGAGGGATATAGCATAATAACTTCGTAGACTATCATTTCCCACATCTGTCTTTATTATCTATATACACAAACACAGAATCACAGATGGACATTATTTATCTTTTTCCCTGATTCTCAATATTGTATTGATTTCAATCCATGGCCTTTAAAAGTTAAAACCAATTTCTTTCAAGTGTGAGATATTTAATGTGTCTCCTGAGGTAATTCACTGAAAAAAAAATGAAAAAGTCCAGAAAAGAATTCTAGTTATTATGAATATATAGGCATTGGAAATTTCTGTATCTTCTCTTAAGATCTACCATAGAAGCAACGAGCCCTATTGTCCATATGTAAGACTAGAAGTGTATCTCCTCATACATTCTCTTTTTCACATTCTCTTTTTCTACCTCTTCATCTTCCTTATGAAAATGATTCACCCTCTTTCCTAGCTCTCTTCTTTATGAAAGAGGGTCAAGGAGTGAAAATGTAAAGTCAACTAATATGGGGACAGAAGAAATGTTCTTAGCAGTAACCTCATAGGCATCTATGGTATAGTGTCTGTTTCTTGAATACCCATGTTTGATTTTTTAAATGTGGCTGCTTTGAATATATTTATCAGTGCATATAGTAAATATGTATCTTCTTAACATAGAAGTCATTTCTGTTGTTCTAAGGAAAGATTTTTCTACAGTTTGCTGATCTATGAGATCTGACTGAAGGATAAAATGGGTATAATAAGAGAAAAATGAATGAACAAAGCCATTCATATTGTACCTTAGCCAGCTAAGTCTTGACCTGTTTTCTTAGTTCAAGCTATACCTCCTCCTCTGCTATATATCATTCTTCAAACTATGATTTATATCTCCTCACAAGAGAATCTCAGTGGTTTTTCCTTCCTCTAGCCTACAACTATTCCATACAGCCAGTTTCTTACAAATTTCCTTTGAAAGTTTGATTCCTTAAAACTGGAATCTATATTCCTTCTAAAGTGGGAATAAATTAATAAGAAAAGATATTTTAGCATGCTAATAAAATAAATGACCTCCTCCCTCGGTTAACCATAGTGTATTCTATTAACACCCTCCTGAAGATAATATATAGTGTATTTTGTTAACATCTTTCTGGAGATAGTGATCTAATGTTTCTTAACCCAGAAGAGTATCCAGATATAAGAAAAATTTCAGACTCCTGGACAGTAATGTTGGGGAAAACAGAATCTTGCCACAGTGTCTATTATATCATACTTACTTTGTTGGTCTATGTCTCCAGTCTTTAATTTTAAGTAAAGTCATATTGAAATCTAGAACATTTCAACTGTCGTTGGTCTACTTACCAATAGTGTCACCATCGCCCCAGAAAAAGGAGCCCTGTTCATCTAGAGCAATTATGAGACCAAAAGGATTCAGATGGCTATAGAAAAAATGTAAAATTGCACTTCCAGAGTTAGAAGGATCTAACTCTGACCATCTAATAGAACTATCTGGAAAAATGTTAAATCCTTTCTTAATCATCTTTGCCAAATGTCCACTTTGTTTATCCTTGAATACCTCCAATATCAGGAAAATTTAAACATCCTTAAGCAAACTATTTCTACTCTCAACAGTTCCATTTAGGGGGGAAAAATGATAGCAATAGCACAGACCTTTCAAATGCCTTCCACTGGAGAAAAATGTGAAGGTTTTTATAATCAATAACATTATAAAATAATTATTATACCTTTCTAATTGAACATGCACCTCTCAGTTTCTTTGGCTTATCTACAACCAAGAGAATGTTATGACAAAATTGCCAATGTCATTGGATGTGGAAACCTGGAAGCTGATGTCAAAGTATGACCAATGGGATTCCAGGGAAATGAAGCTTGAACAGTAATTTGGAGAGTCTGCTCTACATTAGAAATTGTATTAATATCTCAGGAGCAAGGATGAAAGAATCCATGTGCTCCATTTTTGTGATTCCACTGTGGAGACAGGACTCAAGGATTTGATTCTAATCACTCAACAAGAGAAAATTACTTAATGAAAAAAGAACTACACAATGTAAGTGATAAACTTACATTTGGAGTTGAATTAGTGAGAATTTCTTTAAGGGAAATATTTTGGCTTTATATGAAATACACTTATTTCATTAAATTTTTCTATTTGAAATGAAAATTTAGGCATGAGATCCTCTCTTCATTCATGGCAATGAACAATACACTAACTAGAAATTCGACTAGAGCTATTATTCAAGTTAGTGTTTGGAAAGTATGGATCCAGTATCTAGGTTGATGGGGTCCTTGGGTACTTTTCAATGTTTCAGAAATGTCCAGTCAAAATTTCTCTCTGATAATGATGTATATTTTAGCTGATTTTACTTTATATTTTAGCTGATTTTAATTCTTTGTTTTTAGATTTTTATTGTACTATAGTGGATTTACAATGTTGTTTTCATTTTTGCCATACAGCAAAGTGAATCAGTTATACATATACATATACCCACCCTTTTTAGATTCTTTTCCATATACATCATTAAAAAATTTTTATAAGAGTTCACTGTGCTATAAATTAGGTCCTTATTAGTTATCTATTTTATATATGTCAATCCCAATCTCCCAAATTATCCCTGCACCCACCCCCCACCGCTTTCCCCCCTGGTAACCATAAGTTGTTTTCCACATCTGTGACCCTATTTCTGTTTTGTAAATAAATTCATTTGTACCTTTTTTAAAATCCACATATGCAATATTATATGATATTTGTCTTTCTGTCTGACTTACTCAGTATGACAATTTCTAGGTCCATCCATGTTGCTGCAAAATGTAATTATTTCATTATTTTTTATGGCTGAGTAATATTCCATTGTATATATTTACCACATCTTCTTTATTCATTCCTCTGTTGATGGACATTTAGGATGCTTCCACGTCCTGGTTATTGTAAATAGTGCTGCTTTGAATATGTGGGTGCATGTATTGCTTTGAATTATGGTTTTCTCTGGATATATGTCCAGGAGTAAAATTGAAGGGTCGCATGGTAGCTCTAATTTTAGTTTTTGAAGGAACCTCCATACTGTTCTCCAAAGGGCCTGTGCCAACTTACATTCCCACCAACAGTTTTAAGAGGGTTCCCTTTTCTCCACACCCTCTCCAGCATTATACTGTTTGTAGATTTTTTGATGCTGGCCATTCTGACTGGTGTGAGGTGATACCTCATTGAAGTTTTGATTTGCATTTCTCTAATAATTAATGATGTTGAGCATCTTTTCATGTTTTTTTTGGCCATCTGTATGTCTTCTTTGCAGAGATGTCTGTTTGGGTCTTCTGCCCATTTTTTGATTGGTTTCACTGCTCAAAATGATATTGAGCTGCATGAGCTGATTGTATATTTTGGAGATTAACCCCTTGTCAGTCATTTTGTTTACAAATGTTTTCTCCTATTCTGTGGGTTGTATTTTCATTTTGTTTTTGGTTTCCTTTGCTGTGTAAAATCTTTTAAATTTCACTAGGTTCCACTTGTTTATTTTGTTTTTATTTTCACTATTCTAGGAGGCAGATCATAATAGGTCTTGCTGTGAGGTGGATGGACCTAGAGTCTGCCATACAGAGTGAAGTAAGTCAGAAAGAGAAAAATAAATACTGTATGCTAGCACATATATATGGAATATTAAAAAAATAGGTTCTGAAGAACCTAGAGGCAGGACAGGAATAAAGATGCAGACATAGAGAATGGACTTGAGGACACAAGGAGGGGGAAAGGTAACCTGGGACAAAGTGAGAGAATGGCATGGACTTATATATACTACCAAATGTAAAATAGATAGCTAGTGGGAAGAAGCCACATAGAACAAGGAGATCAGCTCAGTGCTTTGTGACCACCTAGAGGGGTGGGATAGGGAGGGTGGGAGGGAGATGTAAGAGAGAAGAGATATGGACATATATGTATATGTATAGCTGACTCACTTTGTTATAAAGCAGAAACTAACACACCATTGTAAAGCAATTTTTCTCCAATAAAGATGTTTAAAAAAAAAAAGGTCTTGCTGGAATTTATGTCAGAGCGTGTTCTGCTTATGTTTTCCTCTAAGAGTTTTACAGTGTCCAGCCTTACATTTCAGTCTTCAATCCATTTTGAGTTTATTTTTGTGTATGGTGTTAGGGAGTGTTCTAATTTCATTCCTTTACATGTAGCTGTCCAGTTTTCCCAGCACCATTTATTGAAGAGACTGTCTTTTCTCCATTGTAAATTCTTGCCTCCTTTGTCATAGATTAGGTGACCATAGGTGCATGGTTTTATCTCTGGACTTTCTATCCTGTTCCATTGATCTATGTTTCTGTTTTGGTGCCCGTACCATATTGTCTTGATTACTGTAGCTTTGTAGTATAGTCTGAAGTCAGGGAGCCTGATTACTCCAGCTCTTTTTTTTCTTTCTCAAGATTGCTTTAGCTCTTCATGGTCTTTTGTATTTCCATATAAATTATAAAATTGTTTGTTCTGATTCTGTGAAAAATGCCATTGCTAATTGGATAGGGAGTGCATTGAATCTGCAGATTGTTTTCTGTGGTATAGACATTTTCACAATATTGATTCTTCCAACACAAGAACATGATATATCTCTCCATCTGTTTGTGTCATCTTTGATTTCTTTCATCAGTATCTTATAGATTTCTGAGTACAAGTCTTTTGCCTCTTTAGGTATGTTTATTCCTAGATATTTTATTCTTTTTTGATGCAATGGTATATGGCATTGTTTCCTGAATTTCTCTTGGTGATTTTTCATTGTTAGCGTATAGGAATGCAAGAGATTTCTGTGTATTAATTTTGTATCTGGCAATTTTACCAAATTCATCGATGAGCTCTAGTAGTTTTCTTGCAGTATCTTCAGGATTTTCTATGTATAGTATCATGTCATCTGCAAACTGAAGTTTTACTTCTTATTTTCCAATTTGGATTCTTTTTTTTTAATTTCTTCTCTGATTGCTGTGGTTAGGACTTCCAAAACTATGTTGAATAAAAGTGGAGAGAGTGGACATCCTTGTCTTTTCCTGATCTTAGAGGATACATTCACTTTTTCACCATTGAGATCGATGTTTGCTGTGGCTTTGTCATATATGGTCTTTATTATGTTGAGGTATGTTCCCTATATGCCCACTTTCTGGAGAGTTTTTATCATAAATGGGTGTTGAATTTTGTCTAAAGCTTTTTCTGCATTGATTGAGATGATCATATGGTTTTTATTCTTCAGTTTGTTAATGTGGTGTATCACATTGATTGATTTGCATGTATTGAAGAAAGCTTGCATCCCTGGGATAAATCTACTAGATAATGGCGTATGATCCTTTTACTGTGTTGTTGGATTCAGTTTGTTATTATTTTGTTGAGGATTTTTGCATTTATATTTATCTGTCATATTGGCCTGTAATTTTCTTTTTTGTGATACCTTTGTCTGGTTTTGGTATTAAGATGATGGTGGCCTTGTAGAATGAGCTTGGGAGTGTTCCTTTTTATGCAATTTTTGGGAAGAGTTTCAGAAAGACAAGTGTTAACTCTTCTCTAAATGTTTGATAGAATTTGATAGAATTTGCTTGTGACGCCATCTTGTCCTAGACTTTTGTTTGTTGGATTTTTTAAATCACAGTTTCTATTTCAGTACTTGTGATTAGTCTTTTCACATTTTCTATTTCTTTCTGGTTCAGTCTTGGAAGACTGTACCTTTCTAACAATAACCACTTCTTCTAGGTTTTCCATTTTATTGTCGTATAGTTGCCAGTAGTAGTCTCTTATGATCATTTGAATTTGTGCGATGTCAATGGTAACTTCTCCTTTTTCATTTCTAATTTTATTGATGTGAGTCCTCTCCCTTTTTTTCTTGATGAGTTTGGCTAAAGTTTTATCAATTTTGTTTATTTTCTTAACGAACCAGCTTTTAGTTTCATTGATCTTTTCTAATGTTTTCATCATCTCTATTTCATTTATTTCTGCTTTGATCATTATAATTTCTTTCCATCTGCTAACTTTGGCATTTGTTTGTTCTTCTTTCTCTCTTTGCTTTAGGTGTAATTTTATGTTGTTTATATGAGATTTTTCTTGTTTTCTGAGGTAAGATTGTATTGCTATAAACTTCCCTCTTAGAACTGCCTTTGCTGTGTCTCATAGGTTTTGGATTTTTGTGTTTTCATTATCATTTGTGTCTAGGAATTTTGTAATATCCCCTTTGATTTCTTCAGTGATCCATTGGTTATTTAGTATCATATTGTCTACCCTTCACGTGTTTGTGGGGTTTTTTTCCTATAATTGATTTCTAATCTCATAGCATTGTGATTGGAAAAGGTGCTTGATCTGATTTCAATTTTCTTAAATTTACCAAGGCTTGATTTGTGACCTAAGATGTGATCTATTCTGGAGAAACTTCTGTGTGCACTTGAGAAGAAAGTGTATTCTGCTGCTTTCAGATGGAATGTCCTATAACTATCAATTAAGTATATCTGGTATAATGTGTCATTTAAGGCTAGTTTTTCCTTATTTATTTTCTGTCTGGAAGATCTCTCAGTTAATGTAAATGGGGTGTTAAAGTCCCCCATAATTATTGCATTACTCTCATTTTCTCCTTGTATGGATGTTAGCATTTTCTTTATATATTGAGGTGTTCCTATGTTGGGTGCATAAATATTTACAATTGTTATAACTTCTTCATGGATTGATCCCTTGATCATTATATAATGTTCTTCCTTGTCTCTTGTAATAGTATTTATTTTAAAGTCTATTTTGTCTGATATGAATATTGCTATTCCAGATTTCTTTTGCCTGGAATATCTTTTTACATCCCCTCACTTTCAGTTTGTATGTGTCCTTAGGTCTGAAATGGGTCTCTTGTAGACCGCATATATATGCATCTTGTTTTTGTATCCATTCAGCCAATCTGTGTCTTTTGGTTGGAGCATTCAATCCATTTACATTTCAGGTAATTATTTTTTTAATTAATTAATTAATTAATTTTTTGGCTGCATTGGGTCTTTGTTGCTGTGTGCAGGCTTTCTCTAGTTATGGTGAGTGTGGGCTACTCTTCATTGCAGTGCATGAGCTTCTCATTACAGTGGCTTCTTTTGTTGCAGAGCATGGGCTCTAGGAGCATGGGCTTCAGTAGTTGTGGCACACAGGCTTAGTAGTTATGGCCCACAGGCTTAGTTGCTGTGTGGCATGTGGGATCTTCCCAGACCAGGGCTCGAACCCATATCCCCTGCATTGGTAAGAGGATTCTTAACCACTGGACCATGAGGGAAATTCCTAAGGTAATTATTGATATGTATGCTCTTATTCCCATTTTCTTCATTGTTTTGGGTCTGTTTTGTAGGTCTTTTTTCTTCCCTTCCTCTTTTCTTCTTTTCTCTTGTAGTTTGATGACCATATTTAGTGTTGTATTTGGCTTGCTATTTCTTTTGTGTGTGTGTATCTATCCTAGTTCTTTGGTTTGCATTTCCCATGATGTTTTGATATAGCAGTCCATATACATACAGGTTATTTTAAGTTTCTGGTCTCTTAATTTTAAATGTGATCATCAGTTCCTGCATTTGTACTCTTCTCTTCTCATGGTTGCTAGTTTTGATATTATATTTTTGTGTGGATGATTTCCTGCTTTTACTGTAGCTTTGCCTTTAGCAGTTTCCCATTTCTCATTTTCTTGTTTCTAGTTTTGGCCTAATTTGTTTCCCCTGCCTAGAGAATTTCCTTTAGTATTTGTTGTAAAGCTGGTTTGGTGGTGCTGCATTCTCTTAGCTTTTGCTTGTCTCTAAAGTTTTTGATTTCTCCATTGAATCTGAATGAGAGCCTTGCTGGGTAGAGCTTCTTTGTTGTAGGTTCTTCCCTTTCCTCAATTTAAATATATTGTGCCACTCCCTTCTGGCCTGCAGGGTTTCCACTGATAAATCAGCTGATAACTTTATGAGAGTTCCCTTGTATGATATTTGTTCATTTTCCCTTGTTGCTTTTAATATTTTTCTTTATCTTTAATTTTTCTCAGTTTGATTACTAGGTGTGTTCTTCCTTGTGTTTATCCTGGCTGGGAATCTCTGCACTTTCTGTACTTGGGTGACTGGTTCCTTTCTCATGATAGGGGAGTTTTCAGCTATTATCTCTTAAAATATTTTCTGTAGTCCTTACTCTTTCTCTTCTCCTTCTAGGACTCCTACAATGTGAATGTTGTTGCATTTAATATTGTCCCAGAAGTCTCTGAGACTGCCTGATTTATTTTCATTCTTTTTCTTTATTCTGTTCGGTGGTAGTGATTCCCACCATTCTGTCTTCCAGATCACTTATCAGTTCTTCTGACACAGTTATTCTGCTATTGATTCCTTTTCGGGTATTTTTCATTTCAGTTATTTTATTGTTCTTCTCTGTTTGTTCTTTAGTTCTTCTAGGTCTTTATTAAGCATGTCTTGTATCTTCTCAATGTGTGCCTCCATTCTTTTTCCAAGATTTTGGATTTTCTTTACTGTCATTACTATGAATTTTTCACGTAGATTGCCTATATCCTCTTCATTTAGTTGTGTGGTTTTTTTGTAGGATTTTATCTTCCTCCTTCAACTGCAACATATTTCTCTGTCATCTCATTTTGTCTAACTTACTGTATTTGTGGTCTCTTTTCCACAGACTGCAGGCTTGTAGTTCCTCCTGTTTCTGTTGTCTGCCCCATGTTTGGTGAGGTTGGTCCAGGGGCTTGTGCAGGCTTCCTGGTGGGAAGGATTGGTGTCTGCCTCTGGTGTTTTTCCTCTGGTTGGCAGAGCCATCTCAGGGAGTCTGTTTTGGTGTGTGTGTGATCTTAGTATGACTTTAGGCAACTTATTTGCTGATAGGTCAGGCTATGTTCCTGTCTTGCTAGTTGTTTGGCCTGAGGCATTCCAGCACTGGAGCCTGCAAGCTGTTGGGTGGGGTCAGGTCTTGGTGCCAAAATGGGAACCTTTGGGAGAGCTCACCCAATTAATACCCTGGGGTCTCTGCTACCAGAGTCCTTGACCCCATGGTGAGCTACAGCCAACCCCCATCTTTCCAGGAGATCCTCCAATACCCCTAGATAATTCTAGCCCATGTTTCTATGGAGGTACTGTATTTGCAGTGTCCCAGTGCATGTGAGACCTTGGGTGTACCCTCCAAGACTGGAGACTCTGTTTCCCCCAGCTCTTTGGAGCTCCTACACTCAAGCCCCATTGACCTTCAAAGTCAGATGTGCTGGAGGCTCTTCCTCTTGATGCCAGACACTTAGACTGTCTTGGAGGACTATTTTTATGTTGGAACATCCCTGTGTAGCCTGCATGGATTTTATAGTATTATTATTATTGTGTTGTGACAACTGTTTTTAGTATGGATTTCTGCCACCTCTTTCCTCAGTGTCTGTTGCTCTGTTATCATCTTGATAGGGGGTTGGACTAGTGTTGTGGTGACCAGAGTGTGCCCTGGATATTGAGCTTGGCCTCCCCTTTGTTCTGTGGTTGTCTCTGCCATGTCAGGGGTGGGGTGTTCTCCCTAGTTGTTGGAGTAGACACCCCCAGATCTTTTTCTTAGCTGTGTTTCTGATCTGCCATGTGAGGTAGGCATGTTTGGAGTGCTACCCCTGGGAGAGAAGCCACTGAGTATTCCTCCTCTGGAGATTTCACCTGTGAGCATGTTCTGTTGTGTCACCTTTTACCTGTTGTGTGAGCTCACAAATTACTCTCTTGTTGACACTGCTCTTGGCCCCACCTTAACCATGGGTATGCGGGCAATTGTCTCTGGTGTCTCTCAGGCATTGTTTTTACCAGGCCACCAGTGTAGATCCACTGAAATCAGGTCCCAGGATTGCAGTAATCATGGATCTGGACCCACTGTGGGAGCTATTGGGGCATCTCAGACTCTGTCCTGGCCCAACCCCCATATGTGTGTGCCACAAAGTCCATAGCTGCCAAAGCTAGACCCATCTCAGTTGCAGGAGCATTTGTTGTCCATTCAGATGTTCTGCGGGAGCTGAGACAACCAAGCCAGTCGTGGGAGTTTAATCTGGTGTTCACACAGTAGCTGATTTTAATTTTTA
This sequence comes from Mesoplodon bidens, assembly GCF_964165515.1. NCBI lineage: Eukaryota > Metazoa > Chordata > Mammalia > Artiodactyla > Ziphiidae > Mesoplodon > Mesoplodon bidens. The sequence goes on from NC_138167.1 coordinate 28,531,195, forward strand.
TTAGAAAATTTGATTTACTATTATGAATCTTTGATGTAAAATAGAAATATAGGCTAATTATTACTGCTTAAAAACATCTTTCTCTGCTAAACAAGATCTTTGATTACATGATGTCTGTGGAGAAAAATGACTAATTAAGTATAACCTAAATTGATAAAAGCTTGAGGGCCCTGACCTAACCTTCATCTAAAACCTAGGAGAAAATTTGTGAATCAGAAATCACTAGCTTAGGGCTTCCCTGGTGGCGCAGTGGTTGAGAGTCCGCCTGCCGATGCAGGGGACACGGGTTCGTGCCCCGATCCCGGAAGATCCCACATGCCGCGGAGCGGCTGGGCCCGCGAGCCATGGCCGCGGAGCCTGTGTGTCCGGAGCCTGTGCTCCGCAACGGGAGAGGCCACAGCAGTGAGAGGCCCGCGTACCGCAAAAAAAAAAAAAAAAAAAAAAAAAAAGAAATCACTAGCTGTCTTAAAAACAATAATAGGAAAATATTTATGGCAGGGTATCTTGGAACTGGGTCAAATGCTCAAGCATAATATCACCTACTAATCTCTTTCACTCCCTTTTTCTTCCCTTCCTTCTCTTTTTTCCCTTCCTCCCTCTCTCTGCTACCTCCCTCTGTCATACACACACACACTGACTCACACATGCAAATATACAAATATACATGTAGACCAGTAATTGTACACTGACTGAGTTACTCTCCTATCACATCTCACCATCCTACTCAAAAACAGTATTGGTGGTATAGTAGTGAGAATTAACTGCCTTCCTATTCACAAACAACCCTCCTCAGATACTCCCCAAGCAGGAAGCTTGACCATAACAAGAAGACCGAGTCCCTAGCTCAGTCTCCTGGGAGGAAGTGCCTGTTACCTCAACAGTTTTTCTGTCTGGAAACTGTTGGCAGAATATATCCTCCACCAATGAAAAGAGTAATTATATCCTGTGGAGCAGGAATTTCAACAAACTTCTGCCAGGAAGGTGGTACTTGACTCCTCTAGCACAGAAAAAGCCAAAGTTAATCACTCCACTTATGTAACTGGGAAAAAGTAACATTCAGGAGACACAGGAAGTTGAAATCCAAACTTCCATTTAAATTCAACAAAAAGTCTGTTGAATTCAGTAATAAGAAGGGTGACTTAAATGCCTAATTCAGTGTTAATAAAAGAAAAAAGTGCACAAGCATCAATATGTAAAATGCATAAAAGCAGAATTCTTTAGTATATATTTATTTCAGAAGTTCAATTATGTAACCACATTTGCTTACTAAAATGTCATAAAAAATAATACAAGTTAAGATGATGACATTGGGTTCTAAAGTATTAAAATCTGATATAATAACACTTTTTGTGAGCATTTTTATTATACTATTTTTAAAAGTTTGATTTTATTATGAAATTTAAGGCAAATATTTATGGAAATTTATGAAGTACCTCTACAGAATATAGTTTGAAAATCATTGATTTAATTGTTTAAGACCATATAATTATCTGACCACAAGAATGGAGAATTTTTAATAACACTTCCCCAGTCAGAGCTAACTGATAATTTAAAAATAGATTGCATATTCTTTATTCTAGTTGGGAATTAGTCAAAATTTATTCCTGTAAGGATTTCTTGAAAATGGAGCAAGATTAGCCAATGCTCATCAAAACATACTGGAAGAATGGGAGAAGTGAATTCAGCTCTAGTAGAGCTGTCACATTGGTTCCCCTCATATTTTACCAATCTCCCCCACCATTGAAACCAATGCTCTCACTGTCTAGGAGACTAGATGTGGCTGGGTGGAAAACATGAGTTAGCTCAATGATATTATATTTCTTGGGAAACTGAACTATAAAACATGAAAAGAGCTTGCCACTGGTCACAGAAACACAAAGGATGTATAAAAAATATGTCTCTTGCTGAGGCCAAAGAGTCCATTACAAGCTGAGGCCCTTTGGAAGACAGTTGTTAGAAAAACAAAAATGGTCCCATGGAATGCTGAGCCATGATAATGGCACACTGTGCTGAAATTTCACAAACTTTTGCAACTGAATCCTGAACTTCTCCACGAAATTCAGAGCTATTAAAGTTGCTGTCCTCAGATTTCCATTAGATTTCCTTTGTTAGTTCATGTGCATCCCTATAATAAACCCCATACTTGAGCTAGCTTGACTGGATTTCTTGCAAGAAAAAGTACCTGATTCATGGATTATAATCTCTATGACACTCTGCTATATAGAAACATCACCTTTGAGAATCGTTTGCTTTAAAGAATTTAAATGTCTGCATAAAATAAGCCCATTCTCCTTCTAAAAATAAAAATTTATCTCACCTTAAATATTTACCAATATATGTATGACCCAATTCTACTATTTTGAGAAGAGTAAACAATTCTAAACAAAGGCTTTCACAAAGAATCAAGCCAAAATAATATTGTCCAAGACTCTAGAAGTCATATAGAAACAGTGAAAAAAATACCATATAAATCTTTGAGTTATGGATTTACGTTATCTGTTCTACACATTTTACTGTATAAAATTGAACCAGGATGCTTCAGGAAAATACACATGCAAGATCTTGTCCCCTTTGGAAAAAAGAAAACATTTGACTTTTCAAAATATTTTGTTTAATTAACTTATTCCAGTTAAAGAAGATTTGACTCTCTGGATATTGAATTCCATATTATTTATCATTAATACCAAGTGCTAGTCAGCTTATACATGCAGTAGAGCTAGAGAATCACCATGAAACATGCATGACCTATCAGAAAATATATTTCACATCTACATTATGGAATTTCAGTTTTCACTGCTCATGATTTCTAAATAGCCTAATTGGGTTTTATTTTAAAATATTAATGTCTCACTAAAATGTACATATATTCTATTTTAACTATGCAATTACTTTGTATCATTTTAGCTCAATAGCCATTGTCATATAGTTATGAAAAATGTAATATATAAAACATTTATTTTTTATTTAAAAATTTTTTTGAGTTCTTACTAAGTGCAGGCCATTTATGTGTATGTGTATATATATATATATATATATATATATATATATATATATATATATATATGTTAATCCTGTGGCAAGGTCAATAGCATCCAGAAGTATAGAAAATATTTGCTTTGAAGAATCCATATAGGTCCAATTTCAGTTCATGTGTAGCTGTGAGAAATTCACCAAAGCTAGAGAAATTTGACATAATAAATAGGAAACCTTGAAAATTTTTTTCCTACCTCTGGGAATTGTAATATTTTGTCCTGGAAGTAAATACAAATTTGTTGTGAAATGAAATGGAAACAGATTTGTGACATCCAACATGCCCACTCATGACATCCAACATGCCCACTTGCCTGCATGAGTAGCTTTCACCCCCAGTTCTACCAGATTATATTCATATTATCCTTTCCACTTGTGAATAAAATATGAGTAAGACTGCTATCTGGAATCTTGAGGTAAAGGCAAAATATATTTGAATAAGGAATTTGGGGGTTTTTCTTTTACAAAAAGATAATGAAGCAACTGATGTTCTCAGAATACACTTCCTTTCTGTTACATTGACATATGTGAAAAAGGAACTTTATTCTTTTTATTATAGTATATATTTGGGGAATCTATAGCATATATATGCAAATTATTTTGACACTGATTTCAGAATTTCTGAGTAGCAGAAATATATTTTAATTTTGTTCTGAGGTATATTTTATGTCAGGTAAAATTAATTGTTATCAAATATAAGAATTAAAATGATGTAAGATGGGTTTCCCTGGTGGCGCAGTGGTTGAGAGTCCGCCTGCCGATGCAGGGGACACGGGTTCGTGCCCCGGTCTGGGAAGATCCCACATGCCGCGGAGCGGCTGGGCCCGTGAGCCATGGCCATTGAGCCTGTGCGTCCGGAGCCTGTGCTCTGCAATGGGAGAGGCCACAACAGTGAGAGGCCCACATACCGCAAAAAAAAAAAAAAATGATGTAAGAAAAATAGGAGATTATGGCAAGCCCGGATTGGTTGCAAGTATCAAATCGTACCAATTTAAACTGCTGTAAACAACTGTATTGTACTGATATAAAAATCTAGTACTTACCTCTTCAAGAAATGGAGCAATCATGAAAGCTGACCCCAAACGAATGTTCTATCAATTTCATGAGCCTGATGATCTAATGTAAATCTAGATTTTTAGGATGGAAAACCATTAATTTAATCAAGTGAACATCTTTGTATAAATAACTAGTCTTACTCAACCACCTCAGGTTCATGGTGATCAACACCAAGAAGACCAAAAAGATAAAAACGGAGTACAGTTTAGGGTATAATATGCTTATGTGTTTAGGAAAAAAAATTTAACCCTCAAATGAAGCAATTGGATCAGTTTTCTTTCCTGATGAAAAGATAAATGAATATTAAAGCTAAGATCAAAATAGTGCCAAGTAATTAAATTGTCTTGAGTTTTTGTTGTTTTTCCTTTTTGCATTCTAAACAGCCTTCAAGGATCCAGCATCAAACCTACCTAATTCACAAAGCTGTTTCCATTTCATTTCACAATGACTTGCCTTTCTTTGAATTTTTACAGCACTTTATAGAGCCTATGCCACACAATCAGGATACAAATATATCATGTTCTATATTACACTTTCAAATCTGTTAGTTGTTATCTTCCCAGTACTGTGTGGGCAGAGACCAGGCTTCATTCCTTTTCTATACTCCATACTATTTAGACAGAAATACTCAGCCTTTGCTCTTTGTTAATTGATTGAAAGTGTTTTCTTAACTCAATTCTTCAAATTTGTAAATTATTTCTAATCACCATCAGAGGGTGAAAACAAGTTTTCTTCTTTTTTAATCCCCCAAATAATTTCCTTACTAGGAGAACCCAGGCTTTCAGGATCTCTGTGGTGGAAAATGAAGACTAGAGTCATTATTAAAAGTTATTTACTCATGCATTAATCCTTAGAATACTGTATTTCCAGTGACCTGAGAATAGTAGAAGAGGGTATATAAGTAAGGCAGAGATAAATATCCATTCCTTAAGGCAGAACAGAAAATTGCAGTAAACTCTTCTCCAAATGCTCCAGGATCTTATTCCTATAAAATACAAACATTTCAATAGACCTGAGTTGGGAGTGTTATGTTTTTTTCTCTTGGGGGGATTAGAGAGAAGCAGAACATTTTAAAATATTATTTCTTTATACCTGAAAGCCTTTCGCCAGATTATTGCAGAGTTGTTTCTCAATTAAATACACTCTATAAAGTTTACATATTATACTGTGTAGTATATAGTTTGTATACCCAACTAAGAGCAAAGTTTCAAATCATCTAGATGAAAGATCATTACCAGACCTTCTCCTTAAGAGAGAGGGAAGATTCACAGCCATTTCACTGAGGAATGATTTTGCCTTCCAACTGAAGAATCTTATATTAAATCATAATATAATATCTGCCTAACATCAAAACAAAAACTTGATGTTTGGTAATTACTGAGCTACTAAGGAAAAATAACTAAATATATCATAGGTTTGTCTGCTGCTAACTTTTTTTTTTTTTTTTTTTTTTTTTGTGGTACACGGGCCTCTCCCGTTGTGGAGCACAGGCTCCGGACGCACAGGCGCTGAGTGGCCATGGCTCACGGGCCCAGCTGCTCCGCGGCATGTGGGATCTTCCCGGACCGGGGAACGAACCCGCGTCCCCTGCATCGGCAGGCAGACTCTCAACCACTGCGCCACCAGGGAAGCCCTGCTGCTAACTTTTTAAAGGCAAAACTTTTAACAGGTTATTTTAAATGATGCAATGTGCCCTTTTTCTTTTAGAATTATAAGTAATGCATTTTCCTTTTTAAAATTATATTTATTTATTTTTTATTAAAGTATAATTGACTTACAATATTATATTAGTTTCAGGTGTACAACAGTGTGATTTTATATTTTTTATGAAGTCTAGTTGATTTACAATACTATGTTAGTTTCAGGTATACAGCATAATGATTCAGTATTTTTACAGATTACACTTCATTAAAAGGTATTACAAGAAAATGGCTATAATTCCCTGTGATATTCAATATATCCTTGTTGCTTACCTATTGTTTACATAGAAGTTTATGTCTCTCAACCCAATACTCATAATTTGTCCCCTCCCTTTTTTCTCCTCTTCAGTAAACACTAGTTTGTTTTCTATATCTATGAGTATGTTTCTGTTTTGCATATATACTTATTTGTATTATTTTTTTTTAATATACATATAAGTGATATCATATAGCATTTGTCTTTCTCTGTTATTTAAATAAGCATAATATTCTCTAGGTCCATCCAGATTGCTGCAAATGGCAGAATTCCTTCTTTTTTTATAGCTGAGTAATATTCCACTGTGTGTGTGTGTGTATATATAGATATATAGATATAGATATAGATATAGATATGACACATCTTCTTTATCCATTCACCTGTTGATGGGAATGTGGGTTGCTTCCATATCCTGGGTATTGTAAATAGTGCTGCTATGAACACTGGGGTGCATGTATCTTTTCAAATTAGTGTTTTCATTTTTTTCCAGATAAATATCCAGGAGTGGAAATGATGGATCATATGGTAGTTCAATTTTTAGTTTTCTTAGGAACCTCCATATTTTACTCCATAGTGGCTGCATAAATTTATATTTCCACCAACAGAGTACAATTGCTCCCTTTTCTCCACATCCTCTCCAAAAATTGTTATTTGTAGATGTTTTGATAATAGCCGTTTGGCAGGTGTGAGGCGATACCTCATTGGTGTTTTAATTTACATTTCTCTAGTAATTAGTGATGTTGAGCATCTTTTCATGCACCTGTTAGCCATCCATATGTTTTCTTTGGAAAAATGTCTATTCAGGTCTTCTGCAAATTTTTGATTGTGCTGTTTTTACTTTTTATTTGTTTTGATATTGAGCTCAGTGAGCTGTTTATATATTTTGGCTATTAACCCCTTAGGGTTAGGGTTAGGGTCATATTATTTGCAAATATTTTCTCCCATTCCATAGGTTGTCTTTTCATTTTCTAGATGGTTTCTTTTACTGTGCAAAATCTTTTAAGTTTAAATAAGTCCCATTTGCTTATTTTTGCCTTTTTTTTCTTTTGCATTATGAGACAGATCCAAAAAAATTGCTGCAATTTATGTCAAAGAGTGTTCTGCCTAGTTTCTCTTCTAGGAGTTTTATGGTGTCATGTCTTACATTTAAGTCTTTAATTCATTTTGAGTATACTTTTTTTATATTGCATGAGGAAATGCTCTAATTTCATTGTTTTACATGTGGCTGTCCAATTATTGAAGGGACTGTCTTTTCTCCATTGCATATCCTTGCTTATTCTTTCATAGATTAATTAACTATAGGTGCATGAGTTTTCTTCTGGGCTCTCTATTCTGTTCCATTGATCTATGCATTTGTGATTGTGTCAGTATCATGTTGTTTTGATTACTCTAGCTTTGCAGTATAGTCTGAAGACTGGGCACTTTATACCTCTAGCTTTGTTCTTTGTTTTCAAGATTGCTTTTGTGATTCAGGGTCTTTTGTGGTTTATATGAATTTTAGGATTATATGTTCAAGTTCTGTGAAAAATGTCATGGTTATTATGATAGGGATCACATTAAATCTGTTGATTGCTTTGGGCAGTATGGTCAGTTTAACAATATTAATTCTTCCAATCCAAGAGCATGGGATATCATTACATTTCTTTGTATCATCTTTGATTTCCTTCAGCAATATTTTAGCATTTTCATTATATAGTTCTTTCACCTCCTCGTTTATATTTATTCCTAGATAGTTTATGCTTTTTGATGTGATTTTAAATGGGATTGGTTTTTTTTTTCTCTTTCTGAGAGTTCATTATTAGTGTGTAAAATGCAACAGATTTCTGTATATTGCTCTTGGCTCCTACAACTTTGCTAAGTTCATTTATTAGTTCTAATAATTTTGGGGTGGAGAGTTTAGGGTTTTCTACAAAAAATATCAGGTCATCTGCAAATAATAATAGTTTTACTTCTTCCATTCTAATTAGGAGTCCTTTAATTTATTTTTCTTGTCTGATTGTTGTGGCTAGGACTTCCAAAACTATGTTGATGAAAGTCATGAGAGTGGGCATCCTTGTCCTGCTTCTGGTTGTAGAGGGAATAATTTAAGTTTTTCAGAATTAAGTATGATGTTAGCTGTGGGTTTGTCACATCTAGCCTTTATTATGTTGAGGTATGCTTTCTCTATGTCCACTTTTAGGAGAGTTTTTATCATAAATCGATGTTGAATTTGGTCAAAAGCTTTTTCTGTATCTATTGAGATGACCATATGGTTTTTATTCTTCAATTTGTTACTTCAATTTGTTATTCTTCAATTTCACACTGAATGATTTGCAGATATTGAAAAGTTCTTGCATCCCTTTAATAAATCCCACTTGATCATGGTTTATGATTCTTTTGATGTATTGTTGGGTTTGGTTTGCTAATATTTTGTTAAAGATTTTTGCATCTGTTCATCAGTGATATTGACATGTAAATTTCTTTTTTGTGTGTGATTTCTTTCTCTGCTTTTGGTATGAGGGTGATGCTGGCCTTGTAGAATGAGTTTGGAAGTGTTCCTCCCTCTGCAATTTCTTGGAAGAGTTTGAGGAGGATGGGTGTTAACTCTTCTGTAAATGTTTGGTAGAATTTGCCTGTGAAGTCACCTGGTCTTGGACTTTTGTTTATTGGGAGTTTTTCTATTACTGATTCAATTTCATTACTGGTAGTTGGTCTGTTCATGTTTTCTCTTTCTTCCTGGTTCAGCATTCAGAGATTGTACATTTCTTCTAGGAATGTGACCATTTCTTCTAGTTTGTCCATTTTATTGGCATATAGTTGTTCATCTTTTAAGATTCTTTGTATATTTGTGGTGTCAGTTGTAACTTCTCTTTTATTTCTGTTTTTATGTAAGTGAGCCCTCTCCATTGTTCTCTTGATGAGTCTGGCTAAAATTTTATCAATTTTTAAAAGCTTTTCAGAGAACCAGATTTTAATTTCTTTGATCTTTTCTATTTTTCCTTTTTTAGTCTTTGTTTCATTTATTTCTACTCAGATTTTTTAAAGTTTTTTCCTTCTCATAACTTTGGGTTTTGTTTGTTTCTCATTCTTTGGTTCTTTTAGGTGCAATGTTAGGCTGTTTGAGACCCTTGTTGTTTCCTGAGGTAAGCCTGTATCAATATAAGCTTCCCTTTTAGAAGAGCTTTTGCTTATTCCCATATGTTTTGTATTGTATTTTTGTTTTGATTTGTCTTTAGGTTTTTTAAATTTTAATTTCCTCAGTGATTCATTGGTTGTTTAGTAGCATATCATTTAGCCTCCACGTGTATCTGTTTTGCAATTTTTTTCTTGTAAAAAACTAGAAAATTTCTAGTCTCCTAGTGTTGTGGTCAAAAAGATACTTGATATGATTTCAATCTTACTAAATTTACTGAGGTTTGTTTTGTGACCTAGCCTGTGATGTATCCTGGGGGATGTTCCACGTGCACCTGAAAAGAATGTGTATTCTCCTGCTTTCAGATGGAATTTCCCATATATATCAATTAAGTCCATTAGATCTAATTGTCATTTGAGATGAATGTTTCTTTGTTGAATTTCTGTCTGGATGATCTGTCCACTGATGTAAGTTCAGGGTTAAAGTCCCCAAATATTATTGTGTTACTAATTTCTCCTTTTATGTTCATTAACATTTCCCTTATATATTTTGGTTTGCCAATGTTAGGTCCATATATATTTAAAATTGTTATACCTTCTCCAGTTGTTCCCTTGATCATTATGTAGTGTCTTTCTTTGTCTCTATTTAACAGTCTATTTAAAAGTTTATTGTGTCTGATATAAATATTGCTAATTTGGGATTCTTTTGATTTCAATTTGCATGGAATAACTTTTCCCATTTCCTCACTTTTAGTCTTTGTGTGTCTCCAGACCTGAAGTGAGTCTCTTCTAGGCAGCATATATACAGGTCTTGTTTTTTGTAGCTATTTAGCTGTTCTATGCTTTTTAATTTGAACCTCAAATGCATTTATATTTAAGGCAATCATTGATATATATGTTCTTGTTTCCATTTTGTTAATTATTTGGGGCATTGTTTTTGTAAGTCCTTTCCTTCCTTTTCTTTTTTTGTTCACTCTTTTCTTCTGATTTGATGAACATTTTTACTGTTATGTTTGAATTCTTTTTTCTTTTTTTGTGTGTATCTGTTATAAATTTTTTGTTTTAGTTTACTATGACTTTTTATATGGGAATTTATCTATCTATGTACATTATTGTATTAAGTTGCTGTTGTCTTAATTTCAAATGCATTTAAAAGCCTTGCCTTTGTACTCTCCTCCCCTCACAATGACTGTTTCTGATAACATATTTTACACCTAATTTTTTTTGTATACCTTAATTGCTTATTGTGGATCTAGAGGATTTTACTACTTTTTTCATTTAACCTTCCTACTAGCTTTTTTTTTTCACCTTTCTTTTTAATTAGTTTCTGCTTTATAACAAAGTGAATCAGCCTACTAGCTTTGTTTGTGGATGATATCCTATCTTTATTGTATGTTTGCCTTTACTGATACAATATTTCTATTTCATAATTTTCTTGTTTTTATTCATGGCCTTTTCTTTTTCACCTAGAGAAGTTCCTTTAACATTTGTTGTAAAGCTGTTTTCATGGTACTGATTTTTTTCAGCTTTTGCTTGGCCACAAAGCTTTTGATGTCTCCATCAAATCTGAACAAGAGTTTTGATGTAGATTATTATTGATCATAGGCTTTTCCCTTTCATCACCTAAAATACATCATGTCACTCCCTTCTGGCCTGAGTAATCAGCTGATAGCCTTATGGGAGTTCCTTTGTATGTTATTTTTGATTTTCCCTTGTTGATTTTAATATTCATTTTAATTACAGTGTATCTTGTTGTGTTCTTCTTTGGGTTCATCCTGTACGGGACTCTCTGAGCTTCCTGGATTTGGGTAACTCATTCCTTTCCCAGGTTAGGGAAGTTTTCAGCTATTATATCTTCATATATGTTCTCAGCCTCTTTCTCTCTCTCTTCTCCTTCTGGGACATCTATAATGCAAATAATAGTGTGTTTAATGTTGTCCCAGAGGTCTCTTAAGCTGTCCTTATTTCTTTTCATACGTTTTTCTTTTTCTCTTCTGCATCAGAGATATTCACTACCCATCTTTCAGTTTGTTGATTCATTCCTATACATCACTTGGTCTACTGTTTATTCCTTCTAGTATATTTTTCATTTTAGTTATTGTATACTTCACCTCTTTTTGGTTATTCTTTATGTTTTCTAACACTTTGTTAAAAACTTTTAACTTCTCACTCTTTTCATCCATTCTTCTCCCAAGTTCCTTGATCATCTTTATGATCATACCCTGAACTCTTTCTCAGGTAAATTTCCTATCTCCACTTTACTTAGTTCTTCTTCTGGGGTTTTATCTTGTTACTTCATCTTGAATATATTCCTCTGTTGCCTCATTTTGCCCAAGTTGCTGTTTATATTTTTATGTATCTAGTAGCTTAGTAATATTTCCTGACCTTGGTGAAGTGACCTATTGTAGGAGATGGCTTATGCATCTCAGAAGCACACTTCTCTTTTGTCACCTAAGCTGTGTGCTCTAGAGTTTCCCCCTAAGAGGGCTGCATAGGTCTTTCTGTTGGGCAAGCTGACTATGTGGGCAGTCTGATAGGCTTGTTTTGTTCCTGTTCCAGTTGACTGCCAGGCCCTGCACTGTGTGGAGACCGTTGGTTGCTGGTTGGCAGGGCCTGGTCATGAGGTGGCTGACTGCAGAGCTCCAGGAGACATTGTGGTTAGTGCTGACTCACTGGTAGGTGGAGTCAGTGTTCAAAAGATTCTGGGTCTTTTGTCCACCCACTGTTGGATGAAACCAGTTTCTGGGATTGGTGCTGGACTACTGGTCAGCATAACCATGTCCTGAAGTCTGGCTGCAGGTCTCTGGGATCCCATAGCTGGTGTCAGATCACTGGTGCTTGGAAGCAGTTTCCTACTTAGTTAGATTTAGGATATAGGATGCCCTGAAGCTTCTGTTGGCCTGCTAGTAGTAGGGCCAGAGCCCAGCTGTCCCAGGGCAGTTTCTGGCCTGCTGTGAGCAAGCCATGTTGGCAGGCTACAGGATTTTAATTTTCTAACCTCTGGTGTCTGCCTGCTGGGGCATAAGCCTTGTCCAGGTGCTAGAGTAGGCTTACTGGAGTGTGGAGTCAGTGGATCCCTACCGGTGGGTGAAGCAGGGTCCTGTGCCTTTTGGTGGGCAAGGCCACTTCTAGAGGAACGTCTAGAGGCAGATATGTGCTCAGGAAGTCTTTAGCCAGGCTCTCTGCTGATGTGTGGGTCTGTGTCCCCACCCAGTTAATTGCTTGGCCTGAGGATTCCCAGCACTGGTGCCCACAGGCTATTGAGTGGGTCCAGGTCTTAGTGCTAATGAGCTAGAGGGAGGATTTCACAATGGTGCTCCCCACAACCAGTGTATATACAATAGAAGGAACTCCCAAGAATGCTTGCCAACTTTCTATTTCCCCAGGGTAAGTCACAGCCACACACACCCCACCACACACACACACCCTGCTGTTCCTGGAAACTCCAAGACTAGCAAGTAGGTCTGGCCCAGGACTCCTATCGAATTATTGATTTTGCCCTGGATCCTGGTGCATGTGAGATTTTGTGTACGACCTTTAAGAGTGAAGTCTCTATTTCCTCTAGTCCTTTGGGACTTCTAAAATTATGCCCCTCTGAACTTCAAGGCCAAATGCTCTGGGAACTTATCTTCCTTGTGCAGGACCCCTAGGCTGGGGATCCTGACATTGAGCTGAGAACTCTCACTCTTGTAGGAAAACATCTGCAATATAATTATTATTCAGTTTGTGGATTGCTCACCACAGGGGTATGTGACATGATTATATTGAGAGTTCTCCACCTCTCCTGCCCATCTTACCTTGGTTCCTTATTTATGTCTTTGGCTATAGAAGATCTTTTCTGGTAAGTTCCAGTCTTTTCCATTAATGGTTGTTCTGCATATAGTTTTGATTTTGGTGTGCTCCTGAGAGAAGGTAAGGTCAGGTTCTTTCTACTCAGCCATCTTGGCGGATCACCACCAGTGTTACAGTTTAATTTTTTGAATTATTTTATAGTAGTTTATTGTTTCTTCCTTCCTTTGCTCTCTTCTCTTCTGATTTGAAAAATATCCTTAGTGTTATGTTTGTATTCCTTTCTCCTTTTTTTGTGTGTGTATCTATTATATAATTTTGTTTCTTAAATATAAAGTTCATATAACACACACACACACACACACACGAACACACACATGATTATTTTAAGTAGATGATCTAAGTTTGAACACATTCTAACAACCTTGCATATTTACTCCCCCCACTCCATGTTTAATATTTCTGATATCATATGTTACATCTTTCTGTTTTTGTGTCCATTAGCTACTTATTGTGGATAAAGATACTTTTACTACTTTTGTTTAAACTCCCTACTAGCTTTATAAGTTGTTGATCTACTATCTTTACTGCATGTTCACCATTACCAATGGGATTTTTTCTTTCATAATTTTCATATTTCTTGTTGTGGTATTTTCTTTTCCACTTAGAGAAATCCCTTTAACATTTCTCATAAAGATTGTTTAGTGGTGCCAACATTTTCTTGTCTGTAAAATTATTTATCTGACCTTTAAATCTGAATGATAGCCTTTTGAGTAGAGTATTCTTAGTTGGAGTTTTTTTTTCCTTTCATCACTCTGAATATTCATGTCACTCCCTTCTGACTTACAATATTTCTGCTGAAAATTCAGCTTATAGTCTTATGGCAGTTGCCTCGTGCAAAACTAGCTGATTTTCCTTTAGCACCTTTAAGATTCTCTCTCTGTCTTTATTATTTACCGTTTTAATTACAGTGTGTCTTGATGTGATCTTCTTTGAGTTTATCTTGTTTGGTATCCCTTTACTTTCTAGAGCTGAATGTCTGTTTTCTCTCCCTAGTTAGGGAATTATTTAGCTTTTATTTCTTCAAATAAGTTATCTGCCCTTTATCTCCCTTTTATCCTTCTTAGACCCCCATACTGCAAATTTTAGTACACTTGATGTTGTCCCAGAAGCCTCTTAAACTATCCCCATTAAATTTTTTTTCATTTTATCTTGTGTGACTCACACTACTCTATCTTGTAATTCACTGCTCCATTCATCTGTATCATCTAATCTACTGTTGATACCTTCTAGTGTATTTTTAAATTTCAGTTATTGCGTTCTGAAGGTCTGTTTGGTTCTTCTTTATGTTTTTAACTCTTTGTTAAATTTCTCATTGGGTTTGTTCTTTCTTTTCTGAGTTCATTGATCTTGTTTATGATTATTACATTGAACTCCTTATTAGGTAGATTGCTTATCTCCACTTTGTTTAGTTCTTTTTCTGAGGTTTTGTCTTTTTCCTCCCTCTCCTCATTTTGCCTAATTCTCTGTGTTTATCTTTATGTGTTAGGTAGGTCAGTTATGTTTCCCAATCTTGGATAAGTGACCTTATGTAGAAGACATACTATGGAGCCCAGAAACACCCTTCACTCTGGTCACCAGAACTATAAGCTCTAGAGGTGCCCCTATGTGGTCTGTTTGGGCTCTTCTGCTGTGTTTTGACAACTACTGTGGGTACACTGGTAGGTGAACTGGTCTCTGGCCCAGTTGGCTACCAGGTCCTGACTTGTGAGTTGCAGCCAGCCCAGTGGTACATGGTCTTGGGTCCTGGCATGGTTGACAGCATGGCTTAGGTTGTCCCTGTTGGGAGGGGTTGGATTCCAGGCTGACTGCCTGTGGGTCCCTGTGTTTCCCAGGGCTGGTGGCAGCCTGCTGGTGGGTGAGTAAGCACCTGGTTCTAATAAGCTATAGGGAAGACTCCAGAATTGTGTCTGCCAGCTCCAGTGTTCTCGTGGTGGAATTAATACTCAAAAATAAATTCTACCAATATCTATGATGTCCCAAAGGGAAGTCCCAGTTGCCTCCTGCCTCTCCAGAATGCTCTCCAAGCTCAGCAAGTGTGTCTGATTCAGGTTCCTTTTAAATTACTGCCTCTGCACTGGGACATGTACTATGTGAGGTTTTGTGCATACCGTTTAAGAGTAGAGTCTTTCTTTCCTACAGCCCTCCAGTTCTGCAGTACACAAGCCCCACTAACCATTAAAGACAGGTCTCATCTTCTTTGTGAAGGATCCCCAGGCTGGACAGTCCAATGTGGCATTCAGACCCCTTGCTCCTTGGGGAAAAGCTCTGCAGTTGTGATTATTTTCCCACTTGTGGGTCTCCTACACAGAGCTGTTGATCTTGACTTTACCATGTCTCTGTCCTTCCTACTTGTCTTATTGTAGTTCCTTCTTTGTATCTTTAGTTGTGGAAAATCTTCTGCTAGCTTTCAGATCACTCTCATAGAGAGTTGTTCTGTAAATATTTGTAATTTTAGTATGCCCTTGGAAGGAAGTAAATTCAGGTCTTCCTACTTCACCATCTTGGCTGCAGCTCATGAACAATGTATTTTCAAGAGCAATTTTAGAAAAGCTATTTCTCCAACAATTATTTCTGGTAATTCCCTCACAGTTTTTAATAAAATTTATGCCATGTAAATTTTTCAAAGACCCAGTCACATATTTCCACAGCTATTTTTAAAAACAGTTTGATTTTTGATTTATGTAATATATATATATATATATATATATATATATATATATATATATATCCTATTTACAGGTTAATACTGAATATTGCAGTTATCATTTTTAGTTAACTCTCATGAACCTTATTATGGATTGAATTATGGTTTCTGCAAAAGGGATAATATACCCCAACTTGCATCCAATGCTGTCACAGTTCCTAAGTTGTCTCTTCATTAAACTCATATATATCAACTCCAATCTGGGAAAGATTTTCATGATTTCAAAATATTTCACATTGATTTTGCCATAAAATCTTCACTGAAAAATTTCAGGTTACATTATTTTTAATGTCAAACATGTTTAAGACCACAAAGATAATATTTGCATACTGAGGGATCTGGAAGTATAAAAATGCTATTTGAAGAGAGCATGTGAAATAAAATAGTGACCAGTCCCTCATGTACAGTCTTGATTAAATGAAAACTATGAGTTACCATAGTGTAAGCAAGGGGTCTTTTGAGTAATCCAATATATCTTAGAATGTTTTTTTTTCAAGTGCAGTCTGTCAATTTTCTGCTGCAATATGAGAAGTTAATGACACAGAACATTTAGCTAATCCAAGAGCCTTAGTGGCTAACCACTCAGGCTGGAAAAAAGGCCCCAAGATTATTGCACCTGACTATGCTCTCCTTTTTTATCATATAAAATTAGATACTTTGATTCCTGACATCTAATGAAGGACTTGCTCAGTCTTCAAATTGTTTTATTCTAGAGTCCCTCTTGTTCTCTCAGAAATATAATCTTTAACCCCCAAACTTCAATTAATTTCAAAGTTTGTAGGCCAAAATATTATGAAGAATTAAAGCATTGGGTCATAAAATGTGACAGTTGTAATAAAAGTGTTAGTTCCCCAAACCATGGAGGCTGTGGTCTATACTCTCTTAAAATTATAAAATCTTTGATGGAAAGAGACCAAGTTATGCTCCCTTCCTCTCCGAGCCTGCTTAAGTTATAAATTTTGACTTAGTTTCTGGTTCAGACAAAACTTGAAGCTACACTTCCTTTTCAATATTTATTTAGCAATTTTTCTTTGAAAGTATCTAATCCATCACTGAACAACAAATGCAATTCTCACTAAATTTGAGAGTTTAGAGAAATTTTATGTGCAGCTTTACAAAATAAAAAAAATAATGCTATTTTTTTCTCATAAAAAGTCCTTGGGATATGGGGAATTTACTAAAATAAAACTTTAGAATTTGTTGACACAGCAGCACATTCTTTAATAACATTTTTTTTCTTTATAACCAGGGCTCAAATAAGAGGAAATATTTTGCTTCTGTTTGGAGTATTTTGCTGTTTTTATTTCACTTCCTCCCTCCACAGATGATATAGACACCTCTCTGAGTGAACTTTCTATCCCTTATTCCAAATTCTGTCCTTTCTTTTTTCCCCCTTATCTGTAAAGCTTATAATAATAGGTTGTAGAAGAGTTGTGGATGGAATAAGGGTAGAGGTAAATGACAGAGGCAATAAACTACTCCAGCTTTACCATGACCAAGTATGTTAGAGACATAAAACAAACAGAAAAAAATAATAATTAAGAAATATATGGTTCTCTTGAGATCTGCATAGGTTGAAGATAACTCTATAGTGGCTAAGTATATTATTTTTAATGCTCTGAAAACAAGTCAACTGTGTTTTATCTACATAGAACTAGGTTTTGCACTCTCAGATAATAGTGATTGACATATAGGCTTTAATATAATTAATTGTTCAATTTTAAAAGTTACATATGGAATTTCCGAGGTTAAATTTTAGCATTCCAATGACTGACATATGCATATCTCTCCAATGTGAAAAGTTGTCACCCAGCCAATCGCCAGTGTATTTCCTGCTTCCAAAAACTGTTGAATGACTCAAAACAAATGTTTACTTTCTTGTAGCATTCTGAGAAACATTAGGGTAAACATAAATAAAAACAACTTTCTTTAGTGTTATTCTAAAAATAATCTGTCCCCCCAAAAAATCCACATATTAAAGTGTATGAACAATTCCCAATTCACATAACTAAAGTATTTTGTCAAAAGTATAAACCTATTTGAACATGAAATGGAAAGAATGAAGAAAAAATAGAAATTATTGTATATAAAACTATTTTATACATTTCATGAAAAAACTGTTAAATCCAATGTTAAACATACAAACCAAATTTTCTTAAACCAAATTCTTCTTATGAATTATACTACAGTTGATTATTGAACAACATGGGTTTGAACTGCACTTGTCCACTTACACGCAGATGTTTTTCAATAAATATGTACTTCTGTACTATACGATGTGGTTGCTTGAATCTGCAGATTTGGAACTAGGGATCCAGAGCACTAACGGTAAAGTTATATGCGATTTTCCACTACACAGGAAGTCAGTGTCCCTAACCTCCCCCTTGTCCAAGGGTCCACCATATAATGAAGATAGTGTAGGGTTTCTCATAGCTGTACATTAGAAAATTCTGCGAGCTTTAAATAGATTCTACACAGTAGCTTTTATATTAATGTTGAAAATGCCAGTAATTTTTTTGAAAAAATGATTATATTTCCTTAATAAAACCTTACATGTATATGAAAAAAATATTTGTGTAGATTTTTAGCAACATTATTATAAGGTTTTGCTTTGTTTATTCTTTTGTTTAAATTTAACTTACATTTTTAACCATCTTTAAATGAAACCTATAAATTAAGAATTAACTGAAATAGGTATTGCAATCAAACAGATCTAGTTTAAACTCTGACATTCATTCCTCAGTATCCTCAAGAGATTGATTCTACCACCTGAAGTGGATACCAAAATCTGGTATGGCCTTCTGTATCAGTTAATTTCACATCCACAGATTCAACCAAACATAGATCATAAACACAGTATATGATCCAGGTTTGGTTGAATCTGCAGATGTGGAACGCACTGATAAAGAGGGCTAACTGTATATTTACTGAAAAAATCCCAGTATAAGTGAAGCCGGGCATTTCAAACCCATGTTGTTCAAGGGCCAAGTGTAATGTAACTTTGAATACATAACTTAACTACTGTAAAGTGGGGTTAATAATGCTTAACCCAACAGTGTTGTAACGTTTAAGTAAAAAAAAAATTTTTTTTTTTAATATGTAGTATCTCTCACAACAGCTAGCACATAAATGTTTGGTAAGGCTCATTTCCTTCCTGCACTTTGTAAACTGTGCCTAGTAGTTACCTCCCCAGATTTGCTTCACCTTAGTTAGACAGCTTGAATCTCAGTTTTAGCCATTATTCACCTAGAACTTCAGGACTAATCATTTTGCCTCTCAGGGGTAAGTAAAATAATGAGGGGAAAGAAAATTGAATTGATAGATTAACTTGAATGACAGAAGCTCTAATAATATATTCAGTAAACAGTCTTTATGCCTTATTGAGGTGAATCTTGTTAATGCTGCCACTTAAAACTACTTTTATGCCTTCTGGGAAGTAATTTTCATTGTTTGAATTTCATTAAGTTCAGAATTTGGAAGTCGTGTTCATTTTATTCTGAGGTATGAAAAGTTTTCAGAAATGCAATTTTTAACACCTAAGAGGAATATAGGTTTAATTTTTATTTTCCTTCTCTGCCTCCTCCTTCTTAATTATTTTCTTGCCTAAATTCTTTTCTGAGTTAAACACATTTAGCAGTTTCTTGGATAACCTAGGTGTGAGTGGTACATTCTAAAATCGAAAGAACTGATTCCTTGCCTTTTCAATAGAAAATTGAAATGGCTTATTAAAATAGGATAAATAAACCTCAAATAGTTGTAAGCCACTTAGCTTATTCCTGTTTTATATCAGTGACATGTGCTTCTTTTTTTTTTAAGTATTGCTGTTTAAAGGTAACTTCTTTCTTATTAGTCAAGAATAATTTATTGGCATATATACTTAATTAGCCATATTTTAAAAATACATATTCAGAATATTGTCTATCAAGTTTACTATATGTTTATTCATTACATTTTCAGTCAAATCAAGACCTAAATATTTTTCAGGAGTAGGAAAGAGAGACCCTGGTTAAATTACACTTATGTTCTTCTTCAGCTCTATAATTCTCTATCATGTTCACCAAACAAATTTCATTAAGTTCTTTGAACTCATAGCTCTAGGAAAATGGCTGTGTTTCAAAGCATAAAAATAGAATTTGGGGCCTCCCTGGTGGCGCAGTGGTTGAGAGTCCGCCTGCCGATGCAGGGGATACGGGTTCGTGCCCCGGTCTGGGAGGATCCCATATGCCGCGGAGCGGCTGGGCCCGTGAGCCATGGCCGCTGGGCCTGCGCATCCGGAGCCTGTGCTCCGCAACGGGAGAGGCCACAACAGTGAGAGGCCCGCATACCGCAAAAAAAAAAAAAAAATAGAATTTGTTTGTATATGACCAAAATAATCAGTTCTATCTTGATCCTCATACCTTAAAAACAGTTTTTCTGAGACTTCACTTTATACTGATAAATCAAAGAAGCTGGCTCTATAATATTCATATATATTTAGCCCATATTTATGAAAAAAATTGTGAAAGCACTATAATAAACCCAAATTAAAGTGAAAACCTGCTTTAGACAGATAGTGATGCAATAAATGGTAATGCAGTGTTCTATACCTGAATCCATGAACCTAATTCTATGAATGCAGGCTAGGAGAGTCTTCTAGTAGACACACACAGGAAAAGAGAGAAATGGTGTAACACAGCAAACCCTCATCTAGAGGAGAAGTATGAATCAGATGGTCACTAAGAAGGTGCTTCAACCTGGGATTGTTAACTCCAGGAGAGAATTGTCTGCCAAATTTTCAGTGTATTGTACTTAGTGTAACAGCATGCACAAATCTTGACTTATGCCTCTAGAAAAAAATGGTGAGAGGGACTTCCCTGGTGGTCCAGTGATTAAGACTTCGCCCTTCTATTGCAGGGGGTAGAGGTTCTATCCCTGGACAGGGAACTAAGATACTTCATGCCATGAGGTGCAGCCAGAACAAAAACAAAAACAAAAAACATGATAAGGACTTTACTCACTCATATTTAACCAGGCTTAAAATGGCTCTATTTAAAGGTGATAGTAAAGTAAAGCAGTATTAGTACACATGCCCCCTAAAAACAGTAGAGTTTATTAAAAACTACTTCATGCATTGTAAAATTGTCCCCAAGTAGTTTACATTTATCTGACACCAAAGATTTTAGCTGTAGTTGTCTTAAACAAGTTTTTATGCTTCTGCTAAGGCCATTCTGATCTGCTTTTGTGCTATTGCAAAATGTTGTTAAAAATACTTGTAAAATTAATGAGAACATTTAATAAAAATAATAAATCAATAAGATAAAACCTTAGAAGAAGAATATTACTTAAAAATATTATCATGCAACATCTAGCTTAAACAGATTTTTTCCTATTTCTTAATGTATACTTCAGTAATAATTTCTGTATATTAACAAACATTTCAACAGTTTACAAATTATTCAAGAGAAAGTAGGTTTTGCTAGTGACCAGCCAAACAAGGAATGTGTATCATAATGATATCTCAGATAAATCTTGGAATTGGGGCATAATATTTTCTCAACCAAAGGTCCACCTGTGATATCTAAGGATGAAATAGAATAAATATACATTCTTAGCACAGTTTAAATACCCTTATTGTAATTTGTTTGTCCTTTTTTACATATAGGCCACCCCTGCTAGTCTATGAGCTTCTTGAGAACATTAAAGTTATTTTCATTAGTGACAACAGTGTTACAATTACATAACAAAAATTTAATAGTATTTTGGATTTATGAGACACAGTGGGGTACTAATATCAAGACTAAATTGAATTTGTCTCAGAATACAAAGTTAACTTAATATTAAAAATCAGGGCTTCCCCGGTGGAGCAGTGGTTGAGAGTCCGCCTGCTGATGCAGGGGACACAGGTTCGTGCCCTGATCCAGGAAGATCCCACAGGCCACGGAGCAGCTGGGCCCATGAGCCATGGCCACTGAGCCTGCACGTCCGGAGCCTGTGCTCCACAGCAGGAGAGGCCACAACAGTGAGAGGCCCGTGTACTGCAAGAAAATAATAATAATAATAAAAAAATTAAAAATCAATCAATATAATTCACATATTAATATATTGAAAAAGAAGCAAATATGGGCCTCCCTGGTGGCGCAGTGGTTGAGAGTCCGCCTGCCGATGCAGGGGATACGGGTTCGTGCCCCGGTCTGGGAGGATCCCATATGCCGCGGAGCGGCTGGGCCCGTGAGCCATGGCCGCTGAGCCTGCGCATCCGGAGCCTGTGCCCCGCAACGGGAGAGGCCACAACAGTGAGAGGCCCGCGTACCGCAAAAAAAAAAAAAAAAAAAAAAGAAAAAGAAGCAAATAATAATCTCAACTGATGTTTTAAAAGTGTTTGATAAAATTCAACTTCATTCATGACAAAATTTATCAGTGAAATAGTAATAAACATTATTAAGATAGTCTACAAAAATACCTATAGTCAAATTCATACATAATTCTGAAATATTAAAAGCATCTCATTGATCCTTAAAAAACTAAAAACAGAGCTACAACATGACCCAGCAATCCCATTCCTAAGCATATATCCAGAGAAAACCATAATTTGAAAGGGTACATACACCCCAATGTTCATTGCAACACTATTTACAATAGCCAGGACATGGAAGCAACACAAGTGTCCATTGACAGAGGAATGGATAAAGAAGATGTGGTACATATATACAATGGAATACTACTCAGCCATAAAAAAGGAACAAAATAGTGTCATTTGCAGAGATGTGGATGGAGCTCGAGATTGCCATACAGAGTGAAGTTAAGTCAGAAAGAGAAAAAAAATATTGTAACATATTGCTTATGTGTGGAATTTAGAAAAATAGTGGAGATGAACTTATTTGCCAGGCAGAAATAGAGACACAGATGTAGAGAAAAAACGTATGGACATCAAGGTGGGAAGGTGGGGTCTGGGGTGGGATCAGCTGGGAAAAAAGTAAAAAACAGTTCATTGAGATTGGGAATAAGAAGGGTGTTGACTATCACCAATTCTGTTCAGTTCTGTCCTGGAATTATTACCCAGTGTAATAAAGCAAGAAAAATAAAACAAAGGTGAAAAGATTAGAACCAATGCTATGCATAATTCATACATGATGTGAATGTCTACATAGAAAATCCTAAAGAATCAAAGGATAAATTATAAGAATTAATATGACAGTATAGTATAGTTTTCTGGAGAAAAAATCAAGTTACAAAACTTGACCAGTTACATTCTATGAATCAGCAACAAATACAAAGGAAATGTTTAAAAAGAAGAGTTTAAAATACTAAGAAAAATGCAGACAAACTAGAAATAAGATTAACCAAATCATTGAAGAGATCAATAAAACCTGAAAATACAATGGAGATGAAAGATGCATAACCTCAGAGATATGTAAAGTAAATACATAATGAACTGACATTTTACACTGACCATATTGGCAAAAATTATGATGACCAAGCAACTGATTGTATTTTCTTGTGAAGCTCTGGTCAAATACCTCCTTGCATTTACTTTCTTTCTTTCCCTGACTCATTTCCCTTCTTTTTCCTTAACCTTCTTGCCTCAGTATTGCTTCCCCTTCCCACCCCCCAAAAAAGCATTTTTACCAGATAAATTTTGCCTCAGTCTCTGTTTTCTTGAAACTCTAAGCTAGCACATCCTCTGTCAACTTTGAAGTTAATGGCCTAAGACTGAATTTTCTTTCCTTCTTTGTTTGCTACTGACAACATTTTGGTTTTTACAGTTTTCCCCCATTTTATTAATTACTGGGGATGGGTAATTCTGGATGTAGAAAGCTATATAATTTTGTTATAATTACCTGGAAGTGTCTAATTGTACTTGACTTTATGCTTACATGTTGGTCACCTTCAGCAGAACTGTGAGCTTTGTACAGACCCCATGGACAAATGGAGCAGATGGTGGTTGTCTAGCATCTTGTACTGTGCATAATAGCTAGCAATAGATCCTTAATCAAGACTATAAAGGATTTTCATACAGAGCATAACTAGGAAATTATATCCCATTTCTACAAAAAAAATTGAACAAGAGGACATAGGTTTAAAGTATAAAAAGTTTATGTTAAATATAAGGAAAAATTACCAAACCAAATAATGACTTTTTCCTGAAGATTTTTAGAAAACAGAAAAGACTTTACAATTATGTAAGAAACTTTAGGCATTGTCATAGCTAAGTAAGAAAATACTAGGTACTGCTACCTACCTGCTTTAAAAGTCTTTGCCTCTGCATGTAGGCAGAAGGAAAGGTTTCACAAACTGATGTAGAAAGTCAAGCTTTCTGGAAAGGGGAGATCAGGACAGAAAGGGACTCTTCCCTCCAAGTTCATTAAACTGTTGAAACAAATATGATAGAGTCAGAGTTGAGTTTTTGTACAGCAGGAACTGGAGATTAAGCCTTGTTTTTTAAAAGCTGTTCACAGGAATTATTATGCCACCATATTCTGTTTTTTCATTTCTTTTTTTAAGCAACTTTATTGAGGTATAATTGATAAATAAAAAACTGCAGTATCTAAAGAATACAATTTGGTGACTTTGGACATATGCATGCGAAATCATCACCATAATCAAACATATCCATCACCTCCAAAAGTTTCCTCATGTCCTTTTTTGGTAAGAACAGTTAACATGAGATTTATCTTCTTAAAAAAATTTCTTAGGACTTCCCTGTTTGTCCAGTAGTTAAGAATCTGCCTTCCATTGCAGGGGATGCGGGTTTAACCTCTGGCCAGGGAACTAAGATCCCACATGACACGGGGAAACTAAGCCCATGTGCTGCAACTATTGAGCCCAAGTGCCACAACTAGAGAGCTCAGGTGCCACAACTACAGAGCACATGTGCTCTGGAGCCTGCACATCACAACTAGAGAGAAACCTGTGGGCTGCAACAAAGAGCCCACATGCTGCAACGAAAGATCCTGCATGCCACAACTAAGACCCGACACAGCCAAAAATAAATAAATAAATAAATAAATATTAAAAAAATTTCTTAAGGGCACAATATAGTATTGTTAACTACAGGCACTATGTTGTAGAGCAGATCTTTATAACTTATATATTTTATATGACTGTAACTTTATCTATTCTTTCAGAGCTGAAAGAGATGTACATAATCAATAATAGTACCCTGCACCCTGTAGGCACCCGCCAAATACATATTTTTGTCATAGTATATCAACTGACAAAAGATACTTATCTCTGAAGTATATTTGGATTACATAACTGAAGTAATATCAATAAAGAAAAATTTGCTGTATAAAATCTGAAATTTAAAAAGTAGGAGAGAGGCTTCCCTGGTGGCACAGTGATTAAGAATCCCCCTGCCAATGCAAGGGACATGGGTTCGAGCCTTGGTCCAGGAAGATCCCATATGTCTCAGAGCAACTATGCCCATGTGCCACAGCTACTGAGCCTGCACTCTAGAGCCCACGAGCCACAACTACTGAGCCAGTGCACCACAACTACTGAAGCCTGTGTGCCTAGAGCCTGTACTCTGTAACAAGAGAAGCCACTGCAATGAGAAGCCCAGCACCACAAAAAAAGAGTAGCTACCACTCACTGCAACTAGATAAAGCCTGTATGCAGCAGTGAAGACCCAACACAGCCATAAATAAATAAATAAATAAATAAATAAATAAATAAATAAATAAATTCTTTCTAAAAAAGTAGGAGAGTAACTCAGAAAGGTTATTTTAAAATATACTCTGTAAGGAGAGACTCTCAAAGCACTTGTAAAAAGAAGGTTTTATTTTTTAAATCTAGCAATTTTTATCATTTTATCTAAGTTTGAAAGAAAATATTTCTCTTCAATTTAAAACTTTTTCTATGCCTTGGGCTATATGGAATATTAATTCAATAATAGTTACTATAATACAAAGGAAGGTAGGTAAAGGATTTGCCTTTTTGTCCTGTTTTCTAATCTTCTGTATTATTTGAGTAAAATGGCAATGAATTTAAGAGGTTTTTAAACTGACAAGAGATTATAGAAATGAGCAAGACTGACATAGTTATGTGTACCTGTCTGCCTGCTTGGATTGAATTCTGTCAAACAAACTCCAATCAGAGATGAAAGCTCAGTTTCTAGGGCCAGCTTCAAACCTAAACTCTTCCTGCTATGCGACAGTCCTGCTCAGCTTGGACCTCTGGAGAGATATTGTCTGGTGTGTGCATTTTCACTACAAGCAGCATAGCATGGTGGTAAAAGAGCTCAGAGATGGAATCAGATAGACCTGGGGTCAAATCCTGGCACTGTCGTTTTCTAACCCTGTGACTGAGCAAGGAACTTCAGTTTCTTCATCTGAAAGATGGGAATAGCAATTTTTTATAAGCTCTGTGACAGCAAAACCTTTTCTTTATTTCATTGTTCTAAGATCATTACCAAACCTTAGAACACTGTGCGACACAATAGAAATGTTTAACAGATTTTAAAATTAATAGTAATTCTTATTTCATTGTTATGTTGTGAGAATTAAATGATTATATATATTATTATTATTATTATAAATTATAGGTCTTTTATATTATTCTTACTTAATATTTTAATTATGTATTATTACTAATAAACATTACCAATATTTATTTTATTATTAAATACTACTAATTGATATTACTTCATATGAAATAAATATGTTTTCTATTTTACATGTTCTCCTTGTATAATTTAGACATTTTAAGTAAAGTCTCAACATTCCTAGTATGACCTTATGTTTATTTGTTTAGCCTAAAATTTTGGTGTCTAATTTCAAAGCATTTATGTGCACATCTAGCTAAACAACTAATAAGATCAGCCCTGGAATGACAGAGATTTATGATAGCAAGTAAATTGTAGCATGGAGGAATCAAGTTACTTACTTGTGTTTCATTCTAGCAATACTTTTCTCTCTGTTGTTTCAGGATGTTTCAAGATGTCTCTAATATTTAAACAGATGTTTATGAAGGCTTTCTGAAAAGCAGTAGTTTTCAGCAGACAAATTTATTACCAAGTTTTGCCTCCAGACATCTCTTTCCTTTCTTTTTAAGGAAATTATGTGAAAGGGTAAGAGAAAGAGGTGTTTGCATACTAGGAGGTACTAATTTTAAAAACACTGGGAAAGGGACAGAGATTTGGGGCTCTGCTTTTGAATCATGATCTAACAGTACCCTAGAGAGGAGAAAGGACTTTTGAAAGGAAATAGGTATATGGAGCACCTCAGCAGGCTATCTGGATTTGTAGAATCCATGGTTCCCAAGCTCTGCAAAGATCACCTACATGCATGCAAAGAAAAAACCTAAGACCAGAGTTCAGGCACACATTGGACTTGAACAATTGGGCTTGCATTGCAGCAGAAACCAAAGATTAGAAGGTCTTCCTCAAATAACACTTCTCTGCCTAAGACTATTAAGATTTTTCTATCACACAAAAAGTAAAGAGTACTCTAGTAATGATTGAGAAAGATTTTCCACCTGGGACTGTTGAGATGGGGATTAAGAAACATAATTGATTTGTTTGAAAGGAAATAAAGTAATGCAATACTTCCTATACAGCCATAGCTTACATTAGGATGGAATCTTATGAAATCCAGAGACCTTGATGGGTAAGAAAGTTAGTAGGAAAAGACTGAGTAGGGGTTCTGCGAAAATGATCAAGTCCAAAATGTAATAATTTGGGTGAGAATAGATTTGTGCACAATTTGGTACTAAAGTAAGGAGGAAGTCAACTGAATCTAAATATTAGAAAAAAACCTAGATAGTAATAAAAATTAGGGTCATGAAGAGGTAGGAAGAATAACAGTCCCCCAAATTGTCCATATCCTAATCCTTGGAACTTGTGATTATGTCAAAAGGGACTTTGCAGATGTGATTAAAATTAAGGACCTTGTAATAGGAAGATTGGCCTAAATTATCCAGATGAGTCCAATGTAATGATATGCTCCTTAAAAGGGGTGAACTTTTCCCAGCTGTGTTCAGAAAGATGTGAAAATGCAAGAAGAGTCAGAGACAGATGCAACATCACTGTCTTTGAAGATGGACAAAAGGGGCCATGAGCCATGAAATGTGGGTAAGTATTTGGAAGCTAGAAAGGAAAAATAAAGGCATTTTCTCTTAGAGCTTCCAGAAAGGAACACAGTTCTGCCAAAATCTTGGTTTTTAATCCCAGTGAGCCCCATGCCGTGTGAGACTTCTAACATACAGAAAACTGTAAGATAAATTTGTGTTGTTTTTCAGCCACTAAATTTGTGGTAATTTGTTATACCAGCAATAGAGAACTAATCCATGTAGCAAGAGTTCTAAGTATTCCTACTAATGGGATAGTAGCAATTATAGGGCAATTGAAAAAGGCTTATGATTGCCATCTCTCTGAGTTGGGAAGTACTCATCTCAAGTGAAAAGAAATATCTTTACATTCAGCAAAGCTTCTTTCAAAATCGTTTGCTAAACATACAAAGATTTACTATTCCCTCTGGTACTTAATCCTATTGCCTGTAGTTTAGTATTTTATTTTCTTAGTATATGTTCAGTCTCCCCAACTGTTGTACTTTTCTAAAGTTGCCATTCAGCTAGTCTTCATACTAACTCCTCACTCTCTAGCACTGTGTTAAATACCTGGAATAAATGAATTAGGTGTGGATTTGATTATACATAACTAAATCATAGTTTCTGTGATCTTAATGACATTAATAGCATCCTACTGAAACACAAGGTCCTAAAATATGAAGATCTTTCTTGTCATATATTCTTAATAGCTCTCTGAAGCAGTATAAGTATAAAAACCTGCAATATGGGAAAAGAGAGACTGGCAAAAGATCACAGTGAAAATGGTATATTATATGCTCTAAGCCATGCAGCATTTAACCCTCATGCAGTACTGAGGCAAAAGTTGCAACAACTGGTCAAACATACCCATTTTGACCCTTGAAGTGAAAAGGGTTAAGGGGAATGTTTGGTTACAAGTGATACACCTCCAATAATTCTGCTGCTGGGAATTATTGAGTCATGCTGATGTTCTTAATATTTGAACAAGAGGGCTAGCATTCCGAAATCATCGAATCTGCATATCTCCTTTGTATATAGATTCAGGGACTCTCAAAGTTAAATCTCTCAAGACTTATCCAGTTTATATTACAGAGGCTTGACTTAAAACAAGTCTACTCAAAGACAGCTCTTTGTACAGCAGCTTTAGTGGGGTTCCTCTGTAGGAATTCATTCCGTGAGTTGCCCTACCCTTATTTTTCTGTAATTTTTTAGCTTTTTCCTTTGGAATCATTAATTTCAGCTTTTATGAATTCTAAAATACAATTTGTTCAGCATGACAGCAAGGATGAAAGAAATCAATACAAAAGGAAATCTAACCTAATCTGGATTCTGCTGCCTCAAAATGTCTGCCTCTTTTTTGGATCTTCAAAATTGAGATATTATTATCATTTTAAAGCTGTGCTTATGATATATTGAAGATATATAATATCATAAATACTAAAAGGCTTTTGTCTCCCTGGAAAGGGGTTTGTGGTGGTGGTGGGTGGCTAGGGGCGAGCAGGAGAGAATCATGACCATTTGAAGCATTTTTGTTTCTACCATAAACTTTTTTCCCAATCTGTAATTATTTTCAAAATAATGTGTTTATAAAGAGATGTAGAACCTCTTGACACAATTCTCAAATCTACACACTTGAGAATACATCTAATGAAAGTTTTAATGATTTTTTGATATATAAAGTGCAGCTGAATTACCTTAACTTGGTCATCAGCTTAAATTTAACAATATGCTTAGCTCATGTTAAAGCCATTTGTAGTATATGTAAGACAATGATACAGGAATCTAGACATTGTGTCATAATTTTCTTATCCCCTGTAGATGAAGGCAGCAGCCTTATATTCTTACACTCTGGAGAGAACATTTTAAGCACTAGCTATGTCATATTAGAGCCAGCCTGCTCAACCACAAAGAAAAAATGTAACAAATGTGTATAATTACCCACTGCAATGCAGTGGGTAATTACAGGGTTCCTGTACTTTAACCAGAATATAACTCCTAATTATCTCAAAAGCCTAACTTTATACAGAAACAGTTATCAATCAAAGAGGTATACAAAATGGTAAAACCTTAGATCATTGAATTGTAAAAGAGATAAAAGAAATTTAATATTGGTTAAAAATAGCACAGGGAATAAGAATATTCACCAGATGACACATCCGTTCTTTAGTCTTTAGGCTCAGTATTGTGGTAACACTTGCCTTGACTGCAAAGAGATTTCTTCAATACTTTTTACAATAATTTAACTTAGAAAGAATGCTCTGAGAGCTTAACTGGCCTTGTTTCTTTCATGTCCCAAGTTGGTATTAACAGTCTCTTTCTTCTCTGATTCATAATCTTTCCTTTTTTTAAGTTCTGCATAGTGATAGACCTGTTCTTTAAAAGAATACAACCAGGAATAATGTAGCTAAGCATTAGGCCATTGTTCATGAAAAAAATGACCTCAGTCAGGGTACAAATGAGGGCTCTCTAAGTTAATTCTGTCTTCATACCCTGAAGCAATGAATATGGTAGAAAATCATTATAATAAATATCACCTATATTAATTGCTTATTTGTAGTATTTGGCAAAGCACTGCAGTTAAATATAAATCCTCCCAAATTGTTTGTAATAGATACAATAGTAGTTAGTTTTGTACACATAATGTATGTCACTCACCTACTTTACATAGAGTGTTTTGAATTCTTGACTTGCAAATTAGTATTTTTATCTCCATTTTACAGTAAAAAAAAAAAAAAAGGTTCACAGGCCTGGAAAATAATTGAGCAGCATTTTAAACCAGTGTGACACTATAGCCCATGCTCATTCCTTGTGCGGTGTTGCCTGTCGTCCAGAGAGCTGTCATCCTGGGCAAGTGCTTTCAAACCACTGCACATGATGGGACGTAGGCATCTTGTTGCCGGAGTTACTGTGTGTGATTCCATTAACTCCCTGATCTTTTCCTTCTCTCTATTCTTCCTTATCCTTTGCTTCAGGAATGCAAATCACAAATGAATTCTTAACACTACCTGGGAACCCATTATGCTTCTGTCATAAATTCACTATGCCACTCTCTGATATGACTGTGGAATACCTTCTCCTCTCTTTTCAAACTCCACACTCCCCAAATTTAATCCCATTTCCCCTATCACTCTTACTGATCAACAATATTTAAAACAGAAACTTTCTAATGGAAAGATCTTCAGGCCCCACAAGCTAACCCATAAGTTTACGTGTGGATTCTTCTTCCTCCAGTAACAAAAACTGTTCCTGTTCTTTAAGTTCTATCCCTTCCCCATCAATGCTCATTTTAGCCTCTCTTTTCAGTGACTTTAGTCCTTAGATTACTTCTTCCTCCTTCTGCACTAGTTCCAGTCTACCAGCTCATTTTTAAACAGCAAACAAACACACTCTATTATCTCTCATTTCTTAAAAAAACTAAGACAATACAACAACATCCTCCACTATCCATATTCTTCTCAGCTACAGCCCCATTTTTACACATGTAATTCCCAGTTTTTTTAATCTCAAGCCCAGATCACTTCTGTCCAGATTTAACTGTCTTGCTGCCTACTTGATATTTTCATTTAGATACTTCACAAACAATGAGATAAGGGAATAATTTTTCCCATCATTTCTTCTGCCTAGCAAATAACATGTGGAGGGAGGTCAGAATCTTGAGGATACAAAGAAGATGAGTGTGACCTTAGGGTTTACCAATTCTCAGAAGTGGATTTTATTTCAGTTTTGATTTTCTTTTTTGCTCTAATTTCACTGGGAATTGAATCACCCACATTCAAATAGCTGTAATTTCAAAAGAAATATAAATTAAGCACTATAACCATTCAAGCTAGAAGTCTACACTCAAGGATAAGCCTCTCTTTGACTCTATTTCTCAATGAAATCTTCACAGCTTCCATTTCATAGCATTATCAGCTGTACATCATTCTTACACTAATAGAAAAAACCTGTGGAAATTATAGGTGAACAAACTTTTAGCCAAAGGAAAGAACTCAGTCATCTAAGATGACTCTCTGCAACACCGCACCAACAAATCTAGCTCCCTACCTCCTTATAAGGATAGCCAAGGAAGGGAATCTTTGGATCCTCCCTAGGCAAGTGAGGACACAGCTTGCAAACATTCCAAGGCTAAACCACCGAAGGAGTGCAGTAGGTACAGATACATGTTCTGAGTTTCCCGGATTATTCCTAGACTGGGTGAGCTATGAAATGAAATGTATAGTTTCCTAAGACAAATTGATGGTATTAAAGAGACTTTTCCCCATGGGATGTAAAAATGTTTCAAAATCACTTGGCACTTTCAGAATACTTACCAGGCACATGTGGTGAGTAGTTTAGATTATCCTCTTCACATCCTGGCTGCTGGTCTTTTCCAAAATTGACTGGTTAACTCATATCCAAATATAAAAACAGGAACTCAGTGAGTAATAATGGGCATAATTTTCCTACTTTCCATTGGGGGAAGTGAGCACATGAAGATCATTTATACATTCAACAGACATGTTTTGAGCATCAAAATGTGCGAGATGGGGGCTTCCCTGGTGACGCAGTGGTTGAGAGTCCGCCTGCCGATGCAGGGGACACGGGTTCGTGCCCCGGTCTTGGAGGATCCCACATGCCGCGGAGCAGCTGGGCCCGTGAGCCATGGCCGCTGAACCTGCGTGTCCGGAGACTATGCTCCGTAACGGGAGAGGCCACAACAGTGAGAGGCCCGCGTACCGCAAAAAAAAAAAAAAAAAAAAAAAATGTACGAGATGGTAAGCAAGGAGCTCTGTGAGGCATGGTGATAAACCAGATAATGCCTCTGGTCTCAAAAAGTATGTACTGTCAAGTTAACAACAGTTTCACAAATATATCTGTTATAGTACCTAAATAGATACCACCCATTTTTATTTTGTGAATGGCAATTCCAATATTTCAATGGATGGATACAAATCGTTCTTTATTTTTTTCCACGTGAAGGATGTCAGAAAGTGTTCATATATTTCAGAAAGATCCAAGAGCTAAAATGACAAGTCATAAAGATTTGCATTACATGACTTGGCAAAGCCTAGCTGTTTATAGTAAGCATATGATGGTGTTAGTAAATAAATAACTTAGTCCATAGTATTTTAAATGTAGTTGAAGCAACTCAACAAAACAAAGAAAGAAAGAACATTTAGAGATCTTGGACTTAATTTTAATATTTTTGTTTTCTTAATTATTTTTCTTATAGTTCATATCTATCAACCAGTCCTGTCAACCCTATCTTCAAAATATGTGTATAATCTGACCATGTCTCATTCAGTACATTGCCACCATCCCAAGCTACACTACCAATGTCTCTTGGCTGGATTGTCACAATAGCTTCTTAACTGGTCTCTCTCTTCCACATGGGCCCAGAGGCAGATGTATCTAAAAGCTAAAGAAACTTAAATTTCCTGGTCCCGTTTGCATGACCCTTCATACTTTTATGCCTAAAATTATCTTTGTAATTTTAAATAACTTTTTTAAAGAGAGCTGCACTAATTTTTTAAAGTTTTGTAAAACTTGGATTTATCTGTGCTTTCACACTGCTTTTTGCCTTCCTATTTTCAATGTAACAACTAAAGCAATCCTCTTGAAACCTCTGCTTAAAAACCTCCAGTGGTTTCCTATCTCACTAAGGGTAAAAGACAAAGACTTTACAATTGGTCCATGATGCCTTTATGTTACTGTCTCAATACCCCTCTCATCTTTTTCTTCATGATTGTCTCCCCTGCTCTAGGCTCATTTCCCTCTTTGCTGTTTCTGGAAAATACCAGGCATGTTCTGCTTCAGGGCTTTTGGTTTGCTATTTCCTTGCCTGAATGTTCTTCTCTTAGATGTCCCCAGGGCTCAGCTTCTCACATTCGTTATCATTTATTACCTTCCCTGGCCACTATATTTAAACTCCAACTTTTTTAAGTTCACAGATTTCCTACCCCACTGCACTGGTCTGAATGTTTGTGTCATCCCCAGTATTCATATGTTGAAATTCAAATCCCCAAAAGTGATAATGTATGAGATGGGACTTCTGGATGGTCATTAATTCATAAAGGTGCAACCCTCCTGGATAAAATTTGCACTCTTATAGAGACCTAATAGGACTCCTTTGTCTCTTCCACCATGTAGGGATACAAGGAGAAGTCTGTAACCTGGAAGAGAGCCCTCACCTGACCATGTGGGCACCTTGATCTTGTATCTCTGAACTCCAGAATTGTGAGAAATAAATTTCTGTTGCCTATAACTTACCCAGTCTGTAGTATTTTGTTATAGTAACCCGAATGGACCAAGACACCCACTTTCCAGATTAAGTCTTCTTTTTAAAATAGTTACTGTTACCCAATATCCTATATATTTCACTTATTTATCTCATTTATTGTTTGTACCTCCCACTAAAATGTCAGTTGCAGGGAAGAAAGTATTTTCCTAATTGTATCCCCAATGTCTCCTGATACAGAGTAAGTTCTCAATAAATAGGTGTTTGTTAAAATAAGAGCAAGGAAGAATTACTTCTAGGAAGAGTACCAGTGAAGGATTCGTGAAGTTGGTATGGAGGCTGCATGTTAATCAGCTCATAGAATTTGAACATGTAGAGATGAAGAAAAATGGGAAGGAGAGCAAAGGCACATAAACAACAAATTATGCTGCATATAGAGAAAAATACCTCTCTGTTGAATTGCAGGAATTAACTGACTAATCTTCAATCCTCTGACCACTTTATTCTGTTTGCAAATGTCTTTCTGGCAGTGTGGGGTCTGTTAGGTACACAGCTTGCTATTGTCCCAATGGTACTAGATCAGCACCACTTTAGGGTCTCTCTCCTCTGTACTTAACTTCTCACTCTGTGCATCCATTCTTCTCCCAAGTTATTTTTTTATTTTTTATTTTGTTTTACATCTTTTTTGGAGTATAATTGCTTTACAATGGTGTGTTAGTTTCTGCTTTTAACAAAGTGAATCAGTTATACATATATATATATGTTCCCATATCTCTTCTCTCTTGCTTATCCCTCCCTCCCTCCCACCCTCCCTATCCCACCCCTCTAGGTGGTCACAAAACACCAAGCTGATCTCCCTGTGCCATGCAGCTGCTTCCCATTAGCTATCTATTTTACGTTTGGTAGTGTATATATGTCCATGCCCAAGTTATTTGATCATCTTTATGATCATTACCCTGACTTCCTTCTGGGGTAGATTGCCTATCTCCACTTCACTTAGTTCTTCTGGGATTTTATCTTGTTTCTTCATTTGGAACATGTTTCTCTGTAGTCTCATTTTGCCTAAGTTACTGTTTGTGTTTTTATATATCTGGTAGATTAGTTGCATTTCCCAAACTTGGTGAAATGGCCTTTTGTAAGAGACAACCTATGTGTCCCAGCAGCACACTCCCCTCCTGTCACTCAACCTATAGGCTCTAGGGGTTCCCCCTAAGATGGCTGCATGTGTCCTTCTCTTGTAGCTGTCTAACTATGTGGATGGTCTGGTAGGCTTCATTGGTCTCTAGTCCAATTGGTTACCAGGCCTTGACTTGTGTGGAGGCTGCTGGCTACTAGTTGGTAGGTCAGTGTCACAAGGTGGCTGACTGAACCCCAGGGGGTCTCTTGGCTAGTGCTGGCTCACTGGTGAGCAGAATCAGGGTTCAGAAGACTCTGGGACTATTGCCTATGCACTGGTGGGTGAGGGCATGTCCTGGAATTAGTGCCATACTACTAGCAGGCAGAGCTGCATTCTAGAGTCTCGTTGCATGGCCCAGGGATCCCAGAGCTGGTGTCAGATTGCTGGATGGGGGTGAGGGGGAAAGTGTCAGTTCCTGACACAGTTGAGTACAGGGTCTGGGGTGTCCTGAAGCTTGCTTTGGTCTGCTAGTGGGTAGGGCCTGGGGCCCAGCTATTCCTAGGGCAGGGACTAACCTCTTGGTGGGTCTGTGGGATTTTGGTTTTCTTGTGTTTGGTGTCTGCCCCTTAAAGCTGGTCCAGAGGCTTGAGCAGGATTCCTGGAAGGCAGGGCTGGGGCCTATTCACTGGTGAGTGGAAATGAGTCCTGGGCCCTCTTGTGGGCAAGGCCATGTCAGAGGTGGCTGTGGGTTCAGGGGTTCTTAAGGCAGCCTGTCTGCCGATGGTGGAGCTGTGTCCCCATTTAGTTGTTTAGCTTGAGGTGTCCTAGCACTGGTGCCTACAGTATGTAAGACCAGGATAAAGCTAGGTCCTGGGGTTAATAAGCTAGAGGGAGGACTCCACAATGGTGCCTGCCAGCAGCAGTGTTCACATGGTAGAAGGTGCTCCCAAGAATCACTGCCATGAGGATCTATGTCCCCAGCATGAGCTGCAACCACCCCCTGCCTCTTCAGGAGACTCTCTAAGGCCAGCAAGTAGACCTGACCAAGGCTCCTATCAAATTACTGCTTTTTCCCTCGGTTCCAGATGATGTGAGATTTTGTGTTCCCCCTTTGGGAATAAAGTCTTAAAGTTCCCCAGTTCTTGGAACTCCCAAAATTAACCTTCACTGGCCTTCAAAGCCAAATGCTCTGGGGGGCTTGTCTTCCCAGTGCAGGACTCCTGGACTGGGGAGCCTGATGTGGGGATCAGACCTCTCACTCCTGTGGGAGGACTTCTGCAATATAATTATTCTCTACTTTGTGGGTTACACCCCCAGGGTCATGGGACTTACTATCTCGTGAGTCTGCACCACCCCCATCTCATTGTTGTTCCTTCTTTATGGCTTTAGTTGTAGAAGATCTTTTCTGGTAGGTTCCAAACTTTTTCATCAATAGTTCGGCAAATAGTTGCGATTTTGGTGTGCTCGTGTTAGGAGGTGAGCACAGGTTCTTTCTAATCTAACATATTGGCCAATCTCTTCTGTACTCTTGAACATGCTATTTCCACTGCCAGAAACACTTCCATCCACATCTATACCCTGCTTTACTTGGCTAACTCCCATTCATTGACCAGTCCTCCTCTTAAATCACCTATGTTGGTGAGCTTTCCAGGACTTCCCCAGTCTCAAGTTCAACTGACCTGAGTTCAGTGCCCTTCATCAATGTACACATTGTATCCAATGCTTGCTGTTTCATGACCACACTATTGCTTGCTTGTCAGCTTATCTCCCCAAATATTGACTACCCTGCACAGAGTATGCATAAACAACAGTGGAAGGATAAACGATCCTCATCCAGAGTAAGAGGAAGCAAGGATGCAAATGGCAGACAAGATGTTTCCAGTTTTAGAGGAAGTAGTTCTCCTCTCCAGTGGTTCATTAAAAGAGTTGAAGCAGAGACTATAAAGAAAAAGGTAAGGAAATTATTTTTAACTTTCTTTGGTTTATTGGAAAGCTGAAAAAAGATAAGTGGATGCATTTCACTTTTCACCAAAAAAAATTTCAAATAATGATCCCATAATAGTCAAGAATGTTTTAAAATTACGTACACATCTACCTCCATCATTCTGCTGTTTGATCATTGGTATAGTCTGGAAAGACTGAATTTCCATAGAGGCCAGGCCTACAATTAAGTAGTTAAGTATGTCGAACTAAATAATGCAACTTATCTGATATGATATAGAAATCTGTATAGTGAGGCCTTATTATGTATTTTGAGTCATGCAGATAAATTAAAAATCAGACCAGTCCCTCCCATCAGGAAACTTGCAAGAGCCTCTTAGATAGCCTCGTCCACCAGAAGGGAGACAGCAGAAGCAAGATGAACTACAATCCTATAACCTGTGGAACAAAAACCACATTCACAGAAAGATAGACACGATGAAAAGGCAGAGAGCTATGTACCAGATGAAGGAACAAGATAAAACCCCAGAAAAACAACTAACTGAAGTGGAGATAGAAAACCTTCCAGAAAAAGAATTCAGAATAATGATAGTGAAGATGATCCAGTACTTCAGAAAAAGAATAGAGGCAAAGATCGAGAAGATGCAAGAAATGTTTAATTAAGACCTAGAAGAATTAAAGAACAAACAAACAGAGATGAACAATACAATAACTGAAATGAAAACTACACTAGAAGGAATGAATAGCAGAATAACTGAGGCAGAAGAATGGATAAGTAACCTGGAAGACAGAATGGTCGTTCACGATTGTGGAGCAGAATGAAGAAAAAAGAATGAAAAGAAATGAAGGCAGCCTAACAGACTTCTGGGACAACATTAAATGCAGTAACATTCACATTTTAGGGGTCCCAGAAGGAGAATAGAGAGGAAAAGGACCAGAGAAAATATTTGAAGAGATTATAGTCGAAAACTTCCCTAACAGGGGAAAGGAAATAGCCACCCAAGTCCAGGAAGTGAAGAGAGTCCCAGGTAGGATAAACCCAAGGAGAATCATGCTGAGTCACATAGTAATCAAATTGACAAAAATTAAAAACAAAGAAAAATTATTGAAAAAAACAAGGCAAAAATGACAAATAACATACAAGAGAACTCCCATAAGGTTAACAGCTGATTTCTCAGCAGAAATTCTACAAGCCAGAAGGGAGTGGAATGATATATTTAAAGTGTTGAAAGGCAAAACCTACAACCACGATTACTCTACCTGGTAAGGATCTCATTCAGATTCGATGGAGAAATCAAAAGCTTTACAGACAAGCAAAAAATAAGAGAACTCAGCACCACCAAACCAGCTGTACAACAAATGCTAAAGGAACTTCTCTAAGTGGGAAACACAAGAAGAGAAAAGGACCTACAAAAACAAACCCATAACAATTAAGAAAATGGTAATAGGAACATACATATTGATAATTACCTTAAACATGAATGGATTAAATGTTCCAACCAAAAGACACAGGCTCACTGAATGGATACAAAAACAAGACCCATAAATATGCTGTTTATAAGAAACCCACTTCAGACCTAGGGACACATACAGCCTGAAAGTGAGGGGATGGAAAAAGATATTCAATGAAAATGGAAATCTAAAGAAATCTGGAGTAGCAATACTCATATCAGATAAAATAGACTGTAAAATAAAGAATATTACAAGAGACAAGGAAGGACACTCACTACATAATGATCAAGGAATCAACACAAAAAGAAGATATAACAATTATAAATATATATGCACCCAACATAGGAGAACCTCAATACATAAACCAACTGCTAACAGCTATAAGAGGAAATTGACAGTAACAAAATAATAGTGCAGGACTTTAACACCTCCCTTACACCAATGGACAGACCATCCAACAGAAAATTGATAAGGAAACACAAGCTTTAAATGACATAATAGACCAGATAGATTTAATTGAAATTTATAGGACATTCCATCAAAAACAGCAGATTACACTTTCTTCTCAAGGGCATGTGGAACATTCTCCAGGATAGATCACATCTTGGGTCACAAATCAAGCCTCAGTAAATTTAAGAAAATTGAAACCATATCAAGCACATTTTCTGACTACAATGCTGTGAGATTAGAAATCAATTACAGGGGAAAAAAACGTAAAAAACACAAACACATGGAGGCTAAACAATACATTACTAAATAACCAAGAGATCACTGAAGAAATCAAAGAGGAAATCAGAAAATACTTAGAGACAAATTACAACAAAAACACGACAATCCAAAACCTATGGGATGCATCAAAAGCAGTTCTAAGAGGAAAGTTTATAGCAATAGAAGCCTACATGAAGAAACAAGAAAAATCTCAAATAAACAATCTAACCCTACACCTAAAAGAACTAGAGAAAGGACAACAAACAAAACTCAAAGTTAGTAGAAGGAAAGAAATCATAAAGATCAGAGCAGAAATAAATGAAACAGGAACACAGAAAACAATAGCAAACATCAATAAACCTAAAAGCTAGTTCTTTGAGAAGATACAAAAAATTGATAAACCATTAGCCAGACTCATCAAGAAAAGGAGGGAGAGGACTCAAATCAATAAAATTAGAAATGAAAAAGAAGTTAAAACAGACATTGTAGAAATACAAAGCATCCTAAGAGACTGCTATAAGCAACTATATGCCAATAAAATGGACAACCTGGGAGAAATGGACAAATTCTTTGAAAGGTATAAGCTTCCAAGACTGAACCAGGAAGAATTATAAAATATGAACAGACCAATTACAAGTAATGAAATTGAAACTGTGATTAAAATCTTGCCACAAACAAAAGTCCAGGGCCAAATGGCTTCACAAGTGAATTCTATCATACATTTAGAGAAGAGCTAACACACATCTTTCTCAAAATCTTCCCAAAAATTGCAGAGGAAGGAGCACTCCTAAACTTATTCTATGAGACCACCATCACCATGATACTAAAACCAGACAGAGATACTATAAAAAAATTATAGACCAATATCACTGATGAATATAGTTGCAAAAATCCTCAACAAAATACCAGCAAACAGAATCCAAGAACACATTAAAAGGATCATACACCACGATCAAGTGGGATTTACCCGAAGGATGCAAGGAATCTTCAATATATGAGATCAATCAATGTGA
The DNA here is from genome assembly GCF_964165515.1 of Mesoplodon bidens. NCBI lineage: Eukaryota > Metazoa > Chordata > Mammalia > Artiodactyla > Ziphiidae > Mesoplodon > Mesoplodon bidens. Next base: position 28,571,376 of record NC_138167.1, read on the forward strand.
TACACCATATTAACAAATTGAAGAACAAAAACCATAGGATCATCTCAATAGATGCAGAAAATGCTTTTGACAAAATTCAACACTGATTTATGATAAAAACTCTCCAGAAAGTGGGCATATAGGGAAGCTAACTCAACACAATAAAGGCCATATAAGACAAACCCACAGCAAACATCATTCTTAATTGTGAAAACTGAAAGCATTTACTGTAAGATCAGGAACAAGACAAGGATGTCCACTCTCACCACTATTATTCAGCATAGTTTTGGAAGTCCTAGCCTTGGCAATAAGAGAAGGAAAAGGAATAAATTGAATACAAATTGTTACAGAAGAAGTAAAAGTGTCACTGTTTGCAGATGACATGATACTATACATAGAGAATCCTAAAGATGCTACCAGAAAATTACTAGAGCTCATCAATGAATCTGGTAAAGTTCCAGGATACAAAATTAATGCACAGAAATCTCTTGCATACCTATACACTAACAATGAAAAATCAGAAAGAGAAATCAAGGAAATAATCCCATTTACCATTGCAACAACAACAAAAAAAACTACCTAGGAATAAACCTACCTAGGGAGACAAAAGCCTTGTATGCAGAAAACTATAAGACACTGAAGAAAGAGATTAAAGATGATACCAACAGATGGAGAGATATATCATGTTCTTGGATTGGAAGAATCAATATGTTGAAAATGGCTATACCACCCAAAGCAATCTACAGATTCAATGCAATCCCTATCAAATTACCACTGGCATTTTTTACAGAACTAGAACAAAAAATCTTAAAATTTGTATGGAGGCAAAAAAGACCCTGAGTAGCCCAAGCAGTCTTGGGGGAAAAAAATGGAGCTGGAGGAATCAGACTCCCTGACTTCAGACTATACTACAAAGCTACAATAATAAAGACAATGTGTCTTAGGTACTGGCACAAAAACAGAAATATAGATCAATGGAGCAGGATAGAAAGCCCAGAGGTAAACCCATGCACTATGGTCGACTAATCTATGACAAAGGAGGCAAGGATATACAATGGAGAGAGGACAGTCTCTTCAATAAGTGGCGCTGGGAAAACTGGACAGCTACATGTAAAAGAATGAAATCAGAACACTCCCTCACACCATACACAAAAATAAACTCCAAATGAATTAGAGACCTAAATATAAGACTGGACACTATAAAACTCTTAGAGGAAAACATAGGAAGAACACTCTCTGACATAAATCACAGCATGATCTTTTTTGATCTACCTCCTAGAGTAATGGAAATAAAAACAAAAATAAACAAATGGGACCTAATGAAACTTAAAAACTTTTGCCAAGCAAAGGAAACTACAAACAAGATGAAAAGACAACCCTCAGAATGGGAGAAAATATTTGCAAATGAATTAACGGACAAAGGATTAATCTCCAAAATATATAAACAGATCATGCAGTTCAATATTAAAAAAACAAACAACCCAATCAAAAATGGGCAGAAGCCCTAAATAGATATTTCTCCAAAGAAGACATACAGATGGCCAAGAAGCACATGAAAAGCTGCTCAACATCACTAATTATTAGAGAAATGCAAATTAAAACTACAGTGACGTATCACCTCACACCAGTTAGAATGGGCATCTTCAGAAAATCTACAAATAACAAATGCTGGAGAGGGTGTGGAGAAAAGGGAACCCTCTTGCACTGTTGTTGGGAATGTAAATTGATACAGCCACTATGGAGACAATATGGAGGTTTCTTAAAAAACTAAAAATAGAATTATCATATGACCCAGCAGCCCTACTACTGGGCATATATCCAGAGAAAACCATAATTCAAAAAGACACATGCACCCCAATGTTCACTGCAGCACTATTTACAATAGCCATGGCATGGAAGCAACCCAAATGTGCATCGACAGATGAATGGATAAAGAAGATGTGGTACATATATACAATACAATATTACTTAGACATAAAAGGGAACAAAATTGGGTCATTTGTAGGACGTGGATGGATCTAGAGACTGTCATACAGAATGAACTAAATCAGAAAGGGAAAGACAAATATCGTGTATTAACACGTATATGTGGAACCTAGAAAAATGGTACAGATGAACAGGTTTGCAGGGCAGAAATAGAGACACACATGTAGAGAACAAACGTATGGACACCAAGGGGGATAAAGTGGCGGGGTGTGGTGGTGTTGTGATGAATTGGGATTGACATACATACACTAATATGTATAAAATGGATAACTAATAAAATCCTGCTGTATAAAAAAATAAATAAAATTTTAAAATAAAAAAATATATAAGAACTATTAAAGATCTTCTTAAGGCTATTAAAAATCCAGGTGGACTAAGGAATGTTTAATAAACACATTGTCTTTTTTAGAAAAAAAATTAAAAATCAGAAAAATTAAATAATCAAGTACATAGTAAAAGGACACAAATTTGTAGTAGGATCAGAATAGAAACCCACATCTTGGTCCATTCACGAAATTTTGCATTAAATCATATTTTTAATTATTATTTTATAATGTTAGTCATTCTTCTCCATATATAAAACTATATCAATACAAATGTAGGGATTAAAAATGTAAAAATTACTTTTATAATAGCAGCAAAATTATAATATTTCCATTGCATCAATAAGAGCCATAAAAATAATATAATATAGACTGTAGAATATACATGAAGTATACAGGAGAAGACATATAAATTGAGAGATCTAGAATGTTTGACGACTCAGTGTTGTACAGATGTCAACTTGCTCCAAATTCACACATAAATTTAAAACAATTCCAACCCAAATTCCAATGAGATGTTTTGAAACCTGACTCTGTATTTCATCTGGAAGTATAAGTGAATGGTACTGGCTACAAGATTTCCCCCTGAAACCTAAATAAACATATATGAAATTCATATTAAGTAAGACAACATCAGATACAGGAATGAAAAACAGAGCAATGCAACAAAACTGAGAAATAAGAAACAGATAGATATCTACATGGCGATTACCTATATGATAAAGATGCATTTCAAAGAAGTACAGAAATACTGAATTTTTCAATAGCTGATATTTGCTCTATTATCCATCTATTTGGAAAAAAATAAATTATATTTGTTCTATGGACTGAATTTTATCTATCTAAAATTCATATGTTGAAATTCTAACACCCAATGTGATGGTATTTGGAAATGGGGCCTTTGGGATGTAAAATTTAGATGAGGTCATGAGGGTGGGGTCATCATTCTGGGATTCGTGCCCTTATAAGCAGATATCAGAGAGTTTCCTCTCACTCTCTCTCTGCCATGTGAGGACACAAGAGAAACTGGCCATCTGAAAACCAGGAAGAGAGCTCTCATGAGGAACTAAATTAGCCAGCACCTTGATCCTGGACTTAGCTTCCAGAATTGTGAGAAATAAAAGTTTGTTGTTTAAGCCACCAGTCTACAGTATTTCATTACTACAGTCTGAGAAATCTAATGCAGTAATTGGTACCAAGAAGTGGGGTGCTGTCATAACAAATATCAAAAATGTGAAAGTGGCTTTAGAACAGGCTAATGGGTAGAGGCTGGAAGAGTCTTGAGGTGTATGCTAGAAAAAGCCAAGATTGCCATGGAGGAACTGTTAAAAATGATTCTGGTTAGAGCTCAGAAATAAAAGAGAAGAGCTAAAGAGAAAGTCTCCATTTTCTTAGAGAATACATAAATAATGGTGAACAGAATGTTGATAGAAATATGGACAGTAAAGGCCATTCTGATAAGATCTCTAATTGAAATGAGGAACAAAAGGCAATCCTTGTTATAAAGTGGCAAATAACTTGACTGAACTATGTTCTAGTGTTTTGTGGGTGGTAGAACTTGTGAGCAATGAAATTGGATATTCAGCTGAGGAGGCTTCCAAGCAATGTGTTGAAGGAGTGGCTTGGCTCCTCCCGACTACATATGGTAAAATGTGAGAAGAGAGAGGGAATTAAAGAAGAAATTGCTAAGCAAAAAGGAACCAGAACTCGCATATTTGAAAATTTGCAGCCTGACCATATCACAAAAAATGAGAAAACCTGTTCTAAAGGGAACATTAAAGATGTGGCTAAGCAACCATTTGATAAAGAGATGATGGATGTGACTCAAAAAAGAGTCAGTCCTACATAAGGAAATTTCATCCATCTTCCTTAATTGCATTTGCTTATTATTTGGCTTCATGCTCTTGGTCATCGGCAAATAAGGTGGCTTTGCACAGGAATAACAAGGAGAAGAAAAGTGTGTGTTGGGAAATAGCCATCTGAATTCCACTTGCTTCTCCACTTACCAGTTGCTTTCTTCTGCTGCTCATTGGCTTCAAAATAAATCTCAGGGCTCTGTGTGACAGCAGAAAGCTTATTTTAGTACTGGGAATTTAAAATTCATAGATTTGAAAAATCAGTGAAATATCAAAAATGCATCTTGGTATCTCAGTGTTCACCTTTTGGCAGAGTGCTGTCAGAAATTTCATTTGAACAAAATAAGGCAAAACTATCAATTCCTTTTATTTCCAAATAAAAACATAAAAAATATTTACAAAATAATCGTTAATGATAATTATGGTTATAATTTATTAAGCAATTACTGTGTTCCAGGCACTATTCTAAGAGCATTACATACATTATCTCAACTAACCTCCTAGTAATCCTAGGAGATAGTTATGATTGTCCTATTTTGTATAGAAGGAAAAAAAGGTTAGGTTCACTCAAGTAGCAGCTTAGAGAGCCAGCATTTAAACTCCTTCAACTATCATATCTCAAAGATCTTAAGTCATTATATTACATTTCCTAATAATAACAAGGCATATACATGTGATTTATATTAATATATGGCTTATTGACCAACATTTTTGAAAGGCAATATTTTGTTTGGCAAAGGTTATATCATTTCCCAATTTGTATTATTGATAATTAATTCTAAAAACCACATTAAAAAATAAATTTCAAGAAGCTTGTGGTAGATTGAGGCATTTCACATATTTTTAAAATTCCAAATGGTTTAAAGGGAGTATTTAAATCTCAAAACACATGTGGTGGCTTTGTCATGTGTCTACTTGGCTAGGTTGAACTAAATTTGCTAGACTTACTTTCTTGTACATTTCCAGTTAGGGTGACCCATACAGAGATTCTTACAGGATATTTGGAGGGCTAATTAGTCCACACATATACATAAGATCAAATCCCTATAACAAATATATACCTAATGGTTCTGCTTTTCTGATTGAACCCTGATTGATACAGTAATATTGTCAACACAATGGATTGAATTCCTTAAGCTATATAGAGGAGTTAGAGCTCTATTACCAGGTTCCATTTTGCTTCAATGAAGATGACTGAGTTGGACCATAATTTAGATGAATTTAGATGAATAAATCCAAATGGTCAATATCAGAGAAAAATAATACAAGCCTTTGTTCAATTATGTTAATTTTCTCAAAGATTTTGATTATGTTTTTGACAAAATTTAATGTATTTTTCCCTAAAAAAAGAAAAATTTACTAATTTATTAACTTACTGAAGTTTTAAACTAATAAATCATTATCTATAAATATGTAAACATCTGAAATGTTTTATATTATTACAATATATTCTATTTCATATACCAATGAAATTACAGATGACTGTAGAAATAAATCTAGCAATTGAAGAAAGATTTTCTAGAATGATCAGATTACCTATCATTTACATACTACAGTTACATTAAGTGCCAACTGTAATAATCTTTGCTTTTCAAGACTTTGAAATCATTTAAAATAAAATCATTTTAACATTCCTATTTTCATCTTTAGGCATAATCAGAAAAAAAAAGATTCAAGAGACAATAAAGTGTGTATGGAGGGGGCAGAGTACAAATATTCTGAATCTGTCTTTTGGTGTAAAGTTACAAAAAAAGTGTTTTGAACATTATTCTATGTATTTCTTAATCTGGACTCCCAATGTTTGCTCTTAAAATAGGATATGCACAGTTGGGAAGAGGGACATAGTGAAGGAGAGGTCTCTATCTTCTAATCATAGTCACAAGACCATGGACCCTCAGTAAGCTTATAGATATTCTCATATGGACACATAACATCTCTATAATAATATCTGACATCTGTTTTCAAGGGACTTCGTTTGTAAAATTGAGCTGCTTTGTGCTAAATTAATTCAGAAGGGCATGAAGGAACACACGAGGCATTAAGGAACTGCTATTGCTATAGCAATTGAAAGGAGAATTATAATTAATTATTTTTAACCCATATGTATATTTTATAGGGACTTTTGAAAGGAAGGAAGTAGAGCTCAGGAAACTAAGCAACAGATAGGAAACTACATATGATTTGAAAGTTTTATTTCTGTGTTACTAACCTGACACTCTATCATCTCTACATTAATTCCTTCTTTGACCAACAGGGAGTAAAAGTTCTGGACTAATTTTTGGGATTTCTATGGGGAATTATTAATGAACTGCAATAGAAAGCTCTCTACAAACCAAGATCTTTCACAAAATGCTTCACGGTAAAAAGGTGTCTCCACATACAGTCTAAATTCATCAATTTCTTGAACTTGATGGCCAAATCATCCTATGACATATTTTAAGACATTCTCTAAGGGAAAAGTAAAAAAATGATCCTACAGACACTGAATCCTAAATAAACTGAGGACACACAGCTGGAGACTCTAACTGCTTTCTTCTTCCCCCAACAAATACCATCACTCTTTCCCAGTTCTGAGTCCAATCAAAATTGAATAAAAATTTTATTTCATCCACTAATGACCAAAAAAAAAAAAAAGGAAAGAGGAATGACCTTATAAATATGCATCCAAGCTAGTAGAAAGTAAGTCTTGAATTAATGTATTATGACTGCCTGGGAACTCTCTGAACAAAATTGTGTTGTCTTTTCCATACTCATTCTGCATATGTTAGCCTATTTCTTATAAACTATTTGAATTTCAATCATTAGTTCACATCCTCCGATCGGGATCTCATTAAAAATTCACTCACAAGCAACTGGTAATACTAGTAATCTCAATGTGTATCTCCAACTTTTAACCATATACTAAAAACCAATGAAGTTTCACTCTTGCAGAGTACCATGTAGGTCTGTGGGTAAAAAGACAAACTTGCTTTCCATAACTTTTGTACAATGTACAAATTCAAGTAAGTATCATTCTCTGGCATACAAATGTAAATCAATTACTGAGAAAGAAACTGTCATTGTATCTTACATACCCTGAGCAAGGCAATTTTCGCCACTGCACTATATAAGTAAAACTTACAGCCATTTGGGTGGAGGTAGCATTGTTAGTATGTGCAGTAAACATATCTAGGACCACAATATTAGAAATATAAAAGCTGAGCTTTTATAGCATGATGCTACTTGCTCTCACTGGGGGTACATGCTATCTCTTTGCTCTCTCAACACTTGAAGGTTGAATCTCTGCTCCAAATCTTTCTCTGATGAGGCCCCACCTACTGGATCCAATTCACAGTAATGACCTATGCAACCTTTGGAGAGTGAGAAAACATCTATATCTGCAAGACAACTAATGGACCATCACAGACCCTCAGAGTTTCTTCTGTCCCTACTTCCAGGAGGTGGGTATTTATATTAATAAAGTAGATTAATTTTGATTATATAGTTATATGTTGGGTATTTTTTGCTATGTTGAATAATTATATAAGAAATAATTAATATGAAAAGATCATTTTCACTTATTAGTGGAGAAAATGTAAGTTGACTCACTGTAGTCTTAAGACCTCACCTTCACCTCACCTCATAGATTGGTGTCTTATTTCCCAAATTCATCTCTTAATTATTCCCTTCATAAAAGGTGTAGTTATATAGGTAAAAAAATAACAAACTGAGGAACTTCCCTGGTGGTCCAGTGGTTAAGACTCCACGCTCCCAAAGCTGGAGGCCTGGTTTTGATTCCTGTTCAGGGAACTAGATACCACATGGTGCAACTAAGAGCCTGCATGCCATGATTAAAAGATCCCGCATGCGACAACTGAAGAACTTGCATGCCACAACTGAATATCCCACATGCTGCAACTAAGACGCGGCACAGCCAAATAAATAAATAATATTTTAAAAAATAACAAAGTTAAAGATATATATGACAGTCACCATACCTTAACCAACAATTCAATGACACTAAATGATTTGCCTCCCTAGACTTCATAGTTTACTTTTTTCATGCTCAAGCAAATGGACTAATTTGTGAGGCAAAGCCAGTGGTGAACCTTTGAGAGAATAACTGTATTTCATATTTATACCATATGACAATGTTGATGGAGAAAATAACTGTGTATCTTTAGTTCCACCATTGTGAAATGTCCACAGCTAAACTAGAAATTTTCTAATCTTATCTCAACCCTAAGTAATGAGGCCTAGGACAAGCCAGCATTCAACTTGAGAGACCATTAGTCTCATCCTCTTTATCCTTTTAAGGATCTACAAATGTTTCTTTTGAACTACCTTTCCTTTAGTTTTCTCTTACTGTTGAGTAAATATCTGAAATGGGGCAATAGCTCTGTATTTTCTTGAGAGGAAACGGTTGTCTCGGTTGTTGCCAAAGAATCTATGAATAGAATGCCCATGTGGGTCGATCTACGGTGACATAAAGTCATTAAAAGACCCAAAGGAAACTATATGGAAAATCTTCAAGAAGTAGTAAAAAGCTCCTTACCTTAAGAGATTTTCTGCCTATGGTCTTGAGAACCTTCATTACTTTCAGCTGTTTCCTTTTTATATCCTGTGCCACAGGTACCATACTCCATATATGTCACAAATTTCCTGTCTCAATATTTCTAAATACAATGGTTTCTTTTCCTGAAACGCCCTTTTACCCAATCTCAACATATGCAAATACTTTGCATCTTTCAAAAGCCAGTTTGTGTGTGAGTTCCTGTACAGAATCCTTTCTGTCTATCCTCCTAAGTCTTCTCTTCCCACTCTTTTTTTCCACCTGCTTCACTGAGGTATAATTGACAAATAAGACTGTGTATATTTAAAGGGTACACTGTGAATATTTGATATGCATATAAACTGTGAAATGATTACTACAATCAAGTTAATTAACACATCCATAACCTCATATAATTATCTTTTTTCTTTCCAGTGTGGTGAGAACACTAAAGATCTACTCTCATAGGAAATTTCTACAGTACTATTAACTATAGTCACTAAGCTGTACATTAGATCCCCAGAACTTATTCATATAAAAACTGAAATTTTGTACACTTTGACCAATACCTCCCACATTCTATTCCTACTCTTAAAACCTCAAACCTGCTGACGGCATAGGTAGCAATTTTTTCTTCCTCCCTACGCCTATGTTAATCTATGATTTTCTATGGCACTTACCACATTACACACCGATTTCAATTTATTTGTGTAAATATTCATCTCATTTAGACTCTTCTCTTTTTTAAGACAGAAGTCATTTGATAATATGTATGTGATAAATACATATTTAGGATAGACCTCCCAGAACAGAGTTTTAAGAATCATTTCTACAGAAATATATATATATATATATATTTTTAAACATCTTTATTGGAGTATAATTGCTTTATAATGGTGTGTTACTTTCTGCTTTATAACAAAGAGAATCAGCTATACATATAAATGTATCCCCATATATCCTACCTCCTGCATCTCCCTCCCACCCTCTCTCTCCCACCCCTCTAGGTGGTCACAAAGCACCCAGCTAATCTCCCTCTGTTATGCAGCTACTTCTCACTAGCTATCTATTTTACATTTGGTAGTGTATATAAGTCCATACCACTCTCACTTTGTCTCAGCTTACCCTTCCCAATCACCATGTTCTCAAGTCCATTCTCTACATCTGCATCTTTATTCCTGTCCTGACCCTAGGTTCTTCATAACCATTTTTTTTCTTAGATTCCATATACATGTGTTATCATATGGTATTTGTTTTTCTCTTTCTGACCTACTTCACTCTGTGGTCCATCCACCTCACTACAAATAACTCAATTTCGGTTTTTTTTTATGGTTGAATAATATTCCATTGTATATACGTGTCACATCTTCTTTAACCTTTAACCCTTCATCTGTCGATGGATGCTTAGGTTGCTTCCATGTCCTGGTTATTGTAAATAGAGCTGCAATGAACATTGTGGTACATGACTCTTTTTGAATTATGGTTTTCTCAGGGAATATGCTCAGTAGTGGCATTGCTGGGTCATATGTTAGTTCTATTTTTCATTTTATAAGGAAACTGCATACTGTTCTCCATAATGGCTGTATCAGTTTACATTCCCACCAGCACTGCAAGAGGGTTCTCTTTTCTCCACACCTTCTCCAGCATTTAGTGTTTCTAGATTTTATGATGATGGTCATTCTGACCAGTGTGAGATGATATCTCATTGTAGTTTTGATTTGTATTTCTCTAATGGTTAATGATGTTGAGCATTCTTTCATGTGTTTGTTGGCAATCTGTATATCTTCTTTGGAGAATGTCTAGGTCTTCTGACCATTTTGGGATTGGGTTGTTTGTCTTTTTGTTACTGAGCTGCATGAGCTGCTTGCAAATTTTGCAGATTAATCCTTTGTCAGTTGCTTCATTTGCAAATATTTTCTCCCATTCTGAGGGTTGTCTTTTGGTCTTGTTTATGGTTTGCTGTGCAAAAGCTTTGAAGTTTCATTAGGTTCCATTTGTTTATTTTTGTTTTTATTTCCATTTCTCTAGGAGGTGGGTCAAAAAGGATCTTTCTGTGATTTATGTACGTAGAGCATTCTGCCTATGTTTTCCTCTAAGAGTTTGATAGTGTCTGGCCTTACATTTAGGTCTTTAGTTCATTTTGAGCTTATTTTTGTGTATGGTGTTACGGGGTGTTCTAATTTCATACTTTTACATGTACCTGTTTTCCCAGCACCAATTATAGAAAAGGCTGTCTTTTCTCCACTGTATATTCTTGCCTCTTTTATCAAAGATAAGGTGAACATATGTGTGTGCGTTTATCTCTGGGCTTTCTATCCTGTTCCATTGAGCTATATATCTATTTTTGTGCCAGTAGCATACTGTCTTGTTTACTGTAGCTTTATAGTATAGTCTGAAGTCAGGGAGCCTGATTCCTCCAGCTCCATTTTTCGTTCTCAAGATTGCTTTGGTTATTCGGGGTCTTTTGTGTTTCCATACAAATTGTGAAATTTTTTGTTCTAGCTCTGTGAAAAATGCCAGTGATAGTTTGACAGGGATTGCATTAAATCTGTCAATTGCTTTGAGTAGCAGAGTCATTTTCACAATGTTGATTCTTCCAATCCAAGAACATGGTATATCTCTCCATCTATTTGTGTCATCATTAATTTCTTTTATTAGTGTCTTATAATTTTCTGGATACAGGTGTTTTGTCTCCTTAGGTAGGTTTATTCCTAGATATTTTATTCATTATGTTGCAGTGGTAAATGGGAGTGTTTTCTTAATTTCACTTTCAGATTTTTCATCATAAGTGTATAAGAATGCCAGAGATATCTGTGTATTAATTTTGCATCCTGCTACTTTACCAGTTTCATTGATAAGCTCTAGTAGTTTTCTGGTAGCATCTTTAGGATTCTCTATGTATAGTATCATGTCATATGCAAACAGTCACAGCTTTACTTCTTCTTTTCCAATTTGGATTCCTTTTATTTCTTTTTCTTCTCTGATTGATGTGGCTAAAACTTCCAAAACTATGTTGAATAAGAGTGGTGAGAGTGGGCAACCTTGTCTTGTTCCTGATCTTAGTGGAAATGGTTTCAGTTTTTCACCATTGAGGACGATTTTGGCTGTGGGTTTGTCATATATGGCCTTTATTATGTTGCAGAAAGTTCCCTCTATGCCTACTTTCTGCAGGGTTTTTATCATAAATGAGTGTTGAATTCTGTTGAAAGCTTTCTCTGCATCGATTGAGATGATCATATGGTTTTTCTCCTTCCATTTTTTAATATGGTGTATCATGTTGATTGATTTGCATATATTAAAGAATCCTTTCATTCCTGGAATAAACCCCACTTGATCATGGTGTATGATCTTTTTAATGTGCTGTTGGATTCTGTTTGCTATTTTTTTTTGAGGATTTTTGCATCTATGTTCATCAGTGATATTGGCCTGTAGTTTTCTTTCTTTTTGACATCTTTTTCTGATTTTGGTATCATGCTGATGGTGGCTTTGTAGAATGAGTTTGAGTATTCCTCCCTCTCTATATTTTGGAAGAGTTTGAGAAGGATAAGTGTTAGCTCTCCTGTAAATGATTGATAGAATTCGCCTGTGAGCCATGTGGTCCTGGTCTTTTGTTTGTTGGAATATTTTGACAGTTTCAATTTCAGTGCTTGTGATTGGTCTGTTTATATTTTCTATTTCTTCCTGGTTCAGTCTTGAAAGTTTGTGCTTTTCTAAGAATTTGTTCATTTCTTCCAGGCTGTTCATTTTAGTGGCATATAGTTGCTTGTAGTAATTGCTCATGATCCTTTGTATTTCTGCAGTGCCAGTTGTTACTTCTCCTTTTGCATTTCTAATTCTATTGATTTGAGTCTTCTCCCTTTTTCTCTTGATAAATCTGGCTAAAGGTTTATTAATTTTGTTTATCTTCTCAAAGAACCAGCTTTTAGTTTTATTGATCTTTGCTATTGTTTCCTTCATTTTTTTTCATTTATTTCTGATCTGATCTTTATGATCTCTTTCCTTCTGCTAGCTTTTGGATTTTTTGGTTCTTTTTTCTCTAATTGCTTTAGGTGTAATGTTAGGTTGTTTATTTGAGATGTTTCTTGTTTCATGAGGTAGGATTGTATTGCTATAAACTTCCCTCTTAGAACTGCTTTTGCTGCATTCCATAGATTTTGGGCTGTTGTGTTTCCATTGTAATTTGTTTCTAGGTATTTCTTGATTTCCTCTTTGATTTCTTCAGTGATCTCTTGGTTATTAAGTAGTCTATTGTTTAGCCTCCATGTGTTTTAATTTTTTACAGATTTTTTTCCTGTAATTGATATCTAGTGTCATAACATTGTGGTCGGAAAACATACTTGATACAATTTCAATTTTCATAAATTTACCAAGGCTTGATTTGTGAACCAAGATATGATCTACACTGGAATTTGTTCCTTGAGCACTTGTGAAGAAAGTGAATTCTGTTGTTTTTGGATGCAATGTCCTATAAATATCAATTAAGTCTAACTTGTTTAATGTATCATTTAAAGCTGTGTTTCCTTATTTATTTTCATTTTGGATGATCTGTCCATTGGTGAAAGTGGAGTGTTAAAGTCCCCCACTATTATTTTGTTACTGTCGACTTCCCCATTTATGGCTGTTAAATTTGCCTTATGTATTGACGTGATCTTTTGTAGGGTGCATAAATATTTACAATTGTTATATCTTCTTCTTGGATTGATCCCTTGTAGTGTCCTTCTTTTACTTTTGTAATAGTCTTTATTTCAAACTCTATTGTCTCTGATATGGGAATTTCTACTCTAGCTTTCTTTTGATTTCCACTTGCATGGAGTATCTTTTTCCATCCTCTCACTTTCAGTCTGTGTGTGTCCCTAGGTCTGAAGTGGGTCTCTTGTAGATAATATATATATGGGTCTTGTTTTTGTATCCATTCAGGCTGTATATGTCTTTTCGTGAGAGTATTTAATCCATTTACATTTAAGGTAATTATTGATATGTATGTTCCTATTACCATTTTCTTAGTTGTTTTGGGTTTGTTATGGTAGGTCTTTTCCTTCTCTTATGTTTTCTGCTGAGAGAATTTCCCTTAGCATTTGTTGTAATGCTGGTTTGGTGGTGCTGAGTTCTCTTAGGTTTTGCTTGTCTGTAAAGCTTTTAATTTCTCCATCAAATCTGAATGAGATCCTTGCTGGATAGAGTAATCTTGGTTGTAGGTTTTTCCCTTTCATCACTTTAAATATGTCCTGCTAATCCGTTCTGGTTTGCAGAGTTTCTGCTGAAAGATCAGCTGTTAACCTTATGGAGATTCCCTTCTATATTATTGGTTGTTTTTCCCTTGCTGCTTTTAATATGTTTTCTTTGTATTGAATTTTTTTAGTTTAAGTAATATGTGTCTTGACATGTTTCTCTGTGGATTTATCCTATTTGGGACTCTCTGCACTTCCTGGACTTGATTAACTATTTCCTTTTCCATATTAGGGAAATTTTCAACTATAATCTCTTCAAATATTTTCTCAGCCCTTTCTTTTTCTCCTCTTCTTCTGGGACCCCTATAATTCAAATGTTGGTGTGTGTATTCAATGTTGTTCCAGAAGTCTCTGAGACAGTCCTCAATTCTTTTCTTTCTTTTTTCTTTATTATGCTCTCCAGTAGTTATTTCCACTATTTTATCTTCCAGGTCACTTATCTGTTTCTGCCTCAGTTATTCTGTTATCCATTTCTTCTAGGGAATGTTTAATATCATTTATTGTGTTGTTCATCATTGTTTGTTTGCTCTTTAGTTCTTCTAGGTCATTGTTAAACATTTCTTATATTTTCTCCATTCTATTTCCAAGATTTTTGAGCATCTTTACTATCATTACTCTGAATTCTTTTTCAGGTAGACTGACTATTTCCTCTTCATTAGTTTGGTCTGGTGGGTTTTTACCTTGTTCCTTCATCTGCTGTGTGTTTCTCTGTCTTCTCATTTTGCTTAATTTACTGTGTTTTAGGTCTCCTTTTTGCAGGCTCCAGGTTCATAGCTCCTATTGTTATTCGTGTCTGCCCCCAATGGCTAAGGTTGGTTCAGTGGAGTGTTTAGGCTTTTTGTAGGAGGGGGCAGGTGCCTGTCTTCTAGTGGATGAGGCTGGATCTTTTCTTGTTGGTGAACAGGGCCGTATTTGATGGTGTGCTTTGGGGTGCCTATGACCTTATTATGATTTTTAGGTGGCCTCTCTGTTAATGGGTGAGGTTGTATTCATCTCTTGCTAGTTGTTTGGCATAGGGTGTCCAGCAGTATAGCTTGCTGGTCGTTGAGTGGAGGTTGGCCTTAGAATTGAGATGGAGGTCTCTGGGAGAGCTTTCACCATTTGATATTACATGGAGCTGGGAGGTCTCTGGTGGGCCAGTGTCCTGAACTTGGCTCTCCCACCTCAGAGGCACAGGTCTGACACCTGGTTGGAGCACCTAGATCCTTCAGCCACAGGGCTCAGAAAAAAAAATTGAGAAATAAATAAATAAATAAAGTTATTGCAATAAAACAATAAAAAATAATTATTAATTTTTTAAATTAAAATAATTAGAAAGAAAGAAAAATAGAGCAATGAAAGTAAAAAATACAAATCCACTAATGATAACAAGAGATAAAATTATACTAAAAAACAAACAAACAAAATAGACCGAACAGACAGAACCCTAGAACAAGTTGTAAAACTGAAGCTATACAGACAAAATCACAAAAAGAAGCATACACATACACACTCACAAAAAGAGAAAAAGGAAAAAAATACATATATCATTGCTCCCAAAGTCATTGCCTCAATTTTGGGATGATTCATGGTCTGTTCAGGTGTTCCACAGTTGCAGGGTCCATCAAGTTGATTGTGGGGGTTTAATCTGCTGCTCCTGAGGCTGATGGGAGAGATTTCCATTTCTCTTCTTTGTTCACATAGCTCCGGGGGTTCAGCTTTGGATTTGACCCAACCTCTGCGTGTAGGACACCTGAGGACTTCTGTTCTTTGCTCAGACAGGACGGGGTTAAACAAACAGCTGAATAGGAGGCTCTGGCTCACTCAGGCCAGGGGAAGGAGGGGTACAGAATTCGGGGCGAGCCTGCAGTGGCAGAGGCCAGCATGACGTTACAACAGCCTGAGGCATGCCGTGTGTTCTCCTGGGGAAGTTGTCCCTGGATCATGAGACCCTGGCCGTGGTGGGCAAGCTCTTGGGAGGGGAGGTGTGGATAGTGACCTGTGCTTGCGCACAGGCTTCTTGATGGCTGCAGCAGCAGCCTTCGCATTTCATGCCCATCTCTGGGTCTGCACTGATAGCCGCGGCTCACGCCCATCCCTGGAGCTTGTTTAGGCAGTGCTCTGAATCCCCTCTCCTCTGGCACCCCAAAACAATGGTCTCTCACTTCTTAGGCAGGTCCAGACTTTTTCCCGGACTCCCTCCTGGCTAACTGTGGTGCACTAGGCCCCTACAGGCTGTGTTCATGAAGCCAACCCCAGTCTTCTCCTTGGGATCTGACCTCAGAAGCCCGAGGCTCAGCCCCCAGCCCCAACCCACCCCAGTGGGTGAGCAGAAAACCCTCTCGTGCTAGTGAGTGCTGGTTGGCACTGATCCTCTGTGTGAGAATCTCTCTGCTTTGCCCTCTGCACCCCTGTTGCTGTGCTCTCCTCTGTGGCTCTGAAGCTGCCCCCCAGCCACCCCCTGTCTCTGCCAGTGAAGGAGCTTCCTAATGTGTGGGAACTTTTTCTCCTTCACAAGTCCCTCCCCGAGGGTCAAGTCCCATCCCTATTCTTTTTTCTCTGTTTTTTCTTTTTTTTTTTTTTCCTACCCAGGTACATGGGGGAGTTTCTTGCCTTTTGGGAAGTCTGAAGTTTTCTGCCAGGGTTCAGTAGGTGTTCTGTAGAAGTTGTTCCACATGTAGATGTATTTCTGATGTATTTGTGGGGAGGAAGGTGATCTCCACATCTTACTCCTCTGCCATTTTGAAGGTCCCCTTCAGAAGTATATATTTTAATATAGATTTTTCAGAAGCCAGCCTTCTTAATAAAAGAATAAATCTCCCATGATAATATTTTAGGAAAATAAGGGAGTTTAACAATGAAAAATCCAAGCATCTCTTTCAACACTTATCACAGGCTTTGGAATCCTTTCCCAGTTTTGCAAAAGTGTTCTGTTCCTGATCATTAATTTTGTGGTCAGCTGTAGGTCTACCTTCTGTGTTAACTTGCTCACTCTCCACTCAGTAAAAAACATCCCCTTAAAACATCCCCTTAAATCATCTCTGAGGAATAATGTTACCAATATCCATGTTCTGGAAAATTACAACTCTGTGTTCCTTCAATTATTTTATAATAGTTTTGTTAAACTTAATATTTTGACTGTCACTTTCTGAAGTTCCTAGGTAATCTATAATTTTGAAAACCTAAGGAAATAGTATTTTTAACATCTGGCTTATATATCCTTTGATTGTCTGATAAAAATCATGGATCCTGCCTCTCAGAAAATGTAAAGTAAATATAAGGGTGAGAAGGTTCACAAAGTGTCTAAAACTCATCCATGGATACAACGTTACAAATCTTTGTTCAAAGTCAGTGTATATGTTGAATGAGACTTAAATTAGAACTATCACAGAAACTGATAAATTTTTGTCTCCAGAACACTATATTGCCATACTCAAGAATAGAAAAGCAAAGTTCTCAATGTCTTAACATTCCTTTGGCTTATATTTTCTGAGCAGAAATTGAAAATAAGATAGATCCAAATATCATTATTTTTGGACAACCATTACTGTTGACACTAGCAAAATATAAATATTATAGGTGCTTTTCAAATTATCAATTTTAAAATGAGATATTTTAGTGAAACCCAAACTCAATTGGAAAGCACAACTGAATCCTTACAAAGTATCTTTCCAGTTTTACTAAAGACAAAACTGAGGCTCAGGGAGGAGAAGTAACCTGTCCCCACCACACATGTAAAATATAGAGACAGAGACAGGAAACAAAAACACTGGATTTTCAGTTCACATTCTTTTCCTAAATCAGGAAGTTAGTAATTTTTTGTTCTGAACTATGACATTTTTTTCATTTATCAATGTTATGAAATTTTGACAATAATAACAATTTGAGACTGTTTACAAAATCAAGTTCCTATTGCTTATAAAAAATAAGAAAAATCCCATATTTCCAGATAAATGAACTATAGCAGAGCATAGAAAAAATGTCAGAAAATGAAGCTTTTCTAAATGCAACAGTTAGAGAAAAGTGAGATGATGGGTTGTATCATGGGTGACAATATTTAATAGGAACAAGGTAATATATTCCAGTTTTATACAAAGAAATTTCTTAGAATAGTTTTTTTCCTCAATTTTAAAACTTTCCAAAGAAAGAGGCATCAGCAGCAGCCTGGACTCTTACAGTGCTCTTGGGAATTTGACTCAGATAGAACTGCAATAAGGGCATTACCAATCACTCTTCTAAGAGATAAAAAGATCTTCTTTTCAAGTGTTAAACACAGGGATGACTCCACCTGAGTCTGCAGTGATTGTGAAATTGGTGGAAAATCTAAAAGCTAAAGGTCTCTAATGCCCTCAGATTCAAACCCTTCATAAGAACTGAATTTAAAAAATCAATATAATATTTTAAAATGCAAGAGAAAAAAGTGGATTCTAGATTTATATTTTAAATTCCCTTTGACCTACCTATGTTCTCATGGAATCTCAAAATACAAAGATAAGCATGTCAGTTGTGCAGGGTGTATCCTTAGTATAGGCTTAAGTGTATCTTCACTTTTGGCTTGCAGCATTTGATTTTGAAAAATGACATTGGTGTGTCTCTGTATGCAAAATACTAAATCCTTAAAATAGTTAGTTGGCATAAGTTAAAAATCACATTTAGAAATCTTTCTGGAATTTTGAAATAACAAAGAGAAAGGTTTTAATAACGAGGCACCTGCAGTTTTATGGCATCTTTTATTTGTCCTTCAAGTAAAAGATCTTATAAGCAAGGAAGACTATAATAAGTTAGATGATTGTACTTCATAGATTCAGTGCAAGGAGTGACATGATCTCATGTAATCCTTCCATAACTTTGCAAGATAATATGGTTTCCATTTTACAGGTGGAACAATCAAGATTCAGAGAATGTTAGAGACTTATTGAAGTTATGTGGAAAATGGAGAAAACAAGGGAGATACACATATAAATTGCCTAGCATAGTGCCTGCTACAAGTAAGTGGATAATAAATATCACATGACAGATGGAATAGAAAGAGGATAGAAGAGAGGAAAGTGAAAAGAAAAGAAGAAAGAAAGCCAATATTAAATCTTTATTTTCTAATGGTACAGTTACTTCCAATAAGAGGTGAGAAGATTCTCATTTCTAATTTCTGACAGAAAACTCATTTATTACTTCATGTTGACTCATTTTTCAAATATTAGAAACTTGAGGAATAAATAAGAGGTAGAAATACAATAATAAATATTCAGGGGACTTCCCTGGTGGTCCAATGGGTAAGACTCCATGCTCTCAATGCAGGGGGCCCCCCAGGTTCCATCACTGTTTGGGGAACTCGTTCCCGCATGCATCCCCCCAACTAAGAAGTCCATATGCTGCAAAAATAAAATAAAATAAAATAAAAAGATCCCCGCATGCCATAACAAAGACCCCACATGCTGCAACGAAGACCCGGAGCAGCCTAAATAAATAAATTAATAATAATAATAATAAATATACAACCTTTTGAGATACAATTGTTTATTCAGTCCAATAAAAATAATTTAGTAAGTATTGGTAAAATATATGAAATGGATACATGATCTCAATGTGTTTGATGGTGAGTAAAGACATATATATATATTAAATTCTTTGGTCAGAAGAAAATCATGTACCAAAATGTCTGTAACAGATAGAAAGTGCTATAGGACTGGGGCTAAAAGAGAAGATTAGAAAAGTAAAAAAGCCTGGAGTAAGCCAAATAATGTCATAGAAGAGCTGGAAAGTACAACTTTTCTTAGGTAGACAGGTAACAAAGAGAATTGTGCAAAGAGGAACAGGCAGGAATGAGTGAGATTCATGCCAGAAGACAGTCTTGACAGGAGTAAAGAATTTATGCTGGAAATAATAAAAGGTAAATTTGTATTGGAGGTGTGGTATTTAAGCACACATGTTTATAATTGATCTATTAAGGACAGAGGCCATTACAAATTCTATTGCTGGAGCATATGCAACACATATGGGGACAGCTATCTGGTTCACTCCATTCAACATGCTTTTGTTGCAAAGGAACTCTGCCAAAAAGGCACCCTGGATAATGGCAGATCAGTTTTTGATGTTAGCTAAGTTGTACCAATGTTGGTTTTATTTTTTCTGAGCTTAATTTTCTTTTAAATTTCTCTTAATTTTCTGAGCTTTAATTTTCATATTTCTTAAAGAAGAATTTTTTGACATTTTATTTCTATATAACTATTTTAGGTTTCTTTTGAAGAAAGATTTTAGACATTTGATCATTGTTACCAATTATGTATACCTTAACATGACATAGGTTAAATGACCTTCATTTCTTACTTCAGCTCTGAATCTTTTCCTTTTGATCTGCTTGAGTCATCACTCTTATAGCACTCCTACAGGCTTGGACATTAATTAATGACAAAATTTAATAGACACTAACTTGGTTAATGAAAAATAATCACATTATTAGTTTTAACCTTAGTAGAACTTCATTAAAACAAAATGTTAAAATATTCTGAGGAATAAAAAATAAAGTTGAATGTTTGTCATCACTACCTACTTTATCTTAACCCTTGATCTTTCTTTATTTTATCTTACATTTAATTAAATTTTTTATATTAGAATAATTTTTCATTTATTGATTGCCTATGCACTAGGTCCTGTTATTTCTTTTCATAAAAAAATCTCTCATGCAATTGTCTGAACAACTCTGTAGATAAGGATTTTTACCTCAGTTTGAACAAATGAGAACCTTATATAACTTTCCCTTGATCTCTCAATCAATGAGAGGTTGAATCAGTTGCTTTGATTCCAAATTCATTACTCTTTCCACTGTACTATTATGCTTTCATCACATGAGATTATTCTGTGATTTCAAATTTATTGCAGTTAGCTTCAAGTAACCTCTTAATATTAATCTTCAAACTAGAAAAGCATTCCCACATTATTAATCTATCCTTTCTAGAGAAGTAGAAGTAAAAATTACCTTCCAAATAATCCTTCAATATATTTAGAAAAATTCTTAGGCCCAAATTTCTGTGGACCTGATCCATAACTAAATGGTAAATAAAAAGCTGAGGACTATTAAAGACTTCACTACTCAGGAATTATTCACCACTTTCCACTGACTGAGGTCTATTTTGCTCTCATAATTGTAGATATATTAATTAGAAAGGAAAAAGGCCTTGTTAGCCAAAAACGCATTAGTTCTAAGCAAGAACTTATGTACTAAGCAAGGTCATGGGTAATTCTCCTTACTCTTAAACAAATCATCATATTCTTTCTTCTACCCAACAATAAGAGGCACTTAACACAGAGGTTAAAGAAGTCAGTTCTGAGAAGCAGGAAAAATTAATTTGTTTTTCATAAATTAACAAATTTATTTTCAAGTTGACACTTCCACATAGCTATTCATTGAGGTGGAAAATATTTCTTTTCCTATAATTCAATTTGGTAACCGAAGAGTTTCATTATGTTTTTCCATTTGTGTTTGGACTTCAAAGAAAGCCTAAATTTTACAGCAGGAAGCATATTTTGTTACATCTCCACTGATCAACATTTCCATAGTAGTCAAATAGACTTTTTCAGGAAGTGAAGTACTCAAACAGGAAAAATTCTTGCATTTTCTTAGCTTTCTTATAGTGAGGCATATGAAGCAGTAAAGAATTTAGGTAGGCTCCATGAAGTAGTGGAAAAGGCATTTCTCTGTACTGAAGACCTGTATTCTGACCCCAGCTCTGCACCCAAGGGCCAGTTGTGTAACTTTAAGAAAGCCAGTTTATCTCTCCAGAGCTCCATCTTCTCATTAAATCAGTAAAGAGGATGGACAGGAGTCTCACTGAATTCCTCTTTCTTCTATGATTTCTACAATAAACCTCATACCAATTGTGTGTAGACTGTGGAAATGGAAATGCAAAGCTCAAAAGCTGAGTAAGTGGTTTTTACTTTTTCAGCCTGATAAGCTTCAGGAAGAATTGTATGTATGGATTTACCCTGAAGTTTCCTTTGAAATTCAAGGACTTCTAATGAGACACATACCTCATGACTCAAGATGTTGTGATAGTTGCCTAAATTTTTTTCTTAGTAACAAATGTAGGAGGGAGCTATAAAAAGCTAATTGGGAGAAATGTTTTAAAGTTTGTTGCAGTAGTGCTATTGGTTAGTCACAGGAAACACAAATTACCTAGAAGCTTGATGCAACACTACACATTTGTCATAACTGGACACAGCAGATAACTCGAGGCCAATTGCTTTCTCACCATATGATGTAAACTATAGCTTCACAAGTTCAAAGTGTAGGAGTCAAACTAAAAGGGTACCAGAATGTTGGTAGAAGAGAGAAAATTAGTTTGTAATTTCCTTTGAGCCAGAAAACCATCTATAAGAAAAAAAAATCACATGCATGTAAAAAAAAATCAAGACCTTTCAGACTAAAATATGATATAACCAAAGAACTCAACTCCTACCAATATCAGAATTCTACTATTAAATATTTCCCAGCTCCACTAATCTTATGCAATCCAACCGATCAATTATAGAAGAAATTTGGATTAGAGAATCAATTTCTTACAGACATCTGTGTTCAGTTTCAGCTGAACAGATCAACCAGCTTAAATTGCAAAGGAAAACACCTCTATGTTAACAGCTTATCTGGCACAGGATTAACAGTTTTTAGCTGTCAAGTTTTAAGACAAAATGTATAAAATTATTAATACTACTGTCTCATATTCAATGGTACCTCAGTAATTTCCAGAGGATTTTAAAATTTATTTTCTTAGGAGTTGCTCACAGGAAGTCTGTGACTGCGTAGGGCTGGTATCACCATTCCTGTCTGCAGATGGGAAGTCTAAACCCAACAAGGGTTGACAGAGCCAAGTTCGTGCTATCAGTAAAAGGCAGAGGTGGGACTCCAACTGATTCCCTCTGAGTAAATTCCTAAAAATGATTTGGTAAGAATATGTCTTTTAATGTCCACTCATGTGTGTGCCTTGCTTTATGTCTTTGAGTAATATGTTATATCCAGGGTTCAATTATCTTTCTTAATTTAAAAAAATGATTTAATAGTAACCAAAAATACAAAGTCCTTCTGGTCATCTTCCTCCCCTTTGGGTGGCATCACTTTCCATCCATTCACAGAAGACACAATTATATATAGTGTGTGATGCTGCAGTGTTAAACCCAGTGATAATTTTGATTCAGGGAAGGAACAATAAAAATATATCTTTCAGCAGCTGAGCAAGAAGACACTTAAAATCACCTCTGTAGTAACTGTCCTCTAAAAATTGAAATAAAACTTACTCTTCCTGCTTTACCCCCTGAATTTTCCCTAAGTCTGATTTTCCCCTGACCATGCACTTGGTTCTTCTGCAGTGTCTGTAGGTGATTAATGATATGGTCTTTTAACGGATTTAGTTTAGTTTCACAGGGTAAACTCCCCAGTCTAGATAACAAAATTAAATTATTGACTAGTATCACAAGTTTGTGTGCTGCCTGTTCACTGAAGCAGGAGGCAAAAAGATAAAGCCACTGATGTTGCCCTGACTGCGTCACAGGCAGCTTATTTCCTAGGAAACTCCCAGGCAAGAAAAGAAGCAGCTTATTAGAGATGGGCAAAGGCTTGTTGCTTAAATTAGAGTTTTCTAAGCCTTTCCTCTTGTCTCACTCCTAATTTCAAAAACAGTGGCAAGCACTGATTATAAAATAGCACTCTCACTTTGCTGCTAATGTATTCAATAATGTCTATTTGGGGCTCCCATTTTAAAGCATTTCAGGGTAGGGGAACTACTAACTTTTAAAAATAGTCTCTCATAATTGATATAGAGATTTTAATATTTTGTTCTGCCATATATACTTTAATATTCTTCCATTTTTATTGTTGTTTTTTGTTTGTTTGTTTGTTTTCTGCAGTACACAGGCCTCTCAGTGTTGTGGCTTCTCCCGTTGTGGAGCACAGGTTCCGGACGCACAGGCTCAACGGCCATGGCTCATGGGCCTTGATGCTCAGCGGCATGTGGGATCTTCCCGGACCGAGTCATGAACCCGTGTCCTCTGCATCAGCAGGCGGACTCTCAACCACTACGCCACCAGGGAAGCCCTGTTGTTGTTTTTGAGATTCCTTTATAAGGCAATAAATTCCTTATATAAGTTTCATAAAAAATAAAGAAATATTTTACTTAAAATCTACCTTGAAAGGCAAATAAAAAGAGCAGACTAATTAATAGATCCAGTTGGTACTCTAAACAAAACTTGGATTTGCTTGTCCGCTCACAGTAAAGCCAATCTACTGACACCATGTTGTGGTGAAGGGGAAAGTACAGCATATATTGTAAGGTTCCAGGCAAGGAGTCTCGGGCAGCTAATACTCAAAAGACCCATACTCCCCGGTGGGTTTCAGGGATGTATTTTTAAAGGCCAGGTGAGGGAGAGAAGATGCGGGGTGTGTGATCAGCTTGTGCAAAAGTCTCTGATTTGTTGATGGTGAGGTAACAGTGTGGTGTCACAAGGATTAACATTAACAGTCCTCAGGGTCCTCTATGTCTGGAGGCTGTGTGCTTGTGGTCATCAAGTAGTTAACTTCTTCTATTTGGTGGGGGTTTTAGCATCTATAAAACAACTTAGGAAATGTGCATTATATACTGTTATCTAGGTACTTCAGAGAGGAGCTAAAGAAGAGGACATGAGGGAAAGAGTCTGTCCCAGGAAGGCTCCATAGCGTCCTACTCAGTTACACAGTCTCAAAATTATCTCTGGCCAGGATTCAAGGAGAGAACTGATATCAAACAGCATAGAAGTTACATTACACAGATGATAGATATGTGACTTCTGCTGTTATCTAATTTATCTGGATAGCCTGGCAACTCTTGGGATCTGACTGGCAGTATAAATTGTCTGCCACATGACAAAATCAGATAAGATCTCTGACAGCATTTGAACATAATCTTGATAAAGCTTGGCTCAATTTCAAGCAGATAACAACGATACAGTCAGAAGTTCTGTCCTTATTTAACATGCAAAATCGTACCAAAAGAACAAGGCAGAAAAGAGAATACAGGGACTATTTTTCCAATTTCAATTGGGTCAATAAGAAAGAGTAGTAAAAGCTTTAGGATCAAGATGTTGAATTGAGCATCCACATTTCTCTTCCCTCCATACTCAAATTCCATTAAAATTACAGTAGGAGGAAGGCAGGAAGATGGCAAAAGAGTAAGACGCGGAGATCACCTTCCTCCCCACAGATACATCAGAAATTCATCTACACATGGAACAACTCCTACAGAACACCTACTGAACGCTGGCAGAAGACCTCAGACCCCCCAAAAGGCAAGAAACTCCCCACATACCTGGGTAGGGCAGAAGAAAAAAGAATAAACAGAGACAAAAGGATAGGGACGGGACCTGCACCAGTGGGAGGGAGCCGTGAAGGAGGAAAGGTTTCCACACACTAGAAGCCCCTTCGTGGGCGGAGACTGCAGGTGGCGGAGGGGGAAGTTTCGGAGTAGCGGAGGAGAGCACAGCAACAGGGGTGTGGAGGGCAAAGCGGAGAGATTCCCACACAGAGGATCGGTGCCCTCAGGCACACACCAGCCCGAGAGGCTTGTCTGCTCGGCCGCAGGGACAGGCTTCGGTCGGAGCGCAGGGAGAGGACTGGTGTTGGCGGCGTGAACACAGCCTGAAGGGTCTAGTGCACCACGGATGGCCCGGAGGGAGTCCGGGGAAAAAGTCTGGAGCTGCTGAAGAAGCAAGAGACTTTTTCCTCCCTTTTGTTTCCTGGTGCACGAGGAGAGGGCATTAAGATCGCTCCTTAAAGGAGCTCCAGAGACGGGTGCGAGCTGCGGCTAAAGGCGTGGACCCTGGAGAAGGACGTGGGACGCTGGGGCTGCTGCTGCTGCCACCACAAGGCCTGTGTGCGAGAGCAGGTCACTGTCCACCCCCCTTCCGGGGAACCTGTGCAGCCCAACACTGCCGGGGTTCCGGGTCCCAGGGACGGCTTCCCCGGGAAAGGGCACGGAGCGCCTCGGGCTGGTGCAACATCACGCCGGCCTCTGCCGCTGCAGGCCCGCCCCACACTGCGTGCCCCTCCCTCCCCTCGGCCTGAGTGAGCCAGAGACCCCGAATCAGCGGCTCCTTTAAACAAATCCTGTCTGAGCGAAGAATGGACGCCCTCCAGCGACCTACGCGCAGAGGTGGGGCCGTGTCCAAGGCTGAGACCCGGGAGCTGTGAGAGCAGAGAAGAGACAGGGAAATCTCTCTGTGCAGCCTCGGAGGCAGCGGATTAAAGCTCCACGGTCCGCTTGATGTGCCCTGTGTCTGTGGAGTGCATGAATGGACAGCGAATCATCCCAAATTGAGGAGGTGGACTTTGAGGACAAGATTTCAGATTTTTTCCCCTTTTCCTCTTTTTACAACGAATTATCCCAAATTAAGGAGGTGGACTTTGAGAGCAAGATTTTCGATTTTTTCCCCCTGCTCTCTTTTTGTGAATGTGTATGTGTAGGCTCCTTTGTGAGATTTTCTCTGTCTAGCTTTGCTTCCACCATAGGTCCCAGGGTTCTATCAGTCCGTTTTTTTTGTTTGTTTGTTTGTTTGTTTTGGTTTTTCTTTTTTCAATAATTACTTTTTTTTTTTTTTTTTTTTGCGGTATGTGGGCCTGTCACTGTTGTGGCCTCTCCCGTTGTGGAGCACAGGCTCCGGACGCGCAGGCTCAGTGGCCATGGCTCACGGGCCCAGCCACTCCACGGCATGTGGGATCTTCCCAGACCAGGGCACGAACCCGTGGCCCCTGCATCGGCAGGCGGACCCCCAACCACTGCGCCACCAGGGAAGCCCTTACTTTTTATTTTTAATAACGCTACTATATTTTATACTTTATTCTATTTTACTTTATCTTCTCTCTTTCTATTTTTCCTACCTTCCCTTCCTCCCTCACTCACTCCGCCCCTTTCTCTCTTTCTTTCCTTCGTCCCTTCCTCCCTCTCTTCTTCCTTTCAATTTCTTTTTCTTTCTTTCCTCCCTCCCTCCTTTCTTTCTTTCTTTCTTTCCATCCTTCCTCCCTCCCTCCCTCCTTTCTGTCTTTCTTTCCTTCCTCCCTCCCTTCTTCCTTTCACTCTTTCTTTTTCTTTCCTTCCTCCCTCCCTCCTGTCTTTCTTTCTTTCTTTCTTTCCTCCGTCCCTCCCTCCCTCCCACCTGTCTTTCTTTCTTTCCTTCCCCCCTCCCTCCCTCCCTTCTTCCATTCACTCTTTCTGTTTCTTTCCTTCCTCCCTCCCTCCCTCCCTCCCTTCTTTCTTTCTTTCTTTCCATCTTTCCTCCCTCCCTCCCTCCATTCTTTCTTTCTTTCTTCCTTCCTTCCTTCCTTTCTTTCCTTCTTCCTTCCTTTCTCTCTCTCTTTCTTTCTTCTACTAATTCTTCCTTCAACATTTTCTCCCTTTTATTCTGAGTCGGGTAGATGAAAGGCTCTTGGTGCTGCAGCCAGGAGTCAGTGCTGTGCCTCTGAAGTGGGAGAGCCAACTTCAGGACACAGATCCACAAGAGACCTCCCAGCCTCACATAATAACAAGCGACGAAAATCTCACAGAGATCTCAATCTCAACACCAGGACCCAGCTTCACTCAACGACCAGCAAGCTACAGTGCTGGTCACCATATGCCAAGCAACTAGTAAGACAGGAACACAACCCCACCCATTAGCAGAGAGGCTGCCTAAAAACATAATAAGGCCACAGGCACCCCAACTCACACCACCAGATGTGGACCTGCCCACCAGAAAGACAAGATCGAGTCTCAACCACCAGAACACAGGCACTAGTCCCCCCCACCAGGAAGCCTACACAACCTACTGAAACAACCTTAGCCACTGGGGACAGACAATAAAAACAATAGGAACTACGAACCTGCAGCCTGCAAGCAAGAAGGCCCCAAACACAGTAAGATAAGCAAAATGAGAAGACAGAAAAACACACAGCAGGTGAAGGAGCAAGATAAAAACCCACCAGACCTAACAAATGAAGAGGTAATAGGCAGGCTACCCGAAAAAGAATTCAGAATAATGATTTTAAGATGATCCAAGATTCTATTTCCAAGATCCAAAATCTTGGAAATAGAATAGACAAAATGCAAGAAACAGTTAACAAGGACCTAGAAACTAAAGATGAATCAAGCATCGATTAAAAACACAATAAATGAAATGAAAAATACTTTAGATGGGATCAATAGCAGAATAACTGAGGCAGAAGAACGGATAAGTGAGGTGGAAGATAAAATAGTGGAAATAACTGATGCAGAACAAAATAAAGAAAAAAGAATGAAAAGCACAGAGGACAGTCTCAGGGACCACATTAAACAAACCAACATTCAAATTATAGGGGTTCCAGAAGAAGAAGAGAAAAAGAAAGGGACTGAGAAAATATTTGAAGAGATTATAGTTGAAAACTTCCCTAATATAGGAAAGGAAATAGTAAATCAAGAGCAGGTGGGACAGAGAGTCCCATACAGAATAAATCCAAGGAGAAATACGCCAAGACATATATTAATCAAACTGTCAAAAATTAAACACAAAGAAATCATATTAAAAGCAGCAAGGGAAAAACAACACAAAAGGGAATCCCCATCAGGTTAACAGCTGATCTCCCAGCAGAAACTCTACAAGCCAGAAGGGAGTGGCAGAACATAATTAAAGTGAAGAAGCAGAAAAACCTGCAACCAAGATTACTCTACCCAGCAAGGATCTCATTCAGATTTCATGGAGAAATTAAAAGCTTTACAGATAAGCAAAAGCTGAGAGAGTTCAGCACCACCAAACCAGCTTTACAACAAATGCTAAAGGAACTTCTCTAGGCAAGAAACACAACAGAAGGAAAATACCTACAATAACGAACCCAAAACAATTAAGGAAATGGGAATAGGAACATACATATCAATAATTACCTTAAATGTAAATGGACTAAATGCTCCCACCAAAAGACACAGAGTGGCTGAATGGATACAAAAACAGAACCCATATATATGCTGTCTACAAGAGACGCACTTCAGACCTAGAGACACATACAGATTGAAAGTAAGGGGATGGAAAAACATATTCCATTCAAATGGAAATCAGAAGAAAGCTGGAGTAGCAATTCTTATATCAGACAAAATAGACTTTAAAATAAAGACTATTAGAAGAGACAAAGAAAGACACTACATAATGATAAGGGGATTGATCCAAGAAGAAGATATAACAATTGTAAATATTTATGCACCCAACATAGGAGCACCTCAATACATAAGGCAAATACTAACAGCCATAAAAGGAGAAATCGACAGTAACACACTCATAGTAGGGGACTTTAACACCCCACTTTCACCAATGGACAGATCATCCAAAATGAAAATAAATAAGGAAACACAAGCTTTAAGTGATACATTAAACAAGATGTACTTAATTGATATTTATAGGACATTCCATCCAAGAACAACAGAATACACATTTTTCTCAAGTGCTCATGGAACATTCTCCAGGATAGATCATATCTTGGGTCACATACCAAGCCTTGGTAAATTTAAGAAAATTGAAATTGTATCAAGTATCTTTTCTGACCAAAATGCTATAAGACTAGACAGCAATTACAGGAAAAGATCTGTAAAAAATGCAAACACGTGGAGGCTAAACAATACACTACTCAATAACGAAGTGATCACTGAAGAAATCAAACACAAAATAAAAAAATACCTAGAAACAAATGACAATGGAGACACGACGACCCAAAACCTATGGGACGCAGCAAAAGCAGTTCTAAGGGGGAAGTTTATAGCAATACAATCCCACCTTAAGAAATAGGAAACATCTCGAGTCAACAGCCTGACCCTGCACCAAAAGCAATTAGAGAAAGAAGAACAAAAAACCCCGAAAGTTAGCAGAAGGAAAGAAAACATACAGATCAGATCAGAAATAAATGAAAAAGAAATGAAGGAAACGATAGCAAAGATCAATAAAACTAAAAGCTGGTTCTTTGAGAAGATAAACAAGATTGATAAACCATTAGCCAGACTCATCAAGAAAAAAAGAGAGAAGACAGAAATCAATAGAATTAGAAATGAAAAAGGAGAAGTAACAACTGACACTGCAGAAATACAAAAGATCATGAGAGATTACTACAAGCAACTCTATGCCAATAAAATGGACAACCTGGAAGAAATGGACAAATTCTTAGAAATGCACAACCTGCCAAGACTGAATCAGGAAGAAATAGAAAATATGAATAGACCAATCACAAGCACTGAAATTGAAACTGTGATTAAAAATCTTCCAACAAACAAAAGCCCACGACGAGATGGCTTCACTGGTGAATTCTATCAAACATTTAGAGAAGAGCTAACACCTATCCTTCTCAAACTCTTCCAAAATATAGTAGAGGAAGGAACACTCCCAAACTCATTCTACGAGGCCTCCGTCACCTTGATACCAAAACCAGGCAAGGATGTCACAAAGAAAGAAAACTACAGGCCAATATCACTGATGAACATAGATGCAAAAATCCTCAACAAAATACTAGTAAACAGAATCCAACAGCACATTAAAAGGATCATACACCATGATCAAGTGGGGTTTATTCCAGGAATGCAAGGATTCTTCAATATACACAAATCAATCAATGTGATACACCATATTAACAAACTGAAGAAGAAAAACCATATGATCATCTCCATAGATGCAGAGAAAGCTTTCAACAAAATTCAACACCCATTTATGATAAAAACCCTGCAGAAAGTAGGCATAGAGGGAACTTTCCTCAACATAATAAAGGCCATATATGACAAACCCACAGCCAACATCATCCTCAATGGTGAAAAACTGAAACCATTTCCACTAAGATCAGGAACAAGACAAGGCTGCCCACTCTCACCACTCTTATTCAACTTAGTTTTGGAAGTTTTAGCCACAGCAATCAGAGAAGAAAAGGAAATAAAAGGAATCCAAATTGGAAAAGAAGAAATAAAGCTGTCACTGTTTGCAGAAGACATGATACTATACATAGAGATTCCTAAAGATGCTACCAGAAAACTACTAGAGCTAATCAATGAATTTGGTAAAGTAGCAGGATACAAAATTAATGCACAGAAATCTCTGGCATTCCTGTACACTAATGATGAAAAACCTGAAAGTGAAATCAAGAAAACACTCCCATTTACCATTGCAACAAAAAGAATAAAATATCTAGGAATAAACCTACCTAAGGAGACAAAAAACCTGTATGCAGAAAATTATAAGACACTGATGAAAGAAATTAAAGATGATACAAATAGATGGAGAGATATACCATGTTCCTGGATTGGAAGAATCAATATTGTGAAAATGGCTCTACTACCCAAAGCAACCTACAGATTCAATGCAACCTCTATCAAACTACCACTGGCATATTTCACAGAACTAGAACAAAAAATTTCAAAATTTGTTTGGAAAAACAAAAGACCCCCAATAGCCAAAGCAATCTTGAGAACGAAAAACAGAGCTGGAGGAATCAGGCTCTGTGACTTCAGACTATACTACAAAGCTACAGTAATCAAGACAGTGTGGTACTGGCACAAAAACAGAAAGATAGATCAATGGAACAGGATAGAAAGCCCAGAGATAAACCCACGCACATATGGTCACCTTATCTTTGATAAAGGAGGCAGGAATGTACAGTGGAGAAAGAACAGCCTCTTCAATAAATGGTGCCTGGAAAACTGGACAGGGACATGTAAAGATATGAGATTTGTTCATTCCCTAGCACCATACACAAAAATAAGCTCAAAATGGATTAAAGACCTAAATGTAAGGCCAGACACTATCAAACTCTTAGAGGAAAATATAGGCAGAACACTCTATGACATAAATCACAGCAAGATCCTTTTGGACCCACCTCCTAGAGAAATGGAAATAAAAACAAAGATAAACAAATGGGACCTAATGAAACTTCAAAGCTTTTGTACAGCAAGACCCAAAGACAACCCTCAGAATGGGAGAAAATATTTGCAAATGAAGCAACTGACAAAGGATTAATCTCCAAAATTTATAAGCAGCTCATGCAGCTCAATAACAAAAAAACAAACAACCCAATCCAAAAATGGGCAGAAGACTTAAATAGGCATTTCTCCAAAGAAGATATACAGACTGCCAACAAACACATGAAATTATTCTCAACATCATTAATCATTAGAGAAATGCAAATCAAAACTACAATGAGCTATCATCTCATACCAGTCAGAATGGCCATCATCAAGAAATCTAGAAACAATAAATGCTGGAGAGGCTGTGGTAAAAAGGGAACACTCTTGCACTGCTCGTGGGAATGTGAATTGGTACAGCCACTATGGAGAACAGTATGGAGGTTCCTTAAAAAACTACAAATAGAACTAACATATGACCCAGCAATCCCACTACTGGGCATATACCCTGAGAAAACCATAATTCAAAAAGAGACATGTACCAAAATGTTCATAGCAGCTCTATTCACAATAGCCCAGAGACAGAAACAACCTAAGTGTCCATCATCGGATGAATGGATAAAGAAGATGTGGCACATATATACAATGGAATATTACTCAGCCATAAAAAGAAACGAAACTGAGCTATTTGTAATGAGGTGGATAGTCCTATAGTCTGTCATACAGAGTGAAGTAAGTCAGAAAGAGAAAGACAAATACCATATGCTAACACATATATATGGAATTTAAGGAAAAAAAATGTCATGAAGACCCTAGGGGTAAAACAGGAATAAAGACAAAGACCTACTTGAGAATTGACTTGAGGATATGAGGAGGGGGAAGGGTAAGCTGTGACAAGGCGGAGGAGAGGCATGGACCTATATACAGTACCAATCGTGGGGTAGATAGATGGTGGGGGGCAGCCACATAGCGCAGGGAGATCGGCTCAGTGCTTTGTGACCGCCTGGAGGGGTGGGATGGGGAGGGTGGGAGGGAGGGAGATGCAGGAGGGAGGGGATGTGGGAACGGATTTGTGTGTATGACTGATTCACTTTTTTATAAAGCAGAAAGTAATAAAAAAAAGAAAAATAAATAAAATTTTTAAAAGAAAATAAATAAATAAAATAAAATTACAGTAAAAAATTCAAGAAGAAATCTATTCACTATAGGTGCTGAGACATGAGTGACACATCAGCACGCTCATGATTTAAAACATTTATGTGATAGAGAAAGCAGATGGGATTTTATTTGTGAATGATTAGAGTTAAGGAAGGTATCACCCAGAAAGTACACAGAAAAATACAGTAGGGTTGAGAGATTTTCTTCTGTCTGAGTTCTTAGCAGTTTAATCTCAGGGTAGGCAGTTATGGAAATGGAGGAGTGTGGTGGAACAGAAATCAAAGTATTTAATTAAGAACAGTTCATGAAAAAGTCACTCAATTTTAGCTATGCCTGCCCCATTTTCCTTTCATGTTCAGCAACAGAGTTTACACAAAGCCAACATAGAATTTCTCTCTACAGAAATGGAACTAGCCCCCAGGAAACAAACTCTCATGATTCCCCAACCATTGTGTCCCTTGATTGGGTTATGGGTAGGGTAACAATATGACTATCATTCAAAACAGATCACTGGGACAACAGGTATAAACTGTGACTATTGAGGACAAACCCATGAATACAGTCACTCTAGCTATGTGTGTCTTGAGATACTGATCCTCTCAGCTATTGGGGAAGCTGAGTGGGGTCAAAGGCCTCAGGCCAGGCTGAGTAGTCTCAGTCTGTTTACCACAATGTGCCAGCAAGTATTGTTATTTTCTACATGTGTTATTCCAATATATATGGGGCACTGTGTTAAAGCAGAAATCACATACTCATGGCCCTAAAGCATGTTTCATTTCACTATGAAGAATTTAAAAAAGATTGGCTCACTCTTTAGTAATCAGGAAATTGTATATAAATATCTGAATTTTGCATTGTCCTTGGAATAAAAAAGAATATCTGTTCATATTATAGCCACATTCTATTCTAGAAACAATCCAATGGAGCTGATTAGAGGCAAAATTTTCTTACCAGGAAGTTTTACTTATTTATCTTACCTACAAGTCTCATATAGCCTCTTAAGTGTGTTTCTTCTTTTGGCAGTCACCTCAGAGAAAATACCTCCTCATTTTGGCCTGATGGTGAGGAGAGGACAGCTGACTCCTGCTTGGCAACAGCAGACCCTAAAGTGAAGCTGGCCAACCTGCCTGTTGACCTGTCTTACCAATATTCCCAAAGCCCATGTCTGATCCTCTCATAGAGAAAGAGTGGAGGACATCTCTAATAATCCAGCTGATCCTTCATTCATAAATAAGTCATACAAAGGTCACAAGATATTTGAGAGAACCTAACAATAAGAAAGAGGAGACCTATAATTCCAAGATGAACAAACAAATCTACTGAATTTCCTTCTCTTTCTTTCCACACCATTTCATATATTACTCCATATCATTCTCTTCATGGCACTTACCACTCTCAAACTGCCCAGCTTGCTTATTCATTTGTCTATTGACTGTCTCCTCACTAGAAATTCATCTCCACAAGGATAATGACTATATTATTGGTTATTCCTATATAATTCACACATAAAATAGAGCCTAGTACTGAAGAAGCACTTTACAAAAAATATTTTTTAGTGGTATGAAAATAATCACTTGAAATACAAGCAGAAATGTTTAAAAAGTGCCTCCCCTAGGAGAGGGAGACTAGATGTAAGGAGGATAACCTTTTATCTATTAATTTTAGCAAATGTATACAATCTTCACTTTTATTATTATACTCATATATTACTTTTATAAGAATTTGAAAAAAAAACAAGGAATGGAAATGAACTATTCATTGTGTTAAAACAGCCAGTGCTTCCTAAGCTTAGAATTCTTCTCTAATGTATAAAACTAAAATGGGTATTTCCGAGGAGACCAGATATTTTATCTAGGTGACCAAATTTATTATTGGTTGGCTTGTATGTTGACAAGTTTGGATTTGAATTCCTCCATCTGGCTGAAAAGCAGACTGGTTACAAGTATGTATCCCGGAGTCAAACAGCCCTGGATTCAAATCCTTGCTCTGCCACTTATCACTTTTGTGTCCTCAGTTCTCTATGCATCAGTTAGTCCTTATCTGTAAAATGAGGTCATGGTGAGAATGAAAAAAAGATAATACAGAAAAGCAATTAACCATGCATGGCACATTCAGTGCTCAATAAATATCAGCTATTCTAATAATTATATTTATTTGTAGGCTTCCCTATGTTCAAATCATTTAAATCTGTGAAAGAGGTTATAGTCCATCATCACTTTTTCCATGACCATTATTTGAGCACCAACTGCATACCAGCAGCTGTAATGAACTCTGGGAGAACAAATAAAAATAAGATAAAGAGTAAACTGTGGGGACTTCCTTGGTGGTCCAGTGGTTAAGACTTTGCCTTCCAATGCAGAGGGTGTAGTTTTGATCCCTGGTCGGGGAGCTAAGATTCCCACATGCCTCAGGTCCACAAAACCAAAACATAAAACAGAAACAATAGTGTAACAAATTCAATAAAGACTTTAAATATTGTCCACATCAAAAAAAAAAATAGTGAACTGTGAACATCAGATGATTATATCTATATTCTTCATGATCTTAGAATTCTAAAGGTGATAATTAAAGAAAGGCAAATAGCTAGAGCTGCTCTGAGTACTGATTTGTCACCTTCCTTCATACATCTTTTGAATTTGGCTTGTATGCTACCCTCTCAGTCTCTACTTTTTTTGTATATATGAGTTTTCAGATTAGTCACTCAACTCTTTTGCATCAGCATGTAGGCATAAATTAATTTAAAAATATTAGTCCCACATTCTACTGCTAACAGACCTCAGGTTTTAAAAAAAATCCATTAAACTGATTTTAATGGAGAAAAGTAATAAAAATAATTTTGCAACTATTTTATAAATGTGAATGAAAATATGATACGTTATGTAGTGCAAGTGACCCCAGCATTTTCAGCATTTGAACAGACTCTCACACCCCACTGTCTGATTTTACACTCTTCAATAGATGATCGTCTTCCAAAACAAAATTCTTCATTCAGCCACATTGGACCAGTACCTTGTCCAAAATAAATTCCCTTATGCACATTCGAACACCTTGGTATCCCAAATTCCTACAGATGACCAGTCCACCATGCATTTCCCACTGGTCATCATGGAAAATTTCCACTCTCTCTTTGTGAGGACCGCTACTACCAACCCGTTGAACTGTCTTAAATGGTGAGTTCTGGAGGCCAGAAGTCTGAAATCAAGATGTTGGCAGGGCAATGTTTTCTTTGAAGGCTCTGGGGAGAAATCCTTCCTTGCCTTATCTTAGCTTCTGATGGCTCCCAGCAAGTCCCACTAGAATTCCCACTAGAATAAGCTTAGGGAAAAAAATTTTAAAAATAAATTGCCAAGAAGCATTGTAAGATATGCAATGTTAGACTGACGAATTAAAGGAAAAGTCATTAGAAAAATACTTCTTATAAGTAAATTTTTTGGTGTGCTATACCAAAGCAAAATGTTCTATAGGCATTATCTAAGAAAAAATAATAATGATTATTTTTTTAAAAAAAACAGAGGCTAGCTCCATACTCAGCATATTTTTATTCTTTTATAATTTGACTATCTTCTATAAAATAAAAATAAGTGAGCTTTCCTAACTCTGAAAGTCTGTTTCTGTTTTGTAAATAAGTTCATTTGTATCATTTCTTTTTATACTCAGCATATAAGTGGTTTCATATATTTCTCTTTCTCTGTCTGACTTACTTCACTCAGTATGACAATCTCTAGGTCCATCCATGTTGCTGCAAATGGCATTATTTCATCCTTTTTAATGGCTGAGCACTATTCCATTGTATATATGTACCACAACTTCTTTATCCATTCCTCTGTTGATGGACATTTAATTTGTTTCCACAT
The DNA here is from genome assembly GCF_964165515.1 of Mesoplodon bidens. Taxonomy (NCBI): domain Eukaryota; kingdom Metazoa; phylum Chordata; class Mammalia; order Artiodactyla; family Ziphiidae; genus Mesoplodon; species Mesoplodon bidens. Next base: position 28,608,158 of record NC_138167.1, read on the forward strand.
CTTGGTTATTGTAAACAGTGCTGCAATGGACATTGGGGAATATGTATCCTTTAGGGCCATGTTTTTCTCTGGATATATGCCCAAGAGTGGGATTCCTGGATCATGTGGTAGCTCTATTTTTAGTTTTTTAAGGAACCTCCATACTGTTCTCCATAGTGTCTGTACCAATTTACATTCCCACCAACAGTGTAGGAGGGTTCCCTTCTCTCCACACCCTCTCCAGCATTTATTGTTTGTAGATTTTTTGATGACAGCTATTCTGACTATGAGGTGATATTGCATTGTAGCTTGGATTTGCAGTTCTCTAATAATTAACGATGTTGAACATCTTTTCATTTACCTCTTGGCCATCTTTATGTCTTCTTTGGAGAAATGTCTATTTAGTTCTTCTGCCCATTTTTTGATTTGGTTGTTTGTTTTGATGATACTAAGCCATATGAGCTGTTTGTAAATTTTGGAGACTAATTTCTTGTCGGTCACATCATTTGCAAATATTTTCAGGATTGACATGTATACACAGCTATATCTAAAATGTATAACCAACAAGACCTACTGTACAGCACAGGGAACTCTGTTCAATATTATGTAACAACCTAAATGGGAAAAGAATTTGAAAAAGAGTAGATACATGTTTATGTATAACTGACTTTGCTGTACACCTGAAACTATCACATCGTTGCTAATCAACTATACTCCTATATGAAATAAAAAGTTATGAAAAGTAGGTGAGCTTTAATTCAACATGTCACACTTCCTGCAAACTCTATCTCCCACCTCAAGTCTCTAAACACTAAAAAAAGATTTTTTAATAAAATTCAGTTTATCAGTTGGAAAACTACAAGAGGTACACTTCAATGTCAACCAAAGAGAATCCTAGAAAGAGAGAAAGCAGAGGTATACGACTAAACAAGAAAGAACACAGTGTAAATCTCTTGCAAAAAGTGGAAGTGTCTCTAAGCATGCCCTGAGCATAAATCAGTTATATACTGAGCTCTGAGGCCAGCAACAGAGTGACTAGGTGGATACTTCAGTGAGAACAACCAGGTGGATTGACTTTTCGACATATCTGCACCATATCAACAAAAACACCACAGATCAGTAACAGAGCCATTTGTTACCAGGTGGGAACATACCTAAGAAAAGTAATAAGGTTCTGGAGACTGGTGACATTCAGAAAAAATGAGAAACTCATATGCCTAAAAGAATAATAAAAATAACTGATATTGTATCCCATTCATGAAAACAGTCTTCCTGGCCCACTCCATCCTCTTATCCTTGACAGGAGTGTTTACTCTCCAGTTAGCCACAGTCCTCACCACTCAATCTACTTGTTTATTTTAGCAGCCCTGCCTCATAAGCATTTGCATTGTGACCCCTGCTTTGAAAGACTGATGAGCATTCTTTGTGTGGCCTTAAAATTTACAGTGAATTAAAATGGGCTCCAACAAAAACATCACATGCTTTTGTTTTGTTCAAGTAACAGGCTGAACTGCAAAGAGCCACATTGGATAAAATAACTGGCCTTAACCTTAAGGCTTTTCTAAACCAATAACTTGATTTTCTGGGTCCAAAAATAACTGTATGATCCATCTAGCAATAAACAGAAAGGATTAATAGGAAGACTCTTAAACCTTCTGTAAAGATGGGCTTACCCATCTCCTGAAGAAGCATGTAGGGGAAAACAGCAGATATGATTAAATTGAAATAACTCTAAATTGTAGGAAATAGAATCTGGGTTATTTTTAAATCCATTTACCCAAGTCCCCAGTGTTCCTGTGCTCATGTGTTTTCTGAGCAATGACTTATCAACTGAAGTGCACACTTTTAACAAATTATAAACTGTTGTTTGTATAAGAGACAAGAACTTATTTCTATCTCAAATAGCAACAAAAGTTCAGGGAACTCCTGCTGCCTGACTGTACACAGGACAGACGTTGAGAGTTCAGATTAGAGCAGGCAAAGATTTTATGATATAGAGACTGATAACTAGAGAAACTTAAAGTAAATAAAATAAATTCAACAATATTCTGAAATTATGCCCAAATTAAAACACTACACAGGCAATCTACTAAATATCTAATTTTAAGATATTATGTACACTGAAAGAGTATAAGTCTAAAGATCTTGAAACTTAAAGAGGGAATCCTAGCAATAAAATTGTTTAATGACTTTCTCCATGAAGGTTAGAATACTAATACAAGTTGTGCATACCTAACATTCGCAAATAAAGGTGAAAACTAAGCCATTCTCAATGCTATACAAAAGAAAAACATCATTATCCTTGAAGCCAATGTTGCTTCAGAGGACACAATAGCCATTGTAATTTAAAACAGATTTTTAGAAGCATCTAGAATGCACTAATATTCCCGTTATCTTAAGATTATATATATATATATTTTTTAAAAAACACATATTCATGAGCTTTGCCTCCAAAAAACTTCATGTGATAAAAATGCTCCTAAGTTCTTCAAAATTTAAAGCTATAACTTTGAAGAACTAATATAGGTTGTACATATTAAAATGTACATATTAAAATGTTAAGTTCACCTGAGGAAAATTCCTTTGGGAAAGAATTAAACAGAATTAAACAGTGAAGTTAAATAAACATTTCAGAAAATCCAGAAAATACTTATGGTCGTTTACCAACTTCATTTCATAGGGAGATAATGTGATATAATGATAAAAATAACCAAAATTGGGAGGTAAAGCCATACATTTTGTGGCTCTTTTCTTTTCTGTATTTCTGGGCAAGTCAATTCAACTTCTTTACCGTTCAGTTTTCTCACTTTTTAAAGTTACTTTCAGGGTGAGATTTCCTTTAATTCCCAATTAAGTAAGTACTTGCAAGTATAAGTTTTGTACGTACATAAACCTGGCTAGTGTATTAGTTGGAGGCTGTCAATCTGTTGTTCCTTTTTCTTTTTCTTTGAAAGTTTTGTTTCCCGTTCTGAGGTTGGTTTGTTGAGAGAAAATTTCTGGTGATGATTGTGTGGTGGGCCAATGTGCTGTTTGTGAACTTAACTCCTCTAGGTTTCACCCTAGAGTTGTTTCAGCCATTTTACGTGTTTCAGTTTCTCCCTTTGATGGCCTAAGACTAACATGGGTGGTTGGATCATAGAATGGCCAGCTCTTATGCGTGTCCCTAGCAGAGCAAGTTTTTAATTAAAATGAGTAGGTTTCCCTATAGGGATGGCTGCACAGTGTGAGGACTTGCCTCCACCACTCCTGTAAGTTTCTCAGTTGCCTGAGAAAGCTGTTCCTTTCCAGGAGGAGATGTCCCTTCTTTGAAGCTGAAAGTTCTCACGAAGTATCTTCACTTTTATTCTAACAAACTCTATTAAAGTAGGAAATTCAAGGAAAAATGACAGGCCAATCTTCCACCCAATTACCGAGTCCAACCTTACTCAGTGCCTTTCAACTGAGCAAAGCCTTCCCAGTCTTTCACCTGAGGATAACCCACTCAGTGTTTAAACTGAGCAAAATCTTCCCATGTCTTTCAACTGAAGATAATCCAGGTATACCTCTTCTTGAAACTAAGTTTCAAGGAAAACTTACTCCTCCAGAGAGAAGTTTAACATCACTGAATAAAACTTAGGATCATCAGTCAATAACAGGAGATCTGAGAGCCAGGAGAGACTCACTCAAATTCATCTGGACTTTCCAAGGAGACAGATGGGCACTAAGGCCTCTGCTAGTACCAAGCTCTGGATGCTTGCAGAGTTCAGGTGAAGAAGAGAAGTTTGCTCTAAGTTCCTCATTGGTCACCAAAACCTTTGACTCCAGTTTTCTCACTTTTAAAAGAGGGAGAGTAATGTCTGTCCTGAATATCTTGCAAGTTTTAAAAGAAAAAACTCATAAAATGCATACAAAATGTATTTTATGTACATTTCATGTACATTTATGGAAAATGAAAGTTGGATTATTTCCATAATCTTGATAACACTTACTCACACTTCCAATCCATTTTTTTTGGCTTCTCATTACCCAATATATTTTGGTATCCTAGGGAAATTCAAATGTCTTTTTTCACTTTCCCCCAAACTGTCACTTCCACTCAAGAGTCAGAGCAGTCTCTGAAAATAAGACAGTTATATAGTAATACATTTATTGAGTACCTAGAATGTGCCAGAATGAATATAGACTTATATAGCTCTTCTATATGTGAGAAACTGTGTTCTAGGGTCTTCCTATATATTAAATAATTAATATTGACAATAATCTTATAAGGAAGGTACTATAAGTAATCTACTTTACAAGTGAGGAAACTGGGTCAAACAGATTTAAAAACTCTCCCAAATTCTTACAAATAGTAGGTAATGGAAACCAAATTTAAACATAGAGTGTCAGTGTGCTAATTAAACTGCCTCTCTCAGTGTCATTCAGACAAAAAAAATACAAACTCAGTGTCTTCTGCATTGAGTCACCACTCTTTGATGTACTACACTCCGTTTGTACTGCATAATCCTAACTAGACACTAATAGATAATTTTAATCTTGCGAGGAGTTATGTAAAGGAAAGTTACGACCTGAATTCTAAAGACAAAGAAAGTTGAAGCTCAGAACAGTTACACAAATTGCTCAAAAAAAAACGAGTCATATATAGGAAAGCCAAGGCTCAACAATCAAAGTATGGGCCCAACATTGAACTGCCTATGATTTCCTTCTAAGAAAATTCCAAATGCTCATTACAAGCTCACACAAAACTGAGGCATGTGAGAGACTCAAGTCTTCTTAAGCTACGTACATATCAAATGATAAAAACAATGAAATATAAAGGACTTCGAGTAGAAATTGCAAATATGTCAGAAAATCTGGTGTATGTCAAGAGTTTAATACTTTTCACGTAACATCACTTCCCATTTAAAGCAAGGTTCCAAAGGGATTTTTTGAGTATAATTTCATAAACACTCTGATTTCTGATATCTAAGCTTTCCAAGCTAATAACCTGGAAAAAAAATCCCAAATTGAAAATACTCAGAGGACTGACGATCCAAACTGGTGTATTGTCACATTCTTTACTTTGGGTTTTGTAAAGTGTGCATGATGTGTTTAATGACTACTTTCTTGGTAACAATTGAACAAAGTGGATCATTTCAAACAATCCCTTTAAGAATTTTTCCTTTGTGTCACAAAATTCAACTATTTTGTAGCCCTCCAAGTCTATACACAAATATGAACAATAGCTTCTTTTTTTATAATGTTAGGCAATTTTTAGAATTATAAAATTGGTAAAAATGATAATAGTGTAGAACGGGACCTTAAAGATCATGGAGGAGTAAAACATGGAGATCACCTTCTTCCCAACAAATACATCTAAAATACATTTACGTGTGGAGCAACTCCTACAGAACACCCACTGAACACTGGCAAAAGACCTCACACTTCCCCAAAGGCAAGAAACTCCCCACTTACCTGGGTAGGACAAAAGAATAAAAGGAAAAACAGAGACAAAAGAATAGGGATGGAACCTACATCTATGGGAGAGAGCTGTGAAGGAGGAAAACTTTCCACACACTAGGAATCCCCTTCACTGGTGGAGACAGGGGTGTGTGGGGGGAAGCTTCAGAGCCACAGAGGAGAGCACAGCAACAGAGGTGCAGACGGCAAAGCAGAAAGATCACCGCACAGAGGATCGGTACAGACCAGCACTCACTACCACGAGAGGTTTGTCTGCTCACCCACTGGGGCAGGTGGGTGCTAGGAGCTGAGGCTCAGGCTTCGAAGGACAGACCCCAGGGAGAGGAATAGTGTTGGCTGCGTGAACACAGCCTGAAGTGGGCTAGTGCACCAGAGCTAGCTGAGAGGGAGTCCGGGAAAATTCTGGACCTGCCTATGAGGCAAAAGACCATTGTTTCAGGGTGAGCAAGTAGAGAGGATTCAGAGCACCACCTAAAGGAGCTCCAGAGATGGGCATGAGCCTAGGCTGACTGTGCAGCCTATCACTGCCAGGGTCCCGTGATCCTAGGACAACTTCTCTGGGAGAACATACAGTGCACTTCAGGCTGTTGCAACCTCCCAGAGACCTCTGCTGCTGCAGGCTCACCCTGCATTCCATACCCCTCCCACCCCCGGCCAGAGTGAGCCAGAACCCACTAATCATCTGCTACTTTAAATCCGTCCTGTCTGGGTGAAGAACAGATGCCCTCAGGTGACCTACATACAGAGGCGGAGTCAAATCCAAAGCTGAAACCCAGAAGTTGTGTGAACAAAGAAGAGAAAGGAAAATTTCTCCCAGAAGCCTCATGAGCAGCAGATTAAATCTCCAGAGTCAAGTTGAGGTACCCTGCATCTGTGGAATACCTGAATAGACAATGAAGCAACCCAAAAAGAGGCGGTAGACTTTGGGGGCAACTGCAGACTTGGGGTTTGCTGTCTGTGACTGACTTGTTTCTGATTTTTTGTTTATCTTAGTATAGTTGTTAGTGCTTGTTATCATTAGTGGATTTGTTTATTGGTTTGGAAGCCCTCTAATTTTTTTTTTATTATTTTTTTTATTTTAATACTTTTACTGTATTTTTAAATTTTTTTTCATTATTTTTTTCTCTTTCTTTTTTTTCTCCCTTTTCTTCTGAGCCATGTGGTTGACAAGGTCCTGGTGATCTGGCCTGGTGGCAAGCCTCAGCCCCTGAGGTGGGAGAGCCAAGTTCAGGACATTGCCTCACCAGGGACCTCCCAGCCCAAAGTAATATCAATCAGTGAGAGCTCTCCCAGAGATCTCCATTTCAATGCTAAGACCCTGCTCCACTCAATGGTCAGCAGGTCCCAGTGCTGGATTCCCCATGCCAAACAACTAGTAAGACAGGAACACAACACCACCGATTAGTGGAGAGGCTGCTGAAAATCATACTAAGCTAACAGACACCCCAAACACACCACAGGATGCAGCCCTGCCCACCAGAAAGACAAGATCCAGAACAACTCACCAGAACACAGGCACCAGTCCCCTCCACTGGGAAGGCTACACAAGCAACTGAACAAACCTTACCCACTGGTGGGAGACACCAAAAACAATGCGAACTATGAACCTGCAGCCTGTGAAATGTAGACCCCAAACACAGTAAGTTAAACAAAATGAGAAGACAGAGAAATATGCAACTGATGAAGGAGCAAGGTAAAAACCCACCAGACAAACAAATGAAGAGGAAATAGGCAGTCTACCTGAAAAATAATTCAGAATAATGATAGTAAATATGATCCAAAATCTTGGAAATAGAATGGAGTAAATAGAAGAAAGGTTTAACAGGGACCTAGAAGAACTAAAGAGCAAACAAACAATGATGAACAACAAAATAAATGAAATTAAATATTCTCTAGAAGGAATCAATAGCAGAATAACTGAGGCAGAAGAACGGATAAGTGACGTGGAAGATAAAATAGTGGAAATAACTACTGCAGAGTAGAATAAAGAAAAAAGAATGGAAAGAACTGAGAACAGTCTCAGAGACTTCTGGAACAACATTAAACATACCAACAATCAAGTTATAGGGGTCACAGAAGAACAGAAGAAAAATAAAGGGTCTGAGAAAATATTTAAAGTAGTTTGAAAACTTCCCTAACATGGGAAAAGCAATAATCAATCAAGTCTAGGAAGCACAGAGACTCCCATACAGGATAAATCCAAGGAGGAAAATGCCAAGAGACATATTAATCCAACTATCAAAAATTAAATACAAAGAAAACATATTAAAAGCAACAAAGGAAAAACAACAAATAACATACAAGGGAATCCCCATAAGTTTAACAGCTAAATTTTCATCAGAAACTCTGAAATCCAGAAGGGAGTGACAAGAAATATTTAAAATGCTGAAAGGGAAAAACCTAAACCAAGATTACTCTATCCAGCAAGGATCTCATTTAAATTCGATGGAGAAATGAATACCTTTACAGAGAAGAAAAAGTTAAGACAATGCAGCACCATCAAACCAGCTTTACAACAAATGCTAAAGGAATTTCTCAAGGAAGGAAAAACAAGAGAAGGAAAAGGCCTACAAAAACAAACCCAAAACAATTAAGAAAATGGTAATAGGAACATACATATCGATAATTACCTTAGATGTAAATGAATGAAATGTTCCCACCAAAAGACATAGACTGTCTGAATGGATACAAAAACAAGACCCATAACAAGCTGTCTACAAGAGACCAACCTCAGGCCTAGGGACACATACAGACTGAAAGTGATGGGATAGATATTCCATGCAAATGGAAACCAAAAGAAAGCTGGAGCAGCAGTTCTCATCTTGGACAAAATAAACATTAAAATAAAGACTACTACAAGAGACAAAGAAGGGCACTACAAAATGATCAAGGGATCATCCAAGAAGAAGATACAACAATTGTAAATATTTATGCACCCAACATAGGAGCACCTCATTACATAAGGCAAATGCAAACAGCCACAAAAGGAGAAATCAAACTATCGCAATAATAGTACGGGATGTTAACACCCCACACTCACTAATGGACAGATCTACAAAAATGAAAGTAAATAAGGAAACACAGCATTAAATGACACATTAAAAAAGGTGGACTTAATTGATATCTATAGGACATTCCATCCAAAAACAGAATACACTTTCTTCTTAAGTGCTCATAGAACATTCTCCAGTATAGATGATAGCTTGGGTCACAAATCAAGCCTTGGTAAATTTAAGAAAATTGAACTCATATCAAGTTGCTTTCCTGACCACAATGCTATCAGACTAGATCTCAATTAAAGGAAAAAAATGTAAAAATTACAAACACATGGAGGGTAAACAATACTCTCCTGAGTAACCAAGAAATCACTGAATAAATCAAAGAGGAAATCAAAAAAATACCTAGAAACAAATGACAATGAAAACACGATGATGCAAAACCTGTGAGATTCAGCAAAAGCAGTTCTAAGAGGTAAGTTTATAGTTATAGAATCCTACCTCAAGAAACAAACAAAAAAAAATCTCAAATAAGCAACCTAACCTTATACCTAAAGCAATTAGAGACAGAAGAAGAAAAAAAAAAAGTTAGCAGAAGGAAAGAAATCATAAAGATCAGAGCAGAAAGAAATAAAAAGAAGTAAAGAAAACAATAGTAAAGATCAATAAAACTAAAAGCTGGTTCTTTGAGAAGATAAACAAAATTGATAAACCATTAGCCAGACTCATCAAGAAGAGAAGGGAGAAGACTCAAATCAACAGAATTAGAAATGAAAAATGAGACGTTTCTGACACTGCAGAGAAACAAAGGATCGGGAGAGATTATTGCAAGCAACTATATGCCAATAAAATGGACAACCTAGAAGAAATTGACAGATTCTTAGAAAAGCAGAACCTTCTGAGACTGAACCAGGAAGAAATAGAAAATATAAACAGACAAAACACAAGCACTGAAATTTAGATTGTGATTAAAATTCTTCCAACAAATAAAACCCCAGGACCAGATGTCTTCAAAGGTGAATTCTATCAAACATTTAGAGAAGAGATAACACCTATCCTTCTCAAACTCTTCTAAAATATAGGAAAGGGAAGAACACTCTAAAAATCATTCTATGAGGCCACCATCACCCTGATATCAAAACCAGACAAAGATGTCACAAAAAAAGAATACTACAGGCCAATATCACTGATGAATATAGATGAAAAATCCTCAACAAAATACTAACAAATAGAATCTGACAACACATTAAAAGGATCTACACCACGATCAAGTGGGGTTTACATCAGGAATGCAAGGATTCTTCAATATATGCAAATCAATCAATGTGATACAACATATTAACAAACTGAAGGATACAAACCATATGATCATCTCAATAGATGAAGAAAAAGCTTTCAACAAAATTCAGCACCCATTTATGATAAAAACTCTTCAGAAAGTAAGCATAGAGGTAACTTACCTCAACATAAAAAAGGCTATATATGACAAACCAACAGCCAACATCATTCTCAATGGTGAAAAACTGAAACCATTTGCTCTAAGATCTGGAGCAAGACAAGGTTGCCCACCCTCACCACTATTACTCAACACAGTTTTGGAAGTTTTAGCCACAGCAATCAGAGAAGAAAAGGCAATAAAGGGAATCCAAATTGGAAGAGAAGACATAAAACAGTCACTGTTTGCAGATGACATGATACTATACATAGAGACTCCTAAAGATGCTACCAGAAATCTATTACAGCTAATCAATGGATCTGGTAATGTAGCAGGATACAAAATTAATGCACAGAAGTCTCTTGCATTTCTATACACTAATGATGAAAAATCTGAAAGAGAAATTAAGAAAACACTCCCATTTACCATTGCAAAAAAAAAAAAAAGAATAAAATACCTAGGAATAAACTTACCTAAGGAGACCAAACATATATATGCAGAAAACTATAAGATACTGATGAAAGAAATTAAAGATGAAACAAACAGATGGAGAGATATATCATGTTCTTGGATTGGAAGAATCAACATTGTGAATATGGCTATACTACCCAAAGCAATCCACAGTTTCAATGCAATCTCTATCAAACTACCAATGGCATTTTTCACAGAACTGAAAGAAAAAATTTCACAATTTGTATGGAAACACAAAAGACTCCGAATAGCCAAAGCAGTCTTGAGAAAGAACAATGGAGCTGGGGGAATTAGGCTCCCTGACTTCAGACTATACTACAAAGCTACAGTAATCAAGACAGTATGGGACTGGCACAAAGACAGAAATGTAGATCAATGGAACAGGATAGAAAGACCAGAAATAAACCCATGCACATATGGTCACCTTATCTTTGATAAAAGAGGCAAGAATATTCAATGGACAAAAGACATCCTCTTCAATAAGTGGTGCTGGGAAAACTGGACAGCTACAGGTAAAAGAGTGAATTTAGAACACTCCCTAACACCATATATAAATATAAACTCAAAATGGGTTAAAGGCCTAAATGTAAGGCCAGACACTATAAAACTGTTAGAAGAAAACATAGGCAGAACTCTCTATGACATAAATCACAGCAAGATCCTTTTTGACCCACCTCCTAGAGAAATGGAAACAAAAACAATAATAAACAAGTGGGACCTAATGAAACTGAAAAGTTTTTTCACAGCAGAGGAAACCATAAACAAGACGAAAAGACAATCCTCAGAATGGGAAAAAAATATTTGGAAATGAATCAATGGACAAAGGATTATCTCCAAAATATACAGGCAGCACATACAACTCAATATCAAAAAATCAAACAACCAAATCCGAAAATGGCCATAAGACCTAAACAGACTCCAAAGAAGATATACAGATTACCAACAAACACATGAAAAGATGCTCAACATCACTAATCATTAGAGAAAAGCAAATCAAAACTACAATGAGATATGACCTCACACCATTCAGAATGGCATCAACAAAATGTATACAAACAATAAATGCTGGAAAGACTGTGGGGAAAAGCGAACCCTCTTGCACTGTTGATGGGAATGTAAACTGATACAGCCACTATGGAGAACAGTATGGAGGTTCCTTACAAGGCTAAAAATAGAACTACCATATGGCCCAGCAATCCCACTACTGGGCATATACCTTGAGAAAACCATAATTCAAAAAGAGTCATGTACCACAATGTTCATTGCAACAATATTTACATTAGCCAGGACATAGAAACATCCTAAGTGTCCATCAAAAGACGAATGGATGTAGAAGATGTGGCACATATATACAATGGAATATTACTCAGCCATAAAAAGAAACGAGATTGAGTTATTTGTATTGAGGAGGGTGAATCTAGAGTCTGTCATACAGAGTGAAATAGAAAGAATAAAACAAATACCATATGCTAACACATATATATGGAGTAAAAAAAATGTTTCTGTTGAACCTAGGGGCAGGACAGGAATAAAGACGCAGACGTACAGAATGGAGTTGAAGACACACAAGGGGGAAGGGTAAGCTGTGACGAAGTGAGAGAGTAGCATTGACATATATACACCACCAAATGTAAAATCGATAGCTAGTGGGAAGCAGCTGCATAGCACAGGGAGATCAGCTCGGTGTTTTGTGACCACCTAGAGGGGTGGGATAGGGAGGGTGGAAGGGAGATGCAAAGCAAGAGGGAGGTGATATGGGGATATATGCATACATATAGCTGATTCACTTTGTTACACAGCAGAAACTAACACAATCTTGTAAAGCAATTATACTCCAATAAATATGTTTTTTTTAAAAAAAGATACTAGTGTAAATTCTCCTCCCAAACTATCTGCTTTTTTCCCTTTTCTCAATTTCCATTTTAAAGAGATATCTAAGGAAGAGGAAATCAGAGCAAAAATTTAATGTAAAGGGCAGAGAATTTACACATTTTTTCACATACATCTTTCAGAATATAGCTGAGAAGGAACAGATTAGCAAAGCCTTAAAGTAATTAAGATCAAAATTTTTTAAATGTCAAATATTTTAAAGTAATTCACTAATTATCTAATAAAAGGTGGGGTTCATTCACAGATATCCTTGCCGTATACATTTCGGATAAATCTTTTTTCTATGTGAACTTGTTCTTAGGAAATTTTGCCTTCTGGCTTTCCCACTGCTAGGAAGTAGGACAGATTACTGAGAAAAATGGTGAGTTTAAAATTCCTAGCAAATTGCTTACATATTGACTGCTGTTATGCCTCTCAAATTCTCCCTTTGTATAAAAATTTTTGTAAAAAAGAGGATGTATTAGTCTTCCCTGTTGGCACAGTGGTTGGGACTCTGTACTGCCAATGCAGGGGGCCCGGGTTTGATCCCTGGTTCAAGAGCTAGATCCCACATGCATGTCACAAATATGAGTTCACTTACCACAACAAAGGAGCTCTCAAGCTGCAACTAAGGAGCCCACTTGCCTCAATTAAGGAACTCACCCGCCACAGCTAAGACCCAAAGCAACCAAATAAATAAACAGATAAATTAAATAAATTAATTAATTTTTTTAAAAAAGAGGCTGTATTTTATCCTGGGGTTTAGTCACATGATTTTTCCCCCCTTTGGACAGCTCAGTGAATTTCTTTCCACACTTATTACATTCTCCACAGAAGTCAGTGATTTCATAGGGTGCATTAGGCATAGTAGAGGACTCTGTTCGAATAAATATTTTTCTTAGCAATTTTTAAACTTACTTTGGAAAACAGGAAAACTTTTGATGAATTTACCTTAACATTACAACAAAGAAAAAATGAGGTAACATGATATTATGCTTGAAAATTATGCTTCCAAAAGGCTGACTCTATATTATGGGGAAAAAAATTCCAGTAGTCATGAGAAATGAAAATTGCCCCACCCTAAAGTAGAAGTTACCCCTCCATTCTAATCAGTATCCTGGATTTCCCTGATGCTGCACTGGCAGCATCTTGCCCAAACTGATGCACACAGCATTAACCAATAGAAACATAATGCAAGCCACAAATATAAGCCACATATGTAATTTTTTCCATTCCTTGTTCATTTTTGGAAGTATAGTTGATATATGATATTATGTTAGTTTTAGATGTACAACATAGTCATTCAACATTCTCAATACATTATGAAATAATCACCACAGTAATTCTAGTAACCATTTGTCCCCTTACAAAGTTATTACAGTATTGTTGACCATATTCCTTATGCTGTATATTATTATATTCCTGTGATTTACTTATATTATAACTGGAAATTTGCACCTCTTAATCTTCTTTATTTTTCCCCACCCACAACCACCTCACCTCTGGCCAACACCAGTTTGTTCTTTATATCTGAGTCTGTTTTCATTTCGTTTTATTCATTTTATTTTTTATATTCCACATATAAGTGAAATCTGTTTCTGTCTTACTTACTTCACTTAGTTTAATACCCTCTAGATCTATCCATTTTGTCACAAATGACAAGATTTCCTTCTTCTTTGTGGCTGAAAAGTATTCCATTGTGTATATATGTATACAATGTGGTATATATATATACCACATCTTCTTTATCCATTTATCCCTTGATGAACACTAGGTGGCTTCCAAATCTTGGCTATTATAAATAGTGCTGGCATGAACATAGGGATACATGTATCTTTTTGAATTGGTGTTTTTGTTTTCTTTAGTTAAATACCCAGAAGTGGAATTGATAGAATATATGGTAATTCTACTGTTATGAAATCATACTATTTACAATAGTGGTTGTACCAATTTACATTCTCACCAACAATGCACAAGGATTCTTTTTCTCCACATCCTTGCCAACATTTGTTATTCGTCTTTTTGATGACAGCCATTCTGACAAGTGTGAAGTGATATCTTATTATGGGTTTTATTTGCATTTTCCTGATGATTTGTGATTTTTGAGCATTTTTTCATGTGTCTGTCGGCCCTCTGTATGTCTCCTTTGGAAAAATGTCTATTCAGATAAATGTCTGCCCATTTTTAAATTGGATTGTTTTTCGATGTTGAGTCATATGAGTTTTTTACATATATTGGATATTAACCCCTTATCAGATATATCATTTGCAAGTATTTTCTTACATTCAGTAAGTTGATGTTTTTTTGTTGATGGTTTCCTTCACTGTGCAAAAACCTTTTCGTTTTATGTATTCTCATTTGTTTTTTTTTTTTTTTTTTTTTTTTTTTTTGCGGTAGGCGGGCCTCTCACTGTTGTGGCCTCTCCCCTTGCAGAGCACAGGCTCCGGACACACAGGCTCAGCAGCCATGGCTCACGGGCCTAGCCGCTCTGCGGCATGTGGGATCTTCCCAGACCGGGGCACGAACCCGTGTCCCCTGCATCGGCAGGCGGACTCTCAACCACTGCGCCACCAGGGAAGCCCCCATTTGTTTATTTTTGCTTGTTTCCATTGTCTGAGGAGACATATCCAAAAATATTGCTAAAAGTGACATCAAAGGGCATATTACATATGTTTTCTTCTAGGAGTGTTATGGTTTCAGGTCTTAAATTTAATCCATTTTGAGTTTATTTTTGTATAAGGTGTAAGAAAGTGGTTCAGTTTCATTCTTGTGCATGTAGCTATTCAGTTTTTCCAACACCATTTATTGAAGAGGCTATCTTTTCCTCATTGTATATCCTTGCCTTCTTTGTCATAAATTAACTGACCATATAAGTGTGGTTTTTTTTTGGGGGGGGTCTCTATTCTGCTTTATTTGTCTATGTCTATTTTTGTGCCAGTACTGCACTATTTTGATTAACATAGCTTTGTGGTATAGTTTGAAATCATGAAACATGATACCTCCAATTTTGTCCATCTTTCTCAAGATTGCCTTGACTATTCAGGGTCCTTGGTGTTTCCATACAAATTTTAGGATTATTTGTTCTAGCCTCTGGTAAATATCACTGGTATTTTGATAGGGGTTGCATTGAGTCTGTAGATTGCCTTGAGTAGTATAGACATCTTCACAATTTCTTCCAATCCATGAGCACAGTATATCTTCCACTAATTTGTGTCTTCTTCAATTTCTTTCACCAATGTCTCATAGATTTAAGAGCACAGATCACTCACTTCCTTGGTTCAATTTACTCCTAGGTTTTTTATTCTTTTTGATGCAATAGTAAATGTGATAGTTTTCTTAATTTCTCTTTTTGGTAGATTATTATTAGTGTATAGAAATGCAACAGATTTCTGTATATTAACTTTGTATCCTGCAAATGTACTGTATTCATTTATTAGTTCTGATAGTTTTTTGGTGGAGTCTTTAGAGTTTTCTTCATATTGAATTATGTCATCTGCAAAGAGTGACAGTTTACTTCTTCCTTTCCACTTTGGATACCTTTTATTTCTTTTTGTTGAATAAAACTGTCATCCTTGTCTTGTTTCTGATCTTAGAGAAAATGCTTTGAGCTTTTCACTATTGAATATGACATTCACTGTAAGTTTGTCTTATATGGCCTTTATTATGTTGAAATATGTTTCCTCTAGGCCCACTTTCTTGAGAATTTTAATCATAAATGGATGTCGAATTTTGTCAAAAATTTCTGCCACCATTGAGATGATCATGTGATTTTTTTCCCTTTGTATTCTTAAGGTGGTGTATCTCATTGATCGATTTGCTAATACTGAACTATCTTTGCATCAGTGGGTAAATACCACTTGATCATGGTGTATGATCCTTTTAATGTAGTGTTGGTTTTGATTTGCTAATACTTTGTTGAGGATTTTTGCACCTATGTTCACCAGGAATATTAGCTTGTAATTTTATTTTCTTTTTTGTGGTGCTTTTGTCTGGTTTTGATATCAGAGTGATTTTGACCTCATAGAATGCATTTGGAAGTGTTCCTTCCTCTGCAATTTTTTTGGAGTAATTTGAAAAAGATAAATGTTAGCTCTTCTTTAAATTGTTGGTAGAATTCACCTGTGAAGCCATCAAATCCTGAACTTTTGTTTGTTGGAAATTTCTTGATTACTGATTCAATTATTACTAGTGATTTGTCTTTTCATATTTTCTTTTTTTATTGAACTGTAGTTAATTTACAATGTTGTTTTAGTTCCTTGTGTACAGCAAAATGATGTGTGTGAATATATATATATATTCTTTTCCATATTTTTTCCATTATAGTTTATTATGAAATATTGAATATAGTTTCCTGTGTTATACAGTAGGATTTTGTTGTTTTTATCTATTTTATACATAGTAATTTGTATCTGCTAATCCCAAACTACTAATTTATCCCTCCCAACCCTCTCCCACCCCAGTTCTGTTCATATTTTCTACTTCTTCCTTATTCAGTCTCAGGAGATTGTACATTCCCAGGAATTTTCCATTTCTTCTAGGTTGTCCATTTTATTGGAGTATTGTTTGTAGTGCTCTCTTATGATCCTTTGTATTTCTGTCATGTCCTTTGTAGCTTCTTCTCTTTCATTTCTGATTTTATTTACTTGGGCTCTCTCTTTTTCTTGATGAGTCTGGCTAAAGGTTTATCAATTTAGTTTATCTTTTTAAAGAACTAGCTCTTAGTTTCATTGATATTTTCTATTGCTTTTAGTCTCTATTTCATTTATTTCCCGTATGATTTTTATTGTTTCCTTTCTTCTGCTAACTTTGGGTTTTGTTTCTTTTTTCTAGTTCATTTAGGTGTAAAGTTCAATTGCTTATTTTTCTTGTTTCCTGAGTTAGGCTTGTATCACTATAAACTTCCTTCTTAGAACAGCTTTTTCTGCTTCCCATAGAATTTGAATTTACATTTTCATTTGATCTGGGTACTTTTTTATTTCCTCTTTGATTTCTTCAGTTACCCATTGCTTGATTAGTAGCATTTTTTTAGACTCCATGTTTCTGTGTTTTTCTTTTTTTTTTCCTTTGAGTTGATTCTAGTATTTCTTACAGTGTTATGTTCAGAAAAGACACGATGTGGTTTCAAAATTATTAAATTTATTGAGACTTGTGTGGCTGGAATGTAATCTATCCTAGAGACAGTTTCATGTACACTTAAAAAGGGTGTGTTTTCTGCTACCTTTGGATGAATGTTCTATGTATATCTATTATGTCTATCTGACTAGTGTGTCATTTACAGCCAGAGTTTCCTCATTTAATTTTCTATCTGGATGATCTGTTCATTGATGTAAGTGGGGTGTTAAAGTTCCATACTATTGTTGTACTACTTTTAATTTCTCTTTTTATGTCTGTAAATATTTGCTTTATGTATTTAGGTGCCCCTATGTTGGGTACATGTATATTTACAAGTGTTATGTCATCTTGTTTTATTGAACTCTTCACCTTTATGAAATGTCCTCATTTGTCTCCTGTTATAGTCTTTGTTTCAAAGTGTATTTTTTCTGATATAAGTATTGCTACTTCAGCTTTCTTTTCATTTCCATTGCATGGAATACATTTTTCTGACTCTTCACTTTCAGTCCATGTGTGTCTCTAGATCTGAAGTGAGTCTTTTGTAAGCAGCATATATACAGGTATTTATTTTGTATCTATTCAGCCAGTCTGTCTTTTGGTTGGAGTATTTAGTCCATTTACATTTAAGGTAATAATTGATAGGTATGCACTTATTGTCAGCTTGTTCATTGTTTTCTGGTTGTTTTTGTAGCTCTTCTCTGTTCCTTTCTTCCTCTCTTGCTCTCTTCCCTTGTGATTTGATGACTTCTTTACATCACAGTTAGATTTCTTTCTCTTTTTTGTGTCTATCTATTATGGTGGGGTTTTTTTGGGGGGGTCACCGTGAAGTTCATATATAACATGCTATGTATATAACAACTTATATATATGTGTCTAATTTATGTTGATTATCTCTTGAGTTTAAACAAATTCTAACAGCCCTACGTTTTTACTCTCTCCTCCCAGTTTTTTACATCATATTTGACATCATTTTTTGTCTGTGTCCCTTAACTACTTGTTGAAGATATAGATGATTTTACTACTTTTGTCTTTTAGCCTTCCTGCTAGCTTTATAAGTGGTTGATCCAGTACCTTTACTATATGATTGCCTTTACCAGTGAGATTTTTTCTGACATACTTTTTAAATTTCTAAGGAATTCTCTGGTGGTCCAGTGGTTAGGACTCAGTGTTTTCACTCACAGGGCCTGTGTTCTATCCCTGATTGGGGAACTAAGATTCTTCAAACTGCACAGTGTGGAAAAAAAATCTAGTTGTGGACTTTCTTTAGAACTTTGAGAAATCCCTTTAATATTTGTTATAAGTCTAGTGTAGTGGTGATAAACTATTTTAGTTTTGCTTGTCTGTAAAACTCTTTATTTCTCTTTCTATTCTGAATGATAACTGTGCTGGGTAGAGTATTCTTTGTTGTAGGTTTCTTCCTTCTGTCACTTTGAATATATTATGCCACTCTCTTCTAGCCTGTACAGTTTCTGTTGAAAAGTCAGCTTATAGTCTTATGGAAATTTTCTTGTACATAACTAATTGGTTTTCTTCTGTGCTTTTAAGATTTTCTCTTTATCTTTAATATTTACCATTTTAATTATAATGTCTCAGTGGACCTCTGGGTCCATCTTGCCAGGGACTCTGTGCTTTCTGGACCTGCATGTCTGTTTTCTTCTCCAGGATAGGGAAATTTTCAGCTATTATTTCTTTAAATGAGTTCTCTGCCTCTTTCTCTCTCTCTTCTCTTTTTGGGAACCCTACAATGAGAATGTTAGTACACTTGATGTTGTCTCGGAAGTCCATTAAACTATTCTCATATTTTTTAAATTATTTTTTCTTTTTTTCTGTTCACCTGGATGATTTCCACTTCTGTGTCTTTCAGATTGTTAATCCATTCCTCTGTATCACCTAATCTACAGTTGATTACCTTTAATGTATTTCTTAAATTTCAGTTATTGTATTCTTTAGCTCTGATTGCTTCTTTTTTATATATTTGAAGTCTTTGTTGAAGTTCTCAGTGTGTTCATTCATTCTTCTCCTGAGTTTGTTGTGCATCTTTATGATCATTATCTTCAACTCTTTATTAGGTAGATTGCCTATCTCCATTTTGCTTAGTTCTTTTTTATGAACTTTTGTTCTTTCATTTGAAACATATTACTCTTCTCCTCAGTTTACCTAATTCACTGTGTTTATTTCTATATATTAAGTAGGTCTGTTAGATCTCTCCATCTTGGAGAAATGACCTTATTTGGGAAGAGTCCTATGGGGCCCAGATCAGAGTCCCCTCTGGCCATCAGAGCTAGATGCTCCAGGGATGTCCCCTATGTGTTTTGCATGCACCCATCTGTTGTGGTGGACCAACTATGTGATAGTAAGCAGGGCTGGACCCTAGCCCAACTGGCTGTGAGACCGTGTTTCATGAAGTTTCTGTGGGTTTCCCAGTGGGTGGGGCAAGATTCTCAGTTTGCTGTTTGCAAGGCCTGACATTGTATATAACTCCTGAAGTCATGATGATGGGTTGATTAGGCCCCAAGCACTAAGAGTCTAGAGGGAGGATTCTAAAATTGTGCCTGCCAGCTCCAGTGTCAGCTTGGTAGAACAAGATCACAAAAATGCTTCCTGACATCATCTCATTCCCCAAGGGATTATCAGCTGCCTTCTGATCAGCAAGTGGTTCTGACCCAGGCATATTTCAAACTACTGTATCTGTGATGGGTCTTAGAACATGTGAGATTTTGTGCATGCCCTTTAGGAGTGGAATCTCAGTTTCCTACAGCTCTCCAGCTCTCCTGAACACAAGCACTTTGGTTTCCAAAGCCAGATGTTTTGGATGTTCATCCTGTTGTAGGGCCTCTGGGCTGGAGACCCTGATGTGAGGCTCATACCCCTTCTTCTCAGCTGTGATATCCTTCTTGCTTGTGGATCACCAGTCAGGGTATGGGTCCTGACTAGACTGCATCTGCACCCCTTTTACCCATGTCACTGTGGCTCCTTCTCTATATCTTTAGTTCTGGAAAATCTTTTCTACTATTCTTCGGGCCATTCTCCAAGATAGTTGCTCTGCAAGTATATATAATTTTGGTGTGCTCATGAGAGGAGATGAGCTCAGGATCTTCCTACTTCACTATCTTAATCCCTTCCCTTAAGCCACATATATAATTTTATATTTTCTAGTACCACATTTTTAAAAGAAAAAAACGGTCAAATTAATTTTAGTAATATATTTATTTAATATCCAAAATACTATCATTTCAACATGAAATCCATATAAAATAGTATTTTATTATTATTAACACATTAATTATAAATATTAATTAATATAACAATAATAATAGTGTTACTAGTATTAAATTAGTGTGATATATTATTATTAGAATATAATATTAATAATGTATTAGTTACTAATATTACATTTTTGGTACTAAGTCTTCAAGCATGTCTCAATTCAATCTGGACACATTTTCAGTGTTCAGTGCCACATGAGACTGGTGACTGCCATATTGAGTGGCATAAGACCCAATGGCTCTCTCTTTAAAACATATGATGTCAGGCCATTTCCAAGGTCAATTAAATCAGAATATCTGGGCGTCCCACACCTCCAATCAATCTTTTTCAAAACCAGGTGAATACAGTGAACAGCAACATTGACAAGTCAGTGGCCTGGAAAATACCTACCACAGACTGACATCACTTAGCAATCTTTCTCTCAGTTTCAGAATTCTGGTTTGAATATTCTTTAATTTTTCCCCTTTGAAATGAGTATCTGAAATGGAGAAAGAAAATAGTTATATTGACATTCTAATCACTGTGTCACTTTCCAACAAAACTGGTATCATGTACACATAAACAGTTAATTTTATCTCCATCACCTCACAGTACCATTGTATTTCAGGCAGACAAACATTTACAATGGTAATAATAACACTGGCAAAAGACAGTGTTAAGTCACTGGTTGAATCCTGTGGGTATGTGTGGGAAATAAACCTTTTTATTATGGAAAATCTCCACCTGTGAATACTGAGAAACAGGTTAGTCTGGCAACACAGAATTTTCTCTCAGAATGTTTGTCAAGTGTATTTGTTCCACATTGACCTCTGTTCCTCCTTTTCTGAGTCTGCTGCCTGCCTGGAATCACTCCTGGCCTTAGACACTTAGAAAAGCAGGTCTCTGAACCAAATCAGCATTTAGGTAGCTAAGCACCAAATGCAGTGTTAGCTTCTGAGAATCTGAGTAGCTCTTGGAGGTCTTAGCTTTTCCCTGCATTTGGCTCCATTCTAGAAGAATTTAGGCAAGCAGGAAATATATCAGACTGATTTAGAAATACAGTCTTCATAAACTATATATTAAGCATGTTGAACTCTGCTATATGCTTGAAAGCCAAAGCTAGAAACTACATCTACTAGCATTTTAAGAGGTACATGTTAAAGGATCCAGTGAGACAGGAAAGCTAAGTGATCCATGTCATGTCACAGAGCTACTTAGAGTATCAGAAAGGGGAATAAGAACCAGTTCTTCTGACGCCTGACCCACTTCTCTTGCCACTAACAAATTACAGTTTCATAAGGTCTGATTCCTATCCTTTATACTCCAGATGAACGTGGAAATTGGTAGTCCTTTTTCAGAGGAAGAATATTAGCAATATCTATCAAAATTTTAAATAGGTATATTCTTGACTCACTCATTTCACCTATAATCATGTAACTTACAGAAGCATACATGTGCCCAAATATATCAGAACAAGAATGTTTGTTGCTACATTCTCTGTGATTGAAATGAATTTAAATGTCAATCAATTCAGCTGTAAAAAAGAATAATGGTTAAAACACCAAAGACAAAATTCATGAAAGAAAGAATTGATAAGCTGGACTTCATTAAAATTAGGCACTTCTGCTTGGCTAAAGACAATTCAAGACTGGGAGAAAATATTTGCAAAGACACATCTATAAAGTACTGTTATCCAAAATATACAGAGAACTCTTAAAACTCAACAATAAGAAAATAAACAACCCAATTTTAAAATGATCCAAATACCTTAACAGATGCCTCACCAAAAAAAGATATATAGATGGTAAATAAGAATATGAAAAAATATTCCACATTATATGTCATTAGGGAAATGCCAATTAAAATGATAAGATATCATTATACACCTATTAGAATGCCCCAAAATCTGGAACACTGGCAAAAGCAAATGTTGACAAGATGTGAAGGAACAGGAAATCTCATTCTTTGCTAGTAGGAATGCAAAATGGTACAGCTACCTTGGAAGACAGTTTGGCAGTTTTTTACAGAGCTAAACATACTCTTACCATATGATCCAGCAAATGTGCATTTTGGTATTTACCCAAAGGAGTTGAAAACTAATGTCCACACACAAAATCTGCATTCAGATATTTATAACAACTTTATTCATAATTGTAAAACCTTGGGAACCACCAAAACAGGCTTCAGTAGATGAATGGATAAATAAACTGTGGTACAACAAAGTAATGCATTATTATTCAGTGATAAAAAGAAATAAGCTATCAAGTCATGAAAAGACATGAAGGAATCTTGAAAAGATATTACCAAGTGAAAGAAATCAATTTGAAAATGCTATTCATCTTGTTTACGGTTTCCTTTGCTGTGCAAAACTTTTAAGTTTAATTAGGGTCCATTTGTTTATTTATTTATTTTCATTACTCTAGGAGGTGGGTCAAAAAAGATCTTGCTGTGGTTTAGGGCAAAGAGTGTTTTTCCTATGCTCTAAGAGTCTTAAAGTGTTTGGCCTTAATCCATTTTGAGTTTATTTTTGTGTATGGTGTTAGGGAGTGTTCTACTTTCATTCTTTTTTTTTTTTTTTTTTTTTTTTTTTTTGCGGTATGCGGGCCTCTCACTGTTGTGGCCTCTCCCGTTGCGGAGCACAGGCTCCGGATGCGCAGGCTCAGCGGCCACGGCTCACGGGCCCAGCCGCTCCGCGGCATATGGGATCCTCCCAGACCAGGGCACGAACCCGTGTCCCCTGCATCGGCAGGCGGACTCTCAACCACTGCGCCACCAGGGAGGCCCTACTTTCATTCTTTTACATGTAGCTGTCCAGTTTTCTCAGCACCACTATTGAAGAGGTTGTCTTTTCTCCTTTGTATTTTCCTGCCTCCTTTGCTATAAATTAGGTGACCATATGTCCATGGTTTATCTCTGGGCTTTCTATCCTGTTCCATTCATCTATATTTCTGTTTTTGTGCCAGTACCGTACTGTCTTGATTACTGTAGCTTTGTAGTATAGTTTGCAGTCAGGGAGCCTGACTCCTCCAACTCCATGTTTCTTTCTCAAGAATGCTTTGGCTATTCAGCGTCTTTTGTGTTTCCATACAAATTGTGAAACGTTTGGCTCTAATTCTGTGAAGAATGCCATTGGTAGTTTGATTGGGATTGCATTGAATCTGTAGATTGCTTTGGGTAGTATAGTCATTTTCACAATATTAATTCTTCCAATCCAAGAACATGGTATATTTCTCCATTTGTTTATGTCATCTTTGATTTCTTTCATCAGTGTTTTATAGTTTTGTGAGTATAAGTCTTTTGCCTCCTTAGGTAGGTTTATTCCTAGGTATTTCATTCTTTTTGTTGTGATGGCAAATGGGATTGTTTCCTTAATTTATCTTTCTGATTTTTCATTGTCAGTGAATGCAAGAGATTTCTGTGTATTAATCTCCAAAATATACAAAGAGTTCATGGAATTCAATGTCAAGAAAAACCAGGAACACAATTAAAAAATGGGCAGAAGACCTAAATAGATATTTCACCAAAGAAGACATACAGATGGTCAAGAGGCACATGAAAAGATGCTCAACATCACTAATTATTAGAGAAACGCAAATCAAAATTACAATGAGGTATCACCTCACACTGGTCAGAATGGCCATCATCAAAAATCTACAAACAATAAATGCTGGAGAGGGTGTGGAGAAAAGGGAACCCTCTTGCACTGTTGGTGGGAACGTAAATTGATTCAGCCACTATGGAGAACAGTATGGAGGTTCTTTAAAAAACTAAAAATAGAACTACCATATCACCCAGCAATCTCACTACTGGGCATAGACCCTGGAAAACCATAACTCAAAAGGACACATGTACCCTAATGTCCATTGCAGCACTATTTACAATAGCCAGGACATGGAAACACCCTAAATGTCCAACGACAGGTGAATGGATAAAGAAGATGTGGTACATATATACAACAGAATAATACTCAGCTATAAAAATGAATGAAATTGGGTCATTTGTAGAGAGATGGATGGACCTAGAGTCAGTCATACAGAGTGAAGTAAGTCAGAAAATGAAAAACAAATATCGTATATTAACACATATATATGGAATCTAGAAAAATGGTACAGATGAACCTATTGTATGGCAGGAATAGAGGTATAGATGTAGAGAACAAACATATGGACACGTGGAGAGAAGGGGAGGGTAGGACGAATTGGGAATATAGGTTTTACATAAATACAATACGATGTGTAAAATAGATAGCTAGTGGGAACCTGCTGTATAGTACAGGGAGCTCAGATCAGTGCTCTGTGATGACGTAGATGGGTGGGATGGGGAGGTGGGAGGGAGGTCCAAGAGGGAGGGGATATATGTATACATACAGCTGATTCACTTCATTGTACAGCAGAAAGTAACACAACATTGTAAAGCAATCATACTCTGAGGAAAAAAAAGTCTACATACATACTAATGTATGATTCCAACTATACAACATTCTGGAAAAAGCAGAACTATGGAAATAATAACAAGAGCAGTGGTTGCTAATGCAGGGTTGGGGGGTAAGCAGAGAAAACACAGAGGAATTTTAGGGCAGTGAAAATACTTTGATATTATAATGATGTGTATATGTCAGTGTACATTTGTTCAAACCCATAGAACGTACACCAAGAGTGAACCCTAAGGTAAACTATGGGCTTTGGGTGATTATGATTTGTCAATATAAGTTCATCCTTGGTGACAAATATACCATTCTAATGAGAGATGTTCATAACGGGAAAGGCTATGCATATGTGGGGGCAGGGGGGATATGAGAAATCTCATATCTTACCCTCAATTTTGTTGTGAACCTAAAACTGTTCTTAAAAAAAGTTAAAAATGATGTAGAGTCATATGAACTGATATGGAAAGATCTCCAAAACATAGGTAAGTTAAAAATTTATTGTCACAAAAATAGTTCTTTTTTGTGAAGGAGGAAAGTATGAATGTGTGTGTAAATTTTGAAAGAATATTTGGGGAACTATCAAAAGTGGTTGTTTCTGCCAAAGGCAGGAGGGTTAGGGATTACACTTCTGTATCATTTGACACTGTTACATACAGAACAAATTTCCATAGTACCTATGTAATTAAAAATAAGCATATTCAGAATAATATTTCTTAACCTCATTATAAACAATCCAGAATATTCACTAAGGGCATGCTTACTTCGAAATGTAAATGTTCTTTTTAATAATACAAATGAAGATTACAAATGTCCCACTACACTAGAGACTTGTTATAAGTCATTTGTGCTATAGCTAAAGAATAAAGAAAAACTAAAAAAGAATGATTAGCAAATTAATTGAAATTCCACCTAGTCTTCATTTCTGAAGATTAATTTTGTTGGGATTTTGGCATTATAAAACAACTATGAATGATATAATTTCATGAGACTTTGAATGTTTATGTTAAAAAAGCAGGTCTGTAAATTATAACCAAAATAATAAAAATAAATTGCTCATAACATGGATTAAAGCAAGGAAATTTAAAAAAATATATTCAAATATGCCTCTTCCTTATGTCAACCAAGGGTAAATTCTAAAATATCTGATTTCACAGGGTTGGAGAGAAGACCTGTTGGCACTGTAGGACTAGAAGGCAATGGATAAAGAAATCTTCCTTTTATATTGTGTGAGAACCAGGACATGCTCATGTAGAGTCTGGGTCTTCAGCAGTAGTAGAAAGATTCCACAAGGATGATATAAAGAGCAAGCAGATCACTGAGTAGATGAGATGGGGTGTTCTTCAAGCAAAGAGACAGTATGGATGCTAACACATAGTAAGACTTGAACATTTTCAGTAGGGCTGGAGTACAGAGTTTGTAAAGAAGTTGGTGTAGGATGATGCTATAGATGTAGGATGGGAGCAGATAATCAAGGGTCTTAATAAGCCATTCAAATTAATTTGGGTGTTTTATCCTTTAGTCCTGTGCAGATCAGTATTGGAGCCACTCTAACCACATGTAGCCACATGTACTTTTTAAATGTGGTTAGCCCAAATTAAGATGTGTTACAAGTATAAAATACACATCAGATTTCAAGGACTTTTTTAACTGACTACATGTTGAAGTGGTAATGTTTTTGGGCAAAATAAAATATATAATTAAAATTAATTTCACCTGTGTTTGCTTGCTACTAAATTTTTTTTTAATTACATGTGTCTCTTGCATTTTACTTCTACTTGACAATACTAAGAGTGAAAGATGGGATTTGCATTTTAGAAGTATCCTACTGGCAAAAGTGTGAAGAATGGTTTGAAGGAAAACCAAGTAGGAAGTAGGAAAACCAGTTCCCAAACTATTATAACAATCCTAGGGGAAAAGATGAAAACGTATTAAGGGAAGCATTCTGGAGACAAAAATAAAAGGACAGATTTAATCTATGGGCTGTAGAGAATGAAGGATCAAGAAAGTAACTTTCTTGTTTGGATGGTTGGGTTCTTGATAATTCCATTAATTCTGAAGATGACAACAGGAAGACTTAGTTCAAATAAGAAGTTTAAGAAGAGATTATTAGTTATGTATAGAATATGTTGTGATGTTTGTGCGACCTGAAGTATACATTTTCAATAGACGAAAAGAAATATGCTCGAGTTCTGGGAAAATCTTTGGACTGGACATAGGGACATGTGATTCATCAGTACATGCATAGGGGGGATGTCATTGCTGCAAAACTGTCCCTTCTGAAAAGAGACAGAACTGTGAGAAATACCAGGATTTATGGGGTGAGTAAAATGTTTGTCAAGAGATTATGAAAAAGAAGCCAGAAGGGTTAGAAGTGAACCAGGAAATACTGTTTGAAAAGTCTAGCAAGTGGTATCCAAGAAGAGCAGTCAGCGGGCTGCAGAGATCTAATAAGCTACATGCTCATTGCATGGAATTTAGCAGTGCTTCATGGGTGATTTACATGCATTTTATGTTTATTATCACATTTAATTATCACAGCAACCCTATGAAGTAGGAACTATAATTATCCCTTGTTACACATGAGGAAAATGAGACATACAGGGAGGTTAAGTAACTTGCCTAAGATCACACAGAACATCAGTGGTAGACAGAATTCAAACCCAGGCCATCTGGTACTCTCATTCAAAACCCCAGGTATACAGATATATATAGCCAGGTCACCATCCCCCCTAGAAGACTAAGTGATCTAAGGGAAATTTTAACAATATGATAAAAGTAAGATAAAAGAGAAAAGTTTATTTCTTTTAAGCTGTTAGTTTTGGATCAGTTCTTTGGGGAATTGAGGGGTAGCACAGGAGACAAGGTAAATGGGGATAACTTTTGCTTGATTGTTTTCACCACCTTTGCTAACTATTATAAAGGCTTTTAGAATCAAACCACACCTGTTCCCGGCAGAGGCATTGGATGGTGTGGTCACCACTCTCATCCCACAACCCTGCACTACAGTATCAGCTGGAAGCAAGAAGGACTGAAATAAGAAAGCAACAAGAGACTGGAGGATAACTATCACCTTCAGCTTTAAGTAACTCTCCCCTTAGTCCCCTCTTGTCCCCATTCTTAATCCCATCTTTTATAAACCCTATGTAAAAGCTCCTTTAGACTTCAGGAAAGAGAAGAGCTAAATTCTTTATGGGATCCCTTGAAGCCACAAAATTTGGTGTAGGCCTTGTTTCCATCCTGGCCCAGCAACTTCCATCAAGCACCCTTCAGTCTTTAAGAGAGCTTAGATATCTCCTGTTAGGAACGATTTCTTTTCTCTTCCCGTGATCATCACAACAAAGCCTTTTTTCATTACCTTTTGAATTGTCCACTGGTCAGATTCAGGGATAGTCATAACAAAAGGCATTCTAATAATTATTATTTAAACAGCTCTGCTGAAGCCTTCCCCTGGCCCAAAACATGTTTTCCACCTTTCCCATCCACTCAGTATAAACCAAAAATTATTTTGTTAGAGAGTTATTCATTTGAGTTACTAAGCATCTTATTTGGAACTGCAAACATCCTTGTGAATTTTGGAATTTGACTAGTTCCCCCTACACAGAGGAGGTCATTTGAAGACAGATAGATTGAGGAAGGGATGAACAAAAAATTGGCAGTGTAACTTTGGTACTGTGTACCTAAGACTTGGTAGATACAGGAGAGGGGACAGAAGAAAGTACTTCCACCTAGATCTAGAAAGAAAAGCTCTAGAAGAGGGCAAAAAAGAAAAAAGGAGAGTATGGATGATAAACCAAGGTTACTACTACACAATTTTCCATGAGTTCTCTTCTATCAGGAGGTTTTCCACTAAGCATTGACTCCTCAAAACCCAGTTCTAATGGGCCCCACTGAACTGAGTGGCTGGGAGTTGCATACTTTTAGAAGTGTCGAATGCCACAGGGCATGAGGGGTCAGAAGTTATAGAACTGTGATATTTGGCTGTGACTAGAGGAAAAAATAAACAAAACAACCAAAACAAACAAACAAACAAAAATCTTCAATCTAGAAGTCTAGAATATTTATAGAAAGTATAATTTTATTTCAGGGAAATTGGACCTAAATTATTCCAAGGCTCTCTTCAAAGGGTTAAACACAGAACCTTGATAAGAAATAGAGGGTTTAAAACTCTTATTTAATAAAATTGCAGTCAAGTCAGAAGCTGTGCCTAAATGTGGAAACAATTAACCATGAAATTATAAGGCTAACGGCCTGGTGATTCATAGATATGTTAATCGCGCCTCCACTCCCTCAAACCCAGGACAATGAAAACCTGAGTATGACTTACAGTATTATGCCCACATTTCTGTACTGCTGGACAACATTCTTAGGATTAGGGCCCAGAAACATATAGAAATCAAGTACTCTTCTAATGGCCCATAATGTTACAGAAGGATATAGGCTTAGAGTGACATCTGAAGAATAAGCACAAATTAAATAAGGTGCAGAGATTGCTATTTTAATATTTCTACCATTTAGATATTACCTAGGTCAGTTATTAATTATATTAGACACTGTTGATAACTCTGATAGCACCTAAGTGTCTATGTGTTCACAGTTTTCACAAGAGTTCATCAAGTCAGTTACACACTGCATTTATATACACATGGTGGGGGAATGTGGAGAGGGAGAGAGTTTAAGCCCGAGGCACACAATTAAGGAAACCTGCTGCAGAAGTACATTTCAAAAACTTCCAGACTAATTTAATGAAGAAATTAGTTTAGAATACTAAGCATACTGGCATTGTTTAGAATACTAAGATGATATGGCAAACCCAGGGATACTGCATTACTGTGAAATTTCTAACATTGCTGGTTCAAAGGCTTCTGATTTCTTGAGTTATGTACCTTTAGTACTATGTGTCATAATATTATTTTGCAATATATTAGCATGACTGTATAGGTTTCAGTAAAAAGTTTTCCATTTTGAAATAAAATATTAAATCGTAAACAATCTCTCACTCTATTTTGTTCTAATTAATAAGCATTTTTTAAGGGAGAAAAGGCAAAATTAGCATTTAAATTGTGCATTTGTTTCTTTATAATTTAACCAGACAATCACGTTACCTTGGGCATTGGAATTCAAGAGGAGAACACCATGAGCATTAAAATCATTCTCTATGCACGTTCTAAAAAGGATGAACTCTACAGAGACTGCTAAATGCTTGCAACAGCAAAATAAAATATGTTTTTATGGTTTATTATCATTTTATTATTCTATCTCAGTGAGATCCAGTAGCAATTAATGACATGCCAAGAAAGAAAAAAGTGTGTAATATATATTATGAGGGAAAAAGGCAAAATGGTAAAAACCTGAGGGATGTAAAATTTCAAGCTTTCCTTTATAACCAACTAAGTATAAACCAAAATGATTTCTGAGAGTAAATTTATAGCACCTTATGGAAAATCACTCATTATTCATGGTATCTTTTTCTTTCAATAAGCAGATTTCTAGTATTAAGAATCTATGCTCACACATTACGACTGGCAATAATTCCTGGAAAACATGCCATATTTAACAAAATTTATGTCCTGCTTAAAGGATGAATGCTCATGTTCACTAAATCCATAGACTGAAGTGGATGGGGTGG
The DNA here is from genome assembly GCF_964165515.1 of Mesoplodon bidens. Taxonomy (NCBI): domain Eukaryota; kingdom Metazoa; phylum Chordata; class Mammalia; order Artiodactyla; family Ziphiidae; genus Mesoplodon; species Mesoplodon bidens. The sequence goes on from NC_138167.1 coordinate 28,638,757, forward strand.
AGTTCATCTTTGCATAAAATGGTTAGAAAAAAAGTCAGGCCTCTGAGTTGTTTCCCTCTTGTGCCAGACATAAAGCAGAAAGACAGTGACTGTGTGACATTTAATAAGAAATATTTTTATCTATTAAATTATGGTAAAAATTCCTGTAATGTTAGCTTAAAAGGGGAACAGGAAAATAAAGGTAGGATGTGAAGAGATCTGAGGGAACAGTGTGTGATTCATGTTTATTGAGTATTTGCTAAATGCTGGTCCCAGAAGGGGGTGTATCTATAGTGTTTCATTTATTTCTCACAATAACCCTGTGGAAAGGCACTATTACTCCATTTTATAACTGAGGAAACTGAGACTCAGAAAGAGTAACGTTACATAACTTGCCTAAAATTACCCAAGTTATAGTACCAGGATTCAGTCAGTTTTGCCTGCTCAAACTGTTGTATAGCATTTCATCTGTTGAGATGGAAGTAGGTCTTTCTTGAAATAAAAGTAGTCTGTGTTCAAATAAATCTCGGGAAATGCTGGGTTACCCAAACCTAACTAGATTTATTTTCTGTAGGACTTTTTCAGAGTTTTTAATAAGGAACAATGCATAATGAATCTGCAAGAGGTGACTACTGCATAGATATTTTTCAAAGATAATTGACTATAGAAGTTTGTCCTAGAATGCATGTTTGTCCTAGAATGCATGTTTACATTGTGAAAACCAGGGTTAAATAATCTAAGGGAAAGGAGAAAGTGATGGTGGAGGTGGTGACAGCACAACCATCACAGGTGGGAGAGCCCCTATGCTGCTTCTGGACCTGTAACCTGGTTATATGCTCTACTGATTTCCAGTCCCTGGCCCTATTACACAGGAGAGGCAGGTGTTCTTAGGCAGCCTCATAGAAGACAGTTTCTTAAACACTAGAGGAGATGTTGCTAAGTAGCAGCACTTAATACATTCAGTGGAAATTGTTGCTCTTTTAGTGTTTCTCCCTTCCCATCCTTCTCCCCACCCCCTCTCATTCAAGGATCATCTTCTGAGTGCCCAGCACTTTCCTGGAGGAATACATAGAGTAATAAGAGGCAGGAACAACTATGTAATTACAACACAATGGGACATGTGGAGATAAACAAGTACACTCTGATATAAGAGCAGAACAGGGGCATGGCCTGAGAAGGTTGAAGATCAGGGGAAACTATTATGAGCAGATAAGTTACTGTATATGAAAAGTATGTATGTATGTATGTATGTATGTATGGTATGTATCAACTCTGTTTCCTGTAGGAAAAACCTTTTATCTTTTTCTTGTATTTTAGTTGAACCAGTTTTTCAGATCTTAATAAACAAGAGAACACGTTTAATTTTGAAGTCATCAGAAGCCTCATAACAAGATTACTTTCTTTTTTTTTCCTCTCACGTGTATCAAAGTCTCAACATATACGTTCCTGAAAGCTCATTAAAAGTTTCACTAGCCTCAAATACCTGAAATAAAGACCAAAATGTTACCACAGTGCTTTCTGATCAATTGATAATATCAGTAGTAATCTTTTGCTTCAAAGACTGTATAAAAATATTGAGAGGAAAAATGTGTTCTTATTTTGACTATTAAGCCTCTGTCTCAAAGACTGTATAAGAATATGAATAATACTTAAGATATTACCTAGAGTTTGAGCTCCAAGGAAAGGGTTACGAAAGGATTATATTTAAAATATTAAAAATTAGCTCAGCACATGCTGACCAATCAGAATCCATGAAAGCCATAGGGACCTGAAAACCCCAGAGATGACAGGTATTAGCCATTTTCTAGAACTTAGGGAGGTGTGAGGGGTCCTGGTGTTAAGAAGGGCAAGAGAAGTGTTAAGGAGGGCAAGAGGACAGCAGGAGGGATGCAGGCCAAGCTCAGGGAGCAGCTATTAACCAACTACTATGGAAGGTTTTCAAGCTAACAGCAGCTATGACCATAATGGTGCCCATCTCTAAGGAACAGTCATCATTCCTTAGAGGTAAGGACTTATTTTCTAGCTCAATTTGCCTAAAACTCAAAGGCAACTTTATCTCTCAGAAAATGTCATAAAAGAAAATGCTTTGACTTTGACTTTTCCATGTAAAAAATGGTATCAATTAAGCAAGTATAATTAAGGTAATATACTATCAATGTTCTTTAAAAGCAGTCTATACTACTGTCTGTAGAAGAATCTGATTTTCTTGGATTTATATGGCATTTATTTATATAAGGCAAGAAGAACCACGGGCAACCTGTTATAGGTCTCATTTGTTCTAACCAAGAGCTTAAGATGCAATCTCCTAATTAAGATATTCTATTATATTCTATTAAATGCACACTTATGGCTCTCTTTTCTCTAGCAAAAAAATATATATAATCTAATCATTACCCATAAAATTCACATGTCACTTGTTTTGAAACAACTGAGTTGCCATAAGTTTGTGGCATTATGGTGAGTTGTTATTACTAGTTCACTAAGACTGGAATAATTGATTAAAGAGGCATAAGTTATGTCAGTCCTCTCTTTTCTGCTTCTCGTTATGACTCCCAATGTTTCAAAAGGGTTAGTTAGCACCATGACAGAGGGTCCACAGTCTCCTGAGATTTTCATAAGCCATATTAACAAGTATTCTTTCCTATATCTCATTCCCCTTCAAAAACACTGTACATTATTTGTATTTATTAAGCAAGTCAAAGAGAAGGAAAATGCCCTGAATAAAGGAGTAAATTGCATTGTTTATTTAGCAATTACCTATATTAAACACTAAAAATAGAAAATTTGTCAGTCCATAAACTAGACTCTAGTAAGTAAAAACAAAAAATAGTATTATGTCAACAATGTTGACTGCATTTAAAATAAAAATTATATTCAAATACATCATTGTCATTATTTGAGTGAACATAAAATTTTCATAACATTTTTTCTTTCAGGTACTATTAGAATTTATTGAAGGGCTTCCTAATCTAGGGTTTGTGAACTTGCATGGGAATAAATTACACCTTTATTTTCACTAATCTCTAACTGAAACTTGGCATGTTTTCCAACTGTAACATAAGCAACAAATCACAGTAATATTAGCATAACCTTGACTTTGTTGCCAATACAAATCATGGATTTTTCACATCACGCTGGAGTCGTTATAGACATTTCAAAATATCTTTCACGTTCAAAACTACTTCAAAATTATGGTACTTATAAGACCTGCTGCTAGATCTTATTATTTAATTCATTACTAAAGAGGCATCTGTATTACCATATTGCAGGTTTAAAAAAATATTCTAATAGCTTTATTTTAATATAACCATCCTTCTTTGCAATCTGACATATTTCATTTGATGCATTTAAAAATACTACTCTGAGAAGAGGTCTGTAAGTGACACCAGTTTGCCAAAGGGGCTCATGTACAGAAATCCATGCTTGTCATGATGGTAGCAGCTCCTCAGAAGCCTTAGGGGCCAGAGCTCTGCCCAGAACTCCCCTTTGTCCAGACAGATCTCCCGAGGGGCAAAAGAACCCTCACCTCAACTTTGGGTTCTTGTCTTCTCTTCATTCAGACTAAGCTGACACTAGTGAAGCTTTCCTTTTGACTGACAGTTTTTGTTTTTTCTGTTTTGGGGGATATTTTTAAATTTATTTTTTATACAGCGGGTTCTGATTAGTTATCTATTTTACACACATTAGTGTATATATGTCAATCCCGATCTCCCAATTCAAGCCACCACCACCCGCCCCCCACTTTCCTTCATTACATTTCAACATAAAATTTTCCCTTCCATTTGAGCCACTATCTCCTCCCCTTTAGTGTGCATTGTGCATCTGCATTATACATTAACTAAATCCCCTTAGAAGACACAGGAATGCCTACTCACAAACGAAAAAACAATCTCATGTTGGTGCCAGCAAGTTAACACCTTAGGAGGTAATATTCCTTTCCCTATCTTGTAAGGGGTCACAATGACCAACTATTTGTCTTGTTGGACCATGTAAACTGTTAATAAGTTACTTTGATGTAGAGCCCTTTGTTTCAAAAACTTACATAACTGCCTTGAACTCTAACAGGCAGAACAGTCCTCAGAGCTTTCTGAAAGGCTATCTCCCAAGCTATAATCTTCAGGTTGGCTCAGATAAAATTTTCCATTTCCTTCTTAGATTGGCTATTGATTTTTTTTGGGGGGTCAATATTTACATGGAATAGATGGCAGAATATCAAAGATATGCACCAGAGGACAGCTGGAGTCTACCCCAAACTGGTCCTTAGTATGAGCATGAGCCCTTTGAGCCCACTGGCTTCTCAGTGCTCCTCAGGTGTTCCAGTGAGTTTTCTAGATATTTGGATCTCATTGTTTAAGTGATGATCCTAAGAAAATCTTAGTTGAACACTTCCTAGAAAGGGACCTAGGGGAATCTGGGTGGGAGGCCCAGGGAAACATAGCTGGCTGTTTTTTGTTAAATTTGGATTAAATTGAAAAAAAAAAAAGTTGATGTATGGTCTGAACAAACTATTTGCTAGTGAAATGAGAGGCTGAATTATTCAGCTCTGAAGAACAAGGGACACTTGCTCCTTCAAGCCACAGCTTATCCTCAGGGGACTGAGGAACTAGCAGAAGTATCTGAGGACTAACCCCACTACAACAAATAAGTAAATACTGCTCTTCCAGGGAGCAGGACAGAGACTGATCATCTTGTATCCCAGCACCCACAGGGGTTTTAGACTGTTGTAGGGAGAAAGGAGACACATAAAAGAGTTGAACTGACACAAGGGTAACTCCTTGGGGAGCTAGACTTGGAAGCAGCCCACAACCCATCCACCACACTGTCCTAAGAAAGTCGTTCAGATCATATCCGAATTAGGCTACCAAATTAATAATGGGAAATTGTTCCACAAAGGCCAAACAGCTCCCTGATTTAAAGACACATATGGGAATATCAGCTGAATTAATCCATAACACGTACGGAATTTATACTTGAAAGTGTTCACTTTGTTGGGAACTGAAGGAAGACTCATCCTGAAAATGACCAAGATGGAGCTCTTTTAACAATCCAACTCTACTTTTTCATGCAGTTAGAGAAAGCCAGCTTGAAAAACACATCTTTTCAATATTCTGACCTTGAGGGAATAAGTCCTTCTAGGAAAACAACTTGCTCTTCTCTCCCTGTGCCTTGAGATGTAAATGTTCTACCAGGGTTCTCAGGATCTCCTATGTTATCTAGACCACCTCCAATTCTTGAGACTGGAAAAAAAAGGAGAAAAAAAGCCTTTTTTAACTTACACAGGAAAACTATGATATCACTGTTTTATATATATATATATATACATATATATACATATATATATATATATGTATATATATATATATATATATATATATAATCTGTGTCATATATATATATATATATATATATGCCACTATATATTATAGATATGTCCTTACCTCAGGATGGTGCTATAAAAATTAATTTATAAATAAATTCTAGGAGAGAGTGGGAAGATGGCCAAAGAGTAAGACATGGAAATCACCTTCCTCCACACGGATACATCAGAAATTCATCGACACGTGGAATAACTCCTACAGAACACCTACTGAACGCTGGCAGAAGACCTCAGACCTCCCAAAAGGCAAGAAACTCCCCACGTACCTGGGTAGGGCAAAAGAAAAATGGATAAACAGAGACAAAAGAAAAGGGACAAGACCTGAACCAGTGGGAGGGAGTCGTGAAGGAGGAAAGGTTTCCACACACTAGGAAGCCCCTTCGCGGGCGGAGACTGCAGGTGGCGGAAGGGGAAACTTTGGAGCCACGGAGGACAGCGCAGCAACAGGGGTGTGGAGGGCAAAGCGGAGAGATTCCCGCACAGAAGATTGGTGCCGACCAGCACTCAGCAGCCCGAGAGGCTTGTCTGCTCACATGTGGGGCAGGCGGGGCTGGGAGCTGAGGCTTGGGCTTCAGTCAGAGCTCAGGGAGAGGACTGGGGTTGATGGCGTGAACACAGCCTGCAGGGGATTAGTGTACCACAGCTGGCCGGGACGGAGTCCGGGGAAAAGTCTGGACCTGCCGAAGAGGCAAGAGACATTTTCTTCCCTCTTTGTTTCCTGGTGTGCGAGGAGAGGGGATTAAGAGCACTGTTTAAAGGAGCTCCAGAGAAGGGCGCGAGCCGCGGCTAACAGTGCGGACACCAGAGATGGACATGAGACGCTAAGGCTTCTGCTGCCGCCACCAAGAAGCCTGTGTGTGAGCACAGGTCACTATCCACACCTCCCTTCCTGGGAGCCGGTGCAGCCCGTCACTGCCGGGGTCCCAGGACCCACGGAAAACTTCCCCGGGAGAGCACACAGTGCGCCTCAGGCTGGTGCAACATCACACTGGCCTCTGCCGCCGCAGGCTTGCCCTGCATCCGTACCCCTCACTCCCCCCAGCCTGAGTGACCCAGAGCCCCCAAATCAGTGGCTCCTTTAACCCCGTCCTGTCTGAGCGAAGAACAGACGCCATCTGGCGAACTACATGCAGAGGTGGGGTCAAATCCAAAGCTGAGCCCAGGGAGCTGTTCGAACAAAGAAGAGAAAGAGAAATCTCTCCCAGCAGCCTCAGGAGCAGCGGATTAAAGCTCCACAATCAACTTGATATACCCTTCATCTGTGGAATACCTGAATAGGCAATGAATCATCCCAAATTGAGGAGGTGGACTTTGAAAGCAAGATTTATTATTTTTTCCCCTTTTCCACTTTTTGTGAGTGTGTATTTGTATGCTTCTGTGCGAGATTTTGTCTGTATAGCATTGCTTTCACCATTTACCCTAGGGTTCTGTCCGTCCGTTTTTGTTTTGTTGTTGTTGTTGTTTTTCTTCACTATAAAAAATTTTTTTTCTTAATAATTATTTTTTATTTTAATAACTTTATTTTATTTTATCTTACTTTATTTTATTTTATCCTCTTTCTTTCTTTCTTTCTTTCTTCTACTTTTTCTCACTTTTATTCTGAGCTGTGTGGATGAAAGGCTCTTGGTCCTGCAGCCAGGAGTCTGTGCTGTGCCTCTGAGGTGGGAGAGCCAACTTCAGGACACTGGTCCACAAGAGACTTCCCAGCTCCACATAATATCAAAAGGTGAAAATCGCCCAGAGATCTCCATCTCAACACCAACATCCAGCTTCACTCAATGACCAGCAAGCTACAGTGCTGGACAACCTAAGCCAAACAACTAGCAAGACAGGAACACAACCCATCCATTAGCACAGAGGCTGCTTAAAATCATAATAAGTCCACAGACACCCCAAAACACACCATCAGACATGGACCTGCCCACCAGAAAAACAAGATCCAGCCTCATCCACCAGAACACAGGCACTAGTCCCCTCCATCAGGAAGCCTACACAATACACTGAACCAACTTTAGCTACTGGGGACAGGCACCAAAAACAACGGGAACTACGAACCTGCACCCTGCAAATAGGAGACCAAAACCACAGTAAGATAAGCAAAATGAGAAGACAGAAAAACACACAGCAGATGGAGGAGCTAGATAAAAAACCGCCACAACTAAAAAATGAAGAGGAAGTAGGCAGTCTACCTGAAAAAGATTCAGAATAATGATAGTAAACATGATCCAAAATTTGGAAATAGAATAGAGAAAATGCAAGAAACGTTTAACAAGGACCTAGAATAACTAAAGAGGAAACAAGCAATGATGAACAGCAAAACAAATGAAATTAAAAATAATGTAGAAGGGATCAATAGCAGAATAACCAAGGCAGAAGAATGGAGAAGTGACCTGGAAGATAAAATAGTGGAAATAACTACTGCAGAACAGAATAAAAAAAAAAAGAATGAAAAGAACTGAGGAGAGTCTCAGAGACCTCTGGGACAACATTAAATGCACCAAAATTTGAATTATAGGAGTTCCAGAAGAAGAAGAGAAAAAGAAAGGGACTGAGAAAATATTTGAAGAGATTATAGTTGAAAACTTCCCTAATATGGAAAAGGAAATAGTTAATCAAGACCAGGAAGCACAGAGAGTCCCATATAGGATAAATCCAAGGAGAAACACGCCAAGACACATATTAATCAAACTGTCAAAAATTAAATACAAAGAAAACATATTAAAAGCAGCAAGGGAAAAACAACAAATAACACACAAGGGAATCCCCATAAGGTTAACAGCTGATCTATCAGCAGAAACTCTGCAAGCCAGAAGGGACTGGCAGGACATATTTAAAGTGATGAAGTAGAAAAGCCTACAACCAAGATTACTCTACCCAGTAAGGATCTCATTCAGATTTGGTGGGGAAATTAAAACCTTTACAGACAAGCAAAAGTTGAGAGAGTTCAGTACCACCAAACCAGCTTTACAACAAATGCTAAAGGATCTCCTCTAGGCAAGAAACACAAGAGAAGGAAAGACCTACAACAACAAACCTAAAACAATTAAGAAAATGGGAATAGGAACATACATATCAATAATGACCTTAAATGTAAATGGATTATATGCTCCCACCAAAAGAGACAGACTGGCTGAATGGATACAAAAACAAGACACATATATATGCTGTCTACAAGAGAACCACTTCAGGCTTAGGGACACATATGTGATGAAAGTGAGGAGATTGAAAAAGATATTCCATGGAAATGGAAATCAGAAGAAAGCAGGAGTAGCAATTCTCATATCAGAAAAAATAGACTTTAAAATAAAGACTATTATAAGAGATGAAAAAGGACACTACATAATGACCAAGGGATCAATCCAAGAAGAAGACATAACAAATTGTAAATATTTATTCACCCGACATAGGAGCACCTCAATATATAAGGCAAATACTAACAGTCATAAAAGGAGAAATTGACAGTAACACATTCATAGTAGGGGACTTTAACACCCCACTTTTACGAATGGACAGATCATCCAAAATGAAAATAAATAAGGAAACACAAGCTTTAAATGATACTTTAAACAAGATGGATTTAAATGATATTTATAGGACATTCCATCCAAGCAAAACACAATACACATTTTTCTCAAGTGCTCATGGAACAGTCTCCAGGATAGATCATATCTTGGGTCACAAATCAAGCATTGGTAAATTTAAGAAAATTGAAATTGTATCAAGTATCATTTCTGACCACAACGCTATGAGACTAGATAACAATTACAAAAAATGATCTGTAAAAAATACAAACACATAGAGGCTAAACAATACAGTACATTAACCAAGTCATCAGTGAAGAAATCAAAGAGGAAATAAAAAAATACCTAGAAACAAATGACAATGGAGAGACGACGACACAAAACCTATGGTATGCACCAAAAGCAATTCTAAGAGGGAAGTTTATAGCAATACAATCTTACCTTAAGAAACAGGAAACATCTCGAATAAGCAACTTAACCTTGCACCTAAAGCAATTAGAGAAAGAAGAACAAAAAAAGCCCAAAGTTAGCAGAAGCAAAGAAATCATAATGATCACATAAGAAATAAATGAAAAAGAAATGAAGGAAATGATAGCAAAGATCAATAAAACTAAAAGCTAGTTCTTTGAGAAGATAAACAAGATTGATAAACCATTAGCCAGACTCATCAAGAAAAAAGGGAGAAGACTCAAATCAATAGAATTAGAAATGAAAAAGGAGAAGTAACTAATGACACTACAGAAATACAAAAGATCATGAGAGATTACTACAAGCAACTCTATGCCCATAAAATGGACAACCTGGAAGAAATGGACAAATTCTTAGAAATGCACAACCTGCCAAGACTGAATCAGGAAGAAATAGAAGATGTGAACAGACCAATCACAAGCACTGAAATTCAAACTGTGATTTAAAATCTTCCAACAAACAAAAGCCCAGGAACAGATGGTTTCACAGGCGAATTCTATCAAACATTTAGAGAAGAGCTAACAACAATCCTTCTCAAACTCTTCCAAAATATAGCAGAGGGAGGAACACTCCCAAACTCATTCTACGAGGCCACCCTCACCCTGATACCAAAACCAGAAAAGGATATCACAAAGAAATAAAACTCCAGGCCAATATCACTGATGAACATAGATGCAAAAATCCTCAACAAAAGACTAGCAAATGGAATCCAACAGCATATTAAAAGGATCATACACCATGATCAAGTGGGGTTTATTCCAGGAATGCAAGGATTCTTCAATATATGCAAATTAATCAATGTGATACACCATATTAAAAAATTGAAGGAGAAAAACCATATGGTCATCTCAATAGATGCAGAGAAAGCTGTTGACAAAATTCAACACCCATATATGATAAAAACCCTCCAGAAAGTAGGCATAGAGGGAACTTTCCTCAACATAATAAAGGCCATATATGACAAACCCCCAACCAATAACATCCTCAATGGTGAAAAACTGAAATCATTTCCACTAAGATCAGGAAAAAGACAAGGTTGCCCACTCTCACCACTCTTATTCAACATAAATTTGGAAGTTTTAGCCACAGCAATCAGAGAAGAAAAGGTAATAAAAGGAATCCAAATTGGAAAAGAAGAAGTAAAGCTGTCACTGTTTGCAGATGACATGATACTATACATAGAGAATCCTAAAGATGCTACCAGAAAATTACTAGAGCTAATCAATGAATTTGGTAAAGTCACAGGACACAAAATTAATGCACAGAAATCTCTGGCGTTCCTATACACTAATTATGAGAAATCAGAAAATAAAATCAAGAAAACACTCCCATTTACCACTGCAACAAAAAGAATAAAGTATCTAGGAATAAAACTACCTAAGGAGACAAAACACCTGTATGCAGAAAATTATAAGACACTGATGAAATAAATTAAAATTGAAACAAATAGATGGAGAGATATACCATGTTCTTGGTTTGATAGAATCAATATTGTGAAAATGACTCTACTACCCAAAGCAATCTACAGATTCAATGTAATCCCTATCAAACTACCGCTGGCATTTTTCACAGAAATAGAACCAAAAATTTCACAATTTGTATGGAAACACAAAAGACCCCGAATAGCCAAAGTAATCTTGAGAACGAAAAACGGAGCTGGAGGAATCAGGCTCCCTAACTTCAGACTATACTACAAAGCTACAGTAATCAAGACAGTATGGTACTAGCACAAAAACTGAAAGATAGGTCAATGGAATAGGATAGAAAGCCCAGAGATAAACCCACACATATATGGTCACCTTATGTTTGATAAAGGAGGCAGGAATGTACAGTGGAGAAAGGACAGCCTCTTCAATAAGTGGTGCTGGGAAAACTGGACAGGGACATGTAAAAGTATGAGATTAGATCATTCCCTAACACCATACACAAAAATAAGCTCAAAATGGATTAAAGACCTAAATGTAAGGCCAGACACTATCAAACTCTTAGAGGAAAACATAGGCAGAACACTCTATGACATAAATCACAGCAAGATTCTTTTTGACCCACCTCCTAGAGAAATGGAAATAAAAACAAAAATAAACAAATGGAACCTAATGAAACGTCAAAGCTTTTGCACAACAAAGGAAACCATAAACAAGACCAAAAGACAACCCTCAGAATGGGAGAAATTATTTGCAAATGAAGCAACTGACAAAGGATTAATCTCCGAAATTTATAAGCAGCACATGTAGCTCAATAACAAAAAAAGCAAACAACCCGATCCAAAAATGGGCAGAAGACCTAAATAGACATTTCTCCAAAGAAGATATACTGTTTGCCAACAAACACATGAAAGAATGCTCAACATCATTAATCATTGGAGAAATGCAAATCAAAACTACAATGAGATATCATCTCACACCAGTCAGAATGGCCATGATCAAAAAATCCAGAAACAATAAATGCTGGAGAGGTTGTGGAGAAAAGGAAACACTCTTGCACTGCTGGTGGGAATGTGAATTGGTACAGCCTCTATGGAGAACAGTATGGAGGTTCCTTAAAAAACTACAAATAGAACTACCATATGACCCAGCAATCCCACTACTAGGCATATACCCTGAGAAAACCATAATTCAAAAAGAGACATGTACCAAAATGTTCATTGCAGCTCTATTCACAATAGCCTGGAGATGGAAACAACCTAAGTGTCCATCATTGGATGAATGGATAAAGAAGATGTGGCACATATATACAATGGAATATTACTCAGCCATAAACAGAAACGAAATTGAGCCCTTTGTAATGAGGTGGATAGACATAGAGTCTGTCATACAGAGTAAAGTAAGTCAGAAAGAGAAAGACAAATACCGTATGCTAACACATATATATGGAATTTAAGGGAAAAAAATGTCATGAAGAACCTAGGGGTAAAACAGGAATAAAGACACAGACCTACTTGAGAATGGACTTGAGGATATGGGGAGGGGGAAGGGTAAGCTGTGACAAAGCGAGAGAGAGGCATTGACATATATACACTACCAAACGTAAGGTAGATAGATAGTGGGAAGCAGCCGCAGAGCACAGGGAGATCAGCTCGGTGCTTTGTGACCGTCTGGAGGGGTGGGATAGGGAGGGTGGGAGGGAGGGAATTGAAAGAGGGAAGGGATATGGGAACAGATGTATATGTATGACTGATTCACTTTGTTATAAAGCAGAAACTAATAAACAATATATAGGTGAAGGCTGAAAAAAATTATTATATATACACAAACCAAAACCACAAAAAAGTATTTAATGTGTTAACAAGCTATAAATAAAAAACAAATATAAACTGAGGAAGTGAAAGAGCAAATCATGTTAAATTCAATTTGTAAAATCAATATGTATCATAGAAAAGAGGTTACAGTGATTTTGAATTTTAATACTAATTTCCATTGGGGTGTCCTTCTAATTCTATTCATTGGGGAAAATATCAAAAAGAAAGAAATTTTTGATGGCAAGAACTGGATCCTGTTTACCTCAACTTGGGACATTTAAAAAATAAAGGTGATGAGGCTTTTTCTTATAAGAAAGAGCAAAATTCATTTTCTCTATAAAACTGTTGACAGCCTTTATTTTTCATGTAGTTGCACTTGATTCAGCCACACCAAACAATGCTGCTGAACTCAACTTTTCCAGCCTTCTAGAAAAAGAAGAGTGCATGCTGATTCTTAGTCATAGCTTGAATCCATACTTGTATTCTTCATGTATATCCCCTTGGAGTATAGAGGAAAATTTTCTATTTGTTTGGGGAAAGAAAAATCCATTATCTATTTTGTAAGCCATTGTCATCAAATAGAATTGTGAGGCAGCAAACTGTACTGAATGTATACAGGGACAAAAGAGAGACAAATAAAAAGATAAAATTAATTAAAGAAATTCTAAATAAAAATGTGGAACATAAAAGCAAGCACTGTGATTTAAACAAGCATTTTATTCAAGGCTTAAAAATAAAGAAAACCCCTTGACTGGCAAAATTAGACAAAAAAGTGTCATCTGGCACTAAAAGATAAAACAAACAATTGTCGTTGCTTTGGGAATTTATAGAACTTTTAAGATTTTGATCCAATACAAGTCAGTTCTTTGAAATTAACAAGGGCTTACTGAGACCACAGAAGAGACTTACTACATTTAAAGGAGATGCATAAACAACTTTTTTCACTCTGCAAGTGACTTCTTGAGCATCTTATATGTATCAGGCCCTTGGGATTTATCAATGAACACCTTTCCCCCATAAAATTCCCTGTCATTGTAGAGGTAATGTTCTACTTGGAGGTAGGCAGAAAATGAACACTAAGCATAACAAATAATTATACGTCAGAAATTGAAAATGCTATAGGAAAAAAACAGAGTAGACGTAGGATGACGGAGATACAGGTATTGGGATGAGGGAAAAGTGGGTTGCAACTTAACATAAATGTGTTCAGTGCAGACCTCCTTGAGAATGGAACATTTGTAACTGTTTCCTTTAATTAATTTATTTATTTTTGGCTGCATTGGGACTTTGTTGTTGTGTGTGGGTTTTCTCTAGTTGCTGCAAGCGGGGTCTACTCTTCATTGCAGTGTGTGGGCTTCTCATTGCGGTGGCTTCTCTTGTTGTGGAGCATGGGCTCTAGGCACACAGGCTTCAGTAGTTATGGTGCTCAGGCCCAGTAGCTGTGGCTCACGGGCTTTAGAGTGTAAGCTCAGTCGTTGTGGTGCACGGGCTTAGTTACTCCGTGGCATATGAGATCTTCCTGGACAAGTGTTCAAACCTGTGTCCCCTGCATTGGCAGGCAGATTCTTAACCACTGCACCAGAGAAGGGGACATTTGAATACAGATCTGAATCAGGGAGGAAGGAAGTTCCTTGTAAACAGCCAGTGCAAGGGTCCAAGGTTAGAGCATGCCTGATGTGTACTGAGAGGATCCCAGTTCAGAAAGACTACAGTTATTGGGAAGGCTAGACATACACCCTGAATATAAGAGATCAACCAGTAACTAAATACAAAAACAAAAATGATCAAGTTTCAAAACCTATGAAATAGAGTAAATCTCAGAGGATTTCTGAAAGCACTGAGGAAGAGGTGAGAGTTTAAATGGACCTTGAAATATTTCTGAGGTTTTTCTTCCCATGGGAGTGAAGTCAATGATCATAAACACTTATAAAATTTACAAAGATGAGAGAACCCATCCCACGAAATGTTTAAAAACAAAAATGTTAGGTTATTTTCAAGTCTTTTGCATTCTAAAATGATTCAGCCCTCTTCCATGCAACTTCCTTTATGATTGGCCCAGCCATCTCTTCTGAAAGTGAATCTAGTTTACTCCTCCTTTCTCACTCTTCCTCTACATGTTTTAATCCACTGAATCTGGCTTAACTCCCACAGTTTGACAAAAACTGTTTTTGTCTTGCTTGCATATCCAATGTACAGATTTCATTACTTTATTTATCTTACTTATTGTAAATATTAGCTACTATTAAACATAGCCACCTTGCAATTTTATTGTCCTTTGGTCTGTCTCTTGCTTCTCTCTTCCTACCATTTCATTCTTCCTCCATCAGTTCCGTAAATACTGAGCTGTGTTCTCAGCTCTCAGTGTTCTCCAGTACTTACTGTCTCCAATATCTTTTCTCTTCTTTCTTAAAACTATGAAAATCAGGATTTCACTCTACTATTCCACCTAACTTACTAGGTAACTAGTAGTTCCCTGTTTCCCCCTATAAGCTGAGTTTGCTCCAGTTGTCACAACAATAATAATAGTGTACTTTTCATTTTCACATTTTTATCCCTGTTTAGGCAATACAACATATGGTCTCCTTATCTATGTCTCCCACTGGAAAATCCCATGGTCATTTCTCAGTATTTCAGTCCTCATACTGTGTTCCAAACTCCCTAAAGCACCACAGCAAACTCACAAGACCCCAAAGTATATTTTAAAATTCCAAGGGAATGGACTTGAGGACATGGGGAGGGGGAAGGGTAAGCTAGGACAAAGTGAGAGAGTGACTTTGACATATATACACTTCTAAATGTTAAATAGATAGCTAGTTGGAAGCAGTTGCCTAGCACAGGGAGATCAGCTCGGTGCTTTGTGACCACCTAGAGGGGTGGGATAGGGAGGGTGGGAAGGAGATTCAAAGCAAGAGGGAGAGGATATGGGGATATATGTATACATATAGCTGATTCACTTTGTTATACAGCAGAAACTAACACAACATTGTAAAGCAATTATACTCCAATAAAGATGTTTAAACATTTTTTAAATAAAATTTCAAGGGAAACACATCATTAAATAAGGCAAAAAGTGCATATTTAAGTTAGTTCACAGTTTCAGTGTGAGACTGCACTGCTTTCCTTCCAATGATGTCATATCTTTGCAAAGCTGGGGTTTGGGTGTCTGTTGAGATAAAAAGTAAAGACTTTGTTAAAATCAGTGTGAACCAGTACATGAGTGTGGTAGTTCCCAAAGACATTCCAAGATTTACAATTGTGCAATGCCCAACTGGTACACATATCTGATTAGAAAGTATTTGTGGTTATTTGATAATGTAATTAAATGCTAGCTTTTTCTTTCATTTTAATTTGTGTGTGTTAGGTTTTCAATCACTTCTAAGTTAAAAGAACATAAATATTTATTAAGCAGTTTGGGCAAGACCACTTAATAAACAAAACTGTTAGGTATTTCTTTTGGCCTAGGATGTCCATAAAAGTGTACTGAGACACTAAGGATGGCATGAACCAAGAAAGTCTGGGATCCTCTGTTTCAGTTCTTGTCATAACTGACCTACAGCAGTACTTCCACGGTTGATCACATTCTCATCCATTTTTTTTAACATCTTTATTGGAGTATAATTGCTTTTTTATTGAAGTATAGTTGACATACAATATTATGTTAGTTTCAGGTATACAACATAGTGGTTCGACATTTAAATACATTACAAAAATAGCACCATGATAAGTCTAGTAACCATATGTCCTTATGCAAATTTATTACAGTATTGTCGACCATATCCTTATGCTGTATACTACATCCCTGTGACATTTTTATTTTTCTGGAAGTTTGTACCTCTTAATCCCCTTTGCCTATTTTGCCCAACAACCCTCATGTCCTGCCAACCACCAGTTTGTTCTCTGTATCTATGAGTCTGTTTCTATTTTGTTATGTTTATTTATTTTGTTTTTTTTAATTCCACTTGTAAATGAGATCAGATGGCACTTGTCTTTCTCTGGTTTGATTTATTTCACTTAGTATAACGTCTGTAGGTCTATCCATGTTGTCACAAATGGCAAGATTTTATTCTCTTTTATGGCTAAGTAATATCCCAGTGTATACATATAGTACATCTTTTTTTTAAATTGAAGTATATTTGATCCAGAATTGTGTTAGTTTCAGGTGTATAGCAAAGTCATTCAGTTATATATTTTTTCATATTATATTTCATGATAGGTTATTACAAGATATTGAATATGATCCCCTGTTCTATACAGTAAACTCTTGTTGCTTATATCTTCTTTATCCATTCACCTATTGATTGACACCTAGGTGACTTCAATACCTTGGCTATTATAAATAATGCTAGAATGAACACAGAGGTGCATTTGAAAAGAACGTTTTCTTATTGATTTTCTGTCTAGATATAACCATTGATTTAAGTGGGGTGTGAAGTCTCCTAAAATTTTTGTATCACTGTCAGTTTATGTATTAAGTGCCTATATGTTGGGTACATATATATTTACAAGTGTTATATCTTCTTATTGGATTGACCCCTTTATCATTATGTAATGTCTTACTTTGGGTCTTGTTACAGTCTGTGTTTTAAAATATATTTTGTCTGATAAAAGTATTGCTACCTCAGCTTTCTTTTCATTTCCTTTAGCATGAAATATCTATTCCATCCCTTAATTTCAGTCTGTGTATGTATTTAGATCTGAATTGAGTCTTGTAGACAGCATATAGTTTGGTCTTGTTATTTTACTCATGCATTCACCCTAAGTATTTTCTTAGTTGAAGTATAGTTGATGTACAATATTATATGTTATAGGTGTATAATATAGTGATTCACAATTTTTAAAGGTTATACTCCACTTATAGTTACTTTAAAATATTGG
The DNA here is from genome assembly GCF_964165515.1 of Mesoplodon bidens. Lineage (NCBI taxonomy): Eukaryota > Metazoa > Chordata > Mammalia > Artiodactyla > Ziphiidae > Mesoplodon > Mesoplodon bidens. The sequence continues at coordinate 28,656,215 of NC_138167.1, forward strand.
CTATATTCCCTGTATTGTACAATAGATCCTTGTAGCTTATTTTATGCTTAATAGTTTCTACCTTTTAATGCCCTACCCCATATTGTCCTTTCCCCCTTCCCTCTCTCCACTAATAACCACTGGTTTGTTCTCTACATCTGTGTATCTACTTCTTTTTTGTTTTATTCACTAGTTTGTTTTATTTCTTAGATTACACATATATGTTATATCATACAGTATTTTTCTTTCTCTGTCTGGATTATTTCACTCAGTATAATACTTTCCAAGTCCATTTGTTTTTTACAAATGGCAAAATTGTGTTCGTTTTTATGGCTGAGTAGTATTCCATTATATATATCCCATTGTATGTATGCATACATATAGCACATTTCTTTACCCATTCATCTGTTGAGGACACTTAGGTTGCTTTCATATCTTGGCATTTGTACATAGTGCTGCTATGAATATTGGGGTGCACGTATCTTTTCAAATGAGGTGGTTTTTTGTTTGTTTTTTTTCTGATATATACCAAGGGTAGAAATTCTGGGTAATATGTTCCTATTTTTGCTTTTGGAGAAACTTCCATACTATTTTCCACAGTGGCTGCACCACTTTACATTCCCACCAACAGTGTATGAGGATTCCCTTTTTGCCACATTCTCACCAATATTTGTTATTTGCTTTCTTTTTGATGACAGATACTCTGACAGATGTAAGATGATATCTCATTGTAGTTTTTTTTAATTATTAATTAATTTATTTTTGCTGTGTTGGGTCTTTGTTTCTGTGCGAGGGCTTTCTCTAGTTGTGGCAAGTCGTGGCCACTCTTCATTGTGGTGTGTGGGCCTCTCACTATTGCGGCCTCTCTTGTTGCGGAGCACAGGCTCCAGACATGCAGACTCAGTAGTTGTGTCTCACGGGCCTAGTTGCTCTGCAGCATGTGGGATCCTCCCAGACCAGGGCGTGAACCTGTGTCCCCTGCATTAGCAGGCAGATTCTCAACCACTGTGCCACCAGGGAAGCCCTCATTGTAGTTTTGACTTGCATTTTTATCATGATTAACAATGTTGGGCATCTATTCATGTGTACATTGGCCACTTGCATTTCCTCTTTGGAAAAGTGTATCTTCAGTTTTTCTGCCCATTTTTAAATTGGATTGTTTGTTTTTCTGATGTCGAGTTGTATGTGTTGTTATATATATGTTGGATATAAACTCCTTATCAGTCATATCATTTGCTAATATTTTCTCCCAGTCCATAGGTTGTCTTTTTGTTTTGTCTATGGTTACCGTTGCTGTGCAAAGGCTTTTATGTTTAATTTGGTTTCATTTGTTTATTTTTGTTTTTATTTCCTTTGTTTTAGGAGATGGATCCAAAAAATATTGCTGTGATTTATGTCAAAGAGTGTACTGCCTGTATTTTCCTCTAGGAATTTTATGGTATCTGGTCTTATATTCAGATCTTTAATCCATTTTGAATTTATTTTTGTATACTGTGTTAGAAAATGTTCTAGTTTCATTCTTTTCCATGTACCTGTCCAGTTTTTCCAGCACCACTTATTGAAGAGACTGTCTTTTCTCCACTGTATATTCTTGCCTCCTTTGTCATAGATCAATTGATCATAAGCACATGGGTTTATTTCTGGGCTCTATTCTGTTCCATTCATCTATGTGTCTGTTTTTGATACTGTATTTCATACTGCTTTGATTACTGCAGCTTTGTAGTGTAGTCTGAAGGCAGGGAACCTGATTCCTCCAGCTCCATTTTTCTTTTGCAAGATTGTTTTGGCAATCTGTGGTCTTTTGTGCTTCCATAAAAATTTTTTAATTTTTTGTTCTAGCTCTGTGGAAAATGCCATTGGTAATTTGGTAGGCATTGCATTGAATCTGTATATTGCCTTGGATAGTATGGTCATTTTAACAATATTAATTCATCTAATGCAAGAACACGGTACATCTTCCATCTGTTTGTGTTGTCTTCAATTTTTTTTTCATCAGTGTCTTATAGTTTTCTGAGTATAGGTCTTTTACCTCCCTAGGTAGATTTATTTCTAGGTATTTTGTTCTTCTGGATGCAATTTGAAATGGGACTGTTTCTTTAATTTCTCTTTCTGATCTTTCATTGTTAGTGTATAGAAATGCAACAGGTTCAAAAGAATATTAATTTTATATCCTGCAACTTTACTGGATTCATTGATAAGTTCTAGTCGTTTTCTGGTTCTGTCTTTAGGATTTTCTATGTATAGTATCATGCCATCTGCAAACAGTGACAGTTTTACTTCTCTTCCAATTTGGATTTCATTTATTTCTTTTTCTTGTCTGATTGCTGTGGCTAAGATTTCCAAAGTTATTTTGAGTAAAAGTGGTGAGAGTGAGCATCCTTGTCTTTTTCTTGATCTTAGATGAACTAGTTTCAGCTTTTCATCATTTGTTATGATGTTAGCTTTGTTTTTGCCCTTTGTATGGCCTTTTTTATGTTGAGGTATGTTCCCTCTATTCATACTTTTTGAAGAGGTTTTTTTTTTAATCATAAATGGATGTTGAATTTTATCATAAGTTTTTGCTACATCTATTGAGATGACTGTTAGATTTTTATTCTTCAATTTGTTAATGTGATGTATCACATTGACTGATTTGTGGATATTGAAAAATCCTCAAATCCCTGGGATAATTCCCACTTCATCATGGTGTAACATCATTTTTATGTATTGTTGGATTTGGTTTGTTAATATTTTGTTGAGAATTTTTGCATCTATATTCATCTGTGATATTGACCTGTAATTTTCTTTTTTAATTATATCTTTATCTGGCTTTGGTGTCAGAATGATGCTGATCTCATAGAATGAGTTTGGAAGTGTTCCTTCCATGCAATTTTTTTTTGCACTAATTTAAGAAAGATAGTTGTTAACTCCTCTATAAATGTTTGGTAGAATTTGCCTGTGAAGCTGTCTGGTCCTGGACTTCTGTTTGTTGGGAGTTTTATTTTTATTTATTTATTTATTTTTTTTTTTGTGTGGTACACGGGCCTCTCACTGTTGTGGCCTCTCCTGTTGCGGAGCACAGGCTCTGGACTCGCAGGCTCAGCGGCCATGGCTCACGGGCCCAGCTGCTTCGCAGCATGTGGGATCTTCCCGGACTGGGGTACGAACCCGTGTCCCCTGCATCAGCAGGCGGACTCTCAACCACTGCGCCACCAGGGAAGCCCTGTTGGGAGTTTTAAATTAGTGATTCAATTTTATTACTGATAATTGGTCTGTTAACATGAACAGTCCAATTACCAGTAATGAATCAGATTCCTGGTTCAATCTCAGGAGGTTGTACATTTCTAAGAATTTCTCCATTTCCTCTAGGTTGTCCATTTTATTGACAGAGTTTTTCATAGTAGTCTCTTATGATCCTTCGTGTTTCTTTGTTGTCAGTTAACTTCTTTTTCATTTCTGATTTTATTGATTTGGACCCTCTCCCTTTTTTTTCTTGATGAGTCAGCTAAAGGTTTATCAATTTGATTTATCTTTTCAAAGAATCTTCTTTTAGCTCCACTGATCTTTTCTATTATTTTTTAGTCTCTCATTTATTTCTACTCTGATCTTTATAATTTATTTCCTCCTCATAACTTTGGTTTTGTTTGTTCTTCTTTTTCTAATTGCTTTAGATGTAAGGTTAGGTTGTTTATTTGAGATTATTCTTGTTTTGTGAGGTCAGTTTGTATCACTATAAACTTTCCTCTTAGAACTGCTTTTGCTATGTCACATAAGTTTTGGGTGTAATGTTTTCATTTTCATGTCTCTAGGTATTATTTGATTTCCTCTTTGATTTTTTCAGTGAACCATTTGTTGTTTAGTTGCATATTGCCTAACTTGTTTTTATGTTTTTGCATTTTTTTTCTTGTAGTTGTTTTATTTATTTATTTATTTATTTATTTATTTATTTATTTATTTTGTCTTATAACGCTATGGTCAGAAAAGATGTTTGATATGATTTCAATTTTCTTAAATTCACTGAGGCTTGCATTCTGGCCTAGCATGTGATCTGCCCTGGAGAATTTCCCATGTGCACATGAAAAAGAATATGTATTCTGCTGCTTTCCAAAGGAATGTTCTCTATATATATCAATTAACTCTATCTACTCTAATGTGTCATTTAAGGTGTTTCCTTATTGATATTTTGTCTGGATGATCTGTCCAGTGATGTAAGTGGGGTGTTAAAGTCTCCTACTGTTATTGTGCTACTGTTGATTTCTCCTTTTATGTCTGTTAATATGTGCCTTATATATTTAGGTACTCATATATTGGGTGCATATATATTTACAACTATTATATCTTCTTCTTGGATTGGTCCCTTGATCGTTATGTAGTGGCCTTCTTTGTCTCTTGTAACAGTCTTTATTTTAAAGTATACTTTGTCTGATATAAGTATTGCTACTCCAATTTTCTTTTGCCTTCCATTTGTGTGGAATACATTTTTCCATCCACTCACTTTCAGAGTGTGTCTCTAGATCTGAAGTGAGTCTCTTGTTGGCAGCATGTATATAGATCTTGCTTTTGTATCCATTCCACCACTCTACATCTTTTGACTAGCACATTTAGTCCACTTACATTTAAAGTAATTATTGATATGTATGTTCTTATTGCCATTTTGTTAATTGTTTTGTGCTGTTTTTAAGGGTCTTTTTTGCCCTTTCTTCTTTTGTCCCCTTCTCTTGTGATTTGATTATTGTCTTCAGTGTTATGTTTGGAGTCCTTTGTTTGTGTGTGTGTGTGTGTGCAGGCATGTGTGTCTATTATGAATTTTTGGTTTGTGGTTTCCATGAGGTTTTTATATAGCTATCTATATATATATATATATACATGATTGTTTTAAGTTGCTGATATCTTCATTTTGAATGCATTTTAAACCCCTGTATTTGTACTCTCCTTCCCTCATGATTACTGTTTTTGATAACATATTTTACATTTCATTGTTTGGGGTATCCCATAACTGTTTATTGTGGATCTAGATAATTTTACTACTTTTGTCTTTTAAGCTGTCTATTAGCTTTGTGCATGGATGACTTCCTACCTTTACTGTATGTCTGTCTTTACCAATGAGCTTTTTCATTTTGTAATTTTCTTGTTTCTTTTTCACTTAGAGAACTTCCTTTTACATTTGCTGTAAACTGGCTTGGTGGTGCACAACTCGTAGCTTTTGTTTCTCTGTAAAGCTTTTTATCTCCCCATTAAATCTGAACAAGAGCCTTGCTGGGTAAAGTATTCTTGGTTGTAGGTTTTCCCCTTTCATCACTTTAAATATATCATGCTAATGCCTCCTGTCTGCAGAGTTTCTGTTGAAAAATCAGCTGATAGCCTTATGGGATTTACCTTGTATTTTGGTTTTGTTTTTTTGTTTTTTTGTGTTTTTTTGCTTTTAATATTCTCTTTTTATCTCTAATTTTTTTTCATTTTAAATACAATGTGCCTTGGTGTGTTCCTCTTTGAGTTCATCCTGTATGGGACTCTCTGCACTTCCTGGATTTTGGTGACTCATTCCTTTCCAAGTTTAGGGAATTATTCAGCTATTATGTCTTCAAGTATTTTATCAGCACTTTCTTTTTCTTTTCTCCTTCTGGGACCCCTATAAATGTGAATATTAGTGTTCTTGATGTTCTCTTAAACTGTCCTCATTTCTTTTCATTCTTTTTTCTGTTTAGCATCAGTGATTTCCACTACTCTGTCTTCCAGCTCTCTGATCTGTCCCTCTGTATCTTTTACTCTACTGTTGATTCCTTCTAGTGTATTTTTCATTGCAGTTTTTATTCTTCATCTCTGATTGGTTGTTCTTTATATTTTCTAGCCCTGTTAAAAACCTTTAACTTCTCATTCTGTGCATTCATTTTTCTCCTAAATTCTTTGATCAACTTTATGATCATTACCCTGAAATCTTTCTCAGGTAGATTGCTTCTCTCCACTTCACTTAGTTCTTCTTCTGGTGTCTTATCTTATTCCTTCTTCTTGGATATGTTCTTCTGCTTCCTCATCTTGTCTAAGTTGCTGTTTATATTTTTATGTATCTGGTAGGTTAGATATGTTTCCCAACCATGAAGAATTGGTCTTCTGAAGGACACATCTTAATTGTCCCAGCAGCACACTTCCCTCACATCACCCAAACTATTTGCTCTAGGGGTTCCCCCTATAAGTTCTGCATGGGTCCTTCTGTTGTGTTGGGCTGACTATGTGGGTGGTCTGGTAGCCTTATTTGGTGCCTGGTCTGACCCTGCCTTGTGTGGAGGCTGCCAGCTGCTGGTTGATGGGGCCCAATCATGAGGGAGGCCCACTCCAGTCTACAAGGAGCTTCAGGGCTAGTGCTGGCTCACTGGAGGGCTGAGTCAGAAAATTCTATGGAAAATTGCCCATCCACTTATGGGAAATACCATATCTTGGGGCTAGTGCTGGACTATTAGCAGGCAGAGCCCGGTTCTGGAGGGATCCCACAGTTACAGTCTGATCACTGGTGGGAGATGGCTGGTTCCTGACACAGTTAGGTATAGGGTTCAGGGTGTCCCAAAGCTTGTTTCAGCCTGAAAGTAGGCAGGGCTGGGGCCCAACTAGTCCCAGGGCAGAGTCTGGCCTGTTGTGGGAAGTCTGGGTCCATAGGCTGCAGAATTGTGGTTCTCTTGCATCCGATTTCTGTCTCCTAGTGGGTAAGCTTGGTCCAGAGGTTAGAGAAGGCTTCCTGGAGGGCAGGGCCAGTGCCTGTCCGCTGGTAGGTAGAGCTGAGTACTGGCCTTCTGGTATGTAGTGTTGTGTCTAGGGGCATGTGCAGAGGCAACTGTGGTCTCAGGAAGTCTTTAGGCGGCCTTTCTTCTAATGGGTGGTCCTATGCACCCCCACCCCCGCATTTAGTTTCTTGGCTTGAAGCATCCAGCACTGTGGCCTGCAGGCTTTTAGGTGGAGCCAGGTCTTAGCCCTTGAGCTAGAGGGAGGGTTCCACAATGGCACCCACCAGCACCAGCGTCCGTGCAGTAGAAGGAGTTCTCAAGAATGGTTTCTGCCACAGTCTATGTCCCCAGGCTGAGATGCAGCCACACACTGCCTACCCAAGAGACTCGCTAAAACTAGCAGGTAAGTCTGGCTCAGGCTCCTATTAAATTACTACTTTTGCCCTGGGTCCTGGAGAGTGTAAGATTATGTGTGTGCCCTTTAAGAATGAAGTCTATTTCTCTCAGTCCTTTGGACTCCTGAAATTAATCCCCACTAACTTTCAAAGCCAAATGCTCTCAGGGCTCATTTTCCAATTGCAGGACACCCTCCCTCCCGAGCTGGAGAGCTTGAAGGGATGCTCAGAACTCTCACTCCTATGGGAGAATGTCTGCAATATAATTATTCTCCATTTTGTGGGTCACCCACCCAGTGGTATGGGACTTGATTATATTGCAAAACTGCTTCTCCTACCCATCTTGTAGTGGTTCCTTCTTTATGTCTGAAGTTGTAGAAGATATTTCCTGGTAGGTTCTGGTCTTTTTCATTGATGGTCATTCTGCAAATAGTTGTGGTTTTGGTGTGCTTTTGAGAAGAATTGAGCTCAGGGTCTTTCTACTCCACTATTTTGACTGATCTTCATCTTTGTCAGTCACAAAATCACAAAATCAAGTGAGGATCAGGATCTGAGCCTGAGGAATTTAGTTCCAGAGCCCATGACAGAACTGTATAAGGCGGTTTCCAGTAAACTTTCTGCAATTGTGTCCCAGCTAAATAAGTGTAATAGGAAAATTCTCCACCTTACAGTTCTGTATGTCAGACGCCCAACACAGGTTTAATTAGTCTAAAATCAAGATGCTGACAAGGCTTCATTTCTTTCTAGAGGCTGTAGGGAAGAATTTGTTTCCTTGCCTTTTACAGCTTCTGGAGACTGCTGGCATTCTTTTTATCATAGACCTTCTCTTCCATTTTCAAATCCAACATCAGGTTGAGTTCCTTTCACATCCTATCACCCTCTACCCTATATCTTTTGATTGGAGCATTTAGTCCATTTACATTTAAGGTAATTATTGATAGACATGTACTTAACCTTTTTATTAATTGTTTTGGGGTTGTTTTTGTAGTTCTTCTCTGTTCCTTTCTTCATCTGTTTTTCTCTTATCTTGTGACTTGAAGGCTATCTCTAGTGTGATATTTAGATTTCTTTCTCTTTAATTTTTGTATATCTGTTATGGGTTTTTAGTTTGTGGTTACCATGAAGTTCATATATAACAACCTATGTATGTAGGCGTTTATTTTAGGTTGATAATCTCTTAAGTTAGACTGCATTTTAAAAGTCTTACATTTTTACTCACCCTCACACATTTTATGTGTTCACCATCATGTATGGTCAGGCCACTCATGTTGGCTATTTTCTTACTTTCGGTACATTTCCTGCCCAACCAGTGCCTGTTTCACCTATATCTTACTCACACGACTGACCTTCCTACATACTTGCCCCCATTCCTTATCAAAGGGGCAGTGAGTGGTGTGCCACTCTGCTAGTTTCCCTGGTAACCAAGGAGCCAAGCTGATGTCAATTCCCCTTGGGAGTAAATACTGCCTCCATGTCCTGCCTCACTGTCCACCGCACATGGTGGGGAGTCGCTCCAGGAATTTGCTTTAAATGTGTAAGTTATCCCCATTCATTAAGCCATTGATTTCTCTGTTGCTGACTCTGAGCTCTTTCTTCGTCTTAAAGTTGGGTTTGTACAGGCCTTGTAGGCCTGCAGGGTGCAGCACAGCACATCATATTTTACATCTTTTTATTTCATGTATCTCTTAACTACTTATTTTAGATATATGATGATTTTACTACTTTTGTCTTTTAACCTTCCTACTAACTTTATAAGTGGTTGATCCATTACCTTTACTATATGTTTGCCTTTACCCAAAATATTTTCTTTTGTAATTTTCTTATTTCTAGTTTTGGTCTTTTCTTTTCCACTTAGAGAAGTCCCTTTAACATTTCTTGTAAGTCTGGTTTAGTGAGGATGAATTCTTTTGACTTTTGTTTGTCTGTGAAACACTTCATCTCTCCTTCAATTCTGAATTATAGTTAACCATTTTGGGAAGAAGATTTCTTATTGTAGTTTTTTTCCTTTTGGCACTTTAAATATACCATGCCACTCCCTTCAGACCTGCATAATTTCTGCTGAAATTTTTTCCTTCCAGAAAAGGAAGTTTCCTTATACAGAACTACTTGCTTTTGTCTTGCTGCTTTTAAGATTCTCTCTTTATGTTTAATTTTTGACATTTTAACTATAATGTGTCTTGGTGTGGACCTGTTTCAATTCATCTTTCTGGGCACCCTCTGTGCTTCCTAGATCTGCAGGTTTGTTTCCTTCTCCAGGTTAGGGAAATTTTCAGCTATTGTTTCTTCAAATTATTTCTCTGCCACTTTCTCTCTCTGTTCTCTTTCTGGGACCCCTATAATGTGAATGCTAGTATGCTTGATGTTCTCCCAGAAGCCCCTTAAACTATCCTCATTTTAAAAAATTCCTTTTTCTTTTATTCTTTTCAGCTTATGTGATTTATACTATGCTGTCTTTCAGTTTACTATGTATCATTTCTATGTATCATCTAATCTACTTTTGATTTCTTCTTTTGTATTTTTATTTCAGTTATTATATTCTTCAGCTTTGCTTGGTTCTTCTTAACATTTTTTAACCTTTGTTAAGCTCTTTATTAAGTATTCATCCATTCTTCCACCAAGTTAGTTGAGCATCTTTTTGATTATTACCTTGAACTTTTTATTGGGTAGTTAATTCTTTTCCTGAGGTTTTTGTCTTTCTCCTTCATTTGGAACATATTTCTCTGTGTTCTCATTTTGCTTAATTCTGTTTGTTTATGTTAAGTAGGGCCTTAATCATCTTCTGATCTTGGAGAAGTGGCCTTATATAAGAAATGTCCTATGGGGTCCAGCAGCATACTCCCTCCTGACCACCAGAGCTATATCCTCCTGTTGTCTCCCCTGTATGGGCTGCATGCACATTTCTTATGACATGACTGAAGTTGTCTGCCCAGGTGTGTTAGTAGGCATAGCTGGCCCCCAGTAGGGCTGTGAGGCCCTGCCTTGTGCAGTTGCTGGGTGCACTGTTGGGCATCACAGGGCCCCACTGTAGCTAGCTCTGTGTCCCAGTGGCATGCTATTGCTGCAGGCATGTTGGTGGGCGGGGTAGGTAGTCCTCCAGCATGGCTGGTTGCAAGGCCTGTTGGTGTCTGACTACTTCAGGGGTGTTAGTGGGTGGGGCATGCCCCTGACTTGGGTTCATACTACTTTACCAGTACTGGCTGCCCTTAACTCTCAGTAAAAGTCCTGTTAGTCCTCCCATGATTAACCCATAATCTATGGAGCATCCTTGTTTTTCCCAAGATGGATCAAATGTTTATTATTTTGTACAAGCCACTTTGTACTTGCTCTATTAGAGACATTATTGAATTGTAATTGCTTGTTTGCATATCTTCCTCCCACTGGCTTCATCCAGTGACTTGAGGCCTGGACTCATGTGTTATCGATCTTTGCATTGCCAGTGCCTATTACAGAGCTAGACCTGAATACAGGTTTATTCAATGACTGAATTAATGAATTGGGTCAGTGAAGTTCACTCTCAAAATTTTCTCCTCTGACAATTATTCTTCCAACAAATCAATAAGTCCTTTGTTCTTCTGCCTTATTAAGAATAGAAAATAAGTAGTATTAAGTATAATGTCCAGTGTTTTTACTTTTTAAAAAAATGTAATAAGAATTACCTAAAAAATCAAAACCCTATATTTTCTCAAGACAGCTCAGTGAGTTTTCAAATGGTCACTCATACCAATAAAAAAACTAACCTATGATAATGTGAACCGCAATCATAAAATTTATAAATGTTGACATTCTCAGGTTAAAAATAAATTGAATATATTTCTGAGAATGCATTGGCTTAATATTTTTAAATCAATATTTGAATGTCCTAAGCATATAATGTTAACCATGTGTCACTGATTTTCAACTTAATACACTACATTAAAGAACATATAAAAATTTGAGTTTCAGAGTGTTTACACATTCAAGCATAAATTGAATGAATTATGGAATATTTACTTAAAGTTTAAAAGTTGTAAGAAGGATAAAAATGGTTAACCTGTAAGTAAGAATTCTAAAAAAATTAGAAAGATTAAAGAAACATTTTAGGAGAGATCAAATAGACTACCAGACTAAGAGACCCCCAGACTAAAACAATAAAGTACAAATAGAAAAAGAAAAATGATTGCAAATGACATCAACAAAGCACTGTATGTAGTACATATAAAATAATCATATCAAATTAAAATAAGGAAATAAAATAACATAATAATGTATGTAAACATATAGGAAATGTGCAGAACTAGTGTGTGAGTACTGCAATGAATTGTCACACATTTCCATCACCATACAGTAAACTGTCACACATTCTCATCATCACCATAATCATACAATTTCAAATGTGTTTTTCATTTTAGAAGAAAACCAATTCTTGTATATTATTTTTTTATATATATTAAGTCACAAGAACAGACTCTGACCAATACTTTTGTACTGGTCAGGGTAAACTTATAAAAACAAGACAAAACAAAACAACCACAACCAAATCTCTGTAGCTTAAGAAATAAAAGTTTATTTATCTCTCACACATCACAGTTCAATGCAGGTCACACATACACTGGAGTGTTTGACATATAATAGGCAATGAATATGTGTTAAAAGATAAAATAAATAAATAGAAGGAAAGGAAAAAGAAGTAAAGGAAGGAAAGAAGGAAGGAAGGAAGGAAAAAATGTTCTGTTTGACCTTGCTTAAACTATTTACTCTGTCCTAGCCTCAGTTCTCCCATCTGTTACATGGGACAATAGTGCCCCATATCACCTGGTAGCTACAATGATTAAAGTGTAATAATACAGGTACAATGTATAACATAATAGCCTACTATTTTATGTAAGAATTGATTCCTATCATCAGGATAACCTTGAGGCACAACTCAAATTTTCCCTAGCTATCCACCTTCCTATTTTCTCTCTTACTCCCATTTTTCTCTCATTTTCCTCAAATGCTAATGGTACACATGCAGAGTTCCATTAAATCTACTTTCAGTTTGCTTCCAATCAGGAAGACGTTTGCATCAGCTGATACTTCATTCCTCACAAAGTGAAGAAAAATTCAACCAAATAGAATGGAGACAGCAATTGAAATTGCCCTTGATAGAAAAATATCAACAGCTAGAAAATGGGGGTAGGGTGGATTTCCAGATTGAATCATCAACTGCTGAGAGAATGGACAATTGTGGATGTTTTAGTCCATTAGATCTGTCATACCAAAACACCATGGACTGGTTAGCTTAAACAATAAACATCTATTTCTCACAGTTCTGGAGGCTGGGAAGCCCCTGATCAAGGGCCCAGCAGATTCAATGCCCAGTGAGGTACTGCTTCGTATTCATAGATGGCCATCTTCTCACTCTGTCCTCACATGGTGGAAGAGGCATGGAGCTCCCTAGGGTCTCTTTTATAAGGGCATTCATGAGGGCTACACCCATATGACAATCACCTCCCAAAGGCCCCACATCCAAATACCATAAAACTGAGGGTTAGGATTTAATGTGTGAATTTTGAGGAGACACAAACATTCAGTCCATGGCAATGGAAAAAGGGAGTATGTATAGTGAGTGAGGGAAATTAGGTGAGAAAAAGATGGAGGTCAAACTACTATTAACAAAAATATTTAATAAGAAATTCATGTGTTTGACAACATTAACATTATTCTATAAATGTATCTTACTGATATTGTCTTATTGATGTTTGCTGATTATAGGAGATACCTGGCAATAGGTACTGCCAGTACTGCCAGACTGGAAAATTAGAATGAGTACTGAATTAAGCACTGGAATGAGTTCTGAATTCTATCTCTGTTACTAACTTACTTGTGTAATTTTCAGTACTCACCTAGTCTTCATTTCTCACATATGTAAGATGAGTAGGTTGGCCTGGGTAAGTTTTTGTCACTTTTTCAACTATGTAATTTTATGAAAGAGAAAATTCCTTATGATCATAGGACAGAACTAGTCTTTAGGAAACTTGCATTGAACAAGGACTGATTCAGAATAACATGGAGTGAGCGCCTTAACAACTTTATCTGACATTCCAAAACTGAGTTTATCTAACATAATAGGAAAAGACCTGTCTTAGTCAGCCTGGTCTGGTCAGTTATAATATATTACCATAGACTGGGTGGCTTAACAAATATTTATTTCTTGTAATTCTGGAGGTTGGGAAGCCCAAGATAAAGGTTCTGGTAGATTCAGTCTCTGCTGAAAGCCATTTGCAGATGGCAACCTTCTTGCTGTATTCTCACGTGGCACAGTAAGAGAAAGAGATTGCTCATCTCTTTCTTTTATCAAGTCACTAATCTCACTGTGAGATCCCCAACCTCATGATGCCATCTACACCTAATTACCTCCCCAAAGCCCCACCTCCAAATGCCATCACAGTGGGGGGATTAGAGCTTCAACATATGAATTTTGGAGGATATAAACATTCAGCCTATATCAAGGCTCCTTTGAGGTACTCACACAGTCTCCACCTCACAGCTCCTTCAGGGTCTTCCTCAGCCATTCTGGTGCAGTTCACATACATGACTGACTGACAAGTGGATATAAAATTTATTCAGTTGAATCTAACATGGGACACTGATAAGAAATTCTTTTTCCAGAGCTCCTGGACAGATTGGCCAAGGCTTTGCCAGGCCTGAATCACAGTTTAGAACTTCATATTCTGCCTAATTATACTTTGTCTCCTTATCTTTCACAAGTGTTAATCCCTAATAAATATTTTACACCTCAGATTCTATCTTAGTGGCTAATTCCTCTAAGCCAATCTGCCATAGTTGAATGAGAGACAAGTATAATTAGAGAAAAGAAACCTACTTCTCCTCCATGGCATAAGACAAAGTGATTTATACATTTTAGCTCCTCAGAAGAAATGCCATATCTCTATTTCTTTTTCTGGTCTGAAATATAATCTCCATGCAGTTTTGTGGGACACAAAGATTTTGCCAATTTACAAGTCTCACTGAAGCCTGTTGATGTCATCCTCCAGAATTAGCCATATTCAAGAATTTTTGATACCCTCTTCATTCAATATAAAGTAAGGCAATTTTATTATTCTGTTTGTAACTTTGGTTTAGATTATGTTCGAGCTCTACATTTGTCATTATAATATTGTTGCACTGTCTTCTGTTGGGTTTTGGTACCAAATCCACCCTCCTGTAACCACTCTGTCACTGTTCCATCCAGCTAATGAATATTCACCATCACCAAATATATAGCAGAGGTAGTACTGCCATCTGGTGGAAATACAGAAGACTATACTGAGACTGTCTCCCAAAGAATGAAATTTTTACAGGTGGGCTCACAATGCAGCTTGAGAAGTAAAACAATGAATCCAGAAAACTGTACTAATTTCTGGGTCTTGACATTCAGTGTGTTGTGTACTTCCCTAATTCTGCTGCTCTTATCTTTATCACAAACTAATTCAGCCATCCTCAAATCTTTAAAACTCTGATCCACTAAGACAGGGACCTCATCATGCAATGTATTTAACAACAAAGCTTCCAATCTCCTTTTCAGATAGGGGTAAAAGAGAAAAAAACAATCCAGAAACAGCAAAACACTAAAAAAATAAGTTGTATGGAAAGCTATTCTTACTTTAGTTCTTCATATGAATTCTGTTTTCTGGGCATATGCCAATAGACAAATACTTGAATTCTGTTGCTTTTTCTCCTCTCTACTAGATAATTCCATTAAAACAGAGAATAAGAATAAGTCATTTATGTGTCTGTTTTATGTGCCTGCTTTTGGTTGAGAGCACATATTTTCTTTGTATGTGGGTGAAATAGCATAGAAAGTCATACTGATAATTAAATTTTTAAGAACTTCTGTCCATTTCTTTTCTCTACTCTGCCTTCTTACTGTAGAGAGAAAAATATTAAGCAACCATGTCTTGAATTAAAGAGAGATAGTATACACAAATAGTCAAATTAGACTACAGATTAAGGAGCCAGACAAACTTGGGTTTCAACCTTGACTCTGGTCCTTAACTTCTCTGAGTCTCAATTTCCCCATTTGAAAAATAGGAACAATTGAACTTTAAGGAGTTGTGGTGAGCATTAAATGAGATAGTATATATAGAGTTTAAGCACAGTGCCCGGCACGTTTTAAATGCTGAGAAATTTGCTATTATTGTTTCTAGTCACTAAAAGAGAAAGCATATATTTTTTATGTGCCCCAAAGTGCAGTAAGATTTTTAAAATTGAAGTAGAGTTGACTTAAAACATTATGTTAGTCGCAGGTGTACAACATAGTAATTCAATATTTTTATAGATTATACTCCATACAAAGTTATTACAAAATATTGATTATATTCCCTGTGCCGTATATTAAATCCTTGTAACTTATTTATTTTATACCTAGTAGTTTGCACCTCTTAACTGCCTTCACCTGTTTTACCCCTGTCCCCACTATCTCCCCTCTAGTAACAACTGGTTTGTTCTTTTTCTGTATCTGTGAGTCTGTTTCCATTTTGTTATACTTGTTCATTTGTTTTATTTTCTAGATTCCACAGATAATTGAAAACATACGGTATTTGTCTTATTCTGTTTGACTTTTTACACTAAGCATAGTACCCTTCAGGTCCATCCATGTTGTCACAAATGGCAAAATTTCACTGTGTGTATGTGTGTGTGTGTGTGTGTGCATATATATTATACACTCATATACATATATTTGTATGCACATATATATGTATATGTATCTCACATCTTCTTTATCTGTTCTTCTGTTGATAGACACTTAGATTGCTTCCATATCTTGGCAATTGTAAATAATGTTGCTATGAACATAGCAGTGCATAGACCTTTCAAATTTGTGTTTTTGTTTTCTTCAGTTAAATATACAGGTGTGGAATTGCTGAATCATATGATAGTTCTACATTTAATTTTTCTTGAGAAACTCCCATGCTGTTTTCCATAGTGGCTGTACAAATTTACACTTTCACCAAAAGTGCATGAGAGTTCCCTTTTCTCCACATCCTTACCAACACTTGTTATTTCTTGTCTTTTAATGGTAGCCATTCTTAGAGGTGTTAAGTAGTATCTCATAGTGGTTATGATTTTTAATTTGCCTGATGATTAGAGTTGTTGAGCATCTTTTCATGTGCCTGTTGGTCATTTGTATGCCTTCTTTGGAAAAGTGAGTATTCAGGTCCTCTGCCCATTTTTAATCAGGTTGATTTGTTTTTGATATTAATTTGTATGAGTTCTTTATATATTTTGAATAATAACCACTTAGCAAACATATTGTTTACAAATATCTTCTCTCATTCAGTAGGTTTCCTTTTAGTTTTGTTGATGGTTTTCTTCTCTGTGAAAAAGTTTTAAGTTTGATTAGGTCTTATTTGTTTATTTTTGCTTTTGTTTCCCTTGTCTGAGGAGGTAGATCCAAACAAATACTGCTAAGACCACTGTCAAAGACCATATTTTCTGTTTTCTTCTAGAAGTTATATGGCTTCAGGTATTACCTTTAGGTCTTCAATTCATTTAGAATTTAATTTTATACATAGTATGAGAAAAATGTCCTAATTTCATTCTTTTACATATAGCTGACTAGTTTTCCCAGCACCACTTTTTTAAGAGGCTGCCTTGTATATTCTCTTGTATATTCTTCCCTTCTTTGTCATAAATTAACTGATTATACTTTCATGAGTATATTTCTAGGCTCTCTATTCTGTTCCATTCATCTATGAGTCTGTTTTTATGGCAGTACAATACTGTTTTGATTACTGTAGTTTTGTAGTACAGTCTGAAGTCAGGGAGTGTGATACCTCCAGCTCTGTTCTTTTCTCTCAAGATTGTTTTGGCAATTTGGTGTCTTTTGTGGTTCCATATAAATTTTAGGACTATTTGTTCTACTTCTGTGAGAAATGTCATGGGTATTTTTTGGATTGCATTAAATCTGTAGATTGCTTTGGGGAGTATGGCCATTTTAACAATATTAATTCTGGCAATCCTTGAATAGAGGATATCCTTTTATTTCTTTGTATTATCTTCAATTTCCTTCATCAGTGTTTTATAGATTTCAGAGTATATATCTTTCACTTCCTTGGTTAAATATACTCCCAAGTATTTTATTTTTATTTCAATATTAATAAATGGGATATAAATGGGATTTAAATATAAACATAATATAAATATATTTATATATAATATAATACAATATAATATAATATAATATAAATTTAATATATTATAATAATATAATGAATATATATAATATAATAATATATATAATATATAATATTATTATTATATATTATATATATAAGTATATATATAATATATAATATATATTATATATTATATATATATATTATATATTATATATATTATATATAATATATATATTATATTATATATATTATATATATTATATGTGATAATATAATAATATATAATATAATAATATATATTATTAAATATATTAAATATATATTAAATATATTAAATAATATATTAAATATATTATTAAATATATAATAATATAATAATATATATTATATATAATATATATAATAATAAAAATTATATATTATATATATTATTTATAATATAATATAATATAATATAAATATAAATGGGATATAAATGGGATTGTTTTCTTGATTTCTCTTTTCTTTTTTGTGATGTTTTAGTCTGGTTTTAAGATCAGGTTAGACACTTATTGGAAGATGGCGGAAGAGTAAGACGCGGAGATCACCTTCCTCCCCACAGATACATCAGAAATACATCTACACATGGAACAACTCCTACAGAACACCTACTGAACGCTGACAGAAGACCTCAGACCCCCCAAAAGGCAAGAAACTCCCCACATACCTGGGTAGGGCAAAAGAAAAAAGAATAAACAGAGACAAAAGGATAGGGAAGGGACCTGCACCAGCGGGAGGGAGCGTGAAGGAGGAAAGGTTTCCACACACTAGAAGCCCCTTTGCGGGCGGAGACTGCGGGTGGCAGAGGGGGAAAGCTTCGGAGTAGCAGAGGAGACCACAGCAACAGGGGTGTGGAGGGCAAAGCGGAGAGATTCCCGCAGAGAGGATCGGTGCCCTCAGGCACACACCAGCCCTAGAGGCTTGTCTGCTTGGCCACCAGGGTGGGCGGGGCTGGGAGCTGAGGCTCGGGTAATGGGTTTCAGTCGGAGCGCGCAGGGAGAGGACTGGGGCTGGCGGCAGGAAGAGAGCCTGAAGGGGTTAGTGCACCACAGCTAGCCCGGAGGGAGTCCGGGGAAAAAGTCTGGAGCTGCCGAAGAGGCAAGAGACATTTTCTTCCCTTTTGTTTCCTGGTGCAAGAGGAGAGGGCATTAAGAGAGCTACTTAAAGAAGCTCCAGAGACGGGCGCGAGCCGCGGCTAAAGGCGCGGACCCCAGAGAGGGGTGTGGGACGCTGGGGCTCCTGCTGCCGCCACCACAAGGCTTGTGTGCGAGCGCAGGTCACTGTCCACCCCCCGTTCTGGGGAGCATGTGCAGCCCGCCAATGCCGGGGTCCCGGGACCCAGGGACGGCTTCCCGGGGAAAGCGCACAGAGCGCCTCGGGCTGGTGAAACGTCACAATGGCCTCTGCCACCGCAGGCCCACCCCGCACTGCGTGCCCCTCCCTCCCCTCGGCCTGAGTGAGCCAGAGCCCCCGAATCAGTGGCTCCTTTAAACCCGTCCTGTCTGAGCGAAGAATGGACGCCCTCCGGCGACCTACGCGCAGAGGTGCGGCCAGGTCCAAGGCTGAGACCCGGGAGCTGTGAGAGCAAAGACACGGAAATCTCTCTGTGCAACCTCGGAGGCAGCGGATTAAACCTCCACGGTCCACTTGATGTGCCCTGCGTCTGTGGAGTGCATGAATGGACAGCGAATCATCCCAAATTGAGGAGGTGGACTTTGAGGGCAAGATTTAAGACTTTTCCCCCTTTTCCTCTTTTTACAACGAATTATCCCAAATTAAGGAGGTGGACTTTGAGAGCAAGATTTCAGACTTTCCCCCCTTTTCCTCTTTTTACAACGAATTATCCCAAATTGAGGAGGTGGACTTTGAGAGCAAGATTTTCGATTTTTCCCCCGCTCTCTTTTTGTGAATGTGTATGTGTATGCTTCTGTGTGAGATTTTCTCTGTATAGCTTTGCTTCCACCATATGTCCCAGGGTTCTATCTGTCCGGTTTTTTTTTCAATAATTACTTTTTAATTTTAATGACGCTACTATATTTTATACTTTATTCTACTTTATTTTACCTGCTCTTTCTTTTTTTCCTACCTTCCCTTCCTCCCTCCCTCCGCCCCTCATTTCTTTCTTTCTCTCTTTCTTTCCTTCCTCCCTCCCTCCCTCCTGTCTTTCTTTCCTTCTTTCTTTCTTTTTTTCTTCCTTCCTTTCTTTCATTCTTTCCTTCCTCCCTCCCTCCCTTCTTCCTTTCACTCTTTCTTTTTCTTTCCTTCCTCCCTCCCTTCTTCCTTTCACTCTTTCTTTTTCTTTCCTTCCTCCCTCCCTCCCTCCTTTCTTTCTTTCTTTCTTTCCATCCTTCCTCCCTCCCTCCTTCCTTTCTTTCTTTCTTCCTTCCTTTCTTCCCTTCTTCCTTTCTTTCTCTCTCTCTTTCTTTCTTCTACTAATTCTTTCTTTCTACCTTTCCCCCTTTTATTCTGAGCCAGGTAGATGAAAGGCTCTTGGTGCTGCAGCCAGGGGTCAGTGCTGTGCCTCTGAAGTGGGAGAGCCAACTTCAGGACACGGGTCCACAAGAGACCTCCCAGCTCCACATAATATCAAATGGCGAAAATCTCCCAGAGATCTCCATCTCAACACCAGCACCCAGCTTCAGCCAATGACCAGCAAACAACAGTGCTGGTCACCCTATGCCAAGCAACAAGCAAGGCAGGAACACAACCCCACCCATTAACAGAGAGGCTGCCTAAAAACATAATAAGGCCAGAGGCACCCCAAAACACACCACCAGACGTGGACCTGTCCACCAGAAAGACAGGATCGAGCGTCAACCACCAGAACACGGGCACTAGTCCCCCCCACCAGGAAGCCTACACAACCTACTGAAACAACCTTAGCCACTGGGGACAGAGACCAAAAACAATGGGAACTACGAATCTGCAGCCTGCAAAAAGGAGACCCCAAACACAGTAAGATAGGCAAAATGAGAAGACAGAAAAACACACAGCAGGTGAAGGAGCAAGATAAAAACCTACCAGACCTAAGAAATGAAGAGGTAATAGGTAGTCTACCTGAAAAAGAATTCAGAACAATGATAGTAAAGATGATCCAAGATTCTATTTCCAAGAACCAAAATCTTGGATATAGAATAGACAAAATGCAAGAAACAGTTAACAAGGACCTAGAAGAACTAAAGATGAATCAAGCATTGATTAAAATGCAATAAATGAAATGAAAAATACTCTAGATGGGATCAATAGCAGAATAACTGAGGCAGAAGAACGGATAAATGAGGTGGAAGATAAAATAGTGGAAATAACTGATGCAGAGCAAAATAAAGAAAGAACAATGAAAAGAACACAAGACAGTCTCAGAGACCTCTGGGACATCATTAAACACACCAACATTCGAATTATAGCGGTTCCAGAAGAAGAAGAGAAAAAGAAAGGGACTGAGAAAATATTTGAAGAGATTATAGTAGAAAACTTCCCTAATATGGGAAAGGAAATAGTTAATCAAGTCCAGGAGGCACAGAGAGTCCCATACAGAATAAATCCAAGGAGAAATATACCAAGACACATATTAATCAAACTGTCAAAAATTAAACACAAAGAAATCATATTAAAAGCAGCAAGGGAAAAACAACAAATAACACACAAGGGAATCCCCATCAGGTTAACAGCTGATCTCTCAGCAGAAACTCTACAAGCCAGAAGGGAGTGACAGGACATAACTAAAGTGATGAAGGAGAAAAACCTGCAACCAAGATTACTCTACCCAGCAAGGATCTCATTCAGATTTGATGGAGAAATTAAAAAGTTTACAGACAAGCAAAAGTTCAGAGAGTTCAGCACCACCAAACCAGCTTTACAACAAATGCTAAAGGAACTTCTCTAGGCAAGAAACACAACAGAAGGAAAAGACCTACAATAATGAACCCAAAACAATTAAGGAAATGGGAATAGGAACATACATATCAATAATTACCTTAAATGTAAATGGACTAAATGCTCCCACCAAAAGACACAGATTGGCTGAATGGATACAAAAACAAGACCCATATATATGCTGTCTACAAGAGACGCACGTCAGACCTAGAGACACATACAGATTGAAAGTAAGGGGATGGAAAAAGATATTCCACGCAAATGGAAATCAAAAGAAAGCTGGAGTAGTCATTCTTATATCAGACAAAATAGACTTTAAAATAAAGACTATTAGAAGAGACAAAGAAGGACACTACATAATGATAAAGGGATCAATCCAAGAAGAGGATATAACAATTGTATATATTTATGCACCCAACATAGGAGCACCTCAAACATAAGGCAAATACTAACAGCCATAAAAGGGGAAATCGACAGTAACACACTCAGAGTAGGGGACTTTAACACCCCACTTTCACCAATGGACAGATCATCCAAAATGAAAATAAATAAGGAAACGCAAGCTTTAAATGATACATTAAACAAGATGGACTTAGTTGATATTTATAGGACATTCCATCCAAGAACAACAGAATACACATTTTTCTCAAGTGCTTATGGAACATTCTCCAGGATAGATCATATCTTGGGTCACAAATCAAGCCTTGGTAAATTTAAGAAAATTGAAATTGTATCAAGTATCTTTTCTGACCACAATGCTATGAGACTAGACATCAATTACAGGAAAAGATCTGTAAAAAATACAAACAAATGGAGGCAAAACAATACACTACTCAATAACGAAGTGATCACTGAAGAAATCAAAGACGAAATAAAAAAAAAACCTAGAAACAAATGACAATGGAGACACGACGACCCAAAACCTATGGGACGCAGCAAAAGCAGTTCTAAGGGGGAAGTTTATAGCAATACAATCCCACCTTAAGAAACAGGAAACATCTCGAGTAAACAACCTGACCCTGCACCTAAAGCAATTAGCGAAAGAAGAACAAAAAAACCCCAAAGTTAGCAGAAGGAAAGAAATCATAAAAATCAGATCAGAAATAAATGAAAAAGAAATGAAGGAAACGATAGCAAAGATCAATAAAACTAAAAGCTAGTTCTTTGAGAAGATAAACAAAATTGACAAACCATTAGCCAGACTCATCAAGAAAAAAAGGGAGAAGACTCAAATCAATAGAATTAGAAATGAAAAAGGAGAAGTAACAACTGACACTGCAGAACTACAAAAGATCATGAGAGATTACTACAAGCAACTCTATGCCAATAAAATGGACAACCTGGAAGAAATGGACAAATTCTTAGAAATGCACAACCTGCCAAGACTGAATCAGGAAGAAATAGAAAATATGAATAGACCAATCACAGGCACTGAAATTGAAACTGTGATTAAAAATCTTCCAACAAACAAAAGCCCAGGAACAGATGGCTTCACAGGCGAATTCTATCAAACATTTAGAGAAGAGCTAACATCCTTCTCAAACTCTTCCAAACAATTTCAGAGGAAGGAACACTCCCAAACTCATTCTACGAGGCCACCATCACCTTGATACCAAAACCAGGCAAGGATGTCACAAAGAAAGAAAACTAGAGGCCAATATCACTGATGAACATAGATGCAAAAATCCTCAACAAAATACTAGCAAACAGAATCCAACAGCACATTAAAAGGATCATACACCATGATCAAGTGGGGTTTATTCCAGGAATGCAAGGATTCTTCAATATACGCAAATCAATCAATGTGATACACCATATTAACAAATTGAAGAAGAAAAACCATATGATCATCTCAATAGATGCAGAGAAAGCTTTTGACAAAATTCAACACCCATTTATGATAAAAACCCTGCAGAAAGTAGGCATAGAGGGAACTTTCCTCAAGATAATAAAGGCCATATATGACAAACCCACAGCCAACATCGTCCTCAATGGTGAAAAACTGAAACCATTTACACTAAGATCAGGAACAAGACAAGGCTGCCCACTCTCACCACTCTTATTCAACATAGTTTTGGAAGTTTTAGCCACAGCAATCAGAGAAGAAAAGGAAATAAAAGGAATCCAAATTGGAAAAGAAGAAATAAAGCTGTCACTGTTTGCAGATGACATGGTACTATACATAGAGATTCCTAAAGATGCTACCAGAAAACTACTAGAGCTAATCAATGAATTTGGTAAAGTAGCAGGATACAAAATTAATGCACAGAAATCTCTGGCATTTCTGTACACTAATGATGAAAAATCTGAAAGTGAAATCAGGAAAACACCCCCATTTTCCATTGCAACAAAAAGAATAAAATATCTAGGAATAAACTTACCTAAGGAGACAAAAGACCTGTATGCAGAAAATTATAAGACACTGATGAAAGAAATTAAAGATGATACAAATAGATGGAGAGATATACCATGTTCTTGGATTGGAAGAATCAACATTGTGAAAATTACTCTACTACCGAAAGCAATCTACAGATTCAATGCAAACCCTATCAAACTACCACTGGCATTTTTCACAGAACTAAAACAAAAAATTTCAAAATTTGTTTGGAAAAACAAAAGACCCCCAATAGCCAAAGCAATCTTGAGAACGAAAAACAGAGCTGGAGGAATCAGGCTCCCTGACTTCAGACTATACTATAAAGCTACAGTAATCAAGACAGTGTGGTACTGGCACAAAAACTGAAAGATAGATCAATGGAACAGGATAGAAAGCCCAGAGATAAACCCACGCACATATGGTCAACTTATCTTTGATAAAGGAGGCAGGAATGTACAGTGGAGAAAGGACAGCCTCTTCAATAAGTGGTGCTGGGAAAACTGGACAGGGACATGTAAAAGTATGAGATTAGATCATTCCCTAACACCATACCCAAAAATAAGCTCAAAGTGGATTAAAGACCTAAATGTAAGGCCAGAAACTATGAAACTCTTAGGGGAAAATATAGGCAGAACACTCTATGACATAAATCACAGCAAGATCCTTTTGGACCCACCTCCTAGAGAAATGGAAATAAAAACAAAGATAAACAAATGGGACCTAATGAAACTTCAAAGCTTTTGCACAGCAAAGGAAACCATAAACAAGACCCAAAGACAACCCTCAGAATGGGAGAAAATATTTGCAAATGGAGCAACTGACAAAGGATTAATCTCCAAAATTTATAAACAGCTCATGCAGCTCAATAGCAAAAAAATAACACAATCCAAAAATGGGCAGAAGACTTAAATAGACATTTCTCCAAAGAAGATATACAGACTGCCAACAAACACATGAAAGAATGCTCAACATCATTAATCATTAGAGAAATGCAAATCAAAACTACAATGAGCTATCATCTCATACCAGTCAGAATGGCCATCATCAAGAAATCTAGAAACAATAAATGCTGGAGAGGGTGTGGAGAAAAGGGAACACTCTTGCGCTGCTGGTGGGAATGTGAATTGGTACAGCCACTATGGAGAACAGTATGGAGGTTCCTTAAAAAACTAAAAATAGAACTACCATATGACCCAGCAATCCCACTACTGGGCATATACCCTGAGAAAACCATAATTCAAAAAGAGACATGTACCAAAATGTTCATTGCAGCTCTATTCACAATAGCCCGGAGCTGGAAACAACCTAAGTGTCCATCATCGGATGAATGGATAAAGAAGATGTGGCACATATATACAATGGAATATTACTCAGCCATAAAAAGAAGAGAAACTGAGCTATTTCTAATGAGGTGGATAGACCTAGAATCTGTCATACCGAGTGAAGTAAGTCAGAAAGAGAAAGACAAATACCGTATGCTAACACATATATATGGAATTTAAAAAAAATGTCATGAAGAACCTAGGGGTAAAACAGGAATAAAGACGCAGACCTACTTGAGAATGGACTTGAGGATATGGGGAGGGGGAAGGGTAAGCTGTGACAAAGCGAAAGAGAGGCATGGACATATATACACTACCAAATGTAAGGTAGATAGCTAGTGGGAAGCAGCCACATAGCACAGGGAGACCAGCTCGGTGCTTTGTGACCGCCTGGAGGGGTGGGATGGGGAGGGTGGTAGGGAGACGCAGGAAGGAAGGAATGTGGGAACAGATGTATATGTATGACTGATTCACTTTGTTATAAAGCGGAAACTAATTAAAAAAAAAAGATCAGGTTAATGCTGAGCCCCTAGAATGAGTTAGGAAGTGTTCCTACCTCTTAAAGTTTTTGGAATAGTTTGAGGAGATTGGGTATTAACTCTTCCTTAAATATTTGGTAAATCCCCTGCTAAAGCCATTTGGTCCTGAACTTTTGTGTGTTGGGAGCTTTTAAAATTACTGATTCAATTTCAATACTAGTAATCAGTCTGTTCAGATTTTCTATTTCTTCCTGATTCAGTCTTGTAAGGTTATATCTTTCTAAGAATTTGTCCATTTCTTCCAGGTGGTCCATTTTATTGGCATAGAGTTGCTTGTAGTAGTCTCTTAGGATGCTTTGTAGTTTTGTGGTATCTGTTGTAACTTTTCCTTTTTCATTTCTAATTTTATTGATTTGAGTCCTCTCCCTCTTTTTCTTGATGAGTCTGGCTAATGGTTTATCAGTTTTGTTTATCTTCTCAAAGAACAAGCTTTTAGTTTTATTGATCTTTGCTATTGTTTTCTTTGTTTCCATTTCATTTATTTCTGCTCTGATCTTTATATTTTTTTCCTTCTGCTAACTTTGGGTTTTGTTTGTTCTTATTTCTCTAGTTCCTTTAGGTGTAAATTTACTTTGTTTATTTGAGATTTTTCTTGTTTCTTGAGGTAGGGTTGCATAGCTATAATCTTCCCTCTTAGAACTGTTTTTTCTGCATCCCATAGATTTTGGATCATCGTGTTTTCATTGTCATTTGTCTCTAGGTATTTTTTGATTTCCTCTCTGATTTCTTCAGTGATCTCTTGGTTATTTAGTAAAGTATTGTTTAGCCTCCATGTGTTTGTGTTTTTTACGGTTTTTTTCCCTGTAATTCATTCCTAATCTCATAGTGTTGTGGTCAGAAAAGATGCTTGATATGATTTCAATTTTCTTAAATTTACTGAGGCTTGATTTGTGACCCAAGACGTGATCTATCCTTGAGAATGTTCCATGTGCACTTGAGAAGAAAGTGTAATCTGCTCTTTTGGGATGGAATGTCCTATAAATATCAATTAAATCTCTCTGGTCTCTTTTGTCATTTAACGCTTCTTTTCCTTATTTATTTTCATTTTGGATGGTCTGTCTATTGTTGTAAGTGGGGTGTTAAAGTCCCCCACTATTATTGTATTACTGTCGATTTCCTCTTTTATAGCTGTTAGCACTTTCCTTATTTATTGAGGTGCTCTCATGTTGGGTGCATATATATTTATAATTATTATATCTTCTTCTTGGATTGATCCCTTGATCATTATGTAGTGTCCTTCCTTGTCTCTTGTAACATTCTTTATTTTAAAGTTTTTTTTTAATCTGATATGAGTATTGCTACTCCAGCTTTCTTTTGATTTCCATTTGCATGGAATATCTTTTCCCATCTCCTCACTTTCCATCTGCATGTGTCCCTAGATCTGAAGTGGGTCTCGTGTAGAGAGCATATAGATGGGTCTTGGTTTTGTATCCATTCCACAAGCCTGTGTCTTTTGTTTGGAGCATTTAATCCATTCATGTTTAAGGTAATTATCGATATGAATGTTCCTATGACCATTTTCTTAATTGTTTTGAGTTTGTTTTTGTAGGTCCTTTTCTCCTCTTGTGTTTCCCACTTAGAGAAGTTCCATTAGCATTTGTTGTAGAGCTGGTTTTGTGGTGCTGAATTCTCTTAGCTTTTGCTTGTCTGTAAAGCTCTTGATTTCTCCATCGAATCTGAATGAGATCCTTACCAGGTAGAGTAATCTTGGTTGTAGGTTCTTCCCTTTCATCACTTTAAGTATATCATGCCACTCCCTTCTGGCTTGTAGAGTTTCTGCTGAGAAATCAGCTGTTAACCTTATGGGAGTTCCCTTGTATATTTTTTGTCATTTTTCCCTTGCTGTTTTCAGTAATTTTTCTTTGTCTTTAATTTTTGCCAATTTGATTACTATGTGTCCGCATGTTTCTCCTTGGGTTTATCCTACCTGGGACTTGCTGTGCTTCCTGGACTTGGGTGGCTATTTCCTTTCCCATGTTAAGGAAGTTTTCAACTATAATCTCTTCAATATTTTCTCTGGTCTTTTCTCTCTCTCTTCTCCTTCTTGGACACCTATAATGTGAATGTTGTTCTGTTTAATGTTGTCCCGGAAGTCTGTTAGGCTGTCTTCATTGCTTTTATTTTTTTTTTCTTTATTCTGTTCCAAAGTCGTGAATTACACCATTCTGTCTTCCAGGTCACTTTTTTTTTTTTTCCCCATACGTGGACCTCTCACTGTTGTGGCCTCTCCCTCTGCGGAGCACAGGCTCCGGACGCACAGGCTTAGCAGCCATGGCTCATGGGCCCAGCTGCTCCACGGCATGTGGGATCTTCCTGGACCAGGGCACGAACCTGTCTCCCCTGCATCGGCAGGCAGACTCTCGACCACTGCACCACCAGGGAAGCCCCAGGTCACTTATCTGTTCTTCTGCCTCAGTTATTCTGCTATTGATTCCTTCTAGTGTAGTTTTCATTTCAGTTATTGTATTGTCCATCCCTGTTTGTTTGTTCTTTAATTCTTCTAGGCCTTTGTTAAACATTTCTTGCATCTTCTCAATCTTTGCCTCCATTGTTTTTCTGAGGTCCTGGATCATCTTCACTATCCTTATTCTGAGTTCTTTTCCTGAAAGTTTGCCTATCTCCACTTCATTTAGTTGTTTTTCTGTGGTTTTACCTTGTTCCTTCATCTGGTACATAGCCCTCTGCCTTTTCATTTTGTCTATCTTTTTGTGAATGTGGTTTTTGTTCCACAGGCTCCAGGATTGTAGTTCTTCTTGCTTCTGTTGTCTGCCCTCTGGTGGATGAGTCTATCTAAGAGGCTCTTGCAAGTTTCCTGATGGGCTGGCCTCTTATTATAAGAGCTCTAATCTGTTTATAGTGGCTCTAGCCTCTTGACCTAGTTACATCACAAAGGCCCACCTTCAAATACAATTTCACTGAGAATTATAGTTTCAACATTATGTATTTGTGGGGGGCAGGAGGGAGAGGGAGGAAGATGCAGAAACACACAGCCCATAATAGCATGTGTTATGAGCTCTATAATTTAAAATACTTCAGCACTGGCAATGTGATATTCTTTACATATTAGTTTAAGTGACACTCTAGGAGTAGTGTGTTGCCTAATAGTAGGAAGTGACACTCTAGGCCTGATCATCTAGCATTTAATCAGAAATATCTATACTTCAAAAGTTGTGACTTTCTGCTATCATTTTCTCTGATCAATACCAATTAACATAATGAATGCAGGAACATTATGGTGACAATTTAAGGGCTGTTAATCAGATAACAAATGTTCATAATAGAATTCTCTGTGATAAAACCAAAATATGTGAAATGGCTAAAATAATTTACATTTATATCAACCCTCAAATGACTGTAAGAATCTAGTGATCCCTTCACTTTTTGGAAAGGTTACCAATGACTGATTCCATAAGAGAACTAGTCCCAGTCAATTATTTAAAAGAGTAGGGTTGCCTGATGTGAATTATAAATCTAACTGACTTCTACCTTTATAATATTGTCATATTTGCCTTGAATAAATATTTCTTTTCCCCAAAATATCAGAACACACAAAGAACACAAAGCTAGGAATTCAGTAAGCATACAGAATGGATTATATCAGTTGTTTCATATCTACTTGTTAATAGATGTTAACCTATGTCTGTATGCATGCCAGCATTTGGTCTGAGATTTGCTTTCTCTATAACTTGATAGGGAGTTTGAGAAGTGAAGGGTGTAGTTAACACTTACCATCTCTAACTATTGGTATCTATCATTATTATTTATCATAAGTCCTAGTATCCTATTATCCTAAAGTGGATCTCATAGTTGTATTCGATCAAATCACTTAGATCAAGTCATAGCAATAGACTGGAGAGGAATTTTGTATATTTCTGGGACACAAAGAGGGTCTAATCCAAACTACCAGCTTCTTTCTTTTCTCAGAAGGTCTGATTATCTGTCCTTGGGCTGTAACAAAAGTTATTCTCTATCCTCTACTGGGCTTTCCCAATAGCTTAAAAAAAAGCAGGGAGGAAAAAACCCCATGAACATTTAAAGTCAGTGTAGATTCAATTTGCCTTATGGCAATACAGTATGAGATAATATAGTAAGAGTATGTGAAAGGTTTGCATGAAAGAATCATCAATTTCCCATCTATAATCTTTTGTTCAATGTTCTAAAGCATTTGTCTTCTTTCTTGTTTGCTCAGAGCT
Organism: Mesoplodon bidens; assembly: GCF_964165515.1. Taxonomy (NCBI): domain Eukaryota; kingdom Metazoa; phylum Chordata; class Mammalia; order Artiodactyla; family Ziphiidae; genus Mesoplodon; species Mesoplodon bidens. The sequence goes on from NC_138167.1 coordinate 28,685,766, forward strand.
TGTAAACTCTTTATGTTAACATTCCTCCATATTTTATATTTATTTTTTAAAAAGACAGGAAAGAATAAGGAAGGCAAAAAATAAATAAAAATCTCTCAGTTGTCCAAACTGATCAATAAAGCCTTACTTAGATGTACAGAGCAAGGTGATTATGAGAAAATCCTGCATTTTCCAGTATTCTTCCTTCAAACATTTCACTCTTTAGAGTACTCCCTGTTCCTACAGATCCCCTTTAGAGGGTCAGATAAAGAGTTTAATTATACTTCTACCTACTCCCTTTAAATCTGTTCTTAAATGGATAAAATCTGGTAAAGCAAAAAAAAAAAAAAAAAAAATCAAAGCAGCTTTGGAAAGGAATGGAGGTCTCCACAGCTACACTATAGTCCAGGTCAGTGAGAGAAGAAGGAGTGCTCTTTGTCTTGCTAAAAGAGGACAAGAGGCAGTGCTGAACTCCTCTAGTCCCACCCTTCTTTCTGTCTTTCTTCTTCCTATTTTCAGTGGAGGTTGAGCAAGTGGAGAAGAGTGTATGATAGTACAACTATTTTATTAATTCCTGTCACCGTCTTCCCCCTATCCAGAGATGATCACTTACTTATCTGCTGATGACTGCCGCATTAAATGCTGCTCCAAACTTGCTGAAGATTTACAGTCAACATACCCAGTTAATCCTTGGATGTGTCATTCCTAACTTAGAATCTTTCAATAATTTATCAAGGATCTGCACAGTCTTAAGAAAACCACTTAATTCCTTAATTTAATACTCAAAACCCTTCATGATATGACCCCTGACTACCACTCTAGTGGCCTCTACTTCACTTCCCCATGTCTTACCTCCTCCCCCACCATAACATAGTGCCCTTTGGTCCAGCCATGCTGAACGACCTACAAGTACTTAAAAACCACAGTGATGCACACTTCTTTGCCTTCATGCATGAGTTTGCCTCCTCTGGTTGGAATGCCTTCTTTTTTTACAGCCCTTTGTTCTATATTTACAATAGCTATGTGACTCCAGGTAATGGAATTTTGATTCTCAGATCTTATACATGAATCCATATTTGTGGATAATATGTTAATAACTACATATTGACTCTAATTTTTTTAATCATTCTTTTACAGTGTGATAAAAATGGGGGAAAGACAAAGAAGATGTATGAGCCATCAAACACAGCTTGTTTTCTTTCTGCCATCTTACCCACAAACATGAGAACAAGTAAGTGCCTTGTCACCATCCCAGACACCTGCTTAATGTCACACTATCACCATTCTAGGTTTCACTGATTATGTAATAAAATCTTGAACCCACCTCTCCAGCAGCTTCACTTTAATCACAGAATATGAGACCAAGGGTGGCCTTAGAGACTATCTAGTCTAACTCCTTAAATTTAATTAACTGTGATTTATCTTCCTTAATACTCTTTTAGAGGAAAAGAATACAAATATAATAAAGATTGTGGTACTCAAAAGTTAGGTAATTTCTAATGAGATAAAACATTTGTAGAAGTCAGATTTTCTTTGGCAAAGGCAAAAAATTCACTATTTTCTGAATGATCCAATTTAATAACAAAAGTTTATCCTTAGATGATAAGGTGTCTTAGAGTTCACTGCTCTTTACTGATACCGTTTAACAGGCGTTAGGCAGAGAAGCCAAGACCAAAGTCAAGTTAGAAAAACTTTCCTTGTTACCCCGGAGAGTCTTGTCATAAATCTTTTTTAATGAATTGCTTTATAAATAAATATGGGCACTTATACACACAGGCACATGGAGGGCCTCATAATTTATAATGCTGAGATCTTCCAAATATTCTAAGTTCTCAGACATTCTCTCTATTCCAGCATCAGGAACATGTTTTCAGGCTGAGTTCTTACTCTAACTGGTCTTCCTGTCAGGTCCATGCAGCAGTTTATTTCCGAATAGTTGTGTGAGGATGGGTTGACAGAGGAGGAAGGGAGAGAAAGAAAGCTATCAGATGAAGAGCTAAGACAGGGAAGGAATTTACCTCAAGGCTTTGCAGGTTATGGTCAAAGTAGCTGAAAATTACATATCAAACTTTCTTAGCCACATTCAGTTTCTCCCTTTTGAAATGAGGTTTCCCCATTTTATACCTTGAATTATGTAATGTGTTTGGTAAATATTTTTCATGGAAGGTGTAAAGAAAGGATTGTGTGTGTGTGTTTGCACTCGCACACATGCATGCACTTATAGGTCAGCACATATGTAAGTCACTACTTCTGAGCATAAATTATAAACTATGTATATTAAGAGATTTCCAGGACTAGTCTCTGAGAAAGGAGATGCTGACCTATATAAAACCCTTACTTGTGCCTGACCTCATTTATCCTTATTCTGGGTGTTACAGGAGCTGTTTATTCATTGATGTGCAAAGAACAGTGAATGCTTTGAGAGATGAGCTTTCCTATGACTCCACTCATTTCCACCTTCCCACCTTGCCCCACCCCCACACACAATCACATCCATAATATAAAAATGCATGTTTGCATGTGTCAGCTTTTATTAGGGTTCTGGAACTGGCATCAGGTACATGAATATTAGAGACTGTGTCTACTTTTTTCACTATTTTACCCCAGATGCCTCCCATATGAGGCATTCTCTCAATAAATCCCAATGAGGATTTATTGAATAAATGAATGAGTATTAAATACATTGCTGTATCAGGGTTCTAATCCTTTGTATTTTATTTCTCCTTTTTTAGCTGTGATATTCAAGGATTTATGTCTTAGAGAATTTATTGTTATTTTAAGCTGCATTGTTTTTATAAAAGTAATACACAGTCACTGTAAAAAATTAAACAAAACAAAAAATAGAGAAGAAAGTTTTAAATAACTTAAAATCCCACAAACCAGGTCTATTGGTGAATATTTTTCCAGACATCCCCTTTAGAAATACATTTAAAAAGTAATATATTTTAAATAAAAATATATATGTATGTCTGTTCATTATATTAAGACATTATATGCTAGTGTACATTTTCCTAGATATACCTTTATGAAAATATGTAAATATATAAAATATGAATTGTAAAATGTATATAATTTTCTCTAGACATTTATGGAAATATATAAATATGTAAATATTTAAAATAGTATTTTATATTAACAGCTTTACATATTTCTTACATATTTTTTTAACAGTATGTACTTGGTATATTTCCATGTCAATAAACATGATTTGTGCAGCATAATCCTTTTTAGAATACTTCTGTGTCTTAGTCCAGGCTTCTATAACACAATACCATAGACTGGGTGGCTTTTAAACAACAGGAAATTGTTCCTCATGGTTCTGGAGGGTGGAAGTCTGAATCAGGGTTCCAGTATGTTCCAGTTATGGTGAGAGCCCGCTTCCATGTTTCTGACTTCTCATTTTATCCTCACATGGCCAAAGTGAAAGAGCTCTCTGAGGTATCTTTCACAAGGGCCTAATCACACCCTAAAGACCCCACCTCTAAATACTATAACATTGGGGATTAGGATTTAAATGTATGAATTTTCAGTGCTCACAAATATTCAGTCTGCTTTCACAGACTTATTTGCAAAACAGCAGAAGTGCCTGGAGTTGGTTTTAACCTCTCTAAGACTGTGTCTTCACTAGGAAACAGGGCAACAGTAGCATCTACTTTCATTTTTGTGAAAATCATAAATAGTTTCTAACACAATGCTTCACATATAATTTTCACCAAGAAATTGTTAGCCTGTAATTTTTTCAAGGAATTAATGGCATCACACACTCTTCCTGATTGGTTCTCATGTTGAAATGTTAATTTTTACCGATTTGAAATTCCAGCTATCAGTATACGCAGGGGAGACTTCAAATCTCATGCCTCATGCTATAGCTAGAAAATGATACTAAAAATATGGAATATGGTAGAATTTTGAAATTAGGATTTTTGCTTGAAAATTAGAGACACCCAGTTTGAACTAGAAGATGGGAAGATGAGGAAATTCCTGGTTCATATGACTGGTAACTTCTCCATTTCTATCTTAACTTTCTTCTTTGTTGTCTTCATTCTCAGAAAGAGAAAAGATGGCTACCAACAATTGTAGGTTTATATTATCCTCACAGCTAACCATCCCAGTTAAAAGAGGATTCAGTGTAATGGTAGTTCCAGAAATACTCAAAAGGAGGTGCTTAGTTAGCTTAATTTAACTCACGTGTCAATCGCCTGGAAAGGTGTATATGAGTGCTTCTTGGGCAAAAAACAGCCTAACCTAAACCATGGGAATGACCTAAGAATGGAGGAGAGGTTTTTCCCCAAAGAGATACTGGGCAGACAGAAACCAACGCACTTCATTGGGTCTACCCAATGCTAATATATTGATACTTTAAAACATAGAAATATGGCTGAGGCATTATGAGACAACTAAATGTATGTGTGAATTATTTTTAATAAAATAAAAATGAAGGGGACCTGATAAAAATAGGTAAAAGTTATATGGCTCTTGTTATGCATCAGACACTACTCTAAGAGTTAAATTATAGTAACACATTTAAGCCTTTAAACAACAAGAGGCAGGCTTCTATTTCTCAGCAGGGAAAACTGAGACACAAAGAGATCAAGCAAAGTGACAAAGTTGGGATTTGAATCTAGACAATCTGGCTGCAGATGCATGCCCTTAACCATTGTAGTCTTTATTACTCCTTTCCTGAGGTAGATAGGAGATTCTCAGAGGAAATAAAGTTTAGCTATATCTGAATTAATAGTTGTGTTGGTACCTTCCATTTGCCACTCCAAGTACTAGTCTCCATATACTAACTCTCCCTGGGTTCTTCCCAGTAATACCTCCCTCTGCTCCTTCAGGCTTAGAATTAACTTCTTGCTGGCGCTAGCCTCAAGGTATTTTGTTATCCTTTTCTCTTGTGGATGTCCCGCAGCCTTGTAGAGTCCTTTAATAAAATTCCTCAATATTGATCTTGATGGTGCCATCTCCTTCTTTTTATTTCCTGGCTGATACAATTCTGTTATTACTTATTTTAATTTGAAAGAAATATATCCATTATAAAGCTCAAGCATAGCTTTTCTCTTTGAATGGGAAGATAAATCATTTTTATGTAAAATGGGAAGAAGTTAATTTTAAGAATTTAAAGTACAAGTTTCTTACAAGAGTTATTCTACTATATTTGGATGGGATCCTTGTGATTAATAAACATCTTTTTCAAAATACAGTTCTTCCTTTGGTGGGATTGCCATATATACAAATTAATTTAAACTATATTTATCATATTATACCAGACCTCTAACATGTAATGGCAATATGAAGAAATTAAATAGGATCTTGCTTCTAAATGTTGTGTTTTGGTAGACCATAAGAATGAACAGTTCTAAGAACAAAACTGGGAACTGACTTAAAGTGGTTGGTCATGCACTATTCTCAGGTTCTGTAGTATAGAGAGATACCTGTCCACCAAAGATTTGTTCTCCCCTTCCACGGGGTTATTATTTATTAAGGGAGGTTATTGAAGGCATCTTCCTGGCCATAGACTATATTATTTTAGACCACTTACATCTGGGTAGGACCATATAACTTAATTTTGGCCAATGGAATACAGACAGAGGTAATGTTTGGGACTAAAATGTCTCACATGATTTCTTTCTACTTACTGGATGTTGACACTCAGGGAAACTTTCAAAGCCATATGCTCTCACATCCTGGAAGCCTGAAACACTGTATGGAGCAGGAGCCTCTCCCACCTCCAGCTATCATTTTTACCTATGTGAGTAAGAAATAAAATTCTACTGTGTCAACTTACACTTCTACATTAATGTGTTAAGTCAGTTAATGTTACCCTTAACTCATACAAGTTTTGGTATTTTTTTTTAGAAAATAATGGTAGTGGCCTAAAAATGGGCTGCTGCTCCACAACCAGGTTGTAAGCAAAACAATTTTCAGACCAAATTCTGCCACATTTGTTAAACCAACATTCCTTAGCAAGCAAGAACAAAAACAATTCATATAACCTGTTTTGTAATCTCAGTTGAGTCTGAGATGTTTGTCCCTTTACATATTCCAGCCACCACATTTCATGAAAGCTTTACTGAAGGCAGTCACAACAATATTCCAGAGCAGGATTCTTTTTCCCTCAGGGTCAGCATCAGGTAAGGAGAAATCCTCTACATCAGTTGCTAGACACAGGACCATGTGGAGTTCAACCTTGCAAAGGTCTATGTTACAGGGCTTGCTAGCTTATTACCCTCTGTTTCATGCATATGCATATCTAAAATATTTTAACCAATCCTCATATAATCCTCCTTAACTTCACCAATTAGAGCCTATTTATAACATTTATCTTGTTAATTATCATCAAATTCACCAATAAAAACCCAATTCTGACATTAGTATGCCAATTAGCAAAGCTTCAAATGTCAATCAACCTGCTTGATCAGCACCTTAAAGTGAGGCTTTTCTGATATCAGGTTAGTTGTCAATCTTGTACTGAGCGTTCACATTTTGAATGGGTTGTAGCTTAGCCCATTCCACACATTATGTTCTTACATAAATTAAAGAATTTCTAAATAAATGCAGATACACTAACAGTAATGGAGTGTAAGTCTAGATTCAATATATCAGCACACAACCCGAGCACAATGTTTCTGAGACTATGCCACAATTGTGTAATTACTATTCTCCATATTAGACTGGAAGGAAAGCAAATATTTTGTCTATAGTGTTAATCATTGTTCTTCCCTAGGACCTAACATAACACCTGGCACATAAGAGTCACTCAATAAATATTGGCTGAATTTTTAAATGAAATTTCTGTGAACTGAAATAGTGCAAGAATGCCTTCCTGTTAGGGAAGTTAGGGGAGTGTGCACATATCTTTCTCTAAAATATGTCTTCCCTGTAGTTTTCCTTCTTAAAGGGTATATGGTAAAAAGGATACCAGCTCATTATCTAACTATGGTAAGTGTTCGATAAATAGTTAATGGAAGAATGAAATGTGCAAATGTACCTACTTCTATTTTCTGACAGCACTCTCCTTTAACCTTTATTGAAGTGAAGCTGTATATTTTACTCACAGCACACTCAAGTGTGCAAAGAAAATAATGAAGTGGTGTGGCATTGGCCTTTGGTCTTGAAATTCTCACTTCCTCTGGTCTGGGGTCTACACTGCTCCCCTCATTCCCTCAGCAATTCTCCATCCTTTCCACTGTAGTAAAAGGCACTCCTCAATCCCCTGCTTTCCATTTACAGGCCATCGGAGTGGGAGTGGGGCCTCAGGCTCTTATACTTAGTCTTTTCTTTCTTAAACATTCACTCTCACTCCATTAAAGTTAGATGCAGTGCTGAGCCAAATGAACAAATTCTCCTGAAGGCCTGCAACCCCCCGCAGGCTATGCCAGAGAAAATGTACCATCTTTTCAAGTGTTCCTGATTTCTCAGTGCCTGTCTGAACTTTCTACCACATCAAAGTCATTCAAAGTGGGACCTGTGAGAGGAAAAAAATGCTGACATGGGATCTGCCCTATTGCCCTCTTAGCTAACTGCTGGAAAAGTTTTTCTCTCTCACAATAATATACCGAGTTCTCTCTGTCTGGTATTCCTTTCTCTTGTACTCATTTTTGGCACCATCAGGGAAATTTTTGAAAAGCTGAAGTGGACAAAATATTATCTTTTTATATCCTTTCAATGTAATGTTGGGTCTGTATATTGGCTTGTACACCTGTCTTTGGCTATTGTAAATTGAAAACAACTCTGTAAATTGAAGAAAGCTGGGAATAATTACTTTTACCCATAGAATTACAAATTAATTTTCACTAGTTTGATTTCCCCCCTATAGAAACAGTTATTCCAAACATGTTTTATTTTTCTGCAGGATATAAATTTGCATTGATTAAAAAATTTGTTTTAGCATTCCCAATTACCTCTGTCTTCAATTTATCCTTTGAACTAGTTATAATATCTTACTGTATATAACAGTTAAATGAGCTAATGAGTTAAATGAAATCTTTGACATGTGTTTGCTTTCAATCTGTATGAGAACCACTTTACCTGTTGAAATTATACTTTAGTGTCATCTCTCACCTTTTGTCATTTGTCAGCAACCCAATGTCAGTTTCTCCTTTCCTCCAACCCCCAAATTCAGCGAGTCACCAAAGCCAAACAAATATGTATTTACAGTACCTTCAGATACATTTGTAGCCTCTCTGTTGTCCATTTTCACTGCCATATTGTTAATTCAGACCCTCATTTTCTTTATTCAATCATGTCTATCTCTTCAATTCTGATCTTATTCTTAAAAATCTAAATTTCTCAGACTACCAGAGTGGTCAATTTAATAGGCAAATTAAATTCTACTATTCTGATACTTTAAACACTTCGTTGCCACATTGCTCCAAAGTAAGGTTCCTGAGCAAGGATCACAAAGCTTTCCCTTATTTGTTGTTTTTCCTCCCTCTAGAGCTTTTGCTCCCCTCAGATCAGTAACACTGAATTACTTTCATTTCTCTGGGAACAAACCCCTCAACTTCCCATAGTAGGACTTTTACCATATTCAATTTCAAGTAACAGTTTGTCTAGGTTGCCCATTGAGACTATAAACTTCATAAATCAGTAACTGGGTGTATATTTGTATCTGTTTTCTATCCCTATGTAAAAAATTGCCACAAATTTAGCAGCTTAAAACAACATATTTTTTAAATGAATGAATTAATTAATTTAATGTTTGGCTGTTTTGGGTCTTCGTTGCTGCCTGCAGGCTTTCTCTAGTTGCAGTGAGCGGGAGCTACTCTTCATTGCGGTGCGCAGGCTTCTCATTGTAGTGGCTTCTCTTGTTGTGGAGCACGGGCTCTAGGGCGCAGACTCAGTAGTTGTGGCACATGGGCTTAGTTGCTCGGCGGCATGTGGGATCTTCCCAGACCAGAGCTCGAGCCCATGTCCCCTGAATTGGCAGGTGGATTCTTAACGACTGAGTCATCAGGGAAGTCCAAAACGGCACACAAATTTTTTTTTTAATGCGGTACGCGGACCTCTCACCGTTGTGGTCTCTCCCGTTGCGGAGCACAGGCTCCAGACGTGCAGGCTCAGCGGCCATGGCTCACGGGCCTAGCTGCTCCGCGGCACGTGGGATCTTCCTGGACCAGGGCACGAACCCATGTCCCCTGCATCGTCAGGCAGACTCTCAACCACTGCGCCACCAGGGAAGCCCGGCACACATTTTTTTTCTCACAGTTTCTGTGTATCAGGAGTCCTGGCTTGACTTAACTAGATCTTCTGCTGAGGGACTAACAAGGCTGCAATCAAGGTATGAGCCAGTCTGACTGGGAAAAATCCACTTCCAAGCTCCCTCAAGTTGCTGACAGAAGTCATTTCCTTGTAGCAGCAGGATTAATGGCAGCTTGCTTCTTCAAAACCAGCAAAGGAGAGAAATCCTATAGATGGAATCTGCTAGTAAGATAGAGTATCATATAGCATAAGCAACATATCCACCATATTCTATTGGTATGAAGCAAGTTTGGGGGGAACTATTTTTCTAGGCCGGTTTGTGGTTGAGGTCTATTTGAGGGAAGGGTGATAGCAAGAGATGAGTCAGAGAGTGACTTGGATTTTGTTTGTTTGAAGGCATTTCCTTCAACACTCTCTTCCAAAGCTATTAGCACCTAACAGTACATAACAGAAAGTCTCCTTGACTTGAAGTCCCCTCTTTATGAGACATGTGTGTTTTAATTTAGCAGTTGGCCAGCATCACTAGCTGTACCGCCGACCTTTTTTGCTCCAACCTCTCATACCAATCGTTCAATTTGGTACAAAGGAGTGGGATATTCGTCAACACATTTCCTCATTCATCTGCCTCAACAGCCAGTCTGTGGGGGTGTCAAGTGGAGTTCAAGGATATTCTCACAGCCCTCCCATATTCTAGGTCATGGCTGTTTCAAATGAAGCATTGTTGATATATTCCCTGAAGTTGTGCAAACTAGTTTTGGACATCTGTCAAGGTACAACTTCCACTCTCAACTATCTGCCTCGATGTAACCATAAGCCCATCTTTATATGTAATAATTACTAGAGTAACAAAGTGATTCCTGTACTATATATTTTTTTAAAAACATCTTTATTGGAGTATAATTGCTTTACAATGGTATGTTAGTTTCTACTTTATAAGAAAGTGAATCAGCTAAACATATACATATATCCCCATATTTTCTCCCTCTCACATATCCCCCCCACTCTCCCTATCCCACCCTTCTCGATGTTCACAAAGCACTGAGCTGATCACACTGTGCTATGTGACTGCTTCAAACTAGCTTTCTATTTTACAGTTGGTAGTATATATAAGTCCATGCCACTCTCTCACTTCGTCCCAGCTTACACTTCCCCCTCTGCGTGTCTTCAAGTCCATTTTCTACATCTTCATCTTTATTCCTGTCTTGTCACTAGGTTCTTAAGAACTTTTTTTTTTGATTCCATATATATATGTTAGCATACGGTATTTGTTTTTCTCTTTCTGACTCACTTTACTCTGTATGACAGGTTCTAGGTTCATCCACCTCACTACAAATAACTCAATTTTGGTTTTTTTTATGGTGAGTAATATTCCATTGTATATATGTACCACATCTTCTTTATCCATTCATCTGTTGATGGACTCTTAGATTGCTTCCATGTCCTGGCTATTGTAAATAGAGCTGCAATGAACATTGTAGTACATGACTCTTTTTTGTTTTGTTTTGTTTTGTTTTTCGGTACGTGGGACTCTCACTGTTGTGGCCTCTCCCGTTCTGGAGCACAGGCTCCGGATGCGCAGGCTCAGAGGCCATGGCTCACGGGCCTAGCTGCTCCACGGCATGTGGGATCTTCCCAGACCAGGGCACAAACCCGTGTCCCCTGCATCGACAGGCGGACTCTCAACCACTGTGCCACCGGTGAAGCCCCTACATGACTCTTTTGGAATTATGGTTTTCTCAGGGTATATGCTCAGTAGTGGGACTGCTGAGTTGTATGGTAGTTCTATTTTTAGTTTTCTAAGGAACATCCATACTGTTTTCCATAGTAGCTGTATCAATTTACATCACCACCAGCAATGCAAGAGGGTTCCCTTTTCTCCACACCCTCTCCAGCATTTATTGTTTGTAGATTTTTGGATGATGGCCATTCTGACCAGTGTGAGGTGATACCTCATTGTAGTTTTCATTTGCATTTCTCTAATGATTAGTGATGTTGAGCATCTTTTCATGTGTTTGTTGGCAATCTGTATATCTTCTTGGGAGAAAGGTCTATTTAGGTCTTCTGCCTATTTGGGGATGGAATTTTTTCTTTTCTTGATATTGATCTGCATGAGCTGCTTGTAAATTTTGGAGATTAATGCTTTGTCAGTTACTTCATTTGCAAACATTTTCTCCCATTCTGAAGGTTGTCTTTTTGTCTTGTTTATGTTTTCCTTTGCTGTGCAAAAGCTTTTAAGTTTCATTAGGTCTCATGTATATTTTTGTTTTTATTTCAGTTTATCTAGGAGGTGGGTCAAAAAGGATCTTGTTGTGATTTATGTCATAGAGTGTCCTGCCTACGTTTTCCTCTAAGAGTTTTATAGTGTTTGATGTTACATTTAGGTCTTTAATCCATTTTGAGTTTATTTTTGTGTATCGTGTTAGGGAGTGTTCTAATTTCATTCTTTTACATGTAGCTGTACAGTTTTCCCATCAACACTATTGAAGAGACTGTCTTTTCTCCATTGTATATTCTTGCCTCCTTTATCAAAAATAAGGTGAGTAGGGGAGAAGAGTAAGATGCGGAGATCACCTTCCTCCCCACACATACATCAGAAATAGATCTACATGTGGAACTGCTCCTATAGAACACCCAATGAATGCTGGCAGAAGACCTCAGACCACCCCAAAGGCAAGAAACTCCCCACGTACCTGGACAGGGCAAAAGAAAAAAGAAAAAACAGAGAAAAAAGAATAGGGATGGGACCTGCACCAGTGGGAGGGAGCTGTGAAGGAGAAAAGGTTTCCACACACTAGAAGCCCCTTCATGGACGGAGACTGCGGGTGGCGGAGGAGGGAAGCTTCGGAGCTGCGGAGGAGAGCACAGGAACAGGGGTGCAGAGGGCAAAGCACAGAGATTCCCTCACAGAGGATCAGTGCCGACCAGCACTAACCAGCCCGAGAGGCTTGTCTGCTGACCCACTGGGGCAAGCGGGTGCTGGGAGCTGAGGCTCGGGCTTCAGTTGGAACGCAGGGAGAGGACTGGGGCTGGCGGTGTGAATACAGCATGAAGGGGGCTAGTGTGCCACGGCTAGCCGGGAGGGAGTCCGGGAAAATGTCTGGACCTGCTGAAGAGGCAAGAGACTTTTCCTTACCTCTTTATTTCCTGGTGCACGAGGAGAGGGGATTAAGAGAGCTGCTGAAAGGAGCTCCAGAGACACAGGTACGAGCCGCGGCTAACAGTGCGGACACCAGAGATGGGCATGAGACGCTAAGGCTGCTGCTGCCACCACCAAGCACAGGTCACTATCCACACCTCCCCTCCTGGGAGCCTGTGCAGCCCGCCATTTCCAGGGTCCCATGATCCAGGGACAACTTCCCCGGGAGCACGCACGGCACACCTCAGGCTGCTGCAGTGTCATGCCAGCCTCTGCAGCCGCAGGCTCAACCCACATCCTTAACCCTCCCTCCCCCTGGCCTGAGTGAGCCAGAGCCCCCGAATCAGCTGCTCCTTTAACCCCGTCCTGTCTGAGCGAAGAACAGATGCCCTCAGGAGACCTACATGAAGAGGCGGGACCAAATCCAAAGCTGAAACCCGGGAGCTGTGTGAACAAAGAAGAGAAAGGGAAATCTCTCCCAGCAGCCTCAGGAGCAGCGGATTAAATCTCCACAATCAACTTGATGTACCCTGCATCTGTGGAATACATGAATAGACAACGAATCATCCCACATTGAGGAGGTGGACTTTGAGAGCAAGATTTATTATTTTTTCCCCTTTTCCTCTTTCTGTGAGTGTGTATGTAAATGCTTCAGTGTGAGATTTTGTCTGTATAACTTTGCTTTCACCATTTGTCCTAGAGTTCTGTCAGTCCGTTTTTTCTGTGTGTTTTTTTACTTTTTAAGAAAATTTTTTTCTTAATATTTATTTTTTATTTTAATAACTTTATTTTATTTTATCTTATTTTATTTTCTTTTATCCTCTTTCTTTCTATTTTTTCTCCCTTTTATTCTGAGTCATGAGAATGAAAGGCTCTTGGTGCTGCAGACAGGAGTCAGTGCTGTGCCTCTGAGGTGGGAGAGCCAACTTCAGGACACGGGTCCAAAAGAGACCTCCCAGCTCCACATAATATCAAGCAGTGAAAATCTCCCAGAGATCTCCATCTCAACACCAAGACCCAGCTTCACTCAACGACTAGCAAGCCACAGTGCTGGACACCCTATGTCAAACAGCTAGCAAGGCCACAGGCATCCCAAAACATGCCACCAGACGTGGACCTGCCCACCAGAAAGACAAGACCCAGTCTCATCCACCAGAACAGAGGCACTAGTCCCTTCCACCAGGAAGCCTACACAACCCACTGAACCAACCTTAGCCACTGGGGACAGACACCAGAAACAATGGGAACTAGCAACCTGCAGCCTTTGAAAAGGAGACCCCAAACACAGTAAGATAAGCAAAATGAAAAAACAGAAAAACACAGAGCAGATGAAGGAGCAAGGTAAAAACCCACCAGACCTAACAAATGAAGAGGAAGTAGGCAGTCTACCTCAAAAAGAATTCAGAATAATGATAGTAAACATGATCCAAAATCTTGGAAATAGAATAGAGAAAATGCAAGAAACATTTAACAAGGACCTAGAAGAACTAAAGAGGAAACAAGCAACGATGAACAAAACAATAAATGAAATTAGAAATACTCTAGAAGGGATCAATAGCAGAATAACTGAGGCAGAAGAACGGATAAGTGACCTGGAAGATAAAATAGTGGAAATAACTACTGCAGAGCAGAATAAAGAAAAAAGAATGAAACGAACTGAGGGTGGTCTCAGAGACCTCTGGGAAAACATTAAATGCACCAACATTCGAATTATAGGGGTCCCAGAAGAAGATAAAAAGAAAGCGACTCAGAAAATATTTGAAGAGATTATTGTTGAAAACTTCCCTAATATGGGAAAGGAAATACTTAATCAAGTCCAGGAAGCACAGAGAGTCCCATACAGGATAAATCCAAGGAGAAACACGCCAAGACACATATTAATCAAACTATCAAAAACTAAATACAAAGAACACATATTAAAAGCAGCTAGAGAAAAACAACAAGTAATAGACAAGGGAATCCCCATAAGGTTAACAGCTCATCTTTCAGCAGAAACTCTGCAAGCCAGAACGGAGGGGTGGGACATATTTAAATTGACGAAGGAGAAAAACCTGCAACCAATATTACTCTACCCAGCAAAGACCTCATTCAGATTTGATGGAGAAATTAAAACCTTTACAGACAAGCAAAAGCTGAGAAAGTTCATCACCACCAAACAAGCTATAAAGCCAATGCTAAAGGAACTTCTCTAGGCAAGAAACACAAGAGAAGGAAAAGAACTACAATAACAAACCCAAAACAATTAAGAAAATGGGAATAGGAACACACATATCGAAAATTACCTTAAATGTAAATGGATTAAATGCTCCCACCAAAAGACATAGAATGGCTGAATGGATACAAAACCTAGACCCATATATATGCTGTCTACAAGAGACCGACTTCAGACCTAGGGACACATACAGACTGAAAGTAAGGGGCTGGAAAAAGATATTCCGTGCAGGGCTTCCCTGGTGGCGCAGTGGTTGAGAGTCCACCTGCTGATGCAGGGGACATGGGTTCGTGCCCCAGTCCAGGAGGATCCCACATGCCACGGAGTGGCTGGGCCCATGAGCCATGGCCAATGGGCCTGCGCGTCCGGAGCCTGTGCTCCGCAATGGGAGAGGCCACAACAGTGAGAGGTCCACGTACCGAAAAAAAAAAAAAAAAGATATTCCATGAAAAGGAAATCAAAAGAGAGCTGGAGTAGCAATTCTCATCAGACAAAATAGACTTTAAAATGGTCTATTACAAGAGACAAAGAAGGACACTACATAATGATCAATGGATTGATCAAAGAAGAAGATATAACAATTGTATATATTTATGCACCCAACATAGTAGCACCTCAATATATAAGGCAAATACTAACAGCCATAAAAGGCAAAATCAACAGTAATACAATCATAGTAGGGGACTTTAACACCCCACTTTCACCAATGGACAGATCATCCAAAATGAAAATAAATAAGGAAACACAAGCTTTAATTGATACATAAAACAAGACAGAATTAACTGATATTTTTAGGACATTCCATCCAAAAACAACAGAATACACTTTTTTCTCAAGTGCTCATGGAACATTCTCCAGGATAGATCATATCTTGGGTCACATATCAAGCCTTTGTAAATTTAAGATAATTGAAATCATATCAAGTATCTTTTCTGACGACAGCACTATGAGACTAGATATCAATTACAGGAAGAAATGCAAACACCTGGAGGTTAAACAACACACTACTTAATAACCAAGTGCTCACTGAAGAAATCAATGAGAAAATCAAAAATTACCTAGAAACAAATGACAATGGAGACACGACGGCCCAAAACCTATGGGATGCAGCAAAAGCAGTTCTAAGAGGGAAGTTTATAGCAATACAATCCCACCTTAAGAAACAGGAAACATCTCGAATAAACAACCTAACCTTGCACCTAAAGCAATTAGAGAAAGAAGAACAAAAAAAAATCCCAAAGTTAGCAGAAGGAAAGAAATCATAAATATCAGATCAGAAATAAATGAAAAAGGAATGAAGGAAACGATAGCAAAGATCAATAAAACTAAAAGCTGGTTCTTTGAGAAGATAAACAAAATTGATAAGCCATTAGCCAGACTCATCAAGAAAAAAAGGGAGAAGACTCAAATGAATAGAATTAGAAATGAAAAAGGAGAAGCAACAACTGACACTGCAGAAATACAAAAGATCATGAGAGATTACTACAAGCAACTCTATGCCAATCAAATGGGCAATCTGGAAGAAATGGACAAAGTCTTAGAAAAAAATATGGTGACCATATTTGCGTGGGTTTATCTCTGAGCTTTCTATCTGGTTCCATTGATCTATATTTCTGCTTTTCTGCCAGTACCACACTGTCTTGTTTACTGTAGCTTTGTAGTATAGTCTGAAGTCAGGGAGCCTGATTCCTCCAGATCCGTTTTTCTTTCTCAAGTTTGCTTTGGCTATTTGGGGTCTTCTGTGTTTCCATACAAATTGTAAAATTATTGCTCTAGTTCTGTGAAAAATGCCATTGGTAGTTTGATTGGGATTGCATTGAATCTGTAGATTGCTTTGGGTAGTAGAGTCATTTTCACAATGTTGATTCTTTCAGTCCAAGAACATGGTTTATCTCTCCATTTGTTTGTATCATCTTTAATTTCTTTCATCAGTGTCTTATTGTTTTAAGCATACAGGTCTTTTGTCTCCTTAGGTAGGTTTATTCCTAGATATTTTATTCTTTTTGTTGCAGTGGTAAATGGGAGTGTTCCCTTACTTTCTCTTTCAGATTTTTCATCAATAGTGCATAGGAATGCAAGAGATTTCTGTGCATTAATTTTATATCCTGCTACTTTACCAAATTCATTGTTAGCTCTGGTAGTTTTCTGGTAGCATCTTTAGGATTCTTTATGTATAATATCGTGTCATCTGCAACCGGTGACAGCTTTAGTTCTTCTCTGATTTTGATTCCTTTTATTTCTTTTTCTTCTCTGATTGCTGTGACTAAAACTTCCAACACTATGTTGAATAAAGGTGGTGAGAGTGGACAATCTTGTCTTGTTCCTCAATTAGAGGAAATGGTTTCAGTTTTTCACCATTGAGAATGATGTTGGCTGTGGGTTTGTTATATACTGACTTTATTATGTTAAGGTAAGTTTCCTTTATGTCTACTTTCTGGAGAGTTTTTTTTCATAAACCGGTGTTCAATTTTGTTGAAAGCTTTTTCTGCATCTATTGAGATGATCATATGGCTTTTCTCCTTCAATTTTTTAATATGGTTCATCACATTGATTGATTTACATATATTGAAGAATCCTTGCATTCCTGGGGTAAACCCCACTTGATCATGCTGTATGAGCCTTTTAATGTGCTGTTGGATTCTGTTTGCTAGTGTTTTGTTGAGGATTTTTACATCTATGTTCATCAGTGATATTGGCCTATAGTTTCCTTTCTTTGTGACATCTATGTCTGGTTTTGATATAAGGGTGATGGTGGCCTTGTAGAATGAGTTTGGGAGTGTTCCTCCCTCTGCTATATTTTGGAAGTTTTTTAGAAGGATAGGGGTTAGCTCTTCTCTAAACGTTTCATAGAATTCGTCTGTGAAACCATCTGGTCCTTGGCTTTTGTTTTTAGAAGATTTTTACTCACAGTCTCAATTTCAGTGCTTGTGATTTGTCTGTTTATATTTTCTGTGTCTTCCTGGTTCAGTCTGAGAAGGTTGTACTTTTTAAGAATGTGTCCATTTCTTCCAGGCTCTCCATTTTATTAGCATAGTGTTGCGTGTTATAATATTTTATTGGCATATAGTTGCTTGTAGTAATCTCTCTTTGTATTTCTGCAGTGTCAGTTGTTACTTCTCCTTTTTCATTTCTAATTCTTTTGATTTCAGTCTTCTCCCTTTTTTTCTTGATGAGTCTCACTAATGGTTTATCAATTTTATCTTCTCAAAGAACGAGTTTTTATTTTTATTGATCTTCGCTATTGTTTTCTTCATTCATTTCTCATTTATTTCTGATCTGACCTTTATGATTTCATTCCTTCTGCTAACTTTGGGGGGTTTTTTGCTCTTTTTTCTCTAATTGTTTTAGGTGTAAGTTTAGGTTGCTTATTTTAGATGTTTCTTGTTTCTTGTGATAGGGTTGTATTGCTATACACTTCGATCTTAGAACTGCTTTTGCTGCATCCCATATATTTTAGGTTGTCATGTTTTCATTGTCATTTGTTTCTAGGTATTTTTTGATTTCCTCTTTGATTTCTTCAGTGATCTCTGGTTTATTAAGTAGTGTATTGTTTAGCCTCCCTGTGTTTGTATTTTTTACAGATTTTTTTCCTGTAATTGATATCTAGTCTCTAGCATTGTGGCCAGAAAGATATCTGATACAATTTCTATGTTCTTAAACTTACCAAGGCTTGATTTGTGACCCAAGATATGATCTATCCTGGAGAATGTTCCATGAGCACTTGAGAAAAAAGTGTATTCTGTTGTTTTTGGATGGAATGTCCTATAAATATCAATTAAGTCCATCTTGTTAATGTATCATTTAAAGCTTGTGTTTCCTTATTTATTTTCATTTTGGATGATCTGTCCATTGGTGAAAGTGGGGTGTTAAAGTCCCCTACTATGATTGTATTACTGTTGATTTTGCCTTTTATGGCTGTTAGCATTTGCCTTATGTATTGAGGTGCTACTATGTTGGGTGCATAAATATTTACAATTGTTATATTTTCTTCTTGGATTGATCCCTTGATCATTATGTAGTGTCCTTCTTTGTCTCCTGTAATAGTCTTTATTTTAACGTCTATTTTGTCTGATATGAGAATGCTACTCCAGCTTTTTTTTTTTTATTTTCATTTGCATGGAATATCTTTTTCCATCATCTCACTTTCAGTCTGTATCTGTCCCTAGTTCTGAAGTGGATGCCTTGTAGACAGTATATATGCAGGTCTGCTTTTTGTATCCATTCAGCCATTCTATGTCTTTTGGTGGGAGCATTTAGTCCATTTACATTTAAGGTAATTACCAATATGTATGTTCCTATTACCATTTTCTTAATTGTTTATGGCTTGTTATTGTAGGTGTTTTCCTTCTCTTGTGTTTCCTCCTTAGAGAAGTTCCTTTGCATTTCTTTTAAAGCTGGTTTGGTGGTGCTGAATTCTTTTAGACTTTGCTTTTTTGTGAAGGTTTTAATTTTCTGTCAAATCTGAATGATATCCTTGCTCGGTAGAGTAATTTTAGTTGTAGATTTTCCCCTTTCATCACTTTAAATATGTCCTGCCTCTCCCTTCTGGCTTGCAGAGTGTCTTCTGAAAACTCAGTTCTTAACCTTATGGGTATTCCCTTATTTGTCAATTGTTGTTTTTCTCTTGCTGCTTTTAATATTTTTTCTTTCCATTTAGTTTTTGATAGTTTGATTAATATGTATCTTGACATGTTTCTCCTTGGATTTATCCTATATTGGACTCTGTGCTTCCTGCACTTGATTTACTCTTTCCTTTCCCATATTTGGGAAGTTTTCAACTATAATCTCATCAAATATTTTCTCAGTCCCCATCTTTTTCTTTTCTTCTTTTGGGACCCCTATGATTCGATTGCTGGTGTGTTTAATGTTGTCCCAGAGGTGTCTGATACTGTCCTCAATTCTTTTCATTCTTCTTTCTTTATTCTGCTCTGCAGTAGTTATTTCCACTACTTTATCTTCCAGATCACTTATCTGTTCTTCTGCCTCAGTTATTCTGCTATTGATTCCTTCTAGAGAATTTTTAATTTCATTTATTTTGTTGTTCATCATTGTTTGTTTGCTCTTTAGTTCCTCTACGTCCTTTTTATATGTCTTCTGCATTTTCTCCATTCTATTTACAAGATTTTGGATCATCTTTACTATCATTACTCTGAATTCTTTTTCAGGTAGACTACCTATTTCCTCTTCATTTGTTCAGTCTGTTGTGTTTTTACCTTGCTCCTTCATCTGCTGTGTTTTCTCTGTCTTCTCATTTTGCTTAACTTACTCTTTGTGGTCTCCTTTTCGCAGGCTGCAGGTTCGTAGTTCCTGTTGTTTTTTGTGTCTTCCCCCAGTGGCTAAGGTTGGTTCAGTTGGTTGTGTAGGCTTCCTTGTGGAGGGGACTGATGCCTGTGTTCTGGTGGATGAGGCTGGATCTTATCTTTCTGGTGGGGAGGACGGCATCCTGTGGTGTGCTTTGGCATGCCTATGATCTTATTATGATTTTTAGGCAGGCTCTCTGCTAATAGGTGGTGTTATGTTCCTGTCTTGCTAGTTGTTTGGCATAGGGTGCCTAGCACTGTAACTTGCTGGTTGTTGAGTGGAGCTGGATCTTAGTGTTGAGATGGAGATTTTGGGGAGAGTTTTCACCATTTGATATTATGTAGAGCCAGGAGGTCTCTGGTGGACCAGTGTCCTGAACTCGGCTCTCCCACCTCAGAGGCACAGTTCTGACACCCGTCTGGAGCATCAAAACCGTGTCAGCCACACTGCCAAGTACGTGGAGAGTTTCTTTCCTTTGGGAGGTCTGACCTCTTCTGCCTGCGTTCAATAGGTGTTTTGTACGAGTTGTTCCACATTTAGATGTATTTCTGATGTATTTGTGGAGAGGAAGGTGATTTCCACGTCTTACTCCTCTGCCATCTTGAAGGTCTCCCCTGTACTATATTTTCTTTAACTGGAAGTCATCCCAAGCATTTTTCTGAACACATGTTGTTATCCTGATTAACATGTGATGGGTTTCCTCTCAGTGTTACAGATGCTTTTCAAGATCACCTCTTAGCGAATCTCCTTTTACTCTCTCAAATAGATTCTTGCTCCAAATGTGCATAATTTATTTTAATTTATATATTCATATGCCAATTTAATGTTTAGTAGATTTTTGAATATGCAGAAGTACTTGCCAGTGCCTGAATGTGTGATGCTATTCCCACATCATTGTAATGCTTCTGATTAGAATTTCTTTCTCCTGCCCTTCCCAGACTCAAGTGTCACCATCTCTGTGAATTTCCTCTGGGAATTCCATCCCTTCAACTCAGGCTAATATGTATTAAAAATAATATTCTCTTAAAGTAATTATTACCCTATGTATTTGTCTTCCTTAATAGACAGAGAGCTCCTTGAAGGAGGGAATTTGTATATAGTATGTTTTGTATCAGCAGAGCCTAGAAGAGTGTCTAGCCATAAGATACTCTTAGCTAAAAGTTGTTAAATTATTGTCTTCATTTCAAACTTAGAAATGTTCCACAATGCAAAGACTGATTTTTAAAGAACACTATGAACGACCTTATTCCAGATTAACATCTAATTATTTGAATTAATAATTAATCAAAAAGTGTTGTCATTCAGTACACAACACATAGTTTATTCTAGTTTATTCACTAGGTTATTGTGGGACTTTGCTAAATAATTTAATGAAATAAAGATTTATCTGAGCAATTCCCTATTTTATTACCTGATTTATCCTGTCATTAAGGACATAAAGTTAATGTGGAATTATTTTTCCAATTGCACCCATGTTGAGTCCAACATAAGTTTTGCCACATGATGGCTTTCTCTCCCAAAACCACCTACTACCTTCTTCTAGTAATAGCTACATTTTTCTTTGATAATAACATCTCCCTACCTCAAGTGTATTGTTCTGGTGGAGACAGCCAACATGTCCCTGCCACCTTCTTGTCATAAGGATAATCCATGCCACCACACAGAGTAACTTTAATGCCCAATCATATGACTCAGTTGGATCAGTCTCTAGCTTTCCCTAAGAGCCTCTGAAAGGGACTAGCTGGAATAATGGTGTCCTTCCAGATCATGATCTTGGCCATGGGGAGAAACTCAAGAAGATTAAGCCCACAAACAGAAGAAAATGAGAGCAATAACAAGAGCAACGTATTAGGTCTCATTTCACATTGCTGAGATCCAGGTCACTGCCTATTTCCTGAAAGTTTTCCTTTTCTGTGAGCCAGGCTGTTGTGCTTCTTTAAAACAAAACAAAACAAAACAACGTTCTGTGTTTTGCTTGGGCTAGTATGTGAATTTCTGTCATTAGCAATTAAATCATTCCCTGAATAGCTTTACTAAAAAAGTAGCAATCATTGTCTCAGATTTATCTTCTGTAGTCTGCCAACATACTGGTCCTCCCCATTCCAGCTCTATGGAATAGTCTCTAGCATACATAAATTCTCTGATTCACAACACTTCATAGTTTGAGGAATATAAACCAAGATCAAAATATGTACAGTAATTTCAAAAGTGAATAGATGTACTCCCATTAAATGAAAACTCTTATATAAGCAAAAAACAAATGTTGGGAATGAAGATTTATGCTACAAATGGTGTCAATATTTTAAAAAATATTATTATTATAATTAATATTAAATGATTCCTTTGGATAGTGAGTTTCTGTTGGGATATTCTAAATGTAATTTGGTTAATTCAAACTTTTAAGTAGTATTTGGGTATATTAAATAAACAAGGAAGAACATGCACAAATTGCTAGATAAGAACAATTGCCTTTCTTTGTATCATTCAATGTTTTACGGATTCTAAACTCTCTGGACATGATCATATAGCTAGAGGTAAAACAAAAGCAGAGACACCACACTGACATATTTATTTAAGCCATAATACAATTTTATAAGCAAAGGAATATTCCAGGCCAAAATAAAAAATCATAATATATCCACAGTTTACATAAAAACTAGTAAAGAATTTATTTAAAAGTATTCTATTTATAAATTTATAAAATTTGTAGAATTTATAAAACAATATTCTAAGTAGGTGGGAAAGTTTCAGAATGTGTTTCAAAATGTATTCTTATTCACGATCTACATTCTTATATAACTTTTTCTATTATTAGTGACAAATTTCTTCCGAGACTTATAAGTATAGTGCTTTTAAAATATGTTCATCAGCATATGAAAAATTTAAATAAAAAGGGAAGTCCATCCTTCCATTAAATAAAAATAAAATTTAAAGATTAAACAGAAATAACTCCATTGGAAAGAAAAATTAAAATATATTTCTGTGAGGATATTAAAATATTTCTGAGCACTAAGTGGAGGTGTGTTAGTGAAAATTAATTAAATAATTAATTAATAACATTTTAGCACAGAATATAAGCAGCTGCACAAGTTTGAAAATACAAGTTAAAAGGTAACAGTAACACAAACTGTTTTTCTTTGTTAGCAGATTAAAGTCAATTTCATTTTAAGAACATTATCAAAGGAAACCTGTTTTATATTATTTTTTCATTATGATATGGAAAATAACTTATAAAATCAGGAGCCTAACTAAGGTTAATTTAAATATTAGACAAGTGCGTTACAATTTGACCAATAGTCTCAAACTATTGCAGTATGCATAAGAAAACTACCATTGCATTCCATTTGCCTTTTTTTCACAAAAAGCAGACATCCTGTAGTTCAAAATTTTTAAGTTGATTTTTACAGACAAAGAAAGACATAAGTCTGAAAAAAACAAAAGTGAGAAACAGTACTCGAGTTAAATGTAGATTTAAAACCAGATATTCAAATTAAGAACAGTGTATGTACACGTATACGAGATAAGAGTTTAGGAATTTTAGGTACATTTAGGAGTATTTAGGTACATTTATGATTGTTCATTCATAAGAGCCTAGTAAGTAGAGCAAAGTGCAAACAGACCATACATCAATTTTTCAGGGTCAAATATTAAGAGGATTCACAGAACTCTACAGAGTGTATTCACTAAATCTTCAAAAAAAAAAAAGTAAAACATATGCTACTGCATGAGAAACAATGCTCAGGCAATCAGAGAGAGTTCAGAGGATCCACTGCCTCCACAAGTGCCAGCAATGGCAGGCATTGCTGTAGTTTAGAGCTGTGCCAAAGCCTGAGGGGCCAGGGCACATGCTGGGATGGTCACAGGAAATCAGATAGAGCCCCTGGAAGTTTCAATCTGCTTTCTCCACATTGTTCCCAGGAGTGTAAACATATGGGTACATTCTTCACGAGCAGAGTCTTGGTTTCTTACAATACTCCTGTATGTCCCACTGGATTCATCTTCTAAGGGGACTCATCTTTCTGCTCTCAGAGCCCAGTGTGGGGGTACCCAGTATGTGGTTCATACTCCTCATTCCTCAAGGGGCACCTCAAAGCCCCTGATATCCTCCTCCTTTTCTCTGTCCCCTATTACTCTCCTCCCTTTCTATCAGACTCTTTATGGATCTTTCTTTACAGCCTTGCTTGTAGAAGAGTTTTTCTGCCAATCTCAAGTTTGTGTTCAGTGAGAATTACCCCACATCTAGATGTATTTTGAATCTGTTCTTATGGGGAGGTAAGCTCAATGTCCTCTTACTCTGCCATCTTGATTTCCTCCTCACTGATTTTCTTAAAAGATAAACAAAATAACTAAACAGCCAGACTCATCAAGAAAAAAAGAGAGAGGGCTCAGATAATAAAAATTAGAAATGATAGAGGAAAAGTTACAATGGATAACAAAGAAATACAAGCAATCATGAATGAATACAAAAAACAATTATACAAATAAACCAGTAAACATAGAAGAAATGAATACATACCAAGAAACTTATAATCTTTCAAGTCTGAATCAAGAAGAAATACAAAGCACAAAGTCAGGTGCACTGAGGGTGCCAGCAGCAAGCCGGCGAGCTAGGCGAGGTCCCTGTGTCTACACCTGAAGCACCCTCTGGGTGGGGAAAGTGGCCACCAGCATCAGCCCGAGCAGAGGCATCTGTGCAGTGATTTCCCTAGGCACCCTGGATGCCTTCCTCCAGACGTGGATGCTCACTGTCCTGCCCTCTGCACCCCACTTCTACCCTTTTTCCCAATCCTGCCTGCCCCTGCCCCAGCACCCAAGATTGAGCCCAGGCCTGCACAGCAACTGTTACTCATGTGGCTGCCTCATCTCCTGTCTTGGTGTTCTGCTGGGAGCCCCACAAAGAGCCAGTGCCTGTGGGTTCGGAAGGAGGTGCCACTCAGCCATTCCTCCTCCTCCTCCTCCTTTTCCTCCTGCTGCTGCTGACGGTGCCTGGTCCATACACACCCTGACACCCCTGCCAGCTGTGCCTCAGACTGTGTGGCTGACAGGGTCTTGGTGCTCCAGCCAGCTGTCAGGCCTGTGCCTCTGAGGTAGGAGAGCTGAGTTCAGGACACTGGCCCACAAAAGACCTCCCGGCACCACAAAATAACAAAATGTGAAAGCACTCCCTGAGATCTCCATCTCAACGCTAAGATTGAGGTACACTCAATGACCAGCAAGGTACGGTGGTGGACACCCTATGCCAAACAACTAGCAAGAGAGGAACACAACCACATCCATTAGCAGAGAGGCTGCTTAAAATGATAAGGTTATAGGAACCCCAGAAAACACCACCAGAGGCAGTCCTGCCCACCAGAAAGACAAGATCCAGCCTCATCCACCAGAACACAGGCACCAGTCCCCTCCACCAAGAAACCTACACAACCCACTGGGCCAGCCTCACTCACTGGGGGCAAACACCCAAAACAACGGGAACTACAAACTGTGGAAAGGAGACCCCAAACACAGTAAGTTAAGCAAAATGAGAAGACACAGAAATACACAGCAGATAAAGGGGCAAAGTAAAAACCTACCAGACCAAACAAATGAAGAGGAAATAGGGAGTCTACTTGACAAAGAATTCAGAGTAATGATAATAAAGATGATCCAAAATCTTGGAAATAGAATGGAGAAAATATAAGACACGTTTAACAAGGACCTAGAAGAACTAAAGAGCAAACAAACAATGATGAACAACAAAATAAATGAAATTAAAAATCCTCTAAAAGGAATCAACAGCAGAATAACTGAGGCAGAAGAACGGATAAGTGACTTGGAAGATAAAATAGTGGAAATAACTACTACAGAACAGAAAAAAAGAATGAAAAGAATTGAGGACAGTCTCAGAGACTTCTGGGACAACATTAAACCACCAACATTTGAATTATAGGTGTCCCAGAAGAAGAAGAGAAAAAAGAAAGGGACTGAGAAAATATTTCAGTAGATTATACTTGAAAACTTCCCTAATATGGGAAAGGAAATAGTCAATCAAGTCCAGGAAAGGCAGAGCCTCCTATACAAGATAAATCCAAGGAGAAACACACCAAGACACATATTAATCAAAACAACAAAAATTAAATACAAAGAAAAAATATTAAGCAGAAAGGGAAAAACAACAAATAACATAGAAGGGAATCTCCATAAGGCTAACAGCTGATTTTTTTTTTCAGGAAATAAATTGTCAAAATATATTTTATTTTATTTTTATTTATTTTATTTTATTTTTTTACATCTTTATTGGAGTATTATTGCTTTAAAATGTTGTGTTAGTTTCTGCTTTATAACAAAGTGAATCAGTTATACATATACATATGTTCCCATATCTCTTCCCTCTTGCATCTCCATCCCTCACCCTCCCTATCCCACCCATCCAGGCAGTCACAAAACACCGAGCTGATCTCCCTGTGCTACGCAGCTGCTTCCCACTAGCTATCTACCTTATGTTTGGTAGTGTATATATGTCCCTGCCTCTCTCTCGCTTTGTCACAGCTTACCCTTCCCACTCCCCATATCCTCAAGTCCATTCTCTAGTAGGTCTGTGTCTTTATTCCAGTCTTACCCCTAGGTTCTTCATGACATTTTAAATTTTTTTTTTAAATTCCATATATACGTATTAGCATACAGTATTTGTCTTTCTCTTTCTGACTTACTTCACTCTAACAGCTGATTTTTCAACAGAAACTCTGCAAGCCAGAAGGGAGTGGCAGGACATGTTTAAAGTGAGGAAAGGGAAAATTCTACAACTAAAATTACTCTACCGAGCAAGGATCTCATTCAGATTCGACAGAACATTAAAACCTTCACAGAAAAGCAAAGTCTAAAAGAATTCAGCACCACCAAACCAGCTTTAAAAGAAATGCAAAGGAACTTCTCTAAGGAGGAAACACAAGAGAAGGAAAACACCTACAATAACAAGCCATAAACAATTAAGAAAATGGTAATAGGAACATACATATTGGTTATTACCTTAAATGTAAATGGATTAAATGCTCCCACCAAAAGACATAGACTGGGTGAATGGAAGCATAAATAAGTCCCATATATATGCTGTCTACAAGAGACTCACTTCAGACCAAGGGACACATACAGAATGAAAGTGAGGGGATGGAAAAAGATATTCCATGAAAAAGGAAATCAAAAGAGAGCTGGAGTAGCAATTCTCATATCAGACGAAAGAGACTTTAAAATAAAGTCTATTAGAAGAGACAAAGAAGGACAATACGTAACGATCAAGGGATCAATCCAAGAAGAAGATATAACAATTATAAATATTTATTCACCCAACAGAGGAGCACCTCAATAGATAAGACAAAGGCTAAGAGCCATAAAATGGGAAATAGACAGTAACAAAATCATAGTAGGGGTTTTTAACACACCAGTTTCACCGATGGACAGATCATCCAAAATGAAAATATAAAAGGAAACACAAGCTTTAAATGATACATTAAACAAGATGGGCTTAACTGATATTTATAGGACATTCCATCCAAAAGCAACAGAATACACTTTCTTCTCAAGTGGTTAAGGAACAGTCTCCAGGATAGATCATATCATGGGTCACAAATCAAGCCTTGGTAAATTTAAGAAAATTGAAATTGTATCAAGTATATTTTCTGACCACAATGCTATGAGACTACATGTCAATTACAGGAAAAAATCTGTGAAAAATATAAACACATGGAGGCTAAACCATACACTACTTATTAACCAAGTGATCATTGAAGAAATAAAAGAGGAAATCAAAAAATTACTAGAAACAAATGACAACGAAAACAGGATGAGCCAAAACTTATGGGATGCAGCAAAAGCAGTTCTAACAGGGAAGTTTATAGCAGTACAATCCTACCTCAAGAAACAACTCAAATAAACAATCTAACCTACACCTAAAGCAATTAGGGAAAGAAGAACCAAAAAAACACCAAAGTTAGCAGAAGGAAAGAAATCATAAAGATCAGATCAGAAATAAATGAAAAAGAGATGAAGCAAACAATAGCAAAGATCAATAAAACTAAAACTGGTTCTTTGAGAAGATAAACAAAATTGATAAACCAGAAGTCAGACTCATCAACAAAAAAAGGGAGAAGACTCAAATCAACAGAATTAGAAAAGAAAATGAAGTAACAACTGACACTGCAGAAATACAAGGACCATGAGGGATTACTACAAGCAACTATATGCCAATAAAATGGACAACCTGGAAGAAAAGCACAACCTTCCAAGACTGAACCAGGGAGAAATAGAAAATATAAACAGACAAATCACAAGGACTGAAATTGAGACTGTGATTAAAAATCTTCCAACAAACAAAAACCAAGGACCAGATGTTTTCACAGGTGAATTCTATCAAATATTTGGAGAAGAGCTAACCCCTATCCTCAATCTCTTCCAAAATATAGCAGAGGGAGGAACACTCCCAAACTCATTCTACAAGCCCACCATCATCCTGATAGCAAAACCAGACAAAGATGTCACAAAGAAAGAAAACTATAGGCCAATAACACTGATGAACATAGATGCAAAAATCCTCAACAAAATACTAGCAAACAGCATCCAACAGCACATTAAAAAACTCCATGATTAATTGGAGTTTATCCCAGGAATGCAATGATTCTTCAATATATGTAAATCAATCAATACAATGAACCATATTAACAAATTGAAGGAGAAAAACCATATGATCATCTCAAAATATGCAGAAAAAGCTTTGGACAAAATTCAACACCCATTTATGATAAAAACCCTCCAGAAAGTAGGCATAGAGGAAACTTACCTCAACATAATAAAGGCTTTTTATGACAAACGAACAGCCAACATCATTCTCAATGGTGAAAAACTGAAACCATTTCTTCTAACTTCAGGAACAAGACAAGGTTACCCATTCTCACTGCTATTATTCAACATAGTGTTGGAAGTTTTAGCCACAACAATAAGAGAAGAAAAAGAAATAAAAGGAATCCAAATTGGAAAAGAAGAAGTATTGCTGACACAGTTTGCAGATGACATTATACTATGCATAAAGAATCCTAAACATGCCACCAGAAAACTGCTAGAGCTAATCAATGAATTTGGTAAAGTAGCAGGATACAAAATTAATGAACAGAAATCTCTGGCATTCCTATACAGTAATGATGAAAAACCTGAAAGAGAAATTAAGGAAACACTCCCATTTACCATTGGAACAAAAAGAATAAAATACCTAGGAATAAACCTACCTAAGGAGACAGAAGACCTGTATGCAGAAAACTATAAAACACTGATGGGACAAATTAAAGATGATACAAACAGATGGAGAGATATATTATGTTCTTGGATTGGAAGAATCAACACTGTGAAAATGACTATACTATCCAAAGCAATCTACAGATTCAATGCAATCCCAGTCAAACTACCAATGGCATTTTTCACAGAGCTACAACAAAAATTTCACAATTTGTATGGAAACACGAAAAACCCCAAATAGTGAAAGCAATCTTGAGAAATAAAAATGGGGCTGGAGGATTCAGGCTCCCTGACTTCACACTATACTACAAAGCTATATTAATCAAGACAGTATGATACTAGCACAAAAATGGAAATATACATCAATGGAAGTGGATAGAAAGCCCAGAGATAAACCCACACCAATATGGTCACTTTGTTTTTGATAAAGGAGGCAAGAATATACAATGGAGAACAGACAGCCCCTCAATAAGTGGTGCTGGGAAAACTGTACAGCTACATGCAAAATAATGAAATTAGAACACTCCCTAACACCATGTACAAAAATAAACTCAAAATGGATTAAAGACCTAAATGTAACATCAGACACTATAAAACTCCTAGAGGAAAACATAGGCAGAACACTCTATGACATGAATCACAGGAAGATCCTTTTTGACCCACCTCCTAGAGAAATGGAAATAAAAACAAAAATAAACAAATGGGACCTAATGAAACTTAAAAGCTTTTGCACAGCAAAGGAAACCATAAACAAGACCA
The DNA here is from genome assembly GCF_964165515.1 of Mesoplodon bidens. Taxonomy (NCBI): domain Eukaryota; kingdom Metazoa; phylum Chordata; class Mammalia; order Artiodactyla; family Ziphiidae; genus Mesoplodon; species Mesoplodon bidens. The sequence continues at coordinate 28,715,609 of NC_138167.1, forward strand.
AAAGACAGCCCTCAGAATGGGAGAAAATATTTGCAAATGAAGCAACTGACAAAGGATTAATCTCCAAAATTGACAAGCAGCTCATGCAGCTCAATATCAAAAAAAAGAAACAACCCAATCCAAAAATGGGCAGAAGACCTAAATAGACATTTCTCCAAAGAAGTTATACAGATTGCCAACCAACACATGAAAAGATGCTCAACATCACTAATCATTAGAGAAATGCAAATCAAAACTACAATGAGGTATCACCTCACACCAATTAGGATAGGCATCATCAGAAAATCTACACAACAGATGCTGGAGAGGGTGTGGAGAAAAGGGAGCAGTCTTGCACTTTTGGTGGGAATGTACATTGATACAGCCACTATGGAGAATAGTATGGATGTTCCTTAAGAAACTAAAAAGTGAACTACCATACTACCCAGCAATCCCACTACTGGGCATATACCCTGAGAAAACCATAATTCAAAAAGAGTCATGTACCACAATGTTCATTGCAGCTCTATTTACAATAGCCAGGACATGGAAGCAACCTAAACGTCCATCAACAGATGAATGAATAAGGAAAATGTGGCACATATCTGCAATGCAATAATACTCAGCCATAAAGAGAAACGAAGTTGAGTTGTTTGTAGTGAGGAGGATGGACCTAGAGTGTGTCATACAGAGTGAAGTAAATCAAAATGAGAAAAACAAATACCATATGCTAACACATATATATGGAATCTAAAAAAAAATAAGTTTCCAATAAACCTAGGGGAAGGACAGGAATAAAGACACAGAAGTAGAGAGTGGACTTGAGGACACAGGCAGTGGGAGGGTAAGTTGGGACGAAGTGAGAGAGTTCCATGGACATTTATACACTACCAAATGTAAAATACGTAGCTAGTGGGAAGCAGCCGCATAGCACAGGAGATCAGGTCAGTGCTTTATGACCACACTGAGGCGTGGGTTAGGGATTGTGGGGGGAAGACACAAGAGGGAGGATATAAGGGGATATATGTATATGTATAAAGCAGAAACTAACACACCAATGTAAGTCAATTATACTCCAATAAAGATGTTAAAATATTACATTATGCATTACAATTGCAATCTAGTAATAACTTTTGGCAATTTCAAAATGGAATAGGTACTTCCCTGATGGTGCAGTGGTTAAGAATCCGCCTACCAATGCAGGGGACATGGGTTCTAGCCATGGTCCAGGAAGATCCCACTAGCCGCAGAGCAACAAAGCCCATGCACCACAACTAGTGAGCCTGTGCTCTAGAACCCACAAGCCACAACTATTGAAGCCCATATGCCTAGATCCTGTGCTCTGCAACAAGAGAAGCCACCGCAATAAGCCCGCTCACTTCAAGGACTAGTAGCCCCCACTTGCTGCAACTGCAGAAAGCCCACACACAACAACAAAGTCCAAACATAGCCAAAAACAAACAATCAAACAAACTTAAAAGAATTAAAATGGAAAAAATAAAAGAGGGAGGAGATATGGGGATATATGTATACTTGATTCACTTTGTTATAAAGCAGAAATTAACACACCATTGTAAAGCAATTTTACTCCAATACAGATGTTAAAAAAAAAAATAGAAACTATGAGCAGAGTGATTACCAGTAATGAAATTGAATCAGTAATAAAAACCCTCCCAAAAAACAAAAGTCGAGGACTAGATGGCCTCACAACAAAATTCTACCAAGCATTAAAAGCAGAGCTAATACCTATACTTCTCAACTCTTTCAAATCATTGAAGGTAGGGGAACAAATCCAAAATCATTCTATGAGGCCAGCATTACCCTGATTCCAAAACCAGACAAAGACACTACAAAAAATAAAAAATTATAGGTCAATATCCTTGCTAAATCTAGGTGCAAAATCCTCAACAAAATATTAGCAAACCAAATTCAACAATATATTAAAAGATTCATACATCATGATCAAGTGAGACTTACTCCAGGGATTAAAGGATGATTCAATATCTACAAATCACTTAGTGTGATATACCACATAAAAAAATCTAAGAATAAAAATCACATGATCATCTCAATAAATGCATAAAAAGCATTTAAAAAAAGTTAAAATCCATTCATGATTTTAAAAAAAAACTCTCAACAATGTACATTTAAAGGGAACCTACCTCAACATAGTAAAGGCCTGTTGTGACAAACTCTCAGCCAAGATCATAGTCAATAGTGAAAAGCTAAAAGCTTTTCCTCTAATATCAGGAACAAGATAAGGATACCCATACACACCACTTTCTTTTGACATAGTATTGGAAGTCTCAGCCACAGTAATGACAGAAAAAAGAAAAAGAAAAAGAAAGAAAGAAAGCCATCCAAATAGGAAGGAAAAGAGTAAAATTGTCACTATTTGCAGATGACCTGATACTATATACAGAAAACTCTAAGGCTCCACCAAAGTATTAGAACTAATCAATGAATTCAGTAAAGTTGTACAATACAAGAATAATATACAGAAATCTGTTGCATTTTCATACAGTAATAATGAACTATCAGAAAGAGAAATTAAGAAAAGAGTCTTTTGGGGCTTCCCTGCTGGTGCAGTGGTTGAGAGTCCACCTGCCGATGCAGGGGACACGGGTTCATGCCCCGGTCCAGGGAGGATCCCACATGCCGCCGAGCGGCTGGGCCCATGAGCCATGGCCGCTGAGCCTGTGCGTCTGGAGCCTGTGCTCCGCAATGGTAGAGGCCACAACAGTGAGAGGCCCACATACCGCAAAAAAGAAAAAAGAGTCCTTTTAACAATTGAATCAAAAAGAATAAAATACTGAGACTTCCGGGGAAGATGGCGGAAGAGTAATACGCGGAGATCACCTTCCTCCCCACACATACATCAGAAATACATCTACACGTGGAACAACTCCTACAGAACACCTAATAAACACTGGCAGAAGACCTCAGACCTCCCAAAAGGCAAGAAACTCCCCCACGTACCTGGGTAGGGCAAAAGAAAAAAGAAAAAACAGAGACAAAAGGATAGGGACGAGACCTGCACCAGTGGGAGGGAGCTGTGAAGGAGGAAAGGTTTCCACACACTAGAAGCCCCTTCACGGGTGGAAACTGCAGGTGGTGGAGGGGGGAAGCTTCGGGGCCGTGGAGGAGAGCACAACAACAGGGGTGCAGAGGGCAAAGCGGAGAGATTCCGGCACAGAGGATCAGTGCCGACCAGCACTCACCAGCCCAAGAGGCTTGTCTGCTCGCCCGCCGGGGCGGGCAGGGCTGGGAGCTGAAGCTCAGGCTTTGGTGAGAGCGCAGGGAGAGGACTGGGGTTGGCGGCATGAACACAGCCTGCAGGGGGTTAGTGCACCACGGCTAGCCGGGAGGGAGTCCGGGAAAAAGTCAGGACCTGCCGAAGAGGCAAGAGACTTTTTCTTCCCGCTTTGTTTCCTGGTGCGTAAGGAGAGCGGATTAAGAGAGCTGCTTAAAGGAGCCCCAGAGACAGGCGCAGGACGCTGGGGCTGCTGCTGCTGCCGCCAAGAGGCCTGTGTGCGAGCGCAGGTCACTGTCCACAGCCCCCTTCCGGGGATCCTGTGCAGCCCGCCACTGCCGGGGTCCCGGGATCCAGGGACAACTTCCCCAGGAGAGAGCCCGGCATGCCTCGGGCTGGTGCAACGTCCCCCCGGCCTCTGCCACCACAGGCTCGCCCCGCACTCCATACCCCTCCCTCCCCCTGGCCTAAGTGAGCCAGAGTCCCCGTAGCAGCCGCTCCTTTAACCCAGTCCTGTCTGAGTGAAGAACAGATGCCCTCGGCGACCTACACGCAGAGGCGGGGACAAATCCAAAGCTGAACCCCGGGAGCTATGAGAACAAAGAAGAGAAAGGGAAATCTCTCCCAGCAGCCTCAGAAGCAGCGGATTAAAGCTCTACAATCAACTTGAGGTACCCTGCATCTGTGGAATACATGAATAGACAACAAATCATCCCAAATTGAGGAGGTGGACATTGAGAGCAAGATTTATGATTTTCCCCTTTTTCCTCTTTTTGTGAGTGTGTATGTGTATGCTTCTGTGTGAGATTTTCTTTGTACAGCTTTGCTTCCACCATTGGTCCTAGGGTTCTATCTGTCGGGGTTTTTTTAATTTTTTTTCTTAATAATTATTTTTATGTTAATAACTTTATTATATTTTATCTTACTTTATTTTATTTTACTTTATCTTCTTTCTTTCTTTCTTTCTTTCCTTCCTTCCTTCCTTCCTTCCTTCCCTCCTTTAGACAACGAATCATCCCAAATTGAGGAGGTGGACTTTGACAGCAAGATTTATTATTTTTTCCCCTTTTCCTCTTTTTCTGAGTGTGTATGTGTATGATTCTCTGTGAGATTTTGTCGGTGTAGCTTTGCTTCCACCATGTGTCCCACAGTTCTATTCCTCCGTTTTTTTGGTATTTTCTTAATAATTATTTTTTATTTTAATAACTTTATTATATTTTATCATACTTTATTTTATTTTACTTTATCTTCTTTCTTTCCTTTCTTCCTTCCTTCCCTCCTCCCTCCCTCCTTTCTTTCTTTCTTTATTTTTTTCTTTCTTTCTTTCCTTCCTTCCCTCCTCCCTCCCTCCTTTCTTTCTTTCTTTCTTTTTTCTTTCTTTCTTTCCTTCTTCTTCTACTAATTCTTTCTTTCTACTTTTTCTCCTTTTTATTCTGAGCCATGTGGATAAAAGGCACTTGGTGCTTCATCCAGGAGTCAGTGCTGTGCCTCTGAGGTGCGAGAGCCAACTTCAGGGCACAGGTCCATGACAGACCTCCCAGCTCCACATAATATCAAACGGTGAAAATCTCCCAGAGATCTCCATCTCAACACCAGCACCCAGCTTCACTCAACGACCAGCAAGCTACAGTCCTGGACAACTGATGCCAAACAACTAGAAAAACAGGAACATAACCCCACCCAATAGCAGAGAGGCTGACTAAAATCATAATAAGGCCACAGACACCCACAAAACACACCACCAGACCTCGAGCTGTCCACCAGAAAGTCAAGATCCAGCCTCATCCACCAGAACACAGGCACTAGCCCCCTCCACCAGGAAGCATACACAACCCACTGAACAAACCTTAGCCACTGGGGACAGACAACAAAAACAACGGGAATTACGAAACTGCAGCCTGCAAAAGGAGACCCCAAACACAGTAAGATAAGCAAAATTAGAAGACAGAAAAACACACAGCAGGTGAAGGAGCAAGATAAAAACCCACCACACCTAACAAATGAAGAGGAAATAGGCAGTTTACCTGAAAAAGAATTCAGATTAATGATAGTAAAGATGATCCAAAATCTTGGAAATAGAATACACAAAATGCAGGAAACATTTAACAAGGACCTAGAAGAACTAAAGAGGAAACAAGCAATGATGAACAATACAATAAATGAAATTAAAAATACTTTAGATGGGATCAATAGCAGAATAACTGAGGCACAACAATGGAGAAGTGACCTGGAAGATAAAATAGAGGAAATAACAACTGCAGAGCAGAATAAAGAAAAAAGAAGGAAAAGAACTGAGGAGAGTCTCAGAGACTTCTGGGACAACATTAAATGCACCAATATTCGAATTATAGGGGTTCCAGAAGAAGAAGACAAAAAGAAAGGGACTCAGAAAATATTTGAAGAGATTATAGATGAAAACTTCCCTAATATGGGAAAGGAAATAGTTAATCAAGTCCAGGAAGCACAGAGAGTCCCATACAGGATAAATCCAAGGAGAAATATGCCAAGACACATAATAATCAAACTGTCAAAAATTAAATACAAAGAAAACATATTAAAAGCAGCAAGGGAAAAACAACAAACAACACACAAGGGAATCCCCATAAGGTTAGCAGCTGATCTTTCAGCAGAAACTCTGCAAGCCAGAAGGGACTGGCGGGACATATTTAAAGTGCTGAAGAAGAAAAACCTGCAACCAAGATTACTCTACCCAGCAAGGATCTCATTCAGATTTCATGGAGAAATTAAAACCTTTATAGACAAGCAAAAGCTGAGAGAGTTCAGCACCACCAAACCAGCTTTAGACCAAATGCTAAAGGAACATCTCTAGGCAAGAAACACAAGAGAAGGAAAAGACCTACCATAATGAACCCAAAACAATTAAGGAAATGGGAATAGGAACATACATATTGATAATTACCTTAAATGTAAATGGACCAAATGCTTCCACCAAAAGACACAGATTGGCTGAATGGATACAAAAACAAGACCCATATATATGCTGTCTACAAGAGACCCACTTCAGACCTAGAGACACATACAGACTGAAAGTAAGGGGATGGAAAAAGATATTCCATGCAAATGGAAACAAAAAGAAAGCTGGAGTAGCAATTCTCATATCAGGCAAAATAGACTTTAAAATAAACACTATTAGAAGAGACAAAGAAGGACACTACATAATGATCAAGGTATCGATCCAAGAAGAAGATATAAAAATTATAAATATTTATGCACCCAATATAGGAGCACCTCAATACATAAGGCAAATACTAACAAGCATAAAATGGGAAATCGACAGTAACACATTCATAGTAGGGGACTTTAACATCCCACTTTCACCAATGGACAGATCATCCAAAATGAAAATAAATAAGGAAACACAAACTATAAATGATACATTAAACAAGATGGACTTAACTGATATTTATAGGACATTCCATCCAAGCAAAACAGAATACACATTTTTCTCAAGTGCTCATGGAACATTCTCCAGGATAGATCATATCTTGGGTCACAAATCAATCCTTGGTGAATTTAAGAAAATTGAAATTGTATCAAGTATCTTTTCTGACCACAATGCTATGAGACTAGACATCAATTACAGGAAAAGATCTGTAAAAAATACAAACACATGGAGGCTAAACAATACACTACTTAATAACAAAGTGATCACTGAAGAAATCAAAGAGGAAATTTAAAAATACCTAGAAACAAATGACAATGGAGACACGATGGCCCCAAACCTATGGGATGCAGCAAAAGCAGTTCTAAGAGGGAAGTTTATAGCAATACAATCCCACCTTAAGAAATAGGAAATATATCGAATAAACAACCTAACCTTGCACCTAAAGCAATTAGAGAAAGAAGAACAAAAACACCCCAAAGTTAGCAGAAGGAAAGAAATCATAAAAATCAGATCAGAAATAAATGAAGAAGAAATGAAGGAAACGATAGCAAAGATCAATAAAACTAAAAGCTGGTTCTTTGAGAAGATACACAAAATTGATAAACCAGTAGCCAGACTCATCAAGAAATAAAGGGAGAAGACTCAAATCAATAGAATTAGAAATGAAATAGGAGAAGTAACAACTGACACTGCAGAACTACAAAAGATCATGAGAGATTACTACAAGCAACTCTATGCCAATAAAATGGACAACCTGGAAGAAATGGACAAATTCTTAGAAATGCACAACCTGCCAAGACTGAATCACGAAGAAATAGAAAATATGAACAGACCAATCACAAGCACTGAAAGTGAAACTGTGATAAAAAATCTTCCAACAAACAAAAGCCCAGGACCAGATGGCTTCACGAGCGAATTCTATCAAACATTTAGAGAAGAGCTAACACCTATCCTTCTCAAACTCTTCTAAAATATAGCAGAGAGAGGAACACTCCCAAACTCAATCACCCACCATCACCTTGATACCAAAACCAGACAAGAATGTCACAAAGAAAGAAAACTACAGGCCAATATCACTGATGAACATAGATGCAAAAATCCTCAACAAAATACTAGCAAACAGAATGCAACAGCACATTAAAAGGATCATACACCATGATCAAGTGGGGTTTATTCCAGGAATGCAAGGATTCTTCAATATATGCAAATCAATCAAAGTGATACACCATATTAACAAATTGAAGGAGAAAAACCATATGATCATCTCAATAGATGCAGAGAAAGCTTTTGACATAATTCAACACCCATTTATGATAAAAACCCTGAAGAAAGTAGGCATAGAGGGAACTTTCCTCAACATAATAAAGGCCATATATGAGAAACCCACAGCCAACATCGTCCTCAATGGTGAAAAACTGAAACCATTTCCACTAAGATCAGGAAGAAGACAAGGTTGCCTACTCTCACCACTCTTATTCAACATAGTTTTGGATGCTTTAGTCACAGCAATCAGAGAAGGAAAGGAAATAAAAGGAATCCAAATTGGAAAAGAAGAAGTAAAGCTGTCACTCTTTGCAGATGACATGATACTATACATAGAGAATCCTAAAGATGCTACCAGAAAACTACTAGAGCTAATCAATGAATTTGGTAATGTAGCAGGATACAAAATTAATGCACAGAAATCTCTGGCATTCCTATCTACTAATGATGAAAAATCTGAAAGTGAAATCAAGGAAACACTCCCATTTACCATTGCAACAAAAAGAATAAAATATCTAGGAATAAACCTACCTAAGGAGACAAAAGACCTGTATGCAGAAAATTATAAGACACTGATGAAAGAAATTAAAGATGATACAAATAGATGGAGAGATATACCATGTTCTTGGATTGGAAGAATCAACATTGTGAAAATGACTCTACTACCCAAAGCAATCTACAGATTCAATGCAATCCCTATCAAACTACCACTGGCATTTTTCACAGAACTAGAACAAAAAATTTCACAATTTGTATGGAAACACAAAAGACCCCGAATAGCCAAAACAATCTTCAGAAAGAAAAATGGAGCTGGAGGAATCAGGCTCCCTGACTTCAGACTATACTACAAGGCTACAGTAATCAAGACAGTATGGTACTGGCACAAAAACAGAAAGATAGATCAATGGAACAGGATAGAAAGCCCAGAGATAAACCCACGCACATATGGTCACCTTATCTTTGATAAAGGAGGCAGGAATGTACAGTGGAGAAAGGACAGTCTCTTCAATAAGTGGTGCTGGGAAAACTGGACAGGGACATGTAAAAGTATGAGATTAGATCATTCCCTAACACCATATACAAAAATAAGCTCAAAATGGATAAAAGACCTAAACATAATGCCAGACATTATCAAACTCTTAGAGGAAAACATAGGCAGAACACTCTATGACATAAATCACAGCAAGATCCTTTTTGACCCACCTCCTAGAGAAATGGAAATAAAGACAAAAATAAACACATCGGACCTAATGAAACTTCAAAGCTTTTGTACAGCAAAGGAAACCATAAATAAGACCAAAAGACAACCCTCAGAATGGGAGAAAATATTTGCAAATGAAGCAACTGACAAAGGATTAATCTGCAAAATTTATAAGCAGCTCATGCAGCTCAATAACAAAAAAACAAACAACCCAATCCAAAAATGGGCAGAAGACCTAAATAGACATTCTCCACAGAAGATATACAGACTGCCAACAAACACATGAAAGGATGCTCAACATCTTTACTCATTAGAGAAATGCAAATCAAAACTACAATGAGATATCATCTCACACCAGTCAGAATGGCCATCATCCAAAAATCTAGAAACAATAAATGCTGGAGAGGCTGTGGTAAAAAGGGAACACTCTTGCACTGCTGTTGGGAATGTGAATTGGTACAGCCACTATGGAGAACAGTATGGAGGTTCCTTAAAAAACTACAAATAGAACTAACATATGACCCAGCAATCCCACTACTGGGCATATACCCTGAGAAAACCATAATTCAAAAAGAGTCATGTACCAAAATGTTCATAGCAGCCCTAGTTACAATACCCTGGAGATGGAAACAACCTAAGTGTCCATCATCGGATGAATGGATAAAGAAGATGTGGCACATATATACAATGGAATATTACTCAGCCATAAAAAGAAACAAAATTGAGCTATTTGTAATGAGGTGGATGGACCTAGAGTCTGTCATACAGAGTGAAGTAAGTCAGAAAGAGAAAGACAAATACTGTATGCTGACACATATATATGGAATTTAAGGGAAAAAAATGTTATGAAGAACATAGGGGTAAGACAGGAATAAAGACACAGACCTACTAGAGAATGGACTTGAGGATATGGGGAGGGGGAAGGGTAAGCTGTGACAAAGTGAAAGAGCGTCATAGACATATATACACTACCAAACGTAAGGTAGATAGCTAGTGGGAAGCAGCCGCATAGCACAGGGAGATCAGCTCGGTGCTTTGTGACCGCCTGGAGGGGTGGGATAGGGAGGGTGGGAGGGAGACGCAAAAAGGAGGGGATATGAGAACATATGTATATGTATAAGTGATTAAATTTGTTATAAAGCATAAACTAAAAAAAAACCTGGGAATAAAGTTGCCATATGATCCAGCAGTCCCACACTTGAGCATGTATCTAGAAAGACAAAAGCTCTAATTTGAAAATATACATGCACCCCAATGTTCATAGCAGCACTGTTTACAATAGCCAAGATGTGGAAGCAACCTAAGTGTCCATCAAGAGATGAAAGGATAGAGAAGTTGTGGTACATATATACAATGGAATACTACTCAGTTATAAAACAGAATGAAATAATGCCATTTGCAGCAACATGAAAGGACCTAGAGATTATCATACTAAATGAAGTCAGACAGAGAGATAAATATCATATGATATCACTTATATGTGGAATCTAAAAAACAATACAAATGAACTTATTTGCAAAATAGAAACAGACTCACAGACATAGAAAACAAATTTATAGTTACCGAAGGGGAAGGGGGAAAGGATAAATTGGGGGTATGGGATTAACAGGTGTACACTACCATATAAAAATAAAAAATAAATTTAAAAAAGATTCTTTAATTTAGGCGTCCTGGGATAGCAGCTCTTTTTAGGCCTGAGAAGGAACAGCTCAGGAGTGTACAACAATTTCAGATGAAACTAACATTCAATGACTATCTCTATACTGCTAGGTTGTTGACTTCTATTAATCACTATTCTCCTGGTTTTAGCTCTGATGTGGGGATTACAGAGGAGTCAACATTTAAATCTTCATAATCTGTGTATTTGTAGCATCAGTATCATTACTGACCCATAGTTTTTATGGTTTGGGAAGAGTTATTGATTTCATGTATCATGTAAAGGCTTCACAATGATGATAGGGCAATTAAGATTACAATAATGGCTGGTAAGTTGTTCAAATGTTCTCTACCTGTGCATCTGTTGTACTCATATGAGTTAGTTTAGTTGTCAATATTTGTGAAATAATATAGAGGACTAGAAAACTTCTTTTAAAAATCACTATTAATGTGTGTGATGAAAATGTAAAAGTTCTTCCTTAATCGGTGATGTTGTATCTTGAGAGCCTAGATGAAATTGATATGCCTTCGTGATATACACTATTTTAGCCTATAATTTCACTTTGAAAAATTTACATCACTTTTTACTTTTATCTCATTTATTGAGAAAGACATAATTGTTATGCTGTTGGCTTCAAACTGCTTGAAAAGGACTTGAGTCCTTCCTTATTTTACATTTACATAGGTAGGATCTTCAAATATAGGATATGGTGGAGGGCATCCGTGCAACCATTCTAGGTTAGGAGTAGCAGTTACCACTGCTGAGACTTCTCGTTTGGACACAAATGTTTTTCACAGTATGAAGATTATTAGCATTACTGCTGCTACTGAGATGAATGAGCCTAAAGACAAAATATTTCATGTTGTGTGTGTCTCAGAGGAATGTAGTAACCTCCCTGAGAGGCCAAGAAAGTGCTGCAGGAAGTCATACTTACTACTACAAATATACCTGTGAAGTGAGTTTTGCTACTGTTGAGTTAACTGTGTAACCTGAGAATAGTGGGAATCAGTGTAGGAAGCCTCCTATAATAGTGAAGACTGCTCCCATGGACACTACGTCATGGAAGTGTGCTACTACATAGTATGTATCCTGGAGGACAATGTCCGGGGATGAGTTGGCTAAGATGATTTCTGTCAAACCACCTACTGTAAAAAGGAAAATAAAGCCTAAAACTCATAATAGAGTGGGATCTCATATAATATTTACCTCTGTGAAGAGTTGCTAATCAGGGACTTCTCTGGTGATGCAGTGGTAAAGAATTGACCTGCCAATACAGGGGAAACGGGTTCGATCCCAGGTCCGGGAAGATTCCACATACCACGGAGCAAAAAGGCCATGCGCTACAACTGCTGAGCCTGCCCTCTAGAGCCTGCGAGCCACAATTACTCAGCCCGCACGCCAGAGCCCGTGCTCTGCAACAAGAGAAGCCACTGCAATGAAACGGCTGCACACCACAACGAAGAGTAGCTACCGCTCACCGCAACCATAGAAAGCCCATGTGCAGCAACCAAGTCCCAACACAGCCAAAAGAAGAAAAAAAAGAAAAATTAAAGAAAGAGTTGCTATCCCTATGGTAAACATAAGATGGGCCCACAAGAGAAATCCTAAAAAGCCAGTAGACATGACTCATACTATTCCCAAATAGCTGAAAGGCACTTTTCATCCTAAATATTATCTAATGATATGTGAGTTTATAACGAACCCTGGTAGGCCATGAATACAGACTTCAGGGTGACCAAATAATCAAAATAGGTGTTGGTATAGGATTCGGTCTCCTCCTGCAGTGTCAAAGAAAGTAGTGTTGAGATTTCTATCTCTTAACAGTGTGGCAATTCTGGCTGCTCGGACTGACATTGGTAATTATAGTAATATGACTATAGTTGGGGAAGATTAAACAAATAATGGTGTTTGGTATTGGGATATGACTGCTGGTTTTGTATGAAAGACTATAGTGGTAAAAGTAATAGCACCAAGAATTGAAGAGACAACTGCTAAATGTAAGGAGGAAATGGTTAGGTCGACAGAGGCTCCTGTGTGGGCCAGATTGCAGGCTAGAGGTGAATACACGGTTCCACTGGTACCAGAACCAGCTTCTAGTGTTGGTGATATGAGTAGGAGTAAGAATGATGGGGGAAATAGTCAAAAGTTTATATGATTTATTTGGGGAAATGTTACCTCAGTTGTCCTACCTACTAGTGGCCCAAGTCAGTTTTCAAACCCTGCAATATAATGGGTACAACTATAAAGAAAATTATTACAAGTGCAGGGACTGTTATGACTACCTTACAGATTTGGGCATCTCCAAGTAGTGCTCCAGGTTAGCATATCTCAGCCTGGATTAATATACTTAAAGTGCTGCCTGCTACTCCAGCTCAAGCACCAAATAGTAAATATAAAATGCCGATATCTTTGTGATTTGTTGAAAATAATCAGCAGTGTATGAACAGAGGTAAAATGACTGAGCTAGCTTTAGACTGTAAATGTAAAGACAGAGATTGAGCCCTCTTTCTCACAAACCCTGTGGTGATTCAACGAATTGAACTGTAATTTCAGAGAAGCAGCTTCAATTCTCCCAGAGATTTTCCTGCCTTTTTTCTCTTTTTTTCTTCCTCAAATGAAGGAGAAGCAGATTGAAGCCAGTTGACTAGAGGATTTGCCTGTTAACTAAAGTTTCCTGGGGTTAAAGCTCATCAATCTCCTAAAGATTTGGCTGAATTACAATGTTCGCTTTACATTCAATTGATGTAGGATGAAGTCTTGCAATCTTTATTTTTAGGAATTAAGTAAATTTTACTTGTTTAGGGTTACGAAAGCTCTTGGTCTGAACTGACCTAAATTCCTAGTCCAGCACTGATAGAATGGGTGTATGTGTAGGAATCATGTGGATATTATGATTGGTAATGATAGGAAGGTTATTTCTTTGTATGTTCAAATTGTTTTATTTTTCTGTTGTTTAATGAAGGGAACATAGCTAGTGATGTGGAGTATGTTAGCTGCAAGTAGAAATATATGTTGAGGATGGCTATGATGGCTTTCAGTGTTGGTAGAATGATGTTATCATTTTTGTTATCTCTTGGATAATTATTCATTTGGGTAAAAACCCTGATAGTGATGGGTGATGTCCTAATGATATGAGGACATGGTGAAGAAAAAGATTCTGATGAGAGGTGTTTTATCTCATGTGTGTGATAATGATACTCTTGTAGTACATGATCTGGGCATAAATAAGAAGCAGAGAGTGTTGTTATGATATAAATTAGTATGTTTAGGATTGTTATAATTGGAATATACTTTATAATGGCTGTTATTCATCCTATATGGGCAATTGATGAGGAGGGTGTAATTTTTTCCTGGTGAATATGGCTAAGTCTGCCTCAGCCTCCAGCTATGATTTATAATATCACTATGATTAATAGTATATTTAGGTTGATGGATGGTGACATGTGGTATAAAACTGATAGGGGTGCACTTTTGTCATGTAAATAGCATCAGGACTGCTGTTCATGGAATGCCTTGTGTTACTTCAGACACTCAGAAGTGAAATGGGGAAATTCCTACTTTTGTGACAAGGGTGATTTTCACGAGGGTGGATGCTGCTGGATTAAAGACTTTCCTTATTCTTTGTGTTCTTTGACCAGAGTATATTAGATTAATCATAATAGCCATTATAAGTAGTATTGATGTGGTGGATTCTTTTAGGAAATATTTGTTGGATGCTTCTGTAGCTTATGGGTTCGTGTTTTTTATTAGAATGGGATACCATTAACCAGTGTGAGCTTCTTATACAATTATATTTCCTGAGATAATAGTCAGTAGAATGATAGTAAAAACAATGAGAGTTTATTAGTACAGGAAGGATATATGACAACATTTTGGGGGTATGGGCCTGAACCTTACTTAGAGAACCTTACTATATAGCATGTGGTGTAATGTGGTAGCATGGAGAATGTAAAATTCTTAGGAAGAATTCAATTCCAGGAATAAGAGCATTGAAACTTCTATGATTTACTCTATCAAAGTAACTCTCTTGTCAGACATAATTCTTAAGTTTGTGGTGGGTTGCCTGGTATGATGACGGGTAGTGAAAACTCTCATATATGTCGGGCTAATGTTAATAGTAAAAAAAAAACTTTTTATAAGAGATATAGACGTTGATCATATCTACATTTTGGGTAGGATGCTCAAATTCATAGAAAGGAGATTGTTAGATGTGTTTTAATGATGACTTGGCCTGTATATAATTCTGGCACCTAGGGATTGCTGAATGCTCCTACAAATAGATTGTTGTGGAAATGTTTATTATAAGAAAATTGACAAATTCTCTAGGAAGGATGGGGCGAGTGGGCCTGCTACATTTTCTACACTGAAGACAATTACAGGTTTTGATTCTACTTCTGTTAAATCAAGTGGGGCTTCACTGGATTTCTGCTACTGTGGAGATAATCAAATTCTGGGTAGCCGTCAGGAGAAAATTAGTCATAGGTGTTCTCGTGTAATAAGTACTGTTGAAAGTGTAAATGATCCATTTATCAGTAAGGCTGAGAATAGAATAACTGGTACATTACTTCATATGAGATTGTATGTTCTACTGTCCCTAGAGCTCCAGTGAGTGAGTATTTTGAATCTGAAGCTCATCCAGATCAGAGGATGGAAAAAATGGCTAGGTGTGATATGGCTAATATAAATACTATGCCTACATTCATATGAATTAGTGGATAAGATATGGGAAGAAGAATTCATGTTGTGAGAGCCAAGGTTAAGGCTAGCATTGGGGCAATAATATATAAATTGATGATGTTGATGGACATAGTAGTTCTTTAATAAGGAATTTGAATGTCTCAGCAATGGTTTGTAATCATCCATGGGGGCTGATGATTGTTGGCTCTTTCTGGATTTGTATATAGCCTAGGATTTTCCATTTAGTTAATATGAGGAATGCTATGGTGAATTAAATTGGGTCATTTGTGAAAGAATGTTGATTATAAATGTATTCTTAGGAAGAGGACTTGAACCAGTGCAGATAAAGGTTTCAGTTTTACATAATTACTGGGCTCTGCCACCGTAACAAACCCTTTTCTACAGTAGGGTATGTATAAATTAATTGAATGTAGATTATATCATCATTTAGTTTGAAGACATTTTGTAAAGTAAGCCGTATTGCTCTTGTCCTTTCATACTGGGAGAAATCTGCAATAGACAGAAAGCAACCAGGATGACTCCAGTCTGAACTCAGATCACGTGAGACTTTAATCGTTGAACACACAGACAGTTAATAGCAGTTATACCATTGAAATGTCGTGATCCAGCATCAAGGTCATAAACCATATTGCTGATATGAACTCTAGGATACAATTACACTGTTATCCCTAGTAAAACTTGTTCCGTTGATCAGTATTTTAGAAGAACAGGTGATAAAGCATTTTGACTAGCTGGTCTAAATTTTAATCACTCAGAGGTGCTTTGATTCTCCAAAAAATAAGTGGCGCACGGACTCAAGGCACACCAGCTTCAGTAGTTGTGGCGTGCAGGCTCAGTAGTTGTAGCCCCCTGGCTTAGTTGCTCCGTGGCACGTGGGATCTTCCCAGACTGGGGATCAAACTCGTGTCCCCTGCATTGGCAGGCGAATTCTTAACCACTGCATCACCAGGGAAGTCCCAGAATTGCAGTCTCCCTTTTAATATACTTTAACCCCAAAGAATCCTTGGAAAATTGTTACAGAAAATAAGACAATAAAATATTGTAAGGACTATAACAGAAGCATATAGTACACAGTTCATATAGACACATCCCAAGCAGTTACAATGTATATTAAAAGGGAAACTGCAATTTTAAAGAATAAGATAAATTATACCGACAAACTCCCAATCTTTCCTGAAACATTGCAATCTGAAACCCTATTGTAGGAAGCAGAAGATTCCAGGAGGCATTCTACAAATGAAGGACTCTAAACCCTGTGGGTGGATACGGAATTCTGGAAGGAAGGTATCCTCACCCAAGGAGAGCAGGTTCCTATACTTCTCTAACATCACATCCCTGTACAATTCACATTGATCTTGGTCCAGGCATTCCCAGTCCTCTTGAGAGAAATGTATGGGCACATCCTGGAATGTCAGCAGTCCCTGAAATTAAAAGTACATATACCGTGGGGCCACGGGAAGAGTTCATAATGCGACCCAAGAAGAAAACGGCAAGTTAAGAGAACTGGTTTTAATTTACAAGAGTGTCTTCAATTATCCACTAATATATAGATATAGATATAGATATATACCTACTTTTTTTTGTTTAGAAAGTAAGTTTCTCTATCTTATTTCTAACTACAAGAAAAGAGTATGGCATATGATCCACAAAACCAGTATAGAGACTATACTTATCTGGAAAACAAATGATAAAATGATGGTTTCAACACAGGCATATGCATTTTTGAGTGTTTTATTTATATCAAAAGGGATAAAATGTGTGTATTTCTCGGGCAGAAAAGACATGTCGAGGTAGAAATGAACCTTTCAACTATTCATGGGTACAAAAGTACACTGGGGAGATTGGAAAAGTGCAGATGGTGATTCAGTAGGTCCGGTGGGCCTGAGTTCTATTTTTTTAACAAGCTCATTTTTAACTAGTGATGCCACAGTCTCTGATTCATTAACCACAACTGGGAATAACAGAGATATAATAAGGACAGGTAAAAATTCATAGTTAACTTTGAACTTAAAGTGTTTTATGCATTTTACACGTTTAATAGAATAGGAAGCACAGCAGCAACAATCATTTGTGAATTACTGTACAGTGCGTTTCTTTCTTTTTTTTGTAGGATTCCAGGAAAAAGGCCAAGGCTGCGGTCACAGGGGGCGGGGCCCTCAGGCCGGGACGGCCCTCCAGGAGCCCCAACGGGGCCCTGCGCTCCTGGCGGCTCCCATCCCCTGCCTCCCCGTTCCTCCCAGAAGGCCTCGGGGCAGAGCGGTCCCACCTCCTGCGCCCAGAACGGAGCCTGCATTTCCGCAGAGCTGGAACTCCCGGCTCGGGTTCTCTTCCCTCCGCCTTCACGGAACTGCCCCAGAGCCCGAGGGGAGGGCGGCCTCACTGAGGCTGCCGGCTCTGGAGGGGCCCCGGCGGCTGAAGCCTTGACAGTCGTGGGGACGGCGGGCCGGGTAAGTGGGCGCAGACCCTCCGCCTGGTCCGGTGCCCGGGCGGTAGCGCAAGACCAGGTTCTGAGGGGCAGGGGTTCACTGCCACCCGCCGCTGCTGTGCAGAAGGGGCGGCCTCCAGCGTCTGGTCCCAGGGAATTTCGGTCCCTCCTCTCGCCCCTGCGCCCGGCCTGGCTCGTGGGGCCTGGGGGGTGTGGGGAGGGGGTCGGCCTGAGCGTCCTGAGGGGAAACGGAGCAATGGAGGCGCAGGGTCCGGCTGCAGCGTCAGCGCCCCTCCTCCCGACTGCGGGGAAAGTGGCTGAAAACTCCTCCCAAGGCTCGCAGGCCCCTTATTCAGCCGAGTCCCTCTGTGCTCCTTCCTCCCTGAGCTAAAGTACCGGGGGTAGGGGACAGGGCAGGTGACTGGCGCAGGTAATGGGTACCATCAACAGGTGATTGTTAACTAAGGAAAACCAGCTCTCCCAACGTGAGGAATGTAGCGCTTTTCTTTGTATGCAAAGATGCCAGAGTGTGGGCTCACTGAATTCCTTCTTTTGATATGCACCTCAGCGCTCTGGGGCCTGCATATTCTGTATTTGCATATCCTGTGTTCCTCAGGGCCCGCACCTCACACTAGAGGGCTGCAAGGGCTGATGACTGTGACATCCTTTGTTTATTGAGATGGCAAGAAATATTCCATTTCTCACAGGCTTGAGGGGCACACAGTGAAAAGAGTAGGAGAATCTCACTCGGCGAACCAGATTGTGTACACCTAGGACAAACAATATTCTAATGATTACCCCCATTAAATAAATTGAAACAACGAACAAGAAGTAAAGTGAAATACACTTATGGGGGTTTTTCCTGGCACATTCCATTGTGATTTTCAACCTAGCAACAGGACTTCCAGAAAGGCTCTGCTGCCCTAGTAACCAGATTTGGGAATGGAGAAATGCTGCCACCTTGTGGCTGTTTCCCACAACAGCAGCTTTAACCCCAGTGCTAAAGGTCACTAAATATTCACACTCACTGCAGGCCTGTAAATGACACCTGCCCTCAAGAACAATCCTGGGGTCGAAAATCGACCAAAAAATTCAAAATGGGGCAACCTCCCAAGAAGACAACTTCAACAGGTTTATTGTACTCACTGTTTTTTTCTGTTTTTGTTTAACAGAAATTTAAAAAGGTGTGGAAAAACCTGAACATTAGGAATAATTAAAGACATGCAAATCCAAATTACAAAAACCTATCAGCTCACACCAGTCAGAATGGCCATCAGCAAAAATTCTGCAAACAATAAGTGCTGAAGAGGTTGTGGAGAAATGCCTACACTTGGTTCAACGTGGGACATGATAAGAGCCAGTAATGAAAACACAAAGGAGGTGCCTTGAGAAGGTAAATACTGAGCTACCATTCAATCAAGCATACCCACTACTGGGCCGATCGCCTGAGAGGATGAGAATCAAAAATCACAGGCTGGGCTTCACTGGTGGCGCAGTGGTTGAGAGTCCGCCTGCCGATGCAGGGGACATGGGTTCGTGCCCCGGACCGGGAAGATCCCACAAGCTGTTGAGCAGCTGGTCCCGTGAGCTATGGCTGCTGGGCCTGTGCGTTCGGAGCCTGTGCTCTGCAACGGGAGGGGCCACAGCAGTGAGAGGCCCACGTACCGCAAAAAAACAAAACAAAACAAAACAAAAAAAAACACAGGCTGACAATCCTGCACTCCAGGAATATTTACCATTGCCAACACCTGGAAGCAAAAAAAATGTCCATAAACAGAGGAATGCACAAAGGAGAAGTGGTCCATGTACACAGTGGAATATGTGTCCAATAAAAAAATATAAATTCAATTTAGAAAACAAAGATAAGTAAGGAGACATCAGCATTTGGGGGTTTTTCCAGGCACATACCACTCTAATTTATAACCGAGGAACACCACTGCCAGGAAGGTCTGTTTCCCTATTTACGAGATTGGGAAAAGCAGAAATGCTGCTGCCCTCTGGCCGTTACCTGCAACACCAGCTTTACAACCTGTGCTAAGAGTCACTTTATATGCACCAATACTGGAGGGCTGTAATGAATCCTGCCCTCAAAATGTCTTGGAGGTAATGGCCAAAATATTCAAAACGTCACACATACTTCAAGAAAACAATTTGAAGAGGTAAGCTATACTCACAGATTGAAGAAAAAAAGGACATGCCAGAAAGCTCAATTTCAAGGGATTATGAGACGCATGCAAATCCAACCACAAAGAGGTATCAGCTCACACTAGTCAGAATAAACATCAGCAAAAAAACTACAAACAATAAATGCTGAAGTTGTTGTGGAGAAGAGCATACCCTCAATTTTAAGTGGGACATAACCTGATAAGGGCCACTAATGAGAACGGAATGGAGGCGCCTTTACAAGGTAAACATTTTGCTGCCATATGATCCAGCATGCCCACTCCTGGGCCTATAACCTAAGAAGACAGAATTGGAAAGACACGGGCAGGCAAATGTGTATTGTTGCAGGATTACAATAGCCAAGACATGGAAGCAAGAAAAAAGTCCATCAACAAATGGGTGGACAAAGAAGAACTGGTACATGTAAAGACGGAATATTAGCCAAGGAAAAAAAGGACACAATGCCATTTGCAGCACTGTAGATGAGTCTAGAGGTAATCACGCAACTTGTAGTAAGTCAGAAAGAGAAAGACACGTATTGTATGATATCACTTATAGGTGTTACCTAAAAATTGACACCAGTGAAGATATTTCCACAGAGAAGGGCAATCACAGATTCATTAAACAGACTTATGGTTCACCAATGGAAATGTGTGAGGACTGGATACATTAGGATATTGGGGTTAACAGACATATACAAAAACAGGTGAAATATATAATCACCAAAGACCTATGGAATACCAAGAGAAGACTACTCAACATTCTGTCATAACGTACATGGGAAAAGGATCCCAGGAAGAACAGACATATGTATATGTGTAAAAGAACCACATCTTGCACACCAAGAACAAGCCAAACATTGTAATCAAACTTGCTGTGATAAAAAATAAAAATTCAATTAAAAAAACGAACAAGAAGTAGTGAGACATAAACTTAAGGGGCTTTTTCCTGGCACATTCCATTCTAAATTACAACCTAGAACACGACTTCCATTGAGGCTCTGTTGCCCTAGTAACCAGATTTGGTAAAGGAGAACTGCTGTCACCTTGTGGCCGTTTCACACAACAGCAGCTTTAATCCCAGCGCTAATGGTCAGTTGATATTCAAAATAATTGCAGGCCTGTAAATGACACCTGCCCTGAAAACAAATCCTGGGGTCATATATCGACCAAAAAATTCAAAAGTCGTCCACATATCGAAACGACAGTTTCAAGAGCATATTTTACGCACATTTGTCTTCTGATTCTTTTTCTTTCTTTCTTTTTTGTTAAAAAAATGGGAATGGAAAAAGTCTGGACATCAGGAATTAATAAAGCCATGAAAAACCAGTGTAAAAACGTTCACCTCACAGCCGTCAGAATGATCATCAGCAAGAAAAGTCTACAAAAAATAAATGCTGAAGGGGTTTTAGAGAACTGCATACCCTTTAGCTGCTTGTGGGGATGTAACCTGGTAACAGCCAGTACTGAGAACAGAATGGAGGTGCGTTTAAAGGTAAAAATAGAGCTATCATGTGATCTTGAAGGCCCACTGATGGGCCTATCACCTGAGTAGACCAGAATCAAAAAGACACAGGCTGGCAATCCTGCACTGCAGCAACATGTATGATAGCCAAGACCTGGAAGAAACCAAAATGTCCATCAACAGAAAAATGCACCAAGAAGAAGTCGTCCATGTACACAATGGAATATTAGCCAAGTAAAACCATGGAACAGTGCCATTGGTGCCACCATAGAAGGATCTAGAGATAATCACCCAACTTGAAGTAAGAAAGAAACCGAAAGACAGATATCCTATGACATCACTTATAGGTGTTACCTAAAAATTGATACCCATGAAATAATTTCCAAGAGAAGGACACGCATAGATTCAGAAAACCAAATTATGTTTAACCAAATGGAAAGGTGTAAGGAATGTATGAATTAGGATATGGGGGTTAACAGACATGTACTAATATATACGAAATATATAATCACAAAATACCTATGGAATACAAAAAGAGGTCTACTCAACACTATAATAACATACACAGGATAGGATTGAAAGAGGAATAGACAGTAACATTGATATGATGAACCAGAAACTGTACACCTAGGAGAATCTACATTTTTATCAAATTTGCTCTGATAATTAATAAAACTTAAATTGAAAAACAAACAACAATTTAGGAGATATAAGCTGTTGGGGGTTTGCGCTGGCACATTCCACTCTAATTTGCAGCTTACTAACACGATTTCCAGGAAAGCTCTGTTGCCCAAAAACCCAGAGTTGGAAATGTAGAAATGCTGCCGCCTTGTGGCCGTTTTCCGCAAGAGTGGCTTTAAACCCACAGCTAACGGTCACTAAACATTCACAAGGACTCAGGGCTGTAAAGGACACCTGCCGTCAAAAAATGTCCTAAGGTAGGGGGCTTCCCTGGTGGCGCAGTGGTTAACAATCTGCCTGCCAATGCAGGGGACATGGGTTCGAGCCCTGGTCCGGGAAGATCCCACATGCCATGGAGCAACTAAGCCTGTGCTCCACAACTACTGAGCCTGCACTCTAGAGCCCACGAGCCACAACTGCTGAAGCCCACCCGCCTAGAGCTCGTGCTCTGCAACAAGAGAAGCCACCGCAATGAGAAGCCCGTGCACCGCAACGAAGATTAGCCCCCACTCGCCACAACTAGAGAAAGCCTGTGTGCAGCAACGAAGACCTAACACAGCCAAAAATAAAGTAAAATTAAAAAAAAAAAGTCCTAAGGTAGGGAATGGCCAAAAAAATTCAAAACTTGAAAATTTTTCAAGGAGATAGTATGGAGAGGTAAGTTTTACTCACTCATTTTCAAAAAAGAGGAAAATGGATAAAAGTTCAACATCAGGAATTATTAGACTCCTGCAAATCTAACCTCCAAAAAGATTTCAACTCACACATGTCTACTACCATCAGCAAAAAGTCTACAAACAATAAATGCTGAAGGGGTTTTAGAGAACTGTGAACCCTCTAGCTGCTGGTGAGATGTAAAGTGGTAACAGCCAATAATGAGAACAGAAAGGAGCTGCGTTTAAAAGTAACAATTGAGGGCCTCCCTGGTGGCGCAGTGGTTGAGAGTCCGCCTGCCGATGCAGGGGATACGGGTTCGTGACCCGGTCTGGGAGGATCCCATATGCCGCGGAGCGGCTGGGCCCGTGAGCCATGGCCGCTGGGCCTGCGCATCCGGAGCCTGTGCTCCGCAACGGGAGAGGCCACAACAGTGAGAGGCCCGCATACCGCAAAAAAAAAAAAAAAAAAAAAAGTAACAATTGAGCCGCCATTCCTTTCAGCAGGCCCAACGCTGAGACTCGCACCTGAGAAGACCAGAATAGAGAAGGCAAAGGCTTCAACAGCTGCACTGCAGGAATTTTCACAATAGCCAAGAAATGGAAGCAACCAAAATGTCCATCACCAGATGAGTGGATAAAGAAGAAATGGTCTATGTACACAATGGAATATTAGCCATGGAAAACAATGAAACACTGCTCTTTGAGGTACCATAGATGAGCCTAGAGATAATCACTGAACATGAGGTAAATCGGAAAGCAGAAGACATATCCTATGATATCACTTAAAGGCATTATCTAACAATGGACACAAATGAACATATTTCAGCAGAGAAAGACACTCACAGACTTAGAAAACAAACTATGTTTACCTAAAAGGAAAGGTGAGGGGAATGGAAAAATTAAGATTAGGGTTACCATACGTGTACAAATACCTATTAAATACATATATCAAAAAGACCGACCATATAGCAGGGGAGGTCTATGGAACTCTGCAATAATTTACATGGGAAGTGGATCTGTATATGAATATATATATATATACATATATATATATACACACACACACACACATATATATATATATGTAATGTACAAATGAACAAGATTGTGTACACCTAGGACAAACAATATTTTAATCATTACCCCGATTAAAAAAATTAAAACAACGAACAAGAAGTAATGTGACATAAATTTATGGGGGTTTCTCCTGGCACATTCCATTTTAATTTACAACCTAGGATCAGGACTTCCAGAAAGGCTCTTCTGCCCTAGTAACCAGATTTGGGAATGGAGAAATGCTGCCGCCTTGTGGCCGTTTCCCACAACAGCAGCTTTAATCCCAGCGCTAATGGTCAGTTGATATTCAAAATAATTGCAGGCCTGTAAATGACACCTGCCCTGAAAACAAATCCTGGGGTCGTATATCGACCAAAAAACTAAAAGACGTTCACATTTCAAAACGACAGTTTCAAGAGGCATATTTTACGCACATTTGTCTTCTGATTCTTTTTCTTTCTTTCTTTTTTGTTAAAAAAAAAAACGGGAATGGAAAAAGTCTGGACATCAGGAATTAATAAAGCCATGCAAATCCAGTGTAAAAACGTTCACCTCACAGCCGTCAGAATGATCATCAGCAAGAAAAGTCTACAAAAAATAAATGCTGAAGGGGTTTTAGAGAACTTCGTACCTTTTAGCTGCTGGTGGGATGTAACCTGGTAACAGCCAGTAGTGAGAACAGAATGGAGGTGCGTTTAAGGGTAAAAGTGGAGCTACCATTCCATTCAGCAGGCCCACCACTGAGCCTCTCACCTGAGAAGTCCAGAGTCGAGAAGGCACAGGCTGGCAATCCTGCACTGCAGCAACCTGTATCATAGCCAAGACCTGGAAGAAACCAAAATGTCCATCAACAGAAAAATGCACCAAGAAGAACTCGTCCATGTACATAATGGAATATTAGCCATGAAAAAGCATGGAACAGTGCCGTTGGCACCACGATAGAAGGGTCTAGAGATAATCACCCAACTTGAAGTAAGAAAGAAACCGAAAGACAGATATCCTATGACATCGCTTATAGGTGTTACCTAAAAATTGATACCCATGAAATAATTTCCAAGAGAAGGACACGCATAGATTCAGAAAACCAAATTATGTTTAACCAAATGGAAAGGTGTAAGGAATGTATGAATTAGGATATGGGGGTTAACAGACATGTACTAATATATACGAAATATATAATCACAAAATACCTATGGAATACAAAAAGAGGTCTACTCAACACTATAATAACATACACAGGATAGGATTGAAAGAGGAATAGACAGTAACATTGATATGATGAACCAGAAACTGTACACCTAGGAGAATCTACATTTTTATCAAATTTGCTCTGATAATTAATAAAACTTAAATTGAAAAACAAACAACAATTTAGGAGATATAAGCTGTTGGGGGTTTGCGCTGGCACATTCCACTCTAATTTGCAGCTTACTAACACGATTTCCAGGAAAGCTCTGTTGCCCAAAAACCCAGAGTTGGAAATGTAGAAATGCTGCCGCCTTGTGGCCGTTTTCCGCAAGAGCGGCTTTAAACCCACAGCTAATGGTCACTTAACATTCACAAGGACTCAGGGCTGTAAAGGACACCTGCCATAAACAATTGTGCGGAGGTAGGGAAGGGCCAAAAATATTCACAATGTTGAAAGCTTTCAAAAAGATAGTATGAAGAGGTAAGTTTTACACACTCTTTTTTTTTTTTTTTTTTTTTTTTTTCTTTTTGCGGTATGCGGGCCTCTCACTGTTGTGGCCTCTCCCGTTGCGGAGCACAGGCTCCGGATGCGCAGGCCCAGCGGCCATGGCTCACGGGCCCAGCCGCTCCGCGGCATATGGGATCCTCCCAGACCGGGGCACGAACCCGTATCCCCTGCATCGGCAGGCGGACTCTCAACCACTGCGCCACCAGGGAGGCCCTACACACTCTTTTTTTAAAAAAAAGGAAAATGGATAAAAGCTCAACATCAGGAATTATTAGACTCATGCAAATCTAATCTATGAAAAGGTTTCAACTCACATCAGTCGAATGACCATCAACAAAATGTCTACAAACAATAAATGCTGAAGGGGTTTTAGAGAACTGTGTACCCTCTAGCTGCTGGTGATATATAAAGTGGTAAGATCCAGTAATGAGAACAGAAAGGACATGCATTTAAAAGTAAAAATTGAGATGCCATTCGATCCAGCACGCCCATCACTGGGCCTATCACCTAAGAGCCGACTCGAGAAGACACAGGCTGACAAAGGTGTACTGAAGCAATATTCAAAATAGCCAAGACATGGAAGCAGCCAAAATGTCAATCAACAGATAAATGGACAAAGAAGTAGTGGTACATGTACCTAATGGAAGATTAGCTTTCGATAAAAATGAATGCTGTTTTCATGACTACAGGTGAGTCTAGAAATAATCATATTATGTTAAATAATCATATTACGTTAACATAATATGATATAATTTATAGATGTTATCTTAAGATTCTTACCAATGAACGTATTTCCAAAGGAAAAGACACTCAGAGACGTATAAAACAAACTAATGGTTAACCAAAATGAAAGGTGGGAGGATGGTTAAATTAGGATTATGGGGTTAACATACATAATGTATGTTACATGTATATAAACTTATAATATAAAAATATATAAATTATATAATCACTAATACATATAAATTATATAATCACCAAACACCTACCAAATACCAAGGGGGGGTCTACTCAACACTCTGTAATAACCTACACTGTAAGCGGATCCAAAGATGAACAAATATATGTATGAAAAACTGATCAGAATGGGTACATCCAGAGAATCACAACACTCTAATAAAATTGACTCTGATAGGGGCTGCCCTGGTGGCACAGTTGTTGAGAATCTGCCTGCCAATGCAGGGGACATGGGTTCAAGCTCTGGTCTGGGAGGATCCCACATGCCGCAGAGCAACTAGGCCCGTGAGCCACAACTACTGAGCCTGAGCGTCTGAAGCCTATGCTCCACAACAAGAGAGGCCGCAATAGTGAGAGGCCTGAGCACTGCGATGAAGAATGGCCCCCGCTTGCCGCAACTAGAGAAAGCCCTCGCACAGAAACGAAGACACAACACAGCCATAAATAAATAAATAAATAAATAAATAAATAAATAAATAAATAAATAAATAAATAAATATTAAAGGCAAATAAGAAAGGGGAAATTGTAGATAGAGTAAGGATCTAGTTTTAAAAAATTTAGTCCCATAAAAAACATAAAATAAATTTAAAAAACAAACATAAGTAGGAAACATAAGCTTTTGGGAATTTGTCCTGGAACATTCCACTACAATTTTCAACCTAGGAACACAACTTCCAGGAAGCCTCTTCTGCCCTTGTAACCAAAGCTGGGAACGTAGAAATCTGCTGCCTTGTGGCCAATTCCCGCAACAGCAGCTTTAATCTCAGTGCTATTGGTCACTTAATATTCACAAGGACTGCAGGGCTTTAAATGACACCTGCCCTCAAAAAAAATATCCTGCGGTCAGGAATGGACATTAATAGGCAAAACAGTAGAAAATCCGGAGAAGACAATTTCAAGAGGTAAATTTCCTCACAGTGTTTTTTTTTAAAAGGACATGAAAAAATGTTCATCAAGAATTATTAGGGGGCTTCTCTGGTGGCGCAGTGGTTGAGAGTCCACCTGCCGATGCAGGGGACATGGGTTCGTGCCCCGGTCCGGGAAGATCCCACATGCCACGGAGCGGCTGGGCCCGTGAGCCATGGCCGCTGAGCCTGCGCGTCCGGAGCCTGTGCTCCGCAACGGGAGAGGCCACAACAGTGAGAGGCCCACGTACCGCAAAAAAAAAAAAAAAAAGAATTATTAGGGACATGCAAATTTAAACTACAAAAAGGTATCACCTCACAATAGTCTGAATGGCCATCAGAGAAAAATGTCTGCAAACAATAAATGCTGAATGGGTTTCCAAGAATAGATACACTCCTATGCAGTTGCTAGGTTGTAAACTGGTAAAAGCCACTAATCAGAACAGAATGAAGGTGCCTTTGAAAGGTAACAATTGAGCTACTATGTGATCCTGCCAAACCACTAATGGGCCTGTAACCCGAGAACACCAGAATTCAGAAAGACACAGGTACCCAAAAGTGCTCTTCAGCGATACTTACAATAGCTAGACATGGATGCAAGCAAAATGTCCAAGTACAGATGAATGGACGAAGAAGTGGTACATGTACACAATTGAATATTAGCCATGGAAAAGATGAAGCAATGCCTTTTGTAGCACCACTGATGAACCTAGGGGTAATCATACTATGTAAAGTAAGTCACAGAAAGAAAGACAAATATCCAATGATATCATTTACTAGTGTTATCTAAAAATTGATGCCCATGAACATATTTCCACTGAGAAAGACTCATACAGACTTTGAAAAAGGTGAAAGGAATGGAAAAATTAGGATGTTGGGGTTAACATGCATTTAATAATTCATATAAAATATATAATCAAGAAGGATCTACTGGATGCCAAGGGAGGTCTACTCAACTCTCTCTAATGACCAAGATGGGAAAGAATCTAAACCTGATTAGATATATGTATACATATGAATGAACCAGATTCTGTACACCTAGAACAAACACAACATTGTAATCAAATTTACTCTGATAAGAAATAAAAATTAAATTAAACAAGAAGTAATGTGACACAAGATTTTGGGTATTTGTCCTGGCACTTTACACTCCCAATTTACAACCTAGGAAGAGGAATTCCACTAAGCCTCTGTTTTCCCTAGCAATCAAGTTGAGTATGAATAAATTCCGCTGCCTTATTGCCCTTTACTGCAACTGCAACTTTAAAAACAATGCTATGGGTACTTAATATTCACAGGGATGGTTGGGCTGTAAATGACACCCACAATCAGGAAATGTCCAGGGGTAGGTAAGCAAAATAAATTCCAAAGGAACAGACTTTCAAGATCCTATTTCAATAGGTAAATTTTACACTGTTTAAAAGAAAAGCACTTGATAAGATGCTCTAATTCCTGTATTATTAGCATCTTGGAAATCAAAACTACAATGAGGGATCACTTCACATGAGTAAGAATAGCCATCATTGAAAAGTCTACAAACAATAAATGCTTGAGAGGTTGTAGAAAAAAGGGAACCCTCCTATGCTGCTGTTGGGATCTAACGTGGTAACAGCCACTATAAATAACAGTATGGAGGTGCCTTTACTAGGTAAAATTAGAGGTACCATATGATCCAGCAGTCCCACTCCCAGGCGTATAACAGGAGAAAACCAGAATTGGAAAACACACATGCACCCATATGTGTACTGCAGCACAATTTACAATGTCTAAGACATGGAAGCAACCAAAATATCCATCAGCAGATGGATGGATAGAGAAGTGGTACATGTTCACAGTGAAATATTACTCAGAAATGAAAAAGAATGAAGGAATTCCATTTGCAGCATCATGGATAGAATTAGAGATAATCATACTAAGTGAAGTAAGTCAGAAAGAGAAAGTCAAATATCATATGGCACTACTTATAGCTGAAATTTAAAAACTGATACCAATGAACTAATTTACAAGAGAGAAACAGGGACTTTCCAGGTGGTCCAATGGTTAAGAATCTGAGCTTCCACTTCAGGGGGCATGGGTTCAATCCCTAGTGTTGGGAGAACTAATATCATGCATGCCTCACAGTACAGCCAAACAAATAAAATAAAAGAGAGAGAAACAGACTCACAGACTTAGAAAACAAACTTATGGTTACCCAATGAGAAAGGTGGGCAGAAGGAATAAATCAGGAGGCTGGGAAAAATATTTACACACTAATACATATAAAATAGATTATCAACAAGGACCTACTGTATAACAAAGGGAAGTCTACTCAACACTCTCTAATAACCTATATGGGAAAAGAATGTGAAGATGAATAGACATATGAATATACATAACCAAACAAGATTCTGTATGCCTACCAAAAACAGAATATTTTAAACCAACTTTACTCCAATAAAAAAGAAAAAAATAAAACAAAAACAAGAAGTAACAAACCAGAAGATTTTGGGTGTTTTTTCTGCCACAGCCCACACCAATTTACAATCCAGGAGCCCGTCTTCCACAGTGGGTCTGGTTACCCAAGTAACCAGAGAGGGGCATGAAGGAAATCCTACCATCTGTGCCCATTTCCACAACAGCAACTTTAAAACATGTGCTTATGGGCACTTAATATTCACAAGGACTGCCAGGGTGTAAATGACACCTGCCCTTAACAAATATCCTGTGGTAGTTATTGAACAAAAATTCAAAATAGTCAGACTTTCAAAAAGCCAATGTCAACTGTAACTTTTTCTCACAGTGTTTAAAAAAAACACATGCAAATATGCTCAAAATCTCGAATTATTAGACACATGCAAATCAAAACTACAACAAGGTATCACCTCGCACAGTCAGAATGGCCATCATCAAACAGTTTACAAACCATAAATGCTGGAGAGAACATGGAGAAAAGGGAACCCTCCGATGCTGTTGGTGAGATGTAAGCTGGTAACAGCCACTATAAAGCACAGTATGGAGATGTCTTCAAAAAGTAAAAATAGAGCTACCATACCATCCAGCAGTCCTACTTCTGGGTGTACATCTGCAGAAAGCCAGAATTCAAAAAGACAAATGCACCCAAACCCAAACATGCACTGCAACACTATTTACAATAGCCAAGACATGGAGGCAACCAAAATGTCCATCAACAGATGAATGGATAATGAAGAAGTGGTACATGTACACAATCAAATATTACTCAGAAATGAAAAAGCATGATCATCTCTAGGTCCATTCCTGTTGCTTCAAATGGCATTGTTTCATTCTAAGTGAAGTAGGTCAGATAGATAAAGACAGATATCATATGATATCACTTATAGTGGAGTCTAAAAAACGATAGAAATGAACAAATGTATAAAACAGAAACAAACCAACAGACTTCAGATATCCTTCAGGGAGAAAAAATTTTAAATCTGTTACCAATCATTAAATATCAACCTGAAAAATGTAAGCAATAAATAACATTGTAAAGGTATTAATTCTCCCCAAATTAACCTATACCAGGCATTAGCAAACTAAACCTGGAGATCACACCAGGCCTATCACCTTCTTTTGTAAATTAAATTTAATGAATGATCCACAAGAAAACCCATAATGAGACGTCAGGTCACACCTCTCAACGTGGCTATTATTCTAAAGTCTACAAATATGAAATGTTGTTCATGACATGGAGAAGGGAATCCTAGTACACTGTTGGTGGGATTGTAAATTGGTACACCCATTATGAAAAGAATATGGAGGTCCTGAGAAAAGCTACAAGTAGAACTATCATATTAGCCAACAATTCCATTGCTTGGTATATGTCCAAAGAAAATGAAGACACCAATGCATCCCAATGTGCATAGCAGCATTATTTACAATTGCCAACATATGGAAGCAAACTAAACGTCCATCAACAGATGAGTGGATAAAGAAGATGTGGTATGTATACACAATATACTATTACTCAGCCATTAAAAAGTATCAAATTCTGCTATTTGCAACAACGTGGATAGGCCTAGAATATTTATACCTACTTAAATAAGTTAGAGAAAGACAAATACTCTATGTTCTCACTTCTCTGTAGAATCTAAAAATGCAAGAAAGGAATGTATATAACAAAACAGAAATAGACTCACAGAGAACAAATTAGTAGTTACTGGTGGGGCTAGTGAAGGGGGGAGGGAAAGACAGTAGTCTGTTTCTCTAAATCCAGTACCCCTATGTATGAAATAAACAAACAAGGATATATAGTACAACACAGGGAAATATAGCCATTATTTTGTAATCACTTTAGTGGAGCATGATCTATAAAAATATTCAATCCATACATTGTACCCCTGAGACTAGTGTAATATTGTAAATCAACTATACTTCAATTTAAATAATCCATAGGGTGGCTGAATGGATTAAAGAAAGTTCAATTATACTGTGTACAAGAGATTCATGTTAACTTCTAATCCATATATAGCATAAAATAGAATGATTGGGGAAAAAAATACTCCATGAAAATGATACTTGCCTGACTAGTCTATTATGAGGTAAAAAAGACTTGAAATCAAACCTCTCAAAGGAAAGAAGGTTATCATATAATGATAAATGGATTAATTCATCAAGAAATCATGACAATTATAAATACGTATGTATCCAGCTTTGGAGCCTCTCAACATATAAAGAATATATTAACCCACGTGAAGGGGAAAATGTGCAGAAATAAAATAATGGTAAGAAACATCGGTACCCAACTTTCAACACTGTATAGATCATCCGGACAGAATATCAACCAGGAAACACTGAACTTGAACACACACTTGATATCAAATGAACCTAACATACATCTACAGTATATTCCACTCAACAGCAGCAAACTTTCCATTGTTCTTAAGTACACATAGAACATTGCCTAGGGTAGATCCTATGTTAAGCCACAAAACAAGTCTTCAAAAATCCAAAAATATTGAAATCATATCAAGGATCATTTCCAACCACAATGGTATGAAACTGAAATTCAATATTAAAAAGAATAATTGAAAATTCAAGAACACTTAGAAATTGAACAATAAGCTCCTGCATAGCCAATGCATACAGGAATAAATCAAAAGGCAAATTTAAAAGAAATCTTAAAGCAAACAAAATTGGAAACACAAAGTTCCTAAATTTATGGAATACAGGAAAAAGACCGCAAATCAAAGAGTTATGTTTACAGTAATAAATGCATATATTTTCAAAGAATTCTTGAGAGGGGATCACGATGATAGAGTGGAAGATACTGAGCTCCCCTCCTGCCACGGGCACACCCAAATTACAACAACTTACATGGAAATTATCTCTGAAGACTAGCAGGGAACGTTTTCCACAACTAAACATATAAGGAAGGAGAAACCACAAGGCAGGTAGGAAGACTGGAAACACAGTCTAATTGGAACCCACACGTGGAGCACAGTGACCCACAGCTGGAAGATATCACAATTGCATAGGTCCTCCACATGGAGGGAAGGGTCTAAGCCTGGCATCAGGCTGCTCAGCCCAGGGTTCCTGCACTGGAAGAAAAGAACACAGCAGGTCTGGCTTTGAAAACCTTCAGGGCTTATTTTCAGGAAAGCTGGAGGCTAAAGAAAACTGAGACTTTGCTCTCATAGGGCACACACAAATCTCACATGTTCTCAGTCCCTGTGCGAAATAGTGTGAAAGACACGTGATTCAGACCCACTTGCTAATCTCAGAGAGCTTCTTGGAAAGGCAAGAGGCACCTGGGACTCCCACTAGGAACTGAGACATTGGCAAGCAACATTTTAGAGTCTTCCCTGGAACTGATTAGAATCAGGGGTCTGCCCCATCTACCACGAGGCCCATAGCACTCCTGCACCAGAAGGCCTCGCAACCAGACACACTGGGGGCCTACCCTGTCTGCCTGTGCACCTGGAGCACCACACAGCCACCCATAATGGAGGGCTGCCTTGGCTATCAGCACACCCATGGCAATCACATACTGCAGGGGCTCACAGCCATTTAGGCCAGGGTCCAACATCGCCTACCAGCTTGTCTACAGCAGTTGGCCCTGCTGTAAGAGAAAGATGTGTGCAGACCACACAGAGGACACCCATGGATCATGTGGCTCTGCTGGCCAGAGGACAATGTGCTGCTGGGCCCTATCAGTCATCTCCTATATAAGACCACTTCTCTGAGACCCAGGAATGTAACAACCTGAACCTAATGAATAGAAATGCACAGAGAATTAGGAAACATAGGGAAATAGAGGAATATGTTACAAATGAAGTAATAAGACATGACATCAGAAAAAGAACTGAATAAAACAGGGATAAACATTCTACCTGATAAAAAAAAGTGTTCACAGTAGTGATTATAAAGATGCTCACCCAAGTCAGGAGAAGAATAGATGGACATAGTGAGAATTTCAACAAAGAGTAATAACATGTCAAAAAGAACCAAACATTGAACAGTACAATAAAAGAGCTTAAAATACACACACACACACACACACACACACGTGCGTGAGAGAAGCCACATTATATTATATGATACAGAAGAACAGATCAGTGAAATGGAAAACAGAGTAGTGAAAATCACCCAAACTGAATAGCACAAAGAAAAAACAATTAAGACTATAGGTAAAGGGACCTCTGAGACAACATCAAGAATATTAACATGAGCATTAGAGGGACCCCAGAATGAGAAGAAGAAAGAAATGGGCAGAGAAATTATTAGAGGATATAGTAACTGATAACTTTCCTAACCTGGGGAAGGAAACACACATCCAGGTCCAGGAAACACAGAGTCCCAAACAAGATGAAGACAAACAGGTCCACACCAAGACACATAAAGAGCCCAAAATTTAAAACTTTTAAAAATTAAAGAGGGATCACAGAAGCAGTGAAATAAAAGGGTCTAGTTATATTCAAGGTACTCCCATAAGACTGTCAGATGACTTCTCAGCAGAATTTGCAGACTAGGAAGGAATGATAGGATATAGTCAATGGGCTAAAAGGAAAAAGTCTACAACAGGAATACTCTACCAGCAAGATTATGATTCAGAATTGAAGGAGAGTGCTTCCCTGATGGCACAGTGGTTGAGAATCTGCCTGCCAATGCAGGGGACACAGGTTCGAGCCCTGATCCAGGAAGATCCTACATGCCAGAGAGCAACTAAGCCTGTGTGCCACAACTACTGAGCCTGTGCTCTAGAGCCCATGAGCTACAACTACTGAGCCTGCAAGCCACAACTACTGAAGCCTGAGCACCTAGAACCCATGTTCCACAACAAGAAGAGCCACCACAATGAGAAGCCCATGCACCACAACGAAGAGTAGCCTCCACTTGCCACACTAGAGAAAAACCCATGCACTGCAATGAAGACCTAACGCAGCCAAAAATAAATAAATAAATAAATTTATGGGGGGAAAAAAGAATTGAAGGAGAGATCAAGAGTTTCTCAGACTAGCAAAAGCTAAAAGAGTTCATCACTAATAAACCAGCCTTATATGCAACATTGAAGGAATTTACTTAAGCTTAAAAGAAGTCTCACTAATTATTGACAGTAACAAGAAAACAAACAAAAGTAAAAATCTCACTGCAAAAAGTATACATAGAGTAAGGGTAGTAGATCAAACATTTATTAAGCTTCTGTAAAGAATAAAAGACAATAGTAGTATGTTTTTTTAAAAAGAGAGGGCCTAGGGCTTCCCTGGTGGCGCAGTGGTTGGGAGTCCACCTGCCGATGCAGGGGACACGGGTTTGTGCCCCAGTCCAGGAGGATCCCACGTGCCACGGAGCAGCTGGGCCTGTGGGCCATGGCTGCTGAGCCTGCGCATCCGGAGCCTGTGCTCCGCAATGGGAGAGGCCACGGCAGTGAGAGGCCCGCGTACCACAAAAAAAATAATAATAATTTTAAAAAATAATAATAATAAAAAGAGAGGGCCCAAATAAATCAGAAATGAAACTGATGATGTTACAACAGACAACACAGAAATACAAAGTATCCTAAGATACACACGGGGTAACTCAGGGCTCAGACTGGACAGAGCCCACTCTCCATTCCCCTGTACGTGACTTACAGGAGCCTCAGGAACTGAGGAGGGGGTCCCTGAGGGGAGGTACAAGATAGAAGATGTTAGGTTTTAACCTGACTGTATTTATGTTAAACGTGCTTGAACTATATTCACATGAGATGGTTTTGTCCTGTATGTACATCGGCACCTCTCGTCGGAACTGCAGATCTTTGGCTTCACCACCTCCACTGACAACATTAGCTTCACCTGCTGTGGACCGTCTCCTATAGGATTTCCAGAACC
This sequence comes from Mesoplodon bidens, assembly GCF_964165515.1. Lineage (NCBI taxonomy): Eukaryota > Metazoa > Chordata > Mammalia > Artiodactyla > Ziphiidae > Mesoplodon > Mesoplodon bidens. The sequence continues at coordinate 28,751,376 of NC_138167.1, forward strand.
ACATAGCATCGAAGCTTCACAGGACCCAGAGTCTGTGAGACTCCACTCAGAGTCTCAGAGTCTCAACTCCACTCAGAGACCTAGAGTCACAACAGAGACTCCACTCTTGGAGGGCACACAACAGTAGTGTGCACATCAGGACCAAAGGGAAGGAGCAGTGACCCCATAGGAGACTGAGAAGACCTACCTACTAGTTTTAGAGGGTCTCCTGCAGAGGTGGGGGTTGACTGTGGCTCACCATGGGGAGAAGGACACTGGCAGCAGAAGTTCTGGGAAGTCCTCCTTGGCATGAGCCCTCCCAGAGTCCACCATTAGCCCCACCAAAGAGCCAGGTAGGCTCCAGTGCTGGGTCGCCTCAGGCCAAACAACCAACAGAGAGGGAACTCAGCCTCATGCATCAGCAGACAAGCGGATTAAAGTTTTATTGAGCCCTGCCCACCAGAGCAACACCCAGCTCTACCCACCACCAGTCTTTCACATCAGGAAGGTTGCACAAGCCTCTAAGACAGACTCATCCACCAGAGGACAGACAGAAGAAGCAAGAAGAACTACAATTCTGCAGCCTATGGAAGGAAAACCACATTCAGAAAGACAGACAAAATGAAAAGGCAGAGGAATTTGTACCAGATGAAGGAACAAGATAAAACCCCAGAAAAACAACTAAATGAGGTGGAGATAGGCAACGTTCCAGAAAAAGAATTCAGAATAATGATAATGAAGATGATCCAAGACCTTGGAAAAAGAATGGAGGCAAAGATCAAGAAGATGCAAGAAATGCTTAACAAAGACCTAGAAGAATTAAAGAACAAACAAACAGAGATGAACAACACAATAACTGAAATGAAAAATACACTAGAAGGAATCAATAGCAGAATAACTGAGGCAGAAGAACAGATAAGTGACCTGGAAGACAGAAAGGTGGAATTCACTGCTGCAGAACAGAATAAAGAAAAAAGAATGAAAAGAAATGAAGACAGCCTAAGAGACCTCTGGGACAACATTAAACACAACAACATTTACATTATAGGGGTCCCAGAAGGAGAAAAGAGAGAGAAAGGACCCAAGAAAATATTTTAAGAGATTATAGTCAAAAACTTCCCTAGCGTGGGAAAGGAAATAGCCACCCAAGTCCAGGAAGTGCAGAGAGTCTCAGACAGGATAAACCCAAGGAGAAAAATGCCAAGACACATAGCAATCAAATTGACAAAAATTAAAGACAAAGAAAAAATAATTAAAAGCAACAAGGGAAAAATGACAAATAACATACAAGGGAACTCCCATAAGGTTAACAGCTGATTTCTCAGCAGAAACTCTACAAACCAGAAGGGAGTGGCATGATATATTTAAAGTGATGAAAGGGAAGAACCTACAACCAAGAGAACTGTACCCAGCAAGGATCTCATTCAGATTCGATGGAAAAATCAAAAGATAAACAGACAAGCAAAAGCTAAGAGAACTCAGCACCACCAAACCAGCTCTACAACAAATGCTAAAGGAACCTCTCTAAGTGGGAAACACAAGAGAAGAAAAGGATCTACAAAAACAAACCCATAACAATTAAGAAAATAGTAATAGGAACACACATATCAATATTTACCTTGAAAGTGAATGGATTAACTCCTCCAACCAAAAGACACAGGCTTGCTGAATGGATACAAAAACAAGATCCATATATATGCTGTCTATAAGAGACCCATTTCAGACCTAGGGACACATACAGACTGAAAGTGAGGGGATGGAAAAGGGTATTCCATGCAAATGAAAATCAAAAGAAAGCTGGAGTAGCAATACTCATATCAGATAAAATAGACTTTAAAATAAAGAATGTTACAAGAGACAAGGAAGGACACTACACAATGATCAAGGGATCAATCCAAGAAGAAGATATAACAATTATTAATATATATGTACCCAACATAGGAGCACCTCAATACATAAGGCAACTGCTAACAGCTGTAAAAGAGGAAATTGACAGTAATACAATAATAGCAGGGGACTTTAACACTTTACTTATACCAATGGAGATCATCCAGACAGAAAATTAATATGGAAATACAAGCTTTAAATGACACAATAGACCAAATAGATTTAATTGATATTTATAGGACATTCCATCCAAAAACAGCAGATTACACATTCTTCTCAACTGCACACAGAACATTCTCCAGGATAGATCACATCTTGGGTCACAAATAAAGCCTCAGTAAATTTAAGAGAACTGAAATCATATCAAGCAGCTGTTGCGACCACAAGGGTATGAGATTAGAAATCAATTACAGTGAAAAAAATGTAAAAAACACAAACACATGGAGGCTTAACAATACGTTACTAAATAACCAAGAGATCACTGAAGAAATAAAAGAGGAAATCAAAAACTACCTAAAGACAAATGACAACAAAAACATGATAATCCAAAACCTATGGGATGCAGCAAAAGCAGTTCTAAGAGGGAAGTTTATAGCAATACAAGCTTACCTCAAGAAACAAGAAAAATCTCAAGTAAACAATCTAACCTTACATGTAAAGGAACTAGAGAAAGAAGAACAAAACCCAAAGTTAGTAGAAGGAAAGAATCATAAAGATCAGAGTAGAAATAAATGGAATAGAAACAAAGAAAACAATAGCAAATATCAATAAAACTAAAAGCTGGTTCTTTCAGAAGATAAACAAAAAAGATAAACCTTTAGCCAGACTCAAGAAAAAGAGGGAGAGGACTCAAATCAATAAAATTAGAAATGAAAAAGGAGAAGTTGCAACAGACACCCCAGAAATACAAAGCATATGAAGAGACTACTACAAGCAACTCTATGCCAATAAAATGGACAACCTGGAAGAAATGGACAAATTCTTAGAAAGGTATAACCTTCCAAGACTGAACCAGGAAGAAATAGAAAATATGAATAGACCAATCACAAGTAATGAAATTGAAACTGTGATTAAAAATCTTCCAGCAAACAAAAGTCCAGAACCAGATGGCATCAGAGGTGAATTCTATCAAACATTTAGACAAGAGCTAACACCAAACCTTCTCAAATTCTTCAGAAATTTGCAGGGGGAGGAACACTCCCAAACTCATTCTATGAGGCCACCATCACCCTGATATCAATATCAGACAATGATACTACAAAAAAAGAAAATTATAGACCAATATCACTGATGAATATAGATGTAAAAATCCTCAACAAAATACAAGCAAACAGAATTGAACAACACATTAAAAGGATCTTACACCATGATCAGGTGGGTTTTATCCCAGGGATGCAAGGATTCTTCAATATACACAAATCAATCAATGTGATACACCATATTAACCAGTTGCAGAATAAAAATATCATCTCAACAGATGCAGGAAAAGCTTTTGACAAAATGCAACACCCATTTATGATAAAAAGTCTCCAGAAAGTGGGCATAGAAGGAATCTACCTCAATATAATAAAGGCCATATATGACAAACCCACAGCAAACATCATTCTCAATGGTGAAAAACTAAAAGCATTTCCTCTAAGATCAGGAACAAGACAAGGCTATCCACTCTCACCACTATTATTCAACATAGTTTTGGAAGTCCTAGACACAGCAATCAGAGAAGAAAAAGAAATAAAAGGAATACAAAGTGGAAAAGAAGAAGTAAAATTGTCACCGTTTGCAAATGACACAGTACTATACATATTGAATCCTAAAGATGACACCAGAAAATTACTAGAGCTAATCAATGAACTTGGTAAGGTTGCAGGATACAAAATTAATGCACAGAAATCTCTTGCATTCCTATACACTAACAATGAAAGATCAGAAGGAGAAATTAAGGAAACAATCCCATTCACCACTGCAACAAAAAGAATAAAATACGTAGGAATGAACCTACCTAAGGAGGTAAAAGACCTGTACTCAGAAAACTATAAGACACTGCTGAAAGAAATCAAAGATGATATAAACAGATGGAGGTATAAACCATGTTCTTGGGTTAGAAGAATCAATATTATGAAAATGACTACACTACCCAAAGCAATCTACAGATTCAGTGCAATCCCTATCAAATTACCAGTGTCATTTTCTACAGAACTAGAACAAAAAAATCTTAAAATTTGTATGGAGACACAAAAGACCCCAAATAGCCAAAGCAGTCTGGAGGGAAATTAAAAGAGCTGGAGGAATCAGACTTCCTGACTTCAGACTATACTACAAAGCTACAGTAATCAAAACTATATGGTACTGGCACAAAAACAGAAATATAGATCAATGGAACAGGATAGAAAGCCCAGAGGTAAACCTACGTACCTATGGCTAACTCATCTATGACAAAGGAGGCAAGGATATACAATGGAGAAAACACAGTCTCTTCAGTAAGTGGTGCTGGGAAAACTGGACAGCTACGCGTAAAAGAATGAAATTAGAACATTCCATAACACCGTACACAAAAACAAACTCAAAATGGATTAGAGACCTAAATTTAAGACCAGACACTATAAAACTCTTAGAGGAAAACATAGGCAGAACACTCTATGACATAAATCACAGCAAGATCCTTTTTGACCCACCTCCTAGAGAAATGGAAATAAAACCAAAAATAAACAAATGGGACCTAATGAAACTTAAAAGCTTTTGCACAGCAAAGGAAAACATAAACAAGATGAAAAGACAACCCTCAGAATGGGAGAAAATATTTTCAAATGAAGCAAATGACAATCTCCAAAATTTACAAGCAGCTCATGCAGCTCAATATCACAAAAACAAACAACCCAATACAAAAATGGGCAGAAGAGCTAAATAGACATTTCTCCAAAGAAGATATACAGGTTGCCAACAAACACATGAAAGGATGCTGAACATCACTAATCATTAGAGAAATGCAAATCAAACCTACAGTGAGGTATCACCTCACAGCAGTCAGAATGGCCATCATCAAGAAATCTAGAAACAATAAATGCTGGAGAGGGTGTGGAGAAAAGGGAACACTCTTGCACTGCTGGTGGGAATGTGAATTGGTACAGCCACTATGGAGAACGGTATGGAGGTTCCTTAAAAAACTACAAATAGAACTACCATATGACCCAGCAATCCCACTACTGGGCATATACCCTGAGAAAACCATAATTCAAAAAGAGACATGTACCAAAATGTTCATTGCAGCTCTATTCACAATAGCCCAGAGCTGGAAACAACCTAAGTGTCCATCATCGGATGAATGGATAAAGAAGATGTGGCACATATATACAATGGAATATTACTCAGCCATAAAAAGAAACGAAACTGAGCTATTTGTAATGAGGTGGATAGACCTAGAGTCTGTCATACAGAGTGAAGTTAGTCAGAAAGAGAAAGACAAATACCGTATGCTAACACATATATACGGAATTTAAAAAAAAAATGTCATGAAGAACCTAGGGGCAAAACGGGAATGAAGACGCAGACCTACTTGAGAATGGACTTGAGGATATGGGGAGGGGGAAGGGTGGGCTGTGACAAGGCGAAAGAGAGGCATGGACGTGTATACACTACCAAACGTAAGGTAGATAGATAGTGGGAAGCAGCCGCAGAGCACAGGGAGATCAGCTCGGTGCTTTGTGACCGCCTGGAGGGGTGGGATGGGGAGGGTGGGAGGGAGGGAGATGCATGAGGGAAGGGATGTGGGAACAGATGTATATGTATGACTGATTCACTTTGTTATAAAGCAGAAACTAATTAAAAAAATAAATAAATAAACTTTAAAAAAAATGGATAACCAGTGGACCTACTATATAGCACAGGGGACTCTGCTCAATGTTATGTGGCAGCCTGGATGGGAGGGGAGTTTGGGGGAGAATGGGTACATGCATATGTATAGCCGAGTCCCTTTGCTGTGCATCTGAAACTATCACAACATTGTTAATCGGCTATACTCCAATATAAAATAAAAAGTAAAAAAAAAAAAAAAACCTACAAACAATAAATCCTGGAGAGGCATTTAGTGGAGAAAAGGGAACCCTCCTGCACTGTTGGTGGGAATGTAAATTGATATAGCCACTAGGGAGGACAGTATGGAGGTTCCTTAAAAAACTAAAAATAGAAGTACCATACGACCAAACAATCCAACTACTGGGCATTTACCCAGAGAAAACCATAATTCAAAAAGAATTATGTACAACAATGTTCATTGCAGCTCTATTTACAATAGCCAGGACATGGAAGCAACCTAAGTGTCCATCAACACATGAATCGATAAAGAAGATCTGGCACATATATACAATGGAATATTACTCAGCCATAAAAGAAACAAAACTGAGTTATTTGTGGTGAGGTGGATGGACTTAGAGTCTGTCCTACACAGTGAAGTAAGTCAGAAAGAGAAAAACAAATACCGTATGCTAACACAGATATATGGAGTCTAAAGAAAAAAAAAGTTTATGAAGAACCTAGGGGCAGGACAGGATTAAGGACACAGACGTAGAGAAAGGACTTGAGGGCAGAGGGAGGGGGAAGGGTAGGCTGGGACAAAGTGAGAGAGTGGCATGGACATATATACATTACCAAAGGTAACATTGATAGCTACTGGGAAGCAGCCACATAGCACAGGGAGATCAGCTCAGTGCTTTGTGACCACCTAAAGGGGTGGGATACGGAGGGTGGGAGGGAGATGCAAGAGGGAGGGGATATGGTGATATATGTATATGTATAGCTGATTCACTTTGTTATACAGCAGAAACTAACACACCATTGTAAAGCAATTATACTCCAATAAAGGTGTAAAAGGAAAAAAAAAAAAAGAAAGCCCAGAGATAAACCTACACACCTACTGTCAACTAATCTATGACGAAGGAGGCAAGACTATACAATGGAGAAAAGACAGTCTCTTCAATCAGTGGTGCTGGGAAAAATGGACACTACACGTAAAAGAATGAAATTAGAACACTCCCTAACACCATACACAAAAATAAATTCAAAATGGATTAGAGACCTTAATGTAAGACCAGACAGTATAAAACTTTAGAGGAAAACTTAGGAAGAATACTGTGACATAAATCACAGCAAGATCTTTTTTGATCCACCTCCTAGAGTAAGGCAATAAAAAAGAAAAATAAACAAATGGGACCTAATGAAACATAAAAGCTTTTGCAAAGCAAAGGAAACTACAAACAAAACGAAAAGACAACGCTCAGAATGGGAGAAAATATTTGCAAACCAATCAACAGACAAAGGATTTATCTCCAATATATATAAACAGCTCATGCAGCTCAATATTAAAAAAACAAACAACCCAATAAAAAAAATGGGCAGAAGATCTAAATAGACATTTCTTCCAAGAAGACATAGAGATGACCAAGAAGCACATGAAAAGCTGCTCAACATCACTAATTATTAGAGAAATGCAAATCAAAACTACAATGAGGTATCACCTCACACTTGTTAGAATGGGCATCATCAGAAAATCTACAAACAACAAATGCTGGGGAGGGTGTGGAGTATGGAGGTTCCTTAAAAAACTAAAAATAGAATTACCATATGATCCAGCAATCCCACTACTGGGCATATACCCAGAGAAAACCATAAATCAAAAAGACACATTCACCACAATGTTCATTGCAGCACTAGTTACAATAGCCAGGTAATGGAAGCAACCTAAATGCCCACAGACAGACAAATGGATAAATATGTGGTACATATATAAAATGGAATATTACTCAGCCATAAAAAGGAATGAAATTGGGTCATTTGTAGAGACGTCGATGGATCTAGAGACTGTCATACAGAGTGAAGTAAGTCAGAAAGAGAAAAACAAATATTGTCTATTAACGCATACACGTGGAACCTAGAAAAATGGTACAGATGAACCGGTTTGCAGGGCAGAAATAGAGACACAGATGTAGAGAACAAACGTATGGACACCAAGGGGGAAAGCCGTGGGGGTGGGGGGGTGGGATGAATTGGGAGATTGGGATTGACATGTATACACCTATATGTATAAAATAGATAACCGGGCTTCCCTGGTGGTGCAGTGGTTGAGAGTCTGCCTGCCGATGCAGGGGACATGGGTTCGTGCCCCGGTCCGGGAAGATCCCACGTGCCGCGGAGCGGCTGGGCCCATGAGCCATGGCCGCTGAGCCTGCGCGTCCGGAGCCTGTGCTCCGCAATGGGAGAGGCCACAACAGTGAGAGGCCCGCATACCGCAAAAATAAATAAATAAATAAATAGATAAAATAGATAACCAATAAGAACCTGCTGTATAAAAAAAATAAAATAAAATTCAAAAATTAAAAAAATAAATAAAATTTAAAAAACAAGACAGAAAAAACAGTTCTTCCCTTCCCATAGATGTATTTATATGAATGAATTATTTCCATGTTTATATCTATAAATACAAAAAAGAGGAAGAAAACCTACCTTAAACCAAAAAAAACAAAAACAAAAACAAAAACAAAAAACAGAACCCACCAATTATACAGAAGAAAACCCTATCAGGGCACTTGCTCCAGTGGTAAACAATTCTGAAGTTGGTCAGAGGTGGGGAATCATCTCCCATGCAGACAGCAGCCCCCCCGGAAGGAACGTCCTCATTGCAAAGCTGGGGGACAGTGCTGAGGCATCTGTGAGTAAACGTGAGCTGAGCCCCAGGCCAGCTGCTGCTGAACTGTTCCCACCCTTCCCAGGTAAAACACCTGAATGTGTACAAGGACTTGAAAGCCTAGAGGAAGGGCCGTGGATCCACACCAGTGACAGCACGCAGGCCGACTTGGTGCCTGCAGGCCAGCCAGGATGGTCCTGGCCCCGGGCGCTGTTCTGGAAGCTTTCCATTTCCCTGCCTGAGGTACCCTTCCTGTCCTGGCCCCCACTGCTTTTTTCCTTCCTCACCTCTGCCTGGGGAGAAATTCCAGCGGCAAGTATGGGTGACACATCCTCTTGTTTAGCAGGTGGCCGCCCGGCAACTCCTGCAGAAAGTCCAGCAGAGCCCCACTCACACCGGGCCACCCACAACGCCGTGGCCCCTCACTCCCTTCCACCAGCACAGCCCGAGACTGCTGACGGGGCAGAGAACATGGCGTCAGGCACAGCTGTAGGGGCTCTTGCTGCCTGGAGCGGTGTTTATATTGACCTCAACCCAGGCACACCTGGGGAGGGCTGGTCGGCAGGTTCCGGCTGCCCAGGTCAACCAATCCTCGCCCCTCAGGGGCTCACACTTGCAGAAAATGGACCTTGCTGAACCGGCTAGGTCCAAGAAACAGGTGTAGGGTCCTGAGGGTCAGGATAGACAAGGGGTTGCAGCCCTGGCTTGTTTTCTAATCATTTTATCTGACCCATGAGTGGGAAACAACTTCAAGAAGACCCTCTCCTAATGAGAGGAACCCAGGAGTCAGGGAGAGGAGGGGTGGTGGGTGGAGACAGAGGCCTGGTACCCCGGCTGCAGTGGAAGTTTCTGGAAGACCAGGCAGAGGGAGGCTGCATAGAGTGACGCCCAGGGTCACAGACCTGTCGGAGCTGCTGTTTGTTAGTTCAAGTCCTGCTCTGAGGTGCTCTGGGTCAGCTCTGACCAACAGGTGGGCTGGGGGTGCTCTGCAATGAGGGCTATGTGCACCGTTCCTGTGTGCCCAGGCTTGCTGGGTGCCTGCCCAGGTGAGCTCCATATCCTGGGAGGGGCCTGACCACGAGAGCCCCATGAGCTACTGGGTACCTGACCAGGTGAGCTCCATATGCTGGGAGGGGCCTGACCATGAGAGCCCCGTGGGCTACTGGGTACCTGGTAAAGGACGTCAGGACAGTCAGTGAAGCCACTGAGGATATACATCCAGTAGTTCCTAATTCCTACACCATGCTGGTCATTCTACCATCCACCAAGACATGGTATTCTGTATTAGACTTAGATGATGCCTTCTTCTGTATTCTATTAGTCCCAGAGTCACAAGAAATTTTGGCTTGTGATTGGCAGGACTCAACATACAACGAAGACAATAGTGCTGGGGCCGTCCTGCCCCAAGGGTTCAAAAATTCCCACGCCACCTTTGGGGAAACTTAACTAAAACCTAAAAGATCTACCTCTGGAGAAGGGAACCTGCCTTCAATATGCAGACAACATTCTGATTGCCAGCCCTACTAAGGAGGTCTCTGAACTACCTAGCCAATAAAGGATAGAAGGTGTCCAAGAAAAAGGCTCAAATATCACAGACTAAGGTGACCTGCCCAGACTTCATTCTCACAGAAGGTTGGAGAAGCCCATCCCAGGAAAGGGAAGAAGCCATTTGCAGTCTTACCCCTTCTAAAACTAGAAGACAGCTTAGGGGTTCCTGGGGAGTCCGGGGTTTGCTGCATCTGGATCCCTAACTACAGTCTAATAGCTGGGCCTCTATATGAAACATTGCAAGGAAAAGATGATGATCCTTTCTAATAGAATCCAGAAGCGGTCTTTCAAGAATGGAAAGAGCAGTTAATTCAGACCCTTGCCCTGGAACTCCCTAATTTAGCTCAACCCTTTGACCTTTACATTCCCCGTAGAAGGTGAGTCACCCTTGGAGTATTAATGCAAAAACTGGGACCACTTGAACTGGAAAAACTCAAGTATGCCGTCCAGGTAGAAGATACGGTTACCAAGGGCTTGGCCCGCCGCCCCATCCGGCCAGCATACTGGGGGTATCTAAAAACCTGGAAATCAGCAGCCCGCAAGACCAGCTCCCTCCTAAGGGAAAAGGACCCCACGTGGTGATCCTAACCACCCACCATACCCTGAAGTTGCAGGGGTCGCTCCATGGGCACACTGACCTTGAGAGAGGAGGCCATCCAACTCCAACCTCCAGAGAGACAACCAGGGGCAATGGGCCACCATGACAACTCGTGTGACCATCACTTGACCTGGAGCTTCTCTCAGAAAGCAACAAGAGTGTGCCCCAAAAGAGCAGACTATTGCTTGTAGGACTTACTGCACCCAGAGGGGAGCTAATAAGTTTGGCGGGGGAACCAGTATATCACGCTGTCACTACAGAAAAGCCTACAGACACCGCGGTGACGGCGGCCAATGAGACCAGCTGGACTGCTGGCTACTTCAAAAGGCCGTTGACTCAGTGGTCGTCATGGTCCTGGATCACCACCGACCCTGGACTGTCTGGGAGTTGAGCAGGCAGGGCTCTGACACCTGGTGCTGTTTGTACGTTAATTCAGGGGCCTAACTGAAGAAAGCACAGACTACTGGTCAGAGCATCTAGGCTGGCAGAAACTGTCAGCCTAAGGTGGCCGAAAAAATGTGGGGCGGGGTAAAACCGGCCCCTCCAGTGTCTCTGAGCATCTCTTTCCTGGCCCCTTAAAGGTCATTAGAATCTATAACACTTCCAATGCTGGTGCTCAGGCGGACGAGCAGTGAGGCAGGAGGCCTGGGGACAACCAACCTCACCTGGAGGCTGCTGGGGAGAAGTTCTGCCCCTCCCCCCTGGGTATGAGGCCTCCCAACTCAGCACGAAGCATTTACAGAAGCGGGGTCTGCACCCTCAGTGCCCCAAGAATGAGGAACGGGACAAAAGGCAGAGGAGGGGTTTGTCACCGGCAAAGCCCATGAAAAATTCCTGGTAGATAAAAATAGAATCTGGGCAATAAAATAAAATCTAACCTTTTTTTCCTTTGTGCTTTTCCTAATTTCACTTGCTCCTAGGTTTCCACATTCAGAGGTCCCACACCCGGCACTTCAGACCCGATTTCCTAAGCGCAAAATGGCTGGGCCGACACCTCAGCTCGCGGGGCCCCATGCAGACTCCGCGACATAGAGCCTGAGCTCCAGCCAACCCGGCCCTCAAGAGCTCCGCCCGCTCCATCCCACTGACGGCTGACGGGATCCCTACACAGCAGCCCCGCCCACAGCCCGCGGGGGAGCGAACGTTCTCACCTCTCCATTCTCTGATCAAAATATAAAGTTTTCCTTTGCTTCTGAACCAAACTCAGTCTCGTTCTGTTGGCTCCAATGACACTGTGCAGGGGGACCCTTGTTGGGGCCCATTCTGTAGGATCAGTAACAGAATTTGAGAACATTGTAACTTCAGTGAACAGATGTGTGAAGCAAACTGTAATGAATGTAAAGCAGTGTATAAGGCTCATGTAAAATAAGACATTTCTAACACTTCCATTTGATATTTCCATCACTTGATTATAAGCAAGTTCAGTGGAGGGTTTTTGTCTTATTTGGCAGGTCAAGTTTAGAGAAATTAAGTGATTGTTTTCCAAGGATGTACATCTAATGATCTTGGCTGAAGCTTCAATCTTCTATTGAATGCTTTTCCATTGAAAATTATACCATTCTTTCAGCTCCCCCATTTCTGAGGAATATAAAACCTTGTAACTTATTGTTACCAAAGGGGAAAAGTGCAGGGAGGGATAATTTAAGTGTTGGGGATTAACATATACACAATGCTATGTATAAAATGGATAATCAACAAGGGCCTACTGTATAGCACAGGGAACTACACTCAATATTTTGTAATAACCTATAAGAGGAAATAATCTGAAAAACTAGATATGAATATCTACATCATCTACCAAGGCCAGATAAAATGTAACTTAAGGGAGGCTGATGATGACCGCTTCTGACCCTCAATCATCTAAAGCTTGGACTCTGCCTACTGCCCAAGGCCCTTCATGAACATACATGCATGTACCCGTAGCTTAAAACTTCCCCAGTTTGGGGGTTCTGGGAGACACTGATTTGGAAAGATCCCTGGTGTTCCCCTTACTTGCAGGGGACCCTTCCTACTGCTGAAACACGCCTGACACACCCAGAGGATGGTACACCATCTGATCGGGAAGAGTTTGGAAAAGGCACCTCATCTCCTCATCTCCAGGTGCTCGGGTTCCCCCCAACAGCCTCTTTCTGAACAATCTCCCCACTTAACAAAGTCAGCACCTTCAAAATCCAGTTTCACACAGTTTGGAATTTGTCCGGAGGATGAAGGGGAAGTGGGAGAACCATGAGAGACAAGCCCTAGGTGTTTGGACAGGAAAATGCCTCTTTAATTTCCATTTAGTAAGAGGAATTAACCAAAGGTTCACCTTGCCCCCGGAACCAGAATAGGGCTTGAAGCAATGCTGCTGTTTTGTTGCTAGATCTCAAAGAAACAAGTTGAAAAATAGAGGTCAGGAGCACTGCAATTCACAAACCTGAAGGGTTTTAAATGATACCTATCATCGAAAAATGTATTGAGGTAAGTCATGGAAAAGGATTTTAATGAAAGGCACAATTGCAGGAAAGGAATTTCAAGAGGTAGATTGAACTAGCCATTAAAGCACATGAAAAAGCGGCTGAAATTCACCAATAACGCAGTTGTCCAAAAAGGGCGTAAAAACGCATACGCCCTTTTTGGACAACAAAACAGGCTGGCAATGCAAATCAACACTACAAAGAGGTATCAATTCGAATCAGTCAGAAGGGCTATCCTCACAAAATGTAAAAACCAGAAACGCAGGACAGGACTTGGAGAAAGTGGAATCCTGCTATGCTGATGCTGGGAATGTAAATTGCCAACGGCCAGGCCGCAGAAGTGCATTGTGTTTCCTAAAAAAATTAAAAAACAAAGATACAGAGCATACCACACTTGCACTCATGGGTGTATATCCTGTGAAAACCAAAAATCTACAGGACACAAGCACCCCAAAGTTTAGTGCTTCTCTGTTTACAAGAGCTTCGAATTGGATACAACATAAATGTCCTTGGGGAAAAAAAATGGATAAAGAAGATGTGGTACTTACAGACAATGGAATATACCTCAGCCAGGAAATCAATGAAATAAGGCCAGTTGGAGCAACTCGTGTGGACTTAGGTACTATCAGTCTAAGTGACATAAGTCAGACAGAAAAAGAGACTTATCATGAGATATCACTTATAGGTGGAATCTAAAAATGGCTACACATGAACTAAATTACAGAAACAGAGTCACACATTTAGAAACCACACTTATGGCTGCTAAAGGTGAAAGGTGGTGTGGGGTGAGGCATAAACCATGAGGTTGAAATTAGCACAGATACGGTTCCAAACCAAATAGCTAATCGACAAGACCTACTCTATAGCTCAAAGAACTGGACTCACAACACTCTAGTCACCAAAAAAGAATATATACGACTGGTAAGGACCTAAAAAAGAATTTATTGAGGTCTATCTGTAAGTGAGTCAAGAAGATGTACAGCAGCAAGAAACACAACATTGAAAACCAGCTGTACCCCATTATAAAAATAAATTACAAAAAAAAAAATACAGTGAGAGAGAGAGAGAAATTCCTACAGAATTCCTTCGGGGTCTGATGCAACCTGGATTGACCACATCTAGACCCACAGATAGATGGGACTTAAGGATGGACACTCGTGGAGTGAGAAAATTGGCAAGGATGGGCCAGCAAATGCAGCACCTTTAGAATAATACTGCCTGGCCCCATTCCAAGGGTGCCAAATCTCCAGGTGCAGGGGAACCTTCCTAGAGCTAAAATATGCACGGGACACACAGAGGATGGTACACCGTCTGATCGGGAAGAGTTTGGAGAAGCCACCTCCTCTCCTAATCTCCTGGTGCTCGGGTCCCAACTCCAGCCTCTTTTCTAATAATCTACTCACCAGGGGAAGTTAGCACCTTCAACATCCTGTTTTGCACAGTTTGGAATTTTTCTGGAGGATGAAGGGGAAGAGGGAGAACAATGAGTGACGAGCCCAAGGTGTCTGAACAGGGACACGCCACTCTAATTTCCAATCAGGAAGAGGAATTAACCAAAGGCTCAGCTTGCCACCGAAACGAGAATAGGGTTGGAAGCAATCCTGGGAAAATGCCTTGAGGTAAGTCACGAAAAAGGACAAGAAAACAAGGCAGGATTGCAGGAAGGGGTTTTCAAGAGGTAGATTGGACTCGCCATGAAAGCAAATGGAAAGGGATAGAACTTCTTCAACGATGCCATTGGCCAAAAAGGGCGTATGCGTTTTTCCTGAATATATTCAGGAAAAACACATATGTGTCTTTTCGCCAACCAAAGAGGCGTGCAGTGCAAATCAACACTACAAAGAGATATCACTTCACATCACTCCGAAGGCCATCCTCACAAAGTGTAAAAACCAGAAATGCAGCATAGGGCATGGAGAAAAGGGAGCCCTTTTTATGGTGATTCTGGGAAGGTAAATTGCCAACGGCACTCTGGAGAAGTGTATTGTGTTTCCCCAAAAAATCTCAGAAACAAAGCTACAGAGCATTCGGCACTTCCACTCATGGGCGTATATCTTGGGAAAAGCAACACTCGACAGGACACAGGCACCACAACGTTTAGTGCTGGTCTGTTTACAAGAGCCTTGACTTGGATACAACCGAAATCTCCTTGGATGGAAAACATGGATAATGAAGATGTGATACTTATGTACAATGGAATATTACTGAGCAATTATTCAGTGAAATAAGGCCAGTTGCAGCAACTCAGGTGTACTTAGGTACAATCATTCTCAGTGACATAAGTCAGACAGAAAAAGAGACGTATCATAAGATATCAGTTATAGGTGCAATATCAACATTGTTACACATGAACTAAATGACAAAAGAGACACAGAACCACACATTTAGAAAACACACTTATGATTGCTAGAGTGCAAAGGTCAATTGAGGTGAGGCATAAACCAGGAGTTTGAAATGAGCACAGATACTGTTCCATAGCCCAAATAGGGAATCAACAAGACTTATTCTAAAGCTCAAAGGACTGGACTCAGCACAATCTACACACCGGAAAAGATTATATACGACTGGTAAGAATCTGAAAAAGAATTTATCGATGTCTCTCTGTAAGTGAATCAAGTGGATGTACAGCAGCAAGAAACACAGCACTGAAAATCAGCTACACCCCCTTATAAAAATAAATTTAAAAAAAAGACACTGAGTAAGAGATAAATTCCTACTGAATTCTTTCACGGGCTGGGATGCAAGCTGGATTGAGCATATCTAAACACACAGCTGGATGGGACCTAAGGCTGGACACTCGTGGGGCTGAGAGGCTTGGTGAGCATGAGTCAGCTAATGCAGCCCCTTTAGAGTAATACTGCCTGGTCCTGATTCCATGGGTCCCAAATCTCCAGATGCAGGCCACCCTTCGTACAGCTAAAACATGCATGGGACACCCAGAGAATGGTACACCATCAGATAGGGAAGAGTTTGAGAAAACCACCTCATCTCCTCATCTCCTAGTGCTCAGGTTCCCACCTCCACCCTCTTTCCTAGCAATCGCCCCACTTGGGGAAGTCAGCACCTTCAACACCCTCTTTCGTACACTTTGGAATTTGTCCAGAGGATGAACTGGAATGGGGGGAACAATGAGAGACAACGCCTTGGTGTTTAGACAGGCACATGCCACTCTAATTTCCAATGAGGAAGAGGAATTGACCAAAGGCTCAGCTTGGAACCAGAATAGGGCTTGAAGCAATCCTGCTGTTTGGTGGCCAATTCCCAAAGAAACAAGTTGAAAAGTGGAGCTCAGGGACACTGCAATTCACAATCCTGCAGCATTATAAAAGATACCTAACGTGGAAAAATGCCTTGAAGTAAGTCACGAAAAAGGACTTGAAAGCAAGGCAGAATTGCAGGAACGGGATTTCAAGAGGGAGATTGGTCTCACCTCGAAAGCACATGGAAAGCAGCAGAACTCCTTCAATGACTTGGATACAACCGAAATCTCCTTGGAAGGAAAACATGGATAAAGAAGATGTGATACTTTTGTACAATGGAATATAACTCAGCCATGAAATCAATGAAATAAGGCCAGTTGCAGCAACTTGGGTGTACTTAGGTACGATCATTCTCAGTGACATAAGTCAGACAGAGAAAGAGACATCATAAGATATAAGTTATAGGTGGAATATCAAAATTGCGACACATGAACTAAATGTCAAAAGAGACACAGAATCACACATTTAGAAAACACACTTATGACATAGGTCTGAAAACATAGGTCTGAAAATCACCTACACCCCATTATAAAAATAAATTCCAAAAAACAAAACAAAACAACAACAACAAAAAAACACAAAGACAGTGAGTGAGAGATAAATTCTTACAGAATTTGCTCAGGGGCTGTGATGCAACCTCAATTGAACACATCTAGACCCAGAGTTGGATGGGACATAAGGCTGGACACTCGTTGGGCTGAGAGGCTTGGTGAGGATGGGTCAGCAAATGCAGCCCCTTTACAGTAATATGCTTGTTCCCCCTTCCATAGGTCCCAAATCTCCAGGGGCAGGGGACTTGTCCTACAGCTAAAAGATGCATTGGACACCCAGAGTATGGTACACTGTGTGACCGGGAAGAGTTTGGAAAAGACACCTCATATCCTCATGTCTTGGTGGTCAACTTCCCGCCTCAAGCCTCTTTCCTAACAATCTCCCAACTTGGGGAAATTAGCACCTTCAACATCCTGTTTCGCAGTTTGGAATTTGTCCGGAGAAAGAAGCCGAATGGGGGGAACCAATAAGAGACAAGCCCTAGGTTTTTCAAAAGGCACATGCCACTCTAATTTCCAATAAGGAAGGGGATTTGACCAAAGGCTCACCTTGCCCCCAGAATCAGCAACAGCAATGCTGCTGTTTTGTGGCCTGTTCCCCACAAAATGTGAAAAATCCACCTCAGGGCCCTGCAATTTTCAAAGCTTCAGGGTTGTAAAGGATATCTATCATCGAAAAATATCGTGAGGTCAGTCATCTAAAAGGACTTGAAAGCAAGGCAGAATTGCACAGAGGGATTTCAAGAGGTAGATTGGACTCACAGTTAAAGAACATGAAAAGCGGCTGAACTATGCCAATGATCCATTTGGCCAAAAAGGGCGTATGCGTGTTGGACCTCTCCCTAGGGCTGATTGAGTGTCCTCATGACATGGCAGCTGGCTTACCCCAGGATGAGTGATCTAGCAGAAAACAAATCAGAAGCTGCAATGTCTTTTATGACCCACCTTTGGAAGCTGCACTTTGTCATTTCTGCAATGTCTTAATAGTTAAACACTCAACCCTTTTCAAGTGTGAGGGGCCACAGAGGTGCATGAAGATTGGGGGATAATAAGGGGATGATTAGGGCCATCCTGGAGGCTGGCTACCAAAGTGGCTGACTAGCCGAAGACTGAATTTTGTTTTCTTCACATCTGGAGAGAAAATGGCCAGTGAATCCCATTGTGGTCTTTGAGATGTACAAAAATTACTTCTTGCTCTCACCTCCAGCCATGTGGCTGAAGGGTGTTGGTGCTCCAGCTGGGTGTCAGGCGTGTGCCTCTGAGGTGGGAGAGCCAAGTTCAGGACATTGGTGTACCAGAGACTTCCGGCGCCATGAAATATCAAAAGGTGAAAGCTCTCCCAGAGATCTCCATCTCAATGCTAAAACCCAGCTCCCCTCAAAGACCAGCAAGCTCCTGAGGTGGACACCCTATGGCGAACAACTAGCAAGACAGGAACACAGCCCCACTCATTATCAGAGAGGCTGCCTAAAAATCATAATAAGGTCACAGACACCCCAAAACAAACAACCGGATGCAGACCTGCCCACCAGAAAGACAAGATCCAACCCAACCCACCAGAACACAGGCACTAGTACCCTCCACCAGGAAGCTTACACAACCCACTGAACCAAACTTTGCCACTGGGGGCAGACACCAAAAACAATGGGACACTACAAACCAGCAGCCTGCAAAAAGGAGGCCCAAAACACAGTAAGTTAAGCAAAATGGGAAGACAGAGAAACACACAGAAGATGAAGAAGCAAGGTAAAAACCCCACCATACCAAACAAATGAAGAGGAAATAGGCAGTCTACCTGAAAAAGAATTCAGAGTAATGATAGTAAAGATGATCCCAAATCTTGGAACTAGAATGGAGAAGATACAAGAAACATTTAACAAGGACCTAGAAGAATGAAAGAGCAAACAATGATGAACAACACAATAAGCGGAATTAAAATTTTTCCAGAAGGAAACAATACAAGAATAACTAAGGCAGAAGAATGGATAAATGTCCCAGAAGATAAAATAGTGGAAATAACTATCGCAGAGCAGAATGAAGAAAAAAGAATGAAAAGAATTGAGGACAATCTGAGACACCTCTGGGACAACATTAAACGCAACAACATTCGAATTATAGGGGTCCCAGAAGAAGAAGAGAAAAAGAAAGGGACTGAGAAAGTATTTGAAGAGGTTATAGTTCAAAACTTCCCTAATATGGGAAAGGAAAGAGTTAATCAAGTCCAGGAAACTCAGAGAGTCCCATACAGGATAAATCCAAGGAGAAATATGCCAAGACACATATTAATCAAACTATCAAAAATTAAATACAAAGAAAAAATATTAAAAGCAGCAAGGGAAAAACAACAAATAACATACAAGGGAATCCCCATGAGGCTAACAGCTGATATTTCAGCAGAAACTCTGCAAGCCAGAAGGGACGGGCGGGACATATTTAAAGTGATGAAAGGGAAAAAACTACAACCAGGATTACTCTACCAAGCAAGGATCTCATTCAGATTTGATGGAGAAATTAAAACCTTTACAGACAAGCAAAAGCTAAGAGAATTCAGCACCAACAAACCAGTTATACAACAAATACTAAAGGAACTTCTCCAGGCAGAAAACACAAAAGAAGGAAAACACCTACAATAACAAACCCAGAACAATTAAGAAAATGATAATAGGAACATACATATCGATCATTACCTTAAATGTAAATGGATTAAATGCCCTTGACAAAAAAGTTTTTGATAAAATTAAACACCCATTTATGATAAAAACCCTCCAGAAAGTAGGCATAGAAGGAACTTTCCTCAACACAATAAAGGCCACATATGACAAACCCACAGCCAACATCGTTCTCAATGGTGAAAGCCTGAAACCATTTCCACCAAGATCAGGAACAAGACAAGGTTGCCCACTCTCACCACTATTATTCAACACAGATTTGGAAGTTTTAGCCACAGGAATCAGAGAAGAAAAAGAAATAAAAGGTATTCAAATTGGAAAAGAAGAAGTTAAGCTCTCACTGTTTGCAGATGACATGATACTCTACATATAGAATCCTAAAGAGACTACCAGAAAACTACTAGAGCTAATCAATGAATTTGGTAAAGTAGCAGGATATAACATTAATGCACAGATATCTCTTTCATTCCTATACACTAAAGAAGAAAAATTTGAAACAGAAATTACAGAAACACTCCCTCTTACCACTGCAATAAAAAGAATAAAATACCTAGGAATAAACCTACCTAAGGAGACAAAAGACCTGTACTCAGAAAACTATAAGACACTGATGGAAGAAATCAAAGATGACACAAAAAGCTGGAGAGAAATACCATGTTCTTGGATTGGAAGAATCAACATGGTGAAAATGACTATACTACCCAAAGCAATCTACAGATTCAATGCAATTCCTATCAAACAACCAATGGCATTTTTCAGAGAAATACAACAAAAATTTTCACAATTTTTATGGAAACACAGAAGACCCCAAATAGACAGAGCAATCTTGAGAAGAAAAACAGAGCTGGAGGAATCAGGCTTCCTGACTTCAGACTATACTACAAAGCTGCAGTAATCAAGACAGTACGATACTGGCACAAAAACAGAAATATAGATCAATGGAACAGGAGAGAAAGCCCAGAGATAAACCCACACACATATGGTCACCTTATTTTTGATAAAGGAGGCAAGAATGTACAATGGAGAAATCACAGCCTCTTCAATAAGTCGTACTGGGAAAACTGGACAGCTACACAAAGAATGAAATTAGAAGATGCCCTAACACCATACACAAATATAAACTCAAAATGGACTAAAACCTAAATGTAAGGCCAGACACTATAAAAGCCTTAGAGGAAAACATAAGCAGAACACTTTATGACATCAATCACAGCAAGATCCTTTTTGACAAACCTCCTAGAGAAATGAAAATAAAAGCAAAAATAAAAACATGGGATCTAATGAAACTTAAAAGCTTTTGCACAGCAAAAGGAAAACATAAACAAGACAAAAAGACAACACTCAGAATAGGAGAAAGTATTTGCCAATGAAGCAACTGACAAAGGATTAATCTCCAAACTTCACAAGCAGCTCATGCAGCTCAATGTAAAAAAAAACAAACAACTCAATCCATAAATGGGCAGAAGAACTAAATAGACGTTTCTCCAAAGAAGATATACAGATTGCCAACAAACTCATGAAAGGATGCTCAACATCACTAATCATTAGAGAAATGCAAATCAAAACTACAATGAGGTATCACCTCACACAGATAAGAATTTCCATCATCAAAAAAATCTACAAACTATAAATGCTGCAGAGGTGTGGAAAAAAGGGAACCCTCTTGCACTGTTGGTGGGAATGTAAATTGATACAGCCACTATGGAGAACAGTATGGAGGTTCCCTAAAATCTAAAAATAGAACTACCATATGACCCAGCAATACCGCTACTGGGCATATACATTGAGAAACCATAATTCAAAAAGAGTCGTGTTCCATAATGTTCATTGTTGCCCTATTTACAATAGCCCAGACATGGAAGCCACCCAAGTGTCCATCAACTGATGAATGGACAAAGAAGATGTCACACATCTTCAATATACAATGGAACATTACTTTTAGCCATAAAAAGAAATGAAATTGAGTTATTTGTAGTGAGGTGGATGGACCTAGAGTCTGTCATACAGAATGAAGTAAGTCAGAAAGAGAAAAACAAATACTGTATGCTAACACATATATATGGAATCTTAAAAAAATGAAAAGAAAATGGTTGTGAAGAACCTAGGGGCAGGACACAAATAAAGACGCAGATGTAGAGAATGGACTTGAGGACACTGGGAGGGGGAAGGGTAAGCTGGGATGAAGTGAGAGAGTGGCATGGACTTATATATACTACCAAATGTAAAATAGATAGCTAGTGAGAAACAGCCACATAGCACAGGTAGATCAGCTTGGTGCTTTCTCACCACCTAGAGATGTGGGACAGGGTTGGTGGGAGGGAGATGCAAGAGGGAGGAGATATGAGGATATATGTATATGTATAGCTGATTCACTTTATTATAAAGCCGAAACTAATGCACCGTTGTAAAGCAATTACACTCCAATAAAGACATTAAAAATAGATAAATAAATAATTTATTTTAAAAAACAAAATTAAATTATTAAAAAAATAAATAAAAGAGAGCACACAATAACATGGTAACTCTCAACCTAAGTATTTTCAGTACTATACTAAATGTAAATGGATTAATATCTCCTGCTAAAATGTTATTTTTTATATTATGTGCAACTAAATTGTTTTTAACAGTATACTGGTAAAATAAAAGAATTAAATTCAAAAGGAGAATACATTCAATGGATTTAAAAACATAAAACAGCATATAGTATGCATCTTAGATAAAGTAGTCTTTAAGTTCAGAACAGTTTGTCATTATTATAATTAGTATTATTATCCCAATTTCTTAAATAATATTTCAATACTTTTTCTATATGAAAAAATATTTTAATGCTAAGACAGCAGATCTTAAAAGCTCTCATCGAGCTTCCCTGGTGGCGCAGTGGTTGAGAGTCCGCCTCCTGATGCAGGGGACAGGGGTTCGTGCCCCGGTCTGGGAAGATCCCACATGCCGCGGAGCGGCTGGGCCTGTGAGCCATGGCCGCTGAGCCTGCGCGTCCAGAGCCTGTGCTCCACAACGGGAGAGGCCACAACAGTGAGAGGCCCACGTACTGCAGAAAAAAAAAGCTCTCATCCCAAGAAAAGAAAAATTGTAACTATATGTAGTGATGGACATAAACTAGAATTATTGTGGTGATCATTTCACAATGTATACAAAATATTGACTCATTATGATGTACACTGAAACTAATATAATGTTATCAATATATATCAATTACATCTTATTAAAAAAAATACTGTAATGGAGCTTCCCTGGTGGCGCAGTGGTTGAGTCTGCCTGCCCATGCAGGGGACATGGGTTCGTGTCCCGGTCCGGGAAGATCCCACATGCCATGGAGCGGCTGGGCCCGTGAGCCATGGCCGCTGAGCCTGTGCGTCCAGAGCCTGTGCTCTGCAACGGGAGAGGCCACAACAGTGAGAGGCCCGCGTACCACAAAAAAATTAAAAAATTAAAAATACTGTAATGTATACCTGAAATTTACTGAGTGTGGATCTTAAGGCTTCTTACCACCAAAAAAAAAAAAAAAAAGTAACTATGTGAGGTGATGGCTGTGTTAATTTATTTGATATGGTAATAATTTTACTATATACATATATATAAAATCATATTGTACATTTTAAATATATACAATTTTATTTGTCAATTATATTCAATAAATCTGGTTGGGGGCGATGGGGGGAAGCAGGAAAGCCTCTCCCTATCAAGGTGAGAGGTGATCTTGGGCAGAGATCCATTTGAACCAAAGACATGAGACTCATCCCCAAACATTCTCACCATAGGATTCACCTCCCACCCATTCCAGCCTCACCAGCACCTTTGCCCAATCTGGAGACAGAGGAAACTCCAGTAACTAGTGAGCCATTATTTCCATCCAACATAATGAGATACAGGCTCCGATCAGATTAAATTTGATTTAGAGAAGAAAAAGAAATTTCTTACACCTAAATTTTGGGGTAGAATAAAATTCATTGCTGTTGTAGCACTTTTTAATGAGTCACTTTAATTTTGTACAGTTCAGTCACATCTCACATTAAATGCAAAGTAGTTTCATTCTTATTCTCAGCCTCCTCCACTCCTGGCTCATGAGCTACAATGTGTCAGACGCTGTTCTCAACACTTTACTGCAAGTCAGTAAGGGAGATACCATGATTGTCCCCATATCACAGATGAGGAAATTGAGGCATAGAGAGGTTGGATAAGGTACAGAGGTCCCACAGCTTGTGAGCAAGAGAACTGGGACTCAAAGGCAGACAGTCTGACTACAGAGGCCATGGTTTCCACCAGTCGGGTGCTATTCGGGCCCATCAGGCAGGGTGCCTCCACCACACCTCAGTTTAAATCATGCAGAACAAGAAGTTCCATGTGCCCTCAGCGTCCTGGTATAGGCATATGATAGCAGATGTGAAGACTTTGAACATTAAACTAAGCTTCAATGAATAGCCGTTGAACTAAATGTTTTCCTTGACCATCTCCAAAAGCGGAAACTTAAAGCCGTTTTCAACAATAGTGCCAATTCTAGTGCTTTTAAGTTTTAAAAACGGTGTCCTGAAGTCCAACCAATTCCTTTTTTTAGATTTCCAGAGAAACAGAGAAAGCCTTATCAGCACACCTCTCCTCAAAGCCCCATGTGCCTTCACAGAAGGGAAATGCCATTCCCTCCCAGTGTATGTGGGTGTGGCTCCAGCAAGAAGTAAACTGGGCCAGGAGACTGTCATGTGATAGGAACTGGGAGTGGGAAGTGTGTTCCCTACCTTGTCTCTGAAGCGTCACCCTTCCTCCACTCTAGACCCAAGAGGAAGACCACAGCTTGCCTGATACTTGGGGGAAGCCCATTCAGGGCGGTGTATAAAAAAGAGCAAAGATCTGATTAAAACCCCACAGCATATTCTCAGTCTAATCTCTTTCTTTTTCTTTCCAACACGAGTTTAGCAATTATGTTTATCATTTAAATGCCTCCTCTTGCTCATAACTTGGATCATTCTCACATGGCCTGTAGACTGTTTACTCTAATTGTGTTCTTATTAACATTCCCTTTTATTTATTTTTTTTTTCGGTACGCGGGCCTCTCACTGTTGTGGCCTCTCCCGTTGCAGAGCACAGGCTCCGGGCGCGCAGGCTCAGTGGCCATGGCTCACGGGCCCAGCCTTTCCGCGGCATGTGGGATCTTCCCGGACCGGGGCACGAACCCGTGTCCCCTGCATCGGCAGGTGGACTCTCAACCACAGCGCCACCAGGGAAGCCCAACATTTCCATTTTAAATGACTAAAAATAAGACTTTGACCTTCCAAAGTGAGTGCCTGATTACTGCCCTTCCTCCAGGAGAAATTAACTTTGGAAATGTCTGCCAAGGATGTCCAGGGTGATACAACCGTTTATTTTTCTTCCTATTTGTTTCTTTAAAATAGAGTCTCCTATTTCCTATCTGGAAGAGACATGGGGGTAAAGGATCCCTCGGGCCCCAGAGAAAATATCACAAGATACTTGTGATCAATGGAAAAGGCTTTCATAGGAGAATGTTAAAGTGATTAGTCTTTCTCACAAACTCACTGAACTAAAGCTTTTGGTTTTAGGAAATAGATCAAATAATGAATGTGAAGTATGTTTTGTAATATATGCCAGCAGTTAAAAATGGTCAGCCATTAAACTGAACCATTTAAGTTCAATTATTCCATGTAAAGAAAAATTATCATTTGATTATTTCAGGGGGGAAGAAATAAGATTATGCATCCCTACAAAAAAATGAAAAACAAAACAACAACAACAACAAAAAACACCTCCTCAGGAATGTGGAACGTAAAGAAATAGGATAATGAGGATTATTTTTCCTATACAAAATTGAACCTTAAAAAATATGAGTTAGGGGCTTCCCTGGTGGCGCAGTGGTTGGGAGTCCGCCTGCCGATGCAGGGGACATGGGTTCGTGCCCTGGTCCAAGAAGATCCCACATGCCGTGGAGTGGCTGGGCCCATGAGCCATGGCCGCTGAGCCTGCGTGTCCGGAGCCTGTGCTCCACAATGGGAGAGGCCACAGCAGTGAGAGGCCTGCGTACTGAAAAAAAAAAAAAATATATATATATATATATATATATATATATATATATATATGAGTTAAACACCATTTTAAATGAATTAAAACAATCAAAGATCAAAAGAGCTATTTGTAAAGACTTGGAAAACCTAACCCAACATATCCCCTGTGCCTTTATAAATGTGTTTGATAAGTGGTAAGTATCCGTGCCAAATAATAATTCTATACATTTTATTGATAATTGTCTTCAGCCTGACATATGGAAGGAAACATAATAGTTGCAGGGAATTGCAGCAATATATTTAGTTCCCTTAAACCTCTACTTCAATCACCTTTCATAAAGTAAAAGAAATGAATGGAACTTTGTAGGATATACAAAGGAAACTAAACTTATTGATATATGCCAGGAGACCCAAACCAATTCCTTTCATCCAGACACACATAATTCTTACTGCAGACTGGGCTCTATTTTATGGATGAGCAGTCATTCCCTCCCATTAGAGAAGAATGACTACCTCTGATTATGTATCACTATCATTAAAACTAAGGAAATGTGCCCACCCACCCTTTGCATATGAAAAAAAGAAAAGTAAAAAATCATCATCATCAGCTTCCAAGCACTGACTTTTTATACCTTTTATAGGGAATCCATGAATCTTCCAAAATTAATGACAATGGATAAGCTTCCTCTAAGATTTTGCAGGATGCTGCTGGCACATTTCTGCAGGTAAAGCGATTTACTTTGCCCTCGGAGGAGGAAAAAGAAAAGGGAGGACTTAGAAAAATAAAGTAGCTTGAACATAAAATTATAAAGCTGAAGAAATAACATATGAAAGAAACATCCCACCTATATTCAATTTTAATCATCTCAAAACCTAAAGGAGAATTAAACTTCTTTATTTCCCCAACTGAGGCCATTTTTGCTAAAACTGCAAAACCAGTCATTTTGCAAAAGAAAAGGAACAAATAATAAAGATTTTGTGCTGTCCAGAGTAAACACTATGTATTAAAGAAGAAGGAGGAAAGATAAAAATGAAGCTCACTTGAAAAGAATTTCAATTAACATATTTCCTACTATGTACTTTAATAATTAATCAACTTCCAAATTACAAATTTTTCTAACAAAATAATTTCTAAATCCATAGCTGACATCAGGAGACTATAAATAATCAACAATATGTTGAAAGTTAAACATCCTTAAGATATTTACTGGTAATTATTCACAATTAAGCAAAGAAATGATCTTTCTACCTGTTATGAATTGAATACTGATGAAACAGTTAAATTCATTCAACTATTCCTTCACTCAAAAAATATTTATTGAAGGTTTACTATCTGCCAAGCATTCTTCTAGACACCGAAGGTACAACAGTGAACAAGAGGGGGAAAAAAATCTCAGCTAGTAGGGTATAAGAAAAGAGCTTTCATTCCAGTAAAGACTGGAAATAAAATTAAAATAAATATATGTATGCTTGATGGTGATAAGTACTATGGAGAAATAAAGCGGGAAAGGATGATTAGAGAATACTGGGGGTGGCAAGATTTGGAGAGAGGTTGGGGGGTAGAAAATTAAATAATTAAGGCTTCCCTGAGAAGGTAGAATTTGTGCAAAGACCTGAAGGAAGTAAGAGCGCAATTCATGTTGATATCTGGAGCAAAAGCATTTGGGTCAGAGGGAACAGCAAGTGCAAAGGCCCTGAGGCAGAAGTGCGATTGATTTTCAAGAAACATCAAGAAGTGAGGTTACTGAAGGAAGCTGCAAAGAAGCTGGTGACACAAGTAGCTGTTTGAAACCAAGCTTATGGAGAGGTTGCAGTTATTGACAACAACAAACTTGGGATGAGACTTTGAGAAGAAAGAGCTGCAGGAGGGTGAGGACAAGGTATTGAGGAAGGGGAAGAAGCAAAGGAAAGAAGTCGGCGTATTGGAGGATTCATCTGGGCTCCAAAATTGCTAAGAATGACATCAAGATGAGTGTTAGAGTGCCAGTGAACTAAAAGGTAAAATCTTCCAGAAACTCAAATGAAAAGGTTTTTGGTTTCTGCAAAATATTTATTTCACACCTTAACTGAAATCATAGTAAGTAGCATTTAAATTTTACTGTAAAACATTTCATAGGGATTTCAGAAGTACAGTAGAACTCTCTTAACCCACCTCTACGGAGGTAACTTACCAGGTTACCCGATGCTCCCTCATCTCCCTATAAATGTTTTTCTTTTGAAGCCCAGAGCAGAGGCCGCTGTCCAGTCTGCTTACTCAGTTCTCCTCCTGTCAGTTGAGTTGGGTGCTTGCCAAGACTCAGTTGTTTGTTCCCAACCCTGTTTAGGCTCCTTAAACTTGTTTTTGTAATTGCATAATTGAGTGATTTAATGACATATCATGTCAGGTGATCGTGAAAATAGTCGTGGCTTCTTCGAAAACATAATGAACGCTAGAGAAAGAGTTTATAAAGGTAAGTCACTAAAACATATACTATCAGATTAGATGTGAGACAATCGTAAAATACTTTTTAAGAACCATAAAAACGTAGAGGGTGTCAGCCCTCAGGTGGCTGTGACCATGTCTTCAGGTTATTGCTCCACCTGGACAAGTCGAACCAGAGCTCACAATGAATTACAGGTGTGGCTGGAGCAAGAAAGAAGATGCAGAACTCCAACCAGGGCACCTGTGCTCAAAATGAAGACGGGGGTCTACACTAAAATATCGATGAATGAGTATAAGTTTATATGTTCTTGAGATAGGTAAAATCTTTAAGGTGCCTTTTCAAAATAATTCCCTGCTTTAACCAACTTCTTCAATTAACCATTTTAACTACTGCCCTGATTTCATTAGACTAAAGGGCTTCTGATGTTATTTTAAACTAGACCAGAATTTAGACAAGCAAACCATAGAGATCAAATGATTCATTCCTTAAGTCCTTTATACACATAGGAAAAAAAATTACCTGGTCGAACTGGGCAGTGACTTTTTTTTTTTCATTGTTATTTTTTTTTTTCTTTTTTTTTTTTTTTTTTTTTTTCTTTTTTGCGGTATGCGGGCCTCTCACTGTTGTGGCCTCTCCCGTTGCGGAGCACAGGCTCCGGATGCGCAGGCCCAGCGGCCATGGCTCACGGGCCCAGCCGCTCCGCGGCATATGGGATCCTCCCAGACCGGGGCACGAACCCGTATCCCCTGCATCGGCAGGCGGACTCTCAACCACTGCGCCACCAGGGAGGCCCCCATTGTTATTTTTGTAGTCTTATTACTGGAATGGGAACAATGTTACAAAAGTATGGAGGCCACTCTCTTGCCTTTAAGGCAGGCTGCCCCTGAATTCCTAAATAAATGAACATCTCTGCCTTGAAGTTTCCCTTTGATTCCTTTTATATCTGAATAAGAGTTGTGATGTAATAAATTATGTTATAACTTTACATTCATCATTCAGTAGTGTAGGCTGCATGCATGGGGTTATGAAGCAGGAAGATAAATAATTAAACTGACCTGCTCTAGTTCAAAAGGATATATAACAGTGTGACAGAGGAAAAAAAACAGTGATTATGCTGCTGTACAATTTGACCCAGTATTTCTGCCCAAATCCAGAACATTAGATGAAATCACCATAACCAGGCAATCCACCAAACAGAGAGAGACTCTGCTGAGGACTCTTAAAAACAGGGCAACCATTGCTAGGGTGGTCAGGAACAGATGGGCAGTATCAGCATGGTAGAAGGGGAAAGCAGTCTCATATATATATATATATATATATATATATATATATATATATATATATACACACACACACACACACACACATACACACACATATACATAAATATATGTATATATGTTATTTTTAAAATATTAAATATATTAAATTTAATATATCAATTAAATATATTAAATTTAAATATAATATTTAATATTATATTATTAAATATATTAAATGTATTTTTAATATATATTTTTACTGTGGGAATTACTTGGATGCAATGAGAATATGGTTCAATGAGAATTTAGAGGAATGTTAGCTAAATTTGAACTATATTTTTCCGTTCCTACTTACACACATAAAAAAAGGAGGAAAAAGTCATTTTTCAAGGATGTAATTATAGTTAGTTTTGCCACAAGAATAGCCTCTTCAGGAACTCTTAGTAGTGAAGCTGGTGAGTAGCAAAAACTAAAGGTAAGTCCCATAACATTAACTAGTTAGGATGTCAATGCCAAGGACATGATCTTTGAAAGCAATCTCTTTTGAAGACAAAGATGAATGGACTCTGTGTTTTAAGAAGCAGAAAGAAACTAAAATTTGCTCCATATCATAAGAAATGTCTTGTTCAAAGGAAGTAGCCTTCTGATGTGGAACAAGAACATCATGAGATACACAGAAAAGGATCCCAAAATTTGGATGGTACAGGAGAGAAAACTGGAGCCAAAACTGTTCCTCTCAGCCATATTCAGCTGAGGTTTGTCCTCATCCCTTAGTGAAGATGAACTAAAATTCTAGTCTTGTTATCATCATTTAGTTTGTCATACATGTTTATACTTTGCTTATATGAATGGCAGAAAGGCATGCAACTTCTAGATTGTCTTCTACCTGAAAGATAAGCTGTTTCTCCTGTACTAGTGCTCCCCACACTTCCTCCCAAGAATTGGAACTTAGATATGCCCATGAACCAGCTTCAACCAGGCAGACAAAGACAATGCTCTAGGGAATGGCAGAGCAAAAAGAGAGAAGAAACCTGGATTCCACAGTGACTGCATGGAACAGACCTGCCCCATTAACTGGAGTGAGACATAAATACCTTCTTTTAAGCCACTGTATTTGGGGCTCTTCGACACAGCAGCTCAGCCATTAGTGAAAATTTACAAAGGCCGTGAACTGGAGTAATCACATGTATAGCCAAAGCTGAGAAAGCTGGTCCTCAAAAAACACCAAAAGGAAGCAAAGATAAGAAAACCTTGTGCCTTAGAGAAATGAAGAGACTAAATGCTATTGCTGTCTTTTCAGTCACTAGTACCATTCTTTCTTAATATTCTTCCATTTCACAGATGTCCTTTCAATAAATGTCCATTTTTGCTTGAGCAAGTTTGAGTTTCTGTTGCTTACAGCTGTAAACCTCCAACTAAGACTGTAAGACAGCACTAGTAACAGGAAGAAATACACCAAAATGTCGAAAGCGTCTATGTCCATGAGCTAGGTATACATGCCATTTTATTTACTTTGTTTTAATTTTCCAAACTTCATATAATGAAAGGACATTACTTTTCTAATAGAAAGTTTTCTAAACTTTCTAAAAGTTTATACTGAAGAAAGTTTCTAGTGCAAGATAGAGCAAATCAGAAAAATAATCCAATAGAATTCTCTATTAGCCATATTTCTTGTCTGGGTGTGCCAGATATTACATTAATAATAATACTCTTTATCAAACATCCATCATGTGCAAGGCATTGTAATTGGATTCAATGTTATTTCATTGAATCTTTGTACCAAAATATAAGAAAAATAATATTATCCCCATTTTAAGGATAAAGAATTTGAGGCTCTGAGAGATTAAGTAACTTTCCCAAGGTCCCAAGGTGATTCATAGATTTAAAATTCAGACTTAGGTTTGTCTAACTCCAAAGCCCATCTCTTGTCACTAGGCAATAAATAAACAACATTTTAAACAAGGGAAGAAAAGTACATGCTAGGAGCCCACCCCAATTTTTTTTTCAGCAAAGAACTACTTTGCTCCTACTGGAAGCCTTGTGATTGACAAGGGGACTAAAGACATTACTTACCTATAGTCCTCCCATTAGCATAGGGCACCTGGAAAGTGGAGAGTTGTCTGATCTTTCTCTGAACGTCAGGCCTGTAGAACGCACCTGGCCAAGAAGGAATGACTTTAGGGGTGATGTGGTGATATTTTTTCATTATCCATGCTTAGTGCTGTAGTTAATAATGTGAGGGCATGCATATTTAGTACTCCTTTAGTCAGCATTAGTGAGGAGGAAACTGAGCATCAACCTGAGTAAGCCCAAAGATACTCAGGTAAAGGTTTTTTAAATTAACTAATGAGGACTCTGCAATCTCTAAGGCCATTAAAAAAGAGACACGTTGCTCAAACAGACTTTGTATTCTAGGAGGGAGTAGGCGATCGGAAAGCAAGGGATTCTTACTGGAAATGTGTTTATCTTGTAAGTTATAGGAAATATTGGGAAGGCTTTCCCCTATATTTAAACCTAACACCAGCCACCTGGAATTGTTAGCAACTCAGCCAGTGCCGCTGTTGATTCCTTCAAACCTCTTCACTATTCTATTTGTAAGGAAGGGCAAGATGTGGATGAAGCTGTGTAGAAAGTCTGGATGGTGGCACTATAGTTTGAGAAGATGTCTCCTTGTGGTAAGCAAAATAATGCCCCCCCAAATATGTCCTTATTTTAATCTGTGGAATCTGTGACTATTTTAGGTTACATAACAAAAAAGAACTAAGTCTGCAGGTGGAATGAAGGTTGCTAATCAGCTGGCCTCAAATTATGGAGAGTATCCTGGATTATCCAGGTGGACGCTGTGTGTTCACAGGAGTCCTTAAAAGGGGAAAATGAAAGCAGACGGGTCAGAGAAGCAGATGAGATCATAGAAGCGTGGTCAGAGTGATGCAAGGTAGGAGTCAGCCTGCCATTGTTGGCTTTGAAGATAGAGGAAGGGGCATGAGCTAAAAATGCCAGTCTCTAGAAGCTGGAAAAGGCAAGGAAGCAAATTCTCCCCTAGAGCCTCCATGAAGGACACAGCCCTATTGGCACCTTGATTTTAGCTCAGGGAGAGTGGTGTCAGACTTCTAGCCTAGAGACTTAAGGTAATAAAATTGGGTTGTTTTAGCCACTAAATTTGTGATGATATGTTACAGCAGCAATAGAAAAAGAATGTACTATCAATGTGAGAGAGCTGCTTGTGGACATGGATAGATGAGAAAGCAAAAATTTAAGAGACTGAGGTGAAAGAAAATCTCTCTGCCTCTGTGGCTCAAACTGGCCTCTGGAAGTTTCCTGAAGGTGATTAGAAGGAGGAAGTTGCAATGAGTGATTGAGATATACAAGGGAAAGGATTGATAAAATATGGTGGCAGGATATTGAGAAGTGTTCAGTACACTTTCTGGAAGATTAATCAGCTCTGAAAACCTTTATAGCCATATAACAGAGAGGTAGAGAAGATTTGTGGAATCTGGGGAAAGTCTGCCCTCTAGTCATTGGCCCAGAAACAGAATCACAGAATCATATGTTAAATGAATGTTGGAAATGGAAGTTGCTTTAGAAATTATATAACCCAATCCTCCTTTTTTCCTATTTATTTTTTACTTTTTAACAATTTTATTGAGGTATAATTGATATACAAAAACTGCACATATTTAATATATATAATTTGATGAGGTTGTACATATGCAAACACCTGTGGAACAAACCATCACCACCAGGGTAATAAAGATATCCATCACCTCCAAAAGTTTCCTTATGCCCCTTTGTTTTTGTTTTTGTTTTCTGGTAATAACACTTAACATGAGATCGACCCTCTTAACAAAATTTTTTAAGTGCATAATACAGTATTTTTAAATATAGGCAGTACAGTATACACAGATTTTTGGAAGTTATTCACCTTGCATAACTGAAACCTTATACCCACTGAACAACTTTCTATTTTCCCCTACCCCCAGCCCCTGGCAACCACTGTTCTACTCTCTGCGACTATGAATTCGATTATTTTAGATACCTCATATAAGTAGAAGCAGGTAATATTTGTCTTTCTGCAACTGGCTTATTTCACTTAACATAAGTCCTCCAGGCTCAACACTGTGGTTGCCTATCGCAAGACTTCCTTCTTTTTTAATGCTGAATAATATCCCATTGTATGTATACACCATATTTTCTTTATCCATTCATCCATCAGTGGACACTTAGGTTATTTCCATACCTTGGCTATTGTGAATAATGCTGCAATGAACATAGGAGTGCAAATATCTCTTTGATATCCTGATCCCAACTCTTTGAATACATACCCAGAAGTAGGATTGCTAGATCATATGGTAGTTCTATTCTTACTTTTCTGAGGAAACTCTGTTTTCTGTATGTATGGAAATATTTCAATAAATATGTTAAATGAATGAGTTCAACTAACATCACCCTTGAATCTTAAAGAAATGGTCCATAGTGGCTGCATCACTTTACGGTCCCAACAACAGTGTACAGGGGGTCCAATTTCTCCACATCCTCGCCAACCCTTTCAATCCTCTTTTTATACTTAGAAAGAAACTGAGGCTCAGTGAGATGAAATGGCTTGCCCAAAGTAGTTAATGCCACAGCCAATACAAGAACACAGCCCTCCAAATCAGCAGATTTGCCTAAGAAGTATAGGATCTGGCTACAACTCCATAGTTATTCTATTTCTTGATAAGCTCTAAAAGTAAACTATAGGAGCAAAATAGTTGTCTCTGGATAATGAGAGAACTTAAATTACTCTAAATCCCAGCCAAAATGGGATACTAATATTGGTCAGGAAGGAGACACTCTAAGAATGAAAAGCACCACACCCTTGGGAGAAAAGCAACCATTTCAGAATTTTGGTAGCTAAGCACCATGAAAACACCAGTAATATTCCCAAATGAAGTCCCTTCATCTACCTACCTTTGGGTAAGGAAGGAGAGCCTCTGTGAGACCCTGGAACTAATCTTGCTCCCTCAGTGGGTGTTACAGATGGCTGAAGACAGTTCTACCCACCAGTAGATGTTCTTTTGGGTAAATCTCCTTGTTCCTTCAGGTACTGCTCCTGTGACACTAGTTTCCAAACCTGCATTATCCTGACCTTCCATCAAAAAGTATTATTGAGCTCCAAGTTTTGTTTGCTTGGAACTTTGCAAAAACTGAAAAAATAGAAAGTGTCACTATCAAAGTATGGTGTGGGGCTTCCCTGGTGGCGCAGTGGTTGAGAGTCCGCCTGTGGATGTAGGGGACACGGGTTCGTGCCCTGGTCCAGGAACATGCCACGGAGCGGCTGGGCCCGTGAGCCATGGCCGCTGAGCCTGCGCGTCCGGAGCCTGTGCTCCACAACGGGAGAGGCCACAACAGTGAGAGGCCCATGTACCGCAAAAAAAAAAAAAAAAGTATGGTGTGGAGGATTGACCAAGATTATGAGAGGACCAAAATCTCCCTAAACGAAAGCTTGACAATTGAGTTTGTGGAGGGCAGGCATGGGGGTGGTGAGCAAAGCGGAATGTTTATATTTTGTTCTTCGCTCCTTTGCATTCTAGACTCTTAACCAATTGTTTCAATGTACTGATGTATTATATTTATTGTGTAATAAAGGTTATGAAGATAGAACCAGATAGTTTAAAAAGAACAATGTGTAAAATAATAATAGTTCACGTTTATTGGG
Organism: Mesoplodon bidens; assembly: GCF_964165515.1. Classification (NCBI taxonomy): domain Eukaryota; kingdom Metazoa; phylum Chordata; class Mammalia; order Artiodactyla; family Ziphiidae; genus Mesoplodon; species Mesoplodon bidens. Next base: position 28,786,403 of record NC_138167.1, read on the forward strand.
TGTTTACAAATGTCATGTGGCAGTCATTGAGCCAAATGCTTTTCATACCTTTTTTGATTCAGAAGAACTCTGTGAGATGGGTGATAGATGCTGTTCTGTGGCCTTTAAATGTATCATCTCATGTAATGTCCACAGTCATGCTATGAGGTCAGCACTATTATTATTTCCCATATCACAGGTACACTAGTGTGATTAAGTCAATTATCCTAATTAGTAGCAAAACTGGGTACACAATTGGATTATCTGACCACAGCCTCTACACTCTGAACCACTGAGTAGAGGAAAGTAAATCTACATAGCTGCTAGGCCTAAGCAAACCTGTTTCCTCATCCACATTTAAAGAATACTGACTGTCTTACAAGCTTTCAACCTGATTCAGGAAGAAGAACCAGGAAAATGAGTCTATAAAATAAAAGAGAGACCTTTTAAATTTTTTTGTATGTGTGCCTCTAAAAGATAGGGCGATGTGATGTCATGTTCAGACAAATCCACCATTATGTTCTCTTTGATTTCATTTTATGTACAACAATTATACTAAAAATAATGGCTATTAAACTAATCCTGACAAAAAGCGGTGATTAATAATAGTGCACAGTTATCTAATTTTCCCTGGATTGAGATAGGTAATTCTAAATGATAAACTATGATTAGCTAGTGAAACATGGACTCATTTTTAAAATATATTATATATCTCAAAAGAAAGAGAGGGAAGCTATAAATATCATTAAAAATCGAGTATAGTCATTCAAAGGCAACATTTTAAGTAAAGGTAAAGTCTGCCACTCTGAAGCATGAGTGAAGCTAATAGTCAACTTCTTTCTATGATTAAAGGAGGCACTTGACACTTATAGACCTGTTAGGCTTGACCCTCTGCCCTTATTTTTCTAGGTTATATAACCCAAAGCATCACAGCTCACAGTATTCAAATTAAAAAAAAATCCTGGGAAAGTTTGAGACAGAAAAAAAAAGGAAGCAGGATGAAATTTTCCCATAGTGGGTACCACAACCTCTCACATATGTGGCATCTCAGTTGTCAAATGGGATTTGATCTGCTATGTCAGCCTGCCTTTCAGGTAGTATCTTGATACTTGATAGAAACTAGGCCACAGTAACATTCACCTCTCTTCCCAAAGAAAGAAAAATACCACTGTCAGAATGAGGCAGGGGTCACAGGAGGAACATATAGTCCATGTGCGTAGAACTTCTCTGGCTTTGCCAGTGATTTTCTTCAGTGCACAGGTGCACTGAAGATACTTGAGGACTGGGCCAGGAGGGAGGGAGAGAGGGAGGGAGGGAGGGATAGACAGGGGAGTTTGAGGCTCCGCCCCTTGGAGTCCACAGCTCCTTAACCCTTAAAGCTCTTCTCCTTCGGCTCTGAGACCACACATTCCTGACTCTCCTATCTCTCTTGATGCTCCTCCTCTGTTTCATGGTCTCTCCTCTCTGCCCACCGCTTCTCTGTAAGAGCCTCCCAAGGGGCCTTCCAGCCTGCATGTGAGATGACATCAGGTACAGAGCTGTTAGGGGGCAAAGCTGGGGGAGAGTGGACTTACCAAAGGTGGTGTTTACCACTAACATGAGTTCACTTCATGCACTCCGCAAACCGGGACATTTGGATGAGAAGCCAGCAAGTCCAAAAAAGAGTGATAAAAACGAAACACAGCAGGTAAAGGCCCACTCCAAGCCTGACCATTTAGGATCCAAGGACAAGCATAGGATCATCCATTAAGCATGACTTCTTTAAATGGGACAAGAGTTGTAGTCTGGACTGTAATTTGTTTTTTGTTTGTTTGTTTTAATGTTTATTTGATTGCATGGGGTCTTAGTTGCAGCACGCAGGATCTCCATTGGGGCACACGGGATTTTAGTTGTGACATGCATGCGGGATCTAGTTCCCTGACCGGGGATGGAACCCGGGCCCCTCGCATTGGGAGTGCGGAGTCTTAGCCACCGGACCACCAGGGAAGTCCCTGGACTATAATTTGGATTTCTGCCCAGCCCGTCTTCTCCCAGAACTGCCTCCCCACCCACAGGACAGGGTGTCTGCAGCCATATTTAAACCACCTTACCCTTCCACTCTGACCTCAGTCAATCAGACCAGGAATGAACAGCTGACCCACACTGGATCAATCAGATTCTCTTTCCCAAGAATTTGAAATGTGAATTCAGAGGCAGCGAGTCTGTCTTTGGCTAAAACTATAACACATAAAACTCTGGAGTTTTAGAGCCAACCATATTCCACCATGCAGATGCATAAGTAGAAAAATCCCATCTGCAGAGAAAAAGGAAGAATAAAACGGAGTTCCAGAGAGTAGAATGAACAGATGTGCAGAGAAGCAGAAGTGACAACAGAAACTGAAGCCCTCCTGGTTATCAGCTCCAGTCTCTTTTGAAAGCCCTCTACATCACTGCGTGTTGATTCATGAGTCCTAAGTAATGACGCTCCCAAGCAAACCCAAAATATATGAAAGATACACAAATAAAAGTCAACAACGTAATGTTTAGGAATAGAAAATAAAGCTAATAGTTGATCGATCTTTGATGATAATCTTTACTGAAGTGAGGGTGGGCTATCACGTGAGTTCTCCTCATCCCTAATCCAGGTCCCCTCATAAAGGCACGACAAGGGGGTAACTGCTCGGTGTCTAGGCTGGTGGTTAGAACCAGCCCTCCATTCAAGGTTGGTCAATGTACAACAAAGTTGAAAAGGAGGCAAAGTGAAATTAAACCCAGCTACTGTTCTCCTTCCCATTTTAGAATACAGTATTTCTCTAAAATTCTTCTCTCCAGAGAAGAGAACATCACAAAGGGAACAGATGGCTATTTTAAGGCAAGGAGAAGACGCTCCATATTGCCTTTCCTTTGCTCCTTCCTTTAACAGGAAGAGCTTAAGCAGTTGTGGTTATTCCTCACATATATTTCAGCCATCCCATGTATGCAATGCAAGAGATAGGCAGATAATTGTAGTACTGCACTACAAAACAAGCAGCTGAATGTGGAAAGGGACTCAGAAATGGAAACCTTGTCAGTTAGTTAGTGAATTATCACATGAAAAAAATTGTTCACTTTTTGTTCAGTCCATTAGCTGCAGGGATGAAAGGAATTGCTCTCCTAACACATAATATTCCCATTTCCTATTTTCACTCAGCGCTGTCCTTTCCGGCTCTGCAAATAAAATGCATTTATATTCTGGATGTAATTTGTTCCCTCTGACCAGGACTTTATTTTCATAAGAGACAACCCTAAGCTCAATTGCTCTCTGAAAGGGAGCCTTGGGAGTGCAGTACCTCTGTCCTAGAGGGGCTTGGCTGGGCCTGCCTTTCAGTACCTGGACTGGTGACTGGAACAAATACCTACCAACCACTCTGCCTTCTATTTCAGTTTTTCTGAGATGGACAGTTGGGGGATGGCTCAGAGTCAACTTGCCACAATCCAATGAACTATGAATAATAGTTCTATTTGCTTAGTGTCATTCTCCTAGAAAGTTCCAGCCTTTATATTGTTTCATTAATTTGAACAGGTTTTTCTATTTTTATTCCCATTTCATAGATATAAATTTTGATGTCCAGATAGAAATGCAAACCATCTCTGAGGTCACTGAATCAGTTAGTATCCACTGCTTTTGAATTTCCAGGTAATGATTTAAGGCCATAGTGCAAATGACCACAGTCCTACAGATCCACAGCTCAATGAGATTCAGTCAGTTCTACTAAAATCTGGTCCAATAAAAATATGAAAAGTCATAGAAATAAAAACAATGGCCCGTAACATGGTATAACACTTCCTTGGGCCATTAAGGTACAATGATTTTATCATTTAAAAGTGTGGGAAAAGCTGGAGATGGTTAAGAGCATTTAGATTTAAAAATAAAAAGAGAAAGAAATTAACATTTGTTAAGTAATTTATATGATTAGGCATGTATAATGTTTAATTTTCATGATAATTATGTAAATGAAGTATTTTCATTCTCATTTTACAGAAAACAAAACTAAAACTCAGAAAATGTCAGTAACTCTGTAAAAATCACCCAGCTTTGTAAGCAGAAAAATGAGAATTTGTACCTCTGTTTACCTGATTTCAAAGCCCATGTTCTCTTTGCTATACTCTGAGAATTTTTGTTTGCAAGTGCCCAATTCTAATGAAAATCAGATCCTCCTAATGCTAGCTACAGTTAAAAGCTGGAACAGAAAAAGTTTTATCCAGTTATCTTAAGTTTAATTTGCTTTGATATCCTTTTCCCACGGACGAAATCAGTGGCTTAGAGATTGAATTTCAGATGGTCACCTAGAACCCAATTAAAACCTTCTACTGAGCAGTTTTGCTGGCTACATCTCACTGGAAGAAGTCATACCATTACCAGAATTAGAGGAGGATAAAGAGGTCAGGCATCCCAAATTGCTATAGCTTGGGCTAAACCCAAAGGACATAAATAGTACTTCTTTAGGAAGCTGTGATTTCTAAAACCAAGAGGAAAAATGTGAAAAAAGCAAGCGTAAAATCTCCTGCCTCTCTTCTTGTGTTTTATCCTGGGTATTAGCACTTTTTTGGTGCCAGGGACAGTAAAGGAAAATGACAGCAAGGGAGGAGAGGCCACTTATTAGCTCCCAGACCTGGAAAGTCCAAAGATACAAGTTGCTTCAGCACAGCTAAATCCATGAATTTGACAATGACATTAAGACTCTGTCCCATCTCTTACTCTTGGTCCTGCATTCCCTACCCAGAGGCCCCCCAGAAGTTCCAGACTCACATGCTACACTTTCCAACCACAGAAGAAAACACACCTCTTTCTCAATGGTTCCAGAAAAGTCCAGGGGTTGACCTTAATTGGCCCACCTCAGAGCATGACCCAGCCCGGCACCAATCATTTAGGGCAGGGGAATATATCTATATCTCATGGAAGCCTTGGTCAGAAGCCCAAACCTTGGAACTGGGAGGGGGAGTCAGCCTCATCCCAGGTATGGATTAAAAGTAGGAGAGTGTTCACAAAAGAAAAAAAGAGGGTGCAGTTATTGGACAAAAAAAGGTACGGATGCTGGGCAAACAACAGCTGGTAGTATAAGCAGAGTGACAACCACCCTCCAAGGCATATTTCCAACATGGGAAAAATACCTCCATCCAGGCTAGGTAGGAGTCATGGTGATTTTTTCCCTCTGTTCCCAGGCAGAAGCTCAAGAGGCAGACTCAGTCTGGCAATTAGCTGTCAGCTGATCACCAATTCAAATGTGCTGGAGTGGGCTGTGCTGATGATCTGTGCTTGCAGTAATCATTTGGCTGGGCAAATCAAATTATACTTTCCAATGTCACTTCAAATCAGGACTGCTATGTCTGCACTTGTTTTCAACAGTAAGTATAACCCTGCAAGTTATTTGCTTTGATACTGACCATACGTGGGCAAGGGAGGAATTTAGGCTTCTTTTAAGTTCTGCTCAACAGGAAAGACCAAAAAGTTCTGGAGATTTGTAAGGCGGCTAATTCGGATCTATTCCAACTTAATGGCTAGGCTTTCACATGGAAATGGACAGGGGGACATGTTCTGCTCTGGCAAGGTAGAGATTTTTCTTCCAAGTTACCTGATTTGGGAACCTCATTCTTTCATAATGTCACGTGCAGTGATCAGATGTAATGATCAAAAGGAAGTTTGCCTCAATCAATCCCGATAAACAAATAACTATAGTTGCAAACCTCATGCGCTCTTCACTTCAAATTCACTTGCCAATAATTGGCCTCATTAACGTCTGTGGAGTTAGCTGTTCACTAAAATCGAGCGAGCTGTACATTAGATGTGTTCAGTGGTTTGCAAACTTTTGGGAATATTAGACCTACTGAATCAGCATCTTGTGAGTTCCATGAAAATTAACAAGCTAAAAAGTAAGGAGACTGCAAAGGATCGGGAAGGAGTGAAGGAGACACCAGGAAAGTCCTACCACCTTCTTATAATTAATATTACCTTTCTCAACCTATAAAATGAGGGTTACCTTTGCAGTGTTTTTCAAGATTTGATTTTGACAGAAAATGAACTTGATTTATTTGTGCCACTAGCTTTCAAATTACCCTGCCCACATCTGTCAGATGTTTTTGTTGTTCAATTATAAAAACTGTATCTAGACTGGATTATGAGAATGCTGTTTGCAGGCATCATAACCACAGGTGCCCTTGGGTTGAACATCAGGCTCACTACGATCCTCCCAAAGAAGGAAATAGACTTCCAGCTGCTGCACCAGACACATCCTTCTTAGAGAGAGGAAGAAATCACAGCAAGTGAACCTTGCTGGTGTATCTCTCAAATATACATTTGGGGAGATGACAGCAGCGAGAAGAGTGGAAATAGACTTAACTAATTCACTTACATACACATGACCTATTCCTATAGAAATGGCCAGAGAGCCAGTGAACACAACTATTCAGTTTGCCTGAAGGTGAGGGAGCTTTTTGGTCCTGAATCACCTTGTCAGCACTACCAATGTTCACCAATAATGTCCCATTCTCTATTTCATTTTTGCTTATGCAGTGAATATCTATGCGTCTCTAGAAAAAAAAATTGCATTTGCTTTCCAGTCTGGCTTTTTATCCTTAAAAGGTGTCCAGGAAAAGTTTCACATGATGTTGTTTTGTCAAAGGAAGCTTTACGTATTTGCAAAAGACACAGGATATCATTGGATGTCTGCTTCTCCAGCCCAATGATAATCAACCCAGGTACTGGTTATTACAGTTTCCCCTGGTGTTTCGTCTGACAGTTCTGAGCCACCTACTTAACTTTGTAAGTTATTTGATTACAACTATTTTTTAGTGGTGTCCACCATGATCCAGTAAGATATTGACTTTATAGAGTCTCAGTATTGCAATGGTCTCCTAATTGGTTTTACAGCACTCTCCAATCCCCCTACAATTCATTTCCACACAGCAGCCTGAGTAACTTTTTTTTTTTTTTTTTTTTTTGCAGTACGCGGGCCTCTCACTGTTGTGGCCTCTCCCGTTGCGGAGCACAGGCTCCGGATGCGCAGGCTCAGCGGCCATAGCTCACTGGGCCCAGCCGCTCTGCGGCACGTGGGATCCTCCCAGACCGGGGCACGAACCCGCATCCCCTGCACCGGCAGGCGGACTCTCAACCACTGCGCCACCAGGGAAGCCCCTGAGTAACCTTTGAAAATGTAAATCAGATCTTGTTTACAGCCCTCCAGTGACTCCACTGCATTTAGGGTCCACCTGACCCCCTCTGGAACCCTGTATTACCTCATCCTTGCCTCCCATGCTGCCATCTTAGCCTTCCTCTCCAGCCCACTGGCAATCAATCTGTCTTCCTTGAACACATCAATCTTCTGCCTTAGAGACTTTGATCATGCTGTCCCCTCTTCCAGAAACACTCTTTCCATGGCTCTCTTCATGCCTGGCTTCTGCTCATCCCATGGTTCTTAGTCAAAGGCTATCTGCTCAGAAAGGTTTTCCCTGGCCACCTTAATCCCTCCCCTCTCCACTGCTCTTTATCACATCACCCCAACTATTTTCTTCATAAAATTGCCACAATCTCAAATAATCTGGGTTTTTTTTTTTTTTTGCTGGTATCTGTCTACTAGAATGTAAGTTCAAAGTGGGCATAAACTTCCTCTGCCTTATTCACCACTATAGCCTCAGTTTTTAGAACAGTGCCTGATACAGTCCCTGATATGGTCTAAGCCATTGAATGAATGTGTTGAGACCTCAAGTCACATTATAAAGACTCACCATTCAATGTTTCAGAACTGGTTTATTTTGAACACATGCAAATCTAATATAAGAAGGAATATGTCTCTATTAATTCCCTTGCCTCTTCCCAGAAAAAGTCAATCTGCATAACAATCATTTCCCCAAATAAGAGAATGTCTTTGGAAATTGAAGAAGAAAAAAAACAAAACAAAACAAAACTCAAGACATACTGGAAAACTCTGGGCTGCTTTCCTTTTCATTATAAGTAAGACAAGGTTCATGAGAGTAAGCATCAGCACTTGATTCTTTAGAAGGTGAAAATTAGATCAAATGAATAGGAGGACAACTACATCCTGTGTTAATGTTTTCCTCCTCAAATGAAGAAAATGATGTGAGCCATGACTCCATTTGAAAGTGAAACTTTGTATTTCTATTTGCTTTCATGTTAAAGCATACTGTTTTTCATTTGAGAACTTTTCATGTTGGTAAATGTTGCAATACATTACATTCATTAGGCCCAGGCCCATTTACGATGCAAGCAAGACAAGCACAGATAAAGCATCATTTCCCCATAAAGCATCATTTCTAAATTACACAGTAAATAAATGAGACTAAGCCGGACACCCAAGTTTCACAACCCTTAACATTAATGTAAAAAAAAAAATTTTTTTTTAACCACTCTGGGTCAGAGTTCCCTACTCTTAAAACATGCGATTTATGAACAATCTGCTATGCCATACAAACCGATCATCCAAGAATATACTGGTTGCCTGACCCCAACTCATAACAGACAAGAATGCTTTAAGAAAAAACTGGACTAATCAGATTCCGGCTGTTTTTTGCAAGGTGTGATACATAAGAAACTTGGTCTTGCTAAGAACCTTGGGTTGACTTCTGATTAGCTCATTACAGAAGACAGCAGCAAAGCCAAAATAAAGTAGCAATTCACAGTGAGATGACAGTGAGCAAGTGTCTTTAAATTTATAATTGCCCTTGGATCTATTTAATTTAGCTCTAAGTCAGGAGGCATAACTGAGACAAATGGTTACACTGAGCAGGTATCAGATACGACAAGAAGCTGGCTGTGATTATTTTGTTGTACTACTTCCATTTGGGGACTTTTTCTGCCAACACTTTTCCTATGATGGCTGTTAAATTTTATAGGACTTTTCCCACTATTATTAGTTGTAATGGCATTTGCGTGTTAAATGCTCACAACAAATGAAAACCATGATTCCATTGTTTCATATGGCGAAAACTATGCTATTCCAAATGGAGAACAAATCTAAAAAGAATCAAATAATTCCTCCTCCTTGTATGACACCTATATAAGCTCTGTGGGAAAGCCTATTTACTTTGCAGCGCTTCTATTTTTGAAACAACATAGATTTTGCACATGTAAGAACACTAAAGATGCCTCTATAGTCAATCAGAAGATAGCTCAAATGTCATTTTTTGTTGAGAAAATTTGTCTACAATTAAATATAATTCTCCTTCAGTACATTTAACTAAGAAGCTCCCCTTTCATTGGGGCTAGAAGGGGGAAGCTTGATGGCTACACATGGGTTTTTTTCCTCTTTTATTGAATTATAGTGGCTGTAATATTATATGTTACAGGTGTACAGTATATTCATAATTTTTAAAGGTTATACTCCATTTATAGGTATTATAAAATATTGGCTATATTCCCCATGTTGTCCCTGTATCCTGTAGTTTATTTTATACCTAATAGTTTGTACTTTTTAATCCCCTACCCCTATCTTGCCCGTCCCCCTCTTCCCTCTCTCCACTGGTAATCACTAGTTTGTCCTCTATGTGAGTCTGCTTCTTTTTTGTTATATTTACTAGTCTGATGTATTTTTTTATTCTACATATAAGTGATATCATATAGTATTTGTCTTTCTCTATCTGGCTTATTTCACTTAGCATAAAGCCCTCCAAGTCCATCCATGTTGTTACAAAAGACAAAATGTTATCTAGAGCAACACCAAATTATGGGAACAACAGAGAAAGCAGACATTAAGAGTTTCTTAGCCCATTTTCTCCTTTGAGAAACTTCAGCAACTAGTTCTGGAAATTTCTAAATTATTGTTCTTAGTCTCTTGTTATTGTTCATTGGAAATTTCTGGATTCATTTTTTCTGGGTTATTTTTCTAGATTAATATTTATAAATAGCTAATTACTCAGGGTCATCTAGATCTAGCAAAGCAAGATGTAAGAAACTATGTATTTATGGATTTATTAAATGATTGGATTTTACAACTACTTGATCATTCTAGATCCTTTTATTTGGGTTCAGCTTGCTCATCATTTCTCTACCACAGATAATTCTTCAAGGCACTGTCTCATTCACCTAACGTAGCATTTAAACTGCATGACTCTCACATTCTACGCACCAGATCCCTTCTCAAAAAGTCCTTTGTTCTGAGAATCTTTCAGAAATGAAAGAGCCTCAATCATTAAGATAACCGATGGTCAAGCCTCTGATTTTTCATTGTAATTTCACCTCTCTCTGATATATATTTTAACTCTTTCTCATATTCTTCCTGAATACATTTAATTCAAAAATTTCTGACTCATAACGGGCCATACAACTGTATAAATTAGTTTGAAATCACATGTAGTTTCCTATTTAAAGAACATCCTTAGAAATTGCTCAAGTAAATATTTTAGAATTGCTAACTTAAAAGTCATTTCGTCATCTTATTCTTCTCTACTTTTTCTCGTCCCCTCTTTCCTCCACCCAGTATTCTGTGCTACTAAAGCAGAATTAGAGGAACAGTGATTGCATGTGTTAAGGGAATCAGAAGCTAAAATTCATTCGCTCATTCAGCAATTTTTTATTTGTTCACTTAATCACCTGATTATACCTCTTATAGCAAAGATGACTGAAATTTGTGGTACATCACTATTGTTTACCCAAATTTGCCCAAACTTTAGGCAAGTGGACAGACTCCCAGAGACCTAGCTTGGTTGGGGGGTGTGAGAGGAAATTTCTGTACTGCTGTCAACCCTTGATCACAAACCAAGTCCTATTTAGTAATAAACTTTAGTTTTGATAAGCATTAGTTTCCCTGCTATGACTACACATCATAAATACATACATACACCAAGTTGAATGTCTTAGCAATCCAAAAGTGAGATGTGATGGGCTGTAAATGTTGGTGCACCACTAACTGTGCTACTTTGAGCAATTCACTTAACCTCTCTGAGACTCAATTTCTATGTCATTGAAATCAAAGCTCTATGATACAATTATTCTCCAAGAGAAATGGGTTAACTAGCTGAGAATAATAATCACTTTATTCCAGCATAAAATTCATAGTCCCAAAATTTTTCCCCATTGTTTAGTCTTTCCTAATGCCCTTTCTGGAAGTATTTTCTTCCAAAATACTTTGGGAAGCATGTCACAACTCAGTTTCTACAAGGTCAATGCAACATATATTTTCTATTTGTGGAAATTTCTCTTTTCTTACATTGTATAAATAATCAACCTAAAAACCATTCCAACTAGTGTGTTCACTACTTTCAATTTTTGAAACAGAATACTGAATCTTTTGTTAATGTGATGGGAAGTTTCATACAATTCTGGGTTTATCTCAAATAGTGCTGTGAAAACACTGATACTAAAGAAAATAGAAACAGTTTCACTGCTATTTTCATTTTACCTAATGAACACAGAGGAAAGGCTCAGGTCTGATAAAGAAAAGGTCAGGAGCTACAATCATAAGAGGGCTATTTGTTACCAATTTTCAATAGCTGCAGTTTGGTTAAGGACACTAAGCTGGAATGTCAAATCTATTTAAGACATTTAAATGTATTACAATCTTTCATACAATGAGTGGTTATCTGTCATCAGGTTCTTTATGGTGTTTCATACATTATCACAGTAAGTTGCAAGTAGGTAGAAATATACAGAATTGCATGCTTACTAGCCAAGCCATGACACAGAAAGCTGTTGGTGTTATATGACATTGACTGAATTGCTGCTAAGCCCCAAAAAGATCAGGCTGGCAATGACACAGGTCCCAGACATCAAATTCCCAGATATTGGTTCATTTTGTTCAAGGCATCACACACGGTGTTCAAATCGCTGCGGAGGTCCTGCACCACGTTTTCAATGCTCCTGGTGTCTTTCAGAATTTCAATAGTCTGTGTGTAGGGATTGAAGTAGACTGAGAAGGGACGGGTAATTGACTTTGCAAAGTCCCTGCAAGATAAACAGCAAAGAGAAGGATATGGGATCAATCCTCACTGGTTCAAGAGACAGATAGAAGGAAAGAACAGAGCCAGAAAAATAAAAAGTTATTTTCTCCAGATGGAAGAAAAATAAATTTACCTCATCTTTTCTTTGGCTTCTTCAAAACTTTCTGAAACAAAGTAGGCTTCCTGGAAGGTGGTGATAAGGCATTCCTGTAAGCAAGTTGTCTTTGGGTCAAAGGCTTTCACACATGCCTTGTCAGAAAGAGCATGCTGCAAAACATACCGCAAAACCCGTTAAACTCCAGAATGAGGCTTTCCAAAGTGCCACCATGTCACATTCCTACAGCACAGCTCAATCATTTTATAGAACTATTCAGCTACTCATCTACCATGACATATGGAACTCTCCCATATGCAGGGGAAATTGAGTGTTAAGGGGTTTTTTGTTTGTTTGTTTGTTTAAGTCTGTTAGTTGCTGAGGGAAAAAAATGAGACATGGTATTATTTTATTTATTATCAACAAAATTCACACTGAAGGACAGTTCAGAGCTGTAACCCCATAGAAATGGAATTTTAAGTCTATGCTATTAATAGAAGCAGGAGAGCACAAATATGGTCCTAAATTTATTGCTATAAGCAATGTACTGAAATTTCCCTTAAATGGCAAAAGTAATAATTACCTGCATGGAGAGGTGATGGGGACTCTGACTGAACTATTTGTGGACTCATTGTGAGACATTTTGAGGCCAGGTACTGTGTACCAACAGAGGCTGGAGTGGGCCTGTATATTCAAGGATACGTGCGAAGCATTCGTTTACCTTCCCCCAAGCACAGCAGAGAAATATACAGCAAATTAATATTGCCAGGTGGGAAAAAAAAAAGAGCTACTACATGACTCTCTACTACAGCTCACTACATGACTGGCACTAAGAGCAAGGAACAATGAATGATTGTATTCAGAGATGCTAAAAGTTAGCGCTCATTTCCTGCCACGTGCCACCTGACTATTTATAGCCCCTGGATTGACGGTTCTCACACAGAATATGCCTAAGAATCACTGAGGAGCTTGTAGAAAATGCAGATATGGGACTTCCCTGGTGGTGCAGTGGTTAAGAATCTGCCTGCCAATGCAGGGGACGTGGGTTCGAGCCCTGGTCCGGGAAGATCTCACATCCAATATCTGGGAATTTGATGTCTGGGACCTGTGTCATTGCCAGCCTGATCTTTTTGGGGCTTAGCAGCAATTCAGTCAATGTCATATAACACCAACAGCTTTCTGTGTCATGGCTTGGCTAGTAAGCATGCAATTCTGTATATTTCTACCTACTTGCAACTTACTGTGATAATGTATGAAACACCATAAAGAACCTGATGACAGATAACCACTCATTGTATGAAAGATTGTAATACATTTAAATGTCTTAAATAGAGCAACTAATCCCATGAGCCAGAACTACTGAGCCTGTGCTCTAGAGCCGCAGGCCACAACTACTGAAGCCTGCACGCCTAGAGCCCGTGCTCCACAACAAGAGAAGCCACCGCAACGAGAAGCCCAAGCATCACAACAAAGAGTAGCCCCTGTTCACCACAACTAGAGAAAGCCTGTGCGCAACGAAGACCCAACGCAGCCAAAAAAAAAAAAAAAAAGGAAAGAAAATGCAGATACCCAGGCCTCAATATTATTTGGTAGGTCTGGATAAATCCCAGAAGTCTGCATTTTAAAGGCATCCAAAGTGATTCACACACAGATGGTTGTGAACTATATTTTGAGAAATACCCCTCTAGATTCTCTCTTTCTTAATTTAAAGGGTAAATTAGTTGGGAGAGAGAGGCAAAGAGAGAAAGGGGTAGCAGAAACAGCCTTGAACTGAGAATTAGAAAACTCGGGCTCTAGTCCAGGCGTTGCTACTAACTGGATAACATTGGCAAATGATTTCACCTCTCTAGGCCTCGGTTTCCTCAAGTGTAAGTGAGAGGTTTGGGATGGGTGATTTCTGAAGACACTCTATTCCAGTCTCTGGATTCCACCCAAAGCACTTTTCAATCTCTAACTGCTAAGATTTCCTAGAGAAACGCTGAAAAACCTTTCCTGTTCAGTATTCTTGGTACATTCCCCCAACAATTTCAAAATGCATGGAATGATTTACAGCCTTCCATGAAGAAGGCTATATCGTTCCCTAAGTTTGAAAATGTAATTGTGAACCCAAGGACTGACAGGCAAGGGCACATGGTCCTGCCCTGTGTTTGATTTGCTTTCCCACAAAGTTCCGTTGTCCAGATCAATGCATATGTGAATCAGGGAATGCAGAGGGCCTCTTGGAGTGGACTCATATTTCTTGGCCCACAGAACAACTTCACTGTAAGCGGAAGGTCACTACACCAGCAAATGCATTTGTGCTAGGTTCAGTGCAGTGCAGTGAACATCAAGGGATTTGGGGTTCCACATGACTAATAATTCTGTCCACATTTTTAAAACAATTTCACAGTTTCAAGAAACAAAATGTGCTTTGATGAGAGCTGTTGCTCCTCTGCAAAGAATAGGCCCCCTATTGGCTCACCAGGGTTTTCAGAACTAGAAGTTCCTTTCTTCGCAGCCATACACTCTGGGTACATTTTAGTTAGTATGTTGCTCTAATTGTCCATTTATCCATCAGTACGTATGAAAAGGAGGACAGTGACTGACTCAGTGTCCTAGATGTTTCCACGTTCTCACCCCCGCATTCAGGGGCATGGCAGAGTGGTAGCAATATAGACTATATGAACGTTTAAGCCATGGCTCCCTCAGGGCTTTCCTGCTGAGCCAGACTTTTCACTAGGCCAAGGACAAGCACAGGAAGAGGGTGAAACTTGTCTGCTTAGGTCTGGAATGCTGTGATAGGACATTAGCACCCTCAGCAGTCACCCTGTGTAGAGGATGCCTCCAGAAGATGTGTATGTAATAACAGAGACCGAAATCAGTGTAGTTTTAGAAAAACGTATCATGTCATGATTCTACTGGATACTCAAATGAGCTCATTTCGTCTTTTTTAACAGGTAAATGGGATGAGAGTGGATCAAGAAAAAGCCCAGAGGGCAGGGTGCTCTGCGCCAGACTTCAAGAAAAGTCAGTGGATTCACAGCATATGATTTGAAGCAAAGACCATCAGGTAATATATCTCGCACTTGCTTAATGTACTAATCAAAAGGAAAACTGGAAGCTCACTGTTCTAAGCTCTCAACAATGCAGTCTATCCTCAAGATCCTGCTGCGTCCAATACCTGGTTACGTGCTGGGGACCTCTCCATCCATGGAGTATGGGACCAGTTCTATCCCTTGGCTATTACAAATATGGAAATGATAATGGCACCCAAGGATTAGCCTGGAGAATGAAAAGAGCCCAGAGTTGGGGGAGCAGCCACGGAGTGAGGCCAACAAATGAGGTGGTGATCACACCTATAAGTGGTCTCATTTACTGATGGGGAGCTCTCTTGTGTGATGACTGCCAGCAACATCCATGCAGCCCATGAGGGCCCCTGTTTCTGAACACTGAAGCATAGCTCAAGGGCCATAAAATAGCATTCATGTCTTTATTGATTCCACTGTCCAGTGGAGCAAAGTCCTACTGAGTTTGCTTCTCAGCTCCTATCCATGTCTCTCTCTAAGTGACCTTGGTTTTGGGGAGCAGCTATCATGCCCTCTCCTCTGTGTCCAGAGTAGCTTCTCTGTAAACATAGAGCCAAACTGCTTGATGTCCCCAGAGAGCTCCATGGTGAATCCTTTCCAAAGTGTTAACAGTCTGATATCCTGAAGTCTGCCAGAATTAATCCAACTTCCTGCAGAGAGAGGCTTTATAATGCTGAGAGAATCTGGCTGACAGTCTTTTACTCTCAAGCCATTTTTAAAGTGCAGGAATACCTGAGAATCACCTCTCGTCTACATGCTCTCTAAAAGGACTGTTTTGTATTTACCCATAGGGCCAAAGACAACAACCCAAGACTTGGAGCCAGGAGACCTAGATTCTAAACGTAGCTGTCCCACAGGTTTATCAAATGAGTGAAAATTCCGCAGGTTAAGCTGCAGTTTCCTCTTTGATAAACTGAAAAGGTTATATCTATATGAATTCTAAAGCTCTTCTTGCAATACGATTTTAACAGGGCCTGCAAATACACAGCTCTCATACCACCATCCCCTCCCTCCACCCCAACCAGTGTAAATTCACCATAGCAGCCTTTCCCACTGGGCCTGGGCATGGCCTACCCACCCTTCCCAGCAGAGGTGACCATTACCAATTAATTGGCTTTAGTGCACAAATTAAGACTTATTTGCCAGTTCCAGTCTTTTAAATAAAAAATCTCTTTCAACATCAAAAATTTCCCAGAACCCAATTAGCTTCTACATGATCTGGGGCAAATTATTTCACCTCTGTCAGCCTATTCCAGTGTTAATCTGGAAAATGGAAATACTTACAGTTATCTATAATCCAGGAATATGGTGAGAATTAAAGGAGGCAATACATGCAAAGAGCCTGGCACATGGCAAGTGTTCAGTAAATTATGTTATCCTTGCTCCTTCAGTCTCCAGATGATGCTTGGTGTACATATGCAACCAGCCACACCTTCCACCATTGGTACAGCTCCTCTGGAACCCATGGAGAAAAGAAGCATGGCCCTAGCTATGAGGCTGCCAGGTCCTAGACTGCAACAGTGCCTGTCCTGAGTTCATCACCTCAAAAATCTTCCTTCCTTCCAGCCACCTGCCTTTGCAATGACACAGAGTTATTATCTCACCTCTTCTAGATGTAAACCTGTGATCCTCACCCTCTATATTAGGACTGGTTAAAGTTAGGAAAAAACTCAAGTGTGAAGTCTAGATAGTTTGGGCCCTAGATTCTGAATAAAAATTTGCAAACACCCCTACACTCACATTACAATCATCCTTTCCCAGGTCAGAACAACAAATATATACATTTGTATATGTATGTACGTATGTGTGTCTATTAAATTTTTGAACCTTCCTCAAATGTTCTTCCTGCTAACCGAGCACAGTGCGGTAGCAACATCCCTATTGCCAAACTGGGTGATGATGGCATCACACTTCTTTTCATCAGTGATGCTGAAAGTTTCAGCAGTTTGAATAAGCTGCAGGGGGGAGGGAACAAACTCCCTCTTCAAGAAATCCCTGTGTAAAAGCCAAAGACACTTCCCCGGCTCCCAGTGTCTGGCATTTGCTCTGTTATTACTAACAGTGCTACTGCAGGAAAGGAAGAGGCAAGAGGAGGGGAGCTGTGAGCCATCGGAATGCGGGAAAGGTGTGAGAGCTCAGACACTCTCAGAGTCCCAACTCCTGCCACCCGCTGACATACTGGATGACCTCAGGGAACCCACGGGAGCCTTGGGCCTCTTCTCTACAGCCTGGCAGTAATTCTGACCACCTCACAGAGTTGCTGCAAGTGGTCGTAAATACAAATGATTGTAATAAATATAAGGCTGTTCTGTGAAGGCTGATGAATAGCTCTATAAAAGCAGTACAATAAATTCACCATACAAGGATATCCTAAAACTAAAGCCAAAATATAATAATAATTAAAATTTTAAAAACCATCAGCTTTGTCAAAACCTGAAAAGCAGAACAGATGTATCTGTATGTAATATTCCAGCAACTCCTATGGGGTGGGTGCTAAGGCCATTTACCAAAAAAAATCTAATCTCTGCCCTTAAGGAAACAAAGAACTAGACTTTACCCTTACCCATGAAAAAGAAGGAGAGATTGCCTTTTGCTTTGAGATGGATTAACTTTTTGAGATAAGACTCAGCCAGCTCACCGATTCATAATCAGTTGCTTACCACCTCTTGTGAACAAGATCTCCCTGCTGTTGCTTCTCCAAGGGAACTGGATTCAGCAAAGACCCATATTCATCACTTTCTTAGACCTTCCCGTCTAGAGACTCCAAGTTTCTTGAAATTGAACTTTCAATTTTGAGTTTGTTGAATAAAATTAATGAATGAATGAGTGAATAAAAAATCTTTAATGAGAGACTTACATAGTTAGGTCAACTCTGAGACAGAGAGAAAATGAACATTAAAGGAAAGACACATACTAGACTGTGGGTGAACAGTAAGCAATTATTCTATTCTCAACCTTTTTTTAAAGTCAGTTTTCCAGATGATCTAGCTCATTATTAACTGCCCCCCACAGTGATGAAGGTATGGAAAGGCCCTTCCCAAATACATTTTTGGAATTCATAAAAGTACATCACAGAAAAAATAATTAGAACAAGAGAGAGAGCAATCATTGTTGAGATTTTTTTTAAATTGTCTTTATAGTTATCAGATTTATGTTAGTTTTTATAAGCATTTCCATACTTATTTTTTTCTCTCTTCAAAGATAAAAAATAAGCACTGTCAAAAAATAAGAAGGAAAAATGAAAGCTATCCTTCAAACTATAGATATACTACTTGGAAGTGCTTGGCCAGCTCTAACGTGCAACATTTACACTCTGAAAACTTAGCCTCTTAAAGCACACATTTTAAAATGTGTTCAGTTCAAGGAAAGAAGATGAACTGTGCATAGTTATGTAAAATTAGAAGGCCTACACCAAAACCTCCAACAACTTACCCGAGACCTATATATGGGCTATAAGTGGAACAGCAAAAACACATTTTGCCACAAAAGGCAACTGCATTCAAAACGGTAAGTGGGTTTGCACAGGAATTATTATAATGCTATTAATAAAGTTATTCCCACCTGGGCTCAGAACTATCATTTGTTCTTCCAAATAAAAGTTGGACAGATGTATTCGCAAGCGCTGGGGGAAGGCTCTGGACGGTGTCGAGCGGGGCAGGGATGGGGTGAGGGTAAAGCTAAGACTCTAAGGAAAGGTCTCATGTTACGTATTCTCTGTGAACAGTCAGAAGACATTTCATATAGAAGGAATTTCTGAGTTGTAAAACTGGTCTAAAGTAGCAATCATAGGGATGTTGGGAGTGTTGAAATTTGGGAATGGAAGAATGCTAATGACCAGAGGTGATGGGCCAGAACAAGAAGATTCACGGCAGACAATGCCCTTCACATGTTTCTGGCTGATTTCCATTTCCAGACAATTCGGTCCATACCAATAGGAACAAAAACAACAGATTCACCCCAGTGCTGCCTACACATGCCTCATTAACCAGACCAGAGGACCCTGCTGAAAGTTGGGGCAATAAGAGAGATTTGTTTCTTTTGTTTCTGGTATCATTTATAAGCCCTCTGAAGAGAATGTAAATAGATGTAGCTCAAGAGCTATATAATTTTCTGACTAATTCTTTTTTCAGGGAAATCAAGAAACAATCTATAGAAGACATGGGTCTTACAGACATATGACATCATGCTATTGCTGTGGGCTTTGAGATTAACCCCAAATGGATTTTTTTGTTGTTGAGAATTTAGTAAAAAAAAAAAAAAAAAGAAAGAAAAGAAAAATTTAACACATTACATCAGGCTTTTGTTACATTAAATATTATCATCTCTTCCAGCCAGGCAGGGCCTCAGGCAGCTCCCTTAGTGGGCCAGGCTTTGAGTAGAGCACACACACTGCTATCTGCTGATTGATCCAGCATCTCATCCGTCCCTTATTCCTCCTTCCCACTCCTCCAGAATCAGCGTGGGCAGCAGGACCCTCATCAGGAAGCCTTCCCAGGCATGGGCTAAAATGTGCCAGGCACATTTGTCACACTGTCTGTATTATCTTGGTCATTTATCTCCTGCACTAGAATGTAACCTCCTTGATAACAGGAATCCCAGACAATAGGGCCTAATGGTCAAGGGCTTGGATCCTGGAGCCTAGACTGCCTGGACTTGGGACCACCTCCAACACTTATTAGCTGTGTGACCTTGAACAAGCTCCTTAATGTCTTTATACCTCAGTTTTCTCATCTGTGATAATGGTGTTACTTATCCCACTGGGTTGTTATGAGAATTAAGTGGGTTAATATGTTTAAAGCCCCTAAAATACTAAAGTCTATTTAAGTGTCTTTTGAGGCAGTTGTTATCTTCTTCATATTCTTATTCTTCATCATCATTATTTGTCCTTGTATCCTCAGTGCCTGGCATAGTACATGGCGCATAGTAGATGCTCAATCAAATATTTGTGGAATGAATGAATGAAGTCATAAAGTGAACGGACTCAATGAAACTACAGTTAAATTGCATCTTTCAATAGTATAAACATCTAAAAAGTTCCAGTAATCATATATATCCCAGTTACATTACGTAAGGATAATAAATACTCAAAATAAAAATCCTAGGATTGTCCATAATCCTGACCTTAGTCTGAATAATCAAAGATTAGATATCACAATGCATTCTAAATTCATCAAAACTTGCTATCCCCCCGTGGTATACAGATAGCAATTCTTTAGTAACCAGAATATTTAAATGATCAGAATGCCCCAGACTCCAACATTTCTGAATAAATGATTTTTAAACTGTATTTTAAGGCAAAAAAAAAAAAATAGCATCCCTTAGGCATCACTACACATACTAGATACCTCTTGGACCACATATTTATTTAGGTGTTTTTTTTTTATTGTATATGCCCATAAATGTTTTAATTTACATTAATTCTGAAGAAGCTAAAATAAACTCTAATTCCCCTTTGGGAAGCAGATGCTGGAGAATCCGTGGGAGCCATGGGGATGACAGAAATGAGAGAGGCCAAGCCACCCTTACAAGGGAATTTCAATCAGTAGGATCACTGCTAGCTCAGTGCCCACTTTTCAGCACTAAACTTAGGCCAGTCATTTGTTACCCAACATCTGAGCACACATTTGTCATTCCTGTTGATTCGTGCACATGGCTGCTCATCCATTTGAGTCACACCACAAACCCAGAAAGGCATGACCCATTTTCAGAAGTGCAAAAAGTTAGGTCAGCACCCACATATGAGGTACCAAATCCCCTGTACTAAATATTTATGGGGTATCTGCGAGTAGAGAGACTCAGACAAATCAATATCTTCCATGACCTTGAACCAGTTTGCTCAGGAAGGATATTTACGTTTACAGCTTCATACCTTTAATTCTCCAATGGAGGAAAGCAGTCCAGCTCCATATGCCCGCAGCTGCCCTTCTTGCTTGCAAAGGCCAAACTCAATAGTGAAGAAATAGCACTGAAAAAGAAGTGGACACACAGCCAGTGAACTGGGCAATAAGCTCTTCTGTAAAACAAAATGGCACCCAAAATAAAATGGTGCACTCTGCATAATTTCTTCAGCACTGTCAATTAAAACGCATTTAAGTCAAGAAGATTTCTTGACATTTATTGCCTAATAATCCCTCCCCAGTTTAAAGGTAAATGGAAAAAGTATTAACTACTAAGAGTCTTATGCTTCGTAGATTCAGAAACCCTATGAGTCAAATCATAGTCCTTGCAATGACTCTAAAATTTAAAAAAACCACAGATTTAGAAAGAATGAATATGTCACAGTGATAATGCCAGAAGAATACGCTACTATATTTAATAAGTTGTGGTTCAGTAGCACCGTGTAAATGTGGAAAAATAACTTGGAATTCAGTAATCCTAAACTGATGTTTGCAGTTTGTTTATTCATTCAACAAACATTTGTTGAGTACCTACTATGCGCCAATGCTTGGTAAAGAATTGTGGTGAAGAAACCAGGAAAGAGCAAGAAAACAAGTATATACCTACCAAATTACCATTTTCTTAGCGAAATCTTAAATGGATACCTATGTATGCACTTACATGTATACATACTTATATACATATACATTAAATACATATAGTAATTGGCCCGAGTTTTACCATCATCAACTACTACAGCTTCCCCAAGATATTAAAATCTACACTTGCTTCTGTTGAGTTCCTAGGAAATCAACCTAGACAGACAGAAATCTCCGTACAACCAAAAAACTCACGATGTTCCTGAGAGGAGCTGAAATTACACTATTTGTGCTCCAAGAGGAAAGTGAGAGGCTGACAATGAGCAATAAAAAATTTCATCAAATTAACACTGTCCTGCATTAGTGATGATGGAGCAATGAAGGGGTTGAGAAAGAGAATGTAAACATCCCTGAAAAGGAGCAGAAAATACTAATTATTTCTAGCCCATGGCTATTTGCTCTATTTTTATCTAGAGGTTAAGATGTCCCTTGGTTCTGGAGGGTTTTATATTTTTATTATGTGTGGACGATCTCTGAAGTTGAGTGGTCAATGCTCTGTAGCCCTGGGCTGGACCCGAAGGCCTGGTCATTCCAGGTCATGGAGCTGAGCCTCTAGAGGCAAAATTTCCTTTCTTGATTCATCTCCCAAAGAGGCAAAAATTACAGCCCTTCCTACCCTGTCACCACCCACAGCACCCACCGGCACCCCCTCTTACTCTGTTCTGACTTGTCTTTCTTTTCTGTCACATCCCTTTTTTGACAGGGTCTTTATGTATGAAATATACTGTTTGTCATCTGTCTCCCCCCACAAAACCATCACCTCCATGACAGCAGTATCACTGTCTGTTCATCTAGAACAGAGCTTCCCAATCTCAGCAGTGTTGACACATTGGGCTGGATAACTCTTTGCTGCAGGGGGCTATCCTGTACACTGGAGGATGTTTAGCAGCATCCCTGGCTCTGTCCCCTAGATGCCAGTAGCACCCCCACCCCATTTGCAACGACCAATAATGTCTCCAGACATTGAAAAATGTTCCCAGAGGGGCAACATCACTCCTGGCTGAGAACAACTGACACAGACTAGTGCCAGAAACATAATAAGAGCTCAATAAGTGTCCGGTGAATAAATGAACAAACAGTGAATGAAGTATTTCTAAATTAGGCTTTTTGTGTGACAGCAGAACCTGGAGGAAAGACACACACAAGGAGGCCTGAGTCCTAGTCTTACCCCTGCTTCTAATTAGCTCTGTGACCACAACCTCTCTGGGTTGTAGTTTTCCTGCCTATGACGTCTATTCATTCATCTACTTATTCTACAGACACTCTTACAAACCTATTATATGCCGGACTCCGCTCTAGCAGAGAACAAGGGAACAAAGTTCCCCAACCCATGAAGCAGGTATGCTCCTGGGATGAGATGAGTAACAACAATAACAACAAAAATCAACATACAGGATGAATGTCAGGCGAAATCTGCTATATAAATAATAATATCATGTAACTGTCAGAGAGCAAGCAGAGGATACGGCTGTTTTAGATAGAGGGATCAGGGAAAGCCTCTCTGCAGGAGTGATCTTTAAGCTGCAACCTACTTGAAAATGGCCCTTTCTTTAAGAAAATGAACAAGCCAGTTGTACAAAGACCCAGGGGAAAGAGTGTTCCCAGCAAAGGAAATAGCAAATGCAAAGGCCCTGAGGCATGGATAGATGTGTATTTCCAAGGGTGTCGGGAAGCTATTGGAAGGTTTTAGGCTGGAGAGAGATGCGTTCTGATTTCATTTCCAAAAGATCACGCTGGTGCTCGGTAAAGAATAGATTATAGGGGACAAGAGTGGAAGCAGAGAGACCAGTTGGAAGGCAGTGGCAGTCAAGACAAGGGTGATGAGCGACTTAGAGGATGACTTGGGCCAGGGGTAGCAGGGGGTTGGGAGAACTCAGTATCACAGAGGCCTCATGAGAAGAACCAAAATAAGAGATGTGAAGATGTGTTGAAAAGTTAAAATACAGAGGATGAAATGTACAGCATAGGGAATACAGTCAATAATATTGTAATAACTTTGTATGGTGACAGATGGTAACTAGACTTATCATGGTGATCATTTTGTAATGTACAGAAACAATGAATCATTATGTTGTACACATGAAAGTAACATAATATGCTAAGTAAATATACTTCAATTACAAAAAAGAAAGAAATGTTAAAATACAGCCCTCAAGTCTGTCCTCCAAAAAATTTTGCACAGTCCTGGGCATGGTGGAGAAGTGATCATACAGTCATAGAACAGGAGGCCTGGAAGTTCAGCCTCTTACTTTACCAAAAGGAAAACTCAAGTTTAAGGAGATGAAGTGATTTACCCAGAACCGGTCTAGATGGTGATATTTAAGAGATTTAGAGCTCAGTGTTTTATGAGCTCAACATCTGTCACATTTTAAAGTTTCCAGGTAAAAGATTAATAGATGCATGATTTTTTCCTTACAACCAAAAAAATGGGGAAATGAAAGGCTAAATCAGGAAAACTAGAATCTCATGACATCTTCTTAGTATGTCTTTGGCTGATTTCTCTAATTTGTATTGCATTTATAGCACATGATGTGAAATCCTTGGAGCCTTAACATTGAATACAGAAGAGTTTGTGAAAAAATGTGCTCTCATGTTCAAAAGCCTCCAGAATAGTACACATATGGAGCCAGCTACAGGAGCATTTACGTCAGCCTATTATGTGCATTTTTAATTTTCCTTACGTTATATCAATGCACACATAATGCACAGTCATGGTTATGATCCAAATCAAAGCAGGCTGAGAGAGCCCCTGAGAAAATCTGGTGCACCATTCTCACAGTCTTCACCTAGATCTGGCATCCTGTCCTAGTGTGAGGCAGGAATTAAAAGGTCTGCATCAACTCGGCTAAAAATTCCAAGCTAAATCTATAAGTGTGTCTTCGATCCTTGTGCTTCTAGAATCAGGGTAACCTCAGAGGGAAGAGCCACTGGGCGTCTTCCTTCCTGTTGCTTAGAATGCTCTCTGGCCCCATCCCTCATCTGGGAATCCTTCCAGAAACTCTGACCTTACACAGTTCCATCTGCTCATTCCCTAGCTGCCTTTCCCTCTGGTTTCCTGCTGTCCTCGACCAAGGAATGAGCCTAGATGCTGCTTCTACAGCCTCCTCTCACCAGAGAATTAGACCTTTCACCTTGAGATAGCTTTCCATTTGCAGCTCCATGTGTGGCTAACTGATAAAGAGGGATGATAAAGTGTACCTGAAGCTCAGGTGTTGGCAAAATTTGAATTATGGACTTGCTCAGGATAATTTTTCTCTTTCTGTTTCTAATGCCTCAAAATGCATAAGGTATAGACCTCAAAATGCAGAAGAACCTGAGCACGATCACTAGTGGGGAGGAAGGGGCAATTGCACGTGTCTTCTGCCTGGTTTGAAGTGCAAAGCCTACTTAGGGTTGGACTGGACGACCCCTGGAGACCCTTCAAAATTCAAGGGTGTCTAATTGCTTCTTGAAATTTTAAGAAAATATAATTTGTTTTCATCAGAGCACTTGCCATATGTGGATCTGTAATATATTCCCAAGAGATTTACCAAATAAATATCCTACCTATTATCAAAAAAACCCAAAAAACAAACACCTGAGCCCTATAAGAATTCCTGTAAAAGAGGATTGCAAAGTCTTGGTCACTAATGTCTTTTAAACAGAAACAAACAATAATACTAAGACTAACACCTCCCAAATTGAAGGGTACCTTTCATCAAAGCTGATGTTCATGAATTCCAAGTTCTACATACCACTAATTATAAGTAATTATTTATAAATATTTTATTCGAATATAATTACATATAATCATTAACTGAAAACCAAAACAGGAATTATATATCGGACCTCTTCCCTAGAAGAAAAGCAGAGTCATTTACATACACAGTCATTAAGCAGAAGAAGGTCTGAGTGACGATCTGAGATCCAAACACGGCTTCCACGGGATGAGCTAGCAGGGAGTGTGCTTAAGAAAATGAGATAGGTCGCCCAATGCTGCCATCTTCCGATCACTACTGGTAGTGCTCACTCTCGCAACAGTTCTGGCCTAGCCAAAAGGGCATTGTGAGAGCGGGAAGGAACATCGTCCAGAGACACTGAACACACCAACAAAATCCACCTGGTCCCCCATAGTGATTTACAAAAGGACACGATGCAACATCCTTCTTACATTTGATGTTAGGTACCTGAAGCTCTTGCTAAGGCACATACCATACTCCAATTAAAGAGATGTACACCTTTTTCAAATTCTTGGTGAAAAAGAAATTTATTGTTCCAATTTTCCTCTGGAAGGGCCCTGTTGCATCCCAGTTCCCCAACTCTCTGCATCCTTTGAAATAATTGTATAACCTCTTACTGAGAGTCAGTCTGTATTCTTAAATTGGATTTAAATGGTGCGCAAAGTCCTAGGAAGACAGCCAGGTATCCTACTTCTTTTACTTTGTCCGGGAAAATCGTCTGTACACATCATTTAATAAATGCCTGAGTGAGTGAGTGAGTGAGTCAGTGAGT
Organism: Mesoplodon bidens; assembly: GCF_964165515.1. Taxonomy (NCBI): domain Eukaryota; kingdom Metazoa; phylum Chordata; class Mammalia; order Artiodactyla; family Ziphiidae; genus Mesoplodon; species Mesoplodon bidens. Next base: position 28,812,475 of record NC_138167.1, read on the forward strand.
GATGTATATTCTCTACTGCCTTCACTAAAAATATGATCTTTTCAAAATGATAATATATACTTCTAAGTAATTGCATACATCATTCCACACCTAGAATTCCATCATCCACATATGCAGGACAGACAGGAACCAAGAAGTTAGCAAAGAATGTCCGAAACGGCCCTAACTGAGATGTGCTAAACATAACAAAAGGTTATGTGCTAAATCTGATTTGCTTTACACGTAAAAGAATCCCTCAGGTCCTCACCCAGACCCCATTTATCCTTATCTAGTACACAGTTCAAATAAACTTCAGTTATGTAGCTTCTAAGCCCACACCCTAACATGAGAGGGGAACAAGAAAAATATACCAAAAGCAGATCCAACAACTCAAAAAGCACAGAAATACAATATTTGGTGTTTGACTAAACAACCCTAAACACTTCCATACTTGAAGTTTTCACTAAACAACAGAATTCAATCACAACAGCAAGACATCAAAATAATAGGAAAACTCAGCCAGTAGAGCTGCCGTTTAACAAAGTGTTCGCACATATGTCATCTTACTGCACATCCGCTCCCTTCCTACTAACTTGATAGAGTAGTTACTATTTTTTCCATTGTACTGATGGGAAGGCTGAGTCTCAATGATCAAGGGATCTGCCCAGATTCCTCGACCCATGGTTGGCAGAGCTAGGAGTCAAACTCCAGTTTCCTAACTTCAGATCCTGCCTTGTTTCCTCACCAGCAAGTGCACTTACAGGTGCAGAGCCACTACCAGCCCGTCAAACTAGCACAACGGTCCCTGTTGCTGAAATACTGAACTACTTCCAGAATGGGTATAAATAGCTATGACTCCACACTCCCCAAGTGCCCCCAGCCAGCCACACTGCCCCAGCCCTCTCCTGGGTTCTGTTCCCCCTCCCCTCCCCAGCACCACCACTTCTTCATGATCGAGAAAATAAGGTCTCAACACCCATGAAGCTGGGGCCCAGAGGACCCGACTCCCACACAAGTGTGACGAGCATCGTTCTATTTGGTACCCATGTCATAACAAGAGGATCAGTCCCAGAAAGGAAGAATGCTTTGCAAAGATGTTGTTACACCAGGGATCTGAACCTCAGTAAGTGCAGATAAAAACACAGCAAAAGAGCCATGTGTCTCACAGCCTTCCTTTCTCTAACATCTTTCCATCAAACAACTAGCATGTCAAAGAATACACTTGAAAAATTGTTGAACCAGTGAAGAGGGTCCAAGATCCCAACCCACTCACTCCTCTACCATGAATCCCCAGCTACTAGAGTTTGGATTTTAGCCCCATCAAATTTCAGCTTACAAGCAGCAAGTACCTTCTCACCTCTGGCCACAATTCCCTTAATCTTGATTAAACTGCAAATAATAACAGGATTGAAACAGAAATGAGGCTTGATAGCTAAAGGGGAAACTTTGAAATAGAACTGCTAAGGCAATACTGTACAAATTCCACACTGGGAAACGAAAGTGAAAACGGAGGCTGCCCTGCTTAAGCCATGGAGGTCACCACTCAAATGTCACAAGATAGAAAACTTCTCACCAGACATCAATTTTTGTTGTTGTTTCTTTGACCATTTAAACTGCCAGGAGTCACACATAAAGCCAAATCACACTAGGGTGCAACGATTACCCGCTGGGCTTTGTTTGCAGAGCAAGGGTTACTGGCTAGAGACATTCTCTGGAACTGGGCTTCAAAGGAGAGCAGAAAGGGGGATTTTGCAGGCTTCATTAGTTTACTCTGGGCTACTCCTGTGTGAAACAAAAGTGTAAGAAATGCTAGAAACTTAGAGCTGGAAGACATTGGTTTTTTGCAGACCTGGGCTATAGCCGCTCTGTAACCACTGGCCCCTCGCACCCTATCTCGAAGCCTCCCCTTGGCCAAAGGAAGCCACCCGCTCTGTGTTCACAGATCCGAGGGCCAGTCACTGTCTAGATCCTAGGGATTATTGTTCAGATGCCTTGCAGGATTGTCTCTACACTCATATTTTCCACGAGCCTCTAAATGAAAACCACTATAGCTCTTGGCAGGTCACAACTTAATACCTTTTTAAAATTTATACTTGTTCAATTCTACTGTGCCGAGCTCTACTTGAGATTACAAAAATAGCTAAAGATATGGTCTCTATGCTCAAGAAAGGTACAGTACAAACGGGTAGACAAGACTAATATAAAAATAACAGCGACAACAGTAATCATAATGTCCTGCTGTTTTAATCCTACCATAAACTTCTGTCAAATTGCAGTGTGCTTATCTGTCTCAGAAGATGAGGAATATGAAGTTTATGTTGGACTTTTTGAAGGCTAAGTGGGATCTCAGAGGGATTTCAGGAAGAGAGGAAGTTGTTGGAAAGAGTAATATCGAGGGGCTGGAGGAGGGGAGTGATTTCTGGGAACCCAAAATGCAAATCGTAGGAAGTTAAAGGTAAATCAAAGTATAGAATGGACCAGATCACAGGCTCCACTTGAATGGTAGAGACAAAAACAAGTTGAGAAAAAGAAGAGGGTTGGGATTTGAGTATGTTCTGTCTGCAAGAAAACAATGACCCTGAATTGTGAAAAGAACAATTAAGAACAGCCATGGAATGAATTAAAGTGTAAAAACCTAAGCTCTAAGGAAACATTACGGCAAACCTTGTGGAAAATTGATCATCATATATAAAAGGCACATCCATAGGGAGAAAAAGAAGCCTCAGCAGAAGACAACTTTTAGTGAAGAATACATTGACACAGGCGATTTTCAGCAGCACTGTTTTAGTCAGGATTTTCCTGTGTGTTTCTTAACTACCCTTTCCTATATCTTTTTGGTTGCTTTCAAGAACAAATGGATGTTTTGTTTAAGTGCCCTCTGGCCATTTCAGTTTTATTGCCCCTTCTACAGCTTATCTGAGAGCATTTTCAACTTCAAAGGAGACCACCTGGGCTTCCCTGGTGGCGCAGTGGTTGAGAATCTGCCTGTTAATGCAGGGGACACGGGTTCGAGCCCTGGTCTGGGAGGATCCCACATGCCGCAGAGCAACTAGGCCCATGAGCCACAAGTACTGAGCCTGCGCGTCTGGAGCCTGTGCTCCGCAACAAGAGAGTCCGCGATAGTGAGAGGCCCGTGCACCGCAATGAAGAGTGGCCCCCGCTTGCCGCAACTAGAGAAAGCCCTCGCACAGAAACGAAGACCCAACACAGCAAAAATAAATAATAAAATTAATAAACTCCTACCCCCAACATCTTAAAGACATATTACACAGCACAAAACCAAATACTACATAGTATTGCTTTAAACTACAGCAATCTACTTACATTGGATACAGATGCATTATTTGATGGGCCCAAAAAAGATTTGGTAAAGGATAGTGAGAATTCACGAGACAGTAAACTTGAAATATTTTGGTGTCTCATGAGAAGCTATTTAACCAAACTTACCCTCTGGCTCTGGCTACCAAGAGAACTGGTATGTTTGCTACAACGCCCTTCCCTCTGTTCTCTCTACTGTCCCCTGATCAATAGAGTTCCCTGATCAGTAAAGGGCAGGTGATTGGAGATGAAATTTCACTTCCCAACTCAGTATCATGTATCCCATCTAATGGGGACAGCGACTCAGTGCTTGCCAAGTGTGTCCTTGGGTAAAGGCAGTCTGACTGCCAGAGGCGCTGGTCTTTTCACGAGAAGCTAGGAATCTAGATGGTCATGTGATGGCCTCTGAAGTGGAAATGCAGGCCATGTTTTAAGTTTAATCAAGGTGTAGACTCTATTTTTTTTTTCTCACAGACATTAACCAGAGCAGAGGACTCTAATTTGTAATCCCTTTAGAGGGGAGCGTGATTTAAGGAGCCCGAATCCCACTTCTGTCACAATAACTTGCCTCCAGGACACCAAGCACATGTCTCTGCTGCCTCAGCTATCACACGTTGCCTTGACATCCTAAACTCCTGAGAAGTGGGTTGGTGCACCAGGTCAGGATGCAGAAAATCTAGTAGCTCAGTCTCTGCCATTATTGTACTGTATGATTTGGGGCAAGTCATTTCACTTGTCTAAGCCTCCTTTTATTCATTTATAAAATGGAGATTCCTTTTCTTGCCAAATTTTTACTGGGCACCAATTTTGTGTATAGCACCATGTGGATACCAAGGAGTGTGCCAGGGGATAATAATATGAGTCCTGCCTATCTTGAAGTGCCATTGTGAGACTCAAATGAATAAACACATGTCAAATGCTAAATTAATGTAAGAGCTGAAATTTAGGTGAAGGTTCCCTGCTCTGAGGTGATTAAGACCATAGTCATGTTCATGGCTGACTTATCCCCTGTCTCAGGACTCTGATTCTACAGAGTCCCCTTCTGGATAGGCGACGGCAGGCTTAATTACAAGTCAACAGTTCCTGAAACCCAATTTAAGCCACTTTGCAATATGAAGAAAGCCTGTTGAGATGCAAATGTTCCCTGAAGTATTAACATCTATTCTCTCAGTAAGCATATATAACAGCAAATTTAAAAATAATAACTTGACTGCTGAGAAAGTATTCCCCCAGGAAACCACTTTTGATCATCCATTCCTCTGAACCTGACCCAAGCGCCTTCCTTTCCCTGTCTTTGCACTTAAGTTATATTTAAATCCTTATCTGTGGGACTTCTCTGGTGGTCCAATGGTTGAGACTTCGCCTTCCAATGCAGGGGGTATGAGTTCGATCCCTGGTAGGGGAACCAAGATCCCACATGCCTCAGGGCCAAAAAAACAAAACATGAAACAGAAGCAGTATTGTAACAAATTCAGTAAAGACTTTAAAAATGGTCCACATCAAAAAAAAAAAAAAAAAAAAAAAACTTAATAAATAAATAAATAAATAAATCCTTGTCTGTATCCCTCACTAAACTGCAAGTCCCCAAGAAGCAGGACCATGCCTACCTGTTTTACAGTTGAATTCCTGATGCCTGACACATAGTAGATGCTCATTCACTGAATGAATAAATGAACGGGCCATAATTGATTCTATCAGAGCTATGGAAAAGATATGCAGTAGAAATCCAGCAAGGTCATGCCTTTGCTAAACATCTGTGCAAAGAAGCAGAGTCCAATGCCCCTTTCTAGCCAGTTATAGCCATGACTTTTATCTTGGAAGAACTCTTCTTAATTAGATTTGAGAGAAGAAAATGTGAACAGTGCAAAAACAGTGTTTATGAGAGCTGAACGTTTAAACGTTTCTGAAGTATGTTATTTTAAGGTATCTCCCCTTGTTTTATTACAGAGAACTTTCAAGCCTTGCTAGTTAGACACCAGCTTAGGACCTCTGTGTATAAATATGGAGACACATTCAAAACTAGAGCAAACAACATCTTCTGGAATTCTTCCAATAACTTCCTTACATACTTTTGTGTTAATGCAGCCATCTTACAGCCAAGCTGGCTTAAATTCTCAGGAACTTGAACTCATAAGGAGTGGGCAGCCAACATTTGAAACCCCAAATTTATGGCTTTCTTGAGTTATTCAGGGAGTGCTGCATGTACCAATGAACAGCATCACTCCTAATCTGCTTGAAAAGTTTAGTCAGGAATTCCTATTTCATGTGCTCTCACTGGCACAAACAGTATCTATTCATTTGTTCTCCCTGGCGGTTTCCTGCAACCTGCCTTTCTCTATGTTCACTCAGGGGAGGTATGCTATTAACTCAGGGGAGGCCTCCTCCATCTCTAGGCAGAAGCTTGACATCATTTAGATGAGGCCTTGCCTTTATTATTTATGGTTAAAACATTTTACATTGCAAAGCAGCATGCTGGCTCCATCTGAAACCCCTTTGTAATATAAACTGCAGAGTCTGCATTTCAGAAGGGAAAACCTGAGTTGTTGAAAGTTAGAGAATTAACCAGTGTCACCTGAAGAGTAGAAATACTCTCCAGGGACCTTTCCTGCACTTGAGTCTTACTGATGTGGCCACCTAGATGCCTATGAGTGCAATCATGTCAAATACACTAGCTCACATTTATTGAACACATCTCTGTGCTAAGCAGCTTTACAATGCATTATTTCATTAATCCCCAATAGAGCTACAAGACTTGATATCTTTTTTTTTTACATCTTTATTGGAGTATAATTGCTTTACAATGGTGTGTTAGTTTCTGCTTTATAACAAAGTGAATCAGTTATACATATACAGATGTTCCCATATCTCTTCCCTCTTACGTCTCCCTCCCTCCCACCCTCCCCATCCCACCCCTCCAGGCGGTCACAAAGCACCAAGCTTATCTCCCTGTGCTATGTGGCTGCTTCCCACTAGCTATCTACCTTACATTTGGTAGTGTATATATGTCCATGCCTCTCTCTCGCTTTGTCACAGCTTACCCTTCCCCCTCCCCATATCCTCAAGTCCATTCTCAAGTAGGTCTGTGCAAGACCTGATATCTTATTTTTCTCATTTTAAAGATGAAGAAACTAAGGCACAGAGAGGTTAACTAACTTATCCAAGGTTACCCAGCCAGTAAGTGATAGAGCTGGATGTGAAGCCACGTAATTTGACTCTAAAGCCTGCACTCTGAATACCTACTACATTATACTGCCTCGCTAGCAAGTCCCTAAAGTGCACAGGCTCAAGGAAAACCACCTAGTGTCGTATATAGGAGGGTTCACTCTACTTCGTTCCAGCTTTCCCTTTTCCTCCCTACCCGTGTGATTATCTGAGATCAAGTACTATGGGGAAGGATGTTCATGATCTTACCCAAAAAAAGAACAGTAAGAGGGGTGAATATTCATTAGACAAAAGTAGCACTCACTAATGGGGACAAGAAAAATGCAAAATTTGAAGACTGAAGATGAAAATATATATGAAAACCAAACTTTAATTTTAAAAAGTGCTATGTGCGGGGGCTTCCCTGGTGGCGCAGTGGTTGAGAGCCCATCTGCCGATGCAGGGGACACGGGTTCGTGCCCCGGTCTGGGAAGATCCCACATGCTGCAGAGCGGCTGGGCCCGTGAGCCATGGCCACCGAGCCTGCGCGCCCGGAGCCTGTGCTCTGCAACGGGAGAGGCCACAGCAGTGAGAGGCCCGCGTACAGCAAAAAAAAAAAAAAAAAAAAAGTTCTATGTGCTAACTTTTTCCTCAAAAAAATAAAAGGAAAAGCAAACAAAACTCATTAGCTACATCTGATGTTCACTAAAACACTTTGCAACTTACCTGAGTGAAAAGTCATAAACCCCATATTTCTAGAATACTTCCAATTTATTCTTTCTTCTGTTGGTGTAAAAGATAAAGTCTCTCCTGACAGCACAAGTGTTTGATAAATGGATGAACATCTTGCTGCTTCGGGGAACAAAGCCAAGACTCCCCTTTACTAAGTTTATTTGACGTGGCAAAATGACCTTTCAGAAAAACTAGGAGGCTCTATACCAAAATGTTAACACTGGTTATTGCTGCTGTGATGTTACAAATGATCTTTATACTCTTTTCCTTGCTTATCCATTTTTAAAAATTTTCTACAATGAATATGTGTCATTTTTGTAATAAGGAAGAGAAACGAAGGTTTTTGTACAGATTTGTAAAGACTTCTCAGTAAAGGAGTCCCTAATTCACCCTGCCGTCTCTTCGTTGCTAAGGGAATAGGTTTTCTTCCAGTTTTATTGAGGTATAATCGACATACCTCACTGTATAACTTTAAGGTGTACAGCATAACGGTTTGACTTACATATACTGTGAAATGATAACTGCACAAGTTTAGTTAGCATCTATCATCTCATATAGATACAATAAAAAAGAAAAAGCAAAAAAAAAGAAGTGTTTCCTTGTGGTGAGAATTCTTAGGATTTACTCTCTTAACAACTTCCATGATTTTATATGGACACTATAAAGGACAGACTTTTAGACTCTGAAAAGAATGATGAGGGCCCGAGGTGATGTACTCCTCCCCAACCCCCCGGCATTTCTTACTTACACGTAGTCTGTACCGAAGCCCTCAAATGAGAGCATTTCCATTTTCTGGGAGACCTTTCCCCAGTATGATATCCACCCATCAGAAATATTCCAGAAATGCCCATCCTTACAGTGACAAATACATAAAATTCTAAGCAAATTACAATATTTCTACAAAGGGAGCAAAGAGATTTTTAATCACTGTGTGTGTTCAATCTCACGTCGCTTTTCTTATTATTCTTTCATTCATTGTGGCTCATAATGTACAGTAATACATTTTACATCTACTAAATGTGTTCTGGGTTTTTATATCACAGTTCAGAAGAATAGCTTTGGAAATCCTTTCAACTCCTTTATTTGAAAACTACATTTGTGGAATGGGGTAATTAAATTCCTATAGTTCGATATAACATTACCTCCGCTATTCTTCATAAAAAATATTTCAACCATCTCTCTCTGCTTCTGATAGAAATGGAATTACACCACAGATACTTCTGTTAATACAAGTCTAAGATTTTGAAAACCTAATTTATTAGTTAAACCAGAAAATTCCTTCTTTTGTACATCTTTATGGAAATTAAAATGACTGCACAAATCTTCTGTGCTTGAAGAATGCAATCCATCTTACTTTGAGAAGAGAAAGTAAGGAGGATTCAATGTCAGGGCTTTTGAATCACAGGAAGAAGTTAGCTCTGGATGAGGATCCAGAGGATTTAGGGGCTTGAAATGACTTTGAAATTATTTAATCAACAATATAACTCCTTTACTGCAGTTAGGATTTGAGGGGTGATGGTGAGATCGAGTAGTCTCAAACGTGGGAATGATAATGGCACAGCATACATCACAAAAGTATTTCATCTCATTTGTTGCTCATTCAGCATCAAGTGGTAGAAGAATATCTCCATTTTAAAGAAGACATTTGAAGCACAAATAGGGAATGTAATTTGTCCCTGAGTACAAGATCAAGAAGTAAAAAAGCTGGCACTCAGATCATCAAAATACAAGAGACAACAAGTGTTGGCAAGGATGCAGAGAAAAGAGAACCCTTGTGCACTATTGGTGGGAATGTAAATTATTGCTGCCACTCAGGAAAACAGTATGGAGGTTCCTCAAAAACTTGAAAACAGAACTAGCATATGATCCAACAATTCTACTTCTGGGTATATAACCAAAGGAAATGAAACACTATTTCTAAGAGATATCTACACTCCCATGTTTATTGCAGCATTATTCAAAATAGCTGAAATATGAAAACAACCTATGTGTCCATCAGTGGATGAATGGATAAAAACCTGGTATATATATATATATATATGGAATATTATTCAGCCATGAGAAAGAAGGAAATCCTGCCATTTGCGACAACACGGATAGACCCTGAAGGTATTACACTAAGTAAAATAAGTCAGACAGAGAAAGACAAATACTGTTTGATATCACTTATATGTGGAATCTAAAAAAGCTGAACTTGGACTTCCCTGGTGGTGCAGAGGTTAAGAATCTGCCTGCCAAGGCAGGGGACATGGGTTCGAGCCCCGGTCCGGGAAGATCCCACAGGCCACGGAGCAACTAAGCCCGTGCACCACAGCTACTGAGCCTGCGCTCTAGAACCCATGAGCCACAGCTACTGAGCCTGCGTGCTACAACTATTGAAGCCCGCGTGCCTAGAGCCCGTGCTCCACAACAAGAGAAGCCACCGCAGTGAGAAGCCCTTGCACCGCAACGAAGAATAGCCCCCGCTCGCTGCAACTAGAGAAAGCCCGTGCGCAGCAACAAAGATGCAACGCAGCCATGAATAAACAAACAAATAAATAAATAAATTTATTAAAAAAGCTGAACTCATAGAAACACAAATTAGAATGGTGGTTACCAGAAGTTGGGGGTTGGGGGGAAAGAGGAGATATTGGTCAAAGGATAGAAACCTCCAGTTAAAATATAAATAAGTTCTGGGGATCTAACGTACAGCATGCTGACAATAGTTAATAACACCGTATTATATACTTGAAAGTTACTGAAAGAGTAGATCTTAAATGTTCTCACCCCAAAAAAGAAATGGTAATTATATGAGGTGATGCAGGTGTTAGCTAACGCTATCGTGGTAGTCATTCTAAAATAGATAAGTATATCAAATGAACATATTGTACACCTTAAACTTAAATAATGTTGTTAAGTCAGTTCTCTTTCAATAAAGCTAGAAAAAAACAAAGCTGGCACTCAAACCCCGCCGGGCTCACTTCAGGTTCAGACCCTTCCTACCACACCACACTACACCACACCCCATACTCCCCATCAAAACATCCTACTAGCATCTTCATCAAGTTCTGAGACTCCAACTGCTGACTTGCAATGCTACTGTAAGGATAAAATCAAGTGGGCACAGAGCTTAGCACACAAACAGAGAATGAACAGTTACCAAAGCAGCTCTATTTTTATGAGTTTCCAAATATCTAAAATAGGTTGTTGGGTTTTTTTTTTTTCTGTCATCTGCAGTATTATGATAGCTCTCTGAGGCCCATAGGATACAGTTACAAATGATGAAGAAAAGTTTGAGTTGCAAAAAATGTACAACTATTCCGGATTGCAAATAGATTTGTTTCTAAATATAGTGAGCAGTGTAGAGCTCACTTTTTAATTCCAAATAACGGTGGTATTCTCATCATAATATAAATAGATGACAAGCACCTGTAATGTCAACGATGAATATTGTAAGTGAAACATACAGCTAGAGCAAAATACCCTTAGTTCCAATATCAAAGATCTCAAAAGACAGTATAGTCAGAAGGAAGTGTGGCCTTGGAGCACTCAGGTAGAAAAAGACCAAGGGAGGGGGTAGTGAAAACAATGACAAAGGACACAAGTGAAGTTCTAAGGGGCTAGTTAAAGAAATACAGCGCTCCTTGCAAGGCAAGACCACTTTTCTATATGCACAGAAGACATAAAAGTGAAAGTGATGAGTTGGAATAGATATTATTAACTTTTAATTAAGTTACTCTTGCAAACAACACACAAACTCACCATCCACCCAAACATCTCAATTAAGAATGTATAAAAGTGCATTCCTTCCAGCTTTTTGTCAGCTTTGTATCAAATGATTCAAATAGCTGAACTAGTTCAAAGACTTTACATGGAATAAATAAGCCTGGGGCTCATTTTGAGCTTTCTGTAGAGATACTAAAATGGTCTTTTTTTTTTTTTTTTTTTTTTTGTTGCGGTACGCGGGCCTCTCACTGTTGCGGCCTCTCCCGTCGCGGAGCACAGGCTCCGGACGCGCAGGCTCAGCGGCCATGGCTCACGGGCCCAGCCGCTCCGCAGCATGTGGGATCTTCCTGGACCGGGGCATGAACCCATGTCCCCTGCATCGGCAGGCGGACTCTCAACCACTGCGCCACCAGGGAAGCCCTAAAATGGTCATTTTTAATGTCATCCATCTTCAGAAAGAAGTAGAGCTGGGCATAAGTCTTTTAAAAGCCAAAAGTTCCCCACTCCCAGCCAGGTAGGCAAGGTCATGAGAGACTGGGAAACAAGCTAAGGTCCTCCACAGACAGGAAAACATTAATTAGGAATTCATAAACTAAGGTTACCTTTACAATTATACTTCTAATGTGAATTATAGTCAATTGTTAGTTTAAGGCTGACTGTATATTTCATTACTGCTCTCAGCATGAAAAAAGTCCTGGTTATACCTGGAAATTCAAACACACTTTATTCATGGCCATCAAAAACCCCAAACAAAGCAAACTTTTTACTTGGAACTAATAAATTATTTGCTTTGATAAAGTACAAACAGAACCCTATATTACTAATTTTTTGACAGCCCTTTCCTCAAAAAAATTAGCTGGTGATCAGGTCTCTGCTCACAGTGAATTTCACCCTCTTAAAAAACATTCTAGACTCGTATCTCTTAAACTGTGCTCCTTGGAATATTAATAGCTTGGGATATGTCTTCCATAAAAAGAGACTTCGGCGACCATATAACGTACTTTCTTAATTTTCAAGTTCACATTTTAACATTTCTAAAATGGAGCTTCTCACAAACAATGTCAAAAAATTTTGCTAGTTGAATCTTTTTCCCCTTTAAAAAAAACTATTAAATTAATTTAATGGCATCTTAAAATGGAGGGAACATGGTCAGTTTGTAAAAATAAAATTTTTATCACTTATATGATTCGCTCTGCACATTATCTTATTAAAGGGCCTGAAAATCCTATACTTTGAAAACAAAGCTGTTTACTTCACTTAACCCAGTTTTTCCCAAATATATTTGCCCATTGATCCCTTCTGGCATAGAACTCATAGTAACATTTCATGAGACTAATGTTCTGGTAACACATTCTGGTTACTCCTTCATTACCCTTGGCCAAGACGCTTTGCTCATCAGCTTTACCAAGACCCAGTGACAGAAGCCCTTCATCAGGAAGTGAAGGTAAACATGTTTTGGGATTGACAGAACTGAATGGATAACCTAAAACTCTCTGTAGAGGGAAAATTCCAAATGGGCCATAGGCCGATTTATTCTGCTTGGGAAACATCTGTGGTGTATTCCTACTGATTGCTTTCTCCAACAAATGATGCACAGCGTTGTCTGTTTCAAATGCCTTTATGATGTGAGAAGTGAATAGACTGAATTGAAGCCATCTGCATCATAGGATGGCACACAGTGTTTGGTGAAAGGAGTCCCTTTACATTTCCTAACATTTGGGGAAAGATAAATCAATAATTTTCTAGGACTAGTTCCTAAATTTACCTGATCAGCAAGTTTCCGTTTGTGCATTCCTGTAAAATTGAATGATATAAGTCATATGGCAAAACAGCAGGTGGCAGGAGAGTGTGAGAGCAGACACACAAAATGGAAGCAGTGACATGGCACTCAGAGATACAAGGGTCCATTTTCAGGCCCAGAATAAGTCCTAAATAAACTCATGTCACACCGCACAATATTTATCTAGCAATACCCTATTAGCTTAGTTTTTAGCAAAAGTATTGAATATGGAAATAAAGCTAAAAGCTTACCACATGCCTTTTGAAAGACATACTCAAGCATTGTCTAACAGGTGCACCTGTGTAACGGTCACCCGCTTCTCTTGAATGAGGAGCATCAGCATTACCTGGGATCTTATCAGAAATGCCAGCTCTCAGGCCCCATTCCAGACCTACTTGGCCAGAATCTGACTCGTAACAAGATCCCTAGGTTATTTTATACACATTACCATCTGAAAAACACTGGTCTAGGGAATATACCCTTTGTCTGACTTCCTATTTATATTGATTGAGGCCCAGATGCTGTTAATTTTATGAAGACTGATAAATTGCAAGTTATTTTTGTCCACTAGACATGCAAATGATTTCTGCCTGGTAGAAAAGACAACTTCAAGGTTACAGTTCTTTGCCCTGTAGAACATAAAACATTTTGCACCTTGTTCCAGGATTCTTTCTTCCAGTGACTAGATGGTCTGTCTCTCAAATTCTTCTTGGAGCTGCATTTACCATCTTGCTTTTCCCTCATGACTGAGTTAAATAAATCTTTGACACATGTTCAGCATACATGTATGACAGTCATGCTTGTGACTGTTTAAAGTTGTAATTCAAAACCAGTCACCTCTCAATAGCAATAAGATACTTATTTCTAATGAAGATGGTAATAGCCGTCCTTTCTTGGGAAAAATAGTCAGTTATCCAGTAAGCAGTAATTGAGAACCTCCAATATGATATAAAGATGAATCTAGCATGGGCTGGTCACTCAGCATGGTATAGTATAATGTATAATCTAACTTTAAATACAAGGGCTGGCAACTGAGGGCCTAGAATTCTGGTTCAGCCTGCAAACATGATTTGCAGCCAAAGAACATTTTGTTTTATTTTCACTTTTGAATTTGAAGGCCTTTAGGTGTAATGTAATGTGTATTCTCTAGTTCTCCACAGGCTCCAGTACTCCTTGCTATCTTCTATCAGGCTATTTCACACATACTGGCTACCTGTCTGGCCCCTGAAGGCACTTACGATCACCGTCCTTAAAGAAGACACTAATCTATTAAATCCATGTAAACCAGTACTACAGTGGGAAATGGCTGGTCCGAAAATTACAGCACACGCTATGCAACCCTTTTGGGGCATCTTTTTGCATATCTATCATGCACAGACCCTGGACAGCTATGATGAGTATGAAAAGGGTGCAGCTGCCAAATCCAGCGGCCTTATCCATTATCCACCAGAGGGCAAATTATTTACATGTATAACAATGCATTTCACATACAGTTACCAAGCATCATCATCAATTTCTTCAGATACAAAAGAGTTTCATTTAAACGGTTCTCAGGGAGTAGACACCATACCCACATAAAACAGCAGAGATAGCTTCATTCTCAAAAATGAGCATTATTAAAATGTCAAAATAAATATCATGCAGAAATATAGCAAGAAGAGGCAGTAGGTATAGGCAATCACCTAGTCCCTCTGAAATCAGACCCAGAAGTTCAGAAGCAGCTTTGAACAAAACAAGAGTTTGGCGGCGCCCATGATGTTTAGGGGAGGCTGTTTTCTGCCTTAGATGGATTGGCTGACAGCACATCACAGAAAGTTATTAAGTGTCTACTTTCACCAGGCATGACTCTCTTTTTCATAAGTGCTTAAATTCACTAAACAAGGAAAAGCAGGCACTATACAAACAGAGTCATTAACAATATAAATCTCACCTAGAATAAAGGAATAATATGGGCTATCTCATTGTTCTGCATAAATAGTGATTTCTGTGGTTTTCCATTTGTCCTCTCTATGGATTTTTCTCCTTTGGTGCATCTCATCTCTCATTTTATTCTAGTACTTTTTCAGGGGACTTAATGAACACAACTCCAAGGAAATCAGCTAATAATATCTCCATTTCTCATCTGGACAGCCAAGAGGCCTTGCTAACCACCACGCTTCCCCTACCATTGGACTTTTTACCCCTCCCAGTGAGGGCTTATCTCTTAATCTCTTAGTCCTTGCAATGGGGTCCTTAAATTGGTCTTCTGGCTTTAGTCTATGGCTTGACAGTCTTTAATATGCATGCCATCCAGTAGGTTATTTATTCCTGGGTTTACTGTGAAACTGCCTGGCTGGAATCTGTGTTTTCTTTCAAAACCAACTTCCAGCAGTTTTCTGTTCACTTTGTTTTTAACTGAGGACTGGGACGTGGTTCTAGAAGTCAATGGCAGTTACAGTATCATTTCAGAGAAAAACCTCCCTAGCTTCCTCACACTGAGCCCATCTTCCTCCATATTCTCCTCATCACATGGAAGAAGCTTTCCAAATTTCTCCTTGGTCTGCAAAACGCTTTTCCAAGTAAGTGAGCAGTCTATAACATTGGAAAATATTGGACCTGCAAGGCTTGTGAGAGACAGGAAATCAAAGAGAGCTGAGGTAGGGGCAACATGCAACATCAGGAAAAGAGAAATGAGTAGATCAGGCAAGACCTTGGTGAGGCACCATCCCTAGCCCGAACTTCTCCACTGCATTTAGAAGAGACTCAAAATCTTTTCAGTCTTTTGAAAGTTTATACTCTCTTTAGTATAAACTTTCAAAAGACTTAAAGTCAAAGCCACTATGAGGTTCCAGACATGTTGGCTCCCTTGGGAGACCCTTGATCCTCCCTAACCTGTCACCAATTATTTCTATACAGAGAAGAACCTCTCTGCTGGTCCCTGCCCAATTCTGAGCCCCAGTCTCCAACAATGAACTCAGAATTCACACACACTTAGAAGACTGACCTTAAATCCACTTCTCCTACATATCTGCTTATGTATGTAAATAAAAGTTAACACTGACTCTGGGTTTTCTGTATTTTTGTGTACTAGATCATGAGTTCTTTGAAGTAAGTACAACTTCTTTGTCTTTTCCCTATTCCTACCTCATGGTACCTAGGATTCTTTAGCCACTTAAAGAATATCTGTTGACTTGAACTGGCTTCTACAGAAAAGCAGGTACATTCTAGGCAAAGAACAATTGAAAAAGAGGACAAAAGAAAGTGAGAGAAACAAGATTGATGATCTAATGATCTCGAAGAGATGGAAGTGTTTTTGGCTACTGGGGCTAAGGCAATCCATGGCCAAGGGTGTTGGAACCATGCTTAAGAATATAAATTCCAAAAGAAAACTTACTCATCCTCCAAAGTCACTGGCCCTAGTAAAACAGGTTTCAAGGTTCAATTATTAGTTTTATCTTGCAAGTGTAAAAATAGAAACAATAATGGTCCCCCAAAGATATCCATGTCTTAATCTCCAGAACTTGTGAATATGTCACCTTTGCAGACATAGACTTTGAATGGATACCTTTGAATTATCCAGGTAGACCCCACATCAGTCCTTAAAAGCAACCGTCAGGGGCTTCCCTGGTGGTGCAGTGGTTGAGAGTCTGCCTGCTGATGGAGGGGACACGGGTTCGTGCCCCAGTCCGGGAAGATCCCACATGCCGCGGAGTGGCTGGCCCTGTGAGCCATGGCCACTGAGCCTGTGCGTCTATAGCCTGTGCTCCACAACGGGAGAGGCCATAACAGTGAGAGGCCCGCATACCACACACAAAAAAAACCCCCAAAAACAGGATTTATGTTGTGGTGCTTTTAAAATACATCTACAAATAATTTGATGCTCCTTTCTCCAAACAGTGGAGATGAATCCTCCTCCCCTAGAGTATGGGCTGGAGTGAGTCCCTTCTAATGAATAAAATGTGGCTGATGTGATCAGCATATGATCAAGCCACAAAAGGCATTACAACTTCCTCCCTCAGTAACTATCTCTGTCTGTCTGTCTCTTTCCTTCTCTTTCTCTTTCTTTCTTTCTTTCTCTCTGTCCCTGTCTCTCTCTCTCTCTCTCTTCTGAAGGAAGCCTGTTGCCAACAGCCACATGACTGAGTCATCTTGGGAGAACTTTCCCAAATCTGAAGACATCTACGGGCTCAGCCCACATCTTAACACCAACCACAGGAAAGTCCCTAAGGCAAAACCACTCAGCTAAGCTGCTCCCAAATCTCCGAACACAGAAACTATGAGATAATAAATGTTTATTGTTTTAAGCCACTAAATTTTGGAATTACTTGTTACACAGTAATAGATAGCCAATATATGTGAGATACAATCCCTAGAGTAGAGGTTACAAATTGGAAGCCTAGCTCCTAATTCAGTCTACAAATATATTTTCCTCAGCTTGTAATGGTAGATTTCTTTTTAAGAGCCAACATTGAAAAATCATTAAATTTCGCTTAGAAATCTAGATTTCCAGCCTCTCTCAAAATTTTGGAGATCCAGCCACACAAAGGCCCACATTCCCATCTGGCAGGCTCCTGCTGTAGAAGAGGGATGCTCTCCTGAGTTCACCTCAGTCCCCACTCAACCCTACTCATCCCCACACTGACGCCAACAGCATGGCTTCTGCACTGCTATTTCTCTTTTAGTAGAAAAATACTTCTCAGTTCCTGTATGTCTATCAAAATTAGGAAACAAAAGGTATACTGAAAGGGCTTTGCATCTTAAGAAATCTAGGAGAACACTTGTTTCTTGGTGGGAGTGAAGAATATTCCTACATGCCTAATACGCCATCAATGTGTGTCTGTGTCAAATACACACAATTTAGGATCCTGTATTTTCTTCCTCTAGTACCTTTGCTCATTGAGGCTAACAGACTGGACCCTGTAGGTAAGTGAGTTTGCTAAACCTGCTCTTTCTTACTCGGGGTTCCTTGAAATGGGGCTAGGATGAAGCATATGAGCTTGCTAGAGCTGGCTCTTCAGCAGCTTAAAGGTAGCCGTCAACATTACACCTTTCCTCTCATACCGATTGTTTTGAGAAGAACCTTGCTGAGACCATAGTATCTATTAAATCTTTTTCTGGGGCTTCCCTGGTGGCGCAGTGGTTGAGAGTCCGCCTGCCGATGCAGAGGACATGGGTTCGTGCCCCGGTCCGGGAAGATCCCACATGCCGCCGAGCGGCTGGGCCCGTGAGCCATGGCTGCTGAGCCTGCGTGTCCGGAGCCTGTGCTCCGCGACGGGAGAGGCCACAACAGTGAGAGGCCCGCGTACCGCAAAAAAAAAAAAAAAAAAAAAATCTTTTTCTGGTTTTGCACTTATAATAATTGTTTAGCATGAGCTGCTTATTGCTGCCTCAAATTCTGTCTGCCCAAACCCATATTGACTAATCAGAAATAATCCCAAGTACAACCTCTACTTTACCATAAATGCATAATTTTCAGTATTACAAATGTTTCTAGGAAATAAACACTGAACTAGAACATGAGTTGGCAAATTGCAGCACACAGGCCAAATCTGGCCCACCGCCAGCTTTAATAAATAAAGTTTTATCAGAACACAGCCACACTTATTCATTTATGTACTGTCTGTGGCTGCTTTTACACCACACTGGCTGAGCTAAGTAGTTATGACAGAGACCTCATGACATGTAAACCTCAAATATTTACAATCTAGCCAATCCCTGAATGAGAAGGATAAAGTACAAAGATTTTGACAGTTAATAGGCCAAGAACACATTGTGCTTCAAAGGAACACACATGGGGAAAAGTAAAGACACCATGCCCTCTCCAGAGTGTTTGCCTTATCACTCATAGTCAGTAACTCTAAAACTTTCTTTACCTTACGAATGGACATAAACAGAATGGGTTTTTAGGTTGAAAATGAACTCACTGTGGCTAGTTTCTGAACGTCTTCATCTGATGCTCCCAGAGATGCCAGGCCTATTTCTTGTGAAAACTGAGCAAACTTAGGATCCGCAAGTAGAGGGACATGTCCCAGGAGTTCGTGACATGTGTCTCTGAAAAGAAAAACATCACAGAGAAATGTTAGACAAGTTAAGCTATCACTGGCAGAACAAGACCTAAAATTCTAATTATAACCTTGCTACTGTAATTAATGTTACCAAATTTCACCAATCCTAAGATTTTTTATCAACTCTGAAATCCAGATACATCTTACAACCATGGCATCTTAAATTATATGATATACGATATGTTAACAAAATAATAGTGACTACTACTTTCAAGAGCGTATCATATGCCAAACATGTGTTAAGTATTTTATTACATGCACTGTCTCTTTGAATACTCAAGAGAAACTTGAATTAAAGTAACTTATTGGTGCAACATTCTATAGACCAGGGGTGTGCAAACTACAGCTGCAGGTCAAATCTGGCCTACTGCCTGTTTCTGTAAATAAAGTTTTATTGGAACACAGCCATGCCCATTCATTAATGTATTGTCTATGGCTCCTTTTGCCTAAAACGGCAGAGTTGAGTAGTTGTGACTGAGACCATATGGCCCACAAAGCCTAAAACATTTACTAGCTGGACCTTTACTGAAAAAGTTTGCCGATTCTTGCTACAGATAGTGATAAAGCCAAAACTTGAATCCAGCTTATCATGATTTCTAAACTCTTGCTCTCAACCCTTAAGTTACACTGCATCCCACGTTACACTTTGCAGGGCACTGGGAAACAGCAGAAGATCCTATTGTCATCAACAGATGTCTTTTCCCGTGGACCGTTTATCCGTCTATAACACAAGCAACTCTTTTGAGCCTTCACACTGGAAGACCCTCCAAGTCCCCTGCTTTGACTAGCCTGAACTAGGCAATAATAGAAGTTTACATCCTCTCTCATTTGCCTGTGCTTCCACTTGGAGCCAGAGACCAGGCAAAGGCAGGTATGTGTCACAATGAAGCAAGGCGGATGCCTTCCTGTGTCATTGCCATGAATCACAAACCATTTCCTGATACCAAGCTATCCTGGAATATATGACTCTCTGGAAATGAATCAGCAGGCAACAATATTTTATTTTCTTGACAAAAACTAATGAGCCAGGTAGTAACTGAAAGATGTTTCCTAATTTCACCTGGGCTCCTCGTAAGTGTATCACTTCAAATAGATACTATAACATAAATGCCAGGTACTACCACCAATATCACAAGTATAAAGTTAAGTTGGATGGTCATGAGGCTGAAGCAAGGGAATGGTGGTCAAGGGCAGACGATGGGTACCAACATAAGACATATGGCATTACTTGGTCAAAAAGTTCTGTTCCCACAGCTCAAACCACATGCCCAACCCTGGCCAGCCCCTTCCCAGACACATCAGGTTGAAAAAGCAGCCAAATGAGAATACGTGGACATGATACTGAAAGAAACTCCAGATTCATTCTCTATCAACTGTGTGCCAACAGCCTCCTTTTTGTATAGAAATTGAATTTGTGGAAGAGCATATGTGGTGTTTACTCTCCAGTCATACTCCTTAAGGTGGTGAATCAGACTCATTGGATTTTAGGGCATAAGGAGAATTTAAATGTTATCAGAGCCCCTCATTTTACTTATGAAGAAATTAAAGACAGAAGGAGGAAAAATAGAAAGCTAACATACTGCCTTCCCTGGTGGCGCAGTGGTTAAGAATCCGCCTGCTAATGCAGGGGACATGGGTTCAAGCCCTGGTCCAGGAAGATCCCATGTGCCACGGAGCAACTAAGCCCGTGCTCCACAACTACTGAGCCTGCACTCTAGAGCCTTCGAGCCACAGCTACTGAAGCCTGCGTGCATAGAGCCCGTGCTCCGCAACAAGAGAAGCCACTGCTCGCTGCAACTAGAGAAAACCCGTGCACAGCAATGAAGACCCAACGCAGCCAAAAATAAATAAATAAATAAATAAATAAATAAATAAATCTATTAAAAAAGAAAGCTAACATATCCTGAGCTCTTATTATGTGCTGGGTACTGGGCTAAATGTTTTCATATCCTATTAGTAATTTCATCTTCACTTACAAAGAAGTCTTATTATTCCCATTTGATAAATGGGGAAACTAACATTCAGTAAATTTAAGCATTTTTTTTTCCAAGGACACACTGTTAATAAGAGACAGAGACAAGATTTGAAATCAAATTCCTCTGACTCAAAGCTGTGCTCCTTCTGTTCTATTAACTTACAAGGTGGAGTAAACGAGAAGGGCTGGGCGGGGCACAGCTTCAGTTGTGGGGAACGTTTAACCAAGCTGGTTAGCACAGGTAAAAATGTAGCCAGTGTGTCCTAAGTCTCTTTTCCTGCCACTCAGTCCTCAACCCTCCAGATTACCCGGGGAGCCTTTTTAAAAATACCAATGACTGGGTGCTACATAAGAGCAATGCAGTCAGACTCTCTGGGACAGGCCTGAGCAGCTATATTGTTTTAAAAGCTCACAGGGTGATCATAAGACACAGGCAGGGTGGAGATCTCCTGTCGTAACAGACGATGCTCGGAACACCCTGAACAGGCTTCAAGCAACTAGTACTTAAAACTAAAGCTAAATGTGATTATGTAATTTTGAGCTGCCCAAATTTAATGCCACTAAAATTACATCATACAAACATACATACATACTGAGGAACAATGAAAGGTGGTAAGGAAAGCTCACTAGGTAGCAAGTTACTCCTCCACACGCACTTGACTCAGAGATCAGTTAAAGGTGTTTGATTCAGCATACTTCTACGCTGAGAGTGGACCCTGTAGACTCACTCCTGTGCTCACTTTTTTAAAGGTCGTGCAGTCTGCACCAATGTTGGAATTGAGGGGCCCACCATGGATAAATCGGAGTACCCCCACTGTAGCTTATGATGTAAATACTAAAACACCCCTAACTGAACCAGGCAGAAAATATGACAACAATATTTTCAAAATTAGACCAGATGTCAAACTCCAGGGAAATACTAAAGATGGTGAGTATTAGCTCATGGTATGAATAAATAAATTAAACAGTAGCTAAAAGAACAACTATTGTGGCCAACATGTATTGAATGCTTCCGATGGGCCAGGCACAGTGCTGGGTGCTTCCCAATGTGAGAATGGGATAGGTCATGGTTACAGTGGTGGATTCTTGTTGCAAAACTGGGTTTACTTTTGAGCTTGTTAAATACTTGAAGAAGACAGTCTTCTACCTGCCTAAGTACCAATGGAGTCCAAAGGCTTATAGGTAGAAGGGAAAGTGAAAAGTTGGCAGTTAAAAAGGAAAGAAGAAGGAAAATACGAGAGATCCAAAGACTCTGAGTCAATTCTTTGTGGTAGAAAAGGAGCTATCACCTGAAATTTAAGTTAAGGTGTAATTATCAGAAACCTATAACCCGCAGCCAACTTAAGAACCTTTAATAGCATTACAAGGTAATCCAACCATACATAGAAGAGAAATTATAAATTTGAAAGAAAAAAATCATACAACACATCAGAATAAGTTATATTGCTTCATTAAGAATGAAAGCCTGAAGCAAGAAGTCTAACAGAATTACTAATGGAATGCTCGGGATGCCTTTGCCCTGTTCTAAGTAGAAATGATTGCTCTAGTTTGTACCTTCTTAGGGTAGAAGGTACCCTAGTCTCTAGGGCTAGGGTCGTAGAGACCCTAAGAAGGAACTGCTGTTCAGATCTCTGAGCAAGTAGAGATGCAGTTCCTACAGGAACCCCACTTCTCACTGAGTCAAGGCTCAAGCACCTATATTTCAAGACCATAAGTAACGTTATTATCGTTTATGACTTTGGTGGAACATTCTCAGAAATAAACACTGGAGTGTTCTCATCCCAGTGTCTTTGGCTAAGACACGTGGTATAGACAAAGGAAACTGAAGTGCCTGGAAACTCTTCAGACAACAAAGAAAGATGTTTAATGTTGCTAATTAAAGCAATTAATTAACTTTGAAAAGTTGACATTTTTTTTAGTTTCTTTGAGACCAAAGGACTTGGAAGCTGGGTTGACTAGCTTTCAGGGGCTGAAAGAGATTCCAGACTGTTGGGAATCTGCAGGAGAAGCCTGAGCCTCGTCTCCAAACTTTGTATCAATTAATTTCCGTGGGACTGATGTCATGCTGTCTCACACCGCTTCACAAAGTGCAATAGTTATTATGTTCTGCCTGTAAAGTAGTTCAGATCCCTATGCTGGTGTTTCATCCACAGCTGGAACCCTGAATATCTAATTATGAACAGGTTTCCGATATGAGTCCACAACTACTGCCTTATCTCACCAGATCTCTCTTAAAAGATGCAATTATTTGGCTATAATTGCACCTGTCAGCACATGCTGCCTCCAATCTCCATCCACTTCGGCAAACTTTTCTCTTTTTAACTCACATCCCTTTGATGCATTTTTCGCCTGAATAATGCTTCTCAGAGCCCTTTTCACAGAAGCACTCTGTTCACTGGAAATGTAGGACCTTTCAAAACTGTTAACACTGTAAAACATCATGTCTCCTTTTGGAAAAAAAAAAAAAAAAGAAAGAAAGAAAGAAAAAGAAAAGCTAGAGTTGATATCAGCCACTAAACTTTTTGCTGCTCTAAATTGGAATCTTCTCTGATAAGCCCTGTTAGGAGGATTTTAAAGCTTACAAAGGGACTGGGGCAAAATGCCTCCAGGGAATTCTTAAATCATTCTAAGGAAGCTGCAATCACTTTGCTGCTGGGAAAAGAAGGGTCCTAGTTGTTAAGTTCAAATTCAAAATGGGTCTGGCATTCTTCTCCTCTTATCAGCTTTCAAAGCTGACTCCTCCGCATTGAACAACTTTTTATTTTGGCTGTAAATTAAAGCTTTTAAGAAGCAGTGAGTGGGCATGCAGCATTGGCTTCCCATCCTTTCACACCTGTCTTTGAAACCCTATTGCTATAGGTTTTGTTTGTTCTAAATAACACGGAAGCCAACACTTTAGCTAAATCATGAAGAGAGGAAAAGGAAGATGGGGTTGGGGGATGGGGGGTGGAGGTTGCACTGATGAAAAGAAGCTGGAGGAGGACCTGGAAGCCAAAATAGGGTATTTTTTCAGCTTTCACGCAACCTTTGGTGGGCAAGTGCAAGTAATCTGGGATAACACACTGGGACGCATTGAAAAGGGGGTGACTTGGTTTGTTTTCACTTCACTGAGGAGATAATAACAGGAATTAATTTGGTACTGAGGCAATTGTTTTCAGTGCTTGTTTTAGAGCCATATACAGAGTTTCTTTAGATTTAAAATAGCATACTGTAAAATCTGGTCGATAAGATTTTAGGCAGTTCTGATGATCACTCCACCTTATGTCCCTGTCAGGTTATAGATAAATACATATGTGGCCCTCTTTTTATGAAGCCAAGCACCTGGATATTGCCCTGGTGGAAATCTTCTTTCCTTTTTTTCCCCTAGGAATCATAAGGAAGGCCATTAATGTTACTCTTCTTCAGTACAGCTCTATTAAGACCAGCAGAAGATGTTACACTTATTTTTTATTTTGGAATTTAGTTCAAGAAGTATTTTTGTGTACCTATTATATACCAAGTGCTATGTTAGGAACTGAGACTTAAAAGTAAATAAGACACAATCCTAGAATAACCCTTAGCAAAAGTTACCTCATGGTTCCATAAAAGAGCAAACAGCAAGTACTAACTTTCCTGAGCTAGTGAAAGAAATAGTTTCCAGTTCTTACAAGTACCACAAAAGGGCTTCAAGGGAAACTGTCCATAGGTCTCCAGCTCCCCATCATCTCAGATATTTCTTATCTCTTGAATAAATAAGAGATTTTTAAACTCTTTCCCTGTGTGCTCCCCCTCCCCAAATTTTCACTAGGTATTAAGGAGGTAATATAACGTAAGGGTTATAAGAACTGTATACAGTCAGGAGTCAGCCCTAAGTCCATGTTGCACATTCCTGTGTAGGCAAGTTACTTCGAGCAGTGATGTGCAATAGGGCTTCCTGTAGTGATGGAAATATTCTGTATCTGCATCGTCCAATATGGTAAAGCCACTTGGTTCAGGTGATTACTGAACATCTTAAATGTGACCAGCACTACTGAGGAACTAAATTTATGGTTTTATTTCATTTTACTTAATAAATTTAAATAGTCACATCTCTACCATATTGGACAGCACAGATGTATTGTTTTTTCATCTGTAAACTGGAGATTATAAGGGTCCTTATCTCATGGAGTTCTTAAACAATGTTGTAAGATAATGCATTAGAAACATAAATTGCCAACAAGTTAGGTATTATTACACATTAAATTATACTTACACCTAAGTCTATTGTACTTCAGTAGGTTTTGCCCATTTGGAAGATATCTTATCACTTAAATAAGCAGCAGTAAGTTTCTCCAGGACACAGGTCATGCCATGTTCATCTCTGGGTTTCTGGTGCTTAGGAAAGCCTGGCACATAATAGATGTTCAGTAACTGCTTTCTGAACTCAACAGAATCAAACAGAGATGGTGGGGCTCTACTGTACCATATAGAGGTAAATCTAAATGAATCCCAAGCATAGCTTTCCTAATTTCCAGTGTAGCATAAGGGCTTGGACTAGTTCTTGGTTTTGGTATTTTCTAGTTGTGTGTCCATAGGGAAATGACCTGACTTCATTGATCTTTGGAACTGCCATCTGTAAAATGCTGACAATCCTGCCTACCTCGTAGCCATGAGTGGAATGACGTCAGCAGAACAGAGCACATGTGGGAAATGTCAGAGAGGACATTTTTCCTTCTCTCCTGTGGTGGCTTCTCTACCTGTCAATAGATATAATTCTCACATGATGGTGAAGAGGTACAGCCAGTGGTTACCTCTTCCTTGCCTAAAACTCAGTCACTTTGAATTTCTTCTGAACTTGCAATTTTAAAAAGCAAATATTCCTAAAATAATTTTTTTCCCAGGTCACCTCCGTCTTCCACACCTGTAAGTACCCAAGTGAGCTTCTCCCTGATGACATGGCACTGAGGGACTATGAATTGTGACTCAGATGTGGATGCTTATGAGTGCTAATTTTGGGCTCCAGGCACCACACAAGGAAGGCAAACCTTGGCGAGGGTGGAGCGGTGGGAAAAAAGGGAACCTGCTTTGAGTCTGCTAAAATATATACATACACAAGCTGAAAGCTGTATCCAAGTCACTACCATTAACAGCCTAAGAGAACAACAGGGCTCTAGCAGGCACTTAGGTACAAATGTGGTTTCAAAATGCACAGGTTTTAAATAATGTATAGGGTTGTGTGCAGGGGTTTTTATAGAATGTCTATTGTTAAGAGTGCTTGGAGCTTTGGAGACAAAAGGCTCCCATAAAAAGTCCTAGGGGTTATTTTTGCTTTGAGGCACCTCATAAAACTAGACACAGTATTATGATTGAAAACTTGGGAGTCCAGGTCTAGGAACGTTGTTCTTGTAATTAAGGATGCTCTGGAATGTTACAAGGCACCTCAGCCTCCACATGAATTTAAGAGGTGGCAAGGAAGAGTAGACCTATTTGGTATTTATATAAAGCCTTTTTCTCTGCAAAGATCAAAGCATTATTTCATCAGCCCTCACACAGGGAGGTTAAGTGGCTTACCAACAGTCACACTGAGAGCTGATAGTGGGGCCAGGAGTTTGGGCATGCGGTCCATAGGGCCTTCTGCCTGAGGATGCAGACAGAAGGATGCATCACTGCTC
The DNA here is from genome assembly GCF_964165515.1 of Mesoplodon bidens. Lineage (NCBI taxonomy): Eukaryota > Metazoa > Chordata > Mammalia > Artiodactyla > Ziphiidae > Mesoplodon > Mesoplodon bidens. The sequence continues at coordinate 28,838,779 of NC_138167.1, forward strand.
TGTAGCGAGGCACTTTCCCCTTCTTTTTCCCAGTGAAATAAAAGATGCCTCCTCTTGATAAAGGGGCAGACTAACGGTGGCCCTGTGAAGATCAAAGGAGAGAGCAGGCTTCTGACAACGCCTGGTAGTTGGACCGAACACTGGATGGGACAGCACAGCACTAGACCATCCAATAAGCACATCCAGTACTTAGGGTTCTGGCAAAGCAGGGCCACCAAATTAAAGAAAGAAAGCGTCACTCTCAACTGTCTTACATAAAATTTATAATTGGAAAATCAAGAAAGAAGCTCTTCAACTTCAGCACATATACAAGTTTTGAGTTTTCCTCTATAGTGTTACTTTTTAATATAGAAGAGTGGTTAATCCAAAAGATGCTGGCACTATTCCCTGAGTTCAAATCCTGACTCCCCTATTTACCAGCTGTGTGACCTTGAGCAAGTTCATTAAACTTTCTGTGTCTCAATTTCCTCATCCATAAATTCAGAATAATAATAGTAACTCACAAGTCAGAGGACTGTTGTGATTATTGAGTTCATCCACATACAATACTTAAAATAGTACCTGCACATATTGATATATACACGTTGGCTATTAGTAGTAAAAAAAAAATATTATTATTGCTTCTGCTGCTGTTGTTGTTGAACTTATCTATGTTGGAGAATGGAAGGGGTGAAAATATACTCGGCTTAGGGCCTCTAACGTCTTAACTGACCCTGGGTGTAGCCCAAACCAAGTTTCTCCCGAGGGAGACAACGGCTGCTAAGCTTGGAGTGTGAGCTCCGGGTTAAAACTCAGGAAAGGGAGGCCAGATGGGATCAGCTTTCCGAGAACATGCCGTGTTCTGAGAATCGCTGGTACAATGCCGCTCTGCTCTCCTGAACAGCAAAATGATGATAGAACCATGGAGGAAGCCAGTTGGCTGGGCAGGAAGCTTGGCACTGCGCTTGGCAGGGATGAGGGTGATCTGTGGGAAAAAGCGAGTTTAAGCTAAACCAGAGCTCATAGGAATGAAGGTTAAACTCTATAAAGCTCTGGCTTATCTTCCTGGCTCTTCAGTAAGACCTTGCCCAGATGTGACTTCAGCAAGGCCCAATATTAAAAACACCCATCACGGTTAGTGCTTAAATCAGACAAGTTCACAGACCCAGAATCCCTCAGATGGCAGCAAGGAGGGAAAGCTGCAGAAGGAAAGGTCCTATCTTCCCTCTCACTACAGACCTAGTAAAAAGCATCTCTTCAATCAAGAGAGGGGCAGTCAATGTTTCTTATAAATTTGAAAGCCTGTGTCTTCACCTGCTGGTATTGTTATTTAACAGATAATGTCAGGACTATTGACTGAGCCACAGGAAAAGGAAATGAATGACATCTGCCAGTTTTAGAGAGGGTTCTGTTCTAATAAGCAAGGGCTAAGCATAAAATTCACTTGCTTGGCTTAGAAATAGATGAAAACTAAAGTTAGAAATAATTCACTTTTATTTTTCTTGTAAAAGTGGGACACAGCAGCAATGATAAGAAAAATCACCTGACTGTAAAACCTTTTTTAAACTTTAAAAGTTATATTTAAAAATAACATTAGGGCTTCCCTGGTGGCGCAGTCATTGAGAGTCCGCCTGCCGATGCAGGGCACACGGGTTCGTGCCCCGGTCCGGGAGGATCCCACGTGCCGTGGAGCGGCTGGGCCCGTGAGCCATGGCTGCTGAGCCTGTGTGTCCAGAGCCTGTGCTCCACAACGGGAGAGGCCACAACAGTGAGAGGCCCGCGTACCGCAAAAAAAAAAAATAATAACATTAATTGCCCCTAAAGTGTCCAACTATGACAAGAAATATTTTCCTCAACACAGATGCATTTAGTTGCATTATGGCAGTAAGCACTGAAATACGAGTTAATGGTGGCATGACTTTTTTCCTAGTGGTGAAAGTTTGCTCTCTGATTTGAAAAGTGACACAGGAGGAAAGAGCAGAAGACAGACCCGCATCAGTCTGTACTGAATCATCAATCATCCCAATGCCGCCCTGAATCCGAAACTCCCTGACTGAATAAGCTTATGCTATGCTGTGCAAAGGGTATTTCTGTTACTAGTATATTAAGCACAACATCTGAAAAACAAAACAGGAGGCATATTCTTAAATGTTTTCATTAAAACATTTTTTAAAAGGGATTTCTGGTGCAAAACTGCACTATTACTTTGGCAATAGCTCTACTGGAAAGACAGATATTGTACTGGCTTGACCTCCAAGAACTGATGTTGAAGAATGTATGTTTATATTGAAATGCCTGGTTGCTTCTCCCTGAGCAGAGGACAAGGGGTAAGAGGGTTGTGCTATGGATGTGTGTTTCAACACTGCTCTGGGCAATGTTTTATGTTCCAAAGGTACAGAACCTTGAGGCCTCTGGCCACCTCTGGTCTTCATCCAGAAATCTAGATGGGATGGGTGGGTTTGGCCTATATTGGAGAGAACAAGACTGGATTATAACACCTTAGAAAATAAGACCTTCTTGCCTTACCCTCCTTCATTTCCAAGACCTCTGTCAGTCCACACAGCTTCTGAAGAAAAGCATGAGATTTGGCCCCAGGAAAATATGGTTCTATTAAACCGTATTTCTTATTAAAGAGCTCTGCATTTCCAAGATACCACTGGCCGTCAGGACTACAGATAAAATTGAAAGTCATATACACAAGTACATGTGCACATGCACATTCAGTGAGCACGTATTTAACATCCACCTTGCATAAAACACATTCAAGAAGTCTGTTGAAACTATGAAGAATAGAGACCACAGATCTCCTAGAAGGAAGTGTCCGGGGAGGAAAAGCCAAACGAACTAAAGAGGAACTGGGGGTGGGCGGGTGGGATGCATATGACAGCTGAAAATCCAAAGCACCCTCTGAACACCAGAAGGCTGACATCAGAGACGAGACCAGGCCAGACAAGACCAAGGAGTGAGGGAAAGATACCTCCTTCCAACTCTCTTCTCCCTGCAGTGTGCCCAAGACCAGTTTAGGAAACACACTGGATCTCCACCGCCCCTCTCCAGCAAGAATCTTCTAGAGGCAAATCCAGAGATGTTCCTACCACTGGTCTGGTCCACTGTCCTCCCCCTCACTTCATACACACACAGCACGCCCACACACAGGACAGTCCTGCAGGGTCCTGCAGCACTGCTTGCCAGTTTCAGAGCGTATCTTCTTGATGTCACATTTAAGAAGTTCAAATATAACTCAGAACACGTCACAGACTGACACTGTTTTTGAAGAGAGGGCAATGACCTGTCCTACCTTTAAGGTGAGACTATATTCAGGGTTTGTTACCCAAAGGGGGAAAATGTCTTCTTAGCACCATGTGAAGTGCAGTTGGATCTCTCTCTTTTTCCTTCCCTCCCTCTGCCTCTGTCTCTCTCTCTCTCTTATTTTCATAAGGGGGAGGTGGGAACAAGCTTCACATTTCCTTTCCCTCCTCTCCTTCAGCTTCATAGTGAACAACCACTTTTTTCTTTTGAAATGATCTTCACTGCCAAAGCAAAACAGATGAGCGAAATAGGTTGCCCCTCCTGGGTGTGATTTGGAGAGAAGACTATTCTGGTCTAAGTGACCTATCCTCACAGCCTCAACTGGTGTCTAAAATTCCACCATTAATGGTTCATGACTTTGCCTGAAGACACTGAATATATAAAAATGCCTTATTGATGGAGGGGTGTCCAGCAGCAGTTCTTGAAATCAAAGTAAAGCTGCAGGAAGGAGTGAAGGGGCTGCAGCCCTGAAGATGGAGGTGCTACCACCACACAGGGTGCAGCCGGGACTTCCCCTGTTCCCTTCACTCCACAGATCTCAGACTGAGCCTGGGACTCTGTGCATGTCTCAGACCCGGCACATTCTGGTGGCAGTGGCATTCACGGCTTCAGCCCACTGTGGGCTCAGTTTTTACTTTATATGCCAGGTTTGGGGATCCACTCCAACCTCAGTCTGGATCTTCTTGTTCCTGTATTGCCTCTGCCAGCTGGCCTTGAGTTAATTACAGTCTGATGAAGGAGACTGACACATGAACAAATAATTACCATGCAGTGTTGTAAGTGTTCAAATAGAAGTAAGGAAAAGTACTACAGGAATATCTAGCTCTGCCTGGGAAAGTCGTCACAGAAAAGGTTGCTACTGAGCTTTAATCCTGAGAATTAAAATGATTTCACAAGAGTCATTCCAGGCCAAATGAACCACCTGCGTTGGCTCATGCCTGTGCAAAGGCATGAACCAACAGGCTCATGAGGATGGTGAGAAGTCCAGTATGGACTTCTTATGGAGAATAAGGTTTTGGAAGGGAGACAGAAGATGTGATTTGATGATATCAAACATTTTTTATCTTTTCCTTGTATGTAACAGGGAACCAACAGAGGTCAAACAAGGGAATGCTACAGTCAGATTGGTGTTTTAGAAAGGAAACAAAGTCTACTTCTTTTGCTTCTAAGATTGCTTCTAAGAGAAAAATAATTGTCAGACAGAACAACAATGACCTGCCAGATTGCTTCTTCTCAAACAGTGGTTCTCACTGGGGAAGACGTTTCCCCCGGGGACATTTGGCAGCTTCTAGAGACATCTTTTGTTGTCACATCTGGCACGGGTGGGAGTGTACTCTTGACAGCTAGCAGGTAGAGGCCAGGGACGCTGCTAAACATCCTACCAAAACAAAGCATTATTTGGCTCAAAATATCAATAGTGCCAAGGTTGAGAAACCCTGTTCTAAAAGATAAAGTGGCCAGAGGGTGCAAAATGACACAGACCACAATGGACTTCCCAGAGAAGCAAAGAGGAGAGCAGGAGATTGGGGGGATGGCTTCTCAAATTTTTGTCCTGCCACTATTCACATGCCAGGTGACGCTCGCACACCCATGTAACTTAGAGCTCTGTCTCTTTCCCTGTCATTCCACTGAGTGAGAGGGATGCTCTTATTGGAATAACCTTGAATTTGACCCAATTGATTTTTTTTAAAAGAAGTCATTTGTAAACTTCAGTACTCGATTATAGCGACAAAGTTGCTTGCAATCACAGCTGATCAACATAAGTAGCTATGCAACAACAGTGTGCAGAATCCCTGCCTCAGGCAGGGCTCCAAGGGAGAAAGAGCCTCACTTCTAGCAGAATCAGTGACCTTTCAATCCAGATAGAAACACATGGAAAAGCAACTCTTCCCACCAAGAAAATCAGGAGTCACTGATCCTCCAGGACTTTCTCTACTGTCCTCCAGGCCAGAACCTCCCTAGGGAAGCAACCCAATCTGCCACTGCTTTTTAAATTCAAGCCCCAGAGTCCGGAGGAAGATGGCGGAAGAGTAAGACGCGGAGATCACCTTCCTCCCCACAGATACATCAGAAATTCATCTACACGTGGAACAACTCCTACAGAACACCTACTGAACGCTGACAGAAGACCTCAGACCCCCCAAAAGGCAAGAAACTCCCCACATACCTGGGTAGGACAAAAGAAAAAAGAATAAACAGAGACAATAGGATAGGGACGGGACCTGCACCAGTGGGAGGGAGCCGTGAAGGAGGAAAGGTTTCCACACACTAGAAGCCCCTTCGCGGGTGGAGACTGCAGGTGGCGGAGGGGGAAAGCTTCGGAGTAGCCGAGGAAAGCATAGCAATAGGGGTGTGGAGGGCAAAGCGGAGAGATTCCCGCACAGAGGATCGGGACCGACCGGCACTCAACAGCCCGAGAGGCTTGTCTGCTCGGCCGCCGGGGCGGGCGGGGCTGGGGGCGGGCGGGGCTGGGAGCTGAGGCTCGGGTATCGGGTTTCGGTCGGAGAGCCGGGAGAGGACTGGGGCTGGTGGCAGGAAGAGCCTGAAGGGGTTGGTTCGCCGCGGCTAGCCCGGAGGGAGTCCGGGGGAAAAGTCTGGAGCTGCCGAAGAGGCAAGAGACTTTTTCTTCCCTTTTGTTTCCTGGTGCGCGAGGAGAGGGCATTAAGAGCGCTGCTTAAAAAAGCTCCAGAGACGGGAGCGAGCCGTGGCTGAAGACGCGGACCCCGGAGACGGGCGTGGGACGCTGGGGCTGCTGCTGCCGCTGCCGCCGCCGCCGCCACAAGGCCTGTGTGCGAGCGCAGGTCACTGTCCACCACCCCTTCCGGGGAGCCTGTGCAGCCCGCCACTGCCGGGGTCCCGGGACCCAGGGACGGCTTCCCCGGGAAAGCGCACGGAGCGCCTCGGGCTGATGCAACGTCACGCCGGCCTCTGCCGCCGCAGGCCCGCCCCGCACTGCGTGCCCCTCCCTCCCCTCGGCCTGAGTGAGCCAGAGCCCCCGAATCAGCGGCTCCTTTAAACCAGTGCTGTCTGAGTGAAGAACGGACGCCCTCCGGCGACCTACGTGCAGAGGCGGGGCTAGGTCCAAGGCTGAGACCTGGGAGCTGTGAGAGCAGAGAAGAGACAGGGAAATCTCTCTGTGCAGCCTCGGAGGCAGCGGACGAAAGCTCCACGGTCCGCTTGATGTGCCCTGCATCTGTGGAGTGCATGAATGGACAGCGAATCATCCCAAATTGAGGAGGTGGACTTTGAGGACAAGATTTAAGATTTTTTCCCCTTTTCCTCTTTTTACAACGAATTATCCCAAATTGAGGAGGTGGACTTTGAGAGCAAGATTTCCGATTTTTTCCCCCTATTCTCTTTTTGTGAATGTGTATGTGTATGCTTCTGTGTGAGATTTTCTCTGTATAGCTTTGCTTCCATCATAGGTCCCAGGGTTCTATCCATCCGTTTTTTTGTCATTGTTGTTGTTTTTCAATAATTACTTTTTTATTTGTAATAACGCTACTATATTTTATACTTTATTCTATTTTACTTTATCTTCCCTCTCTTTTTTTCCTACCTTGCCTTCCTCCCTCCCTCCCTCTGCCCCTTTCTTTCTTTCCTTCCTCCCTCCCTCCCTCCTGTCTTTCTTTCTTTCCTTCCTCTCTCCCTCCCTCCCTTCTTCCTTTCACTCTCTTTTTCTTTCCTTCCTCCCTCCCTCCCTTTCTTTCTTTCTTTCCGTCCTTCCTCCCTCCCTCCCTCCTTTCTTTCTTTCTTTCTTCCTTCCTTCCTTCCTTTCCTTCTTCCTTTCTTTCTCTCTCTCTTTCTTCTACTAATTCTTTCTTTCTACTTTTTCTCCCTTTTATTCTGAGCCGGGTAGATGAAAAGCTCTTGGTGCTGCAGCCAGGAGTCAGTGCTGTGCCTCTGAAGTGGGAGAGCCAACTTCAGGACACGGGTCCACAAGAGACCTCCCAGTTCCACATAATATCAAGCGGCGAAGATCTCCCAGAGATCTCCATCTCAACACCAGCACCCAGCTTCACTCAACGACCAGCAAGCTACAGTGCTGGTCACCCTATGCCAAGCAACTAGCAAGACAGGAACACAACCCCACCCATTAGCAAAGAGGCTGCCTAAAAACATAATAAGGCCACAGGCACCCCCAAACACACCACCAGACGTGGACCTGTGCACCAGAAAGACAAGATTGAGCCTCAACCACCAGAACACAGGCACTAGTCCCCCCCACCAGGAAGCCTGCACAACCTACTGAAACAACCTTAGCCACTGGGGACAGACACCAAAAACAATGGGAACTACGAATCTGCAGCCTGCAAAAAGGAGACCCCAAACACAGTAAGATAAGCAAAATGAGAAGACAGAAAAACACACAGCAGGTGAAGGAGCAAGATAAAAACCTACCAGACCTAACAAATGAAGAGGTAATAGGCAGTCTACCTGAAAAAGAATTCAGAATAATGATAGTAAAGATGATCCAAGATTCTATTTCCAAGATCCAAAATCTTGGAAATAGAATAGACAAAATGCAAGAAACAGTTAACAAGGACCTAGAAGAACGAAAGATGAATCAAGCATCGATTAAAAACACAATAAATGAAATAAAAAATACTCTAGATGGGATCAAAAGCAGAATAACTGAGGCAGAAGAACGGATAAGTGAGGTGGAAGATAAAATAGTGGAAATAACTGATGCAGAGCAAAATAAAGAAAAAAGAATGAAAAGAACAGAGGAGAGTCTCAGAGACCTCTGGGACAACATTAAATGCACCAACATTCGAATTATAGGGGTTCCAGAAGAAGAAGAGAAAAAGAAAGGGACTGAGAAAATATTTGAAGAGGTTATAGTTGAAAACTTCCCTAATATGGGAAAGGAAATAGTTAATCAAGTCCAGGAGGCACAGAGAGTCCCATACAGAATAAATCCAAGGAGAAATACGCCAAGACATATATTAATCAAACTGTCAAAAATTAAACACAAAGAAATCATATTAAAAGCAGCAAGGGAAAAACAACAAATAACACACAAGGGAATCCCCATCAGGTTAACAGCTGATCTCTCAGCAGAAACTCTACAAGCCAGAAGGGAGTGGCAGGACATACTTAAAGTGATGAAGGAGAAAAACCTGCAACCAAGATTACCCTACCCAGCAAGGATCTCATTCAGATTTGATGGAGAAATTAAAACCTTTACAGACAAGCAAAAGCTGAGAGAGTTCAGCACCACCAAACGAGCTTTACAACAAATGCTAAAGGAACTTCTCTAGGCAAGAAACACAACAGAAGGAAAATACCTACAATAACGAACCCAAAACAATTAAGGAAATGGGAATAGGAACATACATATCAATAATTACCTTAAATGTAAATGGACTAAATGCTCCCACCAAAAGACACAGATTGGCTGAATGGATACAAAAACAAGACCCATATATATGCTGTCTACAAGAGACACACTTCAGACCTAGAGACACATACAGATTGAAAGTAAGGGGATGGAAAAAGATATTCCATGCAAATGGAAATCAAAAGAAAGCTGGAGTAGCAATTCTTATATCAGACAAAATAGACTTTAAAATAAAGACTATTAGAAGAGACAAAGAAGGACACTACATAATGATCAAGGGATGAATCCAAGAAGAAGATATAACAATTGTAAATATTTATGCACCCAACATAGGAGCACCTCAATACATAAGGCAAGTACTAACAGCCATAAAAGGGGAAATCAACAGTAACACACTCAGAGTAGGGGACTTTAACACCCCACTTTCACCAATGGACAGATCATCCAAAATGAAAATAAATAAGGAAACACAAGCTTTAAATGATACATTAAACAAGATGGACTTAGTTGATATTTATAGGACATTCCATCCAAGAACAACAGAATACACATTTTTCTCAAGTGCTCATGGAACATTCTCCAGGATAGATCATATCTTGGGTCACAAATCAAGCCTTGGTAAATTTAAGAAAATTGAAATTGTATCAAGTATCTTTTCTGACCACAATGCTATGAGACTAGACATCAATTACAGGAAAAGATCTGTAAAAAATACAAACACATGGAGGCTAAATAATACACTACTCAATAATGAAGTATCACTGAAGAAATCAAAGAGAAAATTAAAACTTACCTAGAAACAAATGACAATGGAGACACGACGACCTAAAACCTATGGAACGCAGCAAAAGCAGTTCTAAGGGGGAAGTTTATAGCAATACAATCCCACCTTAAGAAACAGGAAACATCTCGAGTAAACAACCTGATCCTGCACCTAAAGCAATCAGAGAAAGAAGAACAAAAAACGCCCAAAGTTGCCAGAAGGAAAGAAATCATAAAAATCAGATCAGAAATAAATGAAAAAGAAATGAAGGAAACGATAGCAAAGATCAATAAAACTAAAAGCTGGTTCTTTGAGAAGATAAACAAAATTGATAAACCATTAGCCAGACTCATCAAGAAAAAAAGGGAGAAGACTCAAATCAATAGAATTAGAAATGAAAAAGGAGAAGTAACAACTGACACTGCAGAACTACAAAAGATCATGAGAGATTACTACAAGAAACTCTATGCTAATAAAATGGACAACCTGGAAGAAATGGACAAATTCTTAGAAATGCACAACCTGCCAAGACTGAATCAGGAAGAAATAGAAAATATGAATAGACCAATCACAAGCACTGAAATTGAAACTGTGATTAAAAATCTTCCAACAAACAAAAGCCCAGGGCCAGATGGCTTCACAGGCGAATTCTACCAAACATTTAGAGAAGAGCAAACACCTATTCTTCTCAAACTCTTCCAAAATATAGCAGAGGGAGGAGCACTCCCAAACTCATTCTACGAGGCCACCATCACCTTGATACCAAAACCAGACAAGGATGTCACAAAGAAAGAAAACTACAGGCCAATATCACTGATGAACATAGATGCAAAAATCCTCAATAAAATACTAGCAAACAGAATCCAACAGCACATTAAAAGGATCATACACCATGATCAAGTGGGATTTATTCCAGGAATGCAAGGATTCTTCAATGTATGCAAATCAATCAATGTGATACACCACATTAACAAACTGAAGAAGAAAAACCATATGATCATCTCCATAGATGCAGAGAAAGCTTTCGACAAAATTCAACACCCATTTATGATAAAAACCCTGCAGAAAGTAGGCATAGAGGGAAGTTTCCTCAACATGATAAAGGCCATATATGACAAACCCACAGCCAACATCATCCTCAATGGTGAAAAACTGAAACCATTTCCACTAAGATCAGGAACAAGACAAGGCTGCCCACTCTCACCACTCTTATTCAACTTAGTTTTGGAAGTTTTAGCCACAGCAATCAGAGAAGAAAAGGAAATAAAAGGAATCCAAATTGGGAAAGAAGAAGTAAAGCTGTCACTGTTTGCAGATGACATGATACTATACATAGAGAATCCTAAAGATGCTACCAGAAAATTACTAGAGCTAATCAATGAATTTGGTAAAGTAGCAGGATACAAAATTAATGCACAGAAATCTCTGGCATTCCTGTACACTAATGATGAAAAATCTGAAAGTGAAATCAAGAAAACACTCCCATTTACCACTGCAACAAAAAGAATAAAATATCTAGGAATAAACCTACCTAAGGAGACAAAAGACCTGTATGCAGAAAATTATAAGACACTGATGAAAGAAATTAAAGATGATACAAACAGGTGGAGAGATATACCATGCTCCTGGATTGGAAGAATCAATATTGTGAAAATGACTCTACTACCGAAAGCAATCTACAGATTCAGTGCAAACCCTATCAAACTACCACTGGCATTTTTCACAGAACTAGAACAAAAAATTTCAAAATTTGTTTGGAAAAACAAAAGACCCCCAATAGCCAAAGCAATCTTGAGAATGAAACACGGAGCTGGAGGAATCAGGCTCCCTGACTTCAGACTATACTACAAAGCTACAGTAATCAAGACAGTGTGGTACTGGCACAAAAACAGAAAGATAGATCAGTGGAACAGGATAGAAAGCCCAGAGATAAACCCACGCACATATGGTCAACTTATCTTTGATAAAGGAGGCAGGAATGTACAGTGGAGAAAGGACAGCCTCTTCAATAAGTGGTGCTGGGAAAACTGGACAGGGACATGTAAAAGTATGAGATTAGATCATTCCCTAACACCATACACAAAAATAAGCTCAAAAATGGATTAAAGACCTAAATGTAAGGCCAGGAACTATCAAACCCTTAGAGGAAAACATAGGCAGAACACTCTATGACATAAATCACAGCAAGATCCTTTTGGACCCACCTCCTAGAGAAATGGAAATAAAAACAAAGATAAACAAATGGGACCTAATGAAACTTCAAAGCTTTTGCACAGCAAAGGAAACCATAAACAGGACCCAAAGACAACCCTCAGAATGGGAGAAAATATTTGCAAATGAAGCAACTGACAAAGGATTGATCTCCAAAATTTATAAGCAGCTCATGCAGCTCAATAGCAAAAAAACAAACAGCCCAATCCAAAAATGGGCAGAAGACTTAAATAGGCATTTCTCCAAAGAAGATATACAGACTGCCAACAAACACATGAAAGAATGCTCAACATCATTAATCATTAGAGAAATGCAAATCAAAACTACAATGAGATATCATCTCACACCAGTCAGAATGCCCATCATCAAGAAATCTAGAAACAATAAATGCTGGAGTGGGTGTGGAGAAAAGGGAACACTCTTGCAGTGCTGGTGGGAATGTGAATTGGTACAGCCACTATGGAGAACAGTATGGAGGTTCCTTAAAAAACTAAAAATAGAACTACCATATGACCCAGCAATCCCACTACTGGGCATATACCCTGAGAAAACCATAATTCAAAAAGAGACATGTACCAAAATGTTCATTGCAGCTCTATTCACAATAGCCCGGAGATGGAAACAACCTAAGTGTCCATCATCGGATGAATGGATAAAGAAGATTTGGCACATATATACAATGGAATATTACTCAGCCATAAAAAGAAACGAAACTGAGCTATTTGTAATGAGGTGGATAGACCTAGAGTCTGTCATACAGAGTGAAGTAAGTCAGAAAGAGAAAGACAAATACCGTATGCTAACACATATATATGGAATTTAAGGGAAAAAAATGTCATGAAGAACCTAGGGGTAAAACAGGAATAAAGACAGACCTACTGAGAATGGACTTGAGGATATGGGGAGGGGGAAGGGTAAGCTGTGACAAAACGAAAGAGAGGCATGGACATATATACAGTACCAAACGTAAGGTAGATAGATAGTGGGAAGCAGCTGCATAGCACAGGGAGATCAGCTCGGTGCTTTGTGACTGCCTGGAGGGGTGGGATAGGGAGGGTGGGAGGGAGGGAGACGCAAGAGGGAAGGGATGTGGGAACAGATGTATATGTATGACTGATTCACTTTGTTATAAAGAAGAAACTAATAAAAAAAAAGATGTGAAAAAAATAATAAAAAATAAATAAATTCAAGCCCTAGTACCTGACCAGTTTTAAAATGTAAAATGGTAAAACAACCTATGTTTAACACCCAATATGTGTTGCGAGCTAGGCTATCAAAATACAGTCTTCCCAGACTGAAGAGGAAAATAACAAAATTCTTTTTTTCGGATAATGTATTTTCGCTGCTTTCACTCTCATTTCTAGCTGCCTCTTCAGGGCCCACCTCTGTCTCATTAGTGCTGCGTCAACTACAACTGTTCAGCAATTAGAAGCAGTTACTTGGAAGCAGCGTACAAGCACCAAACACAGGAGCCAAGCTGAACTTCACGAATTGGAGAAGCTTCCCTCTTGCTTCTCAGTCGAGGAAATGGGACTGCATTTCAAAGACAATGCCTGCGAAAGTGCTTGGGCAGGAAACAGCACTCCCGATCTAGTGTTTCATAGATTCAAACTACAGCATGTGGCTGGGAAGAGACTTGGGATTTTGTTATACATAAGGATTAAAGGGACCTTTACAGAGAATTGTGTCTGCACATTGTATATCTGGAAGGACGCAGTGGAAACTGGTAGCAGTGGTTGCCCCTGGGGAGGATGCAACAGGTGTCAAGGGAGCAGAGGAGGGAAAAAAGTCACTGTCCAGAGTGTGCCCTTTCGTAAGCTTTGAATGCTAAATCATGTGCATGTGTTACCTACTCATAAAATCATAATAATAATTTAAGAAACGAATGATATAAAACCCACAAAAAAGGAGCCTGCCAAAACAACCCTAAGGTAGTGAATCCCAAGTTTCCATGCTCAGACTTAGCTTCCTCTTGCCTGTGTGGTCAGAGGAGTCATGGAAGAAGAAAACACTCAGATCGATAGGAGGAGCCCTAATTCACTTCTGAACTCTCAGCCCTTATTTCCAACTACCAGGGGCTTCTCCAGCTGGAGGTCCCACCCATGGGCTCCTCAAAGACAGGATGCTCCAAACCCAAATCCTCCTCTTTTGCTCCCTCTTTTATTCCCTCTTGCCTCCAAGCCTAATCCCCCTCCAATATTTTCAATTATTATTAGAAAAAACTACCCATTCAGCTTCCCAATCTATTGATAAAAACCTTAGCATTGCCTTAGGGACCCTCTCATCTCCTGGTCCTCATTATAGTCACCAAATACTGTTAATTCCATCTTGATGATGTTTCTCCGAGGTGACCTCTCGTCCTATCCCACTGATGGCTTATAAACTGTATTCCTTCACTGGAATGGGAGCTCCTGCTGGTTTTCCAGCTAGTTCATTCTCCGTATTTCCCAGTCCCCACCCTCATCATCTTCCTCAAAGACGATTATCTGATCATGCTTAGGAACCTTGGACAGCTCCCTGCTGCCTACAGAATGAAGCCCAAAGGTCCTGTTTTGACAAATGACTGTTTACATGGTGGACAGAAGAGTCATTTCATCCCTAACACATACCTATGTTCTGGCCCCTCTAAAGTAACAAGCCTTGTTCATTTATGCCTCTTTTGTGCCTCCACATCTTTGTACTGGTTGTTTTCCTTGACTTGAAAGCTTTCCCCTCCTTCCCCACTTGGCTTTATCCAAAAAGGAAATTCCTACCCACCCTTCTAGACCCCCACTAATTTTTCACTTTCTCTGAAATGCCTTTCGGGACTGTTCCCTCCCCTTTGCTCCTCTGATACTCTGCACACACACACCCTTACAGCCCTAAACACATTCTTTCATAATTATTTATGTTTCTAACTCCCCTGCCAGAATGGGAGAGGCTTTAAAAAAACAGCTGCTACATTTTATTCATCTTTGAATCCGCTGCACCTCCCTGCTAGCATTGCACATAAATGTTTGCTGAATGAATTGGTTGAAAGTACTTTGGTAAAAATGGAACACATTATTCCCCCAATTTTTTAGACCTCTGTGGCTGAAATCTCATCTCTTTGCCCTCTCTCTCTGCATACATTTTGGCAGCTACCACGGGTCTCAGGAGGGCCAGTTATTCAAAGGCAACTAACAAAGTGCCTGCTATTTGTAAACCCTCTGGGCTAGATTTAGAGATTGCCTTTCTTAGCTCTGACAGCTCTCCTTTGAGCATTCATCCACTCTAAGAAGCATTTCTCTCCCAAATGTCTGGAGTCCTATAAGTAACCTCTGTTTACCCTGAAAACACTTTCAGGGATGCTGAAAGGAGCTAAAAAAAGAAAAAAACAATGTAGTGACCCAGCCGGGTACCCAGCTGGTCAGTAAGCCTCTGTCCCCTAGGAAGAGAAGGGGGCTTCGGAGACTCTGCTCTAATCCCCGCCCACTTCTGTCACCATCAGCTACTTTACTGCTCTCTGCTCCCCAGTGAAGACCTTGGCAGCCCATTATCCATTAATCACAAGACTATTCAGGTAAAACAGCATGATAAGCAAAGTGATAACCTCGGTGGCCTAAGGAACCGTGGTCTTTAGCGTTCCTGGACCCAATTTACTCTCAAGTAAAGTGAGCCCTGACCACTTTCCAATGTGGCAGTCTCCATCCAGCCCAGCTTTACAGTATGGGTACTCACGGTTCCGGGGTGTAGAGGGGGTCCGAGCCATGGCGGATGTACTGAGTACAGTGGAACACTCTGTAGGCCAGTCCTGCCAGAAAGTCTCGAGGACTCAGGTATCCAGCCACTGGTCTCACCGTGAAGCCAGACCTTTCTAAAGAGGCAACAGAAAGAGTCAACTAAATATTAACCCGACAGGACTTGATGGTCCAAGCAGGGCTTCCTATTATTTATAAGGTTGTTTTAGAAACAAAGTAATCAACGTCCTAAAACTCTTGACAATTGAATGACATACACTGTTAACAGCTATCGTGTTTGTGTCTTCGGATGACTAAAATACACTCACGAATGATGGTTTCCAGGGGAATAAGACATTCAATAAAATGGAAAGGCAAAAAAACTTTAAGGATTTAAATTCAGAGGCCAAATTAGGATAAGACAGCTCAAATACACAGGAGAAGAATACAATCTAAAGTGATGTAAACTAAATTTTTGGTGGTGAGCACAAGGTAGTGTACATAGAAGTAGAAATATAAGGTTGTACATGTGAAACTTATATAATATTCTAAACCAATGTGACCTCAATAAGAATTTTTTTTAAATACATCAGATGTAAAAGACTACACATTTTGTGATTCTATTTATATGATGTCCAGAGGAGGAATATCTATAGATAGAAAGCAAATCAGTGGTTGCCCAGGGCTAGGGGTAGGAACAAGGATTGACCATAAAGGGGCAAAAGAAAACTTTTTGCAGTGATGGAAATGTTATAAAACTGAATTGCTGTGATGGTTACACAACTCGATAAATTTACTAGCATCACTGAATTGTACAGATACAGTGGGTAAATTTTATGTTATGTAAACTATACCTCAATGAATGAAGCTGCCAAAATACATAAATAAATAAATAAATAAAGTGATGCTTACTACAGATTATCTGTTATCTTTCTAAAGACACACCTAGATAGGGATTCTTTCTGCGTGTATGTGGTCAGTGAACACAAAGCTAATTCACCCCCTTGACTGGCATCCTGGAATCAGTCCACATGACAGCTTTCTATTGTCAAAACCACCTAACCCCTTCATTCCACGTTGCAATACCCCATTTCTGTGATATTATGAAAACAATTATATTAATTACCACAGTTTGAAAAGGTACACTAAAGCTCTGCATGCTTTGTTGTTTTATGGTAAGAGGAAAAAAACAAAATAAGCAGAATACAATAAAATCTCTGAAATCAGCCTAGACTGCTAACCCAGTTAAGGACTGCTTAATACTTCCTGCTCATGAAGGCCCAGAAAATTTCAACAGGAGGGGCTCTTCTTCTGATATCAGCACTGTAAAGCCCCCCATTCTGAAAAATTCAGCTCATTAGAAGAGCATCTCCGAATGGTTAGAAATGGTTTTGAAAGATAAAAACCAATTAAGCGTATAAAACAAGTCTACTCTGGGATTCTGGGTACCTACAAGGAAATAACCCTGTTCTCAGGCCTCCTCAGACCTGTAATTCTAACAGTGTTCAGTTCATTCCAAAAGTTCTCAGGTGGATTGATTGTTCTCCACTGAAAATCAAAAAGATAAGTGTATTTTTTTTCTTTTTGAATTTTATGTCAATTAAGCCAGTATCCCACATGTGGGATACAGGGGGAGCATCCTTTAGTTTAATAGTTATGTATTTTATTTTCTTATAAATTTAAAAATAGGGGCTTCCCTGGTGGCGCAGTGGTTGAGAGTCCGCCTGCCGATGCAGGGGACATGGGTTCGTGCCCCGGTCCAGGAAGATCCCACATGCCGTGGAGCAGCTGGGCCCGTGAGCCATGGCCGCTGAGCCTGCGCGTCCGGAGCCTGTGCTCCACAACGGGAGAGGCCACAACAGTGAGAGGCCCGTGTACCGTAAAAAAATAATTAAAATAAATAAATAAATAAATATAAATAAATAAATATATATATATATATATGTATCTATCACATCAAGAAATTTGAATTTGTGACTACCATTGCTTAAAAGTTTCCTATTAAAATAAATTTGGTATTTTAAAAGTGAGTCAATTAAAAGAAATAAAAATACACACATTTACATTGTGCTTGCTGTGTACCAATGAATGATGCAAACTGAGTGCCCAGTACCCAGCTCATCAAAGGTGTGAAAATCAATAACAATAATAGTAGTAATAGTAACTAAAACTCTGCTATGCTTAATGTGTGTCAAGCAATAACTTTAGGGCTTTAAGGTATATCAATTAGTTTCCCCTCCCAACACTGTAAGGTAGATAAAATTATTATCTGTTTGCCAAGAGGAAACTGAGGCACAGAGAAGTTAAGGTAATTCATCTATCTAAGGTCACACAGCCAGGAACCGGCAGAGCCGTGACTCAACCCCAGGCGTTCTGCATCCAGAATCTGTACTGTACTATACTGCCCCTCATAAAAATATTAAGTTGGGTGACAGATATGGCAAAACTTATGAGATGGTAATCTAATTCCTGGGGTTTGAGGAACAAAGCAGTAAAAAGCATCCCCACATAGGAATAATCAAGACCATGGTAAATATATAATATGCACATAATTCCATGGGAAACAAAGAGGGACAGGCCAGAGGCAGGGCCGTTAGGGAGAATATAATCTAGTTAAACAACGGCATACGGCATTATGCATTGAGGCGCTAATTAAATGACACTGATCACTGGTCCTCAATCTCTTTCTCTTGGTAACAAGTATCATGGATGACATCCACGCATGGGGCCCTCTCATCATGCTAAGTGTGGTTCTCAGTGGACCAGCTGTCAGGCCATGCCTACCTCTCTCCTGATACACACATGAGCTAGGATGAAACTGTGGTGGCTCTTATGATGAGGATTCATAAAGAAGGCAGGACTTGCTCTGAGCCTTGAAGAACAGGTAGAATCTGAGCAGGTGAAGGAATGACTTTTCTAGCAAGGCACAGAGCCTAAGCAGTGGTATGAAGACCCACAGCTAGAACAGAGGGTTTGTGCGGTGCAGTCATAGCAGCAGACACACTTGGAAAGCTGAGTCAGGGCCTGAGCAGTTCAGAACTTGCGTGTACAAACCAGAGGCCAGCAAACTATGGCCTGTAGTCCAAATCCGGGTTGCCGCCTGTTTGTGTATACCTGTGAGCTAAGAATAGTTTTTACAATTTTTTTGGCCACGCCGCACGGCTGGTGGGATCTCAGTTCCCTGACCAGGGATTTCATCCAGGGCCATGGCAATGAAAGCCCGGAATCCTAACTACTAGGCCACCAGGGAACTCCCTTTACTTTTTTTTTTTTTTTTTTTTCCGGTACGCGGGCCTCTCACTGTTGTGGCCTCTCCCGTTGCGGACCACAGGCCCTGGAAGTGCAGGCTCAGTGGCCATGGCTCACAGGCCCAGCTGCTCCACGGCATGTGGGATCTTCCTGGAGCAGGGCATGAACCCATGTCCCCTGCATCGGCAGGTGGACTCTCAACCACTGCGCCACCAGGGAAGCCCTCCCTTTACATTTTTTAATGGTCACATTTAAACGGTTATAATAAGTACCTACCTAATAGCCTCGATTTTGCCTCTTGGCCCACAAAGTCTAAAATATTTACTATCTATCTGGCCTTTTACAAAAAAATAAAAAGTTTGCCAACCCCAGTAAAATCAAAGGGGAGCCACTGGGGCTTCCCTGGTGGCGCAGCGGTTGAGAATCTGCCTGCTAACGCAAGGGACTCGGGTTCGAGCCCTGGTCTGGGAAGATCCCACATGCCGCGGAGCAACTAGGTCCGTGAGCCACAACTACTGAGCCTGCGCGTCTGGAGCCTGTGCTCCGCAACAAGAGAGGCCGCGATAGTGAGAGGCCCGCGCACCACGATGAAGAGTGGCCCCCGCTTGCCACGACTAGAGAAAGCCCTCGCACAGAAACGAAGACCCAACGCAGCAAAAATAAATAAATAACTTAATAAACTCCTACCCCCGACATCTTCTTTAAAAAATTAATTAATTAATTAATTAAAAAAAAAAGGAGGGGGAGCCACTGATAGCTTCTGAGCAGAGATGTCAGGAACGAAGAGATACTTTAGGAAGCTTCATCCAGAAACAGCAGGCAGGCGAGTAGAGGGGAGAAGAAACAGATGTCAAGGATACAGTGATGGGGACCTCAGTGTGGATGGTAGCAGCGGAATGGAAAGAAGAGGACAGGTTCACCATGGGTCACAAAGCTAGAAGTGGCAATACCTGGGGACTGGGGTAAGCTCAGTCCTAATTAGGCCCTCCTAATAAGTCCCTACCCTAATGCTCTGAACCTGGGAATATGTTCCTTTAGATGGCAAAATGGACTTTACAGATGTGATTAAGTTAAGGGTCTTGAGCTGGGGAGATCATCCTAGATTATCTAGGTGGGGCTGATATAATCACAAGCATTCTTATAAGAGAGAGGCAGGAGGGTCAGAGTCAGAGGACATGTGACAATGGAAGCAAAGGCTGGAGTGAGGTAAGGGAGGAGCCACGAGGCAAGGCATGTGGTAGACTCTAGAAGCTGAAAAGGCAAGGGAACAGAAGGCTTCAGAAAGAACACAGCCTTGCCAACTCCTTGATTTTAGACTTCTAATCTCCAGAACTGTAAGATAATACATTCATGTTAAGTCACCAAGTTTGCGGTAATGTGTTACAGCTGAATAAGAAGCTCATATGAAGGCTGATTAAGTGTGGCAGGGAGGCGAGCAGGGGTAGGACTTCAGAGGAGGAGTGTAACCGAGCAGAACCCTATGAGGGGGCTTCCCTGGTGGCGCAGTGGTTGGGAATCCGCCTGCCAATGCAGGGGACACGGGTTCGAGCCCTGGTCCGGGAAGATCCCACATGCCGCGGAGCAACTAAGCCCGTGCGCCACAACTACTGAGCCTGTGCTCTAGAGCCTGCAAGCCACAACTACTGAAGCTCGCGCACCTGGAGCCCGTGCTCCACAACAAGAGAAGCCACTGCAGTGAGAAGCCCGCGCACCGCAACGAAGAGTAGCCCCCGCTCACCGCAACTAGAGAAAAGCCCGCGCGCAGCAACGAAGACCCAACGCAGCCAAAAATTAATTAATTAATTAATTAAATTTTTTAAAAAGAATAAATTTAATCAGAAGTGAGAAAATGCAGAAAGAAAGGAAAACGGTCAAGCAAGACAAAATAATAATACCTTAGCCATTAAACAAAGTCAAGGACCTTTAGTTCTTCCTCAAGGACTATATAGATAATATTCTGAGCCACGTCCTTTGAGCTGTTTTGCAGATACTGAAACCCACACCAGGTGGAAGAAGTTAACTGTATGCTGCCCACAAGCCCTAGACCCCAGACCGGCTGGAGCCAGAAGGTTGATGATGCTGGCTCCCAATTACGTCCCCACCGACCAATCAGAAGAACGTCCCCGAGCCGACCACGCCCTGCTCCTTGAACACTGTAAGACTGCTCACTACCCCCTCCAGGGCAGGCACACAGTCTTGAGAGCATTAGCCCACTGTGGCCCCCTTTACCCGGCAAAGCAATAAACCTATTCTTTTCTACTTCACCCCAAACCCTGTCTCCGCGTTTCTATTCAGCACCAGTGAACAGAGGCCAAGTTTCGGCAACAGGAATCCCTAGAGCCTGATGAGTCTAGAGAATCTATCATCACCGATAGAAACAGGGAAGACAGGTGAGGAAGGGAGTTCCAGGGAAAGAGGTAGGCGGCAAGGCTTTAGCTTTTAGAACTGTTGTGCTTGAAATGGGGAAGAGAGAAAAGAGCAGAACCCGAGGACTTACCCGCAGCGAAGGACACAGAAGGAAGTGCGGCCACTGTAAAACTTCACCTCCACCCCCATCCCCGCAGAAGCCTGAAGTTTTCCCAGTTGCTGTCCCAGGAGGGTCAGTGAGGAGAGTGACCACACAGAGAACGTGGACACCAGGGGACTCTGCTTCACCTCGCTTCCTGCTCTCACCCCAGCACTACTGTTCCGGGCACGATTTATACTTTACAATAGCGATCTGATTCACTGACTGACCTCCTCCCCAGAGGAAAGTCACTACACTCGACATTATCCGTGATATTTCTTCATCCAGTACATAATTCTTAGCAAAGCAAATACAAAGCTACCTTTGAGATCATTCCATGCCTATGTAGCCCAACAGAGTCGTTCCTGGATCAGAAAAAGCTCAAAGCTGAACTTGCAAATGTCGGTTGGGGTTCGCTGTATAAAACAGCCCACCAGAGAGCCCTCACCAAGGCCCTGGGCTGGGTGACGAGCTGAGTCCATCTCCCTGCTCAGAGGCCCTGCTGTGCTTCCCACAGGTGGCCCAGGTAACTGTTGGCGCAGTGCTCCTCTTTTTAAATCAAAGGGAGCTCTTATTTGGAAAAAGGGCGTTGCTGCCACGTGTGTCCTTAGACGGCCCATGAGGATGTGGGGTAGGAAGAGAGAGCCCGTGTGAAGCTTACCTTTCAGAAAAACCGAGACGTCTTCAAGTTGGGGCACGTTGTCCTCCCTGTAGCCACAGTATTTAGTCAGCAGAGGGAAGTTTTTCAAATACTCCCGGCAAGCATGAGTAGGATAGAGTTTGGAGAGCTCTCGGAACACAACGCCCCAAGTTTTAGTTTCTTCCTCTGTGTACTCCACTCTGGGGATGGGCTGACCACTAGGCAGGAGAGAAGAGAAATGAATGATTCTAGCTCTGGGTCACTGGGCTAAGTGTTTTCTCACCTTCATACCTATGTGAGTCAGATTCCTGTAAAGTGGGACGCCTGAGTGTCCGAAAGGATCCCACGAAGTGTTACTTTTTGAAGAAAATGCTAACCTTCTA
Organism: Mesoplodon bidens; assembly: GCF_964165515.1. Lineage (NCBI taxonomy): Eukaryota > Metazoa > Chordata > Mammalia > Artiodactyla > Ziphiidae > Mesoplodon > Mesoplodon bidens. Next base: position 28,860,861 of record NC_138167.1, read on the forward strand.
ATTTTGTGTATGTGTTTAAACTTTCATATAAATGATTTAAGTTATGTCTTCACACATCCTTATGGACATTTGATAAGATTTTTGTTCTGACACTGTGATCAGTAACGAGTTAAGAGTTCCGGGTTGGAAGGAACTGGTTTAGGTCCAAAGCTGTGCTCTGAGAACCTTTTCTGCAATCACCTGACAACAGTAATAAATGGATGTTGTCTTTTGAAAATAAAATTGCCTGTGGGTCCTCTTTGTCTTTGGCAGGGAACTCACCCCAATCTCCTAGTGTCATTTTGAGGTTATTTGTTCAGTGAGAGAAATGTCTGGGAAATACTAAAAGCCTAGGCCAAACTTAAGCAAGAGTTTTGCAAACTGCAAAATAGGAACATTTATTATACATCATGCTGAGAAGTGCACACATTAAGCCCTGTCAGTTAGGAGAGAGGTCAGCAAACTTTTTCCATAAAGGTCTAAAAAGTAAATATTTTAAGCTTGTGTGCCATACAGTCTCTATCAAAACTGCCCAGGTCTGTCACTGTATCTTGAAAACAGCCACAGATAATATGTAAACACACGAACATAGCTATGTTCTAATAAAACCTGCATTACAAAAACAGACCAGATTCAGCCTGTAAGTCATAGCGAGCCGATGCCTGGTTTGGAATATTGAGAGGCAGCCCTGGACTGGGGTGGTCAGGGAGAGCTTCCTCGGAGAAGGCACAACTTAAGCTGAGACTTGTTGGCCAGGTAGGATCTGCAGGTGCCCTGACAGAAAGAAAGGTGAGTTTAAAAATGCTCTTCTAACAGCAGCCAGCAGCCATGAGCAGGGACCATAGCTCCTGAGGCCACGAGAGGTCAGGAGAAAGGAGGGAATATGTACACGTGCTTTTACAAACTATGGCTTGAAGAGCCAGAATCTGAATTTAGCCTCTGATTAAGAAACTTATCCTGAAAGTGAAAACTTCTCATGACCTGCTCGACAGTTACCTGCAGCAGTCCCCCACTGCCCTCCCTGGCCACTTGTCACAGATTCTGCCCCTGCAGTCAGCAAAGACCCACACAACATATGGAAGTCCAATATATACACATAAACCTAGGGATTCTGCCCCTGTGAGCTATGTAATCCAGTAACCCAGCCTGCACAGGCAGCAACTGGCCCTCAGGGCTGCTGCAGCCTCAGGCACCTTCAGCAAGTTGGGGTCATTCAGAAGCGCCCCCTTAGGTAGAAAAAAGGGCAGGAGGACAGTAACAAGAGCAGGCTCATAAGCAGAGCCCTGTCCCCAGCCCTCTGCGTACTTCCAAGTATTCTTACCGAAATCTTTTCTGTTGAAGGTTCAGGTCCAAATGTGATTCCTACCTGCCTCAAATTATTTTTACTGAAAAAAATTAACTGCGGTACATGAGGGATGAGGGAACAACACACACTGAAGAAAAAAACAGAAACTAACATTTATTTTCTCTAAGTACCAAGACTAGGGCTTATGACAAGCCAAATTAGAACAAGATTAGCTTGTTTAAATATGACTGTTGATAACAAATAAAAAATTACAACCCGACAAATATTTGCTGAGAAGATCAAGACTGTTAAGGCTTAACCGCTGTGATGAATTTAGAAGAAAGCTTGAAATGGAAAGATAAAAATAGAAAGGATGTAAGGAAATAAAAACATGAATGGTCTGCCTCTGATACCAGAAAATTCAACAAAATCAATTTGAGTCGGGGAAGCCAATAAAGCTGATAAGGGCTGTGAACAATCAGAAGGTGGAAAGCAATGAGGCTGAAACAATAAATGAAATACTGAGAAGCCATTTGAAAAGAATCATTAGGTCAAACTTTTCCCTTCGATATCAGTCTGTAAATATGCAGCGTTTCAAAGGGGAACTGACTGTAGCCAACAGGAAGCTGCAGAAGAAAGACAAGTGTGAGTCTGGGTAGGGAAAAGGAGTTATACAGACCTTTCTCCACTTACACTGGGGTTACCTTGTGATAAACCCAATGTAAGTTGAAAATATCATCAGTCGACAATGCCTTTAATACACCTAACATACCAAACATCATGGCTCAGCCTAGCCTACCTTAAACGTACCCAGAACACTTACATTAGCCTACAGCTGGGCAGACTCATCTAACACAAAGCCTATTTTATAATAAAGTGTTGAATATCTCATGTACTTTATGGAATACTGTACTGAAAGTGAAAAACAGAATGGTTGCCTAGCTACAGAATGATTGTAGGTGTATCGGTTGTTCAGCCTGGCGATTGAGGGGGGCTGACCATGGCTCCCTGCCACGGTTCAGCATCACAAGAGAGAATTACACCGCATATTGCACTGAAAAAAAAGATCAAAATTCAAAATTAGAAGTACGGTTTCTACTGAACGCATTTCATTTTCACACCATGGCAAAGTGGAATCATCCTAAGTCGGGCCTGTCAGTACGTACCTGTTACTTAATAATGAATTCCTAGCATCACAACCTTGGGAATACAAATGACCACGCATACAGTCTCATCTGTTTCCACTTGTCTGTTCTGCCTGGGTAACTAATGAGCCTGCTCTTTAAGTTAATAGCTGGTGCAGTGCCCCGCAGCTACCCTGTATCGGTCAGTCTGACTGGTCACGCCAAGATATTTCTCACACCGCTCTGACCCCCATATCCCGGGTAACTATTTAAGGTAAATGTTTAAAAATCAACTTCACACAAAGTAAAGGCTACTTTTTTTTTTTTTTTTTTTTTTTTTGCGGTATGCGGGCCTCTCACTGTTGTGGCCCCTCCCGTTGCAGAGCACAGGCTCTGGACGCGCAGGCTCAGCGGCCATGGCTCATGGGCCCAGCCTCTCCATGGCATGTGGGATCTTCCCGGACCGGGGCATGAACCCGTGTCCCCTGCATCGGCAGGCGAACTCTCAACCACTGCGCCACCAGGGAAGCCCAAGGCTACTTTTATCCATTTAACTTCTGTTAAAAAATATCCCAAATACAGAAAAAATAAGAAATTTCCCACTTTTCCATGTAGTTAATAAAGGTATATAATAATAGCTCATCTTTGAGAACTTACTATTGGCCAGACACTTTTTTAAAGTTAAGTGTTTTTATATAACTTAGCCCATTTGATTCTCACAACTCCATTGAGGTAGATCCCCCCATTTTAGAGATAAGGATATTAAGGCTCAGAGAAACTAAGCCATTTGACTAAGCTCATGGTGCCAAGCTTAAAACCCAGTCTGTCAGGCTCAGGACCGGCTGTGGTCTTAACTGATTAGTGTACGCCAATGAAATAAAAAATGTATCCCAGGTACCAGCTTATTTTCACATACCAAATTAAAATAAGGTTTATAGGTATATGTAGTTATATATAGAAAATCTCATATACAATCATGTAATCATGATACTCGCATATATTTGTATAGATCACATAAAATACTTTCATATTTATTCACTCATTTAACCTTCTCAGTAAGACCGGTAGGTAGTGCTTGGGGCACCAGGAACACAGGGACACCTATTTTTTTTTAAACTTTGAGATTTGACATTTGGAAAAATAAAAATTGTCATGAGAAAAATCAAAATGTGCTGCACTTCTCTGTCCTTGTTATGGGTTAGTGGGCTTTTTGTGAATTATAAATGAGAAGAATGACAGAGGGGTGTCCTGATCTTTCTAGGGCCTAGGACATATACCCACATATCATTATGCATCTATCTCTGAGTACATGTCATAACATGTATGTAATAAGCATCATATCCCAGTGCCCTAAAACTCTGCTCTGGCCTACAACTAAAGTCACTTAAGTACTCCACGTTCTAGAGAAAGCTCTCAGCAGTTGGAGCCAACCATCTCCCTGCAGGGCATTTGAAGAGGCGGCAGAAATGGCTCTACCGCCAACAAACCCCCCTCGTACTACCCTTCCCACCCCACTCCCAAACTTCACCTACCAGTCCAACAGGGAATCAGACATGCAGGATTGTGGGGAAGGCTGGTGTGAGAAGGAAAGGCCCCGTTCCTTCTCCTTCCCTAGGAGAGGAGGGCAGGCTGTGCCACAAGAATCACTTGTAAGGACTGCAGGCGCCCTCAAGAAGTAGGGTCTGGCCTCTCCTTTCCCATCTGGACGCTTGCATGGCAGCAGGATGCCCTGCTCCCCCTGGTGCTGTCACCAGACTGGAGCAATAGAGATGGGCCCTGGGAGAGCGTCTGGAAGCCCAGGAGTATGACGTGCTATGGGGGAGATGAGGGGACCCTTGACAGGTGTCCTCTGAAACTTGAGGTTTGTGTGAACATGGAGCCTGATGCCCAGTGAAATCTAGAAATTCCCATGGGACCCAATGTGGTGTGCCTGGTAGGAAGATGGGGAAGCCCCACCCAATCCAGGACTGCTCAGTTCTCAGGAGATAGAAGAATGCTCCAGGGGTTCCCCTCATCCCTGGAGAGGAAGCACTAAAGGCCAGGTGCATGAGGGGTACCCAAGTTACGATGTGGCCAACCTGGAGAAAAGGATGATGTTGTGAGCACTGAAAGGCCAAAGGAGGACAGGAAGCTTATCTGCAGGGGTGGAAGTGGAGGAAATGGTCTTACCCCAAGAAGACTACACACAACACTATGCAGAGACCATTTCAACAGAGACCACCGCATCAGAAAGAACCTGTCCAAACCAGGGTGAGAGTGGCCAGAGGCCTGCCCACCCCTGACATTCTAACGATCCTGCAAAAAGCCCTCAGCCTCCTCTCAGCTCCCAACTCCCGAGGAACTAGGTCCTAGAAGAGAGAAGGAAAGGTATCTCAGAACCGTACACACACACACACACACACACACACTCCAAAGAACTGAGGAGGAGGAGAATACACTTTGAATCAAATTTAAGATTAATCTTTTTTTAAATGAATGGGACTAGGTCTTAAATACCCCAATGAGAAGAGTCTCATAATAATAATTGAAAATAAAAGGAAAATGAAAGGAAATTAATTGAAAATGATTGGAAATAATTGAAATAATAATTGAAAATGAAAGGAAATTAGTTGTTGCCTAAGGAACTTGCTTCCCAGCAGGAAAGTAAGATTCAACACAGTACAGTGGAAAGCAGTGAGTAGGGAAAATAAAACCATTTTACGTTGGTATAAACCCCAACAAGATGAGACTCCTCAACAAACTAATTACAAGTGAATATTATCACTAGATCTCTAGGAAATCTCCCCCACTTATGTGGAATTAGTTGGGCTTCCGGAATTCTTAACACCCACCAAAATTATTATTCACAGATTCCTAATTTACTGGAGAAAAACAGATGTGACTTTCAGCAGTTTCCACTCAGTGCAGATTCTGCCCTCTTGCCAAAGAATGGCAAACTAAGACTTTACAAACACGACAGGGAACCATTGCTCAGTGAAGACAGTACAAGGAAAAGGGCTGAAACCGTCACTGTCAGGATTTAGCTTGACAATAGGAAAAGCTTCCTGGGTTAGTGGGCTTTTTGTGAATTATAAATGAGAAGAATGACAGAGATGACTAAGAACTTTCTCTGGAAATACTGAAGACTGTGGGAGGCATCTTTCTGCCTGTAAGGTTAAATCCCACTCTTCCTAGAGGCAGGACGATGATTCTGAAAAACCTGCGCATTCCCTGCAGAGAGGAGAAAGTAGAAAGTGCATAGACAAACCTAACCGGGGGCAGGTACCGATAGAGTTACTCTATGTTAAGTCCTGAGCTCGTTAGAACAATGCTGTTTAACAAACACATTTTTACACTGAAATGCAGGGACATAAACCCCACTGGGGCTGAAATTATGGGAGTTCTCTCTCCAGCCAGATGAATAAGCAATAATGCTTTTGTTTTAATTATTTGTTTGATCTTCTCCTCCAGCAGGTCCAACAGCAAGCTCCTTTTCTTATACATATTTTTTTAATTTGGGGAATTGGAAAACCTTTGATTATGGTGGTACAGCCTGGCTACCTCCTGGAGTCCTTGCTGCTAGAATTCCTAATGTGAGATGCAGTTTCTCTGCTTGTGTTATATTTAAAGGAACTCCAGTGTGGAGAAGCAATTCCCCTATTCAGTGGAGGAAGACGAGACAGGCTGAAGTTGATAGTATTTACATCAAGATGGCAAGACTGACTGAATCACAGTGCAGACTGTGTCCTTTGGAAACAGTTGGATTTCCTCAGTGGCAAGGACTAAACAGAGCAGAAGGGAAACCGAGAATTGGTTGAGGGGGGACCAGTGAATCTCATAGAAACAGTTAGGAATGAACTCATTTTCTATTTTATTTCATTACTTGTTCCTCCGAGCTGGAGATGCCTCACTTATTCAAGACCTGTTTATCTGCCTGGACTAAACCGTCCCTTTCATCTCCGCCTCATCTTTTCTCTCCTCTTCCCCACCTTAGGCATTTCTCTTGTGATTGACACTTCTACCTGGGGGTGCCGAAGGGAAATGAGAACAGGAAATATGTAAAAATCCACCATCTTTGCAACTCATTAGCAATTAGCGGCTTCTCTAAGGGTTTGGACAAAGCCTTCGGAGAACGATTATTGGAACATGAAGGCAGGAGGTCTCTGTCCTTCCTGGAATTATGAGATGTGTGTGCTGCACTCCTCAATGGGCATACCCTGAATTCTGCATCATTTCCAGGGAGCTATCTATAATTCACCCTCTCTCCTCATTCAAGAAAGCACATAAGAATACAGAAAAGTGAGACTGACATTATTCCAACATTATTCTAAGAATAATCTTGATTTTGATCTAATGTAATTTTAAAAAGGAAACATTCATCATTCACAAAACTTAATTATTAATTATTACCCAGCATTTGTTATACTTCTAACAACTGAGGTGACACACCAATGTGCAGAAATTTCAATCAGTACTGAGTACTGACTCTCACCCATAGCCAGTGACATAATGTCACCTAGTACTATGCTGGCTGGTACCCCCTTCATAAATAGTATCATCTGCAGCCAGGTGACACCAGAGTAGAGCCATATAGTCAATAAGTGTTCCACAAGATGACGGCTGATGCCTTTGAGACCGGAAAAAAATGTTGCTACAAGCCAAAAACAAAAAAGTCCTCAGTAGAGTGCATGAATTCCGTTAAAGTTTAACCAGAAAGCAAATGCCATTTTTTTTTTTTTTTTTTTTTTTGCGGTACGCGGGCCTCTCACTGCTGTGGCCTCTTCCGTTGCGGGGCGCAGGCTCCAGACGCACAGGCTCAGCGGCCATGGCTCACAGGCCCAGCCGCTCCGCGCCATGTGGGATCTTCCCGGACCGGAGCACGAACCCGTGTCCCCTGCATCGGCAGGCGGACTCTCAACCACTGCGCCACCAGGGAAGCCCGCAAATGCCATTTTTATCTACTGATTTTTAAGAGTCAGTGAGAAAAGTCTAAGGCTCTCGAATTTGATAAAATTACACTTCAGAATTCAGACCATAGAGGACACTCAATAACTTTATGATAAAATACTATCAGTATACTGTATGTAATTATACCTCAATAAAGCTGATTAAAAAAAAATAGTACCAGTAATACTCAGGGGAAAAAATAAGTAAAATATCTAAAATTACTATTCTGCTAAATCTATCCCCCCATTACCATGTACACTCCTTGAGGACAGGGATTTTTGTTTGCTTTGTTCATTTTTATATCCCTGACCCGCAGAATTAAGCCTAGAACAGATAGGTGTTCAATAAATAATATTCGTTAAATATGTAAATCAACCAATCAGACCAAAACAAGCCACGCACTTAAAGTTTGAGAAAAAAGTGTAGTTGTTTATCAGGAAGTCTGGCAGATAGGCATTTGTCTTACCTCACCCCTACCTCATGTATTTTAATTGCTATGGAAAAAGCAACTCTAAGACTGAGATTTTAAGAAGTTTTCTGGTAACTTCCGATTAACCTTATGTCCTGCTTACTTTACGGGTAGGGGTTCCTCTTTTCTAATTTTCTCACTCAGGTTTTCTAGGTATTGTCACCCATCACACTTGTAGCCAAAATTTTCACCTGGAAAGAAAGCGGCCTATGCAAACCCAAAGGGACATAAATAAACACAGAGATGTTTCCTTGGCTAGATATCTTAATGAATGAACACTCAAAGCCACAGGCACGATGATTAAATGCTATTTTTCAAAAAGGAAACTCACAAACCAAATCTTGAGTTATACCAAGATTTGAAACCATTCAAGTCATCTGACATTAAGTGGCTTGATAAGGGGTTCATTTGATGAGGAGACTGGGCAGACTGGGACAGCTAAATTACACAAGAAAGAAAACTGTAAAGGCACAAACTCATTTTCAGTAAGTCCCCTAGGCTAGTCAGGTAAAGAGCATTTGTGATCACATATTTTATTTGCTTTTGCAAATAAGTTTTGCACACATGAATTTTCATAAATGAGTCTATGGGCCCTAAGGAACTTTCAGATGGTAGCAAACAGAAACGTTAGTTTGTTTTGTTCACATTGTTAATATTGGTGCTGCCTTTACAAGAGACATAATGAAAATAAACTACTGCACCTAGGGAGCCTCAGGGAGGGGGAAGATTTAACTCCTGGAAATTATTTGTTTTTATTTGTCCTGTGCACCCCAGGATAGGGCTTCTCACCATTTTCTCACCTTGCAGAAAGCCCTTGTCACATTCTAGAGGAGTGATTTTCTTCTGCCAAAACTACCATGAAATTAAATATGAACAGCAGCAACAGTGGGTCTAACACCCACCAACACGTGCATGCTCAACATATACAAGGGGAACACAATCCAGAAAAGAACTAAAAGTTAAGAGCAGCCAACAATCTCAGGCCACTAGGATGAAGGGACACAGGCTAGGGTCTCCAAGAACTCCAAGTTCAATCCCATATATCTTGCATCTTGATCAACAGGGACCAAATGTTGCTGACCACTGGGCCCTGATCTCCCTCTTTCGGCAGTAGATGAGGGAATGCAGTTATTCTACAGTTCATAGGCCTAATAATAGCATCCATTCATCCATCCATCTAACTGTAGCAAGTAACAATAATATAATAGCACATGACATGGATTTTGTCATATAATGCTCACCTTATACAGCAATTAAATGACTGTTTATGGTTGAGACTAAGGCTTATAGACATAGTCATCTATCCAAGATCAAACAGCTAGTAAGTGGCATAGCAGGTACTTGGATTCAGGAAGCTCTAGAGACCCCACTCTAAACCAACACACCTCAGAGCAAGGTCTTGAGTACCTAGCATTGAGTTTGGCCTCTGTTTCCTCATTTGAAACTGAGGGAAGTAAGACAACCACACAACACAGAGTATCAGATGAGACATCATCTGCAAAGTGCCAGGGACAATGCCTAGTACCTAACAGGTACTCGACATAGTTGGTTCACTTCCCCCAGGTGTATAGAAACAAACAAAAAAAAAATTTCATCACTTCCTTGCAGGGTCGGGAATAGGTCTGGAGATAAAAAACCACATTCTTCCGTATAAATCCATTCACCTCTGAGACATTTCTTGTGAAAGTAATTTTAATCCTTCATGCTTGTGGAAATCATTTCAAAGTAAAAATACTCACACCTCATTCTCCGTGAAAGACATTAGAATTTGGTGCAGCTTGTCCTTGTCAGTAAGGCGTATTGTGTTAATGTTTTCCACAGCTGTGGGAGCCGTGCTATAATCAGACAACATCCTACTGAGGCATTGACGCACATCTAAAAAACCCACCAAGCCCCGAAAATGGAACGGAGAAACCTTTTCCAAATCAATTTTCCCTTTTGTCTTTCTTTGCGACTCTCAGGCTCCCTTCCTTTTCAGCCATTGAGTTGAACTCCAGGTAGAGAGAAACATTTGGCATGAAAATGATTCTCCCATAAAGCCTGACGTCTTTTAAATACTTACGAGAACTGTGCATTTCAAATATGCAGAGAATTCTATACAAAGAATAACTGTCTAGAAACCCATGTCATTTAATTCTGTTGCTCTTGTTTTCAACTTGTGTATAATACCACTTATGTCAAATGGAAGTAGCTACGCAGATTTTTTTTAAGAAAACCAAAAGAAAAAAGGGTTGCCTCTTGGGCAGAAAAAATATTTAGATTCTGCAAGAGAGGGACTCCTGAAATCCCTCATGTGACCTTCCTCAGAAACTATTCAAGTCATCTGGGAAATGACCCCAGCACGACGAATATTTGGGTTTGTTCTGCTTTTCAATTTACCACTCCATTTAAAAGAAATTAAAGCATCAACAACTGGTGTTTATGCAGGACTCACAAAGTACCTCAACAGCCGCATACATCTCAGCTTCATTCAAAAGCTGGGAAAGCAAATCAATGGAGGATAATGGAATGGGGTAAAACTAGCTCAGTCGGGGAGAAAACATATTTGCCTTCTCAGGTGCCTCTCCTCAAACGGGCAGAGAAGAGAAAAAATTAAAACTTGTTCCCCCATCACGATAAAGCCTACAATTCATCAAGGTGACCATCTGCCAATGAAACTGATAAGGAAAATGTTAAGGGTAAAACTTGCAACCCCCGTTAAGTGTTTTTCCCACTAAGGAAGCGTAACTTTTCCCTTTCATTCTTCCTCTACCTTCTATTTATGTTTCCAGTTAAGATTTGTCTATCTAAAAATCGGTAATGTGGCACTCACGAGCCCTGTTAGTAATGTATTCCTCTAAGCTACATTCTAAAACGAAGCAGGATCCATAAATCATGCCTCTTCTTGCATGAAATGAGAAATGCTACGGTCAACTGAAATTTCTGGAAAGGTGGAGAGGTGGAGCCACCCCAGTTATTTTTCTGCAATTTGCAATAATTGCAAATGCTTCCTAGGAAAAACTCAGCATCAGTAATCCTCCAGCTCACACGTAAGCTAAATCATCACAGCTACCTATGAGCAGGGAAACCCCAGTATGCACAGCATTGGGCATCCGGAGGTAAGAGGAGGGGCAGCAAACAGCTCTACCCCGTATCTGTCTGGAGCCTTTGTCTCTGATCATCCATCTCCTTCCTTTTCTGTACAAACCTATGGCTGACTCCTGCTGAGTCACCTAGTGAAGGGAAAACTGAGGAGACCTCCTGAGAAGTGAGATGTTGGCTTGGAAGTCCAATATGTTTATTCCAAGGCAAATCCATTCCACAATTACGTATCTATTCAACGTCTTAGAATGCACCGCATATTAATGAATCTTAGCCCCAGGAGGTTTCATTCGACAACACGTGGTATTTGGGGCTGTGGGGGGGAGGAAAGAAGGTGGTAAGAAAATGCCCCTCTCTGCTTTGATGGGGAGAGGAGGTTAGAATCATCACTATTCCATGTTGAATGACAGAATTTTCTCTCTCTCTCCCCGATGGCGCTGAGTAGAAAATTCACAAGCTCACCCAAACTGAATGAGCCTGTTGGGCTGGGTGACTGCACTTTTCAAATATGCTAGTCCCCATTTGGGGCTATTTTGTTTTAGAGTCTCTGTTTAGCTGTGTACTTACACTCGAAGCAAATGAATCACAAAGGGTGCAATTCTGTAAATCAAAAAATCAAGAAATAAATAGGCTAGCAACTAGAAAAAGCCAGAGAGGGACAAATCCCTGGCAATTGTTTTTCAAGCCTCAGCCCAGCTGTGTTTATTTCCAGCCGATATATATCCCACGAGGGTCAGGCTTCGGGCAGGAGGAGATGAGCACAGGGCCTGAGAGAGCAGACCAAAGTCGCTGTGCAGGGCGAGGACGTGGCTCTAACACGCCAGGGCCGGGCAGATGTCCTGGGCGCCTGTCCTGGGCGCCTCAGAGAGACAGCACAGCCTTGAAGCCAGACAGGCTCCATAGAGTCTGAAGTGTATTAAGTACACACAAGAAATGTGCATTTCAAATATGCTGAATTCTGTAAAGAGAAGAATGACTTTTTAAAATGCCAAGTCCCTTCGTTCTGTCACTGTTAAATTCAACCTGTGTATGATGCCACCTATGTCAAAGGGAAGTGCTATGGCCACTTCCAGACCAAAAAGGAGAAGAAGGAAAGAAAAGATGTGCCTTCTTGAGCAAAGAAAGACATTTAGGTTCTATAAGAGAGGTACCCGTGAAAGTGATCTTATTCAGAAACTATTCTGGTCACTGGGAAATAAACCTAGAACTATAAAGTATTTACGTTCATTCTACTCTTCAATTTACTACTCAATTTCAGAGAAATTAAAACATCAGCAACTGGTGTTTATGCAGGTGACACAATCTGCTGTGTCACCTTTAGTAAGTTTCTTAATGTCTCTGAACCTCAAGTTTCCTTACCTTCAAAATGAGAGCAGTAATGGCACCTATCTCAAAGGCTTATTGTGAGGCTAATGAGAGACCATAAGCAATGTGTTTAACACAATGTCCAGCACGTGGCAGGAATTTAACAAAAGGAAGCTAAAACTACCTGAGCCTGACGGCTGAGAAGTCCAGCTTCGGTGAACATTTCTACCACCATCAGCCATTCAGAAATGAGTCCAACACAGCCCAGCCACCGCTCCCTCTAACCTTAGCTGAGACTCACTGGCCTGCGAAGGCACTGGAGAGAGTCAATTTTTCAGACTGAAGAAGCAAGCTGTGTGCATGAGTTACCTGAAACTGTAGTGTACACACACACACACACACACACACACACACACACACCCCACATATTGTTTTAAAAGCTCTTTTAACCCAGTCCATCATGGAGCCTGAAATTCCCTAACTCGTTCACTCCTTAAGATACTTTGTTCATTTTAGGTGAGCTTAACAGACGATTACATGGAATCGAAGAACCATCAGCTACTTAACACTTGATAATAATAATCATATCTATCACAGATTCAACACCAGTTTGTACCAGTCAGCCCTGTAATCACTGATAATCCTCCCAACCATACAAGGTAGATATTGTGCCTATTTTAAGATGAGGGCACTGAGACCCAGAGACTAGGTCAGTGCTCACAGCCACAGAGCTTGTAAGTGATGGAGCAGGAATTCAAACCCAGTTCTGTTTAGCTCCAAAGCCTATACATTCTGCCACATGTTCCGCTACACCATGCTACCTCTGCTTTCATGAGAATTAGTTCTGCAGAAAATGCATTAGTACCCACTGTGGTAGAGCAGTTAGGGAGGGTCTTAAAGAAATAAAATTAAACACAATTTAAATGTATTTGGTAGCCAGCCTCCAAGACAGTCCCCAATGAACCCTACCTCCTGGTATCAATGCCTGTGTGTAGTCCCCTCCCACAGTGTATCAGAGTTGGGCTATGAAACCAACAGAGTATATCAGGAGTGATGGTAAGTCACTTCTGAGGCTAGGCTATAAAAAGCATGGTAGACTCGGCCCTGTTCTCTTTTGGACCACTTGATTTGGAGGAAGCCAGCTGCCATATCTTAAGGACACTCAGGCAAGAAACTGTGACCTCCTGTCAACAGCCATGTGAATAACTATACTGGAAGCAGATCTTCCAGCCCCCGTCCAGCCTTCAGATGACTGCTTCCCTGGTCTACACTTTGACTCCAGCCTCATGAGAAACCCTGATGCAGAACCACCCAGCCAAGCTGCTCTTTAATTCCTGACCCTCAGAAACTTTGTGAGATAATAACTTTGTTGTTTTAAGCTGCCCAATTTGGGGGTCATTTGTTACACAGCAATGAATGATACAGTACAAAAATCAGACAGAAGTCGGGGCTTAAAGAAAGCCTTGGGCTTCCCTGATGGCGCAGTGGTTGAGAGTCCGCCTGCCAATGCAGGGGACACAGGTTTGTGCCCCAGTCCAGGAAGACCCCACATGCTGCGGAGCGGCTGGGCCCGTGAGCCATGGCCGCTGAGCCTGCGCGTCCGGAGCTTGTGATCCGCAACGGAAGAGGCCACAACAGTGAGAGGCCCACATACCGAAAAAAAAAAAAAAAAGAAAGCCTTGGCCAAGGGGAATGAAGAAGGGTATTCACCAAAGGGTAATAAAAAGATCTGGTGTATGAGGATAGACAAAAAGGAGAGATGGGTTGAAGTGAGAAAAATATTGTAATAGTAGTAGCGAATACTTATACAGCAGTTCCTGAGCAGTGTTCAAAGTGCTGTTGATATATTAGCTCATTTAATCCTTACAACAATCCTATAGAGCAGTGGTAGAGTTATACCCACTTTACAGATAAGGAAACTGAGGCACAGAAGAATTTGCAGGCGTCATTCAGCTGGTAAGTGGTGAAGCTGGAATTCACCCCAGGCAGTCCAGCTCCAATTTCTGCACTCTTAACCACTCCACACACTGTCTCTCAGGTCAAAAGAGAAACTGGAGAAAGCAACAAAAGCCCTCCAAGTGGGTCAGGGGTCTGAGTAAACCCCAAGCTTTTGGTCTAGATTCCTTCATTATTGTTTTGATAAAGGTAATAATAAAGTACACCATAGAGCAATGTTCCACTGATTTCATTTTACCCTTAAAACACTCCCGGGAGAGAGGCAGAAGAGATACTATTATCTCCATTTTACGGAGGAGATACTATTGTCTCTATTTTACTGAGGCTGAGCGATGTTAAGGAATCACTTGGATCCCTCAATCTGAAATCAAATGAGTTTTCTTGGCAAATTAGGGAATTTTTCAACTTTAAGCAAATTCTGATATGTTGGAACTGCCTTGTTTACCTTACTCATTGATATTTGCATTTACCTGTTTACATTTCAGATTCCATGGACTAACAAAATAATAAATCAAAGAGGAAGCAACCCCATGAAAAGAACATGAAATTCATATACCACCTCAATTTCAACCAGAAGAAAACACATTCATAACAAAACACAATCACAGTAGTATTCAATTTAAGCAAACAAGAGTGGCAAAATTAAAGTCAAAATTAAACTGGCAAAATTAAAGAGCTCGGGGCCTCTTTCCAAGACAGTAAGATGGATTGAAATAACTACGGCTACCCCCACCAAAGATATAATTAAATTAAATATGCATGCCCATTGTTGGGGAATAATCATTACAGTAGCTCCCAAAGAAAAAGGTGTTTATTTCTAGTCAGTTGAAAAAATATATATTACTGAGTTTTCTTCCCCAACAATACAGCAATTGTGAAACCTACAGAAACATAGCAAAGCTAATGCCAGGCTTAAAATATGAAGGTGCCAATGGCAGAGAACTGGAGAGTTTCAGACAAACCTAACAGCTACACTATCACAGTCATAATTTTCTCTTCCTCCTCATGCCATCTGTCCCCCTCCCCCAAGCACTTCCATTTCATCTGAACTGCATGTCTATAGGCCCTTCACACTGTCTAATCACGAGGGTTTCTTTTTCTGTTTATACTAGGATTTCTTTTATTCGGGTGGAGGAGGACTAGGTGTGATCTGCCCGTTGTCTCACCAATTATTTTAGAAACAGTGCCCTCCCCATCCACAGCCTTCCTTCTCAGGTCTGCTATGGAGAATGATATTTGCATTAATGAATGTTTCCTCTGCTGTTACTGGTCAGGCACTTAGGCCTACCAGACCCTCGTGGCCCCGCAGCTCAGGTCTGTCTGCGGGCCTCTGGGTAATCAATCCTGTTTCTTGGCAGCGCTGTCAATCAGAAACTCCCCTGAGTGGCACCTAGCGACAGTTCCCAGCAGGTTGAACGTCCCCACTCCCTCTCCCCTTTAAGGTTTCATGGTAACACAGACTTTGAGCCTGCTGTGTTTCCATCATGGAGTGGAATTTGTTTTCATTTTTCTCTGCTTGTGTTGATTCTTTCCCCCTGCTTTATCCTCTCAAGACTATCATAGAAAATACAGAATTCAACACGAATTCCCCAGAGGGCTTCTTGGCCGTGGTTTCAATATACATTATCCTGTATTTCTCTTCTTTTCCTTCTCTTGATCTTTTGACACCTCAGACTCTATCCTGCCAATTGCTACAACACCACCAAATACACCACCATACATTTGACTTCTTCTCAGTGCCCATAAACCTGAACCAATTACCAACAGGGAACTGAGTTATTCTCCCCATGTCCAAACAGTCCCTAATTTTAGTATTACCAAACTATATTTGCAGAGACGGCACATGCTGGATTTTTCAGGACCACCCCAATTTCTTCTCTTCAAGCCTGTGGTTCCAAGCTTTGGTTTGGAAAATCAGATCGCAGCACGCTGCCAGAAGCCACACAAATGAGCTTATTTTAAGTAATTATTGTATTGACGTCTTTTTCCTTTGCTCACTCGGAAAGCCATCAGCACTAGAAAAATACGTATTGCAATTAGAAATTGCATCTTTATTTTCTGTTAAACCAAAAGGAAACCTTCTTTACTGCATGGCACACTGGAGACCGTGGCTCAGACCCTCTTGGGATTTGTGAGCACCACCTGTGCCCCACCCCACCAGCACTATTGCATGAGCTTGCACGCGCATGTGCGCACACGCACACACACACAATGGCTAGCCCTTATCCATTCTCAAGGTCATACTCAGAGAAGCCACAGCAATGATGGCATGAGGGGCATTAAGGAACGATCCTTTTCTCTCTACTTTCCTCAGGTCTTAGGTTTGTGTTTTCCAGGGTTAAGCACTCCTTCAGGCACTTTCCTCACACTGTCCACGTACAAGAAGCACCTAAGGCAACGGGCGATCTGTTCTCAGTATCTTGGCAGCTTCCCGCACACCCAAATGGGAATACGATCGCTTTCTATGAAATCTCTCCATAAAGAGCGAGGTTGGTCAGCACGAAAAGTATCAGTATATGAGCAGCCTTTAAGTGAGAAACTGGAGGAGTTTTCTTTCAAGGATTACTTCTAGGGACGTTTGAGCTATAGTATTTGCTAAGGTGGAGCATAAACAATGGCGTTAACATAGCTAAAGAATAAACCAGTAGATCAACAGGAAACTGAAGACAGCCTGAGGAAAGGGAGAGGGAGGATGTAATAGTAGTAACAGGCACTTATGATCACAAATCATGTGCCATCTCCGTGCTCAACACAGCACGTGCATTCTCTTTCGTAATCCTGACATACGTCCCAGATGGAGGACCTGAGAGGCAGAGTGAGGCTGCTCACCCAGCTAGGAAGTAGTGGAGCTACAACTCGAACCCCACATTGTCTGACTCCAAAACCCTAGGTTTTACTCACTTTGTTATTCTATGTAGTCAGCATTGTCCAGGGGAGAGGGTTAATGTCCCTGGATTCCAAACTCTCTTAGCTAAACGCCCTTTGCTTTGACTCTGTATCCACCGAATAGTGTACTTTGGCCTCTCTGGCGTCATGACAGGGGGAGTTTTGTGAGTGCTGTGAGAGTGGTTTCTCCCTGTGTAATGATGAATTGGTGGTGCCCTGCCTACCTCAGCCTCCTGAACTAAGAGTCAGGCCCCTCCAAACCGGGACCAGATCCTGGAATGCTCTACCTGCATGCAGCCCTCCTTTCTATAAAACCTCCACCACGTCCAACCTCCAGTTTTTACTTTTGTCTTCCGTAGACACCACACCTCAATTTCACGCTTTAGCTAAGGGCAAATGGCAAATGCAAACTCTTGTTAAGACTTTGAGGGCCTCACCCTCCATCATTTTAACTATATGCTCTTTTCCTCTCCTCTCCACGTAAGTATGTTTTCTTTAAAACCATAAGACCCCCCATTATCAATGTTCCTTGAAACTGGTTGACTCATACATACCAGTTTTATTAGTGCCACCACATTATCAGCTTGTCTTTGTCCAGTTTCTTGGCTCCAGTAAGAAGAAATAACTAATATTTGAGGTAGTCCCCTGATCACCATGCTAACAAAATCTTTTGTGTACATACATACGTATTTTGTTCTTATATATATAATACATTACATACAGCACCTATGTACAAAATACATTTTTATCTATCTGTTTTATCTAAAGAGAAAGTCTCTGCCAAGAACTGAGCTTTTACCAAGTCCTAGGCCGGTCATGCTCCAAAGGCCTGTCCTGCCTACACCCATCTATTCAGATATGACCTGATTCCACAGGGAGGATCTATGAACCAAGGGGTACCAGTATTAAAGCTCACAACCACTTATCAGGGCCTGATGTGAATGTGGCCTATCAGAGTCCTCTCTTGGTATTTGCCTGGGAAACACTGGGAGATGGATCTAGTGAGTGATGGTGCTGAGGGTAAAAAGGGGGCATGAGGTTGGGCTCGGGCCAGGACAAGCCGTGAGCATGCTGACGTTGTGAGGGGGCAGAAAGTCACAGTTGTCTAAAGAGGGTCGAGAACCTGCTTGGAACAGAGGAGATGGGACTGGAGTAGACACACGTGGAAAAGCGTGTGCCAAAGAATCTTGGTTTTCATGCTAATAAGCATGGTGGAGAAAGAATGAGGGATGCCTGGGGCTTGGGAGGAGGAAGAAAAGAGCAACAAAGCATCAAAGGAGGTTAGAAATGAGCAAATGACTGGCAGTCAAAGGCGTGGTTGGGAATCGTCTCACTTTGCTTTAAGCACCTATACGTCAGATTCCTTTAAAAAAAAAAAAAAAAGCAAACGTTTTGTTCTGAGCAGAAGATTCATGTAGCTGATCACATACCAAAGGAAAGACAGTGACTATGGTACAATGGTCTGTAAGTTTTATTAGTGTGAGCAGAATAAACAGAGGCCTAACATCCATTCCAGCTTTCTAGATGTGGCCTGTGGTCACGACCACTGCATTGTTGCTGGTCACAAACCTCCTGTCACTACCACTTAGCACCACGCACTATGCACAGTCCTCAGCCCAGTCCTGAGGCTCTCCAGTTCCATCCCAACACTGATCCCAGACTGGATATGAAACTCTTCCATAAACCCTCCAGTTTATAGGAAGCTTCCCTTTTCCTGTAAAGCAAACACATTTCTATTATGGCTGCTTACATGAGTCTTTTCACGATTCTTGCTGAATCCTCTACTTTCACTGGGGAAGCTGGACATGGAAGGGGGTTACTAAAAATTCAAGTCAAAAGTAAAATTAAAACACATTTTCCAGGCCCTGCAGAGTGTACAAAAATGGCTCCTTGCCTTAGCTGAGCTATGAGTACAATGGTGAAAACGTAGCACTTGGTATGTGGCCCGCAGCCACATACCATATATTTTACAATTATATCCCGGATGTCAAATGTCCGTGTTGGCATTTAAAGCCTACAGAGCTGGTGAGTGTTTAAAATGGTTCATGTCTACTTTCTGCAAAAGTTACAGTGAAGAGAAGACAGGTCTGTTTAACACAGCATGTGTTTTTCCTAACTCGCCAGCAACAAGTCACAGTAAAGAGTTACACAGGTACTTACTATTTATAACC
Organism: Mesoplodon bidens; assembly: GCF_964165515.1. Lineage (NCBI taxonomy): Eukaryota > Metazoa > Chordata > Mammalia > Artiodactyla > Ziphiidae > Mesoplodon > Mesoplodon bidens. The sequence continues at coordinate 28,880,043 of NC_138167.1, forward strand.
CATGGCTACATCCACAAAATACTTCCTTCTCTGTCGATAGACATTGTCTTTAAATCCCTTAAACAGAAAAGAGATTAAGTTATTTAACAGTCTGCCAAAAAAATTAGCTGCAGAAGACCTAAAAAAAAAATCACTGTGATGTTTATTGAGTGTCCAATTCAAATGTAAATTTGTTTCCTTGGATAACCGCCTTGATGACACAGGCAGAAGCCAATTGTACTTACAGTAAAACCTCATTAAATTTGGGCTGTCTTAATTCGGGATGTGTGGGAATTCAGACTAAAGTTAACCTTTCCATGGAGTAGGCAGAATGGCTTAGTTAAGCAAATTGATATTGTGAAAAATATCCTTTGATTTTCAAGTATCATTTACATGTAATTGATCTTATTACAAATTAATCTTATCTGTTCATTAAAATAGGTCCCTTTAACATGGATTTTCCACTAAGAACCTAAATTTAATTGCTTTGTGTAAATTACCAATAAGTGTACATGTGTTAAAATTCTATCATTCAGAATAATCATCAACACCCCAAATTAGGATGAATAAAGAGGTTTTGCTGTATGTTATGAGTACAGCCACACAATGCAAAATCGATTACAAGGGATCCACACAAGATAGCAGGCTAGCTCCATTCCCCTCTGACTTCCTATGGCTCTGACTAGTCTTCAGCCAAGTTCAAGATTTTACCCATCATCATGCACTTGGGAAATTAAACATCCTGTCTGCCATTCTCCCATCAAGTGGAATCCTTCTAAAAGGACTTCCTGGTTTACTCAAGAATCTCCTCTTGTCAACAGACTTTCCATTTTCCTTTCCTTCAGGTACTTTCAGACAATCAGTCCTTTCCAGGGTTGTTTCTTCAGACAGCTGGAAGCCCAGCAGGAGTTGTTTCAATTTAACTTCTTACCTGCACAACCCCTGAAAACCCGAAGGGAAACCAGGACATGCTGACCAGTCTGAGAAGGGAGGCCAGGCAAGGAGACAGGCTGCAGGGGTCGTGGGCTCTGGGAGGAGAACTGGGACAGGCCCACAAAGGCCCGGACTACCTCTGCTCACCCAGTGTCCACTCAGACACTTACGCAAGGGTGCTGCTCAAGAGGAACCTCAACTCAGAGAAACTCGTTCTGTTCTCTCTTCCAGCTGAAGGAGAACTGGCCTTGAGGTCAGAAATCTTCACAGGACCGTATGCTGAACAGAAACAAAGAACGTCCATTGCCAACAGCCTTTCTCTCAGGAAAGACAAAAGGTCACTAACAGAGGGAGAGAGCGAGTGCCCTGAGGTCACCCAAAGGCCCTGCAGAAGTGAAGTACCCCTGCCCTTAAAGCTAGAACTTTCTTTCTTCTGCTACAAATTGGGAGTTTTTAAACTGGAGTTCATAGGCAGGCTTGCGGAGCCTTCAGATGTGTATATGCAAAATTTGTGACCATAGTTACAAAATGTGTGACCACCTTTACAAATGGGTATGTGAGCTAAGAAAAGGTCTTATGCCATAGAGGGTAGACATGGTCGCTAGAAAGAATGAATTTCAACACTCACTAGTCACAACAAGCAACCTGGTGGTGGTAAACAAGAATTCCAAGCACCTTGATTACTCAAAAAGAAAGCAGCCCGTGACAAAAGGAAAAGAGTTATGTGAAAAGCTCAGCATCTGTTCCCTGGTTCCTGCCAAACCGGACACCATGGTAACAGCACCATAATCTGCTGGGCTTCCTAAGGAATCTCGAGTATCTCTCCTTGGCAAACACCTGCACCTTTTCCAGGCATGAAAGAGAGTGATTTACTCATCATGCCTCATCAGCTTAGTGTGGCGGTGATTACACAAGTGCTATGGGTGAACCAGAGCTTCCAGCATTGAACTGTGGACTGGCAAAACAAGACAGGGATGCTAGCTACACTAGCGATTACAGAGACACAGCATTCCTTGGCCAGCCATTCTAAATTGATGCGAGGGATAAGGTTACCAGATAAAAAGAGAGAACACCCATGCAATATTTGGGGCATACTTATAAAAAAAAATTTGTTGTTTATGTGAAATGCAAATTTAACTAGGCATCCTATATTTTTATTTGCTAAATCTGGCAACACTAGCACTCAGAGAGTATCTGCTGCACACCACCCTTCCTCTCTCAATTTAAATCAAGAGGAACTTGATTTAAATCAAGACCCAGCTGGCACCCAAAAGTGCTCAGCTGAATCTACGTTGGCTATCCCAAAAAGTCAACCTGGGGGAATACTGGAATCATTTGCGGAGCTTTAAATAACACTCCAAACCTGGACACATTCCCAGAGGTTCTGATTTAAGCACTCTGAGGTGAGACCCTGGCATAGGAAATTTTTTTGTCCTCCAGAGATTATCTGAATGGAAAGCTAGGGCCGAAAATCACTGAGTTAGGACATCAGTTCTCAAACTTCAGAGTTATCAGAATCTCCGGCAAATCTGTTTAAATGCAGATTCCAGGGTCCATCCTGGAAATTCTCATTCAGTAGGCTTCAGATGAGCCTCAACATATTGCATTTTTAATAAGCACCTTATGCAGGGACATTGAATCACACTTTGAAAGACCCTCTCAGTGTAGATCCTTGCTACTCAAACTGTGGTCCGCAGACCTCCACTGTAAGCCTCAACTGGGAGCTCACTAGAAATGCAGAATCTCAGGTTCACCCATCTGCATTTTGCAAAGATCCTCCACGTGATCTGCTTGTCCATTAAAGTTTAAGATGGACGGACCTACATGTTTAACCCTTTCTAGGGAGCCTCAGCAGCCTGACACATTCCAAGCCCCTTCTGAGCCATCTCAGCACAAGAGTGCCATCCTAACGTAATAATCCCTGCCTTAGGACTGGAATTATTCCCAAGCACAAAAATTCCTTAGAGACTTTTTTCTATCTTCATCAAATAATAACTCATAAAAAACCACTAACTTACCAATATCAAATTGTGCATAATGAATATTTGGTGTGCTTATAAAAGAAATACATATGGTAAAAAAAAATGATGATGAGGTAGGAGATTGCTAAGTACTCGCAATTATTTCAAATGGCTGCATAGAAAATAAGAGAAGGTATCATAAGGTGGGTGTAATTAGGAGTAATGGAACAAAATTAAGCCCAGGAAAATTTATGCTGGGTATTAGAATAAATTTTTCACAGCAAGGTCAGTGGTTCCTGTGGTTGTTCTGACCCCCTTCTCCAGGCTAAGTAATTTCCAAACTAGACTAAGGGGAGCATTTAGAAATAAGAGGTTAGCAAAAAATCCTTTACTGTCCAGGCATTGATCAGGATGATTTAATACAGCATTTCCTTTCTTGGAATTAAGCATTCACTCTTGCCAAAATGCTTTCCAGTTGTTTTATTAACTAGGCTTTTCAAACACCCCCTTTGAGCTCAATAAGCATTTTATTTCCACTTTTTACATAAAGAATTTGAGTTGCAGAAGTAAAGGAACTTGCCCAAGGTCATCCTGCAAATTAACAGCTGGTATCTGGGCAGTCCTGTTACTGCTAAGCTCTTAAATCAGGCTTCTGTGCTAATTCTGACTCCTCTGAGGTGGGGAAGGGGAAGATAGACAAATGGATGATCATTAAGACACTTCTGAGTATTTTTCTAAAGTTCAGGAGCCTTACACGTGAACTGCTGGGAATTATGCTGGCAAATATAACACACTGTGTCTTTGAGCGAATTCAGCTTTTTGAAAATCGTGGAATTGAATCAGGTTTTTTTGACCATTTGTTTGAATGGTATGCTATGAATTGGTTTGAATTTGTATTTTATGCCAAAAGACTGGTTTGACTGAGAAATTCCCTCTTGCTGAAGTTGTCAGTTTCCTTTAAAGCAATGGTTCTCAAACTGAAGTGTGGGCTTGTTAAAACCAGCTCCCAGGTGATACTGATGTGGCTGGTCCCAGGACCACACTTAGAGAACCACTGCATACCGTCTCACTATCAGATTTCCAGATATCCTCCATTTAAGTAAAATGAATATCTGAAAACCATTACCCGCAGACCACAAAGTCTCCTATAAGCATGACCAATCTGCTTGGGTTTCACCCTTTAATATGCTCATTTTTAGAGAAGGGGCACCGGGGGTGGGGGGGAAAGTTGCTTGTAACAAATGAGTATATTGATTGCTTCCCCCAGACTATTAACTGTACTTCATTCCGACCATAAAGAGGCTCCAGGCCTCGTGTATTAAATAAAAACTGATGTAAAGGGGGAGAGAGAGAATAATGGGAAATGCTTACTACATATCATATTTCTTTAAAGGTGGTCATTTTTATTGGAGTAGAGGAGAGATGGCCATAAATAGATTCAGGGTAGATGGGGAAAGAGAGGCATCTTCCATTATGGTCTTATTCTATCACCCTCTGCCTTTCCACTGAGACTGAAGTCCGCCACATTACTCTACCCCTTGCTACCTCCAATCAAGGAAAATAGCAAGGAGAATTTTACTCTCTCACTGAGCCCCATAATGCCTAGTTCTCCCCAGTTTCCCAACGAGGTGATCAATTTCAGTTCATTGTTTTTCCAAGGGTCACCATCTTCAAGTATATTTCAGGTTGTCTAATTCTACGGAAATATTCTCCAAGGTTTATACGCCCCTCCTCTCTCCAACCCTTTTAAAAATAAATGCTAGGTGGAAATGCCATCCTTCTAACCTGCTTCCAGCCAACGCATATGTACAGGGAAACTATCACTTAAAAGTCTGCTCTCAGTTATGGGGAATAAATAATAAATTGCTCTATAATACAGCATTACAGCACAGAATATGGCACACTGCCTGGCAGACGGGCAGAGCTGGAGGAGCACATGTGGAATGGATTTTACTGCACACTTACTGGGTGATCGGCATCCAGCTCAGAACCATACATGAGAACTCTGTGAGAACATTTGTCTAACTCAGAGATCTTCCGGGGAAACCAGGGCACATCCTCTAGCTCTGCTGGAAACACAGTGCAGGTTCAAAATATTAGCTCACAGATTGTATTTTCCCCTTTGCAACATTTGTCAGATTGCAAAATCACCCGACAAGCAAAAACTGGCCTTGCCTTCTTCCTCTGTCCAAATGTTCTCTGGCGGATTCAGCGTCACAATCGTGGTTTGAAATTTCAGTGACTGAATGAGCTCATTGAATTCCGTTTTGCCACACTCACAGTCCACAAAGATTTCAACTTCCGAACTTCTTCGCCGGGATTTCCTGGACTCAATATGAACCATGTTGACATGTTTTTCCTGTGGAAATATAAGCAACATCTCTTAATCACATTCATGGCACAATAAAAGGGATGCCATGGGCTGCTCTTGTTCAACTCATAAGCAAAAAGGTACCAAGTGCCCACAAAAGAGGAAGAGACAACCTTCTCACCGTTTGCTTGACTAAAACATGGAAATGTTTTCCAACCATTGTCTCTATTAATAAGAACAGTAACTGTGTGTAGGATTTCCTGTCTCATTTTTAACAAGGGGAGGACATTAAGATATATAAAGGGCCCTATAAAATGTGTGATAATTATGAACTTTTATCATTTCCCAGATCGGTCCACATCCCACTGGTGGTATGCATGACTGTTTGGGAGGAAATTAGTTTATTGTCATGTAATCCCCAGATTTATTTATTTATTTGTATATATTTTCAAAAAAACCCTAAAACTCAAACTACTGATTTTCTGGTAGTATAACATCTCTTTCTGAAATAAAGCTTAAAATCTTGGAAAAATAATTAATAGTATGAATAGCAGGCAAATGAGGCAGAAACTGGGAAGGTGATATGAAAATGACTGAAGTTTGGGAAACACTGGCCAAAGTGTGGCCCCATTGTAGGGGAACAAAAAAAAAGGAAGCAAGAAAAGTAGCGAAGAAAGGATCTCTGCAGGCAAAAAAAAAGAAGAAAAAGAAGAAGAAGAATCCCTAATGGAACCACTTAGTAACTGGTCTCTTTCAGCAACCTCCAGGCTAGCTCCATGCCCAAGGATGTGCTGCTGCAACTATCGTGATGGATTCCATGGGTAAAATCTCCTTACAATAAGGAGTTTGTAGAAGGGCAGCAATTTAATACTTAAATCTCAGGCTTAAATTTTCCCAGTGATACAGTCTTCCTTTGTCCTGAGTTAACTGAAGACTAAGTTCTCCTCTCCACCCTAACCCACCCCCAAATAAGCAGATCTCTCCCCATCACTCCATGGTACACTCTGATTATCAGCACAATTCCAAATACAATCCTGGATGACCTCAGAATTTTCAGCACAGCAGCAGATAGGTAGTTTCCGGTACCAGACTAAGATAAAATCTGATGGCATCCTTCTCAGTATAAAGAAACTAGTCTTTTGACCAGGACACTAAATGCTCTATTTCTGTTTTTAATAACTTTTGCAATAATGCCATATTTTCTAAATCGGCAGATAATAAAGGTAAGACTAAAGGTAAGATAATAAAGGTAACATTAGGTTCAAAGTTCAAGAGTCTTCTCACACACTGTGTCACTTTGGACTTTTAAAGCAAAGTGGATATTTTTAGACAAGGAAACTGAGGTCCAGATGGGTTAAGTGATGTAACTAAGACCCCGTGACTAGCTGATGGCCGAGTGAAAACTCATGGCTGCTTACTCCTTCTCCAGGGATTTTTGCACTTCACCCAGCTGTCTAATTGAATTGCCCTGCCTTTGGGAACTGTATGGAGACAGTGCTGGATGATATAATTATGTGTAAAATATTTCCCCAGATTTCCATTACCACTCTTTATGGTGCCTGATCCTTTCTTCAAGGTCAAAAGAGAACAAGGAAATATTTGCAAAAACAGGCTGCTAATTCCCCCTCTATGGTCATCAGAGAGGCATCACAATAATGCCTCATATCTGTACACTTTACAAAGCACTTCCACTCATATTATCTCATCACAACAACCTGTTACGTGGGAATTATTATTGCTATTTTACAAATGAAGCAATTGAATCTAGGAAGCAGCTAGTGATTAGCCAAGCCAGGAGAACACAGGTCTGAATCCTCTGACTGCAACTCCAACCCTCTTTCCATTGCACCAGCAGCCCAAGGCACCATGCAGAGCTAGGCTCCCTATCCTACAGCTCTAATCACAGCCCGTGCCCCCAAACAAAATGCACTGGCAAAGCAGGCGCTTGCTGAAGGGTAGGGGAGCCATCAGGTGTGCCCTGGCAAAAAGGCAACAGTTTTCCTGGCCTTTTATAACCTCCCCCTCAACGGGGCTCTTTCTTGAGGTTACAAACCACCCACCTGGGCTTAGGAAAAGGCTACTACATTTCTACAAGATAAAAAGAGAGCTAGCCCTAGCTCATACATACGGAGAATGACTCATCTTTACAAAAGACACATTAAGTTCTTGAAACAATGAGGCTTCAGGGAATATCGAGTACCTATACTAATATATCTCATTTTATGCAATAAATGTGCTCTAGGACATGTGCACGATTCAAATGTGAACAAATCAAATCATGCTGCAGGCTCTTGATGTTTAAAGATACGCTCTTTGACCGCTTTTGTGTTTGCATTTCCAGGTGTGAGTCTCACTTTTTAATTACTGACTTCCTCACCTGGCAACAGTCTGCAGAACTACTAATAGGCTGACGCTGAATTAATAAAACACGGTTTCCACAAATCTGCTTATTTCATTGTTTGACAGACCAACTTGTCTTGTAAAGCCTCATGAAGCTTGGTTTCTTTGAAACTTGCAACACATTATCCAGAAATAGTTCAGTAATATTTCATAACAGGTGACAAGTTTGTAACCCGGCACACAGACGCTTTTAAAGTTAGATAATGATATTTTACATTCACCTGAAAGAGTTTCAGTGCTTTGACCAATCCACCAACTTCATTTTTCAAGGAGAATACAACTGCCATCTTGCTGCTCTCGGTAGCAGCGTCACTTTTGCTGCTTCCCTTGTTGCCTTTTTTATCATCATTTTTGCCAGTGTTGGTTTTATTTAGCTTCAAGAACGTAGAAACACACACACAAAAGTATTAGTTAGGATTCCAGAGTTCTCTATAACTAGATTCTTTTTCAGACATTCCATTCATACGCTGGAAGCCCCAGCAATCACACAAGCTCGAGGAGAAGTTGCCAAGTCACTCATAACTTTCAGTCGTAAGTACAAGTCTAATTTACTCAGGGACAGTATTTTCCAATGCTGAAAGATATCACCAGTGGTTGAAATTAAAGGGGAATCATACTTGCTTCACTTTAAGAGCAACAAAAATCTCATCATCATAAAGTATAAAGTATCATGTATGAATAATTCCTGTCTTTCTTTCTAGGTTTATTTTACAGCATGAAATTTGATGTTAGCCTAGCTGAATCATATAGAAGTTATATTAATTACTAAACGTAACAAAATTAAGACTAAACATATATTTTTCACAATAATTTTTGTTTCGATTAAATCTTAAAAACAAAATATTCGTTTTGTTCTGAAATATGTCAGGACAGGCACTAAAACTGATCACCTTACATTCTGTAATTAGATCCACACTGTCAATGTGAATCTATCTGCAGAAGTTCGCCACACAGAGTGTATTCAATTAAGGCCATCTGTGTCAGCAGATGATATCTGAAAAGTGGCTATTAAAATTCAGCCACAAGAAAAAAGTAAAGAAAAGAAAGAAAGAACTAGCTCATCATCAGGATCCAAGAGTAGAAATGAGAAACTGGAAAAGATTACCACTTCATTGGCCAGTCAAATACTATAATACATGACTAAGTAATGACTCTTAGTCTATTGGCTAAAGACAAAAACGGCAGATTCCAGAAACTCAGATCGCATTGCCAGAAATACACAATTAAAAAGCTGGAAACTTTTACTTAACAGACAAATCAAATTAGAGTGTACTTTTTCGTGTTCTTTATACGCAAATGAAGAACTGGGCAAACAGAACTTTCTCCCTGGCAGAGAGTAATAGAATGCAGTCATTCCAATCTATTACTTCCTCATGAAACTGAAAAATGTTTATTTGATATGGAACCCAGTGAATAGTGCTTTGCCATTTTCTTCCTCTGATTTCTCTACTGGCTTTATTTTCACACAGTTACTATTGCCTCATTCACTAGATTTATATGTCATAGAAATAAATATTTTATAATTTATGACTTGAGGGAGACAAGAAGTTTATATAGGCATTGGCACTTGACAGTATGTTTAGTCATTAAAAGCTCAAATGTAGTACTCTCAACATCTGCCACAGATCTTATATATTTAAGTAGCATTTTTTATATGAAAGTATTATTATACATTAACCATAACTCTGAGTTTTCCTTGTTTTCCTTCTAGCAGTTCATTATGGCTTCAGAATTCCTCATTGTAATATCGCATTCAAATATACATGGTATTTAAATGTTAGAAAACCTACGTACGTTTTTAGACTCATTTTTGCAAACTGATTTAAACAGTTCTCCAAAACTTGCCCTGATTACTTTTCAACATTTTTAGGAGTAATAATATACCAATACAATACAACCCTCTGGCACATATTCGGAGCTACAATACTAAAACAGATTTTTCTATGATACAGACTGAATTGCAATTGGTTGATAAACTCTGGTAGACAGTAATGAAATATCATTTAATATTTTTAATAACTAGAAATCTGAATACATTTTTCTTTCACTATCTTTTTTATTAAATCCTATGACTATTACCCCATATCAGGATCTAAAATCCTGCAAAATATTACTTTTTTATTCTGTTATTATTTAAACACAGAAACTGCCTTAAACATTGAAATAAGTGGTGCATTGCTTTCATTACTCCATCAGTTAAACCGAAAAATAATGGAGTAATAAGGAACACAGGAAAACTTTTGAGAGGAATCTGATCTTTCTCTTATTCCAATAACCAGCACCTACAGACAAAAACAGAAAATATTACTTTGTGTTTAAAGACCAGGTTTTGTAGATGGAAGGGGGTACAGAAGACACAATAATCTTGCAGGAACCATAGAAATCTATTTAATTTCTTCTCCCTGTTCCAACTCATAATAAATGGACTTACAAAATTCTGCACACTTTTTTTCAGTTTTGATATAAGACATTGGTTTATACAGCCTCTCATTCATAATGTTTGGGAACTTCTTTACTTTCAACTTATAAACTTTGAGGAAAGGAAGTTTAGCACGTAGCGATCAGGACACACGCTTTACTTCATGGAGAGAGAAGGAAGAGTGGAGGCAGGTTAGACAGATGATAGAGGAAAGAATTGAGGTGTTTACAGCAGGTGTCCAAATGGCAAGGATAACTATTGCTACCCTAGAAAACACTCCTCTAGAGAGTGCCAGCTACTCAGTACTCACTGTTAAGCTGCCAAGCAGCTGATGCTCTTCGGGCACTGCTGAATCCAGAGAAAGCCCTCTCCTTGCCCAGTATTTACTAGAAAACATCATCATTGCCGGCTGCATGGATTCCGATGTAATTCTCTCTCTGCAGCAGGGGGGACTAGAGGGGCAGTAGCAGCGCTGGTGCAGATTGAGAGGAAGAGGCGTGCGAGCAGTGGACCTCTCAGGGCGCTGCCCAGAACCCTGGTGCTGAAGAAAAAGCAATGTGAATCTTCCCCTCCTCAGGCTCCTTTATATGAGTGACTGCGCACTGATGGAAGGCTGATTAGAAAGGAACTCATTTCTGGCTGCCGATGGCCACAGTCAGATTACAGACCTGAAGCCTGGGGTTATCTGTGTTTGTGGTGCTATTTGTTTCATAGGTCGAGTAGCAGTTTGGGCATGGGTGGTGGAGAACAATATCTAACTGTGTTATTTGTAAAAGAAAACATCTATCCCCTGACATTAGCTCTCATCTCTCAAACCTGCTACTGGCAAGTTAACCTCAGCCTTTAGGTAACTATGAATTCAAAGTTTTCCAAGGAAAATAATTCAAGAAAGATCAGCAATGCAGAATCCCTAAGCCATTTTACTTTATGTTAATAAGCTTTTTCTGATCTGATGTGTTATGACTGTGTGTGTGCACTTGTGTGTGTGATGGCGTTCATAAAATGCACTGCTTTCCAATCATGTGATGCCACTATGCAATGATGTTCAGGCAACTGTATTGTAAAGGAAATGTGAGGCTGTGATTTAGCCACATATAGGTACAGTTGAGACACTAACCCTAGAATCTTCCTAAGTGGGAAGGAAAAGGAAATGAAATGCCCATATAGTCATTCCTTTGATGACTTGAAACTAGAACAAGTCCAACAATTTGAAATGCACAGATTAGTTGATGTACTTACTATTCAAACTTTAGTGAGCCAAAAAATAACCATGGAAAATATTACTAGCCTCCTGAAGGATGGAAGACTCTTGACCAAGTGGACTTGTTTGACTGTAAAACTAAACAAAACCTAGGACTGGCAGTACTTGTCTACATAGAAAACAGGATGAAACTTTTTCAAAACAGGAATGGATGAACAAAAATTAACTGGATTTTAATTGTTTCTGGAGTCTGGAGGGGACATAATTATTACTTGATCTAATTTTTGAAATATTAAATATTTGGCTTGAATTTCCTCTAAAAATCAGCTCTGATAACCTAATAGGAAAGTGAAGTTTAAATACGTTGATTGGGACTTCCCTGGTGGTCCAGTGGTAAAGAATCCACCTTACAATGAAGGGGATGAGGGTTTGATCCCCGGTCAGGGAACTAAAATCCCACATTCCGCAGGGCAACTAAGCCCGCGTGCTACAACTACTGAGCCCACGCACTCTGGAACCCGCACACCACAACTAGAGAAGAGGCACGCCACAACTAGAGAGAAGCCCGCACACCACAACAAAGAGCTCATGCCACAACGAAACATCCCGCACGCCTCAATGAAGATCCCGCGTGCCGCAACTAAGAAAACCCGACGCAGCCAAAAATAAATAAATAACTACATTGATTGAAGTAATAATAATAATAGTTAATATTACTGAGTGCTTAGTATTTGCCAATTCCTATTCTAAACACTTTTTTAGATAAAAATGTGATTCATCATCACAACAACACTTACAATGCAGTAACTATTGTTTCCATTTGATATAAGGAGAAACTGGGGCACAAAGAATTTAGGTAACTTGCCAAAGGTTTACACAATTAAAAAGTGGCTGAGGCAGGATTTAAGTTCAGGCAGTCTGGCTCCAAAATCCATGCTCTCAACTATTACATTACACAGCCCCTTGAGTATGCCAAACAAGGTAACTCAAGAAAGTAGGTAACTTTCAAAAAGTACTTTCAAGAAAGTAGGTAACAAGGTCCCTCAAGGTAGGCTCAAGAAACCATACATGGATTACTTCAGCTAGAACAGGATTTGGGAAGCTGTGTAATTTGGGGAAGCTGTAAAGATTTGCTAAGCACTCACTCTGTTAGCCTAGGGATGCAAAGATAAATGAGATACAGTACCTACCCTCAAGCAAATCACAGACTAGCTGAAAGAAATATACGTGCAAATAAATAAGTGAAATAAAATACATTGAATCCTCTGCAGAAGACATTAGAAGCACAGAGGACACAGTGCTCAATGTTATTGATATTTCTAATAAGATGAGTTTCCAGAAAGTGGTATTTGTTATGTTCTGGCTTTTTTTTTTTTTTTTTTTTCTTGCGGTACGCGGGCCTCTCATTGTTGTGGCCTCTCCCGTTGCGGAGCACACGCTCCGGACGCGCAGGCTCAGAGGCCATGGCTCACGGGCCTAGCCGCTCCGCGGCATGTGGGATCTTCCCGGACCGGGGCACCAACCCGCGTCCCCTGCATTGGCAGGAGGACTCTCAACCACTGCACCACCAGAGAAGCCCTGTTATGGCTTTTAAAAGGAAAAATGGGCTTCCCTGGTGGCGCAGTGGTTGAGAGTCCGCCTGCCGATGCAGGGGACACGGGTTCGTGCCCCTATCCTGGAAGATCCCACATGCCGCAGAGCGGCTGGGCCCGCGAGCCATGGCCGCGGAGCCTGTGTGTCCGGAGCCTGTGCTCCGCAACGGGAGAGGCCACAGCAGTGAGAGGCCCGCGTACAGCAAAAAAAAAAAAAAAAAAAAAAAAAAAAGGAAAAATTTTATAAATAAATTTCATAATTTATCCAAAAAAATAAATAATATTCAGTGAGTCACCAAATCCTTGTTGATTCTTATTGACATTCCTTTTTCTAGTCATAACTGCCACCACTCTAGTTGAAGCCTTTATCAATTTTCTTCCCTCTAACAGACTGTCCTGCCTAGACTACATCCTACTAAGGCATCATTTTCATTAGGCTATAGTCCCAATACAAAAATAATAAATGCTTCCTTTTAAAATATAAATTTGTTATCCTGGCATTCAAATTTCCAAATAATCAGTCCTTCAATCTGTCTTTCAAGTTTAATAGTTGTCTTCCAAAAACTTTTCTTCCCTTGGTGTTCCTTTTTCCACCTCTCTGAAATTTTTAAAATTTTTTGTTTGTTTTTCTTTTAAATTGCTTCTTAAATTTGGTGTTCCCCAGGGTTTTATTCTTGACTCTCTTCTCAAACAATATATTGTGAGTGAAGCTATAGCACATAGATTCAGTTATTTGACAATACCTAAATCTTTATAACCAGCTTAGGTCTCATATCAAGTTTTAAACCCATATACTCAAATGCTTATTGGACAGCTTCACTTGGCCAGTCACAGGCAATATGTATAAGATCTAACTTCGAAGAGTTTTTTTTTTCTTAAATTGCTATTATTTATGTGTGGTCTGGTTCAATGAATGACACAATAATTTAACCAGTCCCCCAAGTCAGAAACTTGGGAGTTATTCTGGCACCTTTTTATTTGTTCCCACATCCAAGTAGACATGTTGTCCTATGGATTTTACACCTTAACATCACTTTTTCTTCTCACTGCATGCTTAATGCTATTGCCTTAATCCAGGTCATAATCTCCTGGCTATATTTTAACCCCTAAGTGGTTTATGCCTTCAGTCTTAAAGTCCTCCTCTGAGCTGCTACTTTTCTAAAATACCAGTATGGTTATGCTATTGCTTTGCACAAAGCCCTTCCAATTGATCTCTTTCCCCTACAGGATAAGGTGATAAAGTGAAAAGCCCACTGAATGCCATTCAAGGTTTATCAGGATTTGGATCCCACTTTCCTCTTCAGTCTTATCTTTCACTGGCACCCTTGCCCCAAACCCACACTCCATCATTGTTGAGCAACAACAGTTCTCTATATATTGTCTTATATTAATTCTCCCTACGTGGAATCACCTCCTTACTATCTCCCATTCCATTCCAGTTAACAAATACAAACTTATTTTTAAATATTCAGCTCGGGCAACACCCCCTAGAAGCCTCTTTCAACTCCCCTAAGGTATTGGGTTGGCCAAAAGTTTCATTCGGTTTTTTTCTACAAGATGGCTGTAGTAGCACTTAGTTGTCTTTAACTTCATTCAAAACAATTTTGTTAGATTGTATGTGACAGCTGTCATATCAGCATGTATTTTTAAAAAGACATCAAAATTGGTGGATTTTTGTGTAGCCATTTTAACATTAAAGATGGAAGAAAAAAGCAACATATTCGGCATATTATGCTTTATTATTTCAAGAAAGGTAAAAACACAACCGAAATGCAATAAAAGATTTGTGCATTGTATGGAGAAGGTGCTGTGACTGACTGAATGTGTCAAAAGTGTTTTGCGAAGTTTTGTGCTGGAGATTTCTCACTGGACGATGCTCCACGGTCAGGTAGACCAGCTGAAGTTGATAGTGATCAAATTGAGACATTAATTGAGAACAATCAACATTATACCATGCAGGAGATAGCCTGCAAAATACTAAAAATATCCAAATCAAGCACTGAAAATCATTTGCACCAGCTTGGGTATTTAAATCGCTTTGATGTTTGGGTTCCACATAAGCAAAAAAAAACCCCTCCTTGACCGTATTTATGCATGTGATTCTCTACTTAAATGTAATTACGGCTTCCCTGGTGGCGCAGCCATTAAGAATCCACCTGCCAATGCAGGGAACACGGGTTCAAGCCCTGGTCCGGGAAGAGCCCACATGCCGCGGAGCAACTAAGCCCGTGTGCCACAGCTACTGAGCTTGCGCTCTAGAGCCCGCGAGCCACAACTACTGAGCCTGCATGCCACAACTACTGAAGCCCACGTGCCTAGACCCCGTGGTCCGCAACAAGAGGAGCCACTGCAACAAGAAGCCCATGCACCACAACGAAGAGTAGCCCCCGCTCGCTGCAACTAGAGAAAGCCTGCGCACAGCAACAAAGACCCAATGCAGCCAAAAATAAATAAATTTTAAAAGACCAAAACGAATAAATGTAATGAAACATTCTGTTTTTAAAACAAATTGTGACGGGCGATGAAAAGTGGGTACTGTACAATAATACGGAATGGAAGAGATTGTGGAGCAAGCGAAATGAACCACCAGCAAACACACCAAAGGCCGGTCTTCATCCAAAGAAGATGATGTTGTGTATATGGTGGGATTGGAAGGGAGTCCTGTATTATGAGCTCCTTCCGGAGAACCAAACAATTAATTTCAACAAGTACTGCTCCCAGTGACACCAACTGAAAGCAGTACTCGACGAAAAGCATCCAGAATTAGTCAACAGAAAACACATAATCTTCTGTCAGGATAACGCAAGACCGCGTGTTTCTTTGATGACCAGGCAAAAACTGTCACAGCTTGGCTGGGAAGTTCTGATTCATCCGCCGTATCCACCAGACACTGCACCTTCGGATTTCCATTTATTTCGGTCTTTACAAAATTCTCTTAATGGAAAAAAATTCAATTCCCTGGAAGACTAAATGGCACCTGGAACAGTTCTTTGCTCAAAAAGATAAAAAGTTTTGGGAAAACAGAACTATGAATTTGCCTGAAAAAAACGGCAGAAAGTAGTGGAACAAAAGGGTCTCCCCAGGGCATCGAGGCACATATTGGACAAACCAAAGGTTTGGCGTCTGTGCTATGGGATAACTTGCAGTGTTCCACAAGTCCTTTTTGATCAAAATTCTTCTCGGGGCAGTAAGGACAAGGAGAGTATAACGGTTTGGGACATTCCTTGGCTGAAGGGATGCATCCTTGGCTGTGGTCTTCACACATTCCATGATGTAATTCTGGTATTTGGAACATGTAGCCACGTGCGCCCAGATCTTGGATGGGAAGACGTTTTTAGGGCAGTCATGGCAAGAAGTATCTGCGCTTGTGCTGTCAATCTGTCGCTGGAGCTCCAGGGCTCCGAAGCCAGGTGCTAGAGTGCTGCGACACACTCCACACTTCTTTGGTTTCAGGCATTCCTGCAGGCATGCAGAGCAAAGGACGTGTTCACGCGGCACCTGAACTGGCTTCTAGCCACACGGGACACTGGAAGCAGCCCAGGGGCTCGGCCTCCACCATGGGCCCGGGCCTGGCCAGCGACACACTACTACCCTCTCGGTCCTGCGGCTGCGCCACCATTTTGCAGCCGGGGAGCGCAGGGCAAAGGCGGGGGGGGGGTGGGGGGTGCGGAGCGGGAGGGAGCGGGGCGAGGACCAATTACTTCTGAAATAGGTGAATTCCCATATAAGAAACAGACTAAATTATCAAGCTTTCACGTTGTAAACAGTAGTATTTCCACTATTTCTGAAGAAGGAATACGTTTTGGGAAAAAACCAGGAGTTTTAGGGACAGTGAATTTGAGTTGACTGCAGTACTATCAAGTGACTTTAAATAGCATGCAATTATAAATGTGAGACTGGAATTTGGGAAATAGAGCTGGGAACAGAAATTTGAGAGTAATTCAGTGATGTTAGCTGATGCAGGACATGAACTCTCCAGATAAAAGAATATAGAGAGAGAAAAACCCTCTCTAGAGAGATTGGAACCCTTTTGCACTATTGAGGGAAACATAAAATGGTACAGCCACTGTGGAAAACAGTAAAGCGCCTCCTCAAAAAAGTAAAAGCATGGGGCTTCCCTGGTGGCGCAGTGGTTAAGAATCCACCTGCCAATGCAGGGGACACGGGTTCGAGCCCTGGTCCAGGAAGATCCCAAATGCCGCAGAGCAACTAAGCCCGTGCGCTACAACTACTGAGAATGCACTCTAGAGCCCCGCCAGCCACAACTACTGAAGCCTGTGCGCCTAGAGCCTGTGCTCTGCAACGAGAAGCCACCACAATGAGAAGCCCTCGCAAGACAACGAAGAGTAGCCCCCGTTCGCCACAACTAGAGAAAGGCTGCGCACAGCAACGAAGACCCAATGCAGCCAATAAATAAATTAAATAAATCTATTTAAAAAAAATAAAAGCAGAATTACCGTACGATTTAGCAATCCCACTTCTGAAAGAATTGAAAGCAGGGACTCAAAGAGATATTTCTGCACCCATGTTAATAGCATTGTTATTCACAAGAGCTAAAAGGTTGAAGCAACACAAGTGTCTATCAATGAATGAAGGGATAAACAAAACATGGTATATACATACCATGGAATGTTATTCAGCCATAAAGAGGAAGGAAATTCTGACAAATGTTGTAACATGGATGAACCTTGAGGACATTATGCTAAGTGAAATAAGTCAGTCACAAAAAGACAAATACCGTATGATTCCATTTATATGAAGTATCTAGAGTAGTTGAACTCACAAGCAAAATGGAGCTTGCCAGGGGCTGGGGGGAGCGGAAAATGGGGTACAGAGTTTGTTTTGCAAGATAAAAGGTTCTGGAGGTTGGTTGCACAACAATGTGAATGTACTTAACACCACTGAACCATGCACTTAAAATTGGTTAAGAAGGTAAATTTTATGTTATGTGCATTTTACCACAATCTAAATTTTTTCAAATAATAAATATATAAATAGAGAACCCAGGAACTAAACCACAAAAGATGCTCACAATTAAAGGTAGAATGAATAAGAGAAGTCATCAAAGTAAAAAGATGATTAAAGGAGGTGAAACATAGAAAGGAGATAAGATAAAACTTGTGGTCAACGGTTTCAACTAGAACAGAGGAGAGGAAAAGAATGAGAACTACAGAAAGACCACTAGATTCGGTGATGAAACTGTCACTGGTGACCTTAAAGAGTGCAGTTTTAACAAGAGAGAGAAAATAAAACCCAGATTACAGGAGTTAAAGGGTGTGCGTGCCGGGGTGTAGGCAATAGGTCTAGATCATGTGTATGAGATTTTAAAGGACTCTTTCTAATTGAGTGTAGATTTCACTATTTTTGCTCCCTCCAGAAATCCTACTAAAGCAACAGTAAAAGACTTCCTTTCCTTTTTAAGGCACAGAAGAGTAGCATAAATTGGAGAAACAATAGCAACAAAAAATTGAAAGCTTAAAAGGAGATGAACAAGTGATCAAAGACTTTGCAGACATGAGAAAGCTGAACCCGAAGCTATCAATGAAGACTGAGAAGCAACTCAGCTAACACTGTCGAATCCCCTAAAGGATCAAATACCTCTAGAAGTTGAGGTAAATGGAGGAGACCGAAAAAGAATGGCTCAAAGACTGTTTAAGAAGCTATGAAACAATTTCAAGACTTAACAACAGTTAGACTAATCAAAACAGTGTGGTACTACAAGACGACAGACATACAGGTAAATGGAATAGAATTTAGAGTTCGGAAATAAACTCTTACATTTATGGTCAACTGATTTTCAACAAAAGTGCTAAGGCAATTCAATAGCGAACGAATAACTTTGGATATCCCCATGAAAAACAATGAAGTCAGACTCCTACTGAAGCGGAGCAGGACCCTATGGTCCTTGCCCCCCACATCCTCAACCTGCCTTTTGTCTGTGGAAAAACTTTAGCCAAAGTATAAGTTTAATCAGAGAAGTAAGAAAATGCAGAAACAAAGGAAAACAGTCAAAGGAGATCAAATAATAATAGTTCAGTCATTAAGCACAGTCAAGGACGTTTAGTTCCTCCTCAAGGGCTGTAGACAATATTCTGAGCCATATCCTGTGAGCTGTCTTAAAGATACTGAAACCTCCAGCAGGTGGAAGAAGTTAAGTACATGATGACCAGGCTGCAGCCATGACGTAAGCTGCCACAATTCCAAGAACTGGCCTCAAGGAAATGGGAACAAACCAACCCTGGAACTGAAGATTGACTGTATCTAAAACAATCAAGATGATGCTGGTCAGACCACCAATGACCAATTTCAAGATGACTGTCAGAGCCGACTGTGCTGTTTCTGCATGTAGTCCCTCCCTCCACCTATAACAGCTCTTCCCCACTGACTGTCAGTGGGGGGGAGTTGGCCTTTGGACAGACGTCCATCCTACACCCCACCCCCACCCCCCAGTTGCCAGCATCCAAAATAAAGCAGTTTCTTTTCCACTGACCTTGCTTCATTTTATTTTTTAATTTTTTTAGTCTTTTTTTTTTAAACATCTTTATTGGAGTATAATTGCTTCACAATGGTGTGTTAGTTACTGCTGTATAACAAAGTGAATCAGCTATACACATACATACATCCCCATATCCCCTCCCTCTTGTGTCTCCCTCCCACCCTCCCTATCCCATCCCTCTAGGTGGACGCAAAGCACCAAGCTGATCTCCCTGTGCTATGTGGCTGCTTCCCACTAGCTATCTGTTTTACATTTGGTAGTGTGTATATGTCCATGCCACTCTCTCACTTCGTCCCAGCTTACCCTTCCCCCTCCCCACGTCCTCAAGTCCATTCTCTATGTCTGCATCTTTGTTCTTGGCCTGCCCCTAGGTTCTTCAGAACCATTTTTTCTGTTTTTTGTTTTTAGATTCCATATATATGTGTTAGAATACAGTATTTGTTTTTCTCTGACTTACTTCACTCTTTATGACAGCCTCTAAGACCATCCACCTCACGACAAATAACTGAATTTCGTTTCTTTTTATGGCTGAGTAATACTCCATTGTATACATGTGCCACATCTTCTTTATCCATTCATCAATGGACAGTTAGGTTGCTTCCATGTCCTGGCTATTGTAAATAGTGCTGCCATGAACATTTTGGTACATGACTCTTTGAATTATGGTTTTCTCAGGGTATATGCCCAGTAGTGGGATTGCTGGGTCGTATGGTAGTTCTACTTTTAGTTTTTTAAGGAACCTCCATACTGTTCTCCATAGTGGCTGTATCAATTTACATTCCCACAAACAGTGCAAGAGGGTTCCCTTTTCTCCCCACCCTCTCCAGCATTTACTGTTTGTAGATTTTTTTGATGACGGCCATTCTGACTGGTGTGAGGTAATACCTCATTGTAGCTTTGATTTGCATTTCTCTGATTAGAGATGTTGAGCATCCTTTCATGTGTTTGTTGGCAATCTGTATATCTTCTTTGGAGAAATGTCTATTTAGGTCTTCTGCCCATTTTTGGATTGGGTTTTTTGTTTTTTTGATATTGAGCTGCATGAGTTGCTTGTATATTTTGGAGATTAATCCTTTGTCCGTTGCTTCATTTGCAAATATTTTCTCCCATTCTGAGGGTTGTCTTTTTGTCTTTGTTTATGGTTTCCTTTGCTGTGCAAAAGCTTTTAAGTCTCATTAGATCCCATTTGTTTATTTTTGTTTTTATTTCCATTTCTCTAGGAGGTGGGTCCAAAAGGATCTTGCTGTGATTTATGTAATAGAGTGTTCTGCCTATGTTTTCCTCTAAGAGTTTTATAGTGTCTGGCCTTACATTTAGGTCTTTAATCCGTTTTGAGTTTATTTTTGTGTATGGTGTTAGGGAGCGTTCTAATTTTATTCTTTTACATATAGCTGTCCAGTTTTCCCGGAACCACTTATTGAAGATTGCCTCTTTATTGGCTTTTGAGCAGAGAGCAGTCGGCAAGCAGCCGGGCCCCGCTTTCAGTTACACTACCTTACTTCATACACAAAAATTAACTCAAAATGGATCACTGACCTAAATTTAAGAGTTAAAACTGTAACACTTGTAAGAAAACATAGGAGTATCTTCATGACCTTGGATTAGGCAATTTTTTCTTAGATATGATAAAAGCATAAGCAACCAAATGTAAAGTCTGATTTCATCAAAATTAAAAACTTTGTGCCTCAAAGGACATCATCAAGAAAATTAAAAGACAACCCACAGTACTGGAGAAAATATTTATAAATCATGTATCTCAAAGAAGACAGTATCCAGCATATATAAGGAACTCTACCAACTCGACAATGAAAAAACAAGTAAACCAATTTTTAAATGGACAAAGCATTTGAACAGACATTTCTCCAAAGACTACACAGACAATAAGCACACGGAAAGATGTTCAACATCATTAGTCATTAGAAAAATGCAAATCAAACACAAAAAGAGATACCACTTTATAAACCACTAGGATGGCTAATATAAAAAAGACAGACAAGTACTGGAAGGAAGTGGAAAAATTGCAAGTTTCATACATTGTTGCCAGGATTGAAAAATGATACAGCCACTTTGTTTGGTAGTCCTTCAACATGTTAACTATCAAGTTACCATATGACCCAGCAATCTTACTCCTAGATGTATGTTACTATGGTGTGGTCACTTTGGAAAAATGTTTGGCATTTCCTCAAAAAGTTAACCCTAGAGTTACCATGACTCAGCAATTTTACTCTTTGGTATACACCTAAAATGAAAACATATGTCCACACAAAAACTTGTATGTGAATGTTCATAGCAACATTATTCATAATAACCAAAAAACAAAATTCCTAGTAATTCAAATGTTAACTACTGAAAAGACAAAACAAAACATGGTATGTCCATAAATGGTAATATAAAGGAAGAACTGAAATGTGTTAGGACATAAATTAACCTTGAAAACATCATACTAAGTACAAGAAGCCAGTCACAAAAGACCACATATTGTATGATTCCATTTATATAAAATGTCTAGAAGAGGTAAAAAGAAACAAGAAAAGGGATGGGGGAGAGGACAGACAGACAGACAGAAAGTAGATTAGTGGTTGCCAGGGGCTGGAGGGACTCGGGAGGTAGGAATGACTACTTCCGCATACAGTTTCTTCTGACGGTGATGAAAATATTCTAAAATTAGATATTGGAATAGTTGCACAACTCTGTGAATACATTAAAAACCAGTGAACTGCACACTTTAAAAGAGTGAATTTTATGGCACATAAATTATATCCTAATGAAACTGTTGTTTTTTTTAAAGGCAGTTAAAACCCCATATTCCCTTCTATTCTACATAGCCAAGCCACTTCCCCTCCTGCCCCCAGGTAGATGAATGGAGCTTATTCTCTGGGAACGGTAAAACAGAGGGCCTCTGGTTTGAAGGGCACTAGACGTGGTTGAGAATAGTATCACTCTGAAAGGAAAGTGATTAAATGAATGTATGCCCTGGATACTGAGACTCAAACCACAAGAGGCTGAGAACCAGGCATTTACCCTGCAGCCAGGTAATAGGAAAAGCGTGGAGACTCTGACCAGGAAAAAAGGAAAAACCTAAAAATACATTAAGAGCTCTGAACAAAATGGAGCAATCAGATTACCCTATGGTAAAGCCCCCATAGTTGACAAGCCCCAATTTAAACATTTGGTAGACTGGATTAGTGACAATTATATATAAAATCAGCAACAAAAAACACCCCCAAAAATCAAAAACAAAAAACCTTAATAAGAATTAACCCCCAAAGAAAAATGAAAGGGCCAAAGAAAGACATGTCTCAGCTAAGAACTGCATTGCCCTAACCAATATTATATCAACTATATGGAAGATGGAACAATAAAGAAGGGTATATTGTGGGAACTGAGGGGAAGGGGAAGAAAGCTAAGTCTCCATCTTTGAAGACAAGGAGTCAATGGATAATTCCTCCAACTGGAAATTAAAGTAGGAGCAATACAAGCATATCACAGCATTGAGAGATATAGAAATTAACACCAAAAGAATCAGCTGAAAGTGGAAAGTCTTGCCACTGGGAGGAGGAACTGGAGGGTAGGGAAAAGGAAAAAAAATTCTCATAACAAATCTTGTGGAAACCATGTGCATGTGTGATGTTGATGACAAAAATTAAAACTTTTAAAAATAAACTATACTGCAGAGAAATAGGGCACTGGTTTTGATAAACCTGAGTTTAAATCTTAGCTCTGCCACTTACCTAGCTGTGTTTGAGGACATGTTACATCACATTTCTCAGCCTTCATTTCTGTAATACAGGGCGATAATACCTACATTTTTTTTTCTTTATAAATTTATTTATTTATTTTTGGCTGCGTTGGGTCTTTGTTGCTGCATGGGCTTTCTCCAGTTGCAGCGAGCAGGGGCTACTCTTCATTGCGGTGTGTGGGCTTCTCATTGCGGGGGCTTCTCTTGTTGCGGAGCTCGGGCTCTAGGTACGTGGGCTTCAGTAGTTGTGGCTCGTGGGCTCTAGAGCGCAGGCTCAGTAGTTGTGGCACACAGGCTTAGCTGCTCCGCGGCATGTAGAATCTTCCCGGACTAGGGCTCGAACCTGTGTCCCCTGCATTGGCAGGCAGATCCTCAACCACTACGCCACCAGGGAAGTCTCAATACCTACATCTTATAGGGCTATTATGCCGATTAAATTGGATGTGTATAAAGTGCTTATCACAGTGTCTGGCAGATATTAAATGCTCAAAGTGTTAGTTATCTCCCTATCCTTCACTGATTCTGAAGCCAGAGTGATATAAATAGGGGAACTGGTTTGGAATCTTTGGCAGAAATTAAAGAGATACGTACACCTAGGTTTCGATGAAGTGACTGTCCTTATAGTCCATGATAACCAGGCAGCCAACAGCCATAAGAAAAGCCTACAGAATTGGCTTGGACCAAGCAGTTACAGAGCCCAAGAGTCAGAAAGTAGGAAAGTATAAGGTGAGATATTGCCAGATAAGGAGACCTTCAAACACAAGATCTTACCGATGAAAGAGGGACATGTGCTCGTGAATGGCCATGCTGATAAACAGCTGACAGATGAGACAAGGTCCACGAAATTAGGGAAGTTTTATGTTAAGGACATCAATGAGTCCTCAACGTAGGTATCTGTCCTACTGAAGACAGTTGTAAAAACAAGAGAGAAATAATATAAGCCAGTCCTTAAACCACCTGGAAAATGGAAGTAGATCCTAGGAGGCTGAAGACTTCTAGGAAAAAAGATATGGAAAAGGTGATATAAATAAACAAAGGAGTATCCACAGTGCACAATTAGGTCAGACCAATCTTTCCACTCCTATCAACTTCCCCCACTACACACACATACTTCCATTTGTAGGCAAAAGATGAGAGACCCCGAGGACTTCTTACTCTTCCCTCCCTCCCTCACCACTCACCCTCACCACCCTGGCCAAATAAAAATCCAACTGGGAATAAAATGTCATCAAAGGAAAGCTAAGCTTCAGAGATGTAAAGAAATGTGTTTGAGGGGAAGGATAAAAGGAAATAAACTGAAAGTAAGAAAGAATTCTCCTGGTCATTCCCCAAGGTGAACAGAGAAGGCAGGTGAAGTTATTAAAGGATAGATATGGGATGCGAGAGTATGCAGATATTTGGAAAAAAATCAATAGTGATTACTTTGAGATTGGGAATCAACAAAAAGTCTGATCTCTTTCCCTTAAGTAGCTTGTCTTTCTGGTTTTAAGCCATCATTCCAGCCTATCAAGTTTGTGTCACAAGCAGATTTGATATGTACGCCTTCTATGCTTAAACTACATTGAATAGGAGAAGAGAAAAGGCTGAACTTTATAGCACAAAACCAACCTAACAATCAGTTTGGTTGGATTTTTTTTCCCATTGACATTTGACTCCTAGAGCTTACAGGGTACATTTTAGGTTCTTCGGCAGGAATTGTTCACTATTACTACCATCCACTCCTAATTCCTCCAACCTAACCACATGGATACCATACCAAAATAAATTTATGCCATGGCTAAAGTATTTTCTTGATTTGGTAGTACACTATCAATAAAAGGAAATGAAATGAGCCTGCCATGACTAACTTTTAAGAAACTCAAGCAGGCTTCTACATAACAGCATTTTCTTTTCAACATATTCACAAACCAATGTCACGTACATAGTTAATGAAGCTGTCATTTATCCTGTAACTTTAAGTATCTACAAATGAATTAAAAAAAAAAAAAGGCAGCAGTACGGGGAAAAAAGCCTTAGGCTCACCTGAGACCTTAGAAGATACCACTCTTTGAATGAGAAGTCTTCATAAAATTGATTATGCCATGATAGTCAGAGTGAGGGATGAGCCTGTGCTCACATGAAGAATATCTCCACACTATATCAACTCAAGTGGCCTCCACCACTTCAACCCGTACTACAGCAGATGAAAGTGAGCCTGCAACACCTATGGAAAAGAGATATACAATTTGGCCATACAACATCTAAAGCAATCTAAAAACAGCTCTAGTTTTTTTTTTTTAAAGCAATCTACTAACCCATTGGGTCTGGTACCTCCAGACTAGTGTGGTGTTGGAAATATCTATTATTGACTATTACAGCAAAAGCCCATTTCTGAAGTTAATAGTCTTCTTAATTAAAAAGAGCTGAAAGAGAACTGGACTGCTCACTGATCACAGCTAAGCTTACTGGAATTTGTTCTTTTCACTCTGTCTACTTTTTCACATAGAGAGAGATGTGAGGAACAATACACCACATAGATATTTGAGGAGAAACATATTTAACAGCTGACCTATTATTCTAACACTTCAATTCTAACTTTAGGGATTGAACTACATTAGGCAAATATGATATTTTTGATTCCGGATAGCTCTTGAAGAAGAGACTTAGATTACAATCAGTTTTTCTTTACAGTGACTTTGTTAACAATATAGTTTCCCATGGGCTAAAAGAGTGCTTTTGGATATCCCAAAAGTTATAGAAGTATGTCCAATCGCACTGCCCTACCCCACCCCACCTTTGCATCTAAGGATGACACACTGTTTTTCCCTAAGTCAAGACATAACCTGAAAAATAGGAGTCTATTTATAAAACAGTGAGAAAAATACTTGCAATCAGAGCAATCCTCAAAAATCTACAACTTAAAACTCACATATTATAAGGACCGAAAGGGAGATTAGGCCAAATACATTGTATCATTCAAATGGCAGTATTCACATCGAAAGTACAAATAAGTACAGATGTTTAGTACTAGATAATCACATTATGATACTGATGGAAACCTTTCAGATTCATCTCAAATTTAATCCTGTTTCATGTTCAGAAATAAAATGACACTGAAAGTTTGTCTTCAAAATGTAAGAACGGAGGGGGAACCTATGGGCTAAGATGACTGTCATCACTTTTTACTAAAAATGGTGACCAGAACTAGGGCAAATTCCACCTGAGAAAAATCAAGGAACTACTTTCTAACAACTTAAGGACTTGCCTACCTGACCATAAGTCAAAATGTTAAACTATAAAATACACTATATAATGCCAGTTCTCTAACTTCAGGGAGGCTCAGGAACCACATGGAAGCCTGTTAAAATGCAGATTCCTTAACCTCACTTCCAAAGATTCTGATTCTGTAGCTCTGAAGTAGAGCCTGGACATGTATTTTGACAATACAGACCAAGAATTTGGAAATGAGCACTCTAAACATATTTTAATTAATGGAGGTTCAGCACATGAAATCATTAGCGTGGGTCAAATTACGTCATTATCTTCACATTATACAATTTGTAACAATGGTTTTCAACTTCTGGGGAAAATCAGAGAACCTTTTGAGAAACTATATGACCTTTCCACCAAAATATGCATGTATACACACAAGATTTCAAATACAGTAAGAGGTTCATGCATCTTCTGAAACCCCAAGTAAAGAAATGCAAGCTGGAATGATGTTACCTATTACATAGTTACACACAAAGTCAAGTGAAATTCTAGGTTCTTCAGTAAACATTTTGGGTTACTTTATACAAAGTATCTTTGATAATGGGCATAATTACATCAATTTCCCATAAGAATTAGTTGGCATCCATAAAAACCTTTGGAAAGGTCAGGTTCAGCAAGAATCACTATCATTCTCAAAAAGTTGTTTTCCTTACTCAAAAAAGCTTTAGTCATCACCAAGTTTCTAGCATTATAAAGAGGTGAAGAGTCCTCGGCACATGAAACAATCAAAATAGGAATGATCTCCAATGCAAAAAGGTTTCCCATAGACTCCTGTCAGAACTGAAAATACGTTTTCCAGCTAAATTACTTGAATTTTAACTTTAAATATCACATGATATAGCACACAATATTTTACATGTTATCGGCATGGACAGAGCATCTTGTGAAAACTGAAACAAATCTTTAAAAAGTTAAACTAAGACATTTGACTATCTATTTTAGCAATATCAAACAGCTCAAGTTCACATGGTATTTGCTAACTGGATTTTGAGGACTCTAATTAAAGTAAGACTTTACTTAGCACTACATTAGTATCATTTCCATATAAAAAATGGTCTAAAGAGAAATTCAGACTGTTTAGTAAAAATGTTTTTAACAAGTAGCTTTAAAATAACAGAACTTGACAAAAGTTCAACTTACTAAATGTATTAAGATTTTTTAAAACTCTGAAGTAGATATTATATTACGTAGTAGAAAAAAAACTCCCCAAAAGCCCCTGTCCAGGAAGAACAAGAAGGACATCAAGATGTTCTCAGCAATTTCCTCAACAGCAGGAAATGAAAGGCTGGAGATGCCAAGGTTTTGATCAGTTTACTTTTTTTTTTCTCTGAATAGGCTTACTCATTATTAACTGATGAAAGATAACACACATATGATATTAAAAACTAAAAATCTAATGGTTCTACTATCATGACTGTCAGTTAATGCTCAAGTAAGAAAAAAGTTCTTTTGGTTCCCTAGCTCTTTGGGGAAAAAAAAAAAAAATCTACCTACTGGACCATTTTAGAACTGTGTAGCTTTTATTTTACATTATTAACATCAATTGTAGGAAGCTGATTTACTGATTCAGATAATTATATCCTCCAAGGCAACACTATGCCCAATTTCATGCTAATGAAAAGTTTCTTTAGTTCTATAAACGGTCATGTTTCTTGCTTATTTCCACAACTCTTTCAAATGATTGTTTCTATCACATAAAAATATAAGATGCACTGGGGCCCATCTTGGATTTTTTTCTTCTGATGAAAAACTAGCAGATTATTTCTAGGTGTAATTTAACTGAAAACACTACTTCAACTTCAAATTTATTTTAATGATATGTACAGAACTTAACAAATTACAATTAAAATGGAATCAGTTATGTTAATTACACATAACTTAATATCATGCAACACTGCATGGTAAAAACAACAGCTTCATTCATATACAAAAAAGTATTATTTTGAGACTCATGACAGTATGTTGAAATTTTTGACATAAGCTTTTTGTAAAGAGTATTTCATAAAAATTTAAAGACCTGATTAATCAGTTAATACATTATTAGGAAAGATAGTAAACATTACTAGTAAAGTGAGACTACAAGCAATTAACTCGAAAATTATACCAGATACAGGGTTGGATGTAGTCTCGTGAAATAAATGTTTGGTTAAGAAAATAGTTTTGAAAAAGATCTCATATTGAAGCTATGTATTAACTTTGTGAAATCAGGTTATATAAATCAATAGTCAAGTTTATTCAGTTAAAGAAAATATGCCTATCCTTTCTTATACTCATAAATAAGTACTTATACAGTCTTTATATACAAGTGAAGAAAAATTCAGTGTAAAAAATATACTGCCAATCCACTTCTTATGGTTGAAATAGCTCTTTATCTACACATTAAACTGCATTGATGAAAATGTCCAATTTATATCACATTCAACCAGCATAAATATTTAAGCTGTACTGTTGTAAACAAAAGAGAAAAACAAATTCTTTTATTTCGTCACTGGGTAACAATCTACTTCTCAACTTAGAATGCTATAGAAAGGCTCAACATTTAATCAAATCCAAACCCACTGAACTTGGAGTAAACAAAGTGAATGTTTTCCAAGTGCATAATTTCTAACTCATCCACTTGTAATATTTATCCAATTCCAGTTCATCAGCGAGAAAATAAAATGTACTTAGCTATAAAAATACTAAGGAATGTTATTGAAAAGGAAAGGCTATTTGGTAGAAGTAACTACAAAAATAATTAGTTTAAATCTTCGTAAAGCTTTAATGCAAGAACATCAGTACACTTTCTTTCCATAAACCTTAAAGCATGATCAATAACAAGATTTTAAATTTCCACCTTTCCAGTACTTGAAAAGAAGCTGCAACTAAGTGTCTCTTCAAAAAGCATGAAGAATGATCATGCAGGTGTTACTCTGCTGACATTTGGGGACATGGATATCTCTGTTGGGTTGTCATCTCTGGCTCCACTGGCAGCAAGTACAGGCAAGGAGTTACTCTGAAATGCAGATGTCGGACAACTAGTCATGCCAACATTTTCATCTTCACCATTGTCTGAATCTGGTGTTGTAACTTCACTGTCCTGAAGCCCCAGGATCTCACAAACCGCTTGTGGCAACTCCTGAATAAGAAAAATCAAATATAAAATCATCATTCACCATAGAGGAAAAGTAATCACAAATTAACACTTCTATTTAATACTACATCTAAGCATTTGCTTTAACAGTGTAATTGTTATGCACCCTCTCAAACCATCCTTCTTCACTCCAAATGAAACCCTAACCACTCTTTTTAGTAAGTGGTTCTCTGACCTTCTATTCTGAATTAGCCACTCTCTACCCCATCCCACCACTCCCACAAGCATATTGTTTTCTAATATTTTGCATTTATTTCATTCTCCTTATTGACACCATCTTTCTCCCTCAATACACAGAAGTTCCTTAAACATGAGAAGTATCTCACTGACAGGTTTTTTGTGTTGTCTTTTTTTTAATTTATTTTGGCTGCATTGGGTCTTCATTGCTGCACACGGGCTTTCTCTAATTCTGTCGAGCGGGGGCTACTCTTCGTTGCAGTGCATGGGCTTCACACTGCGGTGGCTTCTCTTGTTGTGGAGCACGGGCTCTAGGCGCACAGGCTTCAGTAGTTGTGGCATGCGGGCTCTAGAGCCCAGGCTCATAGTTGTGGCACACGGGCTTAGTTGCTCTGCGGCATGTGGGATCTTCCCGGACCAGGGCTCAAACCCGTGTCCCCTGCATTGGCAGGCAGAGTCTTAACCGCTGCGCAACCAGGGAAGCCCTCACTGGCAGGTTTTGAACAGAACAGCTATCAAATAACTGTGTGTAAAACTGAACCAAAATAAATATTTGGAACCATGATCAAATGACACAAAGACCAAATAAGAATTCTCATAAAAAATATGAAAACCAAAATACATCAAAAGTCTAGGGCTTCCCTAGAAGAATACTTTGGTTTAAATTCAGAACATAACACATCAACTTTGTCTTGTTTTTAGAAATTTTTAAGAGTTTGACTGATACAAATGTAATGACATAGACCAAATATTCTTCATTTAATTATTTCTGATTAGCATCTGTCTTTACTTAAAGATACTACATATTTAATATGAGGTCCTATTCTGTGTTCTTTGATTAGGTAATTTATCAATGCTTCTGCAGCTTCTTTATTGTTTTCATTACTTTTGTCATTTTGCCTTATTATTATATGTTTCCTATCTAGCATATTAACCAATTGTTTTCAATTAAGTGCTGTAAATTTATAATGGTAAACAAATGCTAGCCAATGCCTTGTGTCTGCCTTCAACTTGCTGCCAATTTTACTTCTGAAAGGAAAAATTCTTTCTTGACCTCAATCCACCAAAAACATACGAACAAAAAAATCTTGCAATTACTTAAAACACTGTATACCTTGCATTTTACCATCTGTAGAGAAATTGCTTCTGCCTTGCATAGCACATCTTCCACATCAATTTTCATGGACAATTCATTGATATGCTAAAATAAATCAATAAAATAAAATAACTGAAACACTATTATATTCTACTATACAACTTATTACCAGTTATATTACACTGTAGATAAAATCCTTAAAATAGAAACACCCTCATACTTCAAGTAAACCGAAAATTTAATGTAGCTTTCATTAGATCATTTCAAGTTTTAAAGCTAAAGAATAGTTAATAAGCTTACAGAACATTAAATCCAGCAGTTGTCCCAAGTCTACTATCTCAAGTTATAAGCAAAAGAATTATTTTTTTAGAAAATTAAACTATATAAAAGAGCACTTGTTGAATTTCCTTTTCTTCCTAATTAGCTAGGAAAAATAACTGGCAATATGTACTGGCTGAACTGTCATTCTCAGAGAGTCAGTCCTAGTACTGACTGTCTTTGATAAAATTTAAGTTACTTGAGGGATTCAATAATGCTCCAAGGAAATGTATATATATCAATACCACCAAAAAGAGGAAAGAGCCAAAATATTAAAATTTAAGTTAAAGTAATAACTACCTTAAGTATTTCATTAAAGCCATAATGCTTTTCCATTATTTGCTGCTTTTCTGATTCCAGAATAGCACAACAGAGAAGAAGATGGAAATTTTTACATGGTAGTTCAGTCCACATTACCTATAAAAAATAGAACACCTATTTAGTAAACTCTATCAATTCTAAAATATTTTCCTTACAGATACAATGCCGAACTCTGAATGACTTCTGTGCAAAGCACGAGTTGCCTAGATGGGGTAGTCTACTCTTTTTCTAGTTAAGAAATGAGGTGTGGGGAAGGAAAGTCTTACTTTTACCTACGAAGTAACTATTATATTAATAGTTAATATAATATTAACTATTATATGAATATGATGAGTTCCAAATGTGGCTCTTTAGGTAACTACAGTAACACTGAGCGAAACCAGTATGATAAATGGTATTAACTAAGGAGCCACAGTCATGAGGTTAAACTGTAAGGGTCAGAGGCATTTTCAGTATTTTTCTGAACCTTCAGTTTTTCACTTTTAAATCATCTTCAGTCTCGGTGGGGGGAGGGGAAGGGTACAGGGGAGCTAAATCATGGGAATAAAGATTCAGTTACACACTGCATGAAATTAAAAACACCCAGAGGTAGCTCTACATTCTAAACATCATATTATATAACTCAGAATATCCCTGACAAAAACTGAATTGACCACCCAAAATTTATACCCAAATGTATAAAACATCTGATCAATAGCTGCACTTCTTCCTAAGTATAGCCAATGCCCTAAAACTTAAGTTCTTAATTTCCCCCTGGTTAATGTACCTAATATCTTTTTTAGTAAGATCAAAAGAGCCATGTAAACACTACTATTAAAGCATACCTTTAATGTTTTTACGCTTTTACCAGAAGTAAATTAAGTAGAATAAGTTTCAGACTAAATCCAATTCTTGAAGTTTAATTACAATGCAATTAACCTCAAAAGTTTCATTAAAAGTTCCTATTTATTTGGTAAACACAGACTAAGGAGTTATTACAGCTATGTTGGTAATTTTTTTAAAAAGTTGAGATAACAATTTAATAAAATTGATTAACTTTAAAATATGATTCTAGGTCAAGAACATGTGAGTTTTCCTTCTAATTTCAAACAAAGAAAGTGATCCTCCATAAAGCGGTGATCCTTCAATCGGTGCATCACCTTCTCTAATGGCAGCACAGTCACCAGAAGTACAGGAATCAATTTCCAGGTGCAAAAGCCTCAGGGTGTCCACTGTATACAAGCCTATTTATTATCCAAACAGATTATTTCCCCCATTCTTTCCTTGGGAATATTTCTGCCATCTTTACTTTTATAAAGATAAGGCATCAAGCAATCATTATGCCAATATTCTATTTCAAAAGCACATCCATCTGTTAACTTAACAATTAACAGATGTATAAGAAGAAAATAATAATTTTCTGCTTTTCATCAAGAGTTGCCCTGGGTGCAAGAGGGAATAAAAGGATATAAACCAAAAACATGATCATGAATATCCTCTAGAGGGGGGAAGAGGGAAATGGGGCTTGGGGTGGTGATTAAAGATATGAGCTATATCTTTAAATATTTTTTGTCTTGGAAAGAAAGAGAAGAAACAAGAAGTAAATACAGCAAAATATTTATATATGTTAAATGTGGATAGTGGGATATTTGTTATATTATTCTTAGTATTCTGCTCTAACTTAAATTTCTTTAAAAAAGCAAAACACAAGTCAGTTCCCTCCCAATATTTCAGACTACAAATAAAGTACTATCTCAATTGACTGGCCTGCCAAAACTTCCTTAGCTCTATTCAAATCTACACCCAAATGTGGCAGAGCCTCACATAAAGTCAAGCCTTCCAAGGAAAGAACACAGGCACAAGTGGTCCAGAGAACTGGTTCTGGGAAACCCACTGGCACCCAATCGCACAAGGATTTGATTTACAGAAAAAAGCTCCAAAGACCACACATTCGGTTCAAGATGGTTAATTTTTAAGGAGAGACCACAAACCATTAGAATTTTCAGAATGTAACCGCTTTAGAAATTTCAGTCAAGATATTATAATCCATTTACACTCTACAGATACAAAATGTTTCCATAAAAAATATTAATTTTTACAATAATTTAAGAACTTACCTCCCATAATCGAAGAATATCTAGAAAACTAAATTCCCTTTTAAATCTGATTAAAAGCCATCTGAAGCAAAAATAAAGGTATCCAGAGTCCTGGGATTCTACACAGAAAAAAATATATATATGGCTTACTCTTATGCTAATTATCTCAGAATACAGTGACCTATTTCAAACTCAAATTTTTCTATTCATCTTAGGCTATTAAAAGTCCTATAAATTTAATTGCTTTCTACTAATTCAAGGAAACAATTTAAATTTGCAGGCTAACTTCTTTAAAAGAAAACCACCAAATAACAACAAATACAGTTGACCCTCCATATCTGCATGTCTGCATCCGTGGATTCAACCAATCATGAATGGAAAATTTTTGGAAAAAAAAAAATTTCCAGAAAGTTCCAAAAAGCAAAACTTGAATTTGCCTTGCCTAGCAACTATTTACATAGTCTTTACATTGTATTTACAACTATTCACACAGCAGTTATATTGTGTTAGGTACAATAAATAATCTAGAGATGATCTAAAGTCTACAGGAGGATGTGCATAGGTTATATGCAAATACTGCACCATTTTATGTAAGGGACTTGAGTATCCTCAGGTTTTGGTATAGGGGTGGTGGGTGGGTCCTGGAACCAATCCCCCACAAATAATGAGGGACAACTATAATTCACTTTATAAACAAACTGTTTTAAGGCAAAATTATACAAGGACAGTTTGGTCCCACACTTTTATTCCTCAGAGGAACCCAGGCAACATTGGTAGAGTATATACATCTTTAAAAGAGCTCTTTACATTTTTTCTCTGTTAGTATTACCTTACAATTCGCTGGGTATAGATTTGTTTCATTAAACTTACCTAAGTAACTGCAAAATCCACTGTCCAACAATCGAAGTAAGGTACTTAGCTGAATTAGCTGGGTCTTCATGCCTTGCATTTGTTCTTCAAAATTTTGATGCTTTAAAAAAATAAATGTTATCACATAAGTTATATTTAATAAATATTTTACAGTACATAATCACTGATAACTATGCCATGAATATAATGACAAATGCTGGATTTATACCACACTGGTTATATTTTAAAATCACAACTAATTAAAATGCTAAAGCAACATTAAAAAGGAAGAAAGAGAATCTCTGGTCTCAAACTAAGAATTACTTTTTCCCTCTATTCATTTTTTTTTTAGATAAAGAATAATGCAGAAACAGCAGGGGCAGACTGACTGATATATCAATACTTATTTCTTACGTCAAGTAAGAGACTTGGTGAATGGAACACACATTGGAAAATAGACTTCTATCAAATCACTTCACTGTTAAATATTTTTTTCAAATTAACATATGAAATAAAATTAATTTTAGCTTTAACATATCATGTTAAAGAATTAGCTAATTATTTCTTAGATTTGATGACATTAGGGAATCTATGAAGTCAAAACCATTTTCATAACAACACTAAAACAATCTATGCATTTTGCACTTTAAATTCCCCCATAAATGTAAAGGCTATATGATGTGTGATACTGCAGCAGACTGTATACAGGAGCAGATATGCAAGTCAGCTGTGTTCTATTAAACTAAACTACTAAACTAAACATTAAAGAAAATGAAAAATGGAAAATAATCCCTCTTCTCACTAAACTGTTTCGGAAAAGTTACTTTTCATTTAAAAAAATGTATGTATACCAAGGTGTGGCAGGTTTACTCTCATTTTTAAATGAATGAATAAATAAATATTTATAAATTTCCTAGCATTAATTTTTCATATGACAAACATCAATAGATATAACCCACATAAACAAAAGCTCTTGGAATCCTCAATAATATTTACGAGTGTGAAGGGGTCCTGAGATCATACGGTTTGAGAACTACTGTGGTTACATGTTTTAAATAATCTTTGAAGTTTAATAGATTCCCTACCAACACTTCAGTCAAGGTTTGGGGATGGGGAGTGCACCAAAATAAAGGCTTCTTAGATGATTCTGATCCCTTTAACCCTAGTGTTCTAACCCCTTTATGGTGAACTACTGCCCTAACCTTTGTGAAAAGCCTAAGAACAACACCCCCTCCCTCACACTTCTTTTTTCGTTTCTGAGACAATAATAGTGCTTTATTAGAAGTATCCATCTGATTAGAAACCATTCATTCCTGGTAAAAAAATTTTGAAAATTAAGGGCTACTGATTCTCAATAAAATGGCTTCTCTTCAGTGATTTAAATAGTTTAATTAGTGAATGAAATAGTTTAACAGACTAACGCAAGCCTTTGGGATATAGTTTCTTCACATTCCCCACATGGAACTGTAAGGGAAAGGCAGAATTAACTCTCTGATTAACAGCATAATTTTTGTTGTGACATGACCAAAAGCTAAAATTGGTTTGGAAGTACCAACATGGCATAGCCACTGCTACCCACTCTGCTATAAAAAGCAGCACTCCCAAAATGACAGAAGCTGACTTCAGAAAAGTAGCTACTCCTGGAGAAAGGGAAATGAGGTCAACAGTGGATATACAAAGGGCATCAAGTGTAACTGTAAATAAATATGTGTGTGCATACATATACATAGGTATGCACATATGCATGTATACATATATGTACATGTACATTTATACAGGTGTGTGTGTGTGTATATATATGGATGCGGGTGAGAAGGAAGGGTGAGACAAAACTATATGGCAAAATGAATGGTGGCTATAAGAAAGCTCATCAGGGCATTTTGCAAATATTTCTATATTTCGAAAACAAAGTCTATGCCTAGACCTACATTAGATGTGAGTAAATATCAACAAAAGTAAATCTACAGACACTGAATTCAGCCTCACTAGTTAAAACTTATGTTAAATAAATCCATAAAACAAAAAGGAGTCAAACAGCAGCATAGATTCAAGGACACCAAAACAATAGCAATGCAGTGAAAAATAATTGTGCGGATTATTTTGATTGTAACTTATTGCCCTTTCATTCAAATATTATGAAGCAAAAGATGTTAGTAGACAATATATTAAGAGATCTTTTTAGAATAAAGACTAGAAAAATCCCCAGACCATTCTCAATGGAAAAGGCAAACAGAGAACATTTACTGTGAACGAGACAGAAAAAAGAACTTGAACCTTCATACACAAAAATGACAAATAGACTGTGAAGTGGTACACTGCAGATGTTCAGAAAGTAGTCTTTACATCTGACACCTAAATACATGCACACGTATGCATGTATGTATGTATTTGGCACCACAAGCCAATATATTTGAACATGCCAATGTTAGCTCAGTTTTATGAAAACTATTACTGTAAAACACTAAATGCCATATGTTTGTGCTAATTCTTGGAACACCTACTGTAAGTAGAGGTCTAAACTAAGCACTGGGGAAATATTCATGTGTTTATTCTACAAAAATCTGTTGAACAAAAACCTCATGGCAGGCATTAGGAAAATTCTGGAAGCATATCAGAGAATAGTTAAACAAAGACATGACCCCTTTATCAAGGTGCATACTAGCTCTAGTGAAAAGAGGATAAACAACAAAAACACAAGGAAAGCAGACAACAGTTTGTACACAATTAGTTATCAGTTGTACAGACCTTTATAACAAATGCCTCAGGTTTCTAGAGCACCTGGGAGTAAATGGAACTAAGAAGGCAGGTAAAATCAATCAATCAAAAAGGTAAGGAATGCAAACTATGGTATTACCATATTACTGCAATTAAAAATCTTTCCAAATAATCCAAAAACGTTAATTCATGGTATCTTATCAAGTATGGAAAAGAACTAGGAGAAGTGAGGATGAGTTGGAACCATGGATAAGAGACTTGAGGAAACAGATAAAATTGGGACAAATTACAAGGGGAAATAAAAAATAGGCAAGCAAGAGAGGAAGAATAGAAGTAATCAAAAAATAGAAGTAATCAAAAAATTTCACATCTGTATCACAGACTCTCCACTACAGGGAAACATTTTATATGACTACATATTCAAATCTTTATTCCCTTGCAAGCAAGCCATTTCAATATCCAACCATCAAGGCCCAGCATCAAGTATATTTATTTTATTTTGAAACAGTACAGTGACCTATGTAGTCAGGTCTTTGGATTTCATATGCTTTTATATGCTCTTAGCCCCTTTGCTTCTTTTTTCCCCTTTCTAATAGATTACTTGAGAGGACTGTTTTCCTGTTAATACTG
The DNA here is from genome assembly GCF_964165515.1 of Mesoplodon bidens. Taxonomy (NCBI): domain Eukaryota; kingdom Metazoa; phylum Chordata; class Mammalia; order Artiodactyla; family Ziphiidae; genus Mesoplodon; species Mesoplodon bidens. Next base: position 28,917,640 of record NC_138167.1, read on the forward strand.
TACTATTGTCCTAGAACTCTGTCTCCAAGATATATCAATGATAATAGATAAAATGTTCCTTATAATAATATGTATATATAGACACAGTTCAACTCTAATAATCGCATGCTTAGGAAAAAGCTAAGAAGCTGTCAACATTACAAATAGTTCAAACACATCTGGAGAAAAATCAGCCACTATAATGACAAAATACAAAATGTTCACAAAAGGTAAGGATATTACTTGGCACGACTAAGCTTTATCTCTGAAACAGATGATATGAAAGTTCAACTACTTCACAAGAACTGAAATCATCTATTTCATCAATATTCTGTAATGACTCATGGTTCTCCTGCAGATCATAAGAATTTACCAATATTAAATCCTGATTATTCCTGTTCTATAGGCACTTACTATCTACTTTTTGTATTAAAAACAATACCAGCGTTTCCAAGCCTCTTGAAAAGGCTATTTAAAAAAGAAACAAACGAACAAACAACATAGAGCAGTTTTTTTTAAGTTCTACCATAATTGGCTAAATATAAACATCAATCTTATATAATAAGATTATTATACAACTAAAATTTTCAGAATTAGTTTGGAATGGAACCTTACCATTTGGTCCATGTAGGAGGCAAAGCACCAAAAGGCATCTACTTCATTTTCCATCACATATAAAAGAGGGGAAAGTAAGTCACTCATTCCTTGCACATATCCTAAGAAGAACAGAAAAAACTAATCATATCTCTAAAAACCTAAGTTTTATGTATCCATTTGTGCATATCACCACCATTTCACTTAAAACTGCATCTTTTTTCTTGGTTTCAGAAACTGGTCGATACTGATGTTTGTAAACAATGAGGAGGAAATCTATCAATCAGGTGAGAAAGGTGAGTTGTTTTGTACCGAGATGTCAACAGATACATAACTGCTAGTATGTGTCTTAGTGTAGATATCATTATCAAGAGAGGGTAATATTATTAAAAAATAATGTGCAAAAGCATTATGATAAAGAAGAGGGGTGAAGGGAAACCCAGAGGAATATCAAATTTAATAATTAAAAAAAAAAAGTCAAAGGGAAGAAAGTTGCAAGGCCAGAGTAGTCAACCACCACCAAACTACGATGAATAAGCCCAGTAAAATAAGAACTAAAAAGGGTCCAACTGCTTTAGCAACCAGACATTGGTAATTTACCCAAAAGGAATCACAATAAAATTACCTCTTTTAAGTGGTTGTATTTATGTTCTCTCTTTTTTTTTCCTTTTGCTGTTACTCTAGACCCAACCAATGCTAGCAAATGGGCTTATTTAATCCAATCAATATTTTGTACCTAAAACTACCATCTTAACCACCTTTCTCTTGTGCTCTTATAATTTCTCATCATGACACTAATTTGCAGCCCTAGATTAAAAGAAACATTGGAAAGTTAAAGAATCAGGCCCCTCACTTAAAAAACAAACAAAAAATCTTAGTTTTGCTTTTCACCTGACCATGTCAAACATCTTATTTTTTAGTTCCATCTTATAAAATCCTCAATTTTCTTAATTGTTTTACAATTAGGTTTCAGACTTAAGATACAGATTCTTGAATCAACAAAAGGACAAGAGCTCTTACTAAGCCTTTTCACATACATATCATTCAACTTTGGTAACTTCTGTACATTCATTAAAGTTACATAGAGATTTTTTTCCCCAGTGATAGTTCGGGAAGTCTGTGGAAAACATACAGTCTTTTATTTGCAGAACCAACACTTACATTCTTATCATTCACCAATATCTGTGTGCAATGAAGCCATTTAAAACAGTATACATTTTTAAAAGGGAGGGGATATTTCTGCCTGCAGTTATACACAATTTTACATCACTCTTCCTATTCTGGAAGACAACTTTAAAAATGACCCCAGGAAGCATGTAAGCCAAAGTCTCTTGAGAAAACTCAGATTAAAAGTATAACAGAAAGAGACAGTTCACTTCAGGATCTCCTTACACATAAAAGTTTAGCTCTATCTGCTCTTAGCCTCTACCCTGTTGAAATGGAGCAGGATCCTACGGTCCTTGCCACCCACATCCTCAACCTGCCTTTTGTCTGTGGAAAAACTTTAGCCAAAGAATAAGTTTAATCAGAGAAGTGAGAAAATGCAGAAACAAAGGAAAACAGTCAAAGGAGACCAAATAATAATAGTTTAGTCATTAAGCACAGTCAAGGACCTTTAGTTCTTTTTTTTTTTTTTTTTTTTGCAGTACACGGGCCTCTCACTGTTGTGGCCTCTCCCGTTGCGGAGCACAGGCTCCGGACGCGCAGGCTCAGCGGCCATGGCTCACGGGCCCAGCCGCTCCACGGCATGTGGGATCTTCCCGGACCAGGGCACGAACCCGTGTCCCCTGCATCGGCAGGCGGACTCTCAACCACTGCGCCACCAGGGGAGCCCCTTTAGTTCCTTCTTAAGGGCTGTAGATAATATTCTGAGCCATATCCTGTGAGCTGTCTTAAAGATACTAAAACCCCCAGCAGGTGGAAGAAGTTAACTACATGATGACCAGGCTGCAGCCATGAGCTGCCACAATTCCGAGAACTGGCCTCAAAGAAATGGAAACAAACCGACCCTAGAACTGAAGATTAACTGTACCTAAAACGATCAAGATGATGCTGGTCAGACCACTGATGACCAATTTCAAGACAGTCAGAGCTGACTGTGCTGTTTCTGCACGTAGCCCCTCCCTCCGTCTATAACAGCTCTTGCCCACTGACTGTCAGTGGTGGGAGTCGGCCTCTGGACAGATGTCAGCCCTTACCACCCAAGCCCCGACCCCCACACTGACAGCATCCAAAGCAAAACAAACTTTCCCTTCCGTCAACCTGGCCTCTTTAGTGGCTTCTGAGCGATGAGCAGCCGGACCCCACTTTCAGTTATACTATCATCTACTGCTACGCCCAATCCCTCCCAACCTCACTGTGTCTACACTACGCCCTGCGGAAAAGTATGTCTCTACGCACGTTAGCACACACACAAAAAAACTTAGGTTCCCATGGCAGGTATCCAATTATTACAGTACCAAACAATGGAGTTACCAAGACATTTAGAGAAAAGTGCTAGAAAAAATGGCATATGACATGATATCTAAATGTAAGCATTTATACAAATTTATTGCAGATGTTTTTAAAATAGTACATACGACATGATTAACTCTGTGTCAACTTGAGTGGGCCACAGGATGCCCAGATGTCTGGTTAAACATTATTTCTGGGAGTAGCTGTGAAGGTGTTTCTAGAAGAGATTAGCATTTGAATTGGTGAACTGGTTAAAGCAGATGGCCCTCAGCAATGTGAGTAGGCGTCACCCAATCCACTGAGGACCTGAATAGAATAAAAAGACGGAGGAAGACTGAATTTGCTCTCTGCTTGGTTGGTTGAGCTGAGACAGCGCTTTGCCCTCAATGCTCCTGGTTCTCATGCCTTCAGACTCAGGATTAGCAACTACACCACTGGCTCTCCTGCTCTCAGGTCTTTAAACTACACCACCAGCTTTCTTGAGTCTCCACCTTATAGATGGCAGACTGTGGGACTTTTCAGTCTCCATAATCATCACATAAGCCAGTATCTTATAAGAAATCTTTCTTTTTCTTTACTTCTTTCCCTGACTAATACAACACTTTTAAGAAAGAATAAGTAGGTTAGAAGGAAGACTAGATTGTTATCATCAGAACTTTCCTACATGGCAATGACACAGTGAAAGCACTAACAAATATAAAGGCTAAACCAATTAAAGCATGAAGGAAATTTATGTGAATTCAACGAAGTGGAAAAGAGTACCACTTTCCTGGGTCTGACCACATATAGTCTGTAACAGAAATATTTCAAAGCATGCTGTTCGAAAGATTTACAAAGCACCTTTCCTCTGGGGGGGAAAAAGTGCTTTATTATAAAGTTATAATGAATAAAAATTTCTAAGAAGCTAATTTAATCCTTTAAGTCTTCAGCTTTCATACGGGATCACTACCATAAAGTTTTAATTAAAGCAAGCAGTCAAATTAATCTTCATATTCTTGTTGCTTTTAATCTATTTTATTTTATACATGATGTTCTTTGGGGTATGTCATGAGTTGTGGGTGTGGAATTAATGTACAAATTCCTTTTAATTAAAGAAAGATTAAAGCTGTTTAAATTAGCATTCAGTGATGCTCAGATTCTGCACTAGTGCTGACTGATGTACATCTTAATCAGCACTACTACAATTTCTGAGGTAGTTCCCCAAAATTATTTTCATAGCAAAGTTGTTTCAGTGTGGAGGTGTGAGAAATGAACTCCTTACCATCCTAGTGTACACATTCTTAAAGAGAAAAGAAAAATTTCATCTATATACAGGTCAACATTCCAGGTTAACTGAAGCTTATTCAGTTATTAGAGGATCAATTTAATTTTTTAAATCTTAAGAGGTGAAAATCATTTTTTTTTAACTAGACACTCTCCTGCCTTCTTACATACCACATTTTGAGTATAATTTAACCTTTTACTGCTTATTCAGGATCAGATTATGAACATACACTGTAAAAAAAAAAAAAAAGATACCTCCCATAGAAACAACTTAGATATGTCTGCATGTCTGCACTAACTAAAAATTACTCTTCCTTGAGTTCTTCTGGCTGCTTTTGTTAATTTTTATCTTCTTCCTCACTATTAATGAAACTATATTCAACACAAATACACCTACACCTCATCTATGGGCTAAGAAGCCAAACAACTCAATAGGAAAGAATCAACTATAAGAGTAAATTTACAGCCCGGATTACTCTGCTATGAGTAAAAAGCAAGAAATTTGGTCCAGTGCTTTATGAAAACTACCCTGGCTTCTCCCAAGGCCAGAGTTCTTAATAAAATCCCTGGGTATGTTTCAAATAACTTAAAGTATTTGACTGGAAAGAATGTGGGGTTAATATAGACAAACGGAAACAGCAATTTATCCAAATAGCTGGTCTGGGACTCAGTTCCTGAAAAAACTGAGCATTCAGGAACTCCTTCTGAGAATATGCATTAATTCCTATCTCAAAATTACCAACTGAGAGTACAGGGAAATGCCTCTTATTCCCTAGGATGACAGCCCTATTCTCCACAGTGGCTAAAAGAAACGAAAATGGCAATGGGTCAGGGTGCTGAATGTGTAGAGGTAAGAATGCCAGGCTGCAATAAAGACCTGGGTCTCTACCCCCAGTCCAATATTTACTACTTGTACAACCCTGAGTCACTGTCTAAATCAATATAACCTTACTTATAAAGTAGGGATTATTTTCCCACTTCTTCAAAAGGCTTCTAAGAGAATCAAAATTGAAATCAAAATTGAGTAAAAACAGCACTCTGTAACATGAGAAGCACTCTACTAATATTTTCAACAATCCACTTTGAGGCTCACTATACGTGTGATAGACAGGACTGGCTACATTTCACATTTTAAGAGAAATCTGTGATATTCAACTACTGTCACCAGAGGCTGATGCCTCAAGATCCACAACAGAGTTTACATCTTCCCCTAACTTACGTATAAGAATACAAAATGAATTCACATAGATACAAACAGTGAAGAAAATGTACCCATAATTCAAGTTTCATTTGGATTTAATATGACAAATACCCAATTACCTGCCCCAAAAGATGTATCAAGCTCTATTAAGGTAATCTGGAAAACATCTACTTTCACTATCCTCTACTTGGGAGTCACTAACATCAGTAGGTAACGCAAACTTTTCCATTCTTTATACTTATTTAAAGGTTGATGCTTAGGGATTTTATTGGTCCTTTAAAGAAACAGCTCAAGTTCTCTTGTCCCTTAAAATATTGGTTCCTTAGGCTTTCTATCCCTTAGCATCACTTCCCCACACAATCCCCCACTCCCACCACCAAGCCCAGTCTTTCCAACCTATTCTTGGTAGAAAACAGACTAACCAAGAAAAGAGAGCAAAGCTCCACACGCCCTAGATAATTATCTACACCATTTGTCTATAATATCAAATCAGCATTTTTCTTCACAAAGGATAAAGCCTATCAAAAAAAAGGTTCCCAAACTTTCTCAATTCACAGTACCCTTAGAGCCTCAGGAAGTGTTTTCCAAGGCATCCCTAGGCTCAAAAGTATTACTAACAATTTCCATTTATTAAACAGATCCAAACAACTTAATTAATATTTATATCCTCTTTAACTTAGCACCTGTTGGGCACTACACTACTCAAACCTTGGAATCCAACTGGATACCACCATCCTCATCTATTTTCACACAGTACTTGCTTATCATAGCAAGGCCAAAAACTCTGCTTTGTAAAGATGTAACTTCATCAGAAGGAGTCTGGTGATCTAATGATGAAACCCTGAACTACTCCAGCTAGTAGTTAGAGCAGTGTCCTACAGATGTCACTATATTTCCCTCAAATATTTAAAATATCCCACACTGTCCCCATGAGTTTGCTGCAGCAACCCAGTGCTCCTTGGTGCACAATTTGGGAACCACAGCCTTTTAAGTTTCCAGTCCCCTGTGGAACACCCCTATAAAAACTAGGCCACAGAACTATTTACATGTGCCTAACAGGTTAATAAATTTAAATTCTAAAATAAACATACATAATATCTTTAAATTAGGATGTTAGAGGAGAACTTACCTAAATCAAAATCATACATACAGTAGGTCATCAAAATGTCATGAAGCAAAATCAACCCTGGATTATCTTGGCCTTCATAAAACTTGTTTGTTCGATCTGTTCTGTTAACATCTTTTTCTGAGGAAGAAAATCATCACATATTTGAAAACCTTTAGAATAACAGATTTTTATAAAGCTCACATCTTACAAGTACAGAGTTATTCTTCTTGTTATTAATCTTACTCTCCTGCCAAGCTTTTAAAATGAAAAAAAAATTCATCAAATTCCATTTCAGATATGCAATAAAGTACCATTTTGGAATTTTTTTCCAAAGTCAGTCAACCTCCTCTTGGGTATATTTTTAAATATTTTTCAATTTTTATCTAAACATAGAAATCTTTTAATTGAATAGCAGGAAATACATTCAATTAATTAAAACCAACATCAAGTAATAGTTCACATTAGTTAGCAATAAAAATGCCAGTCATGCGCTTCCCTGGTGGCCCAGTGGTTAAGAATCTACCTGCCAGTGCAGGAGACATGGGTTTGAGCCCTGGTCCAGGAAGATCCCACATGCCGCAGAGCAACTAAGCCCGTGCGCCACAACTATTGAGCCTGCACTCTAGAGCCCGCGAGCCACAACTACTGAAGCCTGAGTGCCTAGAGCCTGTGCTCTGCAACAACAGAAGCCACCGTAATGAGAAGCCCGGGCACTGCAACAAAGAGTAGCCCCTGCTCACTGCAACTAGAGAAAGCCTGTACAGCAATGAAGACCCAAAGCAGCCAAAAATAAATAAATAAAATAAATTTATTTATATATAAAAAAATGCCAGTCATGAATACATGTGATTGGCAGTATTATTTGAAAACAGTAATGAAAAAAGTTACTATGCAATCAAGTGTAATCAAAGAGATTTGTTTCATTCATAATTGTTTCATTCATTATGAGAAGTACTGTCAACTTCTTTGTCATGTTCCATAATCATCTTCAGGACAAATTACTTCTTCATTCTCATATAGACATTATTCAGTTTACATATAAAATAAATAAATAAATAGTTTACATATAAAATAAGCAATCTATTTTAAGTTTGAAAAAAAAAAGAAAATCCACATTTTTCTGGAAATGATTTTAAGACATTAAAAACAGTTTTAGAAACATCACCAGGAGTGTATCTCAAGTTATACTGACAATTCAATTAACAAACACTGATACCTGCTAGATGCATCTTGTGAAAGACTTTACAACTAAAAAGGCATTCCCCAAACTTCAATCCCTCAGTAAATTACGAAAAAATAACTTAAAGAAATTTAGAGTGATTAATTTACTCTATAATCAATTTTGTTTAAAAGTTATAACTGTCCTCTCCCCCCATTAAACTGAATAATCTGAAAACATTCTCAATAATTGTTGTGAAGAGATGAGGAGGTATTTTACAACAAAGCAAAATCTAACATGACATGAGTTTAGATTCTATAAGAGCATTTTAAAAATCAGCAGGACAATTTTCTAGCTTTTTGTTAAGCTACCTTAAAATAGCTTAATAAATATAAATATAGCATATATCTACAGAACTGTGAATATATTTTTCAAACAAGGAAAAGCAATACCAAAAAAATCATGCTATAAATGTCAAATTTTATTTAAAAACACCAAAATGTTTCATTCTCATATCATAGCTGATAGAGGTACATGATAAGTTATTTTTTATTAACTCAAGCACAATTTATATAGTCATAATGCCAATATAGAATATCTGCCTTAATAGGTGTTTTAAACACAGTAAAAAGTTATTTGTGCCCTCATGAACTATCTGTCTCTCTTTCCTCTTGTATAGTTATTTAGTACTGACATGCCAGGCAGAAAACAAAAAGGTATCAACAATGATATAAAGGGACTTCCCTGGTGGTGCAGTGTTTAAGAATCCGCCTGCCAATGCAGGGGACAAGGGTTCGATCCCTGGTCCAGGAAGATCCCACATGCTGTGGAGCAACTAAGCCCGTGCGCCACAACTACTGAGCCTGTGCTCTAGAACCAGGAAGACACGACTACTGAAGCCCATGCGCCTAGAGCCCGTGCTCCGCAACAAGAGAAGCCACAGCACTGAGAAGCCCGTGCACCGCAATGAAGAGTAGACCCCGCTCGCCGCAACCAGAGAAAGCCCGCGCACAGCAACAAAGACCCAACGCAGCCAAAAATAAATTTTAAAAAAATCTTAATAAGTGAAGTAATATTTCTAGAAACTATTCCTAGAAAGAAAAGGAGCACTGAAATTTTTTAAAGGTCTTTATTAAATCCAACTCTCTATCTAACTTGACGTAGCTAAAAAAGACTGAAGAAAAGCACAACCATGCTGACGGATACATTTTATATTCACTATCACTAACCTCAAGCGGATCCTTAATGCTGCCTGGCAATCATGCTCTATTTCCCTCAGCATTCCCTCTCTCTTTTCATATAGCTGTTTTACATCTTCTCCTCTCTCCTCAAGCCTCCAACATGTTATCTTCTCCCACACCTTAGCTCTGAGCATCTTGCTTCCTATTTCTGAGAAAACAGAAGTTATCCAAAGAGAACTTCCACAGATGCCCACTATTTTAACCACATAACTGCACTTGTACCCAAAGTCTCCCTTCTCTCCTATCATTATACATGAGCTTCCATGATTGTGGCTACAATCAAATACCTCCTCTTGTGCATGAAATCCATGTCCTATTGGCTACTCAAGGACACTGCTCTAGTTAATTCTTGCCTCCTTTTCTAGTTTCACAAGTTTTTCCTCCTACCGGACCATTACCACCCAGCATTCAACCATACCATTGTTTCTCTCATCATCATAAAAAACTTTCTTAACCTCACTTTTCCCTCTAACTGCTGCCCCATTTTCTCCCCAACTGTTTACAGCAAAACTTCTTGAAAGAGCTGTATACATTGTTTCCATGTCCTCTACTCCCATTCCCTCTTGAACTCACTCTAGTCAGGCTGTTACATCCACCACTCCACCAAAACTCCTTTTTAATCACAATCTTCAGTGATCTCCTTATTACTCTGTTCAACAGTCAATCCGAGTTTTCATTTTACTTGACATCCCAGTCACTCCTTCTTGAAATACTTTCTTCACTTGACTTCAGGACAAACTCTCATGTTTTCTCTCCTTTTTCTCTGGTTCTTTTCTCAGTCTCTTTTCCTAATTGTTCCTACTTGTAAGTTAAAGTGCCTGAGGGCTCAAGTTATCAGACCTCTTCTTTTCTAAATGCACTCGCTCCCTTGGCAATTTCATCTAGTCTCCTACCATCTATATGTTGATAACAGCTCTAAATTTCTATCCCCAGCCCTTAGCTCTCCTCTGAATTCCAGCCCTATATATCCACTTCCTACTCTTAAGGACATTCAATAGGCTTTCTCAAACTTAATATGTCCAAAACTAAACTCCAAATATTCCCCTCCAAACTTGCTTCTCTCATAGTTTTCCCTGTCATAAAAAACAGCAACTCTATACCTCCAGTCGCTCACCTTAAAAACTCTGTCATTCTTGAGTATTTGCTTCTCTTGTCTGACACTGATGTATCTGTTAAACCTCCAAAATACATGAAGAAACCAACACTGAGATCTCCCACCCACTCACTCCACCCCCTACCCTGACTCACTCCACTCTAGCCACACCGGTCTCCTTGCTCTTCTTCTAACATGTGGAGGTCCTAAAGCAGAAACAAGTCTAGACCATGCTGTTCCCCTCTGCCCAAAATGTCCTTCACCCAGATAGTGGTAGAGCATACACCCTCTGCTTCTTTAAGTCTCTATTCAAATTTCACTCAAGCGCTAGCCACCTGGCTCAAGCAACCATCATCTCTCATCTAAATTACAGCAATAGCCTCAAATGGTCTTTCTACTTTCACCTTGCCCCCCAGAGCTATTCTCCATATAGTAGCCAGAGTGATTTGCTAAAAACAAGTCAGATTAGGTTACTCTTCAGCTCAAAATCTTCCACTGGCTTCCCATCTCTCTCATAGTAGAAGTTCAAGTCTTTACAATACACTACAAGGCTCTATGTGATCTGTACCTATGCCTCCACTGTTTCTTCTCTGACCTCATCAGTTTCTATACTCTACCCCAACTCACTCCAGCCACACCTCCCAGCTGTACTTCAAACATGCAGAGACGCTGGAATGTAATGTAAACAAGTCTAACACGTGTTGTTCCTTTCTGCTTGGAATGCCCATCACCTAGATATCTGCATGGCTCACTCATTCCCCTTTTCAAGTTTCTACTCAAATATAACATCCTCAGTAAAAGCCTTCTCTCGTCACCAAGTTAAACCTGCAACATCACACATTAAATTTCCTAACCATCTTCCCTGCCTCATTTTTCTTATTTAGCACTTATCACTAATATACCACAGATATTACTTATATTGTTTACTGTCTGCTCTTCCCCACAAGAATTTTGTCTGTTTTGTTCACTGATGAATTCCCAGTGCCTAAAGGAGAGCCTCGTATATAATATGCACTAAGTAAATATTTATTAAATGAATGAAAATATGATTAAAATAATCAATGTGATTTCCAAAAAGACCCCTGGTGACTCTAACATGCAGCCAAAGTTAGGAAACAGCGCTCTAAAGACTTGGATTCCTGGGCCTTCTTATCTACCTCTTTTTTCCCTAGGTGACATCATCTATTCCCATGGATGTTTATATTGATAATACCCAAATTTATATATCCTACCCAGACTACTCCAGATTATTCAACTAGCTACTTGACATTCCATTTGTATATCTCACCTTACGATATATGTATATATATAACATCTAATTCAATTTCACTATACCTCAGGCGTCTCAGTAAGTAGCACCACCAAATGACCAATTTCTCAAGCCAAGAAATGTAGTCCCATCCCTGATTTCTCTTTCCCCTTCATAACCCACATTTAATACATCAGAAAGTCTTATCAATTTTATCACCAAAATATAACTTGAATCCATCTACTTCTCTACATCTCCACCACCACCATCTCTTGCTTTGGAGTCATTCCTACTAATTGGTCTCCCTGTTCCTACTCTTACCTTGATTCAATCCAATTTCCACAGAGCAGAAAAAATGACTTTAAAATATAATGATCTTACTTAAAATACTCCAATAGTTCCTCTTCATACTTAACAGTCAACTTCTTGGCATGATCCAAAATACACAGCTTATCTGTGTATTTTTTTTTCAATACAGAGAATTTATACCAAAACAAACAAACAAAAAAACAGCAACAAAAAGCTTTTGGTAATTTTTCCTGAAGAATACTTTTGGGAAAAAATATTACAGGAAAAAAATGTTTTAAAATGAATGTATATATACTTCTATTAGTAGAAAGCACAGTATAGTTGAAAGGCCACTTAATAATCAGATCTGATTATGAAGGAGTCTACGCTATGGAACTAACTAGATAGACGACTTAAGACAATTTACTAACCTTTTCTGAGCTTCAAGTTTATTATCTGCTAAAACTGAGAAAATTGGACTTAATTTTGTCTCAATTCAAATTATAAAATGGGCATATAAAACATCTAAATTTTTCTTCCAATCTCATGGAAACAGTGAAAATAGGACACAAGAAAGATTGAGATCAGAGTCATCACTGCTGTTGCTTGACAAAAAGGAAAGAGAGTATGGAATGTGGAAGGAAAAGGCTTAAAATACTGGATTAGTTTATCTCTAAGATCTCTTTAAGCCCAATACTTCCAAGCAGGAAGAAACAGTCCATTACCATTTTCCCTACTGAAACAGAAAATAACAGGAGGTTTCAGTTGGAAACTTCAGATGACCCCATGCCTCAAGATCCCCAACCTTTTGTCTTAACCAGAGGAAGGACATAGTTTATTCTGGTCTAATTTATTTTTCAGGAAAAAAAGTTATTTTTCTACTGAAAATTGAAATTTGTCTTTATGTCTACACAAAAGCTGCCAAATCACTCAGTTATGTTAGGATTTCTAACTATGATTTACAGAATTTTTTCTTCCATAAGATGGTGGTGATGACCGTGGTGATAAAAACACCCCTCTATCTTTATTTATAAAGCTATAGATATACAAAACCAAATACAGTATAAGAATTTTACAAATAAGTTCCACTACTATCAAAAACTATCCTAAAATTATATGGAGGCTATGTAAAATACTTAACAGCGTTAATACTGGGTACTGCCCTTATTAACCATGTGACTTGGACAAATCATTTATGCTCTCAATGCTTCAATTTTCTTATCTGTTTAATGAAGGTTATCAGGTAGACATACACAGCAGTAATTATGCATACCTTCAGTAACTTATGCCAACCTGGCCTTTATCATAAGAGCCAGGCAACCCAGTAACTATTTAGTAATAAGTCTAATTCTTTTAAAGTAAAATTCTATCAAGTATCTCTTTTTTAGAGAATAGATATTCCCAGGTAAATAGTTACTCAATTCTTAAATACTGATAAAAAATTTACTATCTGGAGTCATTTATTTAATTAAAAATAAAATATATGCATATTAAGAGAAGGTCTGGAGGGATATAAACCAAAGCCTCTTAACCATAGTTGTTATCTTTGAATGACAGAAACAACATTTTTATTTTCTTCTTTTTGCTCATCTATAGTTTCTAATTTTTCTATAATAAACACAAGATGTTTCTATAAAGGGGAATACAATAATTTCTTAATGAAAATTAACAACTAAGGTTAAACACTTCTTTTTTAATTCATGTTTTAGAACTCAAAATGAAATATATCAGTATTTATACTGACTGAACTCATATTCCTATTGGGAGAGGAACGACCAAGAATATTAAACACACATTTTAATGTACTTTCCATTCTGATTTCTTTTTTTTTAACTGAAGTATAGTTGATTTACAGTATCACATTAGTTTCAGGTATATAACATAACATAGTGATAAAATTTTTATATATTACACTCCATTTAAAGTTACTACAAAATAACAGCTATATTTCTCTGTGCTGTACAATGTATCCTTGTTGCTTATCTATTTTATACATGGTAGTTTGTGTCTCTTAGTTCCCTACCCCTATCTTGGCCCACCTCTCTTCCCTCTCTCCACTGATAAACACTAGTTTGTTTTCTATATCTATTAGTCTGTTTCTGTTTTGTCACACACATTTGTTCATTGTATTTTTTTATATTCCATATATAATCGATAACAGAGTATTCGTCTTTCTCCATCTGACTTATTTCACCAAGCGTAATACTCTCTAGGTCTATTCACTTTGTTGCAAATGGGAGAATTTCATTCTTTTTTATGGCTAATATTCCGCTGTGTGTGTGTGCACGCGCGCGTGTGCACGCACATACCACATCTTTACCAATTCAGTTGTTGTTGATGGACACTTAGGTTGCTTCCATATCTTGGCAATTGTAAATAATGCTGCTATGAACATTGGGGTGCATGTATCTTTTCAAATTAGTGTTTTCATTTTCTTCAGATATACATCCAGAAGTGGAATTGCTGGATCATACGGTAGTTCTATTTTCAGTTTTTTGAGGGACCTCCATACTGTTTTCCATAGTGGCTGCACCAATTTACATTCCCACCAACAGTGTACAAGGGTTCCCTTTTCTCCACATCCTCACCAACATTTGTTAGTTGTGGTCTTTTTGATGATAGCCTGTCAGGTATGAGGTAGTATCACACTGTGGCTTTGATTTGCATTTCTCTAATGGTTAGCAATGTTAAGCATCTTTTCACGTGCCTGTTGGCCATCTGTATGTCTTCTTTGGAAAAATGTCTACTCAGGTCTTCTGCCCATTTTTTAATTGGCTGCCTGCTTTTTTTGAGCTGTTTATATATTTTGGATATTAACCACTTATCGATCCCATCATTTACAAATATTTTCTCCCATTCAGTAGGTTGTCTTTTCATTTTGTCAATGGTTTCCTTTGCTGTGCAAAAGCTTTCAAGTTTAATTAGTCCCACTTGTTTATTTTTCCTTTAGTTTCCTTTGCCTTAGGAGACAGATTCAAAATTATTGCTACAATTTATGTCAAAGAGTACTCTGCTTATGTTCTCTTCTAGGAATTTTTATGATTTCACACCTTACATTTAGGTATTTAATCCATTTTGAGTTTATTTTTGTATATGCTACGAGGAAATGTTCTAATCTCATTGTTTTATACGTAGCTCTCCAGTTTTCCCAGCACCATTTATTGAAGAGACTGTCTTTTCTCCATTGTATATTCTTGCCTTCTTTGTTGTAGATTAACTGACCGTAAGTGCATGGGTTTGTTTCTGGGCTCTCTATACTGTTCCACTGATCTACGTGTCTGTGTCTGTGCCAGTACCATGCTGTTTCAATAACTGTAGCTTTGTAGTATAGTCTAAAGTCAGAGAGCATAATACCTCCAGCTTTATTCTTTTTTCTCAAGATTGCTTTGGCATTTTGGGGTCTTCTGTAGTTCCACATTAATTTTAGGATTATTTGTTCTAGTTTTGTGAAAAAATGTCATACATTTTCAACCTCTTCTCACTCTCTCCTCCTTCTGGGACCCCCATAATGCAAATGTTGGTATACTTCATGTTGCCCCAGTGGTCTCTTAAATTGTTCTCATTTTTTAAATTTGTTTTTCTTTTTGCTGTTCTGATTGGATGATTTCCATTATCCTATCTTCCAGACCACTTATGTGTTCTTCTATATCAGCCAGTCTGCTATTAATTCCTTCTAGGGTGTTTTTCATTTCAGTCACTGTATTCTTCAGTTCTGATTCTTTTTTTATATTTTCTAGCTCTGTGTTAAAATTCTCACTATGTTCATCTATTACTTTCCTTACTGCAGTTAGCATTCTTATTACTAATACTTTGAATTCTTTATCTGGTAAATTGTTTATTTCTATTTCATGACTATTTTCAGGGGTTCTCTCTTACTCTTTCGACTGAGACAAATTCCTGTGTTTTCTCATTTTGCTTAACTTTCACCTAATTTCATAGAGAAATCGTTTAAGGGTGTCATTATGTGGGAGAATCCCTATAGAGTTAGCGTGTGCCCAGTGGCTTTGGAGGGAGAGCTGGATTTGACTTGAACACAGGTCACATCTTTCCTGAGAGCATGCTGGTAGCTATCACCTTGGTAGGAGGTGTGGTTGGAGATGAAGGGCCTAGGGCCAGAGCCAGGTGTGACCTGGGGCTTCCCGTCTGCTTGGTGGCTGTCACCTCCCTTTCAGGGCCAGGGCCAGGTCCAAGCTCGCTTCCTTCCCTCTGAGTGTGCACCCCCATGTATCTCCTGCACCAGAGACAGTGCTGGAACAGGAAGGGCTGGTGTGGGCATTCCGAGTGTGTAGGGGCATGGGCTACGGTGGTCCAGCAAGGGTCAGACATTCACACTGCTTCTGATGTTCTGCCTGTGTAAGTGCCAGTAATGGCTGTCCCCACCCTGCTCATATGCTGCTTCAGGTCTGAGCTGCTTCTGTGTCTCACAGCCGATCTCCCAAGCGGGGCTGGGGTGTTTGCTTAGCTCAAGCCAGGGTGTGCACTGGGGCGATCACAGGAAACCAACCAGCCACTTGTACAGTCTTCAATCCACCCCCTCCACCCTGCCTCAGGAGCAAGAAAGCATGTGCACATTCCTCAAGAGCAGAGTCCAGGCTTCCCACAGCCCTCCTGTTAGTCTCACAGCCCTCCAACCAGCCAAGAGGGCTTGTCTTCCCTCTGCTGGACCCCAGGACTGGGGTGTCCAATATGTGGCTCAGACCATTCATTCCCCAAGGAGGCTCTCCACCCATGTAATCTCCCTTTTCCTCTGAGTCCCCTCCCAGGGACACAGGTCCCCACCTCATCACCTCTCTTTCCTTCCCACTCAGTATCATGTGTTATCTTTCTTACTGTACAGGAGTCTTTTTGCCAGTCTCCAGTTAGTTTTCAGTGAGAATTGTTCCACATGTAGATGATTTTTGATGTGTTTGTGGCGGAAGGTGAGCTCTGCATCCTCTACTCCACCATCTTGATCTCCTCCTCTCTGAGAGAAAGTTTTACAACTTTTATTATCTGGCCCAAGTTCACAACAATGTCAGCTTTCTTGGAGGGCTAGAGAGCCAGATAGAGGCTTTGCAGCTAGAAAGAGTGCCCAAATCACATTCTGAAGGCTGCCCTAGGAGGTTCTAGGTATTTTCGTGGTAAGAATCTTTGCCACCAGCCTCTGATTTTTCATTTGGGCCCTAACTCTGTAGTATATACCTGCATTTCTTAAATCGTATCAACACTTTCATGCAACCCTCATGCATTGTCAAAATTAAGAAAAAATTACCAATAAGACTTCTATAATCTCTTAACCTCGAATTTCTCTTCTCCTGTTCCTCGCTGACAGACTTCCACTGTAGTTTCATTCTGAAGTATTCATCACTATAGAAAACAATTTTATACCAAAAAAGGTTATTCGAACACCTAAAAAACAAATTTAATGTATCAAAGCATTTATGGTGCTAGTGAGACATAAATTTATAAATATGATAGTGAAATGTTTGAAGTTATAATCAAAGGAAAAATAAAATAAACTTATACATGTCATAAACTTTATTTAAACTACTAGAATAATTTAGGTACGATTTTAAGGAAACATTTACTTCAGTCCTTAATATCAGACCTAAAATTATTCCAGTCATTAAATACTTTAGCCACTAAAGTTTCTGAATAATTACAAATACAAACCTATGAGATTTTTTGTTTTTTAATGTGACATAAGAGTAACATTTTCCAACCAGTTTACTACAGAAACTTGTTGATGTGAAAATGTCTTAGAAGG
Source organism: Mesoplodon bidens (assembly GCF_964165515.1). Classification (NCBI taxonomy): domain Eukaryota; kingdom Metazoa; phylum Chordata; class Mammalia; order Artiodactyla; family Ziphiidae; genus Mesoplodon; species Mesoplodon bidens. The sequence goes on from NC_138167.1 coordinate 28,935,015, forward strand.
ACTGGCAAACATGTTGAAAAGAGAAAGGACTGTCTGAGTTTGAATATACACATAATGATTGAAAGTGAGCTTTAAATAAAAGGTTAGACTGACAAACTGGGAATAAGTATACCTGGGAAGTTGGTCTGTTTCTTTTCAAGTCTGATAATTACTTAAAAATAGAAACACATTTCCAAAAAAAAGGCCAGTTTATGTTATAAGAGCACCAGGAAAATAACTTAAAGGTAATTAACCTAAATAGCAAATACACTTATGAGCCATTTTTATAATTTCATAATAAATTGTAAAAATGAATCAAGATGAGATATATTTAAAAATCTATATCTTAGTATGCTTAAAATGTTTATACAAGGGGACTAGAATTTTTTTACCATCATTCTACATATTCACCAATGTAACTGCAATGAAGTCCCTCTAATAAGTGTTTCTGGTTTGAAATTAACTACAGTGTTCACAATATTTAAATTAAAAAGATGAAAATAAAAATATGTTCCCTTACCCTAGTCTATTCCACTTTATATGGGTGAGTTACTTGGATTTCTTTACTGAGCACACAAAAGACCATTACTTACGTTTTTTGTTTTTGTAATTGAGTTCTTTCCTCTTTGGTACTGTCCCAAGGAAAATAACCCAGAAGAAATTTCCATGCTTGTTTTCTCAATACATGACTAAGTCCCTGAAGAAAACATGCATATTAAACACATTTGTAAAAAATGAATGCAATACTAAGTTCACAAAACTCATACATAAACAGAAAAACTACTATTTAAGAGATAGTTTTATATAGGCATACGTCATTTTATTGCACTTTGCTTTACTGCACTTCTCAGGTATTGCATGTTTTATTAAATTGAAGGTTTGTGACAACCCTGTACCAAACAAGTCTACCAGTGCCATTTTTATAACAGCGTTTGCTCACTTCATGTCTCCACGTCAGTTTGGTAATTCTTGCAATATTTCAAACTTTTTCTTTACTATCGTATTTGATGTGGTGATCTGTGATCGGTGATCTTTGATGTTATTATTATTTTTTTGGTTTTTTATTTTTTTAATTAAAATACATATGCTGTTTTCTTAGACATGACGCTATTTCTCACTTAATAGACTTAATACAGTATAGTGCAAACATAATTTCCATATCCACTGGGAAATCAAAAAATGTGTGAGTGACTCGCTTATTTGCAATATTCACTTTACTGCAGTAGTCTGTAACCGAACCCACAATACCTCCGAGGTATGCCTGTACATAAAAATAACTCAATTCAGTAAAAACTACCTTGTTTTTGACTTCTAGATTCTGAAGATGTAAGCAGCTGCCAGAAAGCGTAAACAACGAAGAGTAGACTGTATAGCAGACAGTGGAACTGATTAGTCTTTCTAAACCCAATCCTTACTAGGTAAGGGAACTACCATTGAGAAACACAAATGCCTCCTTCATGTAATGCACAGAACTTCAAGTAAGAAAGAATACCCTTCCATAGGCTTAGTGGTATATCCCTCCAACCCAACCCTCGGGGACATCACAAACACCTCACTCTGTCCTACACGGATTTTAAGGCAACACTCATCAAAAAGGAGTTCATCTCTCCCACCTCCCAAAAGAAAACAAAAACTTGAATACCAACAGTTTAATATACTGAAGTAATTACCCCTCTAAATATCATCTGCTTCATATTATCTACATTTAGAATTCTTCCTTCGGAATCAATGTTCTTAGTCCATTCTTCCAATGATACTGGCTCTCTCCTTTGAACAACAGGTCGTTCGCCCAAATCAATCTAAAATAAAAAGATAAGCAATAAAGAGTACACCTTTAACAAGTGAAATGAAATCAAGGTATATAGAAACTAAAACTAAAATACTATTACTCAGACATAAGTTCTAACATTTCTAATATTTTTCCTTAGTTTCCAATGTTTAGTTTATAAACTGCAATAGCATTCCATACATTTTACCCTCCTACTAAACACACAAATAACTGGGTTATAAATTCAGAAACAAAAAAACATTTGTTGTTTTGGGTTTCAATTACATAAGTACGGAACATTCAACATGTAAATTCTAAAAGAGACCCTTCACACTAAATGGTATGCCGTATTATTTAAAGAGTATTATTCCATTAATCATATTTAAAATTAGCTTTTCTTCCAATCTAAAATTTGTAGCTCTCAGAATTGATTCATGATCCATTAGCTCTACTTGGCATTTTCTACAGGTTTTCATTCAATTAACAGATGTTGGTAATTTTAAAATGCCATTTGCAAGATAAGCCCTTTAATTAAGTACTACAATTTAGATATTTTATTATGTTCTAACTATATGCAGCCTAGAATTGTAGCAAATTCAAGTCTTGTTGAGCATATATAAAGATTTGCCATAATTCAAGGCCAAAATCCATCTTACTTAAAAAAGAAAAGATTCACATAAGAATAAAAGCCCACGAGTAGTGTCCTGACTAGCTGCCTGTGCAGTGTCTGAGAAAACAAAAATTAGGAACAGAACTAGGGGCAACATGCAAGGCTTACTATTTACTCACTGCTATACACTCAATGAAACAAAAACCTGTTCATTACTATCAAAAGGTAATCAAAGAAAAGAGATCCAACACTGATGAACAGAGAAGTGTAAGTAGTAGTTGATGAAGAAGAAACCAGGAATTTGGTGGCACGACAAGCATTAGTTGTTAGATATATTAGTGAGCAAAAGTTATGAAGGATTGTGAGAAAGAGGCAGGTACGACCAAAATTGAGTTTCTATTTCTATAACATTCAGTACACTTTAAAAAGCATTTCTCCTGCTAAAATACAAGAGCTATATTAATATAAACCCCACTCACTCTTGTGATGACTTCAAATCCTGGTTCTTCTTGCTGATTTATCTTCAAACCTGGAATAGCATCACTAAGAAAATCTGCCATCTCTGAAGGTGGTCGTTGATGTGCAGAAGGATCGCTGCCTCTTAAACTATCAAAAATGTAGTTTGTGACTTTGGAAAATCCTACCATAGTGGCTGTATAAGGGTCCTTTTTAATCTTCTATGCAGTAGAAAGAAAAATATTGGCAAAATTAATTCAGATAAAGAATAAAAATACCTCATGACAGGCAAAAGGGCAAAGATTTTTAAAGGGGGGAGATCAGAACTAAAACAGAGCATTCTAAGATTATTTTAAAATTTTATTTTTTTCTGGGAAGAAAAATTTAAATTTTCTAAGCCAATTTTTTTCATTTGGTTAAAATAGTACATTAAATAGCAAGCTAATGCTACTGATTGAATTGCAGATAAACACATGATTTGCAGGCTTCATTCAATCTGCACACACCAGAAATATCTGCAGTGCTTACTTTCCACTGATGGACGGCCCACAACAGCTTTCTTCTCTCTAACAGTCCTGCCTTCACAGAAAAAAATATTTCCTGAAGTGGGTAGTACCACACTAGTCTAACACAAAATATTTGATAGCTAAGTTTAAACGCTCACAATATTTAAATATTAGCTGACATTTTAATCTAATTATATAACTGGTGAATCATGCCAACAAGAGTAATTTGTTCTGGACAATGCTGTCCTAGAAAACAGTAAAAATGTTTTTCTACTGCTAGAGTTACTTTTAAATCCCAAACTGCCTGCTTATTCATATTTAGCAAAAATAGTTACTTCTTAAGGGTCTATCTTTAAAATGATTATTTTCACAATAAGAAAAACAGTTCCCTCACTTTTTATTTTAATCAGTATTTAGCTCTTTTGTCCTCCTTCCTAAAAAGTTCCCTCTTTATCTTCAGAACCAAAAAGAGATACCATGTGGAACAAAGAAGCACTCAAACATTTGTTGAATGAATAAGTGAATAAATGAATGAGTAAACAAAAATGTCATTAGTTTACATAGCAACCTGAGTGAAAAATAAATTATCTTTATTTCTGCCTGTGTTAAGGGCACATTTTTAGCCAAATGCAAGAATATACCCGAATACTTTAAGAGGAATTAGACTAAACTGACCCCAAATGAACCAACTTAAAACATAAAATAAAAATTCAAACCAGATTTTTGCATCAGCTTATCACTGATTAATTCGAAGTGGCTTACCCAGTGATTTTTCACCTAATCAGTGCAAGCGATGATAATAAAAATCTGATGTCCAATTTCAATTATGATAAAGGGGAAAATTGCTGTAAGAGTAATTAAGAACCAAGGAAGCTTCTGAGTCTTACAAATAATATGACACATATTATTCTTTCTATAAAATTACAGGGAATAGTTCCATAAGGTTTACACATGCAGAGGCACTTGCCTCATTCTGTATAATCTCTGAGAAAGTGAGAGGTAGGATGCATATAAAATAATGGGGTCAGACAAACAGATTAATATAATATAGACTAAAGAAACATACTTGTATTATACCATATGCTGGTTCATCAAGAAGATTTTCAAAAGACTGTGAAAGACTCTTATTGTGACAATTCACAAGAAGTGTTCTTTTGTCCTGCGGAGATCTGTAATAAAAAGAAGGGATTTGTAGAAAACAGTAGCACTCTGCATCAATGACTACCTAAATAATTACTAATGCAGTTATTTTTCCGTAACAACAACAACAAAAAACCTTAAATGTCCAGTTCTAGAACTGTTTCCCATTAATTCAATATTAGCAAGTACTTAGTAACTATCTTGAGTTCCAAAACTACATGAAACATTAAATATTAAATTAACAAATATAAAAGGGATGAAGTATATTTTTATTCTAGGTAAAGCCAAGAGGACTAAATTACAATGAACCCAAACTTTTGTTTAGAATTATAGTAGAAAATTCTTACAAATATATCTTCCATTATAAGAATATATCTTCTCTTATAAAGAAAGTTGAAACACACTTTAGGATTCATCAGTATATATAATATGTACACTACAGGAAAATGTCCTATTTTGAAATGGTTTCCAACTTCACTCCACAGCTTGGTAGTACTGCAATATAAGATGTTAAAAATACAAGATACAATGTCTTAATTATTTGTTAAAGATCATTAATTATGCTAACCATTATTATAAACACACATGGTTGTAATGTACAGTTCAGGTACAGTATATTTTTAGTTCTTGCTTATTGAGCTCCAGATATGTTTTTTTCCACACTTCCTAATAACTACAGAATAAACAAAATGCTTTCCAAATAGACATCTAATTTGAAGTAATCAAATGAATTATCCAGTCTTTTTTCTGTTCAAAAAGTTTTATAATTTAGTAAGTCAGCTGTAATAAATCCACAACTTTTGTGTTTAAAAACAAAAATTAAATGCATTATTTTGCTGCTATCTACTTCTAGTTTATTATAAATGTTTGAGATAAGAACTTTAATAACAGTTATCTCTTCTCAATTCTAACATAACAGGATGCAACAGCAATGCTGGGGGGATATGAAATCCAAAACAGGATCTTATTCTTACTTAGAAACAGCACTCGATCATTGAAGACAACAGTAGCTGAATAAGCCCCTTAGCTTCTTAAAAGAGCTAAGGTTGAGTCATTTGAAGTAGGAAGAAAATAACTTTTTAAAGTTCAATTTTCATTAATCACCATTTTTCTGAACATCTTCTGGGGGTCCTGCTTAACATGAAAACCTATAGGTTCTCACAAGGCATTTCTTAATGATAGGTCAACCTGTAAACATAGCACCAGAAAAAGAAAAGTAACTAGTATAGAAACATATTTTTTTCCTAACACAGTGCTTGCTGCTGGTGCTATGGTTATTATTTTTTGTTTCTAAAAATAGATTAAGTCAAATTTTTTCTTTAAACTACAAATTAAAAAATGATCATGAAAGTCAAAACACTGGCTATGCATGCTAAAGGGGAACACATATGCAACCTTCAGTTATCTGTGCCCAGACAAATATTATGGCTTCAGATCTAAGACTATGGTCACAAAGCTGGAGATGGGAAGAAGAAATGACTGCTCAACCAACAAAGAACCACAGATACTTTTTTAAAAAGGAAGGATTTCTTTTTTTTGTATCTAATGCTCTGTGATGAGGGGCTAGGGGAAGTCACATTAGACTTGGTTGGCACTGAAGAAATCAACAAAACATTTTTTAAAGTATATCAGTAAGAGGACAGGTAATAATGTTGCTCACCAAAAGGAGGGCTGGCATTCCAGAATATTGTTACATTTCCACCTGCCAGGTTACCACACTGATTTAATCTGGGAAGATTAAATATTATATTTATATATTCTGGGGATATTATGGATTCTGGGAAGTTGATCACTCATGACAACATTATTCAAGGCTTTCAGAAACTCATTGCAGGGCTTCCCTGGTGGCACAGTGGTTGAGAGTCCGCCTGCCGATGCAGGGGACACGGGTTCATGTCCCGGTCCGGGAAGATCCCACATGCCGTGGAGCGACTGGGCCCGTGAGCCGTGGCCGCTGAGCCTGCGCGTCCGGAGCCTGTGCTCCACAACAGTGAGAGGCCCGCGTACCACAAAAAAAAAAAAAAAAAAAAAAAAACCTCATTGCAGCAGTAAGACAGAACTTTTAATGATGCTAACATCAGCAATTCTATTAGATCCTACTAAAGTGCTTAAAGAAAACCATTGTCTAATATCACAACTACAGACACATAACTACTAAAAATTCAGAAGTACTTTGGAGTGAGCCTCTTCCAAAAGCTTCAGAATTCAGAAATTATAACAGTTGAAGAATTTTTGTGCACTGAGATGTAATAGTAACTATTTTATATTGCTACCGAGAAGACCAATATGGAAGCTAAAGAAATAAAAATATCATTGCAAAAGATATAAAGCCAAAAAGGTTAATAAAAAATAAAAAGTACAGAATATTTACAACAAAACTATATAGTTTATTCCCATCCATATAACTTACACATATATATATGTGTGTATGTGTATGTATATATGTATGTGTGTGTGGATATATGTATCTCACAAAGGGAATAAATGAGGGTCTAGGACCTAATCTCATAAATGACTAGTGCTATAAAATGATACAACCAACTTGGCTTTTTAAGGAAATATTTTACTGCTTGGATATTTATGTATTAGTTTTAAAATGGCCCAATATATAAAATAATTTTAACAGAACCAATAACTTTCATTCATATCCTAGCAACCAACTTGGTTCCAGAAATGTAACAAAAATGTATCTGTGGCTCATTCTTTTACCCAACTGAATACCATGTTCTAAATGGTGATAAGTCAAAGAACACTAAAGAATATCAATGAATAGGACAATTTGTTTGTCGCAGTAGATAAGAAAACCATTTGAGAAATAATAAGCCTCAAGAAGCTGGCCTATTTTGCACTGACTAATCCAGTTAATGAGACTGAAAGAAGGAACTGTGCATAGTTACCCAACCTTTACCTCGATCTTTCAAGGCTGCACATCCCTAGCAAATCTGCAATTTCTGTTCGTCTGTATGGTAAAACCCTTAATTCGTTACAGGGAGTGTTAAGAAGACATCATGGCCACAGATGCAAGCCACATTCTTCAATTTAGGTTAATCAGAGAAAAAAAGATAATGTGGTCTGAATCTCCCTCTATTGATGTTTTGAACTCAGAAAACACAAGAAGGATGACCCAGGAACAGAGTGGCTGAGATCCCAGCGAAGCTGCTGACGCCAAGGTTTTCCTGGTCTACCCTTCTTCTGTTCTCCACAACTATCTGCAACCATAGGAACATGACTCTGGAAGTACCATTTTGCTTAGGATAACTGCTCCCGAGACAGGAAATGATACCTAATAAAGTAAAAAATGGGGAATATTTGGGACTTTTCATTTCTTTGGACTTAGTTGTGAATTCCATTTATTTAGATCATAAGTAATGAACATAAAAAACAAGAACCTTTAACATCTCCCTAAGAATCTGATAATGGAAGATGGTTTATACAAATATGGGATTTATTTTTATACTGGTGACTGTTTATCTGGAATATCTATATTCTACCACCTGGACTCAGCATATATGACACCATGTAGTTGGGCATAATTTATGATGGGAAAGAGGATGGGGGGGTGCTTATTTTCTGCCTAGTGTACAGAGGGGCCTTGGGGATAAAATATTTGATGTACTATTCTTACACATTTCAGACTACTCAGGGGGCAAAGAATAAACTGGCCCCTCAGTGTCACAGGAGAATACACAATGGAGAAGTGGCTGGTACTAAGGATGAAGCTTTTAAAGCTCACTTTACACAGCTATCTCCTCCCCCCCAGAAACAGCCACATCCTTGGTTGACCATAAATGTGATTAAGCCTAGTGGGAAGAGAGGAAACAAAGTGTAGGAAGTCAGACTCCTCTGCTAGGTTCTTCTCTTTGACCACGTCATTAAAGGCTATAATTAATCACATGCTTACATTCTACCCCATTTTATCCTCTTCTTAGTTAATCTCATTCTCTCTCAGAGCTTCAATTACTACTAACACACATACACACACAAACCTACATATTATCCTATTATATGCTCTCGTGGTGCTATATCCCTGATTCATAGCACTTATTACAGCTGAAAACTTATGATTATTTGTATAAGTGATCTTTTTCTTTTCTGCAATAGTACAAACTCCATGAAGGCAGACACCATATCTTTTTTGACTGCTCCTTTCCAGCACTTAGTATGATGTCTAGAACATAGTGGGTCCTCAAAAAAAAAATACTTGTTGAATGAAAAAGTAGAGAGAGGGGAACACCATTCCCATGGCTTCTTGTTTCCAGGCGGAAATATGCACTCTTATTAAAGGAAATCTTCACAGGGACACATCTGACTGCTGAGATCAGGAAAGAGTAAGGTGCATGCATGGCATAACCCCTTCCAGGCTCTCTTTATCTCTTGGATCTGCCTGCCAACAGAGAAGGTGGTTTCTAGTATGCTCTCATGCATGTCCTAAGTGGTCTGCCCTCACTAGGGAGACCTGTGGTTGTCCAAAAATGATAACTGGATGACTTCAACATTAATTTGGGCTGAATTATTATGATGCTACATATCTAAGCCTCACCAATACAGAAAAGGAAACAGTTTCACTTACAACCTTCATTAAAACATCACCAACACATATTTAAGGTACATAGTCTCTTATAAGCACCTAAGTAATTGTTGAGTCTATCCTTGAACCCATCCAAGACAAAAAACTCTCTACCTAATGAGCTAATTCCTTGTAATTTCTACCCCTCGAGCTATTTCCTTCTAATTTATCTCTGGAGTCATACAAAACAAATCTAGTCTATTTCTTTTAACAATCCTTTTGAAATTATTCGTAGAACTGATAAGTACCATGCCATTTATTCATTCAACTAAGATTTACTGAACAAACGCTATGTGCTAGGCACTCTGGCTAGGAATTTAGGAGAAAGTGTAAACAAGATAGATGCAATCCCTGCCTTTATGGGCTTATATTCTAGAGGAAAACGTAACAGAAGTAAACAGACAAAATGATTTTATTCTGTTAAGGGCCATGAAGGAAGCAAATAGGAATGAGAAAGCAAAAAGGAATGGGGGTGGGAACCTACATTAAATGGGAGACTAAGCATCCAGAAAAGCCCTTCTGAGGAAGTGACATTAAACTGAGACCTCAGGGATAAGAAAGGGAGAAGAATATTCTAGACAAAAGAAATACATATAGGACCCTAAGACAAGAAAGAGTTTAGGGCATTTCAGGAACTGAAAGAAAACCATGTGGCTAGAATATAGAAGAGAATGGCATGAGATGAGGTTTAAGAAATAAACAGAGCTAAGATAGGGCAGGCCCTCACTGACCATTGTAAGAAGCTTGGGGGTTTTCTTTGTTTGTTTTTTTTGCGGTACGCGGGCCTCTCACTGTTGCGGCCTCTCCCGTTGCGGAGCACAGGCTCCGGACACGCAGGCTCAGCAGCCATGGCTCACGGGCCCAGCCACTCCGCGGCATGTGGGATCTTCCCGGACCGGGGCACAAACCCATGTCCCCTGCATCAGCAGGCGGACTCTCAACCACTGCGCCACCAGGGAAGCCCAGCTTGGGTTTTATTTAATGGTTCACCACAACTCCTTCAAGTTAAATCGCCACATCCCCACATGTTTTTCATGATACCATTTTGATCCCTCTCATTACACTAGCCATCTTTTTCCATGTAGTAGAGTTAGTCTAACACATCTAAAATGCAGTGTTTAAAACTAAGCCTAGTTCTCCAAAATATGATCTTATCAGTAAAGAGTAGAGAGGGACTACCACTTCATTCTAGATACTATGCTTTAATCAACAGTCTCAGAATAAATGAGCTCTTCTGTAAGAGTTACATCACAACACTGATCGATACTGAGCTTGCTATGATGCTAAGACCCCCAAGTCTTTAACAGCTGCTATTCAACAGCCAAGCCTTATGCCCCAGTCATGATAAATGCTCCTATTGAAATCTACTTAACCCCGTAGGTGGTAGCCTATTCACAGCTTCTCACTTCAAGATCCAAGACCCACATACTACCAACCAGATCTGACTTTATGATTACAGGTAATAATCAGCATGCCTAGTGCCAGCCAGAGGTGGTCAACATGGTAAGGGAAGAGAATTTCATGCTGAAAAACATAGAGTCAATATCTTTCAACCTTTGCATTACTCCTAGCTTTATATAATCTACATTTAGGTATGACATTACTCTATTAAAGTGAGGACATTATTAATGAAGTTAACAATCATCCCTACGATTCCTCAAACTAAAAATCTCAACTTCTCCCTTCTTTTCTCCTCCACGTATCCAATCAATCACAAACTCTAACACTAAATATTCCTCCAACACTTCTTTCTTGTCACTCCCCTAGTTCATGCTACTACAAGCTCATCTAGATGACTGGAACAACCTGCTAACATGGTTTACAAGATCCTTCATGCTCTGGCCTTTACTCAGCTCTTTGGCTTCATCTTTAAGTCTTGTACCCTCCCTTCCCCCACTATGCAGACCCGTGATACTGAACTACTCTGTTCTGTGATTACATCATGTTTTATATACCTCCCTCTATCTAAAACATCTCTCCGTCTAAATATCTCCTTCCCTTTCATGCTAACGTTCACACATTTGTCAAGTCTCAACCTAGATGTTACCTCCTCCAGAAAGTCTTCCCTGACCCCTACCCAACCCCCAGTCTGAATGAAGTACCTTCCTCCCTTCCTTGTACTGCCTCCACCTTATTTCTTGAGTTTATTGCTATTTACTGGTCAGCATCCTTCACAAGACCATAAACTCTCAGATATCCAAGAACATGCCTGTTTTGTTCACTACTAAATATCAAACAACCAGCACAGTGCTCAGAACTTAATAGATACCACAATCGTATTTGTTGAGAGTGAAAGCGAGAAAGAGTATGTGTGTACAAATGCACATGGGTAAATAAATGGAAGACACAAGATTTCTGGAAAGTGAGAAAGCCCTAACTTCCACACTTACAATAATTTTATTTAGATTTCCCTGACTTAAATTTGTAACATTACAAATGAAACTCTATGTTTAACAGAAACTACATAATAAAAGATAAAATTGGTAAATATATAATCCATAAATTATTGATGTATCATCATTCATTTGAATGTGTATTAAAATACTGAACCATTCATTCTTTTCTTTAAAACAGTAATAAGGTGATAAGTTGCAGTTCCAAATTACTAAAATGGCAAAATTTTGTTCAGTCACTCATCAAAAGTAGTCAATATTCCAGAATAAACAAAGCTGCTTGAGCCCTAATATGCACATAGGTCACTGATACCCAATGACAAGTAAAAATAGTTTGCCTTGGGACCAACACAACAATCCGGTTTCGATAAGTAGGAAATAATTTGATACTTACTCACACAATACCACATATTTTTCAAGAGAGTCAATCAGTAGTTTGCTATCTCCTTGATGAAAGTGCAGAGCAGGGAGAACGACGTCATCCTTTAGACAGAATACCAAATACGACCAGCCCATACCCTCTTTGTTTTGCTTGATTGATTTCAGGTCTGTCAAACTGAACAGGAATGACCATTTGCTTTTCCCATTTCTATGACTTGGAGCATCTTTAAAAACAAGAAAGTGGGGCAAAATATTTTTGTTCACCTTTTTAAAAGGTACTGACAGCACTCTTCATGACTGCCTAACAGATATTTGTTGAACCTAGGGAACAACTACAGCACTGATATTACTATGGCTTCCATCTGTATTAGAAATGGCAACATACATTTTCTTAAAAGAATAGTTTTTAAAATAATTATCTTACTGAATACAAATTGAAAAAATACTACCCTTATTTAAAATATCAGCTTTGCCCCAAAATGATCATGGCTTTGGAAGCAAGCAGGCCAGATTCAAACTGCAGAACCACCATTTTACTAACTGAATGATTTGGGGCAAATAATTGAATCTCTCTGAGCCTCAGTTTCTTCATCTGTAAAATGGAGATAATTATACTTACCTCCCAATGTTATTCTAAGAATTAAAAGAGATAATACTTGTCAACTAATGAGTACAGTGCCAAGTATATAGTAAATATTCAATAAATATTCATCTTTTCCACTTCCCTCAAATACAAATGGCATGATGCATTTGGAGAGTCATTTAAAACAAAAAAACAAAAAAAAAACAAAACCAACCTTTATTCCTCACTTCCCTTTGGAATTATTTTTACTAGATTACATTGAGTGAAGGTAAAGGTATACCAGTATAAAAAGTAAGGGGAGAACGGGGGGGTGTGTGGGATGAACTGGGAGATTGGGATTGACATATATGCACTATTAATACCATGTATAAAATAGATAACTAATGAGAACCTACTGTATAGCTCAGGGAACTCTACTCAGTGCTCTGTGGTGACCTAAATGGGAAAGAAATCCAAAAAAAAAGGGGACATATGTATACGTATAGCCAATTCACTTTACTGTACAGTAGAAACTAACACAACACTGTAAAGCAACTATACTCCAATAAAAACTAATTTTAAAAAAGTAACATTAGAGTGAGTACACAGACATTTGCAAAAACCCAAAGAACACTGGGGAATTGAGGATGAAAAGGTAACTAAGTTGTGAATGCTTCAAAGAGAATGAATACGTTCAATCTTCCTGCTAAATCAACCTTCTACTAAATTAAGACCTCAGTTCAAACCAAACTATAGCTATGTAAAATAAAGCATTTCCTAGTGTGTGTGGGCTGTTTACAGAAGCTTAAAATCCTAGGTTTGTGAATAATGTTGCAATTGATAACAAGCAATGTAAAGATTATCTATTTAAATAAAAATTTAAAGAACAAGGGAAAAAAGTTATCTAATACTTATATTTAATTTCTAATCTAAAAATGTTATTTTACTTGAACATATTAACGCAGACTTAAGCATGTCATGTCTCTGAAATTCTAAAAGACCTTTTCTCTAATGTTGTTTCCTAAGAAGTGTCATACTATCCTGTTATTGAAAATCTTTATTAATTCCGTCCCAACACTATCAATTCCACAAAGATAAACTGCATAGATAATATCTGCTTATAGAACTTACTCAAAGGGTATATCAGTCAGTACTGACCTGCATGTATGTCACCTTCCTATATAGTCAGAACACTACAGCTCCATCACCTCCTCCAACAAAATCTCCTAAACTGACACAGAAACCTACAGTTTACAGAAACCTCTAACTGCAAGGAATGCAGACACCATTACTCTTTCATGGACACTAACAAGTTATCATTTGAAACAAAGTCCAGAAAGGCTAAGTAACTTATCTATGCAGTGCCCTGCCTACTTCCACACCGGTTCAGATGGTGAACTCATATCTAAGGCTGGTACCAGATTAAGTACCACGTGCTCACTTTACAACACATCATGTTTCACTGCAATTTATAATATAGAGCTCATAACACCATTACAAGCTAATATCAAAGTGAGAACAATTCTAGAATTCCAACATTTTATGAATCACTTAAGTGTGAATGCACCTGGACTACCTAGAAAGGATACATACTACTAGATTATCTGCAAAGACCAAAAATATTTTCACAGCAAAACAGCAATGAAAAACCAGATACAATTTTTTTATCTTAAATTCCACAAAAAGTATTTAATCAAAGTAATGCAAGAAATTCATATGAAGAATATTAAATAATATATGCAGGCATATCAGAAGTTTGTGCATATTCAAATGTAAAAAATTTACACAGATTTTTCCCTTGTTAATGAAAGAGACATGTAACATATTAAATACAAAAGAAAATTCCTCACACATTTCCTACTTAAAGCTCTGATAAACAATGACACAAACATTACAAGTCAATCCCAAAAGTCCCTTTTCTAGAGTATAAGTTTCATGAGAACAAGAACTTAATTCTGTTCACAGCTATATCCCCAGTGCCTAGAAGAGTGACTAGCACATAGTAGGTAGTCAAAGATGTGTTAAATAAATGAATAATCTACTAACCAAGTCAACAGAAAAGTAATCTGCAATTTGGTCTACCAATAATAGCTAACCAGAACTAGAAATTGTTACAAAGGAAAACTTAACAGAATCCAACAGTTAACTCAAAATTTCCTTCTTTCTCCTTAAGGAAAGGTAAATAAAGCTAATTAGTTCTGATGAACTTACTGTGTTACCCAATATATGTAAAAAATAACTCCAACTGACGTGGGAAAAATGGCCACAACAGCAAAAAAGTAAAAACAAAAAAAGTAAACAAAACAATTCAGTAAGTCTACATGTGTCTTGAACAGAATTAACAGCAAGGACATGACATTTTATCTGAATGGGTTTACAGAACATCACGGCAGTCTGCTGTTCCGGGAAGATATATTTTCAAAACATCTGATCTAATATATAAAAAAAAGGACTTAGCAGTATATTTAAGAAATATAAAGTTTAAAAGGTCTTCAATAGTCAATTTTTTAAAGGTTTGTCCCCATTTTGCTCTGTGAATCACAAAAAAGGTAAAAAGTTTAAAAATGTGAAGTTTATAATAATAAATAAAAATTTTATTTGAAAAAATGCTTTTCAAAAATGTAAAAAGTTATGGCAGAAATTTAAATTCTGAAACATCAAGCTTAGAAGATGTCTTCTTTAAGGAGTTTTGATGAAATATGATTGGATGAAGTAGACAGTCTAGGATAAGATGGGATGGAATGGGATGAGATGAAACAGAGTAAATGTACTTCATTAACTCCTTGTTGTGTTAAATATGTGCATGTGTATGCACACTGGGCCATACTGTGCAATGTGTTTCTTACTGCTATCATAAAATTTTTTAAACAGTGGAGAAAAGAAAGAAAAAGAAATGTGTCCTTAACTTTTAATAATTACTAAATAAAGGCTCTTTACAAGGCATAATGCAATGCCAAGATACATAAGCAGTATTTAGATCTGTGGGTTTTTTGCTAAGCTATGCAGCTACACAGAGGTTCTCAACTCTGTACACTAAAATAACCAGGAGAGCTTTTGAAAAATACAGAAAAATAGGGATGCCCAGGCTCCATTTCCAGAGTATGATTTAATTTGCTGGATGAAATCCAGGCACTGGTACTTTTTTCAAAAGCCTAACTTCCTCATGTGATTTCAATGTGCAGCCAGCTAAAAACCATTAATCTAAAAAGACTTTTATTGTCAGATTATGCTTTTCTCAAACATGTAATGCTTCTTTTATGAAATTTTGAAAACTCACTCCTTTTGCTCATTTCTGTAACCTTTTTCATTTTCAAGGATTTAACAATATTAGGCAAACAAAAAATAGCAATTCACATAAACCAATCCTGAAGATCCAGTCTAGAGAAGTTAAAAATCCCTCACTGGGCTTCCCTGGTGGCGCAGTGGTTGAGAGTCCGCCTGCTGATGCAGGGGACACGGGTTCGTGCCCCGGTCCGGGAGGATCCCACATGCCGCAGAGCGGCTGGGCCCGTGAGCCATGGCCACTGAGCCTGTGCGTCCGGAGCCTGTGCTCCGCAGCGGGAGAGGCCACAACAGTGAGAGGCCCGCATATGGCAAAAAAAAAAAAAAAAAAAAAAATCCCTCACATGCTAAAATACTAAAATCCTGTGGTTATCCTTCCTCTTAACATTTTTGCATTGTTCTCATTAAGAACCTTCCCTAGAATGGGAATGCAAAACAGCAAAAAAAACACATATATGCACGAGCTGACTGTTATCCAAAGTCTGTGACTTACTATTTCTTAATTGCCACTGTTCCCAAGAAATGATACAGTACAAAGTATAACTACTGTATGAGAATGATTCCCCAGGCTACACATGAAAATCAATTTTACTTAGTAACAATGCTATATAAACGTAGCAATACATATTCTAGTCAATTTAGGCTAGACTTTTTGAATCTGGTAAATGCGGATAAATCCTAAACTGAGATCAAAATCACTGAAAGATAAAATATCCTATTAGTTATAAAACACAAAGAAATCAATAGAAAAAAAATTTTAACTCTATACAGTGTTTAATATTTTTTAAAGAGATCGCAAATAGGCTGGCCACATCACAGGTGGGCTAGCTAGATCATATCTGGGGTAGTACACGTGTTCTATCAGATTGCTAGGTTGGCTCTTTTTTGTTATCTACATGTAGATAGTCACCACACAGCAAACATAAATTTAATGTACATATAAAGGAGAACAGTCGCAGAACACATACAAAGGGGAGTTGCAATGAGCTGTGAAGATACCAGTAAACACTGAAATTAGAACGGCATGGTTTAGTGGTATACTTCATCTCCCCCTGGTGCTTTAGGATGAAATAACATGATTTTTTTATTTTTATTCTACTGGATTAAGAAAAATGTGCATGAGAGATAGCCAAAGCAATTTTTTTAAGTGCTTCTATTTTCTGCCATTAATAACTACAAAACAGAACAAATATTTTTAAAGCCTTTTTATGAGGTCACAGCCAACAAAGCAACAAAAAGATGAAAAAGGAATATAAATAAAATGGGAATTATACATATTAATCAAAGCACCAACTCATCCTTCTTCTAAGAAACATTAAAGAATTTTCTGTGCACTTTTGTTTATATTACATAGTAGCAAATCAGTTTAAGATTTCAAACGATTTAATTCATACCTCCACTGGTATGTGGTTTCTTTTTAAATGAAATTGTATTAACCATGTCCCACTCTGCTTCGTAACTGTTCAGATGTTCCAATCCTCGATGAACTCTTTCTTTTGGGGCCTGGGTCCATTCCACGACTGAACTGGAGTCCTAAAATAATTATAACATATAAAATATTTAGGGACTAAGAGTAGAACTTCATTTCAATCAATAATGTCTTCTCAGCTTCTATATAAATTAAGTTTGTAGGCTGTGGCAGATATCACTGGTGGGAAAGCCAAACACTATTTCCTATCCTTTTCTCCCTTGCTCAGCTGACCAAAAAGACAAGAAAACCTTGTCCAGATTCTCCTGCAGTTAGGGTTGCCAATGAAATATAAGCATAAGTCAACAGTAGGGCCTTGGAAATGCTTTTGCTTCCCCTAATAAAAGCTTCATCCCTTTTTCTCTATTTCCTGCTTTTGATGCAGCTATGCTGCCTAAAAACATAATAGCCACCTTATGATCATAAAGACAAACACTGCAAATAGCTCCAAACCTCCAGGTTTCTGGTTATTTGAGGAACATACCCAATGGTGGTTACTTATTTAAACCACTATTGGTTGCACATGTCTCTTAATCAAAATTAGCTAAAAGCTACAAATACCATACCTACATGTTCAGTTCTAAAGAACTTTCTATTTTAAAAGAGAATAAAACCAAAAGTCTAAAATGCTATGTTAATAATCTGACTAAATCAAAAAGTTTAACTTCTATTCAACAAAAGATACCACACATAAGTTAAAGATAAGCAAAACTGTGTGAAAATGTTTCCAAAACATATGGAAGATGACAGAAAAACATCCAGAATATAAAAACAACTCCTACCAATTTACTGAGAAATCAACAAACATCAAAAGAGAAAAATAAGGAAATGGTATGAACAAGCAAATCAAAGAAATATGAAGTGACAAACAAAGGAAGATGTCCAACTTCAGAAACAACCCAAGAAAAGCAAGTAAAGATGAATTTAAATTTTTCTGGCCCATTCAATTAAAAAATAAAAATATGGAAGACAGTGTGAGGAAATGCTGTATCTCACACTGTTGATGACAGTGCTAATTAGTACTGACTCAAATGTACAATTGAGTCATAGTTATTAAAATTCAAAATATGCATGTGTTTCACCACAATAACTCTCTTCTCATCTGCTTTAGAGAAATACTCACATATGTATACAAAGAGGCAGATACAAGAATTTTCATCACAGAATTGTTTGTAAAAGTGAAAAGCTGAATATATCTTATCATCCATCAATGAAGGAATAAGTAAATAAACTAGAGGGTAGTCAATAAAATACTAGGCAGAAGTTTAAAGACTGATATCTGTTCATGTGTATATATGTTCAATATGTAATAGTAAATAAAACGAAGTTAAGAAACAATGTATGCAGTATAACAACTACATGGAACATATGTAATTAGAAACACACTAGAGAAAACCAGGGATGAATGGATGGATGGATGGATGGATAGATAGATAGATATGATAGGAAATGTGTACTGATAAAAGTCTGGAAAGATATACATTAAACAGGGACAGATTAGGGACAGGGTTCTAGTCAAGGAGGACTTCAACTTTCTATTATTTGAATTTTTACAACAAGAATGTATTCATATATTGCTAGTGTAATTCTTTTTAAAAATGGAAAAACGAAGATTTATAGGAAAAGGAATATATTATAAACAAAAGAAATTAATAAGAAATAGAAACAGACTGAAGAATAGGGGGAAAAACTGAATGAATGAAATTATAAAGTGGAGTGTTTTTTCCTCTGAGTCCTTCCTCTGATGTTATTTCTCAGGGAGCCCTCCTCGTTTGCCCAATTTAAAAAAATGCAACCCGGGCTTCCCTGGTGGCTCAGTGGCTGAGAGTCTGCCTGCCGATGCGGGGGACACGGGTTCATGCCCCGGTCTGGGAGGACCCCACATGCCGCAGAGCGGCTGAGCCCGTGAGCCATGGCCACTGAGCCTGTGCCTCCGGAGCCTGTGCTCCGCAACGGGAGAGGCCACAACAGTGAGAGGCCTGCGTACCGCAAAAAAAAAAAAAAAAAAAAAAACCAACCCTTACCACCATCACTACCAACTTTCCCATCAATAGCAGGGAAAGCAAAGCAGCATTTACAGAACCCCACGCCACACAAAGGCTTGGAACTAGTAAATCAGGTACTTCTGGAAACTAGGATAAAGGTTAAGCTGAAAACAGGACTACTAACAAGAGTCTAGAAGACTGAAGGTTTATTCATTGGAAAAGGTAAAACAGATTATCTGCGGATTAGGAGAAACCAGGGACACTGAGCAAAGAGATAATACACTGAAAACAGGAGAATTAACTGAAAGTTCATCTATATTATAAGTTGGCAAGACTCCCAGCTCTCTTCCTCCACTCAGTTCCCAGAACAGTGGAATCCAGCTTTCCCTCTCCAGGCAGGAATCTGTAGATTCTTCTCTGACAAATGACTAGTCCACAAAAAAAGACCCAGGTTTCAATATCGGGGATTCCCCAAGGAAACAGCCTAGCCAAGTCACCCTGAGTCCCAACTATTAACAAACCTACCCATACATAGAGAGAGTATAATCAGTTTTTTGTATTTGCTGTTAAATATGAGCACCACAATACAAAGATCACCAAATGTCAAAGGCAAGTATTTACATAAAAGATAAAGTCCAAATGAAATACGAAAAAAAAAGTCAGTTAGAGGAGGTGGACTATATACAGAGATGAAAACATCTAAAAAACTATCCTTCAACTCCTCAGAAATAAGGAAGAATAGTACATCCATGAAAAACAGGATGCTATTTTTTAAAAGGGGGGAAAGGGGACACATAACAAAATGTATTAGAAATCTAAAAAACAGCAAAAATGAAAAAGGCAATAGAAGAACTGGAAGATAAAACTGAAGAAATTTCCTAGAAAATAATATACACATACACAAAGAATTAAAAAATAGTAAAGTATTAAAATATTACAGGACCAGTCCAAAGCATGTAGAGTTCCAGAAAGAAAGAAAATAGAAAATGGAGACGAAGAAGAAATCATCACTAAAATAATTCAAGAATATTTCCTAAAAACTAAAGGACACAAGTTTTCACGTTAAAAAAAAGCCTATCAAGCACCCAACACAGTGGATAAAAAAAGACCACAAGAGCACAACATTTCCAGAACATCCAGAACACTAGAAACAAAAAGGCAATTCTAAAAGCTTCTAAAGAGGAAAAAAAACATAGCAAGGATCAGGAATTAGAATGCAGCAGACTTAACATCAATAAAGGAAATTAGTCAAACCTGAGACAGTAACTTTCAAAACTACGAGGGGAAATTTATTTTCAAAGTGTAATTCTATGCCAGCCAGCTATCAATTCAGAATAAGGATAGAAAAGTCTGAAAACAGAAATGTTTTTGCTCTCATACACCCTTTTTCTCAGGAAGCACTGAAGGTGCACCAAAACTAGGGAGTAAACCAAAATATAAGATAGCAGAGGATACAGGAAATGGGGATTAAAATATGGGAAAGAGGCACAAAGAATCCCCAGGATAATTGCTGCACAGCAAGCCAAAAGAGCAACCAGTTCAGAAGGAACTTGTAAGAAGGCTCTGGAAGAAAAGTCTCTAAGATGATGACACTGGAAGATCATCTATGTGATTAAATATTTTGAGAAGAAATGTGGACAACTGGGCCATAGTTTCAAGGTGAATTAGAGAAAAGATAGAGCTAAATCTCTACCTTCCATAGTGAGATGTCAACACATGATACAAACGTCAAACATAAGTTAATCCAACTATTCCATTCCTGGGTTTTCAAGGAAAAATTTATCCACACAGAAACCTGAATATGAACGTTCACAGCAGCATTATTTACATAAGCCTAAAAATGAAAACAACCCAAATGTCCATCAACCGATGAATGAATAAACAAAATGTGGTACATATCCATAAGTGCAATATTATTCAGAAAAAAAGGAAAGAAACAAAGTACTGACAGGTGCTATAACATGGATGAACCTTGAAAACATCATGCTAAGTGAAAGAAGCCAGTCACATGGTTGCACAACTCTGTAAATATACTAAAAACACTGAATTATATACTTTAGAAGAGTGAATTTTACGGTATATGAATTATATCTCAATAAAGCTTTTATTTTAAAAAAATGGCATTCCTTCAGTCATACATTTTTTTCTTAAATACCTTTCCAGCATACAGAATACTAGAAGAATCCAATGCATCATCCAATGGTCTCCAGTCCACTATTACTTCAGCATCCTAGAGAAAGAAATTATTAACCATATTTACTATTCAGCAATATCTTATATTTTTAGTCACCTATACTTAATTCCCTGAACTGAAAATGAAATTTTTAACCCCTTAAATTTATCAGCACGTTAAATATGGAATATCATATGTAAACCACTATTTGACAACAATGTATAGATTTTTAAACTCTGCCTTTCATTATAAAAAAATTATATTACTGTAACTTCTACATAAGTTTTAAAATATTCCACACCATTTTACTGGCTTATCTAAAGTATTTTACTTCTAGCATCACTTCCAAGTTAAATTTACAACCACTGCTCAATTACATAATTATCTTACATGTGAAATTCAAGCCTGCTGATAATGTCCCAATTATTAATTATTAAATTATTTAAACAATTATTAAATACAAATTATTTTTTATTTAAACATAAACAATTATTAAATAAAGTCATTTACTAGAAACATACCTTTTCTAAAACACGTAATATTCCTGAAATCAAGCTGTCTTGGTCACTGGTCTTTCCAAAAGATGAATGAATATACACCCCTTCCTGTTCATATATAATCTGGAATGGCAAAAATAAGATTAATCACACCATTTTTATTCAATACTATTTCAACGTTTTAAAAAAAATTAAGAGATGTTTTCCTATAATGCCTGAACCAAGCTTCTGGTTATTTCATATAAAAATGTATTATCTTAAAAATACTATTCAGACTTAAAAGCACTTCAAACAAAGGTAAACTAGAAGTAAATTTGCTTTGTTATGCATGCAAGTTTTTTGGTTTAGTGATAATCATGATCTTGATCTTCTCCTTAAACAAAGATGTCAGGCTAATTGTTATGTGACCATATATGCAAATTCCACTTAACATATATTTTTAACAAACATTAAGCAAAGTATTGGGTTCAAACTGAAAATATCCAAAAATAAGAACAGATGAAATATAATGAAAAACTAATGATTTCTAACTATTTCATAACAGCACGTAAGTCTATTTTGGTGTGCTTTTGTAGCTCACTGGCATTGAAAATAAGATGGGAATATTAAAAAGTAATGATGAGGACTTCTTGGAAAAACTAGTTTAAACTAGTTCAAGCTCACAAACCCTGAGTGCTTCTATATGTAAAAGCATGTAAGACTGTAGGTGTAAGAATATGACTAAGACATGGTCCCTGAACAATGTCCTATGGGAATACAGGGGAGACTTAAGTAAATTCCTGAGTAAACTGAAACGTTTATAAAGTTAAGCCTTATGCTCTAAAGGCATCATGTTATATATTAAGATTCTAGGGGGCTCTCCTGGTGGTCCAGTGGTTAAGACTCCACGCTGCCAACACAGGGGGCACAGGTTCAATCCCTAGTTGGGGAACTAGGATCCCACATGCTGTGCGGCGTGGTCAAGGGATTAAACAACAACAATAATAACAACAACAAATATATATATATATATAAGGAACAAATGGGGAAGAAATATTTGTAACATATATAATAAACATTTAAAAAAAAGATTCTACTCCTGGGACCAATTTCAAACTATTAAAAAATTTTTTTCATTATGAAAATAAGTAAAAGGGAAATAAAATAGTCACTTCCAGACATTACAAACTTATGTAATTTTGACATAAGTTTGGAATACAGTGTACTTTCTATTTATGTAAACCTTTTATTAATACAATCACATCTCTATTCAGAATAGCATGGGGACCAAGAACGCAGGACAAGCAGCACAGGCCATCACTATCGCCCCCCAGTTGACATTTGTGGAACACTTATGCACTAAGAATTCCACGTTATAGCTTAATCCTTACAATAACCCAAGACCATAGGTTCTATAACTATATCATTATAACTACATCATTAGGATGAGGAGCCCATCTGTGTGAACAAGAAAACTGAAAGAGAAGTTAAATAACTTGCCTAAGGTTGATGATACAAATGGTAAGGGATGGTGTGGAGTTTGAAACCCAGGCAGTCTGACACCAGAGAACTGTTCTCTTAGCCACTGCACTACAAAGCTCCCACATTACTTTTACTGCCTCTCCTGTTATGTTAACCACTTGTGATATAGACTTACATCATGTCAAGAAAGAGTCCTTCCAGTAATCAAGATCACTAGAGAAGTTCTGATCTCAAAAACCTAAGATGGCCTTCAATGCAATAGTTGTTAAACACAAGACTAGCATTAAGCAGAAGGCAAAGACTGGGGACAGTATGAGTTGGGGAGTGGTGAGAAACAATTCTATACTGTTTGTATAGAAATGAAAAATCAGATTTATTCACTCATATGCACAAAGATATGCATAAGAATATTCACAACAGTATTATTTATAACATGGTGGGTGGTAGAGTAGGAAAGGAGGAAAAGGAAGGTATGAATCTAAATGACCACAAAGAGGAAAATTATAAAATATATTCTGCAATATTCATTCTATGGAGAATACTATTCAGAAGTTAAGAGGTAGATTAAACAGACAGACATACATGGAAAAACCTTCCAATTATACATAATATGATGACACTTATACTTTTAAAAGTTTCTCTATATCTGTGTAAAATCCAGAGAACAAGCTCTGGAAGGACACACTTTAATGTTAACAAAGGCTAATTCTGAAAAAGATAATGGGATGGGGAAAGGTTGAAAGAGGAACTGTAACTTTCTATGTTAATGCTGAACTTATTTGAAAATTTCGAAGTACAAATATATAGTTATATATTACTTCAGTAATTAAAAATTAATTTTAATGAGTAAAGTAAAAAGAGGGAATTCCAGAAGTATAAACTATAACCTTTCTGGACTTTCTTTTTTTTTTTTTTTCCCCGATACGCGGGCCTCTCACTGTTGTGGCCTCTCCCATTGCAGGGCACAGGCTCCAGACGCGCAGGCTCAGCGGCCATGGCTCGCGGGCCCAGCCGCTCCGTGGTATGTGGGATCTTCCCTGACCGGGGCACGAACCCGTGTCCCCTGCATCGGCAGGCGGACTCTCAACCACTGTGCCACCAGGGAAGCCCTGGACTTTCGTTTATCCATGTATAAAACAGGGGCCACAAAACAGAAGTATGAAAAGGCTATGGGGAAAAAAATCCCTTAAAATCTCAAGCTTCTTTGACAAAAGATATCCAGAAAATTCACTTTAGCATATTTTCACCTAATACTCAGCTATCAGAACAATCAAGAGCTCTATAGCTGAAAAAGGGACACTCATTTGCCAAGAAAAGCTTGGTATCATTAACAGTACAATCTAAGATTCTGTGGTACTATTAATACTAAAGAGATTCCAGAGCCTTTATGAAATAAATGAACCCTAAAGGAAATGAAACACTTCACGTAACTGAAGCACATGAAGCAGCTCTTCCTTCCCCATACATATGTTAGTGAAGTGTTGCCTTATTCTCTTTTTCATTTAAGAAAAAGTTGAGTTTCTGAAGTAATTTAGGTGGGAAAATATCTTTAAAAGTATTAAAGTACGAGGTACCTCACAAAAAGTCAAAACTGCACTCATCTCACGTTCTGTGTTCTTAACTTTTTAGCACTTTTTGAGGGACAAATTACATGGCCAAAATTTCACAATCCCAAACCCAGACTTGTACTGTCCTTAGAAAGCGGTCATGTTCAGCTTTTTGATTTGAAGAGTGTGATATTACATGCTCTTACAATATTACACACTTGAGATATTACATGCTCAATACAAATTAATTCTGCAGAAGGAATAAAATCTGTAAATTTACCTTCATGTGCTACTAAACCTTATGAAGTCTTGTAAGACTTAAAGGCGCACAGGTACACACACACACACACACACACACACACACACACTAGCTGTATTAGTACATAATTCATTTCAAATATAAGATAATAATAAGTTTTAACTGAATAGTACTTTGTTTTCAAAGCACTCTGATCTCATTAAATCCTCACAGCCAAACTGAATGAGTCAGAATAGATCTCATTACCTCTACGTCCATTTTACAGAAAAATACAGAGACACAGACCTGTTCAGTGACTTTACATCAAAGGAAGGAATGGATTTCATATTTCCTGGCATCTTCACCCATTAAGTCTCAACTGTCTCAAAAACTACCAGAAAAATTCTACATGGCTTCCCTAGAGGAAAGTGGTTTCTGAAATTGCTTAGATGTACAAAATAATGCTGCTTCAAGGACTAAAAACAATTTTTTTTTTTAGGCTGCACCACGCAGCTTGCAGGATCTCAGTTCCCCAACCGGGGACTGAACCCAGGCCCTCAGCGGTGAGAGCGAGTCGTCCTAACCACTGGACCACCAGGGAATTCCCTAAAAACAATTTTTAAGTGGCTTTAATTTATAAATCAATACAGCAGCTAACTATTTAACAATTTGGCCTTTCAACAAAAATCCTTAATTTCTCCCCCATCTGAACTCCTAAACATTCCACAGAAAAAGCTTAGTCCCTTTTATAGCATCTTGGTTTGAATAATTCATTTTAATACTACAGGGAATGATTTTACTTATTTTTTATTCATAGCATATATATGTTCATCACCACAGTCTGTGGATACATGTATATAATAAAGTACAATTGTATCAACTACTTGAAACAGCTCAAAATATAGAAACATAAGTCCAATTAAAAATTTGATCTCAGGGGCTTCCCTGGTGGCGCAGTGGTTGAGAATCCGCCTGCCGATGCAGGGGACACGGGTTCGTGCCCTGGTCCGGGAAGATCCCACATGCCACAGAGCGGCTAGGCCCATGAGCCATGGCCCCTGAGCCTGCGCGTCCGGAGCCTGTGCTCTGCAATGGGAGAGGCCACAACAGTGAGAGGCCCGCGTACCGCAAAAAAAAAAAAAATTGATCTCAGGGAATTCCTTGGCAATCCAGTGGTTAGGACTCCACACTTTCACCACCAGGGCCCGGGTTCGATCCTTATTCCCACAGGCCAAAAAAAAAAAAAAAAAAAAAAATTTGATCTTATAACAATAGCATGAAGATAATATTTCTTCATTAAACTAACTCTACAGTGAATTGATTCCTAAGGAGTATCATTCTTCCATAGGACATTCTGCTTCTTACATTTATCAATGGTAACGATTAATACTTGAAAAGCTATCTCCAAGCTTGTTTGAAATGAAAAATTATTTTGCTACAGGGAACAATTATGATATCAGGAATTTCATCTATGATAATACTTTCAGTAAAACAGGCTTCCAATTTCCTTACTCTGGTTTTGTTCATAATCTCTAATGCAAAATAAAAAGAAAGGTTCAAATGCTATTACTGGCCATGTAATATTTCTATAATGCATTACTCTACAAAGCATTTCTACATTATCACATTTGATCCTCAAAACTCAATTAGATATGTGATATCATTCCCACTTTTAATTGAGGGAAAAAATGCAAAGAAGTTAAGTGATTTGATCAAGGTTCTCCCATTACTTTGGGGTTCAGACTCAGGTCTGCTCTGATAAGTTTTATTTGTCCAAACAGTACATAATGTAAAAGGCCATCAACTTAAGGCTTCGCATATGTGGAACTGACAACATTGTTCCAGTATCCTATGTGCTCAGATTCCAATCTAAAGCAGTCACCAATTAGCTACATGAGTAGGTCCTCTGTGCTACAGGAAGCAAAGAAAGGGCATCAGTAATGCCTCTTTCTTTCCACTACCTAAGATTTGAGGGGAGACGAAGAGTTCATAGGCATAACAGGAAAATAATATGTAAGTCAGAAAGACAGACAAGAAAAAAATTATATTCCAAGGGGGTCAAGGGCAATAAAAACTAATGTCAGGAAGTTGGCAAATGGAAAGCTATGAGAAGAAAAAGACTGAAATGAAAGTCTGCACTACTAGAGATGTACAACTTGTTTGAGACTCCTTTTGCGAACAATCCAGATTCTGTGAGTTATCAGCACCAAACATCCCAAATAGCAAGACAATGTATAGGCAGTAAAGACTTCCCATGATTGTTACTTTAGGGATACAAAGGCACTAACTGTAAAAATAAAACAGTCTAAACAATTCTCTAGCATATATACCCAAGATATTACTAAAAGTCTATGTCAAATTCTCCAACCCTAACAACTTATTAATTTGTGATACTTTACAAGGGAACAAATTACATGGCAAAAACATATCTGGAGTATATCTCTAATGGAAACAAAAATGTGTTTTCATTTTATCTTCCCGTTCATATGGCAGAGAAAGCTCAGTATGAAAACTGTACACAACATGACATACAGCTGTTGTCAAAAATCAGGATTTGGGTGGTTTGGTGTGCTTTTTGTTTGGTTTATTTTTTTTGATGATTCCTGTATGTCCAATCTTTTGAAATCAAAAAGTACTGTGTTTGATACAAGGAATTTAAATTCAAACGTGATTCAAGGAAAAATAAGATATCAAATACCATGAAAGACAAAGGTGCAACTGACTGAGAAAAACAAAACTGGAAGAAGTACCTAGTAATACTAAGTGGAGGACAGAGAAGGAGGACAAAAAAAAAAAAAAAACAGGATAGCAGTGTTTAAAAAAAATGCTAATACTAATAAAGGAATGTAAGAAAGTAAGTACTATAAAAGTTGGGTAGTAGTTACTTAGGGGAAGAGGGGTACCTGCAAAAGTCTATTTCTTGACCACCATGGTGGTTACAAGGACGTTTGCCTTATGAGTCATTAAGTTATGTGAGTGTGATTTTCTGTATATAAGTTTTGTTTCACAACCAAAATGCCAAAAATTACTGGTGATAAACACAAAATGTGAAGTCTTAAACAGAATTTAAACCATATCTCAAAGATAACAGAGGGATACTGTCAGATGCAAATCATGACATGAATTCAACAATGGAAGGACAGGTCTTGAGGAGAAGAAAGAGAAGAAGGATAGATCAAGTAGAAGATTTGAGGGAAAAGCACAACTATTACTAAGTGTCTCTGCCGCTCCCCCCAAAAAAAATTGGTGGGGGGCGGGGTGGTGGCAGGGACAGGGGAAGGAATGCTATTGTTGTAGAGACTACCAATGGAACAGGGAAAAAAGAAACTTTAATATAAATTACAAACTGGTATAACCCATTCTATAAATGTGATGACTACCTTCAGCTACCCAAATATCTATTGGAATTCTCTAAATACTTAGCATTTCATAAAATTCTTGAATGTCTTGCTAACTATGTCACCTCTCAGAAGGTAAAGAAGAGAATACAGACCAACAAGAAAGAAATATTTATTAACAAAAACTCTGGAAGACGGGCTTCCCTGGTGGCGCAGTGGTTGAGAGTCCGCCTGCCGATGCAGGGGACAAGGGTTCGTGCCCTGGTCCGGGAAGAACCCA
This sequence comes from Mesoplodon bidens, assembly GCF_964165515.1. Classification (NCBI taxonomy): domain Eukaryota; kingdom Metazoa; phylum Chordata; class Mammalia; order Artiodactyla; family Ziphiidae; genus Mesoplodon; species Mesoplodon bidens. Next base: position 28,963,646 of record NC_138167.1, read on the forward strand.
TATGCTGTGGAGCGTCTAGGCCCGGGAGCCATGGCCGCTGAGCCTGCGCGTCCGGAGCCTGTGCTCCGCAACGGGAGAGGCCGCAGCAGTGAGAGGCCCGCGTACCGAAGGAAAAAAAAAAAAACTCTGGAAGAAAAAAAAACATCTCAAAGTTTGTAACAACAAAGGAAACAAATTTGGAATAAGGTAAAACATTCAGCCTGATCTTGAAGGGAGGGGGAAATAAAAGATGCATACAGAAGAGATAGGTATGAATCCCACCAAAATTGGAGAGGAAAAAAACCCTGTAACAGCTTACACTTCCAGCCAAGAATCCCACCAAAAACAGAGGAAAAGGGACTTCCCTGGCGGTCCAGTGGTTAAGACTCTGTGCTTCCACTGCAGGGAACACAGGTTTGATCCCTAGTCAGGGAACTAAGATCCAGCACAGCGCAGTGGGGCCAAGGGAAAAAAAAAAAAAGAGAGAGAGAGAGAGCAGAAAAAAACTCTGTAACAGCTAACGCTTCCAGCCAAGATGGATTAACAAGAGACTGGATTTACCCTCCCGCAAGGAAAAAAAAAAGGCCAAACAATGGTTTTCATCAGGTAATGAAGGAAGGTGACTGCTGAGTGAAAGTAAACAAATGAGGTAAGTCATACTATTGCCCTAGCTTATTGTCTTGAGAGAGTTCCCTGCTGTGACAAAGGAGAGAAAACCCAGAAGATGCCCAGTGGTCTCCCTGAGTTGAGGACACAGAGCTGGGAACTGGGCAAGGCCAAGACAGAGTACCAGACAGAGAAAAGTACACAGATAGAACTCAAGAGATCTGCAGACATCCCCGAGTATTCAGCAGAGTACTGATCAATGCACGTGCGTCAGTAAACTACTTAAGGCCAGAGGAAAACCACCTGAAATTATTAGAAGAAACAATCTGCAGCTCACACAGAGCTGTTCCCATCAGTGTGGGAAACCTCATAATTCACAGAGCACTAGGTAGAGTACTCAGAATTGTCTTACCTCAGCAGTGGGGCAAAATTAGCTTCACATCAAATGCTGTGCTGATAAACAAGGTCCTACTGCAGAGCACAGGGAACTATATTCAATATCTTGTAACAAACCATAATGGAAATGAATGTGAAAAAGAAAAAGTACATATACATATATATATACATATATATATACACATTAACTGAATTACTTTGCTGTACACCAGAAACTAATAGAAGTTTTTAAATCAACTATATGCCAATCAAAACATACATAAATAAATAAATAAATAAATAAATAAATGAATGATGTGTTGATCCCATCTAACAAAGTTTAAAAGCAAGACCCAAAAGTATCAAATTGTTTCCACATAAGTGCCTTATAGGATAAAACTCAAGAACATTTTATAGGAATACAGAAATATCTAGCACCTAAAAAGATAAAATTTACAATATCTGACATCTGGCTTAAAAACAAAAACAAAAAAAAACCTAACAGACATGCTAACAATCAGAAAAATATGACTCATAATGAGGAGGGAAATCACCCAATTAAATATGACCCAAAATGACACAAATAATAAAATTAATAGAGAAAGACATTAAAACATTACTATAACTGAATTCCATATGTTCAGGACACTAGAGAAAAGTTAGAACTTGCTAAGAGAAGACATCAAAAACATAAAAAAGATCCAAATTGAACTTCCAGAGATGAAAACTACAATGTCTGAGATGAAATATACATTGAATTGGATAATGACAGATTGGACATTGCAGAGGAATAATGAACTTGAAGTTACAGCAATAAAAACTATATAAAACAAAATACAAAAAGGAGGGGGAAGGGACTGAGAAAAAATTTAACAAAGCATCAAATGAGCTGCAAGGAAATTTCAAGTGGTCTAGTATATGTATAACTGAAGTACCTGAAACAGTTGATGGAAAAAAGAAACAGAAAAAAAAATCATTTTTGAAAAAATAATTGCAGAAGTTTTTCCAAATTTGATTAATACTATAAACCCATAGATATAAACACCAATGAACCAATGAACTCCAAAATGAAAGCAAGAATCACAAAGAAAACTAGATACAGGCACGTTGTAATCAAATTATGCAAAATCAGTAATACACAGAAAATCTGAAAATCAGCCAGAGGAATAAACATTAAATATAATGATAACAGCAGATTCCTTTTTAGAAACAATGGAGGCTGAAAACAATGGAGCAATACTTTTCTAATTTATTGAGGTATGATTGACATATAAGAAGCTATACATATTTAATATATATAACTTGATAAGTTGAGAGTAAGTACACACTCATGAAACTATCACCATCAAGCCACAAACATATCCATCACCTCCCAAAGTTTCCTCCTTCCTCTTTGGAGCAACATCTTTAAAGTAATGAAAACAAAACAAAAGAAAAATACTGTTCACCTACAATTCTATACCCAGAGAAAATACATTCAAAGAAGAAGGTAAAATACAGACCTTTTTAGACATACAAAATCTAAAAAAATTCATTACTATCAGACCTACACTACAAAAAACATTAAAGTAAGTCTTTCAGGCAAAATAAATTACACTAGAAGGAAATCTGGATCTACATACAGAAATGAATGCCACCAAAAACAGTAACTATGTGGATAAATATATTTTTCTTGTTAATCAAATCCCCTTCTTTAAAGCATAAACAAGCAGATAAATGAATACATGTTTTTTGTGGGGTTTGTAATATATGCAAAAGTAAAGTAACAAAAATAGCACAAAAGCCAGAAGAGAAATGACAGTATACTGTTCTGGGTTCTTATACCTTATGTAAAGTAGTATAACAACTCTTGAATGTAAATGTCATAAGCTAAAGATGTACTACTCTGTAAGCCCTAAAGCAATCACTGAAATAGCAGAGTTAGAGTGAATCAGTCAACAAAGGAAATAAAAAATAAACACAGAATAATGAAAACTACTTGACTAATCACAAAGAAGACAGAAAAAGAAAATGGAACAAAGGAGAGATGGGACAAATAAAAAACAAATAGCAAGATGATAGACTTAAACTTAACCATATCAGTAATCACATTAAATATAAAGCATCTAAAGACTCCAACTAAAAAGAGATAATCAGACTGAATAGAAAAGCCCAAAATCTATGCTACCTATAAGAAAAGTATTTTAAATATAAAGACACAAATAGGTTAAAAATTAAAAGATGAAAAGATATGCCAACACTAATCAGAAGCTAGAATGGCTATATTACTATCAGACAAAAATATATTTCAGAGCAAAGAAATATTACTAGGTAGAAAGATATTTTCATAGTGATAAAATGGTCAGTGCCTCAAGATGACCTAACAATCCTACATGTTTATGCACCTAATACCAGACCTTCAAAATACATGAAGCATAAAGTGATAGAACTGCAAGAAAAAATAAACAAGTCCACAATTACAGTCAGAGATTTCAAACCCCTCTCTATAACTGATTAAACGATAGACAGAAAATCAGTAGTAACACAGAAGACCTGATAACACCATCAACCAACTGGACCTAATTTACACTCAAAACGTTCCTCCCAACAACAGCAGAATACACATTCTTTCAAATGTACACAAAACATTTGCCAAGACAGATCAAAACTTGGGCCATAAAACAAATCTCAATAAACTTAAAAGAATTCAAGTATATTCTGCGGAAGTAAGTTATAAATCAGTAATAGAAATATCTTCAGAACATTCTCACATATCTGGAAATTAATAACATATTTATAAATAACCCAAGGGTCAAGAAGAAATCAAAGGAAAATTAGAAAGTATTTGAACTCAATGAAAATGCAAACACATCGTATTAAAATCTGCGTAGGGCCACTAAAACAGTGCTTACTGGGAAACATAGCATTACATGCCTGTATTAGAAAAGAAAAAGGCCTCAAATTAATGACCTGAGCATCTACCTTAAGAAACTAGAAAAAGAAATGCAAATTAAACCCAAAGTAAGCAGAAAGAAAAATCAGAGTAGAAATCAATAAAATAGAAAAAAGAAAAATGGGGGAGGGCAGAAGAGATCAATGAAACTGAAAGCTAGTTCTTTGAGAATAAAACTGGTAAAACTCTAGCCAGACAGATGAGGAAAAAATAAGAGACACAAATTACCAATATTAGGAATTAGAACTTTAACATCACTATAAATGTATACAAGTAAAAAAGATACTAAGAAAATTTATGAACAATTTAGACTAATAAAACTGACAACTTCAGACTTCCTTGGTGGCGCAGTGGTTAAGAATCCGCCTGCCAATGCAGGGGACACGGGTTTGAGCCCTAGTCTGGGAAGATCCCACATGCCACGGAGCAACTAAGCCCGTGCGCCACAACTACTGAGCCTGTGCTCTAGAGCTCGCGAGCCACAACTACTGAGCTCAAAAGCCACAACTACTGAAGCTGGCACGCCTAGAGCCCGTGCTCCACAACAAGAGAAGCCACTGCAATGAGAAGTCCGCACACCGCAACAAGAGTAACCGCTGCTCGATGCAACTAGAGAAAGCCCGTGCAGCAACAAAGACCCAATGCAGCCATACATACATACATACATACATAAATAAGTTTATTTTAAAAAATTGACCACTTAGACAAAACAAATAAATTCCTTAAGAGACACAGCTACCAACACTCACAGATGAAAAAGATAATCTGAGTAGCCCAATATAAATTAAGGAAATTCAATTTTTTTAAATTAATTTTTATTGGAGTATAGTTGATTTACAATGTTGTGTTAGTTTCTGCTGTACTTTTTTTTTTTTTGGCCGCACCGCGAGGTTTTGTGGGATTTTAGTTCCACGACCAGGGACCAAACCTGAGACCTTGGCTGTGAGACCACGGAGTCCTAACCACTGGGCCGCCAGGGAATTCCCTGAATTTTTAGTTAAAAACCTTCCCACAAAGAAAATTCCAGGCCCAAATGGTTTTACTAGTAAGCTCTACCAAATATTTAAGAAAGAAGTAATACCAATCCTATACAAACTCAGGAAAATGAAGAGGAGGAATACTTCCCAACTCATTCTAGGAGCCCAGTACTACCCTGACACTAAAATCAGACAAAAACAAGAAAATAAAACTATAGACCAATATCTCACATAAACTTAGGTACAAAAATTTTAAATAAAAATTGAATCCAACAGTATGTAAAAAGGAAAATACTTCATGACCAAGTGGGGTTTACTCTTAGGGTTGGTTTAATATTAAAAAATCACTCACTATAATTCACCACAATGAAAACTTTTAAAAAGAAAAACCATATAAATCATCTCAAAAGATGCAGAAAAAGCATTTAACAAAATCCAACATCTATTTCAGACAAACACTCTCAGCAAATTAGGCATAGAAGGAAAACTTCTTCAGCCTAATAAAGGGCAACTATGAAACACTTAGTACAGCTGACATCATATACTTAAAAGACTGAATGCTTTCTCCTAAGATCAGGAACAAAGTAAGTATGTCCACCATTACCACTTCTACTCAACACTTTACTTGAGGTTTCAGACACTACAAAAAAGAAGAAATAAATGGCATCTAGATTAGAAAAGAACAAGTAAAACAACTCATTTACAAATGACATGACTTTCTATGTAGAAAAGCCATTGGAATCTACCAAAAAGCTACTAAAACTAAGTGAATTTAGGCTCAGGCAAGGCTCAGGCAGAGAAAATATATTTGCAAACCATACTGTATATGTAATAAAGGACTTGTATCTAGAAGATAAAAAGAACTCTCAAAACTCAGTGACAAGAAAATGAAGAAAACAATTTATTCAATAAAATAAAGTGGGCAAAAGGTTTGAACAGACACTTCACCAAAGAAAGTATAGGGATGACATAAAATCACATGAAAAGATGCTCAACATCATAAGTCATTAGGGAACTGCAAATTGAAGCCATCTATTAATTTTAAAAACAAACGTGCCAAGTGTTTTTTTGGGGGGGGGGGTTGGGCACCATGTGGCATACAGTATCTTAGTTCCCCAACCAGGGATCGAACCCACACCCCCCACAGTGAAAGCATTGAGTCTTAACCACTGGACTGCCAGGGAAGTGCCCAACATGCCAAATGCTGACAAAGATGTGGAGCAACTGGAATTTTCATACACCACCAGTGGGAATGTAAAGTGGTACATCTACTTTGGAAAATAGTTTGGCAGTTTCTTAAAATGCTAAACACGCAACTAACATTACAATCCAGCTATTCTACTCCTAGATATTTGCCCAAGAAAAGAGAAAGCACATACTCATACAAAGACTTATACATCAATGTTCACAACACCTGTATTTGTAACAGCCAAAAGTGGAAAAAACCCAAATGTCTATCAATGGGTGAATGGATAAGCAAATCGTGGTATACCCATACGACAAGATACCACGTGGCAATAAAAAGGAATTAACTAATGATACATGCAGCAACATGAATGAACCTCAAAATAATTATGCTGAATGAAGAAAGACCAAAAACAGAGTACATACCATATCATTTCATTTATATAAAGCTGTAGAAAATGCAAACTAATCTATAGTGACAAAAAGCAGCTCAGTGTTTGTCTGTGGACAGGATGAAGGTAGTGATAGATTATAATAAGTCAGGAGGAAACTCTGAGTGGTAGACATGTCATTATCTCGATTCTGTTGATGGTTCCATAGTGTACATATACATCAAAAGTTGGCACATTATACATGCTATGTGCAACTTACTGTCAAGTGGCACCTCAATAAAGCTGTATAAAAAATAACTTACAGGAAAACTCTATTTTTTTAAACTGCAAAACCCTGTATAAAAGTAAATATGTTAAGTAAAGATATTTTACTTAAAAAATAGCAGAAAAGAAAGAAAAAAGAAAAAGAAGTTGATTCTGCCTCAAAAAAATTTAAAAATCACACTCTATCTGTTTTTCATTGTGGATTAAGTGTCCATAGGGAGCAAAAACTATCAAGGACATTCAAACACTTGCCACTTGGTGGTGCTAAACTAATTATCTAAACTTGAGTCGACAAACTTTTTTTAGGCACTTATTATGCGCCACACCATGGAGAACAGAAAAATAAATAAGATAAAGTTCCTTGCCTGTATGTATCTGGCAATGTTATAAAAAGGATAAAATCTTTACACAAGCTAGAATATTCTAAACTGCTCCCCACCCTCTTGGGAGGAAAAAAAAAGAACAATGTGTAAAGGTACTAAAGAAAGGAAAAAAGTTCTCCATTTGGAATAAAATTGTCTCAGGCCCTTCAAGTTCTCCTTTATTCTTAAATATTTGCTAAGATGCATAAGCAGGTAATTATATTTATAAAACTTCCAATGACAGCCTGCTGATGGCAATAGAAAATGCAGATTGTTTTTTTCCCAAAGGAACCATGTCCGACATAACTCATTAAAGGTGCTCTGGGGACCACAGCAAATGTTTTAGAATAAACTTACTGACCTCTAATTTAGCAAAAGTCAGAATGAAGTTGCACAATATAGTAGCAGATAATTTTTTATATTGCTCCTACACTTAAGTGGGATTGGATTTTTATTTGTGTTATAATTATTATAATATTTTCAAAAACTAAAGATAAATGAAAACATTCAACCCAAATATTTGAAATTTACTCTTAGGCTTAGGGATAAAATTCTTGCCTTAAATCTCTGTCCAAACCTGGAAACCCAACACCTACCATACACAACATACATGCTTGAACCTTAGGAACTGTGAACTTTATATGCTAAATTTAACAACAAGAAAGTTACAAAAATTCAGTTTCTTTGAAATCATTCAGCACATAAATAATTTAAACTTTGGGTTAGAGACAGTATCACCAGGAAATGCCAGTGTAAGCCCTGAAACTCTAATGAGTTCTACACCCAAATATCTAAGCAGCCACTTGATATCTCCACTTGAATAATCCACAGGCATCTTATACTCAGTACGTTTTATCCTAAATCTGTTCTTCTGATATTCCCAACTCTAAGACATTCCATCCACGCAGTATCCTAAACGCCTCTTTCATCATACCCATCGTACCTCCTAAATCCCTCAAATCTTCTCTGACACTGACCCCTCATCATAGGTAGCCTGGGTTACTAAAATAACATTCTGGTCTCTCTTCCCAATCTAATCACCTTCCAATAATCTGTGTAAACTGTATAATGTATAACCACTGCCAAAAATGATCTTAATAAAATGTACATCTGACCATACCACACCTGAGCTTAAAATCCTTCTGACACCACACTTTACATCTACAGCTATGCAACACCTGACACTCCCCAATACTTCCTGCCTTGGGCCCCTGTGAACTCACCTGTTCCCTCAAAACCCTGTGCCTTTTTGTGTGTGTACATTCTGTTCCTTCTACCTAGAACACCCTTTTATACCTTCTCTCTGCAAACAACTTCTATGAAGTCCTTCAAAAGAACACAAGTAACAGCCCATCCAAACACTTCCAATCACCCCCATTCCACCTAATCTGATTTAGAAGTTTCTTTACTCATACACATTTACTAAGCACCAACTAGATGTGGGGAGTAAAAGGTGCTAGTGGAAAAACATACATCATAAAAAGTGTCTAACTAAACTAGTAATGTCATGTAAATCAATGGTCACAGAAGAGTGTGATAGAAGTATGCACAGGATCCTGTATGAGATGTCAATTTCAGTTATTTCTTCAATAGATGTACAGTGAATGCCTAACAATGTGCCAGGCACAGAGTAAGCTTCTAGGTATAAATAAATAAGACTCAGTCACTGCCTTCATAGCAATCTAATTGGGGATTAGGACAAGAAAACAGACAATTACAACATATGACGGAGGTTGAAAAGGCTGCCACAGCAGACCCTAATAAATTATAGCTAACCTAGATGTAAGGGGCTCAGGCAGGATGAGAAATCAGGAAGACTTTAACTAGAGTGACATATAGCCTGAGACCTGAAGAATGGCAATTTTAACTAGGAGAGGGTATATGTTCTTGGAAGAAGCTGTATGTTCTATACAGAGAGCAGTAGTTCAGTGCATGGCTGCAACCCAGATCAGACAGTACTAAGAGTTTAGAGACAAGAGTAGAGACCAGATCAGATCATACCGGGTTTTTAAGCCATGCTCAGGAATTTGGGGGTTTGGAATTTACCCTGAAGACGATTATTTGCCACTAGAAAGTCATTAGAAAGTTCTTGCACGGGAATGGTTATGTCAGACCTGCCTTTTCTAAGCCAACACACCGGCTGCAGAGCCAAGAATGAACAACTGCAGTAATCCAGGGAGGAAGCGATTCATGGCTGCTTGAACCAAGGCAGTGGCAGAGGGATGAAGAAAGGCAGATGGCTTGTAATGATATTTAGAAGGTCAAAATGATAGGACTTTGTGACTGATTAGATGTGGGAGGTGAAGGGAAAGGAGTCAAGGACAAAACTGAGTGTATGCGGTTATTCACCGAGAGACAGAATACAGAAGGAAGAAAGTAAACAATGAGTTTTATTTGGGGTGCGTTAATCAGTAATGACTGCGTAACTCAAAGAAATGTAGAACACAGGTGGTTTTAAGGGTAACAAACCACACAAATTTTGAGAGTGAAGACAGGGAGATACTGAGATACTGAGGATGGTACAATTCTCAATAAAGAGCAGGCAGCAGAACTATTACTGCATCTTAAGGGCATCAGTGTGCCAAACAATGTCAGACAGGAGGGCAGTATGGAAGGTATAACAAGGATTAAACAAATGACTTCTCTTACACCAACGACTACAGACACACCATAGATTGCACAAGAAACAGTAAATGGATTTCATAAGCATTTCCTTCCACCAAAAAGTGAAAATTAAAAGGCTGGGTTACAACTTTTCATTTAGTCTCAGCAGCATTTTTCATTATGTCCCATCAAAGCAAACAATATTTGAATTCTTCCCCAAAAAGTCATGTTTTTATTAAATCACAAATTGAAATGATTTGTTGCAGACTACTGTGCTGTGTCAAGAATAAAGGACTCAGCACACAGAAGGTACTCAAATGTTTGTTAAAGAATGCTAGAAAAATAAAGAAGACATATTCATATTATATCCTACACGAGGAAGGTTACTACCATGTTACAAGATCTAGTCTAAGAAAATTCTCCAGGAAAATCTGCTAGATACTAATCATCTTTCTTAAGCAAGGGGTTTCACAGGACTACAAGCATATCTAAAAGGAACTGGAAGGGACCAAATTTAAGCTACAAAATAAATTCTTACTAAAAATGCCATAAAAAAAACTCAAAGGAAAAATAACAGGTCATTTCCCAATTGTTTCAAGTTATTTTCAATAGAACCAAATTCTAACACAGCCACAGTAAAAACACAGACCTAGAGTGAAATGCAAATATACTAAAACAGGACTTCTTAACTCCAAAACAAGAGTGCTATTAGTGAACACACCTCTCTTCCTCTAGTCTCCCTTCATTTTTTCCCACTTTCTTGCTCTTTTTTCTTCACTGAGTACCTACTATATGCCAGAATGTCTGCCAGACACAGGTAAAACATTTCAGGCCCTGCCCTCATGAGGATCAGTCTACAAGTCTCAAGAAAACGAACATTCATTAAAATTAGCACCACTTCAAGGACCTAAAACTCATATTTACTTTCTTATTTAAACAAGGGAGTGGTTTTTAGTGAATGTTTTCCTTCTGAAGAACTGAAGTCTGTAATCTCCAAAGTGAGGGGCTATCTGATGTATCCCCAGTGCCTAAAACAGTGCCTGGAAGAAAGCAGATGCTTAATAAATATTTGTTGAATAAATGAATAAAAGTAAACTGCAACCATCAGAGGCACTGGGTATAAGGCCAAAACCTATTTCAGACTACCTCTTTTCTCCCACCTTCTCTGCAGTAAGTCAACTCATTCCATTAATTCAACTCATTCCATTAATTATCGTAAAGCAGGATAGCCTTTGCAGTCAGTGTCCCTATTTCTCCCCTAAAAATTCACAGGAGGATCTATATGAGAAGATGAGTGTTAGCTGAACCTACTGTGATAATCATTTCACAATATATATAAATCAAACCAATAGGCTGTACGCCTTAAGCTTATACAGTGATGTACATCAATTATTTCTCAATAAAACTGCGGGAAATAAAGATCACAGCCAGGTAAAAAAAAAAATTCACAACAGAATGTCAATCTTTCCCCCCATTTGGTTGACTGTTAAAACATATGGTTCTATATATACATAGCAACAAAGAATAGCTGAACTCCAAGAACTAATCAGGGTTTATAACCAAACTCAAACCCACTTTCACAGGCTCAGCTAAGAAAAATATACATATATGAAACACTGAATCCATCCACTCATGTTGACAACAACCTACCCCTGAATTCAGTCAAATCATCAGAGACCTAAATACATCAAATCGGTACCCTGTATTTACTGAACTACTTAGCTAGCCATTGGTATAAAACCATCAGAATACTAATAATGGGCATTATAGGGCTGTGGGGGTTTTTAACCGTAAGGATACAATAGGCTATATAATCAAATTCATTACAGTACATAGTATAAAGAATCTACATAAGATTTTATCCTCGGATCTAATCTTCAGAAACTAGTTTTTTGGGGTTTTGCTCCTGGTTTTATTTTATTGTAGATCCTGTAATTCTTATTATTGATCAGGTTCCCCTCTTTGGCAAAACTGTAGCCCACTAAAGCATACAGTTTATTTAATAATCGTACTTCCAGTTCCACTTACCTTTCTTACCCTTATTCACTTTCCTTTTGCGTTTTTTCCCTCTAATTTATTTTACATAACTATAGTGCTTTAATATTTGTGAGCGGCCTTAATCTCTCTGTAGAAAGTGGCAGCAAAAATAAACATTCAACTATTTCCAAATCAATAATAACCTTACAACTTTAAGACCGTCTGAAAGATCTTCCTTAATATTAGTAATAATAGCAGCTAAAATGTAAGCACTTACCTGATGCCAGGTATTCTAAATATTTTGCGAATATTAACTCATTTAATCCTCTCTACAACTCCATGATGGAAAATAATTATTAGCCCCCATTTTACAAATAAGAAAACTGGTGCACAGAAAGTTAAGAAATTTGACCAAATTAACACAGCTATAAAGCAGTGGAGCTAGGTTCTGAACCCAAGCAATCAGATTCCCATCTCCTTAACCGCTGCCCTACTGTGATGATTTTTCATTCATCAAAACTACGTGACTTCTAAAACAAGGTATTTTTCAAATCCTAAAATAACACTGAATTAGAACTGAAGTAATTTCAAAAATGAAGTTCACACCCATACCAAAAACCATATTCTAAACCTTTAAAATTCTGCCATACCCAACCAATGACTTGCAGGGAAATTAAGATGATGAATAACACCTACACAGTTATCTACTACGTGCCAGGCTTTGTTCTAATACATTTACTTATTAACCTTAAAAATCCCATAAAGTAGGTACTATTATCATCCCCATATTACAGATAAGGAAACTGAAGCATAGAGAGGTTAAATAATTTGACTGAAGTCACTAGCAAGTGTGAAGTTAGTTTTTGAAACTTGTTTGGCTCCAGAGTCCAAGCTCTTAACTGTTATCTTACACTGCTTCTCCTTATGACAGAGATTAACTTCCTCCCCCCATCACTTCCTAAACTCAAAGTTCAAAGCAAGCAAAGTAGACTTAGTAGAAAAGTTACTCTACATCCTAGATCTCAATACCAAGAGGCTCTAATTCAACAGAGTTGGGTTGTGGCCCAGCACCTATAATCTTTAAAAGTACCACATGTGAGTCTTACGAGTCTTGGTCAACATTCACTGCCCTAGGTTTCTAAATTAGACAGGTCTTAGCTGAACCTTTGGGGTGGGGGGTGACGAATAAATAAATACAGAGAGACACACACACACATATACACACTCTTTCATAAATATGTGTGTGTGTGTGTGTGTGTGTTCTTTGCTATTCCCCTGTCCCAAAGAAACAAGACTGGGAAGTAGGGAAGCATAAGACAAAGCCAGAAAGACAGCATGGCTTTTTATGCCATGTTAACCAGCCTTGAGTATTATTTCAATGGGGACAATAACAAAATTAAGATTTTTTGTTTGTTTTTTAAAGCAAGAGACAATCAGACTTGTGCATCAGAAAATAACTCCAGTGGTTGTGTAGAGGAGACGGTGGGCAAAGAGACTGCAGAGAAGGAGAAAAATCAGCCAAGAGCTCAAGACTAAATGCCTGAATGAACTAAGCACTGACAATGAAGAGGATGCAGCAAATTTAAGGAACCTCTTTAAGGTAAAACTGGTAGGGCTTGGTTATTGCTTAGATGTTGTTATACAAATGGACATCTCCAGGTTTGTTTTACATGCAACCAGGTGAATGATGATGCCATTAAACTAGATCTGAACTTGCTGAGGGAAGAATAAGTGGCTTTTGCTGGTCATCATAGAATTATTTGGGAGAAGGGCAGCTTTGGGCATGGAAAAATAATTTAGATGGAGTGATGAGAATGGGTATAAATTTGCAGTGAGTAAGAATAAATGAGGTGACGAAGTAGAGCTAAGAAATAAAAGACTAAGTCACATTATGAAAAGCAATGACTGGAAGGAAAGGGTGGGAAAAGTCTTATATTTTACAACTCTGCTTCATCTCAAGGGTTCTATCAAAATCAATCCACACCTGAAAGAGTGAAGTGTAGTTCAAATAGAAAGGATCCCTTCTTGGAAAGTCCTAGATAAAAAAATCAAACAAGATAACCTTAAAATATGTAGTGAGCCAAGCAGAAGATCAGCATCCACCCTGAAGACAAAACTGACAAGACAACCAAAGACCGTGAAAATCTGAGAACGATGACCAATCATTTAAAATACTCAGTATGGAGAAGTATGTAATTTTTTTAATACAGATTTTATTATTTCATGTAATCTTAGCAACTCCAATACAAGAAATAATGACTGGCACCACATCCATTCTGGGGATAAAGAAAATGAAGGACGGATAATTCATGCTTGCTCAATTTCCCAAGGTCACCCTTCAGAGTAACAGTACTGTGTTATTCTGGCTAGTGGTCCATACACTAAAGCACAAACGCTGTCAAATAATTCAAAATGGGATGGAGAGGGCAGCATAAAGAAAATGAGTGAAACTCAAGGAACGGAGAAAGCTATCTGCAAAAAGTAAATAGTCCTTGGTGTTAGATGAGTCACTACCCGACCCAACTGTTTTCGAAATACTCGCGCAATGGGAAATGCTTCCAGTAGCATGCCACGATAGTCCTACCCAACAAGCATTAAGATGTGTCCTCGGAACATGAACAGGCACTATGCGATAAACTACCCTCCGCACCTGCGATAAACTATCCTCCGCACCTAATCCTAAATCCTAACGAACTATCACGACGGGGTCAATGACCACCTCCGTAAGACGGTACCACAGAGTCTCCCACGGGAACATCACAGATTTGTCTAGGAAATAAATACCGTAACTAAGGCCTTCCCAGACAAGCGTGCGATGTTGTAAATCTCCAGCTCCCTGAGGGGAAACGTGCCCCGCTGTTCACCATCACCAACCAACTCGGCGACCTGGTAAAATGGATCCAATACACTCTTCTTCTAAGTGCACAGCTGCAAAGCACCTGTTTTCAGCTCTTCCCGAAGAGGACAAAGATGCCTTCACCAGAGTGAAGCAGAGGAAGGCAGAGGCGAGTTAGAAGGAAGAGAAAAAATCCTGGAGTCCGAAGAGCAGACATAAAGAGCTACAGTCAGAGAAAATCAAGCCAGAAAAAGAAAGCAACGGGGCAACCACCTGTCTCTTAAGAAGGCAATACAAATAAAAGCCCCTCGCCCTGGGACAGAACCGACCAGAACAGCGCCGAGGCCTAGCTGGCCTTGGAGCAGGAGCCGGGTCTCTTAATTCCCGGACTGAGCCGGCATTCTCGAGAAAACAGCTGACACCACCTAGTCATCTTCTCCTGCATCCTCCACAGGCTGTTCCTGATACAGAAAGGCCCTCGCATCCCTCTCCGGCCGGCCTCCAAGCAGCAAAAACAGCCCCATCCCGAAGAAAAACAGGAACGTTTCCCGGGGCCGTTACCTACCTTCCCGCTCACAACCCCCGCCGCCGCCATGTTTCCTGCGCGTGCCTTTGATGACGTAGCAGCGCCTCACGTGTCTCCCCGACTCACAACAACATCCGGCAAAACTAGGCTGATATCCGGGCGGGAAAGGGGCGGGGAGTGGCGGGAATGGCGAGGAGTGAGGGGCGGGGACGGGAAGGAGCCGCCTGACGCATGTGCACTGAGTACGCCTCGGAGGCCTCTCGGGTGGAGTCGCTGGTGCAAACTGCGCATGTGCCAGTTTATCTTCCTAGGAGGGTAAGTAATTTGAAGTGTTTTTGCTTTGGGGATTGGCTGGGGGCGAGACTTCGAGCCGTTCGCAGGCCCCTTCAGCTTGGTATGATGGAAAGGACAGCATATTGGGACCCAGCAAACCTGATCTTGGCTTTGTGGCCATGGGCAAGTCACTTACACTTTCAGCCTCAGGGTCTCATCTGTGAAATTGAGATAAGGCTGTGGTGAAGATTAAAGAAGCCCCAGCCCTCTATCCGAGGCGCACACACAGAGACTTCTCGCATCTATGTGAAGTTTCTGAACGTAAGTCTGGTAACTGCCACTCACACATGACCAAGAGCGAGGTATTTTGATAGGAACTGTGATGATACCACGCCCTCGTTGCTCCAGAGTCCATCGCACGTAGCTCACAGTTCCTACACAATTGCTTAATGGCTGTTTGGAAACAGTTTTCTAAATTTATCCAAGCTTCAGGATGGAAAATGAGAATTACCCATGGAGTGGTTGTAAAGATTTCATGGGACAGTGCATATGTGGTAAGATGATTTGTTGATATATTAAGATAATAATTCGTTTTGTTAGTGCTGTAAAAGAATGACTGGTACTACCCCTGATACCTCTGGCACAAGATTTGGGACTTCCCTTGCCCTAGGGCGGAATAAAAGGCCCCTTTGTACCAAAACACCTGTGCCCATTGAAGTACTTCTCTCTTCACACAGTGGAGAGAGGTTAGAAGCTTTCGAGGTTGGTTGAGTAAGTGGCAACCGAAGGGAATAACAGAAGAGGAGAGTTGCTGGTTCTGTGAATATTGGGGACCTAATGGGTGAAGGAGGTGGCAAAACCTTAGATGGGAATGGATGTGTAGTACTACTAGGAAGGCTGCATCAGAGATTTCAACCATAGCCAAGACCCCATGCCCAAGCTTGGCATTCACTTGGCAAAACAGCTCACCTGCAAAGGATAAACCAGCTGGGGAAATGAGCATATTAGCGGTAACCAACATTGAATGAAGACTTGAGGGCCTTCCCCAAATGTACTGGACTAAGTATGACCCCCTAGAACTTTCATGCAATCTTAGGTGTGATGTGTAGAGCCATGATAATGACTCAGGATAAATTTTCCGCCAGCTCAGAATAACAGGGTATGGTTACAGAAAAGTTTTAATGACGTTTCTTATGCCCTGTGTTTTGGAGAAAAGTTGAAGCCCTTAGTAGAGTACTAGGAATAAAATACTCAATAAATGGTAGCTATTATTTATATAATAAGCTTGGGAATTAAAGGTTTCTCACTGAAAATTTGGCACCCTAGGTTCATCTGCTACTTCAGATTCTTAAGCCTCATCCTCCAGCTGCCCCTTAAATTCTGGTGCTACTCATGGGCTATCCTTAGACTTCTTTACTTTTTTCCAAAAGCTATTCCTGGGCTATTATCTTCATATTCTGATATCACCACCTCCTAACTGCTGATGGCTCCCAAATATCTCAAGCCCAAGTCTCTCTTTATTTCCTAAAATCTAGAGCCTACACCTACTGCCCCTTTTTACTTGAATGACCCACTCACACCTCAAAAAATCCTAAATCTTTACTACTCAAAGTGTAGTCTGCAGACCAGCAACACCATCATCACCTGGGAGCTTCTTGGAAATGCAGAATCCCAGGTTCCACCCCAGAACTACTGCATCAAAATCTGCATTTTAACAAAACCCCCAGGTGATTTGTGTACACATTAAGGTTTGAGAAACACGGTCTTAAATGAAACTTAAATTTTGCTTTTGTTCTCTGAAAATTACTACCATTTGCTCAACTAGAGATGCAGTCAGACCACAATTTCTCCAGGAAAGTGTTGCTATCATGTTACCCCTTTTTGATGTGTCTTCTGGGGAACATCCCTATTATGTCTCTCCTTCCTATCCCCACTGCCACTCCTATGGTTCAGGTCTCTCATTACCTCTGGTTTGGACAACTACTGTGGCATCTTAATTCATTCTCTTGCTTTTGGCTTCATCTTCCCCCCTACCCCATCATTTATATTCCTACCAGATTAATCCTTCTAAAGCATAAACATGATCATGTGAACTCCCTGCTTAAAATCCATTAATGGTTCCCCATCTCTTCAGGAAAGAGTACAGATTCTCCAGTGTAGCATAGAAGGTCCTTCATAAATTGTTGCTGCCTACCATTTTAGCTTTATCTTCCCAACTCAGACCCAGTTCTCCAGCCATAGCCAAATAACTGCTGTTCCCTGACTGTTCCATACTGTGTCCCAAGATTGCTTCTCACTGTAGCAGATTAGCTTGACTTGGATCATGGAACCATCCTTGAACCAATCACAGTGGCCCAAAGTATATGATGTTCTGATTGGCCAGATTTGAATTATATGCCCACAGCTCCAGTCAAAATACACAGAATGAGAGGAAGGATAATTCCCAGGGGAAACTCCAGGAACCATTCCAGAAAAAAGGGGGAGTGGCTGCTGAGCGAGACATCAATTACAGAGGTTCCATTTCTGCACTTTCATGGTGTCACACTGTAAAATACTTAGTGGTTTACTGAACTGCCTTCCTTTCCCTACTAGGCTATGAATTATTGGAAAGCAGGGACTATGCTTTTTATATGTGCAACCACCGCAGCTGGCACAAATGCCTGACCCACAGCAGACATTAAATAAGTGTTGGTTTAACAAATTAACGTCAACTAATTCCCCTTCCCCACTATTAGAAATAGCACAGTTATACTTTACATTCAAGAGGAAAGAGACCATTTTCCTTTTTCAATAATATCCTCTGTCTATAGGCAAAGGGAAGAAAGAAGGTCAGGATTTCAATGTAATTTGTTTCACGTTTTAGGTTTTTGCTACAATAGAAGGAAAGAAATCATAGTACACTTACATATAACAAGTTGACAGCTTTTTTAAAGCCACATGCATATAAATTTAATATAAATAAAGTCAAGTTACCTGTAACTTAAAATAATGACTGTTTTCATGGAAGTGAGTAATTTTATAGTTTCTAAGTTCACTCCCATAAACTATATGGCCATTCACTAATTATAACTTATCACTCAAAAAGTCATATGATGGAAAAGAATCTCAAGAAGTACCTTAAAGAAACTCTGGACCTGGGCGGAACTTTAGAGATAGTCTCCCAGGTTTTTCAGTTAAAGAAATTGAGGCTGTTAGAGATTAATGGTTTGCCAAAGTCATGAGCTGCTTTATGGCTGAATAGAGACTTCACTGAGATACGTGTCTTCGTCAGCTGTGCTACACTATCATCTGAAAATGATCACTCCCCTCTTTAAACTACAGCATTTATTAACTGTTCAGTTTGATTCTCTCTCGCCTCAGTTTGACTGACCTGTCTTTCAGGGCTTATCCCACGTCACACATCATTTATTAAGATTCCCCCAACGTTGCTGCCACTCGTTGATCCCTACCTTGCCTGAACCCTTACAGCAGTCAGACTAAAAACTTTGTTTTAGTGCTTAACTATACAAGGTAGTGCCATGAAGAAAGCATAGACTTTGCTGACAGCCAAGAGAATGCTGGAGTTCTCTTGGGATAAATTGACCAGCTGAAGAAATCAGACCAGTATTGACAGTTGGGAATCTCCATTGAAATAACCCAAGCATGTCCTTCTACCACGAAGAACAAAGATCAACAAGCCCCACCTATATACCTAAAACTTCCAATCAGCTTTTCATTCCAGTCTCTTAGATATGAACAGAGAACCATGGATCACTCCACATTTGAAGAAAATCTTTAAGCAGAAAGGCAGAGACTAAAATAAACAAACCAACAGCAAGCAATTAAAGACAAACAATGCAGAGAACAGAAGAAAATGTTTTAATTATAATTAATTTCTTTAGAGAGATGAGAGAAAACTTTGCATCCATGAAAAAATAAAATGTCAGGACTTCCCTGGTGGTGCAGTGGTTAAGAATCCACCTTCCCATGCAGGGGACACAGGTTTGATCCCTGGTCCGGGAAGATCCCACATGCCGCAGAGCAGCTAAGCCCGTGTGCCGCAACTACCGAAGCCCGTGCACTCTAGGGCCCTTGCTCCGCAACAAGAGAGGCCACCGCAATGAGAAGCCCGTGCACTGCAATGAAAAGTAGCCCCCGCTCGCCCCAACTAGAGAAAGCCCGCATGCAGCACCGAAGACCCAACTCAGCCAAAAAAAGCCCATGTAAAGGAATATTTAGAGGACCAAAATGAGCTCTTAGAAATTAAAAACATGATAACATAAATGAAAAAGTCAATAAGTGGACTGAAAGATAAACCAAGGAAATGTCCCAGATAGTAGAACAAAAAGACAAAGCTATAAAAATAAGAGAAAAGTTAAGAAAATTAGTGGATCAGAACAGGATATCTAACATCCAAATAAAGGAGAGAGAGCAGAGAATATGGAGGAAAGGAAAATATTAAACAAAATAATCAAAAATTTTTCTCAGAAATGTCAGATGTGCATTTTCAAACTGTATCAGCGCACTAAGTGCCCAGCATAGTGGAAAAGAAAGACCAACAGCAAGGGACATAATTGTGACATTTCAGAACAATGGGAATCAAAAGAAGATCGTAAAAACTTGCACGGGGGCGGGGAGCAGAGGGGGAACCATGTTGCATGAAAAGGACAAGAATAAATATATCTTTGAACTTGCCAGTAAAAGCACTGGAAGCTGTAGGACAATGGAGTAAACAATTTGAATATTTTTAACATAGAATGTTATACTCAACCAAATAAGTGTGAGAGCAAAACAATTCATTTTCAGACACACAAGTTCAAAAAAATTGTATCTCTTACACACCCTTTCTCAGAAAGAAAATGGAGGCTGTGTCACACCTAAACAAGGCAGTTAATTACAAGAGAGCAACATGGAATCTCGAAAACAGGAAACAAACACAGGGGTCTAATGCAAAAGAGGACATTTCTGTTGGGAATGTGAAATGGTACAGCTACTGTAGAAAACTGTATGGCAGTTCCTTAAAACATTAAGCAGAATTGCCATATGAGCCAGCAATTTCACTTCTAGATATATTTTCAGAATAATTGAAAGCAGAGACAGGTATTTGCACACCAATATTCATAGCAGCATTATTCACAATAGCCAAAAGTTTGAAACAACCTAAAAATTCATCAACAGGTGAATAGATAAACAAAATGTCATGTATACATACAATGGAATATTAGTCTTAAAAAGGAATGAAATTCTGATACATACTACAACATGGATAAACCTTGAAAATATTATGCTAAGTGAAACAAGCCAGCCACAAAATGGCAAATACTGTATGATTCTACTTATATGCGGTACCTAGAATAGTCAGATTTATAGTTACAGAAGGTAGTATAGTGGTCTAGGGGTGGGGGGCTGGTGAGGGAGAATAAGAATCATTGTTTAATTGGTGCAGTGTTTCACTTTGGGATGATGAGATGGACGGTGGTGATGGTTGCACAGAAATGTGAATGTACTTGATGCCACTGAATTGTACATTTTTAAATGGCTGAAATAATAAATTTTATGTTATGTTTTTTATACCACAGTTTTTTAAATAATTAGAAAAATAGGAGAAAAAATTCAGGATATAGGGTTAACAGAATTCTTGGACTTAACATCAAAATCATGATCCATAAAGAAAACGTCAATAAATTGGACTTTATCAAAATTTAAAACTTTTGCTCTGTAAAAGACTCTGTGAAAAGGATGAAGAAACAAGCTACAGACAGGGTAAAACATTTGCAAACCACATATCCCAAAGGACAAATACCTAGAATATATAAAGGACTCCCAAAACTTGACATTAAAGAAACAGTGTAATTAGAAAATGGGTAAAAGAGATTGCATTATTTTTCTATTGCTATTGTAACAAATTACCACAATAGTTGCTGGAAAAAAACACATTTTTATTTTCTTATAGTTAGATATCACAGATCTCACTAGTCTAAGATCAAGGTGTCAGCAGGATGAATACAGCCCTTTCTGGAGGCTCTTAAAGGAGAATCTATTTCCTTGCCTTTCCAGCATCTAGTGGTCACCCGTATTCCTTGGCTCATGGCCCCCTATTTCCATCTTCAAAGCTAGCAATATTCCATCTCTCTGCAATCTCTGCATCTCTGACCTTTCTTCCTTAGTCACGTCTCCCCCTGAAAGGTTCTCCGTATAAGGAATCATGGTATTAGATTAAGCCCACCTGTATAATTCTTGACAGTCTCCCCATCTCAAGGTGACCTTTAATCACATCAACAAAGTACCTTCGCTGTGTAAAGTTAACATATTCTTGAGGTTCTGGGGACTATGTCATATCTTTGGGAGGCAGTTATTCTTCCTATCACACACATCAACAGACATTTCACTAAAGATATAAAGATGGCAAAATGAGCACCTAAAAGATGTTCATTAATCATTACGGAAATGCAAACTAAAGCCATAATGAGGTATCACTACATACTTATTAGAATGGCTAAAATAAAAAATAGTGGTAACACCAAACCTTATAAGGATGTGGAGAACCTGGATCACTAATACATTGCTGGTGGGAATATAAAATGGTACAATCACTCTGGAAAATACTTTGACAGTTTCTTATAAAACTAAACATACACTTACCGTATGACCCAGCAATTGTACCCTTGGTAATTTATCCCAGGGAAATGAAAACTATGCACATACAAAAACGTGTGCAGTGGACTTCCCTCGTGGCGCAGTGGTTGAGAATTCGCCTGCCAATGCGGGGGACACAGGTTCGATCCCTGGTCCAGGAAGATCCCACATGCCGTGGAGCAACTAAGCCCGTGCAACACAACTACTGAGCCTGCACTGTAGAGCCTGTGTGCCACAAGTACTTAGCCCACATGCCTAGAGCCCATGCTAGCAACGAGAAAAGCCACCACAATAAGAAGCCCACGGGCTTCCCTGGTGGCGCAGTGGTTGAGAGTCCGCCTGCTGATGCAGGGGACACGGGTTTGTGCCCTGGTCCGGGAGGATCCTGCATGCCGCAGAGCGGCTGGGCCCATGAGCCATGGCCGCTGAGCCTGCGCGTCCAGAGCCTGTGCTCCGCAACGGGAGAGGCCACAACAGTGAGAGGCCCGCGTACCGCAAAAAAAAAAAAAAAAAAAAGCCCACGCACCGCAATGAAGAGTAGCCACCGCTTGCCGCAACTAGAGAAAGCCTGTGCACAGCAACGAAGACCCAATGCAGCCAAAAATAAAATTTAAAAAAAACTAAAAACTTGTACATTAATATTCATGGAAGCCTTATTTGTAATAGCCAAAGCTGGAAACATCCCAAGTGTCCTTTAACAGATGAATGATGAAACAAACTGGCATATCCATACCATGGAATACTACACAGCAATAAAAATGAACTATTGATATATGCAACAACTTGAATGGATCAAGAGAATTATGCTGAATGAAAAAAAAATCAATCCCAAAATGGTTACATGCTACATGATTCCATCTATATAATATTCTTGAAATAGCAAAATTATAGATATGGAAAACAGATTAGTATTTCCAGGGGTTAGTGATTAGAGAGGAAGGAAAAAGGGATGGGAGTAGCTATAAAGGGATAGCACAAGGAAGCTTTGTGGTGATGGAACAGTTCTGTATCTTGGTCATACTGATAGTTACATGAATCTACATGTGATAAAGTTGCATACTCTAGTCACTATTCACACATGTATACAAATAAGTGCATGTAAAACTGGTGAAATCTAGTACATTCTGTGGATTGTATCAGTCAATTTCCTAGTTCTGATATTGTACTACAGTTATATAAAATATTATCATTGGGAAAAAGTGGGTGAAAGGTATATGGAAATTCCCTGTACGATTTTTTGCAAATTTCCAAAGTGTATATTAGATATTTTTTAATTCAGTTGTTTATTTTCACAGGTATATCAGTTAGGATGCCTTTGGCTGCAAGTAGCAAACAATTCAAATAAAAATGTATTAAATAAGTGGATTTTGTTTTGTCTTACATAGCAAAAATTCAAAAGATAATCAGGGTTGATTAACTCACCACCCCAACTTGGTCATCAAAGACCCAGCCTCTTGCTGTATTTCTGCTCTTTCATTTTCAGAATGTTGGCTTTTGTCCTAAACTGTCCACTGAATCTCAAAATGGCTACAGCAGCCCCATTAATCACATCCTTCTACAAAAACATGCAAAGGCCAGAAGAAAGTTTCTTTCATGGATTCCTTTTTTGAGGCTAATGAAAAGACCTCAGGAGTCATTCTCTCAAACCATATTGGCCAGAACTGCATCTCATTCTCATTCCTAAATTGTATGGCTCTGGAAATGTAGTAGGGCACTGAATAAATGGCTTTCAATATCAGAAAGCAGTTAGCAACCAGTTAGCAGTCCCCTTTAAAAGGGGAAAAATGGCTGTTGGGTAGACAGCCTATATGTCTGCAACACCATATGTACAGCGGGATTGAAAATTTTGTTTAACCCTTAGGCAATTGAAAAGTAATAGCTCTATAGTTATCCATTATAATTAAGGCCACTGTCATCCCCATGAATAACTGCAACAACTGCCTTGTACTCCCTACCTAATATATTGTTCCCTTCTAATCCTTTCCCCACAATGAAGCTCAGTGACCTTCTTAATCTTCTTATTTATTTATTTATTTATTTTGGCTGCACTGCTGGGTCTTTGTTGCAGCGCACATGCTTCTCTAGTTGCAGCACCCGGGCTCTCTAGTTGCTGCATGCAGGCTCTAGAGCACGTGGGCTCAGTAGTTGCAGTGCATGGGTTTAGTTGCAGTATGTAGGATCTTAGTTCCCCAATCAGGGATTGAACCCAGGACCACTGCATTGGGAGAGTCTTAACCACTGCGCCACCAGGGAAGCCCTCAACCCACAACTCTTGAACTTTAGCTCTTAGTTCTGCATTTAAGGAAATTCCCCCTCCCCCACCCCCATATTTTAGAATTATAACCTTGTTAAACATTCCATAGATGAGAACTGCTTATATATAGTGATTATTTTGTAAATAATTCTACATCCAGTTAATAATTTTTTACATTTTTGATTGGAAGAGGCAGCAGCACAACTGTAGTTGTGGCAAAACAGTGAACCAAATGTTGAGGAATTAGGACTGTCAAATGTCAACCTCAAGGCAATGTACCAAAGATAGGTTCTCACTAAATTAACAATGCCATACCTGACAATCTTCAATAAAGCTCATCCAGGATTATGTCCTTAATAAATAAATTTCTTGTGCCACTACTGTTGGCCTTAAGATCTTTGATAGGGAGGAACTACTAAATGCCACTTCTTCAGCTAAAGAACATTTCCAGGTTTAAAAACAGCAATATGGGATTCAATATGGGGAGAGGGGAGCTTACATTGTATAGTTTTTGGACAAGAGGAGTAACTTTGTCACCCAGGAGACAGCCAAAAGTCCTCAAAGCATCTTGTTCTTACTATATAGTTTTTCCTTTACAGGCTTTTTACATTTTGAAGGGCTGTCACTAGATCATTAGAAGTATTCACCTTTTGTGAATTAATGCAGATGAATTAATGCAGATGAATAGAAGTTACTTCTTGATAACTGGTTCATGGAATAGTTTAAGAAAAAAACCCAATGATTTCCCTCTATTTCCTTCCCAAAAGGACCAAGAAGGGACCTGGATAATTTAACTTTAAAAATACACTGTAATATCAAAAATATTCTTAAAAGGCACTGGAAAGATTATTAGGAAATCCTGATATTCATTAAGCTATCTTTCTGGCCTATATCTTCAATTTCAGGTAGGAAAAAGGCGACCCATACTCTCAAATTGGAAAGTGCCTTTAGAAATACATGTTACATCATGTTACACTCCCCCAAATGAGCCTACTATGACTCAGAAATGGATTGTGTCCTGGGTTACTATCTGGCAACAAGGCAACATCTGTCAAAGGCAAAGAAAACAATATAGTTGCTTTTTTAAATGCATTTTTATAGATTAAAAAAAGCAGCTATGTAAACAAGCAAAAGGCATCTGTTTCTTCAGTGCTACACCAAAATTTGGAAAAGCAATTTGGACTTGAGGATCATTTAATTGCCACTTGAGGCTAGAAAACAAGTTATTCTATTTTAATCTGGCTTGAAAATGTATTATTTTGCAATACTCAAAATCAGTCTGGTTAGCTTTACATCAAATTCACTAGCAATTTCAACTACTGTCATTCTAATTACTGCACCTGAAAAGTTTGACTGGTATATATCTATGTGATCAAATACAGAATGTCAACATGTGTGTTTGGCTGACCTCATATCCATAGATAAACTATCTACATCCTAGACTATGGGCAATGGTAGAATGTGAACATGTGTGTTTGGCTGACCTCATATCCACAGATAAACTATCTACATCCTAGACTATGGGCAATGGTAATCAGTTCCCCATCTCCAAGCTCTCACTGTAAAGGAAGTCTGGTTCCCCTGTGTATGCTCTGGGCACTCAATTAATGAATGAAATTGATGGAACAGTCATGATGAGCAGAACATCTTTTAAATTTTTTTAAATACCATATGGAAACAATTAACAAAATCATGTAAACTTGTGCTTAACTTGCTTTCTGAATTATTTTCATTAAAAGTCAAATATGAATAAATGTGTTGTTCTGGAGCACATACATTTAACTTTGTGTCACAGCACTCACATGCTAGGCTATAGCCTTGACAGTGCAGAGTACTCATAAAGTAATTGCTGAGGACACTGAAATGCTCCCCAAGCAGGAAAATATGCCAAGAGAAGGCGCCAACCCAGAATTACATGGGTATCAAGGACTTTGGACTTCCTCACCCCTTTTTCCCAGCACCATTTCCATAAGGGGCAGAAACCGAAAATTTGATTTGACTTCCCCAGAATGCTACAGTTACTCCTTAAGGTTAATTTACAATAAACATAAAACATCTTAAGAGTCAGGTAGTTAACTTCTAGTTCAAGAAATGTCACCACTGATTTAACTTTCTTTTAAAAGGTATGATTCTGGGCTTCCCTGGTGGCACAGTGGTTAAGAATCTGCCTGCCAATGCAGGGGACACGGGTTCGGGCCCTGGTCCGGGAAGATCCCACATGCCGCGGAGCAACTAAGCCCGTGCACCATTAACTACTGAGCCTGCGCTCTAGGGCCCGCGAGCCACAACTACTGAACCCGCGTGCCACAACTACTGAAGCCCATGTGCCTAGAGCCCATGCTCCACAACGAGAAGCCACTGCAACGAGAAGCCTGCGCACCTCAGTGAAGAGTAGCCCCCGCTCGCCGCAGCTAGAGAAAGCCCGCGTGCAGCAACGAAGACCCAACACAGCCAAAAATAAATTATTTTTTTTTTAAAAGGTATGATTCAGGTTTGTTCTTGCAAAGTTGGTCAGTTGATTGAGGACAGAATTTGACATAGGGTAGAAATTGCTTTCAGGGAATTGAAATTTTATAAAGGCTAAATATAAAACATTTATGTATGAGATAGAGACACATACCAAATTGTTAACAATCCGTCTAAGAGGGATGTGAGATAGTGGGGAGACATCTGAAGAGGGGCTTTCATTTTTTATTATATATTAAAGGCACAGATCAAACAAGTCTTAATTTTTGGTAGCATGAAGTCTTGTGTTACATAACTGCTCAAAGTT
Organism: Mesoplodon bidens; assembly: GCF_964165515.1. NCBI lineage: Eukaryota > Metazoa > Chordata > Mammalia > Artiodactyla > Ziphiidae > Mesoplodon > Mesoplodon bidens. The sequence continues at coordinate 28,990,576 of NC_138167.1, forward strand.
GTATAAAGACTCGTTTTAGTTTGCCCTGTCCTCTTTTCCTATCAACTATACCTTCCCTCTTTTTCCTTCTTCCCTCAAGTAAAAACCTATTCTGAATAAAGAAAAATCTGCTAAATTCCTGAATTTTATGTATTAATCAGTCAACAGGGGGGCAAAAGTAAAATACTTCAAATGAATTGTAGGCAGATGCCTTTCTAATTTCCTGATTCACATGCTTAAGAGAGACCCTGGCTCTAAGGTAAGCACTGACTGGCATTTAAATTCTATGATTCCAGTGAACTCCACCTAATTGACCAGATTCCTTTGGGGAAGCTTTTTTTTTTTTTTTTTTCCTTTTAGGCCACGTGGCATGTGAGACCCCAGTTCCCCCACCAAGGATCTAACCCATGCCCCCTGCCTTGGGAGCATGGAGTCCTAACCACTGGACAGCCAGGGAAGTCCCTGGGGAAGGTTTTATGGAGAGTCAGAAGTTATATAAAAAGGCAAAATACACCCAAAGAGATCTGGGAGAAATGAAAGTGTATATATTCACATAAGAGCTCCTAGACATATTGGTAAGAAAAAAAGCAGGTTGAAAGACATATGCATAGTAGGACACAATTTATGTAAAAATTTTAAATGCACAGAAGTATGTATTTCTATAGGTAAATATATATGTATATAAATGCCTAAAGAAAAGGTGATTGAAGAGTATACACTATAGAGCAATAGTTACCATTTGGGGGGGTACACTAGGGGCACTTCTATAATAATCTGTATTTTTTATTTTTTCCTAGAATATAGTCTTAGGTAATTAAACACAAACTGAGGAACTTTTATACTTCTAGGAAGTACTACATATGATGGTTTCCTTAAAAGAGCTTGCTACCACTGAAGATACAGTTTAGCAAATACCACTGTTCTGTTTTTCAACATCATCATACTTTATCCCTGCTGTCCCTCACCTTTCTCTCATTGCTCTACGTAAGTTCAAATTTAAGGAAATCATATTCACTTTTTCTTGAGTATTTAATAATAAAGAAATGATTCAGTTGCCAGGAAGTATCAAAATCAAAGAGAGAACTGATACAGTGGGAATAAAGGTCATTTAAGTAGGCAGGCTCATCCTTTGGCTTTAATGCAATGTACTTGGAAATATGTGCAGTATTCTGGAGAGGACAAGATGCTTTAAGATTCTTTCTGGGTGGACCATGTAACAGGCCATGTTCATTATCTACTGCAGAAAGGTTAACACTCAAAAGCACACTCAGCTTCCTTAGAAAAGAGATGATATATAAATCCCAGATAGCCCAAGCAATGCTAAAGATCTATCAAAGTGATATTTGTTTAGAAGCAAAGTATTTTTGCTTAAAATTGGAAACTCTTAAGAGTATTTCTAAATTTTTTTCATTACATATGATTAATACTAAAATACTTACATTTAGGAAAGTTTGCTCAGAATTGTAATTAATTTGTTTTCTTGAAAAGGGAAAAGCCATCGAAGTCAGACGTATGTGTAGCATGAATTTTAGTCCACAACACCAAATATATTCCTCTGTTTGGCTGATAAAAAACTACAGAACAGCAACTTACTAGAATCAATGCCTACTATGAAATCAAATAAATGTGTTATGTTCAATGAATCCCAGCTTTTAATTATTAAAATCTACGTAATGCATTTTATAATTTAGAAAAGAATACTTAAGGATCTACTTAGTCTCTATATCTTTAGAAATTACTGTAAGGCTCTTGCTGGTCATTACTATCTAAACCCTTTTCTAGAAGATCTCAACATTTTAAATGGTCACAAATTATGTATTCCCTCTTTGTCACACTGTAACTATATAAAAAAAAAGACTGTGAAAACTATAATGGCAAACAGAAGTCAAAAGATAAATTTCAAAAGTCAAAGACACAAGTCGAACCCTTCTAGACATAAGTGGTAATTATAAATGTAGGTTATATTATCTGAAAATAATATAAGATCAATGATCTAGACCCCTGGTAGCATTTATAATACAGAAAATTGCAAATTATGCATTACAAGAAATAAACAGTGTAACAATTCATTTTTTAATGTTCTAAATATTTGGCACAATGCATAACTTGCCTTATTTAGAAGCCATCTGATAAAAGTAATGTAGTATTTTAAATGATTTTTAAAATGGTCAGGTTGTAGAATTTCCTATCTACCTTTCATTCTACTTCTTACTACGCTCCTTCTCTATTTCTCAAATTTTACTTTTTCTTACTGAAAATCTAAAAATGAAATATCATTCTTCTGTTATTTTAATGCCAAATAAAAAGTAATCACTAATAATATATGGCTAATGTTTTTAAAAAGATTTCAATTTAGCTGTAACAGCCATAGCTTTAGGCTATTTTCAGGAGATAACCCCAGAAGAAAAGAAATTCAAACACTCATATTTCATATGGTAACGTGATGCTTGTTTCGTTTCAGATTACTGTTTACCCCAAAATTGTTGCAATATACATTTTTAAAAACAATAATCTTCCTCTATAATCACAACGCAAAACAAGAAGCAGAATACGCATCATTACAGAAACAGTGATTGTATACTTTAAATATTCAGATACCTTTTTAATGACTATCTTAAACCAATTTTTAATTATATATATGAAGAGTATACACTTACTAGTTGAAAAATATATTGGTTCTACCTACCTACTACTTTTAATACACAACACGATAACTTGTGTCTTCTTCCTAACAGCACAATTATAAGGACAGGAACACAAAAGGTAGGTATTAGAAAGGTGAAGAAAGTATCAGAAAAACTTCCTCAGCCTTGGTTTATCATTTTTTAATCTTTCCTTTGTATACATGCTGCAACTGATTGGTCCTCTTTCATTACCCTTTCACCCTATTCCTATCTAAAGACCTTCTGGGCTTCAGAGTAAGGTCAGGTATACCATATAATCTATTGTTGCTACTCAATTAGTTTAAATTACAAGTTAAAAAAAGAAGAATGAAATGACTGAGGTTAAGAAAGGTACATAGAGGGCTTCCCTGGTGGCGCAGTGGTTGAGAGTCCGCCTGCCGATGCTGGGGACACAGGTTCGTGCCCTGGTCTGGGAAGATCCCACATGCCGCGAAGCGGCTGGGCCCGTGAGCCATGGCTGCTGACCCTGCGCGTCTGGAGCCTGTGCTCCGCAACGGGAGAGGCCCCAACAGTGAGAGGCCCGCGTACCGCAAAAAAAAAAAAAAAAAAAAAAGAAAGAAAGGTACATAGAAACCAAAGAAGAGTAAAGAAAAGAAAAAGAAAAAAAAAACATCTAGAGTGGTTGTACCATATCAATAATTATCTGGCAACTCTGGAGCAGAGGTTTCTATCTGGACTTTATATCATTAATATAGGGTCAAAAATCGAGAGTACAACTCTCCAATTATCAGGCTTTATGATTTTATTTTTTGGAATAAAGCTCAATTTCATGTCTAATTAGTTTTAAAAACATACTTCACTCCAATGGAGAAGAGCTTCTTTCCCATCTACATCTACAACAGTAGAAATGGCAAGGCTTTCTTTACTACCAGGAGGGCAAAAACAATTTTTTCTTTTATCTGTACTCATGATTTCCCCTGCCTCCCTCCACCTCCTGCATAAACAGTAACTTCACAGGAAACCAAGAGACTACACAGACAATTTTAGCTTATCTTCCTGAAGACTCTTTTTCCACCCTGCCCTCCCTAAACACACACAGTGGAGAAGCAGTGTGTTGAGTTTGACAAGGACAATAATTAAGGAAGGTAAAATGAGGCCTTATAGAATACTTAATACTAAGTTAAAATTCTAATATCATAACATCAAGGTGTCAATTTATTCAACTTTAACCCATTTGGGAAAGTTACTTCTTTAGTAACTATAACCTCATTATATTCTTTTAATTGCTCATGCTAACAACTTTATTGTATACTATTGCATCTTGTAAGAAGTAAATCCAGGGACCATTCCATTTTATCTTTGACATAACATTTACTAGTTTTCCAAGCATGACAGAAATGGAAAAATATATATATTAGAACAAGAACAATTTATGTTAATTTCCACAATTTGTGTTCCTCCTATGAGCAGTGCCTGATTCTATTCTATCAGTCCTATGCTTAAAGAAAAAAAAAAAACTTAATGAGAGACTAATTTACAAAGTATACAAGAATATAATTTTATAATAAATCTTTCCAGTGTTCGCTATAACTTCATTACATGAAATGTTTCCCTTCAAAGAAACTGAGAAGGATAGCTCTTATAAAATGAAACAAAGCTTTCTGTGTTCATCTCTGGCAAGCAGTGACCAGAAACAGCTTGCTCACAAAGGATCTAAAAGTACTGCCTGTGGAGGAGAAACTACCACTAACATGCTGTATGAATGAGTCTTGGTGAGTGGCTACTATCTGGGACTTTTTCCTCTCTTCTCATACCAATGAGTCCATCTCACATAAAGCCTAAGAGAAAACTAAAGCCTTGCAGCAGTGAAACTCAGCATGCTCCACTTAAATACTTCTAAGGTAACCATTCTAAAGCAAAATCAGCAGAAGTCATCTCTTTCTTTTATCCAAACAAAAAAAAACAGAAAACAAAAAACAAACAAAACAAAAAAACCCACAAAAGAACAAACAAACAAAAAAACCCAAACCAAAAGGCAAATGCTGTTGCTCAATTATTAGATGGATTTACAGAGGCAAAAAATGTGACAACAGCAATAATTCAAGTAAAGTATATGAGAAAATTTAAACACGCCACTTTCAAGTTAAGACAAAAGTGAAGGGGAACTATGATCAGAGTCAAAAAGCTTAGACATTATCACCAAATGTTAATTCACTTTACAGTCATCAATGAGACTACTGTATATATTTTTGCACCTTGCGCTTGTAAAAGCAGATAAAATATTTAATATGTAATTTACAATGTATTTTATCAGCTCAGCATACAGGATGAATATAGATTATATCAAAGTGTAGTAGACAGTTGGGGCCTGTGCAAACCCTGCAAAAATAGTACTTCAGGTATCTGCCAATTTAAAAAAAAAGAAAACAAAAACAGTTTGCTGTTTAGAAGTGATACAATTCAAACTACCACAAAATACAAAGGACTGCAAAAATGTATACCATTCCAACAACATATATAAGTTATTAAATAAAGATTTGATTTAAAAGAATATAAATGAAACCTTTAAGTAGGTCTTTTCTACATGCATATTACTCCTTGTTAAAGAAAAAAAATATGTAAAAAGGCCATTGGTAATTGCTTTGTTAACATGTGTAGAAAATGCCAATTCTCTGGTCACGAACCCCACTAAGTTTAGCACTTAAGGTCTCTGCAGTGTTATAAACGTAATTTAAAATACTGTTAACTCTCTAATTCCATTGGTAAAATAATGTGACTTGGAATATGGCAGTCTTTGTGTTGAGGGCAAGGATCCACAGTTTATTTGTTTTTTTATTCCTTAGGGGTGACCAGTTATCCAGAAGAACAGCACCCTCCGCCACTGCTCTGGGCTTGAGGTTCATCATCAATAATTTGTACACCTCGCCTTGCAGCTCCTGGTTGACTGGAGCCATTGCCTTTTGCCCTTTCATCCACTTGTGCTGTTTCTATCATCCCTAAGAGAGGGAGAAAGCAGAAATTATTTAGGACCACAATCGGCGTTTTCTGTTTCTATAATTTCAGTTTACCACCATGATAGCTATTTCTGACTTTCAACCAACAAGGAAACTAGCTAAAATTAATAGCAAGTGTACTTGTCCAGTTGTATAACAGCCACAGTGACATCACCAGAGAAAAAAAGTTTTTTATTTAAACAAATGACTGTATACAAGTGTCATCCTTAAGATTTTCCAAGTATACTTAGAAATACGTCAAAGAAGGTCAAATTGTTCCAAGTACAAGCAATATTTAGGGTACAAGATTTATTCTTCAATAAGTCATGTAAACTTTTAACCAAATAACATTTGAAAGAACAAAAGAGTTTAAGATGAAAGAGGAAGAACAAAGCTGGAGGACTCACACTATTTGATTTAAAGATACAGCAGAAGTTGCTCGAATGATGACAGTGAGATACTGGTGATTGTGTGGTCCAGCACAATCTTTTCAAGAGACAGTACTGGAACTGGACATTTACATGTAAAAAATAAAAGTTCAATCTATATCTCCCACCATATGTGAAAATTAACAAAAATTAATTACAGACTTAAATGTAAAACAAAATTTCTAGAAGAAAACACAGGAGGAAATCTCTGTAGAAGAAAATCTTTATGACTTTGAGTTACCAAAGGTTTCTCACGTAAGACAGAAAAACATGACTCATACAGAACACCTGATAAATCAGACCTCATTAAAATTTAGAACTTCAGCTCTTTGAGAGACAGTTAAGAAAAATGAGAGTATAAGACACAGACTACGAGTAAATAGTTGCAAACTACATATCTGAAAAGATGAGGAAAGAAAAGAGAGTCCTTAAAACAGAGTAAGGTTTCTTAAACTTGGGTCCAGAGATTGCTCTTGAACAATGGTTTCCAAATTGAGGTATACGGGATAATCCGCTGAGGTAAAATTAGACAAACGTTCAATTTATTTTTCCTTAACCTTTCAAAATTTCTATTTTTTTAATGTATATTTTACAATATGGAAAATCATAAGTACTTGTACATGTTCTATAATTTTTAAAATAAACGTATAGAGAATATTCAATTCTTTTTTTTTTTTTTGTGGTACGCGGGCCTCTCACTGTTGTGGCCTCTCCCGTTGCAGAGCAGAGGCTCCAGATGCGCAGGCTCAGCGGCCATGGCTCACGGGCCCAGCTGCTCTGCGGCATGTGGGATCTTCCCGGACCGGGGCACGAACCTGCGTCCCCTGCATCGGCAGGCAGACTCTCAACCACTGCGCCACCAGGGAAGCCCTCAATTCTTTTATATAAAGATATGATATTTAACACTTATAAGCCACTGATCTAGAACCTTAGTACTCAAAGTATGGTCTGAGGACTAGTGTCATTACCGCTTGGGTGTCTGTTAGTAAAGAGAAGCTCAGGCCCACATCAGACGCACTTTATCAAATTATGCATTTTAACAAGATCTCTTAGTGACTGATATGTACAGCAGTGGTTCTCAAATTTTAGTATGCATCAGAATCATAACGAGGGATTAAAACACAGATTCTGGGCACCACCTCCAGAGATTCCGATTCAGTAGGTTTGGGGTAAGACCCAAGAATTTGCACTTCTAACATACTCTCAAGTGATGCTAATGCTGCTGATTACGGGACCACATTTAGAGAATTAATGCTCTAGAAGAATTATGAATGATCTTCAAGCTTACATAAAACTGAAATTTACTTCAAAGTTTGTGTATATGTACATTTTTTAGAGCAAAAAGCCATCATTCTGAGGTCTATAACTACAAGGAATATAATTTGACAAAATCATTTCAATCCATTATTCTACAGACTAGGGTTTTCCTTAGTGTGCATTCTATTGGTGATACGAGAAATGACTTTCAGATTGTATATAATAAACATTTTCCTTTCTCTTTTTTTAATACGGAAAAGCTCAAACATATATAAAAGTAGAAAGAAGAGCATAATGAAAATCTGTATGTCCATCACACAATTTCATCCATACTTGGCAATCATCCCTACTTGATTATTTTAAATCAAATCCCAGATACATAATTTTATGTATACATAATTTTATTCATAAATTATTTTAATATGATTTCTAAAAGATAAAAACATTTTAAAAAATAAGAATTATTTTTTAAGCATAACCACTACGCAATAACCACGCCTAAAAAGATTTACAATAATTTCTTAATTTCTTAATAGCATCAATATCCAGTGAGTGTTCATATAGTCCCAATTTTTTCACAAATGTTCTTTTTCACTAGTTTGTCAAATTAGGATCCAAATAAGGTCCATCCACTACAACAGGTTGTTACAACTCTTAAATCTGTTTTATTCTGTCCATTCCCCTTCCATTTTTATTTTTAATAGTAATGCATATATTTTAATATGTATTTAGCAAATACTACACATAAGATTTCATAGCCATTGATTACTACTTGAAATAGGGCTAAAGAAGGTATTTAAGCTTCAAAAAATGAGTTAAAGATATTAAGTAAATAATAATAGTGGTTGATGCGACAAATCATCAATATGGTCAAAATGGAAACTGTAAAACATCACCCCAGGGGCTTCCCTGGTGGTGCAGTGGTTAAGATTCTGCCTGCCAATGCAGGGGACATGGGTTCGAGCCCTGGTCCCGGAAGATCCCACATGCCGTGGAGCAACTAAGCCCGTGCGCCACAACTACTGATCCTGTGCTCTAGAGCCCGCGAGCCACAACTACTGAAGCCCGCGCGCCTAGAGCCCATGCTCTGCAACAAGAAGCCACCGCAATGAGAAGCCCGTGCACCACAATGAAGAGTAGCCCCCGCTCGCCGCAACTAGAGAAAGCCCGTGCGCAGCAACGAAGACCCAACGCAGCCGAAAATAAATAAATAAAATAAATAAATTAAAAACAAAAAACAAACAAAAATCACTCCAGAAATATTCCCAATATTTTAAAAAGAGCCATATACCTACTTTTACAAAGGTCAAGAAAAAGTTCCTCAATTCCTTTGTTCTGTTTGGCTGAAGTATGATAATGTTTTGCTCCCACAGATTCTGCATACCTTAAAAAAAAAAGTAACATCAGTAATTGACGTAAAAATATGTTTCATGTTTTTGTCATGAGTGCTATTTGAACTTTTTTTACAATAGCAATTTTAGTGACTTATTACTAATTAACCCAGGTTTAGTGAAATTAAGATTATATACCATTTGACGTCTCTATATATTGAATCAACTTTTAAATAAGAATAAAACAAGACTTTTATTCTAAGTTAATTTGCAACCCAAATACTTTAGTTTTTGTGACTCACTGACTATTTGGCCATGACGGTTTTCTTTTGCATCACTCTTATACTTTTTACTGAAACTAGAAAGAGAAGTGAAAGTAGAATAACTTTAAATGTCACCAAAAGCCAGAAATTGCCAGTGTAAACACGCTTCACTGAATCCACTAGCTCAATCTATATTAAGAGGTTTGAGTAATAACTAAATGGTAAAGTACATTGTGCAAAGAGGAAGACTTCTTACAGAGAGTGACTGAAGGAAGGAAGAGGAGAAGGGATAACACTTACGATTCTGCTTCTTGAATGGAAACATGTCTCTCCTTCTCCAAGTCTATTTTATTACCTAATTTGAAAATGTAAATGCCAGTCTTTACTATTGATTCATTTTTATAATGAAATTAAGCCAATTCTAAATATACAATTGCCACTTTAATCATCTGGAAAAATAATACAAATCCCCACCAGACTTCTAAATGTCCTGAAACTGTAAGGTTTCAGGACATTTGGATATAAGGATATGAGGGCCGATCATGACTGTCAAGGTGAATGCCTCAACCTCCCTCAAATGGCTCAATGCACATCCCTCCTGAAGCTGCAGCCTCTGTCAGAGAAAATAACTTTTCCAAAGAGATAAGCACTATTTTTGACTTAGGGTATAAATGGGACTAAAATTCACTAGGGAATCCTAAGGATAAACCTATGAGTCTTAGCCAAGTGTAAATGGTCCCCAATCAATAATTATGAAAATATATTAGGCTAACCTCTTGGATCCTAAGAATATTTTGGTTTTCTGGATGATATGAACTGGTTAAAGAAAGCATTAAAATATATGGCTTTTGAAGTACTTCACCGCTGCAGGGGAAGAAACTACTGTTTGTTTTAAAAACATGAGACAACTTAGTATATGAACATCATACAGATTTTAAATTACTGAAAGTAAGTTTAGCTCTCCTTAAACAATGGAACCAAACTGAGATTATGCCATAAAGCCACCAGGACAAAAGTGTAGAAACTGCAAAATGCAGATTCCTTATTATATACAGAGTAGAGATTAAGGTAAGTAGGCTGGACAGAGTGCTAAAGGCAAGGGAAATAACATACAGGAAAGGGGGAAAATACCCTAAGAAAGGACACTTTAAACAAATATTTTCATTTCTTCTATTATGACCTATGGGGGTGAAAAAGGAAACCTTGTAAATAAGGTCATTTTTTCTCGGAACCTTAGAGAGTCTAGAAGACAATTTCAGATAAAGCATTGAAGTAAGCACCCAATGAAAGATGAGATGCTTAGAACTGAGAGGTACAAACCCAGAGGTTCTGTATATGAAGACCTCAAATAATCTGAGCACCTAATCATGCGCAGCTTTAAGCAATGATCTGACACCACAGCCTAAGGTTGAGGGAGGGAAGCAGACATACTAAAGCTCAGCAGGTACTAACAAATTCAGTAATAAACTCTTCCTTCTTTGAACAGTTATCAGCCTATCTCAGCAAGAAGACACATATCAGTTCTGATTTCCCACATTATACTTTATCAATAAAATTTTTAATTTGCTAAATATTACAACCAATATATCCAACAGTCACCAGTGGAGTAAGTTGTTTCATGCTATGAAGAATGCACAAAGCACCACCCAGTGGCAGGCAGCTCCAACAAACAGGCACAAGATTCTGCCACTGTAAAAAGGTAAAACAGACTCCTATAGATCAAAGGAGACTTTTGTTGCAATTAACTAAAACCCTATGAGTTGGTTTGTTAGAGCTTTAGTGTCTCTTTTTTCAAAATCCACCATAATTACCAACATCTATTTTTAAAAACTGAGGATAGGGAAAGTAGACAATCACCTTGTTGCCTCAAATGAATATTTGGGGAAAATAATTGACACTGCTTTATTATTTAACAGCATTTTAAACTTAACTAAACTTTAATAAAGCCAGTATTTTTTTGTTTTTGTTTTTGTTTTTTAATCTTTTGGCCACACCACACGGCTTGCGGGATCTTAGTTACCCAGCCAGGGATTGAACCCGGGCCACGGCAATGAAAGTGCCAAGTCCTAAACAATGGACTGCCAGGGAGTTCCCTAAAACCAGTTATTATTAAAATGGCTAACTATTTTAATAACATAATTAATATTTTAAACAAAAAAATCCCTCTACTAAATAACTACTATTTCTTTGAACAATAAGTGCTCATAATGGATTAACAGCACAGACCAAGTCACAAAACTGCCTGTCAGTGACTGACACCTTTCAAGACCTTTTTAGCTATGTTCTTTTAAAAGCAAGAGAGCTAAAGCTTGCGGTTGAGGCTCATATCTGTTTCAATACTACTGTGCAGCCACACTGGGAACTTTCTAATAGGCTTACAACACCTGAAAATAAGAATAACCAACAAAGTAAGCACCTACTTGAAAGTATAGTACAATAAAGGCTAGGGGGGAAAACTGACAGAAGCTATTGGAGAGGAAAAGGTTATCCTGCTAAGAATATTAAAAATTTTATCTTCTTTAAAAATACCTATTTGGGCTTCCCTGGTGGCGCAGTGGTTGAGAGTCCGCCTGCCGATGCAGGGGAAACGGGTTCGTGCCCCGGTCTGGGAGGATCCCACATGCCGCGGAGCGGCTGGGCCCGTGAGCCATGGCCGCTGGGCCTGCGCGTCCGGAGCCTGTGCTCCGCAACGGGAGAGGCCACAACAGTGAGAGGCCCACATACCGCAAAAAAAATAATAATAATAAATAAATAAAATAAATAAATAAATAAAAATACCTATTTGAATTAAGAACATGGAAGGGATATACCCATTGCTAAGGGCTGACGGCCTAATAGCAATAAAGAGCTAGAACTTTATTTTGCTTAGACTGGATGGTGTGTGGCCTAGTGGAAAGAAATTTTTAAATCTGATAAAACTTGTTTTTAAGTCCTGGCTCATTTCAAAACTGTAAGATTTGGGGCAAATTACTTAACCCCTTAGTCTCACTTTGTGCAAATGTAGCTAATAAACTTTGCAAGGTTGATGTGAAAATAAGATATATGTAAAAAGCCTAGCACGTAGGACGTGTTCAATAGAGTATTTTTCAGCCATCACAGTGAATGATCACAGTGACTGATCAAATGGAAAATGATCACAGTGAATGATCAAATGGAACATCAATACTGTTATGAGAGAATTAAACCCATGATAATTAACACACTTCCTAACAACCCTGGTTGGCTTCAGAAATCCCTTAACCACCCCTCCCCCAATTTAGTTCGGTTTGCTTCTGTGCTATCACAGCACACCCCCAACCCCTTGATAGCATGTATCATAATGTACAACAAGAGCTTGTTTTTCTCTCTCACCCTACATGATAAGCTCTGGGGAGACAAGGACCATATCTATTTTTTAACTTATTCACTACATTATTCTCAAAGCCTGGTACATAGCCAGTAATCTATATTACTGGTTAAGTATATGGGCTTGAAGTAGCAGACAGACCTAAATTAAAATCCCAGGTCTATCTCTATATACTATGTAGTTTGGGAAGTATCAAGCTCTCTAAGTCCATTTTCTCATGTGTAAAATGGAAATGGCAACAATGCCTTCTTGCCGTGTTGTCAGGAGGCTTAAATAAGTGTGTAGTTCTTAGAATAGTACCTGGCACTCAATAAGTGGTAACTATTATTAATAATAAATATTTGTTTAACAAACATACAAATGTTAAGGACAGACTAGAAACAAAATACTCTATTAAACAGAGCAACCACAGCCAAGAGTGCTGATCAATGGATTAACTAAAACTCGAGGGAAAAGTCTCTCTGCTAGCGGAAGTATTGAGTTCTCTCTTCCTGCTTTACACACTATCAGTGATTTAGATAAGGACCTAGAAGGTTTGGCATCTAATTTACACATGAAAAAGCTAGTAGATTATATATCAAACATAAACATTCAGAAACATATGACAAGTTGAAATTCCTACACATAGGTTTAAATAATTTCGTTATGTAGGAAGATGGGGAAAGCCTGACAGAAGACCAATACTTATAAAAAAGGAATTCTGATTTTTGTTAAGTATAATCTATGTAAAAGAGAAATTGAGTTGACATGACTGCTAAAAAGTATATGCAATCTTGGGCAATGATGGTAGAAGAACAGTAAGAAGATTTAAAAACAGAGAGAGCTATGGTATACACTGACTCAACAATGTTTGGATTTCAAGTGTAGGAGACACACTGATACACTGAAATAAACCTAGGAAAAAATAATCAGGATGATGAGGATGTCTGAAAGTTAGCCCAAACAGTTGAAAACCTAGGGAAGATTTTAGGTGAACCATCCAAGTAGGCTTCAAATGTTTGAAGGACTGTCTTGTGTAAAGGGAAAGGAACAAATATTTGTCATATGCCTACTCTATACCAAGTGTTTTCCAAATCATTATTTAGTCTTCATCACAATCCTATGAGGTAGTATTATTTTGAAGTTAGTTTTAAAACAGGCGAGAAAATAAACACTGAACATATATAGAATGAAATGAAAATCAAGACGTGGAAAAAATAATGCAGATGTCCATCAACAGCAAAAGGATAAACTGTGGAATATTCATAGAATTAAGTATTAGATAGCAAAGAGAGTAAAATGAACTACAACTATATACAAGAACATAGAGGAATCTTGTAAACATAATGGAAAGCCCAAAAAACAGACAAAAAAGCTCCCATACACATATGATCCTATTTATCTGAAATTCAGAACAAAACCAGTCCCTGCAGTAAAAGTCAGGATTATGTCTGGGGGTAGAGGATGGTGAGGAAAAGGCAACTGCAGTAGTGTTGGGATGAGAAAGGAGCACAAAAAAAAAAAAAAAAGGGAGGGGGCTTCCAATGTACTGGTGGGGCTTCTAACGTACTGGTTACACAGATATGGTAACTTCGTGAAATTTTCCTTTTGTGGTAAATGGGCTCTCAAAATTCTTCCAACTCTGAATTACAAATAGAATTCCATGTCACACTTGCCAACGGAAAAGGGAGAGTGAGAGCTTTTTATACTTTATACCAAACATTAATAAACATTATATAACATGAAATGAGACGTATCTAACCCTACTTGGGAGCAGTAAGCTACCAGATTCAATATTACTAAACCTTCTTAGAATATGAACATGAAGAATACAAAGTTTAAGTTAATTATCCTAAGTTTATTCACACAGCTAATTTTTTTTTTTTTTTGGCCGTGCTGCGAGGCTTGTGGGATCTTAGATCCCCATAGCAGAGATAGAACCCATGCCCCTCTGCAGTGCAAGTGCGTAGCACTAACCACTGGACCACCAGGGAATTCCCACCCAGCTAATTTTTTAAATGTTACTTTGTAACCTTGGTCAAGCAACAAGTTCTTGAGGTTTCTTTGACTTTCCTTTTTTCTCTTTTTTTTTTAAAGATTTTTTTGATGTGGACCATTTTTAAAGCCTTTATTGAATTTGTTACAATATTGCCTCTATTTTATGTTTTGGTTTTTTGGCCCCAAGGCATGTGGGGATCTTAGCTCCCCAACCAGGGAGGAACCCACACCCCCTGCATTGGAAGGCGAAGTCTTAACCACTGGACTGCCAAGGAAATCCCTTCTTTGACTTTCTTAAGAATATGTTAGCTATGTTTCTTAGAATGTGTTAGTTCCTTCCTCTCTTCTGAGAGATAACCAGAATCCCAAATCATCAAATCTTCAGTCATTCACCTACTGTGACCACTTCTACTCCCAGTAAGTCCGATATACCAGACAGACAAAAGCAGGCCAAACTCACTAATGACTAGCTTGCAGCTTTGGTCCCAAACTCCTATGTGGTCTACAACTCCAGTGTTCTTGTTTGAAATATTCCCACCATCTAGCCTAACATCTAGCACCTAGACTAAAAAGCAGGGCAGATCAGCTCCTGTTCCTCTCCCAAAACTTGCACCCTGATCTGGACCTGTAAAGTTTACCAATCTAATGGTGACAAAATGTAAGATATGTAAACTCAGGTTAAAACAAAAAAATTCTTACGGCTAAAAGCAGAATTTGCCCACGGTGACTACTCCATTCTATGTCCTCCACTAAAACTACCCTGGTTTCTCCCAAGCCATTTATCAGTTACATAAAAAGGAAGAGAGAAAACAGCCTGAGGCTATTCATAGGATTAATATCATAAGCAGAGGAGACTGAATGACTTCAATTTGAATCCCATATCTGATAGCTGCATGATATTGAGCAAGTATCTACAGAGCTCAGCTTCCTCTACAAAGCCCTCATAGGGCTGTGAAGATTACATGAGATAATGTCCACTGAGTACACAGCATAGTGTCTGGAACACTTTATTGCCCAATAATTAGCTGTTATATCGTAGAAATAAGACTCTAAAGAAAAAGGAAACCAAAGAGAAACGCCAGAAGTCCAAGAGTGAGTTCTAGAGTTGTTTTACTTTACCTCTTAAGATATTTCTCCAGTCTAGTATATCATGATCTATTTATATCTTTGGAGTCAAATTTGTTCTTAACTCAAAAATGTGTATCGTTAAATATATAGAACAAGAACACAGCTTAAGTCATTGATTGAAATTATATTGTAAAGTAGTTGCTGAACTCTTCTTTTTTAAAATAATCTTATGATGAAAAACCAAAGGTCAAGTTGAAGCAAGGCTGGGGGACTTGAAGCCCTACACGTATAGGGCCTCCCACTTGCTCCCCAAAGGCATTCCTTGAAGTACAGATGTCTGAATCTCCTGAAAGATCACTTCCAAATCCCAAATTATACTAAAATATTAAATACTAAAATACCACTCTTCTTTTCTCATGTAACTTTAAAATGAAAATTACTTATTTACTATTCTTTAATAAAGTGTTAAGGAAACAAAGGACATTTTTAAAAAGTAATGATGCTTACCAACTATACATAAACAGATTTCATTTCCCAACATTTTCCGTAATTCTTTGACCCAGTTTTTAACCTGTGTACACAAAAGAGTAAATATTAAAACAAATCCTGTAACAATGAGTACCATTACAACACCCCAAAACTCAACACTGTCAAAATACCTCAAAATTTTGTCTCACAGTCCATGTATTTAGTTATTACTAGGAATGATTCACTGTAGGATCATTTATATCGCAAACCACACACACAAACATCCAATGGAAAGATTTCTCTCTATACCTACACATAAGAATAAACAGAAGCATCTCTAATTACAAACTTTCATAACTGCCCATAAATCCAAGCAAAGCTGTTCACCAAAGCAAAAGCATGTCAATTCTAGCCTCTGATAATAGATGCTTATAGAGAATCACTTTGGACTTAAGAAAACATGGGCTTAATTAAAAATCTTTTGTACCCCAACTGGGTCCCAAATAGAGGGCATAGGAGCTTCTGTGTCACACATTTAAAGGAAAAACAAAATGTACATAGGTACCAAAAAGAGTAATATAAAATTTCATCCTTTGGTGTAGGATAGGTTTCTTCAGGTTCAGCGCTACTGATATTTTGGCTGAGATAGCTCTTTGTTGTGAGGGACTGTCCTGTGCAATGTATGAGGCTTAGCAGTATCCCTGGCTTCCTACCCACTAGATACCAATTCCATCCTCCAGGTGTGACAATCAAAGATGTCTCTAGACATTGCTGCCCCCTGGTGGAGAGCCCCTGGTGCACAATGACTCCAGCGGCAAACTGATTCTTCACTACGGATGGAGCAGAGCAGCAGGCACCGTTGGGAGTAAACTGAAATTAAGTCTTTTTTTTTTTTTTTTAAATGCTGGGCTTCCTTCCTTTCTTCCTTTCTTTCTTTCCCTCTCTCTCTTTTGCTGTGTCGGGTCTCAGTTGTGGCACACAGGCTCTTCGCTGCAGTGCGTGGGCTGTCTAGTTGTGGTGCGTGGGCTCCAGAGTGCACGGGCTCAGTAGCTGCGGCGCTCAGGCTTAGTTGCCCCGCGGCATGTGGGATCTTAGTTCCCTGACCAGGGACTGAACCCATGTCCCCTGCATTAAAAGGTAGATTCTTAACCACTGAAGTCCCTGAAATTAAGTAATCTTTTGAACTCCTGATTTTAAATATATTGATTACAATAAAACAGGATAAAGAACCAACTTGGGATACCTACTTTCATTTTTGTGTAATGGAATTTAGTACGTATGTAATCAAATGACACAGGACTTATATACCTTCCTAAAAAAAATACACACACATCTACAAATAACAAAAATTACATTAAATATGTGTGGTAAGCATTTACTGTGCATATGTTCCTACGCACAAAGTAACAGTTTCACACGCCTATTCTCTGCAAGAATGCAAAGGAACTGTAGTAAACACAAAATCTGTATAAAAACAAAGGTAATCAACAATTTATAATAGCACTGAACTACACTTTTCTCAGTACAGTCTCATCTTTTTGTTTCACTCACATATATGTATGACATGTTCAGAGAAGCATTTAACTTCCACCCTTAGTTGATTTCATATAAGAAAAATCTGACAGTACTGGTATAAAATGTACATCCTCATCACTTCAACGGAAACATGCCAGAATCCAATTATGTTATTACCCTACTCCCTGTACATATAGTATCACGACCTACTAAATCTAACCAATTTTTTAAAAATTTGTTATTCATGTGCAATCAGATCCCCCTCCACAGGCATCCTATTCATTACACCCATACACTCTGTAATAAGTTAAAGATGGTCACCAATTCTTTGCCAAGAGTATTTCCTCCTTGACTCTGGGCTAGCCTTGTAACTTGCTTTGACCAAGAGAATGTGGCAGAACTAATGCCATGCCAATTCCAGACTAAAGCCTTAGGAAGGTCAGGCAGCTACACTCTTGGGATCCAGCTGTCACATAAGAAGCTTTGGCTGGAATATGGAATAATGAGAGCATGTGGAGAGAGTACTGGAGAATGAGACACCAAATGGAGTGAGAGGCCATGTGGAGGAAAACCAGGCCCTCTTGGATCCAGGTTCCCACCCAGCCAAACCCCCAGTTCAATGCAGCTGCATGAGTGACTCCACTGACACCACATGGAGCAGAGGACTTGCCCAGTCAACCCTCAAAAACCACGAGAAATAATAAATCGTTGTTTTAAGTCACCAAATTTTGGGGGTTTTGTTATACAGCCAGAGATAAGTGGTCACTTTTCAACCTAACAGACTCCACCTTCTTTTAAGCAACAGAATACTTAAACCATTTATTTTTATGCCAAAAAGGCAGGAAGGGATAACAAACAGCACCCCAAATATATAACTTTTTAAAATGTCATTAAATCTGAAAGCTACCTATTGCTTCATTTTCCTACTCCTTGGACTAAGTTTTTCTACATGGCATTAATAATCCAAAGGCTAACTTGTACATCTGCTTCATCAGTTAAATACTAGGAAATAAAATAAAACTAAAAAGGCAAGTAATTTCAACAAGTACAAACCTGTAACTCAAGGCAAGAAAAGTTTCTACCTTGGAAATTACCCCCTTTAGTTAAATATCCTTCACAAAGTTATTCCAAGAAGGGCTTTCAAAGAAAAGGTCAAATAAGTAACTAGTCACAATCCTAATTGTGATGAGAATTCAGAGGTAAGTTGAACGGTCACTCATTTTTGGTCCCAAACAACTATAAAAATTCTTTATTTTTGGTGAATGTTTAAAGAGGGGTTAAAAAAAATGGAGAAGCTTTAAAATGAACACTACCTAGATTGTTCTTTTAAAATTTATATTATATCCTCCAGGAAATTTAGTGAGAAGAGCTTAAACTTGATTTAGTTCTTCGTTTTCCTCCCCACAATTATGGAACCTGCCCATGCAGCCATACCAAGTTATCAGGTGGCCAGTGTGTATGGAACCAAAAAAATGTATGTGATTTTTCTTTAATAGGGAGAAAAAAAGCCTCTATATTTTTCTGAAGCTTTACTTCAGATTATTTCCCTTTCCTAATATCTGAGAAAGCCATGTAATAAACTATTAATAAATGATATCCATATTATTAACAAGAATTAAATACTCCATTAAAAAATATGAGTGGTCATCATTTATGCACAAACTATACTTTAACTTTAAAGCCAAGGCTAATCACATTAGTAAACAAAAGCATGTTAATGCAGACTTGAAAAAATCAGTGTTGTTCTATTAAGTCATCTACCCATAAGTAAACAGAATACCTTCTGAAACGAATCTTCATCTGTTATATCATAAACTAAAATAGCTCCATTTGAATCTCTGTAGTAAATTGGACCCAATGCATGGAATCTCTCTTGACCTGCTGTATCCTAAATAGAGCAATAAACTCTTATTAGATCAGAAGAAAAAATACATGTTATTGTAACTACAGTGAACTTTTGTTTAATTGGAAAGTGGTGTATAAAATTATAGATAACCCCAAAACACTGTTAAAAGAAACAAAACAGGTTACAAATAAAAATTTTAAGTCAAGTTATAATCAATATTTAATGTTTTACTGTATATAAAGATTACTTCTCCCCTCCCCAACCTTCCTCCTCCTCAGCAATCTTCCCACCCTCATTAAAAAACCATTTCAGTTGCCAAAGGGTCAGAATGGGCCACAATGACGTTATAAGCCAGGAACAGGCCTTGCGCTAAATTTAGGTTCTCCCCAGAGAGAGGAGACAAGGAGAAAGAGCATGCACCAGGACCAGCTGCCAACAGGTACACTACTGCATTATCCTTGCCCTACTCTCCACTGGCCATTCCCTTGGAGGATTAGAATATGGAGATGGGGGAAAAAAGGCCAGGCAGGCTGTCCACCCCTTTCTCTGACATGGAATCCCTCTGAGTTGACCCTTCTCCAGCTGAAAAGTTATGAAAGAACTATTCATGTATACAATTGTATGCAAGATAAAATTCTTAGCCAGATTTTAGAAAAAAATGTTTATTTAAAAAAGGTTTTGGGTCTTCCCTGGTGGCGCAGTGGTTGAGGGTCCGCCTGCCGATGCAGGGGACACGGGTTCGTGCCCTGGTCCGGGAAGATCCCACATGCCGCAGAGAGGCTGGGCCCGTGAGCCATGGCCGCTGAGCCTGCGTGTCCGGAGCCTGTGCTCCGCAACGGGAGAGGCCACAATAGTGAGAGGCCCGCGTACCGCCAAAAAAAAAAAAAAAAAAGGTTTTGGCTAAACTTCAGTTAACTAAAATAAATCTAGAAATTCTTGAGTCACTTAGTTATGAGAGAACCAGGAGTAGGTACTCTAGGCCTTCACTCATACAGTTGAAAAGGTTAACTTACCCATATAGCAAGATTTACTCTTTTCCCACCAATATTTAACTTCTTTGTTAAGAATGATGCCTAAGAAAAGAGAGATATACATTAAACAATGTTTCACATAAAATAACATTTTTTTATTCTCAAAACTACAGATGAATGAATCAGATCAATATGAAATAAGTTATCTGGGAGAAAAAGTAATCACTGAGTTTTTATTAATGATTAAACATTATTTCCACTGAAGACAGAACATTATCTTTACTCTAATCTAAGAAAAAGATATTTTGTTTTATTACAAGTTATGAAAAGTACAAAAAAATGGGAAAATATGTTTTCTTAGTTTTTTCCTCGTTACAGCATTTTCTTCCCATTTAATTTGATGCCACCTACCTACTCATTATAGAAAGCATCTAAGAGACTTCTAAGATGAGATAAAAGAAATGTTTATTGATAGTTAACTGTATGAATACAATTATTATTGGAAATTTTCCTGCAATTATTTTATAGTTCAATTATTTAAACTATATCTAATAATTGCCCTAGGTACTAATGTCACAGAAATGAAAGGAAATGGTTCCAGCTTTCAAGGAGCTTATAGTCCACTGCAGAAACTAAAATATAAAAAGAATTAAAATGCCATGTGATATTCGTTAAAATGGACGGTCTTGCCAAGTATACTATAAGGAAAATGCTGAGGAAGGAAGTGTAAAGCCTGCTTGGATAAGTCACAGAAGGCTTCAGAAAGAAGGTAATGATCTCCCCTTTAGGAGTAGTAGGGGTTTTTCCTCACAGATGGGTGAAGCCACCGAAGCCTGAAAACACATAACTCCCCACCCTATGGGAAACTCCAAGTTGGTCTGGTGGACACTGGAGATGAGACTACAAAGACAGGCAAAGGTTGAATTAATCGAAAAAAAAGTCCTGACTCCATATCTAAGCTTATGGAATCTACCTTGTGGGTCTCAATAAAACGTGTTCCAAGACACTAGACAAGTTTTTTGTTTTTTAATGTATACTACAGTCAGGTATATTTGGGGACTGCCGTATATTGCTCTATATCCCCTTTGTGCATTCACAGTACCCATTAGCACACTAAAATTCTGCCAAAAGGAAGACTGACTAACTGCATTTATACAAGCATTTCCCAAACTCATTTGACTTCTTTTTCCCTAAAGAAACACCTAACTCATCCAAAGGAGTGTTAGGAAATAATACTGTTGACAATGGATTATCAATGAAGGGTTTCTAAGCAGTGAGGACATACAAGATCTATATTTTAAGAGAATGACTACAATAGGAAGAAAGAACAGGACTAGACCTGGAAGACAGGAGTCTATTTTAAAGTTGGAAAGAAAAACATAAAGGGCCTGAACTAAGTGCATGAGGATAGAAGAGAGAAAACCGAATCAAGTAATTGAAGAGGGAATATAATCAGAAACGAGAGTCAGCTGACCTGTTTAAAAAAGGAACAAAGAGCCAACTTCAAAGCTATGCAAAGACAGTCACATTTAAGTATATATATATATAGAAGAAAGTGCAGAGATGGAAAGTAAACAGATAAAAGGCTAGGATGGTGAATTATTACTGAAGGAGAAGGAACCTAGATTTCAGGAAGGATTTCTGCTGTATGTATACCAAGGAAAATTAAAACTCAGAAAAGGCCACTAGATTTTGTGATTAACTAAGGAATCTACAGAGACACAAATGGCAGAGCTGAGGTCAAATCCAGGAATGTCTGCCTTCAAAGCCCAAGCTACACTCAAGATATTAAATAAAACACAGGTTAGGGGCCTTCCCTGGTGGCACAGTGGTTAAGAATCCGCCTGCTAATGCAGGGGACACGGGTTTGAGCCCTGGTCCAGGAAAATCCTACATGCCTCAGAGCAACTAAGCCCGTGCACCACAGCTAATGAGCCTGCGCTCTAAAGCCCGTGAGCCGCAACTACTGAAGCCCGCGTGCCTAGAGCATGTACTCCACAACAAGAGAAGCCACCCAATGAGAAGCCCATGCACCGCAACGAAGAGTAGCCCCCGCTCACGGCAACTAGAGAAAGCCCGTGTGCAATGAAGACCCAACGCAGCCAAAGAAAAATAAAATAAATAGAATAAATACATTGATTTAAAAAAAAAACATAGAGGTTATATAGAAAAGGGTATAAAATAAATTCAATGGCAAAATGACAAAGAAATAACTTGCAATATGAGAAGACCAAGTACATGTTATGACGAAAAATATGAATAAAGGACTATTTCCCACTCATAGCATAAGGGTGAAGAATATCAACTTTGAAGCAGAACTTTGGATTTGAATCTTGGCTTTGCCACTTATTAGCTGTATAATTTATTTGAACTCAACTATTTGTTCTGTTTCAATATCAATGTTATATAAAGAAACTCAAAACCTGACTCCTATCCTAATATTTAATAGGTAAGTAAACTTAAATGCCTCCCTCTCTTCTTTCAAACATATTTAAAGTTAAAGTGATCTCCCCTCCAAAATCGGCTTTCCATTCCAACATTAGTATTTTGATCACATTCTCCAAGCCACTGAGGTTTAGAATCTTAGGAATATCATCACTGAATATTCTTCCTCCCCTGTCATCCCATATTCTAAAAAAACCTACCAAGCCTTGTTTTTATATTTCCTCTGGAGTTCTGTGACCACCAGTCTCATATTATGTCATAATATAAATACCTTGGTCTCACCTCACACTCTGGTTCTCTAGTCTACATGCTAAATTATCTTCCCAAAGCCCCCATGATTAAAAACAAACAAAAAAACCATTATCATATCCATAGCTGAGCTCTCTAATAAGTTATCATTTTTAATAAGTATGCTTGAACTACATCCCTGCTGGCAGCTAATACCATAATAGCCTTTTTGTCATGAGTTTTGTGGGGATTTCTCAGCAGAGGGGAGTGAATTATAGCTGGTAAAGCTCCATCATTTCCTTTCTACTATTCCCTCTGAAACTTACCATCATTCTCCCATGGTAAGTTCAGTGACAGTGTTAAGTCTCTCCTAAGGAACTACAGATGTATAAAACAATTTTATGGAAAGAGCACTCATTACAGCGATGATTATTTTAAAAAAAAGAAAGAAAAAAGGAAAGAAGAAGAAAAAGACAAGAAATAACCTAAGTGTCCATCAATAGGCTATTTTTTTTAAATATACAAATATAGTCCATCCATACAGTGAGACACTATGCAGCCATTTCCACCACTATTGCTAATACTAGCTAACAGTTATTGAATGCTTACCTTCCACCAAGTACTGTGCTATGCACTTTTTACAAAATCATTCATAAGCTTCTCCTTTATAAAAGTCAGGGAGCCCTAATCTACAAATAAAAGTCTCAAAGCCTATCTTTGTATCCAAGGACTTCCACCATTTGTCCACATCTATCTTCCCAAGAAAGCTTCCAGTATTTCTCTACTTACTCAGAAACTCATATAGTCTATATTATACATTCCCTCCAATTCTGTTTGTTCATAAAATTCCTCTCTAATTTGGGCCTATTCTTTCTCTATCTGGATCTCACCTATCAAGACCAGTTCATGACCTACACTCTTCTTCCTTGAATTTTTAAGCTTTCTCATACAACCCAGACAACCCACAGTGAATTTCTCTATGCAGAAGAACTTTAGGGAACTTAATCTTGTAATATACAGCATATACCACCTTGTATTTTAAGTTAACTTTTCATGGGTATAAGTCTTCTGTTAACCAGAGTACATATTTTTGTTTATCTAACACTTTCACAGTGCTTATAATGAAATGGGCAGTGTTCTAAAAGCTTTTCCATATTAATTCACTTCTCGTAACACTCTGTGATTAGATATAATTATTATCCAAATATTACAGATGTGGAAACAGAGACAAAGGAATGGTAAGTATATTGTCCAAGGTCACACAGCAAGTGACAGAGTAGGATTTGAAATGAAGGCAGTCTGGCTCCAGACATGACTCATAACCACTACGCTATGGTACCTCCCAGATTGAGATGTGAGCTAACACTTCTTCTCTAATAGAGGGGGCAGGGGGAACCATAGTGCTGCCCACAGCAGACTTGCAAATGTTGTTAATGTAGATAAACATATCCACAATGTGACTCGTATAACTCAATTTACATAAAAGATGTGTTCCTAAAAGTTTCCTTATAAACCAAATTATTTTAACTCAAATATCTGATGCATTAGTAAAGCACGTTACCATAAGGGTCCCCACTGTATCTTTTTTTTCCTTCATAACAAAAAACTTAAGTCCCACTCTATATGGAAAGAGTCCTTCTGTAATACAAATCATCTCATTTTACATACAGCCTAAGTTTTTAATATTTTCTAGATATTTTCTTAAAGAACAAGCATCTGTTTTAAAAACAAAAACAATTATATTTGAGAATAAAGCTGCAAGATTTTATGTAACAACAAGACAGCAGCAAACGATCAAATGGTTGAAATCTGTTTTGGTCTTTTTTTCCTACTACCTCTATGATGCATACTTAATTTGGCCAGACTACTGATACCATTCATGGTTATATAATACTTACTCTGGGGCAGAGGTTCTTAATTCTGTTACATGGTAGTAAGAGTGGGAGGGAGGCATGATCATAGACTTCTTTGAGAATCTGATGAAAGCTATGAACCCACTCACTCTCAAGAAAACTGCTCATATGCACATATTAAATTTTTTTCACACACTTTCCCAAGGGATTTATAAATTTATATTTTTAATATCTCAGTGAAGAACCCCATCTAGAAAGAGCAGGGGAGAGTGGCATAAACAACGTCAATTCAAAGGTTCTAGGAATATGGGAAGGAAAAAAAATAGTACATACTGTGTGCCACCATGCTTTGGCTTTCTCATTTATTTTTTGTAACAACCCTGTGAAGTAGGTAATTAGCCCTATTTACAGTTGTGAACATGAGATTTAAAGAAATACAGTGACTCACCCAAGGTCAGCCAACTCAGTCAGGTACTGCAGTGGGTGGAAGCCTGTCTGACTAAACAGTGCTTTTTCCATTGCACAAAGCTGCCTATTCCAAAACATACACACATTCTTAACTTGGCACTCCTCCACTTGGACACTAAGTGTTCCTGGACACCAACTCATCTCCCAGAATATTCTCAGGGTAGGCACAAAGTAATGAGGATCAAAGTAATGGTACATTTCCCACCTTACTCCTCCAAACCCGGAGCTACAGCACCACTATTTCTTCTAATTCCAATGATTTCATCGTCCAAACTTTAGGGGTACTGACAGACTTAACAATCTCATTAGACATCTGTCATCTGCACCTGATGCTTATTTACCCAACATCTTAACTGAAATCACAGTGGATATTTTTTTAATCTCTATTAAAAAAAGTAAGATTATAGGAGAGATAAAATAAGAACAAAGTACATTAGCCAAGTGAAAGTCTTTTCATAACT
The DNA here is from genome assembly GCF_964165515.1 of Mesoplodon bidens. NCBI lineage: Eukaryota > Metazoa > Chordata > Mammalia > Artiodactyla > Ziphiidae > Mesoplodon > Mesoplodon bidens. Next base: position 29,016,097 of record NC_138167.1, read on the forward strand.
TGTTTCATCAATGTTTTAATGTTTTTTTGTCTGTTTTTGTTAGCCAGATCACTTGTTCTTGCTAATCACTGGCAAAGCAAAATACCTAATGCAGCACAGTAACTGACTGTGGACAAATACTTTCCTGTCTTTATCTAAGTTCAATAGACTTTCATTAATAATATGTGTGCATAACTCTTAGAGGAAAACATAGGAAGAACACTCTTTGACATAAATCACAGCAAGATCTTTTTTGATCCACCTCCTAGAGTAATGGAAATAAAAACAAAAATAAACGAATGGGACCTAATGAAACTTCAAAGCTTTTGCACAGCAAAGGAAACCATAAACAAGACAAAAAGACACCCCTCAGAATGGGAGAAATATTTGCAAACGAATCAATGGACAAAGGATTAACCTCCAAAATATATAAACAGCTCATGCAGCTCAATATTAAAGAAACAAACAACCCAATCCAAAAATGGGCAGAAGACCTAAATAGACATTTCTCCAAAGAAGACATACAGATGTCCAAGAAGCACATGAAAAGCTGCTCAACGTCACTAATTATTAGAGAAATGCAAATCAAAACTACAATGAGGTATCACCTCACACCAGTTAAAATGGGCATCATCAGAAAATCTACAAACAACAAATGCTGGAGAGGGTGTGGAGAAAGGGAACCCTCTTGCACTGTTGGTGGGAATGTAAATTGATACAGCCACTATGGAGAACAGTATGGAGGTTCCTTAAAAAACTAAAAATAGAACTACCATACGACCCAGCAATCCCACTACTGGGCATATACCATGAGAAAACCATAATTCAAAAAGACACATGCACCCCAATGTTCACTGCAGCACTATTTACAATAGCGAGGTCCTGGAAGCAACCTAAGTGTCCATCAACAGACGAATGGATAAAGAAGATGTGGCACATATATACAATGGAATATTACTCAGCCCTAAAAAGGAACGAAATTGAGTCATTTGTTGAGACGTGGACGGATCTGGAGACTGTCATACGGAGTGAAATAAGTCAGAAAGAGAAAAACAAATATCGTATATTAACGCATGTATCCGGAACCTAGAAAAGTGGTACAGATGAACCGGTTTGAAGGACAGAAGTTGAGACACAGATGTAGAGAAAAGACGTGTGGAAACCAAGGGGGGAAAGCGGAGGTGGGGTGAGGATGGTGGTGTGCTGAATTGGGCGATTGGGATTGACATGTATACACTGATGTGTATAAAACTGATGACTAGTAAGAACCTGCAGTATGAAAAAATAATAATAATAACAATATGTGTGTATATAATTAAACAGTTACATTATTTTTGCTACAGTTACTAACATTGTTTCAGGCTTAAGTATTTAAAGTATCTATTGGGAGTTCCCTGGCAGTCCAGTGGTTAGAACTCGGCGCTTTCCCTGCCGTGGCCTGGGTTCAATCCTTGGTTGCGGAACTAAGATCCCGCAAGCAGGAAAAAAAAAAAAGTATCTATTAACTACTCTCAACTTAAGACATGGACAAGAAAAGATTCAGCAAGATAATTCATAAAATTAGTCCTCTGTAGTAAGGCAATAAAAATTAGCTATCAAAAAACTAAGATGGGGTTTCCCTGGTGGCGCAGTGGTTGAGAGTCCGCCTGCCGATGCAGGGGACACGGGTTCGTGCCCCAGTCCGGGAGGATCCCACGTGCCGCGGAGCGGCTGGGCCCGTGAGCCATGGCCGCTGAGCCTGCGCATCCGGAGCCTGTGCTCCGCAACGGAAGAGGCCACAGCAGTGAGAGGCCCGCGTAACGCAAAAAAAAAAAAAAAAAAAAAACTAAGATGAATTGCTACAATGGCAAAATCACATTACAATATATAAATGTAACAAATTAACATATTGTACACCTTAAGTTTATACAATGTTATACTTCAAATATATTTTAATTAAAAAAAAGAAAGAAAGAAAACTAAGCTGGGTGCTTGAATACTTCATTTCTTGTCCTTTGTTTCTAAAAAGAGGTATTATAATCAGTTTAGAGCCCAAGTAAATACTTTGAAAACGAGAGTCAAAAAATCACTTCTAAGGACTAGCTCAAAACACAAAGCAGAAAACAGCAGACAGATATAGAATATTTATATATTAGGAGTTCAAAGCCATAATTCAGAAAAACCCTTCTTAAATAAAAAAATCATCCACCCTTCTATAGCCCACATACTCTAGTAAAAATACTAAGGAAGGGCTTCCCTGGTGGCACAGTGGTTGAGAGTCCGCCTGCCGATGCAGGGGACACGGGTTCGTTCGTGCCCCAGTCCGGGAGGATCCCACGTGCCGCGGAGCGGCTGGGCCCGTGAGCCATGGCCGCTGAGCCTGCGCATCCGGAGCCTGTGCTCCGCAACGGGAGAGGCCACAGCAGTGAGAGGCCCGCGTAACGCAAAAAAAAAAAAAAAAAAAAAAAAATACTAAGGGAAAAGGGAAAGATTTCAACTACTGTATTTTATGAAAATATTGTAATCAAACTGGCTGAATCAACACTAAAGTGGCTTCAAGAACTACTCAGAAGATACTTCAGACATTCAAAACATTAATCTTACAAATAAGGAAATTAAGATTCCTAGACCAGGGGACTGTGACACCAAGTATAAAACCAACTGCTAGAACCTGAACGCCAAGTGTTGCTCAGGAAGTTAAGGTGTATGGAAGAAAAAAAAAGTAGTTGACCTAGCTTAAGAAAAAACGGTACACCATTACTATATGTGGGACCTCAGAAATCTAATCCAAGTCTTAGCTTCCTCATTTGCCAAACTGCTAGCATACTATCTGTATTCCCAGCCAACTTTACAGCACTGCTTTGCTAATCAAATGACAGGTACCTACCCTAGACTTCAGGAGGCAGATAGGTGGAATTCCAGTTAGAATTCTAAAAGAGAAGATGATTTATGGTTCTGATTATAAAGAATGTTACTTTTACACAGGAGACTAGTTGAAAGTGATAGAAGACATTTAAATTAGAGTGCATAATCTTACAATAAGGGGAAAAAGAGGATTCAGCTAAAGAAAAGGAAGTGATCACCCAGGAGCACAAATATAGAGAGAGAAACCAAAGACCATCAAAATGGCGCAAGCATTTAAGAATAAAGAAAGCTAACAGCTGGTTAAAGTACCTTACTCATCTTTATTTTATTTTATTTTATTTTATTTTATTTTTTTACTGGTGAAGGTACTATGATTTTAATTAATTACATATTAAATGTTAAAAAATGGAACTGAGGAGGGAATTCCTTATTTATATTAAAAGGTAAGTTACCCAAAATTCTATTTTTTTTTAACATCTTTATTGGACCTTATTCATCTTTATATTCCCCCGTTGACACAATGTTTGACATGTAACAGGTATGAAATAAACAATTCTTGAATTTGACTGCTTAGGTTCAGCAGCTAATTCCAGAGAAAAAGCAGTAAGCCCCTCACTCCAACTGTCTTTCTTGTCTCTGTCAAGTTTAACATAACCCCAAACCAATGAGAAAATCTCATAAGAAAGCTTTGAGGACTCTATATAAGATCAAGTTTTCTTTGTAAGCAAGGTAAAGGATCTTGAGTTCTCAGAGAGCTCACCTACAACATTACTTCATAATTATCAGTAACCTAGGAGGACGTCTGCAAAAAGGGAGCAGTACTAAAACACCAAAGCATAGCAAATATCACAATTTTCAAAAAAGAAGTGACTTTCCATAAATGTCAATCCCAGACAAAACTCTAGAATGGATAATAAACAAATACATATGCATGCATAAAAATATAAAATGTAGCAGTCCCTCAGACCACATGCATTCTCAAAATAATTCATGTCAAATTAACCCCATTACCTTTTTGACTGGGTTACTATGAAAGAAACCAACACAAATTAAGCACCATCTATTCATCAAACAGCAAACATTCCTTAAACAAACACTGTGCCAGGAGGTTTAAATACTATGGCTCTCTAATCCACATAAAAATCCTATGAGTGAGAGTCTCCCATTTCATGGATAAAGAGCCAGCTACAAACAGTAGAATAATCTGCCAAAATCATGACAGCTAAAAATCAGGAGCCAAAAATTCAAACTAACTTCAAAGTCCTGTCCCTTTGTACTACATCATATGGCCTCCTAATGCAGAAACAACAATGTATCTTGTTCTTCTGCAAGCATTTGACAAAGTATCTCATGATATCCCCTATGGGCAAGATTGATGTAGCTAGGGCAAAAAAAGTTAGGAGATTTGTAACGCTGGAGTAGCCATTTTCATTAAAGGCTTCTTGTCCACCAGGTAGTAGCCCACAGCAGTCAGTCTTATTTCCTGTTTCCATTACCATTAATATGTATAACACTCCATTTATAACTGTTTCTCAGGCAAGAGGAAAGAGGACTGTGGCCTGTGCATGGTCTGGAAAAAGCCCCACCCTAAGATTCTGCATATTTAAAGAGAAATAAACCTCTGGTCACGTGTCACTGGACTATAGTGAGACTTGTGAAGAGCTTTGTACTTGGCCCTCTCTCTCCCCTTTCTTTCAGAGTCTGTTAATGACTGATGAGAACACTGAAGACATTCTTACCAAATCTTCAGGTGACAGTTAAAATGAGTTGCGAATCCAGCATTAGAGACCATGCCTTATTTTTCTTTGCATGTCCAGGACCCAACCTAGCGGCTGACCCACAGGAGCTCCATCAATGTTTCTTGAATTACAAAATCAAAATTCAAAAGGATATTAACAGACACTAACCACTGGAGCAAGTTTATCAAAGCCAACTTTAATGGATCAAATTCATTAGGGAAAAAAAGATTTAACTGCAAAATCAAAGGAAAATGAACAGATATAAAGTCTTTCTTTCTTCTTTCCTCCCTCCCTCCCTCCCTTTCTTCCTTCCTTCCTTCCTCTCTCCCTCCCTCTGTCTCTTTTTTTCAGCAAATAAGTCTAAGACAGCAGGCCCAATATTAATCAATGGGACAGCCGCCCAAAAGCTCAAAGAATCTTTTCTGTAATTCTTCAGTATTAGAAAAGGATTCTCCACAGGGGAGGTGATAGCCTGCACTTCTTTGCACAGTTCAAACCACACCTGGAATCGTTTCTACAGCTCAAGGTACCATATTTTAGGAAAAGTGGACAATGATTAGTGAGTGTCTAGAAGAAGTGTCAAAATAGTGATATGATTTAGAACAATGTTATAAGAGATCCACTAAAAGGAACCAGAGCTGTTTACCCAAAAGAAGACAAGACTCAAGGGGATGTAACAGCCATCTTCAACTATCAGAAGGGATGCCATGTGTGACTAAGATTCAGAGGGCAGGGAAAGAGATTTTGTCCCTAGACACAGAAAAATGAATTGGAAAAGTAGATCTGTCCAAAAATGAAATGTGCCACCTCAGAACATAGTTTTCCACCTTCTATAACAGTTCATCTCACCTCCAAGATGTTCAGACTAAAGTAGACAATCACTTGACTGAAATATTAAACAAAAGACTGAATTAGTGAACCATAAATTATCTTGGGTTCCTCTCAGTCTTTAAAATAGGAATGCATGAGAGTGTACTTTGCAAAGCATAAAATATTTTACAAAGATAGGTAGTAGGTAGTTCCGCTGACAAGAAAAAAGGGAAACTCTTCCCCTCATATCTTATGATGCATTAGCTCCTCTCCATCTGGAAATGAAAGGCGTACAAGACTGTGTCTTATGGGTCTCATGGAAGTCAAATTTCTCTGAAAACATTATTTAAAAAGATGAAATGAACTGATATCTAAGAGAAGGAGATTGAATATAATGCTGTTTCCATACATTGGTACGCAGCAAAATCCTCAATTCTGGAACATAATCCAGATACCGTTTGTGATGACAGTTATATGCTATGCTTTTGATACCAGAGATCTACCATAACTTCATTCTCTCCTATGTATCAATAAATTTCAGTGGTTTCCTCTCAGATATTTAAAATCTTTAGCCAGCTTTTAGCTTCGAGGATGTTTTTGGAATGTATAATGAAAGTGTAATTTTTAGGTTGAAGGGCTAAATTATCTTTTAAAAAATTAAGAGCTCAATTACAATGGTCTTCTCTTTTCTCTAAGGTCTATAGCACAAAAGAAACCACTAAGGGGTGGTTTACCAATATCCAGAGATAGTGTGACTTATTGCTCAAAATCTGAAGTCATAACTAGATTCAAATTTCAGCTTGGGCACCAAGACTTGTGGCAATAAGATAGCCAGCAAATTACTCAACTTAACCATGCCTGTTTCACCACCTGTAAAATGAGGTTAATAAAACTATCCACCTCAAAGCCTGTCATAAGAACTAAAAGACAGAAGAAAAGTAAAATACTCATCACAGTAAGAACTCACTAAATGCTAGCTATTGTTATCACTTTACCTAAATGAATTTCTAAATTTCCAACTGAGCATAGGTATTTACCCTAAGAATTTCCTTGATCTCACTAATAACACTCAACTGTAATTATCAAAATTGTGTTAAATGACCTTGTATAAGAATGTAGGGGGGAAATGCAGGTTCCTGACATTCACTTTTTCAGATAGTATGCTTTATATAGGAGTAAAAACAGAGGTGTAAAAATAGAACATGGAATCAGAACCAGAGCATCTTTGTAAATTATAGACTCAGTGGTTTAATAATAGCATCAAACATCAAATGTCACAACAATTAGGAGACTGTGCATTCTATTAAATAGTGTTCATGTACTTAAACACTACACAATCACTAATTAAGATCTATTGTGCAATTTAGGATAATAATAATGATGGAGAGCTTACACTGGACCAGCTCCTATGTGCTTTTATGTATATTTGTCCTGACAACCCAATGAACTAGATACTATTATTATGGCCATTTTAGCAGATGAAGAAACTTTGGCACAGACAGGTTAATTAACTTGTCCAAGATCACACAACTAGTTTAAACGGATGGAGGTGCGAAATGAACCTAGACAATCAGGCTCAAAAACTCATTAGACTTGACTGCCTCTGACTGAATTGATCAAGGCAGATTCGCTGGATATTTCTTCTAATACGTGAAAACTGATTTTTTGGAAGAGGGGGAGACTCCAACAACCTCAAAGGTCTGACTTCACGCCCAATTAATGATTACATTTTAACATTTTCTGACTAACAATCACGTACCTGCAGATGAAAGCCGGCCCTACATTACAAGCAAAGAAAATAAATAGCAGCAGAAGCTAAGCTGTTAGTTTGAGGACCAACTGTTGGCCAGTATTCACATGACGTTTCCATGTGAATATGGGTCGACCCACATCGCCGAATATGTGACCCACAAGTCAGACCCACGCAGGCAGCAATGGAACTGCGTAACCCACACGGGCAAGCGGTCATTTCAAAAACCCTCCGGAGAGGAATGTCTTGCCAATCAGCACGTTACTCGAAGACAGGACAAAATGGAACTTGCACAAACACTTAGTCATCAGTAAGCGCTGAAGTTACAAATCACCTAGTTAGCAAAATCAAATCCGCTGCTAAATTCCTAATTCCGACAGAAAGAAAAAGGACTGACACTCGATTGACTGACTGTAGGGTGAAGGCACCGAGGGCCCAAGCGGAAGCAAATCAAAGGGGAAACACCAGCCCATGGATGGGGATTCCACGACACGCGCAGCCACACTGGGGACTTTTCAGGGCCCTTCCACTCCCCTCCCAACAGCCTGTCCTTACGTCTCCAGGCTGCCCCAACAACGCGTGTTCCCAGGGCGAATTCGGAAAGGCAATCCGAACGCGGAGGTGACAGGCCTGAGATCTGAGAGCCCACACCCAGACGACGGTGGCAGCAAAGTCCTCAGAGCCCCGGAAGAGTAGGGGCCCCGAGGCGCCTCCTCCCGCTCCCCGGGGCCCGCACCTGCAGAGTGGTGATGTGCTTGTCGTTGAACTTGTTCTCGCAGTAGCGCAGCACCAGCGACGTCTTTCCCACGCAGCCTTCCCCCAGCAGCACCACCTTGAACGAGTAGGCTCGCCCGGCCGCCGCCCCGCCGCCGCCGGCCGCAGCCATCCCGTCGCGTCCCCGCCGCCGGAGCCCTAGAGCAGCGCCGAGCTCTCCACAGCCGCCGCAGCGCCTTCACAGCCGCGGCCGGCGCAGCCCCTCCGCACCGAAGCTGTCGGCTCCGGGCGCCGTCTCCACTCCCGCCTCCGGGCGAAGCCTGGAAAGGCCGAGGTTAAGTCCGAGAATGAAGGGCCCCAGCCACCACGTCAGGAACCTGATGAACGGCGAACAGCGATCCCCCTCCGCCTCCCTCTAATGGCGTCTCCTTCCTCCTACGTCACACTTTTCGGGTCACATGACCGCCGCGGCCCCTGGGCCTCGGCCCAGGAGAATGTGCCTGGACGTGGGCGGGGCTTCAGCGCCTCTTCCCGGGGGCGAGCTGGACGCGCGGGGACCTCGTCTGGGCTGTCTCCCGCAGAGCTAGGCCGTCTGCGGGCCACCACCACTCTGCAGTTGGTGGGAACCTGCGGGAATAAGGAATGAATAATTAGAGGCAAGCCCAGCTCAGGTGGAATATTGAAGTGCAGAATGTTCTCGTTTTTGCCCAGGGACTGTCCACAAGGCTAATGACCTCTCCCATCCGGGGTCCCCGTAAACTGAATCTGCCAAGGTGTCCTTCAGTACCTTGACAGTGTTTCTCTGGGGGATCCCAAATCCTAGCTATTGAACTTCTTTCAGTTCCCCAGACCACCTGGACTCCTCATCTTTCAGGTCTCAGCTTAAATAGGAAAGGCTTCCCTGACCACCCATCCTTCTCTCTCTGTCGTTCCATCACTCTCCCCACCCAAGTTAGGTATTTCATAACACTGGTATACCTTGTCTAGCGGCGCTTACCACGCTTCATGGAAATTACTTTGCTGAATATTTGTCTTTCCTTATTAGGCTGTAGATTTGTTAAGGACAAGAACTAGGTGAGACGTGCTTTGACTTTCTGACTCCAAGTGCCAGGCACATAAGAGGCATTCTATAAATATTTGGGAATGAATGAGTAAAGGATACATCTTAAGCCATTAGGCCTCGGTTTCCCAGTTTTTCTGCCTTCCATGAAGCTTCCCGCTCCCCTACCCTTAAACTTCTGACCTTCCATATTGACTCCACCTTGACAGACCTGGCTTGTTTGATGATCACTTATATTTCTTCATCTGCCTCCCCTTTCTTTCATGAAATACACTCTTCCAAGAAACCATACTAGTGTTTCTAAAGTTTGCAACTAGAAATGTGATGTCAGTTAGGTAAACATATTCTTTCTCATGAGACTCCTTTTCCATGTCAAACCAGATAGTCCACTCATTCATTCAACAAATATTTGAAGGTGCCCACCAAACGCCAGGTACTGTGCTGAACAAGATACAATGTCTTTCACTGCAGCACTATTTACAATAGCCAGGACATGGAAGCAACCTAAGTGTCCATAGACAGATGAATGGATAAAGAAGACGTGGCACCTATATACAATGGAATATTACTCAGCCATAAAAAGAAACGAAATTGAGTTATTTGTAGTGAGGTGGATGGACCTAGAGTCTGTCATACAGAGTGAAGTAAGTCAGAAAGAGAAAAACAAATACCGTATGATAACACATATATATGGAATCTAAAAAAAAAAAAAGTTCTGAAGAACCTAGGGGCAGGACAGGAATAAAGACACAGACATAGAGAATGGACTTGAGGACATGCGAGGGAGAAGGGTAAGCTGGGACTAAGTGAGAGAGTGGCATGGACATATATACACTACCAAATGTAAAATTGATAGCTAGTGGGAAGCAGCTGCATAGCACAGGGAGATCAGCTCGGTGCTTTGTGACCACCTAGACCCGTGGGATAGGGAGGGTGGGAGGGAGACGCAAGAGGGAGGGGATATGGGGATATATGTATATGTATAGCTGATTCACTTTGTTATACAGCAGAAACTAACACAACATTATAAAGCAATTATACTCCAATAAAGAGGTTAAAAAAAAAAGATACAATGTCTTTGTCATCAAGAACTTACTCTTTAGCGGGAAAGACAGACATGGTCATTATATGATAGAATGCTTTCATCTTGATAAAGCAGTTCAGGGTATTTTGCAAATGTATATGGGGACCCAACTGGTTTAGCATACTAGGGAAAGCTCCTGGTATGCTACCTTTGATATCCCCAATGCTACATTTGGGTAGGAGTAACCTAGGCAAGAAGGAAGGATAACTTTGCCAGCAGAGAGAATAGCATGTCCTACAGCCTTGAGGTAGGAAGGAGCATCTAAAGATGAGAAACAAGCGCAAGAAGAGCACGGAGAGCTTCAGATGAGACTGGCATGGAAACCAGGAATCAATACTGAAAGGACCTTTCAGCAAATGAAGAGTTTTAATTAAAGGGGCTGATATAATCAGATTTGATTTTTAAAAGATTGCTCTGGCTGTAATTTGAAAAATGGATTGGAGAAGGATAATACTACTTCAATTTATTTAGAATCAGCCATTAAAGAGACCTTATGTTTTTTAAAAAAAATAGCCTCTACTTCTCTCTGCATTCCTCCTCTCAGGGTCTTTGCATATTCATGAATTCTTCCAGAATAAGGAAGAAACTTCATTTTGAATGGGGCCCTTTCCATTATCCATTCTGAATTCTTCATATTGAATTGAAATTTGCCTCTCTCTGCCTGCAATTAATTGTTCCTCATTCAACCTACACAACATGTATCTAATCTCTATTCTTTGTGAAACATCTTTATACATATGAAGAAAGCTGTCTGATCTTCCTTTAAGCCTTCTTTTTTCTTCCCTTCTCTTTTCAATATAGCCAATGCTCTCAACCACTGTTCAAATGATATGGATCCCAGATCATTTAATAGCTTGATCATCTTAGAATCTACACGCAGTACTTTGTATTTATCACTGAAAAACAATGCAAATTTTTTCATTGTAAAATAAAATAAGTTTAAAGTTAAAACAATTTTCCAGGTTTAGCTTACACTGGGATTTAAAGAATGTGTTCCAAATGTTCACAGATTATAATAAGTCAGTTTGGCATAATTTTGAGCACAGAGTGGGTAAATATAGATGTAAGTTGTGGCAGGTTGGTAATGGCCCCTCAAAGACATCAGGTTTGAATACCTTGTGCCTGTAAATGTTACCTTATTTGGAAAATGGGTCTTTTCAGATGTGATTAAATTTAGGATCTTGAGATGGAGAAAGTTTTTTGGATTATCCGTGTGGGCACAAAGTCTATCACAAATATTCTTATAAGAGGAAAGCAGAAGGAGATGCTACACACACAAAAGAGAAGGCAATGTGACCATAGAGACAGAGATTAGAGTGATGCAGCCACAAGCCAAGGAAAGCTGACAGCCACCAGAAGCTAAAAGAGATGAATAGATTTCCCCCCCAGAGTCTCTGGAGGGAGTACAGCCCTGCCAACACATTCACTTCAACCTAGTGAAACTGATTTTGGACTCCTGAACTCCAGAACTGGAAGAGACTAAATATATGTTGTTTTATGCCACTAAGTTTGTGATAATTTGTTACAGAAGCCATAGGAAACTAATACATAAGTATACTGGAGCTACACAAGTGGCTTATATTAGTCTAAGCATTGAAAGAAATTCAGGCTAATTCTGAGATAGCTTGTGTGCTCATAAGAACTTAGATCAGTTTTGGAGTCAACTGTGATTGGTCTGTATAAACTTGATAGAAGATGACACAAAAAACTGGAACTCTAGTTCCTTCATAGATGGGAGCTACAAAAATGTGAGGACTCCTCAGTCAGTAGGTATCTCAAAATAGATTCCTGATTGGTGAGGGCTGAGGCATGGTAGGGTGCAAATTCCAAAGCATATAGCTTCTTTTCACCAAAAACAATCGTCTTCCTGCCTCCCTCTCCCACCCACCCAAAAAAAAACCCCAAACCCCAAGCATAATTATACAGGTGAAATCTACTTAACCATGAATGTGTAGTACAGTATCATATGGGAAAAGTTGCCACAGAAAGGTAACGTGTAGCTCTAACAGCTTCTGTAAGAGGGGAAGAATCATCCCACCAGTTTTGTTGTGGTTATCAGATTGAGTTTATGGACTACTTTTAAAGTCTGTAAGTCCTAGTTTTTTTAATGGCCCCTTCTTTCTCTCCCTGTTCTTATACTATATTGTGGATTAAGACCAACCTCATGGTCTCTAGTGTGACTACCTGGGGCTCTCAATTGTTGAATTTTGATGACCTGTCCAGTATTGAAGAGTCAGGTAATGCTTATTTGTTCATTTGGGAGGGAGGGTGACTGTTGATGGCCTTTTGTACATCCTTGAATTCTTTGTTTCATTCATTCTTTGTTCATTCATTCATCATTGAACAAATATTTATTTAGCATTTACTATGTGTCAGATACTGTACTACAAATGTAATCCTGTCAGACATGACTTCTGCCCTTATGGAATTTATAGTCTAATGGGCACCACAAATAATTAAAACAGTTACAATAAAGTATGGTAAATGGTCTATAGGACAGGTACAAGGAGCTATGGAACCACATAGGAATAGCAACTAACCCAGCTGTTCCACAAGATAAATCAGATCAAATGGATACATTCCTTTATCTTCAATTTTCTCAGTATTTGGGCAGATTTGACTCAGCTGACCACTCTCTCTTTTGTGGCATGTGTGCCTCCCTTGGCTCCTGGGTCATCACAATCTTCCAGTTTTCCCCTACTTTATTGGCTGCTTCTTTTCCATCTCTTTGCTTGCCTCTCCACCTGTTCCCAACCTCTAAATGTTAGTGGGCTTCCAGATTCAGTTGTCTCCAATAAAACTCTCCCTCTAAGTGATCACACCCAGTCCTTTGGCGTGAAATATCTGTTACATCTTCATCACTCCTAAATGTACATCTTTCACTCCCGATCACTCCCCTGTGCACCAGATACGTATAGGCAACTCCTATTTAACATCATCACTCAAATGTCAAATAGACATATCAAACACGATAGTTTAAAATGGATCCCTCAATTTCTCTCCAAAGGTTGTTCCTCCCCTGGTTTTTCCTGTCTTGATAAAGAGTTCTATTATACATCTATTTGCTAGGGCTAAAACCTAGCTGATATCTTTTTGTTTTCTCTTACCCTTCACATCCAATCCACTACCATATCTAGTCAACTGTACCTCTAAAACAGATCTTGAATCCATCAGTTCTCCATCTCCACCACCCTAGTCCAACCCACAATCAACTTTTTCTTAGGCTACTACAATAGGCTTCTAACATGTCCCCCTGCCTCTACTTTTGCCCTATTACCCACTGCAATCTATTCTTCAAACAGCTGCCAGAGTAAATTTAAAAATAAACAAACAAACTCAAATTCCTTACCATGACCTATAAAGTCCCTACATAATCAGGATGTTGCCTGACTTGCCACCTTCATCTCATCCAATCTTCTCTTCCTATCATTATGCTCCTGTCTTACATGCTTCCATTCTGATCGTCTTATAGGCTTAGTCCTTACCTGCCTCTCGGCTCTTGTTTGGAGCAGAGAAAGGTGTATTGCAGGGCCAAGCAAGGAGAATGGGTGGCTCATGCTCATAAAACCCCAAACTCTCCAGTTTCAGGGAAGTTTTTATAGGCAAAATTTGGGGTGAGGGCTGCAGGGTGTGTGAGTTTCTTCTGATTGGTTGGTGGTGAGGTAACAGGGTGGTGCTCTAGGAATATTGTCCTCAGCCTGAAGTTGCCATCCTCCACCTGGATGGGGGTCTTAGTTCCTGCAGAAGAACTCAAAGATATTGTTATATATATTCCTTGAGGAGGAACCAGGACCTTGCCCCATCCTGCACTATTTTTTCTTGACTGCTCCTCCCTTGCTTCTGTATTCCCTCACTTCCCTGATTAGTAACTGTTTGAATATGCTCTTTGGAACTCAAGGAAGGTGTAGGAGACTGAAGCCTTTTTCCTGCAAACAAGAAACAGGGGACACAGAAAGGATTTGTACCCAGGAGGGCCCCACAGGTCCTGCTCAGTTTCAATACTTTTGTCATACTACTAACATTTATTAGTTCCCATGTTTATAAGCTCCATAAGAACAGATACCTTGATGACTGGCATACCATTGAGTCTCCAGGGCCTAACACTGTGCCCAGCATATAATGGTCACTCAATAAACATTTGTTGCATGGATTGAAGTAGGATAATATCTTGATATTTTAACCTATGGGAATTTCCCCCTAGTATTTCCATAAGCCATGAGGCTTCCTATGTACCAAGGAAAGATAGGGACAGCAGAACACAGTACAACAAAGATTTTAATTTTTACATTTTGATTTTTAGAAGCCCAAGCCACTGGTATTTAAAGGTTTTTTTTGGTTTTTTTTGGGTTTTGTTTTTTTTTTTTTTTTTTTTTTTTTTTTTTTTTTTTTGCGGCACACGGGCCTCTCACTTTTGTGGTCTCTCCCGTTCCGGAGCGCAGGCTCAGCGGCCATGGCTCACGGGCCCAGCCGCTCCGCGGCATGTGGGATCTTCCCGGACCAGGGCATGAACCCGTGTCCCCTGCATCAGCAGGCGGACTCTCAACCACTGCGCCACCAGGGAAGCCCTGTTTGTTTGTTTTTTAAAATAGAATGTATAAGCAATCAGAGTCACTGCTTGATTAATAAGTATTAGTCAAGGAGAATTAGAGGAAAAGCAAGGGAGTTAGACATTGGTGAGTATTCCTGTGGCAGATAATGATGTTTCTCCAACATTCCAACCCCTTCTGTCTTGTCTTCCTCTACTACAGAGATAAGAAGAGAAACACTCGAATTAATAGTCTTTGAGTTATGAGTTATATTACAACTCTGAGGATCAAAATCATGTACTAAAGATGGCAGAGCAGTAAGTTAGAAATAGTCTTGAATAGACATCCTAATCCACAAATACCTAATTTATATAATCCACTGTAGTATAATTATCTGTTATTTGCAGCCCAATATATTCGTAATGATAGCATCCCAGATAATTTTGGGGAATCTATGACCGAAGGAAACAAATTTCTCTCTTCCTCAACAAAGCCTGAGAACGTAACAAGCTTTGTAAAGTTCACCTGTATCTAAGATGGACATGGAGCTATAGAGTAGCGGTGGCTGCATCGACTGTCTAGAGAGAAAGCCTGAAATAAACTTACAGAGCTTCCTCAATGCCAGTATTAAAGAGAGTCTTCAAATGCTTCTACAAGCTACTGAGGAAAACTGATAGAGTTGGACTTGGAGATAGGGTGATCTATCATCCCAGTTTGCCTAAGACTTTCCTGATTTGAGCACTGAGAGTCCCACATCCTGGGAAACCCCTCATTCCTGGACAAACCAGAATTCTTGGTCACCCTACTTGAAGAGATTTTGTGGCTAAGACAAGGAGGACACAGCAGTACTTGAGGGCCAAGTGGCTATGAGAATGCAATAGATGACAGATGCCAGCATGTTTGGATGATGATAACTGAGACCCCGAAGCACAGCATCTCCAAATTTCATAGTGTTACCCAAGTCTGTTGCCCCAGAATTGTACCCCTGCCCCTCCCTTGAATGGAAACCAATTACTCTTATCTAAATTTCAGGAGGAAGTTGCAAAGAGAAAAACAAGAACTGGTTAGAGCCAAGTAGGCCCAAGATATCAGAAGATTTGACTCCCAGTAGACCTTGAGCCTCATTATACGCTCACTGTAATACATTAGCATGCTAAATGACACACCCACCAGCACCATGACAGTGGACAATTGTCATGACAGCAACCGGAAAAGCCCATACCAGGACTGAAAAGGAGTGTTGCATCAGTTTCAGGTCCAAATCACACCCCTGTTCTTGGATAAGTTATGAATATTTCTCCCTCTCTTTCCAATTCCCTCCCTTTTACCTCAAACCTCCTATATATATGGTGTCTCTGCCCAAATCGGGTTGAGAAGTTGATCTGAGAACGAAGTTCCTGCTTCTCCATTCTTTGGCTATTGAATAAATCTTGTGCTGTTCCAGTCTCAGCATCAATTTCTTTATTGGCTGTACAAATCTGAGCAGAAAAAGAAGCTGAGACAATGGGTCTCAGCCTGGGCTAGGACCCCGGCGTGGGTACAGTCAACCGATTTGGTAACAGTAGGTCAAATACTGATACGACCTGGGCAAGATGTGAAGGACACTCTGAACTGACTAAGATTACGCACATTGAGATTTAGTTTCTATTATCTAGTAGAAGTCAAATAAATTCAGTTTTAGAAAAATTAAATTTCTTGTTTGTGGACAAAGATCATGTACCTTCTACAGAATAAATAAATGATCTGAACATTGGAGGAAGAGTAGGAATCAGCCAAGCAAAGAGATAAACATTCAGATTTCAGGACACAGCATGCCATTAAACAAGCACCAGGAATGAGATGACCATGGTGAGAAATGAATGTAAGGAAGTAAATGAAATCATGTAGAACCTTGAAAGTCATGCTAAAAATTTGGGGCTTTATCATAAAAACAGTGAGAAGTCCACTAGGACAGTATGACACAAAGTGTGGTCTGCAGACCACCAGCATCAGCTGGAAGCTTGTTAGAAATGCAGATTTTCAGTCCCCACTCTCACCCACCCCCTTAAATCAGAATGGGGGCAGGATCCAGGAATCTGAGTTTTAACAAATCCTCCTTGTGATTCTTATTCACACTAAAGTTTGTAAAGCACTGATTTAGGAGACATGGTTAAGCAAAGCAAGAGAGACAAAGAGGAATTGGAGCCCTGCATTTCTGGCTTAGGCAACTGGTAAGTGGTGATGCCTTTCACTGAAATAAGAAACACAGTAGAAGAAAAAAAAAATTGGTTCTGTTCTTTTAGTTTGGGGCATTTTTATTTTGAAGCTCTGAGAAATTCCCAAATAGAAACACCTAGTATTTATACCTGGCTATATGGGCTGACAGCATAAGAGAGAGATCTGGGCTTGAGGCAAGGATGAGAGAGTCATCAATATAGACAGGGACGTCGACTCCACAGGAGTGGATGAGATCACACAGAGAAAGTGTATAAAAGTAAGCGGCCCCAGGGCCTAGGACAGAACCCTGAAAGTACTGACTTTTAAGGGATGGGCAAAGAAAGAGGAACTGCAAGGGCTACCCAAAGAAGTAAAGGGAAAACTAGAAGTCAATGTTGAGGAGAAGAGAATGTCTTAAAAAAGAAGGAATCATGAAATGCTTTGGAGAAATCAAGTTAAATAAGGACCTGTGAGTGCCTACTGGTTTAGCTACAATGTAGTAATTAGAGATCTTGGTTTAACAGTTTTAATAGGTAGGGGTTGAATTAAACTTGTAATGCTTAGGAACTAACTGAAAATAGTTGATTTAGTTCAGTGGTTCTCAACCAGAGGTAATTATGCTCTCCAGGGGACATTTGGCAACATCTGGTGACATTTTAGCTACTGGCATTTAGTGAGAAGAGGCTAGAAATGAGGCTAAACATTCTATAATAACGCACAGGACAGCTCCCCTCCCTGCCCCAACGAAGAATTATCCTGCCCTAAATATCAAAATGCCAAGGTTGAGAAACCCTGCTTTAGCCTAATAGAGTATGTATACTTTCGCAGCCCATCATAATTATAAATCCCCTAGGTGTATTATATTATTGAGGCCAACAGAAAGCATGGCTGAACAAGTAGTAAAAGAATGAGAAACTCAAGAGCTGAGGAAACTATTTCCAACTTTGCCACTATTATCTATGTATATCTTTTAAACAATCATTTAAGTGTTTTCTCAGCTCCATTTCTTCATGTAGAATCATCTTCTGATTTAAGGGGGCGGGTGAGAGTGGGGACTGAAAATCTGCATTTCTAACAAGCTTCCAGCTGATGCTGGTGGTCTGCAGACCACACTTTGTGTCATACTGTCCTAATGGACTTCTCACTGTTTTTATGATAAAGCCCCAAATTTTTAGCATGACTTTCAAGGTTCTACATGATTTCATTTACTTCCAGATAAATGCCCCAAGGCATTTATAATCCTCCATGAACATTCCTTCCTTTAGCAACTGTTACAGGGAATACATTCTTATTCTAATTAGGTTTCTCTTTAGGGACAAAAAAGGAATTCAAAAATACCGCTATAACTACTTATATCAATAGAAAATTCTAGTATAGATGCACTGTTTCTGTATAGCTTTTCTACAAATACAAAAAGTTTGGGTTTGGGCTTCCCTGGTGGCGCAGTAGTTGGGAATATGCCTGCCAGTGCAAGAGACATGGGTTCGAGGCCTGGTCCGGGAGGATCCCACATGCCGCGGAGCAGCTGAGCCCGTGCGCCACAACTACTGAGCCCACGTGTCACAACTACTGAAGCCTGTGCACCTAGAGCCCGTGCTCTACAACAAGAGAGGCCACCTCAATGAGAACCCCGTGCACCGCAACGAAGAGTAATCCCCACTCGCCGCAACTAGAGAAAGCCCGCGAGCAGCAACGAAGACCCAACGCAGCCAAAAATAAATAAATTAAATAAATAAATTTATTTTTTAAAACTTTAAAAAAAGTTTGGGTTTAATATACTATAATATGCAATCATTTGAGAAAGAATATATTGAGTATTAGGAGATAAAGTGGAGGAAAAAACAGGGATACAATAAGAGAGATAAAGGAAATAGAGGAAACAAAAATAAGATATTATTCCTGCAGCTGCCAGAGCAAAGGGAGCTGAAATTTGGTGCTTGGCAGCAAGACAGGGATTTTCAATATAATAGTCTGATGTACTTTCCACTGGGGGCTGGAACTATGTCTGTCACATTTTTGTATCTCCAGATCCTGGAATGTAGTGCTCAATTCATATTTATTAATTCAAAGCAAGTGAATAAATAAAGCTAAGCCTATAAAATACTGAGGTTTGAGAAATGCTCTTGGACATAGGGGGCTTTGTTAAATAAAATCATCAAAGCATTTTCCATGTTAAGCATCTAATAAGAATAATTAGCAATAGAAAGAAAAATAGCTATCATCTACTGTGAAACTTCTGTGAACTAAACCCATTCGTTCCTTTATTTTCTTAGTTGTTCAGCAACCTTTGTTGAATGCCAGGCAAGATATTTCTGCCTTCACGGAGCTCATATTCTAGTGTGGGAGGCAACACAGAAACAATTACAATGAGGTGTAGTGGCCATCCCAGCATCCACAATTTCTTCTCCTTTCAATCAAAATCTGGTCCTTGCTCACCTACTCTCTCCTGTGCAGCCATGTGCCCCTAGCTTCCGGTTGGTTCTGATCTCATCTCCTTGCGGTTCTTTCTAGCTTTTAGAGGCCACTGTTCATGCATGTGAAGCAGCAATTCAAATGATTCTCCCTGGCAAACAAAACCGAGCTGTAATTGTAAGTATTGGCCACAAAGGGGCACAAGCAGCTCGGTGAAATTTACCAGGTTGGCCAGAGTACATTCAAGACTATGACTTAGAAGTAGATTTTCTTCTGAGTTGTAGAAAACAAGAATATTCCAAGGGACATATAGGCTAGGGAGGGGAGCCATTTATCCTTAAGGCGTCAATGTTAACTAAAAGTGTCTCAAGACAGGAATAAATATGCAGATGTAGAGAACGGACTTGAGGATACGGGGAGGGGGAAGGGTAAGCTGGGACGAAGTGAGAGAGTGGCATGGACATATATACACTACCAAACGTAAAATAGATAGTTAGTGGGAAGCAGCTGCATAGCACAGGGAGATCACCTTGGTGCTTTGTGACCACCTAGAGGGGTGGGATAGGGAGAGTGAGAGGGAGATGCAAGAGGGAGGAGATATGGGGATATATGTATAAGTATAGCTGATTCACTTTGTTATAAAGCAGAAACTAACACACCATTGTAAAACAATTATACTCCAATAAAAATGTTTTTTTTAAAAAAAGAAAAGAAACCAACCTGGAGCTTTCCCTCCTATTCCCAGCCCAAGACTTGTTAGATGTCTTTTAATACCATGTACCTAGTCTTTATTAAACATGTATCTTACTGTATAAAAAAAAAAGTGTCTCAAGAAACTTTACATATTCTTGTCAAAGAAGGAATTTAAGCCAAACTTGCAGATTCTCAGAACTTACCAATTTATACTAAAAATATACAATCTCGAGTTAAAAAGGGAAGGCAAACAAAGAAGTCAAAGAGTTTAAATGTAATGTGCATTTTATATTACTATTTATAAATTGTACGTGTATTTTGAAATAACCAGGTTATACCAGGTTGTATCAGATGGAAGTGTACGTTTGACATACTTGGCAATAGAATTGTGTACCAGCAGTGTGTACCAAAGTACCCTACTAAAAAGTTCCATTCAGAAAGGTAGCAAGCAGTCTGAGTCAGTCTCACTTTTTAAAACTAGATGTCAGTAGTTAAATGGAACTGGAAATTCTGAAGAGATTTGTCCACTTAAACTAGGTCTGAGTGACTGTCCTTTCCCATCTTCTTGAGAAATAAATCAGTGTAAAGACAGAAAAGCCTCTTAGAAAAATTGTTTTGCCCTGGTGAAATAATTTGGCTGAGGGTTCTAATGGGAGATCTGTGATGTTGAGAATGGAGAGCCTTTTGATAGCTGTGGATGGTCTAATGGGAAATTCGTAAGTAGTACACATAAATGCTGAGGATTATAGCACTCAGTACCATTTGCTTGAGTGTTTTCTTCTCTTGGCTATTCATTCCTGCCTTGCACGGTCTCATTTAAAATCTTACCATTCCTCTATACCACTTTCTAAATACTTCATAGCATGTATCTTTGAGTATTACAATTACCTATTTATTTATCAGTACTAAAGCTGTAAGCTCTATGGTAGTAAAGATCTGTCTGCCTTGCTCTCCATTATATCCTGTGTCCAGAATAATGCCTGGAACATGGGAGATACAAAAAAATTGACCAAACCTCCCAAATACCAGCTCTCTTAAGCCTTCATTTTCAGTAAGGTTTTTTTGCCTTTGTACAAACCTCCAATTCCTTGAACCTCCATCTGTCACCAATTCTCAACCTCCATTTGCATAGATGTCTCTCTCTTGAATCTTTTTGATGAAATTCCAGTCTTGTGTGTGAAGGGTGGAATTCCATGTGTCAGGGCAAAGAACAACTGCTGAGGAAGGAACATTTACAGAGGAGCTGTAATGCAGAAAATTCACCCCCATTTCCCAGTCCATCTATCAGCTTTCTCTTGGTCTCTCTATCCCCCCTACTTCTAGCTACCTCATATTCCCACTCTCCTCCATCACTATGTTTGGACTCCTTACTGAGCATCTAAACTCTCTCTTAGCAGCATTCTTGGTTCTCTTATATCCTTATATGTCTACTGCATCATCACAGAGCACTAGCCTTCAAGTAAACTTCTGGAAAATTATTCTGAGCCACCTAGATTATGTGCATCAATACAGAATCATAGTCATCAACTTCATTCTTGGGCTACCTGTCAGTTCTTTTACTTTTCTGGCTTCAGCTTCCTCCCACCCCCTTTTATCACTATTACAAACTTTCCTCAGTTTACTTCTGGTCTTAATTTAAATTGTTCATAGTATCTCATTATCCTTTTAGTCTCTGTGCATAAACAGTGATTTCCCCTCTTTTATTCCTGATATTGGTTATTATATATTCTCTGTGTTTTTTCCTTGGTCAGTCTGGCAAGAAATTTATCAATTTTATTTATTTATTTTTCTAAGAATCAGCTTTGATTTCATTGATTTTCTCAATTATTTTTCAGTTCTTAACTTCACTGAGTTCTTATCTTTGTTATTTCCTGCCTTTTGCTGGCTTGGGTTTAATGTGCTCTATTTTTCTCCAGCTTCCTATAGTAGAAGCTTAGATTACTGGTTTGAGATTTTTATTCTTTTCTATTTAAGTGTTTATAATAGCTGCATCCATAAATTTTAACACTGAATATTTTCATTTTCATTCTGTTAAAAAATATATATCTATATGTATTTTTTCATTTCCCTTGGGATTTCTTCTTTGACCCATGGGTAATTGTGGAAGGCACAATTATGTCCCTTTTCTCCCTCTTTTCAACCCCAAAATGTCTATAGCCTAATTCCTGGAACCTGTTAAGTTACATGACAAAGGGGAATCAAGCTTGCAGATGGAATTAAGGTTGCTAATCATCTGACCTTAAAATAGTGAGATTATCCTGGATTATCCAGGGGGCCCCAATGTAACCACAACAATCCTTAAAAGTGCAAGCAGGAAACAGAAAGGATGTGATGACAGAAACAAGGTCAGGGTGATGTGATCCACCATTACCAACTTTGAAGATGTAGGAAGGGAATCATGAACTAGGGAATGCAGGTGGCCTCTGGAAGCCAGAAAAAACAAAGAAACACACTCTTCCCTAGATCCTCTAGAAGGGATATAGCCCTTTCAACGCCTTTATTTTAGCCCAGTGAGACCCATGTTGGATGTCTTAACCTATAGAACTGTAAGATAATGAATTTGTTTCATTTTAAGCCAATAAAATTGTGATAATTTGTTACAGCAGCAATAGAAAATGGATACAGTTATTTATAAATGTCATTTCATTTCCAAATATTTGAGGATTTGCCATATATCTTTCTGCTATTGATTTATAAACTTAACTATTATGGTTTGAGAACATACTTTGTATGATTTTATTCCTTAAATTTGTTTAAATCTGTCTCATGACCAGGAATCTGGTCTACAGTGAACATTCTATGTGTATTTGAAAGGAATGTATATTCTGCTATTGCTGGGTCAAGTTTTTAATAAATGTCAACTAGGTCAAGTGAATTGGTAGGGTTATTTTGATCTTCTCTATCTTTATTGATTTTCTGTCTACTACTTCTATGTTGAAATCTCCAACTCCAGTTGTGGATTTGTCTAATTCTCCTTTCAGTTCTATCAGTTTTTGTTTCATGTATTTGGAAGCTCTGTTGTTAGGTGCATACGCATCTAGGACTGTTTTATGTCTTCTTGAAGAATTGACCTCTTTGTTATTATGTAATATCCCTCTTTATTCTTGATATTATTCCTTGCTTTGAAGTCTACTGTGTCTGATATTAATATAGCTCTTATAAAATTCTTTTGATTAGTGTTTGCATGGTATATCTTTTTCCATCCTTCTACTTTTTTTTTTTTTTTTTTTCAGTATGCAGGCCTCTCACTGTTGTGGCCTCTCCCGTTGAGGAGCACAGGCTCCGGACGCGCAGGTTCAGCGGCCATGGCTCACGGGCCCAGCTGTTCTGCGGTATGTGCGATCTTCCCAGACCAGGGCACGAACCCGTGTCCCCTGCATCGGCAGGCGGACTCTCAACCACTGCGCCACCAGGGAAGCCCCATCCTTCTACTTTTAATCTATGTCTATGGGTTTCTTATAGAGTGAATAGTTAAGTCTTGCTTTTTAAGAAAAATCTAGTCTGACAATCTCTGTCTTTTAATTGGCATTCCTGGTTCTAATGACAACTACAACAGGTACTCTCAGTAAATGACTTTGCCTTCTAAATCACTAAAAACTAGGTCAATGGGTATGTTCTTCCTCAACTTCTAACACTCCTACTTAATAATAATGGGAATGGCTACAATTATTCAGTACTTTCTATGTACCAGAGTTCTATTTACACTTATTAACTAATTTAATCCCAATAACAATGCTATGAGGTGGCTACACTATTAGCATTATACTCAATGTACAGAAAAGAAAAACCAAGGTCCAGAGAGGTTAAGTAACTTGACCAAGGTTACACAAAGAAAATTAGCGCCTGCTTCCAAATGCAAGCAGTATGGCTACAGATATTAATCTCACAGTATATTGCCTTTCTATCTTTAAACGAGTTTTCTATTTCAAATCCACATTTTCAGTAAGATGTCTTCATGTATTGTTTCCACTTTTTCAGTACTCAAACCACTCCAGCTGCTTCTATAGCACTCCTTGGGTATAACTGACAATGATCTCCATATTGCAAAATCCCGTAGGCATTTCTCAATTAACTGTCTGGCCTTCTCTGCTGCGTTTGACTTTATTAACCACTCCCCTCTACACTGGATTAGGTGTCTCTTCTCTGTGCCCCTGTGATGCCCTGTATACATTCTCATTTTTGTGGTTATATAATGAACCATAATTAAATGTTCAGGAGTTTGTCTACACACTATCTCATAAGCCCCCTGACATCAGAGACGGTTTCTTATTTATCTTTGTATGCCCAGTGTCTACTGTAGTGTCTGGCACATTGTAGGCATTTAAAAATATTTTGTCAAATCAATGAATAATTGAAAACCATTTACTGATAACGAGTATGTTATTTGTTGCCACCTCTACACAGGCAAACAAAAAACTCTCAAAGGCACAGATTTTTATGAGCTACGTTAGTTATTATGATTGATTAAGAAGGAGGTGAAGCTTGGCATTCTTCTCTTCCCCAATGGGATCCCTTAGGATGCTCTGTAGAAAAAGAAATTAACAAGATTACTACCTGTAATAGTCCCCAGAGTGGTTTTCATTAGAAAACACCTTGCCGTAAACTATGGACTTGACAGCGTTAATAGCGTCTTTACTGCTTCCATCCTCATGTGCTTTTTCCACATTTAGGGGCAAAGGAAATTTCATCAACCATTTTCAGATGTTGTAACTGTTAAGTTTTAAGAACATAGGGACTATTACAAAGAGTCTGAATATTAAGTCAAGGTTAGCTTTCTGCTGCTCTGGGACTCCCCTCCCGCTAACTGTAAACAACTAGAAAAGTAGGGATAAAAAAAGTAGGGGGGGGGAATATGAAACAACTGGACAACAGGCAGCAGAGGACTGTGATCTTTCAGCAAAGGGAAACAAAGTAGGTGAGCACTAGGAATGCCCAGGCTTTCTCCCTAAGGACGATTTTCATCACAGTGCAGGAAAGTCTCATTAAGATGAGAAGATAGGGCTTCCCTGGTGGCGCAGTGGTTGAGAGTCCGCCTGCCGATGCAGGGGACACGGGTTCGTGCCCCAGTCCGGGAAGATCCCACATGCTGCGGAGCGGCTGGGCCCGTGAGCCATGGCCGCTGAGCCTGCGCGTTCGGAGCCTGTGCTCCGCAATGGGAGAGGCCACAACAGTGAGAGGCCCGCGTACCACAAAAAAAAAAAAAAAAAGATGAGAAGATAGAGATTAAAGTTCAGGGATGCCAAGACAGCTAAAATGTGTGGGACAGTGAATAGGAGAGAAAGGTACTAGAAAAAGAACTCCAGAATTTTTTCACAGATGTCCCTCCTTGATTCTTTCAGACTAAATTCCAGTCTTGTGTGTGAAAGGTAAAACTCCATGAGGTGGGGCAAAGAACAACTGCTGAGGAGGGAATATTTATAGAGGAGCTGTGATGCAAGAAAATTCCTAGATCTCACACAAGACTTGGGATCATTCTAGTGCCCATCAGACAGAGTGAACACACCTCACTGAATAAATGGGTCATTCAGTAGAGATCTCAGAGGTTCCATCTTAGCAGTGGAGCTAAATTGGTTCTCTGTTTCTCCTCTCCTTCTCTTTACCAATATGTTAAGGTCTTTAGAATAATTTCACTCTCCTCCTTCTTCCCTCTGTCCATGAGGTCTTGGAAGTTTTTAATTCCTCTCTTCTTCCACTAACCCTCTTAGATTTTAAGAGTTTCATATTTTTACTTCTAGATTCTTAGAGTTTCCTTTCAAGTTTTTCTATTTCTATTACAAATTTACTTTACACATGCCCAATCTATCCTTATCTATTTACATGTAACTGTGCATATACATAGCAATGTGTATTGCTCGTTCTGTCTCTATTTTGAAGCATTTGTGCACATTAATTTGTTGTCTTTTCTTTAATATTTTTCTAGATGAGGCATGGGAATGATCTACTCTCTGAATTATTGCACATTCTCAAAGATCATTCTTTCACTTGACAGATTAATTGTATCATAGCTAGGTAAAGAATCTTGCTTTTTCTCTCTCTAAAGATGCTAATCTATTGCCTTGGAGCTACTAGTGTTACAGATAAGAAGTCCAATGCAAAGGTGATTCTTTTTTTCAGCAGCTTGTTCTTTCTAAATGGTAGCAAATAATATTTGTTCTTTAGAGTTCAGGAATTTTACCAGACTGTGCATGTGTCTTTTCTATCAATTCAGCCGGCCCTGGAATTCTGGGAGCCTTTTTAATTTACAAAATTAGGTATTTTTCTCTCTTGAATGTGTTTCTTTTCCTCTGTCTAGAACTTGAGAGTTCTTTGTGATTAGCAGTAATCTTATTATGTGTAACCAAATATATTTCCCAGCCAAAAACAAATTCATACACACACACACACACACACACACACACACACATATATATATGTATATGTATGTGTATATATATATATATACACTCCCCTACCTCTTTGGAGTAATTCCTCAGAGCTACTGAGAGACTATTTCCCAGTCTATAGTCCTCAGTGAGGCCCTGAATAAAACTTAACCTACAGCTTTTAAGTTGTGTGTTTTTCTTTCAGTTGACACTGGCGGTGTAGAAAGCAGGCAAGTTGTCACCCCTCTTACTCCACAGAGGTCTTACAACAAAGCAGATAAGAATGTGTACTTTGAAGCCAGACTGCCTCAGCTCAAATACCAGCTCTGCTGTTTACTAGTGATGTGGTCTTGGGCAAATTATTCACACTCTATGTTTCAATTTCCTTATTTATCCAAGGGGGAAAATTATGAGTATTCTTATGGGCTTATTGTGAGAATCATGAGTCTACTTTTGTGAAGTACTGAGAACAGTTCCTGGCAAGCATATGGGTTGTTTTTTAAAATTCCTTCTGAAAATAGATGCATATGTGGTGAACAAGAACTGTTAAAACTTTGAGCTTTCTAGCGTTCCCTTTCAATTGTTCTCAGTTCTGGCTGCACATTTGAATCACAGAGAATCTTTTAGAAACTCTCTTGCTGTACCCCAGGCTAGTTAGATCAAATCTCTCTATAGGAGAAACAAGGCAATAGTTTTCACAACTTCCCAGGTGATTTCACTCTGCAGCCAACACTGAAAACATTGCCTTAACTCCTACACCAAAGAAAATTCAGTGTTCGTAGATTGATCTCCTCATGTATTAGTCATTGCAAATGAGTTTCCTCAGATTCTTTTGCTCTGCAGAATACAGATCTTAGACAGAGGACTACAGAGTAAGGCTAAATTTCAGAATCACGGAAATTTGGAAAAACTTTGCAGTCATTTTCCATTGCATTGAGATAGAATCCAAAGTCTGACAAGGCAAGGCGCTATGGAGGTCCAGTCCCTGTCCGCTGGGGGCTCGACCCATCCTCCTTGAATCATTCTCCCCACTGTTCACTACGTTCCAGCCTGGCCAGACACCTTGTCCTCCTTTAACAGGCCAAGCAAGCTCTTTTCTGCCTCAGGGCTTTTCTGCTGGCTGTTTCTTGTTCCAGGAATGCTCTCTACTCCCCCCACTGCCCCTCCCCATTTCTTTAACCTGGCCATTGCCTAATATCATTTCCTCAGAAAAATATTTCTTGACTTTCCAATACAATCAGTCCTTCTAGGTCCCGTTGTTGTAATCATTCACCAACATTATAGTTTCCTTCACAACACCTATCACAATGTGTAATTACGTATTTACTGGTGGGATTATTGGCTTAATGCCTAAACTCCTAGCTAGACTATAAGCTTTATGTTTATTTTGTCCTACTTCCTTGTCTCAATGCTTTATGCTTAATACTGTACAATACAGACGGTCCCTGATTTACAATGGTTTGACTTACAATTTTTCTACTTTACCATGGTGCAAAAGTGATACACATTCTGTAGAAATCTTACTTCGAACCTTGAACTTTGATCTTTTCCCAGGCTAGCGATATGAAGTAGAATACTCTTTCGTGTTGCTGGGCAGTGGCAGTGAGCTGAAGCTCCCAGGCAGCTACACGACTGTGAGGGTAGACAACTGACACAGCCATTCTGTACCCAGATAACCATTCTGTTTTTTCACTTTCAGTACAGTATTCAATAAATTACATGAGCTATTCAACACTTTATTATAAAATAGGCTTTGTGTTAGATGATTTTACCCAACTGTAGGTTGATGTCAGTGTTCTGAGCACGTTTAAGGTAAGCCAGGCTAAGCTATGATGTTTGGTAGGTTAGGTGTATTAAATGCATTTTAACTTATGATATTTTCAGTATTCATTGGGTATATTAGGATGTAACCCCATCATAAGTCAAGGAAGATCTGTACAACCAATAGCTCATGAATAAATATTTAATAAATGAATAAATGAAATTTGGTCCTGAAAGGAGTTTTTGATCATCCATTTCAAATAGGTTGTGGTTTGGATAAAGAAATTGACACTCAAGCATTACAGTGACTTGCCCAAAATCATTCAGCTAATTAGTGCTAGAATTAGGATTTGGTCCCATTTCTCCCATTTCTCAGTCCAGTGAACTTTCTAGCATTAAGTGATTTGCTGCTGCAGATATAAAACAAGAGGATCAAGAAAGTAATTTAGATATATGGAATGAATGAAAGTTTAATTCAGTCATCATTCAGAAAAACAATTTTTACTGTACAATAATGTAAAGTGAGTACTAGAAGATACTGGAAACTGAACTGAGTTTCAGTTTTCAAGTGAAAGCATAAGTGACTAAAGGCTTAATTGTTCTGAAAGTTTGTTAATCTTTAGTTCAGACTAGATTACTATTTGGAACGTGCCCAGTTCCTCAGAAAAGTGTACCATCAATCAATAATAAAGTTACCAGTCATTAAATTCCTCTACAAGTGCTTTGCATACATGAACTCCAAATCTCTTTGCAACTTTGCAAAGTAACTATTCACAGATAAGAAAATTAGGCTTGGGCTTCCCTGGTGGTGTAGTGGTTAAGAATCTGCCTGCCAATTCAGGGGACGCGGGTTCGAGCCCTGGTCCGGGAAGATCCCTCATGCCACGGAGCAACTGAGCCTGTGCTCTAGAGCCCATAAGCCACAACTACTGAGCCCACGTGCCACAATTACTGAAGCCCGTGCACCTAGAGCCCATGCTCCGCAACAAGAGATGCCACCGCAATGAGAAGCCCGCGCACCACAACGAAGAGTAGCCCCTGCTCGCCACAACTAGAGAAAGCCCGCACGCAGCAACAGAGACCCAACGCAGCCAAAAATAAATAAATAAATTTATTAAAAAAGAAAATTAGGCTTATCACAGTTTGTAAATGGTTAACATAAGGGTTAAAACCACATTGGTGGATTCCAGTTTCTCATCTGACAACAAGGAAAAAGCTGAACTAACAGAATCTACAACTCTTCTTTGATTTATCAAAGAACCAAGGTCACAGGGCAAACTGCTTCCCCCCAAACTGGAGAGACAGACAGGTGGATACAAAGAATCACAGCTAACAGGGAGCAGCAGCCCAGGAGCAAAAGCCAGCAGCTGGAGCCAATATAAATAGAAAAACTTTAAACTGTAATTAACAAACTGCTGGAAGCTCAGTGTAGACTGCCTTGAGAGTTAAAAACTCCTAGGGGGCCCCGGATTAGGGAAGCCCCATACTTTCCTGAATTTTACCTCCAAGAGCCATACCAAATTCTCACTGTAAAGATCAGAGAAAATCCCTCCAGGGGGAGGAGAAAAGTAACCATTTAAAATATGCCCAGAGCTTTCAGTTCTCCTTACCAAGGTTGTCCCTCAAGGAAAACTGTTTTACTAGCGCCTAAGTGACTGATTTCACCAAGCCTAACCCTCCTGGGGATGGGGAAATACCCAACTCCAGCCTCCTCTAGCTTTTGACATGGGGAAAGACTTTTACTAATAACAGAAAGGAAAGAGGTGTCATCACTACCAATCTCATAGACACTAAAAGGATAATAGAGGAATATTATAAACAACTCTTATTTCCACAAATTTGATAACTTAGATGAAATGGACCAATTCCTTGTAAGACACAATCTACTAAAACTCACACAAGGAGAAATAATCTGAATAGGTCATCTATTTAGGAAATTGAATCAATAATTAATAATCTTCCAAAATAGAAAGCACCAGGCCCAGACGGTTTCACTGGTGAACCTTACCAAGCATTTAAGGAACAAAAGATACCAGTTCTCTATAACCTGTTACAAAAAAATAGAAGCAGAGGGAACACTTCCTAGCTTACTCGATGAGGGTAGCGTTACCCTAATACCAAACCAGAAAGGAAAACTACAGACCAACATCTCTCAAGAACATAGTTTCTGTGGGTCAGGAATTCAGAAGCATCTTAGTTAGGTGGAGTCCCTATGAAATTGCAGCCAAAATTTTGGCCAGGCTGAAGGCTTGAAGAGTACTGGAGGATTTACTTCACATGGTGCTGGTTGTTGACAAGAGCTCTCAATTTCTCTCCATGTGGGCTTCTCCACTGCTTGCTTAAGTGTTTTTGTGACATGAAGGCTGGCTTTCCCCAGAAATGAGTGATCCAAAAGAAAGCAAGGTTGAAGCTGTGATGTCTTCTATGAACTAGCCTCAGAAGTCACATACTGTCATTTCTTCCATATTCTATTGATAATACAGGCCAACTCTATTCAATATGAAAGGGGACTAAACCAGGGGCCATCTTAGAGGTTGTTTATGACATCATACAATGGAATACTTTTTAGTAGAGAAGAAATTACATACACATGTAACCATATAGATAAACCTCAGACATTATAATGGAAAAAAAAAAAGCCAGACACAAGAGTACACACTGTATGCAATTTGTATGATGTTCTAGAACAGGAAAACTACTTTGTGGTTATTACCCCTGGGAAGAGGAAGAATTGACAGGAAATGACGCAAGGGAATTTCTGGGGTGATGGAAATGTTCTATATCTTGAAAGGGTGTGCTTCACATGGGTGTATCATTTGTCAAAGTTATACAGTTAAAAATATTTGTGTTCCAATGTAGAAAGACTTACTTCAAAAAATAGAACCATAAGAAAAAAATCAGGTGAAGACTGGGAGTGAGTGGCAGTATAGATGAAACAAGAATGGTAGAATGTCAATAACTGTTGAAGCTGGGAGATGGATATACCAGGGCTCATTATATTATTCTGTTTACTTTGTATGTGTTTGAAAATCCCAAACGTAGAAGTTGAAAACCTAAAACCAAACTGTTTCGTGTAATTAGCTTTGTGTAAAAGTTTATCGCTTCTCTTGTTTTACAGTGCTAATTATAAGAGCATTTGTGTCGTGTGAAGGCTGCATTATGAATTGCACACTAAGTCATCTTAGCAACCCTGATTATAACTGGGAACACAAAAATCTGGTGGTGGGAGGTGGGCAGTGAGAAAAATCTTCCAAGAGCACATTTTAACCTGTCATTATGTAAAAGTTGGTGACAGCCATCCAGTTTTTAAGGAAAGTGGGACAGCAAGTATGACACAAAGATGGCTCAAAGACATTTCCTCTCAAGCCAGTTGATTTTTCTCTTCTTCTATCAGATGGAAGCCCAGCAGGGACCATGGTGATCTGGATATTTAGACAGCACCTCCTACTTTTTGTAATAGTTCTTGTTTCTTCCCTCAAAGGCTCTAAAGGTACGAATTTGGGGGTGGGAATATGAGGTGGAAATTAAGTAAAAGAGTAAAGGAATTTGGAAAGTGGACACAGAGGTCATTTTCCATAATCCTGTCACTCAAGGATCTAATTTATCATGTGGAAGTACATATGTCTTCTCACAGATGCCAGTGAACTTCCTGCCAGAACAGAAGCAATAACCCTCTAGTAAGAATGTGTGGAATAACATGGAGATACCGAAAAGCATAGGATATATTCTGGGACTATTAATAGTCCAGATGGCCCAGATGCATGAAGCATGAGAAGGGAAATAACCGTTAATAAGTCTAAACAGCATAGGGAGACTTGTACTCACTATTAGGCACCCATTATCTCATTAGGAGAAAAATCATCCCAAAAGTTTAAGAATGAGGTTTTGGTTAATATATTTTGATGTAAAAAAATATACTTTTCTTCATGCAAAATGAATTACATGAACCCAGTTCATTCATATAATATTGGGAGTTATCTTTTTCAGAGAATAGTAACAATAATACCAAATATAAAAGTAGAAGCAACTTGCATTTGCATGGCACTTTAGATGTGTCAAATAGTAATGATAACATTTACGGACTGCATATTATATGCTAGAGACTGTGCTAGATATGTCAGAAGACTGAACTCATTTGATCCTCACAGCAACAATAGCCCCATTTTATGGATGAAGAATCTGAGACACAGAGACGTTAAGTAAACAGGGTCATGCAGCTAGTGAGTGGCAGAGCTAGGATGTGAACCCAGGCAGTCTAGCTCCGAGCCTGTGCTGCATTATGCTGTCTTTCAAAGCTGACATGGTCTATTAGTTCTGTGGCTGCTGAAAAAATTACCACAAACTTAGTGACTTAAAACAACACGGATTTATTACCTTACGGCTCCGAAGGTCATAAGTCCTAAAATCAAGGCGTCAGCAGGGCCACCTTCCTTTCTGGAGGCTCTAGGGAAGAACACGTTTCCTTGCCTTTTCCAGCTTCTAGAGGCTGCCCACATTCCTTGGCTTGTGGCCCCCTTCATCCACCTTCAAAATCGGCATCTCTCTGACCCTCCTTCTGTTGTCACATCTCTTTCTCTGATCACAGCCAGGAAAGGTTTTCCACTTTTGAGGACGCATGTGAGGAGACTGGATCCACCAGGATAATCCAGGATAATCTCCCGACCTCAAGGCTCTTAAGCTTGATCACGTCTGCAAGCCTCCTTTGCCAGGTATGGTTGTCACAAGCTCCAAAGACTGGGACATGGACATCTTCTGGGGACCATTATTCTGACTACAACACATGGTTTCTTCAAAGGCTTTTCACTCACATTGACTGATTTGATATCAACAATATGTGAAACTGAAGTATGCCTATTAAGTATGCCCATTTTCCATACAGAAAGACTATGTTTTGCCCCAAGGTCATATAGCTAGTATTAGGGCCCTCTACAAATGGATCTCAAACTACCTCTCTAGTCTTCATTTCATACAACTTCCCTCTACCTAATCTCTAGTCACAGTGAACTTTTTTTTTCCCCTCAAAAATGTCACACCCTTTGCAATTCAGTATTTGGATGTCTTGTCATACCCTCTGGGAGGGAGTCCCCACCATCTTGACTTGGCAAACTTTTACCCATCTTGTAATGTCCCACTTAATGTTCTCTGCCAGGTGTTCCCACGTCACCCAAGCAGCTAGTGGCAGGGTTCTCACTGCCTTTGTCATACTCTTGCTATACACTAGCCACACATCATAACATATGTGAACACGGTGTTAGGATGCAAGTGATTCTAACTGCCTGGTTTTGATGGAGGTGCTACTATGATTGACATCAGGAGACTAAAGTGAGGATAACACACACACCCTTCCATAGAGAACCTGACAACCTGTTGCATAACTCCTAGGCTCCTCAGCCAGACCAGAGTTATAAAATGGGGCCAGAGAAGAGAAAGCTTCTGTGAGTAGAGGGAGTGGTAGCCGGGCTGTGAGTCCCCAAACTGGGGACGAAATTTCAAGTGCACCTTTGGAGAGTGTTTCCTTTAGTTGAGAGAGAGAGAGATGGCCCATGCCTGACTCATGCCTGAGAAAGTTAAAGTCAACATTCATCCTGGGGGCTGACTCCTACCTGGGACTCCAGGGGGCAAGAAAGTGCCTGACTCCTCTTGGACGGTAAAGCCAGAGATTGCACTGAGATTGGCTAGCACTTTCAGGGGTTGTCAAAGCAAGGCATTTTCCCCATGGAGTACATGAAGTTCACCTGGTGAAACCTTATCATGAGGTTGTCTTGAATCCTATCCAATACAGTTACCTGAGAGGTGAGAGCACCACAGCAGAAAGAGGCTAGATGCCCAGGAGCTGAGAAGTAACAGTGGTAGTTTGTTAGAATAATGGCCCCCAATGCATCACATCTGTCACCTTTCTCCTTTACAGTGTGACTCTACTACTCTTTCCATGATGAGGTGGAATACATTTCCCCACCCCTTGAATCTAAGTAGCCCTTTAACTTTTTGGACCAATAATTGCAGCAGAAATGAAATCATGAGACTTCTAAGTCTAGGCCTTGAGAGAACTTGCAGCTCCTACTTTATCCTTCTTGGAACGCCTGTGTCATCAAGTAAAGAAGCCTACTGGAGGATGACAGATGGGTCACGTAAGCCCAGCCAAGAGTCAGCATCAAGGTGCCAGTCATACAAATGAGGCCATCAAAACTAGCCCCCCAGCTGACCTGTCAACTGACTGCAAACATGGGTGAGTGAGCCCAGCTGACATCACTTAAAATCGAATTGCCCAGCTGAGCCCAACCCAAACAGCCAGCCACAAACTGAGAAAATAAATAGTTTTTGCTGTAAGCCACTAAGTTTTGGGGTGGTGTGCATTAATAGATAACTGATGCAAGCAATCATTTGAACTAGAGATGCATCTGCTGGTGTAAGAAGAACTGTAAAAGAGGGGCTCAGCAGGAAACCTCCAAATAGCCCACAAAAGCACCCCCAAGCTAATACCAATTTTAACCTTCTATACCAGACTCATCCAATAACACCAGCTTTTGCCATCTGCCATGCCTGGAGAGGCAAAAGTATCATTACAGATTTATCTTCTTCCTGCCTCTATCTCCCTTCCCACTTCTACAGCAGTGTCTTAGTCTGTTCCGACTGCTATAACAAAAATACCAGAGACTGGGTGACTTATAAGCAACAGATATTTATTTCTCACAGTTCTGGAGGCTAGAAGTCCAAGATCAGGGTGCTAGCAAGGTCAGATTCTGTGAAGGCCCTCTTCTGGGTTGCAGATGGCCATTTTCTCGTGTCCTTACTTGGTGGAGAGGACAAGAGAGCTCTCTGGGGTTTCTTTTATAAAGCACTGATCCCATTCATGAGGGCTCCACCTCATGACCTAATCACCTCCCAAAGGCCCCCATCTCCTAACACCATCACGTTGGGGGGTTAGGATTTCAACATATGAATTTTGGGGGCAAACAGTCAACCAGCATCAGCAAAATTTTAGTTTATTGAGTCTCAATTCAGCATTTAGAATAGCCAAACCTGGGTTAAAAACAAAAGCCAAAAAAACCCAAACCCAAAAACAAAAAAAACTAAATCCCAACCCTCACCTTGGACCTGCTTTAGCTGGAAGCCTGCAGTGGGAAAGGGGAACATGGTTCTCTGCTCTTTCACAGTTCACCTGTTCGCCTACCTGTTTCTAAGAATAAGAAGAAATGTTCATGGCTTGCTGGAGTTTTTATATAAGGTTATGGGAAGTTTAAAGGGCCAGTAGAAGACAAAAATAAGGTCAGTTTGAAAAATCACAGACCACATGTCATATTTGTTCAACATGCTACACACATTTGTCTTCCCCACTTTTATCGCACATGGATGGCACAGTCCTTGTCTCATTCATCTTTTTTTTTTTTTTTGCAGTAAGTGGGCCTCTCACTGTTGTGGACTCTCCCGTTGCGAAGCACAGGCTCCGGACGCGCAGGCTCAGCGGCCATGGCTCACGGGCCCAGCCGCTCCGCGGCATGTGGGATCTTCCTGGACGGGGGCACGAACCCGTGTCCCCTGCATCGGCAGGCGGACTCTCAACCACTGCGCCACCAGGGAAGCCCTCATTCAGCTTTGATTCACCAGCTTCAGACACAGTGCCTAAGGCATAGAGACACCAAGAGAATGTTGCACTGGATTTATGTTGCGCTAAACCCCATTTTACTTTTAAATTTATTGCTAATAAGGTCTTTTATAAAGAGAAGGAATACTATTTAAAATAACAATGGGGAAGGGTAGTGGGGAAGAGGGGTTATTCCCAGAGATTATTTTGTTTACTTTGAGCATTTTTTGATTTGTAGAAGAAACATGTTTGACTGTAGACTTTTTTTCTTTTTTTTTTTTTTTTGCGGTATTTGGGCCTCTCACTGTTGTGGCCTCTCCCGTTGCGGAGCACAGGCTCCGGACGCGCAGGCTCAGCGGCCATGGCTCAAGGGCCCAGCCGCTCCGCGGCACGTGGGATCCTCCCGGACCGGGGCACGAACCCGTGTCCGCTGCATCGGCAGGCAGACTCTCAACCACTGTGCCACCAGGGAAGCCCTGACTGTAGACTTTTTAGGAAAGTATTTAAAATTATTTTTGTATAAGTATTTTAATAGCAGTTTTATTGAGATATAATTCATATACCATAAACTTAAAATTATTTAACAAAAATAAAAATCATCTGTAATCTTAACAGATAACACATTAATGTTTCGGTATACATCCTTCTAATCTTTTTTCCGAAACAAGTTTTTCTTGGGTGTAAGTACCTGACTTGAAGCAGCAAAATGATAGTACAAATTATAACAACATTTCACTGATTAAGAAGAATGTATGTTAAAGTACACTCAAAACAAATGTTATGTGGAAAATATCTCAAATTTCTAGCAGTAGTTATCTTGGGGAAGGTGGGAGAAAGCTAGGTTTGCTGAGAAGTGGAGGCAAAGCATATTTTAGTTTTACCTTTAATGTTGTAATTTTTTAAAAAGAAGGATAGATTCTGGGTATTAACTACGCATTTAAAAAAAAGAGAAAAAAATCCAAACATTAAAACAAGAGTTGCCACATGTATAAAATAAGTTTTGAAGGGAGTGGTTATGATAAACGAAAAAGAATTAACATGTCTAGTCTTGGCAGGGAAAATAACTTCAGGAGCCTTGCCCTGCTACCCTGGTCTCAACCTCACTCCTTCCACAATCAGTTCCTGCCTCCTTAGTTCCAAAGCCATTAAAACTGCATCACATGATTGAGAAATGTTGGCGTCATCTCAGTCCTCTGAAATTCAGGTAGCTAAACTGTTTTTTAAATTTTCTTCCAGAAATATGTTCCTGATTATCAACTTTCAGTGATTCTTAAAGGGAGAACTGATTAGTGTCAAACAACTTAACGAACAAACATATATTAAACACCTACATATTTTAAAAATGTTCAGGTCGGTTTCCAAATGTTCCACTTGGAGTTATAGCAACAGTACTCCATAGTTAAGCTGCATAATTGTGTTTTCATGTTTAAACCAAGTGCAAGCCACCTGGGATTTGGTAGCTAAGTACAGTCTTTTCTCGTTGCGATGGCATCAGGAACATGAGATGATGGGGGCTCCAGGTCACCCACTGTGCAAACATGAGGCAGCTGTTCATATTGCAGGCATGTGGCAAAGTCTGCAATATGTCACCGCCCATGATTTTTCTCTATACTAGGCCTCTACCTAATTGGGATGAGGTTGGCACTTCTGAAGCCAGCATCCTACATGTAAAGCAGATAGACATAAGAAAGAGACATATGCCCCTAGGCTGAGGCATAGATAACTCAAGTAATGAGAAAAGCTAGGAATGGAATGACCTGTTGTAGCAGTTCACTGTTCTGTTGGCTCCATTTGACAAGTCTTCAAAGATCTCCTTCGGGAGCTGCCCTGAGCCACATACACCTTGCTCTTTTCTCCTGTGTGACAGTATAGCAAGAAGTAGTATATATGCCTGTAAGCTGCCTAGGTAGGCAGTAGTACATATTATTTTATTATATAGCTACATGGAGCTCTTTCCATGAAAAGTGTTTTTTACACAAACTGTTTACTGTTTCAGTAAGATACATATGTTTTTTTAAAAAGTGCTTAATTAAAAAAAAAATCTACAATTATCATATCCAAAAATGCTCTGAAAACAGAAAGTTTCTTCCTAAATTCTGCAACAAAAACTGATCTGACCTGATCTGAGGCTCTCATAGTCTTTAATTCACACACTTACTGGTGGTATTCATATACTCACCACAGTTTTGGCTCACAGGACTAGTTGCTCCGCGGCATGTGGGATCCTCCCAGACCAGGGCGCGAACCCGTGTCCCCTGAATTAGCAGGCAGATTCTCAACCACTGCGCCACCAGGGAAGCCCTCTTTTGGGATTTTTAAGTAAAATATTTTATAGGTACCCTATCATTTTTCTAAAATCTGAAAAATTTTGATTCCAAAACACAACTAGCTCTAGGTTTTCAAACAAAGGATTGTGAAGCAGCATGTCCCCAAACTGTTACTGATGTGGTGATTCTACCAAACCCCAAATGGCTCCAATGAGTATTTTTGCCTCAAAGTATGTCATGAGGATGAATCTCCAGGAAAAGAGAAAAGAGGCATGTTAGAACAGCTGTAGGAGTAAAGAGGCTGAACAAAAAACTGCCGCAGGAATGATCTGGTAAGTGATGTAGCTGTAAGACTGTATAATTACCAGAAGCTATCCATCCATAAAGACAGCACACGGCACTGCTGCTAATAGTTGTCTGCATAAAAATGAAAATTCCCACTCTTTTGAGACTTTTAGGTATAGGATATTCTTTTCTTTTTTATCTTTTTTTTATTGACATACAACATTAGTTTCAGGTGTACAACACAATGATTTGACATTTGTGTACGGATATTCTTATTTAGTAGTTCTCAACCTGTTTAAACATTAGACTAGCCCAGGGAGGGAGCTTTCTAAAAATGACCCATGCATGGGTCTCACTTTCAGACATTTTGATTTACTTGGTCTAGAAAGGAGCCTTGACAACAGTGTTTTAAAAAACTCCCTACATGACTCTAACGGGCAGCCAGAGCTTTAAAAAGTCCCAGTACCCAGGCTGTACCCCAGACCAGACACAATCTTTGGGTGAAGCCCAGACACAAGTTTTTTTTTTTTTTTTTGCGATATGCGGGCCTCTCACCGCTGCGGCCTCTCCCGCTGCGGAGCACAGGCTCCAGACGTGCAAGCCCAGCAGCCATGGCCCACGGGCCCAGCCGCTCCGCGGCATATGGGATCTTCCCAGACCGGGGCACGAACCCGGGTCCCCTACATCGGCAGGCGGACTCTCAACCACTGCGCCACCAGGGAAGCCCTGGACACAAGTATTTTTTTTTAAAGATGCTCAGGT
The DNA here is from genome assembly GCF_964165515.1 of Mesoplodon bidens. NCBI lineage: Eukaryota > Metazoa > Chordata > Mammalia > Artiodactyla > Ziphiidae > Mesoplodon > Mesoplodon bidens. The sequence continues at coordinate 29,054,923 of NC_138167.1, forward strand.
GATGCCAATGTATACATACACAAAGCAGATGGGTTGCGACCCACTGAGTTTCTTGGCTTAAGGCTTAAGTGTGTCAACTGTTTTTTAAAAAATTCTTCCTGAACCAAGTCATTTCTAGATAATCACTGTAGCAGGGTCACCAACAAAGAAAATAAAGCTTTCTCCACTCTGACAGTGGCTTATTCATGCAATCTCTCGTCAATTTTTCTATGAATGCAAAAGGGGAAGGGGAAGAAAGGTATGGAAATCACATGAGAAATATTTCAAAATACTTTAGCACAATAATCCATACTATGTTAAACCCCTTTACTACATACATCAAAGTGAAGAACAAAACTGAAAAGTAGAACTCACTTTGGTTGAGGCTATATGTAAAGGATAGCACAACTTAGAAGGTACATAATAGGAAATCATAGCATTTTCCAGTGAATTCTAGGACAGCAAATGAAATAATAATTGCAATAATTTTCCAGTGACTCTTTAACTGGTCAAGATGCCAATGTAAATCAGATTCCTAGACAAATTTCAAAGCTAGAAAATACATTAAAAATATTAAATTCAAGATAATTTCTGCTCAGAGACAAACTAAAACATATAGTAAGGTGCATATTTTTTTTTTTTTTTTTTTTTTTTTTTTTCTTTTTGTGGTATGCGGGCCTCTCACTGTTGTGGCCTCTCCCGTTGCGGAGCACAGGCTCCGGACGCGCAGGCCCAGCGGCCATGGCTCACGGGCCCAGCCGCTCCGCGGCATATGGGATCCTCCCAGACCGGGGCACGAACCCGTATCCCCTGCATCGGCAGGCGGACTCTCAACCACTGCGCCACCAGGGAGGCCCAGGTGCATATTTTTTAGACATAAGATATATCTCTTTTCCTTTACCTAAAAATAAATTTTTTCCATGCATTCTAATGGTCACATGAAAAAGACATTTACTTTTTTTCATCACTAACCCTGAGGAAGGAAGAACAAACGTGGAGTAGACTTCGCAGCTCACCAGGAACCAAACTCCACACTTTTTACAATAATAAATGGCAAGTAATTGGAGAAGTCCAGGATGCTACACTTGTTCAGGCTTCCACACACATCGGTTTAAATACTTAAAACAGATACAACATTTGGATAATTGGCATGGTGACATTTCTCTGCCACAACTGAGCCATTTAAAAATTTTATCACTTTTAGTCCCTTTACTGATTTAAACAAACAAAACAAAATTTATATCTACCATGCAGGAACTTTCAGTTAACTATATAGGGACATTATAGTTTCATTGCTCAAGTTCCATTCAGCAGAAGAAAAATATGAATAAATTCTATGAGCCTTGTCTTTCACCAAAAGGATATTAGTTGTTACAATGGAGTTCAGAGAGGAAAACGTGGAGTTCCATTGCAATGGAATAGAGGAGAAGCTGGCATTTCTGCTTTGTCATTACAATTACTCTTCTTGGGATGAAACTTGGAATTGCAAATTTAGCTGAATTTACCGAAGTTTTAACTTTTGTAAATGAAATAAAATTCACTGTCTGGGCCAAAAACCCCAAGCAGCTGCTGTTGGGAGCAAGAGGGCGACAAGGACAGAAGAAAACAGATTCACGGCATTGTTATCAAGAATGGGTTTCCCTGCTATGTACTTCACCTCATTTGCTGGGCTGCTGACCACCATGCCAGTGCTTTCATCCAAACCTGCAACGAAAAAGAAGCAAGTGAGGTGGAAAATCCAAATGACTTGAAAAAAAAAATTAGCTTTCTCCTCCAAAGGAGATAATCTTTCAAAGATTCTCAGCCATTCGTAAAATGACTTTAGAGGATAATGTATATGGTGAGTGATACGGAACCCATGATTACAAAAGGTCTCTTTGAATAAATGGGTTTCAATACACCTCAATGCTGCTCTCTCAACAATGCTGGAGTTCTTTCCAAAGTAGAAGGGAGAAACTGAAAAGCAGAGATGGCATGAAACTGGCAGACAGGGCTTGCCTTCCCAGTGGCTCCCCACTAAGACCAACCTGTGAGACTCCTGAGAATAGGAGCCTCTACAATGGATACCCAGGAGTAGCAAGGTGCTTACACAAAGAAGGCACACAAAGATGAATCTAATCTGCTCCCCAGCCCACATTTTTTTCCCCCAACCCACTCAATATGATCAGAAACTTCCCAGTTAGAGCCCAGTTTAGAATAAAACCTAGGCTCTTTAAAAAAATGTGTAATGGGTGTGTGTGTGTGTGTGTGTGTGCGTGTGCGTGTGCATATATGGTTACTAACCCTTTAGTATAAATTAAAATCAGTTTGCTTCCTCCTCAGCATCTAGATAAGACTAATGAACCTGAGAGAACAAATGTTCTGATGGTGGAAAGGGGAGTGGAAGGACAAGTCGATTATCTTGGGACATGAAGAGAACTGGGAGCACTGTATTCAGGGAACCATTCTCCAGATGTCTAGCCTCTTCACTGTATGAATCAAAGGAGAAAATGTGGTTGGTTAGAGGGTGGAGCAAATACACACCTAACAGAACATGTCAGTACACTGACATGACAGGAGAGCCTTAGATGCAAAGCACAAAAAATTCTGGAGAAAACTGACTCTCCCATGTATCTTTTTTTTTTTTTTTTTTTTTTTTGCGGTATGCGGGGCTCTCACTGTTGTGGCCTCTCCCGTTGCGGAGCACAGGCTCCGGACGCGCAGGCCCAGCGGCCATGGCTCACGGGCCCAGCCGCTCCACGGCATGTGGGATCCTCCCAGACCGGGGCACAAACCCACGTCCCCTGCATCGGCAGGTGGACTCTCAGCCACCGTGCCACCAGGGAAGCCCTCGCATATATCTTGAGTGGGACTAAAAACTCAGTGGGGAGGATAGCATACATGATGTCACAGTAGAAAAGTACATCATATGTGTATAGTCAGATTATTAGAATAATTATTTCTCAAATGGACTTGGAAAATAAATGGAAGGAGGGGCATTATAATGATCTGACTCCAAAATTCTGCATCCGTGGGATTAGATAAAGACCCATAAGCAAAAGCATCCGTCTCCTGCACTATCCTATCTTCCCTGCATAGCTTCTACTCATTGTTCTGTAGGAGTAATTCTCTTTCAATCAATTTAACACAAAAGAATGAGAAATTCAAAATGGTAGAGGAGACTTTGCTCTTTCATTCTGGGTCCCCCAACAACCTGTGTCTTGGCAATTGTTTTTATTATCACATCTCTTTTTTTTCCTTTTCCATATTTCTTCCCCATTGCTTTCTTTTTTTAAAGATTTATTTATTTATTTATTTTTGGCTGCATAGGGACTTAGTTGCAGCACGCGGGCTCTTCGTTGTGGTGCGCAGGCTTCTCTCTAGTTGTGGCGTGCGGGTTTTCTCTTCTCTAGTTGTGGCGTGCAGGCTCCAGGGCACTAGGGCTCTGTAGTTTGTGGCACGCAGGCTCTTGAGTTGACGTGTGTGAGCTCAGTAGTTATGGCACATGGGCTTAGTTGCCCCGCGGCATGTGGGATCTTAGTTCCCTGACCAGGGATTGAACCTGCATCCCCTGCACTGTAAGGCAGATTCTTTACCACTGGACCACCAGGGAAGTCACCCCGTTTTTTTTAAGGACATTTATTCAGTGTCATGATCAGAGTACTGCATTTAACAGTCAACAGCATGGGTGAAAAAAACAACTCTACATTAAAAATCCTTGTTGTAATGCTCTACACTTTCCACAGAAAAGAAACTAAAATAACTTGTTATACAATTAGGCAAAATACAGCCCTTGAATTTTTTGCCCATAAACATGAGTGTTGTCTAAAACATATCTTCTTTGTAGCAGCCACCACAGTGCATGGCTGAGTTCCCATTTCTTTAATACACCAGTAAGTTACAACAATAAGGTAATGTTCTTACCACTAAATTGCATGGTAGCTCCTAAATACGAATCCACAATTGATCCTAGTAATCCAGCCAGACCCCCAAATGCAATAATTGGCCACTGAGGAGCAGAAATGTCTAAATCATTAACGAAAACCAACTGCGTAAGGAAGTATGCAATGCCCACAAAGGTCCCACCAAGGAGACTGGAGGCAAGGCCCACCATCGTAACTCCTCCATTGGTCCCTAAAGAAGAACATGGATAAAATCATCTGGTTAACAATCAGCAAACACATAAAGTCAAAAAAGCAAAATATTTTGGTACCTATTTAATCAAGACTAATTTAAAGAAAGGGTTCACTTTGATGCAATCCAAAGACCATCCTACTTAGAAAACAGGCTTTTCTCCTCAGTAACTCCTGACATTCTAAGCAGTGATGTGGAATAGTTTAATAGAGCTAGACTGCCCGGTTTCAATCTTAGTCCTGTCATTTCCAAGTCTGGTTACTGTGGTGAAGTTACCTAACTTCTCTATGCCTTAGTTTACTCATTTGTAAGATGTAAACAATAAAAGGACCAATTCACATGGTTATTAAGAGTAAACAGTAATCCATGGAGAGCAGTTAGAACACTGCTTTGCACATAGTAGGTACTCAAATATGTTAACTGTTATGATGATGACGATGATGATGAAGGGGAAAAGAAGAAAAATGAGAGGAAGGAGGAGGAGACAATGATAAAGTACTAGTAGCAGTACTAGTAGTAGTAGTAGTTGATAATGATAATGGGGAAATGAGATATACATTGAAGCACTAACCACATAACAGGCTCCCAAGAAACACTGTATCATTTCCTTCCTTTTCCTTTCCCACTGATAAGCCTGTGGGCCTATCTCTATGTTTCTATATTGTTTATCTAGGAATTACTAACACTTCCTGCAAGTATTATTTATTATCACCGATTTAATATCCTATAGCGATTTTCCAATTAAGGAGACAAACTGAAATTCTTAAAAGGCTTTTAAATAAGAAACACAATAAATCAAGAGGCTTGTTGTTCATTTTTGTTTTTTAAAGAAATTTAAATAAAGACTCACCTACTGGAACTTTCTCCCAGGTTGTTATCAGCCTCGGTGGGCTTTTACTCAGAACAGTGCCAACTTCTGAAGCCCATGTGTCTCCAGCAGAGCAGGCCAGTGCAGCCAAGAGAGACAAACACATCCAAGAAGCAGTGTGCTGCTTGGAAAAATCTATTGGGATTTCCCCAGGGCCATTTTCTATCATGTATAGCAGGGCCAGCTCTGTGGGCACAGCTCCATTACAGAATACCTGAATCCAATTCCTCTGCCCACCTAGGAACAAACAAGGGAATGAAAAGGAAAAAAAATGTTTTCTCCTCAGGAGGAACATCATGCATTTATAGGAACTTACATTTCAAAACTTAAGAAAAGAAAAATGACTAAAATTTCAAAAATGACTAAAAGTGGGATGGTAACTTTGCCCACATTCTATATTGTTTTAGAATAATGAATGATAGACTTCAGTATTTCTAAAATTCTGCTGTTACTTGCTATTGTGGTAAAGTAATAATAAACTATATCAGGCTACTACTAAAGTAATTCTCATAAAATTTATGTTTCAATAGTCTAAACATGTTCTGATTAAAAGCTTATGATATGTTAAGATGAAATAAAGGTTACTATTTTAGGTAACATTAAACATAATTCATTCTACCTTCCTTGTATTCTGAATCTAGACGTTTCTTTGTTTCTCCCTTCCATTTAGTGAGTCTTGAGGAAGAAAGAAAAAACATCAGCAAAGAGGTGAAAAAGCTGAAATTTGCAACAGTTAGGATAAATCCAACCACGAGCCCTGAAAGAAACACATATATACACAAAATTACACTTAGTCCATACATTAATGCTGTGAAAAAAAGAATGATGTTTTTTCAGTTATTTTCATATTATAACTGGAAATGCTCATTTCCCATACATTTACATTTTTACCAACTAAGATATTACCAAACAGTATAGGGTCTTTCAAGTTTCTATTTTTTACATTTTCCCCCCATAGCCTGGGATTTTTTTCTACTTTACAAGGAAAATTCAATAAATAGAGCATCCAAGAGTAAATCTGGGAGAGAGAGGCATATAGAAAACAAATTCCAACATGACAGAAATAAGTCTCTCCTTATTAGTAATTATTTTAAATGTAAATGGGTTAAATGATCCAATCAAAAGATGGAGATTGGCAAAATGGAAAAAAATACGTGGTCCAACTATATGCTGTCTACAAGAGATTCACTTTAAATCCAGAGACACAAATAGTTTGAAAGTAAAAGGACTGGAAAAGATAATCCATGCAAATAAGTGACCAAAAGAGAGCAGCGGTGGCTATACTAATATCAGACAAAATAGACAAGCTCAAGACAGCATTCATGTGACATGATCTCCCTCTCTCCTTTTTTTTTTTTTTTTTTTTTAGCATTTCTTTTCTTTTGGGCATAACAAAATGCTCGAGGCTCATCTTAGACCTACCTTGCCCCAGTCCCGGAAGCAGACATTTCTGTGAGGAGCTCTGGTTCATTACAGTGGGGAATGGAGAGCAGAGGTCAAAATCTAGGCTCATGGTGTGTTCATTGCTACTGGGGTATATTTGCTTTTTGTGGACAAAGCAAGTGAATACACACACATACAAATATACACACATGCATATATATGCATGCTTATATATGGGCACGTACACATGTATATACACATACACATAAATATTTTGGAAATCTCAAGATCACACCAGTAACTCCAATTCCAATCTATCTCCACAGGTTCTCTTTTGCTTTTCCCCATTCCATATTTGTATGCCTTTTTCCTTAGTTAGAACTCTGGCCTCAAACAACAATGACAATTTCACTCATCTGCTCAATCCTCCATTACATCTAAAAAACTGTTTTAGAATTGCTTCACCCATACGACAACAAAAACAAACGTACTAAAAATAGTTTAAGATTTCTTTGTAATTCTCCCCTTCCTGTAACCCCAGACTGAAGGAATAAAGAATATAGTTAAATACTGGGTCCATAAGTTACTCTTTTTCTTTTTCTTTTTCTCCCTTCAGTGTGCTTATCGTATTCATTTAAATACAGTTGGGTTCATCTGTTTTAGTTTGCTTTCAGTTTTAGATCCCCCCTTCCCAACTTCACTGATATTCTTAAACATGCTTTTAAAAGTCACACTTATATAAAAAGGTATATTTAGAGAGATGTCACTTCCTCCCATGTCCCTTCTGCCCCTCCCTCTATATTTTGCTCTCTTTCCATTCTTTGTATGTATTCAACATCATTGTTCTCCAGTTTATCATTCCTGTGTTTTCTTTTATGAAGATAAGCAGATATATGCATGTTTTCTTATTTTTCCTTCTTCCTTACACAAAAGGTAGCATTCTCTATATGTGATTTTGAACTTTCAAGCACACTTTTGACAATTTTATCTTCCTTCTTTCAGGGAGAGAATGTGCTAGTCTGCCACTGAGTACTCAGATCAGTGGCACCCAAGAGTGGCAACCATGGGGTTCATGGTTGACAATTTCTGCTCTCTGTAACTCTTAAGATAAATAGATTGAGTTTTGCTATATGAAGATTTTTATTAAATAACACAATAAGCAAAGTTCTACTAAGTAACGGAATAGATATTAAATAATTATTAAATAAGTTACCATGTATTTAATAAATAAGTATTAAATAATAGAACAAGGGACCAGGTTCCTATTTCTGTAGCAATAGGAAATTTTCTATTGGTTAGCTCCATCCTGACTGATTGATCCATCCAGAGATACTCAGTTATTGGCATTTTACTTACGTTTAGTACTTTTTTTACTGAGAGTGCAAGAAATCACTATAACGCTGTATAAAGTGAAATAAAGTGCTTCAGCTCTGGCGTTGAACAGTCTCGAGTTAAAATCTTGACTCTTCCACTTACTTCTACATGACTAGATGTTACCTAACTTTAAGCCTCAATTTCTCATTGGTGTATTAAGAAGAATAATAATTCCTACCTCACTGGCTTGATGTGAAAAGTTAAATGACATAATTTTTATAATATGCTTATTATAAACCCAGCATGTAAGAGGCCCGTAATAAATGTTAACTAATATCATTGGCAATAATGGCAGTTACAGTGGCAAAACCTCAACATCATTATTATTGCACTTATGTGTTATTATTATAATAATAAAGATGAATATTATTATGTTACCCAACCTTTAAGGTTTTTCAATTGTTTTAAAATATATTACAAAATTACTACATGGGTATTGGAGGGGAAAGCCAAAACATACAGAAGTCAAAGTGCCTCTTTTCCTCACCACTGCCACTCCCACCCCTTCTCCATGGACAGTCATTGTTAACAATTTGTTCCACAGTCTTAAGCACACCCAAAGTGAGATGGCCCTAAAAAAACCTACACTGATATGCTACAAAAAGGCATCTACATCCTTTTTACTTCAAACGCCTCAAAATATCACATGAAGTGATCAGTGTTCAAGTTGATGACGGGTTAGGAATGAGGAAATAAACTGAAGCTAATGTGCTTTGAAGGAATGATTTCTTTTATGTAGTCTAAAAAATATCTTAGAACTTTTTGCATCTCCCAGTTATGACAACTTTTAGATTAGTAACTGCTAACTCCACTTGGTGTCTTTTCCACCTCTTCAACCCACCTCTATCATCTTTAATTGTCCGTGCTAAGGAATTAATTTGCATAACAATCGGATGCTCCCAAAGACTGTGAAGACTCAAGAATTATGGCTTCCTTCTGAGCTTAAAACAGGTAAATTCTATAACTGGCAGATGCCATCTAGGGAAGTAAAACAACACTGTCTACAAATGTCTTTGATAGTGGGAGTAGAGTTACCCGAAATTCCAACCAAGGGGACCTGGGAATAATATCTGAGAGACAAGAAAGGGAAAGGTAGGACTGGAATTTTATAACTGAATAAACTCAAACCTAATCAATTATATCATAAGTAATTTGCCTAGAGAAAGACTATGGGAATCAAAAGAAGGCGGGTTAGCCCAAAATATAGAATATGAAGGCCAAGAGAACCAGAGGTTGGCAGACTTAAATACTATATAAGGGACAGGACTGTTTGACCTGTGGATTTGCATTACTGACTGTTTCTCAGACTCTGTCTGACTTCTCAAGTGCTCTGACTGCAAGAATTGGACATGTCTGAACAGTGATGTTTGTATTCCAGTTGGCCCAGTAGTTCTATATTTTATCAGATTAATAAAGTAGCATTCTGGCTCATATATTAGTCTCTTATAACAATGGCAACATAAACCAGTTTTCTTGGCTCTAATCAACTCTGGGTACCTGACAGAATGAGGTTTCTATTTCAAAAGACTGAACGCCAGACCCGAATTATGATAACCGAAGAGGTAAGGCCATCCTTGTGAGAACACACAGAGCACAACTACTGGCCCTTCCTGACAACACCTCATTGGCTGTGCACTTCCATTACACTTACAGCATCTCCTTCTGGGGATTAAATGCCTCAAACCCATCTTACTTATCATCTGTCTCCTCTGACAGTGGGATTTTTATCTATTTTGTTCATTACTAAGTCTTCAGTGCCCAGAACAATGTCTGGCATATAGGGGACCCTTACTAAATATTTGTTGAATGAATGAATAAAAAAAAATGGGAAACCATTAAGCCTAAGCGTCTTGACAAGTGAAATTAAATTTAAACTTGTCAAGCCAAGAGACTGATGACAAACTGTCCACACAGACATGTTCAAAGGAACACACTGAATAACTAGACTAGACAACATTTTCTTGGAGCAAATCACCTGCACAGTGCTTTACAGTTTACAAGTACATTTTCACACAACCCCTCATGTGATCCTCTCCTTATTCTAGAAGCATTCTTTCTTTCAAGGAGACAAGAGCCCTTCACTTCAGTGTCCACCCTAAGCACTGCCTCAACCCCTCCCCTCTTCCTTCAACACTGAGGTGTATGTTCCTGTGTCATGGAGGACTCTAAACACCCAGATCCTGAGGAAGTTCTGAAACTCTTCTCATTCCCAAGCACACTAAAGACATGATATGGCAAACCTTAGTAAAATTCCTATGACTGTAATAGTAGTTGTGGAAGGAAAACAATACTAACATTTATAAAATACATGTTATTATTTTATGAGTGCCAGGTCCTGTGCTAAGCATTTTACACGTATGACTCCTCATGATAAGTCAATGCTATAGATAATATTATTCCCTCTAATTTTATGGGTGGGAAAATTATAACACAAAGTTTAAGTGACTTGCAGTCATACTTCAGGACAGTATTCCCAAGTACTATGATATACCTTGAATCAACATTACAGTTTTTTGTCCTTAAGGAAAAAAAAAAGCTCCAAACAAAAAAGATGCCAAAATTCAACAGAATGCAATGATTAGGAAAAGGGTAGTGGTTTTAAAATCAATCTACATATATTTCCTAAGCACTATTATAAGAGTGTGTAGCACTATTCAAAAAAGCTTAGGACACAGAAGCATATGATACACTCTGTGTCTTTGGGGAGTTTATTGTATAATACTTCATAGTTTAAAAAGATATGTTGGGGCTTCCCTGGTGGCGCAGTGGTTGAGAGTCCGCCTGCCGATGCAGGGGACACGGGTTCGTGCCCCGGTCCGGGAAGATCCCACATGCCGTGGAGCGGCTGGGCCCGTGAGCCATGGCCGCTAAGCCTGCGTGTCCGGAGCGTGTGCTCTGCAACGGGAGAGGCCACAACAGTGAGAGGCCTGCGTACCGCAAAAAAAAAAAAAAGATATGTTGTTCCACACATTATCTTGTTTGAGCCTCACCAATAAGCCCATAAGGACCTATTTCATAGGAGATGAAGAAAGTGAGTCTCTGAGGAGTTACGTGACATGGACAAGTTCACAAAGATAGCAGGTGGCAATGCTACAATTCAAATATATATCTTTTAATTCTTTTTTTTTAAAGTCTTTACTGAATTTGTTATAATATTGCTTCTGTTTTATGTTTTGGCTTTTTGGCCACAAGGCATGTGGGATCTTAGCTCCCCGACCAGGGATCCAACCCGCTCCCCCTGCACTGGAAGGCGAAGTCTTAACCACTGGAACACCAGGGAAGTCCTTATATCTTCTAATTCTAAATCAAGCCAGGTAGGAGAGGAGTAGAGGCCCAAGGGCTAGGAGGCAGAAAAGGAAATGGTAGTAGGAAAGAAAAAATGTGGAGGTCAGAAAAGTAAGAGGAGAAACAGGATCATATACAGCATGGAAGCCAAAGGAAGACAGTACTTCAAGAAGAACTTGACGCTTCTTCCCACAGGTCAAGAACAATGAAAACCAAGGCAAGGCTACCTGAGAAAGGACATTTTTAGCAAAGCGTAACTCTATATTATTATATTCAAGCAGAGATTGCTCAAATTATTTGCTATAAATGAGTAATTACTTTCAAAGTGCTAACAACAGATTTCTCAATTTCTCAACAGAACTTGAACAGTGTATCTCAATTATGAAGAAGGAAAATGAGCATGATTCTGAAAAACTGTGCCTAATAATAACAAGCACCCTATACATGTTGGCTATGTGCTAGGCTCTGAGCTAAAAACTTTATAGTAATTATCTCATTTAATTCTTACTGCAATCCTAAGAATGAAATCAGGGGTGGATCAAGACTTTGTGGGTCCTGAAGCTTATAAATTGGGGGCCCTCTTTTTTAAAAAAAAGCACAAAAATATCTTTTACCTCTGTAAAATTTACAAAACAAGAAGACCATGAGAGCACATTGTTAGGGCTCTTCCTAGAACCTTGAAAGGTACCATTGCAAATGAAATGCCATTAAGTTTAAGCTTTATTACTTTCATGATTTGTCCTTCTCTAGGTTAGATTTTTTTTTTTTTTTTTGCACAGGAAGCATTTATTTATTTTTTGAAATTTTTAAAAATTGAAGTATAGTTGATTTACAATGTTGTGTTAATTTCTAGGTTAGATATTAAAAACCCATTTCTCTGAAAACTGAGGTACAGAGAGGTTACGTGACTTTTCCAAATCCATAACTATTACTCAAACTCATCCTGCCTGATTCTAGTGCTTGTTCTTTTACCTATCAGGCTATATTGTCTCCGTGATGGCCTGCTCTAGTTTATAAAAGTTTATGAAACATCTGCTGTATGTGAACACAGAGGGGATAGGGTGTCTCTACAGTGCATTAGGGCTAATGATCATCAGCATTTTGAAGGCTGGGTAGGCACTTCAAGACCTGCCAGTTCTAAATAATCCTTATCCTGTAGTGATCTCAGCCAACAGGAAGTATTTGGTGGGGGAGGGGGGGAAATCCTCATGTCTTGGGGCTTATAACACTGGTAGGATATGAAAATCCCAAAGTCAAATCAGATCCCATCAATCCCCTGGTTCGAGGCAGGGGGGATTCTAGTTTGGGATAAAATCTTTACTGTGTCCTGATAAGCCCTGTATTATCTGGCCCTTACCTATTTCTTCAACTTTATCTTACTCTACTTTTCCTTTCCTTCCTATTTTCCAGTCAAATGAGCCTTATTCTCACACCTGAACAAGCCAGGCTTGAACATGTCAGGGCCTTTCTACTTGTTCTGTCAGTGGAACATGCTTCTCTCAGATCTTCTCATTTCTGACTTCTTCAGGTCCCAGTTCAAAACTACCTCTTTAGAAGAAAGGTTAATCCAGACCCTATCCACAAAAGAATGCCCCACATTCCCCAATATACACACTTTATTATCTTTAATTTTTTTCTCATAAACTTTATCGTTATATTAAAAGTTTTATGTATTTTATTTGTTTATTATCTCTGTACTAAAGAATAAAAGTTCCATAAAATCTGAAATCAGCTATATCCCCAGTTTCTAGAAGAGTGGCACACAGTAACTGCTCAACAAACGTTTGCTAGAAGAATAAATAAATGGCCTGTCCCCATCTCAATTCTGAAGAATGAATCAAGAATACTCAGTTGGGACTACTCTGCCTGAGGCTACTAACAGCAATTTCCAAGTGCTATTCTTCTCAATGGCTCCTCTATTTTACCTTGAGGAAAAATGTTCCAATGTTTCTGCTAGCAGAAAATTTAATCCAACTCAGGAGCAGAATAACCAAGGTCCTCAAAAGTCTATCCTACTAATCTAGTTGTTATCAATTACAAGGTTCAATTTGTACATCACACTAAAAGGGTACGTTAGTATCTGAAATTTTGACAGAATAGTAAAGTTGAGTAATGCATAACTTTATCCTTGTCTAAAATATGCAACATTGTGATTTATAGGCTCATATATTCAGAATTTAGAAAACATGAGTTTAAATTATATAAGCAAGCACTTATTATATGGTTAAACATTCAAAAGAAAAACATACCTCCTAAAGCCCCAGTATGATTTAGACTTTTCTTTTTAAAGCCATTAGAGACGATCAGAACAGGAACAACAACAGAAAACAGCCAACGCCAAGGAGAAATAGGCTGTAAGTTACCTGAAAAATTAGAAAGGTAGAGCATAAATTGTATGAAGGCTGCACAGGTTAGCCTTGGCTGCAAGCTTTGATAACTGCATTCTGGATTAAAATACTGTGGTAAGTAGAGAAACTTAGAGATAAAGCCACCAAAGTAAAATATTCATGTTGAGAATTATATATTTTCAGAGAGACAATCCTAGTGGGGAATGACCAAATAAGTCCTGTCCAAGTTTAGAGAACCATTTACAACTATTTATAATAATTTTTTTTTTTTTGCGTTACGCGGGCCTCTCACTGTTGTGGCCTCTCCCGTTGCGGAGCACAGGCTGCGGACGCGCAGGCTCAGCGGCCATGGCTCACGGGCCCAGCCGCTCCGCGGCATGTGGGATCTTCCCGGGCCGGGGCACGAACCCGTGTCCCCTGCATCGGCAGGCGGACTCTCAACCACTGCGCCACCAGGGAAGCCCAACCTCACTTACTTTTCACCAAGCTAGATGTAATAATTACATGAAATAAAAGACATTTGGGAACGGGTATAACTAGTATTATGACAAGCAGCATTTACTAAAAGCTTTAAAACGTTCAAGGCACTGCATATTTCCATGTTAGTAAATGCAAATCAGGCCGTGGAAATTAAGTAAACACAACAGTTTATAACCATTCAGAGGATATGAGTTTTGGCTTTCACAATGGTACTTTCTAAATTTCACCGATTAGATTATAGAAAGACAATTTAGAACATTCATACTCACCATAATAGGTGCTTGCAGTCATAGACATAATCCAGAAAGCTAAAGAAATGCAAATGATCAGACTCAATATAACTATATTAGTTATCATCTCTATGTATTTTTTGTATGTATTGTGGTCAAGATCTGTCATGAAAAATAACAGTATGAACACCTGGGGAAGAAAATATCTCGCATTTTTGAGAAAAATAGTCATTTAAGTTGCCAGCAAAACATTCGTGTAGAAGAGAACATAAATGCCAACATATTCCACCGTCCGAGAAAATAATATAAACCCAAACTATTTCCGGAAACTGGGCTGGTGGGGCGCTGCCGCAGAAGCCTGGGCGAGATTAACGCCTCCCTGGGAGAGCAAACCGCAACCTCTCAGACAGCGGCGGGCTCGCAGGCCGCGGTCCCGTCACACCTGAACTTCGCAGCAAGGAAGGTGAAAGGGAAGCGGAGACAGCCAATCAGCGGCCCGGGAGGGCGAGCTCCGCCGCCACCGCCCACCCACGCGCCGACGCTGGGGGTCGGCAATGCAGAGAGGCGAGGCGCGGGCCGGAATTTGGCGTGTTCCGGCGGCGAGCCCCGAGTGTCGGAGTGCGGTCACTCTCGACGGCCGCCCGCGCAGCCCTAGAGGCCGGGTCCAGGCGGCCAGGGCCGAGGACCCTTGAGCTCAGCTCGCTCCTTGTCGCTTGTCAGCGTCCCGTGGCTCGCCTCCTGCGCGCCTGCGCAGTCGCCACCCGTGGGCGTCGCCTCTCTCACGTGAGCGTTTAAAGGGCGGCTCCAAGGGCTAGAGGACCAAGCGAGGACTACCGTCAGCAGGGCCCTGTACGTTTGTAATGCTCCTTAGAGTCTGGAGGCTTGGAACACCTGTAAAGATCTTGTGTTTGAGGACATACCCAAACGCTGAAAAGTGAAACCACCACCAAGGCAGTAACAGAATAGAGGAATGAAAGCAAGTGAACTTAGACCCAGTAGACCATGTCAAGCATCAGATTCGAATGCTTTTTCGTCTGTGAGCAGTTCATGGCATACAATATTATGGACTTTTTACGGGTGGGGGATATATTGGGCTGTAGAAAGGGAATTTTATGACTGAGAAGATCACTTAAAAACAGCACCTGTAAGGTGCTGGACACTGTTAGCCGCTGGAGATGTAAAGATAGCTCGACATAGTTCCTGCTATTGAATTCTCAAGTAATTATTATGTGGAAGATTGTGGAAATTGCTCCCGCACCTCTCCTATTTAAAGTCAATTCACTTAGAAAGCAGAACGGTTTGTCACCTTAAACAAATGAATCTTGTGGCTGATTTCACGTTTTAATTAATTTTTGTTTGCTGGGTTAACAGTAACTAATTGATAATTACATTATATTCTGAACTTTTTCAGTTAATTGCTAACAGTGTAAAAAGAGGAAGCAACTCACTTTCAGACATAGTAACCAAATGTGTTTTAACCCGCTAAAAGTAATTACTTTTTGAAAACTCACACTGTATTATATGCCAAGACTATTTGAAGCTCTTTCCTTTGGTAAGGCATCCGATTAATTACCTGAGAACCAAATTTGTGAAGTAGGACTAAATAGTAGTGGACTTCCCTTACTATATGCATATGTAGCCTTTATGCAGAAATTATGTGACCACTTAAGTTTTGTCTGGGTTTGTTCAGCACAGGTAAGTAACTGGATTACCTTAGAAAGCTGACTGGCCAATATTAGTGATACTAGACAATTAGGCATAGTTATTATTAATAAAACCTAATATTTTTGTGGTTTGCATAGTGACCTTGTTTTTGTCTTTGCTTAGACAAAATTATGAACTGGGGGGCTTCCCTGGTGGCGCCGTGGTTGGGAGTCCGCCTGCCGATGCAGGGGACACGGGTTCATGCCCCGGTCCGGGAAGATCCCACATGCCACCGAGAGGCTGGGCCCGTGAGCCATAGCCGCTGGGCCTGCGTGTCCAGAGCCTGTGCTCCACAATGGGAGAGGCCAAAACAGTGAGAGGCCCGCGTACTGCAAAAAAAAAAAAAAAATTATGAACTGGTATTGCTTTTTTCCCCCCTTCACTTTAGTACAGTTACAGGGTTATCTTGTCTGATTTTGGTGTTCTTTGAGATTTTTATGTCTAATAGGAAACCATGGCCTGTGCAGGCCATCTTCTAACAACAATGAAGGCTAGCTTTGTCTGGCTAGTTCCTGAATGTCACGGATGATTTTCTCTCTCATGAATATGTAGCTAAAATTGCATATTAAATAATAACGGTGTTGGTGACTGACTCTTCAAATGAATATTTCTCTTCCAGTTTTTCCCGGTGTCCAATTATTGCTGTTGTTCTTCATAAAACAAGTTATTAGAGCTTAAGGCTGAAACAATTTGGGGGAATTAATGTAGTTAAAATATTCTTTAAAAAGAAACAATGATTTTACAATCTGATAATGTTTAGAGACAATCTGAAAACATTTCAACAAAGTCTTTTTCCATTTGCTTTAAAAGCCACTTTCTAGCAACAGAGAATTTTATGGTTAAGCATTTTCTAAACTATATTCCTCAAGATATCAGTAGGTATGCTACCCTCCACTACCACCTCCCCTCCAAAATACCTCTGATCAAATTTAAGGTTCAGAAATTTTGTTTCTTCATAGGACTGTGAGAGTGCACTAAAGGCTCTGAGAACTTAAGAAACTTTGAACATTTTTGTTAAATCTTTCCAACAGTTAATTGTTTTACCACAGATTACCTTCCCTCAGAAAACATTACAGTTTGAGAATTGTTATTGTAATCAGAGCAACAGACTGAAAGTTCATTGTTGGAGTAATAATCTTTAAATTTCACAATATAAATACCTATTTATGTTTAAGTGTTATTTGACATAAACATTTTCTGGGATAGACATTTGATACATAATATCAATTGTAAAAATCATCCCAATGACAAAAAGCACTTACTGATGCTAGGAAAATATCAGTGGGTTCTATGTACAGTCACTTTGAATCTAAGCCAAAGGAGTTATTTAGATTTTGTGAAATCTAAAGAGAAATGTGTTAATATTAGAATGGCTAATATAAACATGCCAGACCCGAGTCCCAAAAAGAAAAGAACATACACACAAACACACACTTGAAGGAACACAGAAAATAAAGACAGATGTGTAGACAATAACATTATAATGAGATGATGACTTTATCCAAGTTATGTATAAAACAGGACTCAAGGAGAGAAGCACTTATGTCACTTTGGTATGTTAAGGAAAAGTGTCACAGAGAGAGAGGGAGCATCAGAGCTAATACTTAAAAGATGACAGGGAGATTGCTAAATGACCAAGCTAAAGTAAGGGCAATATGTAAAGATGTGGTGGTTAAGAGGGTGAAAATAGAAATTCATGAGAATGGAGGATTTAGACATAAAAAGGTCTGAAATACTAGCTAAATAATTAAACTGAAAATTCATCTGAGAGATAGGCACGTATCTGCTTTCTTGGCATTGAACCCAAAGTTCTTATTTTTTTAAGCTTTTGGAGCACAGATTTTAAAAGCCTAGGCAGCAATTTGAAGACTGGTATGTTGTTTTAGATTCAACTTATTCTGAAAGGGCATTAGGAAGACAGTAGGGGGCAGTGAGGGCAGGAATAAACAAATGGAATTTTTTTTTTCCCCGTAGACTTGAGGACAGGAACCATTTCCATCTGGTTCATTCTAGTTCGCTCAGTGTCTCTTAGTGAATGTTAAAAGTGTTTTTTAAATTAAAGTACTAAATAATATTTTAATACTTAGAAAAAATTAATAAGAAAAAAATCATATCTTATTTCCTTGCTATTAAAATAATGCATATCTACAAATAAATCTTTGTGTGAGCCTCAAATTATTGTCAGGGTAGACAGAACATTTTTATAGCCTTTCATATATCTGGTGTAGATTGTATAACCAGTATTTAAAACAGTGCAAATAAACTATAATTTATGTTTAGATTTAATTTGAGCCATAAAATGAAAATTCCTCTTCTAGGCTTTACATATCTTTATTTTGCTTACAGTTTGCTTCAATTTAAGGAGGTGGACTTCTACAGAAGTATTTTAGGGGATCAATTTAGGGGATAGATTTCCACAGAAATGTTTATGTACATATTTTAGAAATAATAGGCATGACAGTAATTTCCTTGGAAAAGTTTTTAATATCAGTATACTCAGAATACATTTTTTTGTGAAAACAATATGCAATTGTTTAATATACATTATAAAATCATTAATTTTATGAAGTTTCCAACTGTCTAAATACTAAAAGAATCCCATATTCTGACATAAAGAGGAACCACTTTCTATATTATACCAAAATTAAAATTTACCCGTATTCTAACATTGAGAAATGAGATTAGAAAAACCCAACATTACAAAGTCTACCTAGAAGAGATCAACAATGACTTCACAGACTGTCTTTACTGTATATATACACACAATATTTTTTATTTTAGTTTTTTGAGACACATAACCTGTCCTATTTTAATGATTCATATATTTAACAGAAGGTTAAAATGTAGAGGTCAGAGAAGAGGATTTGGAGGCTGAAGACCAGTGTTCAATCTAGAACTTCCTAGATTACTGCATTTCTATCCATTGTGCCAGCTGACACATTATAAATGTCTGAATGAATAAATAAATTACATTAACAAGGATTTCTTCATCTATAAATTGAGATAATACCACCTACCACACAGAATATATGTGAAGAACAAGTAAGAGAACTAATTGGTGCCATAGTGCTTTGTTCACTTTAAGACTCTGAGTTAAAATTATTTTAAAAAATTCGTGATAGTAGGGTTTGTTGTTTAGTAAAAATATCAAATGTCAAACTCCAGTCTTGGTTTTGATATATTTTACTTACTTATGTTTTCCTTTTAACAGGATATCATTAACAACAAATTTGTTCAGTGTTCATTTTAATGGGAAAAAAATGTCTTACAATTTATTAAATAAACACGGTATGTGATTCATGTCAACACCCATGTCCTTCTACAAAATCTCCATTTGTAAGTCATTATAAGAAGAAAACCTGTTTGTTTCAAAAGAAAACTGGTTCATTGTAAAAAGGTCTAAAGTTTACACGTTCTCATTAAATTCCAATTCAAAGCGCTTCACACATACTTGTTTCATAGCATTTATCATATTGTATTATGAATAATATTTGTTTCTCGCAAGAGACTTTGAGCAACTTAAGGGCAGAAAATCATGTCATATTCATCTTTATATCAAATTCTAGCCTTTGGCTGGTCCTTTGTAGGGGTTAGTGCCTGGTAGACATAGAATGAATGACAGGCATAGAACAGAGGATATGTGTTGTGTCAGAGCATAGGACAAAGAACTGTTATAATTTTGATTAGTTTTATGGTCTACGAGCTAAGTGATAAGTTTATCAACAGACTGAAAACAGGATTTTAAAAGATTCCTTTTACGTTTTTCTCTATGAATGAAAGTAGTTTTAAGGTAGACAGATGTATGTTAAAATAATTTGATGCAGGGAGAGTTTGGAAGGAGCATGTTATTGGAACAGTAACATGAAAATGACATGGAAAAACCAGCAAAAATTTTTACTTTAGAATTACTGAGTGGTAGTTTATTCAGTGCTCTCAAATATTAATAAATGAAGTCTAACTTTGCCAAAAGCTTGTTGTATTTTATAACACTTTATTTTTGTGATTTAAAAAATGTTATATTAAGATATCAGGGTATTATTGTAGATGGGAATCAGCCTGCATTAGTGTTTTGTTTTGTATTGGGGAGGGGCGGTGAACAACGTGAGAGTTTATACTTGGGAAACATAGTTTATATTTAAATGATTATTTGCCCAACTTATTTTGAGGTATAAAATAGAAATGGTCAGTAAGTGTTTCCTGATGTTTATGTTTGAAACCATATAAAGATAGTTGAAAACATGTAATGACAATTCCAAGGAGCTACATCCAATATTAAAGATAACATGACTTAAAAAAAAAAAGATAACATGACTAACAAGGTTTACATTATACACAAAAGAATTTTCATAAATATTTATTTGAAGTGCCTGATGATAACTAAAAGAGATGTTTCCTACCTTTGCCTTTGTGCATCTAGTTGCTTGGGAGGCATTCCTTATTAAAAGAAAGGGTGCTAATAATGTAAAAAGACTTTTTGCTAAGATCTCAGCAAATGTTATAAAAAATTTTTTTATCACCAAGTAGCCATTACCTTATGGGAAGGGTTTACAGTAATATGTGATTATGTATATGCTACTTTCATATGGCGGTGTCAGAAGCTCAAATCAGGCCTGGGTAACCTGATTGTACATTAATAAATTTTTACATGATTTGACCAAAGCTGTTTGAAGGAAAGGATTCTTATTAAACATTTATCTGGTAAAATAAGGCAAACCCTTTAATTGTTCAAATGGAAACTATAAGAATAGTTCTGATATTCTATTTTGTAAAATAATTAGCACTTGCATAGCTTTATCAGAGACACATGTATTTTTAAAGAGATCTACATTCCATTTCCGTTATGCAGTATGGTTGCTCTATTTGACTCTCACTAAAAGAGGAGATAAAAAGCAAGCTGATGTGTAAGATAAATTGACTTCATTTTAGGTTATAAGTTGTAAAGATATAATATGGTAAGTACTTTTCTATAATTCAATTCTATTGTGGGTTTATGGAAAAAAAAGAAAGCTTAAGAATTTTGGTATCAACACACATGGGGACAGAGGGAGTATTCCTAACATGGAACTGTGTAGCATGTTTGCCTATTAACGTATCAGTTTTGAAATAGAAAATGTAATATTTTTATTATGAGAATAAATGTGGTATACATTTATCGTTTTGTTTAAAGTAAAAGCTAGATCTCTATCTCTGTTATTTCATAACATATTTTCTTAGAAGGTGAATATAATCAGCTACCTGTGTTTAGTAGTCTGAGTTACTTGGATGATGCAAGGGTACTTCACATTTGAAAATACTATTTTCAAAATATTTTACAAGCTATTGCAAAAGCTAATTTTGTTATGAGGGAGGCCATGATTAGCTCAGTTTTACTGATAAAAAGATATGAAAAGTTTAAATAAAAGAACTTGCCCTGTACTTCAGGTTTTTTCCTAAAATTTTTCCCAATCACAGTGCCAATAATAATAATTTAATTAATACAAAATCCAGCAGTTTTAAAGTTTTATTTCATGTTGGTTAACTCCTACTAGGCAAATTACTTAGAATGTAATATCCCAACTTTGGTACAGGAAAAAGATTTTTTATAATATAATTTAAAAACATTACTTGTCATAGACTGTTCTTTAAAAGAAGTTTAAAAAGACAAAAACACAAAACACTTTACATACAATTTTCTAGAAAAAATTTTAAGTACATGATTCTCACATAAGGCACTTCCATTCTCGTTCAAACAAGTTTCATAAGAAGTTCTCCATTTTTTTTGTAACCAAGTCTTCATAAATAAATTATGCAGTAACGTTGTTACTTCAGGTAAAACTTTATTAAATACCCAATTTTGGAATAATTTCCTTAAATATCTTTACCTTTGAACAGAATGAAGTTCAAGCATCAAATCCTAATTGAAGGTACTTTTAGTCTGTTTTGGAGTTAGAGGATTGGTAATGTTTTCCCTTGTTGATCTTGTTCAAGAATCTTGAAATCTTCCAAAGGAAGACTGTTTAAGGCAGTTGGTAAAATGTGTTCTGATGTGCCCTTAAGTAATATATTATTTGCTTCTAGATTCTTCACCAAGCACGTGGCTTTGATCCATCTTCGAGTTGCTCTGCGTTCCTTCTGTAGGCAAGTTTTCATTTTCCTTCTTAAACTTGCTATTTCCTTTTCCAGTTTAATTATCCTCTTTTTTGCTTCCATAGGGTTCCTAAAGGCATAACTGTGTTCAAGTAGTACTTGCTGACTACTAATGTTTGATTTTAAATTAGATGGTCCGTTTGGAGTACAACTGTTGTTTTTCTTCAGAAGATTCCTTGACTTGAGTTTCTGAGCAGAATAAAATTAGAGGGTTGAACATAAATTATGGAATATCACAAATAAGTAAATTTTGTTTTGGATAACAGTATTTAAACTGCTCTTTTAAAAACTGATTTTAAAAATTTGATAGGAAACATCAGCAGCCCATCTCATGTAGTCATGAATTCAAGTTTCTCAACTGGTTGAATTAACTCCAGCCACCTATTTTTTTTTTTGTCTTTTCTCTCCAGAGAGATAAAAGCATTGGTCTGGAAATAGAGAATGGACTTCCTAAGTCTCTTCCAAATTATTGAATATGATTCTGTAGAGACTTAAGAAAATTCTTTGCAATATTCTAAGGCCAATATAGAATGCATTTAGACATTTGGTTTATTTGTGATACTGATTTGATCTCTTTTTTAGGTAAATACTATCTTCTCAATTTGATTAATATTTCAGACCTGTGGTCCTACTTAATACAAACATATTCCAAAGTATCAAGCTCCTGAATAGATTTACCTATTAATTATGCACAGTTATATCTTATTGATACATTCAAGGTTTTAAAATCTGGCTAGAAACTTTCTTTCCAAATCAGAAACCTGAGGACCCTTGTTTCCTTTTATCTCTTTCATTCAATTAGTCATCAAGTCCTATTAATTCTATCTCCTAAATATCTGTATCACAAATCCTCTCCTCTCCATCATTCTTTTTTTTCACTCTCTTCATTTCTTTTTTTTTTTTTTAAGGTTTTTATTTTTATTTATTTATTTTGCAACACTGTGCAGCACGTGGGAGCTTCCCCGACCTGGGATCGAATCCACGCCCCCTGCAGTGGAATCGCGGTGTCTTAACCACTGAACCACCAGGGAAGTCCCTCCTCTCCATCATTCTTAATGCTACTACCCATATCAGGCCCATATCATTCATGTCTGGCTTGAATATATTAAAAACTTCTGTATTGATCTCTGGCTCATTTTGATCCTCACTAGTCTATTTTCTGCCACACAATAATATTCTAACAGATTTGATGATTTAATACTGGCTAAATTCTTCTTTGCCTCCCTATTATCTAAAGAAAAAAAATTATCTTTACATGGCATACTGTACCATTTAGGATCTCACCCCATTCTGCCATTCACCATCTTTTTAAAAATTAATTAATTAATTTTTGGCTGAGTTCGGTCTTCATTGCTGTGTATGGGCTTTCTCTAGTTGCGGCGAGTGGGGGCTTCTCTTTGTTGTGGTGTGCAGGCTTCTCATTGTGGTGGCTTCTCTTGTTGCGGAGCACGGGCTCTAGGCGTGCGGGCTTCAGTAATTGTGGCCCGTGGGCTCTAGAGCGCAGGCTCAGTAGTTGTGGCACACGGGCTTAGTTGCTCCACAGCATGTGGGATCTTCCCAGACCAGGGCTCAAACCCGTGTCCCCTGCATTGGCAGGCGGACGGATTCTTAACCACTGCACCACCAGGGAAGTGCTGCCATTCATCATCTTAATTTTTACTCCAATAATATTAAACCACTTATAGTTCCCAGATTATTTGATTAATTTCATAGCTTTGTGTCTTTCATTCATTCAACAAACATTTATTGAAACACAGGAATTCATTTATGAGTTCCTGGGGACACAACAGTGAATAGTAAGATAAATATGGTTCCTGTCTTCATGAAACCTACAACTGGCATTCCTCCTGTCTAGGGGAATTGGCAGGGACTCTTTTTTTTTTTTTGCGGTACACGGGCCTCTCACTGTTGCGGCCTCTCCCGTTGCGGAGCACAGGCTCCGGACGCGCAGGCTCAGCGGCCATGGCTCACGGGCCCAGCCGCTCCGCAGCATGTGGGATCTTCCCGGACCGGGGCACGAACCCGTGTCCCCTGCATCGGCAGGCGGACTCTCAACCACTGCGCCACCAGGGAAGCCCAGAGACTCTTTTTTGATCCGTATATTCCCAGCATCTAACTTGGATTTTGACATAATGTAAAGTTTAGTAAACATCTGTTGAATGAATAAATGATTAAAATGTCAAAAACAAGTTATACTTCAAATTCAATAAATATATGAGTGTGTACTATGTACCAGGCACTATTTGAGGTTCTGAGGATTCAGAAATGAAATGCTTGCCCTCCTGGAGCTTTTCTAGTATCTGTGATAATTGGTTTACCACAATCTCCTCTCCCTTCTCTTCCATTCAGATAGTAACTCATGTAGATTTACAAATTTAACTGTCAAAAATAACTCAAGAAAAGCAGTGATCTTTCCTCTCTGAGAGAAAAGATGTCTATCCTCCTTTTCAAAGCTAAACTCTTTTTGTTCATTCCACCCCTTCTGAACCTTTCAGTGACCCTGTCTTTCTCAGCTAGCTTTTTCCCCTCTGATCAGATCTTCCCTAACTAGCTAAAACATTGTTTTAATACATTCATACTATACCTTAAATTTTTCTTTCCTTTTTTTTTTTTTTTTTTTTTTTTTTGCGGTATGTGGGCCTCTCACTGTTGTGGCCTCTCCCGTTGCGGAGCACAGGCTCCGGACGCGCAGGCTCAACGGCCATGGCTCACGGGCCCAGCCGCTCCGCGGCATGTGGGATCTTCCCGGACCGGGGCACGAACCCGTGTCCCCTGCACCGGCAGGCGGACTCCCAACCACTGCGCCACCAGGGGAGCCCCGGGGAGCCCCTCTTTCCTTTTAAATATCACTTGCTAACACTTATTTTCCATTCACTTCTCAACTCATTATCTTTTGTTCTCATCATGCTATTGCTGCTGCGCTGTGCAAAGTCAAGAACCCTCTCCTACGTTCCAAACTCCAAGTTCAAGCCCAGCCGAAATGCCTGAGCTCTATGAGGTTTTCTGTTATGCCTCCCTCTGAACTTATATTCTTTGGTGTAACTCTGGTATTCTTTGGGTGTGCTGCCCTGAAAGCACTTAACACACATTATTTGCATATCATCTTAAGATCAGAGCAGAGCGATGCTGGAGGTTTCATTACGATTTCTCAGTTTTACCAATGGGTCAATTATCGATAATAATTAACAATGATGTGAAATTCCAATATAATAAAACAGTTTAGGTTGGGGAAAGAATATTGGAGTCAGGAACGCTGAGCACTAATTCTAGCCTGCATCTTTACTGCAGTTTTGCAGTTTTCTTGAGGCACAGCATTATATATGAATTCCAATATATTCTTAATTGTTCCATGTTACAAACAAAAAGGGATGGATTCTAAAAATGGTTAAAATGGTGTAAAAGTAGTATTACTTACCATGGACTTTATGTGGGTACAAAAATCAAAAATGGTTGGAACAGCATCCATTTTAAGTCGTCTAGTTTGTCCTGTTAGGTCAAAACAGGAGGCTTCAAAGTGCTTTGAACAAAGAAAAGTATGTTTTCCTGGCACAAAATTTTTGCGCCTAACCAGGCGAACCCATTCTTTTCTTCTTTTAGGATCCAAAGGAAACCTTTAAAAAAAAAAAAAAAGGCAACTCAAATTCCAACTATCACACTTCTGGTTGTACCTAAATGGTTAAAAGAAATTTTGAAAGGTAACAATTTAAAATGTTTTCCATTTACATAAAAATTTAAACATTTCCAGTATCCAGATACTGGAACAGAAACCAATTCATGCTCATTTTTATAAGTTGTAAAAAAGTTAATAAAAAACTAACAAGTCGTTTAATTTTTCAGGGTTTTAAAAAGAGACCTTTCTTCCCAAACTAGTCCTTAACAAGGGCAGTAAAATAAACGAGACTAAACTGATCTAGATCAAATTTATGTAGATCCATTATAAGCAGGAATAATTTCACAGTGCTTTGATCTGCTGCTCATGTCCATGGTCAAGACAAATCAGATCATCTACAGATTAAATTTTATCGAGACAGATTCTGGTATTCCTTCCTCTGTGTTCATTATGATACTTACTACATTGCTTTGTAATTTTCCATTTTAATAAATTTCCAGTGAAATCAAAGAAGATTTTAAGTTTCTCGAGGACATGGATCATTTTATCTTTTTATCTAACTTTAACACTTACATAGTGCCTTGGAAACAGTTGGGACTCAACAAAAATTTGCTTAATTAATATAAATACAGAATATATGAATTTATAATTCACTATATTACTTCCATGAAGTTAAACTGCATATATTTTTAAAAAATGACCTCTTAAGCTATGTTGTACAGTAAAAGGCATAATTAATTACTACAAAAAGTAAAATGTTGATGACAAGCTCAGCAGGAATGTTTTTCCTTTTATATTTATTTCAGATATAAAATATATTGATATGCACCCAGTGTACACCATTAAGGAAGAGAAAAATATAAGGAACTGTCTAAAAATTCGAATGGTAACTGTGTTGACTGACTTGCAAATAGAGGAATCAACATTCACATGTAATAAGTTTGAACTGAACTCTTCTTTAGTTTGACTACCTTATCCTTGAAGTATTAATTATGAACTCACTAGTACCTAAAAAGAACCATTAAATTTATGTTAGAAGATCATGTGGCTCAAAAGCCCCCAACTGAAGCTTCATTAGGTAACAGCTTTGGCTGTGTCAGATATACTAGGCTTGCTCAAATTACCAGCAGGGAGGGCCACAGAGGTGAAGGCCCAGACTTACTTAGACACCCTGCCATCTCATGTCCCCACCCCCACTGCCCCGAACACACCCTCACCTGAGGATAACATCTGTGTGTCACTCTGCAGTTCACATGTTTTCATATATGTACGTTGTTTTGCATTTCACTAGAAATACAAGTCTCTCTAATGGAGACTTTATCTACTCGGCTTAGCCCTCACCTCTTAATAGTAATGTATTCTCATTTCAAAGCTCTCTGTTCCAATGTTTAGTGATCTGAAAATGTTTCCTGAGGACTAAGCTAAAAATTAAGCTTTAGTTTATAAGCACGCTAGTTCTTCTTGGGACTTCAAGCACAAATAAGTACTATCAGTACTATTGTATTAGCATTTGTATAAGACTCTTCAGATATATGAAGACTTTCTTTCAAATATTATCTTTCATCCCCTCCCCTTTTAGCTCATTTTTAAACTAAAAAAAAGTTTTAAATTATGAAACCAACGTCTCCAATTGGACCTTAATGTGATCAAATTCTACTTCTTTCTTTTAAGACTCAGTTTAGGAATCCCATGTTCCTAACAAGTTTTTTTTATGATCAGAAGACTTGGTCAGATGTTCCTATATCATATAACATTAATATAACTGTATTCTAATTGTTTACTTTTCTATCTCCACCACTAGATCACAGGTTTCTCCTGGTTAGGAGATGTTTTTTCACTACTTTTTCCTGTTAGTAAGCATTCAATGAACTTTTTGAGTGAATCAATGAATATACAAAGTAATGGAGTTAGTTTGGCATTACTAAATAATCTTTAGATTATCTGTGTTGAAATAAAATAAGAATAATCAACAATTTTATATTTGATTTTAGATAATGTTTTATACAGTATTAACCTTAATCTTGTTTTTGCACGTGTTGTTTGGATTTTTCTCAGCAAATTCAAAGAGTGGGAGAAGCAGCCCATAAACTGAATTTAAGTAATAATAAATCATGTAAATATTAATTTTAAAAAATTAACGTGGTGTTAATAGATGGATATATTCTTGCTTACACAATAATAGAACCAGGCTTTCGGAAACATTAGATGTTTTGGAAAATCACTCAGTATTTTAACAATGCTATTTTGCTTGGGTCTTTAACAGCTGAATGCCTCTTACATTCCAAGCACTGTCCTAGGCACTGAAGACATAGTGGTAAACAAAGTTGATCTACCTTTATGACATCTACCTTCTATGTGGGTATACTGTAATGGGGAAGGTAGAGAATCAAATAGCTTGATGTAGTAGAAAAAAGTGGCTGAGAATAGTCTCTGTAATCAAACCAGGTATCAATCCCAGCTCCTTCACGTAATAGCTGGGTGACTTTAAGAATGTTGTTTAACCTTTTTGGGCCTCAGTTTCATCATCCATAAAGTGGAGTTATAACGGTACCTAGTGTGGTTCTAGGGATTAAATGAGACATTGTGAGTAAATGCTCAGCCCAATGCATAGTACGTGGTAAATACTAAATAAATGCTGTTTATTATTATTATAAAAGTAATTACAAGTGTCATGAGTTTATAAAAGGGTAAGTACAGGATTGCATGGAACCATAAAACAGGAAGAGCTTATCTCATCAAGAGGCCTTAAGACAGTACGAATTAGCTAGGGAAATTAGGATGGTAGTAGTGAAGAGTGTTAAAGAGTATCTTGGGGACAGGAAGAGTGTTATGACATGAACGAAGATGGAGGACTTTCCAAGTTAAAGAGTAATTTTGAACTTTATCCAAAATGGCACTGGTAAGCCATTAAGAGGCCTAATTTAGAGCTGTCAACAGAAAATATTTTAACTGGTTGTGAAACACAGCCATTATTAAAAATTAAATTATGTAAGTTTGCATTTAAATAAATTAAAAACAAAGGTAATAAGTACTAAAAACCCATCATTTCCTAATTATTTTACTGTTGTCTATACTCTTCAGGTTACTTATGTCTGTTACACCTGTATGGAATAAATGCTATAGAATAGGGTAGTATTGCACATTTCTTCCCAACTCCATGATCAGTGATGTCATATTGGTAGCTTATAACCAGTTATGGTGGGAGTATTTATATCATGGAAATTGGGCAAACACTACAAATCAGGGCTTTCCCCCTTTCCTGGAAATCCTGTTGTTAAAAATTTAGCAACACACTATTGATTATAGAAGAGCAGTTAGGAGTGCATGAATGGAAGCAGTGAACCAGTTAAAAGGTTGTTGTAATAATCCAACTGAGAGGGAATGGTGAGAAGTCAAGGGAGGATGACCTCCTAGTTTCTGGGTGGATGGTGTTTCCATTTACTGAGAAAGGGAATATGGGAAGTGGTGTAGGTTTGGGGGAAGGGCAAGTTCAGTAGTACAGTTTTAGTACGCTGAATGTAAGGAACTGAAGAGACCAGGGAAATAACTGAGACACTTTACCGATAGGTCTAAAACTCATTAGAGAGAGTTGGACCAGAGGTATTGATTTGGGAGGCATTAACAGGTAAATGTTAACCAAGACCACAGGAACCGTTGCAATCCTTTTGATAAGAATGGGAAGATCTTGGTCAGGGGGTGGAGTGGCAGAGGAGACTGAAGTTAGGCCAAAAAAGTAAGATGAAAATCACAAAATTAGTGTCAAATAATTCAAAGTAGAGAGTATTTCAAGGAGGAAATGATCACATGCCATGAAAAAAGGACGCTGGAGTGTCCTTTATGTTAGCAAGAACAGTTTCAAAAGATTATTATTGGCAGCACTTAGACTGGAATG
The DNA here is from genome assembly GCF_964165515.1 of Mesoplodon bidens. Lineage (NCBI taxonomy): Eukaryota > Metazoa > Chordata > Mammalia > Artiodactyla > Ziphiidae > Mesoplodon > Mesoplodon bidens. The sequence continues at coordinate 29,084,315 of NC_138167.1, forward strand.
GGCTAAGAGATAAGAAAAATGGTGACAGTAAGTTTAGGCAATATAAGCTGTACATGGGGATAAAGAAGTCTACCAGTGTCCTAGGAAAGGAGTGAATAGTGTTAATTATGAAATAGGGATTTTTATTATAATGTTATTTTAACACCTAAACTTCTGGGGTTACACATGAAAATGTTAATTTCATAGCAAACAGTCAAACACAGAGAGGAGGTATGTATGTTAGTGTACCACCGTGCATCTCCTAAACATTCATTATTGGTACCTTGAATCCTCCCTCCCCTTCATCTTCCAAATCAAACGACCATATATGGTAGTTTCTCCTCAAACATTTCTCAAGTCTGTCCACTTCTTTCCATCTCTACTGTCAGTACCACTGTAGTCTAGGCCACTGGGTGGACTCTCCATTGTTTTACTACAGGTTCCCAACTTTTTTCTCTATCAACGCTCACCTCTTCTAATCTAGTGCTCATTGTGCCAGCAACAGAAGTACATTTAGTTCAGTTGACGCTGTAGCAGGATATCCTTGTGAAATAGCAGGTGCATTAACGTTCTGTAATAAGCTCCTTTCTGTCAAATTCATCTCTTGATGATGCTTGACCAGCACTTTAAGTAACACTGTAATTCTCTGCACTGCAGCCTGAGGGCTTTTTAATATACAAATCTAATCACGCCATTCTTTTTAAGCCCTCCATAACTTCTCAAGTACTCATTGGATAAAATAGAAAATCCTTAAAGTATCGTACAGGACCAAATCTATGTCATCTTTTGGTCTCATCTGAAATTTCACATCCTTTGAGAAGTGTTCTTTGACTTTCCAAGGCTAAGTTAGAGACCCTGAAGGTCTCTTCTTTGGCACTTGACCACAATTATTTATGTTGGTCTTTCTCATTCCAACTCCAGGAAGGTTAAGAGTTTTCTGGATCCCTAGCACCATGTCGGGGAAATAAGAGCTTGGTACACATTTGATGGATGAATGAATAAAGCACTACATTTGCATGAAGTAGATGAAAAACAGAAACACCACAAGGATTTTTTTTTAAGTGGTAACTTTTAATAAGTGGGTACATTTTGTCATAATGAAGTAGGGAGAAAGGTCAAGGATATCATTTTCTACATTCTAAGATCTTAAGTTGTGAGGTATATAAAATCAGAACTGTTTGTACTTAACTTTTTGAATGCTTCTTTTCTTCAGGCATATGGCAGGCACTTGCGAGAAGGTAAACATTTACCAAGTACTTATTATGTTTCATGTAGGGTTCAAAGCGCTTTCCAGAGTTCTGATTTGACAGAAATAAAGAATTTTGATTGCTCTTCCAGCAAACGAAGGCAAAACATAACCTGGGTTCTTTTTATACTACTCTGTTCTAGTAAGAATAGAAAGCTTATCTTTTCCACTTTCACTAACATCGCTTAATTCCACGGCTACTAATGATGATGACTCAATTTTTCCGCAGTTACTGTGCGTGACTATTTGAAATTTAAATGCTTCCCATGTCAATCCAGCTAGTGAAAACTGACTAATTATACGGTAACACAGCAGGCTTTTTAGGTGATTGCTGACTTGAAAAGGCAGATCTCGCTTCCTCTTACGGCGTCATTAATATCAAAACCTGGTCTAATACACAGGGAGTAAAAGAGTAGAAAATTAAGGTATCCTCCTGTCACTTTCTAGAGGAGTAATTACGGAGAGAACTTGGCTCTCTTTTACAAAGTGAGTAAACCTTCCCCGAAGGGAGCGAAAAATTGGACAGATTTGAGAAACACACGCCAAGGGCAAAAATGATGCGTCCCTGCTACTAGCTAGCTAGCTAGCGAAGTTATTAGAATTAGTAGAATCCTGTTCTTTCCACACAAGCGATACCCAGTCTAGGAACTCCCGTTTCCGTCACCCCCACTCCCTGCCCAGGTTACCTGTGGAAGCTGATGTTAATGTGCTTGTTGTAGGTAGTAGCACAACCCGCCGCGGCGCAATTGGTCGGCATTTCCCTTTCGCCCTCATTCGGCGCTGTCTTAAGCCTAATCTGAGGCGCGGGCTGCTACGCTTCCTTCGGGAAGAGACTGGGCAAGCGAGGCTGGGGAAGGGCCCACCCAGCTAGGCTGCGGGAGCTAGGTGGGAAGAAGGGGTGTACGTATGTGTGCGGGGAGGGGGGATTGCCTTCCCTTTCTCTTTAATAATATGGCGGACTTGAGCCACAGGAGCCGACAGTCCTGGAGCTCTAGTCCTCTTCGTTTGCCTTCACCAACATGGCGGACGCACCCCGTCCTCTCCCTGGCTCCCAAAAGGGAGTGGGACTACTGCTTCTCTTCAGCAGCTGTCCTCCGAGCAATTAAAAAAAGACGTGTGTCCCTCCCATACCCCCATTACTCTGAAACTCTCGCGGCCGAGGTTAAGAACGGGCCCGCCTACCCCGCCACGCACCCAGAAACCCCAAAGCAGCGTCTGGAGTGCGGACGGGCCTCAGACTGGAAGGACAAACCCTAAGCAAGAGGCAAAAAAAAAAAACAAAAAAAAAAACACTACAACTCCCAGTGAGAATCGCGTTGTCCTAACTATCACGGTGTAAATGGGAGATTTGTTTCCTGCGTGCCGCAGGAAGTGACGTTGCAAGCAGAGCCACTTCCAGAGATCATTTCTCGCGAGGCGGAAGAGCCAGATCGCGGAGGAGCAAGGGGGCGCTAGGGCAGGGAAGTGGGTTGCGACGGTCCGGCGAGAAAGAGCTGGGGTGCGGGGAAGTTGGGGAGCAGAGCCCGCTAGGTGAGCAAGTAGGGTAAGGCCGCACCGACCGGGTCCGTTGAGAAAGAAGGAAACTGAGCAGGAAGGCAGCTGACGGGCGGATCCCCGGACAGAGCGCTAAGGTTGTGTGGAACGCGCTGCTCCCGGGATGGCGACTGCAGATACTCCGGCCCCGGCCTCCAGTGGCCTCTCGCCCAAGGAAGAAGGAGAGCTCGAAGATGGGGAGATCAGCGACGACGATAATAACAGCCAGGTACGGAGCCGGAGCAGCAGCAGCAGCAGTGGTGGCGGGCTGTTACCGTACCCGCGGCGAAGGCCTCCTCTCCCGGCCCGGGGCGGTGGATCCGGCGGAGGCGGTGGCTCCTCCTCGTCATCGTCCTCTTCTCAGCAGCAGCTGAGGAATTTTTCACGCTCGCGGCACGCGTCGGAGCGGGGCCACCTCAGGGGACACAGCAGCTACCGACCCAAAGAGCCGTTCCGGTCTCACCCGCCCTCCGTGCGGATGCCTTCAAGCTCACTGTCCGAAAGCAGTCCCCGGCCGTCCTTTTGGGAACGGAGCCACATCGCCTTGGACCGTTTCCGTTTTCGAGGCAGGCCTTACCGGGGTGGGAGTCGCTGGAGTCGGGGGCGAGGAGGGGGTGAGCGAGGAGGCAAGCCGGGGGGCAGACCTCCTTTGGGAGGAGGAGCGGGATCCGGATTCGGCAGCAGTCAGAGCTGGCGAGAGCCCTCTCCACCTCGGAAGAGTTGTATCCTTAACGTGGCGGTCTGCCCTGGGTGTGTCACTGAAGTTCCCTTTAGCGTCTTCTCAGGTCTATGAGATGAGTAACTTTTCAGAACCGTCAGAACCGCTTGCTTTCACTGTGTCAGTATACTTAACGTAGGCGGTTCTTTGGTAATCCCCACCCATGTGTCAAACTGTAGCGTTATTTCTTAAAATTGCTTTATTGGGTGCATTGCTTTTTAACATGAACGTGTTATGGATGGGGGCCAAGCTAGTGGAATCTAAGACAGTGTAAAATCAGATTTGCAGTATTACATCAGAAGCCCAAGTTTCATTAGCCTTTGTTTTTGCTAGTACAGGAACTTTGCTATGTGAAGTTGCCTTAGATTGTTAGAGGGAGAAAAAAAATAATTGGCCATAAAAAGTTTGGGGAATACTGTTGCTTATTTCATATTGCAGTGTCACATTGAAAATTGTGAAGTTTCATCGTTCATAATCCTGCTGGTTTTATTTGTGATTCTGTTTTTACTTTTCTTGATTTATTCTTAACACATTGCTGCTTTTTTAAAGTTAAAGAAAAAAAAAAAGACCTGGTATCTTCCTTGCCAACTCAAATTCAGAGGTTTGAAATTCACATATCTTTGGAGGAAACTTTAGCTCCTTAAGTTTTCTATTTCTTATGTTCACATTTTGGACATTTTATAACTCTTACTGCTGACAAATGTGGGCTAGATAGAGAATGAAACTTAACAGCATTTTTATTTTAATATATTGGAAACCATGGGGTTTATGGGAAGGTGGAGTCTATGGAGAGGTTAAGAAGGAAAATAGCAAAATAATCTGGTTTTTGTCCCCTATAATCTTATTCATAGTTATCGTAAACATTCCTGAGTTTACTCATCTGAGGGTTTGCTATTTTAAGACGTGTTTGTAGAACTATGTCTTTAAAAAAATTTTTTTTAATTGAAATATACTTAATTTACAACGTGTTTCAAGTGTACAGAAAAGTGATTCAGTTATATTTATAATACTATAATTTATTGTAGTAAGGTAATATATACTTTTTCAGATTTTTTTGTAGAACTGTGTCTTGACATATTCCATGATAACTGCATAAAAATAGTTTACGAAGAACATTTATTACTGGTCGTAATTTCCATGGGGTAATGATTTTTTAATATATTCATTATATATGAAACTTATATATAAAGACATTTGTTTGGGAGACACTCAACATTTTTTTCACAGAATACATAGGACCAAACAGTCTTTCCCAGATGTCGGGATAGGAAGGGGACCAGAAATGTAGGTTTAGGTAATAAGTAGGAGCTTCTGGTGCTAGTGCTCTGAAAAAACTTCTACAATCAAAAGTTGGGTTAGGAGCACTCCAGGATTGTTTCAGAAAAAAATCACGTAGGTATTTAACTTTTAAAAAGAGGGATGCTCTTTCAATAAAGTTAGAAAACCTCTGCCCAAGATATTTTTTTAACCAAGGATTTGTTAGTTGTCAATTCTGAGCCTAAAAACAGAGAGGCTATTTAAGTACAAATATGTAAATTTTTTAAGAATACGAAGATGTAACTTCTAATTTGTGTTGGAGAGGCAAATGTAAATAATTATAGTTCAGTGTAAAAAGTTCAAATTGAGGTATGTAAAAAGTACTATGGGCGCTTAAAGTTTTTTCCTAGTTTATTTTATGTTAGAGAAGGAAGTGGTACATGGACTTGCCTACCTCCTGCCTTTGCCTTCTTTCTGACCATTCATTCAATACCTCTACCACATACCTTTATTAATTGTTAATCTTACATGTTCTTATTAATGAACAGGCACATGATGTTGTGAAACAAGTATGGGAAAATATCCAGTCTGATTTCTGTAGTAACTTATTAGAAATGAGCTCTCTTGCTGTTTTTCTTTTCACAGATGCTGCACTTAAGGATGATTGTTTTGATCTTCTGCTCATTGTTTTCCTTGTGAAGTATCACTAACCCATCCTAGAGGTGGTATTCTTTTTTTTTTTTTTTTTTTTTTTTTTTGCTGTACACGGGCCTCTCACTGCTGTGGCCTCTCCCGTTGCGGAGCACAGGCTCCGGACACACAGGCTCCACGGCCATGGCTCGCGGGCCCAGCCGCTGCGCGGCATGTGGGATCTTCCGGGATAGGGGCACGAACCCGTGTCCCCTGCATCGGCAGGCGGACTCTCAACCACTGCGCCACCAGGGAAGCCCAGAGGTGGTATTCTTTATAAGAATTTGTGAAGGAAAACATAGCTCCCAGCCACTTTTGTGTAATGTGAGCAAGCAAAATTTGTAATACAAAATTTTGTTAATCCAAATACCATGATTGTACTAAGTTTAATTCACATTTCCACTATATGATTGTAATAATGACATTTTACAAATATTGCATTAAGAAAGAATAAGGTTATTCTGTGACTCACTTCCATAATCTAGAAGTGAAGTAGCATGAGTGCAGGTGGGTTTTTGTTTTTTAAAACTTTTTTTTTTCTGTAATAATTAAGGTATGCTAGATGCAGCTTTAAAGAAATAGAATAAACCATTATTCTATTTAGATTCTATTTAGATTCTATTTAGATTCTATTTGGATTCTATTTGGATTCTATTTAGATTCTATTCTATTTAGATTCATATTCTATTTAGATATTAGATTCTATCAGAATCTAATAAACCAAATAGATTCTATTGCAGTAGTTATTTTCATTCTCATTCATTTTTAATTTTCCTTAGTGAGAGACACTTTGTCAATCAATCTTAGCATATGTCTCCTTTGGATGGCTGCTGTTTTAAACTTTCAAATCTGATCAGAGCTAACGTAATGAGTCCAGTGTCTCATCAGTAGAAAGTCATTCCATTTTCACCTGCAGTTGTAAAGGTTGAATGGCAGTTCTTTTTTTAAACCAGGTTTCAGTTAGAAATTGCATCTTGACCAATTTCAAATTAAATCTTTTAAGTGCTGGTTTCATCCTAGCTGTTCTGTATAGACAGAAGTAGGAGATTGCATTTAGCCTTGAAGGAGATTAATTAGTCATAGCACAGTTGCTTCTCATTTTTCTGTCCTTTAGTTATTTTATTTTTTTGTTAGCATATTGAATCTTTTCCCTTTATGAATGTTTCCAAGGACTCTAGTCATTTTTTTTAAGTTACTGTAGCTACATAGAAAAAGTGAGATGTAAATGCAGATAATTACATAGTTTGTGTACAGAGAGTATGTAATGGTGGGGTGGGGGAGCAAGTAATTACCCGACTTCACATAGTGGGTGGCATTTGAATTGGGGTCAATTTGAGGAACAGAAGACCCTAGACACAAAGCTATGCATAAATTGTGATAAACATGGAAGAGGCGAGATTGGAAAGGAATCATGAAACATTATATGCCATTTTAAGGATTTTGGACTCTATTCTTAGATTAAAACAAGGGATGAGATCTGATCAGATTTGTGTTCTAGAAAGATTAGTCTACCAATAGGATGGAGGATGGCTTGTGGGAGATAGAACCCTAAATGTCTATCACCAGCCAAAACTATGGGAGTGCATTAGAATGCTCAAAATTGAAAGAGAGAGACTAAGTAGAGCTCACTGGCGAGCACCATTTTTGCAGAAGTTGGAAGAGAAAGGAGTCATGAAGACTTATAGGCAAAAAAAAAAAAAAAAAAAAGGAAACAAGGGGAGACTGGAGTTATGGAAGCCAAGAGAGAAGTAGTTTACAGTGTTTAATGCTGCAGAGAAGTCAGGGTGGATAAACTCAGCCAGCAGAAACCAGATTCCATTTGGTGGAGGAGTAAGACAGGTAATGAGAAACTAGTATTGTTTCAAGAAACTGAGCTCTGAAGAGGAGATCAGAAAACCAGATTTACTAGAACGGTTTTGCTGCAGAACTGTTAAAGATTTTCAGTTGTAGTGCTCATTTAGTTTCTAAAATATTTGGTGGTAGTTCCCATTCCTAAATTGGTCATTAGGGAAGTTTAAAAATCTTTGTAGATTGCTTGTCCGGTAAGTTACACAGAAAAGAAACTAGTTGGGGAACTGTAATGTTATATCATAGCCAATTTAATGATCTATAAATGACATTGTATTAAAACCACTACTTGTCTTTTGTTAATTTCTAGGCTGGAGAAGTGAGGTGGAACAGTTCTCATATGTATGAATTAATTTGAATAAAAATTGTAGTTTGGAACTTTGTAGCCATTTCCAACCAAGAAGTTAAGTTTTATGTATCACTATGTTAGAGAAGAAAAAAAACCAAAAGTAATTGGTTTTAGATATCCTTTTCTTCAGGGGAAAATTAGTTTAGAAGATACATTTTGAATACAACTTAAGTTTTTTTTTATTATTTAACTGCCTTCATTGTCTTAGTTGTATATATGTTGGATGTTAGTATACTTGATGAGTTCTACAATTGTTATGTTAGGTTTTTAATACAGTGTTTCTTATTCATAACTTAGTCTTAACTATTGTCAGTGTTCATTTTTTATCTCTTTTTAAAAATTTGAGACATGACAAGAAACTAATTAAAAAGAAGAAACGTTTTCTTCTGATTATCTGAAGTGTAAATTATCCACATCTGTGACAAACCGTTCAGTTTCTCCCCTCTTCCTTCAGAAAGGAATCTCTACCATCCAGCTCATTATGGACTTTCCTGATAACCTGCAGAAGGAAGGATGCTATAACCTAACTAGGTGTAATACTTGTGGATACAACAGGTAATAAGGGACACTAGTGATTTTGTAAGTGGACTATTTATATGCATACTTGTTAATTTTAAAGTATGGGCACATAATGAAAGTGGGCATTAGCAGCACATATGTTAAATGGCATTTAGTAATTTTAAAATATCAATTCATCTTCCTTGAAAAACATGAAAAAGGGAGACAATTCATCTATAGTCTAATGTGTTTTTGTTAAATTAACTGGAAAATTTTTGGAAACTGGTTTCCTTAATATGCTGTTCAGCTAAAAGTTTTGGAAGATCTCCATCAAGAAAACAGAATTATTCATCAAAAAGTGAAAACTGTGGGGAAGAAACTTTTGAAGATCTACTTTTGAAGTATAAGCAAATACAGTTGGAACTAGAGTGCATCAATAAGGATGAAAAACTAGCTTTGAGTAGCAAAGAGGAGAATGTGCAAGAAGATCCTAAAACACTGAACTTTGAGGACCAAACGAGCACTGATAATGTCAGTATTATAAAGGACTCAAGTAAAGAAGTAGCTCCTGAGGAGAAAACACAGGTCAAAACTTTTCAGGCATTTGAATTAAAACCACTCAGGCAAAAATTGACTTTACCAGGAGATAAGAACCGGTTGAAAAAAGTTAAAGATGGTACAAAACAGCTTTCCCTGAAATCTGACACTACTGAATCTAGTCAAGGTAATGGAATTTAAAATTTCAGTTAGTGATGATATTCTTCTTCCTCTAAAGGGGTAACTAGTTGTTTTGTTAGTGTACTTCATTGAAATGATTCTGGTGTTTTATCGGTGAATTCTTTTTGCACTTTCTACGTAGATAGTCATATTGTTGGGTGATGACAAGTTTTGTTTCATTCTGATCTTTCACCACTTTTGGCCTTAAGTGCTGGTCAGGACTAATAATACAGTTTTTAACATAAGTGGTAGTGGGCACCTTTGTTCCCTAACTTATGGGGGATACTTTTGCCATTTACTTTTAGATATGATGTTGGCTAAGTTTTTTGTCGGAGTCCTTTATTGGGTAAAGGAGGTGTTCACCCCCACCCCAGCCCCCATTCCTTGTTTGAAATTTTCAGCATGAATGGATGTTGAAGTTTATCAAATCTTTTTTCTTCATTTATGGAGAAGAGCATCTAATTTTTCGCCTTTAATTTATTAGTGTAATGGATTATATTAATTGATTTTTGTAGTGTTAAACCACCCTTGTATGATTGGGATAAATCCAGTTCATGATATATCATTTTTATACATCAGGGATGTGGTTTGTTAATTTTTTCTTTTCCTCTTTTTTATGAACGTATGATTTATATACAGTAAAAATTTACCCACTTAACTGTATAGTTCTTTGAGTTTTGACAAACGCAAGCAGTTGGGTAACCATTGCCAGCCATCACTATTATAGAACAGTTTCATTAACTCCCACCGATTCCCTCCTGCCACCAACCCTACTTGGTAACCACTGGTCTGTTTTCTGACCCTATACTTTTGCCTTTTCCAGAATGTCATTTAAATGGAGTCTTGTGGAACGTTGCCTTTTAACCCTAGCTTCTTTCCCTTAGCATAGTGTATTTGAGATTGATCCATGTGGTTGCATATGTCAGTAGTTCATTCTGTTTTATTGCTGAATGTCCCGTTGTATGGCTATGCTACAGTTTGTTTATCCATTTCCCACTTCAGGGACATTTGGTTCTTCCAGTTTGGGGCAGTTACAAAACCTTCATAGATAAAGGTTTGCTAATGTTTTGTTCAGGATTTTTCACGTAGGTTCATAGCCTGTAGTTTTGTTCCTTCTTTTTCCTTACAAGTTTTAGTATAAGGTTATGATGCTCAGAATGAGTCGGGGAGTGGTTTCCTCTTTGTTCTCTGGGATAGTTTTAAAGTTGGAATCATTCCTGGGATATTTGGTAGATCTTGCTGGTAAAATTATCTGGGCCAGAATGGCTTTTTTTCTGGGAAGGTTTTAAACTACTGACTGTTTGTTTTCTATTTCTGGTTAAGGCAGTTTAGGTGAACTATTTTTCTTGTAATGTGCTCGTTTCCTGAAGTTGTACAGTTTATACTAAGTTATTCTGAAGAATCTTACCTTTTTATTATCTGCAGCAGTTATTAATTGTGTCTCCCATCATCTTTTAAAAATTTCCCCAGAAATAAGTCCACAGCTTTTAAAACTCATTAATTTTTAGCCTCTCTACTATTAACATCATTTGGGGCTATGAAACTTCTACTTTAGCTGCATCTCAGTTTGTCATTTGTAAATTTTTTTCATTCAGTTCTAAGTATTTTCTTATTTTTGTTATTCTTTGGCCTGTAGGCTGTTTAGAAGTGTGTTTCTTAACTTCCAAAACACGTAGGTTTTTTAGGTGTGTTTTTTGTCATTGAATTCTAAGTCAATCACATTCTCAGAGAATGAGATCTATATAGTAGCAATCTTTTGAAATATTTGTAGAGACTTGCTTTATTGTCTAGTATGTGATTTTTTTTTTTTTTTTTTTTTTTTTGCCGTACGTGGGCCTCTCACTGTTGTGGCCTCTCCTGTTGCGGAGCACAGGCTCCGGACGCGCAGGCTCAGCGGCCATGGCTCACGGGCCCAGCCGCTCCGCGGCATGTGGGATCTTCCCAGCATGTGGGATCTTCCCAGACCGGGACACGAACCTGTGTCCCCTGCATTGGCAGGCGGACTCTCAACCACTGCACCACCAGGGAAGCCCAACTTTTTTTTTTTTAATACAATTTTTTTTTTCTTTTACTCTTTTGGAAGTTAGATACAAAGTTTTTGGTCTCATTGATTCCTTTAGTAATTGTAACGTGAATTCTTATTAGTGTTTAAAGTTAATCAAGTTATTTACCCTCTCCCTGATATACAAGGACCAGTATTTGCCTACCTTTGCCCATGCATTTAACACTTTCTTGGCTCACTCTTCCTTTGTGTCTAGAATCACTTATGCTTAAAATACATTTTTAAGAATTTCCTTTACTTTGTGTCTGCTGTATGAAAAACTTATTTCTGTTTACCCTATTTTAAAGACAATTTTCCTAGGTTTAGAATTCTAGATTAGTTAAGTATATTCTCAGTATATTGAAGATATTTTCTGGCTTCCATTGTTGATTTTGAAAAGTCAGCTATCAGTCTGGTTTTTTTTAATAAAACATTTTTTTAAAATAAAATTATTTATTTTTGGCTGCGTTGGGTCTTCGTTGCTGCACGCAGGCTTTCTCTAGTTGGTGAGAGGGGGCTACTCTTCATTGCAGTGCGCAGGCTTCTCCTTGTGGTGGCTTCTCGTTGCAGAACACGGGCTCTAGGCGTGCGGGCTTCAGTAGTTGCAGCACACGGGCTCAGTACTTGTGGCTTGTGGGCTCTAGAGTGCAGGCTCAGTAGTTGTGGTGCATGGGCTTAGTTGCTGTGTGGCATGTGGGATCTTCCCATACCAGGGATTGAACCCGTGTCCCCTGCATTGGCAGGGGATTCTTTTTTTTTTTTTTTTAATGTTGGGGGTAGGAGTTTACTAATTAATTTTATTTATTTTTGCTGTGTTGGGTCTTCGTTTCTGTGCAAGGGTTTTCTCTAGTTGTGGCAAGCAGGGGCCACTCTTCATCACGGTGCGCGGGCCTCTCACTATCGCGGCCTCTCGTTGCGGAGAACAGGCTCCAGATGCGCAGGCTCAGAAATTGTGGCTCACGGGCCCAGTTGCTCCACGGCATGTGGGATCCTCCCAGACCACGGCGCGAACCCGTGTCTCCTGCATTAGCAGGCAGATTCTCAACCTCTGCGCCACCAGGGAAGCTCTGGCAGGGGATTCTTAACCACTGTGCCATCAGGGAAGCCCAACTTCTGTCTTTTCAACCAGACTTCCAGAAAGGCTTATCTACGCTGACTCCTTTCACTTTACCTGTCATTCCTTCTTAATTCAATGTAGTTTGCTTTTCTGACCCTACCAGAATACTGAAACTACTCATGGCACGGTTACTTTGACCTAATTGCAAAATTCATTTTTCATTTTCATTCATTTTTTATTTCATTCTTCCATTTATTCAAAATTTAGTTGAGCACTTTATTCCAGCCTCTTGGAAGTACATCAGTGGAAAATAGACAGTCATTTATGCCTTCATGGGCTTGCATTTTAAGAAGAGGAGACAGAAAATATGATGACTAAATAACAGTTGTAGAGAGAGAAAAAGCATAGCAGTAAGTAAGTTAGGATGGAGATAGTGGGTACAGGCTGCAGTATTAATGGGTGATCAGGAGAGGCCTGAATTTGAAGGTGAGATTTAAACAAAGGCTTTGAAGATGGTGGGGGAATAACCAAATGGGGGAAAGAGGTTTCTAGGCAAAGAGAATAAATAGCTAGAGCATTGATTTTCTAACTGTGGACCTTGGACCTTCTTTACCTGGGAACTTGATAGAAATGCAAATTCTTAGGCCCTACCCCAGATCTACTAAATTGGAAACTCTGGAAATGGGGCCCAGAAATCTGTATTTAAGAAGCCCTCTTGTTGATTCTGATACCTGATGAAGTTTGAGAATCACTGAACTAGAGTAATGACCCTTAGGCAGAAGGGTACTGGCATATTTATGGAATAACAGGGAAACCAGTGCCACTAAAGAAGAGAGAGTGATAGGGAATGAGTAGTGGGAGAGAAGAGGTCAGAGATAACGGGTTGGGACAGATCATGTAGTATTTTGTAAGGTGGTTTTTATTCTGAGTGAAATAGGAGCTGTTGCAGGGTTTTGAGCAAAGGATTGGCATTGTTTTAAATTCTCAAAGGATCACTGCTGCTATGTTGAGAGTATCCTGTAGGGAGTAGACATATCTGTTATATTCAGTGATGTTTTTCTCACTAATCCTGAAATTTTGGGATTTCTCTGCTACTGTACACATCAGTAGTTTCTTACAACTTTCTGATTTTCCTTTTTTTAAAAAAAAATACTTTTCCTTTGTAACTTCTTAACTGTTGATGTCCTCACTGTTCTCTTCTCCTTGGGTGTTCTCAGTTATTATGGTTTTAGCTACCACCTATATCCTGACTGTCTCTAGCTCAGTTTAGAATTTCAGGTAATAATTTTAAAAATACTGCATGACTGTACAAGACCAATTTTCATTTCGGAAGTATTGAGTAAGAATTGAAATAGAAATATTTTTATAGAGATCCATGACAGTGGTACGACAGGAGGACCAAACTACATGTTTGGCCAATTAAATCATAACCTGCTTTTATTAATCTTTGTGTAAAGTTAGATTTATGGTCTGAAATTTACGGTTTTTGCTTGTTTTTCAGGTGACATTGTGCTCATTAGGTATCTGCCAGCTTAGTGGATAGTGGCCTCTATGCTCCCTTAAAGGGAGGTGCTGCCACCTTTTATAGACGAAAGAGAGCCTCATCAACTAATAGACTCTCATGACTAATGACTCATAGTATAGGAGAAAAGTTCTTTCTACATTTATTGTGGAAAGTCTGTCTTGATTTTTTTTTTCCTTGTTCATTTTTGTCTAAGAGTTATTACTATTATTCTTTGAAGTATGGTCAGTTTTGTTATAAGGTGACATATGCATTCCTGGAAATCACTACACTGCAGAATTGCACAATAAAAAGCACAGGGCTAGGGGCAAATGGTGTTAGGGAAAACAACACTCAGAAACCTTGTCAGTGCACATGAAAAAAGATAGGAATCTAATAAAAACGGTAATGCAGGTTTACACATCAAAAGGGTAAAAATGCTTGAAATACTACAATAAATATGTCACTTTACCTTGGAAAAGACCTAAAATGTGCTTGTGGAAGTAGATCTGCAGCTTATGAGTTACTGTGAAGTAGAGCAAGGAAGGTTATTTGAAATTGGACAGTAAGTTGCAATACCAGATGGGAATGGGTGTGCATACACAGTGAACTGAAGTAGCTGGTAAATTGATTACCATGTGTGGGATTTGTATCTTCCTACATGGATCACCTGGGTGCAGCTTTCTTCATTCTCTTAGTGTTTCTTGGATGCAAATTGTATGTAAGCAAATGTGAAATTTGTGTTGTCCTCAGATTATTTTCTAATATATCAATCATGTTGCAACAAATTCATATTTCCAAAACAAGCCTTATGGCAGAACTGACCTAACTCAAAGTTTGGTGATTGCCTTCCATTTACTTTTTCTAGGGTACTTGATATAATAATTTTTCTATGTATTGAATAAGTTGCCTATTCTTTTATCAGTAGGTCTTCTTGAGCAATCAAATTAGGATATTTGGAGTACTGGTAGTGGTATTATGGAAAAAAAAAAAACTAGGCTTGGAGTTTAGACTTAGTTTGAATCCTAGCTTTGCAAATTCATTTGTGTCATCTTGAGGAAAGATTTTCTTAGTTTTTAACTTAATCTATTTTAGCTATGAAAGTGCCTCTCTCAGTACTATTATATATGTACTGTAACTTTATTGTGTAATTTGTAGAGCTGTCATAGATTAGATAATATATAAATAAGATTTTGTAATAGCTTAATCAGAAATCTGGGCCCAAGGCTAGAATTCTGGAAAATGTGTGGAAGGACTTAATTTGGTTGATACTTAACCTACTTCTGCTGATGCTTTTCTGCATAAATAGAGAACATATCTTGTTTTTTCTTTTTTCTACTTTTTGGCCAAGTCCCAAAGACATTTCTTTTATGAATAAATCCAATACAATCTCTAAATGTTGAATTCATTTCAACTTTTGAGGTCTGAATTAATCATCACATATTTTTTTCTGTGTATTATCTATTCAGTAATGAAGCTTTGTTTCTTGTCTATCTACTCTATAAATTCTGTTCTTATTTGAAATAATTATTTTTAGTTCAGAAGTCATTCTTACCATAGTGCAGTTTTAATTCATAATTTAATATTTTGAATTGTTTTTGCATTATAACTTACAGAAATGAGGCTGATTTGGAAAGTTTATTCAGATTTTCATTCTCTCTAACAGGATTCTTTCCTTTTGGTTGAGAGATTGAGAAAATGAGACCGTTTAAAATAAATACTAGTAAATATCATGTAGCATTTTATTTTAAATTGATTGTGACAATCTTTTAAAGCATTCAAAGTATGCTGTTTTATTTTAAAGGATTAGAAGATAAGGAACAAAATTTAACGAGAAGAATTAGTGCCTCAGATATTCTATCTGAAAAGGTAAGATATTGCTTTGTGAGATTGGATATCTCTGTAAGACTGATTCTGGCACTGCTTTACTCTGTTCTTTTGAAAGGGAAATTCTGTCTTGTTTTTCACTCTTTTTTTTCCATCATTGCTATACCTTCATTTGGATATAAGCCTCAAAGATAAGAAAATCTGGAGAGACATCTTGGAGTATCTCCACTGGGTTTAATTAGATTACATTTAATTGAAATGTTATATGTATCTATAGATAATGTTTTTGCTTTTTTGGTTTTTGAAACTTCTAATTTTCCTCCACAGATTTTCTTTTCCTAATTTTGGGGGATTATGCTATGTGAGAAAGCTTTGGAGTTAGACAAACCTTGACCTGGTATCCAATTCTAGCTCCTATTAGCTGAGTGATCCTTATGTAAGCTGTTTAGCCTTTGCTTGCCTCTGTTTTCTTTTCTACAAAATGAGTTTAATGTCATCTGTTCTCTGGGTTGTTGTGAGGTTCAGCAGGATAAAGTACAAGAGCATCAAGCACTGTGTTTGATGTTTAATAGGTACTCACTGGCCCAAGCCTTTTGTTTGTTGAATTAGAGATCTGAAATATCTGCAGTTTCTTCTGTTAAGATTTCAGTTGCTTTTTATGGGTAAACTGAAATGATGCAAAGAGCCTAGAAGCTTTAGAAAAGAAAGGGTCCTGAATTTAAGGATGATAATATAATAGATACACACGCATGTGCACACACACATGCGTGCGTTTATATGTGTATGGTTTTGACTATCATAACCATAACTCTGTAAGGTAGGTTGACATCTCTTTTACAGATGAACTAAGATTCATGTGCATAGATTCAGTGACTTGCCTAAAGTTACATAGGACTTAGGCGTCAGAACAAGTAGTTTGAATGAGGCTCAGTGCGCTTGCTGATCAAGTAGCTGCTTTAAGTAGCATATAGTTGAATGACAGAATCAGTGGTCTCTTTCATTCCAGAAGGGTTAGTAGCAAAAGATAATCAAAGACTTTTAAGTCTCAGTGGAACAGTATGATAACTTTATTTTACTTAAGCTCTGGATCAGCACTGTCCAATAGAATTTTCTACAATAATGGAAATGTTCTATACCTGCACTCTCCAATATGGTAGCTATTAGCCACATGTGGCTATTAAGCACTTGGAATGTGACTAGTGTGGCTGAGGAAATAAAGTTGTTATTCAATTTTAGCTTAATTTAAATAGCCATACATGGCTTGTTGATCCCATTTTTGGATAGCATGGCTATAGGTCTTCAGTACCAAGCAGTAGAATTTGATATGTTTAAGTGACTTGGAGTAAAAAAGACTCACGATAATTTTTAAGCTCATTTGTTACATATACTTCCCAAAAAAGGAAAGAGTAACTGTATCCTGGCTTGGGTAAACTGAAGTACTGAAATATGTTTTGGTAGTTTAATTAGAGATTTATAATAGTCTATATAAGGTTAAACTACTAGGTAATATCCCTGTTTGTTTTTTTATGTTTAAGAATTAAATAATTTATTGGATTTTAAAAATGTCATTACAATTCACCTATAAGGGAAAGTTACTGGGTAAGCGGGCTTTAACCTTCTTGAGTCTTAGCCTCTTTTGAGTCGCCCCTCCTTCTCCATATATACACATAAAGGAAAAACATATACAACTTTGTGTTTAACTTCAAGTAGTGGGGATGCCAAAGGACTCCTTCTCTCCCTCCCAGTAAAGTCTCATGGACTCCAATTTAGAACCTCTGCTTAGGTTGCCTGACATTTTCAGTTATATTTTAGCTAAAATGTACAGAATAGAATAATTTAAAAAAATTAACTCAAAAAAAGTAGAGTGAAAAAATTAAGAAGTTACTTCAATTGGAAAAAAGTTCTCAAACATTTGTTCCTAACCTGTTTTCCTGTTTTAGCTTTCCTGAAGAGGTCTTGGGTGTACAAAATATTTTCAATATTCAGATAAATATCTGTAGCTTTAGAACATGGAATGCTCAAATATAAGCAAATCTTTACATATTTTTTCCTTTAAAACTGATTTAAAGGGGGCTTCCCTGGTTGCACAGTGGTTGAGAATCTGCCTGCTAATGCAGGGGACACGGGTTCACGCCCTGGTCTAGGAGGATCCCACATGCCGCAGAGCAACTAGGCCTGTGAGCCACAACTACTGAGCCTGCGCTCTGGAGCCTGTGCTCCGCAACGAGAGAGGCTGCGATAGTGAGAGGCCCACGTGCCGCGATGAAGAGTGGCCCCCGCTTGCCACAACTAGAGAAAGCCCTCGCACAGTAACGAAGACCCAACACAGCAAAAATAAATTAATTAATTAATAAACTCCTACCCCCAACATCTTAAAAAAAAAAAAAGTTTCATTAATGTCTTCTTAAAAAAAGAAAACTGATTTACAGATTTATTAAAGATTTATAAAATATATACTTTAAAAAGTTTGCAGATTTGTATCTTGACATTCACTGTGCCTGTTCTGTGTAGTACTTGTAAGGCTAGTGCAAGTACACCTGATTATGGAACCACTTCGTTCTTCATTCCTTCCCTCCCCTGGGTTGATTTCTTCTTCCATTTACTGCCATCAGATTTCTACTCCTGTTTGGGAGGCAGTTAAATGCCAATCTCTAACCCTTAACTTTTTTTTTTTCATCATCAGTTGTACCCTCCCCTTCTAACCCTTCACACTTAAATATACACACATACCCTCTACAGGTTGATCTTCTGTTTGTATTACAGGGACTGAATTAGAGTATAGGGCTATGGTAAGTTATTCAGTTTCCTTATTTTATTTGTATTAATATTTACCATTAAGTATTTGCCTTAAAACTAACAAACTGATCTTATAAAAGATTTGACTTGATAATATGTTTAAAGTCAAATAATTTTTAAATGGCAACTGTTTCTTTTTTTAAAGAAGCTTGGTGAAGATGAAGAGGAGCTATCTGAATTGCAGCTTCGTCTTTTGGCTCTTCAGTCAGCCAGTAAAAAATGGCAACAAAAAGAACAGCAGGTGATGAAAGAAAGCAAAGAAAAGCTGACTAAGATGAAAACTGTACAGCAAAAAGTTAAAACCAGTACAAAAACACATTCAGCCAAAAAAGTTAGCACTACAGGTGATCATTTCTGTTAAATTCTTTTAATTGATTTCCTATATCAGTATGGTTTTTAGATTTTAATTCAGAAAGTTTTGAGCTGAGAATTATATCCTGACTAAAGGATAATCTTATATAAATGAACTTAGAGGAGCAGCTGTATATATGACTTAATAATGAAAAAAATTGTTAAAGCTCTTATTTTCTTTTATCTTCTAGAAAATTCTAACTCTAATAGGTACTGATGTTTCTGTATTTTTTATTTAAAGCTAAACAAGCATTGAGGAAGCAGCAAACAAAGGCATGGAAGAAACTACAACAACAAAAAGAACAGGAAAGACAGAAAGAAGAGGATCAACGGAAACAAGCTGAAGAAGAAGAGAGAAGGAAAAGAGAAGAAGAAATCAGAAAAATTCGAGATCTCTCAAATCAGGAAGAGCAATACAATCGATTCATGAAATTGGTTGGTGGAAAGAGGAGATCAAGGAGTAAAGTAAGGAGTTCAAAAATACAAAATCAAAATATTACTCAAATTTAACTGTCCTTATAGTCTTATTTCATAAATTCAGTCAACTAAGAAAAAGTACTAAGTTCTTTTGTTTGATAGAGCTCATTATATAAATAACTCTTGGGAAGAAGGGAAGGCA
Source organism: Mesoplodon bidens (assembly GCF_964165515.1). Lineage (NCBI taxonomy): Eukaryota > Metazoa > Chordata > Mammalia > Artiodactyla > Ziphiidae > Mesoplodon > Mesoplodon bidens. Next base: position 29,103,342 of record NC_138167.1, read on the forward strand.
GGTTATAATTGAGAATGAGTCGTTTTTATAGTTATAGATATTAGAAATAGAATAAATGAAAGGCTAATATAATATTATGGTTAGAAAAGCTTCCTTTTGACTTTTTTGTCATTTTCTGTTTAGAAGAAAGTAACATTACTGAGTTGTAGTGAGGACTTATTCTTAAAATGACTGTTCCCTATTAGTTTTCCATTTTTTAGTAATGTAGAATTAGAAATATGTCATGATTAATTGATATGGCCTATTTTAAAAGAAAGTTAAATCGTCATATAGTGATAGCATTAGTGCATGTGACTTTAGTTATCAAGCATTTGTGAGCCTTTATTATGTATAAGTCATTGATAATGACTAAGTCATTGTCTTTTATGGATGGTGTTAGGAAGTAAACTGGAGATTTAATACTGATCTAGTGCTATTAGCAGTGACAAATTTCAGAATTCTGAGCTTTAATATTACACTCACGAGTGTAGTCTCATACACTCGTGAGTGTATTATTAAAGAATAGAGGGATATTAAGGAATAAGAGCTCTTTAATTGTAGGAAGTCAAGAGTTAGGTTTGCTTAAGTAAGGAATATGTAAGTATTCATACTTTGAACTTCCAGAAAGCACTTTGATAGAATCTTTTTTTAGAGAAGTATTTTATTAATAGTTGTATGTTACTCATATCCATCTGGATAGTTTTTTGTTTTTTGTTTTTTGTTTTTGTGGTACGCAGGCCTCTCACTGTTGTGGCCTCTCCCATTGCGGAGCACAGGCTCTGGACGCGCAGGCTCAGCGGCCATGGCTCACGGGCCTAGCTGCTCCATGTCATGTGGGATCTTACCAGACTGGGCCACGAACCCGTGTCCCCTGCATCGGCAGGCGGACTCTCAACCACTGCGCCACCAGGGAAGCCCTGGATAGTTTTTGCTAGTTTTCAATTTGTTATAAACTGTCTCTGAGTGGAACATTGTAAGAAGTAAAAAAAAAAAAAAAAAGAAAAAGAAAAAGGGAAAGAAAAAGAAAACATACGAGCATATGACAAGAGTTTTTAGTTTTCAGTTATCATTAGTTTATTCATAACTAAAATGTTAATGGATTATTTGGGCAATATTCTAAATATAGTTTTGATTACATAAAACTTGAATTCATTTATCTGATTTCTTAGCTTACGGAGAGAGGCCATTAGTATTTATGAGCTTGGGGTCATCTTATTTTCTAGAGGAATAGCTGATTATTTAGTGGCTCAGCTCACTCTGGGAGATTTCATCTGTATATGTAGTACTTGCTAGTTTCATTTTCTGACAGTTGTAAAATGTCAACCACAGTGTACCTGTCATGTATATTGAATTTCCCCAATCAGGTGTGATAGGCAGTTCTAACTGGATCATCGTGATTTTTGATACTGTTCTGCATAAAAGATAATTATTAATTGCTTTGTAATTTCTAGCCTAAGAATAGATTAAGACAGAAAATGTTGTGAAACTAAAAAAAAAAAATCTTATGTAATTAGTCTTCAGATCCTGACCTGAGACGATCCTTAGATAAGCAACCTACTGATAGTGGAGGAGGCATTTATCAATATGATAACTATGAAGAAGTTGCTATGGATACAGATAGTGAAACCAATTCTCCAGGTATGAGCCAAACCTTAAAACATTTGCATATTCACAATTATTAAGTAGAAAATGGTCAGAAAGCTACCCAAAACCTTGAAAGAAATGTGTAATGAAGGTGAGATTTGCTGGCGGGTTGTACAACCATAGATATTATTTGGTGTTATAAATACTTCAAGAGCAAACCTCAGATGTGTAATATTAACCTTTATTTCTAAGTATTTCTTTCTATATAGCATTTTAATAAGAAGGCAGTGTTTTACTGTTAACTATGTGATCTAAAAAGTGAAGATTGTGGGAAAGGTGAGAACACTGTTTTAAAAAACAAATAAACAAACCTTTGCTTTCTTAAATATCTTTGTATCTAAGGCATTCTTCGCTTTAGTTTAAAAAAGCGGGGGCGATCTTTCTTGATTTTAGGCTTCCTTCCTCCTTCCACTGATGGATGATACTCTGTAGAAAAAGGGAGATGAAAAGTGATACTAGTGGTGTCTTAGGATCAGCTGATTAGAACTGTTAGGGCTGTACCTCAGTTAGATTGCACATTTTAGGGTATGACCATCCTTGCGGGCTAGAGGCTCGCTTTAGTTGATATTCAGTGGTGATCAGCTGTGAGAGACCTGTTCTCTTACTAATTAACACACATAAGACTGAGGCAGACAACCAAATGCAGTTGGTGTTCTAGGAACTAGAATACTTACCTGCAAGGCCACATGATCAGTGTTTTTCTTCCAGTGGTCATATTGTGAGACCAAATTAAACTAGAATTCTACTTTAGTGTGCCTAGAGAGAAGGCAAAATCTGTATGATTTGGTAATGTTAATAAAAGTGCTCATTTTCAGGTTACTATGTTTCAGTTCATATTTAATAATCTTATATTTTGATTTCATAGTTTAATTCTCTTTGGTCAGTCTTTAATTTTCATATTTCCAGGTTCTTGGAGATGATTCATTGTAGTTCCCAAGTATTGACAATATTATTATTACTCTTTCTATAAAATAATTTTATGATCTACCCTCTTAAAAGAATTTTGTAAAAAATTATTACACAGAGAATGTACTCTACTCAGTTTTCTAAATTTTAATTTTTTGCCATATTCATCACAAATATTTACGTTTTCAAGAAGTAAAGTGTTCTAAGGGTCAGTGTATAGTCAAATGGCATCATTTGGGCCACAAGTCAGCCCCATATAAGGCATGTGGTTAATATCTATATTGACTTGAGAGACAACGGGGACAAAGAAGAAATGTTAGTTTTCCCTAAGGTTGTATGGTCATTGAGTAGCAAGAGTAGTCTTTGAATCTGCCAGATTTCAGTGAGTCTGAAGAAACCACTGACAGTAAAATGTGCAATTATCAATATTTTTAGCTGCTGCCAAGGAAGAAATGCTAACAATTTAACTGAGATGCATCAGTAACTATTTCAGAATTATTAATATTTATTTATTTATTTATTTGGCTGCATCAGTGTCTTAGTTGTGGCATGTGGGATCTTCTAGTTGCGGCATGCAAACTCTTAGTTGTGGCATGTGGGATCTAGTTCCCTGACCAGGGATCAAACCCGGGCCCCCTGCATTGGGAGTCTTAGCCGCTGGGCCACTAGGGAAGTCCCCAGAATTATTAAAATGTGAAAAAGTGTACACTTTAATAATTAAATACAACGGGTAATTCTTTTCATTGCTAGTCCTGTTTGCTTTCTATCCAATTTAAATAGTCCATTTCTTCACTTTTCTCCACATGAAGGGAGGAATGGAGTCACCACATCACTGTTTTCCTTTGGTTAGGACACTTTGGCAGATTCAGGGGAATTTTTTGTTTTACTATTTCTTAAAAAGTATGTTTATTTCCAAAAAAAAAAAGTGTTTCTAGCCTTTCCTGCTCTATTCCCTGTTACCACCACTAGGTGAAAAGTAGAACAAAGTAGAGAGTTTTGAGGGACTAAATATCAACTTAAGTGGATGGCTGATTTTGTAATGATATAAGGACAATTTTAAATAGGTGGAGGTGGTCTCATGGAGGTTAAATATTTTATTGGAGATTAATAAAATCTCACTTGTACTCTACTTAGATGCAATTGTATTTCTTTAAAAATATCATAAATTTAATTTATTCCTGTTGAAATATATCTATTATTAAACTCTTGTAAAAAATTTTTTTTGCAGCTCCTTCACCAGTGCAACCACCATTCTTCTCTGAATGTTCATTGGGGTATTATTCTCCGGCACCATCTGTTTCTTTGCCTCCACCACCTCAGGTTTCTGTAAGTGAGAATTGATAAGATTTCTACGAAAATTTTGTAGCCTTATGTCTTTTCTAATTTGTTTTGAAAAGCTGGCCTATAATTAATTGTTAGGTTTGAAGAGAGTGTAAAATCAAAATTGCTTATCAGAATTAATAGCTATGAAATCTGTGGAATAAACAGTTGATTAATTATTGGCAGACTATCCATTTGGTAGATTTTTTTCGTAGCTAATTTTTAATCTCATGTTGACTTTCTTTCAGTACTTAGTATGTTTCCTTCTTTCTTCTCTTTGTTCCTCTTTGTTCCTCAGAAAATGTATTCCAAAGCAGAGTAAGAATTATCTATTGTTTTGGATTTTTTTAGGGGGAATTGGGATTTAAGTGCATTAAGGTGCTTCTAGAAACTTTTTTCCTTTCTCCTCTTTTGATTAAATAGTTACTTATAATTTGAAAATTCAGTAAAAGAAAAGCATTGTCTATGCAAGTTAATTTCTTTTCCCTACCTTTTGAAAGAACTGCCAGTCCCTGTTAAAAAAAAAAAAAAGAAAGAAAAAAAAAAGGAAGTGGGGGATCACTAAGTAAAATTTCTGAAATTATTTCAGATGAGAGAACCTAGAGGTCACACTGGATCTCTCTTAGTAGGTTAGTGGGGACCTTGCCATTTCACAGTTCCTAGGTAGGTATCTGGTGTCCTCCTAGGAGGTTGAAGATGAGGGGAATATTAGAGCAGAGAGTGAGAGAGAAACATTTTTTCTTTCTTCCTTGAATTGTTTTATATGCCAAGGGAAATACTGGAAGGTCTTCGAAGCAAAAATATGTGCAAATTCAGGGATTTGGGTAAAATTGTCTTTATAGATAATCTCGAAGAAGCCGTTTCACAAGGATTTTATGAGGGTAGTGGTGACTCTTCTTTACAATTAATTCTTGAGATACTCTAGACTACTCCCACCCGGAATCCCTTTGGTTCCTAAGTTTTGATTTTTACTTAAGTGTCATATGTATCTGATTTTTTGTTATCTGTTTGTTTTCAGGTAGTCATCTAGGGAGATAGACACTGTAAAGTTTGATTTCTCTATCTTGCAGTTTATAAATTAAATGTTTCAAATATTGTTGATTTTTATTTTTTTGTAAAAATTATACTTTTTCATGGCTGAATATTGGATTTGGTTAGTTTTGAGATTTCCAGTATTCTTAGTTCACTTATGCTTACAGTAAAGTAATAACCTGTTTACCTTTTTCTAATTTAATGTTGCTCTAAAGATAAACACTTGGAATGGGTAAAATTTGCATAGTAATTATTATTTCTTTTTTTTTTAAAAAACAACTAGTCAATACCACCTTTGAGCCAGCCTTATGTGGAAGGCTTGTGTGTTTCTCTTGAACCTCTACCTCCTCTACCACCTTTACCACCTCTTCCACCTGAAGATCCAGAACAGCCTCCAAAACCACCTTTTGCAGATGAGGAAGAAGAGGAAGAAATGCTGCTTCGAGAAGAGCTACTTAAATCTCTAGCGAATAAAAGAGCTTTCAAGCCAGAGGTAATTTAGGTACCTGAACCTCTAGGTGGTGCTGTTGAGCTTAGTTTTAGGTAGCCCTACTTTTCTCTGCTAGTTTGGGATTCATTGGGCTTTTCAGTAAAGTGGGGATAAGTCTGATACTACTTTGCTCAAGACCTTTAAAGGTGACAGAAATTTCTTTTCATTTAAAATTACTTCATATCTGTCTCTTCCTTCTTTAGGAAACATCCAGTAATAGTGACCCACCTTCACCTCCAGTTCTGAACAATTCACAGCCTGTGCCAAGAAGCAATCTATCGATAGTCAGTATTAATACAGTATCTCAGCCTAGGATACAGAACCCAAAGTTTCACAGAGGACCTCGTCTTCCACGAACTGTGATCTCGGTAAAAACAAACAAAATAATTAGTCTTATTGTTATTTAAACAGCTTGTGAGAAATTTGTCTGCAGTTTTGCTGTCCTATTCCCTAACTCCTAGTTTATTATATACAAGCATATATGTATTATTTTTTATTTATTAATAGTGAAATGGGAGCAGCTTCTTCACTTAAAAACTGCTAGAGTTCATGATAATATTTTTTGGGAAGCATTATTTTCCTCAGAGTGGTATTTTTTGCCATTTCCTCAGTTTTTGTTCCATATAAATTGGTCCATTTAGATTTTCTGTCTAGTCAGTTTTAGTAAATTATATATATTTTTTATTTCTCCCATCTTTGCTCATAATTTTTCAATTAATGACTATACTATAATGGAAGAACTTATGATGTTTTTCAATGTTTATTAAGGAGATTGAAATGACAATTTATTTCTACCTTGTTTTCTAATGGGTTTAAAGTAAAATAAATGGAGCAGAGCCAAGTTGAAATCTTGCCTCTGTTCGGTAAACTTATCCTCCATATATAAGCACAAAAGCCAAAAAGTTTTGTTAATAATAATGTAGAATTATTAATTTTTTCTTTGGCTTTAAAAGGTTAATTTAGATTGCATTATGGTTCTTTATAGAAAGTTGGAGAAAATAAGACTTAATGAAGAAAATGATGATAGTATCTAGAGAGACTGAGAATATAATCAATAGAATATTTTTATGTTTTTGGATATAACCAGTATCTGTGGAGTGGGACAAAGTAAGTCAATTAATACAATATAAACAGGAGGAACCATAGACTGTCTGCTTGAAACCCATTATTTTTATGAATTTAAATTCATACAGATAAAGTGACTTGTTCAAGGCCATGAAGCTAATTGTGGTAGAGCCAAGAAAAGGATAGAGATACTTTTGTCATCAAGAGTAACAAATATACTGTCTTTGCAGCTTCCAAAGCATAAATCAGTGGTTGTAACCCTAAATGATTCCGATGATAGTGAATCTGATGGAGAGGCATCCAAGTCAACGAATAGTGTTTTTGGTGGATTGGAGTCCATGATTAAAGAAGCAAGACGAACTGCTGAGGTAAGTGCAGTAATGAAAGATGAAAAGATTTATTGACAATCATTAAAGTTTGTTTGTTTTTCCTGGAAATTAGACCTTAGAGGTTTAGATTTTTAATATATCGAATTATGGAAATATAAATAAGAATTACGGAAATTATAAATAATACAAATAAGTATTTGTATTATTAGGAGTTTATATAATGAAGTGTGTATAAATTTAGATAGGTTTAACTATTAAAAAACCCCTTTTATTTTTGTTTCCAGTTGACTGTCCCTTTTTTCAAAATAGTAAAATTGTGTGGATAGTTGTCCTCTGTACTAAGGAAATTTATTGTTTTGGAATTTTGTTATATTACCAGAAAATAATTTTTTTATCAAAGTGTATCACCTAAATACAACTTTTATCCCTATTCCTAATTGCAGCAGTTGCTTAGATATGAAACAGTTCAATTATTTTCAAACCATAAGTCTTGACTACTTGGATTGTACAATTAATTTGGTGGTTAACGGCCGGCATTGCGTTTTTTTAAACGGAATAGAAAATATGGATGGAGATATTTATTTATTTCTAAACATATAAATGTGTACTGGATAATGTAAAATATAGATCTTAGTGTGGGATTATAAAAGCTTTTGATCTGGTTGACTTCAAATATTTTCTAGCAAGCTTCAAAACCGAAAGTACCTCCAAAATCTGAAAAAGAAAATGATCCCATGCGAACACCTGAAGCTTTGCCTGAAGAAAAGAAGATTGAATATAGATTGTTAAAGGAAGAGATTGCCAAGTAAGTGGCATTTTATGTAATTAGCTTTAAAGGTGTGTACTATTTTCGGTGCTTAATCTGTATACAGTTTATTGGCATTGGGAAATGAAGATGATGATTTTTATCCAAGATGAAGAGTTAATGTTTTTAGAACTTGCACAGGATGGGGAGCCAGATGATCATATGTAAGCTTGAAGGCAGTGATGCACCGAGGTATAAACAGCTTAGAAAAAGATAAAAGCTGTTACAAAGGAGAACTACACTATCAGCTTTGAATGCCAACTTGGGTCATGCATATTGGTCATCATTGTTATTAGTCAATATGTTAGTCACTTAGTTAATATGTTTACTTTATTTTATGAAATAGAATACATCTTTAAAAAATAATTTCAGTTTATTTTTTGGTATAATTTATTAATCTTTATTGATTATTTTAGTCGTGAGAAGCAGCGTTTGATTAAATCAGATCAGCTGAAGACAAGTTCATCATCCCCAGCAAACTCTGATGTAGAAATTGATGGGATTGGCAGGATAGCAATGGTTACTAAGCAGGTTACAGATGCAGAAGCAAAACTTAAAAAACATAGGTGAGTCTCATTATCTGATTAAATACTGCATGTATCTAAGTGTTCCTATATTAGAGGGATATATTTTTGTGGTGTATGTCAATAATAAGTATACTGTGTGATTACTAATTCTTTCATACTTGATAGGCCTAGAGAAGGCTGTCATTTTGTTGAATTGTACATTTACGTGAAGTAATAGTATTAATGTTTAAATAAAAATATCAAGACTTCAAAAGAAAGTTTTCCCCTTCAGATTTATGTTTGGCTTAAAACCTCTGGCCTGTTTTTTAAAGACCTTTATTGGAAGCATATTTTTATTGTTAAAATTGGTAGACTTGATTGTTGGCCATAGTCATTACTTAGTCTGTTCAGTAAGACACATGGTCAAATATTGTGTTATTACAAAAAATATGATATGCAGTAACATTAAGATACCCTGATATTAGAGATCTGAAAAATGTTACTCATAGATGAAATATTGTGAAATATTGTGGTGACCATAAATCTCCAAAATTATCAACGAGAAATGGTACTGTGTATGTTTTAAAAGAAATGAAAATAAATTCATATAGATTCCATTTCTTTAATAACTTTTATAACAAATGAAAAGATTTTTAAAAATTCTTTGTCTTTCTATTCCCCATTCTCTTTATCACATATTCTCTGTTGTTATGATTCATTCTAGATGTCATGTGTCATGACTGTTTGAAATATGGTATCTTTCTGGGAAAGATTCTTGATTTTTTTTTATCACAATATTCAGAAGTTGAAAAGATGAAAATCTGTATCTGTAAATTTGCCTTTTTGTCCTGATTTTTACTTCTCAGTTCCAGTCTTTACATCTGTCTATTGTTTAAAAATTAGATGTCTTTTTCTCTCCTTTGCTTTGCTTTAGATAAAATGAGTTAGAGGTTTGTAAGTTAATTAAATGTGCTTGATTATGTTTATTAGATGTTTATTTGTGTGTTTATTAGGAGCATTATAAAGGAAACTAAATGGCGATTTTCTGTCTTAAGTCTTCATTTTTCTTTTTTTATTTGAGGTTTTTTTTATTTTTTATGTTTTTAAGTTTTTTTGGGGGGGTGTTGGGTCTTCATTGCTGCACGCGGGCTTTCTTTAGTTGTGGTGAGCGGGGCTATTCTTCATTGTGGCATGTGGGCTTCAGTAGTTGTGGCACACGGGCTTCAGTAGTTGTGGCTCATGGGCTCTATAGCGCAGGCTCAGTAGTTGTGGTGCACGGGCTTGGTTGCTCCACGGCCTTTGGGATCTTCCTGGACCAGAGCTTGAACCTGTGACCCCTGCATTGTCAGGCGGATTCTTAACCACTGCGCCACCAGGGAAGCCCTCTTAAGTCCTCATTTTTCAGGAGTTATTTAAGGCTACATTGAAGGTTACTATTAATAGCTTTTCAACTGTAATTCACATTACTCAGATGCATGTTTTGTTTTGTTTTTTAAAGATCAGACCCAGGGAATTCTCTGGTGGTCCAGTGGTTAGGACTCTGCGCTTTCATTGCTGAGGGCCTGGGTTCAGTATCTGGTCGGGGAACTAAGATCCCACAAGCTGCGTGGTGCTGCCAAAAAAAAAAAAACGACCAACCCATATTTGCTTTCATAGAATTTAACAGTGTCTATCTGAAAACTTATTTTATTCTTCTAAATATTTACCTCTGTGTATCATAAACATATTTTTAAAAATGAGCTATTACTTTGTAAGTTTTTTATTCTGATGGTGTCAGTCCACTAGTTTAGAAAAACGTTCATAAGACTTTTGTTATTTCCCAATTAGGATTCTCTTGATGAAAGATGAATCTGTTTTGAAGAATCTAGTACAGCAAGAAGCTAAGAAGAAAGAATCTGTTCGAAATGCTGAAACAAAAATTACAAAACTTACAGAGCAGCTTCAGGCAACAGAGAAAATTCTCAGTGTCAACAGAATGTTTTTGAAGAAGCTTCAGGAACAAGTAATGTTCTTTTGTTAAATTCAAATATTGTAGTCCCATGTTTACTACACATTTTTATGGGCCAAATTTTTAATAAAACCATAAACCAAAGCCATCAAAATGTGTAACCTATACATTGTTCTCCATTGAGATGTAATATTAACATATTTTTAACTTTCACTTGAATACCCCAAAGAAATTATGTTTAAGAAGGTATTTCCTCTCCTAAGATTTACATATTCGGAATTACCCTATATTTCAGATTCACAGAGTTCAACAACGTGTTACAGTTAAGAAAGCTTTGACTCTGAAGTATGGAGAAGAACTTGCTCGTGCAAAAGCAGTGGCTAGTAAAGAAATAGGAAAACGTAAACTGGAACAAGATCACCTTGGAGTAAGTTGTTTGTAGAAATATTTAATGTTTGAAAAGGAGAAGGTTTTAATTATTCTTTTGAGGGTAAGAGATGCATAAAAAGTTCAAGCTTTTCCCTGCAGATTCAAAGAGAATAAGATTAAAGTTTTGTTTTTAAATGGCACCCACATATTTGGAAACTTTTTTTTGTTTGTTTATTTTGACTTTGTTTGTTTGTTTGTTTTTTGTACCTCATAGATTAACTAGCAAATCTGTTGGAGGCTTTTGTAAAACTGTTTTATTCTCGTTATTGACTTAGTTTTATAATGTTGGCATTGTATTGTAGGGATAGCACAATTATCTTACCAAAAATTGTTTATAAAGTCATAGCAGTATAAAATATTGCTATCATTTTTCCCCCCAGCCTAACAAAATGATGAGACTGGACAATTCTCCAATATCAAGTCCAAGAAAGCATTCAGCAGAACTAATTGCTATGGAAAAAAGACGATTGCAAAAGCTAGAATATGAATATGCCCTGAAAATTCAGAAACTAAAAGAAGCCAGGGCCCTTAAAGCAAAGGAACAGCAAAATATTGGTCCACTTGTGGAAGAGGAACCTGAATTTTCTTTGCCTCAACCCTCACTTCACGATCTGACTCAAGATAAATTAAGTCTGGACACTGAGGAAAATGATGTTGATGATGAGATTTTGTCTGGGTCAAACAGAGAAAGAAGAAGATCCTTCTTAGAATCCAATTCTTTTACTAAACCTAACCTTAAGCACACTGATACACCTAACAAAGAATGTATAAACAAACCTACTAAGAATACAGTAGAAAAACCAGAACTTTTTCTAGGGTTAAAAATTGGTGAATTGCAGAAATTATATTCAAAAGCTGATAGCTTAAAACAACTGATTTTAAAAACTACCACAGGCATTACAGACAAGGTTTTGCGTGGTCAGGTAACTGAACATTTCATATTCTTTATAAAATCTAGAATTCACCCTAGCCTTTACTACCTTATGAAATTTCTGTTTTCTTTTGCAGGAGATTTCTGTGGATGTGGATTTCGTGACAGGACAGAGTAAAACAACAGAAGTGAAGCCATGTCCGTTTAGACCCTACCATAGTCCCCTTCTAGTTTTTAAGTCTTACAGGTATAGAAGAAAGATTCAGTAAACTTGAGGTTCAGGATTGCTCCTTGTTCTTAATGATACCTTAATCTGGAATGTGTGATGACCATGAAAAAAAAATTGAATCATGGCTGCTCAGAAATGAACTTGTCCTTTTAGGGAATATAAAAATTTAAGTGCCTTGTTGTCAAACTTGAACCAAACAGGAAGTAAGATTTAACTTACACTTGGGTTTACTAATTCTTATCAAATCCTAATTTCTGGCTACTGGTGAAATTGTGGAGAATTCTGAATTACTACATCTGTTAAGGATTTTAGGAAAAATAACTGGAGTCTTAGGAGAATTTAAAATTTTTGCTTTTTAATTTTATTGTTACTCTAAGGAATGCATTGGCTAGCTTTCCTAAAATTGATTTGACACTTTCAGATGATTAACTTTGGGAGGTTGTCTCTTTTTTTTTTAAAGACTCTTTAGAAGCTGTGAGACTATTGAATCGGTATGATTTAATCATAAAATCGTACAACACCTACCAGGTAGTATAGACTTCTTCTCTAGTTTTTGGTTGGCTGGTAATGTGTGGAAGAAATACCAGTGTTATACAGCATTTTATTATGTGGTAGGAAAATGCTACGTTTAGAATACAGGATATTTTTGTTCTTTGTTTTCTATTTCAGATATTTTATGTCTGGGTATAAAAGTAGTTTGTCCCTATGACTTGATATTCTGGTTGTTTTCTAGAGTTAATTTTGGTATTAAGTAATTAGATAAATAGTAAGCTCAAAGTATAGAAACTTTAATTGAGAAAGAAAAAATGAAAAAATTTTAAAATTTCTGAGGAATGTTTATGGAGCATCGTAATGTGCCTCTCTACCTCTCTTCTTAGATTTAGTCCATACTATCGAACCAAGGAAAAACTTCCCCTAAGCTCAGTATCATATAGTAATATGATCGAACCAGATCAGTGTTTCTGCCGTTTTGATTTAACAGGAACATGTAATGATGATGATTGTCAGTGGTGAGTAGTTTTTATTTGTTAACATTTTATAATTTAAAAGGCAGTCTTGGTTATGTAACTTTGATATATACATGATTATCTTTTCTGTGTTGTTATTTTATTTTAGGCAGCATACACAAGACTATACGCTTAGCCGAAAACAGCTATTCCAGGACATTCTGTCATATAATCTGTCTTTGATTGGTTGTTCAGAGACAAGCACTGATGAAGAAATTGCTGCTGCAGCAGGTTTTAAAGACCTCTTGTTTCCCAAGTGAAATTGAATTTAGGCAATTTAAAAGTTTTATATTCAGTTGTTGACATCTTTAAATAGCCATAATAATTCAATACGTTCATCTTTGACACTTTATCTAGATCTGCTCTGTCCAGTACAGTAGTCACTAGCCATGTGTTGCTATTTAAGTTAATTAAATAAAAATTTGCTTCCTCAGTCACACTAGCCACATTTCAGGTGCTCAGTAGGTACTATTGAGCTCAGTATTGGTAAGTGCTTACCAGTAAGACATTGCAGGTGTGAGACATTTCCATTATTGCAGACAGTTCTTTTGACGGAGCTCATCTAAATATTTCACTTTATTTAGAAGAATATGTTAATATAGTATAGAAATAATACCAATGATTTAAAAATAGACCCTATTTTTATTTACTATTTTCAAAAATAGAGGGGGATTAGAAGTTGAGGTGACTATAATTTCAGATTCTACAATGAAATAAAAAAGGACTTTATACACTTTGACACTGTAGAAAGCATAGATTACTGCCAGACATTGTGAATAAGTGTTGTTACGCTTTTTCCCAGATTGAGTGCCAAATATTAAACCTTAAACTACAAGTCTTTCGAAGTAGGGGAATTAGTGTTTGTTAAATTCAGTATTATCACAACTCAGAGTGATGGTAACATCACTGAATCTATTTAGTCATTCCTAATTAGGGACTTTAATTTTCACTTGCCTAGGTTGTTTTAGGAAATACTTTTTTTCAGTCCCAATTGGGGTGCATGATATGATAGGATTTGCTGTAGTAGTTAAGATAATGTAGACCCTGCCCTTTAGAAAGCCATAGGTGTTTTTGACTAGTACCTTTAATTTTTAAACTATTCTTTACTTCATACTCTTTAATTAGCCTCATCTCTGTAATCCGTGTTTTTTATACTTTTTATGAAGATAGCATTGCTCTAATTTCAGAAAAATATGTTGAGAAACTTTTTGGAGTAAACAAAGATCGAATGTCAATGGACCAGATGGCTGTTCTCCTTGTGAGCAATATCAATGAAAGTAAAGGCCATAGTGAGTATATGTATCTTTCTCTCACACAAAAGGACCTTAGAGTTTATGAGAACAAATTTTTTGGCATTATGTAGAAATATATGTATACCATGTCTGAATAACATGATAGAATAAATTTAGCTCTTTTTGAGTACCATTTGGGTATCCTTCAAAACTATAAAAGGCTAGTTCTGTTAACCAGCAGTCTTCTCCTGTCTACTTTAGCACCTCCATTTACAACCTACAAAGATAAAAGAAAGTGGAAGCCAAAGTTTTGGAGAAAACCTATTTCAGAGAATAATTTCAGTAGTGATGAGGAACAGTCTACAGGACCTATTAAGTATGGTAAGAAGGAATTTAAGATCCAGAATCATTAAATTGTGGTGTTACACTTTGCTAACACTTTGCTAATCTTTTGGTGTAATCTACTAGCCTTTTAAAAGTTTCTGTTTTTAAAAAAGTGATGCTGCTTGGCGTTTAAGGCAATTAGTTCAAGACTGTGCCTTATATTGCAGGATGTTTTGTTTTCACGACCCCTGCCCAGTAAATGCATGGATCACCCTTTAGTAAATGTGACAGCTTTAAATATTATTTGAGTGGGGAGAGGGGAGCAGTGCTGCTCCCATTTGAGAACTACTGCCTGGCCTGTGTCCTTCTTGAGAGCAGGAGTTCTATTTTATTTTATCTTTGAGTCTGTGTTTTCTGACATGCAGTAGGCTCACAGAATGAATGAATTAAATGAGTGAACAAAGTAATGTATAAATGAGTGCCTTATTGTCGAATACATCTTACATTATATTCTCAAGTTTGCATAATTTAATTGCCTACTATTGGTGGATTAGCAAATATGCTCTCCTGTACTTATTTACATTAACACTTTTTCTCTAATGTAGATGTAGTGGAATATGGAATAAATCATCTTCATAAATTATTATAATTCTCTTAAAACTTAATGAATGTGAATTATCAGTTGATGTCATTTACTCTTAGAGTAGAGAGGTCATACTTCTGGTTTGCCCAGCAGAGTCCTAGTTTATACCTGTCATCCTGGTGTAATTTTTATTAACATCCCTTTTTACTCTTAGAAGTTTCCTGGTTTGGACAGTAAACTATATGATTGCTCTACCTTAAAGCTATGAGCTTTAGATTTTTAGATTATTTTAAAGATAAGGCCAATCGTTTTTTCTTGGGTTTGTGGATTTAGAGAAATTGTGAAGCTAATGGTGCTTTTTCTTATAGTCTTCCAGACAGAGAACCGAATAAATGTTCCAGCTTTGGATACAGTTGTCACTCCAGATGATGTCAGATACTTTACAAATGAGACTGATGACATTGCTAATTTAGAAGCAAGTGTGCTTGAAAATCCTTCTCATGTACAACTTTGGCTCAAGCTTGCATACAAGTACCTGAATCAAAATGAGGGGTACGTCCCCTTCTATCTTTGTGTAAACTGTTGCACATATATATTTTTATGTTTGAAGTTTATTTCATCTCTGGTAATCAGGTTTCCTTGCTACTATCAATGGAGTCTTTGTTTTTTGACAAAGCCAAAAGCACTTAATTGTTTTAAAGCTATTAGAAAAAGTTTAAGATTAGATCTTGAGTTATGTGCATGGCTTAGTGTATGGGTAATAAATTAGCTACAGTTTTTAACTTAAGTAGGCTCTTATTTCAAAGCAGTGTCAGTTAAAACAGTAAATTCTGAGTGGTCCAAGAATTAATCATTGGATATTTTAATAAGTCAGGTAGTCATGGTCTCAATAAAATTGTGATAAAGTCACAGTGGAACAGGTTAAATTTCATGTTAGTTTTAATTTGGAGATTTCAAGCTTGTCTAAGAACCTCTAAATTCTGGTGAATTGACTTTTTTCTGTGTGTGGTGTTATGTTATGTGTGTTCAAATAAGATAAATAGTAATTTATCTCAAAAATGACAGCTCCTATTACATAATTGTGTTTTTTGACTCCTACTTGTTGATAGGATTGCCAGGAATAATCTCTTACTACCAGGAGTAATATTTATTACTGTAATTTTAGAATTACAATAGTAAGGTTTTTTTTTTTTTAAACAGGCTGCTCTGTCTTAAAACTTGGTATAAAAACGTTTTTAAGGTAGCACTGCAGAATGCTAATACATCGCACATACCTGAACATGGTGCTTATTTAACTTACCTGTGTGTCATTTTCATGTTGATAGGATAAGTTACAGTGTTTTCTTTTCTGACTCATTTACTGAGTGAAGGCCAAAAAACTGTACATTATTTTATGAATAGGATCATGAGAGACAGTTTTCTTCTCCAAGAGATAGCAAGCCCTTGACTGTTGAAAAGAACTATTACATTGAAAGCTTTGATTATTTTGTGCTGGTAGTAGCTGGCCTTGAGGGAGATTTGTTTAACTTTTCCCATTCCCAGACCAGTGTAAATCATAAAAGGTATTGCTGAATATGGACATAAAGTACATTTGAAGTTGATAATCTAGTGGTTTTATAACACTGTTTTTATCTGGTAAATGCGCATTGAACATCCACTTAAAAGGGAATTGTTGGGTCAGTGGGAAATCGGGACCTGTTTTTGATGGATGTGATTTAAAATCTTAATCTACCTCCCTTTGTCATTGGTGATTCTAGCTTCTTGGTAGGTTCTAATAGAAAATGGAATTAAAAAGTTGACTTATTAGAACTAGACTGATTTTAAAAGTATCTTCAAGCGTTAAAAAAAAATGGTCCTGCTTTTTCTTTCAAACATGTAGGCTATGTTCCGAGTCCTTGGATTCTGCTTTAAATGTTCTGGCTCGAGCTTTGGAAAACAACAAAGACAATCCAGAAA
This sequence comes from Mesoplodon bidens, assembly GCF_964165515.1. NCBI lineage: Eukaryota > Metazoa > Chordata > Mammalia > Artiodactyla > Ziphiidae > Mesoplodon > Mesoplodon bidens. The sequence continues at coordinate 29,119,997 of NC_138167.1, forward strand.
TTTGGTGTCATTACCTCAGATTGTTCTCAAAAAGAGGAACCAAGGAGGAGGTGCAGGAAATGTGTGAAACAGCTGTTGAATATGCTCCTGATTATCAAAGTTTTTGGACTGTGAGTAGAAAAGATAAAGTTGTGTGTGTGTTTGTGTGTGTTATCAATAATTCTTTAGGTCATCTTAAATATTGATGTGTAGGTTAATAGATCATATGTTTTGTCTGCATATAGATATAATAATAACCTTACTCTCACTGTTCAGTAACCTCAAAACCACTTCTCTGGGTCAGGATTAATTTAGACTAAACAAGACAGTATTTAGTGAAGAGGTGATTTTTGTTGTTGTTGTTTACTTTATTAGTAATGAGGAAACATAAACATTTTAAAACATTTTAGACTAACCTATTCTTAAGCAGTTTTGGTTTGGGCAAAGTTAAATGAATTTTTTGCTAAGCACCTGAAAATAATTAAAAAAATTTTTTTTCTTATGCTTATATAACATTTTCATGAAAGCCAGGAAATAATTTGGTATTTTTATTATATACCCTTGTTACTTATGGAAAAAACTTTATCTGTAAATCATACTAATATCGAACCTTGCTAAGTTTAAAAGATTTGGTGAAAAACTGGGTTTTTCCCCATTCTCTGAAAAAATGGGGTGTTTCTTACCCAGGCTTAAACTTAAAATTATGATTAATTCACTTATAAAATAAATATTCATTAATATGTGAACTTTTAACCAGCTGAACTCAGGAATTATTAGATTCAGATAAACTTTCATATAAACTGTTACTATCAGATCTGCCATTTACTTGCTAACTGAAATTCAGAACAGATAGATTTGGATAACATGGTATCCCTGAATGAAAGAACTCGCCACTTTCTTGCTCTCCTAACTCACTGAATAGATTTAGACAATGAAAAATGCTTGACTTTTAACCTGCAGCCTTGTACCAAAGTTAATGCTATTGATCACCACAAATTATAGGGTGTAATGTTTTTCCTTAAGTTGTTTGGTCTTTACTTTTTTTTTTTTTTTTTTTTTTTTTTTTTTGCGGTACGCGGGCCTCTCACTGCTATGGCCTCTCCTGTTGCGGAGCACAGGCTCCGGACGCGCAGGCTCAGCAGCCATGGCTCACGGGCCCAGCCGCTCCGCGGCATGTGGGATCTTCTCGGACCGGGGCACGAACCTGCGTCCCCTGCATCGGCAGGCGGACTCAACCACTGCGCCACCAGGGAAGCCCAGTTGTTTGGTCTTTAAAGGACCTCTTAATTTCTTTAAAAGATTAAATCTTTTAATTATTTTGTCACATATTTCTTATATGAATGCTATTCTCAAAATTTTTATACAGTCACACACCTGAGCAATTTAGATTGTATGTGATCATAAACGTGAGCTTTTGGAGATCCATCATGGTCTTGCTGCCACTTACTTATTCAAGGAAAGGAGACGTGAAATTGCTTTAGTGATAATTCTGAGAGTATATCTGTATTGTTTTAGTTTTCATCTGATTCCACTTTCCAACTTGTGGTAGAAGGGGAAATTTAGGTTATAGTACTGTACAATGGGTTTATACATATTTGTAATTATCCTTTTTATAGAAATTGAATTTTTAATATGTGATAGTTTCTTAATGAAATGTGAAAAATCTGTAGTTTTAGATTATTGTTATGAAGCAGGAGTAATCATATGAAATTCCTTTGGGCAGTTTCTGCACCTAGAAAGCACCTTTGAAGAAAAGGATTATGTATGTGAGAGAATGGTGGAGTTCCTGATGGGAGCAGCCAAGCGGGAAACATCAGATATTCTGTCCTTTCAGCTTTTAGAGGCTCTGTTGTTTAGAGTTCAGCTACACATATTTACTGGAAGATGCCAAAGTGCACTTGCAGTTTTACAGGTAAACATTTATTATAGCATTTAATGACATTCTGTAGAGAATTTTTTGAAGGTTTAAAATAGTACAGGTAGCATTGTTGAAAGATAAGGACACAGGCTTTAGATTTGAATCCTTGTTTGCCACTTACTGGTAAGTTGTGTGAATTTGGGTAAGTTTATAGCTGTTTCCTCCTTTGCTTATTTAGTAGGGATAATACCTTATTTAGAGTGTTTATGATGTTTAAATGAAAATAATATTTGCTGAGCACCCACCAGAATAAACTTCAGTATTCAAACCATAAGGGGAAAAAGTTAGTCCATAGTGAAAATCTTCTATATGGGTGTGGTGAGGTTTTTTATTTTTACTCTTTTCTCTTTATCTTACTAGATTTTGAGTATCAAGATACTTAAAATGTACAAATAAATTTAACTTTTTCATTAATTATGTCATAAACTTTAGCATAAAATAAAATAAAATAAAAATTATGGTAGTCTGGTATTGATATCTCTAAAGAGTTTTTCCATTAAAAAAATTGGTGAGTATCAGAATTTTGACTTAGGTATTTAAGAACCATGCCAAAGAAATAAAACACTTTTAATCTTCTTTGCCTTCACAGTTGAATCTTATTAGGAATATTTTTAAAAACACCTTCAGATTATTTTTCCATTTTACCTAGAATGCATTGAAATTGGCTAATGATGGAATAGTAGCTGAACACCTTAAAACAAGTGATCGATGTTTGGCATGGCTGGCCTACATACATCTTATTGAATTCAACGTTCTCCCTTCAAAATTTTATGATCCGTCTAATGCCAATCCTTCAAGAATTGTTAATATAGAACCATTTCTAATGCCGTGGCAAGCAGTTGAAGATGTAAAGACTAATCCTGACATGTTATTAGCAGTATTTGAAGGTAAGTATAAATGTTTATAAATTATTTAGAACATCAACTTATCGCTTATTATGATTCTTCAAAATTAAATGAAACAAATTTATGTATTGCAAGTTTTACATTTTATTATATAAATGCTTAAAAAATTAAGGATTGAATCAGATAAGATGAGCATTGGCATCTACGAAAGCCACGTTTTTCTGATTATGGCAAAGGATATCAGCTAAATATGTACATAATATAGCATATTTACATAGGTTTAATGAGTTGATTGAATCATAGAACCAGGTAAATTTTTGTAAAGCAATCTATCAAGGTGAAAGTTAAAAGATAATATCTTATTTTTTTCAAGTAATTAATATTTTCTCCATCAGTCAGTGAGTTTGATTCCTCTATGTACTAACCGAGGTATCTGCTTTGGAACATATATAAGATATAAAGCCTGTTCCCTTCTAATAAGAAGTATATAGCCTAGTCAGAAGATAAAATCTATACATCTGACATAATTAATAAACATATGAGGCCACATAACTGTCTATTAGTATATAGTCTAAATTCTGTGCTTAGAGAAGAGACTGGGATCTGTGATTTAGAGAATTACATGGTACAGGCCATAAACCTGAGGGAAGAGATTATTGCAGGTTGGCATGATCAAGTATGTCTTCATAGACAAATTAGGACTTGGAGCTGAAGTTTGAAGCTTGCCTATAATGTGACTGACATGGTGGGCCTCCTCCTCAAAGATGGGACTCTTGTCTTATTTTTATATTTCTCAAGGGCCTATAATGTCTAGCAGTGTATTGAGCACGTAGTAAATGTTCATTGAATAAACTAAGGAAGAAAGGAAGTAAAAGGCTGTTCCTATTAGGGGAGCTAAATAAACAAAAAGCAACAAGTAGATAGGAATTGGTGCAATGGATTTAAAGGGAGATTAGAAGAAGGGAGAGTCCTTATCAAAGTGAGACTTTTTGTGCTGGAGAACAGTAGGAATTAAGCTTGATAAGTGGAAATGATACCAGATTTTCAAGAACTTTTAAGTATGGTAGGCTTGATGGCAATAGAAATTCTTTAAGAAAGAAAGAATATGCTGGAGAGAAATGATACCAAAGGTAGGAAAACCAACCAGAAGCTGACAGCCATAACTGAGGCATTAAAAAAAGTAACCTGGGAAAGAGAGAGTATTTATTGGAGACATTTTAAGTTACCATATAGAGATTAGGGACAGATTAAATGTCAGGGAAGAAGAGAAAAAATAGTCAAAGATGATTTCAGGGTTTTGAGACCAGGAAAAGGGAAGGGTACTAATAGAAAACTGGTGAATTGGGAAGACTGATTTTGGTAGTAGGAGTGGTATTTGTGAATGATAATTGGTCATCCAAGTGGAAATGCTTGTTGGCAGAAGGAAATAAGGAAGTGCACCTTAAATGGACAATTATGGATAGAGAAATGGATTTGAAAGTTATCAACATAGAAATTTTTGTATTATATAGTGCTTTACAGTTTTTAATATGCACTCCCAGTAAGTTATTCACCAGCTGAAGCTATGAGATACTTTCTTTGAGGAAATGGAGATTTTAAAGTATAGCAGTAAGGGGTAAAAGGGAGAATTGAGTCAGTGAATGAGACCAAGAGAAAATATAAACAATTTCTTGGAAGCAGAGGCAAGAAGAAATTAAAAAGAAGAGGAAGAACATTATCAAATGCTAATCAGATAAAATGAATGTAGAGATAGATTTGTTTAGATAGGATCCTTATAAGTGAACTTCAAAAGTGCTGTTTCAGAATGGCATTCATTTTTAAACTCAGCAGTTCTGGGAAGTCATACCACCTTGGGCAAGGAGGAAATGGTGACAGTTGTGCAAAGTGAAACAGTGGAGGACTTTTCTCTAAGAAGTAGCAAGATCGAGTAAAGGACTCTTTACAAAGGGAAAGTGTTTGAAGGAGTAAGGAAAAGATCTAGTTTAGGGGGAGATGTTTAAATGGCTGTCGTTCAGCAGAGCAAGGCCTCTTGAAGTGGGTCGGAGAAAGATGAAAAGATAATTCATTCTTTAATTTCTTTGACATAATTTTTCAGGAATTTAGTATAAATGCAAAGATTCAAGAGCTCATATTGGGTGTTTTATTCTTAACAGGAAAGTGAGGGTGAAAGATTCAATTTTAGGAATTTGGAGATATCTGAAATACCTCCTTTGGGTGAAAACCAGGAGTTTAGTAAAGGTGAATAAGATATAGTCAAACAAAAGAATAGGCTACCTTAGAGTTTAAATAACACAGTCACATAATTCATTTTATGTTTGATTCATGTTATTGTGGTGTTTTTGGATAGATGCGGTGAAAGCTTGCACAGATGAGAGCCTTACTGTTGAGGAAAGAGTAGAGGCTTGTGTTCCACTTTACACAAACATGATTGTTCTGTACCAGCTTCTTGAGAGGTAAAACTTAATTGACAAGCAGTTAACCTCATATTAAAAATTGATTTTTTCATGTGTTTAAATGTGTGTTTTTCTTCTTAAGGTATGAGGCTGCGGTGAAGCTTTGTAAATATTTATTGGAATCATGTCCCATGAACTGCCAGTTGTTGGAATCCCTTGTTGCTTTATATTTGGAAACAAATCAGCACGACAAAGCTAGGACAGTGTGGCTTACTGCATTTGAAAAAAATCTTCAGAATGCAGAGGTTTTTTATCATACGTGCAAATTCTTCATCTCGCAGGTAAAAAAAAAGACTCATAATTATTTTTTTTTCATAATTCTTAAATATGATATTTTTATGTTTCACATTTATTCATCCTTTAAGATGTTTCAGGCATCAGCCTCTCCAGGATGCTTTTACTGATCCTTTTTTGCCCTTTGCAATACTGTTAGGTATTCCTTCTCTTTCTGCCATAATGCATAGTTCTACCACTGCACTTAATTACATTACATTGTAATTTTGCTTATAGCTACTTTGTATACTATTCTAAGAACTCCTAGATGGCAGGGACCATGTCTTATTCTGATTTAGAGCTCCCCTACCCCCAACACCTAGCACAGTGCCAAACATGTAAATAGAGCTTAATGGCTAATTGGTGAAATTGGTGAGTGAAACTTGAGCTTGTGGTATATTGGGTGTTAAACTGTTTAATGTTTAGTTCAATTTGGAGATCAGAATACAAAAGTCATCTCTACCTCCACCTACTCAAAAAAACCTAATCTAATCAGTGGTTGGGAGGGCGGTGGGGGGTGCCTTTTCCTTCCTTGAAAGATTTTAATTAAACATTGTAAGCCTAATGTGTATCCCTCCTCTCTGTTTTAAAAATAGAATCGAGGAGATAATCTTCTTCCATTTTTGCGGAAATTTATCGCATCCTTCTTTAAACCTGGGTTTGAGAAGTATAGTAACTTGGATCTGTTTCGGTAAGTTTGTAGAACTCTTGATTTGTAGAGGAATGAGAAATAGTGTAGCTCAGTGGAAAGATTACCAATTTCTTGGTGGATTGATTATATTTTAGACTGATTTTTTTTTTTAAGACACTTAAATACCCTCTTACAGAATTGTTATAAGGGCAGTAGAATTTAATAAAAATGGACACAAGATGTAAAATGTTTTGCATTCTTTGGATTAAGAACACTAAATTTATGTTAACACCATGGTGATTCATGCTTCTTTTAATTACTGCCATTGTTAATTTTAGCAGTTAATACTGTAGCAACAAATTATCCTGAGACAATCTCAGTGATTTTCGAAAAAATGAGTTTTAATTTATTGGATTGGTGATTTTAAAGTGAATGTAAATAATATGCCTTTTAAAAAAAAGATTCTGAAGAGAACTGCTTTAACTTCTGAAAGGTTGTTGAGTAAGAAACTTTGGAGAATTCTATTCTCAACCATCACTTTCTCAGTAGCTTATATAGAGTTCTGTATTTACTACCTTTATTTGTTCCCTGTGAGTTCTTGTTCTAACAACAATAAGAGGCCACAGAAGATCGTAAAGAGTGAGGTTTTTTCGGAGGCTTTTAAAGTTCTCTTTCCTTCTTCCTCCTCATCTCTCTGTAGGGATCAGCGAACTTTTTTCCTTAAGGGCCAGGTAGTAAATATTTTAGGCTTGCAAGCCATATGGCCTGTCACTACTAGTCAACCTTGCTTTTGTAGCAAGAAAGCAGCCATAGACAGTATATTAATGAATAGGCATGGCTGTGTTCCAATAAAAGTTTATTTATGAAGATAGGTGTAGTTTGCTGATCCTAAGTAAAACAGCATCAAAAGGAAAATACTTGTCATGACATACTTCTTTATTGTATTTTAGGAAGAACTGAGAGAAGAAAGGTCTAAGCTGGATATCTCCTTAAAAAATATTCTTGTGGAAAATACTAAGTGAAGATAGAGTCTTGGATTTATATTTGCAAGTCTAATGCTTGCATACATTTTTCTCTTCTTAGGTGCTCCCTCCTTGCACCCACCCACAGTATAGCAGTGTTATATAAAAACATATTTTCAAAAATAACCCACATTTTGTTAAGTCAGTGGTCTATCCACCCTAGAATATTTTGTGAACATGGCAGTTTTATTTGAGATTTGGCAAAAAGTTTGGGTCACCATTCTTTACCAGACTTGAGTCTTTACATCTGTCCTCTTATGGTAGGTAGACAGTTTATTGACATAGTGATTTTAGTACTCTTCCTGAAAGTCTTTCTGCTTTGCTACATATAGATTAACATCTTATAATTAATTACAAGAGAATAATTTAAAAAGCAAATTAATAGAGAAAAATTAAACTGTTGTATGAGAAATTTAGAGATTGTTTAGCTTCCCCATGCTGACTTTCTCCCTGTTTAAATTAGATTGCTTTAACATCTCAGACTTAAGCACAGGATAAATTCAAGGCTGAACCAGACTTTTAAAGATTTGCTGGTTCTGATCTTCCCTTCAGCATGGAGGTAATTGTTTTAGCTTTGAAGAAGATGCTGCCAGTTTGTGCCATGGTCAAAGATCTTCAGATCTTCTTGATGTCAGCTTAATGAAGCAGAATAAATAAGTGACAATAAAAATGTGAAAGTGGGCTACCTCCAAATAATCTTCTCATTATTTGCTAAGTCATCTTGCTTTATTAATTTTTTTGTGTAAAGTTATAATTCATAATTCACCAAGAATTATGAGGAAAAGGTATCCTGTGCTTAGTTTATTTAGACAATTTGAAGTCCTTATTTACAGAGTATGCATTTCTATTAACTTAGGAAATCTTTGAGTCAAATATTAAGAGAATGGCAGTAAGTGAGAGAGTTTTCAGCATTGCCATACTTAACTTGGTATTGATAGAAATTTTTTAAATTTTAAAATAAAAGAGCTGAAGCTCATTAATAGGAGAAGTCAGTGCTCTTAATAAGTTCAAAATACTTTTTTATTTCATGAGTAGAAATTGTAAAGCAAAGTATGTAGAACTGTAATATTTATTTAGAATTAGAGTCTGTCATTTCTCTTTCTATATAACATTTAGTATAAATTTTATACTGGAAAAATTTTTTTAATTTAATTAATTAATTTATTCATTCATTTATTTATGACTGTGTTGGCTCTTCGTTTCTGTGTGAGGGCTTTCTCTAGTTGCGGCAAGCGGGGGCCACTCCTCATCGCGGTGCGCGGGCCTCTCACTATCGCGGCCTCTCGTTGTGGAGCACAGGCTCCAGACGCGCAGGTCTGAGTATTTGTGGCTCACGGGGCCAGTTGCTCCGCGGCATGTGGGATCCTCCTAGACCAGGGCTCGAACCTGTGTCCCCTGCATTGGCAGGCAGACTCTCAACCACTGCGCCACCAGGGAAGCCCTCTATACTGGAAAATTTTATGTGTAAAATTTAGTATAAATACAGACAGAAAGATCTATATGGAGTAATTTTCGTGTGTTTCAAATCAATTTGAAGACTAGTAGATAACCATAAAAGTTAACTTGGGGATTTCATTCACCTTACTGAAGTTGGCGTAGGGATAGTCTTACATAGATTAGATTTAAAGTTATCTCTTCTTACTTACTGCAGTTTTCAGTTGAGAAAAGTCAATATTCTTAGAAGTTAAGTGATTAACTCATGGTAACACAGCTAGTTACGGCCAAGTCGGGATGATAATCTGCCTTCTAGAAGTAGCATTTCTTCCCTTTCTTACAGCCCCCAGCAGACAACCTCCCCCACCCCAGCCGCCATACAGCCTCTCTAATCCATTAAAACTTAGTTCCTTGAAATAATTGCTGAATTCACTGTGAACAGTTATACTAGGTTGTCATTTTCAAAAATCAACGTATTTCCCTTAAAAACATTGTTCCTGAAGATGCTGGTAATGTTATACACACAGATTCAAATATATTGGGAAACCTGAATTACCAAAGTAAAATAGATTTTTTTTACTGATTGGCTTCTTAGAGCCTTTAATATCCTAATATGTGTTGTGGCTTTTTAAGAGGGGGCTTTAATTTGCGGTATTTCTCAATCTTATTTGATCATAGACCTCTTTTTGACAAGTGCCTTATGGGCCAATATGTTGTAGAATATGCTTTTATATCATGTCTAAAATTAAATGTAGAGTGGTATTTGTGTGTATGTGAGGGAGAAATTGTTTTCAGATATCAAGTTTTATAAAGAATTTTTTTTTTCAAGGAAGTACAGATTTTGTGGGAAAATTTTAGATACTTGGTAGTCTCGTTTGTTCTCTGTTTTTAATTAAGTTTCATTAGATGATTATGGTGGTTTGTTTAATTTGGGCTATAAAATTTTAAAAATTCATTTTAGAAGAGTTATTCAGTAGGTATAAGATAATAAATATATGATGCTAGAGATGTGACCAAAGCGGTATCATATACACATGAAAATAAAGTCTCATTACCGTATAAAAATATTTCAAGGAAGTTTTAGTTGAAACAGGATCTTTTTTAAAAAAAGCATTAGTAATCCATGTGTACATAGGCATAATTTCAAACATTTTTTTCCTCAGGTATCTCTTAAATATCCCAGGACCACTTGATATTCCAGCCCGTTTATGTAAAGAAAATTTTGATGATGAAATGTTTAACCACCAAGTTCCTTATTTGTGGCTGATATACTGGTGAGACATTATCTACTGTGGAGAGAAATGTTGCATACTAGGCTTGCATTTGTTATTTATTACTGAATTACACTGTGTTAAAATTAACCTGTTGCTAAAGTCATTGAAGCGAAATTTAAGGGATGCTAAGGTTTATACGTTACTAAAAAAAGAAAGATCAAAAAAAGGATTCTATTGTAATAATATCTCTAATGTTTATACTTTGTCATTCCTTTATCTGATCGAATTGAGCTGTAGCCATACAATGTTTTCCTTCATTTTTTTAAACAGCCTTTGTCATCCTCTTCAATCAAGTATTAAAGAGACAGTGGAGGCATATGAGGCAGCGTTAGGGGTGGCCATGAACTCTGATATAGTGCAGAAGATTTGGCTGGAGTAAGTTTAATTCCTCTTAATAAGAATGGGATTTGAAATAAGGGGATATGGTTGGGGAAGGGGTGATGAGCTTTCTTGTTAGGGAACTACTGGCTTAATTATTCTAAATTATGATGTTTTTCTTTTGGCAGTTATCTTGTCTTTGCCAATAATAGAGCTGCTGGATCCAGAAACAAAGTCCAGGAATTCAGATTTTTTACTGATTTAGTGAATAGATGTTTGGTTACAGTCCCTGCCCGATACCCCATTCCTTTTAGCAGTGCTGATTATTGGTCCAACTATGAATTTCATAATAGGGTAAGAATTTAAAACTTATTTTCTTTAGATATTTATACAAAAGTAGGGGACTTAAATGATAGCAAAACTCCTGTTTAATATCGAGAGATTTTCCTAGGACCACTTTACTAGCATTTACTGTTGTTCTTGACCATGTTTTCTATTTATCTCTTCAAAATCTAGGCACAGAGCCCTTTAAAGTTCAGTTAAGATAAAATGTGCATATTGATTATCTTCTATTTAAGAAAATTTAGCATTGAAGCAAAAGTGAAGACATGTTAAGGTTTAATACATATTAAAGAAGAGAGATCAAAAGAAGTAATTGTAATAATGTCAGTAATGTTTTGCTTGAGTAATTGGACATTTTACTGAATGAAAAATTCCATAACTTCAAAATAAGTAAGAATGTGCTTACATGTTGTAGCTGCTCTTTTTATCAGTATTTTGTCAAGCAGATATAGCTATTCATAGGACATAAGAAAGCTGAAATCAGATGCTGTTTGGAATTTTAAGAGTAGAATCTGGATAGTGATATATTTATAAGGTCATCTTCTTACAGGCAGTGAAGCAAAGGGTTTTTAAAAAATTGGTTTATTTTCAGAGACCCCTTTTATTCAGTGCATGTAAGCTAAAAGCTCCTACTAAAGCTCAGTATAGACAAAAACATCTCTGTGTTTTATTTATTTATTTTTTTGGTGGGGTGGTTTTGTTGTTACCGGGATAACCAATTATTATGCTTTGTACTTCTATGCCATTCTTTATCCCAGGATCTCAAACCACTTTATGGACATTAAGTCATTTACACACGGGCATTCCATGAGCAAGATGTGGCAGGTATTATTAGCCCTATGACTTGCCCAGCTATACAGCAAGTAAAGGTAGACTCAGGAATGAAAACCCGGACTCCTGGCTTCTTGTCAGTGTTCTCAGTCTATGGCTCTCATCACTAGACCATATTTCCTAATTCATATTTGGAAAGTCACTAATATAATTAATGGCAGGAACTATAACTCACAGCATCATACATTGTTATAATTTATACCTTCATGTCTTAAAGACCATTTTGGTTTTCTCATTAAAACACATAGGTAACTGGATTTCACATTTTGTTGTATTCCTTTCCCCACCTCCCCAACCTTCACAGGTTATTTTCTTTTATTTGAGCTGTATTCCAAAGACCCAGCATTCCAAAACCTTGGAACGGTTTTGCTCAATTATGCCAACTAATTCTGGACTTGCACTGAGGTAAGAAAAAATAAAATTCTCAGCTCAATTGTATAGGCTCTTCATATAAAATTATTCTTGAAAACTTGCTAATAGTCTGCTCTTTGGCTATTGCCTCATTTCCACTTTAATTTCAAAGCTGTTAAGCAATATGTAACTATTCGTGTAAAAGTCAATGTGGAGATCTAGTCACTTCAGAAAACTGCAGATTATAAGGGGGCATATAATTCAAGTAAAGTTCACCCGTGTCCCCTAAGCACATACCATCTGTCTGTAGTACATGCATTATAAGCACAGAGCATGTTTTATGCAGCAAAGGAATATTACTTAAGAGGTTTTTAAGTGTTAAAGAGATAAGCAGCCACCCATGTATATTTTGGTTACTATGACTTTTTTTTTTTTTTGGCTGCGTTGGGTCTTTGCTGCTGCATGCGGGCTTTCCCTAGTTGCGGCGAGCGGGGGCTATTCTTCATTTCGGTGCGTGGGCTTCTCATTGCGGTGACTTCTCTTGTTTCCGAGTACAGGCTCTATGCGCGTGGGCTTCAGTAGTTGCGACACGCAGGCTCAGTAGTTGTGGCTTGTGGGCTCTTGAGCGCAGGCTCAACAGTTGTGGCGCACGGGCTTAGTTGCTCCGCGGCATGTGGGATCTCCCTGGACCAGGGCTCGAACCCGTGTCCCCTGCATTGGCAGGCGGATTCTTAACCACTGTGCCACCAGGGAAGTCCCGACTTTTTTTTTTTAAATTAATTAATTTTATTTTTTATTTATTCTTGGCTGCATTGGGTCGTCACTGCTGTGTGTGGGATTTCTCTAGTTGCGGCGAGCAGGGACTACTCCTTGTGGTTTGCGGGCTTCTCATTGCAGTGGCTTCTCTTGTTGCAGAGTATGGGCTCTAGGCCTGCGGGCTTCAGTAGTTGTGGCACGTGGGCTTCAGTAGTTGTGGCACGTGGGCTTCAGTAGTTGTGGCACGTGGGCTCAGTAGTTGTGCCTCACGGGCTCTAGAGCGCAGGCTCAGTAGCTATGGCGCGTGGGATTAGTTGCTCCGCGGCATGTGGGATCTTCCCGGACAAGGGCTCGAACCCGTTTCCCCTGCATTGGCAGGCGCCACTAGGGAAGTCCTACTATGACTTCTTTTCATATACGTCAGTCATTCTCAAATATTAGCATGCATCAGAATCTCCTGGGATAGTTATTTAAAATGCAGATTCCTGAGCTAGAGCCCTCAAACTACATTTGGGAAACACTTATCCAGGCATTTCATACGTTGAATTAGAATATTTTTTTTAGAGCATTTCTTTGTAGTTTTTCTGCTCTGATAGAGTAAAACCCATTTCAACCTTCAGGAATTGTGCTTTTTGATTCAAAAAGGTACACTGCATACTAAAGCTTTGGCTTCTACTTGTGCTGTCATTTCCACTGCATCAGTTGTGTCTTACGTTTCTAAGCTTGTTTTATGGATTATAAGGTGCTTAAAATAGTTATCAGATATTCCTTTGTGTTCTAGAGCATTTACATTCCACTTAGCATGTATGTAGGAAAATGATATAAGAGACTGAAAAAAATTCAAAGGCCTAAGAATGTGATAAGAGTAACAAAATAATGCCATAGCGTTTTATAATAAAAATTTTTAGTAAGCATGCTAATCTGCCAAAGTTAATTATAGAAATTTGTATTATAAAACATCACCTTTGATAAAACATGTGAAATAGAAAATGTGCTGATGTTTTGAGTAGTTTCTATAATGATAGGCATTTTGGAATATAGGTAGTTTAATTGTTGGTTTTGTTGGTAAAGTTCCACTTTTGATACTTCTTATTTCCTTAAGGTCATCCTTGTCCTTTTTTTTTCAGAATAGAGAACTTAATAATTAGTCACTGTACTTACTACATTTTAGCTCAAGAAACATTCACAATTAAGTATACTGTGTTTAATAAAGAAAGAAAAATACCAAGAAATTGCACTAATATATCAATTCATTATTTTAGAACATTTACGGGGAGGGGGAATGTGGAGTGTAATTTGGAGAGAATGCTTTAGTATCCTATAAGAATACGTCAGCCTTATTTTAGTTTGTTGAAGATGGTACTGGTCTTGACTGGACCTTTTGCTAGTTTGCATGTTTCTTTCCCAGGGTAATTTTTGTAAGAGGCATTCTACAAATACCTGCTGAATAGTCTTGATAGAATTTAACTGACCAAAAATTATGCTTCATCGAACATTCTGCTCATAGAGCTCATTTGGAGTTCCCTATACTTGCAATGCTTTTGTTCATTTTCCTGAATGTACTTTACAGGCTACTTCAACATGAATGGGAAGAAAGCAATGTTCAGATTCTGAAACTTCAAGCCAAGATGTTTACATATAATATCCCAACATGCCTGGCCACCTGGAAAATGTAATGCAACAATCATGTACATGTTTTTATAGCTATTGCTTTTATTTATAAGGTTTGCTCCAGACAGGTAAATCTGAAATGACATCTATTGTTTCCCCCTGGAGAGATCTCTCTTCTAATTTAGATTTGTTTTTGGCACTTGCTGAGGTTTTATACCAAGAGTGAAGGAGTGCTCATTAACAATTGCCTCTAAAAGTAAAATGGATAGTTTTAATTTTCCTTGAAGGAGAACATATAGATAACAATACTGTTATCAAACAAACAGATCTGCTATACACATATTAAGACTATCTCTTTTGAAATGCGGGGTTTTCCCCTATTATAATCTGATGTCTTCTTTCTTTTAAAGGTGTCAGTGCCAAGTATTTTTTTTTACTAGTAATTATGAATATTTTTCATGAACGTTATTTATGTTCAAAACACTGGCCTGCTTTATTATTGTAAAGTTGATAAAAATTGTTGAATTTTTCTTTTCACTATAGGTTACCCTCCTTGGAAATTTAGCCTGTTACTTTCAGGAAGTTTTGTACTCAGATTCCCACAGTCAGTATTCTGCCAGTGGTAGTATCTCATTTTGTTCAAAGATATATAAATTTTTCTTTTCCCTTTTCTATATTCCTTTTTTTTTTTTTTTCCTTAGAGCCATTGCTGCTGAGATTGTTCTAAAGGGGCAAAGAGAGGTAAGCCATGATTGACTATCAGATGGGTTGCTTTTTTTTTTTTTTGAATAGCTATTCTGCCCTTTTTGTTGACTTCTCAATTTAAAAGGATTAAAGCATAGAAGTTAACATCCTAAGAACTCTAAATGTTTGAAAACTCCAAAATCCAGCATAACCATGTTGTCTTGAATGTTGTTGTACCATTCAAATAGTTAGGATTATGAAGGTGTTTTCCACCACATTTCCTGATGGAATTGTATATATATCTATCTTATAGGTCCACCGTTTATATCAGAGAGCCTTACAGAAGTTACCTCTTTGTGCATCACTGTGGAAAGATGTAATGCTTTTTATCTTTTATTTCATCTTGAAGTTTTCCTATAAATTTTCTGCATGTGCCATATCCATTGATGTGGTAATGCTCAAAATCTAGCTAAGTCTTACTTCTATGCTTCCCTGTCTTTTACAGCAACTCTTGTTTGAAGCATCAGAAGGAGGTAAAACTGATAACCTGAGAAAACTAGTTTCCAAGTGCCAAGAGATTGGAGTCAGCCTAAATGAGCTCTTAAATTTAAACAGTTACAAAACAGAAAGCAAGAATCACTGAACACTGGGTGCAGTCAGTTCTAAGTCCTTATAATTATTGCCAAAAATTATTTGAATGATCCTTCAAGATTAGGCTGATCCCTGGCTAAGGTCTGTGTAAGGCAGACAAGCATTACTGATTATATCAAGTCCCCTACAATATCCTATCCTCAAAACCGGAAGCAATGAACATGACCCTCTTCGCTTGGATAAATGAACTTCCTGTTTGGCCTGCTTCTAGGCCCTGCCAGATTCTCATAACATCATGTACGTAAGTATAGTTCCTCAAAGTGACTGACATTTATTTTCATTTTGCTTTGTTTTTGTTTTTATTTTTTACTTTTCCCCCTTCCTTTATGTTGTGCTATTCCTGATTCACTTGACACTCTCTGATGCCTGAGAGATTCTTGTTTGGGATTTAATTTCCAGGGCTGTGTTTACAGTAAAAAGCCGGCAGTCCCTTTTAGTTTTTCCTCTTTAAACCTTTTGAGATTCTTCATTTCAGGATTTAAAACTTAAGCAGTCCATCTTAAGGAAAGTGTAACTGCCATGGCCACAAGTCTGCTAGTTGCACTTGAATGCTCTAACAGGGTTGTTTATTGCCCTTTCTACGTTCTGGACTCCTTGCCGAGACTGTTTAACTTGAAGATTAAAGAAACTATTGCAAATGCCAGTGCATCAGAACCTAAGAGTGGTCAAATATTATGTGCAATTTTTTTTGTAAAGAAATTTTAATTTATAATAAAGTTTAACAGTTTAAAGAACAGTTAATATTTGAACTGCTTTGTATTGCAATACTACTTTGTAGTATTAAAATTGTTTATAAAATATTTTTAATATAAGTTAACTTTTTGAAAAATGTTGCTGTCTTTATTCACTTTTCACATTCCGGTGGGAAAGGGTTGAAGTAGGAGATATGGATATTCACTATAACTATATCAGTACTTTTTACTTCGAACTGCTTTCCCATAAAAACATTCCAGTGTCTTTTTAAATTCACGAGAAGATGGGTCCTGTTCTGTTTTGAGGACAATGAACAGATGGGCTTGCACTATCATTAAATTCCTTGTTCTTACGACCACGGTGTTTAGAAAGTATCTCCCAACTATAGTTTGAATGATTTGCTTAGCGACATGCGGTCTTACATTGAATATCAATATGACCAAATGTAAAGGTGACTTTGTTTTTGTTTTGCTTTGTTTTGTTTTGTTTTCAGTCTGTAGTGGGTTATTTGCGCTTGGTAGAAAAATTGTTAATGACACACACACTGCCACAAATCTGGTCTTACAGCTACAATGCAATGTAATTGTTGAAGACAGAGCAACAGCCCCATGAAATACTAGGCAAATTTGTACATCTGTACATTTTTATAATGCTTAGTTAAAATAAAGCCATGTTTTGATGCTCTACTAATGTGCCTACCAGACATGTGCATATTTGGCTAGTAAGTGCTGTTTGGTGAGGTCAAGAACAGAACCCATTTGTCTAGGGTCTTTCATTAAACCAAAAAGAGGCTGTATGGTTTTTATCTAAAACCAAAGAAACTTGGGTGGAAGATAGTAATCCCAGAGGGGTATTCCTCCATTGTATGCATTTAATTATTCAACCTTGAAAGCTTTTCCTTCCCTGATTATTTGAAAACCACTGTTAGGTGATTGGAAAAATATTTCCAGTCTGTCTCCCCATAGTGTAATATTTTTGGTATTAATTGAAATGTCTCAGTAGTTTTTTGGAGACTGCTGAATTTTGAACTTTTGTAAATTCTAAAACCTACCATTTGTTGCATTAACAATTCCATCAGCAGTAACGTTTGTCTCTTTTTAAAAAAAAGAATGCAACTGCAAGATCCAGCCATGCAGGCTGTACATTGTAACAACTCCAGAGGTCCCAGTTCACATGCTCACAGTCATGCAGGCAGAGGCCTTAGCATATGTTAAGCAGCTGTTTCCTTTTTGATCAGTTGTCGTATTGCTACTTAAAATCATGAAGCTATCTTATAGAAATTATATTGCCTTAGAGATAATGTCACCTTTTCTTCCTGTCATTTTACAGACTCACTTTAACCTCCACAAAAGAATAGCAAGCACTGCTTACGAGTGAGGTATATGTTCCTGTCATCCTTCCATATTCACTTTTACTTTCTTTTTAATGAAGTACTTTGAACAAGTAATAATTAGAATATTAGAACTTGGGGTGAAAGTTGATAGTTATTGTAGTAACATGAATATAATATTTAACATTATGACTAAAGTCTTTCTTTGGGCAAAGAAATGTTATACAGTGAGAAAAGATTGGTCATTGAGAACTTCAGTTCCTTAAACTCTCCCACTCCTGTGGGGGGGAAAACACAAAAGAGGCATTTTAGGCTATGGGGTTTTATCTCCAATAAAGGAAGTGGTGTGGCAGATTGTGGTGTATTTTTATGTGTTTTTCTTCATTTTAGAGAACAGCCTAATATTTCTATTTGCCTTTTAACGGAAAGTGGACCTTGTAACATTGTTGTCACTGGCTTATCTAAGGCGGTTTGCTTTCAATTAAAGGGCATATAAACCTACATCATAAAGCAAGCAAGAATCTCCAGGTGCAACATCTAAGAACTAAAGGCACTAAGCAGACAAGCAAAAGCTGACAACAAATGTAGAGGGACTTTATTGAAGATTGGAGTTTAAATATTTATTTTTCAAGGTTGTTGAAAAAGTAGGAACATGTGGCTATAATACAAAGCAGGACCAATATTCTTGCTTAAAGCTGTCATGTTTTCACAGATAGGTCATAATTTCCTTAAGTCTGCTTTCATATCTCTCTGTTAACATTAGTGCGAGGGAAGAATGGGGAAATATGATTTTAGTGACCTTGCAGGTTTGGGGATTATGCCTGCAAATGTATCATTGCCCCTCAGTACAAATTAACAGTCATCATACAGAGCATTTTGGAACAAGAGCTTTTCAAGAAAAGATAGGCTTCTAAGGAACATTTTTTATATTCTTTTTTGTCCTTCACAATTTCACAATTGGGTCTCTATCTTTTCAAGTCATGGTACTTTTTAATGTAGGTCATAGAGCTGAGCTGAAAAAGAGGTGTTTTTTTTTTTAATTAAAAGAAATTTTTTTAGGGCTCTATTCCATATGCCACCAAAAAATGCCCTCACTTTCTGCAGGTGTTCTTCAGTTGTGTGCTCACTGTTTCAGGGGCCAGTGAACAGCCACCTAAGGGTGTGTGGCCCCACCCTACTCTCATTCCCATCTTCCACCACCACTCACATAGCCTTTCCTCAGTAATCGTTAGGTGATAACTTTTTGAGTACTACTTGACTGAGATATCTGCATTAAATGTGAAAAGAGCTTTTCATTTTTTTCTCTCTGACATCTTTGAGGTAGGTAATAGAAAGCTGTGTCTGTCTTTCATAGATGGTGAAATGGCTATTGAATTTGTTTCCACTTTTCATTCAGTGACCTTGAAAAGAGGGACCCAACAACATGTTTTCAGAGGCCCCATAGTGGAGAGTCAGGCATTTTTTCATTCCAGAATCAATTTGAGCCCTGTGCTAAGACACTCTCAACACAAGGATGAATAGAGGTCCCTTAGTCTAACAGAACAGAAGAGTATATGCCAAGGAAGCACTTCCAAGGGGGCTCCAAATTTGGGGTTGGAGGTTGGGAAAGTCTTCCCAGATAGAAGTGGATTATTGGCTAAGTCATAAAATAGAAGGATGAAAACTTGAGGCAGGTAATACTATTTTCAAAAATTATGTGGCACTTACACCCAAATGCTGTAGGATGATTTGCACTGTTTAAAAACCTGTGGATTTTTAAAAACCTTCTAAGGTATTTGTGGGGAGGAAGGTGATCTTGACGTCTTACTCTTCCGCCATCTTGAAGCTCCTCCTAAAAACCTTCTAAAAAGCTTCTCTGGCTTTGTGCTAATTCGTGCACAACCGACAGTTTGTTAGACATGATGACATTGTAAGACATGTGAAACACCACAGCAGCCACACGGGTCCAGAAGAGAGACCTCTTGAGGCATATTGTGCTTCTAAATCCATATGAGCATGATTGAGTAGGGGTCAATCTTATCAGGCCCAATTTAAAAAGCCTTGACATAGAAAGTCAAATTGGAGTTACAACTGCTGCTACTAGTTTTTTCCTTTCTTTTTTCCCTAACTTTGGGTAATGTATGAATAAAATGCTACTTTGAACATTTACTAATATCTGCAACTTGCAGAGCCCTGTTTCATTCCCAGCCAAGGCTATAAGGTATATTCTGTGACTCTTATGAATCATGGTTATTTTTCTGTTTATATAGAAGAACTACCTGGAGATGGCCCAGTCTTCAGTGCTTTAAACTGATTTTTCCAAATGACATATTTTAGCCCAATTCCAAAAATATTTCAATTGACGTGGAACTCAGTAATGCCAGGAATAAAATAATTCACTTGGGGAGCACAAAATTTTGCATGAACTTAAAAGGAATATATGCTTCCTGTTTTCACCAAGAAAGCAGAAGATCTGAAATATTCAAGGCCAATTTGATTGGTCTTAAGTGATGTGACTTTACGGCGAGTGCTGGTGGGTCTGAATTTTTTCCTCCAGTTTAAAGACACAACTGCATAGAAGACAGTGAATAGACTGTTAAGAATATAAGTCTGGGGCTTCCCTGGTGGCGCAGTGGTTGGGAGTCCGCCTGCCGACGCAGGGGACACGGGTTCGTGCCCCGGTCCGGGAAGATCCCACATGCTGCGGAGCGGCTGGGCCCGTGAGCCATGGCCGCTGAGCCTGCGCGTCCGGAGCCTGTGCTCTGCAACAGGAGAGGCCACAACAGTGAGAGGCCCGTGTACCACAAAAAAAAAAAGTCTGTTGTATCACAGCTACCACATAGAATTATGAATATTTTGCTTTTATGCAAAGCTTTTTAGTAAGTTTTGGAGCCCACCCAAAACAGAAACAAATACGATTCTTCAAGGGCATCACCAATGAATTAAGTGAAAGCCTGAATCCAAACATGAAAGCTATTTGCACAGCTGTTCTAAAAGAGAATATACTGCATTTGTCCTTTACTTGGTTATTTTAAAGCTTCAAGATTGAATATCAATTCAGCCAAGATCAAAGGTGGGTTTACAATGTTGTTTGGTCTATCAAGCAAATTAAATCTTGCAAATGTTCTTACCTAGTGATGTAAGACTTATGAAAGAGAATAATAGCCAGCAGCCTAAGGGAGCTGAACCAATTAGGAAGGGTGATAGAGGAGTTGGTGAGCTGTTTGCATTAATGGAGGTAATCAGGACATCTGCCAAGGCCAAAACAAACACTCAGCTTGGCACATCCTACAGTCAAAATTATGAGACTGCCTGTGGATATATTTGGCACTTTATGCTGGTTGAAATGGAGCTACAAAGAAATAGAGGAGTGTGAACCATTTGTTGAGTAATGAAAAAAGCATATCTAAAAGATCTGGATATTAGATTTAGCTCCCACTAGCTGTGTAATCATGACAGGACATTTCATTGCTTCTTGTCTGTTTCTACATATACAAAATATGGAAATATGAGTACTTACCTCAGGGGTGTTGAGAGATCATATAATAGAAATTATCTTTAAAAATAAATAATATTTTGAGTTTGGGATCATTTTCCAAAATTTTGAGGGCAAAGAGATGCTATAAAATAACAATTTGCTTTTTTTGGACATAGTTTCATTGCCATCAGTTGGAGCATATGACTCTACCAATAGTCAAGCATGAGTTAATTGCTGTCTAATTAAAAAACACAACAGAGATCACTGCCATCTAAATTCAGTGGTTCATTCCTGATGTTATTGCCTAAAATAACAGGTAAGACAATCCGTTAGCAGCTGGTCTTAACTTTTAAGTCAAAAGGGTCTATATGAAGACTATTTTTCAAGTCTGAGGATTCTCAGCATGTTGGGTGGGCTCTTTTTATGGTGTCATGGAGGATAAAGACCACTCCTTAATTCGGAACTCAGTGTTCACGTGTTCATGGATCTAGAAAGAGCATTCGTTGCTCGTTTAAGTGCAGAGTAGCCAGTAATCCAAGCCACTTTCCATACTTTTTATTGGAATTGCTTATGAAGGGCATGGCAGTATTGACCAATTTATGTTTACTTATGCTTCCAGGCAAAAGTAATAAAATGACCTAATCAGGCAAGAGAAATTGCATAAAGTTTGCATGATCCCCAAGCTGGAAGACAGCCCTCCAGGAACATAATCTTAAGAGTAGAGAATTGCCTTATTTTTAACTATGATTTTACTTTTTTATTGTAATGAGGCCAAATCTGGTGGGAGCTCTGGTCCCAGCGGTGGAAAAAGATAAAAAATCACAGAAAGTAAAGCAGGAGGTAATTGGCAGCATTGACTTTTGGTGACTGATTAATGCAGTACCGAATAAAAGCAATGTGATCTAGCAGGGGGTGGGAGAGGAGAGTCTGAGTAGAAATAGCCAAGAGTAAAAGAGTAAAATCCAGGGCTTCCAGTATATTGTAAATGAGCCTCCTATGTTAGGACTGGCAAATGAAAATAGCAGTGGCTTAGGTAACCAGCAAGGACCTACTGTATAATATAGGGAACTGTACTCAATATTTTGTAATAACCTATAAGGGAAAAGAATCTAAAAAAGAATATGTATATGTATAGATATTTAACTGAATCACTGTGCTATACACCTGAAACTAACACAACATTGTAAATCAACTATTAAAAAAATAAAATGCAAAAAATTAAAAATAAAAATAAAAATTTAAATTGGCTATAAATACAAAAAAGAGAAAAAAAGAAAAAGAAGAAGGAGGAAAGGAAGGGAGGAAGGAAGAGGAAGGAAGGAAGAAAATTTCTCAAGTAAAAATCTAGGCAATGTGGCAGGAAGGAAGGAAGGAAGGAAGAAAAGTTTCTTAAGTAAAAATCCAGGCAATGTGGCACTCCCTGGTGATAGAGGGTCTAGGCACCTTCTGTCTTGTTGCTGTCTTGTGTGATCACCATTCCCAAGAGAGCTGCCACATATGGTTCTGGTTGTCATGTCCTGCACATGGTCAAAGCCCATGCTCGGCTAGCTTATCAAGCATCCTAGGGCACTGGTTGAGTCGGTCTGGAGGAAGGAGGGTCTTTTTCTAATTCACAAAAAGGGACCACCTGGACCCCAACTTCTATGGGGAGGGTGGGCCTTTTTCTGAATTGCACAGAGCAGTGTCGTGGTCCTGATGGTTCAAGTTGGCTTTTCCAGTCCCAGGCCTTTTGTTCACATTCTGTTTAGCAGGAAGGAAAAACAAGGAGAAAGACAAACCTCCTCTCTTAAGAGTACTTCATAGAAGTTAAATATAACCATATCCATCCACTTTTGTCCCGTTCTTCTGACATTTGGCCACTGCAAGGGGTGCTGGGGAATGTAGTCTTTATTTAGGTGGCTATGTGGACAGCAAAAATTCAAGGATGAAGCATAGAATACATATTTGGGGACAGCTAAACATCTCTCCCACACCATCAAATTAGAGTAAACAGACTATAGAATGAGGTTAGTGGCTTGAACCTAGTTCTGATCTCTAAATAAAACTAATGGTGAACCACTAAAATCCCTTCCATTTTTATAATCCTACTCTATAAATCTTTAGTTTGGAATAGGAAAACAGAAAGCACATTTCCCAGACTTAGCTGATTAAAGTAGGTTCAGGGATGGGCATTTAATAACTAATGCTTAGTTGAGAGGCCTTAGTCTATATCAGACACTGTTCTAAGTGCTTGAGTTTGATTAACTTATTTAAATTCTTATATCAGCCCTATGAGATATCGTTAAAATCCCCATTTTATAGATGATAAACTGAGTCACAAGAGGTTAAGTAACTCAACTGAGACACAGTAAATGACAAACCCGGGAAGTTGACTTCTGAGTGCATGCCCTTAGTTGGAAACCTACAACCTCTAAAGTGACTTAAGTTGGTTCACTGAGAAGCAATCCTGGGGCCTTTGGGGGAATTATTGAGAAGGAGGCTCTTTTTTTGTTGTTGTTACTAAACTAGTAGAACGTAAACCTGGAACTGGCAGCCTGGAACTACTTCAGAAGCAATGTGAAAGCCCATTGGGAATGAGGTCCAGGAGGAAAACGGAACAGATGGGGAAAGAGATATTCTGGTGCTAGCAGGATTCACTGTGTCTGAAATCAGATACCCCTAGATTTTTCAGGTATTTAAAATTTCTTATTCTCATCACCACCTCCACCTGCCCCACATACCTTTTTTTAAATTGAGCTTCTGAGATTCAGTAGAGTTGTCTTCTGACAAAACAGTAAGTTAACCAAAATCAGTTAACATTTGTGGACCTATGTCTGAAGATCATTAAGTTGCATCACTGATTAAGACACTAAAGACAGAAGATGGAGTATGTTCTTAGAGCTACATGAATTAAGCAACTTAAGTAGTAACTTGTTGAGAGGTATGGAAGAATGGAAAGCGAGAAGGTTGCATATTTAGATATGTAGGGGGTGGGGCTGAGAAGAGAAGACTGAAAATTCAGAGACAACTATCGCAATAATGCTTAAGGTCTCTTTAATTTGCGTTCAACGCCTGGCTACATAGCCTTGGGAAAGTTCACTCCTCTAAGCCAACATTTCTTGTATAAGAGGAGATTAAAACTAGCATTTATATATCTTATTTGAGGTTGTCAGGATAATATGATCATACAGGTTAAGGGCTTAGGCCAGTGCCTGGAACACTAAATACTCAATAGCATTAGCCTTCCGTAGCAGATGTGAGATTATAGAAGCAGTTTGAGGGAAGAAGCCTCAGAAATGTGGGTTAGGGCAGCATTTCAGTATAACTAGAGAAGGCTTGTGGTTGGGGGGTCTAATTACTTTCAATTGCCGAGAGTAATTAAGACCCGAAGAACAAGTTGGGACAAAGAAAGTGGAGTAATCAAGTAAGTTATGATAGATATATATAAAATATCAAGCTAGTTTGGACCTATATTTATTTGGCAAATAAAGTTCCATTGAAGGTTTGGAAACAAAATGGTGCTGACAGACGGGTATAACACTTGCAAAGAGATGAAAGGAAACTATGGCTTTTAAAAAGTTGGAAATTCCCTACTGTGGGAAATGTACTAAAGAGATTACAATGAACTAGGCCTTTTCTCCTCAGTGTGATTCTAGATCTACAGCATCAGGAACATCTGGAAGCTTGTTAGACATGCAGAATCTCAGGCCCCACTCCAGACCTACTGAACTGGAGTCTACGTTTTGATAAGATCCCTGCGTACCGCAAAAAAAAAAAAGAAAAAAAGAAAGAAATGTTGGCGAGGATGTGGACAAAAGGGAACCCTCATGGGCTGTTAGTGAGAATGTAAATTGGTGCAGCCACTGTGAAAGTTCCTCAAAATGTTAAAAATAGAACTATATAATCCAGCAATTCCACTTCTGGGTATTTATTCAAAGAAAACAAAAACACTAATTTGAAAAGATATATACACCCTTATGTTCATTGCAGCATTAATTACAATAGCCAAGATACGGAGACAATCTAAGAGCCCATCAACAGATGAATGGATAAGGAAGATGTGGTACATATGCAAGTTGTTACCTGTGCTTCTGACAAATTGGCTATGGGTGGAATGTTCCAAAGACCCGCTCCTGGAGTTCAATACATTTGCTAGAGTGACTAACAGAACCCAGAGGAACATTTTACTTACTAGATGACTGGTTTATTATAAAAGGATATAACTCAGAAACAGCCAGGTGGAAGAGATGCATAGGGCAAGGTATGTGGAAAGGGCTCTGAGTTTGCATGCCCTCTCCAGACCCTCTCCCCAGATCTCCACATGTCCACCAACCTGGAAGCTCTCTGAACCCCAACCTTTTGGATTTTTATGGAAACTTCATTACACAGGCTGATTGATTAAATCACTGGCCATTGGTGATTGAACTCAATCTCTAGCCTCTCTCCCTTCCCAGGAGGTTGGGGACAGGGTAAGGGAGTGACTGGGGGGTGAGGTGGGAGTGGGACTGAAAGTTCCAACCCTGTAATCTCAGGGTTGGTTCCCACAGCAACTGGCCCCCATCCTTAGATCAGTAGGGACTTCCCCAAAGTCACCTCATTAACATAACAAAAGACTCCTTCAGGGCTCTCCTCGCTTAGGAAATTCCAAGAGTTTTAGAAGCTATGTGCCAGGAATGGGGAACAAGACCAACTATATATTTCTTATTATAAATCACAATATCACACCTTCTAAGAAGACTAACACAAGAATTCAGCTAAAACATTGAGAATTGAAGTTAGCCATTATTTGATCTAACTTCTCCTTCAATATAATGGATTTTCTTTGGTATCCAAGACTTCTGATAAATGAATCTTACTTAGATTAAATCCAACTCTGTCTCCCTGAATTATTCACCATCGGTTCTTGTTCTCTGAAAGAGTAGTTCAGCTTACTCTATGACTGCCTTTCAAGTGCTATTAAATAAAAATGCAAGTTTTAATACTAGGTCTTCATCTTTGTCCTTAGGGAGTCACTTAAATACCTTGACTCACTGTTTCTTCAACTGCAAAATGGCAAGTCCTACTTTGTTCATGTCATAGGGTTTTTGGGAAAGTAACAGTAACCATTTATTAAATATTTACTATGTTCTAGGTACTAATGAGAACTTTATACACTGAGTTATTAATACTCCTAATCCTATGAGGCTGGTGGTATTATTCCCATTTTACTGAGGAGAAAGTTGAGGCTGAGAAAAATTAAATAACTTGCCCAACTACTACAGAGTCATAGGACTAGGATTTGAACACAGTTCTGTCTGGCAGCAAATTCCTGGACTAATCATTTTACTCTTTGGCCTGCTATGAAAGAAAGTACTTCATAAATTTCAATTATTCAAATATTTCAAATGATTTCCTTTAGACTTTTCTCTGGGTGAAACATTCTCATTTTTTTCAGTTATTCCTTGAAGAACTATCATTTCCCCAGCCCATATCATTAGATTCACTGTCCTCATGGAGTAGCATGTTTTTAAGGTTCCCACTTAATACATCCTAACCAGAATGGGAAGTGATGTCCTAATGTGGCTAGAGTTAGGAACAATATTCCACAATGCTTCTCCAGCTAATAACATGTATGTTCTACTTGTTTCTGAACCCAGACAAGCTAAAGCTTTGTTATCATCCTCCTCAATAGGCTGCAAGGGTCAAACATGCTGGAACTTGTGTCTGAAATGAATGAATCAGTGTAGAATCTGAGCTCAACATCTTAAGAAATGTCCATAAGGAGGCTATTGAAATAGGGGTGTCGTTACAGAGCCCCGACCACTTCACTTGCAAGGAAAACCTACCATAACCTTAGTGTATTTTAGGGCCTCTGTCCTGAGAGAGAGAGTTGTCAGTGTTTAGTGAATCAGAAGAACATAGACCCTCTTAACTACATAGTTAAACTGTAAAATAAAATTTCCAAATGCTGAAGAGCAAGAATGGAGCTTATATCATCACAAGGAGCCCCATTTATTCATCTAGGGCTTATTCTCTTGTTGGCCAATGGGCCCCTGAGCTAAATGCAATGATAAGATTAATTTAAAAAGCAAGACATTGTTATTTTTTCAAATGTTAGAGTTTTCTGGTTCAAAATGAACCAGGTGTTGTGAATTTTACTACCTTTTACTACCTGGCCTTTCTACTTTTGGCCAGAACAAAATGAAAAGATGTTTTCTATTTCATGTAAGAATGATTTTCTCCAGTAACAGTTGTGAGAAAAAGTTATGTGCGAAAACAACCGGGCTTCCCTGGTGGCGCAGTGGTTGAGAGTCCGCCTGCCGATGCAGGGGACACTGGTTCGTGCCCCGGTCCGGGAGGATCCCACATGCCGCAGAGCGGCTGGGCCCGTGGTCCATGGCCACTGATCCTGCACGTCCGGAGCCTGTGCTCCGCAACGGGAGAGGCCACAACAGTGAGAGGCCTGCGTACCGCAAAAAAAAAACAAAAAAAAAAAACAACAACCACCACTTAATATATTTTTATATTAAAGTGTCATTCAAAACAGTTTGTAGTAGATGGCATATGAATAGAGGAGCTGAAAATAATGAGTTTTATTGATGTAAATTGTTGAACGCTAAAGCAAAGGTAACTCCTCTCTTGAGTAAGATCTTTAAGTTTAAGATGTGTCTTTCCAGAGAGAGTTTCCTTGGGCTCTGCATCTAAAGTAACTTGCCAGTTACTCCTGTCATGCTGTTCAGCTTCATTTCCTTCATTCATGTTCCTATCATATATTTCCTTGTTTATATTTGCTCATTGTCTATCTCTCCTCTACTGAAATGTAAACTCCAGACCATATTTTATTATCCCCGTGCATAGAACACTCCACATAGTAAGCACATGATACTTGCTGAATGAATGAATCCGTTTTAAAATCATAAAATTGTTAACCATTTACTCTAGGCTAGCCCACCAGTTTGTGTTCTTTTGTTTTGTTTTTGTTTTTGCTGTTGTTCAGCCTGTCAACAGTTTATTATATCTTCTCCATCCACTGTGGATTTATTTATTTGGATGTGATTCCAGTCATTCTGATTTAGTGTATTATAGCGGAGAGCATTTATCAGATACTTAACAGAGCAGTGTTTGGTGTGAGGTGTATTATAACTAGGTTTTGCTAATAAAGTAATAGAGTTAGTGGATTTTTAAAGAAATAAGTCAGAGTGGGTTTTTTTTTTTCCTTTAAAAAAGTCACACCACTGACTTGCGTTTTCTTGAGTGGGAGAGAAAGGGAGGGGTGGGCTGCCGGGACATTCCTAACTTTAGGTACCCAAAAGCAAGTACGTGGTGAAGAGAGTCTGAGATCCACCGCTTCTAAGGCAACTTTCGTATCAGCTGCCTGGGCTAAGAGGTATGAGATTAAGAGCAGTGAGATTATGTTATGGCCCTTGTTTCAGCTGAAGACAAAGTGTAGACTGCATAGTAGGATCCCACTGGATGCCTGTTAAGTAGGTTAGGTTGAAGCACGTGATTATATCTGATGGATGGGTGGGAAACTCAGTGCCAGGTAGGTGCTCAGTCGATATGGGTTCATCTTGGCAATAATGCTGAGGCTCCAACTACTACTTGATGGTTTCATTTTACAATTTGTACGGGCAGAGCAGGAATCATGATCGAAGCTGGGAGGGTCTAGCACTAGGTGTTTAGAAAAAACATTTCATTTCTTATGTTTTGGGGGATGAGAACTAAAGGGGAATAGTGTATTTCTTTGTGCCCCGAGAATCACATGTATTTATCTTTTGGCCTTGACATGGTCATAAAATATGTTTTCTTTAAAGAAAAAATTTATGGAAAACTCATGCTCATGTTGAATGATTTTAGGGTTGATTTGTTATTTATACATTTCTTTCTAATGGTGTTTTTTTCTTTTTACATTGCAAAAGAAGTAGATTCTGGCTATGAAGTCCAAACTATCACTGGGGAAAATAAACTTCACCAAGTCATTTGTCATGACAAAAATGGCTTATCAGTCATAGTTAAAACAATCTAGGAGTTGGTAAAGATATTTTGATTTGTTCTTGTGAAAGATTTACTTCTTAAGACAAGTCCAGAATACTTAAAATACTGAAGTGCAAATACTTAGATAGTAAATGTAACTCAAAACTCAAAAACATTTAGGAGACCATGTATTTGCCTATGGGCTCAATAAAACACTTGAAAATATTTTGTTTTATAGTCACACATTTTATTACAAATTTCTTTTATTTTGTACCTAATAGAAAAGCAAGTTTGGAGCCTATTTACAAGTACTATATACATTTACATATATTACATACAGTTAATGAATTTAAAGAAAATGGGCAGAGAAACACAATATATATGGAAGAATATGCCACTGTACATGGTTTATTATCATGGTCCTTACTATTATTGAATCTTTACTATAGAATAAATACAGTTCTATATTTACACATCTTATAAAAAATCTCATAAATGTATTTTTTTCAATTCCAAGTTAAAACATCTGATCAAAATAAACATGCTTATATAAAAATAAATCTACCTAACAGTCTTTTGGTTTGGATGTATTGAAGCTAATGTACTATAATAGAAATTATGAATTAATCTTTTGACCTTTAGTATTTAATAATTTTGCCTTGTACAATACCTAACACATGTATTAAATATGGAATAAGCAGAGAAGTCATGTTCTTGACATCAGGTAGGTTGATCCAAAGACAACATAGCTAAAACCAAGCTAAATAAACAGGATAATATATTACCAAGTTCCTGTTGAGTCAAAAGTGGTTTCAGACATTGTTGCTAAAGCTACTAGAGGTACATGTGAGAAGTTATGTCAGTGGATTTAGTTTATGCTGTGTCTGCATTTGATTGTTACCTTATGATGCACATCAGTTTGAATCAAGTGATAAAGCCTCCTGTGAAAAACATGCACTCACCCCGGGGGAAAATAATCCCAGGTTGCTTACCATCTTTTCTGCGTATGTCCATTGCCGGCAATGGAGTTTTCTTCGAACCTCTGGGCACCAAGGAGTTAAAAATGAATTAGACAAGAAAACCTCATCTGTACATCACTGCCTTCATGGCAATTTATGAATTTAAGTTCATTTTCCTTTCAAAATATTTGTAAGCAGTTTTATTCCACTGAGGGTGGAACCATCTAGTGCTGATACATAAAACCTAGCATCTCTAAAAATGATGTGACTATGAATGAATTAATAGTGCCTTATGTTATCCATTCACAGGGGGTATTGGTGACCTAGAAGGATCCTTTCTGAGGAAAGGTGAAGCAGTACTAAAACATCTCCACATGGTCATTAAAATGAAATCCTACTGGTCACAACCATTACTTAGTAATGTAGGCCATTTAAAAACTCTTATTTTCCTAATACCTCCAACCATATATGAAGGGGTTTTCTGGTTTAAAACCCCTTTCGTAAGCAAGTGAGTTGAAAAAGAATTCAATTGAAATCATGGAGAATTTTTTGAACATTTCAATCTGTTTTTAAAATATTTATATATATTTTAGGCTTACCTGAAGAGTGTGACTGAGTTATATAGCTGAACTAGTTATATAAGCAGCATTTAGACTTATTTTTCACTCTCTTGTATCAATAATTATCAGCGTTTTGACACTGAGAGGTTTTTTTTTTTTTTTTTTTTTTAATCAAGTTTCAACTCAGCTCTTTTTAGTTACTGCTCTGATATACTCAACCTCACATTTTTGGGTTTTCAATTTTTGAAAACTTTCTCTCACATATTAATTAGAGACATGGGACAAATGCCACAGATGAAAGATGACAGCTTTCGGTCATCGGATAAGCTGGTGGTGACCCAAAATTGGAAGGCAGGTCATAGGCTCTGCTGGCACTGGTGAAGGTTACCAAGGCCTGGGTTGAGTCACAGGACTGTTTCTCAACATCATCAGAGTTAACAGACATCAGGCTTGTGTGTTTCGATCTTGTCCAGAAGTGAGTTTGCTTTCCCAGGCTCCCCAGATCCTCCTTAAAATGGGGATTGAAGAGGATGTAGAGAAGGGGATTGAGACATGCAGGAAGGGGGACAATCACCAGAAGGATAAACTTAATTACTTCAGGGCTGATGAATGTGAGGTTCAGTAAAGAGGAGAAGGACAAGAAAGCCACCGGGCAGTAAAGGATACAGTTGGTGAAGAGCAACAGAGCAATGTGCTTCACCATAGAACAGTCCCAAATATTCTCCAGGTCTCCCTTTTCCAAATTGCAGTAGAGCTTGGTGTAGGCAATGGTCATCACGAGGAAGCAAAGGGAATTGAGCAAGACGAGGGCCACCATGTAGCCTGTGGCGCTGGGCTCCCCAAAGGGCAGCGGCAGGCAGAGCGGGGAGGCGCTGTACTCGCTGACGCCCAGCAGGGGAACCGCGGCGATGGTCACCGCCAGCACGGCGCAGAGCGCAACGATTGCTTTCAGACTGGAAAAAGGAGTTTTCGTTTCGAATTTTGCAGAGCATTTCACAGAGAACCCCCGCTCCAGGGCTGCTAGGGTAAGCAGGAAAACCGAGGATTCCGAAGCAAAAATGGACAAAAACCCGACGACCTGGCAGCCGCCCCCCTGCTCCCACCACGCACCGTGCTGCGCAAAGCTGCCAAAAGTAAAGGCATCCACACCAGCCAGCACAGCACTGGAGACCCCCGTAAGCATGTTCACCACGGCTATTAACCCAATTAACAGTTTTACGGGGGAAATGTACAGAGGAGCTCTGAACACGGTTGAGGTCACCAGGGCATTACACGTCAGGGCCAAAACTGCTATGGTCCACACTCCAATGCGGATCAGCCAGCTACCGAACAGGTATTCACAGAGTTTGAAAGGGCCTAGAAGTCCAAGGAAGAGAAAGACTGGGTATCAAATTAGGGTTCACAACTTTTGCCAAATTACCTCTTTGTTTCTCTTGTTAGGACACCAAGAGATACAGACCAGTAACAGCCATGGTAACACACAGTTCCCTTATGACACACTCCACTTTATTAAATCACTATTTAATGTAAAGGTGAGTATACCGGGTGCCCAGATTTTCAAGCTATGCCCAGAGAAATGGAGCCTGGGAGTTTAAATCACTGGATTCAGGTCCCCCAAATACAACAGTGTGAGGGCCAGGTAACAAGTCAGATTTCTGTGTTTGTTTGTTTGTTTTTTTTAAATAAAGTTTTTTTTTTGATGTGGACCATATTTAAAGGCTTTATTGAATTTGTCACAGTATTGCTTCTTTTTTTTTTTTATGTTTTGTTTTTTTGGTCTGGAGGCATGTGGGATCTTTTCTCCCCGACCAGGGATTGAACCCGCACCCCCTGCATTGGAAGGCGAAGTCTTAACCACTGGACCACCAGGGAAGTCCCTCCTGGGCTTTTTATGATATTGTCCAGAATGCTTCAAAAAATGTTCTGTAAACAGGGAAGGAGAATCCCAGGGAAATACTCAGTGATGTTAGAAGAGGAAGTATGAAGGTGCATTTCATGAGAATGTCGTCTTAGGTTTAGATTGACATTTGACGTTTAGGAGCAAGGAACCATCAAATTGTTGAAAATAAAATATCAGCCCTTCCCAGCTGTCTTTTTGTTTTCAACTGGTCTATCCTATTTCAGGGAATGGGACAAACAATTAAGTGAATAATATATATAGTTTTTACTTATCTCTAAAACTATTATTTGCTTTAACCAAATAGCTATTTAGATAAGACTTACAAGAAGTCACTGTCAAAAATCAGTGATTACATGAAGCAAGACTGTTGCATACCAGACTAAATTGCTAATATTATTTTAAAAATTACATATACTTCTAACTATAAGATTGGCTCTTTAATTTCCATTAATCTGAATCAAAAGTCTCCTACAAAAATCCTATTTATGAATGGAGACCAACTCCAGGGAATGAACATTTGTATTTTAAAGGTCCCCATGGAGTGGGATATTGATGAGCTGCAAAGGTGGCACAGATTTTGCCTTGAAGTGTAGCCAAATGTCCCTGATGGCCTCGGAGTTAAGGGTGGGTACTGCTGCTGAGCAGTTCTGATGCCTTTCTCACCTGGGGAAGGCGAGCATTGCACCGAATGAAGGGCTTTCAGGTCTTCCTCAAAATCAAGCAGGAAATCTTCAAGATCACGCTCATCTGCAGGAATGAGAAGTTCTGGAATGATTAGTTCTGTCTCTCTTTTCAGGGGCCAACTTCCAGGGAGGAGAGTCCTGGATTGCCCTGGAGACATGAAATGTCACAAAGGGAACTGAGGGTCAGACATCCCACTTTTCCCTGGGCTTTCTTGCAAGTCTATTATAAAATTGCTTTGGGATGTTCTACTCAAGCTACTATATGACAGTATTTCAGCAGAACTGGGGGCAAGGGACAGTAACCCTGGACTCACTGTCATAACGTCGAAGCTCTCTCATTCTGTTCTTGTTCCCTGGAGCTCACGATGGCCCCAAATTGCACTGACCTAAATTAGAGAGAGAGCGTGGGCCTCTCCATTCAGTGGAAGAACCACTTTATGCAATTTTTCTAACACTTAGATGGCTATAGTGCAAATGTTCTGAGCTGTGTTCTCTGAGTACAAGAGGGAGAATTAGTAAGTTTCAGTCTTTCTGGGGACTTCTGCTTAACAGAAGACAAATCTAGTAACTGCTTGGTGCTTGGATTAGCTATCCATGAAACAGGAGTTTTGTGATCTAACACACTTACTGATTTAATTGGTCTGGTGTGAGGTTTGGGCACCAGTGTTTTTTAAAAGCTTCTGTGTGATTACAATATATGGACCAGGGTTGCAAATCATTGTCCTTGAAAATAAACTCCACGAAGAACCTTGTCTCTCTTGTTCATTGTGTGCCTCTAGGGCGTAGAACAGTGCCTGGCACACAGTAGACACTCTAATTGTTTATTTGGGGGGGGGAATAAATATAGTAGAAATTAGGGTGGGTGAGGCAGAAAAAGCAAAAATGAAAGCAAGAACAAGAGCAAGACATATGCTGTAGCCTAAAATAAAAAAGCCAAGGGCTATAATATCAGCTCCTTAATCAGATCTGTGTGCAGGAAGAAAAGTTAAGATAATGTGCAGACAGACTGAATCATACTTGCTTGGGAATCAACAAATCATTAAGACCCAAAGGAAGAAAAGCCAGTCTATTTAGACTCTGTACAAACTTGCAAGGTTGGCAGGGAAAGGAAACTGGGGGCTGCCCAGAGCACTGCCTCATTACCACAGGTGTGGTTTGAGGTACATTGTTGTCTATTTAAGTCAGGTCTTGCTTCAAGAAAAGCCAAGTGCTTTACAGACATTATCTCATTTCACTTTCCTGACAGCTAGCCTTTGTGGGGGGTAGGTGGGGAGAATGTTTTAGGATTAGTTGGATAAGAAGTTGGATTCTTAAGCCCTTCTGCTGAAATATGGAGGCATCTAAAATGTCTATATCCTCCACTCCCCACTGGGGTTTAAGAATAAAAATAGATTGTATTTTCTGGAGAAAAAAGCACAGAAGCATGTTTGAAAAAGTTATCCACAGGAATAAGGTCCTCATAAAAGTTGATGAAAATATTGATAATCAATTTTAATATTTACCTCTGAGGACAATATGTGCTAAAAGGGATCTAATTGTAAATATAAGTATTAAGAAATCCCTTAGAGAAAATATGATTTTTTAGAATGAATCCTAAAGGAGTTTTCTCTTTCTCTAAGAATCTTTAAAAAGTGCGATTGATTCTCAACTTGCTGGGGTGATTACATAGGGACTTGTTTGGAGTTCAGATGATCTGCTTGATGACTTTTCAAGCCCCGTTCAGACACAGTTTCATCACAGTGACATAGCAGCTCTTACCTTGAACTTGAAACATTCCAGCATCTTTCTTATGAAGGTCATCTGCACTGCTGTTGTTGCCTTTATTCCATTGATTAGAAATTTTATAGACATTTTCACATACTCCAAATGCACAGCACTGATATGCATAAGGCATTTCTATAACCCTTTGAATGAACAAAACCAAACAAAAACACACACTTAAAGAAATAGATTGTTAAATACAGTGCTCATCTTTCACTTAATAATTCTGCCTGTGGATCTTAGCCTTAATAAATAATCTAAAATATTAACTATGTGCATAAAGATGTTGATTACAGTGCTATTCATAAAAATGGAGTTATTAAAAATTATTGCCATGAAATGTTGACAGTTGCTGAGGTTGAGTGATGGATATATTATTTTCTCTACTTTTGTGTTTGAAAATCTCCATAATAAAAACATTAAAAAATGAGTTAGGAAAATTGTAACACCATTAAAAAGTGCTTATGGTATGACATAACGTAAAGTGATGAAAAGGTGATATAAGTTTGTATACGTACTGTGATTCTAACAATTAAAAATACATTGGAAACAAAATCTGGAAGGAAGTAACAAAACTTTGTTTAAGTGTATTTGTAGACATTTTTTCCTCTCTTTTATTTTCTAAACTCTCTTTTGGGGTTATGGTTTTAAAGTATGTAAAAACTACTGTGGTTTAATGTATATACAGAATATATATATGTGTATATACATATATATATATATATAAAATCTTTCAAGGGACTTTATCGCTAATAAGTGTAACAGGTTTTAAAGAGCATTACTTCCTCAAACAAATATTAATTTAGTACATTTTATTAGAACACATACATAAGCAAGACGAATTTAAACATGTCAACAGTAGTACAATTATGTTGTAATGTTATTTAATTACATGTCCTAGTTTGTATCTCACAGATCAATGGTTTTCAAACTCTTTCCATGAACTCTGTGGTTCCAGGAGGCATCTTTGAAGAAGGAAGGAAGTGTGGTCAGGAAGACACATTCTCCCACTCCAGGGCTTGTCCTAACAATGCCCCAGGGGTGGGGGACATGAAGGCATGAAATGCAATTCAAAAGAGTCCCATAAATTTTGAAAACCACTATAACACGTCTATTGTTTCACATGACCACAAATGTATCTTATTAGTTTTAATGACAAACTCACTTGAGTTCTGGAAAGTTTTCAGATGATATCAAGCTCTGTAAGGCATGATTTCCTGTTAATTTTAAGTGAGTTAAACCATGTAACCCAGTTACAGGAAAAGATGACAGGCGGTTGGATGATAGGTCCCTGCAAAACATCAAACAACAATTGGTTTTTAGTCTGTGTTAGCATAAAACGATTATGTTAAAAAAGCAACCTAAAGATGATTAAACTGCTCCATAAAAACTTCTAAGCAGGGTCCTTCCTCTTAATGGTAAAAGGAACCATTTTGGTTTTAGCTCCTGACAACTCTTCTATTTACCATCAGAATCGCAGGAGAAAAAATGTTTTAATCACACCCAAGTTGTAATTTCTACATTCAGCTTAATTTTGCCAGATGGGGACATCAAAAATCAAGTGGAAGGTGCTACATGTAATTTGAAAAGTGGTGCTGACTCGATCAAGTTAGGGGTGAGGGGGAAAACATTGTTGTGGGTGGGTTTATTTTCTTCCTTCTCGCCATAACTTCTGTCTGACCAGTTCCTTCTTTCTCTCTGAGACACGGGAGAGGGGGAGAGGAAAGAGCAAGAGGTGGAAAGGGAGGGAAAAAATGGACAGGAAGATTTTCTGTTAGTCAAGATGGCAAACTCTAAAATGCAAGACCTTTAGAACTGAACTGATGTCTTAGTCCATTCCACCTGATGGCTCAGCAAAAATGGAAAATTTCACCTCAATAACCAGAACCAGCTGTCACCCAGATCGTCACTTATCCACATAAGGACGCACATGGGCTTGGAGGGGCGGGGGGGTGGGAAGTGGGGTGCTCCTTTCCGGTGTGATCCAGCTCCAGTGCAGGAGACACTGAGGGCTGGGCATTCTGTGCACTGCAGGTTTTTTCAGCAAAACCAACATTTTTGATTAATCAGATGGGGCCCAATTATTAAAAGACATGCCATAAACAAGTCATGAAATACTCACAGCTTTCTTAGAGATGGCAAAGTGGAAAATGCATTGGGGTGAATGATGGCAATTTTGTTCCAAGCTAAATTCCTATTAAAAAAAAAAAGGGCAAGTGAGAGGATTAAATAAAAGAAGACTGTGTGAAGTTTTACCATATATATTCATTCTTCTAACAAAATGTAATTTCCATTCAGGACAGGAGCAATTAACTTATCAAATCATCTTTCAGATGCAGATATTAATAGTATAAAATGATGAAAGAGAGAATTTTAAAGCAACCTTGCTTAAATCAATCCAGGAAAATCCTTCAGGTGGATACTTTAGATTTTACTCTCTTCTTGCTAAAAAGTTGACTTTAACATGGTTGTAAAATT
Organism: Mesoplodon bidens; assembly: GCF_964165515.1. Lineage (NCBI taxonomy): Eukaryota > Metazoa > Chordata > Mammalia > Artiodactyla > Ziphiidae > Mesoplodon > Mesoplodon bidens. The sequence goes on from NC_138167.1 coordinate 29,157,123, forward strand.
TTATTAGGGCATTTCTAAGATGAGTGGGGGTCAGGGAGTTGGAAGAGACAGGAACTTCTGAGGCTCTTCCTCTGACAGGCAAGTAAATTTTAAGTTATAAAATGTCCCTGGATATGTAATGAAACTCAACAAAAATTTGTGTACATTGTCCATGTATGTCAGGCCTTAAGAGAAACTCAGAGATACTTTCAAAAAAAATTCCCAGGGCTTCCCTGGTGGCGCAGTGGTTGAGAGTCTGCCTGCCGATGCAGGGGACACGGGTTCGTGCCCCGGTCCCGGAAGATCCCACATGCCGCGGAGCGGCTGGGCCCGTGAGCCATGGCCGCTGGGCCTGCACGTCCGGAGCCTGTGCTCCACAACGGGAGAGGCCACAACAGTAAGAGGCCCGCGTACCGCAAAAAAAAAAAAAAAAAAATTCCCAGTAAAGAGAATGGACATTTAATTCTTAACTGGGAAATGAAGAAGAGAGGGGCTAGCATATGTTGGAAATAAAAGCCTTTGATAACAAAAGCTACAATTTATTGAGAAATAAAATTCACTCACCCCTTCCCTCCACAAACATATGTATAATGAAATGTAGATAATTTTACAGGAATAAGAACTTCCACATTAAAAAAAAAAGAGCAATGAACTTAAAATTTGTATTTTTAAAATTCATAACTCATAAGGGAACTAAAGTGTAGACATTTGAAGAAACTGAAAGTGATCATCGTCAACTTTTCTCTAGCACAGATAAATAATTTATTCATGGTGTTGGGCCCCCTGAGTTACTAGGATAAATGGTATTCACAGAACATTTACATTCTCATTTGAAAGGCCCCTGAACTGGGGAAAACTGGAAGGCTTTTTAGTTCGCTCCTTTCATCGATCGCAGAACAAAAGAAAATTCCAGCTAACGAGGGGAAGGAATGGCATAGAAGGAGTGGGAAGGCTACAAATGGGAATTGAGTGGGAGATTGTCTTCTGTTGAGCTGCTCATCAAATACATGTCCAGTGAGGGTTGCAAGCCCTGCCATCTGCACTAGAAGCTGGGGATAAGAAGATGGAAAACTTCTTGTCGTTTTCAAGTAGGGCGTGGTGTACCTGATGGCGGTGCTGAGTGCTGAGTCCTGTAGCAGAGAATGTGCAAAGCACATCAGAGTGGAGAGGGCTCAGAGACAGGAGATGTTGTTCTTATGGGATGGCAGGGGCAAGTTAAGAGTGGGGAGGAATCCAATGGGCAACAGGACCAGGAGAAACAATGGTCCATGTGTCAAGGGACTGGGAACTGGTGGGTGAGAGATGAAGGTGTTCCAGGGGGTTGGAATCAGATTCTGAAGGATGATGCTTGGAAGTTTGGTTTTGGTATTGAAGACAATAGGGGAATAACAGAAGATTTTTGAAGCAGGGAAGCAACATGATTCAATTTCTACTTAAGAAAGATTCTCTTTGGAGAATGAGATGAATGGGTAAAGACTGATGGTGGAAAGTCCGGTAAGGAGGGTGATGACAGTGATCTAGGAGAGTGATTCCATGGGTCTTTGGTGAAGAATATTTAAGTTCTACTCTCTTAGCAAATTTCAATTGTACAACACAGTGTTATCAAATATATCAACCTTTGATATATTTGAAAAAGAACTAACTTTTGGAAACAGCCAGAACTCCAACCTGGTGAATAAGGCAGGTAATCAAAGCAGGTAATGTACAATATCTTTGTTTCACATTTATTTTGAAAAGTTAAAGAACTTCACAAGCCTATTTTAGACCAAAAGTAAGGAAAGGGCAACACAATTAAATTCAGAGCAAGATGGTTTTCAAAGTGAATTTTTGGGAGAAACTGATTCTCCAAGGTGAATTTAAAATGTTTTGAGGAATGGTATTATTTTATGAAGGTATAGTCTCTCAAATGTTAAGAAAAACTTTAGGAAAGAAAGTGTTTTTAACAACATCCTGCACTTTAAACATTACATATTGTTATCGTTCACCAAAATTACACTGAAATCCAGTTTCGGGAAGGAAAAAAATCCGTCATGCACAAAAAATCTGTTACTGTTTTTCTTAAACATATGGTTAATATACGGTATTTTCAGGTAGTGTGTGGTCTACCTGATGGCAGTGCTGAGTGTTGAGTCCTGTAGCACAGAATGTGCAAAGCACATCAGAGTGGAGCGGTATTTATGGTATTTTCAATATATATTAATATATATAATAATCTATTATAGTATATATTAATATACAATATATTATACATTTACATAATGTATTAATATTTATAATATATGTCAAATATATGGTATTTTCAATCATAAAATGGAATTTAATATTTACAAATCTTAGTCGTCTGAGCAACAGAAGCATTTTCCAGGACGGTTGTGCTTAAACCTTAGTGTACTTGTTAAAATATCGATTCTCAGGCCCTACTCCTGAGGGTCTAACTCATGAGGCAGGTGAGAACCTGGACTCTGCATTTTTTACAGTCACCTCCAGGTGATTCTTAAGCACTTAGAGAGACTCACATTGAAAAACTGTTTGACCCGGAAAGAAAAACAGGCAGGAAGAACTGTGTGGTCACCCCAGTTTTGCAGGCAGAACAATCTCCGCCAATTCCCAGCTAGGAACAGAAACACGTTTTGTACGCTGCTCAATAGCTTGGCCTCCTTCCTCTTTATCAGAGTTTCATGTCTGCTGACTGGCAGAGGGCAGATTGCAAATTTACTGCTTTTGAACCTGTTCCTGGAAATGATCATGAGCAAAATATTTGCCTTCTCCTAGCAGATACATGCACAAAGGCCCAACAATACAAGTATACGGTGAAAAGAAAATATTAGGGGAAGACCCAAAAGAGAGAAAAAGTGCTCGACGTTGGGGAAGCTGCTGAGAGACAGTACTTACAGAGAACGGAGGCTAAACAACTGCTGGAAGGTGTTGGCTCGAATTTCATACATTTCATTATGCCGCAGGTCTCTGAAATGACAGGTTCCAAAGATTCATTTCGGAGCCACAGGTTTCAAAGATTAGTCTTCAGAGAACTTTTACAGAGGGGTTACCTCCCCTCAGTCACAGGAACACATGAACTACGACTACCAAGTGACACTGAGAAAAATTTCTTTTTGTTTAAAAAAGAACAGTGCAATTTATCCACATAAAAAAGTATTGCCTCTCTTTCAAAGCAGCTATTCCCTTTGGGTGAATCTGAAGCTATATTCCAAATGCCAACATCATTCAAAAACCTTGAGGATGCCTCTCTCTGCCTTCTGAGCCTTTCTTATATTCTTGGAGGGTCTTCAGGAGTGCCAAGTCTTTACCTTTCAAAGTGGATTTTATCCCCCTCCCTTCCTCGCCCAAAGGCATTCAGAGAAAAAATAAGCAGAAAAGGATAAATGGTTAATATTGTTTTGACCAAAACCAAAGCATGACTGTAAAGCAACAATGCTGATGTTTTGTGGAGAAGGCAATTTTAAGAGAGGAATTCTAAAATATTTCATGCATAAGTAGCATCAATGGCACCTGAAATATGACTAATATGGCACCTCTTCTGAAGGTTACTATTGTGGTTTAGAATAGAAAAAAAAAATTTTTTTTTGGCCGCACGCACGGCTTGCCAGATCTTAGTTCCCAGACCAGGGATCAAACCTGGGCCCCCGCAGTGAAAGTGCCAAGTCCTAACCACTGGACCGCCAGGGAATTCCCGTGAAGGCTACTATTGTGAAGCAAACATACCAACAAACTCAAGTACCCCCATATTAAAACATAATGCCATGCATATGAGCTTCACTTGTGTTCAGGAAAAAAAACAAAACAAAACAAAAATAATGCCACTCATTGGAGGTGTAAGTTAAAAAATGTTCCAAAGCTCAAATAAACCCAGTTCATTACTATACCAGGTTAGGGGAAAAAAACCCACAACATAATAAATGCCTTACTTATAGTATAATGCATGGTAAAATAATATCGTCTATGTCTCCCAGCTTTACAGACATCCTATACAGTCACAGCTCCTGTGTGTAAGAAGGGAAAGCATCACATGTCTCCCCAGTGAACCACAGGGTAAGCAAACCAATGACCCCTGGAAATGTGAGTTTTGGCTCTTGGTTTTCGCTAGGTGACTTAGAGACTCTTACAGACATACATTTTCTGAAGCTTTTGGCAGACTGAAAAACTGGGTAAATCTTCTAGCAGATTATAAGATAGATCTCTGAAAAACAGAAGGTACAAAGGGGAAAAATCTGTTATATATTAATTGTAAGGAAACATGCTTTGCTCTCTTTTCCCCTCCGTGATGATTTAGCTCCCAAAGGCAGACTATGAACTTTTCCCCAGCCCTGATGTGCAGCAGGTAGTCATAGGCATTATTAGATTAAGCAGTAGATTCAGATGTCAACTGAAATGTAACTGTTATACTTCTTTAATTGATTTAAATAATTTACTTAATGAATTTATTTATGTTTTGTTAGTGATGATCTACAATGTTCTAGCTATTATCTTACAGAAATGAGTACAAATTAAATTAAATAATTGTGCCTCTATTTCTAAGAGCTGCTATATCTCTGCAGCTGAGAGAATCATTGTTGGTTCTTTTCTAATCAACAGAAAAAGAATCCCAACAACAATTCAAAGCATAGCACTAACTTTGAAATCAATCATTACAAGGGGGGGGAAAAAGAATCTAAGAAAGTCTTCAGCCAAAACTCAACAAATTACGGAATAACAAAAACATCTGGACATATTTATAGTATAATATAACTAATCTAAAACAAGCAATGGTAATTTGCAGAAAGCTTAAAAAAAGGAAGCTGGTAGATAAAGTAACAGATATATATATATATTAAAAAAATCTTGCCTCATGTTTTAAAAGTTATCAGCTAATCAACTAACTCACTTTCATGCCTGATTCTAATTCTTAAAACCAGATCACCACTATGTAACTGAAAAATCCATATTGTTTTCTGAGAGGGTTTTAAATTATTTTATTTTTGAAATTGCTCACTTTATCTTACATTTATTGAATAAATAGAACTTAAGTAGAAATACAGTTCAATTTACTACACATGAATAATTCAGATAAAGCTGTGTGCAAACACAAATTTGTAGTTTACACTAGAGATTTGAAAGACCAAACCAAACCAAAACAAAAATGTCCCACACCTATGCACAAATACAGCTGATTAACAATATGGTGTGTTTTTTTGGAAAGTAGTGAATGTGATAAAATGGACACACATATTATCAAAGCTGATAATAATTTGGTTCACTCGTTTCCACAGACAGCAAGGGGAACAATCCTTCCTGTGTAGTTCTTAGTAGAGGGTGCAGGAAACCTTCTTCTACAGTGTCACCACCTTCCTACCTATTACCTAATGATTTTCATGGCTAGCATTGATCAAGCACTTCTTATATATAGACCCTATGTTTACAGCTTGACCTGGATTATTTCATTTAATCCTTGTGGTCACCTTATGAAGGAAACATTTGTGTTGATTCCCATACGAAGCAAAGACTAAGATCACCAGCTAGTAAGTGGAGAAAGCCACACACAGTCAAGTCATTCCCATGGAGAAGAAGCAACTTGGAGGCAAAATCACTCATGTACAGTGACATCGCCTCATGTAACAGCTACTCAGTGGATGAGGCAGCCAAAGGAAGAGAGCTCTCAGACCTGTACTTCCAGAACAGAAAACAGAGTGGAGTAAAGGTCACGACCCGGGGTTCTACTCTCAACTTTAATTCTACTTCGTTGGTATGCTGGACGAAGCATTGATGTCTTTTTCAATTCTCTTCTTTAATGAGAAGATACTTGCTTTGCTGATCTTGCAGGGTTGTTGTGAAGAACAAATCAATGCTACAGGTTGACGTGCTTTGAAAATGGCCGGATACTGCCATTAATGTAGGTGCCGTCTTTCAGGCCTTTCTAGGTTTCCACTCCAGGAAAGAATAATGGTGTAAAGGAAGTGAGAAAGACGATGATAAGAGCTAACATGGTCGAAGAGTTTACAGTGCTCCAGGTGCTGGTATAAGTGTTTGACGTGTAGTAACTTATTGAATCCTCATGACGATCCCCTGAAGGAAGTGGCTACATCTCTTATTTTATAGGTTGGGAAATGGAGCCCCGGAAGGGATAAATAACTCGCTCAAGATACTGTGATAGCATAGAGGCCGGATTTGAACCAGAAAAATAGACCCCAGAGCTTTTGCTCTTAATCAGTTTGCCAGTCAGCCTCTGTGTATGCAGCTTTGGACCCGAGTGGTTTACCATTCGCTGTGTGACATACTGGAGACAGATGCGATTTAAATACTGGCTCCCTACTTATTAGTTACAGTATGTGAAATCCTGGTCATGTTACCGAGCCAGCTTCCTGAAGAAATGAGGATAATTATACTTATTCTGGGTGTGGTGGGCAGAATTTGAAGACGGCTCCTGAGATTTCCACCACCTGGCATCTATACTTGTTCTCCCAGTTATTCAATCAAACCACCTGCATTTGAATTCGAATTCTGCTACTTTCTTGCAGTGTGATTTTGACAGGTGTACTTTACTTCCCTAATTCTCTCTTTCCTCACCTGTATCTATACCTTCTAGGGAGATATGAGGTGAAGAAGAGGAGACTTGCTCTTGATCCCCTTCCTTTATACATGCATGACTGACATGAAGGTTGTTATGTGGTTTATTGCAACTCCTATCACTGAGCAACTGCGGCCTGAAAGTGACGTAGTGGGTTGGGGATAGGGGAAGGCAGAATCACTGAAGAACGTTCCCATTCTTCCACTTGACATTTGTAGAGCTGCTTGTAGTTCGGTTACTCTGGAAAGCTTGTGGTGGAATCACAGGCGTTTGACTGCCGCAGAAGTCGGCCATGTGAGAACAAAGCCATGCGAGAGACTGAGGGTGCTTTCACTACATCCCAGCAGTGCTTGAGAAGATGATCACAGGGCGTTGAGGGGGGAGGCTGAACATGGAAGGTCAGAACAAGGCTCTTCCAATTCCTATAAACTACTTTTTGTAAAACGTGGGAAGGGCAGAGGAAAAAAGCCCCAAGTCAACAGAAATAACATATGCAAGTTGTTTAGCCATTAGACGAAACATTAGAACATGGCACCAGCAACTATACCGGAAGAATGTTTGGTTGCCTTTATCAAGGTCTGTGTGGGTCTGATAATTTTATTTTGGCATCCATATTGGGTTTTTGATCCATGATTTTCTTTTTTTTTTCCCCTGCTCTGCAGAGGATTTTGGGCTGGGGGCAATGAAGTTATTTTGGCTTGTTCATATCCATTTTCTGAAGGGAAATGTGTGCTCGTTGAAACTCTAATGGGAGACTGTTTGGGACTTGGAAACAAGGGGTACGTTGTTGCCATTATTACCAGGGAGCCACTTCCCTGGCCCCAAGCGGGCAAAGGAGGCCTGATCTCCTGAAAACCTGCAAGGAAAGAACTTTCTCCTCTTTTAAAGGATTATTGAAATAATGTTGGTCATTTTACACAACATTATTGCTTTACTGACACGCACAGCACTTGGAGATTCGGTAACTGATCGCAGACAGTTTGAGGAAGAGATGAGATCTGTGCTCCAGTTAAAGTCCTGTTGAAACACAAACCAGACATCATTCTTGTATTTAGGCATCACACAGTGACATATTTTGATTCACTGATGTTAAGACTGGTCAGGCTTGAAGGGTAGTGCAAGTTCTGGGCAAAGTCAAGAGCCTACTCAAGTACTTACAGACTCTCCAGGCTTGCGGTACCAGTTAAATCAGGAAATTCAGTTATTTGTGAGGCACCATTCAAAGTCCTAGAAGGAGGAGTACATGAGTATTACTGGGAGAAGATTCTAGGAAGGGGTCACTTTTATGGCCATTTCAAAGCACTTGAAATGTTCATTTGGGGGCTTCCCTGGTGGCGCAGTGGTTGAGAGTCCGCCTGCCGATGCAGGGGACACGGGTTCGTGCCCCAGTCCGGGAAGACCCCACATGCCGCGGAGCGGCTGGGCCCGTGAGCCATGGCCGCTGGGCCTGCGCGTCCGGAGCCTGTGCTCCGCAACGGGAGAGGCCACAAGAGTGAGAGGCCCGCGTACCGCAAAAAAAAAAAAAAAAAGAAATGTTCATTTGGTCTTCACAACAACCTTGCAAAGGGAAAATCATCTGTAAGAGAAATAAACACTTACAGTGTTCTTAGTTCAGGTAAATGTTGAAAAGCAGATCTCCCAACAACCTGGATAGGGTTGTCATAGAAATGTCTGAAAAAATCCAAAGACCAACGTCTTAGTATAAAACTTGAATGACAAATGAATACCTGTTCAGAATTTCAACAAATGCCTTCAATGTACTTATGTAATTTTGATTACTTGGTTTCAGGTAAACCTCAAAAGTATTTTCGTTCGTATTATGAGACTTTTGGTGAGAAATCCATACTACATAAAACTGAAAATTTCTGACAGCAAGGCAGATATGAATGTCAGCTCCTATGGAGAAAAGCAAGTGAACTGACTACAGTTATACTTAAAGCTCTTCCTCTGCCTCCAATATCTGTGGACTATCCATTGAGTGGCAAAAGATAGTTCAAGGTGCTGGCAGTTATATCATTAGCTAAAGAAAGATGAAGTTCTATATAGTTACATGAGGGTCAATATCCTCTGGTCAAATCTTATGACACACACACAAAGGATCCTTCAAATTATTTGAGAGGAAATTTGCTACTCTGGGTTTTTGTAACATTAGATTTTAAAAAATCAATGATTGCTCGAAAAGGTAAGACATTATTAGAACTTCAAAAATATTTTGTTTTACAGATGTTTTCAATGTAATGGTATTTGAATTGCCTGGTCAATGGAGTCCCACAAACAGTTCTTAGCTGAGACATCCTTCCAGTTCAATTAAATTCAACAAATATTTATTGGTGTCTCTTATGCTCAAAGCATGAGGGTAGGTACTGCTTGCATTTAAAGACTGATTTATTAAGGAGGCTGTCATTGGCTATCTATTATGTGCCTGGCATTATGCTAGATGCTGGGGATGTGAATAGGAATGATAAGGTGTCCCTGCCCTAAAGCAGCTTGGAATCAGTTGGGATAAAACAAATATATAAGGGGATATGACTCTCTGGTTGACAAAGCATTTTCACATCTAGAGCTCAATTAATCCACCTGCCAACTTTATAAGATCCATGACATAGACACTTAAGTACTATTTCCCTCATTTTTGGAGGAAGAAGCTGAGGCTCAGATACTTTGGTAAGTTCATTATCTCCCAGAGCTTCAACTTTCTAATCTGTTAAACTAATGTAATAATACTTAGTAGTAGGGTTTGTGTACACATTAAAAGAGCTAATGCACATGTAACATCTGGCACAGGACCTGGGATATAGTTGTCACTCAACATGCCAAATCCCCGTCCGCACTCCCACCCTCTGACTTCTTCTTTTCTCTTTGATTAGACAACTGGTAAGAGAAAGCGCTAGAGCTGGACTATAGGTCTTTTTTGTTTGTTTTGTCCTGTATATCTTTTTATTGTAAATCTTTTTCTAAAATATTTTTATTGAAATATAGTTGATTTACAATGTCGTGTTAGTTTCAGGTGTACAGCAAAGTGGTTCAGGCATATATATATATATACACATATATTCTTTTTTTACATTCTCTTCAATTATAGGAGGACTATACATCTTACAATTTAAAAATGGAGTTGTTCTCAGAATATTACATTATCCCTTATCTACACTATCTGCTTGTTTGTATGTAATTATGTTCATATACCTGCATGCATGTAAGTACAATGGGTAGCTATGAATACACATGCTTATGTACATAAGGCATAAGTATCACAAACACAAGGCGGAGCTATAGGGTTCTCAAGAGGGAGTTCTCTCATGAGGTCAAGAAAAACTTCATGAAAATGCCATTTGAAATAGACCCTGGAAAACAGAATTTCGACAAGCATAGTGAGGGGATGGAATCATAGGAGCAAAGGAAATAAAGGAGGGTATTTGTTCTATGAATGTAGCTTAGTTGGTCTGGGTTATGGCGTAAGGTAATTGAGGAATGGGTCAGGAGGGTTGGCTTGGGCCATGTGGAAAGCTGACACTGTCAGGGAAAGGAGTGGGTGTTTAATGTAAGCAGACAACACTGACTATGTTTCACAGCAAGAGAATGACAACATGGATGCTGTGCTTCCAGGGTGTGCACTCTGCTAGTGGTAGAGGCAGGGGGGTGAGCCTTAGACTGGTAGAAATCTAGAGGTAATGGCTAGCAGAGGGGCTGGTGGCAGAGGGGATGGAAAGAAGTTATGGATAGGATGGGGACTACAGAGGTAGAAGTGAGGCCTGGGTAGCCAAAGGACAAGGAAAGCAAAGAAATCTGAGTCGGGTGGGGGCAGTATGGGCGGGGGCGGTAGTGACAGAGATAGGCATGGAGGCAGAAGCAAGGAGAGAAGAGCTTCCGGGAGAAAACAGTCAAGGCCAGTAAAGAGTGGAGAGAAGTGCTAATAAATATTGGGGGCTGTTAGTCCTCTTCAAGGGGTATTAACATATCAAAAGGGTGATTAAGAAAACCAGTCCCGTGGCTTCAAGGAAAGAAGGGGCAAAGAAAGGCAATGCAATCTGCCAACTTCTCAGTATGTAAATACTCTCTAATGAGAACTAATGTTTACTGGCAACAAACTTTAACCCCCTTAGTTTGCCAACATACTATCAGAACATTTCAGAAACGATGAATGGTATTTTTTTTTCTCAGTCGTCAGGGTTAATTGGGATTCCAGCTCATTTGTGACAAATGCTACATGGCTCCAGAAAGCCTCTCAATCAAGTTGGCACGGGATGCCAAATATCTGCCAAGAAGTGCCCTAGAGTCCTTTTCAGAAGTCGTCCTTCCTCTCCTCCTCCATATTTCAGACCCCTCACCCATGACCTTAGGCCAATACCATGTCCCGAACTTGCCAGTTGTCTTTTAATTAAGAGCCAGCCTATTACTTACATATTTTCACCTTCCTATATGTGCCTACACAGGATCAATTTTCTGTTTGTGCTAAATATGAAACATAGAATTAATCCTACGTTGAAGTTGTAACTCTATCTTATGCCATTATGGCATATAAATCCTCATATACACCTTTCTAGAACATATGCACCTTTCCAGAATTACATCCTAGTTTGTATAAATGTAACTCAGTGTTTGGACTCGAGAACGAATGGGTATAGAATGGCTACTTAGCATAAAGCAGTAGTCTCCTCATCTCCCCCTCCTTGCAGTAAAGGACCTCTATCATATATAATAATGTATGTATGTATGTATTTATATTTCAGCTTTATTGAGGTATAACTGACGTATAAAATTGTACATTTAAAGCTTACAGTGTGGTGATTTGATATACGTATACATTGTGAATGGATTCCCCCAACCTAGATAATTAACTATTTATCACATATTTATCTTTTTGGGGGTGAGAACATAATAATTTATGTTTCTACTATACTTGGGTTCAATTTCTGAATGACTAGGTGATGCTCTAAAAATCAGTTTTATTCCTTAGAAAATAGAGATAAGCAAAAAAGCATTTCATAAGATTATTGTGAAGTGACACAAGGCATTTGAAGATACCAAGCATAAGGCAATGCACATTGTAGGCCCTAAGAAAAAGAATCTCTAATATTGTTTCAGCATTTGGCTAAAACTTAGCAAAACATCTCCATATACACTACAGTGACCGAGATAAAACTTGGGCAAATATAGAACATTTATTGTATTATGTTTAAAAGTGCAATTCATGCTATATTGCAGGATAGAAAAATCGAAAAGAACTATGGCTACTTACATTGTAATAAGAGAAGGGTTGCCTACAAAGGCTTTCTCAGGTATCGACTTGATATTGTTGCTATGAAATCCTCTAGAAAGAGAGGAAAAGATAATTTATAGAAAATAGCCTATGGGGTAAAATCATTTAATAGTCCCCTCACCAAACCCGTGGCAATAATCAGCAATTTTAGTAACTAGAGGATAAGGTTAAATTCCTCTATGCATTTTGAAACGTTTGTGCCCTCACTTACTATCTAGGAGAAAAAGATATCACAAGCTGTCATCTTGAAAGAGGAATAAAGAATCTGAAAATAATAACTGTGCTTTATGGAAACTTACAACCTAATGCTATAAAAAGAAAATCCATCTGTTATTATCCAATAGAGCATCATGGTAGAACAACCTGAGACCGAGGAAACCATCTTTGGAGAGAGGATTATGATCACTCCTCTTTACCCCATTTAAAGCCAGGAGAAGAGAAAATTGACTTAAGCTGCAGTGAAGTAGAGATTTAAGTAATCTCCTTATGAGGACAAAATTTCCTGAGCTGAAGAAAGGTGCCCCAGCTCAGTGAGTCTGTAATAACAAATTGATTCTCATCTGTCGGTGCTAATGTCTGACTGGCAGAGGGGCAGAGTCAATGGTCTTTGGTCTATGCGGGTCTGTGGCTGAATGAGGTGAACGGCGGTCTTGGGGCTGCCTGACCCAGACAATGATGACTTCCCGGCTAAGCCCCGTGTGGGGTTTCCTGAGGCAGAACCACATAGAGGTTTTTTCTTATAAACAAGCCCTGCTGTCTACATCCTTTAGCTGTGTGTCTTATTTCTCTCTGCCAAGAGAATAGGCTCTGTGTTTATTTTCCTTTCCAAGTGTTAGAACATTACATAGGTTATTCATATTTTTAGGTACAAAGAAAAGTAATTAAATTATAATATATAAAAGACAATATATGCAACCTAATAGCTGAAAGTTCGCTTTACTGTAGTAAAATGGTGAGTTTCTATAAAAATTAAATAAGATTTATGAAACATTAAAAAATATGAAATAATGTATATGAAGGCACCTAGCTCTATACTAGGCACATATATTGTGTTCATCCAGTCCTACGCAACCTAGGAAAGTTTGTCTTTTCGAAATGCTCAGCAAATAACTGAATTCTGATAGAGTTCTCTACAAACCTATAACGTATATAAATGTTGGGAAAATGTGGCTTAGGAAAAGAGTATGGCTTAAAGAAATATGTATCCTTTTTTCTAATATATATATATTAGAGAAATCCATTATAGATTAAAAAAAGATTATCTGCTGATGGTTGGTGATGGAAGCAAATTAAAATACATTTTGGATGTAGTTAATCATTATTTACATGACCTTTTAAATTTTTCTAGTAAGTCGTATTAGGTGCAATAGTCAAACATACTTTAATATAAATTCACAAAGAATAGTTCTCCCACTAAATTTGTCCTACTTACAGTTCTTTAAGGTTGGACAGTGTCCTGATTGCAGTGGGGAATTCATCAAGATTATTATAATTTAAATCTCTGAAAATAAGTAAATAATATGTTCAGTTTTTCACTTAAAAATTCATATATATTACATTTACAAGGAACGTTAACATGCCCTTCCCATGGACCAGTATCATTGATAACAATTCTCATTCCTTTTCTTAATGAAGAGAGATTGTGTTGGTTGGCTGACCACCATCATTCCACAAGTATCTGCATTAAAATGGTCATTAGACTGGTCATGAGAAATTTCAAAGAGTCACGGCTCAATGGCACTGGGCATTAAAAGAAGGGAGGGGACATACAGCAGAGTGAATGTCCAAGCGGGAGGGACACTTGGCCAGGTGTTGGCGGCTGGCCGCTGTAGCTCTTCTCCCGAACCCCGCTCACCAAGCTGCCAGCTAGTCTGTACCCTCCTCGGGGCTCCGGAACCACATCCACTTTCCGGTCCCCTCCTCCATTCTCTGACTTTGTCCCACTGCTTTTCAGAGTCTCTCCTGAGAGGACATCTAGGAGAGTGGCTTTGTTCCTGACTCTGGTACAGTTCCTGTCTTTCTCCCAGCCTGAGGTCCAGGATGATAGCCTGCTTTTGGAGAGGCTTATGTGGTACAGGGTACTCTCAGGAACGACCTCAGGTCTAGAATTTCCACACGGTCACAAATAAAGATTCAGGTCCGAAGGGTGACGTTTTCCTTGGTCTGTGAGGCAAAGCTCTCTATCATCCTTCCTGCATAGAGACGGAATGGCCAAACAATCTCAAATCATTCGTTCCTCTATCTGTTATGACACAAATGGCTTTTCAGTTCCATTACTCACAAGCACTTTATAGACTTAACTCCACCATTTATCTACATCTCCATATGAAAAAGTAATTGCCTCCTTGTCTCTGGGAACGGCAGATTTCCCAGATGACGCAGAAAAACCTTTTGGTCAGGCAATCAGATGTGGTTAGATCTTCCTCTGTGGGGAAGAATTGCTATTTAACTTTAAGAGAGAGATAATTTGACCAAGTTAAACATGAATCAAGATTCCTACTTGTCTGGCACAAACCATCCTTAAGCTATACAGCAGGCAGGAAACTTGTGTCTTTTGTGGACATAAATTTTCTTCCTGTTTGTAAATCTCTCCAGATGCTCTGTTTTGATTAAACGAGGATTGGGTCCTTATAAATTACTTAGATTTCTAGTGAGGGAAAGGAAGAGGTTGGGAATAACCAACCTACTGAGCCTCTGTAGCCCTGGGCAAGGCGAGGGAAGAGGGGACATTGAGACTCACATGAATTTGCCCTGAATGCATGTATTGCATGAATTTGCAATCCTGGGTCCTTACCTCAAGCGCCCCGGTCGGGGGGGATGGGGAAGACCATTTATGGAAATACCTATCAAAGCCCATCTTGTTTTTTTGTTCCTGTTGTGTTGAAAAGGACCGGAAGGTGCTATCCATTGCTAATATTCCCCAGCCCAGCCTTTGTGTAAATAAGGGAGATGTTCTAATTTTTCCAAGCCGCTGATGGGAACAGCTTGCCTGTGCCTTTAAGTTGACTTCAAAGTCCCGCCTGGACAAGTTCACCTTTGGCATCTCCTTATGAGGATGATTCCTCCTTTCTAAGAGGAAGCGCAGAGTGACTTAAGTTGCCCTGGAAGGACAGCTGTTAGGTCCTGCAGGAAATGAGTGGACTCAGATCTGGTTAGAAGCTAAATTGACCAGGTACAAAGTGCTAAGGTCTGTATGTAAATGAACAAGGGCTCCAAAGCCATACAAGATGTGGTCTTTGGTCATGTCCTTCTGCAGTCCTGGTCAGAGCCAGCGTTGTAGATTCAGCGGCACTGTGTGGCTTATTACACTTGAGTGTTAAAAACATGGAGGTGAGGAGGGCGCAGCTGGAACCACTTCCTCTCCCAGCACACACGGTGTCCTCACTGCCTGTCACGGCATCCTCATTAGGCCTCTTACTCAACAGGGTGATTAAGAGGAGCCCCTCCCCTAGGAAACAGCTCAACCCTGGGGAGGCCCATGAGAACTGCTCTCGCTGTGGCTCTGAGTGGTCAGCTGGCTGGACTCTATGTATTTTTATTACAGATACCAACTCAGAACTGAGGTTTTGCCCTACTCTTTGGAAGTAGGGTATAGTGGTAAGCATGGATTTTGGAGTCAAACTAGGGAAGGAAGCAAATCCCAGTTATGCACTGACTGGCTATGTCGTGTTGATAAAGTAACTTAACCTTACTGGAGCCTAAAATGGTATGGTAGCACCTGCTCTCATGGGCTGCTTGTAGGAGTGACTGAAACAATGTATGCTGAGTGTTCAGTACAATATTGGTTAGAGATACACTCAGTAAATGTACCACTGTTACTACTTTGTAGACTTCTGAGTTGCTTCAGCAGGAAGCTTCACCATTTGCTAATGAGACGCCTGTTCCTTTTGGATTGGACAGAGTTTGGCATTTGCTACTCTGCATCCTCTCCTTCGGGGGGTTGGACCAGACTCATGAATAGTGAGCCTGAGTGACAATATGGAACCAATCCTTGACAGAGCACACATTCCTAAGCAAACAGTCACTGCTCAGTAGAGGACATCTCATTTAGCTTATAATGATTCTAACTAATTTATCACTCTTGATAGATTAAAATAAAATCTCAGTTTTATTGTTCAGCTCTGTAGGGTGTGTGTGTGAGGGTAAGATGAAGCCACTGTAAATACCTGTTTAAAGCTCAGGCAATTAACCAAACCAAATAGCAACTCTGACTTTAAGGCTATTTTGATTCTTTCAGAATAGTCATGAAAACACTGAAAAAAAGGAAACAAATAAAAGGTCAACTCACAGAGTCTCCAGGCTGTGGAGTCCATCAAAGCATTTCTTTCCCAGGGAGTGGATTCTATTGTTATGGAGATGCCTGCAGGAGAACATTACTGACAGTCATGAAGGCACACTGCACATGGAAACTTAGGCACAACATTTTGATTGCTGAAATCCAAAGAAACTTATGCGAAAGAATGCACTGATTATATATACGAAATGCTTTGTTTAACGTTTTTGTTTGTTTGTTTTAAAGGCTATCTGCCCCGTTCACTCTTCCCACAGATGATTCTATATTTGAGATAGCATGGAATGTATAATAATCACGGAGTGAGCAACGAGACTGATAAAAGTAAATTCAGGTTGTTCAGTATGGCTTTGGGATGTAGGATACTAAATAGAGATTCTGACCAACACTGACAAATGGAGGATGGAGGGAAGGTCCTAGGTGTACTAAGCACATTCTCTATTAAAGCTGATGGCTTATCATGGCTACATTCCCAGGGTGGGGCTACAGGTTAAGAGGAAACAACAATCTCAGCCACAGAGAATGGGGATCAGATGTTTTGGCTGCCCAAGGAGAGTAGTTATCTTGACATAGTATAAATGGCTCTAATTATCATCTTTGGCTCAATGGTTAAGTCGGTTAGGTCAGGGCCAGTGAGAAGAGCTGTGTGCATAACTGAAAACTGGACCAAGTCATAAAGGGGTTTTTGGAAAATGGGCTTAAGGATGGGGGAAAAAGAATAGCTGGATCTCTGTAAATCCATTCCCTCTAGTGGAGGGAAAAATTAAAGCACCTACCCAGCTTCTGGTGGGATAGAAGCATGACCTTTGTATGTGAAATTCAGTATAGAAATTTGTTACTTTCACCCCACATGTCCTATCCTTTCAGACTAAGGTTTTCATTCTAATAAATATATGTTGGTTTCATGTGACATCTTTGTGACATTTATTGAGGACCTTTTACATGCAACACATGAGGAAAGAGGGTTGAGGGGAGCCTAAAAAGATGGATGAGATGCTGGCCAGCCCTCAAAGGTGTATATACTGCAGTGCAAGAGACTGACGTGTCATCAGGAAAAGTGGACTGATTGAAGACAGCGATGGGCTGGTGGGGGGCATGGAGCAAAGCCAGAAACAGTGTAGAAGACGCCTTCCATGAAGTCACCATACAAACTGCTCTTAGAGGCTGTCAAGCAGCTACTGTTGTCCTGTATCAGGATTGGTTGACTATTATGTTATACATGTGGGGCATTCTTCTACACTCTTGAACTGATTAGTTTTCAAACTATTACTTGAGAATCTTTTTGATTTACTCGAAATAGTGAAATCTGGACCTCAAAGGAAAAAAGCCATATAAATGCATAGCTCGCTGTCAAGGGTTCATTCCTTGCTTCTGTTCCCTTGTTGGAAGGGGTTCAAGAAGTTCTTATTAAATAATAAGAAGGGCATATTTCAATTTGACCTGCATTATAAATTATTATCATAAATAAGGGATTTTTTTTTATTAACTTCGGTCGCAGGACTAACCATACGGTGTGGTGATTACATGTACAATACACAATGGCTTCCCTAAGACAGAGGTCATATTTTGTTATCTTTGAATGCCTAGCAGTGCTTGGCCCTTGGCAGGTGCTCGATAAATGCTGTTTAATTCTTTTACACAATTAGAACATTTATGAGTCATTTTGGGGGGTTTTCCCTCCCTTAAAATGTCCCTATTCAAAGTCTGAAGGGCTATCTGTTTAAGGTCAAGGTCTTACAGTGAATTACAAGGTGTTACAGTGAATTTAGAAACTGTTAAAAGAGAGAGGAAAAAAATCAATAAAACTTACAGAACCACCAAGCTGGAGAGGTTTCTAAAGGCGTTGTCTGGTATGTGGTGTATTTTGTTCAGGGCCAAGGTCATGGCCTGCAGTGCTGATAAACTTCTGAAAGCCTGGACAGGGATTTCTGTCAGAGCGTTGTCATCCAGCCACAGGTGCCTCAGAGAATACAGGCCACTGAAACAGCTGGGGGGCACGGAGCTGATGTGGTTGGCATCCAGACGCCTGGGAAGAGAGCAAGCAAGAGCAGAAGCAGAGAGCGAAGCCCAGGCACAAGATGCGCCGTGCAGGAAAACCTCAATATGTTGATTAATAGGAGTGAAACAGGGCTCGGGGCCCTCAGGACCCCCTGACATCTGGAGCATTCTGCTCTCCTGGTAGCCTCTTCTCACTCATGAGTAGAACCACTGCTGTAAAATTCCACGGTGCCCTGATTCTCTTCCAGCCTTGTGGATAACATGCTTTCCGGCAAGGAAGTGGCCTCCCCTGGGGTATAACCTTTCAGCCTGATCTTTTAGCTTCCCTTTCTGACACCAGGAGAAAGACACCTTCTCTCCTCCTTCCCACCCCAAGACAAACAAAGGCTGTTACTTTCCTGGACTGTTTTGAACACACAAAACATACTTATTGACTAGCTCTGGGAAAAGATTATTTCAGTATTTGAAAGGGAGGAGGTAATTTTTACAAGGCTGTCAGAGGCCCGCCTCAGGGAGAAGGGAGGTGCCGCCCCCCCACCTTTTCTTACTATTGTGCTGAAAAGCCTAAACCTGTAGGCTTTCTTGCTCATCCGAACCAAAGGCATTGAGCAGATGTTTGTTTTTCTTGACATTTTAAATGAATAATAAAATTAACAGCTTTCCCAGTTTTTGCTTGCTTTTTCTATACACCATTTTTTTTTTTTAATGGGGAAATACATCTAAAAATAGGTCTAGTTAATAAACTGTTGCAGCTTCAGGGCCAGCAGAGGGAGTGCAATACATTTATTTCACCCTAATCCTAAACATAAACAATGGCTGTAATGACAATGCCTTAACTTTTCATATTGAAGTGACCAGGCAGATTGAAATTTCCTGTAAGGTGCGTGAACAACAGAACCATCAACATTCAGCTATGCATCCGACAGCCCTCATTCATTTTTTCCAGTCTGTTCTCAAGGCTCACACATTTGTTTGCATTTTCAAAGCTAGGATTAAAGAAAGAGAAGAGGTGCATTTTAAGCAGCACATGTATTAGGAAGGATTAGAAAATCACGAGTGGATTTTGAAAAATGTTTTAGGAAGCGCTTAAGACTAAACAGATGCAGGAAGCACACAAGGATCACAAAATAATCTCCTGCAGACCAAATTTAAACAGTTTAGAAATAGAGTTCTCTGTGGTAGGGAGCTAATCTCAGTGGAAAGCAGCTTCCTCACTTTTGGTCACACATTTCACTCCACTCATGCCCTGGCTCCTGTTTCTCTGACTGAATGGGGAGGGATGCCCTCAAGGCCCTGGGCCAAGTTTTGATACTGAGATAAGGTCACTTGGAACAAACAAGTCCGGTGTCACAGCCCACTCACAATTAAATTTCCAGTAGAACAACTATCATTGCAGGCAGCAGAAATGCAGCTTCCAAATATCTCAAGGTTCTGTCTACAAATGGAACTGGAGAGGTTTAGATGAACTCAACGCCGTCTCTTCCCCTTATTCCAGCAACAACATGCTCGGCCCGTGTTCAAATAAGGTATAATGTCATTGGGGCCTGAGGAGGTGCTTGTTTTTGTTTGACTAAGAGTAAAGCACATATGTAAACTCTCCTTAATGACTGCACTGATTAAAGCATGAAGATTTTATTTAGATAATATGAATTTCCGAGTTTTAGTTGATGTACTGATGATTGCTAGTTGCTTATGCGTTGAAACTACAAGTGCTTCTAAGTCCTGAAAAGGACTGACATTCAGGTTCAGTGTAGCTATCAGGTTACATGTACAGAAAAGGCTTTCTCTGCATTGAGTCACAGGCTTGTCTTTTTGGCTATTTAAGTTACTACCAAAGTTTCTGCTGGATCTTGAAGTGACCCTGGTATCAGTTTCCAATGTTAAAAAGTCCATTTCTCTGGATAGGTGTCTTTTATGAATCATCTCCCACCTCCAGTAAAAAGGATGTAATCTGGCTTCTACACCGTGATCTTAGAGCAATTTGCTATCTAAAATGAGTAGGACAGGGCAATTCTTCACAGTCCTAATACTCCAAATACTAATACACCCTGACCCAGTACTCAGGTATCCTGAGTGCAGCATTAAACGTTTCTCTTTCTCAACAGTTTCTTCATCCAAGAAGATCCCCATAAATGGTATTCCTTCTCAATGCGGTGTTTTGAAGTCCATGTCCACCTGGGTGCAGTGGTCCAAACCTATTTCAGAAAGTGGTATATTGTTCACGCTCAGAGGTATTATCTGAGTCAATCTTAACAGAAGATCCCAAGGCAAACCAGAGTATAGAATTCATCATCCAACCACTCATACAGGTGGTTCTTACAGAGCAAGGTTAAGACTGTGGACAAAGCAGCTGGCAGGGCACGAATTGTGCCTATTCAGTGAGTAAACAGAAAGCTCATATTATGTCAACCTGGTCTGGTGGGGCAGCTGGGCGTTTTCCATTCATATGCTTGAAAATGCAATCATTAAGCACTGGAGCGTAAGTAAAATGCGAGAACACAGTACGTGAAACACACGTAGAAATGTGGTTCTATAATATTATCAGGAGCAACAAGAATAACTACATTATATGGCTGCACTTTTTAAGGGTTTTTTGGTTTTCATTTCTATTTCCTGCAAGTCACAAAGGTGTGTGTGTGTGTGTGTGTGTGTGTGTGCATAGTCAGCTCAGAACCTGTGAATCAGTGCAGAGGTTTGGGATGAGAAATTTTGGGTCCAAGTCAGATAGCAGCTGTATGACCATGGCCAAGTCAACAGACTTCAGCTTTCACATCTGTAAATTGGGGGTAACTCTATCTTACTAAAGAAAATAACACAACAAGACTTTGTAAACTATAAAGCACCTTAATGATTTTTAAATTATTACTGCTTGAAGTGGGTTAACAGTTAGCATTTTTGTCTTTTGACCATAAAACCAGTCAGAAAAAAAGAAGTCTGTTAAAATTTTCCCTTAGTCAAAAGTTGACTATGAGTGCCAGCTTGTCAGTGAATTTCAGTTCTGAGACATGCAGACTACTTCTTTCATCCCTCATAACAGAAATGATGAAGAGGTGTCTGCGATCAGACACCCTTACTTTTCAGCCTTCAGTATTATCATTACCTGTGTGTGTGTGTGTGTGTGTATCTATATTTATATCTATCTACCTACCTACCTATCTATCTATCTATCTATATCTCAGTATCACAAAGGGCAAATAGTTGTGTTCCTGATACATTACTGAAGAGTACATCTTCACTCTGAAGGCAAAGAAGAAGTGGTGACATGTGATAGATGGCACATTCTCAGAGAAAGTTCCTAGCAGTGATCTTGGCATTTAATTATCCATCAATAATGGGGCAGAGGCAGCATAAAGCCTGCGGTGCAGTTAGGTGTAGCAAAATGAAACACTTTAACAAAGGGAGTGGCCTCACCTTCTTCTGGACAAACAAACCTCTTAATTATTTATGATCTTGAAATGCAATCTGAAAAGTAGTCACTATATAGGAAATGGCACCCATTTTATGCTCTGTATGTTACTTGTAACTTACAGAAAATGATAGATAAAATAAAATGTTACCCTACTTCCTATGTCACATGCAACCACCTACATAATGAGCATAGGGTAAACTGGAAAGTGCGCTGAGTTAGGAGAATTAAGACACAAATTTAAGTCAAGACTCTGTCACTTATTAAATTCTGAGATTAGGGGCATTCTGATGAATTTCTCTGAGGGTCAGTTTTCATATCTGTAAAGCAGAATCACAACATGTCACACAATTGCTATGGGAATTAAATGAGAAAAATATATGCAGAAGGGTTTTGCAAACAGTAAAGCACTCTACAAATGATAGGCTTATTACTGGAGAAAAATCTTCACATTTAGGAAGTAGTATCATTCCCCCTGCCCTGAAGTTTCTTTTGTTTGTTCTGAAGCATCTTAATCCTTTGTAATTTCAAATCTCTCTATCGAAGATTGCCATTTTTTTTTTTTTTTTTTGGTCATATGGACTGGCAGGCTGGCTGATTTTCTACTCACTGTACATCCTTAATACATATGTCCAGCACTTCATGTTTTATATATATATATATATTTGCGGTACGCGGGCCTCTCACTATTGTGGCCCCTCCCTTTGCTGAGCACAGGCTCCAGACGCGCAGGCTCAGCGGCCATGGCTCACGGGCCCAGCCGCTCCGCGGCATGTGGGATCCTCCCGGACCGGGGCACAAACCCGTGTCCCCTGCATCGGCAGGCGGATTCTCAACGACCGCGCCACCAGGAAAGCCCCAGCACTGCATGTTTTTTGGGTTTTTTTTGCGGTACGCGGGTCTCTCACTGTCGTGGCCTCTCCCGTTGCGGAGCACAGGCTCCAGACGCACAGGCTCAGCGGCCATGGCTCACGGACCCAGCCGCTCCGCGGCATGTGGGATCTTCCCGGACCGGGGCACCAACCCGCGTCACCCTGCATCAGCAGGCGGACTCTCAACCACTGCACCACCAGGGAAGCCCAGCACTGCATGTTTTGATTGGTGTTATAGGAAGGCTTCCTTCACAGAGAAAAGGAGATGCACACGTTTTGTGTTTCTCCAGCAAAGGTCCAAAAAGTCCCCAAAGGCGAAAATGGCTGAGGAAAAATATGATATCATCTAGTGCAAGAACAGAATTTTTATTAACTATGAGCCTCTACGGTGTCACTTAGAGGACCACAAGTGATGAGAAATGGATTCGTCATGCCTGTTGCGCATATGTTGAAACTCCTTCTCTGGAGGGAAGCCTGGAGGTCGGAGGGCTCTACCATTGCCAAAAGGGATTCTACTGCACAAACTGCTGGGCCAAGGGGGCTGTTTCTCAGGGACTCTGGGTTGTCTCTCCTCACCACTGGCACCTGGTCAGGACCATCCATTTCACCCTGACAGTCTTCAACAACTTTGCGTATACAAGGTAAGCGTTTGGAGTCTGAATAACTTCACTCCCAGAAAGTTTCTGGATTACTAAACCTATGAGAAACGTCTCACCTTCCCCCAAGTGATCTTCAAGATCTGCATAAAACTATTTCTCTGGGATGGGGGTGTCGTGTTGTCTCCAGAGTGAACAACCTAATAATGGATGTGCTGTGGAAAGGTCAGTCTGATAGCTGTGTGCAAGAGGGGCTGGGGGGACAGGAAGTGATCAAGGCAGTTGCAGTCATCAGGGTGAGAAAGGAGGAGTGCTTTAAAGAAGTATGGGAATGTGGAGGAAGGCCTGGTATGAAGGATGTTAAATAAGTGGGTCTGACCAAACGTGGTTGGTCAGATTTGCTGGATGTGACCAGAAGGGAAGACAAAGAAGCTATGGTGGCTTAGTGTTCTGGGCAACTGGGTGGAGGGAACCATGCAGGGATGAATGTTACCCAGTATTATACAAAATAAAGATAAAACAGAACTGCATGTTCACCGTGAATACAGTTCTGTAATATCAGTGTATCTTATGTGAGGAAGAGCTGGAACGTAACAGGCAAAAAAAAAAAAAAAAAAAAAAAATCAATTTTTAATGTTAGGCAATGGCAAAAAAAAGTGCTTATTTTCTTAACTTCTCTCTGAAGTTTTTCCCTAATGTTTTCATTCATAAAAGCTTAACTTTACAAATTTTCTCTTTTAAAAGAAACATTTTGCCAATCTGCTCCACACTCCTGAAAGGAATTTTTGCTTTATAGATGGCATTATGGTAGGGATTAGAGAATCTATGAGGTAATTCTTGCTATTGTTTCTCCAGAAAATAGCCCTTTACATATATCTTGTATATGCTACCTTGCCAATGTATCACACAAACTTATATCTTTGTTTGAGAATGTCTTTGATGAGCCATTAACTACAGGGAAGAAAGCGTTAGTCAAAAGATAACCCATTGATATTGGCTAATTCCCATCTCAGATGACTGTAATATTGTCAATTATTAACATGGATGACTGGAGAAAAAAAAAGTCAAAGGTGTGAAGAATGCTGCAGCTGCAGGTATAATACAGCTTATGGGACTCTTACAATAAACAGAACTATGAAGCACAGCATTTGACACAGCTATTTTATATTTGGATGAGCATTTTTCTTCATAAGTTTTAAACAAGTGATCAACTCTCTTGTACACACATTTGTACATTTTATGAGACCATTTTGAACAATTCCTGAAGAGTCAAATGAACACAGTGATTTAGTTCATTTATAAAATGTTAAGAAATGAAAAGTTTCCATTATTATCTAACTTTTACTATGAAATGAAAAGCATGTAGTTCCAAGCTTGTATATAACACAATTTGACCAATTCCCTAAAGTCTTTGTTATGGTGAAATTTTACTGAATTTTATTGCACTGAAACCAGTGGATCATTGGAATTGAATTTGTCAGATCATTATAATAATACTATCTGGATAGAATTTTATCTATATGAACTCTTACAGATTGAATTCGTGTTGATTTATATGAATTCTTCCTAATAATATGAGTCATTTTTATTGTTAGTATAGTTTTTTAATATTTATGAAATCATGACAATGTGGGATTCCACCTTCTAATGAAATTTCCCATCTATAACCTAGGAAAATACTAAGCATATGAATTCATATAAACACCATGATTGCTTATATGGGAAGTTCTTCTTCCATCTTTCTATTCTCCATCTTATTTACTGGTAAACTTAATGTAAAACCAGGAAGAAAAATTATTGCTTTAGACTTGTCTCTGAAAAGGTAAAAAAGTTTTTTCCGTCTTTGCAGCTTGGGGAGAGGGAAACTCTATAGGTTCACTGAAGTGTAGTAACTTAGAGACTAGTCCCAACTCTAGTTTCTGTAATTACCTACAGATGGACAAATCCACTAATGGTGATTGAGGTCAACTTCTTTCACCAAAAAACAAACCCTGGAGTTCTAATTATAACTTTTCTTGGGAAGGGTCAGATATGCTCCTGTCAGAACTAAAAGTCATATCATTTATTCTTTCTCTCGGATGATTACCAGGAGTTTTTTCAGGATTAAAAAATATATTTAGTCACAAAAAAAAATAATTTAGAGACTAGTCAGCTGGCTCGACTAGTAGCTGTATGAAGTGTCTAATAGAACCAAACCTCTGCCTCTCTGGCATCACTGGGAAGTACAAGACTCCAATGAGAAATATATTTCAAAGTCAATTTACATGGAATTGCTCAGTTTCTCCGAGGTCACCATGGTTGTGAATTTTTTAACAGGGAGATGATCTACAGCCAAAGTAACAAGAGCATTGACTTCTTTAGCTTCATTTTTCTCCATAGAAAACAAAGACCTCCTTTTTGTCAGGAGCACCGTTAGTCTCCCAGCTACTACCAGGGTTTGAAATCCGGGGGTCATTTTTGCATCTTCCATTGCTGTCCAGACTAACGTTCACCAAGGTCTCTCCATTTATCTTCATCTCCAAGAGTGTCGACTTCCACTGCCTATTAAGTCTCTTATCCCTTCACACCTGCGTCACTACAACAGCCTCTAGCTGGTCCTTTTGCTTTTGATCTCTTATCTCTTCAATTAATCCTGCAGGCTGATGCCAGACGAGTCTCCCTACAACTGGGCTCTATGTCACGCCCGTTAGGAATCCACAGTTCTCCCATGTTACCATTCCTTTCAAACCCAAATTTTCCATTCTTATATTCAAAGCTCATCCACCTTATCTAGCTAAACTTTTCTCTTATTTCTGTGTCCCAGTCAAGTCCCTTTTGTAGCTTCTTCCCACAGTACCTCTGAGCCTTGTGTTCAGGAACATCCTCTCACTCCTGCCTAATCTGAATCTCATCAACCTGAGACAATATTATGGTTCCTCTCTCAACCCTATTCTTGAAGTGGGGAGTCCTCAGCTAAGCCAATGGGAAAGCTAAATCTTGTAGACAGATCAACTTCAAAATCCCTCAAGGAAACACTGGGACCCAACTCTCAGCTCAGGGAGGGCAGGGAGGACAAACCAGGGTACAGAGGTAAGAGCTTGGAGCCAGGGAGATCAGTGAATGCAGGCTACAGTCAAAGCGGGGGAGATTAGCTGATCTTGAGCAGCTGTTTAGAACATCATTTAGAGTTTGATGCTTTGGTTCAGTTCAACAGGTATTTCTTGGGTGCTTTCTTTGCAGGTACAGTACCTGGTGCTGGAGATCTAGCAGTAAACCAGGCAGACATGGTTTATAGAGCATGTTTTCTAAAGGGTAGTCTGTCAAATCATTACAATGAAGTGTTAGGTAACAGGAAATGCATGGTAGAAGGACCTAACCTAAGTTTCAGTTTTCTTTGAGATCTAGATCTGGATTTCAAGCTGCCTATGTGACATCTCTACTGAGTTGTTCTTCCTTAAACAAGACATTTGGTTTGAACATGTTCAAGACCACACTCATTATCTCCCCAAATGTCATGCTCTACCAGCATTTCTTATCTCAGTGATGGGCTTGAGTAAATATGTGATTATATAAACCAGGAACTTAGGAATCATCCTCCACACCTCTTTCTCCTTCATTCTTTGTAGCCAATTCATTACCAAATACTGCTAATTTCATCTAAAAATTTCTCAAATCCATTTCCCTTTCTCTGTCTCCACTGCCCCCATCCTGACAAAGTTCTCCTTTCTCTCCTAGACTATTTCAGTAACACAGATCCAATCATGCCCTTTCCTATTCAAAATCTTCCAGTGGATTCTCACTGCTTTTACAATAAAGACTAGAATTTGTGACATGTCCCAAAGAGCTTTCAATGGGTCTGGACCCCACCCGCCTCACTAGGCTCTTCTTGTACTTTTCCCGCCTCATGCTTCCTGCTTTGGCCACACTGATCTTGTTTCTGATCCTTGATGTACCAGCTCCCCTCTCCCCGCACCATCACTACAAGGTTTTGCACATGTAGTTCCCTTTGTCTGGAAAGTTCTTCCCTCTTCTCTTTGTCTAATCAACTCTTACCTTTGCAATATGAACAAGATACCCTTTTCTCACCTATAGTTTCCTCATCAGGAAAGTGGAGACAAATTCCACCTCCCAGGTCATGAGGGAATAGACAACCAAATGCATAGGGAAACAGTAAAAAAGTCTGACTGGTCCACACATGAATGAATATTGTTCTCTTCCCTTCCTCAATTTATTTATTTCTGTCCTGAAGCACTACTGCTTTTCCTCCTTTTTGTAAACCTCCATAACCATATACCTAGAGGTACTATTTGTTTCTGTCAGGTTCCTTCCCCTCACATTAGTGCGTTCTGTTGCGTGCCCGTTCTCTGTAGTGGATTTGCTCAGGGAAGCACAATAGCGTAGTGGTAAAATTGGCAGATTTTGGAGCCAGAAAGACCAGAATTTTTATCCCAGACTTACCTCTAGCCTGACTCTATTAAAGCCAAATGACCTTGAGAAGGTCAATTAACCTTTCTGAGTTTTCTCCTTCCTCATCACTAAGGAAGGGATAATCTTGGCTCCCACCTCATGAGGTTTCTTCGAGGGTGATGCAGGTACGAGTTTTAATAAATATTGACGGCTCCTGCTTTTATAACTGTGGGTGTTTTTGATTTTGTCCTTGTCCTGTTCCTATACTTTGCTGCTTCTTTTTTTACAATAAATTTATTTATTTTATTTATTTATTTTTGGCTGTGTTGGGCCTTTGTTGCTGCGCGCGGGCTTTCTCTAGCTGCCGAGCAGGGGATCTAGGTGCGCGGGCTTCAGTAGTTGTGGTGCGCGGGCTTCAGTAGTTGTGGTGCACGGGCTTAGCGGCTCCGCGGCATGTGGGATCTTCCTGGACCAGGGATCGAACCCGTGTCCCCTGCATTGGCAGGCAGATTCTCAACCACTGCACCACCAGGGAAGCCTCTTTACTGCTTCTTTATGTGCCTTTTCGCAAGTCATCAAGACCCCATCTCTCCTGAAGAGGGGGAAACACTTTGCCCCGTTCACAGTGTGCCTTCCCATAGCCGTCATTCTTTTAGCTTCTCCCGAGTTCAACCTACTTTCCAAAGTTAACCTTTATTTCACAGTACAAGACTAAAAAAAGTTCATCTTACTTCTCATTCTATAACATCCATGTTCTCTTTTGGTTGTCTATCTGATATGACTGTCATGTCTGTGATTTATCATAGCACGGGCAGATAACCTGATGTCACAATATTTCATGCCTGGGTCTTGCTTAAAGTCTTCACATTTCTTTTTCACTGGATTCTGAAGACTGTGCTCCAATTTGATCTCTCTCTTCTTGTGGAAAAAGGGCTCCTTCGCCTTTGAAAATAACTTTCTCCTAATGTTTAAATGGGGGGAGGGGGACAAGGCAAAACTCCTCTTCAGAACAATTCACTGCGTGCTGGTTTCCACATGGTGTGTGAAATGAACTCCGAAGAGTGCAACAGACAAAAGCCTTGGCCTCTAGAACTTCTCAGTGCTCCTCTATCCCTAGGCGTACCTAATATGATGGCACTTCTGTGAAAAACAAAATACACCAAGATCATGGTGTATTTTTGTTATGTAAACTTAAAATTTCTCTTTCTGGACACTATTTTAGTGGAAGGAATAATGTCACTAATACTAAAACCATTGCTTTGTTTTTTTTTAGCCCTTTTGATCTTTTCATCTTATCCTCTCGGTTACCTCCCTTTGCTTTCTTTTCTTCTGCTCCTTGTCTTCTGTTACTTCCTTCCCACTCTTTAGCCTGGGTCTGAAACCCAATAGGCTCCTGGACATTAGCAGTGGAGAACTGCTGCTGGTTCCAGGCTTGCCTTACTTTCTGCTCGGCACTGCGATTCCTCCTCACTTCCTCTTCCTGCTTATTCTCTTTTTGGATTATTAGTAGCAAAACCCTACTATGAAGAGTTGAGGTGAAGTTATTGACATTTCACCGGGTCCCAGGAGGGGGGTGTCTGTAGCCCTTAAGCTGATGTCACAATAAGATGCTCAGGCAGATCTTATTCCAGGCAGGAGTTATATATTCTTCTCGGCTTTTAAAATAATGTCTTGACTCTAAAGTAGATTATTAGCTCATTGGAGAATAGAGACAATGCTAAAGACATGTCTAATTCTCCCTTCATTTTCTGTTTACCAACTCATTATTTTTGTGATTGTGCATTTTCCACAATTAGTTTCGCTAGTGCAGACTTGGCATGAAAATCAACATGTATTAAGTAATATCCTGGTTAACTGGACAAACATGAATGTGTCATTCTCTTTGATCACCTTGAACTTCCACTAATGACGGTGAGGTGCTTGAACATCATTAATGACAATCAACAAGTGAAGCAACGATGTTTTTTCATAGATCGATTTCTTAACTATTAATACAAAGGTGTGAGGTTATGGGAGGGTTAAGTTTTGAGTTTCCATCAAATCACTGCAATCTGATCCTAGTCCTCAAATGACTATAATGCCAAAAGTTTTTTGGTGAAATCCAATTCACTGTGAATTCTGATTACATTTCCTATTCCTTTCCAAAAAACAGAAAGGAAATTAAGTTATATTTGATTACATTACAAAAGGCCAACTGGTGTCTGGGCTGTCATTGCCTTGTCAGAAACCTAACGTACATATTGTACAGGGGCAGGCTCTGGGCTACTGGGCTCTGGCACATGGACAAGCCCTCTTATTCTTTAGCTGAGCAGTTTGTAAGCATCAGCAGAGAGTTCAAAGAACACAAATGTACCTATGTGTTTTCATTATGACCAAAGCAAAATATTTGTTGTTTACATGGAATCAATGAAAATTACATCCCTTGAAATATAAGTACAATTTGTTTCTTACTCAGAGCAAGGTTCCCAACTTCAATATAAATCAAGTTTCTTAAAGTTTATTCAATGAAGCCCAGTCTGTATGGGTGGGGCAAAGTATACCCATGATCTATTTCAGTAGTTCTCAACCATTTTTGGTTTGTAGACTGCTTTGTTCACGTCATAGACACTAAAAATTTTAATTCTCAAATGCACCATGTATATATATCCCCTGAGGATTTTGTTAAAATGAAGCTTTTGATCAAGCTACACAGAGATGGGGCCCAGTGTTCTGCATGTCTCGGGAGGTGCTGATGTTGCCGGTCCATGGACACATTCGAATAGCAGGATAATACAGCATGTGGCCTCCTAACTTTATCTGCCCCAGATTGTCAGTAGAACTAATAGGTAGATGTGAGCTATTTCAATTAAGCACAAACAAGGCACCTTTTTGAATAAAAGGCCCATTACTTTTATTTCATATTAGTTTACCCTAGAATGCAAAATATGGACTTTGTTATTATTTCAAGTTTGAAGAGTTCAGGAGGATATTTACAAATCATCTTAGGACACTCATTTTCCCGATCTTCATTTAAGAAGCACTTACCTATATCATTAAACCGTTAGAAAACCCTGATGTTTGGGTCTCCTACTCAGAGGTTCTGATTTTCATTGGTCTGGGGTGCAGCCTAGGCTTCCGGACTCTCCAGATGATTATTCTTTGCAGCCGGAATTGAGAAGCCCCCCTTTAGAAGTTGCTAAGCCAGGAATGCGTATGGGTGATGCACTCCCAGCCCCTGGGGAATGCAGAGTGCTTCTTAGAGAGTGAATGAATAATACAAGGAAAAGAATAAAGTGGAGAAAAATAGAGTGAATTCAAGAAAGAGAAAAGAGGAACCATTAAAAAAAGGGCTAGGTGGAGGTCTAAGGGTTGACTGTAGTCCAAGAAGAGCTGGATAGGTAGCTGAACGGAAGCCTCCCAGGTGTCACGGATGCGACAGGTTTCACCCTCTTTGTTATTTGTATTGATGAGGCTGAAGTATGCATGCAAAATGAATGGACAGTGGACAAGGAACGCACGTTTGCAATGACCATTAGACTCAAATCTGTTTTTATTTTTGGAACTGCTTGAAGGAGGCAGGAGCAATCCTATTAAACAACTTGCATCTGGGACAACAGTAAAACTTTAAAAGGGCTCACAGGAGCCCAAACCTCCAGAGTGGGTAGGGGACTCCTTTGGTTGGTAGAATACAGTTTCTGTGTGGTTGGTGGTTAAGCATATGTTTTTTTGAGTCATATCTTAATGCTTGTATCAAAGTAGCACAAAAAATGTAAGTGAGACAAAGTGTCATAGCTGCACACACTGCCAACATTCATCATCTCACATGGTCTGCCGTGCTCTGGGCAAAGGGGCCCCGGACAAACATTACATAACTGGCCGATACAATCCAGTGTGCACTGGGGGCTGAAGATCTATCTCGATGCCTCCGTCTGGATGCAATAGCATCCTGCTAGAACGTTAACCCTTGGCTTTTTCACAGGGAACAAATATTTATAAGGTTTCCACAGTCATTGTTTTTGTGAACCAGACACCAAATGCAAGAGACACCTGGTGAACAGTAAATATCTAGACGGTAAGAAACTAAATCTGAACACGTTGATCAGAGAGGCACCACCCAGTTCGAGCGAACAAAAGATTCGTGGTTTTCGCTTTCTCAAAGGGTTCACTTCTGTGGGTGTTCTGTTTGTGATCCTCTTTCAGCTGATAGTGGCTTTTGGTTACAAACTCTTATCCTTCTATCTTCCGCCTGCCTCACAGCTGTTTAAAGATCCTATTGGCCACTGCTGTTATCTCGTTTTTCAATTCAGCCATTAGACCCCGTGCCCTGACACAGATAACCCACCTCCAGGGTGTTTTGCTGCTCTGGCTGGTTCTTTCCTTCAGGAAAAGGCTTGTTCCGCAAAGGGGGAGTGATACTGTGATGTCATTACAGAGCTCCTGAAAAGGCAGCAGACCCATCCCCTGCCACAAAGGGGCTCTTGTGGGCTTGTTTATCTCTAGGCTGGTGAGAGCCTAGGAAGTCACTTTGTTCGACTGGAATAAAAAGCTTAAAATGGTCTCAAGCACAGATTTGCTTTCATTAAAAAGAAGAAAAAAGATCAAAGGAAGAAAGTAGCATCTCCAGATCTCACGTTCCTCCTTCTCTTGTATCACCTCAGTAAAAGACATTAAGCGAACTATGTGTAATTGTTAACCGATGTATTCTTTACAATGATGTTCAACTCGAGTCTGCAATATTTATTTGCCTTTTTAATGCATTTATCTCCCTCATCATTCTAGACCAGAAACCAGTATTTTGTTTGACAGATGAGGACCTCCAGTGTAAGTAAGATGAAAACATATATCACACATGTGGATATTGGAAATCATGCAACATTTCCAATACACTTATACATTCTGATGAGATGCAGATACTGATCAAGAACTCGTGGCATAGTGCTGCCAAATAATCACTGTGAACCACAGCTTACAACCCAAGCTCCAAAACATCTAGCTGGTGAGAAAGTTCTTTGTGTGAGGAATAACGAATTTTTATTCATTCAGAGGTTTTAAATCAGGGGAGGGTGGGACCTCCTAATGGAAAAGTTGTGGATTCAGAGTAAGGAACACCAACACCACTGCTGTGTGTGTTTGTGTGTCTGTGTGTGGTGTGTGAATCTGAGGTATGTGTGTGTATATCTGTGGGACTGTTTGTGAATATGTTTGTATGTCTGTGTGTGGCGGTGAGGAAGCTCCTGGTTAGTAGACCTGCCCAGTATGACTTTAAGAGATACCATTAGATCTTAGCTTCCTGAATTGAGGACCCCTGGTATGCATACAGAACTCAAAAAATTAAGCCTTTATTTGACTCAGCAAAATTGCATTACAGGGCAGCTCAGATAATCTAAAAACAGAAGAAACTGAAGATGCCAAGAGGTCTAGATTTTGACTCTTTTTTTCTAGATAAAAGGAGAAAGTATTATTCCTGATTTGAATTCAGGAGCTAAAATACTGTATAGGGACTGTACTGTATAGGACAAGATCCTGGATTTTTGTCCTGTGATACCAACATATACAAGAGGCTTTTCATTGCATGTTTTCTGATTAAGTCTCTGCCCTGAAACCTCAAACCCCAACACTGGTCTCTCTCATACATATTGTCTAATGAGGATGCAAAGAATTGTTGCTCTAATGGAAACTCTCACTGGCAACTTATTTAGGTTTGGTCCCCACCCAAGCAACTTACTAAAATGGTCATTTGGACATTTCAATGCTCCTTCCCAAACTGATCCTGATAGCATGTTGGAATTTCAACTATACTTACAGTGATTGAAGGCTTCGCAAATTCTGTAGAGCTTCTGTGGGTACCTGTCTTAGGTGATTATTCTGAAGCATACTGCACATTGAAACAAATGAAAAAAAAAAACATTAAAGACAGCAATAATTAACAATAACTGGCATAGCAGTGTCAGGCACTGTTCTAGGTGTCAGGGAAACAGCTGAGCATCAGGCACAACCTTGGCCTGTGAAGAGTGACATAATTTAAAATTAACAAATGAGTATATAACTTGAGACAAGTGATAGGTACTATGAACAGAAAACAAAACATGGATTTGGGATAGATGGTAACAAGGGGTGAGAATTTGATTCTAAAGGTGGTCAGAGAAGATCTCTCTTAGGAGGTGATATTTGAGTAGACATCAGAATGGCGTCATGGAACAAAACATGGGAACATCTGGAAAGTTACTGAGGAAGAGGGAAGAGCAAGTGCAAAGGCCCTGAGGCCGGAGCTTGCTTGACTTGTTAAAGGAGGAGCAAAGGGTCATTGTGACTGAGGAGAAGTAACTGAGAGCAAGAGATTGGGAGACAACCTAAGGACATCTCATGAAGGACTTGCAGGCTTTATTTTAAATGTGGTGATAAACTCTTGTTGAAGGGTTTAAGTGGGGGGGGGAATGATGTGATCTTATTTATGTTTTAAAAGGATCACTGTGATGACAATTAGATTAGACAAAATGGAAATAAGGATAAGAGTAGGAGGATATTAAAGATCTTCTCCCTTCTTGTGTATGATCATATTTTGATATAAATTAATGCTTCTTGTGAACAATTGCACTTTTGCTCACCTAGGTTCAATAGTTCTGATCAGAACATGGGGACTACAGAATGGAGACACCTGGCAACAGTGAAATAAAATATATCATTGCTAGTGGGAAATAGTGTGGAAAAATTCCCACTAGATTTCTTATATTTTGCTACCTCATTCATAAATGTTTATAGCACAATAATTTCGCAGCCATTCCGCCCAACCCCCAGCCACCATTTCATGGTCAATGTAAGCCAGAGGCAGGAAACTATTTTAGGAAAGCATTTTTAAAAGACATTTTAGATAAATATTTCTACTTATTAGGTCACAAATTTATACTTGGATTTTCAGAAACTATTTGCCTGGTTCTCTCATCTCCACAACTGAAGTCTCTTTTCATTAGATGACTACCTGGGATTCAACGCCAGGTATGTCTGACTCCAAAGCTTGATGTACTTTCCATCGTCCCTTGCAGCATTCTCTTGAGGAATAATTGTACAAATTCTCAGGTTGTACGCCTTTCACAGTATGATTAAGAGCATGGGTTCTCGGATCTGACTACCTCTTCCCTGCCAGTAGCCCCGTGGCCTCAGGGAAATCATTCAATCTTGCCACATCTCAGTGATCAGTAATAATATCCACCCCCAGGGCTTATTGTGATGATCTAATGAGTGAAAGTACATAGAACAATACCTGCTGCCTGGTAAGCGTTCAATAAAGGTTGGCCCTTTCTGTATAAATTGATAAGTCCTCTTCTCAAAACTAATGATATAGTGACATTTTAATTAATGAGAAAATAAAATTGGCCAAAAAAACCCCCTCTATGCCAGTGGTTCTCAAACTTTAGGTGTCATCAGAATTCACTGGAAGGCTTGTTAGAACACTGTTTTCTGTGTTCCACCCTCAAAGTTCCTGGTTCAGTAGATCTGGGTATGGGCCAGAGAATTTGCATTTTTAACAAACTCTCAGGTGATCTTGGTGCTGCTGGGCAAGGCACCACACACTGAGAACCACCCTATGCTCTGCTAAGTATTTCTAAGAATATTTTCACCTGAACTTGAGGCTACATCGAGATTGGAGATAAGGTCTAAGTTTTGAGTCTTGGCAAGCAAACCATTTACCCTTCTTGACCGTTGGACTTTTATCTGTGTGATGGGAATAGAATAATACCATCTGATTGATGAGTTGTTTGCGGATTACAATATGAAGGCATTTATTATACTTTCATATATGCAAATATGAGCTCATATCAAATAAGACGTGTAAAATATTTGGAGATCATAAAATTTATGCTTTTCTCACTATGGCTGAGATTCTGTTTTCTAAGGATCATAATTCTGTCACTTGTAATCCAACAGTTTTAAACAAGTAATTTCATTATTTTAAACTTGAATTCAGTTAACATTTCATAAATCAAAAGTCTCAAAATATATTGGTTCCTTATGAACAAAGTCAAGATTTAGAGAGAGTTCACACTTCAATTACCGGTTAGGTAATTGGGAAAATTGTAGCTTGAATGCCGTATTTTGCATAATTTACCTAAATATTAAAAGTTTACGTTTATATGTTATTTTATACCTTTCCAAGCAGTTTTAATATATGATATAATTTTAACTTGACAGAAATGTTTTCAAAGCCACTCGCTAATTGTGTGATAAATTTAAGTGATAAGATACAGATAATAGACTTAATTGATGTGTAAACTTTATAGGTAATATATTACTGGCTCAAAGTGTGTACAGAACTGTCCTCCTATGCTTTGCTAACCGGACAGTGAAACTCTTATAACGTGGTCTTTCTAGAATATTGGAAAACTGGAGTAGAGGATAAGAGATATTTAAATGGCTTTTCTTCACTGAATAGTTGCAAAGTTTCTCAGTAGTTCTATATATCTACCTTCAGAAAATGGAACTTAAACAAGCTTTACTAATGATACCTTTTAAAGCTACCCCTGAGCTACCTCCCAGCAATTTAATTTTCAACCACTTCTACCAGTTAAATACCAAAAATATAAATAAAGAAAATCACTTAAGTCCTGATCTCTCCTTAAATAAAGAACTTTTGTTTAATTACTTTCAAATGACAAAACAAGAGCAAATTATCTCCATTATAACCTTATAGGTCTTCAGTGAGTTAATTAGAAAATCCTGTTTTTGTTTAAGATATTCCAGTGGGAAACAAAAAACAATTAAAGGATTTATAGTACTACGGAGTGCAATTAAAACAGAGCATTCACAACATGGTTGCAGATTTCTTTTATAAATAATCCTTTATTCAATGCAGCAAATACAAGCAGAATGTACCACGAACTGAATATGGGTTTAGGTACTTACAACTTCATTTTTATCATTCACATATGGGTGAGAAAAGAAAATGAAACACTATCTCTAGAGGCAAAGGATGACTTCATATTTTCTTAATTTCTTTCCCTGAGGAGCTTTAAAACTGTAAAATATTCACAATTACATACAGTGTCCCCAAGCTACTTTAACAATAAATTTTTTGGTTATCTTTTTTTTTTTTGGCCAACAGGACTAAATAAGGTCAAGTACAGGTACTGTGAAGCAGGTGAGAGGAAATTATACGTTGAAAGAGGACTCTGTAACAATGGCGTGATCCTTAGGTATTTCCTCTGCCTACTTGTCCTATGTTTAGATATCAAGTAGCTATCCAGGCTCTTTTCTGAGAGGGAGAGAATTTTAGTTGTGCCTTTCCTATGGTTAGTTTTATCCATCACCTCCATGTGGCTTTGGTTCTGGTGCTGGTGGCAAGAGAATAAGCCATTCCTCGACTGAATGGCCTACACAAGAAAATGAACCTTTGTTGCGGGTAGCCTGGTTCAGAATTCCATGGGACTGGGTATTTTGCAATACTAAGCCAGTAACCTTTTATGAAGGCCAATATTTACAGGGATAATCATCTTAAATTTTAGTGATCTTCCAGAGCTCACAGTAACAAGATTTCTGATATAAAACAGTCCTCACCAAGGAGGGCTGTTGCTATCTTCATTTCCTGTCTTCTAGGACTGGATTACTCTTATCTTTCTCTTCTTTTCCAGATCCTTTCTTACCCTCCTTATATGATCAGGGCCCCAGATGAATATTACTTGTATATTATCTTTCTCACCATGCTACAATATAATCAGTTATTTCTTTCTTCCAATGACTTTTGGACTTCACAAAACATTTGAGTCACTTTCCACAATGGTAGGACCAGGCCTGTCTTGTTCAGCATTTTACCTCTAGCACTGTGGTTCTCAGCCCTATTGGACCCAAGTCTCCCTTTAATACCAAATCTTTTGTAATGCTTCATCCATTATATTAAGATAAAATTCATAAAAATATAGCCATTTACACACATCATTTTAAAGAAAAAAAAATCAACATAATGTACTGCCCTAACTGTATGATAAAGGAGAAATATAAGTAATTTATAATAAAGGGATATATGTATTATTATATATGTGATGCTCAGATATGACTATCCAAGGAGGTATTTCTATGAAAGAGTCAGATGTTTGCCTCCATTTTTTTTTTTTTTTGCGGTATGTGGGCCTCTCACTGTTGTGGCCTCTCCTGTTGTGGAGCACAGGCTCCGGACACGCAGGACCAACAGCCATGGCTCACGGGCCCAGCCGCTCCGCGGCATGTGGGATCCTCCCGGACCGGGGCACGAACCCGTGTCCCCTGCATCGGCAGGCGAACTCTCAACCACTGTGCCACCAGGGAAGCCCTGCCTCCACTTTTAATGAATAAGGTTGGGTATGAGAAAAGTAACATGATCAGAAGTTATTCTGTGCAAGAACAGGGAAATGAGAGTAGAGGTCTAAACGGATACTAGAATAAGATCTACAGTTAAGACATATAACAGATTATACTTATTTTATGTAATGTTTTATGGGAAAGAAGGAAATAACTTTTATTAAAACAAAGATAACATACCAAGACATATTATAGATGTTGCAGTGGAGAAAATAAGAAAGTATTACATTCTCACAAATGAGTGTTCCTTATAGATGAGTGATATCAAAATAATTCTCTCTCTTTTATGAGATAGGACTGAAATACCACAGAGAACATCCATCCTATCTCAAAGTTCCATTGCACGCTGAGGTGAGCATCTGTTCTCCAGTACTTCAAGAGGCCCTTGGGAGCACATCCCACCATAGGTAAGAGGGAATTGAGGCTAAACTGGAAAAAGAAAGTCATGATACCACCTGCATAGTAGTTGGGTGGTAGACCCTGCCGGATAGTGGAAGAGTAATATTAAAAATGCAACAGGCTACCCCCAAATAAATAAATCATTATATAGTTATCTCAGCACAGATTTTGTATGATTGTGCTCCCAACATTTTAAAGGGCCATATACGAAATATTTATAAAGCAGACTTTGTTAATGAGATTCAGTGAGAGCCCTGTGTTTCATGTTTCTCTACTAATTTAATGATAGTTATTTTTAAGAAGACGTTTTACAACTTCACAGTTACATAGCTTTAATTTGTTTTGTGGTTTCTGAGGTAATTCTTCTACTGCACTAATATCATTTTCAAATAAATATGTGGGTAGAAATCACAGGATGCACAATCTGTGTTAACTAGTCAATGATTTTGAGAGACTATATTTATACCATTTAATTTTTCCTGTACAGATTATTAGGCGTATGCAGAACTTCATGTAAAACCTTTCAGTATGATTATGAATGAAAGTATTATTGATTGAAGTTTGGTGTGGAGGGACAGTCAGAAGTCAAGAGGGATGCAGGGGGATTCTTTATGCTGGGCTGAGCAGCTCATCACAGGACAAGTTACTACATGCCAATCACCTGGAAAACCAAAGATGCCTCCACAAATTTCCAGAACATTCTGTGGCAGGCGTGATGACCATGGTTGAGAAGCATTGCTCTAACACTAAATACTTTCTAAATATTTGACAATTGGATTTGCTCATTGAATACTAGTCTTTAAGTCAGCAAAATAAAGAGAAGAGTGAATACTATTCCTGGCAGGGGTCTTGCTCCTTTTGAATCCCCCTCACATTGATAACGATCCAGCTGAAGTGCAAAGTCTGAAAGTGCCATTTTCTTGCTTACATCTTTTTCTTGGCTTCTCATCATGCTTAGGACATAATAATGTCTATGCTTTTTTGACATGACATACAGGATCCTGGTGACCAGGACCTTTTCTCTCTCTCCAGGCTCTTCTCCAGATACTCTCCATCTTCTCCTGAATGCTTAAGTACCACCTGCGTAGGGCTGTCTGTTCATCCCAGGTTCCTCCTGCCTCTGTGTCTCTATGTATAGTGTCCCCTCAGTCGACTACCTTATGTGGATGGCTGGTTCAAGGTTTGGCTTCTAGGTCAACTCTTTGGAGAAACATCTTTCCTAGGAAGACGAATTTGAACCATCAGACTGGACAGAGTCCTTCCCAACCTCTGTAGTTCCACAGAATCAGAGGGATCTGTTCATCTGTCTTGGTCACATTATCTTGATCCCACAATCTACCACTAGATTCTAAACTCTTCAAGGGCATGGCCATACTTACTGATCTTTGTCTTTCCAGCAATAATTTGTTCAATGCCACTTTGAGTGGTGTGTGTGCATACATGCGCACGTGCACACACACACACAGTCTAGTTCAGTATATCCAATATACATTTTGTCAATGAATTAAAATAATTCATTCCAATATAATTTATTTAACAAGTTTCCAAAATACTTAGTGGTACCTATCTCGACACAGGGAAAACATCTTCGGTGTCTCATCTAAACTTGATTTACGTGATGCATTTTGAATGGTTCCAAATATTTTGCTGGATTCGTGGAAATATAAGCACATTAGAATTGGTGCTACAGCCTAGAATTTCACCACATAATGGATTAACCTTAGGATTTGGAAGTATGACAACTTAAAAATATTGCTACCTAATAGTAAAAATAACTCAAGGGTAGGGAGATCAAACCCAATCACCTAAGTAGACCAAGACCAAATAACAGTTCTGCTTTTGAATTTACCTTTTAAAAAATATTAAATTTAAATAAAATTGCTTTTTAAAATAGACTATGTATCCCTCAGGTCAATGAAATGCAATGTCTATTAAGCAGAAATACATCAAATGCCTTTTTAGAGTTTATAACTTTTATCTCAAAGGAGATAAAATCAGGTTGTTTTCCCTGAGATAAAACTTTCCTGGTATGAATTTCAACTTGTGTTATCTATTTTCTCTACTAAGGTCCCTTTCTTTTCTACAAAGAATAAACTGAAAGAAAATTAAACAATGGGTACTAGGAGAAGGAGGTATCAGTAATAATGAGTTTTCTGATAGAAAATTAGGAAGTTGGACATTAAATAGTAAGAAAGCCCATTTTTTACAAGTCTCAATGAATTAACATTTCTCAATTAAACAACTACTCATTGTATCTACTTTGCACTAGGCTTTTCTACATCTATTCACAAGTAGAACATAAACTTGATTTTTTTTTTTTTACCTGAGCCTTATTCAGCGCATCACATGGAAACAAATTCTGCAAATGGTTTGAGGCTGTGATCTCATTATGTCAGCATAATAGTGATTTATTCACTTGAACCAAAATGACTCAAAAAACTCCCCCCAACTTCATAGCACAAAAGGAAAGGGAAATATGCTTTCACAAGTTTGAGTTGATAAGTTGGTTGGTTATTTAGGGGCAAACAAAGTTTTGACATTAAGGTTAGAAAAGGAGAGATGAAGTTTTTTCACACACAAATCCAGCCAGCTATCACATGTTTCTATGGTATCAAGGAAGGCAGACTGGAATTTAGATGAATTATCTCATGACTCTAAATAGTTTATTGGAAGAACTCAATCTTTACAAGTTAATTAGCATCCACTTGACACTAAAATCAGAATTATAACAAACAATACCCGGTTTACTTACAGAACTTTAAGACTGTAAAGGCCAGCAAATGCTCCCTTGGGAATGTATGTCAAAGCGTTTCCGGCAAGACGTCTGCGGGTTTCAAGGGAGAGGAGGGAGAGTAAGCATAGCTCTCTTCATGTGGAATTCATTTAGTTGTTAAAAATGCAATACAATTATGTGCAGACCACGAATGCCAAAAGCAGCTCTAAAGAACCTTGTTTTGTTATATTTTGCAAAAAATTTCTTTAAATCTCTAATCAAAAAGCTGGCAAAAGAAGGGCCTAAGAAGAAATATAATAAATTACCTATTTTACAATAAATCACTTAATAGCTTACACTATGTATATAAAACTCTCTATCCGTTCATCTGTTGATGGACATTTAGGTTGCTTCCATGTCTTGGCTATTGTATATAGTGCTGTAATGAACACTGGGGTGCATGTATCTTTTCGAATTATGGTTTTCTCCGGATATATGCCAGGGAGTAGAATTGCTGGATCATAAGGTAGTTCTATTTTCAGTTTTTTAAGGAAACTCCATACTGTTCAAAAGAGAAACAGACTCACAGACATAGAAAACAAACTTATGGTTACCAAAAGGGAAAGGTGGTGGGGAGGGCTAAATGAGGAATTTGGGATTAACACATACACACTACTATATATAAAACAGATAACCAACACGGATCTACTATATAGCACAGGGAACTCTACTCAATATTCTGTAATAACCTATAGGGGAAAAGAATCTGAAAAAGAATGGATATACGTATATGTATATCTGAATCATTTTGCTATACACCTGAAACTAACACAACATTGTAAATCACCTATATTCCAATACTAAAAAAATTAAAAAATAAAACTGTCCATTAAAAATTTTCTTTTATACAAAAAGTAGGCAAGGGAATAGAGAGGGAGCCATGGGCGGTGGTTGTGAGGGCAATGGGCTCTTATTTACAGGTACGACGGTTGATGGTCGGGGAAACCCCTCTGCTGAGAGGGCATTTCAGCAGAGGACTGAGCCATGCAGGGACCTATGTGAAAGGAACAGTGGTACAAAAGGCCTGAGGAGGGAGTGTGCCTGGCGTGGTCCAGAAACTGCAAGAAGACCAGCATGGCTGGAGTGGAATGACCAAGGGGAGAGTGACAGCAGGTGAGGTTGGAGCACTGTCCAGAGTCACTCCACAGAGGGCTCTGGAGGCCACAGTAGGGACTTCGAGCAGGGGAGTGATGTGATCAGTTCTGTGTTTTAAAAGGGTCCTTCTGACAGGACCCTTTTTTTTTTTTTAAATAAATTTATTTATTTATCTATTCATTTATTTATTTTTGGCTGCGTTGGGTCTTCATTGCTGTGCGTGGGCTTTCTCTAGCTGCGGCGAGCAGGGGCTACTCTTCGTTGTGGTGCGCGGGCTTCTCATTGCGGTGGCTTCTCTTGTTGCAGAGCACAGGCTCTAGATGTGTGGGCTTCAGTAGTTGTGGCGCACGGGCTCAGTAGTTGTGGCACACAAGCTTCGTTGCTCTGTGGCATGTGGGATCTTCCCGGACCAGGGCTCAAACCTGTGTCCCTTGAGTTGGCAGGCGGATTCTTAACCACTGTGCCACCAGGGAAGTCCCTGACAGGACCCTTTTAAAGGCGGAATAGACTTTGGGGGCAAAAGTGGAAGCACAGGAGGCGACTAGAGCAGTTCAAACAGGAGGTGCTGGTGTAACACGGCTGTGGTGGAGGAGGCAAGTGGTGGAATACGGCGGAGAAGAAAGAAAAATCCCATCTGGCAAACCATTTGTGTCAAGGTGAAACGTAGGTAGCCAACATTTCATATTTATGTTTATATTCTATATAACCCACATGCATTTGATTAGTTATCCAAAGTACTATATGTAAACTGAAGGACATGGTTTGCATAGGACCGTGCTATAAAAGAGTTGCTTATTGAATTAAGACAGACTCAGACTTGGTTGACAATCACAGGTGGCTTAACTGATCAGACTAAACTGACCAGGAACCGTTATTTCAGCCAAAATGTCCTTAACTATCCTGTTCATAGTCATGACTTCAACAGTACATTTTTTGAGTTCTAGAACCTAGCCTGAAAATGGGGGCTTACCGACTCTTACTGCTGCTATGTGATTGAGTAGCTTGATGGTTTCTGGGTCATTGACTTTGGAAATGAAAAGGAGAAAGTAAAAACGTTCTATTTATTTATTTTATTAGTTTAAATTATTGTTAGGGTAAATACCTTTCTGTTACATTTCCTGAATCATAGCTCATTTCACATGAATTGTTTTTCTTTTCTGGGCAAGGACTTTCAGAGCCACAGACTATAGTCAGAACTAATCTGTATAACCACTGACCTGTGTTATCAGGGGAATTTGTCTTAAAACAAAGGAATTTATGATGGGCTATTAGTTATTTGTTTTGCTGGTGGAAGATACATCTCATTGTCCAAAACCACAATTTAAGGAAATCATTGCATCCTTCCCCTCATTTCTTTACCACGTGGGATGGTTTTAGCAGTTAAAAAATTAAATACATATAAACTATAGGGAAAAAAAGACTTTTATATAAATGAGTACACAAATAGTGAGAACTGCACACAAATCTTTCCTGTGAAGATTTGAACTAACAAATCTCTGGGCAACTACATTCCAACCCTTGAGACCCACATACCATTTGGCTGGAAGGTTTTGTTTTTTGTTTTTCTCTCTGTTTCTAAAATTATTTCACAGAAATATCTCTTTCATCATTTTCATTTCTATAATAAGATACAACTTAATAGGAAAAACTTTTATATCTTTTTATATCATATAAAAATTTTTTTATCCTTAAAGATACCTCTCCATATAGAAGACTCAAATTGTCTTATCATTGTTAGTTTTACTGACTTAACTGCCATAAAAAGTAAAAAAAAAAAAAAAAAAAAACAGTAAGTTACAGTAGACACATTCCTCTTCAGATAAATCAGATAAGCAGAGGCTTGGGTGTTGTAACAACCAACTAAAATATTTTTGAGAATGTATGTTTCTTTGAATCTCTACAGTAATTTGAATCTCTAAAGGAATCCAAGGTTTTTTTGTTTGTTTGTTTGTTTGTTTGTTTTTTGGTAGCTTCGTTTTGTAAAATGGTGGGATGAGAGCAAAGCGTCAAGTGTGGGCCCTGATTTCTCCTCTCTGGACATTGGTCTGGAGGGAGAGAGGTGAGTGAACAAAATGGAATGAGCACTGAGAGTGGAAGAGGTACTTGACCCTGTTCTCTGATTGGGACCCTCGGGAAGATTACTGTGCAGGGAACCACGGTCCAACATCAGTCCCCTTGGCTGAGTAGTATTTTCCGAGGTAAGTGAAAGGGCCTGGTGAGTTTTAATAGGCTTTCCAGGTCATGTCTTCCAAGAACCCATTTGTCTTTTAACTCTTAGGTTTTTTTTTTTTTCTTTCCCTTTTGACTTACTTTTTTCTCACTATTAAATTGCTGCAAGACTTCACACAAGTCATTTAACTTCTCTGGACCTTATTTCACTTATTAGTATTATTTTTGGCCACACTGTGCAGCTTGCAGGATCTTAGTTCCCCAATCAGGGATCGAACCCGGGCCACCACAGTGAAGGTGCTGAGTCCTAACCACTGGACTGCCAGGGAATTCCCTTATTTCAGTTACTTTTAAACAATGATAGGGTTCTTCCACTAAAGTCTTTTTCTGCCCTACAATTGTTTTTGTTACACATGCATTTCCTCCTTACCTTCATTCTTTTCTCCCTTATCCTCCCTCCACCCATCTTTTTCTTCTTGTTTATTAAGATTTCTTTATTACATGTCACCAACATTTAAAAATCACTTTCTCATACTTTATATCAGGAGGTAGATCTGAGGTTATTATGCCCATATTTTGAAGATACAGACACCAAAGTTCAGAAAAGCTTTATGTAAAATGAAAAACATCATCTCTTTCCTGATTTCGTGTAAATGTAA
This sequence comes from Mesoplodon bidens, assembly GCF_964165515.1. NCBI lineage: Eukaryota > Metazoa > Chordata > Mammalia > Artiodactyla > Ziphiidae > Mesoplodon > Mesoplodon bidens. The sequence goes on from NC_138167.1 coordinate 29,201,870, forward strand.
TCTAGTCCTTCCTTATGGAGCATGGAAGCTATCTAACAGCGGTGCTACTTAAATAATCAGAACAAAATGAACTTGAATATGACAGCCCCTATGATTTAAAAGAAGACATTTCAGACTACTTAGCAATTTCATGCTAGTTTCTAGGAATTACTGCTTTATTTTCCAACTTTTACAAAGTACATGAGATCTAGAGGGCACACATTCTCTATATGCTAAATTAATTTGTATCAGAAATTTGGTAAGGGCTAACATCAGGCTTAATGGTAGTAGTTTTCCCCCTTTTCCCATTCTTAAGATCTGCCTGTTTCCAGTTTTCTGGTACTATTTTCTGTCTCGTGGTTTCCAATATTAATTTCAGTGGCTCTGTTCCTATTTCTGAATTTCTTTTTACTCTTCTGATTTATAATGACCTGAATAATTGTAGTTAAACTATCACTTAAACATAAAATTTCTGAAATGTCAAAATGTTCCCACTTGAAGAAAAATTCTCCTAAAATAAAGTTAGCATTAAACCATACTAATATTGTAATTAGTGACTTTCAAAAGACAAAGTGATGAGAGCAAATATATTAGTCCATTCAGATTGACTATTCATAATTCAATTCGATTAACTAAAGCTTGGCTCTGGGTTCCTGCATACAGGAGCCAAGAGTCTGGGTCACTGAAGTGTTAGACACAAATAGGATGAAACTCATAGTCTGATGTAATCTCTTAATCTTGCCTCCACTGGCAGTAATGCATCATCACTGTAACTAAGTTCACCATGGTTAGGTTTTCTCTCATAAGATGCCTGTGCTAGTTGGAAGGGCCCAGATACTTAGCATTTAACCCTCTGACATTCATCTTTGGTAAGGTTTGCTGAAGCCTATTCAGCAGGCTTGAATACAAGGATTATGACAATCCACAGATCTTCTCAGTGTAGAAAAAAGTGTCTTTCTTAATATGCAAGAAATTGAGATTTAAAAAAACCCTTTCTCCCCCAATAAGTTAAGCATATCTTATTGGTCAAATCCAGCCCCAAATCATTCCTTCTTAAACTGTGTATTTATGAACTGTCCATTTTGTGTTCGTTATTACATAAGATCAAAAACATCAGATTTCAGTGTTTAAGGGCTAAGACCACTGGCCTGAATAAGTGAACTCTTCAGGTCAACAGGGAGATCCTTTAGTGGTTATACAGACCTATGGTTTCTTTAACCACAGACTAATGAAGTTCAATTTTCAACTCCTTTGTGAAGTATTCCTAATTACCTCAGTCCACAGTCAACTTTCCTATAGGTTATATTCTATACAATGCTGTCTATAAAGGTTCATTTTCTACCATTTTATATGTAGTCTACTTGATTTGATTATAGGCTCCTAAGGTCAAGAATCTTATTGCCTGCCTAGAGCAGGGAGCTGAATTAATATGTACTGATGGATCATTTGATCTTATTTCCAAAGACAGTTGGCCATAGTGCTAGAGTTACTTCAGGTCTGGCCTATTGCAAGATCTCTGGCTAGCCACTGCATAAACAGATCAGAAACAGCTGAAGAATATTCCTTCTTCATTATGCATCAAATTTAAACTCAGCAATTTATTTGAGCACTTTCAATATGCCATGTACAGGCCTTTGGGTCACAAAAATAGTATGTACCTTTTGTAAAACAACTTACAAGTTCTAGGCACAATGTAAAGTGCTTTATATACATTGTGTTATCTAGTGATTTTAAAAATCACATTAAACAAGTGACATGATTATTCATTCCCCTTTTACAAGGAAACTGGGCCTATTTGCTCATGCTTACGTAGAAAAGTTTACACAAGAGAATTTGGTTCAACCATAGCATTTGGGCTCCAATATTTGAGGTTTTAAACATAACTTTGGTCAAAAATAGGTTGGTCTGGAGCTTGGGTTGATCAGGAGCAACCAATCTGAAACAGGAAAAACCCAAGGACGCAAATGACTGCATCACTTGAGGTACTGGCCTTGAGAAAACCGTTGCTCACTGCCTCTTTTTTTTTTTTTTAATATTATTTTACAATCTACTTTTTATTTTTAAATTTTTATTTATTTATTTATTTTTATTTTTGGCTGCATTGGGTTTTTGTTGCTGCACGTGGGCTTTCTCTATTTGCAGCGAGCGGGGGCTACTCTTTGTTGCGGTGCGCAGGCTCTAGGCGCACAGGCTTCAGTAGTTGTGGCACGTGGGCTCAGTAGTGTGGCTTGCGGGCCCTAGAGCACAGGCTCAGTAGTTGTGGTGCAGGGCTTAGTTGCTCCGCGGTATGTGGGATCTTCCCAGACCAGGGCCTGAACCCGTGTCCCTTGCATTGGCAGGTGGATCCTTAACCACTGTGCCATCAGGGAAGCCCTGCTCCCTGCCTCTTCTTCAAAGTCCTCCCATTGCCTTCTGGATCCTGTACAATCTTTCTGTTCTCATGACTATGGCTGGTTGTTTCTCTTCTTTCTAGCCCCTCTTTTTTTTTTTTTTTTTTTTGGAGTATAGTTGATTTACAATATTGTGTTAGTTTCAGATGTACAGCAAAGTGATTCAGTTATATGTATACATGCATATATATCACATATACATTCTTTTCAGGTTCTTTTCCCTTATAGGTTATTACAAAATATTGACTATAGTTCCCTGTGCTATACAGTAGGTCCTTATTGGTTATCTATTTTATATATAGTAGTGTGTATAGGTTAATCCCAAACTCCTAATTTATCCCTCTCCCCCCTTTCCCCTGTGGTAACCAGAAGTTTGTTTTCTACGTCTGTGAGTCTATTTCTATTTTGTATGTAAGTTCATTTGTATCGTTTTTTTTAAGGTTCCACATGTAAGTGATACTATATGATATTTGTCTTTGTCTGTGTTCACCCCTCTTTTAATACTCATCCTCCAAACACAGATGTTCTTCAAGTTTCTGTCCTCACACCTGTCTTTTTTCCTTTATCTAGTGGCACTCAAAGTTTAGTGTGCATTGCCATTGCCTTAGGAGTCATCAAAAATTCAGATCCCCAGGCAGGCCCCAACTCAGGTTTAGTGACTTAGAGTTTCTGGGGGAAACGACTCAGGAATCTGCATTTTAATAAGCAGCCCAGGTGATTTTAATATGGATAGAGACCCATACTGGGAAACAGAGCCTCAACCCTCTCTCAAAGTCCTCATCTGCTCCGGCACCTTCCGCAATCACCTCTTTGTAAACAACTTTCCAATCATTATCTCTAGAACAGAATCGTCACACTCCAGACTCATATTCCAACTTTGTTAGTGACATTCCCATGTGGATGTCCTGCTGGCACCTTGCACTTAGTAAACCCAGAACCAGACATCCTCTTGCCTCCAAAATATCAGTTATTCCCCTTGAATGCCCTGTTTCTATTGACAGTGCCTCACCTGTCTCCTAGCACCTAATGTTATAACTTTACTCAGAGTCATCCTGCACCTTCAGACTTCCTTTCAGTCCCTAGATCCAGTCAACAATGAGTGCCTGACTCTCTCCCTCTGCTGTAAAGCTTCCATATATCCCAGTGGGTCTCAGCCCCCAGTAGAGCTTTAAAAGAATGATGTCTGGGTCTCCACTGAGACCCATTCAATCAGAATCTCTGGAAATAGGCCGTGGTAATTAGTAGTTTTAAAAATTCTCTGGGTGATTCTAATGCCTATGCAAGGTGGGAAACTCTGAAATAGTCCTTATGGTTTCATACTGATAAGATCACCTAGAGACCTTCATGGTCTCCATCCCCAGAGACAATGATTCAATTGTTAATTATTGGGAGAATCAGGAGAGATGATTAGTCAACAAGTTTGAACAGTTATCCAGAGGAGACGGTAAGAACCTGAACTAGGTGATGATGAAATAGAGTGAACAAATGGGAAAGACAATGCGGAATTATGAGCTTTAAGACTTGGAAACTGGCAGATACAGAAGGTGAGAAAGAATGACAGATGCAAAAGCAGTGACAGACACAGTGACCATAAGTTTGGATAATAAGAATGCTGATGGTGAGAAGCAAAGGCAGGAGAAAAATCTTTTTGTGGAGGATGGTTCGTGTGTTCATGAATGAATCTGGTTCTGCACTTGCTGAGTTTTAAAGTATTGGTGGGGTAGGTGGAGGTGTCACTTGGGTAGTGGAGGATTCTCAAAGTGTGGTCCCTAGATTTGCAGTATTGGTATCACCAGAGAATTTGTTATAAGTGCAAATTCTTGACATCCTCCCCTTCCACCTTCAACCTGCTGAAGAAACTCTGTGGCAGGGTCCAGCAATGTGCGGTTTCACAAGCACTGTAGGCGATTCTGATGTCACTGAAATTCGAGAACAACTGGCCTAGAGTAGCAGTCCTTAAACTTCATCATGCATCAGAATCACCAGGAGAGCTTGTTAAAGGCAGTGTCCTGAGTTCAGAGTTTCTGATTCATTAGGTTGGGGTGGGGCACATGGGTTGGGTTTGCATTTCTCACAAGCTCACGTGTGGTGCCAATGCTGCTGGTCCAGGGACCACACTCTGAGAACCACTGGTCTAGCAGTCAAAGACAAAAGAGATCTCAACTAGAAATATGGATTTGGGGGTCACCTACATAACAGAGGTAGTTCAAATATTGACTTTCTTTCCCAGACAACGGTAGTTGTCTCCTAATGAGTTTGTAGCCTCCTAACAGGTCTCTCTGCTTCCGTAATACCCCAAGCTATTTTGCATACAAAAATCAGAGAAATCTTTAGAAATCATAAACCCTATTTATTGCACTAGCTGCATACAGTCCTCCACGGCTTCCCATTGCTCTTATTTGAATTCTGTACATAGCCTGATTGTTCCTGCATGATCTGGCCTCTGCCTTTCTCTCCAGCCCCATCCCCTGTCACCTCCCCTCCCTCTCACTCTGCTCTGGCCACCCCGATCTTCTTTCAGATCCACAAACATATCACTTTCTTTCCTACCTAAGGGCCTCTGCTCACACTATTCCCCTACCAGATACACTCTACCCTAGCTCTGCAGACCACCAACTCCCCTCATCCTCCTGATCTCAGTTCAGATGTCACCTTCTTTGAGACACTTTCCCTCCTTGTCATCCCTTGTTATTTATTCTCTACTTAACCATGTTTGTGTTCTTTATCACTCTTGTCATAATCAGCAAATATCTTCCGTGTTTGTCTCCTTGCTTATCATCCGTCTCCCCGTCTAGATTGTAAGTTTCCCTGGAGTGGGGACTTGTTGACTGAACGAATGAAACGTAGCAAGTCATATTCATTCTTATGTCCCCACTGGCTAAATAGATACACGTTGAATGAATGAACTGAAGAGAACTGAGAAAGGAGGCAATCTAGGGAATGTCTATATGTTACAGGAGTTGGGGGTAGAGGAGAAAAGAAGGCTAAGGAGAGAAAGAAGAGGAGGCAGAGAGGTAGGGCACTTTAAGAACAGTGCCCTAATCGCCATTACAATTGTATATATTATATGTATATATATATATATATATAATATATACACACACACATACACACACATGCACACACAAACACACGCACACACACACATATATATACACACATATATGTAGATACAAACACATATATGTAGATACACATACATACACAAGGACAGATATCTAAATCTCTATATCCAGCTGTATGAATAGACATTTGGAAGAGATCATAAAATAACACTAGAGAAAAAAAAGTTTCAAAGAGGCAGCATTTTTTCTTTTCTTATATTTTAAATTAATTCTTTAAAAAATTTTAATACAGATTTTAAAGGTAAAGAGGCAGCAATTTATAATCAATTACCAGATCTATGAAAAGGAGAGACTGAGCACTCTGACAAGGCCAAGGGTCAGGAAGATTATTTATGGGCAAGAAGGTGTTTTCATTTCACTAACACAATCCAGTAGGTGAATTAGAGTTTACCAAAGATCTTTCATCATCAATTCATTTGATCCTCAGACAAAAATCTCAAAAGACAGGCAGGACAGCTCTCACTACTTTTAGCAACATGATGAGGAAGTAGAAGTAACAAGCAGAGACTGTACTTTCAGGAAGTTTGGTGGTATTTCTCATTACTAATTTCATCTGAAATAATGGATATCTACTATTTATATAGAGATTCTTTAAGGCCAACCATAATATGAGCAAACAGTTCCAGGGAACAATAGTAACTTAAAAACAAACCTCCCTAGAGCATCTCAGGTTTCCTTCCTAAATCGAGTATTTGATTCCAATAGCATTAGAATCTGGGAAGATTTTAAAATTGTACTGGGAAACAAAGGCCTTTAACTTAGACTGTTTAAAATGGTAACAATTCATTTTTCCCTCTGGTTTAACCAAGCTACCAATCTAAGTTTAAAGGAACTTGTACATGTCAGCATTAGGCACGATCTTCTAGTTCCTAACATCTGAACCACACTCTGATGGACCAAATGTGGGATTTATTATTTGTCCAAATAGCAAACATCAACATGAAGTCCTTAGTAGAACTGAAGAAATAGAACGGGGAGAGATACTGTTGGAGAGAAATGCAATTATTGCTCAGCATGTTCAAACTTGGTAAAAACTATCTGCACTGGTTGCCTATCCGTTAAACCTCATGGTTGGAAACAGTTTTTCCTTCACAAATCCTGGATCCCTGGGATTACTCCAAAATCAAGCTCATGAAATAGAAAAGAAGGAAGTGAGAATCCTCTTGAAAGTGTTTTCATTTCGCTAACACAACTCAATATGTAAATTATAGTTTACCAAAGTTCTTTCATCATCATTTCATTTGATCCTCAGAATCTCAAAACAGGCAAAGGCGGCTTTCACCGTCATGCCCTGAGGCCCAGGGAGGTCAAGTGGATTATCCCCTAGTAAGTGGCAGAGTCAGGACAGGAGTCCTGGGCTTGCTTCTGTTTCTAGGTACTGTGCTCTCCTCTCTACACAGCACACAGCCTAACCACACTCAGATTTTTTTTTTTTTTTTTTTTTTTTAGGAAAAAGACTCTCTCTCTTCCTTGTGCCATCACATTGCACCAGCAGGGCGTTTGGCCTGTGCATGCCTGGTCACCTTGCAGAGTCATGAAACAAAAATAACAAATAACAAACAGGACTTGAATGTACCAAGACATGTGACACAGGTAGTAAGTGTTCCAGAAGGTCAGGAGGAAGAGAAGAAGACCATTAATCGTGATGGCTTTAATTCTTCTTAAATATTTGCTCCACATAGCCACTTTCTCCAGGGTTACAATATATTTAAAAAAGACATTAGGGATACCTCTAGGGCTTTACTGATTCTCAGAGGATTTTGAAATACGGGACCAGTGATGGATGAGAGATGAATCATGACTGTCTACACAGCTTATGACATAGATGGATTAAACTAGGGAGATGATAATTGGGCAATTAGAGCTAAGGGGAAGAGTGGTAACTTGGCTTTATTAATAGTGTTTTTTAAAAATTGAGTTTTGTGGTGGGAATTTTATTAATATCATTGAGAATATCAGTACCAGTTTCTGAATGAATGGATAAACAATAAAGCATAGAGATGAGCTGAGTAAACAGAACAAAAGAAGACTTTCAGAACAGTTTAACATTTTAACAGTTTGTCATAACAAAAGATACACGCACACAATAACAGATGTAACACATACAATAACAGATATCTAAATGTCTGTTTCTAGCTGTATGGATGGTCATCTATTAGTTCATTTATTTATTATTAGGTCATTTATTTACTATAATATGGAAAAACCTGCACGAATGTTTTGGCCAACCCAATAGAATACTATATAAAACATGCTGCTTAAGTATATTTATGCATATGTAAAAATAATAACTAAGGTTTTGTTCCTGTTGAGTAATGTGAAATTGGTGAAATTCTGCCCCTGAAAATTATGATGATACTTTTCTCAGAGCCAGTATATGAGGGTAGTGAACGAATAACCTGAATATCCAATCTCTCCCTGCTGGGTAGACAGCTCTTTCTTGCTTTCTGTCTCACTCTTTTTCATTCCCTCACATATACCCAGACACAGACAGATGAACACCCCTATCATTATGAAGCTCAGTTTAACAAGAGTCTAAAGTGTTCAGCTGTGCAAACCACTATCCTAGGTACTATTGGGGAAAAGAAAAGCACAGATGAATGAAGAACAATTCCAAAGCCTCCTTCTGCTTTCTGAGCATGGCTTTGAAAGTGAATTTGAATCTTACTTCTGACACTTATGTACTCCATTATCTTGGGCAAGTTCCTTGTTTTCTCTGTACTTTTTTTTTTTATAATCTTGAAGTGAGAATAATAATAATATCTACTTTTATGGGGTTGTTAAGAGGATTCAGTGGGATAATGTGTGCAAAACATTTTGAACAGTGCCTGTCACAGAGTAAGCTATTACTGTTGTCATTATAATTATATTATTATTTCGAAGATCTTATACTCCAGAGGAGAATACAGACTTAAACATAGCTGAGTCTAATGGAAACAATCAGCACATAACAAAGGCATGATCAAAATGCTCTTGCTAAATGGGTGTGTGTGTTTAAACCCACAACACCCTAAATTTAGCCTTGGGAAGAAAGGAATAGACCAAGCAGAGTTGATCATTTTTCCAGGTTCTATAAATATTATCCCCTTTTGCCACTAAATGAATAATGATGTCTTCAAAACATCAGTTAGATGCAGCACAGAATTATATATGGGAAAGTGGTCTTGCTTTTAAATTCAGCAAGTTGGCCAGCTCAGCAGAGGGAATTTCAGAACAGAAGGAGGAAATGGAACGAATAGTCTTTAAAGGGTCCCATCTACTTCTGAAATTCTGTGATTCCATGGTCAAGATACTTGATGGAGTTTCCAGAGACATAAAAATAAGGTAATTTGTAAAAATAGGCTTTTCAAATGGTAGTTCCCTCACCTTCTTTCCCCTGTTTTTTTCTCTCGATTATCTTTTGAAGAACTGGTCTTGGATGAAAATGAACATTCACCTCATGAAGAAAGAGGAGTTATTCTGAATGAACTGGGTCACCAAGGGAGGAACTCTATTAAACAAAGTCCTTGGGGAAGTGACTTATTGATTTGGTTTGTGGTCTAAAGCTGAGGTGTATGTTGAAGGAGAATGGAAGCCTTTTGCCATTGCATATTATAAGGAAATTAAAGAGAAAGGCACTGGGAGTGCCTATTTTAGAAATATGGGGGTAAACAGGACTAAGTATTGTATATTAATTATGGTGAGAGAGGGCAGATGAGAAGAATGTAAACAAGAAAAAAATGCTGATGTTTGAAATTTACTAAAAATAATCTAAAAATATTGGCTAATGTCAACTAAATCTGTTACTTTTTTCGAAGGCAGTGAACAAGTGTAAGAAGCTCCTTTTACATGTTTTACTTTCTCATTAGTTCATTCATTCATTCATCAAAAATGTATTGATTATTCATTACATACCAGCCAAGACTAGGACAGACATGGTCCCAGTCCTGATGAGGGTTAATTTTTTAGCAACAGAAATGGCCAGAGAGAAAAGAGAAGAGGAAGAAGAGGAGCCTGGACAATCCAAAGTGAAAATCCATTTTTTGAATAATAAAAACTTGCTGTATAATCTAGTAATCTAAGCTTTTTTTTTTTTTTTTTTTTTTTGCGGTACACGGGCCTCTCACTGTTGTGGCCTCTCCCGTTGTGGAGCACAGGCTCCGGACACGCAGGCTTAGCGGCCACAGCTCACGGGCCTAGCCGCTCCGCGGCATGTGGGATCTTCCCGTACCGGGGCATGAACCCGCGTCCCCTGCATCGGCAGGCGGACTCTCAACCACTGCGCCATCAGGGAAGCCCTAATCTAAGCTTTTTTACCATACTCCTCGATAACAATCTGGGCATGTTCAGCTGATTTCTGTAGTAAAATAATAACATTTGTGAGAAAGCTAACGCCATCAAAAATAAATATAGATCCAACTCTAAAGGGGAGAAATTTGAGAATATTATCTTCTTGAAAAAAAAAGATCAATGTAGTGTAATTTGGTTGTGATGGATGGTTCTTTCCACCTCCCAAGGTGGATCGTGTGGTGCATCAACAATTTAACTTACTCCCCAAATTGGACCCTGACTCTAGGAATTATAAAGGGGTATTTTCAAAAGAGGTCATTGCCTAAACAATTCCTTTAATCAACAGTCAGAGGATTTATTTAGCTGATGGTGCCAAACCTTCTTCATGAAGACTGTGTCGACGGTGCATCCCTCCCCTAAGTCCCCGTCCCTCAAAAGAGTAAGAGGATCAAATGAATTTTTAAATGCAGATTTTGGTGTATAGAGTTCTTTTTCATCTTCTGGAAAGTGATTACCAGACTTAATCAAGATTCCTCTGTGTATCATTAGCTAATTTTAGCTTCCTCCTTTTTAAAAAAATTGAATTTTATTTCTTTACAGTGAGTTTGGGAGAGACCAGTTTTATGTCCTCTGTGGATTTCATGGTTTTCAGTTCAAGCCTTCAGGGAAGCTCAGTTTAAAAGTAGGAAAACAGTAATTAAAAGTGATTAGGACAAGTTTTGGTGCTATGAAATGAGGACTCAATTCTCCCTGTCATAAGCCAAACCGAGAGGCAATTTTTGGTTTTGATTATGGCTTTACTTGCGATTTTAATAAACATGAACCAGTATTCAAACTTCTAATATCCTGCTGCTTAACTATTTCCAAAGAGCTATCCAGCTCTTTTAAACAGCTTTTGTTTTAAACTTTTAATTTGTTTGGCTCAGCCTCACCTTAGAAAGTTGTAGCTTCATGGTAAACCCTTGTATATAAGTTGATTTCCAGAATCCCAAGCGATTCTTTCTTTCCCCCTCCCAGCTAAGTGTTTCCTCATGTGCCCAAATCGTTGGTGCTGACAGCTTTCCTGCCTTGTTTTATCTGGTTCTCACAGTAAGGACAAGAGACAAATACAAGAACGTGTCCAGCGTTGACTGGATGCGGCACGACTCCACTGATACTTACAGCTCCTCCAGGAAGCGGAGACCGTGCAGAGGATTCGGGGGAAGCTGACTGATGTTGTTCATACTCAGGTCTCTGGAGAGGAAGAGAGGCAGTGTGTGAGGAGCGGCGTCTGCCACCACAAGGCAGTCCAGCTGTTCAGTTCACACATTTGCAAGCAATACAGCCAAAGGAACTTGCTGTGTTGCTTGACAAATGAATCGCTCTTTTGCACGTTAAATATATTCCTTTCCTCCCATGTCCCCCCCAGCATCATGGGCTCTCAATCAAATCAGAGACCCTAGGAGGAGCTGATACGGAATTCAAAATGATTTAGACCATTCATGGGCATGGTTGTAATTCTTCATGTTTAAAGTGACCTGAGTAGACCAGCAAAGGGAACAGACATAACTCAACCACCCTAGACATAACTCAGCATCGGGTCCCGCTTGAAATTTTGTGGCAAAGAGAAGTGTCTTCACCATGCAACTCTGGAAGTCCTGTTTCTCTGGGACTATAAGCACCTTGTAAAAACAAATGTTTTGATTCAAAGAAACTTAAAAAAACAAAACAAAACAAGACAAAAGGCCTATTCCCTCCTTCGAACATGTTCCTTTTGCAGGTTCTCGGATTGCATTAAATAAGTGAAATGAACCATAAAACAAGGGTGTAATGCGATCCTGCTCTGTAGCACACTTCCTGCTGGGCCTGCACAGTAGTTCCTGGCACAGGAAACAACAAGCCACTTTGGGCAGAACTCAATCAATTTTTGTTTTAAGCGAAACTCCGTGTAATTAGATTTTATTGTTTTTATTTTTCTATTTCTTTACTGTCTCCCACATAATCCTACAGCATGACTGGTATATGCTGTCTGTATCTCAGAGGCCAAAAGACCAACTGATAGGCAGAGTCTACTCAAGACCAACTAAGACCACATAAGTCAGCTTAAGGTTGACTTAAAAAATGACGTGCTCAAACGCGAAGACTCAGAACTAATGCCATTATAATCTCAGAGCGGGTCTACATACTTAAAATTTATGTTGAGATAAGATAAGAGGCTTATTTTTATTTATTATTTTTAAAAAATGATTCAGTTGACATATAACATGGTATTAATTTTAGGTGTACAGCATAATGATATATGTACATATTGTGAAATGATTACCACAGTAAGTTTAGTTGACATTTATCACCACAGAGTTACAAAATTTGTTTTCTTGTGATGAGAATTTTTAATATTTACTCTCTTTAGCAACTTTCAAATATACAATATTGTATTATAACTGCAGTCACTATGCTGTACATTACATCCCCAAGACTTATTTCTCGCATAACTGGAAATTTGTGTCTTTTGACCACCTATGCCAATTTCACCCAGGAGCTTTTATTTTATTTTTTTAACATCTTTATTGGAGTATAACTGCTTTACATTCTTATGTTAGTTTCTGCTGTATAACAAAGTGAATCAGCCATACATATACATATATCCCCTTATCCCCTCCCTCTTGCGTCTCCCTATCCCACCCCTCTAGGTGGTCACAAAGCACTGAGCTGATCTCCCTGTGCTATGCGGCTGCTTCCCACTATCTATCTATTTTACGTTTGGTAGTGTATATATGTCCATGCCACTCTCTCACTTCGTCCCAGCTTACCCTTCCCCCTCCCCGTGTCCTCAAGTCCATTCTCTATTGTCTACGTCTTTATTCCTGTCCTGCCCCTAGGTTCATCAGAACCATTTTCTTTCTTTCTTTTTTTTTTTTTAGCTTCCATATGTATGTGTTAGCATACGGTATTTGTTTTCCTCTTTCTGACTTACTTCACTCTGTATCACAGACTCTAGGTCCGTCCACCTCACTACAAATAGCTCAATTTCATTTCTTTTTATGGCTGAGTAATATTCCATTGTATGTATGTGCCACATCTTCTTTATCCATTCATCTGTCGATGCACACTTAGGTTGCTTCCCTGTCCTGGCTATTGTAAATAGAGCTGCAATGAACATTGTGGTACATGACTCTTTTTGAATTATGGTTTTCTCAGTGTATATGCCAAGTAGAGTAACCCAGGAGCTTTTAAAAAAATCGGATTATTCTTGTTACTGAAGTGGCCACAACCATTGCACCTAACCAGCAGATTTCAGTATTGATAGCTTGATACCTTTATCAAATATTAACTTTTAATCAGTGGTGCCAAGAACTAAGGGATCATTCACTCTGTGCCTTTAAAAAGTCACGAGCATGTACAGGGAAGATAAAATGTTTTGCTAAATGTTTTAGAGTATGGCAACCCCCCCAGAGTTATTCATTTTAATATTTATTAATTTTAATTATTAATTTAAATATCATTGTTGGTAAACAATGATGTAGCTGAGTAAAATGCTATATTCTCAAGCTAAAACTAAACAATGCTAAAAATATAGACTAAAAAAATTTGTATTGTCCATATATTCAAAATCTGTTTTTTTTCTCCTGGCACTGTTTAGATAAGAGAGCCAGATAACTGATTCGCAATTTTAGTTCCCTGTGCAGATATTTCTCTGAAGTAGCAAGGTTGTTTAGTTCACTGAATAGGCATATATTAAACTAAACAATAGTCTCTGGATTCCTTACAGTGTCTATATAATCTCTGCAAAGACTTGATATTTCTAAGGCATATTCACTTACTTTTAACTGATATCCCACTTATTTCCTAAAAGGACCGGATGGCTTGCTTCTGGAGCATGTTTATTAGTAACTTAGATCAAACCAGTCTCAAGACAGCTGGATAGCGCTGACATTCCTCTCCTCTCCTATTTCCCTGTGTGATGTGCAAATCAGTCTGGGACAAACACTGATCTTGTCTATTGCAGAAAGCTCTAAATAGAACAAGGAAATTTATGTTTAAGGAGATTCATAAGCACTCCACATTATTTTACTATTTATTACCCTATTTCAGGCACCTGGAAGTGAAGCTTACATCAGCATTCACTCTCAGGGTTCCCTCTGGAGCATTTTTATGGTGGAGCAGCAGAAAGAGTGCAGGCATTGTTAGTGTACAGTGTCTTGGGTTTGAATCCTGGCCTCCCCATGTACTAGCTGCACGATCTTGGGAAAATGAACCTCCCTGTTCAGGCTTCCTCGTATTTAAACAAGGGTGTTCCTACATTAATAGTTTCATACCCTGTGATAGCTGTTTCCAGTCAGGAGGGAGAGACTTAATTTGCTTCTTGAAAAGGAGAGTACCTCCCTTTCCCAACAGGAAATTAATCACTTCTCCCTGTTACCTGACATTGTGGTTCCTCCCAGAAAATGAGCTCGTACATTCGGCCCTCCATATCCGTGGGTTTCGCATCCCAGATTCAGAGAGCTGATTGTATTCATTGAACTACACCATTTTATATAAGGGACTTGAGCATCCTCAGACTTTGGTATGCGAGGGGGCTCCTGAGACCAATCCCCCAGTCACACCGAGGGATGGCTGTATTGCTAAACCAACCCTTTACGACTTGTTTTCTAACATAGACTGTTTACTTTCTTTTTCTTTCTTTCTTTTTTTTAATCGAAGTATTGTTCATTTACAATGTTGTGAAGGCGGTTTTCTTTTAAAGAGCTGCTAACCATGCAGATAAACCTATGGCACAAAATAACTTAATAATAGCAAAATCTAAAGTAAAATGAAATAGGCTTTTAAGACGTGAATCCAAAGTGGGTAAGGTAAAAATTAGTCGCATTCATTCACCTTTTCTCTTCTGTGTGCGCCTTTTGCATTGATGTTCAAATGTAACACCGGTCTAGCTCAGCGCTTCCCAAGCTGTCCACGGTAAAAGACCAATGAAAAAAAAGTTCTACTTTGCCGTGGACTTATCTTTTTATAAAATTAATTAATAGAAAAGTGAAATAACACAGAGATATACAAAATACAAGCCTCAATATTTTGTTATGTGACTTGACAGATTATTCAATTTCTGTGCAAGTTTCTAAACCTTTACTCTCAAATCCTTATCTGTTGTGGATTAGTAAAAGATAACCCTGGCCTGGGAGGGGTCCTCAGACCATGCCTTTTTTTTTTTTTTTTTTAAATTTAATTTATTTATTTATTTATGGCTGTGTTGGCTCTTCGTTTCTGTGCGAGGGCTTTCTCTAGTTGTGGCAAGTGGGGGCCACTCCTCATCGCGGTGCGCAGGCCTCTCACTATCGTGGCCTCTCTCATTGCAGAGCACAGGCTCCAGACGCGCAGGCTCAGTAATTGTGGCTCACGGGGCCAGTTGCTCCGCGGCATGTGGGATCTTCCCAGACCAGGGCTCGAACCCATGTCCCCTGCATTGGCAAGCAGATTCTCAACCACTGCGCCACCAGGGAAGCCCAGACCATGCCTTTTGGTGAGCAATGCTGTTCTTGCCTTTGTGTCAAGAAGGGCAAGACTTAAATTACTTTTAGCCAGTTCAACTTTGAGTAAAACATGATAGAATGAGAATGTTTGGCCGCTAGAGAGGACTGGCACTCAGCAGGGTGAGGTCACCCACTTAAAAGGGAAGAAAATGGGCTCCCCTGGTGGCGCAGTGGTTGAGAGTCCGCCTGCTGATGCAGGGGACGCGGGTCCGTGCCCCGGTCCGGGAGGATCCCATATGCCACGGAGCGGCTGGGCCCGTGAGCCATGGCCGCTGAGCCTGCGCGTCTGGAGCCTGTGCTCTGCAACGGGGGAGGCCAGAACAGTGAGAGGCCCGCGTACCGCAAAAAAATTTAAAAAAAGGGAAGAAAATGAAGTTCACGGAGTTGAGAGGTCTCCAAGTCACAGTGCAGAATTTAGTGGGAAAGCCCCTGGGCTGGAGCCTAGAGCTCTACTTGCCCTTGGTTTTTTGCCTTTCCTTTTTTCCAACAAATTTTCCACTCTGTATAAAAACATCTTCATTCTCACTCTTAAATTATTTTTTAAACTTTTCCATTTTTTCTTCTATAGTATTTGGTCTTTCTGACCCCTGCAACACATATAACCTTAGCAGAATGAAGGGATCTTAAAATAGTTTCCAAATCTGTGCATTACTTAAACTGTCATTTAAAAAAAGTCCCTATTTTGTACCACATTTGGCCCATGGTTCAGTTTCCTAAAATCAGTGAAGCAATGTAATGCATTTCTTTAATTTTTTTCATCTTTTGCCAAGACGTTGAAATTAATTTTGAAGAACTGGTCACTAGGTAAAAGGATTTCATCAGAAATGGAGGATTCATTGTGACAAGATGGTCAAATATGTTAAACCATTCTTCCCTGTCTCTGACCCAGCTCTTGTCTACACTGTGTTAATTACCACATCTAGAAATCTGGAATAGGATTTGCAGAGTTCCATGGGAGCAGCTGACTATCTAATGGAACCATTGCAGGAGCTTTAAAAAATATAGATGCCTGGGTCCCATCCCCAGAGTTTCTGAGTCAGTTGGTCCAGTATAGGTATTGGGATTTTAAAAAGCTTCTCAGGTTATTTGAATGTTCAGCCAAGGCTGTGAACAGTGCTTAGGAATAACTCTTTCTAAATTTCTAGATGGGTGCTCTGAGTTCTACAACTCACTCAAATTTAGGAGGCTAACTAAAGATATTGTTTCCTCTGGGTAGAGAGTTCCACCCACACAGATAGTATCTTTCTCTTGAAAGTGTCTTTGATGCTTGCAACTCTATTATTTATTTTTCTTCATTTGACAAAATATTAATTGAGCATTAATTGTGGTCAGGTCTAGGAAGACAGTGGAGAAGAAATCTGAGTCATCTTCAACTTTTCCCTTTCCTGCTGTCCCTATGTCCCTAAGGCACCCAGTGTTAATTCTGCTACAAAGCTTGCTTCTGGATCTGGCCTCACTTCTTCCTTCTTGCCTGCTACTTTTGGTTAGGTCCCTGCTCTGTTGATAACTTTTCTACTCTCCTGTTTAGTGTGCCTCCTCATTCTTGGTCATCTTCTACACCATGGCCAGAGAGGTCACCCTGAAAAGTCCATCCAATCATGTCATTCCACTCAGAGACATTGCTAGCCAATAAGAAAGGCATCCCCTCGGATGATTTGGAGAAACGCTTCCCCTCTGGGAGGGGAGGGTGGTAAATTAAAGAAAAGGTCATTTGCCTTCTGCAGAAGCAACCAGGGAGCAGAGTGAGTGGGGTGGCAAAGAGAGCTTGGCTTGGAGTTCAGCCCCCCATGGAGAGCTCCGGTGCCAGGCACAGCCTGCACAACCACACCCAGCTGGGACTCCCCTGCCTGAGAACTTGGGCGGACTTCAGGCCTCTTAGAGGAACCAATGTCCCTACCTTCGTAGGTTCTTCACAACCTGGCCTAAAGCATGTTTCCACCTTGATCTTACGCCACCTTCCTCTC
Organism: Mesoplodon bidens; assembly: GCF_964165515.1. Classification (NCBI taxonomy): domain Eukaryota; kingdom Metazoa; phylum Chordata; class Mammalia; order Artiodactyla; family Ziphiidae; genus Mesoplodon; species Mesoplodon bidens. The sequence goes on from NC_138167.1 coordinate 29,219,101, forward strand.
TGCAACATGTGTTCCGGTTACACTGAAATTCTTTCTGTTCCTCTTTGCATCTGTCTTTACCCATGTGATTCTCTTTCCCTAGAATGCATTATACTTTCTATTTCCAAATGACTACTCCAGTGCTTAACAGACCCCGGTGTTTCAGACACAAACTCTTCTCTTTCCAGCTTAGTTGTTCTCTATTTCCACCTCTAGTCCTTGGATACTTCCAGGATCAAAGCCTTGTCTTAGCCTAAGATCATACATTGATCTCCTGGATCACTGTCTCACCATCACCCTGAACTGTCTTTTGTTTCCCTCCACTGGCAAAACCCCAGCTCTGGGAGAAAACTGTAATTCATCTTCTCTTTTACTATCTCAGTGGACTGAGTGCCACTAGAAAAGAAAAACTCACAAATGTGCAGATTAGTTACTATAAATCCATGGTCTTTGTGGGCTCTCTACACTGCTGCACAGCCCTGTTATTTGTTATGGCTCAGCTTACTTCTGCAGGGACTGCTGCCAACCTTCACCGCTTGCCTCAGACCCCTTAATGGACAGCCACTCCCATCACGGGCACCTTCCCTCCGACTTCGTGGAAATAGCTGGAATTCTTTAGATCAAACACGACATAGGCCAAATTTTTGTTCTCTTTTGTCCCTTGCTTAAGATACCCACAGTTTTCTCTTGCTCGTGGGTCCCATCTCCCCACCCCCAGGATGCTACAGCACATGATTTCATGAACAATTCCTTCTATTTCCTGCATTTTCAATTTCTTTCTCTTCCCTTTCAATGTATAAATATAGTCAAGTCTTTTCCATGAGTAAAAGAAACAAAAAACCAGATCTTTTGATCTCATGTCTTCCTCTACCTGCTACCTAATCTTTCTCATTCCCTTTGGGATTGTTTCTAGTCTCCAGTTGTAGTCTCCACCTCCTATTCCCTTCTCAGCCCACAACACACAGGCTTCCAGCCCTACGCTCCAGTGAAACTGCTCTTGCCATAGAAACAATGACCTCCATGTTGTCAAATCTAATGAACACATGACTTACTGGACCTCTCTCCTACACCAGACTCTCTCTTTCTGGAAGCTCTATACTTTATAGTTTCCAAGGCATCATTCTCTCAGGATTCTTTCCCAACTTTCTACAGACTCTTTGTGGGATCATCTTCTATCTACCCCTTATATGGCAGTATTCTCTGGAGCTCTACCCTTGGCCTAGTGTTCTGCAATCTCTGCCCTTTCTTCTTGGTGACTGTTACTTACTCTCACGGGTTTAAGTATCACTTAGATGCCCATTACCCCCCAAAGCCATATTCCTAGTCTTAATGTTTCTCCTTCTGAATCATTTATCTAATTTCCTTCTGGATATGTTCATTTACCAATCTTGCAGGAATGCACTGTGTCTAAAATGGAAATAATTATTTTCTATTCCGAACTCATTTCTTTTTCTGTGGGGCCAGTTTCTAGTTAATGCCACGACCATCTTTCCGTCAAAAAGCCCAAATCTTAGATACTATTCAACTCTTCCTATTTTTCTTTTTTTATCCTCTCTGTCTATCCCTTTTTCTCTCTCCTAACTCTGCCCTCACTCTCTCTGACCCAGTCATCTGAAACTGCCTCCCAACTCTGTGGCTGCCTGCTTCCAGAAGCTTCCTGCTTCTTATCCTTTGAGGCCCACCCTCCGAATGGCAACTAGAGTGATCTATCCAAAAATGCAGAATTAGCACCCTACTTAGAACTTTTCAATTCCTATCACCTTCCAGATGAAATCCCCATTTGTTAGTATTGCATACAAGCTCCACTGGGGAGCACACCAACCCTTTGTCACTCTGGCATATTGATTCTAATTCATCCTTCAAGACTCAGGTTGGGTGGGTGTCATCTCCAGGAAGCCTTATCACATTTGTGTAAGTGATTTGCTCTCTGTTCTTCTGTATCACCCCATACATTTAATGACATCATATTGAAATGATGTGTTCATGTGTCTGTCTCCTGCAGTAGGCTGTATTCCTCATGATCAGTGGCCATTTTTTCATCATAGTACTCCTAGTGTCTAGCCGCATGTTTGTGTATAGAAGATATTCAGTGAATGTTGAATTGAACCCTCTTCTACTGCCTCTGTCCTATGAGTGAGCAGATGATCTTACCCAATCCATTTAAAAAAAATCAGGTTTCTCATCAAATGGCTACATAATCCTAACTGTGAGGCATGTAATCCTTTGGTATAAAACACTTTTGGGAACAAAACACACCTTCCACAATGACTTTTGCTCACAATTAGGGTTGTGGTTTCTCTTTTCAGTCAATCCTATTTGTTTTCTGTCCTAGGGATTCCTCAGAGATTCTCATCCATTGAAAGTCCCCTTCTACCCCCATGCTCAAGTATATTTATGCTGATGCTTCTCCTCCCCTCCCCTCCCCCACTCCTTCTACCCTTCTGCTCCTCCCTATATCCCCCCTCCTCTTGTTCCTCCTTCTTTTTATTCCTCTTCTTCCTTCCCCCTTCTTCTTCTTCTTTAAAAAATTTTTTTACTGGAGTGTAGTTGATTTACAATGTTGTGTTAGTTTCAGGTGTACAGTAAAGTGAATCAGTTATACATATACATATATCCACTCTTTTTAAGATTCTTTTCCCATATAGGTCATTACAGAGTAGTGAGTAGAGTTCCCTGTGCTACACAGTAGGGCCTTATTAGTTATCTATTTTATATATAGTAGTGTGTATATGTCAGTCCCAAGCTCCCAATTTTCCCTCTTCTTCTTTCCTTCTACTTTTCCTTTTCTCCTCCTCTCCTGCAAAAATATCTACCTTTCTTATCATTTCTATGGCTTTGCTGTGGGAGAGGCATGACTGCAGTAAGTATTTAGTCCACCACCTTAAAATCCGGCCATACTGTCTCTGTTTGAGACTTGATAAGTGAATCAGTGAACAGAGAGGCCATTCCTTATAGTGTGATTATTAAACAAAGAAAGCAACAACAACAAAGGTTCTTTAATCTCTGCCACAGTTGAAGACAAATATTTTCTTCTTTAGCAGCACCATGCAATTCCTATTTCTTCTCAGTACAATCATGTTAAATTTGTCTCGGGAGATCCAATAGCATTTAGCTTTTTGCCAGACACCTTTGTTAACAATGAATGGATCCAGGATGGAGACATTCCAGCACTTTTTAATTGATCACTTTTTAAATACATTTCTAGAGATAAGCCCTCCTGTGAACTTCAAAAGGAAAGGTGCAGGCTTGAGTAGCATTTTGTGACAGTATGAATAATGTATGTCCGGATACTTTTCTCATGTTATTGTTTTTAACTCCAAAACAATGTATCTTTGAAAAATACTTTTTACTGAAGTATAACATATATGGAAAAGGAATAAATCCTAACTGTCCAACCCACTGAATTTTCACAATGTGAACTCACCCTTGTAAACCAGCACAAATCACTGCTACCACCTCAGAAGCTCCTTAACTCGCTACTCCCCCCAAAAAGAACCAGTCTGCTGACTTCTAACATTTTATATTAATTCTGCTTGATTTTGATCTTTCTATAAATGGAATCATAAAGTACATATTTTTTTAAAGACTATTTTTAAGAGCATTTTTAGGTTCACAGCAAAATTGAGAGGAAAGTACAGATATTCCCTATATACCCCTTCCCCCTCCCCACATGTATAAGTCTCCCGCCTTATCATCATTCCCCACCAGATTGGTACATTTGTTACAGCTGATGAACCTACTGATACACCATAATCACCCAAAGTCTGTAGTTTACATTAGGGTTCACTCTTGGTGTTGTACATTCTATAGGTTTGGACAAATGTATAATGACATGTATCCACCATTATAGTATCATACAGAGTATTTTCACAGCCCTAAAAATCCTCTGCGCTCCGTCTATTCTTCCCTCCACCCCTGGCCTGCACCATCACTGATCTTTTTGCTGTCTCCATAGTTTTGCATTTTCCAGAATGTCATATAGTTAGACTCATACAGTATGTAGCCTTTTCAGATTGGCTTCTTTCACTTAGTAGTACAGAGAATAGCTTTTTGTGTTTTTCTAGCTTCTTTCCCTCATTTATGAGATTTATCCATGTGTTGCACGTAGCAATAGTTAATTCCTTCTCAATGCAATATGTGTCTCATTTTGTTGTTATACTACAATTTATTTATCTGCTGAACTATTGATGAACATTTGAGTTCTTTTCAGTTTGGGGCTATTATGAATGATGCTGCTATCAACATTCTTAAATATGCCTTTCCTTGAATGTATATATAAGTGCATGTCTGTTGGGTATATATCTAGGAGTGGAATGGCTGGGTCTAGGTATATATGTATCGTATGTTCAGCTTTAATAAATCCTGCCAAATAGTTTGCTAAAGTGGCCATATTGATTCATACTCCCACCAGTAGTGTATTAGAATTCCACTGGTTTCCATTTGTTATAGCCAAAATTCGTATTATTTTTCTCTAAATCTTAGTTGTTTTGGCTAAATGTATACACAATGGTATCTCACTATGGTTTTAATTTGCATTTCCCTCATGTCTAAGAGAGTTGAGTGCATTTTCATATGACTTTGACCAGCAGGATACCCCTTTTTCGTGAAGTGCCAGAAGAATATTTTATTTGATGACCTTCAAATTAAAACTTACTTGTTGTAAAAAGTGAAGCTATACATTGATATGTAAAGAAAAAGCTAATAATCTCCTTACGCCTTTTCTAATAGTATTATTCTTTCTGCAGTTTCAAAGTTGTTCTTTGAGATAGCTGAGGTGTAATAGTTAGGAGCATGTATTCTGGAGCTATTTTGCCTTAGTTCAGGTCCTGGCTTTGCTATTTCTGAACTGAGTAACCTTGAGCAAGTTATTTAATATCTCTGTGCCTCAGTTACCTAATCTGTGAAATGGGCTTAATAATAGTAGCTGCTTTATAGAATTGTTGTGAGAAATAATTGAGCTAATGTATGTAAAGTACTTAAAACAGTGTCTGGCACATTATAAGCACTACATATTTGCTATCATTATTATTATAAAATAGAATCTCTTTTATGTTTTTACAAATTAAAACTCTTACCTATACAGATGTATCAAGAGCAGAGAAATGTTAGCTTACTGATATTTATGGTTATCCTGAAAAAAATCTCTTTAAAGTTACAGGATAATTTAAAAAATGTTTAGAGACGGTAGGCTTATGTTCTACTGGTCCCTTTGCTTTATTAATATTAATTTTTAATGGAAGCTTTGAAAAGACAGAGCCTCAAAGCTCTGTCAATAACAAGAGAAGAGATAGATACAGTTTTTGTGGGGAGATCACTTATATAAAAACCTCATGTACTCAGAACACACCCCAAAATAGAAAAATAAGCAAGCAGACAACAAAATAAAACAAAACAAATGAACAAAGGAAAAAATAGCAATAGCAAACCAAAGCTTTTTTGAACAGTCAGAATAAGAAGCCCACAGAGCCAGTCGTGAATGTTTATGTACTTTTTCTCAGAGGAAAAGGTCCCAATCAGAAAGGGAGTATTCTTTATTTGGGCAATCTTGTTGTTTGTTTGGTTTGGTTTTGAAATCCATGGTAGCAAATTACTCATGGGAGGCAGACTCAACAAAGTTAGCAATGATGTGGGAAAGCAGATTTAAGAACTAAAATCATCATCATCATTATCATCAAACACATATATCTTTATTCATCTAGTGTAATAGTTCTAGATATTCCAAAAGCTTCCCACCCAATTTGGAACCAATTTCCCTGTACCTCCCACAAGATAGTGTAGAGCTTTATATGTTCTAAAGGATGGAATAATCATCAAAAATCATCAGAAAAGTTTAAGAATCTAAGAATACACTAAGGTTCTATCTTTTCTACTTCTCTCTATTCTCTGTGAACAATTTCCAGACTTGAACTTGCACTGCAGATCTTTATTTCTTTTTTTTTTTTGCAGTACGCGGGCCTCTCACTGTTGTGGCCTCTCCCGTTGGGGAGCACAGGCTCCGGACGCGCAGGCTCAGCGGCCATGGCTCACGGGCCTAGCTCTCTGTGGCATGTGGGATCTTCCCGGACCGGGGCACGAACCCGTGTCCCCTGCATCAGCAGGCGGACCCTCAACCACTGTGCCACCAGGGAAGCCCCAGGTCTTTATTTCTAACAGCTTTATATTTGGACTTCTCCATGTGGTTAATTGACAAGTCACCTACAGCCCAACACATTTCAAATTGGACTCATTGTTTTCTCTCTTTTTCCCAGACCAGCTTTTCTCCTTGTGTTTCCTCATCTTGAGTAATGCATTACTTTTCTCTCAAGCAACCAAGCTGGAAACCTCAGGTTTATTGTTTTTTTTTTTTACGTCATCCTATCATTCATCGTCCAAATGGTCATTAACTCTATTGATTATATCTCTGAAGTGTTTCTGGAATAACAACTAACATTTAGCTGACACACACACAGACACAGTCTAATGAATCTTCAGATAACAACCCACTTTATAGATGAAGAAACAGGGACACACAGAACTTAAGCTTTCCCAAGATGACACTGGCAGTAAGTGGCAGAGCCACGGTCTGAACCTGATCTGTCTGACTCCAAAGCTTTTGGGATCAGCCCTTTTCAGCTACACTATATACTAGAATCCAAGTTCTCATTTCAATTTTTGGCTGCCATAGCTTAAGTTCTGGTCCTAATATTTGCATCACCTTTCTCACTCTTAAGAATTACCACACGTGTAAGGAGATAGCTCAGGGAAAGTTTGCTCCGCACTTTTCTGAACCTGGTCACAGGTTGGTGGCATTTCTGGCTGCTTTTACCTCTTGGCCAGCACTTTTGGAGTGATTATTCAGACCTCTCTGTACTACCGACTCTGCTTCCACTTAGCCTTTGGACACCATCTTTTGGGTCCTTCTTGGCTTCCTGGTCTGTAGCCCCTGGGCCATCTCTCTTCCATCCCCAGATCCCAGAATTCCAGTCATACCTCTGGGTTTCACACTCATCTGGGTGGGGGGTTGGGGGGGGAGGTCAAGCAATTTCAGTGGGATCTTAATGGTCCTTTCTACCTTCATTCTTCCCTCCTTCCCAGTCCATCTGGAATTATCTTAATTTTTTTCCTGAAGGATAAAGGGGCTAATATTTTATACTGTGTTTCATTTTTTCTTTTAACAATAACTCCATTTATTTGTCTAGAACTGTACAGTTTACAAAGCTCTTTCATGCCCAATTTGTCTTTGTATGAGGTATTTGAACATGAATATTTGCAGAGTCCAAACTAAGACTGTACTATAATTCACAATACTAATGTTCACTTGAGGAATATATTGATTTTCTTTATGCTTGAAAAAAAATTAAGCAACTGGCTTTGGAACTAGAACAGGTTTTCTCAGTCTTGACTCTATTGACATTTGGGGCTTGATAATACTTTGTAGTGGGGGGCTGTCCTGTGCATTGGAGGGTGTTGAGTAGCATCCCTGGCTGTACCCACTAGATACCAGGAACACCCCTCCCCCAGTGGTGAAAACCAAGAACTTGACTGTTATGGGCTAAATTATATTCTCCCCTCCCCACAAATTCTTATGTTGAAGTCCTCAGTAACTCAGAATGTGATTGCATTAGGAAATAGGGATTTTAAAGAGGTAACTGAGTTAAAATGAGGTCATTAGGGTGAACCCTATTCTGATATGATTGGTGTTACTATCAGAAGAGGAAATTTGGACGTAGACAGGTACAGAGGGAAGACCATGTGAAGACACAGGGAGAAGATGGCCATCAATAAGCCAAGGAGAGAGGCCTCAGAAGAAACCAACCCTGCCGACACCTGGGTCTTGGGACTTCCAGGCTCCAGAACCATGAGAAAATAAATCGCTGTTTTTTAAGCCACAGCCTGTGGTACTTTGTTACAGCAACCCTAGGAAACAAATGCACAGACATTGCCAAATAAATGTCCCCTAAGGTCAAATTGCCCCTGGTTGAGAATCAATTAACCAGTACACATGAATTACACACAAGAAAAAACTATTAATTTTGCCTTTTGCGATAACAGAAAAAATAAGTTTCCAATGACCTTTTTTCTTTGAAAGAGGGAATTTAGAAAAACCTTCCCTCCCTACTCCTCTTTCACATCATAAATTCCTTACAGCAGAAAATTTCGTTACTTTATTATTGAACAACGAAAATATAAAACAAAGAGCAGAGCCAAAGACTATAAGATATGGTTCATGTATAACCCAAGGAGTGACTCTAAGCCTGTGTCACTGAGTCTTTTAAACAATTCTGGAGCTGTGGCTGCACCAAATGTTTCCATAATAATTACCCAGAAAAGACCCCCAAGGCAATATTTCAAAGAAAATGTTCCAAAAGCTTTCATGAAAGGAGCTAGATCTATTTTATTTAACCCAGGCAGAAATGCCCATTGTTTTCCCTGCCCTGTGCAATAAGTAAGACACTGAAATATCTTGCAGTTAACACGGTGTGACCATGGGACCCTTCCATGCCAACAGGACGAAATCTTTCTCTCCCATCCACATTCCTTCTAATATCCTGAAGCACACACAAAGGCTCTGAGTTATTATTAAAAAAGGCAGATCTGACCCATCATCCTACCTCATCCCATGAGTTCAAAAGGCCTTTATTGGTTGCCCATCATCTGCAAAATGGATCCCATGTTGTCCTCTAGCTGTGGTATGAGGATGGCAAAATGGGTTACAGTTTTGAAAAAGAGGTCAGGGTCTCAAAAGATGGTTCTGCCACCAACTTGCTTATTGTTAGTTTTATGCTTTTCTGGTCTTAACTTCCTAGCAGGTATTGTGACACCTATTTCATGCTGCCATGGTGAGGATTAAATGAGATACTGTAGGTGCATGCCCTTAGCTCAGCATCTGGCACTTAAAAGGGCTTTACTGGTTGTTGGCTGAAGTCTCCATGGTCCAGTCCTGATCCACTGGATTAGGTTTACCTCCGTTTAATCTCTTCCAGTCTATATTCCAGTCGCACCAGATTGCCTTTTATTCTCCCAAGGTGTCCTGAGGTTTTACCCTTTAGATGGACACAAGATATATTTCCTGTGAAGCTTGTGTTCAAGGGAAGGGATTTGGAGCATCTTATCCTGTGGCTTTCTGTGCCCAGGCTCTATTGGAGTCACACAGACTAGAGAAGCTGCATGCCAAGCGCCTGGCACAAGGCTCAATCCTGAGGAAGCAGCCATCATTTTGTAGTCACATCTGCCCGCCTGTGTCCCACCCAGTCTTCATTCCTAAGCGCTCTTGCACTTCCTGCTTCTACTCCTGGCTCCTCTGCAGGTGCTCCACGTGGCGGCCAAACATAGCCCTTCAAAACAGAATTAGCTCATTCCCTGGCATGGCCTGAAATTACCCCAGTGGATTCCTGTTTGCTCTTAGGTTAAATCCAAATGCCTTAGCATGGCATTTTTTGTGTGTGTGTGAACAATAAAGTGGGTTTATTTAAAAAGAAGACGACAATTATTTGTAATGAGGTGGATAGACCTAGAGTCTGTCATACAGAGTGAAGTTAGTCAGAAAGAGAAAGACAAATACCGTATGCTAACACATATATACGGAATTAAAAAAAAAATGTCATGAAGAACCTAGGGGCAAAACGGGAATAAAGACACAGACCTACTTGGGAATGGACTTGAGGATATGGGGAGGGGGAAGGGTAAGCTGTGACAAAGCGAAAGAGAGGCATGGACATATATACACTACCAAACGTAAGGTAGATAGATAGTGGGAAGCAGCCGCAGAGCACAGGGAGATCAGCTCGGTGCTTTGTGACCGCCTGGAGGGGTGGGATGGGGAGGGTGGGAGGGAGGGAGATGCATGAGGGAAGGGATGTGGGAACAGATGTATATGTATGACTGATTCACTTTGTTATAAAGCAGAAACTAATTAAAAAAATAAATAAATAAACTTAAAAAAAATAAATAAATAAAAATAAATAAAAAATAAAATAAAAAGAAGACGACAAAATTTGACTTTGAGAGAGATATAAAAGACCCACAGGATTTAGAATTATTAAATACAAAAATGATTGGCTATAAACAATGTAAAAATACATTTCCCAGTCCCCAAACAGAAGTATGGCAATTATAAAATTTTTGTACTGTATGTGCATTTCCCTTATGATTTTTAAGAACCATTCTAAACAGTCTATTTGTGTACAATATAAATTTACCATAACCGTTAATAAAAAATCATTTTACATTTGAGTTTACTGAGTGTGCCTTTTTCTGTAAGTAACAGTACCTTTGGTTTCAAGTTCACCTTGAAATTTTTATTTACCACAAAGATCTTTTTACCCCTAACTCCTTCTACAATAGAAGACAGAGGCTAATCAGTCATGGGTCCTGTAAAAACAATGTGAAGAAAGGTTCTAGAGTGACCCAACACACCAATGAAGATATTACCTTTTGGTGGCCAGCTAAGAGGTCCATTCTGCGCCAATGAAACAAATGGAAGTGAAACCTCAGAACAAGCGGAGTTTAAGTTCCATGCCAACATACTGTGGATGTGAGGCCAGCAAAGGACATTCCATCAAACTCAGCTGAGCCCAGTGCATGAGTGGGGACCCTGAGGTAGCCCACATGGTCTGCTGTGAATCCCAGCTGGGTGCAGATGATACTTAAAAGGACAACGGTATAGCTGGATATGAAATTTGAGACCCTGCCTACCATAAGCTGCTTATCTTTGAACCCAAGACCTTAGACCCAAGACCCAGGCTATTTCTCCTCTCTCAGACAGCACACCTAGTAAAAACAGCATCCAAGATTGGTTTCATTATCTCCTAAGCAGGTAGTGGTGACATCACCAGTAGCTCTAGCATCCAAGCTCTGATACAAATGGATAAGCTTCTGAGTCAGTAAGAACAGAAGCTGTGTCCGGCCATCTGCATCTGAAAACCATCCACAACACACAATTGGCAGATGAGAAATTAAAAAAGGATGAAGTCATTAAACTGTCTCACTGGAAACATGATTCCACTCTTTCAGACAGAAAACCTACTAGCCTGGGAGACTTTCACCAAAGTAATGAAGGATCTGATGCATGGGCTCATTGCCTGAGACCTACAGTCTTGAGTCAAAAAAATCTACCAGGAGGACAAGAAAGGTCTAGTCTGTGAACCACTTGGTCAGAAAGGTCCCGTTTAAAAAAAAAAAAAAAAAAAGACCCACTTTAACAAAGGTCTTGTTCAAAGTGCCCTGGCTGGTTGGCTCTAAGACAGCCTGCCAGCAACAGACAGTTCTTCCAAATTATCAGAACTGGTTATGAAGTGTCTTCTGAGAATAGTTTGACTACTCCCTTACACCATCAACAGTATTAAACTGGGCAGGAATCTCTGGATATTCACTTTCTTAAGAAGGTCTCCTCATCCTCATACTGACTCACTGTCCCTTCACTCACCCACTCAGGTTATGCCTGCCCCTGGGTGGTTCCTCCTAGACCCCGGGTGCTTTCCCTTCTCAGGTCTTCTCCCTGTGTTGACCCTGGCCCATGACACTCATCTGCACCTTGCCCTCCCTTCCAAAGGCTGTTCCTCTTTGTTCTTAAATATCACTTTTTCAGGGCTTCCCTGGTGGCGCAGTGGTTGAGAGTCCGCCTGCCGATGCAGGGGACACGGGTTCGTGCCCCGGTCCGGGAAGATCCCACATGCCACGGAGCGGCTGGGCCCGTGAGCCATGGCCGCTGAGCCTGCGCGTCCAGAGCCTGTGCTCCGCAACGGGAGAGGCCACAACAGTGAGAGGCCCGCGTACCACAAAAAAAAAAAAAATAATAATAATAATCGCTTTTTCAGATAAGTCTTCTTGACCTTCTAATCTAGAATAGGTCCTTTCCCAAATCGCCTTGCTCTTCTTCCTGCCTCCTTCTACTCCCCTCCCACCCACCCGCCACCTCCCACCATCATTCTTTTCCTTAAGCATAGTTTTTGGTCACATCTTTATTTTTTACTTTTTTTTTTAACATCTTTATTGGAGTATAATTGCTTTACAATGGTGTGTTAGTTTCTGCTGTATAACAAAGTGAATCAGCTATATGTATACATATATCTCCATATCTCTTCCCTCTTGCGTCTCCCTCCCACCCTCCCTATCCCACCCCTCTAAGTGGTCACAAAGCAGCGAGCTGATCTACCTGTGCTATGTGGCTGCTTCCCACTAGCCATCTATTTTACGTTTGGTAGTGTATTTACTTTCCTCCTTTCTTGAATGCCATGAGGGCAGGGGGCTGCTAAATTACCAGCTTTTAGTGCAGTGTCTGGCACATGGTTGACAATCAATAAACACGCTTGTTGAGTGACTGATGAGCTGAATGCATGTCACATTCTCTGGCATTATTCCCTTCCTTTCTTATTTCTAGGAGGATTATTTTTACTAAGGATGTTTTGAGTCTCAGAGGATAGCATAGCATGCAGATTAAAGAATACTCTACCTTGTTTTTCCTTTAGACAGCTGGCTAAAGTGTACTTTAAAAAAATAACTCTACTATAAGTGTTAATCTATGTATCAAAAAGGTATTGATGAAAAATAGATTAAAAAAAGAAAAAGAAACCCAATAAATCTCACTAATTTTTGAGTTAGTTTCTGGTTGAATATGAAAGATGTAGAAACATGATTGTATTTCAAAATCAAATAGGGCATACATTCTATACCTATTTTGCTTTTGAACAGTTTATGAGCCTGCATAGACACATACACTTGCTCTAAAATAATTTTTTTCTCCCATTAAATGGAACAGTCTTTACTGTTCTTACCTCAGTGGTATGGAGAATGTGATTTCAATGTTTATAAAACGTATTCTGAGATCCTTTGAAGTGCCTACCATATATTTAATGAACTCTTGTTATTTTTGCAATGCTTTAAGGCATTTAAAACTCAAAACAAATTAGTAAAAACAGAAATGTAATTCCCCAAAAAGCCAGAATGCTACAATATTTGAATTAAATTAAACTACCCGAGAGTTTGATTTAAGCATTCCTTTTCTAAGGTGTTCCTAAACACTGACTTGCATTAGAAAGATGAGAGACAAAAGTTTCTCCGTGTTGCAGTGGAACTTTTCAATTATGCTATGGGAGTAATATCCTAGCTTAATGTTTGTCTTCATTTCAATCTGGGGCTGATAGACCAACTCTAAAGAGACACTGTTCACTTTCAGGTAAACTGTTTTTCCATTTAATTTAACCAAGATTCCAGTAGAGGGAGCAGAGTCAACAATTAGAGAAGAGAGACTTTCAAAGTTCAGACACTCAACAAGGAAAAGACCAGGGGCTGAATTAATTTGAGAGATACATAAGACAATTTTAGCTACCAATAACTTGGCTTATCTATCTACCTTCCAAAGTATTGCGGTCATAAAAAGCAATTGTCTGCCTTTCCTTAACTACTGCCATGGAACATTCATTTATATGCTTCTAAGTGCCTCAAGAGCCAATAAGTCACTGATGAACTTTTGAAAACAACCAAAGGTGTAATCATTCATTGTTACTGGTTAATGAGTTGCAAAGCTTGAGAAAATGTAAAAATAAGTGCAACATTTAGAGCCTTTTAGACCAAGTCTGACTACATATACAATCAGAAATTCAAAATGTCAGTGTAAGCTATATCAAATGTACAGTTATTAACTGAGAAAAAAATGGAATAGAAAAAAACCAGGGAAACCTTAAAAAGGTAAAATCTGTGCTTATATTTTTACAATGAATCTTGTTAAGGGAACTGAGTCAGATGTGGGAACTCAATGATTGCGTATTGATGATGAAGCTAAAAGAGCAACACAGGTAAGGAATTGTACTAAGCACGAGGAAGTGAGTTTACAAATCTCACTACAAATTAAACAGTAAGAAGTAGAGTTCTAACACTCATGGAAACTTACCATTAGTTGTCACACTGCCAATTCCAGTTGCCCTGGAGTTGGGGCATACACAGCTTGTGTGACTGTGTGTGCCAGGCCTACTTACTAGGTCCCTGGCAGTTCAGTGTCATGAAAGGAGGCCATTATTAAAAAGAAAAATCCCCAGGGCTGTCTGTGGAATAAATGATCAGTAACAAGATAAGGATTTTAAAGAGTTAATACAATAGTGTGTGGTTTTAAATGTGTTTTCATGAATATGAAACTTTTAATTTTTTTATTTTACTTCTTTAAATTATAATTAAATTTAAATTTTATTTTAGGTCAAAGTGATTATACACACACACACACACACACACACACATTTGTACCTACCTATGTACATATATATATATATCAAACAACTACAAGCCTTATAATGAAAAAACAAACACAAAAACAAAGTCACCAGGCCCCTGTGGCCCTTTCCATGCCTGATTCCCACTTCTCAGAGGCAACCATTTGCACCTCATACTCCAGAATGTCTCAAGGGTCACTCTCTTCAGACTGTAACTTTCCAGTCTTTTATCATGGTTATTGTTTGTAGTGGGAGTTTGGATGGTGAGGAGACAGTTGTCTGACTGTGTGAGCTAAGGCGATGTTTAGCTGCTTATTATTAAACTTTTCAATGAATCTCCCTATTTTCAATAATCCTTGACCTTCAAAAGAATCCTTTTCTAGGATTTTACATAAGAATTGGCTTGCTTCTTGACTTAGTCCATGCCATTTCTCTGCTAAGTCATTTCACGAATTTGTTAACACATCCTGCCTATTATAATTTTCTCTCCTGTTCTCTTAGTTTTTGTAGGTTTATGCTTTTTAAATTACTTTTCTGCCACTGAGATAAACATCTGTTTAATCTGCTTTGTGTTTCTGACATTTTTTCTTAAGCTGAAACCACATACCAATTATTCAAATATTACTTGTTTCAGGTATAATGTTTTACTTTTCCAATCCATAACAGCCTGATTAAAAATAGTCATGATATACATGGCTTTTCTCCTAGTCATACTAAGGAACTTTAGTCCCCAACACATTTTCTTCCCAAATCATTCTGGAAGCTCCAGCCTTGGCTGCGATGACAAGAACTAGTTCTTTTGACCACAGCGTGGTATCTATGTTTACCCCTTCTTCTGCCCTGACTTGCTATGGTGATGTGTGAAAATGCTGTCAATGATCAGTCAACTGGTCTCCAGATGCTCAACCCAGGCATTTTCTACCTGAGACTAAAAAGTATGCGGGGCGCTATTGGTACCATCATCACCAATGCCACCACCACTGCTGATGCCACTGCTTTTGACTTTTGCAGGTGGGCACAACTCCTTTTACATCCTTCCTACAAGGGTCTTGGGTCCTCCATGTAAATAAACCCTTCCTCAGTTATTCTTGAATTCCAGAGTAGATACAGCTTGAGTGCAAGTTAAGTAACCTTCCCAGAGTGATCCCACTTAAAAGTCTGTATGCCTCTAAAGAACATGTCTTTAATTACTGCCTGTCCAGAAAGCTGTCAACACATTTTCCATTAGTTGGGAGGGCTTCTTGAAGGAGATAAGGTTTCAGTAGCTTTTTTTAGTGTAAAAGAATAGTAAGGTAAGGTGGGCATTCAGAGGGAGTGGTTGGAGTTCCAATGGGTGGGTTTGTGTAGCTTTGCTGTCCACCTACTGATCTGGGTGGCTGGACAGTGTCCTATCCTTCCCTCATTAATATGTGAGTCCCATCTGACTGCTCAAAGAAAACAACCTTCCTAAATAGAGGAATCCTATGTTTCAATCATCGACATATTGGTGATTTTTTTCTATCCTATAAACATCTCCAAGCTAACTCTCAAAGTCCCAAGGTAGGAGTAAAATGACCAAGGGGGACATGAGATGTACAGAATAAAAGCCTTTTTTTTTTTTCGAGTAAAATAACAATGGTAAAAGTTTCATAGTCCTATGAATCTAAGACCAATCTCCCCATAAAATCCCTCCCAGATCTTAACTGGTTGGGAATTAATCTCTTCCTTCACCAAACTCTCAAAGAACTTTCTTTTTACTTACATTAAACAGGTAATTATGTTTCTACTATCGCAGTCCTAAGAGGTATCCTACACTTAAACTGAGTCTTAGAGAGATGTATTGGCTGAGATAAAGGGAAGTGTGAGAGGGAAGAGGGTTCTCAGGGAGGACAGCATGCACGCAAGCACCAGGGCATATGAGAGCAGGCTGCTCTCCAGAAATTACAAATAGGCTGGCATAGTTGAGTGGAAGTGCTTGTGTTGCAACATGACTCAACATAAGACCTGAGAAGCGTCAAGGGCCAGAACCAGACCAAGCCGGCTGCCTATGTCATGTTGAGAAGCTCAGAGTATCCTGGAGGCTTTGAGAGCCACTGCAAGATTTTAAGCAGAGAAATGACATCATCTTTGGATTTAGTAATTCTCTTGGGTGGTAGTTCTTTTTCTTTTATTTAAAGACTTTAAAAGGGGAGTGATGTTTAGTTTTCGGAGATTGTGTAGTATATTTTCTCTATTTCTTGATAGCAAGCATTGAATATTTTGTCATTTTTTGTGCATATTCCATATTAATTTCGAATTAGACACACTAACAGGCTTCAATTAGAACAATTCTTCACACGTTCTTTCTTTTGTGGTCAAGAAATCTTCCTAGATGCATTTTTAAAAGCCTTACATGTCTGCTAGCCTCAGACAGGCTGTAAGAAACTTCTTGAACCTTAATTGCAATTCCAATTAGTCATAGATCAAAACATTAACGTGGACAGATTAAAGCAGAAGCCCTCATGCTTTATTTCCTAATATCATCTGTCTTTGCTTTGAAAATCACACCAACGGAATCTTCTGCATCTGCACACCCCAAAGGCAATTTAATCTCCCTTGGCCAACATTAAAGCTTTAAAGTAACTCTATGCTAAGATGTACTTTTCCTCCTTTTCCAAGTTCAAGTATTATATAATTCACTTTTTATCAGCCTTATTCTTGTAGATAGTCAGTTACCACATTGTTTATAGTTTTAACATCATCTAAAAGAAAAGCTTAAAGTTAAGTGAATTGATTTTTCCACACATTCTCATGTAGAACTGAGCATAGTCAAGGACATAATCTAGAGTGTATTAACATATGTTGCTTTGTAATATTTCTATTAATTCACTATTTTAAAAGATCTTGGAAGTAAACCACTCATTTATAAGCCTTCAATGCAAAAACAAGCAATTTCTCCCCACTTACTGGATGTGTTTTAGAATGTATATTTCATAGATGTGAGTTTCCCACCTAAATTGAATCTTACTCTTTAAAATGCCTAACATTTTAAATGTTAAAATTTCACATATAAATCTTGAATGTTTTAAATTCTATAATGCCTTCTTAAGAAGAATTAAATTTTTTCTTGATATTCATAGTTGCCATCTTAATGGCAGTACCTGTGCTGGAATATCTTTTGACTATTGAGTGAGGTCTGTAGGATTCCTTGTCTGGATAGCAAATGATGGCAGATAGGTTGGTTTTATTTTGGGGGTCTAATTTGGGCCTAATTTGGGGGTCTACTTTCTGCTATTGATTGGATTATCAGTTGATAAATCTTGCAGTTACCAGTGAAAAGCGGAAAATGTCTTGGTGTTTAGCTTTTATGTAATTGTAATTTATACTCAGCATGCATTCAGAAGCTAAATAATCGAGCTTATCAAGATTATATGTAAAAGAAAACAAATAGGATATGAAAGAGAGTCAAAGGCTCCTTTTTAAAAGAGGCTTTAGTGTATGGGATTTATACAGTAATATTTGACACTCAGAGTCCAGTTACATTTCTTGGCTCTGTTTTAAGAGGCTGAAGTTGCTAGAAGGCTGACCTCTGGGAAAGGGAGGCCTTATTCATCCGGCTGGTATGACTCCGATTTCTTTAATGGGTGCAGATGAACACAAAGTGTATCACTTTGGGGTCTGAAGACATATATAACTATTTTATAATTCATTTTTTGCATACAATAACACCAGTAATCTGATAAAGTGAATAATCATCATACTCTGAAAATTAAGGGTGACTTAGGTTTTTATCCTAAATTTACTCTTCTTTTTAATCATATATTAAAAACATTTTAAAGTGAATTAGACAGGACAGTGGAAATTAATGGAAACATTATTGGCTTTTCTGAAAACTCAGCTTGTCATATTAATTCATTTGAAGTTCATTCATCATTCAACAAATTAATAATGAACATTTAAAAAATGTGTTGAATAAATGTTAACTTATAAACACATTATGTAATTTCCCCCCAAGTCATAATTCATTCACTCATGCATTCATTTATTGACTCAACCAACATTTATTGAGAACCTTTTATGTGCCAGGCCCATGAAAAGTGCTGGGAATGCAGTAAGACATGGACACTGTTAAAATTTTCCCACCTGGATTGTTAATCTCTTTGAAAGCAGTGATTTAATGAGAAGTAAATACTAAAATATGATTATGCTCACATATGAATTATTTATAATATAGTATATTTGGGCTGAAGCCTCGACCAATGGATTCACTGAATACTCAGTGAGAGAGAGAATTTAACCCGAAGTCATAAATTTGAATTCTGCTATCCACTTAAGATTAGTTTTGCATTGTCCTTTTTGATCATAGGATGTGCTTCATACAATCAACTCATGCTGCGGTATGCATATGCCATGTGTAACACATTTTTTGCTACTGACTACAATGATTGAAGTCAGATGTTATAAGCACTCGTTTAGCCAGTATTCTTAATAGTGTCATAATGCTGGTGTTGAGAGACAAGGATCTCGCCTGTGTGGTACAGACCCCCCAGGCCTATCCTTTCTCAGGTTATATTTGTTTAGCAGCATTCTTGAGACAAAAGCTCTGCCTGTTTTCCATTTCAAAAGAATATTTCTTATTGTAAAATCTCAGACAAGACAGGAGGGCTTGTTGTGGCAGTTTGATGTGAGAGATGTGTTTAAATAAGGAGAGCATTGTGGAGCCTGTCATATCCATTCAGGCAGTTCTGTCTATGGCCGATTACCCTACTTGTGGGGTATGTATATTTGGGCACACTTGCAGGAGAGCCTGGTGTACCAGAAAGGGCACTGACCAGGGGGTCAGATGCCTCCCATTCTGTCACTTATAAGCAAGTTACCCTCAGCCATAAAAAAAAGAACAAAATAATGCCATTTGCAGCAACATGGCTGGACCTAGAGATTGTCATACTGAGCAAAGTAAGTCAGACAGAGAAAGACAAATATCATATGATATCGCTTATATGTGGAATCTACAAAAAGGGTACAAATGAACTTATCTACAAAACAGTGAGTCACAGATGTAGAAAACAAACTTATGGCTACCAGGGGGTAAGGGGGGAGAGGTAAGTTGGAAGATTGGGATTGACATATACACACTACTATATATAAAATAGATAACTAATAAGGACCTACTGTATAGCACAGGGAACTCTACTCAATACTCTGAATGCCTATATGGCAAAAGAATCGAAAAAAGAGTGGATATATGTATATGTATAACTGATTCACTTTGCTGTACACCTGAAACCAACAAAACATTGTAGATCAACTATACTCTAATAAAAATTTTAAAAAAAGGCAACCTACCCTCTCTCTGTATCTCTTTCTTTGTCTATAAAATGGGGATAATAACAGTTATCTCATAGGGTTGTTCTGTGGATTAAACTGCAACATAATGTGTATATATGCATGCATTTTATTATGAATTGTTCATAATATACATAGGATGGCTTATCAACCAAGAATATTATATATGTTATAGGCATATCACCATTTGTGAAAGAACTAAGACAGTTAATATTACAAGTATGTTAACATATGTCATATTTTCCCCCCTGATTAAGAATCCACTAAGTAATCCTTTAGCAATAATGGTAGCTATGAACTTCCCTGGTGGTCCAGTAGTTAAGACTCTGAGCTTCCACGGCAGGGCGCACGGGTTTCAGGGAACTAAGGTCCTGCATGTGGCGTGGCCAAAAAATAAATAAATAAATACATAAATTTCCTTTAAAAAGATAATGGTAGCTAATATTTATTGAGTGCTACTATTTCACAGACACTGGGCTAGGCATATGCAGTCTTCACAATGATCTTTTGTGGTACGCACTGTTGCTAGAAAAGAGACTGAGTTACAGAGAAACTAAATACCTTGCCCGTGATCACTAGCTGGTAAATTGTGAAGGATTCAAAGCTAGGCAATCTGATTTAGAGCTCTCACTTAAAAAAACCCACAACTGTGTTGAGATATAATACCATACAATTCTCCCATCTGAAATACACAATTCAGTGAGTTTTTTTATATCCAGAGAGTTGTGCAATCATCACCAAAATCTAATTTTAGAACATTTTCATCACCTAGAAAAGAAATTCTATATCCACTAGCAGTCACTAACCATTCTATTTTCTGTCTCTATAGATTTGCCTATTCTGGACATTTCCTATAAATGGAATCATACACAAGGTTTATTCATACTATGTCATTTATCACTACTTCATTCCTGTTTATTGTTGAATAATGTTTCATTGTATGGATATACCACATTGTATTTATCCATCCAGCAGTTGATGGACATTTGGGTTGTTCCTAATTTTTGGTAAAGCCCACATTCTTACCAGTTAAGATAGGCTCCATTATTTAGAAATTGTTTACTGTACTATTATTAAAGTTTTGGTTATTAGATATTCTGCTTGTTTGCCTTCCAGGTAAAAAGAATTTGTTAATTCATAAAACATTTATTAAACAAATATTTTATTCCAGATGGGTATGTCAGGGCCTGAAACAAAATTGCTGTCCTCATGGGGTTTAAAGAATAAGAGGAGAGATAAATAATTAGTTACAGAAGTGACAAGTGTTTTAATGAAGATGTAACCAAGATGCTGTGGGACTCAGTGGAAGGGACCTGTTCAGCCAAGGGGAGTACAGGCAGGGTGGGTGAGATCATGGTGCAGGAAGCCTTCCTGGAGGGTGGCCTAGTGCTGAGCCTTGAGGGGTGAGTAGCGATTATCTAGGTGGAGAAGAGCGTGGAAGACCATCTAGGCAACAGGGACAGCACATGCTCTACAGGAAGCCCAGCACATACTACACATGCTTATTATGGTTTGTTACTAGGTGCACACAAGGCTGCAGAGCAAGCTAAGCCCACCTGGAAATAGGGGTGGGAGTGAGACTGTATTGGGACTTATAGGTCATACAAGGAGTTTGGGCTTTATTTCATAACTCTGTATTTCTCCCAAACTACGCAGGCATTATTTTGCCATATAAGGGCAGTAACTGAACTATTATTTTATTTTTTCTAATATTCTTTTATATACCTATATGTTGTGTATCTATATGTATATAGAGATGTACCTATAGATGTATAGATATATATTGACTCAGATTACCAAGGTAAATTTAATAAAAATGAAAAATTTCTATTACTACCTATAAATAGAAAACCAGTATCACCTGTCATAAATAGAAGGACATTGTTAAAGCATACACAGTGAAAACCAAATAATGTTATTAAATCCTAGATAGATTCTTAGTTAGATTTGTCAAGTCAAGCTAAGCCGGAAGCCTGTCTTCCCTGTGATAAGATGGGAGTTTAGTGGGTGTAAGAGAGGAGTTGAAGACAAACTAGCCCTCATTGAGACTTTCTTGTTGATGAAGCCAGAAGGGTTGAAAGGGAATGAACAGGGAGTAACTCTCCCACTATATGATGAGACCAAGTACCACTACTCAGGTACTGCTGGGAAGTCACTGAAGGATTTTTGGCAGAAACACTTATGGTATTAAGATGACATTTCTGGAAAGATTGCTCTGGTGGTGGCCTACAGAATGAATTGGAGGACGGTCAGGTCAGAGGGGGCCATTCCAAGAGTCCAGGTAAGAAAAGCTGGTATGTGTGTCCTGCGATGCTACCCTGGTTATGGGTGAGCCTTTTTTAGGTTCTAGCTTTTAAAAGAAAGAGCAGGAAGCTGACTACTAGGCTTTCTAGCTATTGCAGGGAGGGATTTGAGGCTCATGTGTCCAAACCCATCCTTCACGGCACTCGGCCTTTAATTGTTGCCAAGGCAGTTAAGTGGCAGCGTTTCTCCCTGGGCTGGGGGCGGGTGGGGCCCACTGAAGTGAGCCGACAAACCGCTCTAAGCCTTCATGTGTTTATCCTTTCAGCTTCTACTTCACTGGATTTTCTGTTTCTCCGCTTTGACCTCACCCCCATCTCCTGCCCCTCTCAGCTTCTTTGTGTCAGTGTCGCTTTCTGTCAGATCACTGTCAGCGACCTGGGGAAATGGGCAAACAAGGCCAGAGCGTGCTGCCCCTGAACCCGCTGGTGCCCGGGGCAGCACCAGAGCGAGGGGCCGCAGTCTGCCAGGCTGCACCCCGCCGTAAAGTGACTCATCCAGCTCTCTGGGGACCCGTCAAAAGATAGGAGGAGCCTTCCTGCCTGTGAAATCGCCTCAAGATCTCACTGAAGTGAGTACAAGAAGGAGGACAAAGTATAAAGTGGGGCCAGTTCTCATCCACATTGTGACTGGCTAATACTTTAAAATTGCACGCAGGTTTTTACCATATAGAGAAACGTTTTGAATTTAATCTCCTTGGCAATGGGTTACTCTTTTGGCTGAATAAATTTTACCTGGGCCATAAAACCAATGACAAGATGCACAGAAGAATGAAGGTGGAAAAACGATGATGCCCATATTCGTTAAAATCTGATTTGTAATATGTATGTGTCTGTGACATTCTAGAAGTCTAAAGTAATCTATATATTGACATAAAAACTAAAAAAAAAAATCTAAAAACCTTTCAAAACCTTTAATTGTGTATTTGAACAATGTTGCACTAAACTTTCAATATTGGGGTGCTATTCACAGCCCTATATTAATAGAAAGGAAACTGAGAAAGATACTCTATATGAACAATTGCCTGGTAAGAGTTTGTCTAATGCTCACTGGCAAAAAAAAAAATATATATATAGGGATCTTCTGAACACAGGAATATATTAGAGGAAGGCTTACTGTCTTCTTTTTCTGGGCCACATGTCGGAATTCAGCAAAGATGTAGGAAAAAAAAAGGCAGGAAAGAGAAAACTCAACGGCGTGTCCACACACCTAAAAACCAGAGGCTACCACAGAGATCCTTCAAAGTCATCTTCTATAGTGGGAGGATTTCCTTTAAATCCTTTTCAAAAGCATATGGCTGGCTTTGAAAGCTTAAATGGCATTTGTCAACCATCAGTAAATCTTTAAAATTGTTTCTGCAAATAGTTTCGGCTTTTCCCATTAATCTTTAGGTGGGACCACTGAAGACTTTTTCAGAGCCTAGATAATGCCTTGATTAAAAGGCTCATTCAGGACGGAAGGCTTCAGCATTCACCTTGGGTACATAGTCATTTCTCCAGGGTGTTCATGCGTTGTTATTGCAACTCTGCAATTGTGCCCCAAACAAGACGTTTTTGCCACAGAGCTTTGAGTAGAGACATTCTTTAGTGAATTACTGAAATCTTGCCCTTCTGTTTATCACAGCTTGTTATTTTTTATCAAGTGCAATGAGTTCAAATAGGAGCCTTAGACTGACAACTTTACAATTGTTACTATTTAAAACAGACAACGTTTTGTTCTTTTTTCCACGTGCACCCTTGGTCCTGCTCAAACTTCATGTACCTGTCTCGGTACTGCCTTACTTACCAGTTCATCATTTATAGCACAGCTTCTGGCAAGCAAACATAGAAACAAATTAAAATAGATAAAGGCTAAAGCATGAACAATATTTGATTATAATTTAAAAAAATTAATAATGTCTAGTGAAAATTAATCTGCTTTTCACACATTACTATTATATAATGTCCCTTAGTCTATATAATATTTTTACAAGTATCTCAGTTTTATAGAAATACTGTGAGAATTAATAAGAATTCAGATAAGGCTCTTGGAGATCTCTGGATGCAGTGGTGCTATACAAGTTTAAATACTTCTTTGGATTTTCATGAGGTTAAAGTACACCTAATTAGGGATTTCACCTGAGGTTCATCTCTAGAACTTACAGCATTGTCGTGGAAATGGCATGAACAGAATAAGTAGTTTATAGGCACAATATTCAGAATTATGGCAACTAAAACTTCTGTCCACATCATTTTCACACAACCTGCCAAATTAGTGTCAATTGTTCTATTCTTTCAGGTCCAACAGAAAATATCAGCTTTGATCTCTATCGTCATTCCAAATATATATATATATATTTTTTTTTGCGGTACGCAGGCCTCTCACTGTTGTGGCCTCTCCCATTGTGGAGCACAGGCTCCGGACACGCAGGCTCAGCGGCCGTGGCTCATGGGCCCAGCCGCTCCGTGGCATGTGGGATCTTCCCAGACCGGGCCACGAGCCCGTGTTCCCTGCATCGGCAGGCGGACTCTCAACCACTGCGCCATCAGGGAAGCCCCCAAATATTTTTTGATATTACTAATTACACTGAAGTTACATGCAGATAACACTCTCCTTAGGAAACAGCACCATTAACTGGCAAACAAACAAACAAAACCACTTTGATTACCTCAGGAAAGATCACGATAATTGGAGACATAGTTGAAATGACAACTAGCCATTCCTGATGCAGATGTTAAAAATGACAGCAAATGGGGAGTGTACAGTATCTTCCGTACTGAGTCCCCTGGCATTTATTGTGCCACCATTTCTTCAGGCCAGATTCACTCCAAAGGTACTGCCACACCAGTGAAACCTTGAACAATTCCCTCTCAAATATACAATTACCTTCACCACCTTTTCAAGTAACTTTTGTTAATTAAAACTTCAGCCTTCTGAAAGCAAGTTAAAATCTTCATCACAGATGATTTACTAAGGCAAAAATTCATATTTGGAAATTCTTCTTGGAGTCCTGGGGAAAGCATAGGCTTTGGAATCATACAGGCCCCTTTTCAAGTTCCCTCTCTCCACTATTTATTAGGCTTGTGACCTCAGAAAATTCTTTAACTATTTTGATTTCTTTACTTATGGGATAGAAATAACAAATCTCACTGGTTTAATATCACAAGTAATTAAGATAACATATGGGCAGTCTGGCACATCATAAATGGTGGCTATTTTTGTTAAAAAAAAATCTGGTCTACATTATTTTCCTTTTCTCTTTCCTCATCCTCCAAGTATTCAGACCCTGCCTCAAATAACTATTTTGGTAACTCTCATTATCACTCAAGATTCACTGCAATGTTAAACTCAGTTGCATTCTCCTTAATTCCAAGGAGGACATATTTCCAATTTCACTAAATAATAGCTCCCCAAAGAGCCATAGTTACGTTCCTATCTCCTCAGTTTCCTTAAATTTGGAAAACCTGAAAATGACAACCAGATCTTAGATACCCAAGAAAGTCTTTTAATTTTTCAATTCCTTATAATTTGCCAGATCTTCCTCAGATACTACCCATAAAAGGCCAGGGCAGAGAGAGGAAACTATTAATCATATGTAGAATCTATTTTGTTTTTTCTTGGCAGGTAACCCAAATGCAAAATAATATCATGATGAAGAATCACAGATGCAGAACATCTTTTGTATTACTTTCTTTTTATCCCCTAAACAAATGGATGATTTAAAATTTTAATCTGCTACATTTACTTTCCATTTCTTCATCATCTTCCCTTTTTACTTTATTTTTGTTTTAATTTAATTTTATTTTTTTATACAGCAAATTCTATATCTTCCCTTTTACTTTAAAGGTGTCAGTGCAAGATGCTTTTTCTTTGCATGATACCCTCAATTCCACACCATCTAATATTTTACCAAGCAAGAAGTCCTGAACTACTGCAAGCTTAGTAAGAACACTTAAACTTTTTCAAACTCTATTTCATAAGAGAGAAACGTTGCTAAAATGAAATAAATGAATGTTAAGCCCTTTCAGCATTGATGATACAGAAGTAACATAATTTCATAATCCCGCTTGCTCCTTCAATTTTCCCCTTGATTCATAAAGAAGGATTATACCAGTATATTTTGTTCTCATTTAAAAAATACAAACAAAAATCTGTTCTGTTCAATGGATAATCCTTATAGCAGTCTGTCTAGGTGCTGTAATTCATGACTTTCTACTTCTACATAAAGGTGCAGGAATGACTCAAGTACACCAGCCATCTAGTTGGTGGCAGCCTGCCAGTGTTCCCAGGTGCAGTGTTGGATAAAAAATTATCTCATTCTATTGAGTTCTAACAGTGTGCTAGACATTGTGCGATGAAAAGGAGAACGGAACAGGTGTAATCACTGCCTTTCAAGAGTTCAGAGTTGAAGACCAACAAAACATCTTCGCTGCTGTTGCTTCACTGAATTATTTTTATTTAGATTTTTCTGAGAGGTTAGGAAGTGGCCATTTGATTACCTCTGTGCTGTGGATTATCAGAGACTGCTTGTTTTCTCATTTTCAGTTAATCAGTTTATGTTACCTGAAAAGGGGGTTCCGAGGTAAGTTTCTAATAGAGGAACTGAGAAACATACTTTTGTTAGGTGTTAAGTGGCAGGAGGCTTACCCAATGGACCAGGAGAATATAAATGTAGGAAGAGAGGAAGTTTATGCAGCTGGTTGGGAGATGAAGTTGGGCTAGTCTGGTAGTATTCTGAGACTCTTGTAACTCTCCGAGGAATCCTAGGAGCCAGAGTTTTGTTTAAAAGACAGGTGGAGAAAAGCCAAAGAGCATAAACATTCTTTGGGACAGGAGAAACTCACAAACATATATACACATGATTAAGACAGGAAAGGAACTCGCTAGAAAGTTAAAGGAATCTGTGGAAGAGAAGAGAAAGAAAATGGAGAAGGAGGAGGAGAATTAAAGTCTGAAATAATTTCCAAGGTCCTGTTGAGGTCTGGTCACTCTCAGAGTGGCACCGCCTCACTGTGGTAAGTCAACTCTGATTACTTTCCTAAGAAACATGGCACTCTGGCCGGTTCCCTCCCTCTTCCAGACTAAATCTTTTTTTTTTTTTTTTTTTTTTTTTTGCGGTATGTGGGCCTCTCACTGTTGTGGTCCCTCCCGTTGCGGAGCACAGGCTCCGGACGCGCAGGCTCAGCGGCCATGGCTCACGGGCCCAGCAGCTCCGCGGCATGTGGGATCTTCCCAGACCAGGGCTCGAACCCGTGTCCCCTGCACCGGCAGGCGGACTCTCAACCACTGCGCCACCAGGGAAGCCCCCAGACTAAATCTTTCTTGACCGGTTGTAGGGGATGTGATGGTATGCCTCTCAGACGCCCCCCTTCAGGACTGAGCTGCTCCTCCAGCCAGCTAGAGCTCCAGCTGAGTCGCCCTGCTGAGCGATTAAAGTGAGCCTCCTCGCTCAAGGTCACAGTCTGGGTGAGGGGATGCGGGGGCAGGGAGGGTGTGGAAGGGAGAAACCTACATCTGATGACTGGTCAGTGTGAGGTATGAAGGGACACTTCAGAAGGGCCACCCCAATGGTAGAGCTCCCTGGAGGCTTGGCTGAGGACTTTGCTGCAACCTCATCCCAGTTCAGCTTCTTCCTCTGCCCAATCCTGCCTCCTTCACTTCCCTCTCCCCCTACAGGTGTGATCCTGAGGGCATGCCCCAGGAAATTTTCTGTACTCAAATCTCCAACTCTGAGCCTGCTTCCCAGGAAGTCTTTTCTTTTCTAACCTACACTCCTGTTTTCTGAACATAAAAGTCTCATGCCGGGCTTCCCTGGTGGTGCAGTGGTTAAGAATCTGCCTGCCAATGCAGGGGGACATGCGTTCGAGTCCTGGTCCGGGAAGATCCCACATGCTGCGGAGCAACTAAGCCCATGCGCCACAACTACTGAGCCTGCGCTCTAGAGCCCACAAGCCACAACTACTGAAGCCCACGAGCCACACTACTGAAGCCCATGAGCCACAACTACTGAAGCCCGAGTGCCACATCTACTGAAGCCCACACCCTTAGAGCCCATGCTCTGCAACAAGAGAAGCCATTGCAATGAGAAACCCGCATACCACAATGAAGAGTAGTCCTCGCTCGCCACAACTAGAGAAAGCCCGCGTACAGTAAAGAAGACACAATGCAGCCAAAAAAAACCAAACAAAAAAGAAACCAAAACTCATGCCAATTTTTCATGCTCAGAGAATTTCAAATTAAATATCACTACTAGAATAAATCAAAACAATTATGATATTGAATGTACTTAAACAGCATACATATCCTCATGCTGTCTAGCCTGTTGAAACTCACTTTAATAGGACTTAGGACAATTTCCTGTCCGTCTACTTGAGGGCTATAATTGTAGCTTATGTGATATAATTCTGATTTTTCTTAATTTGGTTGTTCAGTTTTCTGTCTCTTTAACTCCAGAGTGCTGTCTCTCCTCTTTTTATGTTAACCCTTCTGGACATTCATCATCTTCTTCCTAAAACATTTATTAAGAGTACTGGATGGTACATATTTCTGAATATGTCAGATGCCCTTAGCTAGACTGTAAACTTTGGCGGGTTGAGGTTGTCTTAGTCTTTTTTGTACCTCACAAGCCGTTCAAAGTTTATTCTGTGCACTGCTTCTGGTTCTGTAAAAACCACTCTATGTGGGAGTTTATAGATCCACCTCTCCCTTTCTCCCATCTTCCTTTCTTCCTCTCACTCAACAAGTCCGTACTGGCACTTTCCATGTGGCAGGTACTGTACTTGGCTCACAGGATTCTACAGTAAACAACGCAGACATAGTTCCTGTCTTTCTAGAGTCTGACATTGAGATATTTGTCATGGAAACAGACATTAAACTAATCATAATGCAAATAATATTTAATCACAATTGTAAATGTGAAGCAAAATAAGATATTTTGACACAAAACCATGATATGAATAATCTTTTTAAAACTAGTATTTAAGTCCGCTATATAGTAATATATTCTGGCAGAGGCTTCTATATCACTTTGGCCAAAGATTCACACATCAAAGGGCCATCAAATAACCTCTGACACAGTGCTTTGTTTTTACCTATGCCAACAAAGGCCTCCAAACGCTTTTGGCTTAAAAGTCAGACAAGGCCCAAAATTTTACATGGTTACATGATATACTGGAGATTACACACACACATACTCATGCACACACACACACGTGTATATTACATACACAAAATACAATTCATATATGCTAAAATGTATTATAATAACCTACAGAGAAATAATAAGAAATGCAAGAAAGATAGTAATCTTTTCAAGTTGAGTAATCAATTAACTTGTGTTAGTATTTCCTTCAGTACTATGTGAATTAGTCTTGAAGCTACTCAGCCAATTAGAGATTTGAAGAGAGAGACTTAAAAATCATCATTGTCATCATCACAGTTGACATTTATTGACTGCTTTCCATAAGTTAGGTGCTGTCCTGAGTGCTTTGTTGACTCAGTCTATTTTTATCTTCCTCTAGAGTGACAACCAGCATTGTATACAGATGTAGAAACTGAGGTTTAGAGATAAAGTAATTTCCTCAGGCACACATCTAAGTGACAAAGCTAAGATCTTAACCGAAAATTTTTTCTCTATTTCTTTTAGTTGAAGTATAGTTGATTTACAATGGTGTGTGTGTGTGTGTGCAATATATATGTATATTCTTTTTCAGATTCTTTTCCATTATAGGTTATTACAAGATATTGAATACGGTTCCCTGTGCTATACAGTAGGTCCTTGTTGTTTATCTATTTTATATATAGTAGTGTGTATCTGTTAATCCCAAACTCCTAATTTGTCCCTAACCTAAATGTTTTTGATGTTAAAGTCTGGATAAAACTCTTGACTGAGGCTAAGAGAATATGCAGTCAGAACTACTCTAGGTTGCTGCCTAGCGCTGTGCAGCCGTGCACTGCACAATTCCCAGAGTTGTGTGATCCAGTGATTTTGATCACCTGTGGCACTGTTCAAAAAAGATGCCCAGGTTCATTTCCAGATCTACCAGATCACAGTCTCTGGGGTGGTACCAGGAATGTGGACTTAAAAAAATCTCCATGAGTGATTCTAATTTTTGCCCCAGATATGAACTATTGAACTAGAGTATAAACACATTCAAATATTTATGGAATTTTATCTCATCTGTTGTTAAGTGGCTAAATTAAGTGCGCTACCACCATAATACTGTGACCAGATTTTTAATAAAATATCACCACAGTTGATGTCTTTTTAAGTACAATTTTGTTTATTTGCTGATTTTATACTAATGTGTAAATGCATAATCCTAGTCCATGACACAATTAACATTAAAAATTCAAGCCCCTTACAGCACGTTGGCCTCCCCATACGACCTCATCTACATTGGCTTAAGTTTGCCCTGAAGAGTGGTTGACAGATGAGAGAATTAAAGTTATCTGGGACATTTTAGTGAAGTGTTTTGAAGCCTTGGGTAAAGATGTTGGGTTTGAGGCACTGGACAATGTTAAGGCAAGGCGGATCTTTAAAGTAAGGAGTGGCACAGCCAAAGCTGGCAAGAGGAAGACAGGATTAGCCAAAGTGCAAAGGTGAGCCGGTGGGGCAGGGGAAAGTGTAAGGAGAAAGCTGCAGCGGTCCAAACGGGACTTAACATGAATGCATCATAAAAGAGAATGACTGGCATCCATAGTGTGGGACAAGTACTCCTGGCTGTGGAACTGGACGTGGTGCTTAAGAAGAGCCTGAAGGAAGGATTTTCACACATGGAGATGGAAAAACAGCCAGTCCAGCCAGAGAGAGTGGTATGAACAGAGGTACAGAGGCAGGAAAGCAAAGGAGCAAGTTAGGAAAACGGGGTCTGGTCCAATTTGCCTGGAAATGATGGGAAAGTGTGGAAAATCAAGGCCGAAAAGGTAAAATCGTAGAATGATAGAGCTAAGAGGAGCTTTAGCTTTAAATTAATCTAATATCTCAATTTGCTAATGAAGACACCAGCGACAAAGAAATATTAAATTAAATGACAACTAGAAGGAGGCCAGTGGGACACCAGGGAACCCTCTCCAGTGAGTCTCGGTCCTGCAGGGTCCCTGCTGTTGTTGGAGCACAGCTGGGCATGATTTGAGCTGGTCGTGGAGACCTTGTGTGTGGGGCGATGGAATTGGAGCTTTCCAGTCTCTGGGTGTGGCTGGAGCTTTCTGAACAGGGAAGTTTAGGAAGATGAATTTGGCAGCAGTGCATGTGTGAGATGAGAGGAAGTAAGGAGAACAATTAGGAGGCTGTCCGTGTGTGGGCCAGACTTAGATAACAGGCTTTATTAGCCCCATTTCACAGATAAGGAAACTGAGCTTTGAACTGTGGCCAAACCAAGGCCTGACGGATTCCAAAATGTGTGTGCGTTCAGAGGCTGGAACTGTGGAGGACTTACCCCGCTGAGGGAGGGAGCAGGGGATGGTTGGCAGAGTCCACTCCAGCAGAGTGGTTGGAAAGACGGAGGACTGAGAAAAGACCATTTGGATCTGGCAGTAGGAGGTACGTGGTGGTGTCTAAGAGGGTGATTTCAGTTGAATGGCGGGGGTGGCAGGCTGAGTTCAAAAGGAATGAAAGGGTGAGTGGGTGGTAATGAAATGGTGGCAGTGAATATAGCCTCCTCATTCAAGAATTCTGGCAGTGAGAGGAAGCAGAAAGAAGGGAAAATAATTTGAGGAAATAGCAGAACAGAGGGAGGAACCCCTCATTCCACCCATAGAAAATATTTATATAACACGTATAGGTGCCAGGCACTGTGCTAGGCCGTGGGGAACATGATAAATAGCCTATAGAGGGAGCAATAGAGGATGCCATCATAATAACTACCTTTAAGTAGAAATCCTATGGGGTAGCATGCCAGGTTACCAAATTTAATATAGTATGGAATAAGACCAACCTTTTCGATCTCAAGCTTCCAGAAGAAAATGACCTGTAATTGTCTTTATCTTTGTGTCCTCCCAAAGCACCTTGCATGGCACACTCTCAATAAATGTCTGCTCAATAAATAACCCATGGGTCCCAGGAGATAAGAGGGAAATCCAAGTTGGGGGTAGCTTTGGAAAAGAGGACATGTCCCTTCTGAGACATGAGGGAGAGGGAGGTGGGGTCAGAGGACTCATAGGTCCCCAGAAGCCTGGAGGTCTAGATAAAGCTAGACTGTGGATTCCAGCTGCAGTGCTCACGGCCAGAAAAGCTGCATGAGTTGAGATTACAGCCCCCAAAGGAGAATTGATAAGGAGCAGTTCCTGGGGCAGATCTGTCATCATCCTGTTTTCAGCAGAGGCAACAATGGGCTCAGAAGTGGGTGGGATTGAGTTTCAAGATACAGCAGAGTTGAGAACGCCATCCAGAAATCATTCATTCCTCTATTCTTATTTCAGCGGGTGGGAAAAGATGTGGAGAAGGAAGAAAATTAACCTTCTTTTACAGTTGGAAATGGAAGTGGAGTCCAAGGCAGCTTGGAATGAAAGCCACTATGTAAGCGAGGAGGATGACTCCTGAGAAGAGAAGCTGGTGTGGAGAAAGCCCCCAGTCTTATTTCACTTCTACTTTTCCACGGGTCTGTGGACTTGCAATGCCTGTGCATGGATGGGGGCATTAATTTGCAAGTCAAGCATTCCAGGCTATACATAAAGTTAATCCAGGGTAATATTTGCACTAAAATGGACACTGGATGGATTCTCTCATTTAGCAGATGACACACAGATCAGAAAGGGTAAAGGGTAGCCCTCAGTCATATGATTAATCAATTGTAGGGCAAGATTACAACCCCAGGCCTTAGAGGGTTGGTCTCCTGTGGAGGGCCCAGTCATGTGTAGACCCAAGGCTTTATTTGGCAGGCATCAGTCATGATTAGAACTGTACATTACCAAGTTTCTCTATGCTAAACGCAGTCTCTTCTTGCGACTTCTTGGGGCCACTCAGATACTTTCTGTACTCTCTCTCTCTTCAAAGCTCTTCTCAATCCCAGTTGCTATTGCCTCACGTCCAGCAAACCGGAAAATTTCCTTCCGTGTGCTTTCCCACTCCTGTGCCTCTGCTGATGGGGTTCCCACATTCTGAAGAACATGCCCCATCCATGTGGTAAAATCCTCCCCATCCTTTAAGGGCAGGGCAAACATAACCCTCTCTGTGAAGTATTTTCAATTCCTGGTGGAATGAGTGGTTTCCCTCTCTATGTTTCCATGGGACTTTATACTGACTTCTGTAATATTTATTGATAACTAAACTTACCTTGTATTTACTACCTGCCGGGCACTGTTCTAAGTGCTCTGCCAATAATAACCCTCATGAACAACCCTAGGAGAAATGTTCTGTTTCACAGATGAGGAAACTGAAGCCGCAGGAGTTGAATGATTTGCTCAAGGTCATACGCGGCAGTGCCAGGATTCCAACAAAGAGCCTCTGACCCCAGAATGAGGCTCTTAACTACTCTACTGCTTTGGTTTACTTGTCTGTCTTCCTCAAGCAAATTGTAAACTCCAGTGAGCAGAGGCTGCTCCCTAATTCATCTCTGTTTCTTAGGCTTGGTCTAGAACTGCCTGACAGTAAGTGCCCAGTAAATGTTAGATGAATAATTGAAAGAATGAATAAATGTGCACGTTTAGGTCTGACCCCTTGTGAACAAAAATTGGAAGAGTTTGCTGCAAATGAGAGAAGGACAGAGGGCAAATCTTGCCTTCTACTTCTTGGCTTCCCATTGAATCCAGGAAAAACATACAGGTTACCACCTGCATACAACACATATATGGTAACATTCAACATGTTACCACCTCCTCTCTTCAGGTTATTATTAGGGGTGCAAATAAATGAGTTCATAATTGTGTTTCAGCAGGACTGAAAATGAATTTGTATGTCCAGTAAACCAAATGCTAGTAAAGCAGGAAGTATACTTATGAAACCAGAGGACAACTATAGAGCCCCTTGCCATACAGCTCTTTGTAATATATTCCTAGGAGAGGGTTCCTAGTAATGATAGGTCAGATCTCATAGGAGGATCCTATTCCCTAGGAGTGACTGTGTGAAGACCTCCCGAAGTACAAGGTACTTACTGGTCCTTGGTATCATACTTTATGTTACAGTTGCAGAAGGCAGAGAGAAGAACTCAGCCAGTGCTCAGACTTAAACAGGAAAGTCTGTCTAGAATGGTCTTTCCCTCTCTTTCTTCTGGCCAACTCCAACTCATCCTCCAAGTCTCAGATTAAATGTCACTTCCTAATGGAAATCTTCCCTGACCACCAAGACTGGCAGGTTCTCTTTTCGTGCACTCGCATTCTCCATCAGAGCTATTTCATAATCTTAATAATATACATTTAAAGAAGCCTTTTCTTAATGTCTGTTTCCTCTGCAAAGGCAGGGATTGTGTCCATCTTGGGCACTGCAGTACTCATCATCTAGCACAAAATAGGCAATCGATGAACATACATTTTGTGAATGGATGAATGGATGTGGAGAACATGAAGCTGAACACTATTAAGATCTCCTCCTGGGCTTCCCTGGTGGCTCAGTGGTTGAGAGTCCGCCTGCCGATGCAGGGGACACGGGTTCGTGCCCCGGTCCGGGAAGATCCCACATGCCACGGAGCGGCTGGGCCCGTGAGCCATGGCCGCTGAGCCTGCGCATCCGGAGCCTGTGCTCCACAATGGGAGAGGCCACAACATTGAGTGGCCCGTGTACCGCAAAAAAAAAAAAAAAAAAAAAGATCTCCTCCACAGCCATAGATTGGCTTCTTGGTCCTTATAGTTGGCACCTTTTCTAGACCTTGTGATACTTAGCCACAAAGTGAAAACAGACTTATTTGCATTTTTAACCACTTCTATTACTAAGAACTTTTAAGAGTTAAAATGTTTGTTGACTGTAGTTGTCCAAACTAAGGGGAAGATATGAGAAAAAGTAAATCAAATGATTTTGAGTAATTTTAAAAACAAGGTAGAATAGCACTCTTATTTTCTAGTTTCCTTTGGAATTACCGTATTCTGCAACAATAGTTTCTATATAACTTTGAAACTTGGTGAGCTCCAACCTCATGGAGAGATCCTTTTAAAAGATCTACTTATTTTATAAGACACAATGAGTCTGACATGAAATGCACACTTTGGTAACTAAGAACCCTAGCAAAGGAGATTAGTAGTCAAAAAAGCAATTAAGTTTACAGTAGGGTTACAGATACCATATCTAGTACAACAGCTTGGAAAAGGAAGTAATGCAAAGGTCATATCAACAAGAAAAAAAGGTACACTAAATAGTGGATTTTTTAAAGAAACAAAATCCTATATTTCAAAATCTTGCCTTCTCATCTAATAACTACATGTGTTTGGGTGTTTAGAAAAAAAACAGGAGAGGAGGATGTGGCATTAGTGAAGTTGGTAGCTGGCACAAAAACCGGTGAACCAGCCTGTGAAATTTAAGCATCTGGGGAGTCAGGTTCCTGATTAGCTTTTTCAGTTTGATCTCAGATCTCACTCTAGTATATCTAAGATTGTAGAATCCCAAGCTGGCTGTGCCTGTGTGCTTTAGAGGAGTAGTGCTTTAGGATTCAAAAAAACGTATCCAACTACTCCAACCACTTAAACAACTTAAATGCAGAGCTTTTGGAAAAACAGTGTTTTTAGGACGAGGCAATAATCATACCTTTTCACATGAAGGTAAAGGTCTCCCCACAAAAGGACAGGGCTATATGACAGATACCAATTATAAATCACCCTTTGTAATTCTATTTAGTTACATAGCATTGTAGGTCCAAGGATTTACAATGGCTGGGCAGCCCAGGAAACTATCTTTAGCTGGATGGAGCTCCTCTTCTGTGTCAGTATTCTATTTTGAACTAACAATGCTCTCAGATGAGCCGAAAAGATGTATTTAACTCCCACTATTACAATTTCTGATCCTCTTTACTTTAGCTCTTTTGAAATAACATGAAAGCTTTGGCTTGCTAATTACTTTTATCCAGCCCATAGAAAAATTAGTTTATCTTCCTGATCAAAGCAAATTAGGCAGATCATGGCTGATTAGAATGCAACAGTAAAATCGCCATACTTTCTCTCCCATCCCCTTTCTCTCAGAAATAAGGCCTGTGTCAAATATGTAGGTATTTCCCACGGCCAGGCCGGACTCTGTTTCCAACAGGGACTGCAGCTTGGACAATGGTTCTTACACACACACTAAAGTTCTTTAGTTCAGTCATTGTGTTCGAAAAGAACTAGTCACCCCTTAGCTAGCATTTGATGAAACATCTAGATTTACATATTTCCTTAATTGCATTTTTGAATGTGAGTGAGATTTATCTGACCAGAGTTAAATGCCTTCTTTATTCCCCTACTCAAGGCAAAATTCAACTCCATGCTCTTAAAAAAAGTGAGGTGGGGCTGTGTGTGTAGGGAATCTTACTCAATTCTGATCTGAATGAATTTTAGGGTTTCAATAAAGTGGGATGAGGGAGTTATATTACCAAGGACAGGAAAGATAGACCTTTACCTCTCAAAGTGGAAATGTCAATTTCTAAAGCTTTGGCTTACTCAGCTCTTTCCAAAAGCCTATTTTGATTTTAATAATGAATGTGATTCCTTGCTGCCAAATTCCTCCAATCAGTAGCTAAAAGGCTCCCAAATTAATTGTCCTTCATAATTTCTCACTAAAATTTCTATGTGACCGTAAAAACTTGAAAGTTAGGTTTTATTTTCTTTGTTTATTTACTATAAATTAACAGTAAATCTTGTATTTAGCTCCATTTAAACCTCCCTCTGCAGCTGCCCATTTGAAAATTAAAATGGTTGCCTTCTTTCACTTCAGTGGGCACAATACAAAACATCCATTGAGCTTTCTCTTTATTGCAGCTGCCAATGCCCAGCCGACTTTTAGCAAACCAACCAAGCGGAATCACAATGCAGCTGCAACATTTTATGGTATTTCTGTTGGTTCTCTTTTGAGACTGAAGGTGTTAATTAGGAATCAAAGAACACAACCCTGCCAGCTTTCTTTCACAAACCATACCCTGGTCACTGCAGTTTTCAGAAGAAAATAAATCTAATAAAGGGATAAAAATGTTGTTTGTCACACCAGTAAAGTGTACTTAAGACCCTTTGATCAAAAGCTTTTTATGTAGTCTTGTCAGATGGGCTGGAAATATTGTATTTTTCCCTTTTCTCTCTCTTCTTCATGCAGACTTCTCTGAATTTTGAATTTAATTTAAGACTGTCTGGAAGAAAAAAGGGTTAGCATGGTCATATGGGGGATTCTTTATATGTGTTAACTGGTCTCAGAGAGTAGAATCATTTTGCTTCTTAGAAAATTATTCATATTCAACAGTCCATGATGTTACAGCTTCACACAACACTGGGCCTCCTATTAGCATATTTACAATATTCAGACTATAGGTTCTCATGCTTACACTTTACATATGCATCTGCCAATACCATATTTAGTGTAATGATTATTTATTAGGTGAATCTCAGTGTTTTAGAGGATCCATTTTTTACATCACAAAATTGAGTATTTTCATAAGCATATAAACCATATATTTATACATATACACACACATGCAAACATATATAATGTTAATTTAGCAAATAGTTTGTCATTTTGTATAGTTTCTTTAATGCACCTTGAGTATCATGCATTCAAATGTAACAGCGTGAAGTCATTACCTTTAATCTTCAGTCAAAGTTAAAAGCTTAAAGTAAGTTTATGAAGTTAGCACTGCTGGGAATTAGTCAAGCCTGCTAGCTTTCTCAGCACGAGGTTTTGCTGCTAGATGCACAAATCATGCCAAAATCCATTAATCCTGCTTGAGAGAGGCAGAAAGAAGGTCTGCTTGTTGATTTAATGTTAATGAAATGAATGGGCTCCTGAGGCTACCTACAGAGGCCCTCTAAACTGTAAAACAAATAAAGTCATTTTAAGTAACGCTCACTGCAGGAGGGTAAACAATGCTCCCAGAATTGCTGCACAAAATGGGTTTGACTGTGGGTGTGTGGAAACCTCCCATTTTCTTCCTGCCACACCTGCCCTAGGACAATACCCACACATGTCAAGCTGATGAATTCATAGAACGATAGATTTAGGAGCTATCTCAGAGCATGTGCGCACCTCTCTTACTTTACAGATGTGAAATTGAGGCAGGGAGGCTCTGCATCTTACAGAGGGTCTACGGCTGATATCAGTGGGGTAGCTAGACCTAGTTCAGGGGTTCTCAAAACTTGACTGCACATTGCATTTACCTTGGAGAGTGAAAAATCATTCTGATGCCTAGCTTCTTCCCCCAGAGGTTCTGATTTAGTTGGTTTGGTGTGTGATCTGGGCCTGGAGATGGTTCACATTACTCAAATGGAGCTGAGATGCCGACAAGCTTGAGAACCGTGGATCTAGACTCTAATCTAGAGCACTGCTCCTCTGCATGTTTTGGTTTTCTTTGGTTTTGCTGCACCATAATAGCAATGATTTCCCAGCTCTTAGCAGTGTGCCAGTGGCCTTGTAGATAGAGTAGATACATGTATTTCAGGATTTTGAGGTTGTTTCCAAAAGGAGTTTCCATTGTGTAAATGCAGAGATGTGCCCGTGTGTGTGTGTGTGTAGATCTCTGAAGGACTGAACTTTATCCTTTGGGTGAGCCAACCCCACAGCAGAGACAGTAGCCAGGGTCTGTGCCACACTTGACAGCTTGTCCTCTAGCCTCACTCTCACTGCCGTGGCCTCTTCCGTTGCGGAGCACAGGCTCCGGACGTGCAGGCTCAGTGGCCATGGCTCACGGGCCCAGCCGCTCCGCGGCATGTGGGATCCTCCCGGACCGGGGCACGAACCCGTGTCCCCTGCATCGGCAGGCGGACTCCCAACCACTGCGCCACCAGGGAAGCCCCCCTCACTCTTCTTTTGATCCTTCAGTTCACCTCACCTTTGAGTCTCTCTTGACACTTTTGAAATCCCTTCCTTATATGTCACAGTCTCCTCGGGACAGTCACTTTCCTCTTACTCCCCTTCCACCTAAAGAACTTTGCTTTGCCTGAGAGACAGACCCTTCTCACTCTTCATTTGAAGTTGGTCAACTTTTGCTGCCTTCGATCCCCCTTGGTTTAGTGACTATTTGGACTGCTTTCTAAAGCCAGGCTGACAGATCCCATTTCTCCAATCTGTGCTGCTGGATAACACATAATGTCTGTCTGAAAGTTTCTTTAATTCTGGCTTCAGGGCTGCAAAATAGATCAGCTTCCTACTTTAGTAATTCAGTAGGCACTTGAGAATTCCAGAATCATCTTTTCACATTTAGTAAGAGAGAAAAGTGTTCCTATGGGGGAGATTTCCCTTGTCCTTTTCAGACCTGCTCTCTTGATTTTGTTGGTCATGGGTAAAGCAGCTTGCTTCTTCTGCAGAGGG
This sequence comes from Mesoplodon bidens, assembly GCF_964165515.1. Lineage (NCBI taxonomy): Eukaryota > Metazoa > Chordata > Mammalia > Artiodactyla > Ziphiidae > Mesoplodon > Mesoplodon bidens. Next base: position 29,258,248 of record NC_138167.1, read on the forward strand.
GTGCCGAGAATCTGTAGAGATGGTGACATGGGCTTATCCAGCAGAGTTAAAAGACTGTCCAGTCCAATAACCACCCATGCATCTCCCCTCTCTGCTGGGGGTCCACTGGACCTAATTCCAGAGGCCTCGTGCTTAAATATAAGCTGAGTGGTACTCTGACCTCCTATTTAACTTTGAATCCCGACCCGGCTCCCAGATTCAAGTCACTGGTATCTATGATTCCCCAGGAAGTAATTTTAGCCTCATTGTCATCACTGAATGCAAACATCCTTCCTGTAATTGCATAGAACCAACTGCTTATTTACTGAAAACAGCTACTGAAATTCCTCATGAAAGTTCAACTCTTTTGAATGTATTTTCAGATAGACATAAGCCTATTTCTTAAATCAGTTTTTTTCCTTAGAGTATAATTATTTTTTTCAGTTGTTAATATTAAAAAATACCACTTTTTTTTTTTTTTTTTCCCGGTACGCGGGCCTCTCACTGTTGTGGCCTCTCCCGTTGCAGAGCACAGGCTCCGGATGAGCAGACTCAGCGGCCATGGCTCACGGGCCCAGCCGCTCTGTGGCATGTGGGATCTTCCCGGACCGGGGCACGAACCTGCGTCCCCTGCATCGGCAGGCGGACTCTCAACCACTGCGCCACGAGGGAAGCCCCTCCTCTCATTTTTAACATTAAAAAATCTTGTTTAATGAAAATTGCATTTACACTTGTAAAATTTTAGGGCAATTGATTTAACTATTTTGGGGGGACAACAACAAGAGGCAACACTGTGTATTTGAAAAAAATGGGTTGAGTGTTATAACAACTGTAACCCATGGCGGACAAAACCACTAACATTTAACATTTCATGCATGCTCCACATATGAGGTACTATGCAAAGTTCTTTACATACGTTGTCTTACCAATCTTCACAACAATCCAGTGAGGTAAATGTCATTATTATTGCCATTTTACTGATGAGGAAACTAAGATGCGGAGTAACCTGCTAAGGTTATTCAAGACATGTGAGCTTTGTCAAAAGATGTTCTCATTTCTGAAGTAGGGGTACTCATAACTATTTTATGAGACTCAAATGAGAAATTAGGGGTAAAACTGTTAAAAAGCACTTTTTGATTTTTTTTTTTTTTTCTGTTTTGGGAGTTTACAAACAATGCAGTCTGCCAAGTTCAGAAGAAAGGGCCTCTTGGTCACCACATTATAAGATTATACCGGAGATTCAATCAGCTTATCTCACTCTCTGTTATACATTTGGTGGCACCTTGTATCTTAGGCCCGAGTCTTACGTAGAGTTTAGGGGAACAGGGAGTGTCCCCTAGAGAGGGAAAATGGTGTTGACTGTCCCTTAAGTGTGCCCCGGCCATAAAGGCTTTTGAAGTTGCCCAGGCACAGGCATGCAGGGGCAAAGGGTGTTTGAAGATGTAGGTGTTAAAGTTATTCAGGTAGAGGATTGCCTATAGAGCACAAGATGACTGCTAGTGAAAAGATGGTTTGTCATTCACAGTTACCAAGAACAGGGGGGCACATCCAGCTATGCAGGACCACATGGTGGGTAGAAGAAGGAGAGGGAAGAAAGCGGGGGCAAGAGCCTTTACTGTGGTTTCCGTGGGAAGGAATGGGCAGGACAAGCAGACTTAGAATTGGCTAGTTTGAATAAGGTCATCAGGCTCGGGGTGTAGGTGTTGCCCCGAGTTATCTGGTACCTGGCCCTGGGGTGATTAGGGCAGGAAATATTGACCTAGGGTGTAAGAGTCCCGCAAGAGCCCGATAAAGAAGGAGGTTGGGGTTGTGGGCTTTGGGTTGCTTGGTTTGCACATGAAAGGCGCACTTGCAGGGGAGTCGTTGCTATCTCCAGGGATAGCCCTGGGCGAGGCAGTCCCTCCTGGGTAAGCAAGGCCCCAAGATAGCAAAGCATCATAAAGTAGAGAAAATGAAAACCATGATTGGTACCTAGGGATTTTGTGTTCTAATCCAGTGAGACTCCTTTCTTCTTTGGTCCAAGAAAATCTACAGTTCAAGGGGAGTATAGAGTCCAGTAGTGAAAACAGACAAGCAGATCAAGTATGGTGATCACAGGTGGTGAGTGCTGGGACAGTCTGGGCTCAGGATGATGTGGGAGCATCAGACGGGTTTCGAAAATGGTGGGTCACAGAAAGCTTTCTGGAGGAGGTGATGTTTGAACTGAGTATGGAAAGACTCACAGAAGTTGGAAAGATGAAAAAGAAGAAAGGCATTCCAAGCAGAGACCAACACATGTGAACACCTGGGGAGGCCTGAGACATGGAAACTGCAGGATGTGGTTTGATATGGCTGGAGAGGAGAGAACGTGGGGGGTTGGGGAGGGGGGATTGGCAACAGGGTTTGCGAGTGAGGGATGAGTCAAGACAAGTTGATTTTGTGGGTTAAACTAAGGAGTTAAACTCTACCGTGAAAGCCACAGGAAACCACTGAAGGACTGAATGTACGGGAGACGTGAGCAGAATTTCATCTTGGACAAACTCGTGGGGTGGCAGGGAGTGTGTGTGTCTTGGGGGGGTCTATGCAAACCAAGATAGGAGACTGCCATAGTTATCCAGGCAAAAAGGGAGGAGAGCCAGAATTAATGCAATTTCAGTGCTACGGGAGAAAGGGAACAGACACAAGAGACAAGAAGACTACCTGAATTTGGTCAAATTAAAGTCCCAAGTGAAATTTAAATTACAGTAAAGACATGTTTAAAGACTATGAACTGAAATTTGGGAAGTTAATTATTTATTCCTCAAACGAAATCTGATTGCTTCTTTCTGCCTTACGGATGTTTTAGGTGATACAGAGACACTTTATCTGTATCTACAGTGGGCCAAAATCTTATCAGGTTGAGATTCAGGCACATACCTAGATATGAACGTATAATATGCATAAGCAACAGGATACTTGGTAACATCTAGAAAAGTAACTGGGAGTTTTAGAATTCACTTGAGTATCTGGCATTGGAGCGAAAAGGTGGAAAGAAGGAGCATTCAACCGGGGATTTTGGGAGACTTGGGTTCCAATTCCATCCTTGCTAGTTATGTGATTTTTGGGTATGTTGTTTACCTCTTATAAGCATGAATTTCATCATCTGTGAAAATGAAGGTGTTGGATTAGGTCATCTCCAAGGTCTTTTCTATTCTAAAGCCTATGGGTAGACATAGCTTTTAACTCATCAAAAACCTCTGCAACCCATCTAAGTGATTTTAATTCCGCTTATTTGCACAATTAGGGTAATGCTCTAGCAATCATGATTAAATTTCAGTTTTGCACTGTGTAATGTGACCTTAGGTATACAGCTTAGTCATTCTGGTAATTTGTGGATAAAAGATTATCCTTTTAGTTCTTTACAGTAGAGCTTACTCTAAATATAGTTAGCTATTAGTGTGAGCTCTGACTTGGTTTTACTGTAATTAACAAAAATCTACCAAAATTAGCCTTTCTTTTCCCATTATACAATTAACTATGTTCTGAGGAGTTTCTACAGCTAAGGCAAAGGGGGCTTCAAATTACTCTGTAATAGTCATTCAGGACCAGACCATATCCACCTAACACTTCTCACGATTACAAGACCCTGGGGCAGTGGACTTTATGCTCAAGCCAACAGCTGTAAGTTGGAAGGTGGATCCTTGCTCTCAGTTAATCATGCTGCTAAAACTTCTGAGATCTTCAAATGAGATAGGCTTACACCCTGGGAGAATCTGGTTTAACTAGGATTTCCTTTTGCTACCCGAGCTTGAAGACTCAATGAAAAAAGATCTTGAACTTCCTCCTGTACTCCGCTGCACTGAGCCCCGGAGAATAACAGCTGCTGGGGGATGGGGGCTTCAGTGAGTTCAGGTCTCCTACCACAGGGATGGTGGATTCCCCAAGTTAAAATCAAAGACCCCGATTTCAGTGCGTTTAAGAGTTGATAACTTTAATCCCCAAGACTCTTCTTTCTAAACTTCCCTTCATTTTGTAGATTGAAGCCCTGGTGGGTAGAGTGTCTGAGAAAAGGAAAATAACATCCTTCCAGTCCTACTCTGATACTCTCTGGAAGAGAGGGATGGAGAAGGAGAAGGAGAGACTCAGGAGAAATGTACCAACCGGGGCTGAACGCCTAGCGGAGGTCTCACTGTCTCTCTGTTCTGCCTGTGCTATTTCTTGGGTGGCAGATTTCCACACACCCTTTCCATCTCTCTTGCCATATTTTTCTAGGCTTTACTCTATCGGGCAGACAACAGTACTAATTGTAGAGTACATCTATGGCTAAATGCAAGCAGGTCTGCTAAGGGTCCCTTCAGGACAAGAAGTATGAAGAGAAAATAAAGAGGAAGATTTCTTATTTCAGTCTTTACTAGAAGACTCCAATCTCATTCTGTAGATTCATTCAACAAACATTGTGAAATAAATGTTTATTGTGAACATCTTAATATATACACATAATAGATGATTAAGGAATATAGCTCCTTCCATGGAAATTTTTATAATCAAATAATCTTCACCGTATATGTATACAAAAAGTGAAAGGTTATTTTTGTGCTGATAGATTTAAAGACCAATTGATTATGTAACAGAGTTCCTTCAAATAAGTGCCTCACAAGAAAATTTATAACCTAAAAACTTCAAGCGCCATGTGGTCTTTTGTGTGTCGAACCAATAAGCTCATTAAAATAACATTGGGTAAACCCAAACACGACACAATGAAAGTTCTAACACAGACCACATTAACCAACCAACTTTAAAATAATATCTTTGTTACATGCTAAGGTTAAAAATTCAGCAAATTCTTTATATTTTTTCCACTTGAGATCATGTGTGGTTTTCTACTTTCCCGAGAATTACACTTTTGTGGCTTTTTTGATCAAAGGAAGGTTATTTCTGCAAAGAGACATCTTTTGTAGAGGTCCCTGTTCTACTTAATCAAGGTTTCAAGAGAAAAAGGAGCACAAGAGTGTTTACTAGTTTTTTAGCGAAACATAAAAATTCTTAGATTTTCTTCTTAGTGTGGACTTTGGAAAGGAAGGCGTGCATGTAAGGTTAGTCATCACTGTGTGTGTGTGTGTGTGTGTGTGAGAGAGAGAGAGAGAGAGACAGACAGACAGACAGAGAGACAGAGACAGAGAGAGGGGCAGAAAAGGAGGTGGAAGGAGGAAATAAAGGAATTTGGCTGCCAAATTGAGTAACAGTTTGAAACACTTGGCTTCCAGTTGTGAAAGATGAGCAACACTGGGGAAAAGGCTGGGCTAACAAGGGACCACTTGAGGAAAGCTTAATCTCAGCTGGCAGGCTGACGAGGAAGGTCAGCTCGGTGCACGCGTTCCCAGCTGGAGTTGGGCTCCCATTGCCAGAACAATTGTCTTCTGCATTTCAGCTTCTGAAGCTAACTGAAGGTGCCTTCACAGCCAGTTCCTCAGTGTCTCCCCTTAAAAGGGTCGGCTCTCCACTGCCATGCCATGTCAATGTTATGTATCTTTTCCACCGAGCAAGTGGCACAAAGGAAACTGTTTCTTATTGGTGTGTTGCTGTGTGCGTGTTAGTGTGTGCATGAGAAATGGCTTTCTTTCCCCTAGACCATCACAGTCTTCGTTAGGAGATGAAATCAAACTCCTTCTGAAGCCAACAAGGGCAAAATGAACATGGAAAAAATGTGCATATGTTAAAAATGAGACACTTGAATGTTAGGGATTGCTGAATAATTTTTTTACATATATATTCCTTTTCATATTCTTTTCCATTATGGTTTATTACAAGATACTGAATATAATTCCCTGTGCTATACAGTAGGACCTTGTTGTTTATCTATTTTACATATGGTATTGAATAGTTTGTATCTGCTATAATTTTAAATTATTAATGTTCACAGAAAACTACAGTTGAGTGTACTGTTGTAAGAGCTTTTAGAGATTATATCCCAATGTAACCTAAATTTTCTAAACATCAGTTCTTCCTTGAGGAGGTGTTCTTTACATTGAATATGCTTTATAATTAATTGGTCGGCTATTGATATTTCATGTTTGACTTTGTAATACAATAAATGATTAACACAGGTTTACAGCAGCATATGAACTGAAGGACTGAAGAAACTAAATGGATAGTTCAGGAAAAGTTCTTTGTTTGAAGGAAGGGACTTTTCTCTGACTTATCCAGATTTCTTATTTACACAGAAGTCTGTATCACTGGCTTAATTGTTAAACTGTGCAGAGCTTACAGAGTGATCGATAAGTAGATAAAACGTTGAAACAATTCTACATTCTGAATCAAATAAATGATGTGTCAATTCATTTTATCTCATCAGTTTTAAAGGTAAATACAAACTTAAATAAAATTGGCCTATTAAGAAAGTTCATGTCTCTCTGAGTTGACAAATAGTTCCAAAGAATTCAGCTACTTTATTTGACACATAGATCTGGTCATAGAAAAAAAAAGTTTCATTTTTAACTTGGAAATTATTAGTCAGCTGATCACTCTTTATAATACTTGGGCACTACCACAATTTATCTTCGACTTGGAGACAAGAGAAATAGTTTTTGTGGTAGTAAGAAAATGGATATATGACAAGGTATCTACTAAACTTAAAAGATTGGCCCTAAGCTACATAATATTATTCTCATTTTACTGAAAACTAAAAACTGCATTTCCCAGGATTCCTTGAAGAAATATTTGTGGTATTAGAGCTTCATAAACTGTGTTCCTAAGAAGAAGTATTTCAGCACCAATTACAATTACTATGAGGCATAGCTAAACATTAGAAGGCTGGTTTTCTTGTGTTTCTGGTAAACTGGCCCTGAAGATAATTTCAAAGAGGCCCCCCCAAACATTTTGTGCAATGGAAATAGCCTTGCAATAAGCTAACGGGCCCCCCAAGATAGGGATGATAATAGTACCTGTGTCAAAAGGTTGTTGTGGGATGTGGGATTGAGTAAAGTAGCAGCATAATGCCTGGCACTCAGGAAGAACAGTATAAACGTCAGCTGTTATAATTAGTGTCATTACAATAATAAAGTAATTTAGCCATGTAAATTCTGGTGTGTTTGTTAAACAACTCATGGCATCATTTAAGCAAAATACAATTTAATTGTATTTCCAATGGGGCTGAGCCATAATTGTGGGATACCAGTAGCCTTGTGTTGTTCTCTTACTTGCAGACAAGTAGTTCTCATCTGTCTTTCTCTGGGCTCTTTTAGCCACTGGGATTTCAGCAGCTGGTTCAGCCAATTCTATTCAATTCAACATTACAAGTATTTACTGAACATCTCTTAAGTGCCAGGCACTGGTGTGGGCACTTGGGAAATAAAGTAGAAAATTTCCTAGCCTGGCGGAGCTCACAGTCTAGTGAGGAAGATAAACCCTGAAGGAAAGACAGCCCATCATTACCTCCCGGAGAATTATTCCATCTGATTTTAAGGAAGATGGTTTCATGGACAATGGTTGGTTCTTTTGCATACTTTTAAAGTAAATTCCAGCTTTTCCAATCCCAGATTTAAACACTGAGAATGAGGGTATGAGGAAGTACTCCTGCTTACGAAGCATTTTAAAAGTAGTTAACCCAATGTGTGGTTAATGGATGTTAACTAGACTTACCGTGGCTATCATTTTCGAAACAAATATTGTAACTTTATGTGTACACCTGACACTAATGTTATACATCAATTATATCTCAATTAAAATTAAAGACTTTTTAATTAAAAAAAGGAAAAAAAAGGTTAACCTACTAATTTGAACACCCTGTTAACCGTCTTTTAGCATTACTACTAGATAACATTATTCCATATTGTGAAATCAAATGATCAACGTTCTTCTACCTACCACTTTCAAATAAGGCATTTCCACTGGGTTCAATCAGTGTAAAAAAAAAAAATTAACTTGAAGAAGTGGGAGAAAATGCCAGAGATTTCAAGAATGAGCCTGCTTCCTACCATGTCACCTATGGAGAACCAAATTAATTTTGAATTATGAAAATTTTTATGAAAAAATTCCACCACACAGCCTATGCAATGTCTCCTTTTCCCATAGCTAAGGAGTTCCATGGGTGAAACTGAGCATGTAGTTGGCGTCTATAATGACTGAATAAAACTGTATATTGAAGCTGACAGATCTGGGAATAAAAGAGTTGTAGTAGGTTGGAACTCATGGGTAGTTTAACAAATGAAATCCTAAGATACATCAAAAATAGCAATAGGACTAAATTATCAGCTTGGTAAGTACTATATCAGTGGTGGGTCTAACGCCAGTCTGATTCATTTTTCTACTACAGAATGAGACTGTATAAAGGAAAACACTGCACCAGGAGTGAGGAGGTTGAATCTCATAGGAAGCAATTTGCCTTCTCATGAAGAATTCAATTTACCAGAAATATCCACTTGTGGGTGTTTACAAGGAAATGTGCCATTTAGCATTATTCTAAATTTATATAAATAACTGAACAAAACCAAAAGAATTACTTCACAAAATTGCTCAGTGCAGCACTCACTACTGTTTTTCATTTCTATATTATGGCATATGATTTGGTTTAATTGGAAACATACTTAAATTTATAGCTAAAATGACTTAAATGTATACATTCAATAGAAGAAATATAAAAAATGCTTTATTAAGGTAAGTAGATATTAGGTATCAGTTGTAAAACTATAAATATTCCGCAACGTCTTTAGTTTTATGATAGTTAATTGTTTACTTGGTTATTATGTCTATGCTTTTGACAGTTACATGTTTTGGAAATTAAAAACAAACAGTTCAGTTAAAAACTTGACTTTGAGAAATTATAGACTCGTTTTGTGTTTCTGAACTTTTTAAAGCACATCCAAGGGGGAATGGTTTCATTATTAAAGTATAGTTTTATTTAATTACAAAGGTAATTTTTTTATTCCAATCTTCTAACTCATTTGTGACTGCCACCTTTCGCTGCAGATCAGAACTCTGCCTTTACTTTGAAGAAAATGTGTAAAGGGAAAAAAGATTGAAGATCTGATTGAGGATCATGCTTACTATATGTAAAAATTCATTATTGTCACAAAAACTCTGCCATGCATATGTTGAACATATTCAGTAAAATATTTAGTCTAAATCTACACCACAAAATTGTTTGAATCAGAGCCACTACTTAAAAAAGAAATCACTCAGACTAACTCAGTCAATTAGTTTCAATAATTGCCCCCATAACAAAAACACTACTAAGAAAACCTGGGCGTCCTGAAGAAAAAGAAAGAACTTCATTAAAACGCAGAAAAGTCACTGATATCATTATATTTTTAACGATTTTTGCAAGTAGGTTGTAGAGCAAACTATGACTTTTGCAACTGACCTAAATTTTAAGACTGTTGTAACAATTAAGACTTTTGTAATCATCTCTAAAGTACAAAATTTTCCTTCATTTAAAATAGTTTTCTTTGCTTGAAGGGAAGTAGAAATATATTAAATAATTTTCAAGGAAGAGTCTGAAAAGTTTCTTTAATTTTGAAACCGTATCTTAAATGCTTAGAACACATGTATGACACCAGGGCATCCTTAATTAGTTATGAACGAGATTTTTGATTGTTTTTTTAATGAAAACCAGTTTTACCAGTTATGTGTAAAATTAAATTTTGTTACAAAGTTACATATGGAAAAGTAACCAAACTACATAAAAAAAATCTTTCTCTTGGTTCCTTTAGTTTACGTGACATAAATGTGCCTGTGGATGAAATGTTCATGTCTTTAAGCAATAGCAGGGGAAAACTCAGTTTTCATTTAAAAATAAAATGGCTGTTCTAGATCAATAAAGAAAAGTATATTTACTATATTAAGGTATTCATTAGGACTTAGTTTTCTATTTGGATGCCAAACTAACTGAATGAAAGATACATCAAAGTAGTATAGGGAGCTTACTTTTAAGACCTTCTTAGCAAAAATGTCCCCGTTTGATGCATTAAAATAACTTACCTATAATAAGGTTAGATGCTAGCACTACTTTCTTTCTGACACATCACTACTGCTAGGTTGAGATGTACTAAACGTTGGAAATAATTATTGTCTGCTTTTATGTCTTAACCTTGGTGTGTTCCTTGTTTTCTGCTGAGTGAGCTTTATTAGCCCCTGTTGTAAAATCAGAGCCCATAATCACTGGAAGAGAGAAACAGAGAGAGAGAGAGAGAGAGAGAGAGAGAGAGAGAGAGAGAGAGAAAGATTAAGATTGAAAATTTCCAGTGTTTATACCACGCATGTTCAGTGGTCCAATTACAGATCCACTGGAGAATGCAGTTCAGTAAGAAAAGAGAGTTAATGTTTGGACTGGCTTAAGACTTAGCTTTTCTGGGGAAGAAAGATTCTAAAGCTGTACATAAACAGCTCTAACCTTCTATGAAGAGATTGAAGAAACTTTCTTTACCTACGAGTTGGACTAGCCAGTTATCAGATTGTGGCAAATCTATTTGCCAAACGTGTACAGCTGGAACTTGCCACCATCAATCTGAAGAAAATGAAATGCTTGTTCTTTTCTGGGGAGAGGAGGAAGATTAAGAGATAACGTTTTCACTCAAAGAAATGGTGGTAACTTATTACAAACAATAAAAGATAGTAGTCTGGTCTTTCACCCACATCAGTCTTTGCACACTGCAACTTTCTCATCAAAGCTTAATTACCACTGGGCCCCAGTGGAGCGGGGCTGTAACTTCGTGTTCCCATTTAAGAGCAAAAAGAAGTTATCTCTTAAAATAATACAACCAGTAAAACACATGCTTATTTATTTGAATATGAGTAAATAAAGATTTCTCTTTCAGGTTGTGAGTGCACAAGTGAAGGAGAAATGGTCACTTAATTCTAGGTGTAACCAAAAGAGGGCACCATCTACCCTTAATGTCGGCACAGAGTTCCTGAGGTTGTCAAAACAAACCCCCCAACCTCAAACCCTTCAACCCACCAAGGCAGGGCATCCGATGGCCTCTGGCATTTTGTACTCTATAAGGAGACCAATTCTGAAATTGCCCATCATGAAGAACATCAGTTTGGTTATTTACTTCAGGACTGATTCCTACATTTAGCACTCGTATTCCCTGAAATGTTAACCATTAGATGCACGTATTTGACATTTCACTGTGACACTTTTCACAGACACTCTGAGTTTAATATTTTATAGGACAATGAGAACATTTCCCCTTAGGCCAGGATACAGGCTGTCATCAAATAGCACGAGAAAAAGCTGACAATTAACTTCCTAATGGTATCTTAACTCCAAGGGGTTATCCATAATGATAGATAGGGAACAGTGGCAGTCAGATCTCCCCAGCACATGGAGGATGCAGTTAACTGCATTTGAGGTATGTGGGAAATGATTTGAAGCAGTATCTTACGCCAAGTTTTAGTAACAGAAGTCTAACAAATGAGTGAGAGAAAAAAAGTCGTGACATTTATTTTCTGTATCCTTAAACAAGTTTTCTAACAAGTGTATTATTTAAATAGGTAAATGTTTGGGGGGATTGCACAACTCCCTTGTATATGGCCAGTTTCTTCAGGGTGATGGGGAAGAATAGTTCTAGGCTCTTAAGTGCAACTGCCAACCGCTCTCAGAAATTCACGATACAGGAGAATATGTGATTCTTGAAACACTGAGTTTAGCAGTTAAACTCAGAGACTGGAGATGAATAGTACAGACAATTTCGTAGTACAGATAGTTGTTTAGGTGGAGGAAATGTGAATTCTTAGAGAATGATCACTTAGGGGAGAAGATTTCCATCACTGTAAAAATATCACTACACCATGCAATTAAGTGCCACTGAAGGGAAACCTGGTGGGGAAATAGGTTAATTTTATAAACTTCTCAGGTAGGGAAAGCAGCCAAAATAGTTTTATGGTAGGTGAGGAAGGGACTGCCATCTACTAACACGAAAATCTAGCAGGATAATCCCTCCCTTTCAACGCAAAATCAAAGCAAGTAAAAAGGAATTTTTTTTTTCTTCCTCACTCTGTCTCTAGAAAAAGAATCACTATCTAGTGTAAAGCGTTGTGCAAGCCTCTTCATGTTTCTTCCCTCCAGAAAACAACTAAACAGAGGAAAGACCGAGTTCACAAACATCCCAACTCGCTCCTGCCAAGGTACATCAGAGAAGCCGAAACTGGGATTGCCAGGGTTTGGGGTGGGCTCAGTGCCTCGAGTTCAAACCTAAACGTGTAACCTTGTGGCCACGAGTGCCCCTTTTCCCGAGTGGTCCCGACCCCTGGTCTCTCTGCGCGAAGGAATCGAGCCCCAAATTCTCCACAGGGCGATGGAGAGTTGTCGCCTTGGTTCCCAAGAATCGGGTTCCTCCTGGGTCACCACGTCCACCCGACCACCTGTTACCCTCCGGGCCTGGATTTTCCAGAGACCGGATTGTGAAATGAGCCGCTGCCTCGTCTCCGCAGTTGGGGTTTGGAGTCTGTGGTGGGGGGGATGACGGGCTGGGAGGATCCCCGAGGGATGACAGAGAGCTTCAGGTCTCCACTTGGGTGTCTGCGCCGCTGTTTACCCGCCCCGCCGCCTTCAGCCCACTTCCCTTTCCTCCCCCGGAGGAGGAGATGGTTAAAGATTACACCGTGGCCGCGGGCACTTCAAAGGGCGGCTCGGGCAGCCAAAGGTAAAGATAACGTTCTGGCAGCTCTTATCGGGTTTGTGGTTGCCACATTATAATCACTTCATTTAAAAAAGGGGGGGGGGTGGGAGAGAAAGAAAAAGAAAGAAAAGAAAAGAAAAGAAAAAGGTTACATCACGCGACTGTGCAAGGGATGCAGAGTAAATTCCTTTGGAGCTGGACGAGTTGGAGTTCTCCTTTGGGGAAATTTTTACAGCCCATCTCTTCGTGGAACGCGACAGGACAAGGAGGGGAGGTTGGGGCAGGGACCAACTGGGCAGCCTGCCCTTGGGTTCCAGGCTCAGGGGCACACATGCCCACACTGCAGGCAAATGCCTCCAGTCGGAGGAATTCGCGCGGCGACCTGCCTAGAGCTGGACCGCAAAGCTGCAGCGCACCAGCGCTTTCCCGGGTTGCACTTGAAGACGCTTCTCTGCGGGCCCAGAAAGTGCGGGCGTGCTACCCCGAGACACGTGCATTTCCCAGGGGCCCAAACACGCCTGGCCAAGACGCCCTTTGCAAACTCGCCCGCCCCCTCCAGAGCAGGCGGGAGCCGAGGAGCCCCCAGCCTGGCCTAGGGCCCGCCTCCTTTCCTCCCTCTGCCCCCTTTCCAGAGCGGAGTGGAGGCGCACTTACAGGTAGGAGGTGAAGACACTGAGGTTGGAGGGCAGCTCCGAAAGCCCCAGGTCGGAGCAGTCCACCCTGAGCAGCATCCTGCCGTCCGGCTCGCACTGACAGTGCGCGGGGCACCCCCGCAGAAGCGCGCCCGGCCTCGGCGAGCCGCCCCCGGCCGCCAGCTGGAGCAGGACGGGCAAGGCCAGGAGCAAGCCGACCGAGGAGGTGTCCATGGTGCCCGGGCAGGGGGCCGCGAGCGGGGCACGGCGGGAGGGCAGCGTCGGGCTTGCGGCGGACGGTGGCGCGCCAGGCGCAGCTCGGCGGGCTTCTGCGGCTCCGCGGGCGCCTACAGCCCGGGGCGCAGCGCTCCTGGCCCCCGGAGGGGGCGCCGAGGAGAAGCGCTGCGGGGCCCGGCCGTGCCCCTGCCGCCACGCGGGCCTCGGGAGCGCCCTGGCTGCAGCCGCTGCGGGGGCCGTGCGCGCTGCTGCTGCAGGCGGCCTGCTCGGTGTGGAGCAGCATCTCCGCTCGCACGCTCGTTTTTTAAAGCGCTCCAGCCCGAATCGCGCGCCCAGTGACGTCAGCGCAGCCCGGCTTCCCAGGCACCCCCCGCCTGGCCCCACTTTCCCTCCTCCGACCCCCTCCCTCCTTTCCCGACTCCGCGGCTTGGAGGCGGCTGGCGGCGCGAGGTGCAGGCGAGTTCTCAGCGCTCGAGCTTTGCCTCCGGGGCGCGGATTCCGGCGCTCAGCACCTCAGGAGGGGCAGGGGACCCCCACCCCCACCCCCACTCCCTCCCGCGTCCTGGCGACCCAGATAAGAGAGCCCAAAGGGACCTGCTTCAGACGGACGCAGACAGACGCGCAGGGGCCGAGGGATGCGGCACGCTTCCTCTAAGAACACTTCAAATAATGCATGGACTATATGGAGTGCTTTAAAAAAAAAAAAAAAAGACTACAATTCAATCCAGAAAAACAGTTACACTAACAGGGTAAGGAGGCAGGCGTCCCCAGGCGAAGGATGGGTGGCCTTTTTGATCCTTACCTCAAGCCGCCCTGTCTGGCTCGCTTTTGCCCTAAAATCGAAACGCTGGGCTAATCGCTAAGTAAATACAGCTCGTGAGCAAGCACTCCAATTCTGTCTAATTCACGGGGTGAGAAGTCGAAGTGACTGTTTTTTAAAGTGATTTAGGATCCTCTGGAAGTCAGTCACCTTTAGTAAAGCAATGCGGGACAGACAGATAGATGGGTGTTTTCTTTTGTTCGGCGGCCTTTTCATCCTAAGTGTCCCAGGGTTTTCTAAGTAAGTGCAGTCCCACCCAGGTGTGAGAACCATTGCCAGTGCAAAATGCGTGTTCTCACACTCTGCAAAAGTGTCCTGCAGGGAACCCGCAGGGGAAAGGAGGAGAAGGACTCAGGGTTTTCTTGGAGAAAAGGCCTCGGTGAGGAGCAAGTCGACGTCTGCAGACCTGAGTGAGTGGCTGAAAGAAGTTAAGGCCCAAGCCTGCCACTTCAACTCACAAAAATGTACAGTTTTCACTCCAGGCACAACGTCTCCTTGCTTCATGAAGGTGGAGAACCCTTATGGCTTTTAAGGCCTCTCTTAATCTTCTTCCATCCTGCTGAGTTTCCCATATAAATTTCTGAATTTTACAGTTGGGAAGATTTTTTTCTTTGCGTGTATTTACTCTCCTTCATTTAAGAAGTGATTCCCCAAAGCTGGCTAACCACCTGTGGAACTTTAAAAAATATATAGATTCCTGGACCTAAATCAGTGTTCTGAACATGCTCCTTTCTATGGTGAATCCCATCATTAGCAAGCTTGTGATTCTTTGGACTGGATGGAAGGAGAAAGTGGCTAAGCTTTCTATACTCCATTCTCTTCATTTTGCAGATAAAGATCCTGCAGCCCAGAGATTCTGGAAAATTTGACAGTGGCTGCTGAAAACTGTGAGTTAACCCTGATTTCTGGATATCAGTGCAGTGCCTAATTCTGTCCTGGTGCTTCACCTGCCCCTTTGCACATCGCATCCACTACCATCCCTTTGCTTATTCTCATGTTATTCTTGCTTCTCCCAGCCATACCTTCCACATTTATAGAATGCCTACTGATTACCTATTTTCCTTCCCTTTTTAAAAAAACCTATCCCCAGATTACTTATTTTGTAAGTAAGCGGTTCAAGACTTACTCTTTCTGTAAAACCTCCTGTAACTGTAGTCTAATTAATCATCAAGCAACAAATCTTTGTAGAATAGCTACAATCATGATACAGCAGTGACCTAGGGAGGCAAGTTACCTCTCTTCATGGAGCTTGCAATCTAAGAGGAGCACAGACTCTGCACAGGAATCCCAGGAATCTCACTGAAAGTGTATGTTATAAATACCACATAATTGAGCCCTAAAGTTTTCTTGAATGCTGATATGTTTTGTTTTTCCAACTTTATTGTGATAGCTTTGGAGACAGGGAGTTGGCCACTTATCTTTACCTGTAGGACTCATACAAGGGACTCATGGTAGTGGAAACTTAACAAATATTTATTGACTGACTGATTTATCAACACAGGCATCCAAATATGGTTGTGTCCATCATCTTACTGAGGGCTTTTGTCAACAGTTTCTGTGATTTCAGGGTTCCAAAAAGAGCATAGCACTTTGGTTGTGGAATGAATCAGGCAGAACTGGATTTGAATCTAGGTTCTGACAGTTTTATGCATTTGATCTGAAGCACAGAATGAGCCTATCTAAGTCTCTGTAAAGGAGGATTATTATTTACCTAGGTAGTTCTAAATGTGAAAATCTCTGGAACTTGGCTTAGAGCAGAGTAAATGTTCAACCTGTGTTAGTGCCTTTCCTCTTCTGTTCAGGAATTGAAGCTTGTTAACAAATTCATGTAAAGCAGAGGGATTTCTTATTCAATTACAAGGAAGAAAGACAGCTATGCTGGATGAAGCCAGGTGTAATGAACATCTGTTACTTATTATTATTATTTTTTTTCACATGCCCAACATTTCTCCTCTTTCTTTTTGGTAAGAGCACTCCACACTTTTCCTTTGGGTAACTACCTCCCAAACCTTAGGTGACTCTGGTAGAGCTGTCAATCGTGTAGCCCCACATTCCTGCCCCTGGGGTAAGTATATGACCCAAGCAGAGCAATCGGAATCCATCTGGGAGATTGTCATTTACTCTGGGGTGAGAGGCTCTTTTCTGGCTTCATGAGTTCTAAGGACAAGGAAGCCTGGAGCTCAAGGGAGCTGTCATTCTCCCTTGTGGAGAGAGCTCACCAGGAACTGAACATAAGCATTAGTGAAGAGAAAAGCAAAATCCTAAGGTCCTCTCTTAAACATCTGGATCTAAAGCTGTTTCTACTCCATCACTTCCCAACTGGGTGAACCAATCAATCTTGTTTTGTCTTGTTGCTTAAGGTAATGAGTAAGGATTTATCTGTGATCACTTGCAATCAAGGATGCTCAGTAAAACCTGCAAGTCCAGGAAGCATGAATACGTGAGTGAGACGTGATGAAATTCAAGGTCTTGTAGACCTTAAAACATAGAAAATCATATGGGTTGAAAATAAGAATGGTTCTCCTAATAGTGATTTTATTGTCTGAATGAATATATGTTAATTACTTTATCTTAGCTAATAAAGAAGAAAATACAGCAAACCACATTCCTTGTGTACTACAAATTTAAAAAAAAAAGAAAAAAGAAAAGAAAGCAAGCTCTAGTAAGGGCTCTGGGTAGTGGTCTCTCTGTTTTATGACAAATAACATTTCATTTATAGGATCAAGTTATCAAATTGCATGATAAGGACCATAAGCATTGACTCAGCCCTTTATACATTTACATGTTCCCACTCAGTCCTCACCTCATACCAACCTTATGAGGTCAGCTTTATTCTTACCCCAAATTTAAGGATAAGAAATGCAAGTCATTTTCCTAATGGTGACTAACAAGTCAGTGATGCAACCAAATTCTAACCTGAGTCTTTTGACTTTAAGTTCTTTACCCTTTCCCAAATCCCTTGGGAATTCTAGACGTACAGAGAGTTAAACTGAATAGTATCTTGGGTTTACTATTGTTTTATTGAGAAAAAAATTCATATATTTTGGTAAAGAAAAAAAAAAGTGTAGTCTTTTTGGACTGCAGTGGAACCATTTGGAGCAGAGAATGGTGGTTTTTTCCTGTGACAGAAAGGACAAGTATATATTCAACGTTTTCCCCCTTAAATATACGTATTTCTAGTTTCTTTCGACAACCAGTTACCCACAGGAATCCATAGCCGTGAGATGTCAGAGAAAAACAACTCCACCCCTTACATGTGATAGTAAGGTTAGTGGGCTAAAGTAGATTCATTTGGTATTATGTCTGGGTGAGATGTTAATATTATTTATGGTTTTGGAAGGTATCTGCCTGTTAATGGGAATATCTCATGCCAGGATTGAAATCCCTTTTTACTTCTTAGACTCTTTGCAAGTTCCTAAAATCAGTTCTGGTAAAGTACAGTCTAGTTTGTGTTTCTGGGCTTGCTAAAAGGATGCTTTCCTAATTCTTTAATCTTTGATAAAAGTCCACAACTAAAAACATTTGTGTACACCACATGAATTACTAATAAGCTTAGTTGAAGCATGCCAGGATAATTTAAGTTAACAAGTAAGTCAATAGTTCTTTTACAAGTATAGTGAAATAGTGTTTACACAACTGGTGGGCTATTACGGACTTATTTAACTTGTTTGAAAGAGTATAGAGCCCATTATTTGCCCTGCTCATTTTACATTCATGATATAATCAGGCTTATGCTGAATTTCTTAACTTCCTTTTACCAACAAAGCCTAATTAATTGAGAAAGGAGGAGGATTTAAGAATAAAGATCTATTTTCTTTCAGAATTATTTATTTAGCAAGAAAGCATTAGTTCAGCTAATTCATTACTTTGAAATAGCTTATTATATAATATCAATCGGATCTGTCTTTGATATTATCCAACACAAAGGAAACCTTTAAATATATCCACATGTTTACAACATGCTAAAAGAAAGGACAGTGGTACATGATATTATTAATTCTTTAGCTCATTTTGATCTCCTTGTTTTATTTCATGTATGATAATGAACATGATTCTACTGGTATGCAGCCTGCTTCCTGGGAACATGTGTCCAATCAAATTCACATGTAAACCAGGGAGAGGTTTTCTTTTCAAACTAAGAATAAGATTAATGAGAAAAAAATAATAAAACACTTAAAATTAAATGATCTTCCTGCTCATTCCCATGTTTTTAAAATTCTGCCAAATATCACCTTAGTATCCAGACAAACTGTTCCGTATGCCCATTGTGGTGGATCTTTTTATGGTTTCTTTAGAACTACGCTTTTAGGATTTTTAACCATCTATCATGTCCACATGCTCATATTTAAATGTCAGGGTTCAGACAGACCACACACCTTGCTCCAAAATGATGAGAGGCTAACAGGTTCCCATTGACAGAGATGCTTCTCCCAATGCCCATTGCTAGAGTATATTCAGATCTACAATCTCTCAACTGCAATTCTGAAATCGTAAGAGCTCTGAAAAAGGAAAGGTTTCTGAAACAAACTTGGTGGCACAATGTGAACTGAACGGACATGAATCTGTTTATAGTCTTTTTCTCGTTTCGTGTTAATATTCGCTCAGTTTGCCACAGAAATGTTGATGTGTTTGATTGCAGGGTGCTTCCTCAGACTCCACTGGGGGTTTTACATAATATATGGGATATCATTCCCAATTTAGTCTATTTTTCAAATCCTCCAACATTCTGCATTTGCAGCATCTGTGAGCTTGACATTTTTGACAAAGGGATTATGAACCTATAAACATTAGCAAACTTTGGAATATTCATCTCATAAACAATTTTCAGAAAAAAGACAGAAAAAAGGAGCGTTAGAACTTGTTGGATGAGTAAAGAGAGGGAAGTACCTTCGAAAGCACAACCCAGAGAGAGGAGAAAGGAAGTGGTCAGCTCAGGTGAGTGAGTGGCCATCACTGGACACATTCTCCTTTGCAGAGTACAGGGCAGAACTTCCTGTCTCTTCTTCTGGGGACATATCTGTAGAGTAGCTAGTAGAAACCATTCTATATGTTAGGAATGAACTCTATCTCAAACACTAGAGAATAAATAACCATTGATAAGCATATTTCAGGAAAGAAAAACCAGAGGTGTTGAGCAGATAGTAATAGTAAAAGTAAGGGGAAGGTATTGTACAGCTCACTTAGAAGAACAAATTTATGGATTTTATTCCATGGACATGCAGGATTTATAAAGGAAAGTAAACAAATAGAGAGCACGCTATTTCCCCAAATGCTTTGTTTTGATAAGTCTGGTGTATTTTAATTGAGTATGCATAGTAGCATTTCACTGCAAGCGCAGTCTCATAAAGCAGGGCAAAATATATTGTGCAAACATTGTGGCTCAAGTCAATGAGTCATAATAAAACATTGTCCAGATTGCTGCAATTAAAATTTACAGAAGCTTTTTGTTGAGTGTTGTTAGGTTTGTGGATTAATAAATTGAGCCTGTTTGTTTTACTTTTTCTTTAACAAGGATAACATTTTGACTTCAAGTTTCATAGATTTTTCTTTTGCATAGATTTTAGATTGTATTTAGTAGGAAGAAATTTCATTGCAGCTTTAAAAATATATAGATATTCTAAATACATTTTCTAAGAGGCGATCCCTCTCCTTTTCTTCCCATCCTTCACTCTCCTTTGTTCACATTCTGTCTGTTTTTCCTCCTCCCATTTTCTCCCTAACTTCCCATGGGGATGGCTGGGAGAGGGTGGAATGGTGTGAGGGTCATTGGCTTGGTCACCTATGAGAAAGGCAGCATGACATAGCAGCACAGTACAGGTTTTGGGTTCTCACAGACCAGGGTTCAAATCTCTGCTCTGTCATTTACAAGTTGTGGGACTTGGTGGAACTTCATCTGTGAGGCCCAATTTCCTCATGTGCACGATGAGGACAATTGTACCAACTTTGTAGAGCCATTAGCAGAACAAGACAATGTGTTACAGGGACTTCCATGCAGTTAGCACTTAATATATGGTAGTAATAAAGGACCTTCCATTCTTTTCTTGAATTTTTTCCTTGAGAAAGTCTATTCAACTCTTTAGAGCCTTTCACTTTTTTCTTTCGCTAATGACATGGTACTTCGAACATTTACTGTGGTTTCACATGAAAGTAGAGTGTTTCACAAAATTGTGAGATCACCTTGGTCGGGAACATTTGCTAGTGAAACAGTCTGAGTTACATTTATCAGGCCTTGGTTTCCAGTTTTAGTAAAGCCTCAATTTCCAGTTTTAATTAAAATGTATCTATCCAAAGACATATATTGCACATTTAATAGATGCCAAGCACTGGAAGTGTGGGGATAAATACATACGGCGCCTGCTTTCAAGTAATTCACCACTGAGTTGAGAAGACAGACGTGAAAAACAGAAAATTAAAATGCAGGATAATAACAGGGATAAAAAAATGCTGCTAGGGTAAAAAGGAGGGAGGAACTAACTCTGCCTCAGAGAAAGGCTTCACAGAAAAGGTGAGGTGTGGAGCAAGTTCTTGAAGGCTCAGCATGAGTTTGTTAAATGAAGAGAAGTGGAAGGCCATCCCTGGGAGTGTGATGAGGACAAAGTAATTTTTAGACAGTGATTAGCATGGTGCTAGCTCAGGGTGAACATGTGTGAATCTTGGGAAACTGGCATAAGGAGAAGCTGGAGAGATACACTAAGGCAGAGGGATTGTGAAAAGGGTGTTATATGCCATCTTATTAAGCTTGGGCTTGATCCTGGGTGCAATAGGGGGCCAGGGCATCTTTAAGCAGGGGAATGATGTCACATTTTATCTTTGGGAAAAGAGAACTTTAGTGTCAGCATGGGGCACTGTGAGAGCAGGTGTCAGGAGTTATCACTGATTTCAGTATGTGCATATTTGGGCAAGAGGTGAGAAACACTACAATCAGTATGTAGCACTGGACATGGCGAGGTAGTAGGTGTTAGATTCCTGAGATATTTCAGGGGTGGAATTGGCACACCTTCGTGCCTATGATACCTACAAGGGACAGAATGGTTGTAATGCCTTTGTTGCCTTTAGCCTGGGAGGCTGGATAGATGATGATTATTTACTGAAAACTGTTGTTACCATTTTTGAGTCCTTATTTGTGCCAGGTGCTGTGCTAGGTGATTTAAATGCATCTTTTAAAAAATTTATCCCTGTCAACAACTTGTAGGGGAAATATAATTATCCTCTTTTAAACAAATAAGGAAAGTGAGGCTCAGAGAAATTAAATAACTTTCCAAAGTTTCTTTTCCAATAAGTGGCGAAGTTGACATTGAATCTGTGGTCCAAAAGGACTCCAAAACCACACTTTTAAGCCCCGGAAGAGGATCAGGCTTTGAAAAAAAGATAGTAAATTTAACTTTGGACACGTCAAGTTTGCAGTTGAAAAAAGTTTTCAAAAATCACTTAGGGTGCTGACTATAGCATGGAATTTTACAGCTTCAAATCTTTCTTGTGGACTCTTTGATTTAAGCCAGACATAAATTCTTTTTTTTTTTTTGTGGTAGGCGGGCCTCTCACTGTTGTGGCCTCTCCCCGTTGCGGAGCACAGGCTCCGGACGCGCAGGCTCAACGGCCATGGCTCACGAGCCCAGCTGCTCCGAGGCATGTGGGATCTTCCCAGACCAGGGCACGAACCCGTGTCCCCTGCATCGGCAGGCGGACTCTCAACCACTGCGCCACCAGGGAAGCCCCAGACATAAATTCTTGATCGCAGGCTTGATGCAATGGCCTCTGTGTTTGTGTTGCTCTCTCCCAATGGTAGATCACATGCAGGGCTCAGAAAACCCAAAATTTAGGAGCTGTGACAATGTCCTAACCAATTATGGTGGCAAATATTTTTGGCAAGTGATTTCTAAGGTTCTTTATTCTACTTGAGCTTTTTCCAGTCACATAATGGCAGAAATTTAATGCATTTTGAAGACATAAAAGAGTTTTCCCCCTTTTATGAATGATATTACCCAAGTAATTAAAACATTTTTCCTCTTATAAACTGTCATTTTTCTTCATCTTTCTGTTTCAGCAGGCCATAATGTAGTTTCTGAAGGCATTTTATAAATATTTCTTTGATAAGTCAGTTACAAGAGGAATGAATACAAGCTAGTTGTAGAAATATTGAAAATAAGCAATTATAGAACACAATTAAAATCATGTGCAACCCCTCCACTTGAACATAAGAGCTGTTAACATTTTACCTATTTCATTTCAGTGTTCTTAGTACATATATATATATTTTACCCAATTGTGGTAGTTCTCCACTTATAATGGGAAAATATTATCCCTCATTAATAATATTTGTAAATACCAGTTTTTTTTATGTCTTCATGATGGTTTATTCTCCCTATCCCACAGATGAGGAAATTGGTGCTCAAAGAAGTTGAAAAACTTCCCTAAGTATGAAGCAGATTTGACCCCGTTCTATACACTATGTGACCTCTCAATTTAGCAAGGAGGATTCAAGATTGAGAGAAATGACCATACTAGAATGCAGGATATGGGAAGTTCGTTAGGAGAAGTTCAGAGGTTATGGGAGTTTGGAGGCAGAAGGGAGTATGTCCTGCTAGTAGAATTAGGGAAGGCTTTATGGAGCAGACTGCATCTGAGATGCATCTTAAAGCAAGGGCAGTAATTTGACATTGGAGAAAGATATTTAAGGGCAGGGAACAGTATGAGCAAAGGGATGATGGCAGGAAAGCTTGGAACCTATTTGGGAAATTGTGTTTAATTCAAACTTGGTTGACTTTTGGGCTTTTAAAAAGTTTTTGTGTGCAAAGCTATAAAATTGAAAGTTAGGAGAAGATTGAATTAATTTCCGATAGATGGATGGGTAGGAAAGGAATTATGCCTTAGGAGCCTAACTTTGGCATTGGGGCCTGGGGCTGATTGAAGGGAGAAGGTGGCAGAAAGACTACTGATTCAGTGTACACTTATTGGGCACTATTATATTCGGGGTATACCAGCTAGAACAATACAACAGACAAAGTTTCCAAGCTGGCTGGTTGTGCTATTAAAAAATGAGCAGATGAGGGAAAGAAAAGTCCAGATTTGGGTACGTTGAGTTTGGGTGGCCCAGGACTCAACTGGATATTCAGGATGGTTCTTCAGAGAGAGGGGAGGGATAGACGTCCATATGTTTGGGAATTCTAGCTGATGAGGTGGTCATGGTTGATACTGATATTGAGAGGTGATGGATGTAAGTGTGGGAACTGGTGGAATTGTGGAGGAAGGGATTGTAGATAAATATCTTACATTTACTGACTATTCATCAGGCACTGTTCTAAGCATTTTACAGGTATTATCTCATTTAATCCTCAAAACAACCCCATGAGGTAGTTACTATTTACTTCCCCACTTTGTAGATACCCCCATTTTACCTAGAGATATGGGTTTGCTTCCAGACGACTGCAATAAAGCAAGCCACACAAATTTTTTGGTTTCCCACTATGTAAAAATTATGTTTATACTATGCTGTAGTCTATTAAGTGTGCAATAGCAGTATGTCTAAGAAACTGATGTACATATCTTAAAAATTACTTTGTTGCTAAAAAATGGTACCCATCATTTGAAACTTCAGTGATTCATAATCTTTTTGCTAGTGGAGGGTCTTGCCTTGATGCTGATGGCTGCTGACTTTTCAGGATGGTGGTTGCTAAAGGTTGGAGTGGCTGTGGACGTTTCTTAAATTAAGACAACAATGAAGTTTGCTGCATTGATTGACTCTTCCTGTCACGAACAGTTTCTCTGTAGCATGTAATGCTGTTTGAGAGCATTTACCTACAAGCAGAACTCCTTTCAAAATTGGAGTCAATCTTCTCAAATCCTGCTGCTGCTTCGACACCTAGATTTATGTAATATTCTAAATCCTTTGTTAACAATCGATTAAATTCACCTTCTCATATGGGTACAGTTCATGCACCCAAAACAATTAGAGTAGTAACATCAAAGATCTAATTAAAGATCACCGTAACAAATATAATAATAATGAGAAAGCTTGAAATGTTGCAAGAATTACCAAAATGTGACACAGAAACACAAAG
The DNA here is from genome assembly GCF_964165515.1 of Mesoplodon bidens. Lineage (NCBI taxonomy): Eukaryota > Metazoa > Chordata > Mammalia > Artiodactyla > Ziphiidae > Mesoplodon > Mesoplodon bidens. The sequence continues at coordinate 29,282,549 of NC_138167.1, forward strand.
TGAGCAAATGATGTTGGAAAAATGATGCTGATAGACTTGCTTGACACAGGGTTGCCACAAACCTTCAGTTGTAAAAAATGCAGTATCTGCAAAGTGCAATACAACGAGATATGACTGTATAGTTGAGGAGACTTGAGGCCCAGGATCACACAGCTGGAGAATGTTAGATCTGGGATTTGACCTCAAGCAGGCTGACTCTAAACCTATGTTGTCAGGCTCTCCTTTCTGCTTCCCAAGGAGAAGAGAGAGAGAAGACAAATCTGAGAAATCTCAACACTTCGAGGAGAAATCAGGAAGAGGAGTCAGCAGAGACCAGAAAGGAACAGTTACAAAAGGGCATTGGAAGGAAGCCCAGAGAGGCTGTCACCAGGAGGATGGGTAGGCACAGTGTCAAAACTATAGGCACATCTGTTGAAAGGCACATCATTGTGGGTATGAAGCAGGTGTCAGTGAAACACTAAGGCTGCATCTTTGTGGTTTGAAACAAGATTTTGTTCAGTTACTTAGCCAGGAAGAATATTCAGAAGAAGTATGGTTATTAAGCAACGGGTACCTGGTCGGTTGATCATGGTCTATATCTACATTTACATATTCTTAGTTTTCAATACCAGGACTAATCACTTATTCATGGAAATCTGATGTAACCTCACCCACTGATAATTTTGAGTAGCTGGGGGAATAACTCATTTGAGGGAGAGAAAAGTCTGACTCACATGCTTTTTGCTGAAAAGAAATATGTTTACTAATTTAGAGTACGAACAAGAAAGAAATCTACTCCTGGAATTGGGTTTAACAAAATTGCGTCAAATTAAGCACATGCCTGAAGGAAAGTTACAAATGACTTACAATTATTATTTCAGTGGTTTTATGAGTAAATTTGTAGTTCCAGAACCACCTTCCTTAAGGCTATCCTCTTAATTTAATTCAATAAGAATTTATTGACCACTATTACAGATTTAAACTGTGCCAGGTACAAAGAGTGCTGTAAAAGGGATATTTACTTATTTATGGAATAAATATTTACTGAGAACTTACTTGGTTTGGCACTGTGTTTGGTACTGAGGATAGAACGGTGAGTAAAATGGAAATGGTCCCTGATCTCCTGGAGCTTCTGGTCTAGTGGGAGTGATAGACGTTGATTAAAAACAGACACACCACAAATAAGTACTTGTTTACAAACTGATCTGAGGGCCATGAATGATCTTTTTGGGAAACAAGATTTACCAATGAGAGAATAAAATAAAATGACACGCAAAAATGAGTGGCATTGCCTAGAATGATGTTTATACCATTAATTTGTTTAGTAATCTCTCTTTTAATAGACAGATGAAGTAAATACTATTCCAAACACTAATAAAATTATTATCCTTCTCAATTAGTGCGAGTAATTGAGTTTTACTCAACTGAGTTTTACAGTTTTACTTTCATTCACCCTTTTCCTTTAGGCATTGTTTATCTCTCTCTATTTTTCCCTTGCTTGTAAAACTATATAATTGTGGTGGCAGCTCATTGGTCTGCAGGTTCATGCTAGTGGCAGGCAAATGAAGACAATGGAGGAGGAATCATATTAATAAGAGTTTTAACACTTCAATTTTGAGGCTGCTTTGAGTGTTGTAAAGGTGTGTGTGTCATCTCCAGCAAGGGGACAGGTGGCTATACTAAGTAGCTGAACTTCCTCAGATACTTACTCGGTTGAAATCTCTTAAAAGAGAGATCAATGTTTTCTACAGTGTTAAAAAATTTCTTGCGTGGGTTTCCCTGGTGGCGCAGTGGTTGAGAGTCCGCCTGCCGATGCAGGGGACACGGGTTCGTGCCCCGGTCCGGGAAGGTCCCACATGCCGCGGAGCGGCTGGGCCCGTGAGCCATGGCCGCTGAGCCTGCGCGTCTGGAGCCTGTGCTCCGCAACGGGAGAGGCCACAACAGCGAGAGGCCCGCGTAACGCAAAAAAAAAAAAAAAAAAAAAAAAAAATTTCTTGCGTGACCACTTCAGTGCCAAGTCACTGTGGACAGTCAATTGTTGATTGACATTAATGTTGACTTCCAGTGTTGGCTTGAGCCGTTGGTTTGTCTGTATATGAAATGTCAGAAGAGGTGTTGTTTTTCCAGGAAATTCAAAACCTTTGAGAATGTGCTTTTCATTTCATTTCCAAATGCTTTTCAACCTTCACACTGAGCTTGTACTCATAGCCCAGGACAGAACATGTGGCAAAAATCTGGCAAATCTTTTTCAGAGGAAGAGGTGTATTAGTTACAAAGAAAGAAAAAGTGAATATCACAGACTTTGGAAATGGAGAAAAGCTAAAAGAAGAGGCCATCTTGAAAAATATAATATGATTTCTAAAATTAACTTGTCTTTCTTTAGAAACTGTCAAGATAGGCAACTCTTTTTCACTAAAAGTCCTTTAAAAGTAAAGTTTTTGTTTATTTTACATAATGTGGGTAAGACAAAGGGAATTTTTAAAAAGTTATAAAAAGTCTATGGTGGAAGAGTATTAAAAAGAGTAATTCCTTAGATGGTAAATTTAGAATAGTAAAGGAAAACATTTATTCTAATAATATTTAGTTACTGTCTCTGGCTGGTAGAACTTGAGTTTTTATGTCAATTTACTGGCCATAGCTCTAGGGTGGCTTTTTATAAGAATCAGGATTTCTTGACATACTAGAGGATAGTAAAAACAAAAACCAAACACTAAAACCCAAAAAATGTGGTTAACAAAAACTTGTGATGGAATTTCACGTCCTGTGATTTCTTCCCCTGTTGGCTGTTTCACTTAAGGTTCCAGGTTCTAGGATGAAGAAATGGATTCTTTTCATGTTATTGAAAACTCTTAGGAAAAAGGGGAACTGTTTCCTGACTTCTAATTTAAATTCTTATGTATATTAACTATAATTCCCCCAAAGTGCTGTTTTGCAAAACACATATTATGTAGTACCCCCAAAGAGAAACAAGAATGGAAATCCTTAGAGGAAAAAGAGCAGCATATGAGTAAGGTTTAAGTTCTGGTTTGATGTATAAACTAAATTTAGTGTGGTGCTATAAAAGGAATGTGTTTGCCTGTAGTTTATATTTATCTATGAGTAAATATACATATATATATAAATATATACACAGAGTATATACACAAACAGAGGATGTTAAGGGACCAACTATTTTACGTGCTATATAATAGAATTTGTTTCATAAGCAAGTTAAAATTTAAAATTGATCAACTTAAATGCCAAAAACCTTAAGGTTTTAATTATATTTAGGAGGTTAATTAACATTCTATTCTTGGCCTAGGAAAACTATCCCTTCATCATTTTCACTTGTTCAACAAATATTTATTGAGCACTTGCTATGGCAAGATGGCGTTCTTGGTTCTGGAGACACAGCAACCAAACAAAATAGACACAAATTCTTGCCCTTTACATTCCAGAGTGAGTGTACATTCTAGACAGGCACACAATGAACAAACTGATAATTAAAATACATAGAATGTCAGGTGGTAATTAGCAAAAGTAAAGCAGGAATGGGGAGGTAGGGAATGTGAAGGCAGGGAGGGTGAATTGCAGTTTTAAGTAGAATGACCAGGGTAGGGTTCAAAGAGAGGTGACATCTGGATAAGACCTGAAGGAAGTAAGAGAGTGGGTCGTGCAGGCGGCGGTGCAGAGAACCTTTCTGGGAAGAAGAAATAGCAGATGCAAGGCCTCTGAGTGGCAGGGGCAGGACTGCCATGTTTGAAGGACAGAGAGGAGACCAGTGCAGCTTGAGTGCCCTGAAGACAGAAGGTAAGGCTACTGTAATCCGGGTAATGGGTTTGGGCCAGGGTAGTAGCAGTGGAAGTGATGACAAGTGGCTGGTTTAGGGGTTAGAGTCTGGAGATGTTCTGAAAATAGAGCTGACAGAATTTGCTGATGTATTGGATGTAGGGTTTGTGAGAGGGAGGGAGGAATCAAGGAAGAATCCAAGGTTTTTGACCTGAGCAACTGGAAGGATTGAAGTTGCCATTAATTGAGATGGGGAAGACTGCAGGAAGGAAAGGTCTGGGGGAAAGAAAAGAAGGTTGGAATTGGACATGTTCATTTTGAGAGCATATTGTATGTCTGAATGGAAACACTGAGTTTGTAGTTGAATATGTATGTCTGGCATTCAGAGGAGAACACCAGGCTGGCAATTTAAAGTTGGTAATTGTCGGAACACAGGAGGCATTAAAAATGAGCTTTTCTTTTTTTTAACAATAATATCCTTTCAGAAATTTCTAACTACTTTGTAACTGCATGACTTAACCTGGTGACAAAAGCAGTTATTAAAAAGACTACCTTTTCCAAAAAAAGAATAAATAAATAAATAAAATAGAATAAAAGCAACAAGACTTTTTGAGATCATTAAGGGAGTGAGTGCAGATAGAAAAGAGAGGAGATCTGAAGACCAAGCCTGAAATACTCTGAAACTACCCTATAAAAAGTCTACAGTTAGAGGTTGGGGCTCTGAAGCATTACCAGCAAAGGTTAGGAAGGAGAATGCCCAGCGTGGGAGGAGGAAAATCAGGAGAAAACGGTGTTCTGGAGGCCATGGGAAGAAAATACTTCAAGTGGGAATAAGTGATCAACAGTGAAATATGCTCCTAACAAATTTAAGGTGAAGAGGGAGAATTGTCTATTGGGTTTAGCATAGTGCAGGTCATTAATAAATCTTAGCAAGAGCAATTCTGATGGAGTGATGGGAACAGTCAGTCTACTTGGAGTGCATTCATTTAACCTGTTTGAAACAGAAATAGAAGTTATCTAATCTATTTGAGAATGTCTGAGATAAATAAAACAGTCGAAAATATTCTATGTTCAAAAGACCTAAAACAGGCTTTCAGATATTGAAACAAAAAATAATGGACATTTATTCAGCACCTACTTGTGCCAGGTACTATGCAAAAGTGCTTTAGAGGCACGATTTTATCTTTCACAATAAATCTATGAATTAGGTGCTATTATCTTCATTTTATAAGTGAGGAAATTCAAGTTTGCCAAGTTTAAGGGGCTTTTCTAAAGTCATGTAACTAGTAAGTGATAGAGCTGAGGTGTTGGAAGTATTTTCATAATACCCTTAAACTGACCAATGATTTTGTTTCTAAGTTATATCTATTGATTTTGGAAATTAACAACCTCATTCTTAGGAAACTATTATTCTTTCATTTTGTTCATTCCATTTATTTCATGTATCTATTTTCCTAATATCTAGCACTTCTGCAATATTGAAAATTATAACCAGTTTCTTTGATAGTTGTTTGATTTTTTTTTTGATGCAGAGAATTGAACCTCAAAATGTTTCAATTTATTGAATTTGATTGACGTGGTCAATCATGTTAAAATGTTATCAAAGACCTATATGGGAAAAGAATCTAAAGAGTGGATATGTGTATAAGTATAACTGATTCACTTTGCTGTACACCTGAAATTAACACAACATGGTAAATAACTATACTCCAATAAAAACTTAAAAAAAATAAGTAAAGCAAGCCCAAAAAATGTTATTGAAGAGAGTGTAATTTTCTAGAATGATTTCTATTTTTTGTACAGAAGTTTTATTTTGAGGAACTTGATTAAATTTTTGGAAGTACATTCTTTTTTTGATTGAAGAATAGTTGATATACAATATTATATAAGCTACAGGTGTACAATATAATGATTCACAATTTTAAAGGTTATATTCCATTTACAGTTATTATAAAATATTTCCTATATTACCTGTGTTGTACAATATATCCTTGTAGCTTATTTTACACTGAATAGTATATACATTCTTAAAGTAATGATATGGAAAGCCACTGAGCATTGAACATGCTCATTTCATGTTCACGACCTCTCCGTGAGGTGGACATTATTATTATCTACATTTTACACTCACGGAACCAGATGTTTGCGGACGTCAAGTAAATTGCCCAAAGATACGACTTGTAAGTGGTGGAGTAAGGATTGACCCCACGTCCTCTGAAATTATAGTCCATGCTCTTTCCACTACAACATGCATGTAAATTTAGTTAATTCCAAAGCTTGGCTTGAAATATTATATCTTTCCTCATCTGTGTAAAATTGATTACCCTCATTTGATGCACCATTGTAATTCTAACAGCTGGTGCAATGAGGGGTTGCAATTTTAGGAAACATGTATACATTTTTAAATTAGACGTGTTTTCTCTGGGAAACATGTGTGTACATTGATTTTTCCCCCCTGTATTATTAAGAATGGCTCTACATAACTTCAGAGAGGGAAAAGCAGTGTTACTGTTTGCTTGGGTATGCTTTTCATAGTTGCTGATTCTTTTTGAAGATGTGGCTAGGATTGGTGTTGGTAGAGAACTAGGGTAAACACAGATTATGCCATGGATTCTGGAGCCTGCCATGAAATGGGCCTGGGAGTATGTCATTGTTTTTCTAGAATGACTCTTAAAACTTCCCACCGCCCCTCAACCTCACATTTCATTCACAACAAACTGGATGGTTTCTTTCAACTAGCATGCCCTTCCCACTTCTGCTTTTGAGACTCTTTAATCAAGTTTCCACTTTATGACCAGAGTGGTCTAATAAAAATGCAACTCTGACAACCCACTTGTGTGCCTACAATTCTTCAGTGGCTCCCCGTTACATTTAAAGTAAAATACACCCCCCTTCCTAGAGCCCACAGGGCCTTACATGACCTGGCACTTACCCTACTCTCTAACCTCTTCTAGCACCATGTTCCCTCTGCTCATTAGGCTCTAGCCCAAGCCTTCTTGAAGCTCCTTCAAGTCTTTTCCTGACTCAAGATGCACACAGTACTATTTCCTCCACCTAGAACATTATCTCTTCCATTGTCAGTGTAATTGCTAACTCCTCAGAGACTTTCCCTGACCGCCCAATCTAAATTAGACACACCTGTTATCATTTCTCTAATTACCTTGTGCTTTTCCTTCAATGTACTTATTATAATTTAGGATTACATCTTATTTATATGTTTGTTTAATATCACCTTTCCCCCACCTGAGTATAAGTCATAAGGACAGTTTCTATACCTGTTTTTTCCCCACCACTGACTAGCTTATAGTAGATATTCAATAAACTTTCTTGAATAAATAAATGACCTTTCAAAAGCTGTTTCTCAGCCTGGAATGCAACAAAAATAGCTAACATTTATCTTGCACTAAAATCCTAAGCACTGTGATAATATTACAAATCAGTTGATCCCAGAGCTGGAGCAAAGATGGGAGGTGCAACTAGGTAGCGAGTAATGATAAAGACATTCTTTACATAGGATGCTAACTTTTTGTTCTTCTGCTGGATTTCACTGACTGTTTTAAAAGCAATTTATAGGGAAAGAGCACAGAAGTATTCGGTCAAACATCATAGTCTATCCTATTATAATCTAGATATTCTTGTGTTATGGAGAATACAATGTAATTGAAAAGCTGAGATGTGTAAGAGGATCGATGTGGGTTTGTTTTAAAGAGATGAATGCTCATATCAACTTTTCAATCCTTTTGGTGGGGATAAGTAAGGATAAAACTCAACTATCTTTCATTTTCTCTAAATTGAAAATATTCTTTCTGTCCTCACAGCTGTTTGTGATTGGGAGCAGAGAACGGATAAAGCTATCGTTTGAGCTCCCCCAGCTGGTCGTGAGTGATGCTTTTACCAGAAGACAGATGAAGAGAGTGCAAGCAGTATGGCTGAAAGGTGGGGATGAAACACCTCTACCGTTGCTGTTACACTCCCCATGGTAAAGGTAGGAAGCAAACATGCTCATTTTAAAACAATTTTTAACAGCCATGTTGAGATATAATTTACATGCCATAAAGTTCAGCCACTTAAAGTTTACAGTTCAATAGGCTTTTTTTTTTTTTTTTGGTGGTACGCAAGCCTCTCACTGTTGTGGCCTCTCCTGTTGCGGAGCACAGGCTCCAGACGCGCAGGCTCAGCGGCCATGGCTCACGAGCCCAGCTGCTCCGCGGCATGTAGGATCTTCCCGGACCGGGGCACGAACCCGTGTCCCCTGTATCAGCAGGCGGACTCTCAACCACTGTGCCACCAGGGAAGCCCTACAGTTCAATCGTTTTTAGTATATTTACAGAGCTGTGCAACCTTCACCATAATCTAATTATAGAACATTTTCGTCACCCTCCAAATAAAACTTCTATCCATTAGCTATTATTCCTTATTTCTCACTCCATTCTCCCCTGCCCTTAGCGCCTGGCAACCACTAACTAATCTTTCTGTCTCTGTCACTTACCTATTTTGGACATTTTGTGTAAATGGGATCATACAATATGTGGTCTTTTGTGATTGCCTTACTTCACTTAGCATAATGTTTTTGAGGTTCACCCATATTGTAGCATGTACCGATGTTTCATTGCTTTTTATTGGCAGATAGTCTCCCACCGTATAGATATACCATACTTCATTTATCTATTTATTAGTTGCTGGACATTTGGATTATTGTTTCTATGTTTTGGCATATGAACAATGCTGCTATGAACATTAAACATTAGTGTACACGTTTTTATGTGGACATGTGTTTTCAATTCTCTTGGGTGTATACTTGAGTGGAATTGTTGGGTCATATCTGTTTAACATTTTGAGGGACTGTCAAATTGTTTTCCAAAATGGGTGTACCTTTTTACCTTCTTACACGATGCTCTCTTGGATAGATTTTAAAAGTAATACTTCAGATAAAGATAACTTCAATTTAATAAATGTGCTTTATCAATTACACATTCTTCTATTATACTTGTGTTTTTTTACATTGTCCCCATTTGCTTTTTTATTGTTGCTCCATCTATCTCTTCTTCATTATACTGTGAAATCTCTCTAGTTTTCTCCCCTGTAAAGATGGGTGATGAGCTGATGTCCAAGTTCTTGCTCAGCTCAGAAATATTAGGTCAGGGTGAAAAACGAAAGTGCTGTCTTGATTGCCTGCTTCCTCAATGATATTCCTCGACAACTTCTAGAGAAGCATATCACAATGGCTTAGACTGTTGATTCTGGAGTCAGACCATCTGGGTTTAGATTTTTGGTCTTACCACTTTCTCATTGCATAACCTTGGGCAAGGACTTAATTTTCTAACTCTCATGCATGAAATGGGAATACTAGCAGTAGTAATCTAATGGGATTGTTATGGAGACCGAGTGAGAAAAAATGCTTCACAGAGTGCTGGGTACATATATCAGGAGCTCTCAGTAGATACTGGCTATTATTGAGTCTATCTTACTCTCAGCTCTCTGAACCTGGCACTGGAACTACAAATAGGTCTGTAGGTGTAGAGATTGCTCCTGGAATGGGTATTTCATTAATTTGGGGCTCCTGTAGAAAGGAGGAAGAGAACAGGATAAACAATCAAGACGGCTGCTATTTTATCAATGTCTTCAATCAGCAGAATCTTCAATCTATACCTCTGTCTTCAGATGCAAGGTGCTCAACCATGGCAAAAATTTTGTGGCATTGAAGGGCTGAAAGATAGTATGAAATAGAAAATTTGCACTTCTTGTTAATTTAACTCCTCTAAAACTTGTTTTGGGGGGCCATCTACCATATTTAAAATTTTATAAAAGCAATGAGCCCCGTCTACATAAAGTACTAAAATGTGTATGCACCCTAAATTTGCATAAACTTTCCGGGTAGTCGTGTACTGAAGCATTGAAGGCCATAGGAGTCCATGTTAATAGGCGCTGCATTAGACATAAAAGATTATTTATTTATGTAGCTTCCTTTAGGCATTCTGAAATTCTTTTTTACTTTGAAAAATTTTTATTCCCATTCTTCTTAGAAAACTTGGGAAAATGCATGTAAATCCTGTGCTTACACCATTAAAATGGCCAATCCGTTTCCTGCCCATACTTTAAAAAATTATACTCATGGGATTTAGGGAAAGATACTATGAATCTTAAGTTCTTGGTACAATAGAGACAAAAATGATACTCAGAGAAAAATGCATGTCTTCCATGTATGTAAAGATTTTTGAGCTCAACTCTGGGATACTAAACCTGTGTTATGAGAGCCTTGAGCATTTTGTACATGAAGGTAAAGAGAGTAGAATGGAGAATGTGATGTCTTTTCTCCACATTGGGATGGACAGGAAGGCAGCACTGAGTGGGACTCTGTGGTCCCTTCTGAGGTTTCCAGAGGCCTGGAGATCTGGGAATAGTCCAAAATCATCTCCCAGATCTTGGAGCTCTGTCAGCTTCTCAGAGACTATGAGGACAGAGGAGGTGGAGAGTGCCTAGTGCTTTGGGATTCGTTCCCTGATGGCTGAGAAGTTCCCACTTTATCTCTAGAACATGCAATATAGGGTTGAGATTAGATATGGAATGAGGCACTTTTTTCATCTTTACATAGATGCTGGTAGAAGAAGATGGTACCTCAAGATTTCTCCTCTGTTCCACCCTCCTCTTGGACTGCCATTCTATTACCTCCTCAATTCTTCTCTGCTTGCTTTTCTCCTGCCCAGTTCCAAGCCCTGTGTGCACAATGCGAGACTTACCCTTCCTATACCCAGGAGCTCTCGTTGGATCCACTGTCTAGTGTCTAGTGTCTGGAGATGTGGCCAAGTTTTCACTCTTCACTCTTTTACCCATAAATTTAAAATAAAACTCTGAATTCTAAATCGAGAAGCTGAATCTCCAATATGGGAGCTGATAGAAAAAGTTGTATGATCATTTATAAATTGGAATATTTTTGGCTAAATATCTTACATTTACTCTCAGGAAATTGAAAGTTGTAAACTGCAGCTCCAATCTGCTACTGTGAATAAGTTGATAATCAAAGGTTTTGTTTTATTTTTTCATGAGGGCTCTTTGGACCTGTAATGCAAGAGGCATTTCAAAGTTTGGATCGCCCTTAAAAAAGAAAATGCCAAGTATGTTAAATTGTGCACTTAGCTTTCAGTGTGGAGGAACAAATCCCAGATTCAATGAACTAACACAATTTTTCAGAGCTTGAAAGAGCATTTTCAATTAAGACACTGTACTTGCTGTGCACTGGCCGATTCTTTCTCTTGGAAAGCTTTGTTTCTCTGTGAAACTGAAAATCCTGTCATTGATCTGTACTCACAAAACCCTGTTGATTTAAACAGGACTCCCAGAGGTGGAACAACAGCAAAACCAAGAGACTCAATTTACTGAGCTTGGGTTACAGGAAACATATTTAATAGCAGACCGTTCCTGTTTTCATTGTTTTCCATCTAAGTTCCTACAAAATCAGATTGTCTTTAAATAGATGCTGCTGCCATTGGGACAAGGTTCAGTTTCACATCCCTAAAGAAATAAAGAGTTTTGTAAAAATTCACTCTACCTTGGCCTCACATATAATGGGCTTAGGTCAAGCCAAAAGGATCAAGATGGATATCACGCTAAAACAGTGATAGAATAACGACACCAAAGATGTGAAACACATACTTTTTTAGACTCTTTAACGTAGCCCTCAATAACCAAGGAATGAGTGCTGGTGGAAGGAAGTGAAAAGGGATTTCATTTGAGAGCAACCTCTTTTTGTCTTTTTTAGAAGCATAATACAGGTTGGTTTTAAAGACCTCTAAGGAAGAAAAGCAGGGGAAGTAGTTTGAGAAAACCATCACTTAATGATTGATCTCATTGTTTGGAAAGATCCTGCGTTTGGCAGGATTCCTGGAGTTTTGCGTTGAAAGAGATGAACTTTGACCAAACAGTGATAAAGCTAATGCTAATAATGATTATGATGGTGATGATGATGGCTAATATTTATTGAGCACATAGTATATGTCACAGGTCCTATGCTAAGCATTTTCTCTCTCTACAATCTTGCTTAATATAATAACAATTCATAGTGCTTGGATTAAGGCTCTACCCTGGGTGGCTGCATAGTATGATAGTTAAGGGAAGATACAGGGTTTTAGTTCTTCTCCCACCATGAAATAAGTGACCTCAAGGAAGTTATCACTGAGTCTTTGTTTCTTAATCTGTACAATGGCACAGTAAAGCCTACCTCATTGGTTTTCAGAAGGATTAAATAACACAGGCCAGCAGTGGAGACAAACAAACTGCCTTACAATTTGAATACAGTGAGATCCATGGGATATGGATTAAAGCACTGGGAGCACCTTGCGGGAGGAATGTCTGCTCTCCCAAGACTCTGGGGATGCGGGACTCCTGGAGAAGCTTCCCTCTAAGTGGACCCCTGGGCTATGGATGGAAATAAGTCAGGAGAAGCTGAGGGAAGGGTGTGCTAGGTTGAAGGATTAGCATGTTTGTGGGGAATTGCGTGTTGCTGAGCAGCCTTGATGCGAGGAGGGGAAAGGCTGAGAGACAAGCCAGAGAAATAAGCTGACCCAGGTCCTGAAGGCTTTGGATGGCGTGCTAGGTAGTTTGAACTTTCTCCTGAGGTCAGAGGGTAGCCGTTGAAGAGTTTTAAATAGGAGATTGACATAATTAGATTTGCTTTTTTGTGAAGTTCATTCTCTTTGAGATTAAAGATACTGTCTGTCAGGACTTCCCTGGAGGTCCAGTGGTTAGGACTCCACGCTTCCAATGCAGGAGGCATGGGTTTGATCCCTGGTTGGGGAACTAAGATCCTACGTGCTGCGCAGCGTGCTCAAAAAAAAAAAAAAAAAAAAAGATACTGTGAACAGAGACCCTTTCTTGACCTCATGTTTGAGCAGATTCATAACCTTGACCTCTTTGGTTTGGGGACTGTCATCAAGTGAGCTAGCAGGTGTTTGACTCGCACTGCTCTGACTGCTGTTATAGGATTTTATTGCTTTGAATTGTTTCTTATCTGAGATAAGTGTGGTGGTTCAGAGGATGGAAGGCTTCATCTCTGCTCACAGGCATGGCTGTGGTCCATGGGGTGGGCCACTCGAATACATTTTTTTTCTTCTTTTTTTTTTTTTGACTGTGTTGCATGTGGGATCTTAGTTCCCCGACCAGGGATTGAACCCGGGCCCCTGGCAGTGAGAGCTCCAAGTCCTGACCACTGGACCGCCAGGGAATTCCCCTTTTTTTTCTTGCGTTGCCTTGTTTGTGGATTATATACTTACTATATTATATGCAGCTAAAATTTAATCTCAGATTGACTTTCAACTGCTTTCTTCTGGATTGCAAACATTTCTGAGAGGTGGTGAGGCAAAGAGAATCATTTTCTAATGTTAATCTAAGTAAAACAATAGTAAAGAACATTTGTAGACATCCTGTCTCTTCTTATCCTCAACCTGGCTCCTTGTTATTTGAGTAAAACACACAATAAAATTCAATTGCATGAGTAATTTTTTTTGGAGTGGGGAGGGTTATCTGTGCTTCTGCTCACCTTGAATAGAAAATTGACTCCATTTTATGACAATATTATATATTCCCTGAAAAGTCCAAGAAAATCATATTTAAAAAAAATTAGGTAGTAATGTCTTTCTAGGTTATATTTTATTAAATGATTTGCAATTACTATTTTGTAAAATATTTGTCAAAATATTAACTCCTGCATAGTTACAAGGTTAAAGTTAGATATGACAAGAATAAAAAGTGACGTTAGACTGTTGGATTTCTGGTGAAGCAAACATTTAAATATTGAAATCAGGTGAATGCTTATTTAGAACTCCATATGTTCTATACTTGTGGTAAAATTAGAAAGTTGTTAATATATCCACAAATAATAATCTGTGCATAGTGTCCAAAGGGTAAATAGTTATAATTTAATTTTAAGAGAAATTAAGTGTTTGAGGACTATGATAAAACTTTTATTGGAAAATTTTAGAATTTCTTAAGAAAGAAAAATATGTATAATGGAAATCAAATATATTTGCTTTGAGTTGTTCGTGAAGTGACTTAGCGCTCTTGGAGCATTTTATGTTTTAGTAATGCTGTTAAATCCCATCTGGTGTTTGTAAAGTCTTTTACTATCCCCTGCTGGGACAGGCAGACATTGGTTTGCATGACTGTGTGTTCCCAAAATATTTTTAAAAAGTATCTAGTGGATTTATACCAACTGTAGCAGGATGATAGAAGACCACATTTCCATTATAATGCCTTCAGAAATGGAGACAAATGTCATCAGGTCACAAAAGATCCATCAGTTTTACACTGTGTGACATTTGGGGAAGAATGTGAATGATTAGTGGTTTTCAAAGGTTGTTTGGAATTCAATATCCTGTGTAGATATTACTTGAAAAATATTTATAGGTTCTGAGTCAGTGAGATGCAATTTATTCCTCCATGGAATTCATTCTAGAATGTGTGGAATATTGCCTTGAACCTTAGTTGTTCCGATATATTCCCTGGAAATATCATTATTGTCAACAAACAGGTTGTTCTGCCTCCTTGAGTTCTTTTTATTGTATTTTGACCACCCAACATCTCTGGAAATCAACAAGATCTTTTTGTAGAGAGAAAATAATTTAATTCAGCAAGAATTTATTGAGTAACTTCTATATTTAAGGCAGTCTGATAGGCATAGGGAGAAATGAAAAAGAATTAGACACCATCACTATCTTCAGACAGTTTATAGTCTAGATAAAAAAGAAGGTAAGCTAAGAGTCAGGAGAGCCAGATAAAAAACAAGGTAAGTTAAGTTTCCAAAATGAAATATAACAAAGATGTTATACTAATACTGAGAAAGAATTGATTAAATTTGATTGTGTGATTAAAAAAAAAAGCACCATGGTGAAAATAAAACAGGCCTTAAAAGGTAAGTATACTTTTAATTTAAAGGAGGTGGTAGGTAGAGGTTAATATAGGTAAAGTAAGTAGCACATGTTAAAATTTATTATATTCGGTGGGAATGTAAATTGATACGGCCACTATGGAGAACAGTATGTAGGTTCCTTAAAAAACTAAAAATAGAACTACCATATGACCCAGCAATCCCACTACTGGGCATATACCCTGAGAAAACCGTAATTCAAAAAGAGACATGTACCACAATGTTCATTGCAGCTCTGTTTACAATAGCCAGGACATGGAAGCAACCAAGTGTCCATTGACAGATGAATGGATAAAGAAGATGTGGCACATATATACAATGGAATATTACTCAGCCATAAAAAGAAACGAAATTGAGTTATTTGTAGTGAGGTGGATAGACCTAGAGTCTGTCATACAGAGTGAAGTAAGTCAGAAAGAGAAAAACAAATACCGTATGCTAACACATATATATGGAAGCTAAAAAAAGAAAGGTTATGAAGAACCTAGGGGCAGGACAGGAATAATGATGCAGATGTAGAGAATGGACTTGAGGACACGGCGGGGGGAAGGGTAAGCTGGGACGAAGTGAGAGAGTGGCATGGACTAATATATACTACCAAATGTAAAATAGGTAGCTAGTGGGAAGCAGCCGCATAGCACAGGGAGATCAGCTCAGTGCTTTGTGACCACCTAGAGGGGTGGGATAGGAAGGGTGGGAGGGAGATGCAAGAGGGAGGGGATATGGGGATATATGTATATGTATAGCTGATTCACTTTGTTATAAAGCAGAAACTAACACACCATTGTAAAGCAATTATACTCCAATAAAGATGTTTAAAAAAATTTATTATATTCCAAGATAAAGTCATGTAGAAGTCAGAATGCAGTGAAAAGAATTGGTGGCTAGACATCTGAATTTTAATCTTGGCTCTGGAACTAACAGTGTAAACTTAGGCAATGCTCAGCTAACATTTATTGAGTACTTATTCTCAGTCACTGCTTTACCTCCTGGAGTTACAATGCTGCTGACAGTCAGGGTATCTAATAGTACGCATTTTAGCTGGAGGAAATGAGAAGAAATAAATACAAAAATTAAAGGAAAAAAAGAAAACAGCTGGCTTCCCTGGTGGCGCAGTGGTTGAGAGTCCTCCTGCCGATGCAGGGGACACGGGTTCGTGCCCTGGTCCGGGAGGATCCCACATGCCGAGGAGCGGCTGGGCCTGTGAGCCATGGCGCTGAGCCTGCGCGTCCGGAGCCTGGCTCCACAACGGGAGAGGCCACAACAGTGAGAGGACTGCGTACTGCAAAAAAATACAAACCATAAAAAAAAAAAAAAAGAGAAAACAGCAAGTAGTAACTAGTACTGTGATAAAATAAAACTGGGTAATGTGATAAGGAGATAAGAGTGGGCTGCTTTAGGCTATCATGAGAAAGGACCCATCTGAGGAGGAGGTGACATTTCAGCTGAGACCTGAATGACAGTGAACTTTCCATGTGAAGGTCTGTGTAAAGATAGTTCCAGAGCAATAGCAAATGTAGATATCATCTTTCTATTCTTCACTCCCCCAGACTCAAGAAGAAGAGACAGCAGGATGTAAACTGGAGGGAAGGCAGAATGATTACCAGGTTCTAATTAAATAACTAGTAATAGGGCTAGTGAGTTTAACCACAGGGCTGGACCGAGGGCAGGGAAGCAGGTAGAGGTAGTATCATGGGTTGGTTGTAAGTAAGCACATTAAAATGGTTCCTCCATTTGTTTATATTTTTCTGTATATCAAGGTCTGATCAGTGATATTTCAAACATCATTGAGCTGACTGATCTTTTGCTTTCACGGTAGTTCTTCCGACATCTTTTCATTATAATATCATGTTAATCCATTACCTGCCTTTAAAAAGTGGTTAGTTGTTGTCACATCTTGAAAATGTGTTGCAGAAATAGTTGCTTTCTCTGCTGCCTCTGATTTGGAGTGTGATTTGTGTTGACTTTTATGGATGGAGAAGAGGAATGAAATGCATTATGTGATAAAAGGGCACTGGACTGGGAGCCAGGCATACTGAGTTTTAGACAGTCCCAGCTCTGGCAGCTGTGTGACCTGGGATAAGACACTTAATATCTTTGGACCTTGGTTTTCTCATTTGTATAACTAGTGAGTTAGATGATCTGTATAATTGAACAGTCTGTAGTATGCTAAAATCCAGCCCACGAGAAGACTATAGAATGTAATTTGAAATACTCATTTACAATAGTCAGTGTTATCAGTGGGTTGGCAATGGCTGCAAATAATAGTGGAAAGCACACACTGAAAGTAGCTTTAAGAATAGGGGAAATTTACTATAACATAAGAAAAAGATTCTGAGGTAGGTTGGCTCCAGGTTTGCTTAATAATATTTATTACCTCCTAGGATTATTATGGTTATTCTATGAGGTGATAATGTTATTATCCCTACTTTACAGATGTGTCAGCTGAAAGCAAGAAAATTAATTCATTCATCCATGGTCACAAAACCAGCAAGTGGCAGTGCAAGGTTTTACCCTGCCAGGCTGTCAGACTCCAGACCATATTCTTAGATGCTCTGTCGCCTCCTTTTGGCCGCTAAATCAGGATGCTTTAAATTACATTGTTTGCTTTGTTGACTGATTATCAAGATTCAGTGGAAAACCATGTGGAAACTTGAAAAATAGTCACCAGATTGACTACCACGTATCAGGCTGTGGGCAGGGAGAGCTGATCCTTGATCTTGTGACTGGAGAAAGTTTTCTATTTTTACATGCAGTGAGAGCTTTTGGACACTAGAGGACACTTTGCAGAGTATGTACATACTTCAGGACAGCAACTGCCTTCACTGAGCTTAAGTCTTCAGGCAGCACCATGTTTTATGGCCTCAGAAAAGAGGCTACTTTTACATCTGGCTGCTGCTCCAGTTCTGTGTCGTAAACTCCTAGAGGCCATGTTGGGGTCTTATCTTTGTTTCAGGGCAGCCCCCATGTCGGAGTTGTCTTCCAAATCTCAGTATAGGCTCCCTCAGCCCTTTATGGCCTTCCCCTTTTCACCCAAGGTACCTATTCTGCAGGTAATGCCCCAGATATTGTACTTTCTAGTTAGGCTAAATGTCCCCATCTTCCCATTGGCACATCTGCTTCAGGTAACAACTGCCTGTGTTCTACACTTAGTTAAAATGAACTATGGTTTTCATTCATTCCTCTGCTCTTCGAGTAATCATAATAACTTAACTATTAGAAAAAAATTCTAGCATCGGCTATTGTTTGTTTTATTGTTCCTTTTTTTTATAAGTAAGTTTAGGTTTGTTCATATCGATATTAGTTAGTATGATTTTTAAAAAATCCTTTTTTTTTAAAACAAAGTCTTCAACACATATGGGTGCTTAAAATGCCATTAAATGATGAAGTTGATTAATTATTCATAGTTAAAATTCAACAGGACAAATTTAAACAAGAAATACAAAGTTTTTCTGGATAATAGACAATTTAATTTACAGGTTCTTAAATATGCTTGCCACACAGTCATAGGGTAGAGGACAGCGTGACAATAGAAGTCCTGCTGTGTCACTTCAGTGGGTGAAGATGTGAGGAGACCCGGGGGCAGGATGGAGAGCAGCCATGCTCTTCTAGCCTTGCAGCTGGGTCAGCCTGGAGGAGGGAAATTCTCAGCTATTGATGCCAGTACTGAGCTAGGTTTTTAAAATGAACTACCTTCCCTTTGTTAAAAATTGTAGCATAGATTTATACTTAGAGTGCTTGAAGATATGGTGTCTATGAAATTATTAATTGGGATACTTTGTGAAGATAAAAGTATAAATTTTTAATATATTTATAATTTATGAAATCTATAGGAACCTATTACAATAGATCTTATATATTTTTCTTTTAAATTCAGGCATGAAGTGGGACATTATTATACCTTAAGTCTTAATTCCATTTGTTTTTAAAGGCCTAGGCCTTCTGTTACACCTATTTACCACCACTTATTACATGACTTTGCAAGTCAACTTGTCTCTTTCCTCCACCAGACTCTTTCCTTAACTGTTGTTGTCTTTAGTAGACAAGAGGGTTTGGAGAAGCTTCCTGTTGCAAACACCTCACTAGTTGTTTGGTGGGAGAGTTAACTTGCTGTTGGTATAACGGCACATCCAAGCACAACAGAAGGTAATGGATTGTTTCCCAAGGTGAGGGGCAGGTACCATGAAGAGGTACACGTACAGGACTCCTCAGTCTGTTTGATATGATCATCAGCTATAATGAACTTAAAAACAGATAGTAAGTAAATCATTCCTTTTGAGTTTTCTTTCGATTCTTCTAATTAGCTCAAAAGAAAGGTTTAGTTTGGCATTAATCACACTTACAACATCTAACACTTTGAATCTCTCATTTGAAGAGGGGGACTAAGTCTCACACTCAGTCTTTGCAGGTATTTATGTAGCATTAAAGACATCTTTTTGTTCTTTTTTAAACCTTTAAAAATAAAGGGTTTTTTTAAGAGTTGATTTTAAAGAAAAACATAAGTAAATAATAATACAGAAATATAGATTGTCTACAAATATTTCAACCATGTGAAACTCATATCTGACTGATAAAAGCTTGTGAAACATTGATGTAATTGTGTAAGGGCAC
This sequence comes from Mesoplodon bidens, assembly GCF_964165515.1. Taxonomy (NCBI): domain Eukaryota; kingdom Metazoa; phylum Chordata; class Mammalia; order Artiodactyla; family Ziphiidae; genus Mesoplodon; species Mesoplodon bidens. The sequence goes on from NC_138167.1 coordinate 29,301,825, forward strand.
AGCCTTTGGACTTGAATATTGTCTCTTCCATTTCATCTGTGAGGTATGTGGGCATGAAATTCTCTCTAAGGCCTGGTCTCCTCAACTTTAGAATGGGTTGATAACAGTACCTATATCATAGGGTTATTTTGAGGATTAAATAACATTTAATATTAAGTTCTTAGCACATTGTAAGTCTAAGGGTGTTAGCTTCCTCTACTTCTACTACTATTTCTGTTACCGCCATTACTTTTATCTGTATTTTTTGTCAAATCATATACAGATTTTGTGCAGCAATTAAAAATTACAAATAATAGGGATCTACTTTCATCACTATAGCTTTATTTTTATGAGCACAATAAGGCCCTCTACTTCCCTTTAGATAACTTAGTGACTAAATATATTGAATTATGATTGATAAGGTTAGTGAGATCTCTGAGGATAGTAAGGGTAAAGTATGGGGGTGGATGGTAGAGCAAGGAAAATTTAAGAAGGAAAACACAAAATCAGGATAACTCTTGGGCCGACCTTGAGGAAGTGACTCTAACTCCTCTAGGAATCCAGACAACTGATTTGTAATACTTTTTATTCTCCCTATTTTAGGTAGATTTTATTTCTCCTGTATGAAACTTAAGGACATTTCTTTAAACATTTGTTCTATTTTATTATAATATTCAAAAGTTTTCTATATTAATTGAGTATAGGTGATCTATAACAAAGTGCATTGTGCCTTTTAGAGTCAAATAATTAGAAAAGTAAATCCATGAAGCAACATAGTATAATGATTTTCTGCTCTGTTGATAGAAGTGGGTATGGCCTGTAGAAGAAGTGAATTTATTATTCCAGGTAATAGACTGCAGTTTTATTATTCAATACTTATAATAGAATTTATTATAAGGTGAGTTATTTAAAATGACATAAACAGCATGCTAAGGCCATCCAATGGGAAAAGGGCGGTCTTTTCATCAAATGATGTTGGGAAAACTGTATATTCACGTGTGAAATAATAAAATTGAACCCTTACCTTACACCATATATAAAAATAACTTGAAATGGATCAAGTGGACCTAAATGTGAGAGCTAAAACTCTAAAACTCTTAGAAGAAAACATAGGGCAAAACCTTATGACATTGGATTTGGCAATAATTTCTTGGATATGGCATCAAAGCCATAGGAGATGAAAGAAAAAGTAATAAGTTGGACTTCATCAAAACTAAAAAGTTTTGTGCATCCAAGGAAATTATCAACAGAGTGAAAAGACAATGCTTGGAATGGGAGACATTTTTGCAAATCATATATCTGATAAGGGATTAATATCCTGAATATGCGAAGATCTTCTACAGTTCAACAACAGCAAAATAACCCAATTAAAAAATGGTCAAAGTGAGGATGATTATAATTTTTGTGACTTTCTGTTTGAAAAAAAAAATGGTCAAAGGACTTGAACAGACATCTCTCTAAGGAAGATATACAAATGGCCAATAGCACATGAAAAGATGTTCAACATCACTAATCACTAGGGAAATGCAAATCAAAACCACAGTGAAATGCCACTTTACACACATTAAGATGACTATTATTAAAAGAACCAACCAAACAGAAATAATAAGTGTTGACAAGGGTGTGGAGAAATTAGAACCTTTGTGTGTTATGGGTGAGAATATAAAATGGTATAGCTGCTGTAGAAAACAGTACGGAAATTCCTCAAAAAATTAAACATAGAATTACCATATGATCTAGAATTCCACTTCTGGGTATATGCACAAAAGAAATGAAAGCAGAGAGTGGAACAGGTATTTGTACACCCATTTTTTATAGCAGCATTATTCACAATAGCCAAAAGGTGGAAGCAACCCGAGTGGCCACTGATGGTTGAATGGAGAAGCAAAATAGGACGCATACATAAGATGGAATATTATTCAGCATTAAAAGAGAGGGAAATTCTGATACATGTGACAACATGGATGAACCTTGAGGACATTATGCTAAGTGAAATAAGCCAGTTACAAAAGGATAAACATTGTACGACTTCACTTATATGAGGTCCCTAGAGTAGTCAAATTCATAGAGACAGAAAGTAGAATGGTGGTTCCCAGGGGCTGCAGGGGTGAGGAAGGGGAGTTAGTGTTTAATGGGTACAGAGTTTCATTCACTCAATCCCAACATTCCCCAAAGTCTCAATGTATTATAGCAGCAACTTGAAGTCCAAATAATCTAATCTCATCTAACTCTCATTAGCTCAGAGTCCCAGATCTCATAATCTAGCCAGATATGTGAGATGCTCATCTCTAATCCATCCTGAGGCACAATTTCTCTCTATTAATGAACCTGTGAAACTCAAGAAACAATTAGCTGGTGCTAAAATACAGTTGTGAGACAGGCATGGGATAAAAGTTATAGACCTTCTCACTCAAAAAGGGAGAAAAATGGGTCACCAGTCCCAAGCAATTTTGAATCCAGGAGGGCAGGTGACATTATGTTCTAAGGCCTTGGAACAATCCAGTGTGGTTTCTGGTTCCACCCTCTGGGCTTGTGCCTCCACCTCTGGAGCTGTCATTTTTTTCATGAAGGGCAGCATGTACTTGGAACTGAATAGTTTTGTCAGTCTGTTTTCTGCTTGTGGAAAACCTTTCATTCATCCTCTCTCTCTCCAAACTGGTTCTGCTTGTCCAGATTGGTTCTGTTTGTATAAAATTCTCAAGAATCCTGTGGGTCTCTCGTGTATGTGTTGGAAATTATTCCATGAAACAAGAGGTTCTTCCACAGGTCTTTCCTAGATAATCCCATCCTTATTTTTGGCTTTTGTTGAGCTGGCTGGGGAGGATCTATGAACTACATATTTAAATTTTTCAAAATACTCCAACATTTTGACCCTTCTAAGGAACTAGCAATACATATTACACACATATGAATACTTATTTGAGGTATGATTAATATTCAATAAAACTTATAAATTTTAAGTAAACAGTTTGATGGATTTTAGCATGTGTATGCATCCTTGTAACCGCCCAGATCACACTATAGAACATTTTAATTTTCCTAACGTTCTTTGGTGTTGTTTCAGCAATTCCTTCAGCAACTTCCCAGAGGCAATGATTATTGTGATCTCTATCACCATAGATTAGGTTGGCTAGTTCTTGAATTTCACGTAAATTAACTCCACTGTATATACTCTTTTGTGTCTAACTTCTTTGGCTCAAAGTAATATTTTTGAAACTCATCCCTGTGTGCTTGCAGTGTGTGTGTGTGCATGTGTGTGTGTGCCCTTTTTCATTGCCAAGTAGTTTTCTATTGGCTAAGTTGGGAGAGTGAAGCCAAGAAAAATTTCTGTTGGATTGGATGTAGGATGTGAGGGAAAGAGGAGAATCAAGATGATCCCAAGGTTCCTGGCCTGAGAAACTAGAAGTTGCTATTCACAGAGATGAGGAAAACTGTGAGGGGAGTGGGTTGGAGGGCAGGGAGTTTAAACTGTCAGGCACTCAGCCTAATGGAGATGTTGAGTAAGCAGTTGGGTGTATGAGTCTGGAGTTTAGAACTAGTGTTATAAATTTCGGCATCCCTGGCTTTTTGATGGTCTTCAAAGCCCTGAAAGTTGAAGTGATCTATGTATAGAGAGATGACTGAAGAAGAAGTGCTTCAATATTCCAGTTAAGTGTTAAGAGATCAGGAAGTTGAGGAGGAACCTGCAAAGGTAATGGCGAAGGAGGAATCTATGAAGTAAGAGGAAAAGCAGTAGCATTGCTACCCTGAAAACCATGTTAGAGTCCTATGAGGCATTATAACAATGCTAAGTATTTATTTTGTGTTTAATTTATTTTAACATAAAATCACTTTTAAGGTTCTTAAAAAGTTTATAAACAACTGCATTAATACTGTTTTTCCAGGACTACAACTAGGGAACTGGTGGCTATTACAAAAGTGGTCAACAAATTCTATCACTAATAATTTTGAAATGACTAAGGATCTATTAATCAATATTCTTTTATGGTGACTGCTTACTTTGGACTTCAATTTGATACTTGGGCTTTGTTAGTCCCTGAAACTGAGCTTCTCTCATGAGAAAATTGGCCGTGGTAAGCTTCTCAGGAAACAGATTATAGAACTAGAGACCCAAGAAAAATATCTGAAATCCATACAGCATCAAATAGAGGTTTAAAAAAAAGTCTTGTAATTCCACATGAACGAACAGGCCGTGTGTTTAGACATCCCTCAACTTTTAGAGAGAGTAGGGAGTTTCTCTTTAAATTTCACCCTAAAAGTTAGGATTTAGCTGGAATAAGCTTAAACGATGCACCTGGATAAGCTAAGTCTGGGCTAATTTCCACCCCAATATCCACTAACAGTCAGCCAAATGACATCCCAATTGTTCTGAGTTTCTCCCAAGCAGTGATTGTCAGCTCTGCTTATATCATTGCTGGCTTTGGTTTTCTAATGAGAATAAATGACTCCTGGAACTAGGTAGCTACCATTAAATTTTGTTTTTGATGTGATTGTAAGCAAATCACAACCATAGAGCCTTATATTACTTATGATACGTTTATGGAACTTTTGATGCTAGTGATGAGAATACCATGTGTGCTAGTCTGATAGCATAAAACTGTAAGTGGGAAATTATACACCAAGTCATATTCTCCATCCTAAACATTTTTCAGATTTCCCAGAGCTGTTTAACACAATGGTGCTATGTGACCTTCATGCCTTCAGAGAGGAAATGATATAGAAAATGACTCTCAGCAGATTGACTGATGACTTGCTAATGATGGCAGTGTAACCTGTCCTAATGGAAGAGTTGTCAGCAGCATTTCAGATGTCTGACCACATGGTGCTGTGGTCTCTGTTACAGTTCCTGGTTGGTTTGGTTGGCAAATGCCTGCTTTTTTAAACTGGCTTTTGGAGGTAGGTGAAAAGGGCATTGAATTCCCTGGAAGAGCTTTCCCTCCTGTTTTAAATATGATTGGAAACTATTTTTTATTTATTGAGAGTGAAGTCATGGCCAGATAAACAAAGACCTGAGCAGTGAACTAATCAGCATCAAATTTAGGTATGATTAACCAATAGATGCCTTTATGTATTGTTATCTTTTTGCTTAGTTTTCTGTGTGTGTGTGTGTGTGTGTGAGAGAGAGAGAGAGAGACAGAGAGACAGAGAGAGACAGAGAGAGAGAGGGATGTGTTTTCTGAAGATGTGGAAAGTTGCTTTCTTTTATGCAAATATTGAATATCAAATATGGAATTGACACGGATGTTTTTCCACTCCAAAGATGTGGGGACTCAAAATGTATTAAAAAAAAACAACCCATAGTCAATGCTGATTAGATTATTTGGTTTTACACTGTAGGTCTTGTATTTTTACAAGGTTTAACTGCCTGGCTCAGAGCAGTTGATCAGTAAATACTCATTGCTTATTAATTAATTCACTTATTCAATTATTTTTATAGTTGATACCTGACATCAACCATAAAATATACTGTATTTTATAGTAGAGTATAGTTGAATGTGCTAGGTCTTGTGAGGAAATATAAGGAATTTGACGTGGACCTTGATTTCTAAGGGTTTATAATTTCAAGTGGGTGATGATATATATGCAAGGAACCAGAAACTAAAGTAGAGAATTATTACAATTGGAAAAGATATTCTGAGTTCCAGGTTTATAAGTTCCAAGCTCACAGATTTTTGAACCCAAAATGGTAAGCTCAAGGACACCTGTGAACATTTATTTATCTTTATTTACCTGTTAAAAACTCTTTAAAAATGATGTATACAGAATTTTCATTTATTTATTTAAATTTATTTATTTATTTATTTATTTTTAGCTGCATTGGGTCTTCGTTGCTGCGCGTGGGCTTTCTCTAGTTGCGGTGAGTGGGGTCTACTCTTCGTTGTGGTGCGCGGGCTTCTCATTGCAGTCGTTTCTCGTTGCGGAGCACGGGCTCTAGGCACACAGGCTTCAGTAGCTGTGGCTCGTGGGCTCAGTCGTTGTGGATCTTCCTTGAAAATATGAATGTGAAAACTTAATATATGATAGTAAAAACCAGTTCCACTATTTATACACCTCGTATACGGTGTTATAGAACTTGTGTATCTATAGTTCAAAGCATAAATTATTTTAGCCATTTTTCAGATGACTATAATACTGTTTCTCTATCCCCATGGTCAAAATTTGGCAAAGGGAAATGAGAAAACCCAGGAGGTAAAAACACAATTAAAACCATTTTAAGTTGGAAAATGTGTTCAAATTTTTAGTTTAGTTTGGAGCTTAGTGTTATATTGGCAAGAAATTCTATCTCCCAAAATAAAGTTTTCAATTTCTTTGTTAATAAAAACACCATTAGACATTGTGTTGCCTAAGTAGCAGATCCGGTAGAAATGTTCAAACATCACACTTAACAGAGAAACCTTAGAAGCCTTCCCTTTAAGGTCAGTAACAAACAAGGACGCCTGCTATGACCCTTTCTGTTCAACAAAGGACTGCAGGTCCTGGCCAATGAAAGATGAGAAGTAAGAGAAATAAGGGTTAAGACTAGAAAGGAAGAGACAAAACTGTCAATATGTGTAGATGATTTAATTATTTATATAGAAAACTCAAGAGAATCAACAGACAAGCTATTAATGCTAAAAAGAGAGTTCAGCATGGTTGCTTGAGCACAAATCAATAAGCAAAAACCGATAGAATCCTTTTACACCAACAGCCAGTTAGCAAAAGTAGTAGACCATAATATGATATTTACAATTGTCAAAAGGAAATAAATAAAATATATAGGAACTGACTTAAAGATGCAAAAGTTGTTATGGATAATATTTAAAAACTTTTTTAAAGGACACAAAAGTAGACTGGAGTAGGAAAAACTAATGTTGTATGTCAATTGTATCTCAATGAAACAAAAACAAAAAAAAACACATAAAAATAAAAAACCCCATCAGCAGTGAATTGGGCACATACAAATCCACACATAGCTAAACCAATTCTTAGAAAGAAAAACAATGTGGAGAATATCTTACCAGATATTAATACATGTTATCAAGCTATAGTAATTCAGTGTGATACTGGTTCTAGAAATGCCAAATAGACAAAGAATAGGATATGATCTAAGACAAATCCATGTATGTATGGGAACTTGATGAGTTGTTGGTAGATCATTGAGGAAATGGGAGAAACAGGATTTTGAAAACTGACAAAATATTTGGAGAAAAAACAGCCCCCAAACTCACACCACAACATCATACAAAAATAATCCCCTATTGGAATAAAGATCAAACAGTAAAAGACAAAACTATAAAGCTATTATAAGGTAATGTTGGAGAAAGTCTCAAAACTATAAAGCTATTATAAGGTGATGTTGGAGAAAGTCTTTGTAGAAACAGTGGGAAAGGTTTTCTTAAATGAGGTGAAGAAAAAAAACACAGACCATAAAAAAATGGTGTAATTGATGACATGAAAATGAATGATTTCATGTTTTGTGTAAGAAACTATCAACACAATGGGAGAAGATGTTTGGGATGTGAACAACCAATAAAGGATTAAAACATAATATAAAGTGACAATTCACAGAAGGGGAAAACTGAAATACCTAAAAAGCAAATGAAAAGAAGCTCGACTGTATAATTGCAAATTAAAACTTTGCACACGAGAATGGCAATGATAAAGAGAGTTGGATAATATCAAGTACTGCCAAGGCTGTGGGAATCAAGAACCCTTCATCATTGCTGGATGGGTATATGTTTGTGCAGCCATTCTGAAGACTTAGGGACATAAGGAGGATTTAGGGACATGGCATGTGTACAAACCCATTGCCATACACTTCTGTGACTGGATATATCCCCCAGAGGAAATCTTGCACAGGGGAACAAGGAGACATGGATGAGAATAATCTTTTTCAGTATTGTTTGCGATAGAGTTTTCTAAACTTATTGAATACCTACTTTTACTCTTAGGATATCTAATTGGACTGGAATTCTGTAGCAAACCCTAGGGAAACAGTGATTTTAGTGAATAGTTCTTTTTTTTAATTTTTAAAAACTTTTTATTGGAGTATAACTGCTTTACAATACTGTGTTAGTTTATACTGTACAGCAAAGTGAATCAGCTATATGTATACATATATCCCCTCTTTTTTGGATTTCCTTCTCATTTAGGTCACCACAGAGCATTGAGTAGAGCTCCCTGTGCTATACAGTAGGTTCTCATTAGTTATCTATTTTATACATAGTACCAATAGTATATATATGTCAATCCCAATCTCCCAATTCATCCCACCCCCCCTTTCCTCCTTGGTATTCCATACATTTGTTCTCTGTGTCCGTGTCTCTATTTCTGCTTTGTAAATAAGATCGTCTATACCAATTTTTTCAGATTCCTCATATATGCATTAATTTGTTTTTCTGACTTCACTCTGTATGACAGTCTCTAGGTCCATCCATGTCTCTACAAATGACCCAATTTTGTTCCTTTTTATGGCTGAGTAATATTCCATTGTATATATGTACCACATCTTTTTTATCCATTCCTCTGTCGATGGACATTTAGGTTTCTTCCATGTCCTGGCTGTTGTAAATAGTGCTGCAATGAACATTGGGGTGCATGTGTCTTTTTGAATTATGGTTTTCTCTGGGTATATGCCCAGTAGTGGGATTGCTGGGTCATATGATAGTTCTATTTTTAGTTTTTTTAAGGAACCTCCATATGGTTCTAGTGAGTAGTTCTTAAATTTAAGGTCATGCCCAATTAGAATGTCAATGAGCGTAAGTACATTTCTACATCACTATCAAACAAGATCAGCTTGTCTGGCATAAAATGATCTATTTAGTACAAAATAGAATTGTACTCAGTAAAAGTGCTCTAGACTTGTGCAGCATTTAATCCATACCAAATGTAATTTATCATAGTTTGAGAGTTTGCTAAACTCTCAAACATAGTAACAGAGTTTGCCATCTCTCTCTCCAATTATCTAAGGTGGAGAGTGAAGAGACCATTTAGTTCTGAGAGCTGTAGCAATTATGGATATGATTATGCTTTAGAATACCAAGTTGAGAATTTCTTTAAATAGAAATGGAGTATTTGTGGAGCCGTTTTTAAATATACCATCTAACATGTTAAACAGGATCTTAGCTAATATATGTATACAAATTAAGATTATGGACCAAATGGATATGGCTTGTATCTCTGGAAAATGAGATTGCTAATGTTTATTTTTTTCTTTATACCTTTCTGTATCAAGTAAATCTTTTATAACTAGTATTTATTGATTTTTAATCACAAACACAATAAACCTTTTTCCTTTTGAAAATAAATTGTGTATTAATTTCTCTAACAATGTAAAGAATGAAATAGTAACTATTTTCATCCTCCATATAAGTTGAGGAATGTATTACACTTTCAATTCCTTCTCCTATCTCATCCCACTTTTGAGTTTTGTCAAAAGAATCTGGGATTTTTAGATCCAGAATATTATTACTAATGTTTTTTAGCATCCTGTATCATATCTTTTAAGGTATATATTTTTTACTTTTGAACAGTTTTATGGCAATATTAACAACAATTAGGTAATACATTATGTTTCATTTCAGGATCTATTGCTATGTAACAAACTACTCCAAAAGTTAGTGTCTTAAAAAACAGCAATTTGTTATTACCTCTCAGAGTTTTCTGGGCTGATGGGGCTTATTTGGGTGGTTCTCGCTTGAGGTCTCTCATGTGTTTACAGTTAGATAGAGGCTGAAATTGGAGTCATTTGAAGGCTCAAGTGGGCTAGATGTCTGGGGCGCTTCATGGCCCTCTATGCGGCCCCTCTCTCTAGCAGAACTGCTGGTCCTTCCTACAGGGAGCTCCGAGAGGAAGGAAGCAGAAGCTGCCAGGTCAGTTAAGGGCTTTGTCTGGACTGAGCATAGTGTCCTGTTCATAGCGTTCTACTGGCCACAACAGTCACAGGTCTAACCCAGAGGCATGATTGTGGAGAAATAGATTCTACCTCATTGCTGGGGAGCAGCAAGGCCACATCACTGAAGAGTTCGTGGGAAGGGAGATAATGTTGCAGCTGTCTTTCAAAACTTATCACAGTTGTTCATTTATTCTTTTGTTATGCTTTTTCCATCCTTAAAATACTTTGATTCAAGTCTCGGTTGGAATACTTCTTAGCGTAATTATTTCACAGAACTGATATACTTCCTGAATCTTTATAAAACTTTTTGTCCTTAGATGTGAATGAATTCAGAATCCTTGGATCACAGTCTTTGTCTTTAAAAGCATCCAAAGCATGTAGTGTTGTAGAGGAGATGTCTGTTTCTAAACATTTTTCTCGTCGTGCATTTTCTCTTCTCTTCTCACCTCCCATTCCCTGTCTGGTCTGGGTATATGTAGTTTTCTTTTCCTAAAGACCTCAAATTCATTGATTTTATCAGTAAACATCTAGGTTTATTTCTTTCTACGTAAATTTGACCTGTCATTCATTAATCCATTTGGGCTGAAGAAGCAAACCTTCTCTTAAGGAAAAGTTGTTCCATAATTTCTAATTTCTATGATAAAGTAATGATTTACTTTATATGTTCTACTTCTACACAGAGTTCCTATTATAAGCAAATTTTACTTTGTGGATTTGTTCTCCATATCTCTTATTTTTGCATCTTTAAAAAAACAAATTTACAGATTCAATTTTCTATAGTAACCTCATATAAAAATTGATATCCTGTGGTAATAATAATTTTGAATAAAACAATATTTATATACTTTAGGTTATTCCTTTTTCATAGATACAGTGTATTTTCAACTCTTGCTTGGAATACAGGTAAAACATTTGTAATGCTGTCTCCCATTTCTTTCAGAAAAGTCTGTTTAGAGGGAAATGTTTACCTAGTGCTTCAGACCCCTAACCCTCTTTCAAACTACTAAATTATGTCTTAAGTTGAGTGATCTTTCTCTTTTTTGCAAATTCCCACACTGGGGATGCAGGGGTTGATGTTTCCCCACCATTTGGAGTTATGAATTTTGTAGATTATGTGGATTGCCATTCAAATCCTTTAGATGCTAACAAAAGAATAAAACACTTGTTTGTTGTCGTTACCAGTTCAGAGGCTGGTGGGTGGAGGAAAGGAGGTTTGGCGCCTTGTGCCTTTCAGGTTTCAATTGTAATGCCACCTCTTCAGAGAGACCATCATTGACCCTTTTATCAAAAATGATCCATCGCAATTTTTCTCCCTCTCAAGGGTTGGCAAACTACAGTCCACAGGCTAACCCTGGCACACTGCCTGGTTTTGTAAATGACATTTTATTGGAACACAGTCACACCCATTCATGTATATTTCACCTGTAGCTCCTTTTGTGCTGCGACAGCAGAGTTGAGTCATTGCAACAGAGGCCATTTGGTCTGCAAAGCCTAAAACATTTACTGTATGGCCCTTCAACAGAAAAAATTCTCTTACACCTGCTCTATCTCATCATCCTGTTTGTCGCCTTTATGCTGTGTATCACACTTGTAATTGTCTTATGTATTTCTTCGGTTATTTATTATCCATCCCCACAAGGATGAAAGCTTCGTGAGGTCAGATACTTAGTCTGCCTCTTCATCTATCTCTGTATCTCCCATCCTGGCACAGTGTTTGAAATGTGATATTTGCTGAATACATAAATGAAATAGATTTTTAAAATGTTATATTGATCTACTCATTTCACTGGGAATTTGGGAGCAGGATGGGGGGAATTAAATGTATCTTGGCTCAGTTAACATATTAAATTGGAAATAGGTAACAGGAATATTTAGGGTGTGAAACAAAGAAAATTTAGAAGGGAAGGTTCAGATAGAGGAGGCTAAGAGCTATGAAGAAACCCATAGACAGTGGTGCCCAAAAGTCAAGAGCAGGAGGATTTCAATGGCAGGGAGTAAAAAATTTTGCCAAATGCTATAGCGAGACATCAAATTTAAAAAGTCTTAAAAATTGCCCTCTGGATTACAAAGAGCCCATTATGGCATTGTTTCAGTGCAGTGGCTGGGAGCTGTATTAATTTGCTAGGGCTGCCATCACAAAGTACCACAAACTCAGTGACTTAAAATAAGAGAACTTTATTCTCTCACTGTAAAGAATAAATCAGAAGTCTAGAAGCTAGAGGTCTGAAATCAGAGTGTCAGCAGGGCCATGCAGACGGGAGCGGAGGATCCTTCCTCGCCTTTTCCTAGCTGTTGGTGGTTGCCAGCAATCCTTGGTGTTACTTGGCTTGTTGATATATCACTCCAATCCCTGCTTCCATTCTCACATGGTGTTCTTTAGGTGTGCCTCAGTGTTGCTATGCTTCCATATGGCCTTCTTATAAGGACACCAGTTATTGGATTTAGGGCCCACTCTAATCCAGTATGACCACATCTTAACTTAATCTCATCTGCAAAAATCCTATGTCCAAATGAGGTCATATTTACAGGTACTGGGGGGTTAGGATTTCAACATATCTTCTTTAGGGGTCACAATTAACCCACAATGGGGGCCAAAGTCAGGTTGCAGGGGGCTGAGAAGTGAATGCTGCAAGTAAGTAAAGACAATAAAATCTTCAAAAATCTTGGTAGTGAAGAGAAGGAGAGAAGTAGAGCGGTAGTTAGAGAGAGAGACAGGGTTTAGAGAGATGTGTGAAGGGCTAAGAGGAAGATGCACTAGAGGGAAAATGAAAAGATACAGGAGAGAGAAAACATGAATATACTGAAGAACACGAGAAGGCAGGAGAGGACTGTGGTTGACACTGTTACTTCTCCCTCAGTATCCATTCTTCCTCTCTCTGCTTCCCTTGATTTTTAGCTATGTTCATTTAATTGTTCATATTAAGAATAAATTTCCTAGCTTCTTTTGTAGCTATGTGGGCCTTATGATTAAGTTCTGGCCAACAAGAGGGAAGCCGATGCATTGTTTGTTGACTGGAATGCATATACATTGGCTGGAGCTCAGTAGTTATCTTGGACCATGAAGTGGAAGCCGTGTGTTGAGAATAATGGAGACACATGTCAAAAGGAGCCATATCTCTGATGATTGTGGAGATACTATATTAGCCCTGATTTGTTTATGTAAGGTCTTAATTTTTACAGAAGGGAAATACATTTTGTGTATTCCCTTCCCTCGTAGTTGAACTTAATTGTGCTTGAACATAGATCTAGAGCATTGTGTGAAGATTAGTCTCAGTTCAAGCAGAAGATAACCTAATTCACTGAAATGGGAGGGAAGGATGGAATAATGGTTGTGAATATAGATGCACTGCTAAGTAGATGGTAGGAAGTTTAGGAGTTCCTATCTTAAGGCACTGATTTTCTCTGTAAGTTAAATGTAGAAATTAGTTGTTGAGAACAGCAGAAGAGAGATTTTAGTAGAGCAGGTTTGAGTTTTAAGGTAGATAGTGAAGATTTAACAAAAAGTTGTGAGGCATGAGAGAGAGCTAATAAGTAAGGGTTTGGGAGTGGCACTGAGATTAGAGACTACATAATTATAATAGTCAAGTGAATTCCTCTTGTAGTGTTCTGTGGAATGGAAGAAGTTTCGCAGTAAAGGATCAATGGCTAGAACTTATGCTTTATGGGAATAAATAAGGGACCAGGGGACTTAGCTACTGTCAATTCGACATTTTCTATATGGTAGGTGGACTACACAAACATGCCCAAATGCAACAATTCAGACTTCACTCCAACTGTGAAAGGAACCAGCTTGGAAGATTTGGCCCTTGAAGAAAGCTCCTGAACACAACGGCAGAGTGTGTGGGGAAATGGGTGGTTACCACTTCTGAACATGTTGAGAAGTGAAGAAATGACCTAACATTTCATAGTTTATACCATTATTACCATCTTTAAGACAAAGGGAAATAAATCTAACAGGGCAGGTAACTCACTGCTGCTCCATGCTTAATTCTATTCAGCGTTATTAGGACTTTTGTATAAGTAACACAACGTATGGAGAATGCAGCAAGCCCTACTTCAAACTTTTTTTTTAATGTAAAGAAGTCTTTTAAAAAAATGTATTTTTTTTTGTCTGCGCTGGGTCTTCATTGCTGCTCACGGGCTTTCTCTAGTTGCAGCGAGTGGGGGCTACTCTTTGTTGTGCTGCATGGGCTTTTCATTGCGGTGGCTTCTCTTGCTGCGGAGCACGGGCTCTAGGCACGCGGGCTTCAGTAGTTGTGGCACATGGGCTCAGTAGTTGTGACTCGCGGGCTGTAGAGCACAGGCTCGGTAGTTGTGGCACACGGGCTTAGTTGCTCCGCGGCATGTGGGATCTTTCCGGACCAGGGCTCGAACCCGTGTTCCCTGCAATGGCAGGCAGATTCTTAACCACTGCGCCACCAGGGAAGCCCTGTAAAGAATTCTTTATTGGACTAATATTTTGTTTCGGTTTTATCACTGTGGTGAAAAAAGTATTATCATTTAGAGACAAAAGGAAGCATCTGAACAAAAAGTGATAAAATCATGATGAAATTTGTGTTACAGATTTAGTACCTGGCAGTTTTCAAGATATATTCCAAATATATGTTCCCTCATTTAATCTATAAGCATCACTGTAAGGCAGGTTTTATTATGACTACTTAGTTTACAAATAAGGACACTGAGACTCAGAGGTTAATGATTTTTCCAGATCATATAACAAGCAAATACTAGAATCCAGTTTTGCCTCCAAAGTCCAATGGGTGCATTTTACCATGTTCATCCTCAATATGATGATTACTCACAATAAGCAATTAGTCTGGACAGCTCCACCATGAAGTAGGCAAGGTTTTCATTTTCCATGAAGGTTCTCCAAAAGTCTGAGGCTTTTTCAAATTATTATTTAAAACTTCAATTTGTGGTTTGTGGTTGTTAGTTCAAGGCAATATATCCACCTAAAATGGAACCTCTCTTCTCTTGAATTTGCTCTATTTTCTAAAGCCTATAAATCTTAAACTCTTGAAGATTGTACTTTGAGGCACTGTTGAATGAATAAAATATATCACATTCATGTTGGCCTCTAGAGGTCACAAATGCAACAGAATCTTGTTTCTCTTCTCTTCAAGAGTGATTTTGACAGCCCACAAACCACAATGGTTTTGATGCATGTGTGTGGTCACTGTAATTCTTGTGATTCTAATGATTGCATTACAAGGATAAGTTTGCTTACAAATATGTTCAGAACCTTACTTTTAAGACCAGCATTTTCTAAATATTAATAGCCTTGGAGAATAGGAGAAAGCAATAGAAAGATGTCTTCGGCATCTCTGCAAATGTTTTTTAAAAATGCAGAAAGTAAGGATATATTATTCTGAGGAAGACCAGCTGGAATTGTTTGCTATCACTTTTGTGTACCAATGACAAATAAAAAACATTTATTTTATATATTCAATAAAAGTATTTGAAAAATACTTTATATATTTGTGTATAAAAATAAATGGAAAAGTACTGTTAGTGTGCTATTTACATAAAGTAGTTAAAACATAATTTAAGTTGGTTAAAATATTATGAAAACATTTGAAGAAGCAATAAATTTGGTGGTCAGTAGAGCTCTGAATTTTTTAATATGTTAATTTTGTGGTGTTTTCTAATAAAAATCTCTACCACTTATTGGTCATTTACAACCCATGAGGCATCACCTAAATGTTCTTTAAACATATTATTCCATTTATTTTCACAACAACCCTATGCAGACCTTTTGCTAAATTTAAAAACTGAGGCTTTTTATTTGCTTGTTTTTTCTTAGGAAGTGTTTCCAACAAAGAGCTGGAAAGACCCATTTATATTAATCTGGAGAAAATAAGCATAGGTATTTCAAATTTTAAGTAACTATTTTAAATGAAAATATCGGTCAAACAAGTACATAGATTCATTTAATTGAGAGACAATTAAAAAAAAGAATTCCAGGTCAATATAGGCAGTTAATAAAACATGACTATTATTGCTATATCACTATCCTAATTTTTGCTTACTTTATGTTCCCTAGAGATTACTTCATAAAGCCACTTCTCAATATTTTGCAAGCTATGAATTGCAATAATGCATACTAAGTATTTAGTAGTACTACTGAAGTGGAGCAGGACCCTATGTTCCTTGCCCCCCATGTCCTCAGTCTGCCTTTTTTCTGCGGAAAAACTTTAGCCAAAGAATAAGTTTAATCAGAGAAGTGAGAAAATGCAGAAGCAAAGAAAAGCAGTCAAACAGGACAAAACAATAATAGTTTAGTCAGTAAGCATAGTCAAGGACCTTTAGTTCCTTCTCAAGGGCTGTAGATAATATTCTGAGCCATATCCTATGAGCTGTCTTATAGATACTGAAATCCCCACCAGGTGGAAGAAGTTAACTACGTGATGACCAGACTGTCATAAGATGCCACAATTCTGAGAATTGGCCTCAAGGAAATGGGAAAAAACCGACCCGGAGCTGAAGATTAACTGTACTTAAAATAATCAAGATGACGCTGGTCAGACCACCGATGACCAATTTCAAGATGACTGTCAGAGCCGACTATCGTTTCTGCATGTAGCCCCTCCCTCCACCTATAACAGCTCTTGCCCACTGACTGTCAGTGGGGGGGAGTCGGCCTCTGGACAGAAGTCCCCCCTCCGCCCCGCACTGGTTGCTGGCATCCAAAATAAAGCAAACTTTCCTTTCCACTAACCTTGCCGCTTTATTGGCTTTTGAGCGGCGAGCCGCCGGACCCCACTTTTGGTTACAATACCAACCCAGGAACCAATGTTGAAAATTACTCAATATGTCATTTTTATAGAAGAAATGTTAAGACCCAGTGAAATGTACAGATATCATCAAGGGAATTGTCCTCTCCCATCTGAGCTTGCTTCTTCACAGTGTGGAAAGAACATGCCTGGGCTTTGGAGTTAGAGCTGGGTTTAAATTCTGACTCCTTTATCGTGGGCAAGTTATTTATCCACTCTGAGCCAGATTTCTCTCTGTGAAAGGTGATAATTATATATTCTTAGCATGAAGCTGCCAGCATGGTGACTGCCCAGCCTTCCTCTCCTTCTCTTTACCTTCCTCTGACAGGCAGTCATTAACTCCTTAGCGCTACAGGAAAGAAGGAAGGAAACAGCTGTGAGGTGGAGTCTTCCCTGCTCTCCATTATCTTCCACACTTCCTCCCCAGCAGAGTTCTATTAACTCTCAGCAGTCACTCTTTTTTAATTAGATGATTGGAAAAGGAAAGGGATCATGGAGACTACTGGCTGGCATCTGGATTAGTTGGCAAGGGCAGTTTGGATGCACAAACAACGTGAAGAAAGGGTTTTGTACCTACGCCCCAGGGGTCTCAGAGCAAATCTTCAAATACAAGAGATGGTAAAAGAGAAATACTATTTGTAAAGTGGACAGACAATACAGCAGAAGAGTTGTGAGAACGGGTTCCAAAGCCAGACCGCCGGGTTTTAAATTCCACCTCTGCCACTTGCCCGCTGTGGAACCCTTTGCAAATTACTTAACCTTTCTGTGCCTCAGTTTCTTCATCTTTTTTTTTTTTTTTTGCGGTACGTGGGCCTCTCACTGTTGTGGTCCCTCCCGTTGCGGAGCACAGGCTCCGGACGCGCAGGCTCAGTGGCCATGGCTCACGGGCCCAGCCTCTCCGTGGCACGCGGGATCCTCCCAGACCGGGGCACAAACCGGCGTCCCCTGCATCGGCAGGCGGACTCTCAACCACCGCGCCACCAGGGAAGCCCAGTTTCTTCATCTTTAACATGGTGATTATTAGAGTCCTCGCCTCAGGGGCTGTTGTGAAGTTTCCATGAGTTAATATGTGTGAAGCGTTAGAACAGTGCCCAACATTGTAAGCTCCACATGGGTGTTTATTGCTGTTATGAATGATTACAAAATAAACCAATGCAAACGTGACTGCCTAAGTTAAGAAAAGTTTAAATTATGCTCTTTAAAAAAAATGTCATTAATATAGGCTACTTCCTTCCCCACCTTGAATTTTGATGCTGGTATATGGGTTTGAATAACTGAAAACAATGCACAGTTGAAGTCAGAGTGTAAATTCCAGGAGATGAAATAGAGCAGAGCCACTGCATTACAGTTTTCGTACCAAACCTAAAATGAATCCAGGTTTGCTTTAAGCTGGCACCTTTGTTTTGTTTGGTTTGGTTTTAAAGAGTAGGTTGTTCCTAAAAGGCAGTATGGCTTTTGGTAAGTGTTTCAAAGTCTCTGATGAAGGTTCAGTGTTTGAACTAAGACCAGGCCAGGTGATTTTGTTATAAAAAAAAAATTGTGTTGGGGCTTCCCTGGTGGTGCAGTGGTTGCGAGTCCGGCCGATGCAGGGGACATGGGTTCGTGACCTCGTCCGGGAGGATCCCACGTGCTGCGGAGTGGCTCGGCCCGTGAGCCATGGCCACTGAGCCTGCGCTTCCAGAGCCTGTGCTCTGCAAGGGGAGAGGCCGCAGCAGTGAGAGACCCGTGTACCGCAAAAAAAAAAAAAAAAAATTGTGTTGATTTGCAAAATGCAGTTAAGACCTCTGAAAAAAGAGGACTAAATCGTGCCAACTCTAGTATTATAAAGACACAATGATATTATCTACCTTTGTTTGTCTTTTCTTTTTCCCTTTTCTTTCTTTTCTTTTTTTCCCCTGCACACTAATTTAAGAAAACTCAAAAAATAGAGTAAGACCTGAATTTAGACTGCATTTAATTGCTTGTGCATGGATAACTCCCCTCACATCCGGATGAATTTTTACATAGATATCTATAGTTATTTCAAACTCAACACACTCTAATGAAACTTATATTCTCTTTTAAAAGTCTATCATTTGTGGGGCTCCTCTAGTTCCATTAAGAGCACCGTCACCCACCCAGTTTTCCGTCTTGATACCTTTGAGTCATCATTTTGATCATAGGATCTTGTTAAATCTACATCTGGAATAACTGTGAAGTCTGCCTTTTTCTTTCCCAGGGCCAGCCTCACCCTCTGCCCCTCTTTGTCCCACAGCTTTTGCTCGTCCATGTTGGATAGTCTAAGTAATTTCCTGGTTTTGGGTCTCAAATCTAAAAATTTGCAACAGGTTTTTAAAAATATATTGTTTTAGTTACTCCCTAGAATCTCAGTTTGATTACAGTATTCAGCTTCTCTCTTTAGCCATCCTGGAGATCTTCTCTTGTCTTTGTTTCCTGAGTATTGTGTGTCCTAGAGCATGGTAGATGTTCCATGAATGTTTGTTGAATGAATGAATAAGCCCCCCAAAGAGTGTCAATTTATTCATGTGCCAAAATGGTTTCACACAAGGAGGTGTCAACTATGAAGTAGTTCTAAGAAAAAAAATGTAAACATAATTTATTTGAATTGATGGCTTGAAGAGATTCTAGTTTCAAAAGCATACACATTTTGGTAGGAAATCTAAGATTTGAAGAGAAGTATTTGTGAAAACCAAGTTTATTTAACACTCAGAGAGAATCATAGATGAGATCCGCAATCAGATATTTTTTAAATGTGGTAGGAAAAAAAAACCCAATTCCCCTCCCCATCCACAAATGAAATCTATGTCAGGAATGGCCAGGTGTCTGCCAGAGATTTGTGCTCCACCCTCTCTAGTGTTGAGTTGTTGCTGGGAAGCAGCTGCCTAGCCAGCCGTCCAGGTGTCAGTGGGGCTATGTCATCGTTCCCACCAGTGGGTAGTAGGGAAGGTGAGTTATTTCACTTCTGGACTAAGGAGGTTAAGAAGTGGCATACCTTCTTTATTCTATCTTTCCCCATCCACCAGCTAGTATCAGAGGACTACAAGACTTCCAGAAAGTGACAGAGAAACAAGGTGGAAAGAGCCTGTATCTCTGCATCGTTGTTGTTGTGATTTTTAAGAATTAACCTTTGTTACATAGAGTCTGGGGTGTTGGATGGTGAGCTCTGATTCAACAAAAGGCCACAGGGGAATTGAAATAGAGAAGCTTGTTACTCAGAGGTCCTGGAGGAGGTACATGGTATGCCTCAAGGACCTTGTGGGGAGGCCAAGAAAGAGTACAGGAAGAGAGACAGCAGAACTTGGGGCTCATGCCTTTATTAGGGTCTCTGGGTAGAGTAGTTTGGGATTCCTTGGCTAAGACCAGATTGGTCAGTTCAAACCAAGAGTTTGAATGCTTATCACAAGTTGGTTGGGGGAGCATATCAGGAACTTACATCTACTTGCAACTCTATGGGCTGTTATCTAATGCATGTGCTTGAGGGAGGGGCTAGTGGCAGTTTAAGGCCCCCCACAGGCTACTTAGCCACACAAAACGTATGCCAATGCAGCGATATTATATAATCATCAAATGGAGGGAAGCCACCTTCAAACAAGGAACATGCACAATAGACTCTTACATGAATACGAAATAGACTTTTATTGGGTTAGGCCAGCAGAATTTTGGGGTATATTCGTTATAGTATTGCTGGTATTTGTGTGTATTATATATGCTAGTATTCCTCTAACTAATACACTGTCTGATTCCCATGTGTTCATATACTGACTCTATAATAATATTGCATGTCCTTCGCAGGCTGGCAATGTGTCTCATAAATTTTTGTACCTACCATAACACTTAATCTAGGGCTGATCACATTCTTTTCAATTCATAAGCGTATATGTTTATAAAACTGTGTATATCAGATAAGATGATTGAACGTTGTTTTGAGGGAAACCATCTTCTACGAAATATCTCTTGCTGTCTTCTTAATACATAGGGCAGTCATTTGAATGGTAAAGTCATTAAACTTGGTTGCTAGTTTTTTTTTTTTAATAACTTGAAATTTATTGAAGAATTTTCAGCTCGAGGTTGACTTTACAGAGCATTTCCTGACAACCTTACCTCATATGCCCCGAGGTAGAAATAATTAATCCCTCTTTTAAACTTGTAAAGACATTTCTATAGTAACTACAACCCTGTATTGCTTAGTTGCTTGTGTATCTGTCTGTCTCTACTATAAGCTCTTTGAAATCAGGCACCATGTCATATGCATCTTTTTATCTCAATAGGCTAGAAATTCACTAATGACAAGACTTGGCCTGTGGTGCTTACTGTCTTTTACTTACTAGTTAGTAAGGAATAGATGTTTCAATTTTTACTTTCTGTATTACTTTCTCTTCCTAAACTAAGATCACTGAAGAAAATTGTGATTTGTTATCAAGAGCAGAAATATCTGAAATGAGATCAAGATAATAAAATAATAAAAATTTAAAATATATCAAAAGTCTTACCCATATGCAAACCTGAAAATGTGAGAATGTTTTAAGATAAAGCAGACTATTTCTAGAGATGAACTCATAAATGAGAGATGAACAAGACAATCACATATTTGAAAAACATGGTACTACACTATGTGTTAAATCTCAGCATTTTAATTTATTAACTTTTTTAGTATTTTTAGAGAGGCAAAATTATAAAATAGAGGATGGCTATATTGTGAGTCTTGATTCTAAAGTGGACTGGCTATATATTATTGGATAAATCAGTCACTTAACCTTTCTGGGCATGAATCAATTTCTTACCTGTGAGATGGGATTGTTAGACTGTGCATTCTAATTTTATGGTTTCAAAACTCATTATGAATGCAGGATGATTAAAAAATATGATATTCATTTAAAATGTTTTGTCTAGTATTTATTCTACTCATATATATTATCTTCAAAAAGTTGCATTTTAAACATTTGCAATCACTTTAATCTTGTGGCTTAGTTTCTTTTCTTGTTTATCAATTACTAACCTTTTAAATAATGTAATTTTTTAGTTATTTTGATTTGATTTAAAAATACATAAAAGTATAAAGAAAAAAGTATAAATCACTTAGAGTGTTTTCACCAAAAGGAAGAAAGCACTTCATATTTTGTTATAGGTCTTTTCAGTATTTTTATTGTACATATTTTAAAAATTAGAATTGTGTTCTATATAAACATTTTCTCTTTCTCTTTCTTTCTTTTTGATTGTAACATTATCTTTAAAGCATTTTCACTTGTCACTGATTTGATTTTTTTTGGTATGGAAGATCCAGAATTTATTTAACCATTTCCCTGAATTTACTGTTTAATTATTTAGTCATTTTCACATTTTTAGTTTAAAAAAAGCTACTCTAAACATATTTCATTCACATCAAGCCCTGTTTATCAAAGCTGATTTTGAAATATAGTAAAGTGTACTTCAAATAGAAAAGACTAAAATTCTATATTCTTAAGTTAGTTTTCTATGCACAAGAAGTCAGCCATCTATTAACTTACATTTTACTTTTAACTAAGAATTCCTTGATTACTAGTAAAGAAAAAAAACCTGGAAAAACCAAATAGCATGAGAATACATTTTATGGATCAGGAAGTGGGTTTTTTTTTTTTTTTTTTGCGGTACGCGGGCCTCTCACTGTTGTGGCCTCTCCCATTGCGGAGCCAGGCTCCGGACGCGCAGGCTCAGCGGCCATGGCTCACGCGCCCAGCCGCTCCGCGGCATGTGGGATCTTCCGGGACCGGGGCACGAACCCGTGTCCCCTGCATCGGCAGGCGGACTCTCAACCACTGTGCCACCATGGAAGCCCAGGAAGTGTTTTGATAAACCTTAAATAAGTGATTAGCATGGTTTATGTTTTACTCTTTTAAGAAATTATTAATTCAAGTGACACAGAGTCAAACTTATAAATCACAATAAACCCATTTATATAATTTTCTTTCAATAGTATTTAGGCCTTGTATTTAATCACTATTATGTTTATATTTCTTAATGATGGATAATGATGGATAGAGTCATTTGTAAAAAGTTGCTTTGTGTTCATAATATTTTCTGCAAATGAAGATTTCACTATTTGTATTAAAACACTACACATTTCCAAATATTGTTCTGAAAAAAAAGTGCATCCTGATGAAAAATTTCTACTACCACATTATTTAAAGAGGCTGAACACTCCAGAGAGCTAAGGGCATGGTGCAATGGAAGGGCACAGATCCAGAAAATCTATCTTTTTATCTTGGCTTTGTAACTCTTTAGTTATTTGATTATAAGTGAGCAAACCTCCGTGTGCTTCCACATAGAGTAAATGAAAGGATTTGAGAGCATAATCACTCAATTCCCTTTCAGCTCTAAAATTCTGTACACCTCTGATTCTCCTTTCCTAAGGTGAGGAAACAGATTGTATCAGAAAAATCTGATTCTGATCTATGATACTTTGATTGCAGAAATGGCCCCAATTTTCCACTCCTCCCTGATTTGTACCCATTGCCATGTGACTTTGAATTTCTTCCTGTTAGAAGGTAGAGTCTATTTCTCTACTCCTAGAATCTGAGTTGGCCTTTGACTTGCTCTGGCTGGTAGAATGTGCAGAGGTGAAGCTGTGCCCAGTTCTGAGCCAGGCCTTAATAGCCCTTGTGAACTTTCACGCTCCCTGGCTGAAACTTGCCACCGTCTTGAGAATGAGCCTGTTGGAGGATGAGAGATTATGCTGGGCAGTGCTGAGTCAGCCCAGTTGTCACAGCCAAAACTTTAAACCCAACCAAGACAGCTGGTACCTGACTACAAAAGCATGAGTGAGTCTAGCTGGGACCAGAAGAACCATTCAATCACCAGCAGAATCTAGAACTAAATAATTGCTTATTATTTAAAGCCATTGAATTATGTAGTTGTTTGTTATGTTTTGCAGCATCCTTGTGGCAAACGGATAGCTGGTACATAATCCTTTAGAGCATTGTACATACTTTGTTTGGCCCTTACTCTTGAGAATTCAGCTAGGGGTGTTATTTTCTTCTACCAATCCAATAGCTTACCTGAAAGTACTTGGTCCTGTGGGCATTGCACATGCAATGTATTTATGATTGATGTCATCATTTCTCCCCCTCTGCGTCACACCAGAGCTGCTCCTTATGTATTTCCCATCTTGGTAGATATAGTACCACAATTCTTCCAGGTTGCCAACTAGAAACAGTCCTGGAGACACACTTAATACTCTTTCTCTTCTCCACTGCCTCACTGCCCCTTTTACTGCTGCCTGGAGGCTCTGAAAGACAAGAGCCCATGCTAAACCTTCCATAGAGAAAAGAACTGTATCATTTTTTGACACTTGATCAAACTATCAAAGGAATATAAGATCAGCTATATACACTATGGACCCAAGTCAACAGTTTTGTTGAATCTGCCAAAAAAAAAATCTTAAAATCTCAGCAATACAGGAAAGAAAAACCAATTGTTACCACATCTAAATAATTTTCTTTGCTGAAACATCATTTCTTTGGGGAAACTTAAATACTTGCTGGGAAATATTAATGAAGGAATTCATCAATCATGGCACTGAAATCACTAAAATGCTATTTTTTTTAATGAAAGTTTTTGTTTATCTGTCCATTGCCTGGCACATATAGACACTCAGCAAATATTTGTTGTTGTTGTTTTTCTTTATTTTAATCATTGGTGCTGTGTGTCTGAATTTCACAAGTGTGATGGGTGGAATTTCACATTGTTGCATTGAATTCCATACTTAGGTTCTGTAAATATTTTCACATACTGATGTGTGTAATCAGGGCAGAAGATATTTAAACTGACACATGGTTTTTCTTCAGTCAAAACTAGAAACAGTCACTTTATTTTGTGGCTTTATGAAAAGTACACTTCTGTGTGTGAACATCAGCCTCTGTTTTCAAAGATTGGAATAGCTACAAAATGAAAGAGGGTCTGTGGTTGTTAAGACAGATGCTGGGCTTACAGTAAGAGTAAATAGGATTTTGTGGCTGGCACCTAATTTTTGGTGAAGATCAAAAGGATGAAAATAAAATCTACTCACTGCTGAGAAAAGGAATCTGGGGCCTCTTGAATCATCATTAAAGTGTTGACTAGATGCAGCAGTCTTGCTGGGAGAGTCTTCTGGTGCAGGGGTCCCCAAATCTGAAATGCCGTGAGGACCATCTGAAGAGTACCCCAATCAAAACTAACAGAGTCCTCAGCCAGACCCTTTAGTGGGGCCCAGTCCTCTGTATGCTTTAAAGACTGACCAGATAATTTCAATAACCAGGCATATATGGGCTCCAGTATAGGATAAGGTAGCTACAAACTTTTTATTTTTTTTTTAGGGCAGTGCTAGTTTTCCCAGTGATAATTTTCTGAAGCCTCTAGATACAATTTTTTTTTTTTTTTTTTTTTTTTTTTGCTGTACGCGGGCCTCTCACTGCTGTGGCCTCTCCCGTTGCGGAGCACAGGCTCCGGACACACAGGCTCCGCGGCCATGGCTCGCGGGCCCAGCCGCTCCGCGGCATGTGGGATCTTCCGGGATAGGGGCACGAACCCGTGTCCCCTGCATCGGCAGGCGGACTCTCAACCACTGCGCCACCAGGGAAGCCCCTACAATTTTTTGAAGAAAAGAAAGACATTATAGTAAGACTTTTTGAAAAAATAGATCAGAAAAAGGAATGGAAGTCAGGTATATTTTTTTCTATCCTGAATATTGAGATTTTTTTTTTGGTTGAGAAACTATATAGGCCTCTGCCAGTGGAACCTAAAAACGTTGAACTCATAGACACAGCAGAATAGTGGTTACCAGGAGCTGGGGGTAGAGGAAATGGGGAGATGTTGGTCAAATGTACAAACTTCCAGTTATAAGATGAATAAGTTCTCCAGAGATAGACTCACAGACTTAGAGAAGGAACTTATGGTTACCAGTGGAGAAGAGTGGTGGGGGGGAGGGATAGATTGGGAGTTCGGGATTCACATGTACACACTACTACAATATATTTAAAATTAAATGCCTTTCCGTGAAAAAAACAAGAATAAGCTCTGGAGCTCTAATGTACAGCATGGCGGCTATAGTAAATAATAATGTATTATATACATGAATTTTGCTGAGAGTAAGCCTTAATGGTCCTCACCACACGTAAAAATAGGGCAACTATGTGAGTTGATGGATATGTTAATTAGCTTGATAGTGGTAGTCATTTCACAGTGTATATGTATATCAAATTATCATGTTGTAGACCTTAAATATATGCAATTTTTATTTGTCAACTCTAACTCAATAGACCTGGAAGAAAAACATTTTAAAAAAAGCTAAGCGGAAAAAAAAGAAACTATACAGGTCTCTTCTTATGATGAATTTTTGTTACAAACCTTAATACTGACATTTCTTTATTTAACTAGAGGACAAATCATTTATTTTGGGTGATTATTCTTCTTCTTTCCTTTATTTTGCCACCTGAGCATCTTATGATAGGGGATATTGTGCAAATGCCTTAAAAATAGTATGCTTACCGATTCATAAGGCTTATTTGCAATGTCACCTTGTTTATTTTGCACTGAAAGTTAAAAACTCTTTTTATAGCAGTAAGCTATCAGCTGTGACAGTTGACTGCAAAAAGAGAGAGTTCCTGAAAGAGAAGGAAGATATGAAGCCTTTCTGGGCAAAGTTGGTCCGAAAACAAGTTTTAAAACTGAATAATTTCTCTAGGGACAGAGGGTTGAATTTTGTCAAAACATTGGCTGCCTTCATTACAAAAAAAAAAAATCAACTGCCAAAGTTTTAGCTAAAACCACTGAGAACTGTCAAGAATCAACCAGATGGCAGCCTACCTGCCTGATGAAGCTGAAAAATTAAAACAACATGTGAATGGGAACACACGAAAAAGAAGCAGCTCTTCAATTTGTCTGTTTCTACTTGGAGCACTTTTTTAAAAATTTATTTATTTATTTATTTATTTATTTTTTATTTTTGGCTGTGTTGGGTCTTCGTTGCTGCACGCGGGCTTTCTCTAGTTGCGGTGAGCGGGGGCTACTCTTCATTGTGGTGTGCGGGCTTCTCATTGCAGTGGCTTCTCTTATTGTGGAGCATGGGCTCTAGGCACGCAGGCTTCAGTAGTTGCGGCACGCGGACTCAGTAGTTGTGGCTCATGGGCTCTAGAGCACAGGCTCAGTAGTTGTGGCACAGAAGCTTAGTTGCTCCGCGGCATGTGGGATCTTCCCGGACCAGGGATCGAACCCGTGTCCCCTGCATTGGCAGGCGGATTCTCAACCACTGTGCCACCGGGGAAGCCCTACTTGGAGCACTTTTTAAAGGAGCAAATATATGCAAGGCCACAGACTAAGTTTTAAAGCATCTTTAAAAAAAATTAATTTATTATTTTTATTTATTTTTGGCTGCATTGGGTCTCAGTTGCTGTGCACAGGCTTTCTCTAGTTTTGGCGAGCGGGTGCTACTCTTCGTTGTGGTGCGCGGGCTTCTCATTGCATTGGCTTCTCTTGTTGCGGAGCTCGGGCTCTAGGCTCACGGGCTCAGTAGTTGTGGCGCATAGGCTTAGTTGCGGCACGTGGGATCTTCCTGGACCAGGGCTCGAACCTGTGTCCGCTGCACTGGCAGGCAGATTCTTAACCACTGTGCCACCAGGGAAGCCCTAATGCGTCTTTTAATGATGTTTTAAACCAAGAATAAATTCCCAAAAGATAATCCAGTGCATAAGTCAAGAATAAAAAGACAGATTAATCATGGGTGTGAAATAAAATGGAGTTCCAGTTATTCAGCAAATGTTTCTCTACTGACAAGTTACTTTGTTCCACACTGACAGGTGTGAAACACTACCCATTTGCTATTATGATTGATCTAGGATAGTTTCTTGGTCCTTTGAAATTTGTTCTTATTCATTTAGTTAACAGATTTGAATATCCACAGTGTGCTAGGTGCTAGGGACACAAGAAGAGATCATTTCTTGCCCTCATCAACCTTTTGGTTTAGATCATGATCATCAAACTATGGCTACATCTGGCCTGTCACCTGTTTCGGTAAATAAAGTTTTATTGAGACACAGACACATTCATTTGTTTACATATTGATCAGGACTGCTTTCACGTTACAATGGCAGAGTGAGTAGTGGTGACAGAGGGACTGTATGGTCCTTGCCTAAAATACTTACTATCTGACTTTCTCAGAAATGTTTGAACGTGTTTGCTGACCCAGGACTAGGTTCTTTCTAAAGCAGTAAATCTAGGATGGGGAAAGTAAAGACAAGACACAAAAACACTGACTTTTTAAAAATTACTGTGCCATACATATAGTACATAGGTACTAAAAAAGTTTTTAATTGGATAAGAAATATCTTTTCCTGGCTAGCTCAAATAGTTATAACAGCATGTTAACAAGTCCAAGACCATATTATTGATCCTCATAAGGGACAGTTATCTTCCCTCTAGGTATTACCATCTAGACTATGAACACAGACTTAACTATCAATGCCAGTGAACTCTGCTGCACATTAACGGTGCTGGTTATAAGGGTGAGAGATTGAAAGTGTGTGACTTAATCAATGCAAAATTTCCAACATGGCAGAACAAATAACTTAAAGCATATCCCTTTCCAGTGATGGGCTTATAGTGTCTTTGAAGGTTAAACTGAGAAAGAAATGTTGAGGAAGAGTAATGGCAGACAGAAAAGAGACTGCAACCAGTCTTAGCACTTCTAAGATAGCCTTTCTGCTCAATGGGAGTGACTGATGTCACAGTCAGATCACTATCCCCTTGGAAGATATTTTAGTTGGGAAAAATCAAGATTCCCATTTTGTAAGACAAAATTAAGGGACAGGGGCATAGTGCTGCCTCTGTATCACTAAACTGCTAGTTTAAGAATCTCCAGTATTGCCCCTGTAACCTTGAACCACATGGAGAAAGCCTGCTTCTAATTTTGGGCTGTAAAGTAGAAGGGTCACCAGGGAGGATGTGGACATTACTGAATTTCTTGTCTGCCTATGAAGGTGGAATCCATCACCAACTCCATGCTGCCATGACTGTGCATCTATTGAAGCCTGACAACCCTGCAAGGGTACAGAGGAAGCGACTAGCTTTTCACTGCATTGCTTTACTAGAGGAGGAACACTGGGCTTCTCCCAGCTCTGGGAAATTGGGGCTAAAGATATTCCTGACTTCCTTATGTCACAGATAGAGGCTAAGCTTACTGTATATGCAAAATGCCTGGGGTGGGATAGGGAGGGTGGGAGGGAGGGAGACTCAAGAGGGAAGAGATATAGGGATATATGTATATGGATAGCTGATTCACTTTGTTATAAAGCAGAAACTAACACACCATTGTAAAGCAATTATACTCCAATAAAGATGTTAAAAAAAGAAAAAGCCTAACAGTTGATTTTAAAGTGGCTTGGATAAATGACCTCAATGCAATGCTTTGGGTCGGGAGAGAAAGTGAGATAATGAACAACTCAACTTCACTGAATCATCAAAGAATGCAGGATCTCATTTTCTTCAATTAAATTAGCTTTACTTGTTCATAATTTGACTTATGATATCAAACTTGGTGAAACATATAAATTGTCTGATTTTTAGTAAATAGGGGTGACCAATTCAAGCAAATGACTTCACTTGATCCAGGAAAAATCTAGTCAATACTCAGTAGAAGCCCTAGAGAGAGAAAGGAATAACATCCCAGCAGAGTAAATTTATTTAAAAAGATCAAGCTTGGTGAATTAGGCAGACTATCTGGTTTCAGCACTTTGGCCTTTAATCTTGGCCTAGTGAATTCCTTGCTGTGTCACTTTAAGTTAGCTTCCTGCCTTTGTTTTGTCTTCAGAGGTTTTTTGTTTTGTTTTTGTTTTTAACAAAATCAAACATCCCGATTGACTAAATGTATAGCTCTCTCCATTTTCTTCTTCTACTTAAAAACAGAACTGGAATTTTGGGAAACTCAGTTACTTTCCTAGAAAGTATCTCCATAGTAAAATCAATACTGCTTAATAGGTAGTTGAAAAGTGCAAATATAAGCTGATGTATATAAGCACTGTTGAATAATAATCAATATAGAGGCTGCAAAGAACAAAGAGCTTTATTTGGGGTCTTAAGAATTGCGATTTGGGAGACACAGATTTGGATAAAACTGAAAGAGTGTTCCAGGGAAGAGAAAGAGTCAGGAGCTTATAAAGGCAAAGGCCACAAGGCTGTACTCTGACACAAGAAAGGAAATACTTCTCCTTAAGGGATAGGCTGTTATGAGTTGTTTTAGGTAAAGGGTCTGATAATAGATAGGCTGTCACAAGTTATTTTAGGGTAAGGGTCTGATAAGTATCTTGAGTTTCTGGCTGATGTTCTGGATGTGTTCGTTAGGACAATAAGAGCTCAAAAATTCAGATTCCATCCAGGCCGAGATGTGCATAAGTCACACTTCCTCTATGGCCACCAGGTTCCTTTTTAGAGAGCTCTCTTAGCAATACCAGCTCCGTTTGGATTTTCCTTTCACAATATGAAAAGGTTTTTTTTTTTTTTTTCTCCTTCCTCTTCTTATAAGCTTATTCTTTTTTTTTCTTTCTTTTTTTTTTTTTTCCATACACGGGCCTCTCACTGTTGTGGCCTCTCTCGTTGCGGAGCACAGGCTCCGGACGCGCAGGCTCAGCGGCCATGGCTCACGGGCCTAGCAGCTCTGCGGCATGTGGGATCTTCCCGGACCGGGGCACGAACCCGTGTCCCCTGCATTGGCAGGTGGACTCTCAACCACTGCACCACCAGGGAAGCCCTATAAGCTTACTCTTATTGGTGGTTCTCTCTAGTTCTTATGTCCTTCAGCTCCCTGTTCAATCTGGTTGAGCTGATAACTAGGGTGGCCCCAACTTTCCATTCCTCCTAGAATCAGGGGGAAGGATACTTTCTTTGACACTGTTTTCCTTCTTTTATAAAATTGGGATTATTATAATAACTAACTAGGTTTCTCATGAGGCTTAATAACACAATGCAGAAAAACACTTAGCAGAGTGTCTGGCACATAGTAAGTGTTAAATAGATATTAATTACTGTATTTCAAAGTCCAAAATAAAATGTGGCAAACATTTACCTACCCAAACAGTGATTGTGATTGAGGGGGTGTGTCCCTTGCTGGAAATCAGAGTTTGTGGGTTTAAGTCTCAATATGGGATTCTAAATATTTAATTCAGGAGAATCCATCCTATTTTTCTGAGCAGGAATAATTTCTATTCCTCTGAAGACCCAGATCTTTTGGGTGTGATGGGATGCTTTGTCCTGAGCATCAGGGCTGAACAAAGGGGAAGTGAAGAGCCCTCATCTTCCCAGGAAAAGAGAGTGTGGCTTAGATGTTCTAACCATTCAAGGTGGGTTTTACATTATGTCTAGGACCTGGGTAAGAGGCATGATGATAAAGACCTAGAGAGGGTAGATATCGCTTCTGGAATCTGTATGTGTATTGTGAGTCAGAATAGGTATATTGTAAAGGAGATGTGACACAGTCTGGGAAGGCAAATTATTCACTTACTGACTGTGATTTGCTTTGATGACAATGGAGTGGTTGTATGAGCAGAACCATCAGAGAGTTTTTTAGAAAAGAGTGAGATTGTTGGATTGAGGATATATGGAATGCCCACTGTGCTATGTGCTTAATGTGGGTTATCTCATGGGAACCTCACAACAACCATATGAGATGGCTATTATTACTCCCGTACACAGATGATAAAAAAGAGGCTACAAGAGGTTAATCCATTCTTCTGAGATGCATAGCGAGTAAATAACAGAGCTGTGATTAAAATTCAGTTCTCAGACTCTAAAGTTCATGTTCTTTTATTTTAACTTTTAATTATAGGTTAAAGGATGTTAAAATAGGATGTTCTTTTAAAATAGGATGTTTGGACAAAAAGACAGAAACACACACAGAGAAAATTCATATACTAAATACCTGGCATTTTGGGGTTGAGAAACAGCCTTAAAGGAAAAACCAAAAGCTCAGGGCACAAGAAATTGAAAACAGAGGCTGAGCCATGTTAACAAAAGTTGGG
Organism: Mesoplodon bidens; assembly: GCF_964165515.1. Lineage (NCBI taxonomy): Eukaryota > Metazoa > Chordata > Mammalia > Artiodactyla > Ziphiidae > Mesoplodon > Mesoplodon bidens. The sequence goes on from NC_138167.1 coordinate 29,333,468, forward strand.
ATTTGTGAATGGGAAATTGATCTGAACCACTGTGCCTTCAACCCTTCTTACTGCATCTCACACACCTCTCATTTAGAGTGATGTGGCTGGAGAAAAGGGAACCCTCTTGCACTGTTGGTGGGAATGTAAATGGATACAGCCACTATGGAGAACAGTATGGAGGTTCCTTCAAAAACTAAAAATAGAACTACCATATGACCCAGCAATCCCACTACTGGGCATATACCCTGAGAAAACCATAATTCAAAAAGATACATGCACCCCAATGTTCATTGCAGCCCTATTTACAATAGCCAGAACATGGAAGCAACCTAAGTGTCCATCGACAGATGAATGGATAAAGAAGATGTAGCACGTAGATACAATGGAATATTATTCAGCCACAAAAAGGAACAAAATTGAGTTATTTGTAGTGAGGTGGATGGACCTAGAGTCTGTCATACAGAGTGAAGTAAGTCAGAAAGAGAAAAACAAATACCGTATGCTAACGCACATATATGGAATCTAAAAAAACAGTACTGATGAAACTAAACTAGTGGTAGGGCAGGAATAAAGATGCAGATGTAGAGACTGGACTTGAGGACATGGCGGGGGGAAGGGGAAGCTGGGATGAAGTGAGCGAGTAGCACTGACGTATATACACTACCAAATGTAAAATAGATGGCTAGTGGGAAGCTGCTGCATAGCACAGTGAGATCAGCTCGATGCTTTGTGACCACCTAGAGGGGTGGGATAGGGAGGGTGGGAGGGAGACGCAAGAGGTAGGGGATATGGGGATATATGTATACCTATAGCTGATTCACTTTGTTGTACAGCAGAAACTAACACAACATTTTAAAGCAGTTATACTCCAACAAAGATATTAAAAAATAAATAAATAAAGTGATGTGGTTGGGAGACAGCTTGATGCAGTAGAAAGAGTCTAGACTTCAGTGATGGATAAACTTGGGCTGAAAGTTTTTCAATTAATTGGTGGCTCTGTGATATTAGGCAAATCACTTAACCTCTCTTAATCTGTCGAATGGGGATAATCACACATGTAGTTGAAGAGAAAAACTATGCGAATGATCTAGTATAATTATAATATTAATCATTCATGATCTCAGAAAATCCCTGCTTCTTCACGTTGAACTAATCCACCCTCTCCTCCACTTATATTACCTTTTATCCTAGGGAGATAGATAGACTCTGAGATGGAAATTTGCAGGCGGGAGATTTATTTGGGAGTGTTCGCAGGAACAGCACCTGTAAAGGGAGGAGGGAAGCTGTACTGGGCAGTGGGAGAAGTTGATCTGTGCTGCATTCGCAACAGAAATCCCAGTGGATCCCATCCGGCACTCTGAAGCTGCGACGGCACTTTATGAATGTCCTGAGTTGAGCCTTTGGATGCCTTTTCCTCCAGCCATTGAATGCAGCTGCCTCCGGGACGGGGTATGGCTTTGGGAGAGACACCTCCATTCAGGCCATTCCCTGAAAGGGACTCTGCTGTGACCTGTCAGCAGGCAACACTGCTGGTGGCTGTAGGAAGTGGGGCTCCGGCAGCACACCACAGCAGCCACTGCATCTCTGTTGTCCCAGGTTAGCTCATCATCCACTTGCATCCTTCACTCTCCCTTCACTGCTTCCTTCTCCTACCTCACTCCTTCAGTCTAGGGGACAGAGCATTCATGTTTACTATCTTTTGTGTACCTGGTACTGTGGTGGTATGTAGCACATATATAGTTATATGTGTTATGTAAGGCATATAACATATGCAAAAAAATCTTATTAAACCCTGTGAAGGAGAAAAATTTGCCACCCCAAAGTGTGTCTCTTTGGCCTGAGGTTTCAATTAAGTTGATTATTTTATTTTATTTTATTTTTGTTTTGTTTTGTTTTGTTTTTTTGCAGTACGCGGGCCTCTCACTGTCGTGGCCTCTCCCGTTGCAGAGCACAGGCTCCGGACGCACAGGCTCCGGATGCACAGGCTCAGCGGCCATGGCTCACGGGCCCAGCCGCTCCCCTGCATGTGGGATCTTCCCGGACCGGGGCACGAACCCGCGTCCCCTGCATCGGCAGGCAACTGTCAACCACTGCGCCACCAGGGAAGCCCTAAGTTGATTATTTTTAAGGAACAGAAGAGTCAGGAAGTCTTTCTTTTTACTTCCCCCTTAGTTGCCTAAGGAATTTAAATGGAGGACCATTCCAGAATGGGAGGTATCACCATAGTTCACTATAGTATGAACTAGGTATAGTAGACAAGGAGGAGTCTAGCAAAGTCTGCTTGTTAAAATTCCTCTCTGTGTCCCACTGTCTCTGCAGGGCTCAGCAAAGATTTATTTACCAAACATTTGCTTTTCTATCTTCATGTCACTTGCTTTCCTCCTCTTCGAAGTTCCAAATCACTACTCCCAACATCTCTGTTGTCTTTAGCTGAAGGTGATATTTAAGGTGAAGGTTTCAGCCATTTTGGTGAGTTATTCAGTTTTCCTGGGTCTCTTCCATGTATATGTGTTATTAAATTTTCGTTTAATTTTCTCCTGTTAATCTGTCTCATGTCAATTTAATTCTTAGACCAGCCAGGAGAACCTAGAAGGGTAGAGGAAAATTTCCTCCTCCCCGACTCTCCTCAAAACAGTTCTAAGAAGTAGGAAGAAACTGGTTTATAGAGTAACTTGCTAAAGGTAGCAAGAGCCAGGGCCATGTTTCAAATGCCAAGCAGTTTATGGCCAAAGGCCATGGCCCTCCCCCAACATTGCTACATCTCTTCTTTGCCCCCATCATCTTCATTCCATTTACAGTTTCCAATATGACTATTTCTAGTGTTCCCGCTGCAGATATCTCTAAAATACACCCTACCACATAGCTTTTTGAAAATGTGTTTATTTTATTTAAAAATACCTACATCATCCCTTTTAATACACTGTATTTAATTTACAGGGAGTTATACAAGTTAAAGTCTGGTAATCATCAAGGATCTATAAATATTAAGGTGAAGACAAAATAATTTCATTATGTTTGTTGGAAGCTCACTAATTTAATTTAAAATTTTTTCATCAAAAATCCTTACAGTATGATAAAAATATATCTTTAGGTTGGGATCAGTTTTTTTGACCTCACATACTGAGTCATTAAATTCTGTCTTCCCTTAACTTTCAGTAATGGAGTTAAGAGAATCACCTTGGAGAATCACCTCTTGAAAGTAATAACAATCAAAGAAGTTCATCTGACTATAATAAATTGTGAAGTTTTTCAAAAAATGAGGATAGTAAACTAATGTCAGCTTAGTAACAGATAAAAGGTAATTTCCTCTCCTTGATTTTTTTTCCCTGTGAATTTTCATAGTACTTCCTAACCCCAAACAGATCATCGTTGTTGTTTTAAAGAGGTGTCCAAGGGAGAAAAATGTTTCTTGGTCAAATTCTTTCCTTTCGTAACTGTTGACAGTTTAATAAATCTTATAACAATTTCCGGTTCTATCCTTTCCTCCAAAGAAATCTTTAAAATATCTTTGAAAAACTTTTGTGTGTTAGTCCCACACATTATCTCTAAAATATATAGCTGTGAATCAAACTTTCAAATCAGTGCCTTCTTTTCCCTACTGTAAATGGTAACATAATTCTTTAGTATTCTTTGGACACTAAATTTCCAAGTCCCAGACGCTACTGGTTTTTTATACCCACCTATCAAATCAACAAATCCTGCTTATTACAGAGATGCCTCTAGAGAATGCTGAAAAACATCTTATTGCTTCTTTGCTCCATGGAAGGAGCTACCTTCTATTTTGTGCAGTTCCCTACAAAGAGTAGATTTAAGAAACAAAACTCACCTGTCAAAGTCAAAATCATGGTGCTTACCAGGGAAATGTGGCAAAGTCCATGGCCAACATGCCTCTTTTTCTTCCATTCTAGGAGCAATGGCAGAAGTGAATTTTAGTTTCTGACCTAATAGTTCATTTGGTTTTTCAGGTAGTTCACTTTTTAAACAAAAAATTTTTATTTTATATTGGAGTATAGTTGATTTGCAATGTTGTGTCAGTTTCAGGTGTACAGCAAAGTGATTAAGTTATACATATATCTATTCTTTTTTTTTTTTTTTTGCGGTACGCGGGCCTCTCACTGCTGTGGCCTCTCCCGTTGCAGAGCACAGGCTCCGGACGCGCAGGCTCAGTGGTCATGGCTCACAGGCCCAGCCGCTCCGCGGCATGTGGGATCTTCCCGGACTGGGGCACGAACCCGTGTCCCCTGCATCGGCAGGCGGACTCTCAACCACTGTGCCACCAGGGAAGCCCCCATATATCTATTCTTTTTCAGGTTCTTTTCCATATAGGTTATTACAGAGTATTAAATAGAGTTCCCTGTGCTATACAGTAGGTCCTTGTTGATTATCTATTTTATATACAGTAGGATGTATATGTTAATCCCAACCTCCTAATTTATCCCTACTCCCTTCCCCTTTGTTCTTTTTCTTTTTAAACATCTTTACTGGAGTATAATTGCTTTACAATGGTGTGTTAGTTTCTGCTGTATAACAAAGTGAATCAGCTATACATATACCTATATCCCCATATCTCCTCCCTCTTGCGTCTCCCTCCCACCCTCCCTATCCCACCCCTCTAGGTCCTCATACTTGCAGCTAGACTCCGGGGAAGTCTGTCCCCAGGAGCCTTCTCTGCTAGAGTTTCCTAAACGTTTACTTCATGCAGACTGGCCGCCCAGTATTATAGCAATATAACTTTTGGAAGGCTCTCTGTTTCTTTCATGCCATGTCCTTCTCCATTATTTTGTTTCATTTAAAACCAATAGTACTTTTTTTTCCTTAAGTACCCTACTGGTTAAACATTTTCCATCAGCATCTCAAAAAAGAGAAAGTGTTTTTGAGTTTTGACCACCCCGATTAGTAAAAACATTGAAGCACAAAATGATTTAAAGTTTGTATGCTTTAAAGATCAAGTAATTAAAAAATACTCTTTGTTCTTAGTTTATGTGTAGGAAAATGTTGAGGTTAATTCACTGACCGTGTGGGATAATTTGACTCTCAATCAGTAAATTTAAAAGGTCTTTCATAACATAAAAAAGATCCAGCCCTGCCAAGGACAAATGACTGGCACTGAAATTCCTTTGTTAGCTTAAGTCATTGATATGTAAAACAAAAGAAAATTCTTTGGCAGAAAACAGAAGAATGTCCAGATGGTTTCTATCTATTTTCTCATTGACTGTATAATTAAAATCCCCTTTAATCATCAGAAAAATTGAGATAGAATGCTTGTAATAGAACAGTACTGTGTTTTAAAGAAATACTTCTTTTGTGGTAGGTTCACTAGTAATGAAGTAAGAAAAATTGAGATAGAATATTTGTAATAGAACAGTACTGTGTTTTAAAGAAATACTTCTGGGGCTTCCCTGGTGGCGCAGTGGTTGAGAGTCCGCCTGCCGATGCAGGGGAAACGGGTTCGTGCCCCGGTCTGGGAAGATCCCACATGCCACGGAGTGGCTGGGCCCGTGAGCCATGGCCGCTGGGCCTGTGCGTCCGGAGCCTGTGCTCCGCAATGGGAGAGGCCACAACAGTGAGAGGCCCACATACCGCAAAAAAAAAAAAAAAAAAAAAAAAAAGAAATACTTCTGTAGTAGGTTCACTAGTAATGAAGTACCGGCAGCAATATTTTGTGAATTTGCCCTGTGCAGAAAAGATATCCAGATAGTTCACCAGGGGATGTGACTGTCTACTTGTAGCATTATGTTAGTTGTGTCAGATAAGATCAAACACTGATCCATTAAAATTGATATGAATTAGCAATGATCACCTGATTTTCACGTAATATTTTTCCTTACCTGAAGCAGGATTCACACCTTAGATTAATTAAGAGGTGGATTAGTTTCTTTGTGAGGTTAGTTACTAATAAAAGCACTAATAAACTAGTTAGTAAACTAATTATGATGACTTATGTCATCAACAATTATGAGGTGGAATTTACTTACTCAGGGAAATGACCTAATCTTGCTACACTATATTCTGTGAAATGATGTTTCTGCTGATCAACATGAATGATATTGGTCAACGGAACTACATTCCCTTGTGTTCCTTCTTCATTCTACATCATTAGGTTGTATATTATTACTCTATACATACAGAATGTGCATGTATATGCATGATTTTAGTTGATGATGACTTCATCTTTTTAGGTTGAGTGACTACTTAGAACTTTGTGGTGACCTTGCATGACATTACATCTATGTCTAGATCCAGATCTAGATCTCTTTGTATCCTTCGTTTATAAATGGTGTCAGTAATGGTTTTAAAGTGGAAAACAAGCAAACAAAAGCAAAAATTACAGCGACTGATCTATAATTTCTAGGGTGTTTTTTTACTTAGTGGTTATTTTCAAGGTCTTTACTTTGGTCTGAGGAATGAGGCCATATCGTCATGATTTAGGATGCTGATGAGACAAAATACAGGAACATAGGATCTCCTTCCCAGCAGTTCTGAGAAAAGGCTATAGGGGTAAAGTTATGGTGGACCCAGTACTACAGAGAAAGCAGTACTGTTATTCTAGTTGCTGGGTTCAGGAAGAAGGAGTGGAGAAAAATGAGGATAGGTTTTTTTTTTTTTTTTTTTTTTGTGGTACGCGGGCCTCTCACTGCTGCGGCCTCTCCCGCCGCGACGGAGCACAGGCTCCGGACGCGCAGGCTCAGCGGCCATGGCCCACGGGCCCAGCCGCTCCGCGGCATGCGGGATCCTCCCAGACTGGGGCACGAACCCGCGTCCCCTGCACAGGCAGGCAGACTCCCAACCACTGCGCCACCAGGGGAGCCCAGGGTTTTGTTTTTTTTATGGCTCCTTGCAAGCTCCTCGTGTGGTTTCTGATGGGTAATGACTCACAAAAGGCACAAGAGGATAGGGTAAAAATCATAGGTTCAAATAACTGCTATGCTTATTAAGTATTTACTATAAGCCGTGTGCAGTGCTAAGGACGTCAGACGGATGATCTCATTTAACAGCCAGAGATGTATACTGTCATTATCCCCATACCATGCACGAGGAGAGAAGAGGTTTAGGGAAATTAGTTAATTTGGAGGATCTGCAATTCAAATCTGAATAATTTGACGTGAGAAGCATGTCTCAGTCATTACATTGTTCTGCCTCAAAGAAGGACTTTGAAACATCTGTATCGATACCAGGGAACATTCCAAGAAGGGAAACTGCTGTCTGCTTCTGTCTGTTGCTTTCCTTTCCTCTCTCTGAGCCTAGGAGGTTCAACAGGGAGTAATGGTCATAGGAAAGATTGGAAAGGGGGTTTATGGCACTCAGGGTTTGCCCTGTAGTGACTCTGCTTGTCAGTTGCAAGAATGCCTCAATACCTGCTGTGTATTTCCAAGCCAAGATTTGTTTTTGTGTAGGTTTTGTTTGATTTGGTTGTATGTGACTGTTGTTTTAGCTAATAACTTAGAACTCTGTGGTGATTCTGCAACATGACCTATTTTTTAGCACACTGCTTTATTTAATTTTCCAATAATCCAAGGAGGCAGATATTATTACTATATTTCCTCAATTCATTGCATCCTCCCTTCCCCTCATATTTTAATATCGCTAAGTCAGAATGTCTTTTGGAATTGATGGTATGTACAAATCTAGTTTAGTTGGTGGTACTGTTTTTTCTTTTACTTAGTGGCCCATAGAACAATAGCACAGCTTTAAAAAAGATGGTGTTTTGGATGCAATGAGATACAGTATCTCCATTTTTCAGAGGCAACTGTAGAGATTAAATAATTTTTTTTAGGTTACCCAACTAGAGATTGGTTGTGACAGGTAATGGATAGCTGTTGAGAAAATCAGTTTATTTTTCATCCTGGGCACAGTTGATCTATATTTTAAAACCTCTCTTGCAGTTAAGTTAGGCATGAGACACAATTCTGGACAATGGAACATAGATGGATAACTGGACCCACAGAAACCACTTGATTTTCTCCACTCTTTCTTTTTCCTAGTCAGCCAGTTGGACACCAATGTCCAAGGCAACCGTGGGAGCCCCCTGTTGAAGACAGCTGAACTTCTGCCAATACAGCTCATGAATGACTGCATGGAACAGAGCTGCCTTCCCTCCCCCACGTTCTTTAGTCTACAGACTGGCTTTATATGCATGAGAGAAAAACATATTGTGTTAAAAAACTGAAATTTGGGGATTAATGGAGCCTTGTAAATGCGTTTCAAATTATACTTATATAGAAACTTCTCTAATCTTAATGATTTTCTGGTGTTACATTTTCCAGCCTAGTCAGTAAATTTTCTATCCATTCAATGACCTTAGTTACTATATAACTGATTTGTGTAAATTATCAAATAATAATTTTTATTAAAATTCTTTTGAGAACAGGGTCTGAGGTTTTCTTATTTACCACTGTATTCACAGCTCCCTGGCACAGTATCTAGTGCATGGTAGACACTCAGAAAATATATGCTACTCTTGTTAAAGGGGTAGCATGGGGTAGTGGAAAGGGATGTTGAATTAAGTGCTAAAATGTGTCCCTAATATGGAATCTGTGAGTCTCAATTTTCCTCATTTATAAAATAAGAATACTATTATTCCATTTACTTAAAAGGATTCTATGATGATCAAATGAAATAATATATACATGAGTGCTTTGTGAAACTGTAACGTAAGATACTAGTACCACTACTGGAATTAAATGTGTAGAGTTCAGGAGACTGTATTTAAAACATATATTTTCCCACAACTGTTTGGCTTTATTACAGACTTTACATTACATATGGGTGATAAAACTGAATCATATGTCTTTTTGCCTTGGAACGTGAGGGAAGTTGAACCTCAGTAAAACTTGTGTGCTCATCCTTGCTTAGGTCCCAGAGCTATCCTGTTTTCTGAGCATGTCACAGAGTCACATGGAAATGCATTCAGCAAGTACTTAAAAGAAGGATATAAAGAACAACAGAAGGACCAGAAAAAGTTAAAAACCACATAATGAATAATCTTTTAGATAATTTATTTGAGAAAAACAGAATTCAAGTTTGGAAGTCTTTTTTCTTCCTTTCTGAATGTTGCTGTATCTGCCTTAGAAGGAGCAACACGTTAATAGTCAAAAGCAGATTAGTGTCTGAGTAAGTGTCCTTCCCATCAACGTCTGATTTCCCTTCGGTTCTGTGTAAGAAAGGGCTCATTACTTTCATTGGCATAAGCTTCTGATTTTGAAAAGTGTTTGGTTGGAATGTGCCCTGTGGTACTGAGTATTCTCCTTGTTAATGTACCTTGTATATTGGATGTGTTGTCGAGTTTATTTGGACCCTCTCTAAGTGCTAGCAGTGAAATTATCTTGGATTGCTTTCCTTCAAACATGAATCTTTTGTCACTGCTGGATGCGATGTTTTTATTGCCAAATTATAGGACCACATGTGTGGGGTATTTTCAGGCAGCAATATATGGTGCTGTAGCAAGAGAAGGCAATAAAGCTTTAGGTTTTGGTAATGCACTGAATGGCTTACTCCCTTTTCCAAGAAACAATTCCAGAAACAAAATGTTTTCTCCTGAGCTTAAATGAAAAGCAGATACAACAAAGGCTTTAAACTGAGAAATAATAGATTCCCTGGCATCAGGTACTGAAGAAATTGCACATTATTTAGACTTCTCAAAAAATTGGCTATGCTTCTTAGCTGGGGGTCCAAAAATTCTCTGGAAATTATTGTCTATGTTAACCATAAAACTACTAAACAGTTTATTATTGTCAAATTCACTTAAAATGAATAACCTTGATCTCTAAGTAATTCCCTTTAGGGAATCTCCTGTGGTAAGAATATATTTTAGAAGTCCATTGTTAAGCATTTCAATAAATCAATATGATTGAGGAAAATTTGATATTCCTATGGAAATTTCCATGCTTTCATTGCTCTTTCCATATTATTAAGATTAGTGATTCCCATGCTAAAGAATCTGGGACTAACATTTTCTCAGTTTAAAGTATGGTTTATGAATACTGATGGAAAGAATGTTACTGTGGAAATTCGTTTTCCTTAGTCTACATTATCTATCTTCTTATTCTCCTAGTTTACCTTAAACTCCTGTCAACCTAAATTAGTTCTGTTATCCAATCATAGCTATAGCCTACATATTTACCATGAGAGGGAGGCAGGCCCCAAATATTTGCTTAACCTAGTTTTCTGATGGAGCCTTATAAAAGTTATTGTTGAGGTCGTATAGAGAAGGTATAATGCAGATTTTAGTGATAGGTAAACAACCATCCGTGTTTGCCCAGGACTGAGGAGTTTCCTGGGACATGGGACAGTTCTCTGAAAACTTGAACAGTCATCCTAGTGTATTAATAATATACATTAAAAATTATATGAAAAATACCTAACTCGATAGCATAACATTAATTATGAAATATATATCCCAAGTGGGTCTTCAGTTTTTGGGGGATTACCATTAGGATTTAACTAATTCTTTGAAATATTACTTATTTAATTATTGATCTTCTTAACAAGGAGATAATTGGATATATCTGACTTAAAAAAAATAAAATTTAGTTATTTATAGATCTATATTTAGCCCAGATTTTACTATGTTAAAAATACAGAATTTGCTGTAAACCTTTTACATTATTTCTTAGTTTTCATTCAATAAAACATAAGAAATTACTGACCAAGAACCTCATTAAGAAATATTTTTTATTAATTTCTTTTCCAGTTGCTTATTTTCTGTGTTGAGATATTTACTTTTAGAGGTCACTAAACATATTTCTACTTCTTTGTGAGTCTGAGCAGAGTAATTATGAAGTTCCCCATGTACTGTTTTTGCTGAGAATCAGACACTCGGGTTTTACATGTCTGAAAAATAAATCTCTTGTCAACACTCCTTACTCCTTTTTCTTTTCCCAGAGCTCTGGTTTGTGAAACAGGCTTGATGTGCGTTGGCTTTCTCTTATAGATAACTCTGCTCCCTCTCATGAAATGCTGTAATCCAAAACTCCAAAGAGCTTGAATTATCCCAAATGTTGAATATTTTAAGATTTATTTCAGTGAGACATAGCATATGAGACAAAGAATACCTAGCAGATTCCTGGAGACTTTGAGTTTGGAGGAACCATCTTAGAAAAAAAGACTCTCCTTTCTTAAACTTTAATCTGAAGGGCTTCCTTCTTTCAGAGTTGCAAAGAATCAATTTTAACCTGCAGGAGTAAAGTGGGTCATAATATTGAACATAAAAGGTTACAAAAGCTCATTAATTCACTCTGGTTATAACTAATAGTTGCATTGTATGGGCACCCCTATCTGGTCCGTTTATTCCTGCTGATTGGACATGGAATGACAAATGCGTTGAATGCCCATTTCATTCCTGAAGGTGTGAAAGGAAAATAAAAATGGAGTTGGTACTAAGAGAGCTCTCTAAAATGGAGCCAGGGGGCCACTGAGGAAGTGTGACTTATGCACATCTCAGCCCAGATGAAATCTGACCTTTGACCACTTACTGTCTTAACATAGACATCCAGAACATCTGTCCAAAGTTCCAGAAATGCAAGATACTTATCAAACGCTTACCCTAAATAACTCATGACAGCCTATTACTTAAGGACAAGTATTTCTTTTCTTGTGTCAGAGTACAGCCTCATGGCTTTCCCTTTATAAGCACCTGACTCTTTCTTTTCCCCAGAACATTCTTTCAGTTTTACCCATATCCGTGTCTCCCAAATTGCAATTCTTAAGACTCCAAATAAGACTCTTTCCTTATTTGCAGGCTTCTGTGTGTTTTTGTTTTGTTTTATTTTTGTTTTTTGTGGGTTTCTTTTGTTTGTTTTGGTCAACAAAGAAAGTGAGAGGAAATAGAAGGTCCCCTTCTTTAGGAACTTATGGAAATAGATGTTCTAATATTACATGTCAGGGGATGGCCATATTAAATGATAGAATTAGTTGTAACCACGTTTTCCTTTCTTTTGTAGTTCATGGGCTGTTTTGCCATACTGCACATAATCAAGGCCTCAACTGCCCTCTGTGGTCTTCTTCTCCTCTTCATTCTTTAACAGTGAGCAGACCCTAATACAAAAAAGGGCAAAGGCAATAAAAATGGAAGAGATATAATTACTAAAAAAAAAAAAAGAGCAAAGAGTTGAACTGCATGCCATACCTAGTGTCAGGTGAAATACCGCTTTCAGGAAGAACTAGTATCATTTCCTTTGTAGGTCCTATGTAGGATCAATCTCTCAGTATATATATATTTTATAATTATATTTTAATTATATAATTATATATAATTATACTTTAAATATTTTAATGTTATTTAATTATATTTTAAATATTTTAGTTTTTAGTATATTTAATATTTTTAATATTCATATTATATATTTTTCCAATGATAAAAGACAGATTTTAATTATATCACAAATAGCTTTTTAAAAAAATTGGTGTATAATTGCTTTACAATATTATGTTAGTTTCTGCTGTACAGCAAAGTGAATCAACTACATGTGTACACATATCCCCTCCCTCTTGGACCTCCCTCTCAGCTCCCCCCATCCCACCCATCTAGGTCACTACAGAGAACTGAGCTGAGCTCCCTGTGCTATACAGCAGGCTCCCACTAGCTATCTGTTTTACACATGGTAGTGTATTTATGTCAATCCCACTCTCCCAATTTATCCCACCCCCTCTTCCCCCTCTGTGTCCACACATCTGTTCTCTATGTCTGTGTCTCTATTCCTGCCCTACAAATAGGTTCATCTGTACCATTTTTCTAGATTCCACATATATGCATTAATATTTGATATTTGTTTTTCTTTTTCTGACACTTCACTCTGTATGACAGACTCTAGACACTATAAAACTCTTAGAGGAAAACATAGGCAGAACACTGTTTGACATAAATCACAGCAAGATCCTTTTTGACCCACCTCCTAGAGTAATGGAAATAAAACCAAAAATAAACAAATGAGACCTAATTAAACTTAAAAGCTTTTGCACAGCAAGGAAAACCATAAACAAGACAAAAGACAACCCTCAGAATGGGAGAAAATATTTGCCAATGAAGCAACTGACAAGGGATTAATCTCCAAAATATATAAACAGCTCATGCAGCTCAATATCAAAAAACAAACAACCCAATCAAAAAATGGGTGGAAGACCTAAATAGACATTTCTCCAAAGAAGACATACAGATGGCCAAGAGGCACATGAAAAGATGCTCAACATCCCTAATTATTAGAAAAATACAGGTCAAAACTACAATGAGGTATCACCTCACAAGTAGCTTTTCACGACACTAATTTATATCTACAGATATGGCTGTAGATATATTCCTTGAGTGTAAAATAGATATAGATAGATAGGTAGAAAGATAGATGGATAGATAAACAGATAGATAGGTAGTCTTCTGTAAGGGAATAAAGCTGCATACTAACTCAGCAGTATTTCACGATGCCTTTTCCTACTGCAGTAGTTCAGTCGCCTATTCAGGATTTCTACCTGACAGTTGCACAAGAAATGTTGCTTGTTTTTGACTTTTTTAAATTATTTTTTTTAATTAATTAATTAATTAATTAATTTTTGGCTGAGTTGGGTCTTCGTTGCGGCACGCAGGCTTTCTCTAGTTGTGGTGAGCGGGCACAACTCTGTTGCGGTGCACGGGGTTCTCATCACGGTGGCTTCTCTTGTTGCAGGGCACAGGCTCTAGGTGCGTGGGCTTCAGAAGCTGTGGCTCGAGAGCTCTAGAGCATGGGCTTCAGTAGTTGTTGCACACAGACTTAGTTGCTCCGCAGCATGTGGGATCTTCCTGGGCCAGGGATTGAATCCGTGTCCCCCGCATTGGCAGGCAGATTCTTAACCACTACGCCACCAGGGAAGTCCCTTGTTTTTGACTTTTGAAGAGTAAATTTGTGTTTCTCTCTTTGGGTAGTAATGGGAAAACCAGGAAATGTGAATTTTAACCCCTAATGACCACCCTTAAGATTTTGTTTCCAGGTCATTCTTTTTTTAATGGTTAATAGTCTTCCTTACAGTCCTAAGCAATGTATAGCAAGCTATCTATATCCTAGGAAATGTAAATTATACATTATCTTTATTCAGAATTAGAACATCTTCTGGGTTTTCCTCTCCAGCAAATTATTCTTTAACCACATGTACTAAATTATTCATTCCCACCTGTCAGCAGTTTCTCAAATGGAGCAATGGCGGAAGCCTGAAGTGGTCAATGGTTAGCTGTTCTCTGGACAGTCATAAATATACAGTATGTGTAGCTCAGTACCCATGATAAAGGGCAGAGTGCCAGAAGTAATTAGGCATCAGGGCTGTGCAAAAGTAAGCTGAGGGGTTAAAAAGGAAGTAAATAAACACAGCATTTCCTTCTGATGGCATCTTTTGTCAGGCATACTGTTTCCAAGGAAAGGGTAATAGTTCTTCACCAGACTTTAATACTGAAGCAAATTAACCATCCTGTACTTGTGGGGCCCAAAGAAAAGTATTCTGAGTCTTTCTCCCTTACTTTGTTTAGATAACTGAATTAGACATGAGAGATCTCTAGGAATCTCTGTCTTTCAGAATATCTATTGGGGAAGAAAATCTAAGGAATCTGACATCTTGATGAAAGGAGAGCTAGTGAAGTCCACGAGAACAATGCTGGAGGAAGTGGGACCTGATAAGTTCTGAGTCTTTCTTGTCTTCTCAACATTTTACTGAGGTTGCAGAAGAACCTGCTGTTCTCTGACAAATAAAAATTGTATGTATTTAGGTTGTACAACATGATTTTTTGAGGTGTACGATGTGATGATTTAATATATGTATACATTGTAAAATAATTGCCACAGTGAAGTTAATTAACACATTAATTAACTCACACAGTTACCATTTGTGTGTGTGTGTATGTGTGTGTGTATGTGTGTAGAGTCTTAGCAAATTCCAAATACACAATACAGTATTATTAACTACACTCATCTACATAATGGGAGAAAATATTTGCAAAACATATATCTGATAGGGGTTAATATCCAAAATATATAAGGAACTCATACAACTCAAATAGCAAAAACAAAACAAGCAAAAAACCCAAATAATTTGATTGAAAAATGGCCAAAGGACCTGTATAGGTATTTTTCAAAGATGACATACAAATGGCCAACTGGTAGATGAAAAGGTGCTCAACATCACTAATTATGAAGAAAATGCAAATCAAAACACAATGAGATATCACCTCACACCTGTTAGAATGGCTATCATCAAGAACACTGAGATAACACGCTGACGAGGATGTGGAGAAAAGGGAACCCTTGTGCACTATTGGTGGGAAAGCGCAGTCACTATGGAAAACATTATGGAGAGTCCTCCAAAAACTAAAAATAGAACTACCATATGATCCAGCCATTCCACTGCTGGGTACATATCCAAAGGAAATACTATTCTTTGAACTTGCCAAGATCCCATGCTAAGCCTCAGAGACTTTGCATTTGCTGTTCTCTCTGCCAGGAATGCTCCTTCTCCAAATCTCAGAGTGGATCTTTCACCCTCCTCATTCCAGTCTCAGCTCAAGTGTCTTCTCAGGGAGGTCTTGCCTTGTAGACCACACTATCTGCTTTACTGTTTCCACTAGAACACTTATGACAGAGAGTCTGAGACTGCACAGCTGTATTCACTCACTCATTTAGTATCTGTCTCAGCCACTAGAATGTAAGTTCCATGTGGGCTGGAGGTTTGTCTAGCTTATGACTGCACCCCCAGCCACATATACTTCAGGTGCTTGATAAATGCGTGTTGGTGAATGAGTGATTGAATTTAGGGTAAAATAGAAAATGTCATATATTAGCTCTTTTACCATAAGGAGGAAATACTAATTTTTCAAGTAAGAAGCACAAAGAATCTGTTTCTGGCTTTAACATATGCCAAGATCAAGTGAGAAATTGTAAATTATAATAGACACTAGATGGTGAGTTGTATTGGAACAAAGGTCCGACTGGGGAAAAAAATGACTCTTAAGATCTAAATCAGAAGAAGATCCTGGATTTGCTTCCTCTGCAGTCAATCAACATCAGCATCATCCCGCCAGGAACACATGCTTTTTGACCAGTGAAACTGTACCTGCCTCTCTTCTGACAATACCTACAGGCAGCAAGGAAGAAGCAGGTGGTGACTGCAAATGAGAACGAGCATGAGAAGGGGCATAAAGATTATGGGGCCATATAGGCTCTAAATCTCTTCCCAGCCTCATTTTAGTTAATCACCCAAGAGCATATGGCACTGATCACTCACTACTTCTTGAAAATATTCCTCCCTCTTGCCTTCTATGAAGATAGTTTCCTGATGTTTGTCTACTGCCCTGTTATCTTAACCAGCTCCTCTTCCTTATCTACACCTTAAAAATTCACTAGAACTCTGCCCTCTGTCCTTTTCTCATTCAAATCCTGCCTAACAGCCTCCCCTGTCATCTTCGTGCTGATGATAATTCCTTAACATATGCCTCTAGCATCAACATTTCTTTCGGTTCCCAGGCTTGAATTTCCAACTGTTACTTGATATCTTTGCATAGATTTTCCTTTTGGTACCTCAAGATTATGATGTGTCAAACCAAATATGTTATATCGTTTCTTCTACTTTTCTCATTTTATTGGGTTGGCCAAAAGGTCCGTTCGGTTCTTCTATACCATATTATGGATATTTTCTAGTCAACTAAGGAGCTATCGACTTCTTATCCCACATCTCACTTGCTGTCTTTTGTTTTTCTCCTCATCTTCTTCTCAGTCACTCTGAAGCTTAGACTTTCATCATTTCCTATGTTGACAAATATAGTAACCAACATGGATTCTGATATCATCATTTTCCTTTCCTGCAAACTCCTTGCTTTTTTTTCCCCCCAGAAGAGGTTTCCAATTTCTTTATGAAGGCGTAGAAATTCTCCTGAAATCTGGTCCCAGATATCTTTCTAGCTTCACATGCTCATAGTCTCAACACACCCAACCACACTAGATTGTTTGTGCCCCTTGGGTGTCCCCAGATCTGTCTCCTCTGTGCCTTTAAGCACACCCTGGTCTCAGTTTATGTGCCTTTCCTTGAGTCTTTACATATAAAAAAATCCCATTCACTCTTTGAGATGCTGTTTAAACGTCTACTATGAAGCCTCCCTTTGCACTTTGAGAACTCATGTCTCTCCATTTATTTAATTCTACCTTGTGTTAGGATGGCTTTCTCCCTCACTAGACTGCAGTCCCCATTCAGATCAGTTGCCTGACCTGTCTCTCTGATTCCCTTCTTAGCATCTTCTAGTATAGTGTCTTGACTATAGTAGACATTCAATAAATGTTCCTTAAAATGACCTCTGTTGTATGTCTTGGGCTCATAGTAAAGTGCCCATTCTAAGTGATGGCTGATAAACTATTGAAGATTCATTGTCTCATATTTGTAGGATGCCATTCATAAGCTCTTCACATTTGGCAAAGTGGTTAAGACGTGGGCTATAGAATGAAGCAGATCTGGGGTTGAGTCCTAGCTTTGCCATATACTAGTTCTGAAGCCTTGGGCAAATTACTAACCTCTTGTAAACTTCAATTTATTTACATACAAATGGGGCATAATAATATTAGATAAGAATATCTAATGTAGGGTGGTTCTTAGGACTGATGAAATACTAATGTAAAGTACTTAGCACAGTGTCTAGCACATAGTAGGTTTTCAATAAAAACGACTTATTATTTCAAGCTTCTAAATAGTTATGTCCAGTCCAAAGATATCTTCATATCGAATGTTAGCTGGAGAGCACACTTCCCATGTAACTCCTTTATGTCTTTGGAAATAGATGTGTCTCATGATACAACGTCTTTGATGGTATAATTTCTTGATATGCTTCTTGTCATTCTTGTCTTTTGTCTATGGTCTTTTGAAAAAGCAAGACAAATAAGTATAAACATTATTCATGGCATAAACAATGCTCATCAATGATATGAAAACAAAACAATTGTAACCTGATGTGGATTACAAAGATAGCACACTGGAGTCACCAAGATTGTCCTTTTTACTTTCCTTTTGAACAGCCATTTAAAGCTAAATTAATTTAGATTGCTGAAATATAATCTTGGCTACAGTTTCTGGCATCTTAAAGCCAAAAGTAAAATTGCATTTAATTGGCTTCCCTGACTTTGGCAATAAATAGTATAATAGATTTTACTTAGGAAATTTTGACATTTCCAAAAGAATCATGATTTTTTTTTAACAGTCTCTAAAAGACTATATTTAAACCTAGGAAGAAAGAGAAGGAGAGAAAGAGGGAGAGAGAGAGAGAGAAGGAATCATGAGAGAAGTTTATATTCTGGCTCTGGACAAGTATAATTTTTGGACAAGAAATTGGGCTGAGGTGGTGTTTGTAAGGCAGTTTAAGCTTCATGAAAGGAAACTGGCATTACAAACACAGAGTTATTATCTGCATATGTGTTCATGTGGCATCTATCTATATGCTGTAAAAGAATTTAGAAAGAGATATTAAATTGACGTTATTGAACATGAAGGTTATCAGGTTAGCACTCCAAGGAACACTGTATCCTAGAGTCTCTAAGGAATCCCCAGAGTTGTCTAGCCAAGTCCTCTCCTCTGCCCAGAAATATACTTAAGGTCTACAAGGAAATGGCTTCTCTGGGTTCATCTAAAGGCTTTCCACAGGTAAAACCTGTTCGTTGATCTCAATGTGTAATAATCTTTCCTGGGAAAAATGCTTCCATTTCCTGAAAATCTAGTCATCATTGGTGTGAGGCTACTATTTTTGTGCCTCTCTTATCTGAACACAACTGTCTTATTTGCATGTGCACTTAAAAATTGCTATTAAAGAGTGAGTAGACTTACTGTAGTGATCATTTCACAATATATACATATTTTGAATCATTATGTTGTACACCTGAAACTCATATAATGTTATATGGCAATTATATCTCAATAAAAAATAGCAACGTATGTGCATGCAAATAGTTAAAACAAGATAGAGGTGTGCACATGGGAACAGGAAGTTTTCCCTTTCCTCACCCTTGTCTTACTCTTCAGAGGAAACTTTTTGATCTCAGGACCCTTTTAGACTCTTAGAAATTATTAAAGACCCCAAAGAGCATTTGCTAATCTATCAATATTTATCACATTAGCAACTGAGAAAATTATAAAATATTTATTTATTAATTCATTTAAAAATAATGATAGGGCTTCCCTGGTGGCGCAGTGGTTGAGAGTCCGCCTGCCAATGCAGGGGACACGGGTTCGTGCCCCGGTCTGGGAGGATCCCACATGCCGCGGAGCAGCTGGGCCCGTGAGCCATGGCTGTTGAGCCTGTGCGTCCGGAGCCTGTGCTCCGCAACGGGAGAGGCCACAACAGTGAGAGGCCCATGTAACGCAAAAAAAAAAAAAAAAATAAAAAAATAAAAAAATAAAAATAAAAATAATGATAAACCCATTGCATATTAACATTAAAAAATGCCATTTAAGGAAAAAATAATGAAAAAGATTTTCCATGATAGTGAGAAGAATAGTATTGTTTGTTTTTGTACATCTCTTTAATGTCTGGATTAATACAAGGCAAGAGGATTCTCATCTCTGCTTCTGTGTTCAATCTGTTGTAATATTATTCATCATGTAGCCTCTAGAGAACTCCACTGTACAACGATGTCAATGTAAGATTGAAAAAGGAAAATAACATTTTGGTATTATCAGGAAAACAGTTTTGACCCGTGGATCCCCTGAAAAGGGTCTGTGGAGTCACTTGGTCCTGGGCTATATTTGGAGAATCACTTTCTGCAACAAAACTATTTTGGACCATTTCTGGATTTGTCTTTTCTGATTATTAAGTATTAATGTTAAATATTATGTTTACACCTCTAGTTGTTTACTTTTTAGTTAAAGTTGTATCTGATTGCTCCCCCTCCTTAAATTGTCTCCTGATAATTGTTAGACACTTCTCTTTCCTTCCAATTACATAAGATGAACACTTTGGTCCCCCTCCTCCATTTCTTCTTTTCCTGTCTCTTTTCAAAATCTGCCAACTGTACTAGGACTTTACATGTACCAGTACTTTACATGGTCAAGTTTCATAGCTTGAATTCTTTGCCATTGTTATAAACAGAGTTTTCATGTCATTTCTGTAAATTGAATTTGAAATGGAAACTAATAAGAAGCATTTAAAATATGATGATTATGTAAATATTTGTTTGTGTAAAAATCCATGGAAAAAGAAACAGAATCAGAAGAGAGTGGCATTTATGTGATGGGTGAGAAGCACTATCTCTTTTTTAAAAAAATATATATTTCTGTATTTGCAATGTTTATGAATGCTTGTAATGTTTATATTCATGTATTGAGTAATTTAAAAATACAAATACATTTTATAAATGGTTAAAGAAAAAGAAACAGAGTCTTACATCCCTAAATCTGTACAGTTTGGAAGAAGTGGCTCTAAGCATAAAAGTCAAGCAGGTTGTCTTTCTCAGATGTCTATTGCCCCAAACAATGACTGGGGTTTTTTTTTGTTTTGTTTTTTTTGCCACATGGCTTGTGGGATCCTAATTCCCCAACCAGGGATCAAACCTAGGTTCCCAGCAGTGAAAATGCAGAGTCCTAACCACTGGACTGCCAGGAAATCCCCAAACAATGACATTTTAATATGCTTCCTACTTGGATCATAAATTTCTTCTACAGTTTTAAATTCTTTTTAGAGTTTCTAAATGCCTTTTGTGGTTTTTGTTTTTTTCAGAAAAAAACTTGTGCCTTAAAAAACTATATTCCTAAGATAATTCAGTTTCTTAATTATGCTATTTGTTATATACACCAATATGTGTCCTAGGCCTGCTGTAGAGGCATTATTATGGGTTCTCTTGGATCTTATTTCTTCCTTTTTTTTTTTTTTTTTTTGGTTTCCTTCTTAATTTAAATGTAGTGTATCTTCAAGTAATGTTTTTTTTTCACAGAAAGGGAAATATACCTACTGATTATCTGTAGGTACAAAAATGTTTTTATAACCTCTTTACAGTTTGATTGAAAATTTGGCTAGGTACAGAATTCTAAGTTGAAAATAATTTCCTGTTTTATCTGAGAAGCCATTGTTTCCTTAGTTTCCAAGAGTCAGTGTGTCTGATGAGAAATGTGATACTAATCTGTTTTTTCTTCCTTGTAGGTAACTTCTTTCTTCCTGTGGATACTTTTTGGTCATTTTGTTTGTCTTGCTATGCTGAAGTTTTATAAGTATGCCCTTAGGTATGGGTGTGATTTCGTTTATCCTGCTCTGCAGCCAGTGAGACAGTTTAATTTGAAGACTTATATTTTTGGTTCTGACAAGTTTTATTCTATTATTTCTTTTTCTTGATTTTGTTTGTCTCTGAAACTCTTATTAAGTGGAAATTGGATATCCTTCATTGATTATCTTTTTGTCATTTTTCTCTCATATTTTAAATAATTACATCTTTTTTCTTTACTTGTGCATTACCTTAACTTCTTCTTCCAGATTTCTAGTGAAAATTTATCTTGGCTATCAGATTATTATTTTCCAAGAGCTCTTTCTTTCTTACTACTCCTTTTTAAGCCTTTTCTTTATGTGTTATTAAAACCTTTCTTGATGTCATTGACCACATTAATTAAAAACTCTCTTGATTGGATCTGAATTATTTTTGTTTCCTCTTGGGTCAGTTCTATTTTTATTCAGCTTGATCCTTTTCCTTGGCTTTGCTGGTCTTCCCCACGTGTCTGATGACCTCGGTTTTCTATTTATATTTGTGAATGAAGAGTGAGGTTTGACTCATACAGATAAGTGCTTTGCTGTCCACCTGACTTTACTAACCTGTGTCCTGAATGAGAGAGGTGACTGAGCTCTGTGTAACGTGAACAGCTTGTTGACTGTTGATCTCACTCCAGGCTGTATAGGCTTGGAACAGGAAAGCAAAATTCTCCACCTTAACCCCCTAAGACTTGCCAAAATAATGAGGGCTCTGCTATGTGTGTCCAGTCCCTGACTTGGAAGCCTTAATTCTTTTAAGGCAGATAGCTCAATTTCTTCACAGCATAATTTTCTGCTTCAGCTTGGGTGCATATGACCCTGCTGCACAGGAAGGAGTGGGGACAGTCACTCAATGCAGGCATACTGCAAACAGTTCTTCAACCCATCGCCCTGTTTTCTCTCCTTCTTTCTTCTTACTCTCACTCTCTGTTTATTCCTACTTCTGCTCTCTATCGGCTGTCTGGGTTAGGACAGGGCTGGAAAGAGAGCTCAGCAATGAGGAATTCTTCTATTCCACTGATGTTTTCTCTTGAGGATCCCTAGGCTTGTAATGCAATGTTCCTTAGTGTATTTTTGGCCCCAGTTAAACAAGGTGGTCATTAGTTTTCCTTTCAGCCTGGTTGAAATAGCATGTCTGGTCAATTCTCATTTTCTACTTATACCCGGAGAAGACAGTTTTGGAGCCTCATGAGACCAGATGGGCATGTGTAGGCAAACACATCTAACTGACAAATTAATTGGTGAAGCATCCTGCTGAATAATTCTTAAATGGTTTGCCCTTTATGATTTCAAACATTATTTCAGGAAGCCTGACACCGAGACCTGCAAACTTGGCTCCATTTGAAAGAGGTATGGAGTCCCCTAGAAGTACAGGGAGGCTCCAAAAGCAGTTCTTTGGAACATAAGCTGTGCTTTTGGGCAGAGAGAAAGAATTCTGCATACTAATTAAAATGAAACAAGCTTGATTTAATGAATGCACGTACATTTTTACAGCAGCTTTCTAAGATGACGCTCTCAATGATGTACATAAGCCTTTATGAACAAAACAAGAATGTTTGCCAAATGATATTTTTAGGAAGCATTTAATGAGTGCCAATACACTTACAGGACACTGAAAAGAGAATAACAAGTGTTGCATTTTATCGATGTCAGTAATAGCTTGTAAATCTCAGATGTGACTTCACACCCAGGGGTGGCTTCACTGCCCGGAATGAAAAGCCAATTTCAAGGGAACTCCTGGCATCTGTTTTAAGAGAACGGCGTGCATGGCCACACTCCGAGGCTTCGTGTGAAAGGCAGAAGTGGCAGCTGGTGAGTACACAAGCCTCTCACCTCTGGAGGTCTGAGTTTATAACTCAGCCTTGCTTTGGCCACAGGAAAAAACTTACTTGGTTCATTCTCTCCCTGCTTAGCTTCATTAGAAAACCACCACATCATCTGGCTTGGTTTGCTCCAACTGGCAGTGTCTGTTGAAGGGGAGGCCCGGGTTGGGTAAACAGGATCAGGCTGAGGTGTGCTGGCTCTGCCTGCCACCTGCCTGGACGTGTGCTTGCTTCAGGCCAAGCGCTATTAATCCTTCTCTGTCATGAACATGAAATCCATGACAAAGTGTTTTTTATCTTAAAACCAATTCATTAGGTATTTGCTCTTCTGAAGTTGGAATTGGCAAAGGGTTAAAACCTGAGACCGATTGTAAGTAAAACTGTTAACTGCGATGGGGTCCTATTTTTGAAAACATTTTGTTTTTATCTCACCAGGGTACTCCCTAGCCATTCGTGCATTACGGTTGGTTTTTTTGTGTGTGTGTGTGGATTGGAAGTAAGGTGTGAGTGTTTAAGTTTTTCCATCTGAGACTAAAAATAATGGGAAGAGTGGAAGCCTTTTTTTTTTTTTAACATCTTTATTGGAGTATAATTGCTTTACAATGGTGTGTTAGTTTCTGCTATATTACAAAGTGAATCAGCTATACGTATACATATATCCCCATATCCCCTCCCTCTTGGCGTCTCCCTCCCACCCTCCCTATCCCACCCCTCTAGGTGGTCACAAAGCATCGAGCTGATCTCCCTGTGCTATGCCTTTTGAAACAGCTTTAAGGGAAACAAAGGATTATCAGTGCTATAGGGTGGGGAGATACTGACAAATTCTGCTCTTTTTGCACCATGAATCCTAAGGACCGTCTTGATCCAATGACAATAGGAATCTCGCAAGGTTTTATATTTGAGATATAAAGTTTCCTCATCGGCTTTTCTGGGGCACCACACCAGGGCCCCTGCTCCAGCCCAGGCAGGTCCTCACTTTCTGTCCTTTTCTTTCATGGACGGCATCCACCCCTCCACCCTCTCTTGTCTCTGCCCAGCTTGGCCGCTGCACCTGAACATAAGCATGCTGGCCTGTTCAGTTTTAAAATTGTCTCCAAATTAGCCTCAAACCTCCTAAGTTCTTATTAGGATTTAAAAAACTTTCTCTGAAAATAAAATTACACATTGTCATGAAGTCAGATCAAAGAACCAACAGGGAGGAATCTTTTTTAAATTTTGGGAAAAAAGAGATTCAGGAAAAATTAATTTCAGTATTTTAAGGGGATACACCCTGATTATCCCTTGACAGATCTGTTTTTAAGATAAGCTGTAAATGATCTGTCATTCACTTTGCTGTTCCAATCCTGCCATTTGGGGAGGGAGGGCAGAAACTTTTAAGAAGCTGAGATTCAAGAGGAAAGAACCCACAGAGGACACAGAATCTCTGAGGCTACATTCCTTGACCCACTAGAGGCAAAGAAGTAAAGATATAAGATGTTTATACTAGCAATCTAAAAGACAAAAGCGTTTCTGGAGAGGCTTTGTCTCTGAATGATATTTTCAAATTCTCACAGCAGAGTAAAGAGGAGACTAGAGGAGTAATCAGAGTTCACACCTTAAATGTCACTTCCTTCATTAAACGTTTGTCACCAAGGAGTCCCCAGGGATCGCTCCCCCTCACTTTTGAATTTAGATCTCTACCAAACACTTGTTCCACAAATATTTATCCAGTACCATCTATTTGCTAGGTACTGGACTAAGTGCTGGGGTTACAGTGATAAGTAAAGTAGACATCATCTCATCTTGGAAGGAGCTTACATTCTAGTGACAGAGAAAACCTAATAAGTTCTCAGTTTTATCCTCCTTTCAAGAGTCTGAGTTTCATCCTATTTGCAAGCTAACAAGTTAGCTGCTGGAGTTTCACGAATGCTGTTAGAAGAGATGAGACACCTGGATCAGAGATAAAGGTCATTTTATTACTCAGAGTAATAACAGTTGCTGGAGAGTCAGCATTTATGTGCAAGTTCCTCAAAGCCCACTTCCCGCAGGGTGCATGTGAAGAGGGCCAGATGATACCTGCAAGGGCAGGAGAGGACCGCTCCTGTTTAGCAGTTTAGTAGCCTGAATCCACAATAATGGGCAGTAAGCATGCCTGGCCTTTATTTTGGAGAGAGACATTATCTTTTATTATGCTGGAAAGTAAGCATGCCTGCCCTTTTCCCTAGAGGGAGACCCTGTCTCTGCCTTCCAAAGCTGTTCACTATATAAACATCCTGAAAAAGGTGGTCTGGAACAAAAAGCTCTCAGTGCCTCATTTGCAAGACGTGCAGAAACAAGAGAGACCTGTGGAGAATTCTTTTCCAACAGTTCAAAGCCATGGGCTGATTCATCAGATTAGAGACAGCTCTACTTATAGGGGTGAAAAGCAGTTTTTTCAAATGCTGCCTTCTGGGACTTCTGGATGTGACCACAATACTAAAAGGGGCATGTCTTTGGGTGGGACAGAGGAGGAACAGGGCTGAGCCAAGGAAATCTCTGATGTGTCAGTTCAGTTGGCAACTTCCAACAGTCCTATGACAACATGAAACATTAACTATGCATCTCATAGTTAGAAGGTTGGGCTGCAGGTGTCAGCCACACCAGCCACCAGGGTGACCAGGCATCCATCCAGGGTGTTGGATGAAGGACTTGGAGAAGAGATGAGAGCTAGGCATGGAATAGTTGCATTAAAAAAAACCAAAACCTGTTTTTGATGTGAATTAGTTTAAATAAGTGTCTTGTGTTGGCCAGGATATATTTTATTTGAGCCTGATATACAGGAATTTAGAAACAGCCATATGGATTTTCTTGAAGGTTGGTAGAAACAAAGTGTGCTTCTAAACTCTCTGCCAAGTTTCAGCCTTAGTTAATTTTTATGGATGAGTTTAAACTCCTAAAAAACAAATGCACAGTAGAAGAGCTGATGTAGACATCGACTTAACTGTAAAAACATGCAGTGGAAGCTGAGACAGACATCATGGAATTTTTCAGGAAAAGTTTGATAAAGGTGCATTTGGTATGGGAATAAATTTGAAACAGAAGTAAAATGAAGTAAAAATAAGAAAATACTTACTGGTGAGAAGGATGTGTAAAATGAGTTATAATGTCTCTTAATCAGAAATCCAAGAATACAGGATGTATATTTCCTGAAATTCTCAGGGCATATCTGTCTGGAGTAACAAATTGACCTGATGAAAATTGTTGTTGATAGGATTCTTGTCTGAATTCTTCCTCACTAATACCGTTCACATAGTAGTAGCTGTATAACTAATTTTCCAGGCTGCCTAGGAGAGAAGCTACTGTGCATTTGTTTAGTCTTAAATTCTTTTTTAATCCCCCTTCTATACACTCACTGTGCCAAAGCTTGCCATATGTGTGCTGGAAAAGAATATTTGTGTTTAATTTTTTTTAACATCTACAAAGTGCTTTTGCTACATTGTTGTGTTGGATCCCATTTGTTCCCAAGAATTACACTTTGTGTAGAGGAATTATTATCTCCTTTTTACAGATGGAGAAACTGAGACAAGTGGAACCTCAGTGGTTGCCTAGAGCCATATCACTAATGAGAGCACAGGATAATGAATTGTCAAAAAATACTCCAACTTGGTTCCTCTTGAAACAACCTCATTATGTAAACAGCTTATTTACTTGGTGAGATGGCAATTTCTAGTTTCAGATAACCATTACAGTGAAATTATCTCCATTAAAAAAAAAGTAATAAAAATATGTAAATAAACAACACACACAAGTGTTTTTTGTGGTTCAGTTTTATAAGAGGAGAAATTATACCAGTTCTTTCAATGCTTCAAAAATAAAGAAAAGGAGAAAATTAAAGGGAAAAAAAGGATGCCAGGCAATGCCTGAGATTCTTTTTGGACCTTAATTTCTGGCCTATGAAAACTTAAGAAGTAGGGGCAAAACGGCTGGAAGATTTGGAATTCAGTAGATCACTTTCTCTTTTAAGAAATTATACATCCTATTTTGCTGAATAATTAGGGGAAAACATAAAAAATTCATTTACTTAGTAAATATAGTCTAAGAAAACAAACGTTTTTTAACAAGGAGATCAATTTTAACTATTCAGAAGATGTTAAATGTATTTAAACAAATTTAATTCTATCCCATACAGTTTTGAATGATTTCCAGTTTAAGAGATAAACAAATTTTAGGGCTGGTTTAGTACTAAATTCAATGGCAACTGACATTTTCATGGTAAAGAAAGCTTTACCATCATATAGATATTAAATTCAGCAGTAGCTTAGCAAATAGAATTAGAAAACTGTGTCAGTATTAACATAATCATGAATTTTTAAATCTTTATGCAAAGAAAGTTGAAGTCAAAACGGATATAACTGCCATACCTCTTCTTCTACACTGAGAATTATGACAGTCATAAAACACAAAATAATATGAGACCACAGAGATCCATTCTGCCTATGCTTCTGTTTCTAATAGTGACCAAGAGATAGATTAACCAAATCCATTGCTTTCTGAAATGGCTATGGTAAACTTTTCAATGAAAGCCCCCCTTCTCCCTAACCTCTCCCTCCATATACAGACACAGAAATACGAAAGGCATAACTTGCCTCATCCTGAAGATGGGAAAGGTGGAAATAAACTGAAATTTAATAAGGCATAGAGAATGAACTTATGGTTACCAGCAGGGAAGGGGGGGAGGGGTAGATTGGGAGTTTGGGATTGACATGTATACACTGGTATATTTAAAATAGATAATCAACAAGGGCCTACTGTATAGCACAGGAAACTCTACTCAATATTCTGTAATACCCTAAATG
The DNA here is from genome assembly GCF_964165515.1 of Mesoplodon bidens. NCBI lineage: Eukaryota > Metazoa > Chordata > Mammalia > Artiodactyla > Ziphiidae > Mesoplodon > Mesoplodon bidens. The sequence goes on from NC_138167.1 coordinate 29,361,298, forward strand.
GGAAAAGAATTTGAAAAAGAATGGATACATGTATATGTATATAAGTGAATCACTTTGCTGTACACCTGAAACTAACACAACATTGTTTTTTGCGGTACGTGGGCCTCTCACTGTTGTGGCCTCTCTCGCTGCAGACCACAGGCTCCGGACACACAGGCTCAGCGGCCATGGCTCACGGGCTCAGCCGCTCCACGGCATGTGGGATCTTCCCGGACCAGGGCACGAACCCTTGTCCCCTGCATCGGCAGGCGGACTCTCAACCACTGCACCACCAGGGAAGCCCCAACACAACATTGTTAATCAACTATACTCCAATATAAAATAAAAAATTAAAAAAATAAGGCTTACAGGATTTACCAAAGTAAATTGCTGATTGGTTGGCATTCAGAGGCATTTTTCTTAGAGTGAGTTTGTTTCTCATTGGCTGACTTTTTGAAGCGAAGACCTGTTATTGATTGGTTGGCTTGCAAAAGCATGTTAATTGAAACAAAATTGTCATTGATCAATTGAATAAATGTAAAAGTGGTTGTGCTGGCTACTTGCTACTGCAGTTATAGAACAATCATTCTTTGTCCTAAGATTGTGAGAATATCTTTGTTTGCACTCTCCCATTTTGGTCCTTATCCAGATAAAGCTGCAGGAAGATTGCCAAGATATATACTACTTTTGTTTATTCTCAGGAAGATGAGATTTCATCTTTGACTAACATGTTTTCATTTTTTAATTATTTGTTAAATCATCTGTTTGGACAGTGGCTGTGCAGAATCATTTAAGACAATGAATAACAAATATTGAATAACTGTGGCACAAACAAGTATAACTAGAAGTGTTACAAAAAGGGCCTAGAAGACACTCTGGAGCCATGACTCAAGATTTCTCAGGCCTGGTCAGGAAAATAAGAACTCCTGGAGTCTAATTTAGAAACAATACTTTTTCTTTTAGCTTAAATATATATCATTCCATCTCACCTGTAGCATTAATCCAGGTATAACATGAAGTGGAAACAATGGTGTAGAATCCTCCTAGTTGACCAAAGTAAATAAGTAAATAAATAATAAGTAAACAAACAAACAAATACATGCACAAATAAAGAAAATCCAAGGCTATTGTATTGGATTAAGAAATTAAATTGGCTTATTGTTCCCTCATTGCCTGAGCTGATTTGTTAGTGAGGAAACAAATATTTTTGATGACTACACCAAGCTATCTAGCTCATCTTTAGGAGAGTTATTACTTATTTCCCCAGTCATTTTCTGCTGTGTTTATTAAAAAATAAAATAGACAATTTCATGGAATGTCTGAGTTAAGAACAAAAAAAGAAAAATTATATAATATTAAGTATGGTAAAGGAAATATAACTCTAAATATTAATAAGATTAATAAAATTTTATAAATGTTATGTGGAACTGTCTGGTATAAATTGGAAAATTTATCACATAGTTTATTAGGTAATTTAACAAGCAAAATATAAATACCGGATTTTGCCCTAAAAAAGATAAAAAACCTAAGTAGACTAGTTGCTGTAAAAGAAATTAGAAATGTTGTTATAAAATGTTACAGAACACTCAGAATTTTTGAACATATGAGGCCCAGGTGGTTTTACAACTGTGTTCTAAGTAACATTCGAAAAGAAATAATTCATGCATAATACAATAATTCAGGATCACAGAAAAACTACAAATACCATTTACAAAGCTAGCATAACCTTAATATCAAACTCAATACTGACAGTATAAAAATTATAGATCTAGAAATGTATAGGCAAATAACATTTAGCAGTGTATTAAAAGAATAATACATCAAGTAAGTTTTGTTCCAGGAATGCAAGGATGGTTCAATTAAAAAAGGCGAGCAACATAACTCATTTCATTATCATATGAAAGAAGAAAAAAACCCCAGTATCATTCTACCAATAGTCTTTAAAAAGCAGATTAAATTAAATTTAAAATTAACTGCATTTATAATAAATAATGCTAAGAAAAATAGTGACAGAGGAAATTATCACAACACAAAACCACTTATCAAAAAGTTTGAGAGCAAACCTCAAAGTAAACAATAAAATATTAGTGTTATTCTCATTTAAAGTAAGACTAATGCTAGGATACTCACTGTTTTCCTCACTGTTAAATGCTGTTTTGGAGGTTCTAGATAAAGCAATGAGACAAGAGAACAAAGGAGTGGTATAAATATTAAAAGGGACAAATATCCTTATTTATTTATTTACTGGCTGTGTTGGGTCCTCATTGCTACACTCAGGCTTTCTCTAGTTGCGGTGAGCAGGGGCTACTCTCCATTGTGGTGTGCAGCTTTCTCATCACAGTGGCTTCTCTTGTTGCAGAGCACAGACTTTAGGCATGTGGGCTTCAGTAGTTGCAGCATGTAAGCTCAGTAGTTGTGACCCATGGGCCCTAGAGTGCACAGGCTTCAGTAATTGTGACGCGTGGGCTCAGTACTTGTGGCACGCAGCCTCTAGGGCACACAGGCTTCAGTAGTTGTGGTGTGTGGGCTTCAGTAGTTGTGGTGCATGGGCTCAGTAGTTGTGGCTCGTGGGCTTAGTTGCTCCGCGGCATGTGAGATCTTCCTGGACCAGGGATCGAACCTGTGTCCCCTGCAATGGATGGCGGGTTCTTAACCACTGTGCCACCAGGGAAGTCCCCAAAGAGACATATATCCTTAATTGCATGTAATTCAAGTGATTCTACTAAAGGTATTAGAGTTTGGTAGGGTGGCTGGATATAAGATTACTGTAAAAACAAGTTGATTGTTCTTCATATTAGTAAACAGCTAGAATGGAAGGAATGCATTTAAAAGAACATTTAAGGATTTGTGTGGACAAAACTATAAGACATTATTGAAGGTTCTAAATAAATGAAGAGACATGCCCTGTTCCTGAATTGAATGAGTTAATATGATGAAACTATCAGTTACTCAAAAATGAATATATAAAATCAAGTTATATATGTTCAATCAGAGTTTTCACATGTAATTTTTAAAATAGGAAAAAAAATTTTTAATTCATCTGGAAGAATATGTGTTGCAGAATTGCCAACAATTCTTGGGACAATATTAGTGGTGGGGTTCTTTTGTTACCAGATATCAAAGCTTATCATAAAGCTGTTATCATAATCAAACCTGTACAGTTTGGCACAGAAGTAGATGAGTAGAGCCAAATAGAGAGTATATGTGTATAGTAGAGCCTAATATATTATGAAGATGACATTTCAGTTCAGTGGGAAAAATGATATGTTTAATAAATGGTGCTGGCAGAAAGACAATTTAGTTGGGAAACACAAACGTTAGATTCTTATCTGTTGTCATACATTAAAATAAGTCAGTCAATGAAGGCAGTCAAAAGGTACAAACTTCCTTGGGGCCTCCCTGGTGGCGCAGTGGTTGAGAGTCCGCCTGCCGATGCAGGGGATACGGGTTCGTGCCCCGGTCTGGGAGGATCCCATATGCCGCGGAGCGGCTGGGCCCGTGAGCCATGGCCGCTGGGCCTGCGCATCCGGAGCCTGTGCTCCTCAACGGGAGAGGCCACAACAGTGAGAGGCCCGCATACCGCAAAAAGAAAAAAAAAAAAAAAAAAAAAAAAAAAGGTACAAACTTCCAGTTATAAGATAAATAAGTACTAGGGATGTAATGTACAACATGATAAGTATAGTTAACACTGCTGTATGTTATATATGAAAGTTGTTGAGAATAAATCCTAAGAGTTCTCATCACAAGAAAACAATTTTTTTCTATTTTAAAAAATTTTATATCTATATGAGATGATGGATGTTCACTAAACTTATTGTGATCATCATTTCCTGATGAATGTAAGTGAAATCCTTATGCTGTACACCTTCAACTTATACAGTACTGTATGTCAGTTATATCTCAATAAAACTGGAAAAAAATAAAAGTGAAAAAAAAGGAAAAGAAAAATTAAGACAGAAGAAACACAAAGAAATAAATAGATGGATGACTATAGAAAACAATTAAATTTCTCTATATGTGGAACTACATCATTAAAAAAGTCAAATGACAAATACGGAGAAAATGTTTTCAACACTAATAACAAATAAAGGGTTACTGTTGCAAACATTTAAGGTATTGCTACACATTGATTAGCAAAAGCCTAGTAGAAAAAAAATAAAGTCAAATGTCCAATAAATATTTGAAAATGTGATCAAACTTACTAATAGTCAAGAAAATACATCATAAAGTAATAATGAAACATAATTTTCACCCATATATTGGAAAACATTAAAGAGCTTGATAACATTAATATTCATATTTACCTGGAGTGAGATCATTTAATCTTCAGGAAAGTTATTTGTCAGCAAATTCCTCTTTTGGGACTATGTCCAGGAGAAATACTTGCCCAACTGCATAAGGAAACATGTACAGTTGACCCTTGAACACTACAGGTTTGAACTGCGCGGGTCTACTTAAACATGGGGGAACTCAGCTCAGTGCTTTGTAATAACCTAAATGGGAAAATAATTTGAAAAAGAATAGATACATGTATATGTATAGTTGAATTACTCTGCTGTACACCTAAAACTAACACAACATTGTTAATCAGCTATACTCCAATATAAAATAAAACTTAAAAAAATTTAGAATATTATATAGTAAAAAAAAAAAAAGTAAATACTACAGTACTGCACTATCCACCAGTGGCTGAGAATAGGAAGGAACCACGTATATAGAGGACCGACTATAAGTTATATGTATATTTTCTTCTGCGAGGTGGGTCAGCACCCCAAACCCTATGTTGTTCAAGGGTCAACCGTATATGGATGTTTGTAGTAGAAACACCTGGAAACAAACCCTGAACGTCTATCAGTTTAAAGAATTACTGAAAATATTTAATTTAATAAATCCACTTTGTGGAATATGATGCAAGTCAACTCAATTATATATATGTGTATATAATATGTATATTCATCTGGAGGCATGTCCAAGATACATTTTTAAGTGAAATAAAACAAGTTGCAGAGTAATATATAAAGAACAATCTGAATTTTTAAAAATATGAAGTAAGCAAAATCCAATATATGTATATATATGTTGGTATATACCTTAATGAGTATAGAGACAAGATTAGATACCACACAGATGACACTGGTAATCTCTTGAGATGGGATTGATTGCAGTTAATGGAGATTATTAAGTTTTCTTTTTACTACCTCTCTATTGTTTACTTTTTAAAATGAGCACATACTACTTCAAATACTTAGAATAGTAAAAAACAAGCAAAATGGATATTTATTCATAGACAAATAGATCATGTAAAGCATTTTAAGATGTTAGACCTCTTAGAAAATTAGGAAATCTAAGTAAAAGAATAAATCATACAAACGAAACAGGTACACTAAAGACGTTTCAGGAACCAAGGGAATGAAGAGAGATGATAAAAATCCTATGTATTTTTGGACTTCTATAAACCATAGCTCTAACATTGTTATAACACTAGCTAACTAGTTATTAGGTATTAGTTATTATATCCTACATCTATGTATTCATGACCAACTTGAATTAGTATATATAAAAAAGCAAGCAACAGGCAAGCAAGAACCTTGAAGACTGACTGTTGGAGATTTATCTAGTGGTGGGGATCTGGAATTATCAGTCCTGAGTCTTGTGTCAAAAACACAACCTCTGGTTCTCTTGGTTCTCATCCAGCTTTGCTGTCCGTATACAGATATGGTATTTAAAGTATTCTCTGAGGACTCCCTTCGTGGTGCAGTGGTTAAGAATCTGCCTGCCAATGCAGGGGCTACGGGTTCGAGCCCTGGTCTGGGAAGATGCCGCAGAGCAACTAAGCCCGTGCACCACAACTTCTGAGCCCACATGCCACAACTACTGAAGCCTGCATGCCTAGAGCCCGTGCTCTGCAGCAAAGAGAAGCCACCGCAATGAGAAGCCTGTGCACTGCAACGAAGAGTAGCCCCTGCTCACCGCAACTAGAGAAAGCCTGCATGCAGCAATGAAGATCCAACTCAGCCAAAAGTAAATAAATTAATTTATTAAAAATAAATAAAGTATTCTCTGAATCACAATAAGTTAACCAAAATAATTATCACGAGAAGTTAACAATGAGGAAATTGTGATTCAGGAGGTTCTAACTTGCCAGTGTTCAGGTGAGTCAGTGGTGAAGTTGAGATGGGCCCCCAACAATCATTTTAAATAAAATTCTCCCTCTCCTTCTAAATTTTAGGTACTAAGATAAGCCCTTGTAAGATTACGCCTTTCCCCCCAGCAAGCCATAAATAATGCTGCTTTAACATAAAAATGAACACATGTGATGAGACTGTACTTGCTTGATTTTTAAAATACCTAAAGGTTGTCTCATTATTCATAGTTTTGGTTTTCAGTTTGCTTTCTATAGCCAATATATAAACTGACTAGATTAGTAGAGATTTAAATCTCACAGATATCCTGTTTCTGTTTTTTTCCTGCAGTGACATTTTAGAGGAGATAGAGCCAGAGATAACAGAAATGCAGTATAAGTAACGATGTGGATGCTTATCTGAACTCTGTAAACATATATGGTTAATTCATTTAGATTCTGTGCATGAGTTTAAAGTGAACAAAAAATATATAATGAAGCTTAGGCCCTCAAGAAGATCCTAATGGGTACCCTTATATTCATGGAACAACCTTTGATTTTCCCTATAAATGATCATTTAGAAGAAGAAATGTTTACATTTAAGGGAATATAATATATCTCTTAACTGAGTATATTTTTTCTACTTATATTTATAGTAAAGACCCTCATGTGTCTATATCATGATGCAGGCATATCAGGTCAACGATTCGAGGTTGAAAATTAAAATAAAGTTACCATTTGTACGTATTTTGAGTTTGGTCCCATATAAAAAATACTTAGTCGTGTTGGAGAAATGGCTTTAAATTCAGCCCCTTTTTCCTAATTGGAAACAGCTTTGCATGGGAACATTTACCGATGCTTGTGGAAATGACCAGAGTCTAGGACAGCCTGCCTGTTTTTGTACTGACCACGAGCTGAGAATGGTCCTTACGTTTAAAATGATTGATTGAAAAATATTTTTTAAAAGAATGTTATGACACATGAAAATGATAGGAAATTTAAATTTCAGTATCCATAAATCACACAGACCCATTCGTTTTTGCATTGTCTATGGCTGCTTTTATGCTCCAATGGGAAAGTTGAGTATATATGACAGAGACTGTATGTTCATCAAAGTTTAAAATAGTTATGGTATGGTCCTTTACAGAGAAAGTTTGCGGTCCTCTGGATTAGAAAATTCCTTAGTGTATTTGCTGTGAGGACTTGTTTATGTTTTGTTTCTTTTGTGGAAGCCTGAATGACATTAATTAATTCATTTATTCTTTCATTCAATAAAACCTTTATTGAGTACTGATGCTGAACCAGGAGTAGGAATAGAGAGATGTGTAGGACAAGTTCTTTGTCCTAGAGAAGATTATATGAAACGATTACATGTTATTTAGACAGTCATACTAAAAATTTTTACAAAAAAATACCGAATTGGGCAGAGAGCCATAGTAACTTTAGGTCCTCCAAATTCTTTCCTAAGAAGAGCTCTATCCCAAGGTTTGGTGCAATGCGTGCAGACTGTGAACTTTTCTCTCTTCACCGTCTATGCCAGCATCCTGAACCTCCTTTTCTCTTCCCACTTGGTTACACAAGTTCCCTGCTCTCTGGAGATGAGCACTGTGCTTCCCTATCGTGACAGTTTTAGAGGTCCAGATTTGTGGCCAGGGGCTTTGCTTAAATGATGCCATTTAAAATCTCACATGCTGCAAGGTAGGTATGATCACCTCCTTGTAAATGAGGAAACAGAATTTCAGTAAAGTCAAGTAAACTGCTAGTAAGTGGCAGAGGCAGGGCTTCAAACAAGGTTGTGTGTTTCCAAGAACCAATTCTTTCTGTGCCAGTTTACTAAGTTTGCCTTGTTTTTAAGACAGATTCTCTCCCCGCAGTGCTGTCTTTTGAGGTTACTTTTGAGATGTCAGTTGTTAGCTAAGTTTTCTAGGCTGTGGCTATGGGATAGAAAATAAATATTTTTCTGGAAGTATGCTGTTTCCATGTTTGTGGGTGGCAGTGTCTTTATACAAGAACTAGTTTCACCCTGAATTCCACTTTTGTTTCCTACCTTTGTTTTTAAAGCATTTGTGTTTACTAGGATGAGAAGAATTTTCCAGGCAGTGACTCACTGTAGGTTAGAATCACAGGGTAGGTGGCAGAAGAAACACGGGTTCAGATTTAGACTCTGCCACTTTCTTGAGTGAGCCCTTGTCAACATCACTTCACTCTCTTAGCCTCAGTTTCTTCATTTGTAAAATCATTCGTGGTGGACTTTAAGATAGGTGTCTGTCTGTTCCCTATAGGAATAGGGCCGTCTTTAGAATGTTTCCCACCCAGTCCTATTAATGGTGATGTCTTTGGCTGGTAGGATCATAGACTCTCAGAGTTGGGAGGAGCAATAGAATGGATAATCTTTGAAAACAGACTGAAGTCACTACTAGCTGAAGGATCTGAGGCAACTGACTTCACTTCCTTGAGTCTCAATTTCCTTATGTGTAAATGGGGGAAGTATCATACTACCTCAAAGGAATGTAATGTTAAGTGCTTACTATGTGCCCAGCACTGTTCTAAGCACTTTGTATGAATTGAATGATTTAATCTTTATAACTCTATGAGGTCATTACTGATATGAGCCCCATTTTGCAGGAAAGGAAATTGAGATGGGGAAAATTTTAGGAAGTGGAGAAGTCAGAATTTGAACCTTAATAGCTTTGTTCTTGAAACCAAGTCCTTAATAATTATGCCATAGCTCCCAGAGAACTATGTGGAGGTTTAATTAAGAAAAACCACACAAAGCCATTAACACAGAGTGGATTTTCAATAAATGTTGACTACTCTCCTTTGAAGAGTGTTTTTAAAAATGTGACCCACGTTCACATGTATTGAAATCACCTGGGGTGGGGGGCAGGTTTGTCAGAAATGCTGATTCTTGGACTCTAATCTGGACCTACTGGATTCTGGGAATTCTACCTTTTAAAAACATGCTTCTTGGCTGATTTTTAATACACCAAAGCTTGGGACACTCTACCTTAGCATGAATCCAGCCCAGTTTGCTAACAATGCAGAAATCCTTTCATGGCATTACTACAATCATTCCCAGGCTTCTTGGGAGTTCCTGAGGATGGCGAGCTTCCTCTCACAAAAGGAAGCCCAACTTGTTTTTAAAAAGGCTTGGATTATTAGAAACATCATCTTTGTAACTGAATGAAAAACATCTTCACCTTATTTTCTCTACATCTGACCTATTCAGTCTTCTGAGTCACGAAGATTATCGGCGAGGGAGGCAATGGGAAAGCCGTTGTGGGAGCATATGGGACCTGAGGATTAGATATGTTTACAAGTCTGACAGGTGGAACAGTCTCCAGAGTCAACAGTTCCATAAGGAATACGTCCTCAAGGTGATGTCTATCCCAGCACAGTGACAGGGAACCTGTGCATGGATCAAACACAGAAATCCAGGTGGGGAGGCAGACAGGTGATAACATCATCGGGAAGATGATCAAAGCATACAGAACACCAAGGACTCAGATGCTGAAATGGAGAATGGGGTTATAGTTTGGTCACAGGATAAGAGTCCATAAACTCATTGTGGAGTCACCAGTAATTTTACTTGACTCTGAAACAAGTGAGTTGCTAAATCAGGGTTCTTTAAGTTTTCCCTTAGTAGAGACAGGATTCATGTTTCCACATAGTGCACATTAGAGGTATTTAATGAATGAATAAAAATGGTGCCAGGTGGAGATCTTGTGGAGATCTCAAGACAGAGAACAGGGCACATTTCGATCATCAAAATATTCAAGGGGGGGCCTCCCTGGTGGTGCAGTGGTTGAGAGTCCGCCTGCCGATGCAGGGGATACGGGTTCGTGCCCCGGTCCGGGAGGATCCCATATGCCGCGGAGCGGCTGGGCCCGTGAGCCATGGCCGCTGAGCCTGCGCATCCGGAGCCTGTGCTCCGCAACGGGAGAGGCCACAGCAGTGAGAGGCCCGCATACCGCAAAAAAAAAAAAAAAAAAAAAAAAAAAAAAAATCAAGGGAAGCCTTTCCTTCTCCAGCTTAAAAAATTCTGAGTTTTTTCTGCTGTCCAGCATTGGAGCATAGGATCAGTTTTCTGGAGCCCTTTCCAATTGGCAGCATCTTCAGACACTTGGGTTTATCAATATCCCTCTTAAAATATGGTACTCAGAGCTGAACACAGGGTACTGATGTGGCATGACCATACTGAGTGCAACAGGCCCTCTAATTCCCTTATTTTATGTGTTACACCCTCACTAATGGCCACACCAAGCTATTTCCTAATTAAATGGGCTTATATCATAAATAACTCACTTCTGCTAAGGCAGCCTACACTCACACTAGCTTTTCTAGCCGCCAAAACATGCACTTGGCTCATATGAAAAATTCTGTCAGTGAAATCCCTGAAGTTTTTTGTCACATAAAGTACTACTAAACTAAGACAAATTTGGCTTGTAGTTGTGCAATTGAGTGCTTGAACCCAAGTGCAGGATTTTACATTTATCTCTGCTAAATTGCTTCTTGTTAGTTTTGGCCCAATAGTCATGCCTCTAGAGGTATTTTTAAATTTTATTTCTGTCATACAATATATTTAGCTAACCCTTCCATCCTTGTGCCATTTAAAAATATCACCAAGCTTTCTATACCCTCATCCAAGTCACCAATAGAAAATATTTAATAGTAATAGGCTTGTGCATTTCCCTAGGATCTCCCTTCTAGATGACATTGCTGCACTTGTCAGTATTCTCTTAGGTACCTATGATATACCAAATGACACATTATGTCCTAAGGATAAATTATGAACTGCTTATCTCTGCTATCAAGAGGCTCACAGCCTAAGGAAGAAGACTAACACATTAACAGACAAATCAATACTAGAAGGATGCACGAGATATGCAGGTAGAATCAGGACTTGGGTAGAATAATCATAGAATGATGAAAATCCATTTGGGGTCAAGTAGACCTACATAGTTTAGAAACACTTGTCTCAGGTAGTTCCAATCTTATGAACCCTTTTCGTCACTCTTATGCAACATTTAAAAAATTACCACCACTGTGGGTTTATTGGCCATTAAGCTGAAGGCCCAGCAATGGTGTGGTACTGAACTCTTTATCTTGTCTGGATGCTCTTTACCAGATAGATGAGATCAACCACTTACTGCTCTCTTGTGAAGACTATTTTTGACCCTTTTCCTTTTACAGAACTTATCTATGCTCCCCCCACCCCCGATTCTGCCCCATACCCATGACTAAGGTGACTTCGCTTAGTCACAGATGGCAACAATTAGCTGTTTCCATTTCCAATTACACTTGTATTTAAAGGATAGTTGCTCTAGTCTTGTTTAACCTAAGTTGGGGTAGAATGCCAACGCTGCTTTAGAGTGCTTCTAATTGGGTCTCGCACACAAAGCAAAATAGTTAGAGGAACAGTTAGCTTGCTTCTCCCCACCCACTCAACATCATTCAGGCCAAAAACCTTGCCTCAAGATTCCATGGAAAATATTAGTTATTTTTATATATACAAGTCAGCTCTGAATTAGTTTAGAAATAGTTTTTTTCTTTTTTTCTTTTAAGCATAAAATGAAGCTAGAGAGATTTGAGAACCACCCAGACGGAAACTGGACTAATTCAGTATTTGTAACTCTGGCCATTTCTAGTCATTCCCATGTGTAAAAAAGGGGGGGAGGTGCTGGGCTCCTTTGGATTGAGTGCTGGTAATGGTGGGTGGGGGAGACAGAGCTGATTAAGTACAATTTAATTTCATCCAGCAGCTCATTAAAAAAATCTTGTTTTTTTTTCTCTTTCAGGGAATTGTCTTTAAGTTCTCCCCTCTGGTTTCTATTTCTGTGGCTATTTTGTGGGGTGTTGTGGATTAAGGATTTGCTTCTGGAGTCAGATGGACCTCGGTTTGCATCTCATTCCTTTGTAGCTGTGTGTCCTGGGTGGCTCACATCCTCCCTATGCCTCAATTTTCTTGACTGTGAAATGGTGACAAGAGTTTATCGCTCATTGGGCTGTCGGGAAGATTAAACAACATGCGAAAATGCTTAGGAAGGCACATGGTATAAAGAGACTGCTCAGTAAATGTGAGCTATTTTGTTGTTGATCTTAAGATAATGCTTTGAAGATCTGGATGATGAAACTGAAAAAATAAAAGTGAAATTATTGGATTCCCATAAGTAGAGTACGATAGTTCTAGAATATTTCTAACATTGTCTCAGGGATTTTGTTCTCTGAACTAGCATTGATATGTCGGACCAGATGATTTTCTCTTTTTTTTCCTTTGGGGGTGTTGGTGCTATGGTGTGCCTTGTAGAATGTTTACCAGCATTCCTGGTCTCTACCTACTAGGTGCCAGTTGCACCCCACCCCCAGTGTGACAACCAAAAATGTTTTCTGACATTGCCAAAACGTCCTTTGAGAGACAAATAGCCCCTGGTTAAGAACCACTGTTCTAGGCAAAGAATGATCAAAAGTCACTTTCTTCAGCTGTAGGATCACATAGTTCCTATTGTCTTTCCCGAGAGCTGTGAAATTGAGTTTGGCTTTGGCGGAGTGGATCTCTGTAACATTTCATTAGGTGTGTTCTTTAGAAATAATATTCATGTTCTAATATTACTGACAATGTACCTATCTGACACACATGTACCACTCCAGTGGGCTTCCTGGTATAATTCTTGAGTGGAGAATAACAGTGCATTGCATTTTCAGGTTATTTCAATTTCACTTGCTTCCTTTTTTTTTTCTTTTCTTTTTTTTTTTCTTTTTTTTGCGGTACACGGGCCTCTCACTGTTATGGCCTCTCCCGTTGCGGAGCACAGGCTCCGGACGCGCAGGCTCAGCGGCCATGGCTCACGGGCCCAGCCGCTCCATGGCATGTGGGATCTTCCTGGATGGGGGCACGAACCCATGTCCCCCGCATCAGCAGGCGGACTCTCAACCACTGCGCCACCAGGGAAGCCCTCACTTGCTACTTTTGATCCAGCACTGAATTCTGCAGGAGGAAAGAAGTAACTTTCATTAATAATAAATGCCGTTTTCAATAAATATTTTTAGGACTCATTAAAGGCAAAACACTGAACTAAGAAAAGATGGCAGAAAAATATTATTCACGTAAAATAAATGTGTTAATTGGCAAGAGTGGTTCAACAGGACTTCTCTGCTCTCCAGGCACTTTGAACTTTGCCCATTTTTTCCTTGGCAGTGCGGTATAAAATTGGATTCTGTGAGCCTCTCGATGACATTTTTTTTAGATGCTAAGACATATTGCATTTAGATTTGTGATCTGCAAGAATTCCATCTGTGCCATTCACTGGAGACAGTGCCACTGATTATGATTCCAAATGGTCTACTTTTATTATTTATTTACCTGGCTAATAAAAGCAAATTAAACTGAAAGAATAGTTTAAACTGATTTGGAGAATTCAGTCAATTATTTTATGTCTTAGAGTGGTTTGTGTGGAATGAAAAATGGTCCACATTTTGTATAGAAATAGTTAATTTTTTTTTCATTCCCGAACCCACCTCAGAGATTTTTAAAGAAACTACTGTCAAAGGACCCTCTTACCAGGTGAGTGGTAGAGGTAAATAGCATAATAAAACCTACAATTATTTTAAATCAATTACTTTTTGCCTTTATCCTAACCCAAGTTAATAATGTCAATTAATTTAATGAGTCAACATTGTGCCACTTTCTAGATGCTGTGATTCTTTGAGGTACGGCCCCCATGAGAATGAAACACAAGCCGCTGGCTCAACCTTGGAGGAGCAATTATGTAGATTCAGTTGGTGGCTATTGTCATGGCCACTTAAGTGTCAAGGCTTTTGATATCCATTTGTAACCATAACCTTACATTTAAAAACACTACTACTTTCTTTGGCAGCCATCCTAACCTAATTAGGAACTAACGCAGACTTGTACATTTCTTGTAAACACATCCCGGGCCATAGCATCTGGCCAGGGCTAGGGCATGATTGGAGCTTGATTGAGGGGTTTATCTTTTTCCTCCTTCCTATAATGCTCTTACAGGTCTGGACTATATTCAGCAGAGCTGCTTTTCCTTTTATTTCCCAGTTTTGACATTTTAAATTGATTTACGCTCTTGTTCTCATTCTCTTGCTCTTAGTCCTCTTTGGCTTTGCTTTTTTCCCCCCCTACTATTTTGTTTTGCTCTTTTTAAAAATTGTTACAACTTTATCATTTAAATATTAACAGAAGAGCTAGTCTGACAGTGAGGAACAAGACTTAGTGATGACATCAGGGATGATTGTATTTTTTAAAATGAGAATTGTATATTATAAGTTTGATATTTTTTAAAAAACTTATTTTGAGAGAAGGGCTGCTCTGTTTCCTGGATGGTTCTAGCAGTAGTTTGCCATCCGATGAGCACACAGAATAAGATACCTATTCTGATGTAAGCCGTGGTGAAATGAGCACTTTTGAGTCGTCAGGGCATACCCTAGAGATGAGTTTTGGTGGACCATGTAAATATTTTACATATTGCAGATCACCAGTGATAAGGACATAGTCACCAATCTGGGTTGTAAAAAGTAGTAATAAGATTAATAGCTAATTTTATGTGTCCACTATGTGTCAGGTTCTGTGCCAAGTACTTGACCTATTTTTCATATAATCTTCACAACAACCTTATGGATATGAAAATCATTTTCATCACCATTTTGAGATGAAACTGAATCTCAAGGAAGTTATGTAGCTTTCATATAATCATGCAGCCAGTAAGTCTGATTTCAAAACCTATATTATCAGACACTACCTTTGACTGTCTCCCCATTAATTTGAATATAATTCTTTCTATAATCCTCTAGAAAAAGAGCATGAAAAATTGAATTGATAAGATAGAGATGAGCAAACATTGTTCCTGGTAAATGTCTATCTGGACCTGGGCTAAGAAAAATCCTGTTGGGTACTGGTATTGTCTGTGCCTTGTATTACTCCCTGGGTGTACTAACAGGTTTTGGCAAATGATAAGGGGCAATGTGGCTTTTCTTTCAAGATTTGTTGCATTTCGTCTGTAAAACCTGTTCTTTGAAACTAGTTCCTCTACCAACTTTGGAAACAGAGAAGTTTGTTCAGCATAGAAATGAGCATAACGTGCAGGTAACACCTTTTCCTGTGGCCCTTAATCTCCGGAGTGAGGTTTCAGCTAATTGGAGGTGATAAGAAACGGAGCTAAAATTATAACACAGTTCTTGAACTTCAAATGATGTTGAACTAGATGGTGTTGCTGTTGGCCAGATGATCTTCCAGGTTTTGGCTTTTAAGATGAAAATGCTGAAGAGTTGTTTAGAGATTTGATGTGAAAGTAATAAATGTGGAAAGTTAAAACCAGGGTTTTGTTGTGATATTTACAGGATGAGCTGCTCTAGTACAGATAATTAGGTATCTGGTCCTGCCTGCTCCCTGTGTGGCTTGGGAATGCCTGTGGGTACGAGGAACAAGTGGGGGCAAAGGAAAAAGCAGGAAAATAAGAGTTAAGAGAACAGAGCAGAAAAGGAAAGGATGGAAAGGGAAGGGAGACCTGGAAGGAAGTAAGATTGATGGAGTAACAGGAGACCAGTAGAAGAAAGCTGTGTTCATGGTGGGAATAATTAACTGTTGTCTCAGGCAGATGCCAATGTCATGGTCTATCGTTTAATTCCTGTAAACACTGGTATGGGAGAATTTATTCTATCATTGAATGACTTCTGTGATGGGATAACAAACCCCTTGAAGAATGATTCTTTTTTTTTCCTTTTCTCTTTTATTAACCAAAAAGGAAGCATATGATACATGGCTGTTTGCCTCTTGCTTTTTACACTTCATCATATATCTTGGAGATTGTCTATCTCAGAACACTGAAGACCTCCTCAGTTTTTTTGTAAATAACTTAGTATTCCTTTGGTGATATAGGCTGGTGCATATAATTAGTCCCCTGTGGTTTTTTTTTTTAATCTTTATCTTTTTCAAACAATGAGCCAATTACCAATATTGTACACACCATGCTGTGTGTGAGCAGGTTTATCTGTTGGACAAATTCCCAGGCTCAGGATTACTAAGTTAACAAGTGAATGCCAAATTGACCTCCACTGAGTGTTACTATTTTGGGACTTCCAACAGCAGTGTATGACTATTCCGTAAACCACTGCGTTAATACTGATGACAATAAACATTAAATGACTGCTTACTATTTGCCATATTTTGTGCTAAGAGCTTTGTATTTAATGTACCCTGAGTTAGGTATTATCTCTATACATAAGGAAAATGAGACACAGAGAAACAAGTAACTTGAACAAAATTGAAGACATTTCAAACTCTGGTAGCCTGACCTCAGAACTTACATTCTCACTGTCACAATCTGCTATTCCACTGAAACCGGGCAGGTCAGCAATGGCTATTTGTTTCCAAATCTAACAATTCTTAGTCCTTACCTTTATCTTTTTCAACTTCGTGGCTGCATTCAGTGCAAGGGACTAAGTCTTTGAAGAGTTACTCCTTAATTACCCCTCATTATGGGTATTTTAGGCCTTTACTACAAGTAAAATAGAAAATAAAACATATGTAATTTCCAAAATTATTTAGGAAGAAAATGCCATATGTCAGTTCAGACTTGATGAAAACATCCTTGAAGGGCTTCCCTGGTGGCGCAGTGGTTGAGAGTCCGCCTGCCAATTCAGGGGGCACAGGTTTGTGCCCCGGTCTGGGAAGATCCCACATGCCGCGGAGCGGCTGGGCCCGTGAGCCATGGCCGCTGAGCCTGCACGTCCGGAGCCTGTGCTCCACAACGGGAGAGGCCACAACAGTGAGAGGCCCGTGTACCGCAAAACAAACAAACAAACAAAAACTCCTTGAATAAAAAATTAAAGTGTCAACAAGAGGTCTCAAAAAGGTTCTGCCATTTAATAATAATGTTAGAAATTTGTAAAAGTCTCTACTAAAGCTAAGATTTTAAAATTTGGAAATATCTTATTTTAATGATTTACATATTTGGAGGAAATTTTCTTTAGCATTCTTAAATATTTATACTTTGTTGTTCATATAATTACTTAAGCAATATTTATTTGTAAGAGTAAAAATTTTGACACTATACATCAACTTTCTGGCCTGGCCTTGAGAATTCAGGGTAATAAGTAGGATAATAAATTACACTATCTCTGACCCTGATTTAGTCTTAGATAAAAGAGAATATGTGGATAAATACGCATATATTGATATTTTTTAGTTCCATGATTAGGTGGAAGGTAGAGGAAAGTAGAAAATCTAGTTCTCAACTAAACCATATGTTAACTGATAATTAAAAATTGCCCAACATCACTAATCATCAGAAAAATGCAAATCAAAACTACAATGAGATATCACCTCACACCAGTTAGAATTTCTGTCATCAAAAAGATAAGAGATAACAAGTGTTGGTGAGGGTGTAGAGAAAAGGGAACACTTCTGTACTGTTCCTGGGGATCTAAATTGATACAGCCACTATGAAAAATAGTATGGAGGTTCCGCAAAAGATTAAAAACAGACCTACCATATGTTCCAGCAATCCCACTTCTGTGTATATCTCCAAAGAAATTGAAATCAGAATCTCGTAGAGATATCTGCACTCCCATGTTCATTGCAGTGTTACTCATGATAGCCAAGATATAGAAACAACCTAAGTGTCTGTCAACAGATGGAACAAATCAAGATAATGTGATACACACAGACACATGCACACGCATGCACAATGGAATTATTCAACCATAAGAAGGAAATCCTGCCACTTGTGACAACATGGATGGACTTTGAGGGCATTATGCTAAGTAGAATAAGTCAGACAGAGAAAGACAAATACTGTATGATCTCATTTATGTGTGGAATCCAAAAAAAACAAAGTCCTGGAAACAGAGTAGAGTGCTGGTTATCAGGGGTTATGGGGTGGGGAAAATGGGGAGATATTTGGTTAAAGGATACAGACTTCCAGCTATAAGATTAACAAGCTTGGGGATCTAATATACAGGATAGTGATTATAGGTAATAATACTGTATGAATGTTGCTAAGACAGTAGATCTTAGATGTTCTCACCAAAAAAAAAAAAAAAAAAAAAAAAGAGATATGTGATAGAATGGAGGTGATAGTTAATACCATGGTGGTAACTTGTAAATTTATAAGTGTAATTTATGTTGCAATTTATAAATGTATCAAATGAACATGTTGTACACCTTAAACTTACACAATGCTTTGTGTCAGTTATATCTCAGTAAAGTCGGATAATATATTGCCGGGAGAAAAAAACTAAAAAATTGACTATAGTCTTGAACTAATTGCTCCTTTTCTTCATTTCTGAGAAGACAATTGAACTCCTCTTGAAAATGTAAAATATGCTTTAGTTAGTTGCTGAGAGTATCTGACCTCTCAGTTTCACCCCTGCCCTTCTCTATCCTCCTCTCCATTTTGGGGGCCGAAAGCCTGCATGCCACTTTCCCTGGATTCCCTGGCCAGTTGCCTTCCTATTAAGTTCTGCTAATGGGAGACACTGGCAAGTGATTAGGAGTTGGGAAGAGGGCAGGAGACATGTTCTTCCTCCTGGCATCTGGCAGCTGCGTCTGGCAGTAGATAGATGTCACTAGACAGCGTGGGCTCTGGATTCTTGCTCCAATGGCAGCTACGGTGGGTGTTTGAAGAGGCACTGGCACCAGGAGCCCCAGTGGAGCATCGCTAGTAGGGGTTCTCAGCAGCTTCAGATGCCCACACTCTGGGTTCTGGTAATACCATTTCCTCTTTCACTCCCCTGGTCCTAGTGGCTTCCTGCAGTTACTGATTTTGGAGTGAACTTCTCTCTTCTGGCTCATGGAGCTCTTCCAGCATTTTTGTGACTGGTTTCCTGTATTAAATTCTCTCTGCTTGAAATGCAGAGTGGTTTCTCTTATCCTGACTGGACACTGACTGATACAATTTATGAAAGTTTTTCTCTAGTCCAGAAACTAGAGCTTATTTCCCTTAAGGTGATAGTACCCAGACAGGATGGTGTCAAATTTTTATGGCAATGGAGATATTTATGGTACAACTACATGCACGCCAAAGCAAGTGACTATAAAGCTAAAGTGAAAAGAATCACAGTCTTCTCATGCTGTTCCTGTGTGTGTGCCAGTGCCCCTCTCCGGTCACTACATTCTTGGATTGAACTTCCAGCAATTGGTAAAATCTTTTATATTGCACAAATATGGAGTTCCTTTTTCCCCTTATCTGAAGGGCAATAAAGTTGGGAGAAAAAAGACTATTAAGAGCCATATTAATTTCTACCTTTTGTGGCCACATGTCTTATTATAGGAACTCATCAGAATTATTGTATAAAAGGATTGTCAACCAGTTTGTAAATGTGTGTATATAAGAAGTTATTGATAAACTTTTAAGGCAGACATTTGTCTCACTTTTGATTTTATTGTATTTTATGAAATAAGTGGTCCATTCCTGGGCTACAAACTATTATGTGTCCATTAGAAGATAAGACACTTACATCAGAAGGCAAATCAAGTACATCATTAAGCATACAGAATTAGTTCACTAGTTATTATTACTGTAATAAGACTTTCCTGATGAAGGAAGCAGTGTATTGACTTATTTTAAGGAGCACTTCTCAAGAAGACTTTAATAAAAGGTTCAAATTTAGTGCACCCTTCTCTATAGTTTCATATCATTTTGCATATACTGTGATATAGAATTTAAGGATAATATAATATATAATAATATGATAATATAAATAAGAATTACTTGACTGTGACTTTGTCTTCCTAATTTATTATGGCATCTTTGAAGATTACCTGTGGCCTAATGATAATAATAATTTTTAAAAATTATTTATCTTTAGGAACCCTATTAGCATATTCTAAATACTTGTTAAATAAATGTTGTATGAACATATAAAGATAAGTTAGATTCTCATTGTTTCTGAGGGAGTGGAAAGCTAGTTAAGGTATAAATAAGGGTAGGAGAATAAAACTAATGATTTCTATAAAGGACAACTCAAGGAGAGTTTACTTAAAAAATGAACTATTTACAAGGGATAGCACAGGGACTAAGGGCTAATATCAGCTCGATTCTTACCACTCATAGGCACAAAGAGATGAAGCAGAGAGCAGTTATTGGAATTAGAAAGAAGCACAAAGGAGAGAGAATTATCTTGAGTTGTGTTGAGCAGACCAATGAACTTTGGTGGATGGGCAGGCCAATTCAAGGCAACCTAGCAGAAGGGAGGCAAAGGAATAAATATTTTGACCTAAATTTACCCCTTCCGTTTGATTTCTTGGGTGCTCACTATTGATTGAGCCCAACCAGAACCCAGAGGATGGAGAAATCCTGTTGATGCCGTTGGTCCAGGTCAGACTCCAAAGTCACAGAGCAGGGTACAGAAATATGGTGAGTGGAATGGAAGATTATATACAACTGTAGCTTTCTTTCAAAAGATTTCTCTTTTGGTCCACTGAAGGAAAGGATTTCTAAAAGACATACATGAAAAGAGAGACATAGGATATTTATTTGAATGGAAATATCTCTCTCTATAGCATTGCCACCTATTCTGAGGCTACTTAATGATTTTTTTATTTTAAGAATTATTTCAGACCTATATAAGTAGGTTTATATAGAGAGCACAGTCATATACCTATCATCCAGCCTAATAAATAACACATTAAAAAAAACAGATGGAAGCCCCTTGGGTATTCTCCTCATTCACTTTCCCTTCCACCTCCACAGAGGTAACCAGCATCTGGAATCGGGTGGTTATCATTCTCATTCATGTCTAGAAATGTTACCATATATATTTTTTTTAATGTTTTAAAATTTTATTTATTTATTTATTTTTGGCTGTGTTGGGTGTTCGTTTCTGTGGGAGGGCTTTCTCTAGTTGTGGTAAGCGGGGGCCACTCTTCATTGCGGTGCACGGCCTCTCACTGTCGCGGCCTCTCTTGTTGCGGAGCACAGGCTCCAGACGTGCAGGCTCAGTAGTTGTGGCTCACGGGCCTAGTTGCTCCGCGGCATGTGGGATCCTCCCAGACCAGGGCTCGAACCCATGTCCCCTGCATTAGCAGGCAGATTCTCAACCGCTGCGCCACCAGGGAAGCCCTGTATTTTCTTAATATTAGTTCATTTCCTTCTCAGGTTGCATTCTGCAGTAGTGAAGATTAGTGAATCCCAGTAATTTTCTTTTTTAAAGTTACTCCATGTCAGGGGAAGCCCTAGGTAAATTTTATCTTCCACTGTCTTTATCGTGACTTGCAACCTCAAACGTGTTAACCTGTGCAAAGTGCTTGGAAGGGAATGAGGCACAGAGTAAGTGCTGGAGAACTGTTGTCTGAGGAGCACTTGGGAGCATTAGGGTAAGAAACCAGACGGTCTGGGTGTGAATCTCAACTATGCTACTTGGTACCTCTGTGTGACTTTGGGCAAGTTACTCAGCCTTTCTGTGCTTCAATTCCCTGATCTGTAAAATGAGGGTGTAATAATAGTCCCTACCTCATAGGGCTGTCTTGAGGACTAAATGAATACATGAGAACATACAGAGAACACAGAACATACCCAGCCAGTCATAAGTTGTTTTTGTTATTTCAGGTTCCTCGTGCCCTCACTCCAGGCACTGTGCACTCTGGTCCCTGCACTCTCTGCCGTCTCGGAACCTGGATACTCCAGCTCTTGCCAAGGTGCTGGTGAGTGCTACATTGCTCCTTTCAGTGGTATTTCCCTTTAACACACTCATGCTGAATGAGCCTGATGGTGAAATGAGCCTGATGGCGCACCTTCCTGGTGCCACACTTCTATTTCCATCTGGTCTAGACCATCTGCATCCATTCATCTTCCTTCGCAAGGTGTTATGACACAAGAGACTTTCAAATATACATTGTTTTCCCTTCTACACGAATGTACATTTTTGTCGAAAAAGCTGCTAGGAGCTGAACTGGTGACATGACTTAAACTTTGAAAAGTTTTTTTCCTTTCCTTTCAGCTTAATGCTTCTTACTCATGCCACGTTTCTTTCCTCTAGCTGGAGGTAGGGGGTGGGAACAATGGTCTGAGCCTTGTTTGGTAGGAAATCCAATCCTTCTCACCTCATTGAGTTTTTCCCAAGAAGTCTGACAGGGTCTCACACATAATTAGAGCCGTGGGCTCTCCATCTGATGCTCTCTGCTTTTGCATTGCTGTTCCATGAACCTTTTGTTTCAGTGGGTCACTGATCTGCTGCCGCCCTCATTGCCCATTTGCTGCTAACCTTTAGGCATTCTGCTCCCCTCCCGCTAGGCTCAGACCCAGGCATGGACCCAGATCGAATACAGTCCCTGGAACCCATCTTCCTTGAAGCTCAATCTGCCCACTTGGTCAGGCTGTTGTCTCCATTTGGGCAATTTTTGTTTTTGTTTTTGTTTTCAATGCTGGATTTTCTCTTCCCTCAGTCTGGTTTCTTTCAGGGAACCCTTGTACCATATAATGGGCACATGTCCAAACTCAATTGCTGGTCAGGTTTCAGTTCTTTCCTACAGAGCTCCGGGGCCCATGCAGAGTAGGGTCCCTGGCCATTCCATGTCAGGAAACAGTCTGAACTGCTTGGAGCACACAGGAGGCATCTAGGGGTGGGGTGACCTGCCTCTTCAAGTCATCCTGAAGGACTGCTCTTTGTATCCAAGATCATATCAGCTGCTTGAGTTTCTAGGTGGATATGGCAGTCACTTTATAAGCAGAAAGCCCAGAACCTGTAAAGCTTTTAAAAATGACAATTATTTGAGTATTGCAATAAGAGTGTTCTTGTGAAACCACAAGAATGTAAAATATCAGTGATGGAAAAATTTAAAATTCTAGACAATGTTCTGTCTGTAGGGTATGAAAGGATTATGGGAGTCTTTATGATTGACAAGTATGTAAAGAAACTGATGTAACACGGTTCCCTTCATAATGTTGCATATTAACCGAGTACTGTTTTGTACCACAAACATTGTTGAGACTAGATCTGACCATTGCCAGGCTGTGTTCTGTAAAGCAGGCTACGGTGATGAACACAGGGAAGCTCCCTGCTCTCATGGAGCTTATGTTCTAGAAGTTTTGGATTTGATTAGACTATATTCTAGGAGATTTGGGAATCTAGTCATTTCATATGCAGAAAAGGTGGCTCTTCCTAGTATGAAAGCGTATATTATGAGAGACAGAACTGTCTGTTTGAGGATAAATGAGGGGAAAAATGAATGTTCAGAAAATAGTGAAGACATCAGATGTGAGTATAGTTAAAATATAATATGAAAAATGCTGTGGTAGCATATAAACAAGATATACCTTAGAATAATGGGCATTAATCAGATTTCACAAGAGGGTAAATTTAGGCTTTAATAACAACCTAATAAACGAGTTTCAGGAAACAGCACCAAGCTGGACCAGATGAGAGACTTCCCTATCTGAGAATCAAGGAGACATCCAGGAGGTAATTACAGGATAGCTCAGGACATCTGAAATATAAGAGAGGAGTCTCACGAGCAGATATGGGTAGACCTTTCTCCCTGAGGGTCAGAGGTGAAGGCAGGTCAGACAGCAGTTATAATATCTGGGGGCATGGTAGAGGCATGTCTAATATAATGAAATAGCCAGAAGCCCAGATTCATAGCTGGAGAAGCTCTGCTTTCTGGTTAGGCTTTGCATCATTGCAAAATAGAAATAACAGTTTATTAAAATAATTCAAATTCCTACTAAAAGGAAGTGTCAATAACAGAAATCTCTTGCAGTTCAAAGTTTATTATATGAAAATTATACAATAATTGGTAGGATAACATATGGTTCCTTTTCCCAATTTCTACTTAAGAAAAGGAACAGACTTTAGTCAAGTTAGATGGGGTTAGAATAGGGCAGGAAAACTTTATTCTCCTCCAGAATACTCTCAATTTAGTTGTAATAATAATATGTCTTTCATATAGAAAGATGAAACTTTTAAACCACCATTAGGAGGGAATATCTTTTGAGGGTTCCCCTAACCACCCCCTCAAAGGTGAGGTAATTGGATTGGTGCCCTGGTCTCACCTGATCGCTAACATGCTGGCCACCAAATATATGTGTGCAAGTTACTAGGAACATAAAGAGGCATGAGATGTGATGTATATTCCCAACCTTCATAGAACTTAAAATCTTGAGAGAAAGACACAAGAAAAAGCAACACCAGGTAGGATAGCATTAAGGTATAGACTAAGGTCTTGGATCAGAAACCAGCTGTGTCACCCATACACAAACCTGGAACCTTGATAGAAGAAGAATGTGTAAGCAACTGAGGCTAGACATTTCTCCCAACAATTTCTCAGGACAATTCACCAAAAATAAATTTCCCAAAAGTCAATATGTCGAAACTGATGAATTATGGAAGATTTTTTTCAAAGTTTTAGTTTTGTTATAGTCTTTCCACCTTTTACTAAGGATTTATCTGTCCAATTTAGTTGGATGCTAATTTCACACATATTTTACACTCCAGATGCCTAGTATTTTTCAAATGCTTAATGCGTTATCTGTGAATGTGTGGTCTTTTAAAAAATAACCG
The DNA here is from genome assembly GCF_964165515.1 of Mesoplodon bidens. Lineage (NCBI taxonomy): Eukaryota > Metazoa > Chordata > Mammalia > Artiodactyla > Ziphiidae > Mesoplodon > Mesoplodon bidens. The sequence continues at coordinate 29,385,920 of NC_138167.1, forward strand.
GTTTATTGCTGGACTATTTAAGGCTCATCTGTTATTGGGACTTAAGGGTTTATTTTCTTTCAGATCCCTCCTATTCCTCTTGAGATCTAAGTAAAGAAAGGGGAAGCCCAAATGGGAAAGGGAAACCTATTTGAAGCCATGAAAACATAGACATTACTGAATTGTTTCAGCAATGCTTTATTGTCAGAAAAAGATTCAAAAGATAAATCAGTATGGGCTGCCTGGGGATTATGTTATGGGAATTTTGATTATCAAATAACTAAGATTTACTCCAGGAGGCATATTTGTAGTCATTCCTTGCTAGGGATAAAAGAGGGTGATGTAAGCTTCAAGAGTAAAGTAATGTGTGATATACTTTGGAAGAAATAACTGGAAAAAAATAACAAGAGCTTCTGGCTTGATGTTCCAGGAATACAGCTAAGCAGACCAAGATTTTATTAAAAGAGAAAAATTGCATATTACAGAAATGAGAAGACAATGTTGCATGGGTAAAAAGGCACTGTGATGTTTTAAGCTGGATGAATAAAATAGAAGATGACAATATGAATAGGAAATATGAATAGGAGGCATAGAAATGGGGGCTAGAAAAAGCCAGATGTACAAATTTTTTTTCTGGGAGCAGAGAGAAGTTCATGTTGATAAATGAAACCACTGTGAACCTGCCTTATAAATGAACGTGTGAATTTTGAGGAGTTGGTTGACTTTTGCTCACATGGTTAGAATATTGCAAAAGTTGCATTTAAAAATTTGTTTTAAACTTTATATCGGAGCATAGTTGACTAAGAATATTGTGTTAGTTTCAGCTGTACAGCAAAATGATTCAGTTATATACATATACATATACATGTATCCATTCTTTTTCAAATTGTGTTCCCATTTAGGTTATTACAGAATATTGAGTAGAGTTCCCTGGGCTATACAGTAGGTCCTTGTTGGTTATCTATTTTAAATATAGTAATGTGTACATGTCAAGTCAGACAGGGTAAGTTGCATTTAATGAAGAGATAAAAAATCTTGATTTGAGGAGGAACATATTTTTTTCTAGGCTTTTAACATATTTGAATAGAAAACATAAGATAAAGGGAAGATGAAAAAATTAGAGGTAACCAAATTTGATCCTGCCTGTATTTTGTAGAAGCAGAGAAAAGATCTCTTAAGGGAAAAAGAAAATATTTTTATTAATCAAACAATTATTCAGAGGGATTGGAGAACAGAAGGTATAGGAAAAAATTTCCCTGTGTGATGCATCAACCTGATTCTTATTTTGTGACCACTAACCTGTTAGAAGGTACTATCTGCTTAACAGGCTTTTACTTTTTAGTTTTATTTTTAGCTGTTAGAAGAACCAAAAGGACATTGCTATAATTCACCACTGCTGGCAACATTATGTTGGGACATAAATTCCAAGAACTGTATTCTATAGAGTAAGGGCAAGATTGTATGAGAGTAAGATAAGATAGGAAAAGAAGAGAGGAATAATGAAAACGGACACCATAATCATGTTCAGAAGAGAACAGTGAAAGTAGAGTGGAGTACTGGGGAAAGTGCTCTGGCTGAGGCCCAAATCGCCAGAGAAAGGCTTTCGAAAATTAGAGAATTCATAGAGCATGTGTCAAGTCTTATTTGATACCCCGATGTGTATCGGTCTGGTGGGGCGTAGAAAGTTTAAGCATCTTTGTATTTAGAGAGAAGTTCCCATGATCGTGTGCTTCCTGTCTAACTTCCTTCCCTTTAAGTTGTGTCATTTTGTCCCCTTCAATGTTATGTGGGATCCCAAGTCAGTAGGTCACAGATTCTGTAAGCCTGTGGAGAACAGTGCAGGCAAGAAAGGCAAACCCATATTAGGAATATGTGTGGATTTCAGTCTAGATAAATGCATCTTCCAGGGTGAAAAGAGTCTAGTGTAATCAACTTGACACCAACTTGGTCTGGAGAGCTGGTGCCGTATTGGCTGCTCAGAATTTGTCTCTGCCAGCGGCAGGTTTGTACCTTCAGCAGAAGCAAAATTGAAATCAGCTCTGGAGAGTGGGAGCCCATGCAGTTAGGCGCATGCCCCCGTCTGGATCACCATGGCTGTCCTGTTCATGTCCACATTGTGCCAAGACGGGACAGAGGCTGCTGATGGCCACCGGCAGTCATTCTGTCTACTTTATTGTCTTCTCTGCGATAGGTGTTCTCTGATGGATAGAATGCAGTACATTTCCCCACTCCCACAGGTGCCTCCATATATGCCTTTCCAGACCTTTGTGTCTTCAATCTTACTATTTATTCTTTAAGCCATATTTATTCTTGACTCAAATCCTTCTCTTTCCACACAAAGTGGGTGACCAGGTGGACTGCCTAAAGCCCTATGCATTGAAAGGATTTCCCTCCCCGCTTCCGTTCAGGGTTGCTCTGAATTGGGCTATACAGCGGCAACCTTCTATTTTCGGCTTATACTCACATATGGAGTTGATCAGGCTGTGAAACAAACTTGGCCATTTCCCTCCTCCATTAGCTGATCATAGTGGACTCCCCATGGAGCCATAGATACGAGCTGGGAGAGAGGTACTGGTGTGATGGTGGTAGATAACACAAGGGTCTGGGGCAGCTGCTTTGCAGCTTATGTACACCTGATCCCAAATGTACCATCTGCATCTTATGGGATGCTGCTGGGCCCACCCGACCTTATGTTTTGGTGGGTCTGGTAGAACTCAGCTTGTGGTGGACATGCATGTCCCATATAGTCTGTCACATCTCTTCTGTAAGAGAAGAATCTCTTAATTCACTTAAGTTTCTGTAGTTGGCTCTTTTATCAGCAGCTGAATACAATTTCTAACTGACACAAAACTTTATATCTCACAACATGATACTCGAGCTGTGTTGTATAAGCTGCTGTCAGTCCTGGACTTTGCTAGCAGTGGCAATAAAATCAGAAACTAGCGCCAGAATATAGACCAGTTTCTCCACTAAACACACTGTTCAATTCAACTAATTTTTTGGGGGGAGTTGCAAGATGTTCTCAATCAATGAAGCAGTATGATGATTTATTTTCTGGTGTAAGCTCTTTATCTCATGATGGACTGGTAGCAAAGAGTTTGTATACTGCCATCTTAAGAAGCACCGATCTAAGAGATACATCCCAAAGTGTAATTTTGAGACAGATGCACTGGGAGATAAACAAAAATTCTTTCATTCAATTGTTGATTCCATTTTGAAATTTAAAACTGTTATTATTGACTGGGACTATTGAGAAATCTTTTAAGGAATCCCTTCACTACCTCACTTGGAAGCGTGATAGTGAAAAATTATTACACATGATTTGGTTTCACAGACTGCTGTAATCACAGCAGTGTCTGACATTTTGTTTACCTGAAAGCGAAATAAAAACTTTTCATTACATGCTTCTTAGTATGCCATTTGTCTGACAGCAAACTTTGCATACCACAAAGCAGTTGTTTTACACGTAGATTCAGCTTCAGTTTCAGAGTGGAGATCGAATTACATGGTTTGCCAATACATGTAGTAAGTGCTAAATATATGGCAGCTATTATTCTTATTTGAACTTGGGTTAGTTCAACACTATTCGACCCCCATCCCCCAGATCCTACTGTGTTTATCAGAATGTATTTTGTATGGATGGAAATAAATGGACAGACCTGTGTAAACCTTTAAGGACAGTCTTTATTACTGCTAAAATTACTTAGCTAAGCCCCAACCTGAACCACTACACTTCTATCTTTATCTGTAGAAAACCAAGGAATAAATACCAATAGCTACTCACTGCTCTAGATCCCATAACTCTTTCAACTTTCTAGTGAGGGTTAAAATGCTCTCTTTCAAGATCATATTATTCTTGGGAAGCACTTATTCTGACTCTATGCACAACTTTTCTTTCCATATGAATTCAATTGGCATTAATTCCATTAGAAATTCTTCCATAGAAAATCTTTCCTCATTGCCAAATGATCAAATGGTATGATTCTTATCATCTTTTTAGTCTAATGAGGTCAGCCTTCTGGATATGGTAAGGATAATGCTTTCTTAACTACAGAACTCAATTTCCCTAGTCTGCCTTTCAAGGAAATGTACTCTTTGAAGAAATTCTATGGCCAAGTAGAAGAGATTTCTAACTAAGTCATCTGCAAATCAGTGGAGGATGCTCATATAAAGAGGGACAATAGCTAGAATTTCTACTTTTGAACAAAAATGGTCTGTGACAACTGGGCATGACCAGGTTAGCATCTTAAATTTTTATGGGATTAGAAAGGGAAGAAATGAATTTTTCTCCTCAACAGTGACTGAAACTGAAAAACCAAAACCCCAAAACCAAAAAAAACAGGAAAGAGAGAAGGTCTAGGTGGGAGAGGGGGGTTGGAGAGGGTGGAATGCAACCGAGGAAAGCATCACCAGTGGGACTCAGAATGGCTCAGGTTTCCTTCCCTTTTTAGGTCAGTCCTTGGGGAGTGAATTAGGTGCTCTCCTGTCTTGTGTTTCTTCTCACTTTTCTTATCCTAGGGACTTAATGTATTTGTATTTAATTCGACTTATAGGAGAAGAAATCATGTCACTGTTCTATGCTTTAATTACCTCATAAGCATATCTGATACTAAAAATATTTAACAACTGGTATGGCATGGGCACTGACCAATTAGAAAAAACACTGTAATCAATCAGAAGGTTCATGAGCCACAAGTAAAGAGAGCATATAATTAACTGTCCAAATCAGGACACGGTGGAGGGTGAAATGAGGCACTATTAAAAATTATGCCAGAATGAGAGGCATAAACAGGGGCCATCCCAAGCAAACTTGGATGTATGGTCACTCCAGTCATAAATAAAGAGTAATGTTTGTATTGGCTGAATAAAATTAAAAGTTTGGCTTGGAGTCTTTTTCAAATCTGTAACATTTTATGTATCCATTGAACATATTTAGTCTTAAGAGTATTTGATCCATTTGTCTAACACTGATTTCTAGAGCACATTTCTAAAAGAAGCCAGTCTACATGAGGGAGCGACCTTTAGACATGCCTGCAGAGTGACAACAAGGTTAGAGGCTGCTAATACCCTAGGCAGGTACACAGATTTACATGTAGCTATAGCTACAGATATAAACAGATACAGATATTCAAAACTATCGTCATATTTTGTAATTTTTAAAAAATTATTTGGTTGCACCAGGTCTTAGTTGTGGCAGGCGGGCTCCTTAGTTGTGGCATACAAACTCTTAGTTTCAGTATGCATGTGCGATCTAGTTCCCTGACCAGGAATTGAACCCGAGCCCCCTGCATTGGGAGCGTGGAGTATTAACCACTGCACCACCAGGGAAGTCCCTATCATGTTTTGGAGTGTTTACTGTTAGCCAGGCTTTTTCAGTTTTAGATGAATGCTGAAATTGATGATGAAATTGAGGTCATTTCAGGAAGGTAAATGGTGTGACCACCCGACTCATAACCTCTTATCACTTGTATGTGATGAGCACCTCCCACTACCAAACGCCTCCCTTATTGCTGATACTTTGCTTCCTTGCTTAGGGTCTTGTAGAGCAGGGGACAGACAAATAAATCTACCACCTATAATTCCATATAAAATTTGCTGTGATACATGTAGAGCAAACGAAATCATATGGGTAAGGGAAAACTTCCTGCTGAAGGACTGCTCGAGGTGAATTTTTAAGGATGGGTAGGAAATAACCAGAAGCAAAGGGATCTGTGTGTGCAAAGACACCCAGCACAAAACCCTGCATGACACATTTGGGGAATAATAAGTATTTGGGGATAGTTGGAGGTGAAGGGGTGGTCTTCGTGCTCAGTTGATTAAGGTGACAGCATTCTTTACACCTTCAGGAATCATTTCAAAAGGCTTCCAGTGTAGTAACAATGTGATTTATTTGCACTTTAGGAAGAACTTTCTGGCAGAGGTGTGGCAGACAGATTAGTGAGAGGCCAGCTTGGTGGCAGAGAGATCAGTTAGGAATTGTAGGAATTTAGACGAAACGTTATGGTTTTGAAAAACCATCCATCTCCCCCTTCTTAGTTCCAAAGCACTCTGAGTCATAAATAAAGTGTGAAAATAGCAGAAGAACGAACAAGAACAGACTAAGGAGCTAGTTTATTAAGTGGAGGAGAGATGCTTGGAAGCTTCAAAGGAGATGAAGAGATCAAGCAAATGGAAGATGAGAGGAGGGGAGGGAGGGAAGGAGGGAGAGAAAAAAAGAGGGAGGGAGGGGTGGGGAGGAAGAGAGGGGGATGGGGGGGAGAGAGAGAGAGAGAGAGAGAGAGAGAGAGAGAGAGAGAAAATCCATCCTGTTGCTTACTTCCCATCTTTGCTCTACTTTTTGTTTCCTTTGCCCAACTCTGCCCTTGCAACTACTCTCGATAGTTTTTCCTTTGCTTCTTTCTCCTAAATATAACTACCTCAGTTTCTTTGTATTCTTTTTTTTTTTTTTTTGCGGTACGCGGGCCTCTCACTGTTGTGGCCTCTCCTGTTGCGTAGCACAGGCTCCGGACTCGCAGGCTCAGCGGCCATGGCTCACAGGTCCAGCCGCTCCGCGGCATGTGGGATCTTCCCGGACTGGGGCACGAACCCGTGTCCCCTGCATTGGCAGGTGGACTCTCAACCACTGCGCCACCAGGGAAGCCCACCTCTTTGTATTCTTAAAAAGGGAAGAGTACTGCAGTAAGACAAGTGAGATCAAACCAGAAAAGTCTTTGCCAAGTTGTGGACTTGTTGATAAGTTCTTCTTATCTCCTTTACTTCATACCTTAGACATCCGCCTTGTCATTGAAGAAGGTGGTGAGTGACATTGAGGCAAGGAAAGACCCAGAATATTCACTAATGAATGTTCAATCATTAGTGATTTACTTAAACCCATTAACTTATGACTGATTCAGTGTCATGTGTATGAAGTGATTCGCCCTGAACCACTTTAAAACTGCTCTTGCCCTTCTCTGTGCTTCTTGAATCATCTTCCTTCTCGCCTCATTGCTACGTAAGCTTTCCTCTCTGACTCTCATTGCTTGGGATTTTATCTGTCACATTCCTACCTTTGCTCCCCGTTTAATGTAATGAAAGCTGCCACCTGTACACTAGCCAGGCTGTTCTCTTTAGCACAGGAAGCAAAAGAGTCCACTTTTAAAAAAGAAAATAAGCTTTTACCCTAAATGTAGTGAAAATGTAATTCTTTAATATTTAGGTTGAAGTTAATGCAAATAAGTAGAAGAGAGAAAGAGAATGAAGAATAAAGAAAGATAGAAGATTAAAAAAAAAAAAGACTGCAGAAAGTGACCAGGAAATAGAGTAGTTTTGTTTGTACATTTATGTCTGTGTTTTTCTAATAGTTGTTGGAATTGCTCCATGTGGTTCTATTTATTCTATTAATAAAATCTGATGATTTAAGACATTAGAAATAAGGAATGGAAAAATAATGTATTTTCCCAGCCAAACCAAACCCAGTCCTTAGCTCTTATTTTCTGAGGTTGGCCCCCTATAGACCTTACTTTTACCGACTGCTAGCATCACAGAAACCACAAAAACCTCAGGTAAAGAAAGAGCCCTAATGATTTTAAATGAAAGAAAATTCAAATTTGAGAACTAAATAATTTTTGAATTATTATTGGGTATAGACTACTTATATTTTTAACCTTTCCTCTTGTTATACATTTAGGATAACATTCACTACACCAAAAAATAATCTAAGTGTTGGAAAGATTGACCAAAACAAAAGTTCTAGGAATAAAAGCAGAAAATAAGCATATCCTTTCATCTAAGTTTTGGACTCAGAAGACCCCACCATAACGTAGAAATAATGTATGAGGGACTTTTTCATGCTTGACGCACACTTTTAGTATAAGATTCTTCTGCAAGAAGCTTCTAAAGAATAGAAATATTCATAAAACAGCTTATGTAAGTACCATATAACTAATCCATGAACAATTTAGTTCCACTCAGGCATTTAGAAGGTAAATGTTATCCATTTCTATATATTTAAAAATTTCAGCCCAAACTATTTTAGCCATATAACTTTACAGCGTACAGAAAAAAAAATACACATAAAAGTAAAAAATGTGTTTTGCAATGAATCTGCCACTGATATGATATGAATGTGCAATTAAATGGGCCATGCTGGAGAAAGGAAAGATTGGCTACTGGGTGGATGCCAGTGATATCCTTTGACGCTTCTTGGCCTCATGTGTTCCTGATCAGGCAGCCAGGGATCTGGCAAACCCAGGCCAGGAAGGTAGAAAACAGAACAGATTTTACTTTCAATTATGGGGTTGAGAGGGAATGGGACATAGAACACACATTTGATCTGCTGTCAAATATTTTATTTCAAAGCCGAACACTAAATTGTAGCATAGAATTGTTTTTTTTTTTTTTTTTTTTTGCGGTACGCGGGCCTCTCACTGCTGTGGCCTCTCCCGTTGCGGAGCACAGGCTCCGGTCGCGCAGGCTCAGCGGCCATGGCTCACGGGCCCAGCCGCTCGGCGGCATGTGGGATCCTCCCGGACCGGGGCACGAATCCATGTCCCCTGCATCGGCAGGCGGACTCTCAACCACTGCGCCACCAGGGAAGCCCGAATTGTTACTTTTAAAGACATTTTTTTCTTATTTGCTTATTCTGAACTTCACTGTGGCATTTTATGATGGTGTAGTGTAAGGAGTACTAAATTCAAAGACTAAAAACCTGACCAGGTGTGGTTAGCTACGTGACCGGTTGCTAGTTACTTAAGCACTCGAAGCCTGTTTCCCTGTCTAGAAAATGACGTGATTGGTTTAGATGATTATAAATTGTATTGAGTGGCCCTTGGGTAAATCTGACTTGCAGATGTACTTTTGGCTTTTGCAGTATCACAAGATGTGTTAACTAGTAACCAATATTAAAAAAGGACATTTCACTAAAACATAGATTTCTGGCTTCTCTTGAAAAATTGGAAGGTCTGTTAACTCAGGACCCACAGTTTAATGGAGCAAAAATATGCTGGTACTGAGTGCATCAGATACCTTTGATCTAATTGGGAATGTTCTCTTTAGGCTGTCCCATTGCCAGCCACTGGACCCATTCAACTCACTACATTTATTTACTTTACCCACCTGACCTTTTTAGATATTTTAGTTTTCCACCCCTTGTCTAGAGCAATTGTTTCTAAATGTGTTTTACAGAGCCTTAGTCATTAAAGGAAACTTATGAGGAATCAAGAGGCTGGGAACAGGGGTCCAACCTCTCACCACCTTTAAGCAAAGAGTTCAGTTTTTATTTGTTTTATATATTAGGATCTAAAATGGCCTCTGGGGGCACAGACTTTTAGCTAATCCTCTCAAATATCTTCTGTCCTTCTTCCATAGTAATTGAATTTTAGCTGAGCATGTGAATGTTAAGAATAAACACTACAGCTCTCAGCATCCTTTGCATCTAGGTATGGCCATGTGACTGATTTCTAGCCAATGGGATAGGAGCAAAGTGATGTGTACAAAATTCAGGTTGTGCCTGAAATAGGAATTTGGTGATGAGCAATCTAGGACCATGTGGACAAAGATATCACACTAGAAATGACAGAACAACATTATGGAAGAATCCTGGGTCCCTAGATGACTCCATAGAGCAGAGTATCCCTATTAGCAGTTCGCTACTTCAGTAGTGTTACATGAGAGAAAAATTAACTTCCATCTTGTTTAAGCCAATTTTAATTTGGGTCTCGATTACACACATGTAAAGCTGTACCTGAACTAAAACAACCTCTTAGGTCTTTCAAGCTCCAAAATTCTCTGATTATTTTACCCCTAGTTGATTTGGAATTTGAATATATTTGAGTAATTTTGACTTGAAAAAGACAAATCATTGTTTTAAGCTTTTGGAATTACTTCCTTGAATGCTTTTTTTTTTTTTTTTTTTTTTACTGAGTGGAACTTAAATTTATTTTCAGGCATGCACATGGTTATATTTTAATGAAATCATTTTGCAAAAATACCGATGACCTAATGTATATTGACCAGGGAGTGTATGTTCTATTTCCTTCTAAATGATCAAGTGTTACTAACACCCTTTGCAGTTCCATTTCATCCAGAGAATGAATTTGCCCCAAGGGAGTGGAGTCAAATGTGCAAAATAAATGATGTGAGTTTGCTCTGTTTAACTATGTAGATGGCTAGAGTAGAAAAAGATAAAGTTACTAAGCTGCCCAAGAGAGGTCTTTGAGGTAGGCTGTTTCAGGCTCAATTTAAAATCTGGCAATGATGGTCCCTAAAACTTGGACTGCTGTAACTGTTGTTATAAATAAGCAGAGGATTTCATTTTTCAAAGTCTGGGGAAAGAGAAAATTTCTATGGCAATGAATTTTATTTTTAAAATAATGTACCTGAGTGGAGATTACTAATGTTGCTCATCATTTTGAATCCATGTAGCTGCCTCATAAAACTTATGGATTGTTGAAGATAAGAAAATAAATCCAAGACAAACCAACCTTGGATGTCATTCAAGTGATGCCTTGGAAATGATGTTTTTAGTAAGTTTAACATACATCCCCCTTCTTGCCCCAAAACCTGTTATGTAATTTTCAGAAGATCCTGGGAAATATTTAAATACTAACATTTGGAACTAAAAGCAGCCACCAATAGAGATGATAAGGTTAGAGCTGGTGCTGATGAGACTCGTATGTTGGGACAGATATGTTCTTGATGTTTAGAAAGTAAAATTCTTTCTTCATGATGTTTATGGGATTTGAAGTGATATAAGCATCTCACATCAATAAACCACCCCTTGAGCATAAACAAATTCTTTTTGACAAATAGACCATCATAACGAATGGTATAGCTATTTTGCATTAATGATTTAATTCAGCTTTCTAACGTCCTCATTTTGCTCGCTTCAAAATTTGGCTTAATAAAGTACAAGGGACCATTCTCATAACACTTGGGCAGAGTAAAACATTTATTTTTAAGGTTAATTTGGGTCTTTACATGCATAGAATTAAAAGAGAAACCTGTTTTCTATGTGGATCGTCATATTTGGAGCTAGGAGTTGTTTTAAAGGCCTTAATTAATTTCTTTGTGCCCGATGGCTAGAAGGACATGTTAGGTTCCTTTCCTTTGGTTGAATTTCAGAATTGAGTATGTACTCTCAAGACTTATTTAGGAAAATATTAATATTTCTCCCTAATTTGATGACTCAGAAAATGAAATAATAGGTAAAAAATAATTTCTCTCAGGAAAGTTTACGAATAGACACTGAGCTCTTTGATTTCATTCTGAAATAAATGTACTTAACTGTGAAATCTCCTTTCTTATATAACAGTGAACTAGGGAGCCATGTGGTCTTGGATATTTACATGTTATCTATGCTAAAGTTCTGAAATTTTTATTATATTTCTACATATATGAATATAAAAGAGAAGGGGCCTTCTTATACTAAAATAACAGTGATTTGGGTTCTGGTTTGTTACTTATTTTTAACTTTGGTAAGTCCTCTTGCTTCTCCACCAAAACAATAGAGATATACGCTTTCCTAATTATCTCCCAGGCTGTTGTCGTGAGAAACTCATGGTCATTTTACATCAAAAAATGCCACCAAATAACTAGGTGGCTACTTTGAGCAAACACTGAAATAGATGCTCTGTTATAAAATAAGATGCTCTATTTTGAGTGTAATTAAATCCTACCTGTGCAGCCATGAAAAAGAGCCTCTCAGAGCTCCTACTGCAGAAGGCATAATTAACAGATGGTCCCAGCTGCCTCACTCTAAATCCCCCACTGCTGTCACATGGAAGCCACACTTACCACGGGCTGCTTCAAGTCTGTGATTGAATACGGTAGGATTACTAAGAGAGGGCCATTTCTTGAAGAGAAAGGACTCCTCTGGTGGGAGACTTTGTCTCAAGGACTTCCCAGCAACCTCACTGAACTTCCTTCAAATTGCACTGCAGTCTCAGATGCTTTTTACCCAACCCCACATCCTTTCCTCTTTCCTTCACAGGGGTCAGACTTGCATTATGGTCTGACAGTTCTCTGAGCCTCCCCTGGAGCCCTTCATCATTTTCCCTCATAGATGTTTCCTCCATTAAATCTTTTGCATAACTAATCCCATCTTGACATCTGCTTTTACACAATACCTTTTTGAAGGACAATCCCTTTGAGAATACATTGTGAGATTTTTCTATGGTTTTGTAATTTGATAGCTAAGTTTCCCTATCAATCTGTAGTATCCATTTACGTGGGCATAAGCAATAACCTATTTTATACCATATAACAATACAGACATTTTCAACTGTTAAATACTTTAAGAATTATAAGAATGGTTTGTCAGGAACACATCTGATGCTTTTTATGATACTATTTCAAAAGAACTTGAGTAACTATCCTCCTAAGAATAATAAGGATAACATGCAAACAAAGGAAACATGCATACATGGCATGGTTTCGAGTCATTGTGACTATTTCTTTCTCTTATTCCTCCCAGGACACCCATCAAAATAGCAAAAGCAAAGCCAATGGAAAGTATTTTTTATTTCTTTTTAACAAAGATGTAATTAGTAGACCAGCTCACATGAACAAAGTAAAGTGGAAATTTAAGGCTAATTAGGGCACAGGTTCTGTTTTCACTGAATTAGCAGAATAATTATGACTGCTAGTTAAATGAAATATTTTCAGCCCCTTTCTTATACATAGTTTTTATGTACTTAATCATACTGTACTTAAAAATTTATATTTATTTTTTCACTTATAAGCTATTTTTCTATTGCTTCTTAATCATTCTCACAAAATTATATAATAATCTAACTAGAGGATACGTCATGTCTTACATTGTCTATCTTATTGAATATTTAATTTGCTTCTAATTTTTTACTGCTGAAAATAATGCTGCTTTGTGTAGTTTTATAAATCTCTCATACTTATAATTGTTTAGGATGAATTCCTAAGGGTGTACCCATTAAAGTTACACATTAACTAATTTGTTTCAAAAACATTTGGATCAATTTATACCTCCCACAGAAATTATATGAGATTATTCCTTTCATCACACCCTTGCTAGGATGCTAGCATTAGAAAACAAAATCTCCAAGTCAGTTTGCATGGAAAAGTGGATATTTCACTGAAGTGGGGTTAAATAGTTGCCTATATGTTTATTAATGAGCCCTATTTACACTTTTGTGAACTATTACACATTTATACGTTGAGCATTTTCCTTATTTGTATGAGCCTTTAGCTAATAAAGAAATTACTCTTGATCTATGATATTGGCATCAAATATTTTCCCCAGTTGGTTGTACCTTCTTTTCTGTTTCTTTGTGTTTTGCCTTATTCATTCTTCTTTTTTTTTAATTTAATTTAATTTATTTATTTTTATACAGCAGGTTCTTATTAGTTATCCATTTTATACATATTAGTGTATATATGTCAATCCCAATCTCCCAGTTCATCACCACCCCCCTCCCCCGCCATTTTCCCCACTTGGTGTCCATAGCCTTATTCATTCTTAATGCTCAATAAGCATCTACTGAGCACTCAGTTTTTGTTAGGCTCATTACTGGAAGTTGAGGATTCAATTTTAAACAAAGACAGATGCAATCTGTGCTATCTTGTAGCTTCTACAGCACATCAAGAATAATGGAAAATTAAACAAGCAGTTATCAAAAATATATGATATGTGCTAGATTAGGGAATCAGGTAACAAACAGGGAGCTATTGGTGTTCTTTACAGGCCATCTAGCTCAACAGAGAGATCAAGGAATTGTAGCTGGATAAAGAGGTGGAAATGGGAGAATGGAGCCAGCAGATGAGACCGGAAAGGGCAGAAGAAGGTAGAGTTGGAGGGTTTTAAGCCATGTTAAGGAGTTTGGCTTTTATTACAAGGACTATCAGAGGTAATTTAATGGTTGTTCAGTAGAAGAGAAACATGACACTACTTATTTTAGAAAGATCATTCTGGCTGCTGTGTGGAGAATGGCTTAAAGGAGAGCAAGCCTGGACACAGACCTGGTGGAATAACACAGATAAGGGCCAGTGGTGGCCTGGATGGGCATTGTATCAGTGAACACATTCCAGAAATATTTAGGGGATAGAATCCAAAGGACCTGGGAATGAGATGTGGGCAGCAAAGGGACATGGCAGATTCCCAGACTTCTGACTTGAGTAGCTAAAGTGAAGGTGCCATTTTTTGCAGAAACTAGTTAGCAGGAAGGAATCAGCTATAGATTTTTTTTTTTTTTTTTTTTGCGGTAGGCGGGCCTCTCACTGTTGTGGCCTCTCCCCTTGCAGAGCACAGGCTCCGGATGCGCAGGCCCAGCAGCCATGGCTCACGGGCCTAGCCGCTCTGCGGCATGTGGGATCTTCCCAGACCGGGGCACGAACCCGTGTCCCCTGCATCGGCAGGCGGACTCTCAACCACTGCGCCACCAGGGAAGCCCTAGCTATAGATTTTTAAATGCTGTATATTCATATAATAACATTCTTGGCAATTTGTTATTATGTAATGCTAATTAATTCATTGCCATCTTTATTTTAAGTAAATTTTTGAATTTCTTTTGGGCTTAGTTAAATGGACATTTGTGATTTGAATTTTCAGTCATTCTAAATAACAAGAAGTTAGATTATCCATTGGGATTCCCCAGATGGATGAGAAACTGTTGGGTCTAGTTATGCAATTCTAACAGCCCTAAAGTGAGTTTCAAGATTTAGTTGATAAGCATAAGAAAAATGTTTTAAAAGAACAAACAATTACTTATTATCTCCAAAGGATACACATAAATAGATGACACAGAGATGATTTTAAATGTTGCCAGTTTGAAACATCTTTACTATCTTTTAAACATAGTGACCCCTAGCAGATAAATGAGTTTATGGTCTATTCTTACACATCTTTAGAATTAGGTGAAAGAATATGTGTATGCATAAGATGTTAGCCTCTTTGTTGGAGGGGAGAAAGTTTCTTTCTTGGAGGGCATGTTTCTCTCCATTTTTTTTTTTGAAGGGGAAAAGTTTTCTTTGCAGAAAGCAAAGACCCCGGGCAATTCTGAAAAGTATGGTTAACAAAATAAGACATAAATGATCTTGGCAAAAGGTTCTGGAACACAAAACTTTTATTATATTTATACACTAGTGTCTTTTGGGCTCACCTACAAGTACTAAAAATTTTGTTTGCTAAACAGTAGTTGGGAACATTTCTTGTACTTTATAACTTTCTTAATGGATCATTTGGAAGCTAAATAAATTCCTGTTGGGAGTATCATGTTCTCAGGTACACTAGACCCTCAAGCATACCGTATGCTTCTGAAACTGGTTGTGATAACTTTAAACTCCAACAGTGGTAAACTAGCTCCATCATTTCTCTCCCTCCCTCTCTCTCTCTCTTTCTCTCTGTAATCATGTAGTCTTGTAGAATACTGCTATGGTTTAATTTTATGTTCCACAAACATCCTCATTAAATAATAATTTAATATTCCTTGGATTTAGTATTCAGCTTGTTTTCAGTCTGTGCTTTCATACAAACAAACAAATGGCTTTGGAAAGGGCATAGAGCATGGCAGTGAATGTGGGTGACTGGCAGGGTTCTTATTGCCTGACCATAGCCCACAATGAAATATTTCTCTAAAAAAATTATTTGGTCTATCCTGTCAAAACTAGAAAAGGCTTATATACGAAGCATTTGTTTTCCATCACATGGACAGCCCAGATTACCGGCTGGCTAAAGTAATTACGTGACTAGTACGTCTGGTTTGAAGGCTGCATGGTCAAACCGGAAATCATGTCTTAAAGACAGGAAATTGAGTTGTATTTATTAAACTGATTTTTAATATACATTATATTCATTTATACTATACAAATTTATATTATATACATACATAATTATATGAATATATATTCATAACATATACATTATATCGCAACTATTTTTCTGAACACTAAGGTTCTTTGAAGCTCTTAGTTTTCTTTCTGTTTAACTGTAAAATAATGCAACAGTGGGTTTGCCCAGTTTTTTCAGCTTAACTCAACTCAGTAGGCAATGGGCAATAAGCCACAGGCAATCCATTCTGCAGGGTATAGTGAGGTCTTCTAACGTGGTACAAAACGGACTTCTGATTTTTAGAAGAACAAAGTTTGTCCCTAGTTTTTCCCTGGTGATAAGTCAATTGTGAATAGTACCATGACTTCTTGAGCCAAATGACTTGTTCATTATGTTTCAGGGGTTGAGGTAGGGTGGAGTGGTGGGGAGGAACCTTGTCTCATGTGCAATTGGCTCCTGTTGAATTAGTTTTTAATTTAGCAATGCAACTGATTTTAATCTTTCTTGGAATTTTGCTTCTTTATGTTATTTCAGTGCTTAGACTGAAAACAGCACACTATTCTGGTGACATTTTGGGAAGTGATGGAAAACTCATGATAGAATCTATTCTCAGCAACTTTGTAATCAGAATCATGATAGTGTCATTGATGGTTTGAAGTTTCTAAGTTTGTGCTTGCATCCAAACAATTATCTTCCCTACCTTTATGTATATGATTTCATAATTGAACTGTAAATACTGTGGAGACAGAGCTTTTTGCACTTAAGGTAGTTGAGGTAGGAAATAGGCATGTTGTCAAGAAACAGAAACTCGAAATGATTGTTTGTGTACTTAAAAGGTTACCAACCAAAGATAGGCAAGACAAAAACCCTTTTTATTAATCAATACTAACCAGAATTCTGGATCCCAAGAGAAAGGATCTTTGGGATATGTGAAGAAGGACAAAACAGTTTCTCTTCCTAATTTTGGATTAGCAAAACAAAATTTTGAAGCACATGAAATTTGATTTTGACATTGCCTCCCTCACCTTGCTTTCTATAGTCCTTTCCTGCCATCTAGTCTCAATCCTTAGTACTTCTATGTTACCCTCAGTGCTCCACTGCAACATGCTATTAATATTTGATCCCTTTCCCCCCCACCAGTGGCTTCATATGCCATGGTTATCTGCCTTCCTTTATCCCCAATCCTGAGCCCAATTCACTCAACCCATGATTAAGAGGAAAGCAACTGGGTCAAGCAAATCATTCTAAAATGTAATTGGAAAATAGTAACCTTCAAAATGGTATTTACAGTTTAAAGAGAAGGTGATTTTCTAACCTGAATGAATCTAGGGTTAATGTCATTCCGATGAGGAAAACAGTTAGGGTCAGCTCCCCTAAGCTGGTTTTATTTATTTTTTTCTCCACTTTTTCCCATAAGGTATTTAAAAGCCACAGATTTTTTTTCATAATGGCTCCAAAGCAGTAGTTGAGGGGGATTCTGGTTCAGAAGGTAGGGCATGGGTGGGATAGTCATTTCTATGTATGGGTGAAATATATGGTATGTGTTGGTAAGTATGGCAACTGTTTGTAAGTATGACATCATGCATCATAACAGAGTAAAGGGGAAAGCTGTTTACCAAATCAGAAACACCTACAAAGAGGTTTAAGTTTAACTGATTTGTTACATAAGTATTTTATATACTACAGCATGCTTATAAAATAATAAAGCATGATTCATTTGATTAAAAGTCAACAAAAAAGCTATCTCTTTGTATGTACAATTCATCTAACATGTTTCAGTGGAGGAGAGGGTGCTATGATTCTCTCTTTCTTCTATCCCCTTTTCTACTCTGTTGAAAGCTGGATCACATATTTAATCATTTTTTAGTCACGTTGAATGACCCGGATGTAATGTCACATCACGTCTCAAGCTCCCCAAGTCAGTAAATATTACCTTAAGATCAAAGAATTAGTTTAACAGCGATGGAACATACCAACCCTGACACCAACTTCAGTTGTGCCTGGTAGCAGTAAAGCAAATTCAATCTTGTTTATATAAGGAGAAAGACTGGAAATCAAGAGATGTGATGGATGGTTATAGAAGAATTGGCTAGAAACTACATTTCTCTCTATAAGACTTCTCACAATATGCGGGTTTTTCTTGGCTCGGAGGAGATTTTGCAGGCAGTAACACCCAATGCTTTCCAGTAATGATAATGGGAAAATCATAAGGTTCAAATTAATTTTAAAACTTTTCTGACAGTGTTTAAGATTGCTAACAATTTTTCTCCTAGCAAAACACATGACAAACATTAAAAAAAATAGAATGAATGTATATAGAGCTCCTTATATAATAGCCTTATTCATAGGTAATGTAGGAAGTTCAATGTTTCCCACCAAAAATATTTTTCTTCTGGCTTCCTCAGGGCTGGAAAATCCACTATTAAAGATTTATAGTTTTGGCTTAAGCTTTTTGGTTATTCCTGTTGTCTTCTTTCAAAGACTAAATGCATCTAAGTGGGAAAATTTATGAAGGGTCATGGCTTTAGGGAATCTAAATCTATATTCATTTATTCATTAAGTCAGCAAAAAGCTACTGAACACCTCCTGTGTGTCAGGTATACCACGAGCACTGAGGATGGAAGAATAAGGGAAGGTTCCTGCCCTCACAATGCAAATGGTCTTTTGATCCTTAGCTTGAACTGCACTAAAATCATGCATTTCCAAGTGTCAGTGATATGAACTTTCTTTTGGTCCATCAGTCCCTCTAGCTCAGTATATCTGTGATGAAACATATCATCTTTTCTTACAAATTGGCCATACTTTCTGCCTTTCTCAATTTCATCGGTGTTACCACCTTTCCCAGGCAATGGAACTTTTCCTGACAATTCAACTCCACATTAATCTTTCCCTTCGCAAAACTCCACTGCATTAAACTCAAAATCACATAGATTAGCACTCAACTGTTCTCTAATTATTCAATTTGCTTCCCAGCTATGTTATAAAATACTTAAAGGCAAGGATTTCTTTTATTTCCTCTAAACCAGAGGTTCTTCAAATGTAGACCTCATAACAAACCGCCCAGATGCATGTGATTAAGCTAAAGTTTGAGAACCTTTGCTCTAGACCACTGTCTCAAATTTTAATGTGTTTACAAATCACTTGGAGATTATGTTAAAATGCAGGTTTCAATTTAGTTGGTCTGAGATTCTGCATTTCTATCAGGATGGCAGGTAATACTGATGCTTTAGGAGATAGTCTGAAGATCAAAGAAAGAACGTCTGTAGTCCCAAGTACAGAGTTTGATCCGTGGGGAGATGTCCAACAAATATTTAGAGATTTCAATCAAAATTACTCTAGTGTGAATTAGTTTATACAACTGATTGAAAAAGTGCATACACAACTGAGAGAAAATAGCATTAAGAAGGATAAGGAGAGCAAAGGAAGACAATATTTACTTATGTAACAATTTTACCCAAAGACTTACCTGAACCCCTAATTTGAAACACTTGTAAAGTTTTATTTTGTTTCCTAATTTCTTGTATATCTTTTTTCTAAATATCCCTGTACTCATAGGCAAATATACAAATCTTGTCTTTGAAAAAAAAGTATATTTACAGGATTTACCACAATGCCAGTCACTTAACTTGACATAAGCTTATTAAATTGAATTTACTTAAGCAGACCCTTCCTTTTAGGTACAGGAAAAAAGTTATCTTTCTCCGAAAAATTTTAAAGCATAGCACTAAAAATTATAGAATATCTACAGTATATGTTCTTGAAACAATTTAAAAATGTTCTAAACACTGCTTTAGCAGAATGTAGTAGTTGAATGGCAAATGGAAGAGAAGAAAATACATATTCTGAAAGAACCAACATGATTCATCATTAAGGCTTTTCAGGGATACACGAATGAAATAATGAACATCAGTGTCCTGGCCCTGATGGGTTTTATGTTAAACTATGACAACAGTATCCTTGGTTTTCTGCTATTTCAGAATTACTTACTTAGCACAAAACACTGTCAACGCCTGGTGTATGGTACGCTCACCAAGCAGTCAAAAGCAATTAAATGAATGGTTTGGACAAAGTCAATTTTTATACATTCCATGCACACTGAAAAAACAAGTTCAAATAAACCTCAAACAAGACAAATTTAATAATGAATGGGTTTTATATTTCATGAGACTCAAGTACAGGCAAGTAACACCTACAGCATGTTACTCTACATCTGTGGCAAAGTTGGAATAAATAGTTACTTAAATGATCCACTTCTGGCAAGATCCATCAATGTTATGACCTCCTTTGAAATTATGGCAAAAACAATGCTTTTATTACAATTTTTTTAATCATGAAGAGGAGGACAAAAGTAACACGATTTCCCTTCAGTGACTCAGATTTGTGGAAGCCTCTCCAATATTTTCACCTCTGACTGTGGTGGAACTTGTTCACAAGGGCACAGATGAACATTCAGTTCAGGAACCAGCTGTATGATCCAGAGAAAAAAAATAAGTGGACTAACTTATACCCCACATCAAACCAGAATTGAATGCTTTCCAGGGTTTTAAAACATCTGGAAAATCTCTTTAATATTGTCCCTCCTTTTGGTTCTATCTTTTCACTTATTTCTATCCAAGATGGGAGGGGAAAAAAAGGCTGAAATGTCATAAGAAAGTTATATTCAGCTGAAGTTTATGTAAGAAGAACCAATGCTTTTTCCTACTTGACTTTCATTCCAATGTTGCATACTTAAGGGCTAGTCTTCTAAGGGTGCCAGCATTCCCCTGAACCAAAATAAGCAAACATCCAAGTACTTTGAATTCTCTTCCTCAAAATTATGTTTCATTATTCTGGGATCTTGACAGAATAAAAAAACACTGCTGAATTCTAAAAGGTTTTCACATTTATCTGTATATGCAATAATGTGGAGGAATTTATCCATTGGATTTACCTTTTTTTCCATTTGAATCCTACCCTGCAAAATTCCTGACAAATCTGAATTATCCTCTGTGAAAAGAAGAGGCCATCAAAGGAAATGTTCCTCTTATTTTCCCAGAATCCCCAATCCACAGCCTAGTCCAGAAGCTTAAAGAAACTTAGTCAAGGGAGTTCTGCTAAAAGACATTGTCCCCACTGACATGGTCACGTTGTTGGAAATCACTTTGAATGAAGGCATTGAAGGTCCCCGTGAAAACAAATTTTACTGCTTTTGTATGCAAGAGACCCAAACAAATTGAGACTGGAGAATTTTCCACTTTGGCCTTTACAAGTCCTTGTATCCCCACTCTCACCCCACAGCTGTTCCTTCCCATCCCCTCTTACATGTGACTTTAACCCCTATTTCTTCCTTTTTACCTTGCTCAGTAAAATCCAGCCTGCCCGAACAATGACTCTTATTCCGCAAGAACAATCCCTCTATTCCCATTTCCAAAACTAGCTGGACTTCAGCCAACCCCTTATCCTGCTAGGTCTAGCTGAACTTCAGCCAACCGCCTCCTGCTAAAGCCATGCAAAATTTTCCGTTGTCCTTCTCCAAGTAGAATGCTTCTTTGGAGCCCTCCTTCAGAGCCTTATGCTAATGGCTCTCTAGTTGATTTCTTCCACAGTTTTGCTGCTGAGATTCAGGCAGGATTGGCCCCTTTGCTGCTCAGCCCAGGCCACTTCATAGAGGAGCAAGTCCTTCTGTGGACCACACCAGTGCCCAGCTCTCTTGGTGTTGAAGCACTGCCTAAGCCTTTATTCTTCCTCTTTATTATCTTTGGTATACATCTCTTGGTTTGATTCATTCTACTAATAGAAGTTCTCCTAGTCATGGTGGGGCCATAGTGCCAAGGAGGTTTCGTTAGTTTGTTCAGGCCACTTGAATATAGGTTTAACATTATAAAGCCAACAGCACTAAACATTGGAAGCTTTGGGAGTAGTTTAGAACTACAGAGGCCACCCTGGGGAACTTGGGATATGAGTAAGACAATGCCTTTGTATGGCACCTTAGCATGAAAAGATTCAAAGATTCCAAATATTCAATGGTCAACAAATTTTAACTGGTATGAAGAAGACTTTTAAAGACAGCAAAGTTATAAAATTACTTCTCTTAAGGACTCCTTAGGAAAATCTAACAAAAATATGAAGGATCTAAAAATCCAAATTTAAGCTCTCTTTTTCCACTTCTGCTCCATCTCTGGATTGGCTTTCCTCCTGGCCCCCTGTGTCTCAATTTCCTCCTGTCCCTGCTCTGCTCCTTCCCTCCTTCTCCTGCACCTTCTCTCAGCCCCCTTCTCTATCCTCCACTGCCCATTCCTAAATATAGTCCTCTCACTGGAGAATATCTCCTCATAGTATCTTTTAAGGTAGATGGAAATGATTCTGCAGCTTTAAATCTTGGTCCAGATCAGATTTTCATAATGTAGCAAGGGACTTTCTTATTCCTCCTAGGGAAAAATGGAAGTTAGTTGAAGATTTTAAGCATTGTTGTAGGAATTTAGAATCTGGGCTTCCCTGATCTCTATCAGTTAGTTCATCTCTTTGTGGGAAACCAGAGATGGTAGAACTTCATTTGAAAAGCAGGATGGATTGATTACCAAAATGATACAAAGAAAAGGGGGGGGGACAAATTTTAACTGTAAATGAATATAAAAAGTATAAAAATAGGATCAGATCTCTTAGCAGCTATTCCTGAGGTATTTCCTGTCAAAATTCATTGGTGAAAAATCCAGTTATGTAAGGAGGGAGAAAAATAGATCCATCCCTGATTTCAGAAACAGCTTAACTATCACATTCTAGAATATTCTTTTCTCAATCGGAATGAAGATATCACAACTGTCCTAACTATGTTCTTTGTTGATGGTCTTAAACCTGATGTGACAGATTTAGTTAGAAAACAGAATATAGAATGGTAGACTGCTTTCCCTCTGAATTACAAGAGCTTGATGAGCACTTTGAAGATACTTTGGCTCAGAAAAAAAAAAATTACAGATTAACTTAATAACTTTTCAGATTAAGCACTTAGATAAATCTAGGGACAAAAACATCTCTATGGCTAGTCTAGACAAAGATACCTGTGGCTATCATAAGGAAAAAGGACACTGAAAAACACTTGCTTTGCCTTAACTTTCATTGAAAGACAGACTCTAAAGTGACAAAGTACCAACTTTGTCTAACACAATGACTCCTCTGAGTAAGTAGATTCTCTGGTTTTCTAAAATTGCCCTTAAAACAAAAAGAAGAAATTTCCATGCAATCGTGAAAAAAACTCTAGGATCTTCCTTTTTTGATACCAGACATACACATTTCTACCATCAACCTAGCTTTCCATCATTCCTGCCTTGGAGTAACCAAAACATTTCAGTGGTAGGAATCTCAGATATTCCTCTCACTAATCAGCATTCTCTTCTGGGTAATGAATCTGTTGAATGAATATGGTGAATCTGTTGGAGTGAAAGCTACTTTGCTAATGCGGTGCCACTCTTAAATGTGCCATGGCTGGACCACATCTTTCTGGAATTCTATAGAAGAGAAGAATCATTTGGTGTTGGTACAGATTGATTTTTCCAGTAACTGAGCCCCTGTCTGGGATAGACTCACCTAGAGCCTTGTGTAACTTTAAAAATGCCTTTCAGAAGCTCCTATGCTTCTACTCCCCAATTACCATAGACCTTTCTTTCTGTTTGTATACAAAAGATCCAAAGACAAGCTGTGAGGGTTCTAACTCAACAGCACAACGGGTTTCAAACACCCATCACTTAAACAGCCTCTCATTTTACCCTACACCAAAAGCCTACCCTCTTTGTTTGTGTTCAGTGGCAACAGCAGCAAAGTTAACTGAGGCTTCTACTGACTTAGTCTTAAGATCTCCACTTAACCTTTGGTCCTTCATGTCATGCAGATCTTACTCTTTATTGAAAACACTCAATGCTTTTCTGTTTCTAGACTGACCTTCTATGAAATCCTCCTCTTCTCATTCACACATATTTCTATCCATTGCTGTAGTCCCCAAAGCCCTCCAACTTTTCTCCTCTCTCAAAAGAAGGAACACCTCACCACTGTCATGCACGTATTCAGGAATTTTCCTTGCCTCACTCTGATCTCCTCGAAACTCTTTTAGACAACCCAGATTTAGAACTATTTTTGGAAGGAGCCCATTTGAGAACTGAACAAAGAGGCTATCAAGCCTAGTGTGTGATTGCAGCCCACTCAGACTTAGGTGAATATTGTCTTTTCCCAGAGGCAAAATCTATACAAGTTGCTGAAATTGCAGCCTGCCAGTTAGGTAGAGATAAGAGAGCAAATATCTATACATATAACAAATATGTGTGTGGAGTAATTCATGATTTTGATATGCTTTGGAAGCAGTATATGGCTTCTTAACTGCATCTGGTTTTCCAGTTAAACATGGCAATCACATAAAAGTCCTATTAGATGCCTTGTTTTGCCAAAGGAATTGGCTATTTTAGGGTTGAGCCCCACAGTAAAAAGCAGACTCAAGGATCAAAGGGTAATGCTTTAGCAGGTTACTACACTAAATGAGCTGCTTTAACACCTCCAAGCTGTCCAGCAAGTCCAAGAGTCAAAGCCAAAACTAACTCCTAACTATTGGCATCAGGTCTTGAGTTAACTCCAATATTAAGCGTTTGATTCTGAAAATGTGTACTGAAAAATATCAAATTGTTTTCTTCTCGCAGAAGGCTATAGTGGCACCAAGATGATCTCTTGGTCTGCCCCAAGATGCTGAAATGAATCTTCTCAAAAAGTGTTACATGTTGTGACCCACTCTGGAAAGGCAAATTTAAAAACCATCAAAAATAAACGTTGGTAGGGACATTTCAATAAGATCTCAAAGTACATCTCTGATGTATTTCCCATCTGTCAAACCTACCATCTTGAGAGAATTGTAAAGCTGAGGCATAAAGACAAGCCAAAACCTTTAGGACCTTTTGGAAATCTATCTACAAATGGACTTCATTCAGTTACTCACTTCATGTGGTTATGAATATGTCCTTACTAATGTGTTTTGTGTGTCCTGGTCTTCTAGAAGTCTTTCATTGCCATAAAGCAACTCCTTTGATAGTAGCAAAGAAACTTTTAGACTTTGTTTTTTCCACTTGTCAATACCCACCTATTTATCTAGTGATTGAGGTACTAACTGAGACTTGTAAAGCTATCTGAAGAACTTTAGTTACCAAGGCCAAAGGCTTTGCCCTTAGTTCTCATGGCCATTAGGGCCAGTCTAACAGGAACTCATAGACTGTCCCCATATGAACTTGCCTTTAGGGTTCTCACCCCCTTTCTTTTTCTTTCTTTTTTTTTTTTTTGTGGTACGCAGACCTCTCACTGCCGTGGCCTCTCCCGTTGCAGAGCATAGGCTCCGGACGTGCAGGCCCAGTGGCCATGGCTCACGGGCCCAGCCTCTCCGTGGCATGTGGGATCTTCCCAGACCGGGGCACGAACCCATGTCCCCTGCATCGGCAGGCGGACTCTCCATCACTGCGCCACCAGGGAAGCCCTCACCCCCTCTCTTGACTGCTCTTTTACAGTCCAACATGGCAAATACTGTAGAAAATGAATGCAGCATATTCAAGTTCATAATCAACAGGTCCAAGCAGCTTCTCTCAATGATAAAGCACAGGAACCCCTGCATGACCTTCAGCCTCAAGTCTTGGATTACAGGAAACAACAAAAGCATAAGACTCTTCTCAAACTTCATTGGAAAGGATCATATCAAGTGTTGTTAGCCATAAGCACTGCAGTAAAACTCTAGGGAATCAACCCTTGGATCCTTGTTTCCAGTAAAAAAGTTATCATACATTTATTTCCTTGACTTCTATATCAACAGGAGATCCAAAACAGAATCCCTTGGAATCTTCCAGAAGATGACATCAAGAAGGTGATAGCTTTTCCAAGATCTTTGGACAAAGCAGCAGGCTGCTCAAAATGGATAGCTTCTATCCAAGATCTTCAGTTCAAGACCTCCTGTACCCTAAAAGTAACAAACTACCACATCCTTCTTCATCTCCTTCTTTTCATAACCATCTGTGAGATTCTTAAACTTTCTTTCCATAGTTTTGTTTCTCTGGATAAATCAGGAGGATGAACAAGTATTATACAAACCTATTTAGGTCAAACCTCCCTTCGCTATAGACTCAGGGTGGAGATGGGACTTGTTTTCCTGGATAATCCCAGATGGGGCAGGATCTTGTCTAAGAGGCATTATCCAAGGCCTTCTAATGATTCTCATGTCAATACTTGTCTCCACAGTCATTTGCTATGTTCTCTCTAGAATTTTAAATACTTCAGCCACTCACTTGACAAATGATTAAAATTCAATCACAAAGGCAAAATTTACCAGGAAGACAGGAAAAAGAGGTACAATGTTAAGAAAAGCCCCAATGGCATCATTACCAATGAGTCTGTGACTATAATTGACTCAAGTGATATAGACCTAGAAAACTGAACAAATCAAGATTAGGTTGAATGAGACTGTCTCCCCACTGACTTAGAGGAAGGACTGTGAGAATTTTCCACTGTGGCTTTCTTATGTCCTGGTCTCCTTTAGCTGTTCCTCTATACCCCTCTTATGCATAACTTTAGTTCCTCTTTGTCCTCATCCTTCTTGAGAACATCCAGACTGCTCAGAGAATGGCTGCTAATCCACAAGAATAATCCCCTTTCTTCCCATCTGAATTCTGCATTGGGGAGCCTGGGAAAATATCACAAATAAACCCAGGCACAGCTTTGCATGAGGTAGTAACCATCCTGGAGAATCATGTTTGAAACAGAAGGTATTTGAGGCTGTGACATAGAGACCTCAAAAAGAAGTAGCTTTATCGAACGAAGAAGCTCTTATCTCTTTCTCATAACAGCCTTGGATTTAACAGTTCAGGTTTGGCCATGTCTCTGATCCATGTAGACATTTAGAGATTTGCCGTCTTGTTGGTCCATTATCCCCTAGAGCATAGCAGAAGCTGGTCACAGGCAGTAGCTTTTAGACTGTAGGAAAGGGAAGAAGCTGCATAGGAACACATGTCCTATGTCTTAAGGCCTAAACACAAGGGCACATACCTCTTCTACTCACATTCAGTTGGTGAGAAGATGGACAAACACTCACATCTAGCTGCAGGAAGGTCTAAGAAATGTGTACTAGCTGAGCAGTCATGTGCTCAATTTTATATCTCTCTATCTCTCTATCTATCCATCTATCTATCCACCTATTTATCCACCTCTCCCTCTCTCTCTCTCTGAGTGTCTATAAATCTCTTCCTAGATTTGATTTCCAATGGCCTAAAGAGTTATGGGAGCAGAGCAGATTTCTAATATAGATAAAATGTTAAGTATGTCAGGCACCAATAGCTGCCTACCCAGTATCTATTTTCTTTCCATCCTTTTGAAGAGAACTCAAATTCTCCCAACTAAAGACAATTGCTGGACACATTTTCTTGTAGTCCAAGGGTTCAAGGTGGTTATATGACACAATCTGGCCAATGAGATATAAATGATGCATTTCTGGGAGGACTTTTTCTTCCTCTTTTTCCTTTATCCTTCTTTCGGCCTACTACACAGATGTACTGATGTGATGCTTGGAGCAGTAACAGCCATCTTAGAACCATAAGACAACCAGAGTGAGGATGAAAGTGAAAATGTCAATGATGGTAGATCTGAAAGATGGGTTCTCAATGGCTCATTGGGTCATAAAATTACTTATGTGAACCACATAAACCTTTTTGTGTTTAAGCCAATATATAGCAGACCCTCTAATATTGGCAGTTGAATGGGTTTCTAAGAAATGGAGAGGGTGAGCAAAGGGAGAGAGAAAGAGAAATTGAGAGAGAGAGAAAAGAGCTTCCTTTCTGCTCCTGCCAGCTTCCTGAATATATATATATATATATATATATATATTTGTCTGTTTGTTTTTTACCTAGACTGGGGAGAGAAGAGAGGGAAGAGGAGTGATAAAAGCATAGATATCGGTAAGCCTATGATGGACATTTTCCATTTTACCTCACAGATCCACTTCCCATCCTTCATCCTGCTTGGTGCCCTGGGTGGCTGTCCATATGGACTGCATCGACAATTTCCTTTCCTTCCATTCTTCCATTGGGTTTGACTAATAGAAGACATTGTCAAGAGATCTGGAGAGCAGGAGGAAAGTAAGGTCAGGATATCTATTCCTTTGTCTTCCCAGCTGTTCTCCTCAACTAAAGGCCACAGGTCCTCTCAGATGGCCTTCTCTCCACAACTCACTTTCTTGGTTCCTGTAACCACTTCCTCCCCTCATTCATTCAGGCTGGGGTCTAGGGTGGTGATGGATCCCTGTCCCATTCTCTGTTGCTTTTCCTAAACTCTTCCCACATTTTTGTAAACAGTTCCTTTATGAGTTCTCCTTAAATTACCCAGTTTGAAAGTGCCATTTGATATCTGCCCGGATCCTGGATGACCCATTTCTGGAGAGTGGGATTAGAGCCCTGCTTCCAGGATTAGATTCACATGGAAGCAGGAAGCTCTAGAGGTAGAGACAGCCTCTTGGAACGTCCTGTGCACCAAAGCAGCTCAGTTTTATCATGTAGTGGTAGGATGAGAGGGACCAGGAAGACAAGGAAGAGAGGTATAATGCAGAGGTTAGAGCACAGAATCTGAAGCCAGACAGCCTGAGTCCAGCAGCAGGCAGATGCCATTACATCTTTTTTTTTTTTAACATTTATTTATTTATTTGTTTGTTTGTTTGTTTATTATTATTTTGGCTACACCACTCGGCTTGCGGGATCTTAGTTCCCCAACCAGGGACCAAACCTGCGCCCCCCGCAGTGGAAGCACAGAGACTTAACCACTGAACAGCCAGGGAAGTCCCAGATGCCATTACTTCTGTGCCTCACTTTCCTCATCTGTGATTGGGATAATAATAGTACTTGTCTCATAAGATTGCAGTCAGGATTAAATGAAATGTACATGTAAGACACAAGAGTTCCTGGGACTTTCTAATTAATCAATAAATATAACTGTAATAATAATTATTCTTAAATACCAAGGATCAGACAAGATGCTGGTTGCTTCAGAGGATTTCTGTGTGGACAAGTGAAATCAAAGACAAATGCCCTTCTAATGAAGAATCTGATTTCATATTTTGATATTTGACTGCCTACACCTTCTAAGTCTTACCTCTTCCTCTTTCCTTTCTGCCCCACATCTGGACACGCTGATAAAAAAGCCTGGGTGCTCACCATTTTGGCACCAGCCAAACCACAAGACGTTGCTGCATGGGGACTCTCATGCCCAGCCCCAAACCCTAACCACAATAAAAACCCAGGCCAGTCTCATTTCCTTGCTTTTTTATTTCAGACTTGCTTAAGAAGCCTATCCTGTGCACCCCAGACACAGACACCAATTATGTAAGTAATAAACATTTTTATACCGTTTTGGTGTGTATGTGTGGCAGCATCAGTAGCAACATCTGAACCAAACTTTGGGTGTGGATCCATCTGCCTCTGCAGGTGACATAGTAACCTTCCATTCAAAACACATTGGCACTAAAACTACTGGTCCACTACCCTACTTTTGACCCACCTTGGGGTAAGAGAAGGAAAACCTTGAACTGACTGAACTTATTTTCCTTCCTACAATGAATGGGCATCTCAAAAATAGAAAATAAGTTGAATCACAGAAAATGAACTTCTGTTTCTTTCCCACCTTGAGTTGTAGACTGAGATTCACATTTGCTCTGTCAGGTTGCTGACAATTTAGTCACTGAGCAGGACACCATCTTGCCCAGCCTTAAAAGTCTCCCCCCAACCAAGCAAAGCAGAACGAGGACCAGTAAAGAGGGAAGACTCAATAGTGCCTAAGGTTTGAGAACTTAGACTCTGAACGGTGCTGCTTTACTTCCATCTCCTTCTCTTGACCTCCAAATTGATGACCACTGCCTGTATGCCTCTTATATCTTTACCAGGACCTTCCAGTGAACACACCCATCCACTGTTTCTTGGCCACCAGCAGTTTCCTTTTCCTCCTTAATGTCCTGTTTCTCTTTTTTGGTAAGTTATAAAAGTATTCTGACATAGGCTTGTGTGGACAGCCCCCTTCTGGGTATGGCTTAGCCCAGAAGACTCCCATGGATAGACATGAGAATCATTAGAGGAATTTAAAAAAATTAAATAACTGCTGGAAGCCTATCTCAGACATGTAAAGTGAGACTTTGCTGACTTGGGACAGATAGGGATGGAAGAGATGGGTTAGGAACCTGTATGTTTAAAAGAAGTTCCCCAGCTGATTCCAACGATGAATCAGGTATAGAACACATTGAACAGATTAATTTTGTGACCCAGGATTATACTGATCCAGGGACATTTGACCCAAGTATATGATAATCCCACCATTTGCTCATTGCTCGGCCATCAACATGAGTGGTTAGTACAGAATACCCAACTTGATTGGAAATGTGTTAAAGAATTAAGTCATCAATACAGAGAAATTCCAGACAGCAGAACAACTTTGAAATAGCTGAGGGAAACTTCTCACAGTTTTCTCATTAATTAGCTAAAAAGAAAAAAATTTCCAACTATCAGTCCTTTATCCATTTCCTACTAAATATTATTGGCAGGAATAATCAGTACAAAAGAAAATGACGGTGGTGAAAACTGTACATGATAAAATTTGTTAGAGATGAAAATCTGAAGAATTGTGCCTTGATGCTCACATTGAAACATGCAAACGTTAAGCAGGGAAAAATTAAACTAAAAAAAATTAAATTAAAAAATTAAACTAAAAAAATTAAACGCTAAATAAAACTGCCAACAACTACATTGGCACATGTTAAAATTTATTATTGCCTAAAAATTGACAGAAGAATCCCATTTTTTGACTAAGTTTAGGTATGAATAATTTGACCTGAGACAATTGGATTTGGTACAATTAATGGTTATAAAAGAAAAGCTGCAGTTGCAGCAACTATAATCAGTAAAAATTTGATATGAGCAATAAGGAGAAAAACCACATTGAATAACATTTTCATTTAAACCGTACGTGGAAAATAATTGATTCCAATGAAAAGAATTTCAGTAAATTAAAAATTAAAATGGAAAAAAATTAGAAATATCTTAATGCCTGGGAATAAAAATTTTATCAAGGAATTATAGTAGCTTAATAGAAATTACTATGGCTCCAGAATTACTTTCTTAATGAGTATTTTAATCTATGTATGCATAATTTTAATGTAAAGTTTTAACTCCCAAACACAGGGGTCAAAATATTCTCAGATCAGGAAGTCCACAGGGTCGACATGGATAGGTCAGAACAAAAAGGCTTAAAACTTTCTGCATCCAATTATTTATTGTGGGGTGTCACGAAAGGAGTGGTCAGGAAAAGTCTGGAACGTGGGGTAAACCCAAGAAGGGTAAGCATTCATGGAGTGCCACCACTTCAGGTCCCTGGGCATCCAGATGGCAGGATAAGGTATGTGTACCTAGGAGAAAGAGCACAGAAGACAAATCCTTTCAAATGTTTCCTAAGCCCCTCTCTCCTTATCTAGTTTCTTTTTTTTGTTTTGTTTTTTGTGGTACGCAGGCCTCTCACTCTTGTGGCCTCTCCCGTTGCAGAGCACAGGCTCCGGACTAGTTTCTTACTGAGGGAACTGAACCATAATTCTAAGTCTTGAAGTTGACCAAAGTAGTCATCTCTCAAAATGCAAATCCCACTATAAAAAAGAGGAATAATAACAAGTGTGGGGGGAGGATGTGGAGGAACGGGAACCCTCTACACTGCTAGGGAGATTGTAAAAGGACACAGACACTTTGGAAAAGAGTCTGGCAGTTCCTCAGAAAGGTTACACATTGATTACCATATGACCCAACAATTCTGTTCCTAGGTATATACCCAAGAAAAATAAAAATATATTTTCACATAAAAACTTGCTTACAAATGTTCATAGCAGTATTATCCATGATAGGCAAAATGGAAACAATCCAAGTGTTGATCACGTGATGAATGGATAAACAAATTTGTGCTTTATCCATACAGTGCCATATTTTGGGGCAATAAAAAGAGATAAAGGAATGATCCATGCTACAACACAGATGAACCTTGAAATCATGAAGGTGAGTGAAAGAAGCCAGTCACAAAAGACCACACATTGTATGACTTCCTTTATATTAAATGTCCAGAATATGCAAATCTATAGAGACAGGAGGTAGATTAGTGGTTGCTTAGGGCTGAAGGGGCTGCGGAGAAAATGGGAAGAAAATGCTAAAGAGTACAAGGTTTCTTTTTGGGCTGACTAAAATATTCTAAAATTGATCATGGTGATGGTTGCACAACATGTGAACATACTAAAAACCATTTCTTTGTACATTTTAAATTAGTGAATTGTATGGTGTGTGATTTATATCTCTATAAAGACTATATTAAAAATGCAGGGGCTTCCCTGGTGGCGCAGTGGTTGAGAGTCCGCCTGCCGATGCAGGGGACACGGGTTCGTGCCCCGGTCTGGGAAGATCCCACATGCCGCAGAGCGGCTAGGCCCGTGAGCCATGGCTGCTGAGCCTGCGCATCCGGAGCCTGTGCTCTGCAAGGGGAGAGGCCACAACAGTGAGAGGCCCGCCTACCGCAAAAAAAAAAAAAAAAAAAAAAAAATGCAAATCTCCAAAAATGGAGTCACATTCTAAAGCCTCAATTTTTATCTCTGGGTATCAGTCTCCTTCTCTGTATAATAGGAATGATCTTAATAACTTACGAAGATGTTGAAAGTATTAATGAAGCAATGTATGTGAAAATGCTTACATATCATGCAACACGTGTGGTAGAAATAGCTAACTGCCCAAGATCTGTGCTTTTCCTTCTACGGCATAGAATTGGCACAGGGAAAGAGTTGCCCAGGCAGAGACTGCAATTTCCATGGCTTCTTGCCTCCAGTTATTCCATGATCTAGTTCTAACCAATGGTATGTGAGCAGAAATGATGTGTGTGGTCAAGGTGGTTAGGCAACTGCTCTGTCTCTTTCATCCTCTGTTTCCTCTCCTAACTGGGTGCTGAGCAACTGACAGGGAGGGTGGAGCCATAAGATGGGCCATGCCTGGGCTCTTAAATCCCTCTGTGGGTAAAACCCCACCCACCAGCCACCCTGGGTTGATCATCTCAGTGAGAAATAGGTTCTATTTGGTTGAAATGTTTTTGTTATAGCAGCTAGAATTACCTTCACTAACACAAAAATTTAAGCATATATGCCCTCAATAAATTTTTGATTAAAAAAATAAGACATCTTTGTCATTTGTTAGTACCTTTGGAGTTTTAAAATAAAAGCCAGTAGAGGCTGAGAAGAGGACAGTTATGGAAATATGAAAAGTGGAGGACATGAATGGATGGGGGGGTGGCCTGATACTGACTTGATCCCACCCCAAATCATATGAGGTTTTTATTGTACCATTCAGTGCTCATCCTTACTTAAGGCATTGATGCACTTCATTGAACCCCAAGGTCATGGAGCAGATACCGTATCAATTCTGAGTCCTCTGCACTATTTATCAGCCCTAATCTCTACAGTGAACCTACATTCATGAGGTAGGAAACAGATAATAAATCAAACAAATAAGCAAAGCATATGATATATTTGATAGTGTTGATTGTCATGGATAAAATAAAGCAAGAAGGGAGTGTGGGAGCTCAGGAGTCATGTTCAGTTTTAAATAAGATGGTTAAGGAATGTGTAAAGAGAAGATGACATTGGAGCAAAGGCTTGAATACAGTGAGGGAGCAAGCCATGACTTCCAAACAGAGGGAACAGTGGTACAAAGACCCTGACGTAGAAACATGCCAGGTGCATTAAGGAACAGCAAGGAGATTAATGTGCTTGGGGAAGATTAGGCAAAGGGAAGAGTGACAAGGAAGAGGCCAGAGAGGTAATGGAATGGGACTAGATTGTATGGAGTTCTGAGGACTAGTCAAAGAACACAATGGGGGATATGAAAGAGCTCAAGACCAGAGATAATTGGCTGTTCTTATTGACTTCAGCAGTGAATGCCAGCACAATGCCCCAAAGACAGATAGGTCCATTTTCACTTCAGCAGGTATCAGTTCAGGGCCTAGATATAGTCCCACAGCAGGAACCAGCAAGAACTCAGATGGTGAATGGGATCCAAGATCCTCCCATCCTCCCAACACTTGCCATAATGAAGTCACATCAGTGCCTATGTACCCCAAGATGACACTTCCTGTAGGAGCAAAGAGGGAGGAAGTTTGAAAGACTGAGCATTTACCAGACATAGATTGTTTAATCAGAAGAGATTGAGTTATAAGGATAAGAAAATAAAGATGCTATATATTTTTTTGCACATCTTAGTTTTACTGGATTAGATTTATGGTGTCCCACAGGTTCCTTGGGTCTTGTTCACTTGTTTTCTTTTAATTGGTGATGGTTAAATTTTATTTTATTATTATTATTATTTTGTTGAAATATAGTTGACTTACAATATTATATTGTTTCAGTTGTAAAATACAGTAATTTGATATTTTTATAGATTATACTCCATACAAAGTTATTATAAAATATTGACTATATTCCCTGTGCTGTACAGAAATAAGTGTTGGAGAGACTATGGAGAAAAGGGAACCCTCCTACATTGTTGGTGGGAATGTAAATTGATACAGCCACTATGGAGAACAGTATGGAGGTTCCTCAAAAAATTAAAAATAGAACTACCATAGGATTCATCAACTCACTTCTGGGTTTTTATCCAAAGAAAAATGAAAACACTAACTTGAAAAGTTACCTGTACCTCCACATTCACTGCAGCATTATTTACAATAGCCAAGATATGGAAGCAGCCTGAATGTCCATTGATAGCTGAATGGATAAAGAAGATGTGGTACATATACACAATGGAATACTACTCAGCTATAAAAAGAATGAAATTTTGCCATTTGCAATAACATAGATAGATTTGTTTGCTTTCCTTTAATCATTTTTCTTTCTGTTCCTCATACTTAATAATTTCCATTTTCCTATCTTAAAATTTGCTGAGACTTTCTTCTGATTGCTCAAACCTGCCTTTACCTGTAGTGAATTTTTTCATTTCAGTTACTATACTTTTCAGCTCCAGAATTTCCTTTTGATTTCTTTTTAGATCTTCTATCTCTTTAGTAATATTTCCATTTTGTTCAAACATCATCTTCTTGAGTTTTTCTATATCTTCCTTTAATTCTTTGAGCATTTTTAAGACAGTTGTTTTAAGTCTTTGTCTTGGAGATCTGCCATTAGGTCTTTACGGAGAAAGTTTCTGTTGATTTGTTTTTTGCCTTTAAATGAGCTGTACTTTCCTGTTTCTTTGTATGCCATGTGCTTTTTTTGCATACTGGACATTTGAATCTAATAATGTGGTAACTCTGGAAGTCAGATTCTCCCTCTTCCCCAGGATTTGCTGTTTTTTGTCATTATTCTTGTTTTTTGTTTTTGTTTGTTTATATGTTTGTTTTTAATTGTGTCAGGTGTCTTTATGCTGAGGGTCAGGCTGAGTTGTAAACTTAAGGTCTTATCAGCCCTTTTCTGAGCCTTTCCCTGGTCATGCATGGTTACTTTCTAATTTTCCCCATATATGTAGTTGTTTTTGAATGTCCTAATCTTTAACGTCTGGCATCTGAAAGAGGGAAAAGTGAAAAATGAAGGGGGTAGGGGCAGAAGGATGGCCCTTTAAATTCCCTGGAATTCCTTTCAGCTGGAAGGGCTTGCAACAATGTGTGGAAGAGTAACAATGGCTGCCTGCCTTTTTGTCTGCACCTCTGTGATCAGAAACAGCAATCAGTGAGCAGTGCATAGATTTCCAGTATTTAGAGGACAGCATCCTTTTTGCCTGCCCTGGCTCCCACAAGATGTGTGCAAGCTGCTCCAGGAACATCAGCACAGCTGCCTGCCATGGGGTTGGGAGTGGGGGATGGATAGCTGCTACTGTGCTAAGAGCTGAAATTGACTAAAATGAACTGCAATTTACCATCCAAGCCTTTCCCTAGAAATTGCAAGCCTTCAACAGATTCCAGAGTTCCAAGTACATCAGAGAGATTCTGCCAATTGTTGTTTGCATGGGGAGGCGGATTCCTGGTGCTCCCTACTCCACTATCTTCCCAGAATCCTCTATCAGTGGACAGAATCTTCCATGTTGAATAATATGTTGGTTCTTATGTGTTCTATTAGTCAGTGTTCTCAAGAGAAGGAAAACCAATAGAATGTGTATGTAAAGAGATAGAGATTTATTTTAAGGAATTGGCTTGTGTAATTACGGAGGCTGGCAAGTTCATCTGCAGGGTGAGTGGGTGAAGCTGGAGACCCACAAGAGCTAATGGTGTAGTTCCAATCTGAAGGCCAGTAGGCTCATGACTCGGAAAGGGCCAATGTTTCAGTTCAAGTTCAAAGGCAGGAAAAAGTCAATATACTGGTATGTAGGCCATCAGGCAGGAAGAATCCTCACTTTGGTGGGGAGTCAGACTTTTTATTCTATTCAGGCCTTCAACTGACTGGATGAGTCACACTCACATTATGGAGGGCAATCTGCTTGACTCAGTCTACCAATTTAAATGTTAATGTCATCCAGAAATACCCTCACAGAAACACTGGATAACGTTTGACCAAATACCTGGGCATCCCATGGTCCAGTCAAGTTGACACATAAAATTAGCCATCACACTTAAAATATAGAAATTATATCTGGAAACAACTGGATGTTATGGTCCCTTTAGAAAAGTTTGATAAAAACCCAGTGGCTGCATCTTCTCAACGTGTTACTCAAATATCTGTGGAATATGCCCAGTACACTATGATCCTAGCCCTGGACAAAAAAGGCACTTTACTGTTTTGGTGATGATGATGATGAAGTGTAAGTCACTTAAGTACTTGACAGTTATATTTATGGAGCGAGACATTTCCTTTAATGCTATTTTATAGGCCAGAGGGAAATGCTGCAAACATATTTTGGAAAACATACAAGTTTGTCAGGGTCTTGAGTTACTCCATGCTCAGAGTGCAGGAGTACCTTATGTTCATATGGAACATTCACACTTTACATAAGCAGGGCTTGGGGAAGTTTCAAAATATCCGGAAAACAGACTTTGTATAAAGATGCTCATACTGTAATGATGAGCCTATCGCAATGTCCCCAGGGAACAGCTGAATAGACGAGGCTGATTCAGAGGCAACTTTGACATAGTAAAAAGTCTTTAAACTTTGGAGTCTACTGTTGCAGGAGTACGCGACGGGAAAATCAAGAGTGGACGACATCTTATGTTTTTTTCCACCTTGTTTAAAGCTCAAGCACTTCTTTCAGTGCCAGACCAGGGAACAAAGCCTGGACCTGAGAGGTGAGCTGTGGATAGAAACATTAATCTAATTTGCTTTGAGCAAAGTTACTTACCTGGATCACAAAACATCTGGGAACTTTGTCACAGGCCATTCTTGGTTGGTAAATCAGGGGCCAGGTGCTTGGGACACTAGTCCTTTGGCAATTACTCTCTCTCACTTTTCTCCTAATCCAGGTTGCAGAATCATATCTTAAGAGTTGGAGGCATATTTAGAGACTGGCTAATTTCTCTGTCTCTTCCAGTTCAGAATGTGGGAACTCAGGGCCACATATATCACCAAGGAGGAGCCAGTTTCAAAACACTGTGAGTGCATGCTTTCTGAGATGTTTCTAATTGATCCTTAGAGTAGAGCAGGCCTTCTTTTCTCACTCGCATATGTGCTATTGATAGAAGTGATTTCATTCTTTCTTCTACAACCATGGTTTAAAAATGTAGATGATTCACTCATTTCATTTACTTCTTCACTTAACAAATACTTATTCGTATTTAGGCACTGTGGCAGGCATTGGAGATAAAAAGTGATCAAAAACAGGGAAGGACCAGGTTGTTATGGAGCTTATAATTAAGTGATTTTATTAGTAATTTTTATAATAATTTAATTATTATTTAGATCTTTTATATTATATATAATTTATCAGCATAAAGAGAAAAATAACCAAAATGAAATAAAAAATTCCCTCTCTGGTATTCTCTTTTGACTTCCTCTGTTTAAAAAACTTCCTTTTGCCAGGGCACATATATACAGTGGAGTATTACTCAGCCATAAAAAGAAATGAAATTGAATTATTTTTAGTGAGGTGGATGGACCTAGAGTCTGTCATACAGAGTGAAGTAAGTCAGAAAGAGAAAAACAAATACCATATGCTAACACAAATATATGGAATCTAAAAAAAAAAAAGTGGTCATGAAGAACCTAGGGGCAAGATGGGAATAAAGGCACAGACCTACTAGAGAATGGACTTGAGGATACAGGGAGGGGGAAGGGTAAGCTGGGACAAACTGAGAGAGTGGCATGGACATATATACACTACCAAAAGTAAAATAGATAGCTAGTGGGAAGCAGCCGCATGGCACAGGGAGATCAGCTTGGTGCTTTGTGACCACCTAGAGGGTTGGGATAGGGAGGGTGGGAGGGAGGGAGACGCAAGAGGGAAGAGATATTGGGACATATGTATATGTATAACTGATTCACTTTGTTATACAGCAGAAACTAACACACCATTGTAAAGCAATTATACTCCAATAAAGATGTTAAAAAAAACCCTAAGATATCAATAAAAAGGTAGACATAGGACAACAATACAAAAGGAAGTTGTTTTTTTTTTTTAACTTCTTTATTGGAGTATAATTGCTTTACAATGGTGTGTTAGCTTCTGCTGTATAACAAAGTGAATCAGCTACAAGTATACATATATCCCCATATCTCCTCCCTCTTATGTCTCCCTCCTACCCTCCCTATTCCACCTCTCTAGGTGGACACAAAGAACAAAGCTGATCTCCCTGTGCCATGTGGCTGCCTCCCACTGGCTATCTATTTTACATTTGGTAGTGTATATATGTCCATGCCACTCTCTCACTTCATCCCAGCTTACCCTTCCCCCTCCCTGTGCCCTCAAGTCCATTCTCTACATCTGCGTCTTTATTCCTGTCCTGCCCCTAGGTTCTTCAGAACCTTTTTTTTTTTTTAGATTCCATATATTTGTGTTAGCATATGGTATTTGTTTTCCTCTTTCTGACTTACTTCATTCTGTATGACAGAGTCTAGGTCCATCCACCTCACTACAAATAACTCAATTTTGTTTCTTTTTATGGCTGAGTAATATTCCATTGTATATATATGCCACATCTTCTTTATCCATTCATCTGTTGATGGACACTTAGGTTCCTTCCATGTCCTGGCTATTGTAAAGAGTGCTGCAATGAACATAGTGGTACATGACTCTTTTTGAATTATGGTTTTCTCAGGGTATATGCCCAGTAGTGGGATTGCTGGGTCAGATGGTAGTCCTATTTTTAACTTTTTAAGGAACCTCCATACTGTTCTCCATAGTGGCTGTATCAATTTACATTCCCACCAACAGTGCAAGAGGGTTCCCTTTTCTCCACACCCTCTCCAGCATTTCTTGTTTGTAGACTTTTCGATGTTGGCCATTCTGCCTGGTGTGGGGTGATACCTCATTGTAGTTTTGATTTGCATTTCTCTAATGATTAGTGATGTTGAGCATCCTCTCATGTGTTTGTTGGCAATCTGTCTATCTTCTTTGGAGAAATGTCTCTTTAGGTCTTCTGCCCATTTTTCGATTGGGTTGCTTGTTTTTTTGTTTTTTGTGTGTGGTATGTGGGTCTCTCACTGCTGTGGCCTCTCCCGTTGCGGAGCACAGCCTCCGGACGCACAAGCCCAGTGGCCATGGCTCACGGGCCCAGCTGCTCTGGGGCATATGGGATCCTCCCGGACGGGGGCATGAACCCACGTCCCCTGCATCGGCAGGCGGACCCTCAACCACTGCGCCACCAGGGAAGCCCAGGTGCTTGTTTTTTTGATATTGAACTGCATGAGCTGCTTGTATATTTTGGAGTTTAATCCTTTGTCAGTTGCTTTGTTTGCAAATATTTTCTCCCATTCTGAGGGTTGTCTTTTTGTCATGTTTATGGTTTCCTTTGCTGTGCAAAAACTTTTAAGTTTCATTAGGTCCCATTTGTTTATTTTTGTTTTTATTTCCCTTTCTCTAGGAGGTGTGTCAAAAAGGATCTTGCTGTGATTTATGTCATAGAGTATTCTGCCTATGTTTTCCTCTAAGAAGTTTTATAGTATCTAGCCTTACATTCAGATCCTTAATCCATTTTGAGTTTATTTTTGTGTATGGTGTTAGGGAGTGTTCTAATTTCATTCTTTTACATGTAGCTGTCCAGTTTTCCCAGCAACACTTATTGAAGAGGCTGTCTTTTCTCCATTTTATATTCTTGCCTCCTATATCAAAGATAAGGTGACCATGTGTTCGTGGGTTTATCTCTGGGCTTTCTATTCTGTTCGATTGATCTATATTTCTGTTTTTGTGCCAGTACCATACTGTCTTCATTATTGTGGCTTTGTAGTATAGTCTGCAGTCCGGGAGCCTGATTCTTCCAGCTCCATTTTTCTTTCTCAGAATTGCTTTGTCTATTTGGGGTCTTTTGTGTTTCCATACAAATTGTGAAATGTTTTGTTCCAGTTCTGTGAAAAATGCCATTGGTAGTTTGATAGGGATTGCACTGAATCTGTAGATTGCTTTGGGTATTATAGTCATTTACACAATGTTTCTTCTTCCAATCGAAGAACATGGTATAGCTCTCCATCTGTTTGTATCATCTTTAATTTCTTTCATCAGTGTCTTATTTTTCATCATTAGTGTATAGGAATGCAAGAGATTTCTGTGCATTAATTTTGAATCCTGCTACTTTACCAAATTCATTGATTAGCTCTAATAGTTTTCTCATAGCATATTTAGGATTCTCTATGTATAATATCAGGTCATATGCAAACAATGATAGTTTTACTTCTTTTCCGATTTGGATTCCTTTTGTTTCTTTTTCTTCTCTGATTGCTGTGGCTAAAACTTCCAAAACTCTGTTGACTAATAGTGGTGAGAGTGGGCAACCTTGTCTTGTTCCTGATCTTAGTGGAAATGGTTTCAGTTTTTCACCATTGAGAACGATGTTGGCTGTGGGTTTGTCATATGACTTTTATTATGTTGAGGTAAGTTTCCTCTATGCTTACTTTCTGGAAGGTTTTTATCATAAATGGGTGTTGAATTTTGTCGAAAGATTTTTCTGCATCTATTGGGATGATCATATGGTTTTTCTCCTTCGATTTGTTAATATGCTGTATCACATTGATTGATTTGTGTATACTGAAGAATCCTTGCATTCCTGGGATAAACCCCACTTGATCATGGTGTGTGATCCTTTTAATGTGATGTTGGATTCTGTTTGCTAGTATTTTGTTGAGGATTTTTGCATCTATGTTCATCAATGATATTGGCCTCTAGTTTTCTTTTTTTGTGACATCTTTGTCTGCTTTTGATATCAGGGTGATGGTGGCCTCGTAGAATGAGTTTGGTAGTGTTCCTCCCTCCGCTATATTTTGGAAGAGTTTGAGAAGGATAGGTGTTAGCTCTTCTCTAAATGTTTGATAAAATTCGCCTGTGAAACCATCTGGTCCTGGGCATTTGTTTGTTGCAAGATTTTTAATCACAGTTTCAATTTCAGTGCTTGTGATTGGTCTGTTTATATTTTATATTTCTTCCTGGCTCTGTCTCGGAAAGTTGTGCTTTTTTAAGAATTTGTCCATTTCTTTCCGGTTGTCCATTTTAGTGGCATATAATTGCTTGTAGTAATCTCTCAATTGCTGCAGTGTCAGTTATTACTTCTCCTTTTTCATTTCTAATTTTATTGATTTGAGTCTTCTCCCTTTTTTTCTCGATGAGTCTGGCTAATGGTTTATCAGTTTTGTTTATATTCTCAAAGGACCAGCTCTTAGGTGTATTGATCTTTGCTATTGTTTTCTTAATTTCTTTGTCATTTATTTCTGATCCGATCTTTGATTTTTTTCCTTCTGCTACCTTTGGGGTTTTTTTGTTCTTCCTTCTTTAGTTGCTTTAGGTGTATGGTTAGGTTGTTTACTTGAGATGTTTCTTGTTTCTTGAGGTAGGATTGTATTGCTATAAACTTCCCTTTTAGAACTGCTTTTGCTGCATCCCACAGGTTTTGGTTCCTTGTGTTTTCATTGTCCTTTGTTTCTAGGTATTTTTTGATTTCCTCTTTGATTTCTTCAGTGCTCTCTTGGTTATTTAGTAGTGTATTGTTTAGCCTCCATGTGCTTGTGTTTTGTACATATTTTTTCCTGTAATTGATATCTAGTCTTACAGTGTTGCAGTCAGAAAAGAAATGTGATATAATTTCAATTTTCTAAAATTTAACAAGGCTTGATTTGTGACCCAAGATATGATCTATTCTGGAGAATGTTCCATGAACACTTGAGAAGAATGTGTTCTGTTGTTTTTAGATGGAATATCCTATAAATATCAATTAAGTCCATCTTGTTTAATGTGACATTTAAAGCTTGCGTTTCCTTATTTATTTTCATTTTGGATGATCTGTCCATTGGTGAAAGTGGGGTGTTAAAATCCCCTACTATGATTGTGTTACTTTCGATTTCCCCTTTTATGATTGTTAGCATTTGCCTTATGTACTGAGGTGCTCCTATGTTGGATGCATAAATATTTACAATTGTTATATCTTCTTCTTGGATCGATCCCTTGATCATCATGTAGTGTCCTTCTTTGTCTCTTGTAATAATCTTTATTTTAAAGTCTATTTTGTCTGATATGAGAATTGCTACTCCAGCTTTCTTTGGACTTCCATTTGCATGGAATATCTTTTTCCATCCCCTCACTTTCAGTCTGTATGTGTCTGAAGTGGGTCTCTTGTAGACAGCATATATATACATCTTGTTTC
The DNA here is from genome assembly GCF_964165515.1 of Mesoplodon bidens. Lineage (NCBI taxonomy): Eukaryota > Metazoa > Chordata > Mammalia > Artiodactyla > Ziphiidae > Mesoplodon > Mesoplodon bidens. The sequence continues at coordinate 29,428,464 of NC_138167.1, forward strand.
TGTATCCGTTCGGCCAGTCTATGTCTTTTGGTTGGAGCATTAATCCATTTACATTTAAGGTAATTATCGATATGTATGTTCCTATTACCCTTTTCTTAATGGTTTTGGGCTTGTTATTGTAGGTCTTTTCCTTCTCTTGTGTGTCCTGCCTAGAGAAGTTCCTTTAGCATTTGTTGCAAAGCTGGTTTGGTGGTGCTGAATTCTCTTAGCTTTTTCTTGTCTGTAAAGGTTTTAATTTCTCCATCAAATCTGAATGAGATCCTTGCTGGGTAGAGTAATCTTGGTTGTAGGTTTTTCTCTTTCATCACTTAAAAAATGTCCTGCCACTCCCTTCTGGCTTTCAGAGTTTCTGCTGAAAGATCAGCTATTAACCTTATGGGGATTCCCTTGTGTGTTATTTGTTGTTTTTCCCTCGCTGCTCTTAATATTTTTTCTTTGTATTTAATTTTTGATAGTTTGATTAATATGTGTCTTGGCGTGTTTGTCCTTGGATTTAACCTGTATGGGACTCTCTGTGCTTCCTGGACTTAATTGACTATTTCCTTTCCCATATTAGGGAAGTTTTCAACTATAATCTCTTCAAATATTTTCTCAGTCCTTTTCTTTTTCTCTTCTTCTTCTGGGACCCCTATAATTGGAATGTTGGTGCATTTAATGTTGTCCCAGAGGTCTCTGAGATTGTCTTCAATTCTTTTCATTCTCTTTTCTTTATTCTACTCTGTGGTACTTATTTCCACTATTTTATCTTCCAGGTCACCAGGTCTGCCTCAGTTATTCTGCTATTAATTCCTTCTAGAGAATTTTTAATTGCATTTATTGTGTTGTTCATCATTGTTTGTTTGTTCTTTAGTTCTTCTAGATCATTGTTAAATGTTTCTTGTATTTTCTCCATTCTATTTCCAAGATTTTGGATCCTCTTTACTATCATTACTCTGAATTCTTTTTCAGGTAGACTGCCTATTTCCTCTTCATTTGTTTGGTCTGGTGGGTTTTTACCTTGCTCCTTCATCTGATGCATATTTCTCTGTCTTCTCATTTTGCTTAACTTACTGTGTTTGGGGTCTCCTTTTCACAGGCTGCAGGTTCGTAGTTCCCATTATCTTTGGTGTCTGCCCTCAATGGGTAAGGTTGGTTCAGTGGGCTGTGTAGGCCTCCTGGTGGAGGGGACTGGTGTCTGTGTTCTGGCTGATGAGGCTGGATCTTGTCTTTCTGGTGGACAGGACCACATCCAGTGGTGTGTTTTAGGGTATCTGTGAACTTATTATGATTTAAGGTACCCTCTCTGCTAATGGGTGGGGTTGTGTTCCTGTCTTAGTAGTTGTGTGGCATGGGGCATCCAGCACTGGAGCTTGCTGGTCGTTGAGTGGAGCTGGGTCTTAGCGTTGAGAAGGAGATCTCTGGGAGAGCTCTTACTGATTGATATTACGTGGGGCTGGGAGGTCTCTGGTGGTCCAATGTCCTGAACTTGGCTCTCCCACCTCGGAGGCTCAGGCCTGACACCCGGCAGAAGCACAAAGACCCTGTCAGCCACACAGCTCAGAAGAAAAGGGAGAAAAAAAGAAAGAAAGAAAAAAATTTTTTAATAAATAAAATTTTTTTTGTTTAAAAAAAATAATAATAATAAACGAAGAGAACAACCAAGCCAGTAAACAAATCCACCAATGATAACAAGTGCTAAAAACTAAACTAAGGTAAACATAAAAATCAGAGGAACTTCCCTGGCGGTCCAGTGGTTGAGAGTTCACCTTCCAATGCAGCGGGTGTGGGTTCAATCCCTGGTCAGGGAGCTAAGATCCCACATGCCTTGCGGCCAAAAGAACAAAACATAAAACAGAAGTGATATTGTAACAAATTCAATAAAGACTTAAAAAAAAATCAGAATCTTATCATTCGCAGACAGGAAATCCCAATTCTACTGTTTCTCCCAAAGTCCACCTCCTCAATTTGGGATGATTCGTTGTCTGTTCAGGTATTCCACAGATGCAGGTACATCAAGTTGATTGTGGAGATATAATCCGCTGCTCCTGAGGCTGCTGGGAGAAATTTCCCTTTCTCTTCTTTGTTTGCACAGCTCCTGGGGTTCAGCTTTGTATTTGGACCCGCTTCTGCGTGTAGGTTGCCCTCAGGCTTCTGTTCCCCACCCAGACAGGAGGGGGTTAAAGCCGCGGCTGATTAGGGTGCTCTTGCTCGCTCAGGCATGTGAGGGTGGGGGGAGGGTATGATAGTCATAACTGGAATGCGGGGCGAGCCTGCGGTGGCAGAGGCCCATGTGACATTGCAACAGCCCGAGGTGCGCCGTGTGTTCTCCCGGGGAAGTTGTCCCTGGATTACGGGACCCTGGCAGTGGCAGGCTGCACAGGCTCCCAGGAGGGGAGGTGTGGATAGTGACCTGTGCTTGCACATAGGCTTCTTGGTGGCGGCAGCAGCAGCCTTAGCATTTCGTGCCCATCTCTGGTGTCCGTGCCGATAGCCACGGCTCGCGCCCGTCCCTGGAGATCCTTTAAGCTGCGCTCTGAATCCCCTCTCCTCGCGCACCAGGAAACAAAGAGGCAAGAAAAAATCTCTTGCCTCTTCGGCAGCTCCAGACTTTTCCCCGGACTCCCTCCCGGCCAGCTGTGGCGCACTAGCCCCTTCAGGCTGTGTTCACGCAGCCAACCCCAGTCCTCTCCCTGAGATCCGACCTAAGCCCGAGCCTTAGCTCCCAGCTCCGCCCGCCCTGGCAGGTGAGCAGACAAGCCTCTCGGGCTGGTGAGTGCCGGTCGGCACCGATCCTCTGTGCGGGAATCTCTCTGCTGTGCCCTCCGCACCCCTGTGGCTGCGCTCTCCTCCGTGGCTCCGAAACTTCCCCGCTCCTCCACCTGCAGTCTCCGCCCGCGAAGGGGCTTCCTAGTGTGTGGAAACCTTTCCTCCTTCACAGATCCTCCCAGAGGTGCAGGTCCTGTCCCTATTTTTTGTCTCTGTTTATTCTTTATTTCTTTTGCCCTACCGAGGTATGTGGGGAGTTTCTTGCCTTTTGGGAAGTCTGAGGTCTTCTGCCAGCATTCAGTAGGTGTTCTGTGGGAGTTGTTCCTCATGTAGATGTATTTTTGATGTATCTGTGGGGAGGAACTTGGTTTCCATGTCTTGCTCCTCCGCCATCTTGAAGGTCCCTCCTGATACCTTAGTTTTAATCAGAGTGTACATTTTGCATTCAACTTTTCACTTATGAATCATCTTAGCAGAGTCTTCTCCATGAATGTTATATCACAAGCATTTTCTCCATCACTATCTTCAAAATGATTTCTTTAAATATGTATAGATTGCCATATAATTTGTTTATTCTTTTACTTGGGGCATGTAGTTGTATATAATTCAGTAATAAATAATATTGTACAGTAGCTTGTTTTTTCTTCTCTTGAACTGTATCTTTCAGAAAGAGTTGAAATTCTACAAACTGGAGTGGTGAGATGCTTTTCTTCTGTGTTGAGGAAGGTGAGAAATAGACTGACTATATACTTTTGGGTCACTCAATTTATCCTACAGTCCCAGCTGACTAGAAGAACCAGTGTGAAGCACAAAACCAAACTCAACATTTTGTTACCCAATGCATGACACAAAGATGTTATCCTCTTCATTTTATTAAAAATAAAAAAGAAAGTAGAGGGAAGTTGTCTATGTATACACATTCATAGGATTATATATACACAGAAAAAGAAACATTGAAACTATTGACAGGGTTTTAAAATATATTTTTAGAAGTATAAATTATACTTAAGTTATGACATATTTATGTTAGCCTACTGAATTCTGAAATGTGAGATCATCACCAAAATGACCACAACCTCTTGTAATATAGAAAGAATTCTTTTCGCACCATTTTGTGATAGATCCATCATCGGTTAGTATTCTTTCCCTTGCCAACCATAGACTTTTCTTCTCGTAAAAGTAAGTATGGACTTAATGGAAGAAAAGTCTGTGCCATTTTAACTCTCTTGCTTTGATTCTCCAAAGGGTTATGGTTGGGGAGCTGGGGGTTGATATTCCTGCTGGGAGCCCCCCTGTGGCTCTCATGGCAATGTCTCTAACAAAGGACAAGTAGGATCTAATGAAGAGCAGCATACAGTAAAGCAGTTAAGTCGAGTCTTGCATGCTTCCTCTGGATTTCAATTATTCTGGGCAGTCTGGTAGATTCTGAATTACCAGCAGCTGCTCACTTGCTCACTTTCTTATCTGCCACAGCTGCCTGCAGCTGTTCTCTCTTTCTTACCCCATATCCAGATGCAAACAGCTGTTCTCTCTTTCTTTACAATTGTCAAGCAGTGGCTCATTTTGCCCCAAACACATGGACACCTGCAGCAATAGGAATTTTATTTTGCAGTTGTGATGAAATACTGGACAGCTTCAGGAAGGTTTAATGGAGGAAGGGAAAGAGGGAATGAGAGGTGGTTAGATGTAGAAGAAGCCTGTGTTGGCAAGCTGGAAGGTAGACAGGACACTTCTAGTTGTTTTTCAGGGGTGAATAAGTCAGCGATTACAGATACCCATACTTCTTCCTTGGAAAGCGGGGCATCATCACTAAGCACCTAGGAAGAAATTATGATGGTGCTTTAAGAGTTTAGTCTTCATTCATTAAAAAAAAATATATTTATGGACATTTACTACATGGCAAGCACTATTCTAGACACACAGTAGGTGCTAAATAAATGAGTATGCTTTTTATAAATGAGCATATATACGCATACATACACACATTTCTCAGTCTAGTCTCTGTTAATGATATCAAAAGCTAACAACATTTTAAATGAATTTTCGCTGTGGAATTCAGCCTCTTCTGCTCCCAACATTGTGACTGGGGACTTGGTCCTTGACCAAGAAACATTCCTAGTTCTCATGTTTCTCTCTTGTAGAGAGGGAAGGTGGAACTATAGAAGAAGGAAACTCACATTGATTGAGTGTTTACTATATTCCCAGTACTGTGCATTGTCCTTTTACATAGATTATTTCATTTCATCTTCATCAGAAACTTAGGAAATCAGCATCACTATTCCCATCCAGCTGATGAGGAAACTGAAGTTGGAGGCATGAAGCTGCTTACCTAAGGCCACACAGCCAGGGAATGTCAGAGGTAGATAGGACTGGACACAGACTCTCCCACTCCCAAGCACAAGCTCATTTCATCACAGCCTACTTCCTTACATACTTTTTCTTTCTGCTATTCAGAGAATATTAATGTTAGTATTAGAGAATACTAGTGATAATTGGGTTTAATACTGTGATTGTAGAAGTCGATGTATAATTGGCCCAAAGCCTTTATCCTCAATTGGAAATTGGTCCAAACTTCACTTAACCATTTTAAGCTGTGGGTCACTGTCATCAAGGGTGAAATAAAAGGTGAGATACCGAGGGCACCTAGATTAAGTTGTTATCACAAAAATCATCTCTGCACCCCAGGCTGTTCTCTGTTAATAGTGCGTTTTGAAAGAGTATTTGGTCAAATATGGGAGGACTCAGTACCCTCATTTCACACCCTAAATCCATCCATTAGTGTCCAAACAATGTTAATGATTATCCTCTGGGATATTGAGTGGGAAAGAACTGGCTGAGGCTCTAAAGAAACTTCCTATGGTTTAGGGATCCATTAGGAAAAACTCCTTATTCTTGTAAAAATTTCCTGAACTTTCAGGGCCAGGTTTCTGTGGCTGGCCAAGAGTCAGCCTCAGTTAGGATGCTGCCAAATTGAGCATCAGCAGCTCATTTGGCTTGGAAGACAAAGAAATGAAAAACAACTGATATTTGTATACTTGAAATTATGAGCTGTTTCTCTAACAAAGAGACCAAACACTTTCGGCTTGTTTTACAATAAACAGACACATTGAACAATCTGGTTGGTTAGCAGCTGGCTGTGCATATGTAGGGCATATGTGAACACATATGGATGCATAAAACTCACATATGTTCACTTAAAAGGACACTGTCAAGTCATTTGATGACTTTTTTTGTTGTTGTTCTCTGGGCTCCATTGTTTATAAAATCTTCTTAGAAGCTTAAAAATACAATTTCTTTCCCTACTGATTTTTGTTCTTTTCTTTTTTAAAAACACATATTTTGAATGACACTTAAATAAATGGGGCTGGTTCTATTTAATAACAAATCCTACTTAAGCATATACAGTAATACATCATCCAATCAGAAAAGAAGCACTAAGAGGGAGACAATCCCTTATGAAAAAAAAATCATCATCTTTGGCCCTGAGAGTAGACATTCCAGAATTGAATAGTACTCACAAGGTTATTTCCTGGCACCCCAGGGCTTTTAGTTAGTGTTAGACATTACATGTAGATACTGGTGACTATGATAAATCCTATTTTTCTATTTTCTAAAATATTTTAGCAATATTTTTCTAGCATCTTCACTAAGCAAAGATCCTTTTAAAATATTCTTGCTTTGGGCAAAAGCTGTGAAGAATCAAATCAGAATGGCCAAAACACCTGGCAGGATGCTCAAAATCACAACCAGTGAGGAAAACAAAAAGTAAAATAATGATGAGTTATCCCTTTACATCCATCAGGCTGGCAAAAAGTGAAAAGCAAAATCGTAACATTGCTAGTGGGGATGTGAAGAAAAGGGCACTTTCATATATTGCTGGTGGAAATGGGAATTTTTAAACAGCTTTTTTGGGAAGTAAATCTGGCAACATTTTTTTTAAAGCTAAAAATACATACTTAGCCTTCAATCCAGCATTCCCCTCTTGGGAATCTAACTCATAGGGACAAAAGCACTAGTACATAAGATATAGGCCCAGGATTTCTACAGCAGCATTATTTATTGTAGCAAAACAAACAAACAAAAAAAGTGAAACCATGTGAATACCCTTCAGTAAGGGACTGTTGTTGAAAAAATTAAGGTATGCCTATACCATGGAATATTATGTAGACTCACAAAAAAGTGAATTGGAGCAATACTGGTTGCTTAGAAGGATTACCACCAGATATTGCTGAGGGAGAAAAGCAAGATGTATAGACGAGTGTATTACGAGCCCATTTTATAAATCACTGATCAAAAAACTTTTATAGGTATACGTTTAATCTGTCTATAATTTGTCTAGACACACATTTGTGTAAGGTCCTATGGTGATGGAAATGGATATGGATGGACACACACTAGGTTAAGATGGGTTTTCTGGAAGGGGGTGGGAGGAATTGCAGTGGTGACGTGAGAAAGATAAAGGAAGAGGCTGATATAAGAAAATTAGGTATGAAAGTTATGGTCACATTTATGCAAAAGTATATGTATAATACATGCAAAAGAATTTTTGAAATAATAAGAGATCATTATCAAAATAAAATATACTATCTTCCAGTTTTCAGGATCTCTATAGATTAAGATAAAGGAGGATGTAAATGTTCTGGAAGAAGTCAAATAATCATGAAAAATAATTTAACCTTGAAGATTGGCTGAAGACCATTATGAGTCTAAAGTTTCCAGTGTAAGATCAGGAGCAGCGAGTTGCATTCAATCATTTCAAGGTACTGGTGCCACCAAGTGGTGTCTGAAGCAATTGTTGGTGCCATTTTATCACCCTACCAGTGAAAGAAACTCTTGGCTTACCTATGCCGTGCATAGTAACAAGAGGTCTATGGAGGGCTTCAATCCTCCTTGGGATGAAGCACACACCTATGATCCTGGTACTGATATGAACAGAAAGTATGAAAATGGATAGGGAGCAAAGGCTTTTGCTCTAAAATCTGAGCTCCTATTGGTTTTTCCTATTGGCAGGTGCTCTGCTATGCCCGACCTTCACCTGTCAAGACCCTTGAGCGGTGTTCAATAAGTTATAACTACTTGGACTAGTTTACAACCTGTCTGACTTCTTTAGCTGCCCTATCTCTTTATATAGGTTTTCTCTTTTTATTGCCACCATCCTAGCTTGGCCTTTCATTATTTCTTTCCTAGCCATAAGAACGTCTTCATGGGCTTTCCTATCCTCAGTCTGTCTGTGCTCCAATCCAGCCATAACCCACTTTTATACTAAGCTTCCTGAAGTCTTGGTCATTTATCAGCAGTACTCAAAAGCCTTCAATTGTTTCTCCCTGTCCACGAACAAATTCTGACCTCAGCGCACAAGCTTTCAATAGGGTGTCTGTATGTCTCTGTTTGCCTGGGATGGTCCCAGGTTACTACTGCTATCCAAAAGTAATTGTTGTGACTTTATTCACTTCCAAAAGTGCTCTGGTTTGGATAACATATTATATGGATGCCCTAGCTTTTAACCACTTGGTTCTCCTGCCTCTAATATATACAATAACTAAACTAATGGAAGAATGTATAAAGTTCCTGGTGGATGGAGGAATTGGGTACAGGAAGAGAGTATATCTTTTTCCTCAAATATTCAAAAACTAAATATAAATTACTTGGGATTTATTACCCTATCTAAAATTTGTTTTCTTCTGCCATTTAAATGATAAGTGAGGTTTTTTGTTCTAACTCTAGTAAGAAAATCTACCTTTGTATTTTTTTATGTAGCTCTTTTTGTTTCTAGCAGATGAGTATAGTCCTATCTGGGACCTGATGAATATCACATTCATAATTTGTTACTCAATGTGAGAAATCTTCAGCGAAGTAATAATATAGAAATTTAAAGAGCTCTGAAGAGGTAGAAACACTTATACTATGAGCTCCTTCAGCAAAATGTCATATCTTTTTTTATCCAGCAATTAGTACAGTGCTTGTATATAAATGCTGTCAAGCAGAAATTAGAGCATTCTCTACCAGGTTATAGAAATGAAATTTGAGTACTGTATTCTGGTTTAAATATTTTTTCTTCCACTTTTATTGAGATAAAATTGACATACAGCCCTGTATAAGTTTAAGGTGTACAGCATAATGATTTGGCTTACATACATCATGAAGTGATGATCACAGTAAATTTAGTGAACATCCATCATCTCATATAGATACAAAATTAAAGAAATAGAAAAGACTTTTTTCTTGTAATGAGAACTCTTACGATTTACTCTTTTGACAACTTTCATATACAACATAGAGCAGTGTTAATTATATTTATCATATCATACATTACTTCCCTAGTACCTATTTATCTTATAACTGGAAGTTTGCACATTTAACTTCCTTAATTCAATCCCCCCTCCCCCTACTCCCCTCCTCTCATGACCACAAATCTGATCTCTTTTTCTATGAGTTTGTTTTTGAAGTATAATTGACTTACAACACCATTAGTTCCTGTTACACAACATAGTGATTTGATAATTGTATACATTTCAAACTGATCACCACAATAAGTTTAGTTATGATATGTCACTATACCAATATATCTTTGACTATATTCCCTACACTGTACATTTCATACCCATGACTCATTTATAGCAACTGGAAGTTTGTACATCTTAAACTCTGTTTGAGTTGATCCTATTGCGGACTCTCCATGCTTCCTGGACCTGGATGTCTGTTTCCCTTTCCAGGTTAGGGAAGTTTTCAGCTATTATGTCTTCAAGTGTGTTCTCTGCCCCTTTCTCTCGCTCTTCTCCTTCTAGGACCCCTATAATGCAAACGTTAGTATGCCTGATGTTGTCCCAGAGGTCTCTTAAACTGTCCTCATTTCTTTTTTTCCTTTTGTCTTCTTTCTGTTCAGCTTCAGTGATTTCCACTACTCTGTCTTCCAGTTTGCTGATCTGTTCCTCCATATCATGTAATCTACTGGTGATACCTTCTAATGTATTTTTCATTTCAGTTATTGTATTACTTCATCTCTGTTTGTTTCTTCTTTATATTTTCTAACTCTTTGTTAAAAAATTCTAACTTCTCACTCTGTTCGTCCAATCTTCTGATTTCTTTGAACATCTTTATGATCATTACCTTGAACTCTTTGTCAGGTAGATTGCATATCTCCTCTTTACTTAGTTCTTCTTCTGGGGTTTTATCTCATTGCTTCTCTTTGAACACATTCCTTTGTCATCTCATTTTTATTTCTATGTATTTAGTAGGTTGGTTACATTTCCTGAGCTTGGAGAAGTGGCCTTTTGTAGGAGACATCCTGTGTATCTCAGCAGCACACTCCCCTCTGGTCACCAGAGTTACATGCTCTAAGGGTGCCCCCTATGTGGGCTGAGTGTGCCCTTCTATTGTGGCAGGCTGACTACTGTGGGTGGTCTGGTAGGTGTGGCTGGCCCTGGACTGGTTGGTTGCCAGGCCGTGCCTTGTATGGAGGCTGTTGGCCTCTGGTTGGCAGGGCTGGGTCATGAGATGCCTGGCTGTGGAGCCCAGGGTGGAAATGGGGTGATCCCAGGGCTAGTGCTGGCCCACTAGTAGGTGGAGCCTGGTTTTGGGGTGGGTGGTTACAGGACTGAGGTTCCTGGATCTAGTGTTGGCCTGCTAGTGGGTGGGGCCAGTTCCTGACACAGCTAGCTGCAGGATCCGGGGTGTCCCAAAGCTGGTGCTGGCCCACTGGTGAATGGGGCTGGATCTGGGCATGGCTAGCTGAGGGGTTCAGGGTGTCTTGGAGCTAGTGTTAGCCTGCTGGTGAGTGGGCTGGGTGCTGACATGGCAGGCTGCAGGGCTGTGGTAGTCCTAGGACTGGTATCTGCCTACTGGTGGGCAGAATTGGGTCCTGGGGTCTCTAGCTGTAGGACCTGGGGGTCCCAAGGCTGGTGTGCACTGGCTGGTGGGTAGGGCCGTGGCCCAGGGTGTCCTGGGGCTTTTGCTTGCTCACTGGTGGTTGAAGCTGGGTCCTGGGGTTAGTGCCAGCTCACTGGTATTTGTTACAGTTTCCAGAGTAGACTCTCGTGTTCCAGAAGAGAAGTGTGGATCATCTCCATCTTTATACCTCCACGGGCTTCCCTCTGCCTATGGACAAAGTCCAAACCCTTTGGCAGAGCATGTGAGACTCTTGTGTGTCTCTTTTTGCCTGTGAAATGTCCGTCCTCAGCTTTCCTGGGAGCCGTACAACTCCAGGAAATACCCAGATCCAATGCCTGCAGGCTTGCAGGGCTGTTATTCAAGAAGCCCTCTGCTCCCCTGGCCAAGTTAGACCAATTCTCTCCTGAACATTTTCAATTCTGAATACAGAGAAGGAAGGGTTGAAAGTAGTTGGAAGCGATTTGTTTCAGGTACATATTGTAGATTCTGTTGCTGACACGTATTCTAGAGTAAGGCAGGCTAAAAAAATTGACCATTTGCTCCTGTTACCTGGATTCCCTTAGTCGTCCTGGATTCTTTCAAAGACCTGCTTATTCAATGTTTTCTTTGCTTCTGTATGTTATCTGCAACTTCTCAATAAATTGTCTTCTCCTTTTCCCTGTTTTCTTTGGCTTAAGTTGACAAAACTTTGTCCTGACTAGATGAAACTGTTAACCAAACAGAACTGACCCAAATTTTTTGGTAATCTGACCCAGAGGTAGTTTGCCAGTTGCCATCTTCTGACTTAGGTTCCTAAAACGGTTCATGTTTTCTCATAAAACATAAAAGACTCAGAAAAGTCTTTCTTATCTGCCGAATGAATTCCTATTCCCTCAATGCTGGGATCAGGCACCCCTTTGGTAAGGCTTCCCTGGCGCCTTTCCACACACAGTTATAGGCTCTTCCTTCCCTGATCCTTGTGCATCCTGTGTGTACATAGCAAAATAAGGAGTCAACTTTTATTACCTGTCCAAAACCATGTATTTTTAATCCATTGACTAATTTACTTCTTCCTACTGTCTAATAAAGGTAAGTATGTTATTAACATTCCATATTATGCATGATGAAACAGGGGCAGAAAGGTTAAGTAACACCCTAAAGCCCAGCTAGTAAGCGGCACAGCTAGGATCTTAACCTAGACAGTCAGACTGTGAACCACTGTGTTCTACTACCTCTCAGAGGTTCTTTATGATGGTCTTTTTATTATTTTATTATTTATTATTATTATTATTTTTTGCAGTACACGGGCCTCTCACTGTTGTGGCCCCTCCCGTTGTGGAGCACAGGCTCTGGACGCGCAGGCTCAGCGGCCATGGCTCACGGGCCCAGCCGCTCCGTGGCATGTGGGATCTTCCTGGACCAGGGCACGAACCCGTGTCCCAGGCTGCATCGGCAGGCGGACTCTCAACCACTGTGCCACCAGGGAAGCCCTATTATGGTCTTTTTAAATGTGTTCACATGCTTATCTCCACCTCCAGGCTGAGATTCTGTTGAGGGCAAGGATTTTGCTTTGTTCAACTTTGTAATTCTAGGTCACAGCGTGTGTGTAGCACATCAAAAGAGTCAGTAAGTGAGAGAATGAACCAATGAATAAATTCCCCTTTTGATGCATGCAATTACTTTATTTCCTCCTTCTAAGATACATGTTTTTAAAACTTTCTGAAATTAGAAAATATCTTACAAATGAGATATATATATATATATATATATATATATATATATATATATATATATATATATATATATATATATTTAATAGGGTGCCTCTTTGCCCTTCACCATCTTGGAAAACAATATTAAAGTGGTACATCCTCCAATCCATGGAGTCAGGGAAATATGAGGATCATTGTGGTGATCCAAAATGATCCAATGCCGATGGCATTTGGTTTGCTATTGGCAAACCATAGCAATTGAGCTCCTTCTTACTGGTGTCTCCCTTCTGAAGCATCATCTCTATCTGTTTGTCTCGCTCATACTGAATTGGGTTGTTCCTATTCATTTCAGGGAACCTCATGAATTTTCCCCCCCAAAACCAGGGCTGTGACCATAGTTGGACAATTGTTTGTTACCATGGTGAATTAATATGACCTTGAAAGGGGCCAAGACAGGTTCAGATATTAGAGAAAATCAGTTTGGAAACAGTTTTCATCTGGGACAAGGCCTGAGCCTTTGTTGGTAAGGAGTCAGGTGCATGAAAAAGGGTCCATGCTTTGATTACCTTCTGTACCTGACTCAAGGTGTGATCGCAGAATGTTTCAGTGACATTGCTTTGTTTTCTCTCTTTTCATCACAGTTTACCTGCCCTTGCATATGGGCTCCTTTTTTAAAAACTGAAGCACAGTTGATTTTTAATATTATCATATGAGCCACTTTTGAAGAATATACTCAGGAAGGCCAATCATTTTTCTCTTCCCCCTGTTCTAGGTCTGAATAACAGGATCAGTGTGGTTTTCTTCACGTGCCTATTCCTTTCCTCTTAATCATGACCTATATATTAGAATGACAACTGCATATTTTAGGTGCTGTTGCTTAAATGTCTCTTGGGTTTGCTCCGATTTCTTTTCGGTCCCAGAGAAATAGCCTCTAAATTGCTGACCTTGTTCACTGCTCCTGCTGCCCTCTCTAGTCCTTCCTCTCTACTAGTTTTGACTAGTTACTATAGTAAAACCAATCCAATCTACTCAGTCACTTGTTTAAACTACGTGTACTGCTTCTCCGTTACTTTCCAAGTGGAGACCCTTGCACGTAAGCGGATATTCACAACCTGGTTTCTGTTGGGATTTTATGGAAAGACTCTATACCATATTTTTTCAGTGTTAGGATGTCGTGGGTATCAAGTTACCCTACCAATTTAATGTAACATTTTCAAGGAGAAACAATAAACAAACAAACGAAACAGGCTTTTCTTGGTTTTGTTTTCAAACAAGTATATTAAAATGCATGGTGAGACCTCAGTAGCTAGTACTTGGTTAGTAATTTTCCAAAATTGAATTCTTTCAGGTCAGCTGGAGGCCTCTTTTACTTGTTGTGAGTGAATGCCTAACCAGAGATCTGCAGAGGTGACTTTTTTTTTCCTCGGAGACTTTGATCGTTATTTGCAGGAGAGAAAATGAAGCAAATCTTCCTCATTCTGTGCAAAACATTTAATTGGTTTACCTCAGTTATATAAGTGTGAGAAAGTATGAATCATTTTCCTGATGGAAAGGTATAACTAGCTCTTTTATATTTCGACCTATTTAAACCAAAATCCAGGAAAGCTTCCTTCATCCTGGGGGAGGAAGTGGTGTTGGGCACGGTGCTGTCTACGTATGTGACGAAGGAAGGCCCAGTGCTCTGGGAAGTGGCTGTACAGGTCACCAGAAAGCAAGCATCTGATGTAGGACAGCTGGGACCTCGGCTCCAGCTGCGACCACAGGGCAGAGGAGGGTGAAGGGTCCGTTATCAGTGGGACCTTAGAGTGCGGCTCTTGCAGTCCCAGAGCCTTACATCCAAAGAAGCCTAATTCCAGAGGGTTCTATAATTAGGAAACCAATAAACCTCTTGACCCCAGAACATTTGTTTTCATATTTTACTTTTTATTAGTCATCTGGCAAAAAGAGATATTTTAAGGCTTGAGTACTGATTTGAGTCGCACATACTATAAAGCCTCTCATCTCCACCTCTCCCCATCCCTGAAAAACCAAAGTGACAGCTTCTTTAAAGACTTAACCTGTTGCTGTTATTTCATATCAGCTGGAGTTTATACTCCCAGCATATGTCTATCATCATAAGTTAGGATTGGGTTGTAAGAACTATTTCAGTTTCTTCTTGGCCCATAGCTACCTCTTGCCTTAAATACAGTATTCATAGAAAGTACATTTAAGTGCAGCTTAAAGTGCAGCTTTAAGTGCAGCTTCCAAGTTCAAGGATTCCTTTAATGGTCTGCATCTCATGTGACATAGCAAAGATGGTGCAACCTCCACTAAGAAGCCAAGTTGAAAGGTGATAGAGCTCCTGTAGACCTAACCAAAGACACACATCTATAATGGGACCAGAACTACAGAAAAAATCCTAATGGATTGAATTGTGTTTCTCTCCCTTCAGATTTTAGGAGAAAGAGGCAAATAGCCATAGCATAACTTTACAAAGAGATTTATTTAAAAATTTTAAAACAAGCAAATAATTTTGAAGCTATATCTTATATGTGTCTCTCATCACCTAGAAGGAAGGTAACAAGAAAAAAACAGTGCCTGGCACATTACGGTACTCAATAATGATTTTGTAAATGAATAAAGCTTGCCCTCTTTATACATTTAGCTGACTCCCTGTACCTTCTCAGTCGTTTAGCCTCACTATTTTTTTCCATATGTACTTATCTTTAATGTCCAGAATGTTAATGTTAATCATAATGGCTAATACTTAAAAACTTACGTAGAATTACTGTTATTAAGCTCTCTCTCTCCATATATATATACATATGTGTGTATATGTGTGTGTATGTGTGTGTATATCTCCATGCAATAACCCTAATAGCCTAAGAATTAGGTATTATTATTCTTCTAACCTTAAAGACATGGGACTGAGGCATAGAAAGGGTGAAAAAAACTTGCAAAGTCACAATAAGTGACAAGATTCAAATCTAAACTGAGTCACTGCTAGGTCCTCAGTTACCAAAAAATCCCCTAAATCTGTTCCTCCAGGCCTGCTTACTTGAAGTAAGAAAGTGAATCCAGGTCTCTCAGTGACTGGGGACAGGAGATTGTTATATAACCTCAGTTTACCAGGAACCTAATGATTATGCCCTGGATTCTGGCTTTGCAGGGTTTTTAAATTGAGACTAGCATAATCTGGTCTCTTCAGAAAAGTTGACACTGATTGGAAGCCTGCTCTGTGCCTGGTGCTGTCCTGAGCCCTCTTCTAGACAGCATGTCATGGTATTCCCACAACAAACCTACACGGGTAAGAATTCCTACCCATGTTTCACACACGAGGACTTTGAGTCTTGGGAAGTAGACATCACTTTCCTGAGGTCACACTGCTGTTAGATGGCTGAGCTGGAACTCAAATCTGGAACCATCCAACTCTAGAGTTTATTTCATCTCTGTTGTTACCCCCTATTTTTTAGGCATTTCCAGTCAATCTGCCTTTCCAACACTGTTAGTGACAATATGGTAATTAATGTATATTTTAATGAGCTGAATGTTCCACAGAGAATTTCTTGAGCTTTGTTCCTACCACAAAGTATTAGTGAAGCAAATGGTAGGAAATCTTGTCAAACTGAAATTGGGATTATTCCTTTTATGTATTTTTCTTGCGCATGGTTGATTAACCATTACATTAGTATTGAATAACAAATGTATTCTGGTTACAAATGTGAGAAAAAATATATAAGCAAAAGGATCTGGTAGGCAGTCAGCTCAGTGTAGCATTACACTGCAGATTTCATTATGGGGTATTTTGAATGAAAATGGATACTTCTGAAATTCCCAATTAACTTTGGCTTTGTTACTAGACTACAGTTGACCTTTTAGTTTAATGTTAGCTATTATTAACACAGGAAGAATGCTCAATCATATTTCTGTGTTTATAAGCATTGCAAAGGTAAAGGTTCTGGTTTCCAACTTTGAATTGAGGGGGAGCGCAATAAATGCTACGGAATGAATGGAAAGAATCCACTTAGCCTGAGTTATGAAACTGACAGTTTGGGTGCTTCCTCCTTGTTGACCTTCTTCTTTCTTCTCCTTGAATGCCTGATCCCCCCCGTTTGCTCCAAGCTCTGAGTGAAATAATCTGATCAACACGAACATTGGTGACTTAATGAGTTATTTTTTTGAGAAGTATTTGCAATTTCCAAAGGGAGTTAGACTGAGTGTACATGTAGAATTTTTCTATCCACGAGGGGCAGGGGACCTCTAAGACCTGTCAAACCAGTTTGGGAGCAGGTGACTACTGAGGTACTAGATAAGCTCTGTTAGCTGGGAGAATGCTGCATTTCATGTGCAGACACCAACGTGGTATTGCCTGTATCATGTGCGGGCTCCCGCCTTTATCTTTCCTTTCATCTCACGGTGATTCTGTGGCAAGGGCAGCATCAGCGGTGAGACATCCTGCCACCTGGCTTCGGACTTGTCACAGCGATCAGAGATCCTGCCAGCTGGCTTCAGACTACTGCTTGCCTTTGTCTCAGTGCCACATGTGAGATATTTGGTTTTGGTTTTTTTCCCTCCCTCAGTGTATTCACTTTGTGCAGTGTCCCTGATCCACGGACACAACTACCATACCTTGCCAAGGGTTATCGGTGCTGAGAGCATTTAATAATCACACAATGTAACCCAAACAGACATCTCAACAGAGTCCAGATGAAAAACCTCTATAATTTCCTAACATTTATCTAGAGATTGGCAAACTAAGGCCCTTGAGACAAATTCTGGAGAACTCTTGCTTTTGTACACTGAAGAGCTAAGAATGGTTTTTACATTTTTAAACAGCTGGAAAAGAAAAGAAAAGAAGAATAATATTTTGTGATATGTGAAAATTATATGAAACTTAAATGTCAGTGACCATAAAGTTTCACTGGAACAGAGCCACACTCTTCATGTATATATAGTCTGTGGCTGCTTTTATACAATAATGGTAGGGTTGAGTAGCTTTGACAAAGGCCTGCAAAGCTTAAAATATTTATTATCTGGCCTTTACAGGGAAAGTTTGCTGAATCCTGATTTAGTCAGTCATCTGGCATCTACCAGGAGAGCTGCCTGGAAATCATTGTGAAGCAGATCCATGCCATTTTCCCCTTGTAGGCATTTGTTTTCCCTGGAAGTTCTGCCAGCTTGATTAATTGCATCAGTGGATATTAACACTGGACAAGGAAGCTCATATTTGCCTGTGCTGCTGAGCTGTCTAGGTTGCCTAGTAATGGTTGTGTGTTACCAGTTGCCTGGGAATAATGAAATAGAAATAGAAGGAGCTATAACTGCAAGTTAACATTATTAGTTTTACAATGTAATTTTTCTGTTCTGTATATATTTCAGTAACTGAGTTTAAAAACCATTATGGTTACAGAACAAAGCAAGACAAAGATAGTTCCTATTCATTTGGAAAACATGAACAAACGAAGGCCCAGAGAATTTAGACAACCTTTCTAACATCATATAGCTACTGAATGGGAAAACCAGGTCTAGAAACCAGGTATCTGACACCTCACTGCATTATGCTGCTTCTCATTAATGGAACTGCCATATGTATGACACTGTGTAGAATACACTTATCGATTTCAGACTGAGGTTCTTCTTTTTACTCATTTCCCTGGAAAAGCAATGTACAGGCATTTAACTAATTAAATTAGGCCTAATCTATTCACTTTCTTCATTAGTAGGTAATTAAAAGATTCTTGGGGGAATTTTTTTCCAACTCTTTCACTTGAGAGGATGAGACTGTTATTAGATGAAGCTTGGAACTAATACTGAATGCATCTATGGCCTCTAGATTCTCATCCCCAATCAGTGTATCACAGATGCATACACTTCTGTTCTAAACAGATTTTTAAATTTTTTTCTAGAGACAAGACCCTCTTAAAATATAGGATGTGCTTATGTGGTGATATAATATAGGATGTGCTTATGTGGGGATCCAGGGTACTATGTACATATACTTTGCTACCAGTGGTTGTAGCAGTGTGAGTTAAGAGTTAATGGCTTTTGACACTGTACTTCTTGCACTGCTAGGTTTTTATAACTATAAACATACCTCCTGGAGATGCTGAGTCTGTACTCTTTTGAATATTTTGCCCCAATAAAGAAGCATGTTTGCAAAGTTGCATCCTAGGGATTTCAAAGGAACAATGCCGAGCTTCTGAACTTAGCTAGTATTTCTTTATATATGGAAATTCACAAGGAAAAAAAGAGGACCGTATGTATGAAATTAAAAAGAATTAAAAGTTTAATGCTATACATTCAAAATGTGTGTAAATTTAGTGTCAGCATTTCCTTTCATTGATTTTCAGGATTCAGTCTTGGCAGTTCTGCTTTATTGATGGTGATTCTATGTGTAATGTATGGAGGAACATCTGATTAGTTTATTAAAGCAGAGTGTATTTATGTTCATCTTAACAGCTAAAATGTTTTCTTTAATTTGTTCTTTGACTTTTGTCTATATGTTTTTGTTTTTTTTGCATTAAATAGTTTATTGAATCCTAACCAATTTGAAACATAGTGTAGTGAAGTAAGATTATTCAAATAATGGTGGAGCGGGCCGGAGCGGGCGGGGCGGGGCTGCGCAGGAGGAGGGCGCGTGGTGGCGCTTTATGGGTTCCAGCCTGAAGAGTGTGGGCTCATTGGCCAAATGATGTCACAATAGATAACGTAAGATACGTCACTATATTTCATATACTGAAGCCAGCAGAGCAAATGAATACTTCCTGTCTCAGCACCGACTCCTGTCCCAGGGTAACTGATTTATGCTAATGATAATACAGCTATCATGTTGATTAGTTATGCCAAAAAGTAAAAAAAAAAAAGGACCATGGCAAACCGTTATAAAAAATTCTCAATTGATGACTAATAAGAACCTGCTGTATAAAAAAATAAATAAAATAAAATTCAAAAATTCAAGAAATAAAAATTCTCCCTCCCTCCTTCTTTCCTTCCATCCTTCCTCCCTTCCTCCCTTTTTAATTGTTAAAGCCTGTTTGTTCTCCCTATAAAAAATACACTCATGTTGCTCATCTACTCGTACTCACCTGGGAGAAACAACAATTAACTTTGAACATGGAGACAGGTGGCTGGGCAGACAGCACAAATCTGGTTAATCAAGTCTAGTCTGGAAACAAAACAAAAAGGAATACTCAGTAGTATTAATGTGAGAGAAGAGACCTGCATTGCAGCTGTTCTCACTGAGCTCACTGAAGATATTTTAAATGAAACAAACTATTTGCTTTGATGAAACTGTAACATATGATGTAGTTTGAAAAGAGAGAAGAGTACAAATCTCTGAAAGCCACACAAGTGATGAGATTTTTAATTTTGAGTGTTTTCCTTGGGTGTGACAGCCTCATATTTGGGATGTTTTGCATAATTATGAACGTGGAACTGTTTTGTATTTTAAAGTCGATTCTGGGTTTAGCTGGCATCGGTGTGCAAATTTATTCTTTATTTTCTAACAAGGTAAGCTTGGATAGTTTCTAGAATCTTCCTTGTGGAAAAAAAAATGTCTGTTAAAGTAGGCAGAGCTTTCTGAAGATGGTGTGCATAGCATGCACAAACATACTCTATTTTTTGATGTCCTTAGTGTATCTGGGTTTGGAGTATACAGCAAGATAACCTTAGAAGGAAAATATAATTTTATATGATTTTAAAAAGAATTGAATTATCCTCTTCTAACTCCTGAGAGTGTGACTTATTAAAATGGCTCTGTACTATGCCAGGCCTCTGTCTGCTCCAACTGAAATAAACAAACAAGGGCTCTTTCAACAGCCAAAGAATAAGATGTGAGGAAAGTAAAAACCATGATTAAACAGTTCAGGTAGTGGAAATTTCTCACAAAACTTTTTTTTGGGGAAAGGAGGCCCCAAGGACAGTTTTCATATTGATTCTACTTCAAAAAATCTCAAGGTCAGGATAATTTTGTAAGGCAACTTTTCCATAGAAAGCAGAGTATTGTTTCCTGGTTCTTTGGGAGAAAAGGTTGTCCTTTGAATACTGCAAGGCAGAGAAACTCATGATTAGCACTACTGCTTTAGCAGGAAAGAAATGAAGTTGTTCAGGGAAATGCCTGTGTCTTTATTTATTTATTTATTTATTTATTTATTTATTTATTTATTTATTTATGGTACGTGGGCCTCTCACTGTTGTGGCCTCTCCCGGAGCACAGGCTCCGGACGCGCAGGCTCAGCGGCCATGGCTCATGGGCCCAGCCGCTCAGCGGCATGTGGGATCTTCCCGGACCGGGGCACGAACCCATGTTCCCTGCATCGGCAGGAGGACTCTCAACCACTGCGCCACCAGGGAAGCCCTGCCTTTGTCTTTTATTTTTTTTATTATTTTTTTTTTTTATTTTTTTTTTTTTTGCGGTAGGCGGGCCTCTCACTGTTGTGGCCTCTCCCCTTGCAGAGCACAGGCTCCGGATGCGCAGGCTCAGCAGCCATGGCTCACGGGCCTAGCCGCTCTGCGGCATGTGGGATCTTCCCAGACCGGGGCACGAACCCGTGTCCCCTGCATCGGCAGGCGGACTCTCAACCACTGCGCCACCAGGGAAGCCCCTTGCCTTTGTCTTTTAAAAGGACCAGGCATACCTGTTTGCATATCTGTTTGCAGCAACCACTTGGGATTGTTGAACCTTGTGTTGTACAGTGTGAGACTTATGAAGGAGTAATTGTTGTATGATCTTATATTTATGCACAATGAGCATCCTTGTTCTGTTCCTTTATCATAAAAAATAATGAGCTGAGTTTAACCTATCAACTCTTGCATTTAAATTATGTGGGGGGCTTCCCTGGTGGCGCAGTGGTTGAGAGTCTGCCTACCGATGCAGGGGACACGGGTTCGTGCCCCGGTCTGGGAAGATCCCACATGCCGTGGAGCGGCTGGGCCCGTGAGCCATGGCCGCTGGGCCTGCGCGTCTGGAGCCTGTGCTCCGCAATGGGAGAGACCACAGCAGTGAGAGGCCCGCGTACCGCAAAAAATAAAAAAATAATAATAATAAATAAATAAATAAATAATGTGGGAATTAGGATGCACTTTGTGTGTCTCCATATAATAATATGCATATATAATTTCCTAAATTGAAGCCATCAAGTGTCTTTAAAAAAATTAATGAGAAATATTTACCTATCACCTTTGGGCCACATACATAACAGCAACAGATAAGGGGAATTCAGTTCTACACACTGTTATATTCCCAGCTATAGTATTCAGAGCTGGTTTTATTGCTGCACTTTCTCCCAAACTCTTAGTCAGTTCTGAGCTGTTTAAAGCAGGGCATGTCACTTAGCCAATCTGAATCCCAATTTTTTCCATAAAACATGGATAATCATGTATAACTCGTGTTATTGCTAAATTTGATAAAGTAACATAGAGCTCTGGCATATAAGCACATGTACACATACATACATAGTCATCTCCAAACCCTAAAGAATTCAGGAAGAATGTTTGTAATAGGAGGGGGGTTTATATAAGCTTTGTAGTGGATGTCAGCTCTATTAGAGACTTGCATCAAATGTGCTGTGGAGCAAAAAGGAGAAATGGTCTTTTCCACGGACCGTTGTTTAGGGTTAAGCCCTCATTCTTTTGCCCTTACACCTTGGGAGCGAGAAAGGCAGTAGCACTCGCTATTCTAGGACTCTGGAGGGTGACACGCCTGAGTTGGAATCATAGCTCAGTCACTTCTAATTCCTTAAAGTGAGGCCAATATGTATCATACTTCTGCTCTAGGGTGGCTGTTAGGAGAATAAAAGAAGTTAATGAAATGTAAAATGCTGACACGAATATACCAAACATAGACAGTGTCTGACACACTGTAAATTCTCTATTAATGATAGTCACTTGTGTTTGAAATGCAACTAGGAATGACATTGGACAAAGTGCATTAATGCGGGAAAACGGAAATGAAACTTTAACGGCGTCTAAGAGGATGGAGGTAATTGATTACATATTGTTCCAGGGCTATGATTTATCATTTGGAAGATGTGATCTTACAGGACAACTCTTGGTGGCATGACAGATTTACGTGGCTCTAGAAGTGCTTAGAAAATGTAATTTGGTGAACCTGTTGTTGAACTGCCGTCCCTATGTTAAGTGTAGACTTAAGCTCGTAGCCACCACAAGATACCGCTACTGCCTGTCTCCTTGAGAGATGCAAAAAGGAAAAGATTTCTTTTAATTGTAAGAAAATACCAAAGCCTTCTTTGCTATGCTTTCAGCATAGTTTCTCAGGAAGCAGGTGCCTATCAGTAAGTAAAAGAGGTGTCTGTGTTGGGCTTCCCTGGTAGCGCAGTGGTTGAGAGTCCGCCTGCCAATGTAGGGGACACAGGTTTGTGCCCCAGTCCAGGAAGATCCCATATGCTGCGGAGCGGCTGGGCCCGTGAGCCATGGCCGCTGAGCCTGTGCGTCCGGAGCCTGTGTGCTCCGCAATGGACGAGGCCACAAAAAATAAAAAGAGGTTGTGTGTGTGTGTGTGTGTGTGTGTGTGTGTGTGTGTGTACATGAACACAAGCCCACATTTACTGTTGCAGGAGTGGCTTGAAAAGGCCAGGGATCACTGAGTGCATTGACTTCACAACATAAAAACAAAAATAGTGGAGACTGATTTTGGAAAGGAGGAAGAGTATCTCAAATGTCTAGTGAAGATTCAAATTCCATAGTTCATTGAGTTTTGAGAATTTGGCATTAGAATGTTGTGTTTTTATTGTTCCTCCCTGCCAAGATCACTTCATTTTTGTCTGTAATCACATACACTTCCCCCCACCTCAAATTTCGGAAGAGGTTTCTCCTCTTCTTTGCAAAGTTGTGCATTCCAAGTCAGTTCTCCCAACCCCCATCAAGGGGGGGACCCTGGTCCTGTACAGTTTCCTCTGTCATCTATATTTGTAACTTCTTTAGATGTTCTGACTCTGACATTGCAACTCGTATAATGCTCAAGCATCTCATATTTTTAAAAAACTTCTCGTGTCTTTCTTTACCTACCTACCTGTCTCTTACCTTTTCTTCCCCACCAAATTCATCCAAAACTCATGTGTGCTTATCTCAACATCCTCAACTCCCATTCACTTTTTTTAAAATTTAGTTTACATTTTTACCAAAATGTAAAATTTGATTAAAATTTCAGCTTAAGAGGTCAAATAGTTTTCCAAAACTTGTAACAAAACCCCTAGCTTTGCCTCTCTGGCAGCCCATAGGCAATACACTTTTATTTCCTTTATGTTTTACTCTTTATATCTCTGCGTAACTTACTACTCCTTGATTTTTCCATTGTAGGCAATATCTATTGACCACTTCTATTCTATGAAAGATGAGGATTCTTCTATTGCCAACACCATCCTTCACACATACGTTTCCCAGAACTCCCTTTCCTATATAGTTAAATACTAATTTTGTTGTCACGTGACTATGACTTTTAAATGTTATTCATAGGTGAATCACATGATTATGTTTCCTTTCCTGCACACCTCTTTGTATTTCCTAGAGTTAACAATTCTTCTTTCCCTCATTTGCTTAGTTTTTTCTGTGAACTGATTTAATCCCTCGATTGTCTAAATTTGCTCTCATGTTCAAACACACCAGGGATTCTATCAAATTCACCTTTTGCAGACTTCTCTTTTTTTTTTTTTTTTTTTGGTTTGTGGGCTTATTCCTTTATTAGGTTTTTTAATTAAACTTTTTCTTTTGAGATAATTATAGATTCACATGTAGTTGTTAGAAATAATACAGAGATCCCATATACACTTCACACAGTTTCTCCAATGGTAACATATTACAGAAGTATAGTACAATATCACAACCAGGATATTGACATTGATACAGTCAAGATACAGAATTGTTCCACCACAAGAAGGATCCCTCATTACAGACTTCTTTGCTGGACCTTCTGATCTGCTTCAGTTTGGGCTGGTTGTTACCAATGCCTGTCCTTTTGTAATCTTTCTTCATCACTCAGGATTTCCTCTGCCTCACCCTTGAGGTGGATTCCGTTTCCATACCCTCATTTTGGTAGGGTATTCGTGATAACTTCTGCAGAAAGGGTACATAGGGGAAGTGTGTAAATATTTTGGTTTCCTGAATGTCTAAAAATGTGTGTAGTCTTATCACAATTAGTAGTGTGTTTCTATGTAGAATTCAGAGCCAGAAATCACTTTCCATCAGAATTTTGAAAACATTCTGCCATTGTTCCTGTGTTGCTAAGAAATCCAAAGCCATTCTAATTCCTGATCTCTTGTATGTGACTTAATTTTGCTTATTTATTTAGTTTTACTAAAGAATAGTTGATTTACAATACTAGTTTCAGGTATACAGCACAGCGTTTCAATATTTTTATAGATTATACTCCATTTAAAGTTATTATAAAATATTGGCTATACTCCCTGTGCTGTACATTATATCCTGTATCTTATTTATTTTATATATAGTAGTTTGTACCTCTTAATCCCCTAACCCTATATTGCCCCTCTCCACTTCCCTCTCCCCACTGGTAGCCACTAGTTTTTCTCTATATCTGTGAGTCTGTTTCTGTTTTGTTATATTCATTTGTTTGTTTTATTTTTTAGATTCTACATATAAGTGAAAACATATAGTATTTGTCTTTCTCTGTCTGTTATTTTACTAAGCATAATACCCTCCAGGTCCATCCATGTTGTTGTAAATGGCAAAATTTTGTTCTTTTTTATGGCTGAGTAATATTTCATTATATACATTTTATATACATATGTATTTTTAGTATATATATATATATATATATATATATGTATATCTCACATCTTCTTTATCTGTTCATCTGTTGATGGACACTTAGGTTGCTACCATATCTTGGATGTTGCAAATAATGCTGCTATGAACATTGGGGTGCATATATCTTTTCAAATTAGTGTTTTTGTTTTCTTTAGATATACTAAGGAGTGGAATTGCTGGATCATGGTTCTATTTCTAGTTTTTTGAGTGTGACAGGACTCAAGTGCTGGACTCCAGGGCTGGGGTGCCTAATATGTGGCTTGAACTTCTCACTCCCCAGGGAGGATACCTGAGCCCATTATATTTCTTTCTTTTTCTGTGTCCCCTGTTAGGAGTGTGGGTCCTGACCAGATTGCTTCTCCATGCTTCCCACCAGACTCTGTGTGGATCTTTCCTTATAGCCTTTGTTGTAGAAGAGTCTTTCTGCCAGTCTCCAGGTTGTTTTCAGGAGAGTTGCTCCACATGTGGTCATATTTTTGATGTGTTCTCAGGGAGAGATGAGCTCAGTGTCCTACTCTGCCATCTTCATCTTCCCTGCCTATATTTTCATTTTATTTTTTCTCCATGGTTACTTTTTAGGACCACCTATTTGTGCAGAGTGTCCTGAAATTTCTCAGGTTGTGCCTTGATATGGATATATTTTATCTGTTGTATTTTGGGGGAATGCTCTGTGGATGCTTTCAATGTAGGAAGTGTTCTTGAATTTGTTACTTTATGATTTCCTTTCCTCCATTTTCTCTAATCATTCTTTCTGAAGCTTCTACTATTTGAATGTTGGACTTCTTTGGTTGATTTTCCAATTTATTTTCTCGTTATGTTTTGCTCTACTTTTTAGATTTCCTCACTATCTTCTAACCCCCTTTTTAGTTTTTCATTTCTGCAAACATATTTTTATTTTTCCAAGCATTCTTTCTTATTCTTTGATTGTTCCCTTATCAATAACATTCTGTTCATGTTTCAAGGGTAACACTCTTATTTCTCTGGCTATGTAAATGTCAGTGTTTTGAGGTTTTCACCTCCCTGCACAGGTGATTATTTGCTGCTTGTTTTGTTTTCTGTCTTTCTTTTTAGAGGTTTCCTTTAGTTGTTTGGGGATCCTTGACTTTATGTTCATGTTTAAGATTGAAGAAGTAAAAAGCTGATGGAAATTTCTGACGGGGTAGTGTGCATTCTGCATTGTGGACTGTGAGCTTGATGGTGGAGAAGAAGTTGGCTGTTTCCTCAGAGAACCCCTGATGTCAGTATTTTAGGTCTTTTCCCTCATGCTGGTTAGAGTCTGTGAAGAAGACTCTTTTAGTCTTCTGCCTGGAAGGTATAATTCCAGCTGCCAGTTTTATGGGGGCAGAGTTAGGGAGGAGGGCTGAAGATTTCAATATTTGGTATTAAAGTGTCCTTTAAATTTCAACCTCCACTGTCCCGGAATTCAATATGGCACACTTCAATGACTTGGTGTCTTCTCGTGCAAGAACTTTTTCACTCTCTGCAGACTATTCATTTCTAGTCTTCCATAAGAGGTGAAGTCTACCTGCCAGAGAGGGCTGCCATCTTGGAGTCTGTTCTGTACAAATTCTCAAATGATTCTTCTCTTTTTAACCCCACTTTCTTTCAAACTTCCAGCAGCATCACAATCTGGTGCCACTACTTCCAGAATATTTGGATAAGGGATTTGTGGTACGAATTGGTTGGCTTCTTAACTTTCCTCACTATTGATTTAGGATTCTGCTTTCCTGATGTCATGAAATCATCTACCACTCATCTGTCAGTTTTCCAGATTCCAAAATTTTTTTGTTGCCTCCTTGCTTGTTGGCTTTCTCTTCACAGGTTAATGGATTTCAAAAGCTCTTTACTCTTATCTTGGTGGATTCCAAAAAGAACAAGAGTACATGAATATTTTCAATCTGCTACCTTTAACCAGGTATTCCTACACACCTTTCAAGTAACTTTTCCAACCACACTTTTCACTACTGAAACCTCTCCGGCAAGGAAACTGATGACCCAGGCCTCAGCAGGACTTGTCTTATAAGTAGCGTTTTATCATCTTTGAAACCATTCCTTTCCCTAGGATTTGCAACTGTCTCACTCTTGAATCCCCTACTTCTCCTCATTACTAGTCCCTTCACGGGGTCCTCCTTCTTAGTCCACACTTTTAATGTTAGAGTGTCCCAACATTCTTATCTCTGTCTCTTCTTTTTTGACTTTTCTGCCTACCTGGGGTCATTTACTTCCCTCTCATGGTTTCACCTACCTCCTTACGATGAGAGATTCATGAATCTCTATCACTGCTTAGACTTTTCTCCTGAGCTCTAGTCCTTGGTATACAACTTTCTTCTGGATGTTTTTAACCTCAACTTCAAAATATTCATAACTAAGCTCATCTTTCCTCCAAACCTGTCTTCTCTTACCTTCCTTCTACCTCAGTGGATGATTTAACATCTCCCCAGTAACTTAAAATAGAAACTTTGTTATAAGTTACCTTAAAATCATTGGTCTCTAATAGCCCTATATCTAAGTTATATCAACTCTATTTCCTTTACATTGTGTGTGTGTGTGTGTGTGCACATTCCTCCTTTACTTCTCCAATATTACTGCCTTAGTTTAGGTCTTTATCATCTTTTGCTTGCTCTATTCCCATAGTTTCTTAATGATTATCCCAGTCTCGAATCCATTTTCCATATTGCCATCAAAAGAATAAAGAGCATAGTTCTTTCTAAAAAGCATAACGGATCATGACTTCCCCAGCTTTAAACTCTTTGTCAGTTCTCCATTCACCATAGGTAAAGTTAAACAGGTTTAGTTTGGCCTAAGAGGCTCTTCATGATCTGATCTCTTCCTAGCAATACATATCTCGGTATGTTGGTTCATGTGGCTCTTTTTCTGTCTGGAAAGGCCCTGTCCAAATCTATAGATGCACCCCGTCATCTTTCAAAATTCAGCTCAGCTGTCTCTCCAGTGTTCTACCTGTATCCCTTACCCAAGGTAGAATTAAGTGCTCTGATCTTTGTGGATTGTGTAGAATAGAGATTGGAGTGTGGGCTCTGGAACCCTGCTTAGGTCTATATTCTGATTCTACCACTTGTGATCTGTCACATTTTGGATACATGTCTTTTATTCCTCTGTGCCTCAGTTTCTTCATCTGTAAAATGGGGATAGTAATTGTATCTACCACATGACACTTGAAAGGAAACACTAATGTAAAAGCACTTAGAACAATTCCAGGCACTTACTGAAGTTTACTCATTATTTCTGTCCCCATAGTGTTCTGTATAAACCTTTATTATAAACCCTGTGGTACTTTTTTGCCCTCAGTTGTTTACACATATGTCTCTCCCTGTGATATTTGAAGGTATTTGAGGACAAGGACTATGTATAATTCACCTCTGGGTCCACAGAGATTAGCACTCTGTCTGGCATATAGGAATATTTCCATATACATTTGGGGTTGAATGAATATAGGAATGACAGACAGTGGAAAGCATATGTACCATTTACACTGTAGGGAAAATTTTGTGCTTCAGTGGAAACTCTGCTTTGTTTAGAACATTTCTTTCTGGGTTATCCAATTCTGATTTTATGAAAGCACTGGGCCTTTTATTGCCTTTGAGTTATTTTACAATTCTGTAAATTATAAATAATTGATAGCAATGAATAATAGTTCTTGTTTTAGGCATGCAAATAAATTCAGCACAGTAGGGACTCAGTTGATTCCTGTCCCTCACTATGAAAGCAGCTAACTTTTCCTCCATTTGCACATTCATTTCAATATTCTTGACCTACATATTGTCTTTGGAGTCTTCTTTAAGCTGATTGTAACCTCTTATCAACTACTTCATTAATGACTAATTAAATACAATCTTCAACACATGCTTATTTGATATCTACATGCGCATCATGACTTTATCTTTTTTTAAAAAAATGCTTTAACAGTACCCAAAAGTTGTCTTGGATGATTGTCTTCTCTAATGATTATCTTGGATATTTTAAAATGTTTTATGAGATGGTTTGAATAAAACACACTCTAGAGGTGATCTGAAACCATCCTTCCTATAGGACATCAAGATTATCATTCAACACATTAGTCATTTAGGGCCAAGTTTAAAACTTTTTGTCTAATGAGAGACCTGACTTCAGGATCTTGGTGCTAAAACTTGCAAAACTTTTCTAACAATTCATCTCCTCCCATGAGGCTGAGAAAAAAGACAATTTTTTAAGAAGTATGTAGAGTATCATATGGGACCCTTATGAGGCTCTGGACATATGGAATTAGAGATGTGGGAATAGTCTTGAGGATTATAGAAAGGAATATTTGGCAGAATAATAAAGGAAGGAAAATTACATCTTGAACACCCTTTCAATCTTTATCAAATTATAATTATTATAAAAATCATTTAACCATAAAAGAGTACACCTTAATTGGATCCATTAAATTATGGAAAATGACAAAGTATGAATTATAAAAATGTACTAAAGGAAAGCAGGTCAATTTAGGACTGGTCACACAGAGAACTCTAATTTGGACTAACTGAAGAAAAGAATCTGTCTCAGCGGTATACCTTATTTATGGCAAACTTTGACAAGAAATATAAGTTTATGAAGGTCAAGTGTTACAGAGTAAGAACTTAACATGTTTTGCTTTCATGAAAAAAATCCATCATTTGTAATCAACACATTAATTGTACGCAAATGTATGTGGTTAAAAATGTTCGGAAACAACAGGTTTCCTTAATTAAATGAAACATTCTGCCTCCTTCCATTTTGATTACATTATTCATTTGCTTCACAGAACAAATGTAAAATCCCTAATTATCAGCATGTGAATTAGTGAGGTTTTGTCATAATACAGAAAGCCAGAGAATGACTAATCAAGGAAAGAAGAGAGAAAGGATACTGAATTTCTCATGAGATTTTTCTCTGTTTTGTAAAATTTTCTATATATTTCCCTCTTATCTAAATATGTAACTGCTGATGCTTATTATTTGAGTGTCCATTAGGGTTTAGAAGATCACTCAGTGTTCTGTAGGCTTTTATAGACTGGCTACCAAGAATATAAGGTCAACAGTCATAGCAATTACAAGAATGAACACTTGCTGAGAATTTACAAAAAGTAGTCTTGTGCCAAACACTTTATATGTAACCATCTTGTGAAAGAAGTAAAACACCTTTCCTTTTCCTGAATAATTTTTCCCCTGCACTCTTAGTATGACTGGCTCCTTATTTTTCACATCAACTAAAATATTACCTCCCAAGATGAACCTTCAAAGTATCAATAGGTTCTTACTATCATTGACATTCTTGACACCTTGTCCTTTTCCTTCATGGCACTCATCATAATTTTTAAGTTAAAATTGATTTGTTTATTTGCATTGTAACTATGCCCTGCTAGATTGTAAACTCTACCAGGGCTGAGACTATATTTGCTCTACTGACTATCATATACCCAGAATCTAGCACTTTATAGGCACTTAGAGTATTTGTTGAATAGACAAAAGAACAAAGTTCTCTGAGTTGGTAAGAAGCAGATTCTTACTTTCCACACTCAGGACTCCGTGAAGGCAAAGCCCATGCTTTTGCCAACAGCAAGTGGTTTGCACCTCCTTCTCTTCGGATCGCTGTGGTCTCCCTCTTTTTGCCCCTTTACCTCACAGTCTCTCTGATGGAGCCTTCTTATCGTCCCTGCAAGCTGGGCTGCCTTGGACATTCCTGTTTCTGGGAAAAAAAGTTGTGAACTTTTCATTCTTGAAAACATTGTGTTATTCTGATGTCAATGGACACTGTTTTCAACCTGCTGTCTGTTAGCCTAATTGGAACCTGCCTTCCTCTTGGGAGGGCTGTGTTGTGCAAGTTGACTTCATGATGAGCAGTGCCAGCATGAAAGCAAAATGCAGTTTTTGATTTTGCTGTGTAACTCTCACATTAGGTTAAAGTATTGGGTTGGCCAGAAAACCCGAACAAAATTTTTGGCCAACCCAAATATTACAGCAGATTGAATAAAAAGAAGCAGTGGGTTTTGTGACAAAATCACCAGGAAGTCTAAAAAGTATCTCTAATTATGGTGATGGTGAGAAAAAGTTGGTGACTTGGGAAACAGTTGTTTCATTGACAAAAGGTGATAATTTTTCAAAATCATATCCTCTTACAGAAATTACTTAGGGAGAAACAATAATCACAATATTTATTTATTCATTCATACATTCAATATTCACTAGATATGGGTCATAGTATGAGAGACACAAAGTTGAAGAATATAGACCCTGTTGCTTGCACTCTAGTAGAAAGAAAATACAAATAGATGACTAACTTTTTTTTTTGTTGTTGTTGTTGCGGTACGCGGGCCTCTCACTGTTGTGGCCTCTCCCGTTGCGGAGCACAGGCTCCGGGCGCGCAGGCTCAGCGGCCATGGCTCATGGGCCCAGCCGCTCCGCGGCGTGTGGGATCTTCCTGGACTGGGGCACGAACCCGTGGCCCCTGCATCGGCAGGCGGACTCTCAACCACTGCACCACCAGGGAAGCCCAAATAGATGACTAACTTTAATAGAGTTATGGGGAAATGCTGCTGTAAGAGATGAGAAGGAAGAGATCTATTTAAAAAACATGTCGTGATAGGTATCTTTTGAGTTAAGAGTTGAACAGATCTGATTGTATCAGTGATTGTTGTTATGGGGAGAACATTTGAGACAGAAAGAATGGAAAGAATAAAAGGGTAGATAGAGCTGGTAAAAGCAAAAAAGTCAATATTGCTTGGCATGGATGGTACACATTGCCAAGTTTTAGGAACTAATATTAAAAGGGGAGATTGGGAGACTGGTGTTGAAGGGCCTTGAATGCTCTGCTAAGGAATTTATATTTTGTTTCGGAAATGGAGAACTATTAAAGGTATTTTTGTTACACATAAGGAGTTTTTAATTGAATCCTTATTCTGACTGTCCACCGTGAACTGGAGAGATGGAAGACTATCCGGGGGAAAATTCTCCATGGGTCACTCACACTTCTGCATATCTTCTGAGCAGACATTGAAAGCTTTCATTTCAGATAACTTTTCAAGAATATCCTTGGAAGCTACTGTATTTCCCTTGTGGCAGAGGGAAGGTTTTTAAAGGGGAAGGAAGCCCTGTAACAAATCAGAGCTTCCTAACCTCAGAGTTTCTCAGTGTGATACAAACTTACTGTGTGTTCACCATCTACCTGGGCTGCTGGGCATCTCTCCTTTGGCACTTGGGGAACAAGAAGAAACAATACAAATGAGGTTCATAGAGCTTGCTGTGCTGTGGGTTATAAAGATGCTCATCTCTGACCCAGGAGTTTCATGTCTTCCAACAACAGCCATTGAACTGCAGCAGGCTAACTTGTTAGTTTGGAAGTAGGGTAAAATCTCAGAGCTTTCCCAGCTCTTGACAGGCTGAAATCTTGAAGTCCTAGGAGACTGTTAATGTAGTAATGTAATAACGTATGATAAGGTATTGGCAGTGGACATGAGGCTGGAAATTTTCAGAGATGGAATTAACAAAATGTGTCTGTAAACTGGAAAAAGAATTAGTAAAGAATAATGGATTTCGGGTCTCAGTTTCCTGTGGAATGATGCTTGTCTCATTAGAAAACAAACGGGATTAAGAGAATGAAAAGACAAGCCACAGAATGGGAGAAAATATTTGCAAAACACATTATCTGATAAAAGACTGTTTCCAAAAAGTTAGCAATAAGAAAACAAACAACCCAATTAAGAATTGGGCAAAAGATCTGAAAAACACCTCACAGAAGAAGATATACAGATGGTAAATAAGAGTATGAAAAAAGACTCAAATCATATGTTATTAAAGAATTGCACGTTAGGGCTTCCCTGGTGGCGCAGTGGTTGGGAGTCCGCCTGCCAATGCAGGGGACACGGGTTTGTGCCCCGGTCTGGGAAGATCCCACATGCCGCAGAGCGGCTGGGCCCGTGAGCCATGGCCACTGAGCCTGCGCGTCCGGAGCCTGTGCTCCGCAACGGGAGAGGCCACAACAGTGAGAGGCCAGCGTACTGCAAAAAAAAAAAAAAAAAAAAAAAAAAAAGCACGTTAAAACAGTGAGGTACCACTACACCCTTATTAGAATGGCCAAAATCCAGAATACTGACAACATCAAATGCTGCCAAGGATGTGGAGAATCAGCAACTCTCAGTCATTGCTGGTGAGAACATAAAATGGTAGAGCCACTTTGGAGGACAGTTGGCAGTTTCTTACAAAACTGAACATACTCTTACCATATGATCCAGCAATCGTGCTCCCTGGTATTTAACTAACTGAGTTGAAAACTTCTGTCGATATAAAAACTTGTACATGCACGTTTATAGCAGCTCTATTCATGCTGCCAAAATTTGGAAGCAATCAAAATGTCCTTCAGTAGGTGAATGGGTAGATAAACTGGTACATCCATAAATGGAATATTATTTAGCATTAAAAAGAAATGAGTTATTGAGCCATGAAAAGTCATGGAGGAAATTTAAATGCACATTCATAAGTGAAAGAGGCCATTCTGAAAAGGGTGCTTTGAACTGCTTTTACTCACAACACTTCAGATCCCAAATATGTGTTTTTCCCCCCCATATCCACCAGTTCTCCCACTTTCCAGACACCAACTAGATGTCCTACAATTCAGTTCAGTCCTGACCCTAACTACTCGCAGTTTGCACACACCCCAGGGGTTAAGGGCTCAGTCCCACAATGTTTCCCCCTCCCCACTTCAAATGCTGGTCACTTCTGAGGGACTGGCTCTAAACTCGGGGGTTCCCACACTCCCCCTTCAGGTTCTGTAATTTGTTAGAGTGACTCACAGAACCTAGAAAAGCACTTAACTTAAAATTACTGCTTTGTTATAAAGGATACAACTCAAGAACAGCCAAATGGAAGCGATACATAGGAGAAGGTATGGGGGGTTGCTGTGCACAGAGCTTCCATGCCCGCTCTGGCCGTGCCACCCTCCCAGCACCTCGCTGTGTTCACCAACTCAGAAGCTCTCTGAATATCATCATTTAGGGGTTTTTATGGAGGTCTCATAAGATAGGCATGATCGATTAAACCCTTAGCTATTGATGATTAATTCAACGTCCAGCCTCTCTTCCCTCCCAGAGGTAGAGGGGTGCTGCTGAAAGTTGCAATCATGCCTTGGTCTTCCTGGCAACCAGCTACCATCCTGAAGTTACTTAGGGCTCCCCAGCCGCCAGTCTTTTCATTAGCACACAAAAGACACTGTTATCCTCTGGAAGTTCTAAGGGTTTTAGAAGTCTGCTGGGAACTGGGGACAAAGACTAAATATATATTTCTTATTATGCCACAGATACAAACTGTATAGTTCCAACTCTGCAGCACTTTAAACAAGGCAAAACTGAAGATACTGTAAAAAAAAAAAATCAGTGGTTGTCAGCAGTTAAAGGAGGTGAAGGAAAGGGATGGGTCAGTGGAGCACAGGAGATTTTCGGGCAATGAAACTATTCTGCATGATACTTTAATGGTAGATATATGTCATATACATTGGCCAATACCCATCAAATGTACAACACAAAGAGTGGACCTTAATGTGAACTATGGACTTTAGTTATTAATAATGTATTAATAGTAACACATCAATTGTAATAAATGTACCACACTAAAGCAAGATGCTGTTAATAGGGGAAACTGTCACGGGGTCAGGGGTTTTCTCCATTTTCTCCATCTTGGTGACATCACTATCCACCAAGTTGTTCACATTAAGATCTGAGTGGCATCCATGATCCTCTCTTTCTCTCACTCTCAACATTGATTTCACCTCTAGAGCGTACCTTGAATCCAGTTGCTTCTCTTCCTCTATACTCTCATCCTAGACCAGCCACCATCATCTTCTGCCTGGATCACTGCATCGTGTCACTTTAACTGCTTAAAACCTGCTATATTAATTTGCTAGGGTTACCATACCAAAGTACCACAACTGCGTGACTTAACAGAAATTAATCTTCTTACAATTCTGGAGGTTAGAAGTCTAAGCTCAAGGTGTCGGTGGGGTTGGTTTCTTCTGAGCCCTCTCTTCTTGGCTTGTAGGTGGTATTCTCTTTGTCTTCACATGGTCTTTCCTCTGTGTGTCTGTATCCTAATTTTCTCTTCCTGTTAGGACAGTAATCATATTGGATTAGGGCCACCTTAATGACCTCATTTCACCTTAACTACCTCTTTAAAGAGGTATGACCAAATATAGCCACATTCTTCTTTTTTTCCCTTCTTTCTTTCCCTTCCTTCCTTCCTTCCTCCCTCCCTCCCTCCCTCCCTCTCTCTCTCTCTCTCTCTTTCTTTCTTTCTTTTTCTTTCTTTCAGTTTTATTGTGGTAAGGACACTTAACCTGAGATCTATTCTCTTAATGAAATTTAAGTGTACAATACCTTATTATTGAATGAATGTACAATATTGTAAAGCAGATCTCTATAGCTTATTTATCTTTACTGAAACTTTATGCCTGTTAATATATAACTCCCCCTCCCCTCCTCCCCCCCGCCCCCAGTTCCTGGTTTTGATTTTATGAATGTGACTATTTTAGATACCTCATGTAAGTGGAATCATGCAGTACTTGTCTTCCTTTGTCTAGCTTACTTCACTTAGCAAAATGTCCTCAAAGTTCATCCATGTTGTCCCATATTGCACAATTTCTCTATTTTTTTAAGACTAACTAGTATTTCATTTTATGTTTATACCACATTTTATTTACTCATCTGGTGATCAAAATTTAGGTTGTTTGTACATCCTAGCTATTGTGAATAGTGCTCCAATGAGCATAGGAGTGAAGATATCTCAGTGAAATCCTGATTTCAGTTCATTTGGATATGCACCCAGAAGTGGGGTTGCTGGTTATATGGTAGTTCTATCTTTAATTTTTTGAGGAACCCAATACCATTTTCCATAGTGGCTATACCATTCTCCATACCTATTTACAGTGTGCAAGGGTTCCAATTTCTCCACATCCTCACCAACACCTGTTGTTTTTGTTTTTTTGATAATAGCCATCGGTACAAGTGTAAGATGATATCTCATTGTGGTTTTGATTTGCATTTCCCTATCTTAGTGACCATAAGCATTTTTTTGTATGCTTGTTGGCAATTTGTATGTCTTCTTTGGAAAAATGTCTATTCATACCTTAGCCCATCTTTAAATTAGGTTATTAGTTTTTTTGTTATTAAGTTGTATAACTCCAAGTCAGGCAGGGCAGAGGTCAGTCCCCGGGGGAGCCCCCTCAGAAAAGTAGGGGTGCTGTACACATGGCTCTACTCTTTCCCTCCCTGGTGGAAGCTGAGGGCTGGGCTCTTTCATCCACACACTCTGTGCTGAGCAGGAGGTAGGGCTATGATGTGTCTGTGATCCCGCGCTGCTGTTTCCATTTTCCTTCAGGCTGTTAGGCTATGGTGGACCCATCTAGCCTCCAAGACTGACAGGACTGAGGTCAAGCTTCTGGGGAGGAGCACTGGATAGGCAGACCAACCCCTCCCTCCCCTGGTAGAAGGGGAGAAGTCAGGAGCCAGGAGCTCTCTTTCTGACCATATGACACTGCACCAAGGGAAGGGACTCCAGGAAGAGGATATCCTGAATCCCTTTACTGGTTTCAATAAATCTGTTTTCATGGTCACTCAGTGTTTAGGAGCCTTTCACTTAGTTTCTAGATGCCTCATAAAGGGAATTTGTGAACTAGTGCTTATTTGGTGTGTTTGTGGGCAGAAGGATGGTCCAGGGACCCCTACTCTGACATCTTGCTGATGTCACTAACATAGTCACATTCTGAGGCAATGAGGGTAAGGGTTTTACCATATGCATTTGGGGGGGGGTACAATTCAGCCCATAAAACTTGCCTACACTTCCAATAACATGCAAATACGTGACATTCTTTTTCTCCTGGCTTACAACTCTCTGCAGCGTCTGACCTGAAGAACTGCCTCTGATCTCATCTCAAACCCTGCTCCCCATAACTTTTGATGTTACCTACACACCAGACTTTTTTCTCCAACATGCCAAGTTTGTGCTCACCTTAGGGCCTTTGTACGCTCTGTTACCCTAGCTCCTAGAATGGCTTGTGTCTTCTTATCATTCAGGACTCAGATTATTTGTTTGTTTACTGTATATTAATTTTTAATAGTAATAGATATTGCTTGAGAGCTTACTTTGCATGAGACATTATGCTAATATACTCTATTTTATAGAAGCAACATGGTTGAAGACACCTAGTTGAGAGCTAGACTGCCTGGGTTCACATCCAGGCTTTACCACATATTATGGGACCTTGGGAAAGTTATTTAACTTTTCTGTGCCTCAATTTTTCCCCCCACAGAGGCCGTTTATTTTTATTCTAAATAATTTCAAACCTGCAGAGAAGTTACAAGAACAATATCAAGAATCTCTATATATCCTTGCTCAGAGACCCCATTCACATTCACTAATTTGGTAAGTACCATCTTTTATATAGCAAAGGATCCGATTCAGGGTCATGCATTTCACCAAGTTGCCATGTCTCTCTCTAGCCTCTCTCTCTCTCTTTTTTTTTTTTTTTTGCGGTATGCGGGCCTCTCACCGTTGTGGCCTCTCTCGTTGCGGATCATATGCTCCGGACGTTCAGGCTCAGCGGCCATGGCTCACGGGCCTAGCTGCTCTGCGGCATGTAGGATCTTCCTGGACCCGGGCACGAACCCGCGTCCCCTGCATTGGCAGGTGGACTCTCAACCACTGCGCCACCACCAGGGAAGCCCTAGCCTCTCTTGAATAGGGGTTAATTCCTTAGTCTTTCCCTAACTTTCATGATCTTAACATTTTAATTGATTTAGGCCAGTTATTTTGTAGAATGCCCTTGATTTGGGCTTTTTCAGTGTTTCTTCACGATTTGACCCAGGTGCAGGACCCAGTTTAAGTGTCACCTCCTTAAGCATTCCATCTCATATGACATAAGTAGTTCCCTTGGTCACTCTGTAGCACAGGATCCTGCCATTTTTCTCTCCCTGGTGTTTTCTTGCATGTTTATTTGTGTATTTGTTGGTTTGGTGGAATATAAGGTCCATACAAGCAGCCTCATTTTTCTTTTGCAGTGCTGTATCGCAGCACATATGGAGATTATAATTGGCCAGTCACTGTGTTAGGCAGTGAGAATGTAATGGTGAACACAACAGATGCTCTTTGTTATTATTAAAAAATAAATTAGTGTATTCAGATAACTTGCTGTTTAGTCATTCATTCAATAAATGTTTACTGAACACCTACTATATTCTGAGCCCCAGGGATAAGTAATGAACAATACAGAAATTTTTCCTGATCTCCTGAAGATTACACTCCAAAAGGAAACTGACAGTAAGACAAACAGACAAATGAACATGTAATACAGTGAGCGGAGAGGATGAGCCATCTCCTCTGTGGATGAAGCCATCTGCAGATGAAGAGAATTCCACAGGGGAGAGAGGAGATGGAAAGGCCCCTGAGCTGGGAGTATACTTGGCAAGTCCAAGGACCAGCATGGAGCCCACTGTGGCTGGAGCAGCATGAGTGAGGGAGAAAGTAGTTGGAAATGAGGTCAGTGAGGCAGCCAAGGGCCCATCTTGTGTGGCTTTGGATTTCATTTTAATTGTGATGGGAATCCATTAGAGGGTTCAAAGCCTGGGAAATCTCTTAAATATCTATTAAAGAGATATCTATTAAAGAGAGATTAAAGTGATATCTATTACTATTATTTAAATTTAAAGTAAATCTCTAACTGCATGGAGAATTGCTTTATGAACTATTTCCTTCTCAGAAAGCTCTTCAGGGGATTGGCTGAGACTCACTGATTCTCGAGAAACTCGATATTTCTGGCTGGTACTTCTTATACTTCAGGCCCTGTACTGGTAGCTAGAAATCCTGGAATGTGTTCCCAGATTTGCACATTCCTTTTTGGGGGACTTGGCTAGGCCAATATTTTTGGCTTAACAATACCTCTTCACACTCATGTATTCAAGAGAGCATGAAGAGTGAAGAGGAAACAGAGCAGAGCACTTACAGGAATTCTCCAGCTCAATGGAGCTTCAAGTATGAACTTGTATAAATATATTAGCATGGGGCTTCCCTGGTGGTGCAGTGGTTGAGAATCTGCCTGCCAATGCAGGGGACATGGGTTCGAGCCCTGGTCTGGGAAGATCCCACATGCCGCGGAGCAGCTAGCCCCGTGAGCCACAATTACTGAGCCTGCGCGTCTGGAGCCTGTGCTCCGCAACAAGAGAGGCTGCGATAATGAGAGGCCCGCGCACCGTGATGAAGAGTGGCCCCCACTTGCCGCAACTAGAGGAAGCCCTCGCACAGAAACGAAGACCCAACACAGCCATAAATAAATAAATAAAATTTAAAAAAAACCAAATTGTTAAATATATATATATTAGCATGCAGAAAACGTTTGGGTTCTTTCCACAATTAAAAAAAATCAGTATGTTTTCCCTTGGAATATTTCCTGAAGGTTTAATGATTAGTGTAGGCAAAATTAGAGGTCAATATGACTCCATGTAAAGAAAAACAATCCCTTGGTTTTGTTTTACCCATAGGCACTTGATGACCCCAAGAGTAGCTTACTTAAAAATGTTCTGACCTCCTCACATGGTTGGTCTATGGCTGAAGCATTTTCTGAATCAAGCACATTGTTAATAAACAAGGGAATGACTTGGAAGTTCAGGGAAGGATACATTAATGCCTGAGTATAAATGAAGAAAGGAGCTAGAGGAGATTTCTAGGAGAAATGGTATAGTCCATGCCCGGTTTCTAGAAAAATTTCATTTGGATATTGTATCTTTAAAGATTGCATTTGGAGAGTGTACTTTCATTTCATATGGATTGAAATTAGGGTGATCCATTCATATGGGTTGACAGTGAGGAAAATGCAGCCAGACCCTCTTGTTGCAGGAATGATGGTCTAAGTGTTGATCACCGGCTTCCTGGGATATCTGTTTCTTTTGCCTTCTCACATTAAGAGAGGCCTTCCAAGTGCTTAAAGAAAATCTAAATAGGATTCTCTCTACTTAAAAAAAATTCAAACCAGAGTCTGAGTTCTTTTCTACCTGAGCTTATTTGGGATACATTTTGTCGCTTCTTATAAAGGTATAAAATGGAAGTTTGGGATTTCCTGATAAATGACCTTTTATAGTGACTTCCTGTTATTTTATTTTCTCCTGGGAACCAGAATAGCCATGCAATTCATTCCCACTCTGTGAGGTTGAATAAACCTTTATAATTTGGAATTAATCACTTGTGAGATCCTAATTAGCATTATGAGTAAAACATCTATGTTTTTCCTGACCAGTCATGGGAGAAGCCTGTGTTAAATTCTGTGTCACATTTTCTTGGCTCCTTTAGTATGAGAATCTGGTGTCTGATACAAGCATTAAATATCCCCACCGTATTCTATTTTTTTTTCTTTTTAAATTCTGTGTTGGTGGCCTCCACTTACTTCCCTACCTCTTAATCACTGTTACCCCAGAGCCTAATCACGCTGGCAGCCAATGTGTACCTTGTGAGCTGACCAAACAAAGTCTGATTCAGAAAGAACTCACGGGAAAGCAGGTTGGCATTTAAACTTTACATTTAAAAGCAAACAACCAGGCAAATATTCAGCACAAAAATGGAGAATCCAGTGATTCTGGGCTGGTGATTACAAACCTCTGTTTTGTATCCTTCATTCTCTTGTTGAATATCATTGTCTGTACAAGGGCACACATCCCAATTTGGAGAGAAGGACAATAAGATTGACCTCAGAGAAATCAACTAGTAAAATCTATAGGAATGGATCAAGAAAGCAGTCATGTTTAAGTGAAGTATTTTGGAAATATTTAAAATGCAATGAAAAGGCAATCTTGGAAGCAGGACTGAACTGTAATTACAGTTTGGTAAATGAATACCTAGTGAATTTTGATGTCCTCTTATCTAGGGTTAGATTGTGATCGCAAGAGGGGGCATGGACTGAAGAGAGTACAGGGAAAGCAACCTGGGGGAGAAAGAATAAGGTGGTGTGTCACAGCCATATTGAGAGAGAATAACATCTTTTGGAGGGTTTGGCTTTTGGATTCCTGGGATGGTTCTAGACTCACCAACAGCCTATCAACTCTTGGCAATGTATCTACTACCTCCTTTGCTGAATTTACGATCCACTCCCTCCACCAAGAAACTATCTCTGTATGCTCTGCTTCTGTGCTGTTTTCTTATAGGAAGAGGATTTTCTTTCTTTTTAGTATTATTTTTTAAACTTTTTAAATTGAGGTATAGTTGATGTACAATATAATATGTTTCAGGTGATTCACAATTTTTAAAAACCATATTCCATTTATAGTTATTATAAACTATTGGCTATATTCCCTGTGCTGTACAATATATCCTTGTAGCTTATTTATTTTATGTACAGTAGTTTGTACTTCTTCATCCCTTACCCCTCTACTGCCTCTCCCCCTTCCCTCTACCCACTGATAAGCACTAGTTTGTTCTCTATATCTATGAGTCTGTTTCTTTATGGTAGAGGATTTTCTGATCTGCTTTTATATTATGATGTGTGCATTTCTCATGATAAACTAAGAAATTGACATTCTGGCTCCTGTGAGATACTTGAGGAAAGGCTGGCAAAGCTGAGCTTAGAAGGCTGCCAAGCCAAGGACCAGACCCTGGACCCCACCTAGAAGCTGGCCACTTTTTCATTTTGCTGTAATTGTTGCAAATATAAAAGGAGTATAAACATGGCAGTGAGGCTAATAAGAATTCATGAGCATCTCTAATCCATCATGGTCAGAATACACATTTTTAATTACTGCACCATTTTGCCTCAATCTTTACTTATAAACACTTAATAGATTTTGGTGATCCAGAGTCTATTTTCTTATACATACTTTCATGTTTTTCTTTATATGACCTTTATTGGTTATTAACTTTATGTCCAGGTAAAAATCGTGAATATTTTAGAATAAAAATATCTATAAAAAGAGGAAGAGTATCGGTACCCATTCTTTTTTTTTGTTTTTGTTTTTTGTGGTTACGCGGGCCTCTCACTGTTGTGGCCTCTCCCGTTGCAGAGCACAGCCTCCGGACACGCAGGCTCAGCGGCCATGGCTCACGGGCCCAGCTGCTCCGCGGCATGTGGGATCTTCCTGGACCGGGGCACGAACCCGTGTCCCCTGCACCAGCAGGCGGACTCTCAACCACTGCGCCACCAGGGAAGCCCGGTACCCATTCTTTATAAATACCATATTGCTACTTCACAATGACAATTCCAAGCACATTCTTTTCTGAGCTGGAATTAATACTGCAAGTAGATATGGTGGTTTCAAAATGTCCTGCAAAGCAGGAGATGGATCATTCTCATACCAG
Source organism: Mesoplodon bidens (assembly GCF_964165515.1). Lineage (NCBI taxonomy): Eukaryota > Metazoa > Chordata > Mammalia > Artiodactyla > Ziphiidae > Mesoplodon > Mesoplodon bidens. The sequence goes on from NC_138167.1 coordinate 29,470,882, forward strand.
ATGCTTCCCATCCCCAGTGGGAATATGCAGAAGGTTTTTATGAGCCAGGATCCGTAAGCACACAGGATAAGAAGCATAGAGCATTGTGTTCAAATGAAAGCATAAGAGGAATGTTGGTCTCAGGAATGCTGGAATCAGACTGGAGGACAAACGCCAAGCTTCTGCTCCTATAAAAGGGATCATAAAATCCATAAATGAGCAACCTCAATTTTCCTAAAATAAGAAAAAAGATTTTTGAAAATGAGAAATGCTAAAGAGTACCGTAACTTTCTCTTCACTCTGCTTAGAATGCATGATGTCATGACCTCATGCACCCACACGCTCACACCTAAGCACAGTCATAGGGAAGAGAAACTTCAGCATCATTTTTCTTGCTCCTGCTACCAGCCTTTGAGAAAATGAATTGAATATTCACAATGCCATAAAAAAGCCCCTTTAGTATAGAGTGATGGTGATAATGGGAGAATATATAAGATGAAAGAGAATGTAATCTTTTCTCTAAAACACATTGTTTGGTTTTCCAGTACACACTCCACTGGCAAATATATCGGGTAACTAGATTTTCGAAGCAAAAATACAAGAGGAAGTTATCTTCCTTTCTGGAATGTAAACTTCAAGAGATCAGGAGTATTTCTGTGTTGCTGTTTACTGCCATATCCCCAGGGCTCAGAATATAATAGGTAATCAATAAATATTTGTTGAAGGAATGACTAAATAGCAAGTTATCTGAATATGCTAATTTATTTTTTAATAATAACAAAGAACATCTGTTTTTGTTCACATTATGATGAGAAGATAACTTCCTTTTTATACTTTTGTTTCCAAAATCTAGTTACCTAATATATGTGTGTGTGTGTATATATATATATATATATATATATATATATATATAAATCCTCCGTGAAGGCAGGGGTTTTTATCTTATTTTGTTAACTGCAGTATTACCCATTCCTAGTATCATGCACGGGACATAGAAGGCATTCAAAACAGTTGTTGAATGAATTATTGGGCATATCTTGTAGAGGGAAACATGATATAGTGATAAAAATATGAACCTCCTATCAATGCCTGTTTTCTGGTTCAAGCCCCAAATGTGGGCCTGATTTGCTTGATGACCTAGAGAAAATGCCATAATTTACATAGGGTATCTGATGGTTCTATTCATGCCCTTTCCTCTACTCTGAGCACAGAGAATCTCTGTCTTTTTTCTGTGCCAGCGTCCCCCGTACTGCTCTCAAAGCCTAGTTTGATATGACTGCCTCGTGGAGAGTCTTCATGATTAATCAGATTTGAATCCTCATCCTGCTCTGCCCTGTGCGTTCACTGTGTGTGATAATAATTGACATGATGGCAGCATTAGGAAAACTATCTAAAATTATTGAGACTTACCTTCTGCTCTTTCCTTCAGTTATTGTTTCTTGTGATATCCCACTCTTCATTGCCTCTCCTCCCAGACGTGGCCTTTTTCACTGGGCCTAAGAGTTATTGATTACACTCTCTAGCCCTGCCCTACCCCCTTCCCTTCACTGTTAACTATGTTGTATGACAATTTCTCATGATCTAAGGTGGTAACTGACTCATCTTACAATCACACTACGTAACCCAGGAGATAGTTGATGCAAGTGGACAGGATACTGATCTGATCATCATGAGACCTCATTTTTAGAAAGAGCTCTGCCACTAACCAGCTTTGTGAGCTTGGGCTACTCAGTCTGTCTGGGATACCCTTTTCTCATGTATCAAATGTGTGGGCTTGTCTAGATCAGTGTTTCTATAAGTAAGTGCTATAGCACTGATCCATGTAGATGTCTTTCAAAAATATGTTCTCGGGTCACATGCATTTGGGAATTGCTATGTACTTTGTCACCTTCTTAAACATTTGCAAGTTAAGCTGCTGACAAGTCCCAAAATAAAGGAAATCTTTTTCTTTACCCAATAACTGACTTTTATTGTGAGGAGAGGAAACACGTTGGTAGTTGCTTGGAAATCCATGAGGGAATCTCAGTTGAACTTCCTAGAAATCTTGGCTGTAATCACGCATCCCTTTATCTTCAATGCCAGCCGCTGTGGGTATAGAGATAAGTAAGTCAGGATCTTGGCCTTTCATGTATTAAAAAATCAGAGGGTGGACACAAAAATCAGTGTTGTAAAGGATGGCAATTTTAGACTAAAGCTTTGTTCAAATTGTAATGGGCATAAGGATTGAGAAGCAAGGAGGTCTGCCCAGAGTAGGGGCAGTGGATATAGAAGGGGACGCTTCCACAGATGAGATGCCATTTGAGCTGAGCACCAACGGGTGGTTGCAATAATTCACTAAGTAGAGAAGGTGGGAAAGGATAGTCCAGGAAGAAGGAACAACATGCACAGAGGCATAAAAGACCCAGGTATATTCTAGGCCTGTGAAATAATTTTGTGGTTATGGAATCTAAGAGTGGAAGCTATCTTGGGAGAGAGGAACAGGAGAAAGTTCTGGGAGATGAGTAGAGGCCTGTTTGCCATGTGCTTTAAGTGCCATTCTATGGAGTCTGAATTTATCCTTTAGGTAGTAGGAAACCATCCTTAGATTGGTTTTTAATCAGAGGAATTACATTATCAATAAGTATTTTATAAAGGGAATTATGGAAAGAAAAAGAGAAAATTCTGGAGTTCTAAGACGGATAGGAGGGGGAAAATGTTGGCAAGAAAACTAATTATGATTCTATTGAAATGGCTCAAGTAAGAGATGATAAAAAGCTGAAAAGCAAAAGGATGAGATGGAAGAAACAGGTTTGAAGGAAATGTAGGAGCTCAACACACTCTGGGAAGTGATTGGACATAAGGCAACAAAGAGAGAGGATACAAAATGACTCTGCAGCATTTAGCTTGGGCAAATGTGTGATTATAAAATTTACTGAGATAGGAACTTAGAGGAGTGAACTGTTTCATATAGATTTGAATTGGACTGGGTGTTCTATTACACAGAGTAATTTTGCTGTAAAAGCACAACCATCGATTTTTACGTTTTAGGGTTCAATAATGATTTAGCTAAAGACTATATTCTTCTTAAGGAGATTCAGCATCTACAAAAAATCTATTCCAAACTGGAACTTGGTAGGTACTCAATATATTCTTGTCAACAAAACAGCATTGTAATCTATATATTTCTTTTGATTTTATCTCTAAACTATAAATAATCATTTCTAGGTCTATAAATCCATTTGTTTTTTTCATTTAAGCAAAAACTCTCTTCTTTCAGCCATGGATAATCCTATATACATTAATGTCTCAGTAGAAGTTCGTGAAATTATTTCCATTTTCTAGGAGGAGACAGCATAGAGCACCAACAATTTTAGTGATTATTTAAATATTAAGCCATTATTTTTGAACTAGTCCTAAATTTGGTCTTAACACTAGATATTATTGTCACTATTACATTAAAAATATATTATGTTTAATAGTCAGGTAATGGGATTGTTTCAAAGACACCTTTGTCAGTGAAAATTAGGAAAATATTCTTTTAACTAATCAAATTTTTAAGAAGTCCATGCTTGCTTATTGTATAGAACTTCACAAAGATTTTAAAGAATTTTTTTTCCCAACAATTTTTGAAGTATACGTTTCTTTTATTTGGGGGAAAAGAGCTCCCTTTTAGAGGCAGGATGTGAAAACTAGCATGACCCAAACTGTTTACAGAAAAGCAGTCTACACCTCCCTGATTAGGTCAGGGAATTTTGCCTTTACCTGTGCCAGCTGCCTTCTATTAGCACGAAAAACAAATTGTACAATCTATGGTCACTGAACTATGACCACCTTCTCATTCTGAATTTTTTGTCCAAGACGACCAGGGAATCCAGAAACTGAGTTAGTGGAGAGGAGTGTTGTTAGATACAATTTGTCAGAGGAAGAGTAGAGGGCCCACCTTAAAAATAAACAGCTCTCAGAATGGCTACATGTTAGAAAATGAACACAATAGGGACAGTCAGAGAGTAACTCCTGAGAATTTTTTTCCTTTTACATCGTAAAGAAATAAAGATAAAAACTAAATGGTCTTGTGATAGAGAGGGCAGCCTCTCCCTCCCCATTTCCCCCAGCTGCACTGAAGGCAGCTCCATGGAATTGTTTTGAAATACATTTAGAAGCTTTGGAAGGCAGGTCCATGTAATGGTTGTTCCCACCATTCTGGGGTTAAGGATGAAAGGTTGCTGTGTCTTAAGCCTTCAGACTTTGCAGATTTCTAAATGCATTTTTGTTGTATCTAGAAGAAATTTTGCACTCTTGAGAAAAGACAGTGCAAAAATGAGTTGAGACACAATGTCCCTTTATCTCAGGGCAAAACAATCTTATTTCCCTGTAGTTGAAATAGAGGCAGGGGAAGTCGGGTTGTGGTATCTGAAATCAACAACCTGTATCGCTGTGCCATCCTCTCCCTGCTTTAGCACCACTCCCTTAACTTGGTATCTGTTTACTTTACAGAAGGCAGTTTTGGAGAAAGGATCATAAATATTCTGGCCCAGTACCCTAGGGGCCACGACAAGCAAAAGAACACACCTGCATAGAGATAGACCTTGTGATATTTAACTGTGTGTGTTACTTTTTTAATCTACTTTAATAACTGGATTATCCACCCTCCACCCCCCCAGCCCCAACTTCTTTGCTTTCTATTTCTGCTGTGAGGCCGTGAACAGAGAAATCTCTGCAGGCAAATTACTCCAGAGCCATTTCAGAACAATCCTAGAAGGAACGGTTAAACTCACAGCATCTGGATTCCTGATCCTTTTCCGACATGGCAGGTGTGAGTGTCTGTATAAAATATTCTATGTTTATCTTCAACTTCGTGTCCTGGGTGAGTGTTTTTCTTGTAATTATCAATTTTATGCAAGAAAGGGGATCTTGATATAAATATCATAAATGAGAACAGACTCTGCCCTAGAGAAACAGAAGAGGAGGAGAGTGTATTTTCCATTTACTTGTTTGGATATGTTTGTTCTTTCTTTGGTTATTTCAGTAATTGAAAATGAGCCAATGACTCAAAAAAGTGCACTTTGGGTTCTGTGGGGGTAAACATTTCATAAATGTTTTGATATTGTTACAAAACAATCACAGAGGGAAAAAATACCCCTAACTAAAAGACAATTCTTAGTTGTATATCATTCAGGCCTCCCTAGTTTAAGGACCCTGTGGGAAAAATCTGATTTGATTCCATTTGGAGCCTAACTCCTAAATTCTAACCTTTACATCTGGGTTTGAAACAGGTGAATGGTGGGGTGTGATGAGAAAGACATGAGAAGAGGATCATTTTCAGAGATCCAAAGAAGAAACGATGGTCATGCTAAACTTTAAAGAGAAACAGTAAAATTACTTAATCATGGAAAGATTAAACTAAGGCACTAGTTTTGTATCAGAAATTTAAAGTTAGTATTTTGATGTGTCATTGCCCCATCTTTTAATCAACAGGGTTTGTGTTTTAGCCAGCTCTTATGTTTCTCTTGAAAGTCTGCAGACATAAGAAATAACAAATAAATTGATAAGCAAAATCTAACATTGGAAAGTTGAAAAATGAAATATGGAAAGGCAAAATGGTTAAGGGATGTTGGATGTTGGGATGTTGGAAAATTGATGTTATCATTTGTAATATAAATGATGCCATTAAAGATTGTTCAAAAGTAAGTCAATAGAAATAGCCCAAAATACTTAAATGAAAAAATTATTTTGTGTACTGGATTAAAAAATGGCTTATGCAGTATAAGCAGGAGAAAGTTCTGGTTTTGTTTTTTACCTGGTTATCTTTAGTAAACAAGCAGCTGGTATCTACATGTTGGTAAATATCTGTCCTGTTAAAATAATGATGTACCTAGCTAAACTTAAATAGATGAATATAGTCTTATTGTCTAGAATGACTTTCCATTCAATGTCAGTAGCCTAATGAGTACAAGTGATATATATTGGTAAAGTAAGTAAGTGAGACTATAAATAAATAAAATAAAATAAGAAAGGTTTGTTCTTTGTACTTCCTCTTTTCCTTAGAAAAATGGGCTGCTTTTGCAAATACTAAATGAAGCTCATGAATATATGCCAGATTTTAAAAGTTTGTTCTGATAAATTTCTTCCCTTGAAATATTTTAAATTGGTTAAACATTGAGATTAGAATATAAACAAAGAAATCCCTATGTACTTTGGCTGGTTTTGCTTTTAACTTTTTATTGTGGAGAACCTCAAACATTCACAAAATAGAAAAGGATAATCAACCCCATCATCCAGCCCCAAAAGCCATGAAACCATGGCCAATCTTTCCTGGTCCATATTCTCATCCACTTTCCCCACCCCATATTATTTTGAAGCAAATCCTGGATATACTATTTCATCTGTAAATACTTTAGTGTATATTTCTAAAAGACAAATAATTCTTTTTTTGAAAAAATGTACCCACAATGTCATCACACTAAAAACTTAATAAGAATTTTAAAATTGATTATCAAGTGTCTATCCAGGGTTCAAATTTCCAATTGCCTCACAAGTGTTCCTCTTTGAATCCGAATACAAACAAGGTCCACGATTGTGATTGATTGGTTGATATATCTTTTATGTCAACTCTCATCTTTAGGTTCTCCATCCATCTTCATCCTTCCTCCACCGTGGAAGTTTTATGTACTTGTGTGTTTGGTTTGTCCTATTGCATTTTCTGTGATCTGGATTTTGCTATTTGCATACCCATGGTATAGTTTAACATGTTCCCTTGTCTTCTGTGTTATCTCTAACTTAGTAGTTGCACTTGGCAGTTTGATAAGATTCAGGATATTATTTCAGGGGATTGGGTGCAACTAGCTTATAAGTGATATTTTGTTCTTTCATCAGGAGGTGTATACTGTCTGACCATCTCACTTTTTGTGATGTTAGTAGCTACTGATGCTTAAGAACCTCAACCCATCAGTTCACTGAGTTTCAAACTGGTGACATACTATTTCTATCATTTTCTTCATTTACTAGCTGGAATACTTTCAATAAGGAGAGATTTAGCATTTACTAATTGGTTACCATTAGTGCCCAGTTTTTATTTTTTAAGAAAGGCAGCATAAATGTTTCTTACTCTTTACTCAACAGATTTCAAAATGATGAGTTTATTTTCTGGTATCATACAACAGTGATAAGCAAGTATTTCTTTAAATATCCTTATGAAATAATAGATTTAAATACCATCACAGTTCTTATCCTCATTGATGTGCAATTTATTCCATTTTTGGCCAGTGGGAGAGTCTTCAAGTTGGCTCCTGAGTCCTTTTGATGTGACCCTAATAACTTTGATAACTTCTTCACTATTTGGGATGATAAGATGTTCCAGGCTCACTTCCCTATTTCCTGCCCCAGACCTGGAATCAGGATTTCTCCAAGATATCTGTTTCTAAAAAGCTGCAACCATTGTCTCTTTATGATGCAGAATATATATGGGCCATTTAAAAAAAATGAAATATAAATATGCTAATAAATGCATGGCTTCTACTTTAATAACATCTCAAAGTCTTCAAACTAGTAGCAGTCCTCAAATTATGAAATAGTCAAAATATATCCATGTTGTATAAAAACAGCATACAAAGTGTTGATGGCTGTTTTAAATACATCAGAGGTCAGTATTTCATTAAACAGCTAATGAATAACTATTCAGTAGCTAATAAGAATTTGAAACAGATCTGAATTTTAAACTGAAATGAAAAAGACAGTCTAGGAAAGGGGTATGTTATAGGTTCAGGATTATAAATTTGATATAAGAGTACAAGGTGAGTTGTGGACATCTGTACAATACTGTACCCAGACATTGTTACTGCTTTCCTGGAGAGCTCTGATTATTTTATGATTACCGTTATCTCTGTTTTTCTGATAATGAAGTCTTTCTGATGCTATGGATTTCAGTTAGATATTTCTGACTTCCCTTAAAAGGCCTTGTTCTTCCCATCAGCATAGTGATGGGACCTATAATCTTTATATGAGACATCTTGAGTAAGAGCAACAGTTGTAAAGACCAATGATAATTTCTCAGCCAACAGGTGACATCAATATTTTCATTCAAAAGTTAGAGCAGGAGTCTGTGAGGTTAGGGAACCATTCCTATTTCTACTCTCCCCTCTACTCCCAGCCCAGAGTTCTCAGCTGGAATTTTATAATCCTTCATAGGAAATTAGCAATTTGTCACATTTCTAATGTTTACCTAAGCAAATATTTTACGGTCCCACTGATGTGGTTTTCTTGTAGACATCCATGGCCTTATGTTTTCAAATGAATTCTTTCTGGTGTAACTTTAGAGAAACTAAGCCTTTGCAAAGTAGGGCCAGATGTTGGAATATCTCTAAAATATGCATATGTTCATTTAAGCTAAACATACCAGTTTCTTTTGTGAGAGAACTTGAGATATGCCACATAAATATGCAGTGATTTCTATTTGTTAGAATTAGTAATTGAAGAAAAATGTGAGAAAGTAAAAATCATTCCTAATCACTCATGCTAGAGTTTGATGCAAATTAGAGTGAATTAGAGGTGCGGTAGATAATAGGTAAGTCATAGGTGCAAAGCCTATTTCTCTGAGTCTTGTGTCAAAACAGATAAACTGCCCACATTTTCTTATGCTCCTCTTAGATAAGTCAGGCATGGGAGTGTGTGGATGCTTGGAGTGTCTTAGGGGTCTGGGTAAGCATGGAACACAGGGCCTTTAGCCCACAGATTCAGTGGAACCATTGCCAGAGGTAGAGAGCTGTGGAAAGGCTGGCTCTTTATGAAGGAAAGCAGAGTGACGTAACATTACCAAACCCAAGTGGGGGAACATAGAAGGAGCCAAGCTGTAAAGCCAAAGGTGTTAGCAACTGAAGGAAGCCAACCATGAAGAGTTTTGAAGAGAGCAGAAGGAAGTCAGGAATTGAGAGAGTTCAGGAACCAGCATTTCAATGTCATCGTTGTACTTTATATGGTACCTGGGACACTAGATTGGTTGTGCCGAGCGCAATGAACAGAGTTGAAGCAGAGCAGACATAACTATGAGACGGGATAACTGAAAAATAGGGTGCAATTATATTTCATTCTGATTGATGAAATCCCCCAAGATAGACTTGACTATGGCTGAAATGTGTGAACTTTGTAAATACAGTGGTTGCCTGCCACTGTGCAGTCAGCTTGGAACTTAAACAGTGATGAAGACACTGGAGCCCAGAGGCTAAGAGCTGAACCTCAGCTCCTTCACCACCAGCTGTGTGGCCCTGGGGAAATTGGTTAACCTCTCTGTGCTTTATAGTTCCTTATCTGTAAAATCGGGATAGTAGTAATATCTAATTCATGGGTTGTTGTGAAGTTTAGATGGGTTAATACATATAAAGAACTCAGAATAATGCTAAATAAATGTTTAAGAAACAGACATTTCAGCCATCATCGTACAGGCTTTTGTATGAGTCAGGAGCATGAAACCACTCTGCAGTGATGAATAAATTCCAATTTGGATTTTGAAACAGAGGAAGAAATAAAATGGCAAGAATTATGATAAGACAGAATTTCTTCTATCATAAATTAGAAGAATGGAAAGTTGATTTTGAAGAAACAGGCAGACTGAGATTCAAATCCTGAAACTACATTGCTCTGTGGCCTGGAACATGTTCCTTGATTTTTCTTTGCCTCAGTCTCTGCACTTGTTAAACGAGGATGGTAATTTTACGCAGCAGGAACAATGGTGAAGATTAACTAAGATACTTTATGAAAGCCTATGTCTAAGGACTGACACACAATAATAATTCAATTAATGCTGTTTTCCCAATTCCAACAATCATATTGATTTTTAATTTAAAAATATTGGAATCCGGTGTGATAGTATTTTAAAAGTCCTACTCTTATCCTCCTCTGGCCTTGTGGGGCAAGGAATCTGTGGGGCTGGAGGGAGATGCTCACCCTGAGTCTGGCCTCCACTTTGGGTACTTATCTCAAGATACAGTCACATTGGGGATTAGGGTTTCAACATATGAATTTAGGGGCACATAATTCAGTCCATAGCATATTCATAAGCAAACATCAATTATGTAATTTCTTAGAATGCTGGCTCAGACCAACTGCATCTTAATTTCATAAAAAGAAGGATGTCCCATGAGAGCTGAGTGGCAACAACAGTGACTTTCTTCAGAAAGAAACCAGAAAGGGGTAGTGGGGAGTAGGCCTAGTAAGTTCTGCAGTGTCCACTGATGGCTAACCTGGTGGTATAACATAGCAGCTAATTTCCTTTTACAACCTTATCAACAGAAAGAAGGACATACTTAGATGCTTATTTCTTAATTCATACTCCAAATTATTTAAAACATTATAAAAAGATCAGGGGCAAACCCTTAAAGCCAAACTGGAGAAGGGACTCAAAGAACAATTATGATGATCAATCTTATAACAATTGGGATAAAACAGGTTGGTATCAATCATGGCTCTAGACTGATTGTTCTTGATAGAAAACCAATTACTTTTGATAAATTTAATTAGCAAATTATGATACATTTCTTAAAATATTCTCATTGATAGTTTTATAAAAACATCAGATTAAGATGATAATCATAATAGCTATTCAGATAATGTTATTTTCATTTAAAGCTGAAAGCCAGAGTGACTATTAAGACAAACAATGTAAATCTACCTGTGAAAGGAGAAAAAAGAGAAAGAAAAATATCAGTGAACAAATTGGAAAAACAAAAAATCCAACTGTTATAAAATTACTGAAAATCACAGAGGGTCTCATTATCATTCGATATAAATTCTTGCAGGTTTATTTATTAACAAAGAACCACTAAAATGAGCATTTATCTCCATCTGCAAATGAAATTAGGATTTAGTGGAAAAGAGGAAAAGAAATAAGGAGAGTTTTCAGGCTCTAAAGCTGTTTATTCAAAGATTTGCAGTTAAAAAAAAAAGATTTGCAGTTTATAGTGTGTGCGTGTGCACACCTATAAGATAATTAAGTTGTATAGGTGATTTGGTGATTTGGCAAAGAGCTCTTTGGTAAAAAGCTTTGCTTTTCCATTGCATTTGTTGTTTTGCAGGAGTTGAAGCATGTAGTAAGGGTGGGGCTAGATTAGGAGTGCTGCTGGATTTTCACCATGTGACCGTTGTTATCTCTTGGGATCCCAGTTTCTTTGATCTGAAATGAAGGGCTTGAACATAGATGAATTCTGAGATCTTTTAGGGAGCACAGGTTCAGCTGCTCTTTGCACTCCCTATTGCTTTCACAAAGCCCCAACTCTACTCCCAAAGCAAACGTAATGAGAAGCCGGTAAGTGAAACTGCTGTTTGGGGGTTTTGGGCATGTGGCCCAACCATGCATGAAAGCAATGATACTACAAAGCCATGAGGTTTGGAGGACTCAGGCATTTCTCTGTCAGAGAACCCTAAGGCCAGAATAGTCTAGAAACTCCTCCAAAGTCTACTGCTGTGTCTGGTATGTTACCGAGCTTGTTCTCAACATCTCTATCTAATAATAGATCTTTGATTTTTTTTTGAGGCCACAACACCTATACCTTAAAAAACAAAATAAAACAAAAAGCTGAAAGACAAGGTTTTTTTCTTACATTAAAGTAAAATGTGTTTCACATTTTATGTGTTGGTCTTGGTCCAAATTAAATAATCTGGTAAAGTCATTAAAGGAATTTAAGACTTTAAATACTGTTCCTCATTGTTCCTCTTTTCTGGGTAAGCTTTACTACCTAAAAGAGCTTATTTTGGGCTTCCCTGGTGGCGCAGAGGTTGAGAGTCCACTTGCCGATGCAGGGGACATGGGTTTGTGCCCGGATCCGGGAAGATCCCACATGCCGCAGAGCAGCTGGGCCCGTGAACCATGGCCGCTGAGCCTGCGCGTCCGGAGCCTGTGCTCCGCAGCGGGAGGGGCCACAACAGTGAGAGGCCCACATACCGCAAAAAAAAAAAAAAAAAGAAAAAAAGCCTATTTTTAAAAGAGCTTATTTGGGTACAAAAAGTGTCGTAAACCCTTGTTGCTTAACTGCAAATTTTGTCAAATGTTCTGCTGTTCCCTGTACATCCCGAATTCTTGAATCTTGAAGGAACGTTTGGTGATTAATCAGTTATTCCCTTCCTTTATGGTCTAAGACGGCTTCTCAAAGACAAACCTAGAGGCCCAATAAGGATATTTTGTCTTTAAACTGTTATTACTTATCTTTTATATGTTAAAATCTAGCAGAAACGCAGTTAAGAGTTGAAACATGGAAAACCATCTTTCCCCTCCCCTGTAGTGGATGGAAAACAGATTATTCTTATCAAACTTTCCAATTACAACAGAACATTTTAGCAATTATCTACACATAAATATGCCTCATTTATGTCTTTTAGGTTGTAATGGTAGAATTAATGATAAACCATCGTTACCACATGGCTAGAGGTGTGCGGAATTAGAGTTGTAGTTTATCTTGGGTGTACTCTAACATTTTTTTCTTTTTTCTGCAGCTATGTGGTGCCTCAATCCTGGCAGTAGCAATTTGGCTACGAGTTGGCAAAGATGGTCCAGAGGTAAATAAATACAAGTTTCTCCGCTGCCAAAGTAGTTTATCTCTCTTATAATGATGAAAGTAATGACAGTAATAATAATAAAATATTTCTATAGCATTTCCTTAACTGCCTCATGTAATCATCTGTGCTGATCTGTGATTTTATAATTTAATTAAATTTAATTAATCAAAATTACCCACTATGTGCCTGGCACTGTGCTAGGCATTGATCAATCCTTCTAGAGAATGGAGAAGATGTTATTCCCCTAATAGGAAGATGGCAATGAAAGAGGAGGTGGGAAGGGGCCAAAGCAGAAATTAGCCTCCTTTGTTATTTGCTGAAGTGCAGCCTGAAGTTATCTAGAGGATATAGACTACCTTGCCTCCCCACCAAGAGCAATTTTTGTACAAGGTATTGACAATAATTTGGCTGATTCCCAAGGTGGGGTAGTGATCCAAAAGAAAAGAAGGTGAGAAGTTCTCTTGGAGAAGAAGAATTTGAATCTGTGTTTTAAAGGCAGCAAAGTACAAAGATAGTTGGTAATTACTTGGGGCACTTGGTATTGAGGGTAACCCCTTGTAACAGCAAGAGGCTGGTCACCGGTGTAACTCAGCAGTTGACTGGCGATCAAGCCTCCTGACATCAAGATAAGATTAGCATGATCCTCTGTGCCCCACCACACACCATTCCATGGGTGTCAAAGGTCTTACCAAGATTTCTGCGGGTCTGGAGGAAGTTTAGTTCCTACAATTAATTCTGGCTCTGGTCTTTGGATTCCACACACACTGTCTCTGTTCTGTACCACAGTGTCACAAGTGTGGAAAGAGTGTGTTTCGGGGGGTGGGAGAAGAGTGAGCATGTGGGAGGGTTGGTCTGTCAGTTTCACTTAACACGGTGCCTGGCACCATTTCCTGGCTCCCCTGCTTCCATTCTCCCAGCTCGCTTCTTCCCAGGGGTGTTCCGCCCCGCAAGTTACGATTCTTTTTTTTTTTTTTCTCTTTTTTTTTATTAGTTTCTGCTTTATAACAAAGTGAATCAGTCATACATATACATCTGTTCCCACATCCCTTCCCTCATGCATCTCCCTCCCTCCCACCCTCCCCATTCCACCCCTCCAGGCGGTCACAAAGCACCGAGCTGATCTCCCTGTGCTCTGCGGCTGCTTCCCACTATCTATCTACCTTACGTTTGGTAGTGTATATATGTCCATGCCTCTCTTTCACTTTGTCACAGTTACGATTCTTATCTCACGCAGGGCAGTTACCTTGTTCTTTGTTATCTGGGCTCTTGCCACTATTCAGGCTCACTCTCCTAGGGCCCTTTCGAAGTATTTGCCTAAATAAAGTTTCCCTCTCTAAGAGGAATGTTGATTCCTATTTAATAATTATTAAGATATTATTAAAACAGAAATTAAGGTAATGCATTTCCTATTAAAACTTAAACCACGGTGCAGTTACATGCCATTGGACGACCTAGCCTAGTTGAAAGAAATATTAAAAGCAAAAGCAAATTGACATCTGTTCTGATTCCCTTTTTAAAAGGATTTTTTTTTTTGGACTTTTTTCCTTGCTCTCTCACTCTGTTTCTCTCCTTTTCCTTCTTTCTTTCCTTCCTTCCTGCCTTTTTCCCCTTCCTTCTCTCCTTCCCTCTCTCTTTCTTTTCCCTTTCCTTTCCTTTTTCCCTTTCCCTTTCTTTTATTTTCTCTTCTTTTCTTTCTTTTATTTCCTCTTCTCTCTTTCCTTTTCTTTTCTTTTCCTTAAAATTTGCTTTCTACCATTAGAGAACCCAGAGAATCACAGTGGCAATTCGCTGCCTCTTCATTCTATGCCTCACCATGGTGAAGAAATTGAATGGGGGATAGGTGTGGCAATAGTTGGTAACATTCTAGTCCATCAGGATTTCATTTGTTGTTTTATAGTGATATAAATATATCTGTGACTTCTTGATGCCCTTGGACTCTGGGATTTGAGTCCTAGAAGAGTATTTGAAGATTCTTAGAATCATTTAGAAGCTGATGTTTGACTTTGGGACTCAGAGCACAGAGATTAAAAGCTATTGATTTAGAGGGTGCTTTGGGCTTTTTAAGATGTGTATGCAACCTGTATTTTATTTTTAAATTTTATTTTATTTCTGTTTGATATGGGAACATTTTACTTCCCCCCAGTGCTTCTGGTAAACAAACTTGGTGTTTAGTCTAAGAAATCACACACATTGAATGTATTAAAGAACTGTTGTCCTTGAGAGGGTGTTACTATGAATCTGGGGATAAGAATGACTTAATAGAGCTAGGCAGCATCTTTAATTACATTTTGACTCTTGTGCTCTGTCAGCCTCTAAACAAAAGTCAGTATCTTCCAGGACGATTTTAACCAGCTTGACTTACGTGAAATTGGCTTGATTTATTTTTATTCAAAGTCAGTGACAAAGGATCAAGACTGTGCAGAAAACTGAATTTTACTAGTGGAAAAACAGAGGAAGAAGTTTTAGAAGGAGAAACCTGAGTGCAAACACAGAAAACAAGGATGTCAGGATGTCTTTATGAACATCTTTTAGCAAAGTTTTTGGTGCTAAAGTGTCTCTTAGGGATGCCTTGTTCTCCATCAGGATGAACTCAGCCCTGCATGAGGCAAAATGTATGCACAGCCATCCTTGTCCCAGGAGATCCTTTATAATCCAAAGAAGACCCTCAGCCCTCTTCTTCAAAGTTCAGCCATGTCCCTTGCTGTAGAAATTCTCCCCTGGTTCTAAGACACACACAGACAGTGTTCATCCAAGGCAGCTTTTAAAACTCTGCTGTCTCTCCCCTGGAACAAATACCTGAACTCAGATTTCTGTTTCTTTTCTGAATAAGAATAGCCACTTGTTGGGCTGGACTTGAAGCAGTGATCCTCAGGTAGCCAACACATAGCTTTCTGGCCACTCTGGCAGTGGATCACTCTGCCCAGATCAGTCTCAGAGAAGTGCCTCATTAGCTGCCAAATAAGTGCTGGCTGCACTATCCAGGTCTCACTGGTAGGTATTTGACCTACTGTTTCTATATCTGGACTTACTAACCAAGTCTTCATAACTCAGCCATTGAGGCTTGAACTGTCTTAGATACCTTAGGGTTTTCCTGCATTGGCCACAATGTACTAGTGAAGCAGTCTTTGATGGTGAGTAGATAGAACGGGGTTACTAATGCTGCTTTTTTGGGATTTTTTTGTCATTACCTATTTTGACTCAGTTACCATGCCTGTTTATTAATGAAACTGATTTCTTAGCTCCAGTCTTAACAAGCAAACCACCAACAACAAAAAAAAAACCCCAGAAAACCTGAAAAAGAGACAAAAAGAAAATCTTTAGGACATAACCCAGCTTTCTAAATATGTAAATCGAAACATTGTCTGTAAGCATAGACTCTTAGAGACAAAGGAAGCCTTAGGTATCACAGAGGCTGATACCTTTATAAGTGAGAAACTGGAGCCCAGTAGGGTTAGTTGACTGTTCTATGGTTAGAAACTTAGTTATTTATAAAGACTCTGACTGGAATATAGATTTTGGTTTTTAGTGCTCTTACAACTTTAGCATATTCCTTCCTCCTGATTATCAAATAAAGGTTTTGTCTAGGCTATGAGTTGATATAAAAAGTCTTTAAAAATGTAAAGATCATGAATAGTAGTGTGTGTTTGTTTGCTTGTTTTGTTTTTTATTTTGGTATTTCCTGTTAAAGGAGCTGGTCTACATGCTGTGCAGCAGATTCCAAGAGGCAGTCTCTGAGCTAGTGTAAGACCTAGTGGTCTACCTAGAAATAGCCCAGTAGATAGAGGACATAAGAGGTAGATGGACTACACATAGCACTCAAATATAACAGAGGCACAAGGTTTCACTTTTTAATTGTGATTTACTTCTGGACATATCTGTAGAGCAAGAGATAGATTGAGGCTAGGTGTTATGAAAGTGATAAAGAGTATACATGTGGGGGAGAGAAGAACCAAATTATGCAGAATGGGTAGCCCAACCATCATAATGGGCCCTAGGATATTTTCCTCAATATCCCATTACTAAATAGTCAGTCAAAATAAAGAGTTTCTGGAAGACTCTATAGACTATGCTTCCTGGGAAGAAGGAGATAGACTTGATATGGAATATTAGAAACTAGACTTATTTTATTTTCTTAGTTTAAATTTTTGTTTGTTTTGGCAAATTTATAGACCTATGTAATCACTATTACAATCAAAATGCAAAGTGTTTGTATTAACTCATAAAAGTTCCTTCATATCCCATTGCAGTCAGTTCCTTCTTTCCTTTATACTCTGCTCAAAGGCCACACTGCTCTGATTTCTATCATCATAGCTTAGATTTACCTATTCTTTTTTATTTATTCCCCAAATGAATACTTTTTAACATTGAAATATAGTTGATTTACAATGTTGTGTTAATTTCTGCTGTACAGCAAAGTGACTCAGTCATGCATATATATTCCTTTTCATATTCTTTTCCATTCTGGTTTATCACAGAATATTGAATATAGTTCCCTGTGCTATACAGTAGGACCTAGTTGTTTATCCATTCTATAGATAATAGTTTACATCTGCTAATACCACATTCCCAGTCCTTCCGTTCTCCACTCCCCTCCCCCTTGGCAACCACAAGTCTGTTCTCTACGAGTCTGTTTCTGTTTCATAAAAGTTCACTTGTGTCATATTTTAGATTCCACATACATTATGTCATATGGTATTTGTCTTTCTCTTTCTGACTTACTTCACTTAATATGATAATCTCTAGGTCCATGCATGTTGCTGCACATAGCATTATTTCATTCTTTTTGATGGCTGAGTAATATTCCATAGTGTGTATATATATATATATATATATATATATATATATGTATATATATATATATATATATACACACACACACACATATACATATATACACATACACTACATCGTCTTTATCCATTCATCTGTTTATGGACATTTAGGTTGTTTCCATGTTTGTCTATTATAAATAGTGCTGCTATGAACATAGGGGTGCATATATCTTTTTGAATTGTAGTTTTGTCCGGATATATGCCCAGGAGTGGGATTGCTGGATCATATGACAACTCTATTTTTAGTTTTTTGAGGAACCTCCATACTGTTTACCATAGTAACTGCACCAACTTACATTCCCACCAACAGTGTAGGAGGGTTCCCTTTTCTCCATACCCTCTCCGGAATTTGTTTTTTTGTAAACTTTCTAATGATGACCATTCTGACCTGTGTGAGATGGTACCTCATTGTAGTTTTGATTCACATTTCTCTAATAATTAGCAATGTTGAACATCCTTTCATGTGCCTGTTAGGCATCTGTATGTCTTCTTTGAAGAAATGTCTATTTAGCTCTTCTGCCCATTTTTTGATTGGGTTGTTTGTTTTTTTTTGTTGTTGAGTTGCATGAGCTGTTTGTATATTTTGGAAATTCATCCCTTGTGAGTCGCATTGTCTGCAATATTTTCTTCCATTCCATAGGTTGTCTTTTCATTTTGTTTATGGTTTCCTTTGTTATGCAAAAGCTTGTAAGCTTGATTAGGACCAATTTGTTTATTTTTGCATAGATTTACCTATTCTTGAATGCCATATGAATGGAATCATACAGCAATCACTCTTTTGAATATGGTTTATTTAGCTCAATGTAATGTTTTTGAGAGTCACTCATATTGTTGAGTCTATCTGTTTGAGGAACTTAGGCTTTATAATTTAAATAATTAAACTGCCATAAAAACATACTTTATGATGCTACTGTCAGGTATAAAACACAAAATATGCAAATCAAAGATCACATCATGGGTGAAACTACCGGTCTTTCTAAGCTTTTTAGAATAATTGATGTTTTAAAAGCCTATTTCATTTCTTCCATCCAACGTCCAATATATCATCTTCAAAAATATAAAATTGGAAACATTATCTGGACAAGTAATACCTCAATAGAATAGAATGTAAGTGCCTCGAAGGCAGGAATTTTTGCTTGTTTACATCCTTGAGGTATCTCAAGATCCTAGAACAGGGCCTGGCACAACAGTGGTTACCCAGTGGATATTTGTTGAATAAAAAACATCAAGAAAAGGGATTTCTGTCATTGATCTTTTTCATTTTCAGATTCTCAGTCCTGGGGATGCTACCATTAACCCCTATATTGCTGTGAATATCTTGATTGTTGTGGGTGCTATCATCATGATTCTGGGTTTCCTGGGATGTTTTGGTGCCATGAAAGAAAACCAGTTCATGCTTGTTTTGGTGAGTTTTCCCGACAAATCCCAATACCCAACCTTCAGACTTTAAGGATTATCTCCCATCCCCATTGTCTGTCAAAAGGACTTGCCAAGATTGATGAAACTCTCTCACTTTTGTTTAGAGGGTTTGGTTGTGGAAGCTAATATATTTATCTTAGATTAGAGGATACTGTGAGAGAAGACAAATTTTAGTTACTCATTCAGTCATTCATTCAATTACTAAGTACCTGCTATGTGCCAGATACTGTGCTAAAAGATACATAGGTATGAAAACAATTAGAACCCATTAGGGAAGATTGACAAGTAAACAATTAGCAACAGTGAAGGTGGCCCAAGAAGAGAAGGGCAAGGATAGAGAAGGGAACTTTCAAGCCAGAAGCAGAAGTGAATAAGGTGTTTGTATGGGTGAGTGTGTGATGAGCTTTCCAGGGAGAGGACCTGGCAGTACAATGCTAGCATGTTTGGGGAACTGCAAAGCCTTGGGTATGGCTAGAGAGTGCAAGGGCTATTTTCAGTAAATAATGGAAGATGGGTCTGGGTGTGGGCTACAGTCAAATCATAGTCCATGCTAAGAAAATTGTAAGGGTGTGAGATAATCAAATTTGTCCCTTAGAAAGCTTCAGGGATAGATTGGGTTGGGATAACCCACAGATATTCACTTTTAACACATATACAGTAGAAAATAATAAATGGGTATAGAAAAAAATGTTAGAAAAATTCATCAAGTATTTACTAGATAGAAATCTGACATGAGTTTATCAGAGCTCATCTAAACTTGTTTCTCTGATAAAAGTAGTATTGTGTTAGTCCCTGAACAAATAATTTTTAACTGATGGTTGATTATGAGGGAAGGTAAAGATAGAGTTTTAATGGGACTCTAATAGCATCCCTGGTGGTTGCTTTTTGATTAATAAGGCCTCATTTGCAATTTGGGGAATTTAATTACTTGAGGAGCTTGTTTTAACAAAAAAACTAATTTGTGGGATCCTCCAAAAGTAGGATTCAGTAGATCTGAGGCAGATTTCAGGACTCTATATTTATAACAAGACCCCAGGTGATTCTAATAGTGGTAGAGATGTTTTGTATTCAGTTCTGAAGTTTGTCTTGAAGTTTGAGTTTGTGTTTGATGAAGGACGAGAAAGATCATATTCAAATAACTTCATCTAAGTTTTCAAACTTCCCTCCATTCAACATCATACCGATGCATACAGTCCTATCAATCGATTTTAGTTTTAACCATTTTCCTTAGTCAGTCTTTGGAGAAAATGTTTCTGAGTATTAATGACCCCAATTTTGATTCTTGAGGCAAAGGATGGAATAAATGAAGAGTTAATACTCCAACTGTAATATGATCCCAACTGCAGAAAGAAGCATGGTGCCAAAATGTCCCTAGATGTTACTGAATGTACTGGGTTTAATATATATTCCTTTTCTTTTCTCTCAGTTTTTCGTAGGATTGATTCTGATCCAACTTCTGCAAGTGGTGGCAGGTATCCTAGGAGCTACTAACAAATCTAAGGTGTGTACACGTATGATACTTAATAATCTTGGAAAAGTCTGAAAAATTGACATGCTACCTCTGGCATGAATAATTTAACAATACTTTTCAATTTTCAGACTGAACGTGCTCTGAATGAGACTCTCCAGACTAATGTACATCTTTTGAGTGCAACAAATGAAAATGGAAAACTATTCCAGAAAGCCTTTTCTGAAATTCAAGAAAAGGTAATTAGAATTTGTAAGTTATCTGGAGAGTTGGACATAGTTCTCTGTTTACTTAATTTTTAACAGGTGTATTCTTTAAAGATTGAAAAATGTCTCTCCCTTCTGCAGATTTTGACTGATTATTCTGTCACTATGCCGTAAGAAAAATCCAGGGATATTTCTAATTTTTTTCCCACCTTCTTACGAAGTTCTGAGGCAGCTTAGGACAGAGATTAAGAAGATATGTTTATGAAAGATTAAGCCTTGATTGAGCCAGATCAATAAGGATCTTAATGTTTACCATTTAGAAGGATAGTGTGTTTGGGATGCTTGGAGTTTCTCTCTCTCCTCTGCCTCCATGCCCACACTTCTCTCATAAAATTAATTATAGCTATCATTTATTGCTACTTAGTATGTACCAGATTTACATTCAGTAGCTCATTTAATTCTCACAACAACTCTATGAGATGGATAATATCGTTATCCTTATTATCTTTATTATACAGATAAGGGGATTATGACAGATGAGGTCTGACAGCTAACAAGTGATGGGGTTGGAATTTGAATACAGATCTGTCTGACTCACTAATTCTTTTTAATCAGTACAGTAGCCCTTCCAGTATATATGTATGTATGTATTTACTTTGGCTACTTCACTGTCTTCAGGGTGAAGTCAAAATTTGGGCAGGTATTGAAGGTATTCTACTATCTGGATCCTACCTAATATTTTAACTTTACTAAATACTACTCCATGAAGAAAACACTCTAGTCCAACCAGGTTTGTTTTCTCAGGATCTCTTAAACAAATCTGCCTTCCTGACTTTGCATCATTCCTCATCCTTGGAATGTACTTATTACTTTTCTTTCTTTACAAATACTACATGTACTTTGAGGTTTGACTAAAGTATTGCTCTGTGAAACTCCTCCCAACCACATCTTCTTTACTCAGAATTTCCATCATATTAACTACATGTAGCATTTATTTCACATATGTCATAGAAATCCTCCTAATCTTAGAGGGAAGCTAGATTTTACAGGACATTTAACCTGACTTCTCATTAATTGAAGCATTTTATGTTTATGTTCATACACCCTCTAATTAAATATTGAAGAGCTGAAAGTTTGCCCATTTTTACCCATTCCATCCCATTCCCTTTACATCTAAGTCTGATGATTAATGTGTTCTTTCTTAATTTGAAACAAAATCTTCCTCCCTAGAATTTATATCATTTAGTCTTAGTTCTTCCTTCTGGAATTTCAGAGGAAAAAAAATCTACTCCTACATATTGCAATTTTTTCTTTGAAAATGGCTTCTTGTATGACTTCTAAAAGCTTTGATTTCGAACTTGTTTCTTGAACTATTTATCAGATGACATTTTTCAAAGAGCATTCCCCAGTTCCTATTTGGATAGACCCCAGCTTGTAAAAATTCTGCTTAAAGCATCATTTCCAGGAGCTGAAACCTGATATGATTTAGTCTCTGTTTAACTTCCTCTGTGTTGTGTTTTTCCTAGCTCCCCCAGAGCTGTATTCCTTGATTCTCTCTCCTCCAGGATTATTCCCACTTTAGAGTCCAGATTAATCCAGGTTTAAAAGCAGGAAGAATTTAGGCAACTCAGTTTCTCCACTGGGTGGGACCAAGCATCCTTAATCTTCCCTGCTTGCTGATCTAGGACAAAATGTACTACAGGTAACCACTGGGTCTCTAGGTTGGGTCCTGCATCATACTTGTTGCACGTTGTCCCTGGTATCCAAGGTCTTAGTGCCAACCATAGGGTTTTAAATGTTCTGTTTGATGTAGCACAATTCTGAATTACTTCTGCTCTTGTACACAAATTCTGTGCCTGAAGCTCCTTGGGTTCCCAGGACTATGGTTCTCTTTTATTGTCTATTCTGTCTTTTTTTTTTTTTTTTTTTTGCGGTACGCGGGCCTCTCACTGTTGTGGCCTCTCCCGTTGCAGAGCACAGGCTCCGGACGCGCAGGCTCAGTGGCCATGGCTCACGGGCCCATCCGCTCCACAGCATGTGGGATCTTCCCGGACCGGGGCGCGAACCCACGTCCCCTGCATCGGCAGGTAGACTCTCAACCACTGTGCCACCAGGGAAGCCCAGAAATTTCACTTTTTAAACCTCTCATCTTTTTTGAGTAAAAGTTCTTTAAAGAGACCTTGACTCTCTCATGAACTCTCTGGAAGCTTCTTTTCTAAGACCTAAGAAGCATAAATCTGATTCTGCCCCTCTCTTTTTCCATTAAAAACTAGAAGGTGAATTTTTTATATTCTCTCTAAGTTCTTCAGACTTTTTCATTTGAAACTCTATTTTTTCCTTCATTAACATGAAGGCCAAAATGGGAGATTCCTTCATTTTTGTTTCTTCATTCAGGGAGTTAGGTGAGGTGACTTATACGATATTCTAGTATAAGAAACATCTTAATAGTGGTTTCAGAAGAATGTGATTCAATGTATTGACAACGTTTTTGTCTTCTCTCGTGACTGTTTTTCATATCTACTTTTCATCAAACAGTTAAAATGTTGTGGTTTGATCAGTGGAGCTTCTGACTGGGGAAATAATTTTCAATACTATTACAAGTCATGTGAATGTCCAAGTGCATCAGATTCTTCTTGTATAAAGTATGATGGAAAAACTATTTACAAACAGGTGAGAACAAATCAAATTTGGCACAGTAAGTGCTTCTGTTGTTTTTTTTTTTCCACAATGAAAGTCTCTACAAAATATTAAATTGCAGCAATTACAATGGGAATCATGATATAAAAGTCCCAGGAATTTCCCAAATAAAAAAGAAATCCTTATTTAAAGATAAAAGTGGATATAAAAAATGAAAGTATTTTATTTCTTCTATGAGTCTGGCATCATTTAAATTCAACTTTAGTAGATCAAAGAAACATTCTACTGCACGGGGAGGCAAAGTACAAGCTAACAGATAAAAGTTTATTTTGTCCTCTCTTTGGCGACTTTAATCATTATTCTCCTCTATTTTTCTATTTTAACATAGGTCTTAGAAATCTATAGTTTCACTTTAATTTTCAAAGTAAAGCTTTCTTTTTCTAATCAAAGTTTCTCTTTCTCAAGTAATTGTATTGGGTGTAAAGAAATAACTTGGGCTTTAGAGGTTTCCGCTCTGGTTGTTAAGTGTACCTACCAATTTGCCTAATTATTGCTCCAATTGAGAATTTGCCACATGCCTTTAAAGTCAATTGAAAAACTTGGGGGGCTTCCCTGGTGGTCCAGTGGTTACAACTCTGTGCTTCCACTGCAGGGGGCACATCCCTGGTCTGGAAACTAAGATCCCGCTTGCCACTTGGCACAGCCAAAAAAAAAAGAAAAACTTAGGTTTGTCTTTCATGTGTTGTAGATGACATATTTATGTCACTTGCGAATATTAATATGTGGATGTTACATTTCTTATTATTGCTTAATTCATCAAATATTTATTGACCACTTCCTCTGTACTGGCCTTTTACCAGTTGCTGGTAAATAAACCTAAATAGGGCGCAATGTCTGCACTCACAGAGTGAATGCTTTAATAGGGGAGAGAGAGAGATAATTAGGCAACTTCAATCCAGTGAACTATTGGTATTTCTTGGATAGGACCAGGCACAAGATATGATGGGACCCATTTAACTCAGTCTTTGGGGTTCAAGATACAGCTTCCTGCAGGACATGATATGTCTCTTACCATAGGGCTTTACATAATTTGTTCCTTCTGCCTGGAAGGAAAGTGTACAGAAATGACAGTTGATATTAATGTTTCATTTATTTGCTGTTATTCTTCACTGCTTACTAGGTGTCAGACAGACCTTTGCTGGAATCAGACATACTTGTGGACCCTCTAGGAGATTATAGTCTAGATGAGAGAGAGATACATGAAAGCTATTATAGTTCAGTGAGTTAATTTCTGTAATCCCTAAAGAATATTTTCAATCTAGCATTGGTTTAGTAATGGCTACTGAGGTTAATTATATATTAGGAAATAGAAAGTATCTCAGGGGAAACGTCTCACCTGTTGACTATCACATCCCTTTTACTAATTTTATCAAAATAAAGGAGACTGTTCTGAAGGGAAATTGCTGTTACTAGTATTGAAAGTAACACATGGGGGAGAAGTTATCTATCAGATTACAGAGCTACCATGTCTTTTCATCATCAAAGTAATATCACTAAAATTTTTCATTATTAATTTTTATATTCCTCCCTTCTCTCCTCCTCTCTATGTAATTTTAGTGACACAATATCCATAAGAAGGAGGGGAAATAACTATGGTGTAAGAAAATGTAGTTTCCACTTAGGATAATGAGGAAATTAGTAAATTAAATTGTAGATTGCTATCTGTGTCCTGTTAAAGATTCAACTCAAAGATGTGTTTCCTCAGGATAGATTTTGAAATGCCCTAGCATTATCCTGAAAAATAATAGATATTCCCTCCAAATTCACACATAATTCAGCTGAAGATAGACTTATGGCTGCACCCGTTTCCCAAAAGGAAGATCATAAATTCATGAAAGACTTCCATCTGCCTTGTGTCACTTGCAAGAAGTCTGGAAAAATAAGAAATCTGGAATGGCCATAATTCACATTCTCTTTTCCCCTCCCTTTTGCCAAGATAACCTGGTTATCTAGAGGGGGAGGGGGGAGAAAACCCCTAAAATATAATGAATGTGACTCAGTAGATACCATTAATCTCATAGTTAATCTTAGATGAGGTAATAATTTCCTCTAATGTTTACCACTTTGGATCAGATGAGAATGGAGAAACCCATTACATTCAGGAATGAAGGGGAAGAGACTGTCTTAACCTCACAGAGAACTTTTATTTTATTTAACAAATAGCAATATTTTGTTAGCCCTTTGCACATATAAGACCATCATAGGGATGATATATTTTCTGGCAATACAGACAATAACACTATTAGATTGTATATTATTTTTCCATTTTTAAAATTATTCATATAATTTACAATTGTTGAAATTTTTAGGTCTTGTCTAAAATATGTTAAGCTTGAAATTTCATGCTGGTTTGAATAAATGTTTAAAAATGTGGCAGAGAGGCAAATTTCTAAATTCTCTCTTTTGTCTAAAGTAAGAGCATAACAGTGGACATAATGATTTTTTTTCCTTTTTAAGGTAAAAATAACCCGGACACATATTAAGGGATTTTTGAAAAAAAACTTGTTTTAAAAATGAAAATGTAGGGACTTCCCTGGTGGCTCAGTGGTTAAGAATCCACCTGCCAATGTAGGGAACATGGGTTCGATCCCTGGTCCAGGAAGATGCCACATGCCACGGAGCAACTAAGCCTGTGCACCACAACTACTGAGCCTGCACTCTAGAGTCCGTGAGCCACAACTGCTGAGCCTGTGTGCCACAACTACTGAGCCTGCACTCTAGAGTCCATGAGCCACAACTACTGAGCCCGTGTGCCACAACTACTGAAGCCCGCGTGCCTAGAGCCTGTGCTCTGCAACAAGAGAAGCCACTGCAATGAGAAGCCTGCGTACCACAAAGAACAGTAGCCCCTGCTCGTTGCAACTAGAGAAAACCCGCAAACAGCAACGAAGACCCAACATGCCAAAAAATAAATTAAAAAAAAATTTTAAATCATTAAAAAAAATGAAAATCTGCACTATAATTAGCTGAAACCTCAACAAGGGAACACTCTACTGCAAGTTACAAACCTAAAAAATACATGGTCAAGGTGATAACAGCTCTAAAATGAACAATCAGAAGTTAGGATAAAATGAGTATTTATAACTAAATAGCCCTAGATTCAGTAATTAGGTAGTTGAAGCAAAACTTTGTTCCTCAAATGCTTCCTAATGTATGAACAAACCACAACAGTTATAACCTTTCAGAGGGGGGAAGGAGCTTGGAGTGGCGGGAATAATCCAATTCCTTTCTGTTGAGTATGTTCCTTGATAGCAATGTAAAAAGTTAAACCAATAAATAAAAATTTGTACTGTACTAAAATAAGGTCAAAATTTGACTAAAAGTAATTTTTTAATGTTAACAGTCATGCTTTTCTTTGATAAGAGGCTTATTTTCAAGACGTCTTTCCATAGTTATTGGACTAGCGTTTGGACTGGCAGCTGTTGAGGTATAGTATTATCTTGTATTATTAATTCTTTGTTTATTCCCTTGTTTGCTCATTAATTTTTCTAACAAATACTTATGAAGAGCCAAATAAAAACCAGGTTCTTCAGAAAAGCACTGGGTACCAAGTGCCCAAGGCCCAGCATCTGCCTCTACTGGCCTTGGGTCTGGGGAGGGGATTATAGTCTTAGGAAATTGGCAGGACAGAAGCTATTATTTCTGAATGATCTGTCTCCTGGGGGAAGAAGTTGAATTAATTTCCACACAGTTCTTAGTCCCAGATATCCTTTTCCCATTGAAAACTAGCACACGTGTTAATGTTTCCTGAAGTTAGAAGAAGCACCAAACAAAATGAAAACACAAGCTTTACAAGTTTTTAATCCCTCTTTCTGATTTTGAAACAGAAAATAAAAACTGAGCTCAAGAGTGTGGAGAACTGTTTTCCTGCTATTCTAGTCTAGAGAAATCTAACAAGTTCTAAAAGCTTGTTGACTTTGATTTTCTCATTGTAAGGACTATGGACTCACTTGGAGAAGTTTTTAAGGACGCTCTGCTTGAGGTTTCTGCATTTACTCTCATCAATTTGATTATTGACTTTGAAAAAAAAATCCTGTGTAGGATTTTTATCTTGCTAGACTCTGCGGGCATGGTGTTTTCAGAACCTGAAGGATTTTTTTTTTTTAACGTGGCCTGAAATTCTTTGCAAAAAGATGAAATAAAACTATTTCAGGGAAGTGTTTTTGTAATCATCCCAGATCTTGCTAATTTAGATATCAAGTGAGTCAAATTCACTCACCAGTCCACGTCAGGGCATTGGCAAGAATCCTAACGTTGTGAGGGGTCTCCCTAGTTAACGCCTCTGCGGGCTGGTTTGCTCAGCTAAGTGACTTCTACTTCACTCTCATGAAATATTGTGCAATGTTCTCCTTGGGTTTTCTGGTAGCTTTTACCTCTTACTTGTGCCACATCACTGTCAGAGAGTAATTTTAGCTGAGATTGAAGCAATTTAGTGTCCTAAGTGGTCTTTTAGGTTACCGGTGGAATTTCTCAGCCAACCGTAAGAGAAAGGGCTGGAACTATGAGAAGCAAGTTGGGCTATAAGCATGACCTCCTTGTAGCCCAAACGAATAGGTCCAAATATGAAGCATTTTCTGTTGGTAGATGCAGCTGTCTTCCTTTATGTCCGATATATGACCAAAGTCAAATGGTGCTGTGCGTTAGGTCTGTTTCTCTCAATTCTACCCACTGTAAAATGTCCTTTGTTTCTCTGCTTTGTATTTTGGGTTTATGCTAATTTAGAAATATGAGTTAATGGCTGTGGATGTAAGTGAGCAATCACACATATGTACTAACACATCCATAAACTAAAACACACACATGTGTTGGTAAAGTAGACTTTAAATGAGCCAGCTTTAAATGAAGTATTCGGGACTTCCCTGGTGGCACAGTGTTTAGGAATCTGCCTGCCAATGCAGGGGACAGGGGTTCGAGCCCTGGTCTGGGAAGATCCCACATGCTGTGGAGCAACTAAGCCCGTGCACCACAACTACTGAGCCTGCGCTCTAGAGCCTGTGAGCTACAATTACTGAGCCCATGTGCCACAACTAATGAAACCTTTGTGTCTAGATAGAGTCCATGCTCCGCAACAAGAGAAGCCACTGCAATGAGAAGCCCATGCACCGCAACTAAGAGTAGCCCCTGCTCACCGCAACTAGATAAAGCCCACATGCAGCAACGATGACCCAACACAGCCAAAAATAAAATAAATTTATTAAAAAAAATAATTGAGGTGTTCAATGTAAGTGTCAAATTCCATCTTAGACTCAAATTCAGACAATTGACTTTGGCCACAACCCACAGATGCTTTTAAGAAGCTTCTCAAAAGCAAAGCCGGGGAAAAAAGGACATAATCAGCTGGGAAGATTGATGTCTCTCATATCATAGCCAAAGACATTGCCAAGAATCTAAAGACATCTGATGGAAAATAAGGTTACAAGAGGAATAGCATTTCAGTATTTTATGAAATTGGTATACTCCATGTGTTTGTTATATATTTAGATATTCTATTGGTTGTTCTAAATATATATATATATATATATATAGATAGATAGATAGATAGATAGATAGATATAGATATATATATGAAAATACCTTACTGAAAACCTTTCATAGAGGAATTTTTAGGTATAGAATTTACATGGTAATATCACAAAATATAACCATTTCAAGTTATGCCAGTTAAGTGTGATTTCTAGACTTTATGTAGATATGATAAATAGTTGGTTCAAAGAACTGTTTGAAATTTTTTTTTGTTCACTCTCTCAATAGAAAATCTGCCCTCCGTCTGGGATTTGAAGAGAAAGAAAAATCATTTTGTATTCCCTCTCATTTTTACTTAAAAAATAGTTTTGAAAATAGTCTATAGCTAAGATAGCTATTCTATAAAAACGTATCCAAAAAATGTCCATCAGTCTGTCTTACAGTCTTTTTTTTTTAATTTCCACGTCTCAGTCTGTCAATAGTCAGTTTTTTTTTTCTTTTTAAGATGTTAGGAGTAGGAGTTTATTAATTTATTTATTTATTTTGGCTGTGTTGGGTCTTCGTTTCTGTGCGAGGGTTTTCTCTAGTTGTGGCAAGCGGGGGCCACTCTTCATCACGGTGCGCGGGCCTCTCACTATCGCGGCCTCTCTTGTTGTGGAGCACAGGCTCCAGACACGCAGGCTCAGTAGTTGTGGCTCACGGGCCCAGTTGCTCCGCGGCATGTAGGATCCTCCCAGACCAGGGCTTGAACCTGTGTCCCCTGCATTGGCAGGCAGATTCTCAACCACTGCGCCACCAGCAAAGCCCTGTCTTACAGTCTTAATACTAGTTGCCTAACACTTAGGCCCGTCTACATTCTCTTTTCCCCAACTTCAAATTCAAGAAAACATAAAGATATATAGACAGAAAAATACTTCTAATAAATATTTTTAAGAAGCAAATATCTCCCTGCAGAAAATACATTTAAACTATCTCCATAGAAAAATATCATATGAAAAAAACACACTCTGACGTTTACACCTTTGGCGTTAGTCTGTTTAGGCATAGTCTCTGATGGAATGGCCAATAGTTATTGTGAAGGCTCTGTTAAGAACATATACCTGAGGTATTCTTGTCAGGTAGGATGCTAGAAATCTATGCAAAATGCTTTATTTTGTAAGAAAATGTTATCTATAGACACTGGAATTCTCATTATTCTGCATTAACCAGACTATCATATCTCTCCTTATTTGACTGCAGCAACTTACAAGCACAAAAAATGATCAGCACTTTCTCTCCTCACTTTAATTAAGAAGAAGAAGAAAAAAAAAGCCATTGACACTGATAGTCACCACTTTGTAGGATAAAAGTTATCCTGACAGGAGGTCCCAGGAATGGACCCAGGAATGGTCCCAGGAATGGAGCAGTTAAAAGAGAGAAAAAATAATTTTACATTTTTTAGATGGCTTCAGAATATGGGGAGCGTGTGTACATTACTTAGCAAGTTTATCCTGAGTCTTAGCATACATTACTATAGGATGAATCTCTTAATTATTACCTATTTTTACGAACAATGATACATTTTCTTTTCAGAGGCAGTGAAATGCAAGGAAGTATGGTATTAACTGTCTAGTCTGCTGATGCAAGCTGGGCTTCTATTTCACGGATGTAACAGTGAAAGATGATAGCTGCCTTATCCCACTGTTTTGCCCATTTTCGTTTTTCTTTCCTGATACTCATCTCCCAGACTTAAGGCTTGGGACCAAAGCAAAAGACTAACTTGTAACATTTTCTCCAGTCATTCAAAAAGAATGACTTCTAGAACATTCTGAATGAAAGTCATTATTTTTGCAAAGAATTGGTGTCAATATTTTTTAAGATTTTTTGACTTGCACTATTTTTATTTTTATTTATTTTTCCTGACTTCATTTTTATTTTATTTTTTTTATTAGTTTCTGCTTTATAACAAAGTGAATCAGTCATACATATACATCTGCTCCCACATCCCTTCCCTCTTGCGTCTCCCTCCCTATCCCACCCCTCCAGGCGGTCACCAAGCACCAAGCTGATCTCCTTAACTATGCGGCCGCTTCCCACTATCTATCTACCTTACGTTTGGTACTGTATATATGTCCATGCCTCTCTCTCGCCTCGTCACAGCTTACCCTTCCCGCTCCCCATATCCTCAAGTCCATTCTCAAGTAGTTCTGTGTCTTTATTCCCGTTTTACCCCTAGGTTCTTCATGACATTTTTTTTTTAATTCCAGATATATGTGTTAGCATACGTTATTTGTCTTTCTCTTTCTGACTTACTTCACTCTGTATGACAGACTCTAGGTCTATCCACCTCATTACAAATAGCTCAGTTTCGTTTCTTTTTATGGCTGAGTAATATTCCATTGTATATATGTGCCACATCTTCTTTATCCATTCATCCGACGATGGACACTTAGGTTGTTTCCAGCTCCGGGCTATTGTGAATAGAGCTGCAGTGAACATTTTGGTACATGTCTCTTTTTGAATTATGGTTTTCTCAGGGTATATGCCTAGTAGTGGGATTGCTGGGTCATATGGTAGTTCTATTTTTAGTTTTTTAAGGAACCTCCATACTGTTCTCCATAGTGGCTGTACCAATTCACATTCCCACCAGCAGGACTTGCACTATTTTTAGTCTTTACTGAATTTGTTACAATATTGCTTCTGTTTTCTTTTTGGTTTTTTGGCCATGAGGCATGTGGGATCTTAGCTCCTGACCAGGGATCGAGCCCGCACCCCCTGCATTGGAAGGTGAAGTCTTAACCACTGGATGGCCAGGGAAGTCCCTCAATATTTTTTTTTTGAAGGAAAAAATATTGGGCAGCAGTTCTCATTTGAAAGGCATTTCCAGGAAAGAATTAGTAAGCAGGACATCTCCGTACAGTAGGAGCACTGGAGATGACTCAACATAAATGGCATCTCATCCTCTCCCTGACTCCCCTCAGAGGAGGCTGGTGGAGAGGAAACGTTCTATCTGCAATACACACAGGTTCTGTCATTTCTACATCAAAGCCACAGCATGCCACTCACCAACTTCAGAGCCAATTAGGGCAAGTGCTGGGGTCCCTCATTCTTGGGAGAGCCACTTAGTGAGATGGAAATTATGCCCCAGATTTTCAGCTGTACATTTTCACTTCAAAGGAAATTCCTGAATGATGCTATTCCCCTTCAATTTAGAAGCTTTTTAAGAAAAGGGTTACTTTTTCTTTCATTCCTCTTGGCGATGCCTAAAAATATGGCAAGAGAAATTCTAGACTCCTTGATTTTTATGTGGATGATCTAAACCAGATGTTTATAAGCTTTTCATAGAAGGAGTAGGCATCTTTAGACCCAGAGGCCTGAGTTCCCCAGAGTTCCATGGCCATGCCCTACAGAAGGGTGTGTGTATTCCAAAAGGGTGGGTTGCTTCAGTGACAGCTGCTACTGCACAATCAAATAGGGCCAGTTAGAGGCAGACTGCTAACTGAAAACCCTGATTGAAACACAAAAATACTGAGTGCTTTCTCAATGTTAGAGTCTCTAATTTCCCAGGAAGAGAGATGACTTAGATAAATAACATTCGAATTGTCAGTAGCCAGAATCTTTTCATATACAATGTTCTTTTTATTTATAATACATCTAGTGTTTTACTTTAAATTCCATGTTAATCCTCTTATTTTATTTTCTAGGTACTTGGTCTGATATTTTCTATTGTCCTGTACTGCCAGATCAGGAAGAAATAAGTCTGTGGATGTGTCAAGTCATCATCAGTCAAACCCCTTTAAAATTTTGCTTCGGATTTGTAACTTTAAATATATGAGTGCTGTGTTAAGAGCAGCTGTCCTATTAAAATGTGTCATTTAGCTAGATCACAGAGATCTTCCAGTCATATTGAACATATTTAAGATCTCAGGGACACAAGGAAATTAGATGAATGTGCATTTTTCCTCAAAATAAAAGTAACATTGTTTACATTGATGCTTCTTCCTGTCTGATCTTTGTGTTCAGGTGGTACTGTGCTTAAAGCATTCATCTGGAGCCACCCAGTGGAATAATAATCTCTAAGTAACAGGACCATAGTTAGTTAAGGCAGCGCGTCTAGGCTTTTCAGAAGCAACACTCTGTCTTGCGTGATGTATCAACCATGGGTGGTAAGATCGAATTAAGCCTCATGTTGGAAGGTTGAGAGTGGCCCAGCTAAAAGAGTCACCGTCTCTTGTCTGTTTATGCCAGTGTCTACTAATGGTGTTTCTTTTTCTCTCTGTTGTGAGGACAAGAAGATCTGAATGCTGCCTTTCCAGCCATTGAATCTCTGGTACGTCTCTGAATCTTCCTCTGGGAAATAGTTATAAGTGCTTTTCTCTTTGTAGCTCTCGCAGGCATTTTTACATTTTACTTTATATCAAGGTATAGTATACACACAATAAAGTGAACAAATCTTAAGTATTCACTACCTGGATAGCAAGCACTGTCCAGATCAAGATATAGAGCATTTCCAGCACACCAGAACACCCCTTCATGTTACCCGCCCGGGGCGGCTGGAGTTGGAGCTCACCGACTTGCCAGAGCAGACTATATACATATACATCTCTTCCCAACTTAGTGCTCAGTGACATCAAGTTGGTAAGTTGAAATCCACCACACTGGGGGTATTTAAGTATTTAAGTATTTACATCATAGAAATAGGCAAATTCTATAAAATTTTTTTCGGAGTGCTGGTTGTGAACCATTTACCAGTACACCACTGCCCTTCTCAGCAAATACCTCCCCAAAGGTAACCATTCTTCTGATTTCTATGACCATAGATTTGTTTTACTCCTTCTTGAACTTTCTATAAATAGAAAGTAAAGTCTGCACTCTAGCTTCTTTCACTCAACATGTTGTCTGTGAGATTCATCTGTATTGTTTTGTGTCACTTAAGTTTATTCTCATTGCTATGTAGTATCCCATGCTATATGAATATATCACAGTGTATTTATCCATCCTCTTGTTGATGGGCATTGGGTTTGCTTCCAGTTTGGTGCTATTGTGAGCAAAGCTGCTATAAACATTCTTTTACGTCTTTCGGTACACATATGTACTCATTTCTAGAGACATGCAGGAGTGGAACTGCTTTGTATACATATACTGTAATTAGATTTCATAGAGTCTGTAGAGAAATTTTATAAGTGGCTATATTAATCTATACTCATAGTAGAAAAGTGTGATAGACTCAGCCACCTCTTCTGAGGAGGAAGAGGAAGTAGATGAAATAGATCAGAGGAGCCAGTGAGGAGCAAGGACTTGGGGGAGCCCTGGGCTAGGTTAGGCAACCCAATTCTCCACTCCCTATTCATGACAAATATAACTATCCTTTTCTGAGCATGCCATCTTCCAGGAACTATACCAGAAACTACTTGTATTATCTGTTTCTTCTCACCACATCCATATGCCGTAGATACTACTACTAACCTCGTTTTGTAGGTGAGAAAATAGAGGCTTAGAGGAGTTAGGTAATTTGCCCAGAGCCAAACCATAAGTAATTGGCAGAACTGAGATTCAAACATTGACAGTTGCCTCTCAAACCCTGTCTGTGGATCGTGCTCTATTTGGCTTTCCCAGAATATGTCTGTTAATAAACGTGCCATATTTTATTATGATTACCTGTTTATGTGTTTGCCTCTGTGAGTATACTGCAACTCCTTGAAGACATCGATTGTTTCTTATTTGTCTTTATGTCCCTAGTACCTATCCCAGGCCTTGGCACATAACAGGCACTCAATAAATTGTAGCTAAAAATAATATTTAGATTTATTGAGAGCTTACTGTATGCCTAAAAATGTTGTAAGTACATTGCATAGAGTAACTCATTTAATCCAGAACAACCCTCTTAGGTTAGTACTATTATTAGACCCATTTAATAGAGAAGGCTACGAGGGTCTAATGAGATTAACTACCTTTCCTTGGGTCATGCGGCTGGTAAGTAGAGGAGTTGTGACTGAGTCAAGTGACTCAAAACTTGTGCTCCTTATGTTGTATCATTTTGCCCTACCTTACAGAGTTTTTGGAAGAAATAGATTAGGAAATGAATATGAACATGGCTTTTGCATAGTCAGGCATATATTAAGATAGTTCATGGTAAATATTTTATGGTATCAATGATGTAAAGAACTGTGTCAGTCAGGGTTGTCAGAGAAACAAAACCTCTCTAGCCATTACAAGTAATGGAAATATAACACAGGGAACTGCTGTTTCAGTTAGCTCAGGCTGCTGTAATAAAATATGACAGACTGGTGGCTTGAACAACAGAAATGAATCTTCTCACAGTTCTGGAGGCTGGGAGTCCAAGATCGGGGTCCTGGCAGATTCAGTTCCTGGTGAGAGCTCTCTTCCTAGCTCGCAGACAGCCACCTGCTTGCTTCGTTCTCACATGACAGGGAGAGAGAGTGAGCTCTCTAGTGTCTCATCTTAAAAGTACAGCAATCCTGTCAGATCTGGGCTTCACCCTTTGACCTCATTTAACCTTAATTACTTCCTTAGTCCAAATACAGCCACACTGAAGGTTAGGGCCCAAACATATGAATTTGGGGTACAGGGGGGACACAGTTTAGTTTGTAGCAACTGCTTGCACAGGTAGGTGATGGAAGAAGTAAGAAGTCAAATGCGATGGCAAGGTAAACCAGAGATTAGCAACAGTAGGAAGTTGCTACCACTTGTAGGCCTGGAGGGACAGAGAAAATGTTACCAGATCCCAGGATCTAAGGCCACCTGGTGGAAGATGAAACCATGGCAGGGACACAGAAGAAGGACTGTCTAGCAGGAATAGAAGCCATGAAGGTGACTCAGTGGCTACTGTCAGAACAGAGAAAGGGAGATGTGCCATGGTTTCTTCCTTCTTCCCCTCTCCAATCTTCTGACAGTGCCTTCCACTGGCTGACCTCACCTGGACTCCAGAAAGCAAGGGAGCCTGGGAAAGGCAGTTTCCTCTGATGTGGAGCAAAGCTGAGATAGGCAAGGATTGGACTAAGCAGACCGGGAAGACTGACATAACAATTGGCAGGTGTTGAACTTTTTGATTAAAGGGTATGAAAATTGTGGAAAGTATAACTAAGATTTAAAATTTTCATGTGAAATTCTATGAAGTTTCCTGGATTCTTTCTGCTTTGATGAATATTCAAAGCAATTTAGAGATAGAGAGGACTTTAGAGCAGTTGTTCTTACCTGAGGCCATTTGCCCCTCAAGGGATATTTGACAATGTCTGAAGGGTGGTCACAGCTGGGGTAGAGGGGAAGTGGTACTGGTATCTAGTGGGCGGAAGCCAGGGATGCTGCTAAACATCCTACAGTACATCTCTTTATCTACCATGTCTAGTTTGTCACTCTGCCTTGTTGATACTTCTATTGTATCTTCTTTCCTCCTCTTCCCTTAGCCATGGCCCTGGTTCAGGTCATCATCACTTCTCTCTAAGCTCATTGCAACAATCTCTTGATGAGTTTTTCTACTTTATACTGTCTTCAAATCCATTGCCTGTTGTGCCAGAGGAATGATATTTCTAAAATGCAGATGTTATCATTTTATATTACTCGCTCACAAGTTTGGAATTGACTACAAGGCTCTTAGTAAGAACTAATCCCCCTCTTCCGGCTCAACTCCAGACACTGCTCCAGTAGCACCTCCTGAGCCTTCAACTTTCTTTTCTTCTGTTATCTCTTCATATCTTTTCCATGCTGCTCCCTATGCCACGAATGACCTTGGTAATCATTTGGTTGGATTCCTTCAAGGTCTGGCTCAAAAGTCAGTGAAGCTTTTCTGGATCCATCAGGACTGAATTAATTTTTCCCATTCATCTGCATTTTCCCATAGCACTTTATATTCAAATATCACTTATTCTAATGTATTTTGCCTAGTTTTTTTGTTGCCTCCATTTTATTATAAGCTTCTTGAGTATTCCTGAGCCCCTAAATTGAATTTGTTCCCCAGACCCTGGCAAGGTACCTAGAATATATTAGAGGCTCATTAATAATACCTGGTCCATTTGAAGAAAGTTATCCATTCTTAGTTTATAAAGATTTTTCATAGATTACCAATATTTTTATTTATAGTAAAAATATTTAATACCTATAGTAGTATATGTGTTATATGTCAGGTAATGCTCTAAGGAATTCACATGTATTAACTCATTCAATTCTCACAACAATTCCATTATTAAAATTATTATCCTCATTTTATAGATAAGGAAACTGAGCCACAGGGAGGTTTAGTAAGTTGCCCAAAATTCATGGAACCAGGATTCAAATTCAACTACCCTGACTCCACAGCTTACATTCTTAAAACACAACACTGTAGTATATCTCTTGGAAAAAAGCTGATTTGTTAAAGAAACAGTTTTAGATTCTTTCCAGAGTAGCTAAATAGCTGAGGGTAATACCTGAACATCAGAGTATGTTGACATATTGCCATAAACCCAAATTGAGTGGTCTCCTTTCCTTCAGCCTTATGCTTTATGCAAACCCCCATCATAATATGTATCACTCTGTATTTCAAGCCTTTGTTTTCATGCCTGCTGCTTTTGTCTTTTTGGGAACAATTGAGGCAAGAAATGTGTCTTTTTTAACTTTATGTACTACCCACACATAGTATGGTAACTTCTGACAGATGCTTATCCAACCAATGTTTATTAAATGAAAGAATAAGAAATAGTGCTTGCATTTTTAAAGACATTAAAATTGCCATATCCATAAATGAAAGTTGACAGGTCCTATGACTTACAACCAATTAACTTGACTCCAAAAGATACCTGAAGATGAAAATATCCTGTCCTTTTTCCTGAGAAGAGTTTGTTTAGTACCACTTTGATCTCCTCTTTCTATTACACTAGGTGGTGGTTAAGAGCTATAGAATCTGGAATCAGATTTGTTCAAGTTCCAATCATGGCTTCACTATCTAGTCATTGAGTGATCTTGGACCTATTACTTACTTTCTCTGTACCTCATCTGAAAACCAAGGATGAAAAGAAATCTCTATAGGGCTGTTGTGAGATTAAATGAGGCAATCAATGCATGCAAAATATTTAGAACATATACTACAATTAGTACATAATAAATGTTAGTAGCTGTAATATCACCATCATTATAAGAATAAGTAGACCTAGCATTAGCATTTCAATACTCACTTATCGAGTTTTGGTTTTGATTATGCAGCTTCTTTATACTTCAAAGAAAGTTTGGGGCCATCAAGGAATTCATCTTCAAAGATCTGAATTTTTGAAATGGATTTTGACACCAGCTCCTCCACAGAATGATAAATCTGCTCAGACTCTCTTTCCAAGACTGCTATCCAGCGATCATGTTAAGTTATGGAACAAAAAGACAGAGAAGGAATAATGAGCCAGGAAGTGAGCCGCATGGAATGACAGACAGTAAATGAAAAGGGATGTAATCCAGGAATCACCGTGATGTTAAACAGCACACATCAAGTGGAGAGAAAGCTCAGTCAGCTTTGCCAGTAAGGTGAGACCCGAATAAGTCATGTCTATTTAATACAATCTGAGCATCAGTTGCGGCAAAGCCAAGAGCAATAACTAAACGAGGCAAACATGACATTGCACCTGGCTCACGATATCTCCAAGAGTAATTTGTGACATTATTTCAAGTGATTCCAACAAAACATGTTGTTCTCTGCAGAAATTGTGATTTTGGAAAACAGGTTAAGGGTCATGGCAAAATTTGAAATGGAAATGGTCAGGAATGTTATAGACATGCAAGAAATCATTAATAAGTTCATAACTGGAAGCCATCATAACTGGCAATCGGGCCTCTTTTTTCTAATAACCAAAAAAAAAAAATCTTAACCTTGAGACAGTTAAGTCAAGAAAACTAAGCCCAATAAGTACTCAGAAATAAAATGAATATCAAATGTGTATAATGAGCATTAGGATGCGGTGAATCCTTGTTGACCTGGGAAAAGCAAAGTCTCATGGGTCTGGCAGCTGGAGCTGTCAGGCTGTGGGCCTGGCTTTGTGCGATGCTGGCTAAACCCCCAATACCTTTTTTATCCTCATTAATTATCCCTCAGTGGTTTAAAATTCTGGACTTTGGAAAGTACTTTCCAAAGATCTGAAAATCCTTAGATAGAGCAAATTTCTGATGGAAGAACCAACTTTCCTGGGAAGAATCCAGCCATAAAAAGTCTAAAAATATCTTGGAAACAGCATATATTTGAAACATATAAAGCAGAAATTCTATTTCCCTACTGCTCAGATTACTCTTATATGTAATTATCCTATATCTTTATGGTTGGTAGTAATGTGTGTCCTGGTTAGAGAACTGAGAAACTTGTATTTTTTAGTTCAAGGAAGAGGAAAAAGAAGGAACAATGTTGGGATTATGAGACTACTAAGTCTCCAAAGAAAAATAACTGTTCAAATAAGCTTTTCTGAGATGGCTGGATTTAAACTGCAGTGTTGGATTACCTGTTGTGAAAAAAATGTTGGTAAGACCATTTAAATTCTTTGGGTAATTTACCCAGTCATCCTAGGAAAAGGAAAGACCACATTGTGTAGAGGAGGAAATTGGGGCAGGCACCAATATCTATTTAGAAGATGCCAGCTATTTGCCAGGTTCAAGGCTAGGCACTTTACATACTTTATTCCAAGTTGATATCTCAATACCAATGCCTGGTTCCTATCCCTAGAGATTTTGAATTAATTGATGATTATATGTGCTGTGCAGTTGAGAACCATGTGCTTAGAGGAGTCCAGTGAGAACCAGTTTCTGCTCCATAGTACCTATTTTTGGTGTGTTGAACTTCATAAATTTTCTCAAACATGTTCCCTCAGAGCACCTGCATGCCACCTACAATAACGGGATCATCTTGAAACACACCCAAAAATTCTTAAATATTTTCTACTTTTGAGCCTATGGACAAACTTCATAAATTCAATATTAGGCCTTCCATAGATTCCATCTCATCCTTATTTCAGAGTGAATTTGGGGCAGCTGATCAAGTTCTGCCTTCGTAAAGACTGGCTCTGAGAATTCATAGCTATTATCTCCCCAGTGTTCTGGAGCATGGAAGGGACTCAAGAGTCTTGCATTGAAAGCAGCAAACATTATTCTTTCTTCTACTGTCTAATGTGGAATGACTGTCTTTTAGACTTGAGTCTCTGCCTCAGGTGTGCCTGTGGAGTAAAATGCAACAGCCTGTGTTATAAACCCTCCAGCATTTGGCTTAGGGTGGGCTAATGGCACACATTTTTCCTGAGATTAGAACTGCACCTCTTCAACCCACCCCAGGTCTCCCACCCCCATGCCTTTGCTGTGGCCTACATGGTCCAAAGACTTGCATGAATCCACCCATGTGCACAGTTCTGCCTCTATGAAACAGCCACTAGCCTGTGGACAAAATTGCCAAAAGTAGGAATCACCTGCCAAGGTCAGGTTGCAGCAGTTAAATTCCAATCACACCAAGCAGTTAAATTCCAATCACACCATGGTAAACCCCCTCTTGGCACAGTGTAAGCCAGGCTTTATGATCTGCCAAAGGGTCATTCCCTCCCCACACATTCAAGTCGATTGTCCATGAATCCAAGCCCTGCAAGAATACTCAACGTGTTATTTGGGTTTATAAATTCTACTCTCAGTTTTATTTCTGTGTCAAAGCACATACACCAAAAGTTGGGCTTGAGATAACACTTCACAAACTATAAAATTCGGCCATGAAGTGAGCTATCTGAGACACTTGCTGGCTTCCAAAGGGGAAAAGGAGGAATTAAGCCCAGTTTATTCATCTCCAATTTACCATCAGATGAATCCCTCTACCTCCCCTGGGGAGGGGAGGCCCCTAGGACAGTTTGGTGTTGAAGAGGGGCTGAGAAGGGCATGAAGAGAGCCTTCCAGAGTTAAACTAACAGAGCTCCCTGAATATGGAAGAAATATCAGATATGGGGAAGAAGAGCTCCCTAACAATGCCCATTTGAAAGAATATTAATTTTTAATTTTTATTTTTTTAGGCTTAGATTCTTTATTTCCAGTTTTATTAAAGATATAATTGACATACAGCACTGTATAAGTTGAAAGAATATTTATTTTAAATTTGCATTATTTGATAGGGGGACCTTCAAGATGGCGGAAGAGTAAGACCTGGATATCACCTTCCTCTGCACAAATACATCAGAAATACGTCTACATGTGGAACAACTCCTACAGAACACCTACTGAATGCTGGCAGAAGACCTCAGACCTCCCAAAAGGTAAGACACTCCCCACGTACCTGGGTAGGGCAAAAGAAAAAACAAAAAACAGAGACAAAATGATAGGGACGGGACCTGCACCAGTGGGAGGGATCCGTGAAGAAGGCAAGGGTCCCACACACTAGGAAGCCCCTTCACGGGCGGAGACTGCGGGTGGTGGAGGGGGAAAGCTTCGGAGCCGTGGAGGAGAGCACAGCAACGGGGGTGTGGAGGGCAAGCAGGGAGATTCCCGCACAGAGGATCGGTGCCGACCAGCACTCACCAGCCCCAGAGGCTTGTCTGCTCACCCGCCGGGGTGGGCCGGGGCTGGGAGCTGAGGCTCGGGCCTCGGAGGTCGGATACCAGGGAGAGGACTGGGGTTGGTGGCGTGAACACAGCCTGAAGGGGTTAGTGCACCACGGCTGGCCGGGAGGGAGTCCGGGAAAATGTCTGGAGCTGCCGAAGAGGCAAGAGACTTTTTCTTACCTCTTTGTTTCCTGGTGTGCGAGGAGAGGGGATTAAAAGCGCCGCTTAAAGGAGCTCCAGAGATGGGAGTGAGCCGCGGCTATCAGCGCAGACCCCAGAGGCAGGCATGAGATGCTAAGGCTGCTGCTTCCGCCACCAAGAAGCCTGTGTGCGAGCACAGGTCACTATCCACACCTCCTCTCCCGGGAGCCTGTGCAGCCCGCCACTGCCAGGGCCCCGTAATCCAGGGACAACTTCCCTGGGAGAACACGCGGCACGCCTCAGGCTGTTGCAATGTCACGTGGGCCTCTGCCACCGCAGGCTCGCTCCGCATTCCAGTTATGACTATCATACCCTCCCCCCACAGCACCACGCCTGAGCAAGCAAGAGCACCCTAATCAGCCGTAGCTTTAACCCCATCCTGTCTGGGCGGGAACAGATGCCTGAAGGTGACCTATACTCAGAGGTGAGGCCAAAACCAAAGCTGAACCCCAGGAACTGTGCGAACAAAGAAAAGAAAGGGAAATTTCTCTGTGCAGCCACAGGAGCAGCGGATTAAATCCCCACAATCAACTTGATGTACCTGCATCTGTGAAATACCTGAATAGACAACGAGTCATTCCAAATTGAGGAGGTGGACTTTGGGAGGAACTGTAGACTTGGGGTTTGCTGTCTGTGACTGATTAGTTTCTGAATTTTTTTGTTTTAAGTCTTTACTGAATTTGTTACAATATTGCTTCTGTTTTATGTTTTGTTCTTTTGGCCATGAGGCATGTGGGATCTTAGCTCCCTTACCAGGGATATAACCCACACCCCCTGCATTGGAAGGCGAACTCTCAACCACTGGACCGCCAGGGAAGTCCCTCTGATTTTTATGCTTATCTTAGTTTAGGTTTTAGTGCTTGTTATCATTGGTGGATTTGTTCATTGGTTTGGTTACTCTCTTCTTTATTATTATTATTATTTTAAATTTTTTTTAAATTTTATTTATATATTAAAAATTTTTTTTTATCTTTCTTTCTCTTTATTTCTTTCTCCCTTTTCTTCTGAGCCATGTGGCTGACAGGGTCTTGGTGCTCTGGCTTGGTGTTAGGCCTGAGCCTCTGACGTGGGAGAGCTGAGTTCAAGACATTGGACCACCAGAGACCTCCCAGGCCCTCATAATATCAGTCAGCAAGAGCTCTCCCAGAGGTCTCCATCTCAGCACTAAGACCCAGCTCCACCCAAAGGCCAGCAAGCTCCAGTGCTGGATGCCTCATGCCAAACACAACCCCACTTATTAGCAGCGAGGCTGCCTAAAATCATACTAAGTTTACAGACACCCCAAAACACACCATCAGACATGGCCCTGCCCACCAGAAAGACAAGATCCAGCCCCACCTACCAGAACACAAGCACCAGTCCCCTCCACCAGGAAGCCTACACAAGCCACTGAACCAACCTCACCCACTGGGGGAAGACACCAAAAACAATGGGAACTACAAATGTGCAGCCTGCAAAAAGGAGACCCCAAACCCAGTAACTAAAACAAAATGAGAAGACAGAGAAATATGCAGCAGATGAAGGAGCAAGGTAAAAACCCCTCACACCAAACAAATGAAGAGGAAATAGGCAGTCTACCTAAAAAAGAATTCAGAGTAACGATAGTAAAGGATCCAAAATCTTGGAAATAGAATGGAGAAAATACAAGAAACATTTAACAAAGACCTAGAAGAACTAAAGAGCAAACAAACAATGATGAACAACACAACCAATGAAATTAAAAGTTCTCTAGAAGGAATCAATAGCAGAATAACTGGGGCAGAAGAGCAGATAAGTGACCTGGAAGATAAAATAGTGGAAATAACTACTGCAGAGAAGAATAAAGAAAAAAGAATGACGAGAATTGAGGACAGTCTCAGAGACCTCTGGGGTAACATTAAACACACCAACATTTGAATTATAGGGGTCCCAGAAGAGGAAGAGAAAAAGAAAGGGTCTGAGAAAATATTTGAGATTATAGTTGAAAACTTCCCTAATATGGGAAAGGAAATAATCAGATCCAGGAAGTGCAGAGAGTCCTATACAGGGTAAATCCAAGGAGAAACATGCCAAGACGCATATTAATCAAACTATCAAAAATTAAATACAAAGAAAAAAATATTAAAAGCAGCAAGGGAAAAGCAACAAATAACATACAAGGGAATCCCCATCAGGTTAACATCTGATCTTTCAGCAGAAACTCTGCAAGCCAGAAGGGAGTGGCAAGACATATTTAAAGTGAGGAAAGGGAAAAAACCTACAACCAAGATTACTCTACCCAGCAAGGATCTCATTCAGATTTGACAGAGAAATTAAAACCTTTACAGACAAGCAAAAGCCAAGAGAATTCAGCACCACCAAACCAGCTTTACAACAAATGCTAAAGGAACTTCTCTAGGCAGGACACACAAGAGAAGGAAAGACCTACAATAATAAGTCCAAAACCATTAAGAAAACGATAATAGGAACCTACATATTGCTAATTACCTTAAATGTAAATGGATTAAATGCTCCAACCAAAAGACATAAACTGGCTGAATGGATACAAAAACAAGACCCATATATATGCTGTCTACAAGAGACCCACTTCAGACCTAGGGACACATACAGACTGAAAGTGAGGGGATGGAAAAAGATATTCTATGCAAATGAAAATCAAAAGAAAGCTGGAGTAGCAATTCTCATATCAGACAAAATAGACTTTAAAATAAAGACTATTGCAAGAGAAAAGAAGGACACTACATAATGATCAAGGGATCAATCCAAGAAGAAGATATAACAATTGTAAATATTTATGCACCTAACATAGGAGCACCTTAATACATAAGGCAAATGCTACCAGCCATAAAAGGGGAAATTGAGGGACTTCCCTGGTCGTGCAGTGCTTAAGAATCCACCTGCCAATGCAGGGGACGTGGGTTCGATCCCTGCTCTGGGAAGATCCCACATGCCGCGGAGGAGCTAAGCCGGTGTGCCACAACTACTGAGCCTGTGCTCTAGAGCCCTTGTGCCACAACTACTGAAGCCCGCATGCCTAGAGCACACGCTCTGCAACAAGAGAAGCCACTGCAATGAGAAGCCCGTGCACTGCAACGAAGAGTAGCCCCTGCTCGCTGCAACTAGAGAAAGCCTGCATGCTGCAATGAAGACCCAATGCAGCCAAAAAAAAAAGAATTTTAATTAATTAATTATTTTAAGAAAGGGGAAATCAACAGTAACACAATAATAGTAGGGAAATTTAACACCTCACTTTCACAAATGAACAGATCATACAAAATGAAAATAAATAAGGAAACACAAGCTTTAAATGACACATTAAACAAGATGGACTTAATTGATATTTAAGGACATTCCATCCAAAAACAACAGAATAAACTTTCTTCTCAAGTGCTCATAGAACATTCTCCAGGATAGACCATATCTTGGGTCACAAATCAAGCCTTGGTAAATTTAAGAAAATTGAAATAGTATCAAGTATCATTTCCGACCACAACACTTTGAGATTACATATCAATTACAGAAAAAAATCTGTAAAAATACAAACACATGGAGGCTAAACAATACACTACTAAATAACCAAGAGATCACTGAAGAAATCAAAGAGGAAATCAAAACCTACCTAGAAAAAAATGACAGTGAAAACACGATGATCCAAAATCTATGGGATGGGGCTTCCCTGGTGGCGCAGTGG
This sequence comes from Mesoplodon bidens, assembly GCF_964165515.1. Lineage (NCBI taxonomy): Eukaryota > Metazoa > Chordata > Mammalia > Artiodactyla > Ziphiidae > Mesoplodon > Mesoplodon bidens. The sequence goes on from NC_138167.1 coordinate 29,515,845, forward strand.
TTGAGAGTCCACCTGCCAATGCAGGGGACACAGGTTCATGCCCCGGTCTGGGAGGGTCCCACATGTCGCGGAGCGGCTGGGTGTGTGAGCCATGGCCGCTAAGCCTGTGCGTCCAGAGCCTGTGCTCCACAACGGGAGAGGCCACAATGGTGAGAGGCCTGCATACCCCCCCAAAAAAAACAACTATGGGATGCAGCAAAAGCAGTTTGAAAAGGGAAGTTTATAGCAATACAATCCTACCTCAAGAAACAAGAAACATCTCAAACAACCTAACCATACACCTAAAGCAATTAGAGACAGAAGAACAAAGAAAACCCAAAGTTAGCAGAAGGAAAGATATCATAAAGATCAGATCAGAAATAAATGAAAAAGAACTGAAGGAAACAATAGCAAAGATCAGTACAACTAAAAGCTGGTTCTTTGAGAAGATAAACAAAATTGATAAACCACTAGCCAGACTCATCAAGAAAAAAAGCGAGAAGACTCAAATCAATAGAATTAGAAATGAAAAAGGAAAAGTAACAACTGACACTGCAGAAATACAAAGGATCATGAGAGATTACTACAAGGAACTCTATGCCAGTAAAATGGACAACCTGGAAGAAATGGACAAATTCTTAGGAAAGTACAGCCTTCCTAGACTCAACCAGGAAGAAATAGAAAACATAAACAGACCAATCACAAGCACTGAAATTGAAACTGTGATTAAAAATCTTCCAACAAACAAAAGTCCAGGACAAGAGGGCTTCACAGGCGAATTCTATCAAACATTTAGAGACGAGTTAACCCCTATCCTTCTCAAACTCTTCCAAAATATAGCAGAGGGAGTAACACTCCCAAACACATTTTACGAGGCCACCATCACCCTGATAAAAACCAGACAAAGATGTCACAAAAAAACTATAGGTCAATATCACTTATGAACATAGATGCAGAAATCCTCAACAACATACTCGCAAACAGAATCCAACAGCACATTAAAAGGATCATACACCATTGTCAACTGGGGTTTATCCCAGGAATATAAGGATTCTTCAATATACACAAATCAATCAATGGATACACCATATTAGCAAATTGAAGGAGAAAAACCATATGATCATCTCAATAGATGCAGAAAAACTTTTGACAGAATTCAACAGCCATTTATGATAAGAACTCTCCAGAAAGTAGGCATAGAGGGAGACTACCTCAACATAATAAAGGCTATATATGACAAACCCACAGCCAACATCATTCTCAATGGTGAAAAGCTGAAACCATTTCCTCTAAGATCAGGAAAGAGACAAGGTTGCCCACTCTCACCACTCTTATTCAACATAGTTTTGGAAGTTTTAGCCATGGCAAGCAGAGAAGAAAAAGAAATAAAAGTAATCCAAATCAGAAAAGAAGAAGTAAAACTGTCACTGTTTGCAGGTGCATGATATTATACATAGAGAATCCTAAAGATGCTACCAGAAAACTACTAGAGCTAATCAACGAATTTGGAAAAGTAGCAGGATACAAAATTAATGCACAGAAATCTCTTGCATTCCTACACAGTGATGATGAAAAATCTGAAAGAGAAATTAAGGAAACACTCCCATTTACCACTGCAACAAAAAGAATAAAACACCTAGGAATAAACCTACCTAAGGAGACAAAAGACCTGCATGCAGAAAATTGTAAGACACTGATGAAAGAAATTAAAGATGATACAAACAGATGGAGAGATATACCATGTTCTTGGATTGGAAGAATCAACATTGGGAAAATGACTGTACTACCCAAAGCAATCTACAGATTCAGGCTATCCCTATCAAACAACCAATGGCATTTTTTTTTTTTTTTTTTTTTTTGTGGTACGCAGGCCTCTCACTGTTGTGGCCTCTCCCGTTGCGAAGCACAGGCTCTGGATGCGCAGGCTCAGCGGCCATGGCTCACGGGCCTAGCCGCTCCACGGCATGTGGGATCTTCCCGGACCAGGGCACGAACCCGTGTCCCCTGCATCAGCAGGCGGACTCTCAACCACTGCGCCACCAGAGAAGCCCACCAATGGCATTTTTTACAGAACTAGAACAAAAAATTTAACAATTTGTCTGGAAACACAAAAGACCCTGAATAGCCAAAGCAATCTTGAGGAAGAAAAATGGAGCAGGAGGAATCAGGCTCCTGGACTTCAGACGATACTACAGAGCTACAGTAATCAAGACAGTATGGTACTGTCACAAAAACAGGAAAATAGATCAGTGGAACAGGATAAAAAGCCCAGAAATAAACCCACACACATGTGGTCACCTTATCTTTGATAAAGAGGCAAGAATATACAATGGAGAAAAGACAGCCTCTTCAACTCTTGTTCTTTGACTAGAAGACTCAATATCATAATTATGTCAATTATCTCATTTATATACACATTTAATGTAACCTGAATATGAATATCAAAAAGCATTTTCTTCTGGAGCTAGATAGTCTAAAATATATGCAAAAATAGCTATGCAGGAAAATGAAGAGTAATAATTAAAGCACTTGATATTATGATATAAATAGAATAGGAATTCCATAAATAAACCAGAGTGCATCTGGCTATTTAGTTTATGGTAAAGGTGGCATCTCAAATCACTATGGGGAAATATGAGTTTTAGTAAATTATGTTGGAGCAACTGGACAGCATTTGATAAAAGATAAAACTGTATCCTGGGCTTCCCTGGTGGCGCAGTGGTTGAGAGTCCACCTGCCAATGCAGGCGACACGGGTTCGTGCCCTGGTTCGGGAAGATCCCACATGCCGCGGAGTGGCTGGACCCGTGAGCCATGGCCGCTGAGCCTGCGTGTCCGGAGCCTGTGTTCTGCAATGGGAGAGGCCACAACGGTAAGAGGCCCGCGTACTGCAAAAGAAGAAGAAAAAAAAAATCCTGGAACAGTAAAGTATTTTTTCCTCTTCCTTTAAAATATGTAAAATGTATACTTTCTAAAAATAAAGTTATATAATTATCAAAGTACAAAAACAATAGCTAGAAAACATAATTTTAAATGAGAGTCTTTTTTTGGATATTATATTCTTTTTTAAAAAATTAATTAATTTTTGTTTGTGTTGGGTCTTTGTTGCTGCACGCAGGCTTTCTCTAGTTGCGGCGAGCGGAGGCTACTCTTCGCTGCGGTGAGCAGGCTTCTCACTGCGGTGGCTTCTCTTGTTGCAGAGCACAGGCTCTAGGCGCACAGGCTTCAGTAGTTGTGGCTTGTGGGCTCTAGAGCGCAGGCTCAGTAGTTGTGGTGCACGGGCTTAGTTGCTCCGCAGCATGTGGGATCTTCCCGCACCAGGGCTTGAACCCGTATCCCCTGCCTTGGCAGGCGGATTCTTAACCACTGCACCACCAGGGAAGTCCTGGATATTATATTCTTGCTGAATTGCATGGAGAGAGTTTTTCTGCTACCTCAACGAGCAATTATCTTTCAAGCATAGTCATTTTATGGCTGTTTAGAATTATTTATAAAGCTAAGTTACAGGTCAAGTAAAAATTTCCACAAACTGCTCTATCATGGTTCATTTATTACCATCCTCTAGGAACTTGACCCTTTGAGAGGGGATAAAGAGCTCAGGAAATAAGAATAATTCCATTTATTCCCTTAGTAATCTTATCAATGGGTGGCGTCAGATGAAAAGAAAAGCTAATATTTTTAAGAATTGAAACATTATGCTCTGACTCACAACGGAAATCTAGGACTATAGGGATCATCTTGGACATAACTGTGAAGTCAGAAATATCATTCTTTTGTACTGTTCTACATTCTCTTTCAGAAAGCTTTCTCCAATGCCCTTTTTTCCATTGCTCCTCCTACCCTTAGAGCCTTTTTTCCATTGCTCCTCCTACACTTAGAGCCTATGACTGATGTTTCAGCCTCATGTGCATTTTTTGCTTTTAATTGCCTGCTATTCTTTATCTTTTAAGGTGTTAGAAAATAAAGCTGAGGGCTCTACAAAATGAAATGAATACTTGACTGAGACCCGAACAAATGAATGTCTCGTATATTTGGCACCATGCTTAAAAGGAGGTATTTTGGGGCTGGAGGACATGCCCACATTGCTTAAGTAACATACTGGCTTTCTACTTACTTATTCATAAGTTAAATCATAAGTTAATGACTAATAAACATAGTAGATAAATGTAAGTAAATGTATCCTCACTGGGCAGCCAACTAAAATTAGTTTGCCTAGATATCTTATTTAATTATCATTCTAAAGTGTAATTAGGATAAAAATAGAATCAAGCTAGGCTGGAGGCTTACTCTTCTTATAATCACAATAATACATGTCTTAAACATTTTTTAAAAAATAATTAAAGTTTAAAGTGCTTTTAAGGATATAATGGAGTAAATATTTAATTCCATTTTGCAAAGGTTAGAAAGATGATGCTGTCCGTGACATCATTTAAGGAACATATAATCTGAACAATATTTGGCAAAGAGAAGATGTTAGGTTATGAGCATATAAAGCCTCAGCTGGGAAGAGTCATCACTTAGATTCTTTTTATCCTCCTATTACTGAGAGAATGCCTCGGCTGGGAAGCGGTCAGTCATGCACAATCAAGATGAGAAATGTGTGCTGTGCTCGGAAGGTGAGTTCTATCTAGTAGCTGAGGAAGTCATATGCAGTCTCCTCTGAACACTGGAAGCTCACTAAGTGCACTGGTGCTGGAGTAATTTATCCAAACGTGGCCCAGAGGAATGATGACTATAAAACAGCAGGCATACCACTCAGTTGGTCTAAGACAAAACCAGTAATAAAAGCAGGTGTCCAATAGTTTCTATTGTTTTGTTCCCCAAACTGATGGTTTGTTCTATCCTTGGACTTGATTTCATTTTAATGATATTCTCCAAGGAGACAGTCAAAATAATCTTTTAAAAATATAACTCAGATCATGTCACTCCTCTGCTTAACCCTCTCCCTTCCCACTCCATGGCTTTTCATTGTACCTAGAATAAAATCCAGAGTCCTTCAAGGTTCTGCAAGACCCAGCTCCTGCACTCTGTCCAACATCAGTTGTGACCTTTGATGACCATCCTCCAGCCATTCTGAACATTTTTTTTCTGAATCTCCAGTGTTTAGAGTAGTCCCAGGACATAATTGGTAGTCAATACATACTTGTTGAATAATTGAATGAATGAATGAATATCAGAGTAACTGTTACCAAAATCAGCTACGCATTTGAATTGCCAAGAAAACCGTAAAAACTAAAGACTCTGAAACCCACCTCTAGAGTTTGTGGTTTAATTTCTGCTGTGGATTGAGACATTAGTATTTTTTAAAGAGTTTCTTGGGTGATACTGATATACAGGTAGAGACAAGAAACAGTGATCTGGAGGAGAGGATAATTGTTAGTAAATTACTAACATGGCTTGTTCAGAACCTAAAACTCTTGCCACCTCTCACTGTCATATAACCCTATGTATTCTCAAAAAATAAATACTTCCCTATTTATTGTTACAAGAGTCTGCTAGATCTCAAGTTACCAGTAGACACTGGCTGTTATGATACAATAAACCTTGGTTGAATTTTGTTTGCTCTGTGCTAGAATCCCTAGGTTATGTTCCTGGAAATTTCTGACATGGAAAAGGAAGGGCCATTTGAATCTGTTTCATACACTACAGCTTTGCTGATTAAAAATATCTGGGTCTCAGCCAAAGGTGTCGTCATGTTGGCTACATGAATATTGCAAACAAACCCCAGCACCCAGGCAGATCTGAAGTTCAAAGCTTATTTAGACTGGGAACACTTATTAAAGGAAATGTCATTTGCATTCAGAATAATGGCTTGTAAGTCTTCCAGCATTATTTTTCACCTAATCGGATTTGTCTTCTACAGAACAAACTCAAAGGAGGAAATCTGGAAATTTTGGCCTGGTATATACACAGAGACCAGATGGCCGACAGGTACCGAGCTGGTTTTTGTAGTGGGGTACACTGAATGAAAAAGACAAGTCTCTTTAAGACGACAATAAATTTCCCCAATGGCCTGTGTGAAATCTTTAAAATTTGAAGATAAAAGTTTGGGGTTACATTGTCCTTAATATGAAAGGGGGATAAATGGAGCCAGGTGGGCTGCTGTTTCAGGCCTGAGCAGAACTGTCTTCTGAAACTGTGAACATCATAAAAGAAACTGGATGGAGTTTGGAAGCAGTAAATTACTGTAGAGTATATGTTGGAAGCACATACACATACACATGCTATCTACTTGCAAGGATCCTTTTGAAGGTGAGATGCTGAGGTCTCAATTAGAGAGGATCAACCCTCAAAATATTCTTTTAACTATTGCAAATGGAGAAATAGTTTCTTTTCTAGACAGGAAGACACTAAAATAATATGAATTTTCCCCCCTTGTTCCCTTCTCACACTCAAATCCTAGTTCCACTACAGGTCCCCAATTCATGAGCCTCAATTTCCAAATCCAAAAAATTACTGAAAGTGAGTTTTTGTTTTCATAATTCATTTGAGGACAAAACTTGTCCTGAATTGACTTGAGGCTATTAATAATCTTTACTTATTCTACTGATTGTGAATATTCATGTTTCACTGGAGTCATGATCCTATGACTGATTGGGTGTTTCCTCGGACTTCCCTGGGGATGCTGCATGGTACTTGGTATATGATCCTTATTACCTTTACAAAATCTGAAAAATATGAATACCAAAGTATATCTGGCTTACGTTAGGAATATGCCCAAACTTGTGAATTTACAAGAATGAAAATGCTCTCTAGGGTTGGTGGATTGGAGATGCCACACCTAGTACTTTTATTTTTCCCAGGCCAAAATGTGGCAGTAGCTATGGGTGTTTACAGGGAAACACACCTCTGAGGTAGTCTGAACAGAGTAGGAAGACCTTTTCACATGTTAAGTGGTTCTTAATTCAGAAAATAGAAGGCAACCTCTAATAATGTATCCTGAAGGTTCTTTTTAGCACTCCAGAGCTGGTAAAAGTAGAGGCTAATATGAAGTTTTTACCGTTAAAAAAAATTATTATTCTTTTGGCAGCCTTCAAACCAAACCCTGAGTGATGATTGTGATAAGATTTATGTAAACATCACAGAGATAAAAGGATCGGTCAATTGAACTGGGATTGAGCTGGGCTTGGTAATTATTCTGGACTGATATGTAACAGATTTATTTGGACTAGATTTATAAGTTCCTTTCCTATGACGTGGTCAAAGTTGAAAATAAAATGAGTTGATTGCTTTGATTTTGCCTATTTGGAGTCAGTTGGGCAATTTTATATGCCTGAAAACAATTAATAAGAATTTCACTTAATTCAGAGACCTTAATATGAAGAAAACGCACACTCACACACACACTCAATTACATAAATGGAATTTTTGAACGTACTGAGTTCAGTTGTAACATCTGAGACAAGAACAAACACAGTGACATTTTTTACTCTGGCTTATTTGTTGGTTAGATTATTGACAGTTGGTGGTTGAACATTGTGGATGATAGATCCCCAAAAAATCTAAGCAGGAAACTGCAATTTATAATAAGAAGATTATTGGGCTCAGGATCTCCTCAGGGTGTGTTCGTTGTTAAGACGTTCACCACAAAGATTGTTTGTTTTTTTTTTAATGTAATATGTTGAAAACTACAGTGCACTTACAGAGGTTATAGATTTCTTTCCCTATGCCCCAACTGTAATCTGGCAAAGCCTGGTCTTGAATTATCACTCCTTTGGAAGAATATAGACATCCTAAAAACTTTTGAACTGGGAAGATTTTTGGAGATCACCTACCAATCTCTACGTTTTACAGGTGAGGAAATGAAGAGTGTTTATCATTTTCCCTGTTATATACTGAGATGATGAAACCCCAGGAAATGAAGCGAATTTTATTGTAACTATATGTTCTTCTAGTCTACTTGAAACCCAGTTTAGAAAACTCTCTGTTTTTGAGCATGATGAAGGAGGAAGACTTTAGTTAACTAAATATCTTTATTATGGGAAAGTTTCCCATATCCCACAGTATGCCTAGAATCTGTTAATCATTAAAAGTACACAGTTTATAATTTCATCTTTTTAGAGAATGCAGAAGGCCCTGTAGGACTACATTTGGTGAATTTTGCCAAGTCCTCTGACTTACATAATCTCTTTTAAGTTTCCTCAAAACTTTAGAAGTGGATAAGATAGATATTGTTATTTTTATTATTATTACCTATGTTTTGCAGATGAGGAAACTGTGTTTCAGTAAAGGGATTGACTTAACTAAATAGTTTGCTGAGAGTTAAGATTTGAACCCGATTTTTGTATTTCTAAATCATGTGACCTTTTCACTTTACCATTCTTTCGAGTGACAAATGAGCTAGGTAAGTGAACACTCTAGTTTTATCAATAGATCAATTGGATGTTGACTTCTTCTCTCAAATTTATATGCATATAATAAAGATTAGTAAGCTTATCACCCACTCCCTAGCCTGTCTCAGCCTTTGTTCACAACGATGATCAACTATTTGGCAACAAGAAGCCAAAAACCTGAGAATCTCCCTGAGGTTTCTCAACCTCAATTTGCCAGTGTTAGAGCTGAGTCTAAATTTATTTTTTCAACATGAATGATTTTTACTTTTTATCCTGTTTCCTGGCATTTATTTTTTATTCTTTTTTTGTATTATACACACACATTTAATTTTGGAATAATTTTAGAATTACCTAAAAGTTGTAGACAGTAGAGAGAATCCCCCTATACCCTTTACCCAGCTTCCTCTAATGTTAACATCTTATGTAACCATGGTACATTCATCAAAACGAAAAAACTAACAATGGTATTAAACTATTAACTAAACTATAGATTTTATTCAGATTTCACCAGTTTTTCCACTAATGTCCTTTTTTCTATTCTAGAATCAATCCAGTATATCAAATTGCATTTACTACTCATATCTCCTTAGTGTCTTCTAATCTGTGTCAGTTTCTCAGTCTTTCCTTGCTTTTTATGACCTTGATGCATTTAAAGAATATTCTGTAAAATGCCCCTCAATTTGGGGCTGATCGAGGTTTTTCTCATGATTAGACTGGGGTAGTGTATTTTAGGGAAGAATGTCCGAGGTGAAGTGCCCTTCTCACATCAAGGGGTACATGATGGCAACATGACTCATCACTGGTGATGTTGACCTTGATCACCTAGTGAAAATGGTGTCTGCCAGGTTTCTCCACTGTGAAGTTTCTATTTTTTTTCCTTTCCATACTCTATTCTTTGAAAACAAGTCACCAAGTTCAGCCAACACTCAAGGGGAGAGAAATTAAGCTCCACATCTGGAAAGAGGAGTATCAAAGAATTTGTGGACATATGTTAAAACCACCACAGTAATTAATATATATTTTGGGGGAGTTACATTGAGGCTATTCAAACATCCTGTTTCTCCTAAAAGTTTCACCCACTAATTTTAGCATTCATCCATGGATCTTGCCTCCAGCAGTTATACTGTGGTGTTCTAATGTTGGTTTCCTATTTCCCTCATTCCTTTTACATTTAGTATTTTGAATTCTTCTATAATACATATTTGTTGTCTTTTATTTATTTAACCAATCATGTATTTATATCAGTATGGACTTATGGATGTCTATTCTATTCTTTGGCAAGTTATCCAATCCCACCATCATTTATTTATTGCTCAAATTGTTCTAGCTTTGGCCATTAGGAGCTACTAGAATGCAGTGTTTACAGCTCTTTTTCTCTTTACCGTTACAGTTTCCTGACAATATTTTGAAGTTGAGTTTTCTCCTTGTCTCATCCTTCCTGGGTCCAGTGACTCATTGTTAAGCATGTTTTATTTCCTGGGAACTTCGTTCTAGGTCTCTCTGGCCTGAATGTGCTTAACTGTGGTATTCACTTCCTGTGCTGATACTCAGCTCTGGAGCCAGACTTCTGTTCATCTCGAATCAAGAGGCATCATCTCTGGTGTGACTGAGGCTGAGAACGGGTTCTGTGGTTCTGCATTGCCACTGCTCCATTGTCCGCGGTTGAGATACTTACAGAAGACAGAAGATAACAGAAACCTAGCCTCACTATCTTTACATTTTAGATACTTTTGATGAAAATAGTTCTAAAATATATCATGGATTTTCCAAAGCAAAATGAACACGATAGATGTTTTTTATATCTCAAGATAGTATCAAGGACATTTTTAAAATTCCATTTCTAGGAAAGAAGGTCCTCAAGAACATTTGATATGCATAATGCTGTTTTTACTTATAACGTGAATGTCCCCTGGATCCCACAAGGTAGTAGATCTTAAATGAGGTCATTCTAACCATTGTGTCCAAGTCCACTGAATCAGTAGTCCCCACTAGTCAGGTGACAGGGTCTCAGCTCTTTCCTTCAAGGGAGGGTTGGCTTTCATAGCATTCACACCCCTCCCAGCTTCTTCATCCTCTGCTCCAGCTGCTCTCACTTTCTCTTGTGATATTGCTGTGGATCTACTCATTGCCTGTACTTCCTACACAGGTCTGTGAATTGAATCATGCATCAAAATCATCATTTATTAAATCATTTATTAGACACCTACTATTCGCCGGGCACTTTTCTATAGACTTGGGCTACACTAAACAAAACAGACAAAAATCCCTGCTCTGCTGGAGTATTCAAGTCAGGGGAGGCAGAAAATAGGTGATATAAATCTCCTTGGGATGCTCTGTCTGCTACTACTGCTCTAAGTACCTTGCCGGTCCATGGGCCTCTGGATCTCAGGCTCTTAACTTTGTGTCTTTGACTAGCATCCACCTTTTAGTGTTCCTAAAGCAGAGTTGCTAGGACTCCTGAATATATATTTATAATCTTTCAGGGATGGAATGAAAGGAATTAGATGCCGCCCTCATGCTCTATCCCAGAAAAATTGCTTCCTATCAACACATCATGTTCTGTTTCTAAACCTCCTTTAAAAATAATGGTGATTTTTCCATGCAAGGGCCCCATGCAACTTGAATTCTGTGACCATCTCTCATTCTGTCTCACATGGCGACATATGTCCAATCTCCAATTATGTTATAGAGCCCTTGTTCTTCCCATGACATACTTTTGCACAACTAAACTCTTGGAAATCTGTTAGATAACAGTGATGGCATCACCTAAATTCATGCAAAGCATAACTGAGCCTGAGCTTTGCCAGGCTGTCAAAGATATGCTTCAAAGAGTGAATGTCATCTTGATACTATACATAGAGAGTCCTAAAGATGCTACCAGAAAACTACTAGAGCTAATCAATGAATTTGGTAAAGTAGCAGGATACAGAATTAATGCACAGAAATCTCTTGCATTCCTACACAGTAATGATGAAAAATCTAAAAGAGAAATCAAGGAAACACTCCCATTTACCATTGCAACAAAAAGAATAAAATACCTAGGAATAAACCTACCTAAGGAGACAAAAGACCTGTATGCAGAAAACTATAAGACACTGATGAAAGAAATTAAAGATGATACATCAGATGGAGAGATATACCATGTTCTTGGATTGGAAGAATCAACATTAGGAAAATGACTATACTACCCAAAGCAATCTACAGATTCAATGCAATCCCTATCAAACTACCAATGGCATTTTTTACAGAACTAGAATAAAAAATTTCACAATTTGTCTGGAAACACAAAAGACCCCAAATAGCCAAAGCAATCTTGAGAAAGAAAAATGGAGCTGGAGGAATCAGGCTCCCGGACTTCAGACTATACTACAAAGCTACAGTAATCAAGACAGTATGGTAACTGGCACAAAAACAGAAATATAGATCAATGGAACAGGATAGAAAGCCCAGAGATAAACCCACGCACATGTGGTCACCTTATCTTTGATAAAGGAGGCAAGAATATGCAATGGAGAAAAGACACCCTCTTCAATAAGTCGTGCTGGGAAAACTGGACAGCTATATGTAAAAGAATGAAATTAGAACACTCCCTAACACCATACACAAAAAGAAACTCAAAATGGATTAAAAACTTAAATGTAAGGCCAGACACTATTAAACTCTTAGAGGAAAACATAGGCAGAACACTCTATGACATAAATCACAGCAAGATCCTTTTTAACCCACCTCCTAGAGAAATGGAAATAAAACCAAAAACAAACAAATGGGACCTAATGAAACTTCAAAGCTTTTGCACAGCAAAGGAAACCATAAACAAGATGAAAAGACAACCCTCAGAATGGGAGAAAATAGTTGCAAATGAAGTAACTAACAAAGGATTAATCTCCAAAATATACAAGCAGCTCATGCAGCTCAATATCAAAAAAACAAACAACCCAATCTAAAAATGGGTAGAAGACTTAAATAGACATTTCTCTAAAGGAGATATACAGGTTGCCAACAAACACATGAAAGGCTGCTCATCATCACTAATCATTAGAGAAATGCAAATCAAAACCACAATGAGGTATCACCTCACACTGGTCAGAACAAACAGCATTGAAAAGTCTACAAACAATAAATGCTGGAGAGGGTGTGGAGAAAAGGGAACCCTCTTGCACTGTTGGTGGGAATGTAAACTGATACAGCCACTATGGAGAACAGTATGGAGGTTCCCTAAAAAACTAAAAATCGAACTACCATATGACCCAGCAATCCCACTACTGGGCATATACCCTGAGAAAACCATAATTCAAAAAGAGTCATGTACCACATTGTTCATTGCAGTTCTATTTACAATAGCCAGGACATGGAATCAACCTAAATGATCATCGACAGATGAATGGATAAAGAAGATGTGGCACATATATACAATGGAATATTACTCAGCTATAAAAAGAAATGAAATTGAGTTATTTGTAGTGAGGTGGGTGGACCTAGAGTCTGTCATAAAGAGTGTAGTAAGTCAGAAAGAGAAAAATAAATACCGTATGCTAACAAATATATATGGAATCTAAAAAATAAAAAGGTTCTAAAGAAACTAGGGGCAGGACAGGAGTAAAGACGCAGACGTAGAGAATGGACATGAGGACACAGGGAAGAGGAAGGGGAAGCTGGGACGAAGTGAGAGAGTGGCATGGACATATATATATACTACAAAATGTAAAATAGATGGCTAGTAGGGCGCAGCCTCATAGCACAGGGAGATCTGCTCGGTGCTTTGTGTCCACCTAGAGGGGTGGGATAGGGAGTGTGGGAGGGAGAAGCAAGAGGGAGGGGATATGGGGATATATGTATATGTATAGCTGATTCACTTTGTTATACAGCAGAAACTAACACACCATTGTAAAGCAATTATACTCCAATAAAGATGTTAAAAAATAAAAGTGAATGTCTTCTATAAATTGCCTGTGTCTAGGAGTTCCTTTTTTCTTTTCTAATTTATTCTGGGTTGGCAAACCGTATTATTGTTAGACTTCCATATAAAGTAAGAGTAAATAGTTGTAGAGAAAGCTTAAGTGGTTCTCTTTTAAGAAATGTGCATGGAATTAGAATCTTAGTTTTGTATTTTTCAGAGACTTGCTTTTTGGTTTCCCTTACCCTTTCTTCCTTCTGGTTCTGATTCTGTTTTTGATAGGTATAGTTTCTGGTAAGTGAAGTATACTCAGTAAGTAATTCATGTGGCATATTTCAAAACATTGGCATCTGGTATCGAGTGAGGGCCAGGATTAGAACTTCAAAAGTTTGGGGGCTTTTGTCTAGGATTTCTGGGGACTCTTGATTCTAGGGTAAATCCTTGAGTCTCTCTGTCTTTATATTTAAACACGACACTACAACGGTCTTCAGATCTTTCAGGTGTGACCGTTTCTACTTTCTTACTTTAACTTCAAAGGCATCTTCCAAATTTACTGAAGGGAACACTTTAGAGTAAAGAAACCAAGTAGCAAATCTGGACTCTCAGGGAGGCCAACTGATTCCAAATCTTCTGTCCTTTACATTACTCTTAACTGGGACATAAATATGTATTCTTATATATATTACTGTAGTATTAGAAAAATAAGCAAATTAAACTGAAAAATTTGACAGGAAGGTATTATTTTATCCAAGATAATGACTTATATCTCCTTGTTACCCACAAAGTATCCTTGGCAGACAGTTGGGATTTTGGAGTCATGTTGGCTCTCCATCCTGTGAGGCATGAGGAAAACGGGTTTAATATGATGGTGTAGAAAAAGTGGCTGAATGAAAATTGAATCCCACTTTAGTCTAGCAAACAGAACCGTATTTATAAACTTTGTAATGTTTGTTTTCATATTTGTATAGTCCTTGACTTTTACATTCCAGATTAAATACAGAGAAGAAAAGAGGCAAGAAAAGAAGAAAGAGAGAGACAGAGAGAGAGAGAATGTGAGGAAAAACTGCTCAAGAAAAATTTTTTTAAAGCTCAATTATGTAGGCTCACGAGGTTTATATCATTTCGACATGCTTTGAGTAAGTATCTAAATTGAAACAGAGCTAGAAATTGTTTGATGTTCATCCATCACTAAATTTAACCTGTTTTTTGCATTATGCATGTTGCCATGTTGCTTTACCAGTACTTTGCGTCCCTGGGGACAGTTTCTCATCTTTAGGATGTCTTCTCCTGTGGTTAGGAAAACAAATGTCGCTCTGTTGTATGAAGAGTTCTGTGGGACTTAAGGCCTGTGAACGTGGCAGGTCAGGGCATGAGTGCATTTGAAAGAGCATCTTACTCTTCTCGTCTGCACTACAAAGACATTTCATTTCATTCCATCACTTCAAATGAGGCGATTTCAAGACTCTGTTTCTCAAAGTATGACAAATTAGTATTGTGTTCAGTATGGTGGCGGATAGAGCATAAACACAGAAATGTATACTTATGGGAAAAACTATAGTCATCAACTGACTCCTATTATTTTGGTTAAGTTTACTAACAAGTAAACCCTTTACATCTTCAGCAGAGACTAAGTTGCTCTGACCATCCTCCAAATACTTCTCGTTCAGGAGGGATCTGAACATGGATTTGAAGACAGTATCCAGGGGGATGTGCTTCCGGTAACCTCCCCAGATCTGACCTCAGGCAGATGTTCCATCCTGTCCTCTGGAATTCTTTGCCCTCTGTAGTTTGCCCTAGGACCTTGACCTTCAGGCAAAGCTTTGAGATCTTTTCCATCTGACTTATTCTCTCTGTGCAGTTGTAATAGTGGAGGGGGGTGGGCATTGTTTTAAATAATTTGATGTTGTTTCATGTGGTTAATTATTATTGTCCTGTTTCTTCTAATGCATTTTCATTAACATTTTATTGTAGCCTGAGGCTAGTTAAAGTCCAGGAGAAACTTTTATAAACCCACACCCCTTCTCTTCCAGCTCTCCATCTGCACTCACTAACTGGTTCACTATGGGTCAGTTGCAGAACCTGCAAGTGATGAAGATTTTAGGACAGCTGACTTTATTTTTAGTGGAATAGGAGCTAAACTTTGATCAATAAAACAGCCCTAAAAGAAAAAAAACACATGAGTTTCTTTTGATTCTCAACTTTTTCAGTGAGGAAATACAACCATAATCATGTTGAAATTCTCTCTCTTTTTTTTTAAACATAGCAGGCCTCAAGGCTTGTGACCTTGAGCCATTGAAATTAGAAAAGCTTTCTCTCTATTCTCTTAGATTTCCAACAGTGGTTGAGTTTATACAATACAAGCAAATTGATAGCTCTGTAAAGAAATGTAGGAAACTTGAAAGAAACAGAGCAGGTGAGCTGGAGCCTGGATCAGGTAGAAAAGGTACTGGAAGATCTTTATTTAAGGCCCAGGAACTCTCTCATCTGGTGGCCCAGCCTCATGTTGGACCCCTTTCCAAACTCCCTACTCCTTTTCTGTCTTTTTCCCATCCTCACTTCTCCTAGCACCCATTTACAGCATTAGAACTTGATGTGATGCTTCCACTATTTATGTAATTGCTTCGACTAGTAAACACCTGACTTTGTTTTCCTGAAACCCCTCCCCTAAAATTCACTTGTCCAAGGGACTCTACTTGTGGTTCCCATCTTGTTTTCTGTCTCTGTTAACCATAATGTCCAGGGTTTTTAATACTAGTAACTTCACCCAGACTTATATTCCTGAATACATGCTTTTTTGATAGTTTAGTTTTCATCTTCTTTAGGACTATCACTCCATGATAATCTGGCTAGAATGGCTCAAATAAAAGCGCTTTTAATCCAATTGCTATAGCTATAGATGGTTACTCTCCATCTGAAGCCACCCTCTTAACCTCTGCCACCTGCAGGCTGGGTGCTAGGGCTTGGGGAGTCCCAGAAGCCTCCTTCCCACAGTATTTGGCCCTTCTTGTCCATGGGAAGAACTGGACTCTCTCTGAAATGATTTAATTAAATGGATGACCTCTATTCTTGGTCCTGTTATGGTTAAGCAGTCACTTTTTGAGAAGTGGTGAGAGCTGAACCTGATTATCTTCTTACATCCTTTCCTTCCTATTGAGTTTATAGGCGTCCTCCTTAACAATTTAGTATTAATGGAAGCCTTCACTAAGATTCACGAATGACCACTAACAAATATTGGGCACTAACACATATTTTATTTGTAATACAAAGCATTATGACAGGTGAAGTGGGGGAGATAAGAAGTTATTCAGAAGTACAAATATACCTTGGACCTTCCTGCTTTCAAAAAGCTTAACTTCTAATTGGGAAGACAACTTAGGTAGAATTTTCTAGGAACTGAGCAAGTTGAATGAAACTGGAGTTTGGAGAAGGGAGAGCAGATCATTTGTGGTGGCTTGGTCCAGAAGTTCTTCATAATGGAGTCTGGGACTTAAACTGGCCATTGAAAAATGTGGAGAGTTCCAAGAAAAGGGGAGAGTTTTGTAAAGGTATATTTTTTAAGTGTGGTTTCTATGTCCAATGTTCATTTTCCTATATGTTTCTACTTTATATCCATATATCCATTGCATTATTGTAGGTTGACTTTGATCATAGGTTCCAGGAAGTAAAAAATAAATTTTCTTTCACTTTTAATAATAAATATAATTGGTGAAAATCATAAATAATGAAATTGTAGTTTCTAGCTGTCTTGTATAACATTTGAAGTAAGTGTTCTGGGATTTGAATTATTTTAACTTCTTTTTTAATTTAGAAAAGAAGAAACAAAAATTTACTTCTGGAAAGCACAGAAAATTTACAAAGAGGAAAATAAAAATGTCTATAGTCTCTCCAGAGAGATAAACAAAAATTTTTTTATTGAAATACAGTTGATTTACAATATTATATTAGTTTTAGTTATACAACATAGTGATTCATTTTTATAGATTACACTCCATTTAAAGTTATTATAAAATATTATATTCCCTATGCTGTACAATATATCCTTATAGCTTATTTATTTTATACATTGCAGTTTGTACCTCTTAATCCCCTCCCCCTACTTCTTTCTCCCCACTGGTAACCACTAGTTTGTTCTCTGTATCTATGAATCTGTTTCTGGTTTTTTTGGCCATGCCACATGCCGTGTGGGATCTCAGTTCCCCACCCAGGGATGGAAATTGTGCCTCCTGCATTGGAGGCACGGAGTCTTAATCACGGGACCTCCAGGGAATTCCCTGTTTCAGTTTTTAAACTAAACATTTGGTAGATGCCTGGAAGGATGGTCATGTACCATTAGACTGGTTGTGCACTTCATAGCCCTGACACCCATACTTGGGACATATCAAATGTATTCATATAACCTATTTTCATTTATTAATATTTCAAGATATTTTGTGTAAAATAAATAGGTATCTCAAATATATCTTTAAATAACTAACTGTATTTCATTTTTTAATATATCAAAATTTTAAACAAATTTCCTACTATTTGACATTTGGAATTTTTTCAATTTTTCAATCTAAATTAATGTCATAATGAACATCTTTGTAGGATATATATTTGAACTTTACTGTAATATTGTTCCTCAGGTTGAATTCCTAGAATGAGACTTGGTAGGAATAACAATCAGAGCATTTAAAGAAATTTATATTGGAGTTTAAGATAACTCATAAAAAGTGTTCAAACCATAAGTGTACAGCTTATTAAAGCAGCATGTAGAACCAGAAGTAGTATATTACTGGAATCCCACAACCCCTCCTTGTGTTCCTCTTTAAGGTAACCACTACATTGGCTAAGGGTAACCACTACATTGACTTCTAGGACCATAAACTATTTTGCCAACTTTTGTACTTTATACAGATGGAGTCATAGAGTGTTCATTGTTTGTGAGGTCCATCCATATCATGGCATATAGTTGAGGATCGTTTGTTCCACTCCTGCTAGAATTCCATTGTAGGACAATACCACAATTTATCTACCCATTCTACTGCTGAAAAACATTTGATAGTTTGCAGTTTTGGACTGCTACGAATAGTACTGCCAAAAAGACTCAGTACCTGTCTTTTGGTGAACATATGTAGGAATTTCTGTTAGGCATATGCTGAAATAGAAGGTTGTTGGGTTGTAGGAAATGCAAATATTCAGCTTTAGAAAACTGCCAAATTATTTTATAAAGTGTTTTTATCTATTTACCTTTCTAATAGCAACGTGAGAGTTCTGGTTGCTCCACATCATTACTTGTATTGTCTGTGTTAGCCATACTGTTAGTGTGCACTGATATTTCATTGTAGTTTTAGTTCACGTTTTTTTGTTTGTTTTTTTCTGATGGTTAATGTAAGCACCTTTTCATTTGTTCACAGTTATTGGCCATTTGGAAATCCTCTTGTGAAATATCTGTTCAAGTCTTTTGCCCATTTTTCTAATAAGTTTCTATCTTTTTCCTACTGGTTTATAGGAGGGACTTCAACATTTTGTTTAAAGATCCTCTTCAAAACTTGAGTGGCATGCACAAATATTTAATCTGTTGTGCACTAGGAAGAAGAGATAGTCCCCAGAATTCACATAAGCAGAAAGGAAATCTGTTGTGTGAAGAGAACCAAAAGGATTTACTTTAGATTTTAGAGCATATTTTAATTCTGGCATGAAATTTTAAAAATAATGCCTTCTATAAAATCCCTGATGTCTCATAGTGCATGAAACAAAGTTCAAAAATATAGATGTTTATCCTGACATTTAATTTAAAAATATTTTAAAAAATCAAATTGTGTGAATGTTCCAGTCTGGCAATCTGGAAGTAAAATGATGAGGAAACAATTTAAAATTCTCTGAAGAAGAAATGAAGAAACAACTTATTCTAAAAATGTTCAAGTTTCAAAATGTATCTCTATTTAGATGGTGATGATATATCCAAGGATATATAGCAGATGTGCTGGCCTGTTTCCAAGCCCTGCTTGGAGGTTTTGAGTCAAGGAAGACCGTTACATTATGTGTGAAATGCCACTTCAGTTCAGAGTCTGCCAGTAAATTGGAAATACCAACTTCATAGTCTTTTCGGGCTGATTAGTGGGAAAAGCATTCCCAGGTGCAAATATCCACAAGTTTAAATCATTTTTAAGGAAAAAAAGGCAGGAAACATCATACGATCCATGCCTGCACTCTTCTAAACACTGTAGGCTGTATGATTTTGTATTTCTAAAATCACTTGGGTTTAAGGGCCATAATATTCCTCTTTCCCAAGGAAAAAATAATTCTATGTCATTTTTAAATTTTACTATATAAATTCTGTGGGTAAAAATGGTTGTAGTTAAGAGTTAAGTAGAGTGGGGGAATTCCCTAACGGTCCAGTGGTTAGGACTCGGAGCTTTCACTGCCAGGGCCCGGGTTCAATCTCTGGTGGGGGAACTAAGATCCCACAAGCCACGTGGCACAGCCAAAAAAAAAAAAAGTTAAGTGGAGTGGACTCTCACTAGTCCACTTGGGCGTTCTTCCAAATAAATCTTTACAAATGGTACAACTTTCATCAACTTTGGTTTGGACAAACTACCATGGAAGACTCTGTTCATTACTTTCTTAGCTGTGAAAGGAACATTATCATCAAATATTAGGTATAATATATGTGTGAGCTTGTATCAGGCAGTCTTTGAAGCATTAGGAAAGGATATGCTGTAGAGATAAAACCAAAGAGCTTCATGAGTGTGTGCTGAATCTTTGTGCATCTGGCTTAACTCTTGGTCTCTTTTTCTTTCTTGTGGAGCAGAGCAGTTTTTACTGGCTTGTGGAAAGGTCAAAAAAAAAAAAGAAAGATATTTTAACTTGATAATAAAAGGCAAATAAGAGGACATATAAACAAGTAATGAAGGAACAAAAGTATTTTTTTCTACCATCAACAATTTCCTGAAGAAATTACAGAATCCACTCATGTAATCAGTCCCTTATTAGGTTCATTTATGTGAAATCTTACCTCAGTTCACATAGGAAACTTTCTACATACACACCAAAGCACAAAACTTGGGCCACCATCAATCCCACGGGATAAAAAGTTGGGGGTGACTCTTAGGGAAATGTTGGTTGACTTGACTAGAAGAACAGCTGCTCTTTATGGATTTCATCAGCTCATGTGATTTCATCAGCAAATGTTGCCTTTCTTTCTTCTGTGGACTTTTGACCTATGATGGTCATCAATTTAAGATCAAGGCACATGACCCAGCATTATCGTTCTGGGACTTATTATAGAAAGAAAATAAATCAAGAAAAGAGGAGTGAGGTCCAAATTAACACAGAGCATCCTATAGAAAAGATCAGTGGGAACTTTGTGTGATTTAACTAGGGCTAAAATGATTTCTAAGTGATATGAGTAAATCAGGTGTCAGGTATTTGAGGCTTTTGCATTGGAACGGAAGTATCCTCTTTTTTAAGTTTTATAAACAAAGAAGGACAATATTATAGTATTGTATGTTACTTTTATTTGAGTGCTCAATAAACATAAATATTTTTCCAGATATATTTTTATAACTATTTATAAGAGAATACTTTAAGTCATGAGATTGGTATTCATGAGTGGCTTGTGGAAACAATATCACTATTTCCAATCATGCTTCATGCCTCTCTAGGCATGAATTTCAATTCTTGCACATAATGACTATATGAACAAGCTGGGTCAAAAAGACCATTACTGACTATATTTGAAAAAGAACTCTTCAAATTAGAAAAAAACTAAAAAGAAGAAATGAGGGAATAGTTTATTTGAAATGTACCATTTTAATCGTGTCTTTTGTCTACAGTGCCCACAGCATGGAGGTCTAATCAGGCAATTTTAAACTAGCTTTTTAGGCACTTTATAAAAGCAAGCTTTAAGGTAACCACAGAATTAAAGAAGCTAGATTTGATCATAAATCTGAGAAAATACTAACTTCAGATTATCTCTTTGTGCTGAGAAGGTTTCAGATAATATTTTCTCCAAAACACAGAGGTACCTGAATTACCTTGCATAAAAATAAATGCCTGACTCATGCCATTCTCTTGCTCAAATGTATTTAGTTGATTTCTCTTTATCTTCTGGATTAAGCTCAGACTCCTTAGTCTGACATTCAAGAGCCTCTGCAATCTAGATTTCCATTCTTATTTCCTATTATTATCACTCATTCTTAAAGTATGGTCCTCGGATCACATGTACCAAAATAAAACTGAATGCTTATTAAAGTTGAAACTCAAGCTCTTCAAATAATCCTTATACAGGTTAAATGCTGACATCCCCTATTCTATACGAGCCCTATGCACCAACAAATGCAATCTGATGCCCCTAACATGCTTTCTGGTTCTGTCTTTGGATTCTGGCTCATAATACTCTAGGCAAGTCTTTTCTTTCTATTTTATTGATCAGTCAAGACACAGCTCTATTCTAATATCCCTCATGAAAACATTTTGGGGTGGTTTCTTTTGAGCCTTATTTTTTTCTATCCATAAAAGAGGATAATGATAAAATAAAAATAAAAGGATTATTGTGAGATAATGCTATTACTACAATTAAAATCCAAGTCCCACAGCTCACAGATGGTACTACCAGTGTGATATGGGATTAAGATCCAGGTTTGAGTGATTTCAAAGAAATTCATGCTCTTGCATGCTGTTGCCCCTAAAAACATAAGCATGTTGACTGGTTGAGTTGGTTACTGGAACCCTTTCCATCCATTTTACTCAGCCAGAGATGCTACAAACACGTGGACTTGAGGACAACTGGTGAACTCCTCATTTTTGCAAGATAGGAGTCAAACGGGGAGCTTTAAATAAAATTTCCCCAGAAGGTTAATATATTTAAAAATACTGCAGAAAATATTGGTCTTTCAGAATTTTCAGGGGGTACATCCTTCTAATTGCATTTGTAAGCTCTAGGAAAACTCTGGAGCCCCTGAGTATGTTTAGGGTTTTGTGAGTTTATGTAGATCCTAGTGTCATACAGACCTGGGCCAGCATCTGGTCCAAGGGAGAGAGGGATAAATGGAATTCAGACTCTCCTCAAATGCTTCTAGATCTGGCTTGACTACCTAAAGCAGAAGGAGGTAGGTGAAAATGTTTGAAATAAAAGTTGATCGAGAGGATCTATAATAAATCAAGGTCTCTTACCAGAAAGCAGCTAACAACAATTAACATGCACACATAGATATGTTCAGGACGGGCTGATGACACTTAGATGTAGCTGGCAATGGGCTTCTTTAGGCTGTGGGAGACTCCCTAATCCCAAGTTTCTAAACCATTTTATTTACTCCCACAATAGTTTTTGCGAATAATGTTTGGTTCTGCACTGGTATCTCAGCGTCATCTCTTAGCTTCCTCCTTTCTCAGACAAAAAGACATTTCCGAAGAGCTTTTACATTTCCTTCAGCTGGTTCTTTCAGTGTACTTCCTTAATAGCCTCACTTTATGGTCCTTTTAATTTGAAATTGTAAATACAAAACAAATACCTTTTGGATGAGGAAATTTACAAGCAAAATTCTTATAGTGAAACTGTTAGTTCCCTAGACTAGGGAGGAGAGGAATCGAACATTTACTTACTTGCAAATTCAGTTAAAAAAATGGGCAAAGGCTATTTGAAGCAGTCACACAGGGAAAGCATGTGAGCTCAACCTGTTGGAGTCTGAGACATGACCCTGGAAGGTAACTGAGGGTGGGGAAGTCTTTCCAGGGAACACTTGACACTCACTCACACTCACTCGGAAAAGAGCTTTTCCGACAGAAAGTCAAAGGACTCTATCTAGGCCACTGCACACTTAGAGGCATTACCTGTTTTCAAACGCTAAGAGTTTGCCTGAGGAGAGAAGGGGTAGCCAAGTGAATGAGCCAAGACTGACTTAAATGTGGGTGAGGAATCATGTCAACAGACGAACATATTACCCATAAGTCAATCCATTCGACACAAACATCTTCTTGGGCTCCTGGAACTAGGAAATGTAAATTCACTTAATGAGATACAGGTTTGTCTGGACCTTGGATTTCCTTATTATAAAATAGAGACTCTCAGAGTTGGAAGAACCCTTCAAGATTTTCTGAACCTGATCTCCAGTGGCCTTGGCCTGCAGGGGCTTGAAGCAGGATTTCGGTTCCCTGGCCGAGACAGAAGTCAGGCAGTGACAGTGAGAGCGCTGAATCCTAGCCACTAGATCACCAGGTACAGTGGCCAGTGACAAGGCCCTGGTCCGTCGGCTTTGTAGACATGAGTTTCCACATAGAGACGGAAAGTAGTGAAACAAGTAAAGTGTTTATTAGGAGGAAAAGAGTACATTAGGCGTGGATAGAAACACGGGTGTGCTCAGACAGAGTTGTGCCCTCGTGGAGATTGAATCACTTATATGGGACATTTCTTCTGAGTTTCCTCTGGCCAATCATCTTGCTTTGTCTGGCTCTGAGTCCATATTTGGTTTATTATTTGGTTTATCTCAGGGTTCTCCCCTGTGTGCGCGTGCGCGTCTCTTAGCCAAGATGGATTCTTGCAAAGAGGCCTATGGGTAGGCTGACATCACCTACTATGGGGTGGTGCCCCCTCCATTTTTGGCCCCCAAGGAGCCTTCCTGCACATGTGTAGTTGGGAAGATCTCCTTGACCTCGAGAATGAGAAATATATGGTCTCTTTATCTCTCATCTGGGCAGGGCTCATCTCCTCTCTGCCCCTGCCATTATGTTTGTCTTGGAGTATCTGTCCACAGGGGACAGACTCCAGCTGCTCAGCCTGGAGCCCATCTATCTCCTGCCTCACACCATTCCACATCTCCCTCCTTTTCTATCTTCAAATCTCTCATTTAGTGTGCTGTATTTTTTAATTTCTAGAATTTCTACTTAGTTGTTTTTTCAAATCACCTCCTCTCCTTTAGCTTTGGAATCTGATAGATTTGGGTTTAATCTTTTTTTATGAATTGAATGGTTGCATCCCCCCAACTTCATATGTTAAAACCCTGACTCTAGTGTGGGTGTATTTGGAGATGGAGCAGCCAGGGAAGTAATTAAGGTTAACTGGGGGTCGTAAGTGTGGAGTCCTGATCCGATAGGATTAGTGTCCTTATAAGAGGAGACACCAGAGAGCTAGTGCTCCCTCTCTGTCTTTATCTCTCTCTGTCTCTCTCTCTCCTCATTCCCCTAGACCTCCCAACTGTGTGCACACACGGAGGAAAGGTCCTGTGGGGATATAACAAGAAGACAGTCATCTGCAAGCTAGGAAGAGCACTCTCACCAGAAACCAAATCAGCTGGAACCTTAATCTTGGACTTCAAGCCTCCAAACTGTGAGAAAATAAATTTCTGTTACTTAAACCACTCAGCTGGTATTTTGGTATGGCAGCCAGAACTGATTGATACAATGTCATTTCTTTTATCATCTGTGAGATCTAAAGACTCAAACTCTCTGAGCCACAGTTTTGTCAACTGTGAAACTGTCTAATGACATTCAACTCCAAGGGCAGTTGTAAGGATTGAATGGGAAAAAATGCTCACTTATAACAGAGACATAGTAAATTTTACCTTACCCTTCCCTTCTCTATGTTTGGACATCTCCAGAAATGAGGGCCTACTATACTCTCAGGCAGCTAATTTTATTTTTTGGACACCTCTGATTTTTTAAAATCCCTTCTGCTGATTATGTCATTTGTGTTCTTAAACCCCTAGACACACATAGTGAGAGGGAGTGTTTGGGACCAAAAAAGAAGCCCTCTCTTATCTTCCATATTTCTGAACCAGTTGAAAAATAAAGCACAGGTGTCAGACAGACATCAAAACATCAGCTACCTTGGTAAAACTGATGGGCAATAACAGCTTGAGATGGAGCCTATGTGGATTTCCAATGCTCAGCTGGACCTGCCAACCACTAGGTTACAAGTGCAGTAGGAACCCTTTCCCCACACAGGGTCAGAGGCTGCCCCAGAAACAGACCCAAGGTACCCCATCTGCCAGGAAAGCCAGAGGAAAGACAGCAGAGCAGAGCTGAGCATGCTCAGTCCTCTCTCCCCAACTTGCTAGTCAGATAAATCATTTCTTCTCCTTGGTGAGGAAGGAGGGAAGGGGGGAAGGAGGGCTACACATGTTACTTCAATACCATTCATGCCTGGGAGTAGAGGTTCCCACACGGAAACATTAGGAGAAGGGAAAAAGGATTTCCCTAACCATAACTTCAGTTGCCAAAAATAAAATATGACTTAAATGCTGAAGAAAAATGTGAAGACCCAGCATGTGCTGCCATGTCTTAATATTAAGTCATGAAGGGAAACCCAAAACTGTACAGGAGAACACAGAAGTACTCAGGCCGTGCAGTATCAGTATCAGCTGGTGTCAGACCTCAGTAAACACAGGTAGCTGGGAGGGAAAGTGCAGAGTAGGGATGAATTAAAAGCAGATTGAGAGGACCAACAGGTAAGATTTGTGTACAAGGCTGTGAGGAAGGGAGATATGTACTCAGGAAAGTCTAGAGGAAGTAACCTCCAACTAACAGGGGAAAAGAAAAAAAGTGGGGTGGAGATTTTTTTAAAGTAAACTAAAATATGAAAGGAAAAATTTTAAAGATAAAAACCTAAAATGTAAGGAAAGACAACCTTCTGGCTAGAGCAGCTATTTATAAATATATATGTGGAAGAGACAATGTAGGCATTTCAAGGAAAAGTTAAATTAAGGGAAATTTAGCACAAGCTAGAAAGAATCAAGTCAAAAACTGAAAGTTAGGTTAAAAGGAAGTCAAATTTTTAATAAAAATTTGAAATGTTCCCTTTTCATCCTACCCTTTATATGCTTTTTCACTGTCAAGGTCATTTGATGTACCTTAGCTATTTAGTGTTGGAAATAGTCAAATTATTAATTTGTCACATGATCATGGATGTTAAAAATGGTTCTGCAAAGGTGCCCACATTTTGTATCATTTTCATTGAATCTAAGTTGTCATCAGTTGTAAAATGTGATACATTTACATACCCAAAGAAAAAAAATGCTGCCTGTTAAACTCAGATATGCAATCAGATTGTAAGATGCTTCAAGATCTCAGAAGTGGTGAAATGGGACAAAATGCATTTTTAAATTGATGAAATACAGTATTCTATTTTCTTAGTAGCATTTATCAGAAGTTGAAATGATATTTGTTTATTACATCGAGTTTCTCTGTCTCTTTCCTTGAGAATTTAAGTTCCTTGCAGGCAGGTACTTTGCCTGCCTTTTTCATATATGAAAAAGGCTGTATATGTCTAGGACAGTATATACACATAATGGAGAATACTGTTTGATGACTGGCTATTCTTGCACAAGGGAGTGAGGGAAGAAGAGAATAAGAAACTGGGATGCATTTGGTACTTTCACTCATTCACTCAAAAAAGATATTCTTCCTAAATTCATTCTCCTACTCAAAAATATTTTAGGTATTCCCACCTCTTAGCAGTTCGGAGTACCCCTCCATCAGCACCACCACCACCACACACATTTTCTTCCAGTACTTGGCTTATCCCTCCATTTCATCTGGGTTTATACTCTAGCTTCAGGGAGTAATGTGACCATTGTGCATAGCTGAAATACCATAGGGATCCCCAAGGAAGTTTCCATATTGAAGAATGACAACATCTCAGAAATTCAAACAATAGCCAAGTTTTCCCTTAGGGTAAGAGCAGATCATGGTTTCTTTTGATGGGCACCAGATGAAAGAATTGTTATATATTTAGGGGCCATGTATATGAAAAATATACATCTCTAAATCCTAAAGTCACACAGAGTGTGAGAGATGCTTTCACTAGGGGTGAGGCTGTTGCAGAAGCAGCTGATCCACGTCTCCCATTGCAAAGGCCTGTGCTCTTTCAGTGCAAGGCAGGTGAATCACATGCAGTATTCAGATCTTTTATTCCTTTTCTTTTTCTCTCTGTATGCACATAGTGGAAGCAGAATATGTTCTAAGCACACAGGATACCATCCCACAGATCATGTTTATATTACTTTGAATGCATCCTGGTAAGATGTTCTCTTACAAGATGAAGACAGAATTGATTTATATTTATACTATTATGAATTATTTTTATAACACCACCTGTTCTAATAATAACCCTTCATATTTCCAGAGTCATTTAAACAATGTTTCACATTTCTACATTGCTTCACTTTACCATGCTCCTGGGTTAGATAATATATCATAGAGTGGCCTCTAAATTCAAAATGTCCAGCTTCAGTAACTGGTCTACCACCTACTAGCTGTGAAACACTGGAAATATTACTTGTCTTCTCTGTGCTTCAGTTTTTTCATCTCTAAAGTGTGGGATGAAATGATAGCTAATATCTGAGGTTGTTGTAAGGATTAAATTAGATAATTCATATAAACTTTTACCAATAGTACATGGCATATGATGACTATGTAATAAAATGTGAGCTGCTATCTTCTGTTGCTCTTCTACATTGGTTATCTTATTTGATTCTCATCCAACCCTATGAATGAGGAAGAACAGGTTATTCTCATTTCATATGAAAGAAAGGTTTTAAAAAATCAGGAGCACTTCCCAAGTTCACAGGTCTTGCCTTGTGAATGTCAGACCAGAACTAGAATGAGTATCTTCTGGTAGAGTATCCCTGAGATCTTCTGGTATTTAAGAACAATGTAGTCTCTCAGGATTTCATAATCCTTGTCAGGAAAATACTATCTATCTCCGAGATTCCTTGCAGCTGTTTTGTTATGTGTTTACCCTGTAGTTCTTGGGATCCTGAAGAGCCATGTGCTACTACTAATAGTTGGGAAGCCACTAATAGCATGGGAGACACCTTCAAACCAAAGCCCATGAGGATCAGATGCGTTCAGTCCCTGCACCAAGGGCTAGGTCCAACAGTCATTCATTTTTTATGTATTATTTCTGGAGTGTATGTTCATGGTATTGTTATCATCACAATTTATTATTTATTGAGTGCCATCCCTTTATATGGGACTGTGTGGAACACACACCAGACAGAGTTTTCCCCCAAGGAAATGGAAATGAAATTCAGATGGTCATGATTCATGAGATAACAATAAAGCTACTCAGGGTGTGCAAACATGGTTTGCAATGAGATCAGCCTCGGAAGGCTCAGCTAAAGGAAGTGTTTGATAGGAGAGGAAAGGGGGAAAGTTGCTTGACACCGAAGGAACAAGACATGTTTCAGGTACAGGAAGCATCGTGAAGGTCAGCAACAAAAGGAATAAAAAGTGGAGGGTGGAAGTGAGAACACCAGGATGACAGCAGCCATCCAAAAGGAGCATCATGGGGAGGAGCAGAATGAGGACAAGTGGCCCAGTCAAGAGTTGTGCATTTATGGATGTATCCTGGTGCCATGTGCTATTTGTCCTGGGATGGACTGAAAGGACACGTCCTGCCTTATTAAGGGAAGGGGCTCCATGTGGCTGCCTAGACCAGGCTAGGCGTGGAAAGTTATATCACATCTGTACTGGTTTTTAATCTCCGTTTGGTTTTGTTTGTTCAAGTTAATGAAAATGATGTGCTATTGTTATGTAGTGATGCCAGAAAAAGTTTCACCAGAGACTTCAAAAATGTTTTTGGTACTGTGCCCATTTCATGTGGTTTCACTTTCCCCATCCTCTCTCCCCCCTCCCTTTTCACTTTCCCTTCCCCTGAAGCCCCTCTCTGATACTGATGGATTAATATCGTTTGACTGGAAGAATATCTGGAGAGAATTCAGCTAAGCAGGCAAGCCAGCCCCTAAAAGATAAAGTGATGGAAAAATCTAAGGGTGAATGGAGTTATGATCATTTATAGAAGACATATTTGTAGAACCATCCAATAGAAACACATAATTAATAGCTCCTCAAATTCATAGCTGGAGCTGATGAATTAGGCTGAATACACCTCCATCTGGGAATAATTAATAGTAATTTATAAACTCCTTAAGGAAAGGAGCTATGTCTTCACCTTCCTCAGTCAGTCTCCTGGGTGCCATAGAATCTGTTTTGTCCATCTAGTCTTTCAAAATTTATTAAGTACTAGGTAGTACACAAAGACATTGGAAGATACCAAAGAAAAATAAGGCATCCTTACCCTCACAGCACTTAAAACTTTGGGGAAGAGAGTAAAACAAGATGGAATATAATATCTGCCCTCAATAAGGTAAAATCAAAGAGATGTGGGGCTTATCTGTCAGGGAGGGGGGAGCATATAACTCAGGCTTCCCAATACCTAATGAGAGAAACTCTACTCAAACTCATGGATTAAACCATAAATGGGAATTTATTGGCCCAGTCAACTGCAAAGTAGAGTGTTACTAGATTTAAGCTGATCAGATGTTCAAATGATCTATCAGGAATGTCTTTCTCCACTATTTTGGCTCTGCCTTCCTCTGAGTTGGGACAGTCTTAAGACAGGCTCTATCCATGCTGTGGCAAAGATAACCATTGGCAGCTTTATATTTATGCTATACCACTTGAGTAATAGTAGCAGCAAAAGAATACCTCTTCCTAAGAATTTCAGCAAAACTCTTGGAATGCCCTCTTGTTGGAATAACTTTGGTAAAGTGCCTAGCCATGAGTTAATTTTTGTTGCCAGACAGATGGAGTAGTCTTATCGGTGGGGCTTATGTCATGTACCACTTCCCTGGACCCCAAAAGGTGGAGTCGGGTCCATCCAAATCACAGAACTCAGAGTGAGGGAGGAACACTTTTCCAAATGAAAATCAGGATTATTAGAATAAGAAGACATGAATGCTGGGCACATAAAAGCAACAGGACTTCGAAGATATCCCAAACAATTGATGGCAATCTATGAAGGAATAGTTGTGACCTCCAAAGGGTGGGTGGGTGTGAGGGGTGGAGATGAGGACTGGGGGGACATACACTCCACAGTGCTTCAACTTGCATGTGAGAAAGTTTAGTCACGTGGGCACACCTCACTGCAACATGGGAGCTACAAGGCATTTCCTAGCTATGCCATCATAAGGCCTCCCTAGAAAGAGAGAATAGATTTTAATCAACAGCTATCAGTTCCCAGTACGAAGAGGAATTTACTTAGGGATATACGAAGGGATGCACAGAGGAGGTGACATCTGAGAGAAGAGTAACAATTAAACCAGGAGGAGAATGGTTGTGAGGTGTCTGTGTGTTTCAGCTCTGGACTGGAGACGCAGTGACCCAGAGAAACGTACATGTGTAAATTTACAGGCCGATTTGGGAGGATTTATGCCCCAGCATTTGCACTGTCACCCTAGGGCTTAGGACAGGAAGAAGAGAAGAGGGAGATTATTAATTTTTTCTTCATGTAACTATATCATTTAATTTGACACGATGAACTTGCATTGCTTTTGTAATATTTTAGTCCCATAAAATAAAGTAAGGTATTTGCAGAAAAATGGCATCTAATACAATGGAATTGCAGATCTAAAGAGAACTTCAGCATCATTCCTAGAAGCTGAGAGAGGTAAAGTAATTTTCTTAAAACTCATCCAACAAACAAACACTGGGATTAGAATTCAGGTCACTTGGTTTAAAAAAATATATGAGCTTTTATAATACAACCATCCTTTATATTTTCCCCACCTACTCTTTGTGTGAATAATGTCTGTTTATTGAGCATGTACTGAATGCCTGGCGCTGTGTTAAGCCTTGAAAACATTGCCATGAACATTGCATTTATGGGCTCTGGGCTCATAGTTTCAGTCCAGCTTAAGTTCACTCATAAATGTCTGTCAACTATTAAAGACAATGTAAACAATAGGTAGACTATCTATTTTTCAGGTACATGATTACTAGAAAAAGTTAAATTCGAAACCACGCAATTATGATAACGTGGTTGTCCGGTATCTGGGTAGTAATTTTGCTGCTGTTGTTTCATTCACTTGGATGCAATGTGATATGTAAAAATTATTTCTACTTGAGATGGTTGCATTGTCTCATTTAGCAACAACTTCACCTTAAATTATCCATCTTTCAGCCACGTTAGATGACCAATACTGAGAACAGTGTTAGCCCTAAGTTAGAAAGAGGAGAACAGGAAGTTTAAGATTCTCAAGTTAAGTCCTTGTGGAGATGTCCTTTCCAAGAGACAAATGTCTGCAATAGTCTTCCACTGGGGTGTTTTAACTATTTGTTATAACAAAATAAACACTATAGGAGAGATATAAATTCAAACTTTATCATGACCCATGACTTTGTAAGATACTTTCAGATTCCCCTGGAGCTTTATTTGAAATTCCAAGGAAAGAAAAGACTTATTCAGGTAAAAGATGGGGAAAGTGAAGTGGAAGGACAGGGGAATTCACTCAAACACTCTACCTGAAATAAGCTTATATTTGAGTTGGGTGGATAAGGTTAGTTTCTTCTGGACCCATTTCTAATTTGATGCTAGAAAAAGATTTTTGAATAGATTTTTAAAAAGTTAACTTCACTTTTAAATGCCTTAGTTTTCCAGTTGAACACTTCTTCCCCCAACATGAGCTAAGGCAACATAGTAAATTACATATTACTCGATCGGTCTTTGAACTTTCCAGCTGTAATTCACTGTGATGAAGCAGAAAAACACAGATCTATACTTCATTGGTCAGAAAGCGTTTGTACTGTTATAGGTCCAATTTCATACTTTAGTGTTATGGTACAAAAGACACGTCATGATACTATGTCTCTCTGATTATTTCTTGGCACCAATGAGGACTTTTGTTTTCTCAAAAACAATCCTATCAGTCATTACCAAAAAATTGGCCTTAAATGTAATTCTGGACCTAAAAGCAATTCTGCACATCTGGTCTCTCTTCTCCCAGTGAGTTACATCTTCATAGGATTTAAAAAAAATATAATTGAGAGTAACCTTCAGGTGTGGTTGGCAATAAGCACATACGTCTTCATATGTTGGAGAAACAAGAGAAGGCGGAAGGGCAATGAAGTGGTAATGAAGAAATAGGTGTCTCTGGAATCAATTAATTAATTAACTCATTAATTAATTCCACAAGCATTTATTGAGTGCTTGCTACATAACAGACACTGTACTAGGTGCTGGTAATTTAAAAGTGAATAAGATCGATATCCCTGCAATAATAGAAATGAGATTCAGGCAAGACAATCATTAGTCTCAAAAATACTTATTTGCCATTAATATTGTGACCCATACTATGTTGAAAAGTTACAAGGTATTAGGAGATCATATTTCAGAGGGACTGAGGAATCCAGGAAGACTTCCTCCATGGGAAAATGACATTTAAACGAAATTCCTGAAAGATTAATGGAAGCCAGTGAAATGGGGGCAAAGGAGAAGAGGTCCAGACAGAGAGACCAGCGTGTCCAAAAGACTAGAGGCAGAACATGATGCATTCGAGGGGCTAAAAGGCAGAATATAACTCTGAGATTTACAACTCCAGGTCTTCACCTTCCCATGAAATCCATTCTCTTCTATCTAGTTGTCAAGGGGACATCTTCACCTGGATGTCTAATAGACAGCTCAAACTCACCAAGGACAAAACACAGCTCTTGACTTTTTCTCCTAAAACCTGTTCTTCCTCCAATGTTTGGCATTTTAGCATTTAGCTGCTTAGACCCCGAAACCTTGGATATTTAAGTCTTCTATTGCTCTCACATTCATTCCCTTAGCAAATTCTGATGGATATGGCTTTAAAACATCCCTGCATATAGCTGCTTTTCAACAGCTCTTCTCCAGCTGCCTCGGTCTAAATCACCACCTTCAGGCCAAAGCAAGAGCTTTCTGACTTCTCTCTCTGTCTCCACCTTTGCACTGCCTCAGTCTATTCTGCAAGCATGAGCAAAGTGTAGCTTTTAAGTATCAATCAGATCCTGGGACTTCCCTGTTCAAAACCCTGCAAGGACTTCCTGTGACATTTGTACTCCAACTCACATGCTGTCCTACCTTTTCTGGCCCTGCCTACTTTTCATTCACCATCTTCTGCCACTCTCCCCTTCCTTCATCTGTCCCCAAGAGTCATCTTGTTCCTCACAAGGTGCAGTGCATGCCCCGAGCTCTACCTTTAATGCTGTTCCCCTGGGTCTGTGCATGGCTGTGCCTCCACCTCACTTAGGTGTCTTTTAAAAAGTCTCCTTCTCAGAAAGGTCCCGAGCACCCTAACTAAAAAAGCACCCTGCTGCCACTTGCCAGTTTTATTTTTCTTTATAGTATTTACCTCTACCTGACATTGTATTATAGATTCCATATTCATTTGTTTTATTGAAGACATGGTCCTTATTCCTTTGGCATATTTTCTCTAGTATGTCAATAAATATTTGTGGAATGAATGAATGAAAGCCAGTATGGCTCTTATATGGTAAATGAGGAGAGGAGTGGTACAAGTGAGGCAGGCAAGGTAGGTGTTTTTAAAATATGCAAAGCATTGTAGGCCATCTTAAGAAGTTTGTACTTTTCCCTAGAAGTGAGAAGCCATTGAAGATTTTAAGAAGGAGCAGATAAAACCTGATTTACATTCTTAAAAATTTTCAGTGAAATTGTCTGTGAGCTTGAATGTTTTATTGACCTCAGGAATAAATTCAATGGACCTGTCGTTAATGACTGCATTTTCAGTTGCTTTATATAACTCTGTTTAACAAAAATCACTTCTGTGAGATTAAAAATAACTCCTTCTATAGAGCAGAATAACCTGATATCATGAAATTTTTAGTCTAGAGGGGCAATAACTGCTATATGACTTTTAGGATAAAAACATTATTTTTAAATAATTAAAATTTTATTATTACCAAATAAAATATACGTTCTTATACTTTTATATATTATGTTAAGCCTTGATAGACTTAGTTTACTTTATCCTTATGAAGATAGTGGTTTAAATAGAATGCCTGTTCTGAGGTAGAGGATAAAAAGAAAAAGAGCCGGGCTTCCCTGGTGGTGCAGTGGTTGAAAGTCCGCCTGCCGATGCAGGGGACACGGGTTCGTGCCCCGGGCCGGGAAGATCCCACATGCCGCGGAGCAGCTGGGCCCGTGAGTCATGGCCGCTGAGCCTGCGCGTCCGGAGCCTGTGCTCCACAACGGGAGAGGACACAATGGTGAGAGGCCCGAGTACCGCAAAAGAAAAAAAAAAAAATGAAAAGAGCCTTTAGGGATTTTTGAACGAAGACTGGACTACAGCCTAGCACAGGATTAAAAAATTTTTATTCTATGGGCTACTGACATCTCCCAACATATGCAGAGGTATTTTATGTAAATAGGATTCTGGTGCCAGACAGGTTTCAGAAAGGATGGGTTAAACGAGATTGTGTCTTTAATTCAGGATTTCCAGAGCCTGTAATTTACTAACGTGCGCTCGGAATCCCAGGGTGGGGACCCAAGCAGCATTTCCCATTGCCACCTCTTGACAGAGCCCCTCTTCTGCAGACACGGTTTGGGAATTGCTGATGGACTGAGACCCAAGGGACGTTGGTATAACGCACAGCGTACTAGCAGGGTGGCTTCATAGGTGGGCAGTCCTACAAGGCCCAGCTCTCAGAAGGGGCCCTGTGTCTGGTTAACGCTCTGCTGGCACCATCTAAGTGTTTACTGTGTCTGAACTTGAGTTTTGTAGGTGAAGTCCGAAGGCACACTGGAGCATGCGCACAAGCAGAGGCGTGGCACTGAGTACAGCGCGCGTAGAGGAGGGGCGAGGCCCTCGCGGCCCCGAGCGGTGGGCCAGGCTTGCTCAGCGTTCATGCGCCTTGGGCCAGTCCGGGCGTCCAGGGGTTCGGGGGAGGCAGCTGAGGCTGGAACCTGGCTCCGCACTGATGGGGCCCTTGAAAGCAGCAGCAGGAGAGCAGCAGCAGTGGCCGCCACAGCACCCTGGCCCCCAGGAGAGAGGAGGGCTCCCCTTGGGGGCAGCAGCAGGACAGGGTGGGAGGCCGGTTTGCCTGTCGTTACCGTGGCCAGTCTCCTTCTTGTGGTGTCTGCAAATGTATTAACTTTCAAGCCTGCGCATTGGGACAGGACCTGCTGGCACTCAGGTAATAAGCTAGTCAGCAAATATTACAAAATAAAATTGTTCACATGGATAGCCCAATAAAGCATAATCAGAGAGTTGCCAGAATTCTCCAAAGCTTTCAGAATCTCTGGTTTTGAAAACTTCTGTGATTGCAAAACAAATTCTGCATTTGTAGACTTAGAAATTAAATTTAAAGATCGTCACAGCCATTGGAAAACAATGCTCTTTTCGAATAAAACTTTGGATGAACCAATTATTAAGAGGAAGACAGTTTAAAAAATTCCTTGTGGGGCTTCCCTGGTGGCGCAGTGGTTGGGAGTCCGCCTGCCATTGCAGGGGACACGGTTCGTGCCCCGATCCAGGAAGATCCCACATGCCGCGGAGCGGCTGGGCCCGTGAGCCATGGCCGCTGAGCCTGCGCGTCCGGAGCCTGTGCTCCGCAGCGGGAGAGGCCACAGCAGTGAGAGGCCCGCGTACCACAAAAAAAAAAAAAAAAAAAATTCCTCGTGGCTGGAGATAGAATGCACAAAGAGGCACTTTGGACTATGCGAAAGTCATGAAGCCAGTTTCGGGTTTTGGTACAAACTCCACAAGTTACAGGAAATGTCAGAGGAAACGTTAAAATGCCATTGTATAAATTTACATTTACATCTAAATTCAGACTTACGTGAAACTGGTATGTGTGAAGAATTAAATCTTTCCGGAAAATTGCTCCACAAGAATCATTAGTTCTAGATGTACTAAAATTTATATTTTGAAATAATTTATCCAAAATTTATTTCTTTCTTGTCACAGTCTATAAAATATTCTTAACAGCTCTATTAACAGTTGCATTAGCAGAAGGATCTTTCTCTAAATTAAAAATTACCAAATTATCTGTGGTATTCCATTTGCCAAGAGTAGCTGACATCACTTTCAGTTATATCAGTTGAAAATTAAGTTGCTAACTGTATAATTTTAATGAACTAATAAAAGTAGTTTCAGCAATCCAAGCCAGAAAACTTTTATAATTAATCAAGATATAATATAAAATATTATTTTAAATTTTATCATATAAAATTATAAACCAAAATGATTTTTTTGCAATTTGTAAGTTTATGCTGGGATTCATATATCACCATTACCCTTGTTACGTTTTATAAATATTAACTTAGTTTTAAGAGAAAACTTTGTTTTTGTGCTTTTTTTAAAATTGAAGAATAGCTTATTTACAAAGATAATAGTTCCAATGTACTGATTCAGTATTTTTATCGATTATACTCCATTTAAAGTTATTATAAAATAATGCTATATTTCCCTGTGCTGTACAATATATCCTTGCATCTTATTTTTTGTACATAGTAATTTGTACCTCTAATCCTCTCTCTCTATTTTGCCCCTCCCCCAATCCCTTTCCCCACTGGTAACCAGTAGTTTGTTGTCTGCATCTGTGAGTCTGTTTCTGTTTTGTCATATTTATTCATTTGTTTTATTTTTTAGATTCCACATATAAGTGAAGTAATACAGTATTTGTCTTTCTCTGTCTGACTTATTTCACTAAACATAATACCCTCTAGGTCCGTCCATGTTGTTGCAAAGGGCAGAATTTCCTTTTTTTTAATGGCTAACATTCCATTGTATGTATACACCACATCTTCTTTATCCATTCGTCTGCTGATGGAAACTTAGGTTGCTTCAATACCTTGGCTATTGTAAATAATGATGCTATGAACACTGGGGTGCATGTATCTTTTTGAATTCGTGTTTTCATTTTCTACAGGAGTGAAATTGCTGGATCATATGGTAGTTCTATTTTTGTATATTTTTGTGCTTTTATTGTACTTTTCCCCTGCTTTTTGAACAAGACGTCTCACATTTTCATTTTGCAGTAGGGCCCAGCAAATTATGTAGCCAAACCTTGATACTGGGCATGCAATGATGAAACAAATTTGTTTATGCAACTTCCCTGAAGGGTGTTTTGAAGGAAGTGTCAAGGTAGTGGACAAATGCGTGATTTGTTTTAGGTTTGGATTCTGTAGCAAAATTTGCACTTTTTACCAAGCAAGCTTTAAAATCCTTCTCACTTTCATAGCACATAAGAACCTGGAAGGCAATGTAGGCCAATAGCTGAGAACATAGAAGATACAAAGAAAAGTTTGCACATCTGGCATTTTCAATAGAATTATTAGCAGTTGGTTTCCTTCAAGAATTAGAAAAGTCAAGGTCAACTCCTGACAGCGGAAATACAACAGAGTTCCCTAAATGAGAAGAGGTATCTTTAGGGTTGGGTACTTCCAAAATGTCAAAAGGATGACTTTTATGTAAAGCCTGAGAACAGATGAGGTGGAATCTTGGGGTGTGTTTTTCTGAAAGCTGTGTGTGTGTGTGGTATTGTATGTGTTGTCATGGAGGTAGCGGTGGAGATGGTGGTGGTGATCATGGAAGGGATGACTTGCCTGCGGAGATAAGAGGGCACCAGAGCATGAAGGACCTAACAGGCCATGTTATGGATTTGGGGCTTTATTTTAGAGAATCGGATGGCCCTATAATTCTGGAAGCAAAACACTATTTTTTCAATAATCTTTTGGCTCATAATGTGATGTGGAATAGTTTCCCACAGCATATTTCAATCGGTTACTAAAGAGAACCGTTGATTGATGACATCATCTTTGTGAATCAGGAGGTGCAATGAAAATTATAGCTTCCTTACTTTGTGAAGAATTTTCACAGGTTGTTTCCCATAGGAAAAATTGGGCCAGTCTTTGTTCTAAGAAAGCTCCATGACTATGTGGGATGCTTTATGGCTTGTTTCACTCTGTTTGATGAATGGATAAAGTGCTTTGAGCAGGCAACCAGAGCAATAGCTGTAACAATGAGTCTCAGTAGCTGAGAGGAATAATTTTAATATCATGATTTTATATTGATGAATGTTTTCCCAGCCCTGACATAATGTAATAGATTATACAATCTCAGTGACTACTGATAAACTTTGTTTTTAATGTGACCAAACATTGAATTTAAAAATTCAGGTATAAGGAACAGGACCTGTAACCCAAGACATTTAAGCAGACTTAGAGGCATGTTCTAAGAACTTAAAGAACTCTCAAATTTACAAAAAATACTAGATTATTTAATATGTTGTATAATTCAATAAAGTATAACAAAACTATAATGTGACATCTTGAGAGCTTAATTAAACATTCCATTCTAAACTTCTATATAATTTTTGGCCAAGAACCATTCACTTTTTTTTCATTACCATTACCAGCACTAGCAATTGGCTTTCTTTTCAGGACCATATTCCACCAAGAAACAAAACTTTATTACTTCTCAGGAAATGCTGAATAAACAATAATGAGTAAAACGAGAGGCAGATTTAAATGCTTGAAAAACACTGGCAGTTGACATAAATGAAAAAAGAGAACCATTTTTAAAAATTCAGATGACTATTCTTTTACTTTAAGAAACATAATGAATCAAGTGTAATAATAAAAGGCAACTTAAGCTGGTTTCATCTGGGAATAATACAGAGTAAGGAGTGTGGCAAACTAAACAGTACACATCCAGCTAATTCTTGCCACATAGGAATTTTTTAAGAGAAGCTATAAATATTTTCTTTTTTTTAATTAAAAAGAATCTGACTTCTTTCAGTTTTTAAACTTTGGCTAGATTTTTAAATGCCACGAAAACCAAACAAAATATGTCAGCAGGCTGATTAACCCCAGAGGCAGCCAGTTTGTGAATGCTTAAATACAGAATAATCCAGGCCTGCTGAGATGTTATACTAGACAATTTACTAGACCGGTGTTCTCCAAAGAGTGATATGGAAGGAGAAAGGGAAGGGGGAGGGGAGAGAGAGAGACACCAAGCTCAAAATGTTTTATTAATAAGGGTGAGGGGGCTTCCCTGGTGGCACAGTGGTTGAGAGTCCGCCTGCTGATGCAGTGGACATGGGTTCGTGCCCCAGTCCGGGAAGATCCCACATGCCATGGAGCGGCTGGGCCCGTGAGCCATGGCCGTTGAGCCTGCACGTCCGGAGCCTGTGCTCCACAACAGGAGAGGCCACAACAGTGAGAGGCCCACGTACAGCAAAAAAATAAATAAAAAATAAAATAAGCGTGAGCAGTCAAAGAAGTTTAGAGATCCTGGCTGTGCTAGACTCACCAGCTATAGCATACCAGCCTTACGACTCATGAGATTCACATTAATTTCTCAGCAAAATTTTTAAAAACTACCATAAACCTTCGGGGTAGCTTAAGACCACCTGAAACTGCATCTATAAAATGCCATGCATCTATTATATCTTAATTTTACTACCAATCAATTATCTTACAGAAATCTAGGACAAAATTGAAGGCTGTTTCTTACTTTAAGGATAAGGAGATTTAACTCATATCAGTGTCAAACTAGAACATTTCTTTGATGGAGCAATATCTGTTTTAATTTTTACATGAATTATTAGGATTATAGACTAGAGAACAAATGAATTGTTCTAGTGACCTTTGGAAATATGGAGAAAAACTCATGCACAATGTGTTTCCATGAGAGTAGTTTTCCTTATTAATTGCCTAGAGCCCTAAAGAATTATTTTTCCAGGGCCTACTCTATCATGCCCTTATTTTATGGAGCTAAGGGGAGGCTCACAGAGAGCAGAACTGCCCTGTGGTTTTTCCATATTTCATTCTGTTTTCTTTTCAGGGAAGGAGTAAATCTCACTGTGATCTCACTGATGAATAGGCAGTCTTTAGTCTGGTAGCATTAAACAAGCACCTGTTCATTCTGATGATTTTATGATGGCTTGTTTCATTTCAGTTTATTAATACATAAAAAAGTCTGAATAGGGGCTTCACTGGTGGCGCAGTGGTTGAGAGTCCACCTGCCGATGCAGGGTACACGGGTTCATGCCCCGGTTCGGGAAGATCCCACATGCTGCGGAGCGGCTGGCCCCTTGAGCTGTGGCTGCTGGGCCTGCGCGTCCGGAGCCTGTGCTCTGCAATGAGAGGCCCACGTAACGCAAAAAAAAAAAAAAAAAAGTCTGAATAGTTAGAAGTCTTGAGCCCTTCCTATGTTACTGCTGCTACTAGATAGTTATATATATCATGTTGAATCTACATAAAAACACCAAAAGATTGATGTTACAATCTCCACTTTGTACTAGAGGAAAGTAAGCCTCAGAGTGGAAAACTTTTGAAAGTCACAGAGCTAGTTAGTGGCTGAGCCATGATTTGAACCTGGGTTTTCCTGACACTGAAATTTGGGTTCTTTACATCATACAGCATTGTCTGTCAGTTTACTCAATGCTTCTATTGATTCCAAGGTGCTTTTTCCCCCTCCATTTTAACATCTCTGAAATAGACATTCACTTTACAATTAATATAGGTCATAGCAGCATTTTTTGTTCTTTCTTAGTGTCACATAAGATAAAAGTGTGTTTTACAATTAATGGAGTCTTTTACTTTATGAAGCATGGTAAGCATTCCAAGATCTGGCAGCTAGAAAATGATGGAACTATGATCTAAACTTGGAAACCTGGAGAAGGACAAGGAACAAGATTAATAAAGAGAAGCCCTCTGGCTTCCCAATTTCCCGTTCTCTCTCCCTCCCTCCCTCCCTCCCTCTCTCCTTTTCTTTTACAAGAGAGCACCTTGTTTCTCTGGAATCTCGCTAGTCCAAACTGATGGTTGACCCTTGTTTCACGAAGCTATCAAAGCTCTCTGTCTTCACTGGGATCATGGTCTGTAGACATTGGTGCCGTGCGGAGCAAAGGCTGAGGTGGCTTATTTAACAGGACAGGGTCTTCCCACCTGCTTTTCCCCTGACCTGCAATTCATGTATTATAGATTAGATACTACTTTCTGTTACTGTTCACTTGAGATTTTACTGTGTTTACAATTGGAAAAACTCACTTTGAGAGACAAGTGTCTCTATTCCCACTTTTCTTTCATCTAATGTTAAAGCTCTGGCTCCCTCTGGTCTAGATACATGAGCTCTTAGCTTATCTATAAAACAAAACCTAAAGAGTGAGTGTAAGTTGTCCAACCCTTTGTAGTCTCTATTTTTAACACTTTATCTTCTAGAGTTATCAAAGGGGTGTTTATCTATATCAATTGAGGTTACTTTAGCAAATATATATATATATATATATATATATTTTTTTTTTTTTTTTTTTTTTTTTTTTTTGCAGTATGTGGGGCTCTTACTGTTGTGGCCTCTCCTGTTGCGGAGCACAGGCTCCAGATGCGCAGACTCAGCGGCCATGGCTCACGGGCCTAGCCGCTCCACGGCATGTGGGATCCTCCCGGACCGGGGCACGAACCCGCGTCCCCTGCATTGGCAGGCGGACTCACAACCACTGCGCCACCAGGGAAGCCCAGCAAATATAATTTTTAAATTGCTTTAAAAGTTCTGGTGACTCTCAGTTGCACAGAGAATGAAAATGCAACTGCTCAGGTGTTCACCTCAAATCATCCTTAATTTGACCTTTCCCTGCATGTCTGGCTTTATTCCACTGCACTGTACCCTCCATGCCATCTAAGTACACAGTCCTAACTCAGTCCCATCCTTGTACTTCCTCTCCCTTCCTTTGAATCACACTTCACTGACCCATCTCTGTCTTCGCTCCAATTAGTGGTAAATGTTCTGTTTTTACTTTCTGTCAGTTGCTTGTGACCAGGAGGTAGATGGTCCTAGAAAGGAAATGTAGAACATTCCTTTTCTAATTGCTCAAAGCATTCAATTGTCATGTGACTCTTTCCTTGGAAGATATAGCAAATTGACTTGCAATCTAAGAAATTCTTTTCATTCTCATTATTTATGAATTTGTGATTCTCTGATTTTCAGCTCACTTATGCTTTTCTCAGCCACGACGGCCTCATTCTCAGGGGGCTTCGAGGATTCGTACCTTCTGTTCCTGCTTCCACACGTGCACCATAATTTTCTACTCTCCACCTTAATGCTTACCCGGTAATTCTTCCCACCTCGTGACAATAGCATGTGCTTGTTAGAATTCTGAGTGTTGGAATTTTAACTACAGTCTGCACCTCCTTAGCTTTCAAGCATCACACTTGCCAGGACTTCATTTGAAGGCGTTACCATTTTTCCCGATAGCACATGCACACTGAGTCAGATTTTGAACACATTTGCCAAGGCACCTTTTTTTTCCTTTTTTTTAACACACACAAAGGAATACACTCATATATTCCTTTCTGTGGGGAAAATGAGCACATTCGTTCATAAAAAACATATAGTAAATTATAAAAGCAAGGGGGTTTTGTCATTGTTGTTCTTCTCTTATCCTTTGGCAAAGAAAACAAACAAACAAAAAGCCGAATGCTGAAAGTGATGATGTAGCCAAAACTTTAGTACTCCTTTGAGTAAGAATCTCTAGGACTGTGGGCTAGAAGAGTATTGGTAGAATCTGGGTGTTGAGAAACTTTAAATGACCATCATGCTAAGAATTCATGTTATATACACGTACTAGGTTTTTCATGGGGCTGATAGTCTTGTCAGTAATAGGGCATGAAATATACTTCAAAATCCATTAAAATAATTGTTTGGAAAATCAACCTGCTGCTTCATCAGGTGTTTGGTTTTTGGGGGGAAATGTGCACTTTATAAAATAATGGAACTGTCCTTGCATTAAACATAAATGGAAAGGACCATGTTTCGAAAATCGTTTCTAAGGCACTATATTAATTACCTATTGCTGTATAACAAATTATCTCAAAACTTAGTGGCTAAAATCATAATAAACATTATCTCACACAGCTTATGTGATTCAGAACTTTGGGAGCAGCTTAGCCGGGTGTTTCTGGCTCAGGGTGTCTCTTGATGTCACAGTCAGGATGTTGGCCAGGGTATGGTCATGTGAAGGTCTGACAGGCTGCAGGATCCACTTCCAGGGTGGTCCACTCACATAACTGGTGTATTGGTGCTGGCTGTTGGCAGGAGGTTTCTGGTCCTCACTATGTGGACCTTTCCCTAAGGCTGGCTGAGTATCCTCAATATATGGCAACTGTCTTCCCCCAGAGATCACTGCAAATGATCCAGGAAGTCAAGATGGAAGCTGTAATGTCTTTTAGGACTTAGCCTTGAAAGTCACATACCATCATTTCCACAATATCCTGTTTGTTGCTCAAGTGAGCCCTATTTATTGTGAAAAGGACTGCATAAGGGCATCCATTGGGAGTCATCTTGAAAGCTGACTACCACAATTACTCATTAATTTATTAATATGTTGATTAAATTTCCCTGAGTGTCTATTGTATAAAAGTGTCTAGGCTAGCTCTGGCAGTAGTTGCAAAAATTTTGTTTACTTTTTAACAAGTTTTTTGTTAGTCCTATGTGCTGGGCATTCTTTTATGCATTGAGTAGTTTGCAAAGAGCAAAACAAATCAAGTTCTGCTTCCTTGTAGCTTATATTTTAGTTGGGGTGGAAAAGAACAGTGGATAAACAGATAAATGTGTAATGTGTCAGGTGATGATGAATCTATAGACAAAAAGCATATTACGAGAGAGAGAAACTAATTGGAGGGTAGGTCCTATTTTATATGGGTGATCAAGGAAGGTTTCTGTGATAACGTACCATTTGTACAAGACTCTGCTAAAGTTGCCCCTACCTTCTAAGGTGGCCCAGATGCTGGGGAGAGCAGAATGTTTGAGGCAGAGGAAATGTTCAGTGCAAATGTTGGTGGAAAGATGCATGGAAGAGCAAAACAGTCTACAAGAAGTTCTTTATAAAGGTCTCCTTAACTATGTTAGGGTTACTAGTAGACTTTAAGTCACCTTTGATTCCTTTCAGTTTTACTCCTTTTAAATCTAAGTTCAACACTTGAAGCCTATTTAAAACACAAGAATTTCCTTACCATAAAACTCAAACCCAGTTTATAAATATTTTTTATTCCCCTCGTGTTGGCTTACGTAGCTCCTTAGACCAGTCTGCCCAGTGGCTGTTTCAAATCTCTCCATGGTCCTCAAGCTCCAGACTCCAACCGAACCATGATTTTCCTCAGTAGCTTATCACTTACTCTCCTTGAAGATCAAGGCCATCTATCAGACACTTTCTCTTTGCCTCAAAATGTGATGGAAACTTTAAGTTCCTTATTTTATGTCTTCAAATAGAGATCTGCCGTCCTTTCCAAATGTTACCCCTTCCACCTGTGCTTTAGGTGTACCTTTTCACATGTGTTCATGTGACTTTGGCCTTAAACCACTGTCTCTTACCTTTTTCTTCCAGTTTAATTTTCTTTCTCATTGCTCACTGCTCCTTTCCTTCTCTTGAAAACATTCTACTGTTTCTACTTTCCTTAACAAATAATTCTTCCTTCCTGCCTTGTTATCTTATGTCAGTTTTTAGCGAGGCTAACAGAGTCACCTGAAGTATTTGGTAAAAATGCATGTT
Source organism: Mesoplodon bidens (assembly GCF_964165515.1). Classification (NCBI taxonomy): domain Eukaryota; kingdom Metazoa; phylum Chordata; class Mammalia; order Artiodactyla; family Ziphiidae; genus Mesoplodon; species Mesoplodon bidens. The sequence goes on from NC_138167.1 coordinate 29,560,340, forward strand.
TCTTTCCCAGATCTGCATAATCAGATATTTCTAGGGGGTGGGGACAGCAGAGTCTATTTGAAAAAAGTTCTCCATATCATTCTGGTGAGCAGCTGTGTTGGGGAACTGCTGGTATATACTCTTTGATTTTTTTTTCTTATAAGATATTAATTCATTTTCTTACTGCATGCTAATTCTCAATTTCTTTCCTCCATCAAAACTCATTTCTCACAGCGTTCCAGTGGTATCTCAATATTCAAAGCCAATGACCTTTTCTCAGTCTGTGTCGTGTTTCTATTTAGTGCATCATTTGATCTTATTGACTGCCATCATCTTCTTGGAACTTTCTCATCTATCTCAACTTCCGTAACACTGAAACCACAAGGTTAAGACATTAGAAAGATTTGACATAAGTTGTGATTACTATTACCATTTTATATCTATAAAACTCAAGGATGGAGAAAGTAAAAATAAATCATTGCCTGAACTAAAGGTAGATATTCTTGAATCCTGTTTTTCTAAATGTCCTCAAGAACATTTGGGACACTAATTATCTTCAATTTTATTGCATCATTCTTGAGTCTTATTGCTTTCTAGAATCCATCTGGAACTTAATATATGTATAGCTACAACCTTAGCACAATAACATTTCCTTTAACTTGTATATTAGGAGACTATTCGGTCGAAGACCAGTGATACTTCCTTCTGCATGCCAGATCCAAAGCTAATTAATTCTTTGAATGAGTCCATAAGTGCAAAGTTTAGAACTCTAAGGCATAGTCATTAATTAGAAGGTTTTCTATTTGAAGACCTTTCACCTTCTACTTTCTATTCAAGATTATGTTTATTAATGTGGTAGAGATGCCTAGCTGTCTACCAAAAATACATGCTTCCCTTTCCATATGGTGGAGTTACCCCTGGGAAAGGGCTGCCCTGTCACTGACAGCATCTGCCAGCCTTCTCCCATCTCACCCCCTCCATATATCAAGGTGTGGCCTCATGACTAGTTCCCACCAATGAAATGTGAACAGAACTGATGGAGCATATGGGGTAGAGATTTTAGACAGCAGATGAGTTTTGAGTCTTGAAGAGATCTCAGAGACCCTTGGGAATGATGGATCCACAAAGTGGAAGGGAGTCTGGGTTCCTAAACATCGTCCACAACCAGGAACATTCTCACTGTACTAGTACATGAGCAAGAAATACACTTTTGTTGTGTTAAGCCATTGAAACATAAATATTTGTTTATTTGAGCAATAAGCTGTCTTATTCGGTCATAATGAGTTATTGGTCTCATAATGAGTTATAGTTTCTCAGTCATTTGCTGGTGATTTTTTTCTCCAAAGTTTCAAATTTCTGAACAGAACTAGTGATGCCCTCTCCCTACCACCACCTCCATGTAGGAGGTACAGACAAAAAGGAAAAAATGGTAAAATGGCAAAAGCCCAAGATCCATGGCCTATTCACCCAAATTGACCAGGGCTCCCCTGGCCAATTTCCCTAATCCCTCTCTTTTCCTCTTTCTAAAGTCAAGTCATGTGATATAATAAAATTGTCATTGACTGGGGCTAGCAAAGCACACAGGACTCTGGACTTGATTCAGTTCTACCGTGAATTGTGCTGCATGACCTTACATAGGTTTTCTGACCACTCTGGGCCTCAGTTTCTATCATGTGAAGTGAGAAGGTTAGATTGATAATCTCCAGGTTCCCCTACAAATGATAATTTAAATAAAGATATGTGAAATGCTTTTAAAAGAAGACTAGATAATTATATTTTATTCCATTCTTTAAAAGTAACTCAGCTAACCCTTTTTTTTTTAAAGATTTTTTGACGTGGACCATTTTTAAAGTCTTTATTGAATTTACCACAGTATTGCTTCTGTTTTACATCTTGTTTTTTTGGCCACAAGGCATGTGGGATCCCAGCTTTCTTACCAAGGATCGAACCCACACACCCTGCACTGGAAGGCTAAGTCTCAACCACTGGACCGCTAGGGAAGTCCCTGAGCTAACCCTTTCTAATAGCATATTTTAAGAAAGGCACTGCATTTTTCACTGTGAGGGAGAAAATAATAAACATTACTTGGCTCTGGGAAAGTGTGTGTGAAAAATAGAAAACTTACACAATCAATACAAATAACCATAACTTCCCAGTTGGTTAACAAAAGGGGGGCAAAGTCCTGGGAAGAAGCATAGCTTACACCCTGAGACGTTGGCTTGATTCTGACCCAGATCTTGAAACATCTGAGTCAAGTGTTTACTTACTCCAAGTGGAGTGAAGGTGAAAGGGCTGGGCTGAGACAACTAGCTGTAGGGACATTACTTTCCTGGCAGAGCGCTTAGAGTGTCTCTTAGCCCAGGATCATCCATGGGTCTTGGATTTCTTGCAAAGTAGTTCAGATTTCAGATCATCTAAAATTCTTGGACAAGCCTAAAACCACACAGGCTTCTGTGAATTCTGTGGATCAACCAAGAATTGTGGCTTTATGCAGTGCCATCATTCCCAGCACTGAGTGCTGTAGGGGAAAGTATGAATCAAGTACTATGATTTGGCGCCAAGTGGACCCAGTGTTGCCCTTAGGCCTAAGACCTAGGCAGAAGAGGCAAAAAGGACCCCTACCTTGAGCCTCCCCCACTTTAGAGGCCCCCCTACATTAGAGGGTCCTGCACTGGTACTCCTCTGGCTATGTTCCTCCCCTTGAAGCAGTCAAGGGAATGTGCCACAGACCTCAGAGTCCCCTGCCCAAATGGCTCTGAGCCAGCATCCAGACCTGGGAGGGCCTCTTGCCTGCTCAGTCCTCTCAAAGATTGCCCATGCTGCCAGTATGTGCCCCCCTCGGCTGAGATGTGGCCAAAGGGCCATGGGTAGAGTTCGCACATACCGGCTGGGGAGTCCACACACATGCATCTGTGGCCCCTCACGGTGTTCGCGAAAGGTGGGATAAGTCACTGCAGGCTGGAGGTTCTAGCGTGGAACTTTGAGGAGTCTGAGAAACCTAAATTCAAACTGAGCTTCCCGACCACTGTGAAGGTTTATTTGTCCAGCTAGCAAAAATGAACATGTGTTACCTAATAGAGTGTTAGCTTAGTGTCTGTTAAATATTTGACTTTTGACGTCTGGATCTCCATTTGCACTGTTACTCTGGACTCCACGAATGCTAGGAGTGGGCCTGAGTGACCAGCGTTATGCGACTGCACAAGAAGAAGTTGGATGGTACATTTGCCCCAAAGCATTTACATTGATCTCTTCACCTGCACTAAGGCCCCTAACTTTCCTTGAACAAACTCAGATCAACACAAGGTATGTGTGTATGACTCAATTACACAGATTTCACTGTTTTTTTTTTATGCTTCATAGAGTCAAAGGCTTTGCTGATGATGTTCAATAAACAACAGTTGTCAACAAGTGTGATAGTTGACGCCTGCAGAATCAGTTTTCTTGTGGTTATTTAGACATATTGTCTCTCAAAATAGTAACTCTGTCTAGTGTTCCAGAGTTTCACTTGGCTGGGAGGTGTTCACATCCTAGTCTTAATGCTCAAATTCCTGCCCATCAATTGTCTTACACTAGTCAATTCTGGGGCAGCTGTTCAAGCAAATACTACTGTGGAGATCCACTCAAGAGATTCTTTTTACATAGCTGTTTGAATGCCAAGGTAGGTGTTAATGGAAAGTGATCTGGATTATCTCATGAGTATAAACCTGTTACTGTAGTTTTCACAGAGTGTGGGTCTCTGGTGCAGGTGCTTAGTTATAGCCTAGTTAAATATCGTTACCCTATAAATCAGTGCATACAATAGGTCTAAGTATATTAGTGACTTTTTGGTGGGCTAAAACTGACTGGAGGTGGAGATCCAAAGGGGTGTGTTATTTTTCTCCTTGACAGTAAATTCTAAGGTCTTTTTCTTTAAGTACAGAATTGAATGAATGAAAACAGCAGATGGTAGTCAATCCTTTGTGGCTCATCTAAGCAACTGAGCTTTCCCCAAAGCTCTAGAAAGGGGCTGATCTGTAGGGGTGGCAAACTCACCGGCCTATGATAGGGGCCAAGCTTTAGGGATTTAAATTAATGTGAAAATATTTAAGCCCATATTTTACCTCTAGTCATTTATAATCACTTAAAAAAAAAAAAGACTGCGTGGCAAACAATAATGGTTGGGCCTGTTTGTACCCTCTGACTTGGAGGTGACCTCTGTGGTCTGATTTATGATTTCCAGCACACTGAGAAAGTTTCTTTTGCCTTAAATAGCTCCCTTATATGAATGGAACAGTGCCTGAAATTCCACTATTATAAAGGCATTCTTTCAGATTAACCAATCTCTCTCTTCATACACTTCAAAAAAAATAAAAGATTATGTCTTGATACGTATTTATATCAATAATTTTTTCCTTCATGAGTGTTGCAGGGCCCTGATGTGAAAAGAGATAGGGCACTGTTGCAACAAAGAGGGGCAGAAGCAGATTGGGAAACAGAAATAACGTTCTGCTAAACGAAGCTCCCAAATTTATTCAGCTATGACCTGACAGGCATCCTTTAAAAGAGTATCTTATCTCTTTCTCAAAAAAAAATTGTGATTTAGGAGTAAGTATTCTTGTTGACCACACAAGGAAACAACCTAGGAACAATTAAGTGGCTTGCCAAAGATCATATAGTGATATGATGCATCTAGGACTCAAATCTAAATTCTTTTGTCCTGAGTTTTATGCTCCTTCTACTACACCTTGTATTTCCTAAGCCATGCTGTCCAGGAGTAAATTTGTGATATTCCCTGCTGTGGATAATTATAGCTTCAATTAACCAAGCACCTTATATGTGTGATAAGCTCTTGGGAGCCAGGTGGTCTGGGATTGTCTCAGTTCCAGCAATTACTGATTGTATAATTTTGGGCAAATTACTTACTCCCCTTGGATTGTATCTATAAATAGGAATAATAATCTTACCTACCTCATGGGTTTATTGTGAAGATGATTTGAGAAACTACATGTAAAGTGCTTAGAACAATTTAACTGCTCAATAGTTCTTAGCTATTATACTTATTACCTCATTAAATCCTTCCCCAAACGCTCTTAGGCACGTATTATCCCTATTTATAGATAGGTAAACTGGACTCAGGAAAGCTAGGTGACTTACCTAAGATCAAGATCAAACAAACTAGCAAGAAAGCTAGTTTATTTTATACCAAGTTTCATTCTACACTCTGCTGCAAAGTTGAAGTAGTACTTGTACATCTGATAGAACAAATGTTTAATATCCAGGACTGGCCTGCACATGGTAAAGAGCTGAAATAAGACTCTATGTACTCGAAGTAATCTCAAGGTTTATTTATTTATTTATCAATTTATTTATTTATTATTATGGTTACATTGGTTTATAACATTATATATGTTTTATGTGCACAGCATTATAATTTGATGTCTGTCTATACTATGGCGTGCTTACCACAAAAAGTTTAGTTTCCATCCATCACTATACAGTATATACACTGTATACACTATACAGATTTCAAGGTTTTGAAAGCCACTGCCTGTCCAAAAGAGATTCTGTAAACAATGGTCATGGCTGTAAGTGTCCACGTTGGAAGTCTGTCTCCAAAAGATAGGAAAGTTTGGGACAAAGCCTGAAGTAGAGCATTGACTGAGTGAAAGTACAGAAGGGAAACAGATGGGTGAGGCTGGGCAGGCATTAGCATCACAAGATTGTTGGCCAAAGGAAGTGGGACTCAGGCAAGGGGATCACACTTCTCCTACTTTGTCTTAGGTTTGTCTTCGGTTCAGTGCTGAGTCAATGGGAACAACCCAGATTTGTAGCTGTAAAAGATACTTATACAGTGAAGGAGGTTCCATTTTTCATATTCTAATTCCCATTTCCAGATGATGAAATTGAAATTTAGAAAGGTTAACAACACAAGGCCACAACTAGTAAAATTGCTGAGACAGTGCTTGAACCTGGAGTCTTCTGATGGCAAAGCCCTTGGCCATTTTCATTACAAGAGGCCAGTTGCTGAGCACTGTGTACTGGGAATGGAAAGGAAGCAGAAATGTGGGGCTGGATATTCACATATGTAGTGGATTTCACATCATTCCTTGATTTTGCTAGTTTATAAACCCATTGTGGAAGTGGCCTCTGTGATATCTCAGTATTAGCTTGCTTTGTGAGTAAATATTAAACCTCAAAAATATGCTTTCTTGGCAATCAGTTTATACTGATTTAATATGATGTTAAATTGCTCATAGAAGTTAAATATATCTCGGGGGCCTGCAATTTGATGAAAGTTTCCCAGGATTTTTTATTGTGTGTTCATAAAATTTTACAAGCACTGCAATTTGTGGCTTCTGACAAAGTCTCTGCAAAGGACAATGAATTAATTAGAGAATGAGAAGTCTATTGCTCACAAATCTTTGTAATGCCGTGTTGTCATCCTTAGGAATTGCAATCCCAGAAAAATCCGAAATTCAAGTGAGCCTAATACAAGCCGAAAATTCAGCCGTCAACTGCAGCACTAGTTGGAGCAAAGGCAAGTCCAGAGTGAGGAGGAAGAATTTGGGTCTGTATGGAAACAATCAGATTCCTTTCTTCCCTTGAGAGTGGATGCATAATTAAAAATAGGACGTAATTACTGCCCTTCTGTATTTGAAAGAAAAGTGAACAAGGAAAAGGCAGCTGGAAGAATTAAACCACAGGTGAAGGCAACTTTGCAACTTGGGAGGTAACTGCCACATCATTTATACTGCGTTATGAATTAGGTTCCAGATGAGGAGCATATTGGTGCACATAACGTGTAGCAGCTCATTTGTATAATAAGCAGCAGGAGGATATTTTAATCTTTCAGATCGTCACCATGTTAGTGAAAGGCAAGGATGATCTTAGCAAAAACTTCAACTAAATTGTGAACCCCAGACTGAAATGGCGCTTACTAGTTAGCTGACCCTCCCCCAATGGAAAACAATTTTTATTTTAGCATATATGTATTTTTAAAAATAATTTACAATATGCGTGCTTCCACAAAGGACTTGATACAACCTAATTCCACTCTAAAGAGAAAGCAAACTAGAATACAAGGCAAACTAAAGTATGGGGTGTGTGTGTGTGTGTTTGTGTGTGTGTGGACAAACTAATAAAACTATCCAGAAGAATTCTAGATATCTTATATTTTTGAATGAAAGAATAAGAGGGCTAAATAACAATATGGAGGGATTTCCCTGGTGGTCCAAGGGTTAAGATTTCACGCTCCCACTGCAGGGGACATGGGTTCGATCCCTAGTCGGGGAACTAAGATCCCATATGCCGTGGGTGTGGCCAAAAATATTTAAAAAAAAAAAACAACCCAGCAATGTGAAAATATTCTCTGAATATAATTCTACAAAACCAATATTTTTTCTGTCTGTAATAGTTCAGTAATCCAATCACTTTTTGCCCCTAGGAGGGCCTTTCAGGTTTTATTTGATGTTTTTAGTTCAGTTATGCTTTGTGACACTAACTGTTAGTGCTCACAAAAATTGAGTTTTTCTCCTTTCCCAACGCATTGCTGGGGTACATTCCCCAGAGTTCCTGTATCTAGATAGGTCTGGGTGTCTAGTTCTTAACGATAGTAATGCTTGCCACCTCTTAGCGAAGGTAGTTAAGAGCATGTGTACCTTCTCTGAGCACTGTCTTCTTCCCCATCCACTAGCTGAACACTGAAGGCAATTGCTGGAGGCTTGTCCAGCAGTGGTTTTGAAAATGGGGTCCCAGGAGCAGTAGCACATATGCCACCTGGAAACTTGTTCAAACTGCAGATTCTTGGGACGCACCCAAGACCTACCAAGATCAGCAGCTCTGGAGTTGGAGCCCAGCAATCTAGGTATTAACAAGCCCTCTAGGTGATTCTGAATTTGAGAAACACCCTTCAAGACAATAGCAAGGCCAGAGGTTGGAAGATTCATGGGTCCCTGGATGACTGCACAAAACAGACACTCCTGTCCCCCTTCTCACTTCACTGGACTGAGACAAAAGACACATATCGTATTACATTAAGCCCCTGAGACCTTCAGGTTACTTTCTACAGCAGTTAGCCCATCTTGACTAATACTGCTTCCTATTCCTTTTTCTATTATTGCTCTTGAGGAATGCAACAACTTTGCGCTTTTGTCCTGGCTACCACAAGTCCTGTAGGGAATGATGAAATAGAAATAAAGCAACCAGCTGATAAACATTGTTTTCCCTCAGGTTATTCTATTTTCTCCCTCTTTGGGTTTTCATGTACTGTTCCCTCTGCCTAGATTGTTACCTACTGCTCACCGAGCGAACTCCAACTCATCCTGCAAGCATCTCCACGTCTATAAAATCTTTTAGGAGCACTTTATATAGTATGGGGACCACCTTTCTACATAATCTTAGAGAATTTCTTGCCCTTCAAAGATCTGAGCTCCCTTAATATGAGAGAAGCTTCTCAAACACCCAAAGTTTGGCATAAAATTACATAAGATGCTCTTTATATAGTTGACATTTTTGAATTTTAAATTTTATGCCACATTTTTCTGTTTTCTCTCTTTGGGGGAAATGCTTTTCTCCCACCCTAAATATGTACTTCTACTGAATATGTGACTTAGTTCTATCCAATCAGAGTCCTTCCCTGAAATTTTTCTAAGTGGGCTTATCGGAAAATTTTAAATAGTTCTCAACATTGTAAGATTGCATGACCCTGGAGCTATCTGCTGCCATGGTGACTGTCCTGGAAAAGTCTGTCTGTGAGAAAGAAAGAGGGGAACACTCAGAGATAACAGTGTCAGTTCTGACAATATCCTACCCCAGGGATCCAGTCATACCTGAAGTTGGATCCATATCTCTGTGGTTTGGATATTTAGGTAATAAATTTTATTCCTTTGCTTTAGATAGTTTGCATTTCTATCACTGGCTTTCAAAAGCTGCAAGCTGTGATGAATATGGAAATCATTTTGTTCATTCCTGAAGAAGAGATTGCAATAGGCTTTGGGCTGCCAGGGAGAAGAGTGACCTAGAATAGTAGGATGAAGTGAAAAAAAAAAAAGTATTTAAGCACAGCACTGAGAGATAATATAGAAAAATGTCAGATGAATGAAGAAAGTCATCCTGGTTAAGATAGAACAGTGCTTCTCAGATCTAATCCTTTATTTAATAGCTTCATGATTTTTGCCTTTTTGGTATACATCTATTTAACTTTTTAAACTTAAAAAAAATGTAGTCTCGTTCTAAGCAATAATGGCAACAAAATTATGGGTTGATTTGCTCGTTTTAAATACATGGCTATTAGAATTTTTTAAGCTCATTGTGACCTCCTAAAGTGATTGTTTTTGTTACAAATGGCATGAATACCACACTGGGAAATACTGAGATAGAGGATCAAGTCTGCTGCGGGCTGGAGGCGGAGGCATAGGGAGAATAGAGGAGGGAGAAAATCAGCCTCCTCCTCCCATGTCTTGAATTTAGCCAGCTTAGGAGCAGTTTAGCCACCTTTGGTTGATAGCCTGAGGGCTACAATGAATGCAGTAGACAGGAAAACCCCCATGATATATGCAGACAATATGGCTGCCTTATGGCCATATCTGTTGTTAAAACATTGAAAGACTTCTGTGCAAGCTGAAAAACAGCTATTGCTCTGAGCCCACGCAGAGCTCCAACACCCTGGTTACCTTGCCTCACCTCAGGACTGTGTGGATCACCCCATGATCCAGCAAGGAAAGGGGAAATGCCAGTACAGCAGGGAGCCTCTGGGACTTTGTGCCTGCCTTATGGCTAGCTTCTATTCTGATTGGTCGGTGCCTTTGCCAGCTGTTGTGAAATAATGTAAAACTCCTGGATATATTCCTTTATTACTGTATGGATCATGATGGGTTGTATTTATCGACTAACTTGTCTGTTCTCCTTCCCAGATTGTCACTCGTCTAAAGATAAGAATTATATTTGTCATCTTATCCACTGTCTGATATGAATGGAGTCGTCAAGTTGGAAAGAGGTGAGGAGTTGGCTGGGATCTAGAACTTACTTTCTGGCTGTTTAACCACGTATTAACTGTATTATAGGAAGACATTAATAGTTGGGCAGGAGGCAATCAAGTGCTGGATTCTGAAGTTAGTCTGCCTGAGTTCAAATTCTTGTTCTGTCCCTTACAAACTGAGTGCTCTTGGATAAGTTATTTCTTCTCTTAGTTTCCTCATCTGATAAGTAGGAATTATAACAGGACCTATCACATGGTGATGATCTGAAGATTATATGACTTAACACATAAAGCATTTAGACTGGTGCATACAGGCATACAGTAAGCATTCAATATGTAGTAGCTGTAATTATTATTGTTACTTTATGCAATGGGAGAACAACTGCAAATAAAAGTTACTCTATTACTCTAAAACAGTTTTATATAAACAATTTTACTGTTTTTCCACATGTAAATAAGCCTTCCACATAAAGACTTCTGTGGTCAGTTTTGGTTTGGAAATGCAGAATTAACCAAGATTAAATAAACTTTGCTGCTGGATACATCAATATGCTAATCTATTCTATAAAACTCTAGGAGGGTTTTTAAAAAATATCAGCTTGAAAAACCCTGATTTTTATCATCAAACTTTTTGTTTTTGAGAATACTTTTATGGAAATGCCACTCTAAGGATTTTGACCTCATTCCTTATGTAAAATACCTGGCCCTCTTGACTGGATCATAAGGAACCACAATGTGCTTTTTGAAAGAGGGCTAAGTGGCCTAGACACAAAATAGGCATGTGGCCTCCTTGGCCTTTTTTCCCTAGACTCACCTTATGTAGGTAAGATGACTTATCTTCTGGTGTGAGAAGAAGCAAGGAAACACCAACCTTAGTTCAAGAATCCAGGTGAAAGGACATTTCTCCCTTAAGCTTAGAGTGACTCACCAAGGCCTTCTGCCTCGTGCTTTGTCACTCTACTCTGGTCCTGCTATTCCTTCCCAGGCCAAAGGTTTCCTCCTACATTGAAGTCAGTCCCAGTTCCATTTTACCTATCAATGGATTTTCGTTTCAATAGACATTTCAAAGAAAGATTCCGTTTAAAAACACATAGACATGGGAAACATGACCATCTTGGCTCATCTCACCAAAAGCATCATCTAAACTAATCTAGAAAGTAATGATGTGCTTGACCTTGACCCAACACATGAGTACCCCTACTTATGTCTGTAGTCAGGAGGAGAGATAAAGGCTCAAGTGTGCCCTGAAACCTAGAGCACAGTCTGGCACAGTTAAATGTCAGTATATGCTTGTTGAATTAATGCAAGGATTAAAAATGAATATTTAGGTATAATATAAGAGATAAATGCCAAATTTTTAGTGGTGCTCATAATATTGATGACATTCCATAAATTCTATCAATACTAAAATAATGAACTTAAATGTACTTAATCAAATCAAATAATTTTTTGCTTTAACTTATAGGGAATTTTAAACATTTTTTTCTTCTCCCTTTCATTGCTCTTCAGCAGTTTCATATAAGGGTTTGGCATTCTCATTTCATATGGATGTCCTAATTTGGTAGTGAGATTTAATTTTGTTGACTTATTAGCATCATCTCTCTCCCTTAAGCAAATTCCTGCCCCGTTTCTCTCATTTGCTTATCCCTGAAGCTAATTCGATGATCATTTTTGTCCTCTCATTCAGGGCCTGGGTGTTGTGGATAATACCCACAGTGATTCCTGAAGGCAGAGTACTCAAGTGTGCAGAACAAAGAGCATCTGTCTATTACCTTCACATATGAATGAGTGGCAGCTTGGCCTATAAAGTATTCCTGCAGAAACTCTTGTCAGGGCTGTGAAGTCATCACCCCATTAACTTGATTATCTTCTGGCATTGGGTGTTATAGCAGAGAAGTCTGAGGATTTCCTGATTTTGGCTTCTTCTAATGCAATTTTATTTTTATACTTGGAAGTTTGGAAAATTCTTTCATTTTTATTGAAATTTAAAGATTTTACCAGATTTTGGTTACTTTACTGCTATTGATGTTGATTAGAAAATAGTAAGCCTTTTCAATATCCAATTTTAGTTTAGTTTTGCTTTTTTTTAATGCTGAAAATTTTTCTTCAGTTATATCCTTAATTATCTGTCCTGATGTGTTGATTCTACATTCAGAAATACATGTTAATTTTTAGTTAGATTGCTGTTCTACTTTCCACATCTGTCATCTTCTCTTACATTATTGTTTGTCGTTATGTATCCCGCATATGTTCCTAGAATCTGTCTGTTGTTTCATGAATGTGATTCTCACAGGAAGGTCTATACTTTTTACTGCCACTGCTGTCAGCAGAATAGTTCTAGAATTCAATCTAGTCTCTCTTCACCATTCTTCTTTTCATCTTGTTGATAATGGCTGAGAGTCCTAACTCAAGCATTTCCTTTGAGACTTCTTCTGCACGTTTCTTTTTCTCTTGTTGTGGGGTATTTTCTTAGTGTGGTTGCGTTACTCATAATTTCCTGTATCCAAGACACTGGACTTAGGCTGTGGTTCCAGGAGCAACATAGAAGTGGGGCAATATTGACTTGTGAGTTAAAGATTGTGGAGAAAAAATATGTGAAAAGCAACACTGAGTGATGAAGCCAGGGTCAGGATCCAAGGAGAAAATCCAAACAAGGCAGCAGTGTGAAGAAAGAGAGGCAAAGACTTGGTGTAAAACCCTGGGATGGAAAGCGAAGTAAGTGGCTTTGGATTGGAGGGATGAGGGTTGAGTCTTAAATCCCTAAGACTATAGGGAGCTAGTAAATTATGTACTGGGCAATTTAGACAGAAGGGGAAGTTGGGGCAGACAAAAAACAAATCCTATCTCATGCTTGTTGTGAAGCTCATGTTAGCGAAGACTAGGATGGGAACATATGGCTTCTGATAGAAATCCATCTTGAGACAATATTTGTAGGTCAGTTTGGGGGCCAGTATTGCCTCAAATGATCACAAACAGGAATGTGCTCAATTCCATTTGCTTTGGCAATTGATGAGGTGGCTTCTCTCCTTTGGATGATTCTACAGGTATTTTAATGAAAAAAAGGGAAAGAGTTCTCAGGAGCTTTGATTCACTCCACTATTTTCTGTTAATTCCCAAATTTTATTTAAAGGCATATATCTTTTTTTTAACATCTTTATTGGAGTATAATTGCTTTACAATGGTGTGTTCGTTTCTGCCTTATAACAAAGTGAATCAGTTATAAATATACATATGTTGCCATATCTCTTCCCTCTTGCATCTCCCTCCCTCCCACCCTCCCTATCCTACCCCTCTAGGTGGTCACAAAGCACCGAGCTGATCTCCCTGTGCTATGTGGCTGCTTATCACTAGCTATCTATTTTTTTAATTGTGTTGAGTAATGTCCTTTTTTTTTACCACTTTATTGGAGTATAATTGCTTCACAATGATGTGTTAGTTTCTGCTTTATAACAAAGTGAATCAGTTATACATCTACATCTGTTCCCATATCCCTTCCCTCTTGCGTCTCCCTCCCTCCCACTCTCCCTATCCCACCCCTCCAGGCGATCACAAAGCACCGATCTGATCCCCCTGTGCTATGCAGCTGCTTCCCACTAGCTATCTACCTTACATTTGGTAGTGTATATATGTCCATGCCTCTCTCTCGCTTTGTCACACCTTACACTTCCCCCTCCCCATATCCTCAAGTCCATTCTCAAGCAGGTCTGTGTCTTTATTCCTGTTTTACCCCTAGGTTCTTCATGACATTTTTTTTTCTTAAATTCCATATATATGTGTTAGCATACGGTATTTTTCTTTCTCTTTCTGACCTACTTCACTCTGTATGACAGACTCTATGTCTATCCACCTCATTACAAATAGCTCAATTTCATTTCTTTTTATGGCTGAGTAATATTCCATTGTATATATGTGCCACATCTTCTTTATCCATTCATCCGATGATGGACACTTAGGTTGTTTCCATCTCCAGGCTATTGTAAATAGAGCTGCAATGAACATTTTGGTACATGACTCTTTTTGAATTATGGTTTTCTCAGGGTATATGCCCAGTAGTGGGATTGCTGGGTCATATGGTAGTTCTATTTGTAGTTTTTTAAGGAACCTCCATACTGTTCTCCATAGTGGCTGTACCAATTCACATTCCCACCAGCAGTGCAAGAGTGTTCCCTTTTCTCCACACCCTCTCCAGCACAGAAATGGAAATAAAAACAAAAATAAACAAATGGGACCTAATGAAACTTCAAAGCTTTTGCACAGCAAAGGAAACCATAAACAAGACCAAAAGACAGCCCTCAGAATGGGAGAAAATATTTGCAAATGAAGCAACTGACAAAGGATTAATCTCCAAAATTTATAAGCAGCTCATGCAGTTCAATAACAAACAAACAAACAACCCAATCCAAAAATGGGCAGAGGACCTAAATAGACATTTCTCCAAAGAAGATATACAGACTGCCAACAAACACATGAAAGAATGCTCAACATCATTAATCATTAGAGAAATGCAAATCAGAACTACAATGAGATATCATCTCACACCAGTCAGAATGGCCATCATCAAAAAATCTAGAACCTAGCTATCTATTTTACATTTGGTAGTGTATATATGTCCATGCCACTCTCTCACTTTGTCCCAGCTTAACCTTCCCCCTCCCCATATCCTCAAGTCCATTCTCTAGTAGATCTGTGTCTTTATTCCCGTCTTACCCCTAGGTTCTTCATAACCTTTTTTTTTCTTAGATTCCATATGTATGTGTTAGCATACAGTATTTGTTTTTCTCTTTCTGACTTACTTCATTCAGTATGACAGACTCTAGGTCCATCCACCTCACTATAAGTATCTCAATTTCGTTTCTTTCTATGGCTGAGTAATATTCCATTGTATATATGTGCCACATCTTCTTTATCCTTTCATCCGATCATGGACGCTTAGGTTGCTTCCATGTCCTGGCTATTGTAAATAGAGCTGCAATGAACATTTTGGTACATGACTCTTTTTGAATTATAAGGAGGCAAGAATATACAGTGGTGAAAAGACAGCCTCTTCAATAAGTGGTGCTGGGAAAACTGAACAGCTACATGTAAAAGTATGAGATTAGGACACTCCCTAACACCATACACAAAAATAAGCTCAAAATGGATTAAAGACCTAAATGTAAGGCCAGAAGCTATCAAACTCATAGAGGAAAACATAGGCAGAACACTCTATGACATAAATCACAGCAAGATCCTTTTTGACTCACCTCCTAGAGAAATGAAAATAAAAACAAAAATAAATAAATGGGACCTAATGAAACTTAAAATCTTTTGCACAGCAAAGGAAACCATAAACAAGACCAAAAGACAACCCTCAGAATGGGAGAAAATATTTGCAAATGAAGCAACTGATAAAGGATTAATCTCCAAAATTTATAAGCAGCTCATGCAGCTCAATATCAAAAAAACAAACAACCCAATCCAAAAATGGGCAGAACACCTAAATACACAATTCTCCAAAGAAGATATACAGATTGCCAACAAACACATGAAAGAATGCTCAATATCATTAATCAATAGAGAAATGCAAATCAAAACTACAATGAGATATCATCTCACACCAGTCAGAATGGCCATCATCAAAAAATCTAGAAACAATAAATGCTGGAGAGGGTGTGGAGAAAAGGCAACACTCTTGCACTGCTGGTGGGAATGTAAATTGATACAGCCACTATGGAGAACAGTACAGAGTTTCCTTAAAAAAACAGAAATAGGGCTTCCCTGGTGGCACAGTGGTTGAGAGTCCTGCTGATGCAGGGGACATGGGTTCGTGCCCGGGTCCGGGAAGATCCCACATGCCGTGGAATGGCTGGGCCTGTGAGCCATGGCCGCTGAGCCTGCACGTCCAGAGACTGTGCTCCGCAACAGGAGAGGCCACAGAAGTGAGAGGCCCACGAACCGCAAAAAAAAAACCGCCAAAAAACAAAAAAACCTACAAATAGAACTACCATATGACCCAGCAATCCCACTACTGGGCATATACCCTAAAGACATGTATCTTTGTCAGATACTGAAGAAACATGAATATAAAACATAAGTCCCAATTGCCGTGTATAACATTCTGCAAACATACTTCCCCCACACCCACTTTCAGAACAGACTAGAATTAATTTCAGACATCTAGCATCATGGAGGTAGACTGTTTGCATAAGATGGTGAACAGAAGTGTCAGTTGCCCAAGCTTAAGTGATATGGAAATGTGCCCAGAAGAAAGTAGAATGAAATTATTAGATCACTTTGGACTTTCCACCTTAATATGATAATCTCTTTGAGAGATGACTGGAAAGTTTTGGTATTAAGTTTCTAGCATTGGTGCCATTTAAATGAAGCATATCTTTTCAGAGAATTTTAGGAAAGCTAATGTGTCGGGGTAGAAGTATTAAGAGTCAAGGAAGCTTGCAACAGAATCTGCTTTACTGGGCTAAGATATTGCTCTCTAGCTTCGTCCTGGATCAGTGGAGACAACCTCTGAGACTTGTAAGAAACATAAACAGAACACTGAGCCACAGCACCTCTTGGACTTGAGAAATAAGCCTTCCAGCATCAGTGTATATTTTTATTCCACAATGCCTGACTTAAATTCTACTTTACACTGAACTTTAAAGATACATGAACAGAGTGGATATGCAGCATGTGATGGGTAGCGACGGAATACACACAATTACAAGTCTCAGGCCAGTGGAGATCAGATTAGGACTTCTGTAGTTAGTATACATCACCTGGTCTTTCGAACCGTGGAGGAATGCTTCCTTCATTTCATTCATAAATGTTGACTTCAAAATTTGCTCTTGCTTAGGAACTATTTTCCTTAGCACTTATTTATTGATCTCTCCATCCATCCATCCATCCATCCATCCATCCATCCATCCATCCATCCATTAATCCATCCAGTATCTTTTGAGTGCTTAGTATATGCTAGTCCTCGAGTGGCTGGGAATACAATGAAGAATAAGAATAAGACAGACTCTGTTTTTGATGCTGTCTTGTGAAATCTAGCTGCCTTTACCTCCCCAGACTCTCAGCCCCTCCTCAACTCAGGCATTTCACTGGATTCTGCCTGGGTTTTCCTTACCTGCACTGTGGAATGGAAACTTTCCCAAGGCAGTAGGTTAGGAAATCATAGGGATCACTTGTTTCCTTTCTCTTGGGATCACTGTCCATTACTGCTGGATGTCCAGTATCTTAAAAACCATTGTGTCATATATTTTGTCCATTCTGTTTTGGTTGTTTTAGCCAGGAAGGTAAGTCCAAGCCCTGTTTCTAGATCTTGTGTGGAAGCAGATGTGTGCTACTGAGTTCTGAGAGTTCTTTATATACTCTGGACACAATTTTTTTATTTGTCAAATATGTGATTTGCAAATATTTTCTCCCAATCTATAGTTTGTCTTTTTTTTTAAACATCTTTATTGGAGTATAATTGCTTTACAGTGGTGTGTTAGTTTCTGCTTTAGAGTGAAGTGAATCAGCTATACATATACATATATCCCCATATCTCCTCCCTCTTGTATCTCCCTCCCACCCTCCCTATCCCACCCCTCTAGGTGGACACAGAGCACCAGACAGATCTCCCTGTGCTATGAGGCTGTGTCCTACTAGCTATCTATTTTACATTTGGTAGTATATATATGTCCATGCCACTCTCTCACTTCGTCCCAGCTTACCCTTCCTCCTCCCCGCATCCTCAAGTCCACTCTTTATGTCTGCATCTTTATTCCTGTCCTGCCCCTAGGTTCTTCAGAACCTTTTTTTTTTTTTTAGATTCCATATATATGTGTTAGCACACGGTATTTATTTTTCTTTTTCTGACTTACTTCACTCTGTATGACAGACTCTAGGTCCATCCACCTCACTACAAATAACTCAATTTCGTTTCCTTTTATGACTGAGTAATATTCCATTGCATATATGTTCCACATCTTCTTTATCCATTCATCTGTCGATGGACACTTAGGTTGATTCTATGTCCTGGCTATTGTAAATAGAGCTACAGTGAACATTGTGGTACATGACTCTTTTTGAATTATGATTTTCTCAGGGTATATGCCCAGTAGTGGGATTGCTGGTAGTTCTATTTTTAGTTTTTAAGGAACCTCCATACTGTTCTCCATAGTGGCAGCATCAATTTACATTGCCACGAACAGTGCAAGAGGGTTCCCTTATCTCCAGACCCTCTGCAGCATTTATTGTTTGTAGATTTTTTGTTGATGGCCATTCTGACTGGTGTGAGGTGATACCTCATTGTAGTTTTGATTTGCATTTCTCTAATGATGAATGACGTTGAGCATCCTTTCATGTGTTTTCTGGCAATCTGTATATCTTCTTTGGAGAATTGTGTGTTTAGGTCTTCTGCCCATTTTCGGATTGGGTTGTTTGTTTTTTTGATATTGAGCTGCATGAGATGCTTGTATATTTTGGAGATTAATCATTTGTCAGTTGCTTCATTTGCAAATATTTTCTCCCATTCTGAGGGTTGTCTTTTCATCTTGTTTATGGTTTCCTTTGCTGTGCAAAAGCTTTTAAGTTTCATTAGGTCCCATTTGTTTATTTTTGTTTTTATTTCCATTTCTCTAGGAGGTGAGTCAAAAAGGATCTTGCTGTGATTTATATCATAGAGTGTTCTGCCTATGTTTTCCTCTATGAGTTTGATAGTATCTGGCCTTACATTTAGGTCTTTAATCCATTTTGAGCTTATTTTTATGTATGGTGTTAGGGAATGTTCTAATCTCATACTTTTACATGTACCTGTCCAGTTTTCCCAGCACCACTTATTGAAGAGGCTGTCTTTTCTCCATTTTATATTCTTGCCTCCTTTATCAAAGATAAGGTGATCACATGTGTGTGGGTTTATCTCTGGGCTTTCTATCCTGTTCCATTGATCTGTACTTCTGTTTTTGTGCCAGTACCATACTGTCTTGGTTACTGTAGCTTTGTAGTATAGTCTGAAGTCAGGGAGCCTGATTCCTCCAGCTCCATTTTTCTTTCTCAAGATTGCTTTTGCTATTCGGGGTCTTTTGTGTTTCCATACAAATTGTGAAATTTTTTGTTCTAGTTCTGTGAAAAATGCCATTGGTAGTTTGATAGGGATTGTATTGAATCTGTAGATTGCTTTGGGTAGTGTAGTCATTTTCCCAATGTTGATTCTTCCAATCCAAGAACAAGGTATATCTCTCCATCTGTTTGTATCATCTTTAATTTCTTTCATCAGTGTCTTATAGTTTTCTGCATATAGGTCTTTTGTCTCCTTAGTTAGGTTTATTCCTAGGTATTTTATTCTTTTTGTTGCAATGGTAAATGGGAGTGTTTCCTTAATTTCTCTTTCAGATTTTTCATCATTAGTGTATAGGAATGCAAGAGATGTCTGTGCATTACTTTTGTATCCTGCTGCTTTACCAAATCCATTGATTAGCTCTAGTAGTTTTCTGATGGCATCTCTCTTTTTTTTTTTTTTTTTTTTTTAGTGGTACGTGGGCCTCTCACTACTGCGGCCTCTCCCATTGTGGAGCACAGGCTCCGGAGGCGCAGGCCCAGTGGCCATGGCTCACGGGCCCAGCCGCTCCGCGGCATGTGGGATCCTCCCGGGACCGGGGCACGAACCTGTGTCCCCTGCATCGGCAGGCAGACTCCCAACCACTGCGCCACCAGGGAAGCCCCTCTGGTGGCATCTTTAGGATTCTCTATGTATAGTATCATGTCATCTGCAAACAGTGACAACTTTAGTTCTTCTTTTCCGATTTGGATTCCTTTTATTTCTTTTACTTCTCTGATTGCTATGGCTAAAACTCCCAAAACTATGTTGAATAATAATGGTGAGAGTGGACAACCTTGTCTTCTTCCTGATCTTATAGGAAATGGTTTCAGTTTTTCACCATTGAGAACAATGTTGGCTGTAGGTTTGTCATATATGGCCTTTATTATGTTGAGGTAAGTTCCCTCTATGCCTACTTTCTGCAGGGTTTTTATCATAAATGGGTGTTGAATTTTGTCGAATGCTTTTTCTGCATCTATTGAGATGATCATATGGTTTTTCTCCTTCAATTTGTTAATATGGTGTGTCACGTTGATTGATTTGCGTATATTGAAGAATCCTTGCATTCCTGGAATAAACCCCACTTGATCATGGTATATGATCCCTTTAATGTGCTGTTGGATTCTGTTTGCTAGTATTTTGTTGAAGATTTTTGCATCTATGTTCATCAGTGATATTGGCCTGTAGTTTTCTTTCTTTGTGACATCCTTGTCTGGTTTTGGTATCAAGGTGATGGCCTCGTAGAATGAGTTTGGGAGTGTTCCTCCCTCTGCTATATTTTGGAAGAGTTTCAGAAGGATAGGTGTTAGCTCTTCTCTAAATGCTTGATAGAATTCGCATGTGAAGCCATCTGGTCCTGGGCTTTTGTTTGTTGGAAGATTTTTAATCACAGTTTCAATTTCAGTGCTTGTGATTGGTCTATTCATATTTTCTATTTCTTCCTGAGTCAGTCTTGGCAGGTTGTGCATTTCTAAGAATTTGTCCATTTCTTCCAGGTTGTCCCTTTTTTTTTTTTTTTTTTTTTTTTGTGGTATGTGAGCCTCTCATTGTTGTGGTCTCTCCCGTTGCGAAGCACAGGCTCCGGACGCGCAGGCTCAGCAGCCATGGCTCACGGGCCCAGCCGCTCCGCTGCATGTGGGATCTTCCCGGACTGGGGCACGAACCCGTGTCCCCTGCATCGGCAGGCGGACTCTCAACCACTGCGCCACCAGGGAAGCCCCAGGTTGTCCATTTTATTGGCATAGAGTTGCTTATAGTAATCTCTCATGATCTTCTGTATTTCTGCAGTGTCAGTTGTTACTTCTCCTTTTTCATTTCTAATTCTATTGATTTGAATCTTCTCCCTTTTTTTCTTGATGAGTCTGGCTAATGGTTTATCAATTTTGTTTATCTTCTCAAATGACCAGCTTTTAGTTTTATTGACCCTTGCTATGGATTCCTTCATTTCTTTTTCATTTCTTTCTTTCTTTTTTTTTTTCTGATTACAATACAGTTGACGAGGGAATTAGGTTTTTTCTCTTACGTGAAACATTTTAAGGAGAATTATGACTGATAACCTATACCAGAACATAGCAGATTTCCAGGAATTTCACATGTTTTTTTTTTAATTTTTGAAGTTTATTTTATTTTTTATACAGCATGTTCTTATTAGTCATCCATTTTATGCACATCAGTGCATACATGTCAATCCCAATCTCCCAATTCTTCACACCACCATTCATTTATTTCTGATCTGATCTTTATGATTTCTTTCCTTCTGCTAACTTTGTGGGGGTTTTTTTGTTCTTCTTTCTCTAATGCTTTAGGTGTAAGGTTAGGTTGTTTATTTCAGATTTTTCTTGTTTCTTGAGGTAGGATTGTATTGCTATAAACTTCCCTCTTAGAACTGCTTTTGTTGCATCCCATAGGTTTTGGGACATCTTGTTTTCATTGTCATTTCTTTCTAGGTATTTTTTGATTTCCTCTTTGATTTCTTCAGTTATCTCTTGGTTATTTGGTAGTGTATTGTTTAGCCTCCACGTGTTTGTATTTTTTACAGATTTTTTCCTGTAATTGATATCTAGTCTCACAGCATTGTGGTTGGAAAAGATAGTTGATAAGATTTCAGTTTTCTTAAATTTACCAAGGCTTGATTTGTGACCCAGGATATGATCTATCCTGGAGAATATTCCATGAGTACTTGAGAATAAAGTGTATTCTGTTGTTTTTGGATGGAATGTCCTATAAATATCAGTTAAGTCCATCTTGTTTAATGTATCATTTAAAGCTTGTGTTTTCTTATTTATTTTCATTCTGGATCATCTGTCCATTGTTGAAAGTGGGGTGTTAAAGTCCCATACTATGATTGTGTTACTGTCGATTTCCCCTTTTACGGCTGTTAGCATTTGCCTTATGTATTGAGGTGCTCCTATGTTGGGTGCATAAATGTTTACAATTGTTCTATCTTCTTCTTGGATTCATCCCTTGATCATTATGTAGTGTCCTTCTTTGTCTCTTGTAACAGTCTTTATTTTATTTTATTTTATTTTATTTATTTTTTTTTTTTCTTTTTGCGATATGCGGGCCTCTCACTGTTGTGGCCTCTCCCGTTGCGGAGCACAGGCTCCGGATGCGCAGGCCCAGCGGCCATGGCTCACGGGCCCAGCCGCTCCGCGGCATATGGGATCCTCCCAGACCGGGGCACGAACCCGTATCCCCTGCATCGGCAGGCGGACTCTCAACCACTGCACCACCAGGGAGGCCCGAGTCTTTATTTTAAAGTCTATTTTGTCTGATATGAGAATTGCTACTCCAGCTTTCTTTTGATTTCCATTTGCATGGAATATCTTTTTCTATCCCCTCACTTTCAGTTTGTATGTGTCCCTAGGTCTGAAGTGGGTATCTTGTAGACAGCATATATACAGGTCTTGTTTTTGTATGCATTCAGCCAGTCTGTGTCTTTTGGTTGGAGCATTTAATCCATTTACATTTAAGGTAATGATCAATATGTATGTTCCTATTACCATTTTCTTAATTGTTTTGGGTTTGTTATTGTTGGTCTTTTCTTTCTCTTGTGTTTCCTGCCTAGAGAAGTTCCTTTAGCATTTGTTGTAAAGCTGGTTTGGTGGTGCTGAATTCTCTTGGCTTTTGCTTGTCTGTAAAGGTTTTAATTTCTCCATCAAATCTGAATGAGATCCTTGCTGGGTAGAGTAATCTTGGTTGTAGGTTTTTCCCTTTCATCACTTTAAATATGTCTTGCCACTCCCTTCTGGCTTGCAGAGTTTCTTCTGAAAGATCAGATGTTAACCTCATGGGGATTCCTGTGCATGTTATTTGTCATTTTCCCCTTGCTGCTTTTAATATTTATTCTTTGTATTTAATTTTTGATAGTTTGATTAATATGTGTCTTGGCGTGTTTCTCCTTGGATTTATCCTGTATGGGACTATCTGCACTCTCTGGACTTGATTGACTCTTCCCTTTCACATATTAGGGAAGTTTTCAACTACAATCTCTTCAAATATTTTCTGAGTCCCTTTCTCTTCTTCTTCTGCGATCCCTATAATTCCAATGTTGGTGCGTTTAATGTTGTCTCAGAGGTCTCTGAGACTGTCCTTATTTCTTTTCATTCTTTTTTCTTTATTTTGCTCTGTGGTAGTTATTTCCTCTATTTTATCTTCCAGGACACTTTTCCGTTCTTCTGCCTCAGTTATTCTGCTCTTGATTCCTTCTAGAGAATTTTTAATTTCATTTATTGTGTTGTTCATCATTGTTTGCTCTTTAGTTCTTCTAGGTCCTTGTTAAATGTTTCTTGTATTTTCTCCATTCTATTTCCAAGATTTTGGATCACCTTTACTGTCATTACTCTGAAATCTTTTTCAGGTAGACTGCCTATTTTCTCTTCATTTGTTTGTTCTGGTGAGTTTTTGCCTTGCTCCTTCATCTGCTGTGTGTTTCTCTGTCTTCTCAGTTTGCTTAACTTACTTTGTTTGGGGTCTCCTTCTCGCAGGCTGCATGTTTATAGTTCCCGTTGTTTTTGGTGTCTGCCCCCAGTGGCTAAGGTTGGTTCAGTGGGTTGTGTAGGCTTTCTGGTGGGCAGGACTGGTGCCTGTCTTCTCTTGGATGAGGCTGGATCTTGTCTTTCTGGTGGGCAGGACCACTTCCGGTGGTGTGTTTTGAGGTGTCTGTGACCTTATGATTTTAGGCAGCCTCTCTGCTAATGGGTGGGGTTGTGTTCCTGTCTTGCTAGCTAGTTGTTTGGCATGGGGTGTCCAGCACTGTAGCTTGTTGATCATTGAGTGGAGCTGGGTCTTACCATTGAGATGGAGATCTCTGGGAGAGCTCTCGCCGATTGATATTACATGGAGCCAAGAGGTCTCTGGTGGTCCAGTATCCTGAGCTCGGCTCTCCCACCTCAGAGGCACAGCCCTGACACCTGGCAGAAGCACCAAGACCCTGTCAGCCACACGGCTGCTCCTCCGGAGCGGGGTGGACTCAACTTACAGTTTGTCTTTTTATTCTTTTAATGGTGTCTTTTGCATAGAGAAAGGTTTTAATTTTGATGTTCAATTTGCTCTCACAGCCAAGAACTCTTTTCCTAAGCGTCCAGGTCACAAAAGTTTTCTCCTCCACCTTTTCTACTTTTTAAGCTATTGTTCCTTTCATTCTACTTCAGTTGTGTGCATGGGGAAAATGAATTTTTGTTGCTGCATTGTGTGATATCTATCTCAAACCATATATCTGTTCGAGGCTATAGTCCTTGGGGATTTTGACACACCTGTAATTATTCTGTATCTCCACTGGATGTCAATACTGCTCAAGGAAAAGAAGTTCAGACAGCATATTGGGTGCACAAAAAGCAGTCTATGCTTTTAAGTGTTAGGTTGGAATTGTCAGAAAGGGGGCTAGAAGATGTGAAATACACAGAGAAGAATATCTCTCCTTCAGCCCTGTAATAAATGTCAGGCAGAGTGCTGGGATATAGTGCTGGAATTTGTAGCAGTGTTGAACTTCAAACTTGAAAGACTGAATTCTGTTTTCCACTCTGGCTCTTTGGTTGCTGACTCATGCAAAAATGAAACCACATTTTTGCTTGAATTATTTGGCTAATTCTTACAATGTATTTTATTGAACTAGAATTAGAGGTTCAATCTTTATTTCTTTGGTTCACTTCCCAAACATGTACAAATTTCAGCAGTGATAAGTTAGAAAGAAATGACTCTGGTAAGAAAATTACCTGGGCCACTTTGGTGTATATCCAAGGATACCACTAAGCTCAGGAATAAGAAACAGGACCCCAAGAGTCAAGTGACCTCTGATCATACTTCTGAGCAGGTTTTTCTTCCAAGAAGGGCCCAGTTTGTTCAAGGACTGAAACAAGATAAACAAACTTGGATTTATATTGCTTTCTCTCCTAATGATCTGCTACAAAATTGGGATATGAGGCTTAAAAGCTTTAAGAATTGAATTCTAGCTAGTTGTTTTTAGTTTCCTCATTCTGAAGTAGGGAACTGTATATTTTATCATTATGTTTTTTATATAAAATCTTATCTGTCTATAAGATGACCAGTTTTGAAAATTACAAAGAATAGAACCTACAATATTTTGACTGTATGTCCTATAGGTGGGACACAAGGATACAGGACTGACCAGGTTCTTCAGCAAGGAATTATTTCAGTACATATTTTATGAAATATCTCAAGTGCATTATATGATTATATTTAACAAAGCTGTCAGTTGACAGAACATAAAAGTCATCATTGACAAGCATTGTGCTAGTATGACTAGCAATAATAAAAATATTGAATGAACAACGATATCTAGCAGATGGAATTTTTGAGTAAACAATTTTAAAAATGTTCTAACATTTGGAAAAACATACCTGAAATACAGTTTGAGATATGAGGATAATCTGATTTAAGCAGAACTATCTCTTAAAAGTAAGGTGCTGTTTTTTGTTGTTGTTGTTGTTTTAAATACATTTATTTATTTTATTTATTTTTACTTTTGGCTGTGTTGGGTCTTTGTTGCTACACGTGGGCTTTCTCTAGTTGTGGCGAGCAGGGGCTACTCTTCGTTGTGGTGTGCGGGCTCCTCATTGTGGTGGCTTCTCTTGTTGCGGAGCACAGGCTCTAGGCATGCAGGCTTCAATAGATGTGGCACGCCGGCTCAGTAGTCGTGGCTTGTGGGCTCTAGAGCACAGGCTCAGTAGTTGTGGCACACAGGCTTAGTTGCTCCATGGCATGTGGGATCTTCCCAGACCAGGGCTCGAACCCCTGTCCCCTGCATTGGCAGGTGGATTCTTAACCACTGCGCTACCAGGGAAGCCCAGTAAGGTGCTGTTTTAATAAATATTGTATATTCAGTCATTGGTGATAGAGCAAAACTAAGGTTTTTATCTCTTTCTAGGGACCATGAATTTTCAATTATGACATGTTTCCTGTGGGAGCTTAACTTCCCTATATAGTTAAATATCCAATGAACCTGTTATATGAATTGTAGTAAGTGTGCTGACCAACAAATGCGTGCCCCTGACATCCCAGTAGTCTTCTCTCCAGCTATATATGGTTGGTAGAGTTTAATTGTGTTCAGTTTTAATATTTCATATGGTGACAAAATTCTGTCCTAGTGTGCATCATTTTTGACCTATTTCTCTACAACATAAAGCATGTCAGATTGTTATAATCTTATACATGCTTTGGCGACTGGCTTAAAGCTTTGCATTAATATTCATTTCCTGGGTCAATGGGATTTGTAGGAAATGTAAAAATTAGCAACACTTTTATTCATAGAATTTGCTCATATCAAATGGAAGGCCTAGATTGTCTGCTTGTAACTCATGGGTTAGATTTTCCTATAGGTTGCTGGCATAAGACATAGAAAATTATGAAGGTGTAAATCATACTCCAACATGGCTAAAAGCTTTGTTCCAACAAAGCTAAAAGCTTTGTTCCAGGTATTGGCACGAAACTAAAAATATTGGATTGATTTTCCGTAAGTTCAGAGCCATGGTTTTCATATCCTTTACTTTAGTGCCAAATTATATCACTAGTGTTATTTTTCTGTTTTGACATGATCTTGTATCATGGTCCCTCTTTCAAATTTCCTATTCAAATTATTCTCTGGCTTGTGTTTATCAAACCAGAAGAATTCCGAATCTGGAAGACTGCTAAAAATCCTTTGGATGACCACTTTAATACTTAAAGGTAAAATACAGCCACTTTACAAAGATGGAATATTGGAAGCATTGCATTGGAATAAAAACAGAACATTAGAACAGTTTCTTAAATAGCAATCATTGGTTCCAGTGTGTCAAATTAAATCTGTGCCTCATAAAATAGTAATTTTTCAAATTAATTAAACTAAGTTTTAACTTATGTGGCATAATAAATCTTTTGCTATATTTTTCATTTGTTTGGATAATCAGTAAATATTGGATTATTTGGATTAGCGCTTCGTTGTTTTATAAAATTTTTTCCTAGAGAGGAAATGAGTGGCAAGGAGAGAGCCTATCTCTCAATAAAAATAATTAAGTGAATTTTTAAATCCCAGATAATTCAAGAACAGACATTTTAGTATTACTTGCTGCTCAAGATAAATTTCACATAAACTCGATCAGCAGTGGTGTTTTCTTAGATGATTCAAAAATAAGAATTTAAAAATAGATTTTACCATCAAAATCCTTAGAGTAAAACGTATGAAGCCAAGTATTTCCTTTTTTTTTCAATAGCATTTGTAAACTGGGAAGTCTAGAATTTAAGAATATGTGGCTTTTGGCTCCAGAGAATCATTTAATAGAATAGCTGAGTCACTATTCCTAGTGTGTTCCTAGTGTCAGGTGGGCCCATAGTAGGTGTTCAGTAAATCAGTCATCTACGCTAATTGAATGAATAAATTTGTGGCCTCAGGGCGTTAATGTGTAGTACAACCAGGGGTTCTCTCAGAGTGGCAGTGTAGTTTTGGAAGCAAAGCATGGAAATGGAGTAGCAATAAAAGCACCAGCGGTAGAATCTGTAGCATCTTTATCCCCAAACTAGTAATTTATGTTGAAGGAAAGCATACAGGCCCACAATCTTTTTTTTTTTTTTTTTTTTTTTTTTGTGGTACGCGGGCCTCTCACTGTTGTGGCCTCTCCCGTTGTGGAGCACAGGCTCCAGACACGCAGGCTCAGCGGCCATGGCTCACGGGCCCAACCGGTCCGCGGCATGCAGGATCTTCCCGGACCGGGGCACGAACCTGTGTCCCCTGCATCGGCAGGCGGACTCCCAACCGCTGCGCCACCAGGGAAGCCCAGGCCCACAATCTTTTATATCCATTTTCAAAACTCTAAAAGCTCAAAAAACTGAAGGCCTTTTCTGTAACTTATTTGAGGGTAAAACCAGACCTAACCTGACAGAGGCTATTTGGGTTGTTTATTTATCCCACTTAGTGTAATTATTCACATATTTTGCTGCAAAAATACTGGTGCATTTGATTTCTCAGTCCCACTTCAGACCTTGGCAGGAGGTATATAATATACACACTTCAGTACGTTTCTGAAATACATACAATTCTGAATTCTAAAGCATTTTGGCCCCAAGGTTTGGGAGAAGGGCTTGTGACATTATATATAGTTTGCGAATAATTGGGATGCTTTCTGCTTATTTTCCTGTTTGTCAATCATCCTCTCCTTTCTGATGCTCAGCTTGAAACAACTTCCTTGCACAGGAGCTTCTCTTCCAGAGGGTGAATGCTACCCCCTCTGTTCCTTGATTCACAACATGAATTGCTGCTCCATCATCAGCCATCAACCCTCACCGTGACTTGGTGCTCTGGAGGTGGTGCTCTCTTTGCTTGGTTAACATGGGAAAGACCCAGTGCCACACACGGCCTAGAGGAGCACTCAACATGTGAGCTGGCTCGCTGTGACATGTCTGGGACCATCAGAGATGTCACATTGTGTGTATGATCACACATGCTGAGTGATCAGTATGTAGACTGTGCACAGTTTTCTCCATGGAGTATAACAGAATAGAACCTATCGTTTGGGCTTTACTAGTTTCAAGCATTACCCATGTGGAGATCCAAGCTAGAAAATCCAGCTACTACGTGTTTATCCTTGACCAAAGACTGGTCCTCCTGTATCACTGGAGAAAGATTATCTGGATAAATTGAACTTTTCCATGAAAGCCATGTCTGATATATCTACCCCATGTGGGACAACTGCCAATCTAGAATGCCTTTACATCTGGCTGTAAGTAACTCATCTAAATTGGCCCAGATCGAGTCTTAATCAGGAGGGAGTAGGAGTAAAACTAAAATTAGTTAATTCAGTCCCTCATTAATAGTTCTGGCTATGGAATTTGCGGGGAGGATTAAGGGTATTTAATGCTCTAAACTTATCCATGTAATCACCCTGCCTAACCCTACTAGAATTGCATTGAGACTTGGCAACCCAGAGAAGTAGTAGCCTGCTCTCATAACCCAGACATAGGAGGATGGGCGTTGGGTGGCTTGCACTTCCTGTTTCTCCTTGACCCTGGATTTTCCCTGGTGACATCTTTCTCCCTCCCTCTTGTACCCTTCCTCCTGACCCTCCTCCCATGCCCCTGGCTCTGTCTTTCTCTCTGTAATCATCTTTTGCTCACTGTCACTCTCTTTCTGCCTGACTGTGTCTGTCAGCTCACCTGTTTGCTTTTTTTTTCCACACTGGGAAAGTATGAGGAAAGATGGGAAAGGAGAGAAGTGGACATTTGCTATCCTCTATTGAGATTTAAAAATATTACCAAAATCATTTTTATACCATTTTCATCCTTATAAAAATAAAGCCTTCATGTAGTAGTCATGGCAATTCTTAAATTTCACTTTGAGAACCACTTAAACGAGAGATCATTTAGTTTAGTTTTAGTTTAAACGATCTGCACACCGAGTAAGAGGAAAGAGATGTTGGTCAATTAATGTGGTTTTGTGCTGTCCAGCTGTGATCTTGCTGCAGATTCTATTAACATTGACCCTTCAATACATACCCTGCTTTAACGAGGAGGTGGTACCTACATGATGAGCTAACCATGAGGAACCCCCTCCAGAAGGGACCACCCAAAAAGAAGCTGAATTAAAGTCCCCATAATACAAACCATTGCTCCTGGAAAATGAAAAAGACTTAAGAGATGATTGAAATTTACAGTGACTTCAGACCCACTTGGCCTCTGTCTCTTTCCCCCAAATAAAGCAGTCTCATTTCTAGTGATTTGCTATAGTTTGTAAGAGTCATCCATTTAGGACCTGGAAACAATTATCTCAGAATACAACTATTATAAACCCATAGAATTTTATGGTTGTGCATCTGGCTTACCTGGATCTTAGACATAAACTGTGTCTACATGATGCAAAGTAAGAGAATGTTTTTTGTTTTAATTTCAACAAATGATTACTGAGTTTTATGCCAAGTGTTAGAAATTGAAAGATAATTCTGACAATACCTGTCATCCAAACTCTGAAGTCTATAAGGAAAGCGAGAAATATAAGTGACAAGCTAAATGTTAGGCGTTGCTGTGACAATGGTATGTACTGCTCCACCAGCAACTCCTGCTGCTTCTACTCCAGAGTTTATGTGGAATCTATCCGCATCCCTCTGTTGGCATTATCCTAGTCTAAGATGCTCTTATCACTCCTGGACCACCCACAGCCTGCTGTCTGCTCCTCACACGTCCTTCCCTGCCACTGCCGTCCCTGTCCAATTCATAGCAACCAGAGTAATCAAAAACATTAATAAAGCCTTGCAGGGAAGGCCGTTGCCAATCTCTCCAGTCTTATCTCATAGCACTTCCCCTCCCAGTCTGGTCTCTGTCATTTCTCACAAGGAGCTAAATGCTTTTCCGGCTCAGAAGTCTACTGCTTGCTCTTTTCTCTACCGAGAAATAATGCCCCCTGGCTTAAATGTCACCTCCTTAGAAAGTTCCTGGTCGCCCAAAGTTCTCCACTTTAAACTCCATTTCTGTTTTGTTCTTCACCTTTATTGAATGTGCATTTATTTTTGTCTGTTTTCTGGATTTTTTTTTTCTGCCTCTTCCACTAGATTTCATGAAATCAGCATCTTGGTCTCTGTTGTACTCTCAACATCTAGCAGAGAGCTTGGTGTACACAGTATCCCTCAATAAATATTTATTCTAAGAGTGAAGGAATCACAAGGCCCTGTTGGACGAGTACAGGAAGCAATTAATTTTGTTGAGATTAGAGAAAGGGTAAGGACAGTCATTGTATTAGTTTTCTAGGGCTGCCATAAAAAAAAAAGTATCACGAACTGGATGGCTTAAAACAATAGAAATTTATTCTCTCACTGTTTTGGCGGCTGGAAGTCTGAAATCAAGGTGTCTGCCTTGTTCTTCCTTGGGGACTTAGAAGGAGGCTCTGTCCCGTGCCCCTCTCCTAGCTTCTGGCAGTTGCTGCTAGTTCTCAGTGTTCCTTGGTTTGTGGCAGCATAACTCCAGTTTGTGCCTGCATCCTCACATGGCATTCTCCCTGTGTGTCATGTCCAAATTTTCCTCTTCCTGTAAGGCACCAGTCATTGGATCATCGTCCATCCTAATCCAGTATGACCTTATTTTAACTTGATGAAATCTTCAACGACTGTTTCTAAATAAAGTCATGTTCACAGGTACCAGAGAGTTAGGACTTGAACATATCTTTGGGGGCAATACAGTTCAACCCATGGCAGCCATCTGTCTCTCAGAGAGTGTAACAGTAGAATGGGATCTTAAAACATGAATAAAAGTTGGAGTGGGGAGAGAGTCGGGCAGTTAGAAAAATAAGCAGGACAGTACATTTTGCATAAGAAAGACTTCAAAGTTGGGCAGTAGTCGGCTGCGGGCAGCCTTGAATATCCTGTTTTATCCTACTGTCCTAGTCTGTTTGGGCTGCCATAACAAAATACCGTAGATTAGGTGGTTTAAACAACGGAAATTTATTTATTCACAGTTCTGGAGACTGGAAATATAAGATCAAGGTGCCAGCAGGGTTGGTGTCTCTCTGTGTCCTCACACGGTGGAGAGAGAGAGGTTGCTAGTGCCTCTTCCTCTTCTTATAAGGGCACCAGCCCTATTGGACTAGGTCCCTATCCTTAGGACCTCATTTAACCTTTATCACCTCCTCACAGGCCCTGTCTCCAAATAGTCACATTGGGGGGTTATGGCTTCAACATATGAATTTAGGGTTGGGGGAGGGCACAAACATTCATAACACTTACCGACCAGGGGTCAACAAACTATGGCACATAGGACAGAGTTGAGACTGTGAAATGAAGCAAACCTGCCTCTCAGAGATTATCTGTGTGCTGAGTCAACTGACCTTTAGGCAAGTGATATTCTAGACACTTCTTACTGTCTTAGATTGTCCAGTGGCATGGGGAGAGATGATCAATTATATTCCTTCCTGTGCATGAAGTCCATGAGCCCATGAACAAAATGTTTGGAGATCATATATATGCACACTTGTCTCATAGACTAGGGGAAAGATCTCTTAAGGAAGCTGGACTAGAGGAAGAGAGACCCTGAGGTCCTTGAGAGACAGTCATCACAAGGGAGAAAGGAAACACAACTAAACCCTGGGAGGCATGTGACTTCTGCTACCTCATGCTACTCCCTGCACACCTGGAGTTTCCCCATATTCTAGGAAGGAGAGGCTGTGGTAAAAAGAATGAACAAGTTCTCTGGGGCTCAGCTGTTCTGCTATGGGAAAGCCACTCTGAAAAACCTAGTCGTGAGAAGTGGCAACCTTCCTACTGACAGGAAGAGCCAGAGAAGTTTGTCAGCAGCCGGCACCGTTACCTATGGGAAGAAGACTGACTGCAGTCAGTTGAACAGAAAGGTAGCAGCAGCAGCAGACACTGGAGCAGAACCTGGGGCTCTTGGAAGGGGCAGTGATTATACATGAGACAGTCCCCATGCCCCATCCCCCAGAATTCTCAGAGGAAGTGACTTCCACGTGGGTTACAGGCAGCATCCTTAGGAATTCAGTGGAACATTCAGTGAGGGAGGTCCTGAGGACATACTGGACTCCATCTTAGAAAAGCAAGAGGGGATTCAAAACATGAAGATTTGGTGTATTGTGGTAAATGTGGTTTATTTTTACTACCCTAAAGTACCCTAATGTTCTGTGAAGAGGCAAAGTGTGAGGAAAAGATTTAGTGATGACGTTCAAAATTCAAAGTTCAGTTAGCTAAATTTAGTTGTTTTCTCCCTTATAAAATGGAAGCTATCACAGTCGTATCATCATACATTCATCACTACTGGCCTCAACTGGGCCTTCAATATTCTCCAGCATCCTTGCTGAGTTTCTCTGGTCAGTTCGCTCCCTCAATTCTCCACAATGACTGTTGCAGACCATCTCTAATTTCCTCAAACCCTGGAACACCTTTGCACTCTTTCCTTCTCAGTAGGTAGCCCTTCCTCATATATATGTTGCTAATCATGGCCATTTTAGGGAACTCCTTCAAATTCCTGAGGTTGTATCTGCAAACCCAAGTGCCTCTGTACCCATCCTTTCTCCTCTCTTGTTACAGGTGTCAAAGAGGAATTGCACCAGACACTCATTAAAAACAACAAGGAAGATTTTATTCAAGACTCTTGCACTGTGGGGGAGAGATTGAACCCAACTCTGCTGAAACAAAAAATGGGAGAGTTTTTAAGTGCTGGGGTGATCTAGTGGAAAAATACTGGAGGACATTAGGAAGAGGTTGGGCAATGCAGTTAGATCATCTGTGTTTGCTAATTGGCACTTATTGAAGTTAGGCTCCTATCCTCCCACTGAGACTGGGAGGTAACGACCCTATCCTTGTTGATGATTACATTTCAAGGGGATGGCTCCCAGGTCCTTGAGAAGGACATTCCTGGGTGGTAGAAAATTTACATCTCAAAGGGTCACAGAAAGAATTCATAATCGCACATTTTCTAAAGTAAATACTCTAAGAAAAGGGAGGTCAGGAGCCTATAAGTAGGAAGAAAACTGTCTAAAGTTTGCTCAGGCTGAGGGGAACTTAATGGCTCTCTCAGTCACAGCGAAAGAATTCTCCCTTCTTGAGTGCCCTGACTCCCAGCTCCTTTTGCCTCCTTGAGTGGTGTCAATTCTTCAGTAAAATCTTTTCCTATCTCTCCACCTTCGATTTATTCTGGACCCTTCCTGACAGTATTCAGACATTTTAAACACATCCAATAGCACCCATCTTAAACAAACCAAAACAAACAAACAAAAATCCCACAAACCTCCTCTCCACTTCCACATCTCCCTCTGGTTATGGCTCCATCTTTCTGTTACCATGATAGCCAGACTTTTAGATAGGTTGCTTGCACACACTTCCTCCACATTCTTACTGCTCTCTGCATTTTTCTCTCCTGTCTCTTTTTTTTCCTTCTGTGAGACATATACATATAGACTCAGGAGAAAGGAAGAGGAAACTGCTCAGCTAGTTAAGGGCTGTGGCCCCAAACTGGCCCAGCACTAATCCCACGTATTCTGTTGATCAAAGCAGGGACAGGGCCCACCCAGGCTCAAGGGCGTGGAGAAATGGGGTCCACCCCTGGATGTGGGATCATTTAATTGTTGCATCCATCTTTGGAAGTACTATTGCCATATGTCTTATACTCATGAATTTTTAAATTTCTTTTTGTGTTTCGTAATTTTTTAATCATATGTTTGAAGCTATGGAGTTAGTTGCATGCAAACTTAAAATTATTTTATCTCCCTGGTGAATTGTACCACTTATTATGATGAAGAGATCCTCTCTATCTTGTGATGCTTTTTGCTTTTATCTTTTCCTTGGTAAATAGCAAGTTAAAAAAATTTGCCTGGTACATTTCACTGTTCCTTTATTTTCAGTTGTTCTGTGTTTTAGATGTTCTCTTTTTATCTGACAATCTTAACTATATCATTTAGTCAGTTGCACTGACTGTATGTCTGGTTGTTTAATGATATATCTGGGCTTACATCTACTGTCTTATATATTCTATTTGCTTATTTTTTCTAGGTTCTTTTCTCTCTCTCCTTGCTTGCCGTCTTTACAGCTAATTTTTTTCTCATTACATTTCTCCCTCAATTAGTTTAGAAGCTGTATACTGTTTCTATTACTTACTGATTGCCTTTGAAACTAAAGAAAACTAAAATCTAAATTTAATCAATAACTTTAACTTTCTCTAGGATAATAATAATTTTAAAAGGCTTTGAACAGTTCAACTTTATCCCCCTCACCCCACGTTCTTATATGTTACTGTTTTTGTGTAATTTAATTCTGGTGTTTAACCTTACAAGACAGTATTAGTATTGTTTTAAACAGTTGATGTTCATTTAGATTTACTCAAAAAATTACAATCTTATGTGCTTTTCATTCCTTCTTGCATCTCAAACTTTCTTTCTGGGATCACTTTCTTCCTAAAATGCTTACTTTAGAATTTCCCTTAGTAAATGGCCTTAAAGTGGCAAGCTATCTCTCTTTGTTTGTGTAGAAGTAACTTAGTCTCTGAGTGCAAAAGCACATTTTGGCAGTTGTGTTTTTTGAGTATATTGATGATATTATTACACAATTTTCTGGCTTTAATTACTGTTGTGGAAAATTTGGTTTCACTTCATGTTTGTCTTCTGAAGGTAATCCGGTGGCTTTTAGGATCTTCTTTATATCTTTAATATTCTAAATGTTAATTATTCTGTTTCTAGATATAGATCATTAAAATTTATTCTGCTTGAACTTCTTAAATCTGGGAACTATTACCTTTTGTTAGTTTTGGAAAATAATCAAGTATTATCTCTACAAATACGGCATTTTTAAAATTATCCCTCTACTCTCCTTCTAGAATTACTATTGTACTATGTTAAACTTCTCAATATTTTTCATTTTTAACCTCTTTTTCATAATTTCTTTGCTTTTCTCTCTTGTATTCTGAATTTTGTTCCTGCTCACCAAATCTCTCTTCCGCTGGATCTGATCTACTGTTAATCACTTCAATAATTTTTAAAAATTTATTTCAAGTATTATGTTTTCCATTCCTATAAATTCTTTTTTGTTTATTTCAGGTATAATACAAGGTCATATTATTTATTTTATCTGCCCCTTGAAACTACTTTTAGTCCTGAGATGTCCAATAAAAAAACATACAGGGGCCCGGAGGAAGATGGCGGAAGAGTAAGACGCGGAGATCACCTTCCTCCCCACAGATACATCAGAAATTCATCTACACGTGGAACAACTCCTACAGAACACCTACTGAACGCTGACAGAAGACCTCAGACCCCCCAAAAGGCAAGAAGCTCCCCACATACCTGGGTAGGGCAAAAGAAAAAAAGAATAAACAGAGACAATAGGATAGGGACGGGACCTGCACCAGTGGGAGGGAGCCGTGAAGGGGGGAAGGTTTCTACACACTACAAGCCCCTTCGCGGGCGGAGACTGCAGGTGGCGGAGGGGGAAAGCTTCGGAGTAGCGGAGGAGAGCACAGCAACAGGGGTGCGGAGGGCAAAGCGGAGAGATTCTGGCACAGAGGACCGGTGCCCTCAGGCACACACCAGCCCGAGAGGCTTGTCTGCTCGGCCGCCGTGGCGGGCGGGGCTGGGAGCTGAGGCTCGGGTATCGGCTTTCAGTCGGAGCGCAGGGAGAGGACTGGGGCTGGCGGCAGGAAGAGAGCCTGAAGGGGTTAGTGCACCACGGCTAGCCCGGAGGGAGTCCGGGGAAAGGGTCTGGAGCTGCTGAAGAGGCAAGAGACTTTTTTCCCTTTTGTTTCCTGGTGCGCGAGGAGAGGGCATTAAGAGGGCTGCTTGGGGAAGCGCCGGAGACAGGCACGAGCCGCGGGTAAGGCATGGACCTCGGAGACGGGCGTGGGCCGCCGCCCGCCGCTGCCCGCCGCCGCCGCCGCCGCCGCGGGGCCTGTGTGCGAGCGCGGGTCACTGTCCGCCCCGCCTTCCGGGGGGCCTGTGCACCCCGCCACTGCCGGGGTCCCCGAGACCCGGGGACGGCTTTCCCGGGAAAGCGCACGGAGCGCCACGGGCTACTGCAACGTCACGCTGGCCTCTGCCGCCGCAGGCCCGCCCCACACTGCGCGCCCCTCCCTCCCCTCTGCCTGAGTGAGCCAGAGCCCCCGAATCAGCGGCTCCTTTAAACCCGTCCTGTCTGAGCGAAGAACGGACGCCCTCCGGCGACCTACGCGCAGAGGCGGGGCCAGGTCCAAGGCTGAGACCCGGGAGCTGTGAGAGCAGAGGCAGGGAAATCTCTCTGTGCAGCCTCGGAGGCAGCGGATTAAAGCTCCACGGTCCATTTGATGTGCCCTGCGTCTGTGGAGTGCATGAATGGACAGCGAATCATCCCAAATTGAGGAAGTGGACTTTGAGGACAAGATTTAAGACTTTCCCCCCTTTTCCTCTTTTTACAACGAATTATTCCAAATTAAGGAGGTGGACTTAGAGAGCAAGATTTCAGACTTCTCGCCCTTTTCCTCTTTTTACAACGAATTATCCCAAATTGAGGAGGTGGACTTGGAGAGCAAGATTTTTGATTTTTCCCCCTGCTCTCTTTTTGTGAATGTGTATGTGTAATCTTCTGTGTAAGATTCTCTCTGTATAGCTTTGCTTCCACCATATGTCCCAGGGTTCTATCGGTCCGGTTTTTTTTTTTTTCAATAATTACTTTCTAATTTTAATAACGCTACTATATTTCATACTTTATTCTATTTTACTTTACCTGCTCTTTCTTTTTTTCCTACTCTCCCTTCCTCCCTCCCTCCCTCCGCTCCTCCTTTCCTTCTTTCTTTTTCTTTCCTCCCTCCCACCCTTCTTCTTTCCACTTTCTTTTTCTTTCCTTCCTCCCTCCCTCCTGCCTTTCTTCCTTTCCTTCCTCCCTCCCTCCCTCCTTTCTTTCCTTCTTTCTTTCAATCCTTCCTCCCTCCCTCCCTCCTTTCTTTCTTTCTTCCTTCCTTCCTTCCTTTCTTCCCTTCTTCCTTTCTTTCCCTCTCTCTTTCTTTCTTCTACTAATTCTTTCTTTCTACTTTTTCTCCCTGTTATTCTGAGCCGGGTGGATGAAAGGCTCTTGGTGCTGCAGCCAGGAGCCAGTGCTGTGCCTCTGAAGTGGGAGAGCCAACTTCAGGACACGGGTCCACAAGAGACCTCCCAGCTCCACATAATATCAAGCAGCGAAAATCTCCCAGAGATCTCCATCCCAACACCAGCACCCAGCTTCAGTCAACGACCAGCAAGCTACAGTGCGGGTCACCCTATGCCAAGCAACTAGCAAGGCAGGAACACAACCCCACCCATTAGCAGAGAGCCTACCTAAAAACATAATAAGGCCATAGGCACCCCAAAACACACCACCAGACGTGGACCTGTCCACCAGAAAGACAAGATCGAGCCTCAACCACCAGAGCACAGGAATTAGTCCCCCCCACCAGGAAGCCTACACAACCTACTGAAACAACCTTAGCCACTGGGGTCAGACACCAAAAACAACGGGAACTACGAATCTGCAGCCGGCAAAAAGGAGACCCCAAACACAGTAACATAAGCAAAATGAGAAGGCAGAAAAACACACAGCAGGTGAAGGAGCAAGATAAACACCTACCAGACCTAACAAATGAAG
Source organism: Mesoplodon bidens (assembly GCF_964165515.1). Lineage (NCBI taxonomy): Eukaryota > Metazoa > Chordata > Mammalia > Artiodactyla > Ziphiidae > Mesoplodon > Mesoplodon bidens. Next base: position 29,598,399 of record NC_138167.1, read on the forward strand.
AGGTAATAGGCAGTCTACCTGAAAAAGAATTCAGAATAATGATAGTAAAGCTGATCCAAGATTCTATTTCCAAGATCCAAAATCTTGGAAATAGAATAGACAACATGCAAGAAACAGTTAACAAGGACCTAGAAGAACTAAAGATGAATCAAGCATCGATTAAAAACACAATAAATGAAATGAAAAATACTCTAGATGGGATCCATAGCAGAATAACTGAGGCAGAAGAACGGATAAGTGAGGTGGAAGATAAAATAGTGGAAATAACTGATGCAGAGCAAAATAAAGAAAAAAGAATGAAAAGAACAGAGGACAGTCTCAGAGACCTCTGGGACAACATTAAACGCACCAACATTCGAATTATAGGGGTTCCAGAAGAAGAAGAGAAAAAGAAAGGGACTGAGAAAATATTTGAAGAGATTATAGTTGAAAACTTCCCCAATATGGGAAAGGAAATAGTTAATCAAGTCCAGGAGGCACAGAGAGTCCCCTACAGAATAAATCCAAGGAGAAATACACCAAGACACATATTAATCAAACTGTCAAAAATTAAACACAAAGAAATCATATTAAAAGCAGCAAGGCAAAAACAACAAATAACACACAAGGGAATCCCCATCAGGTTAACAGCTGATCTCTCAGCAGAAACCCTACAAGCCAGAAGGGAGTGGCAGGACATAATTAAAGTGATGAAGGAGAGAAACCTGCAACCTACATTACTCTACCCAGCAAGGATCTCATTCAGATTTGATGGAGAAATTAAAACCTTTACAGACAAGCAAAAGCTGAGAGAGTTCAGCACCACCAAACGAGCTTTACAACAAATGCTAAAGGAACTTCTCTAGGCAAGAAACACAACAGAAGGAATATACCTACAATAACGAACCCAAAGCAATTAAGGAAATGGGAATAGGAACATACATATCAATAATTACCTTAAATGTAAATGGACTAAATGCTCCCACCAAAAGACACAGAGTGGCTGAATGGATACAAAAACAAGACCCATATATATGCTGTCTACAAGAGACACACTTCAGACCTAGAGACACATACAGATTGAAAGTAAAGGGATGGAAAAAGATATTCCATGCAAATGGAAATCAAAAGAAAGCTGGAGTAGCAATTCTTATATCAGACAAAATAGACTTTAAAATAAAGACTATTAGAAGAGACAAGGAAGGACACTACATAACGATAAAGGGATCGATCCAAGAAGAAGATATAACAATTGTAAATATTTATGCACCCAACATAGGAGCACCTCAATACATAAGGCAAATACTAACAGCCATAAAAGGGGAAATCGACAGTAACACAATCATAGTAGGGGACTTTAACACCCCACTTTCACCAATGGACAGATCATCCAAAATGAAAATAAATAAGGAAACACAAGCTTTAAATGATACATTAAACGAGATGGACTTAGTTGATATTTATAGGACATTCCATCCAAAAACAACAGAATACACATTTTTCTCAAGTGCTCATGGAACATTCTCCAGGATAGATCATATCTTGGGTCACAAATCAAGCCTCGGTAATTTTAAGAAAATTGAAATTGTATCAAGTATCTTCTCCGACCACAATGCTATGAGACTAGACATCAATTACAGGAAAAGATGTGTAAAAAATACAAACACATGGAGGCTAAACAATACACTACTCAATAACGAAGTGATCACTGAAGAAATCAAAGAGGAAATTAAAAAATACCTAGAAACAAATGACAATGGAGACACGACGACCCAAAACCTATGGGACGCAGCAAAAGCAGTTCTAAGGGGGAAGTTTATAGCAATACAATCCCACCTTAAGAAACAGGAAGCATTTCGAGTAAACAACCTGACCCTGCACCTAAAGCAATTAGAGAAAGAAGAACAAAAATACCCCAAAGCTAGCAGAAGGAAAGAAATCATAAAGATCAGATCAGAAATAAATGAAAAAGAAATGAAGGAAACGATAGCAAAGATCAACCAATCTAAAAGCTGGTTCTTTGAGAAGATAAACAAAATTGACAAACCATTAGCCAGACTCATCAGGAAAAAAAGGGAGAAGACTCAAATCAATAGAATTAGAAATGAAAAAGGAGAAGTAACAACTGACACTGCAGAAATACAAAAGATTATGAGAGATTACTATAAGCAACTCTATTCCAATAAAATGGACAACCTGGAAGAAATGGACACATTCTTAGAAATGCACAACCTGCCAAGACTGACTCAGGAAGAAATAGAAAATATGAATAGACCAATCACAAGCACTGAAATTGAAACTGTGATTAAAAATCTTCCATCAAACAAAAGCCCAGGACCAGATGGCTTCACAGGTGAATTCTATCAAACATTTAGAGAAGAGCTAACACCTATCCTTCTCAAACTCTTCCAAAATATAGCAGAGGGAGGAACACTCCCAAACTCATTCTACGAGGCCGACATCACCTTGATACCAAAACCAGGCAAGGATGTCACAAAGAAAGAAAACTACAGGCCAATATCACTGATGAACATAGATGCAAAAATCCTCAACAAAATACTAGCAAACAGAATCCAACAGCACATTAAAAGGATCATACACCATGATCAAGTGGGGTTTATCCCAGGAATGCAAGGATTCTTCAATATACGCAAATCAATCAATGTAATACACCATATTAACAAGTTGAAGGAGAAAAACCATATGATCATCTCAATAGATGCAGAGAAAGCTTTCGACAAAATTCAACACCCATTTATGATAAAAACCCTGCAGAAAGTAGGTATAGAGGGATCTTTCCTCAACATAATAAAGGCCATATATGACAAACCCACAGCCAACATTGTCCTCAATGGTGAAAAACTGAAACCATTTCCACTAAGATCAGGAACAAGACAAGGCTGCCCACTCTCACCACTCTTATTCAACATAGTTTTGGAAGTTTTAGCCACAGCAATCAGAGAAGAAAAGGAAATAAAAGGAATCCAAATTGGAAAAGAAGAAGTAAAGCTGTCACTGTTTGCAGATGACATGATACTATACATAGAGAATCCTAAAGATGCTACCGAAAAACTACTAGAGCTCATCAATGAATTTGGTAAAGTAGCAGGATATAAAATTAATGTACAGAAATCTCTGGCATTCCTGTACACTAATGATGAAAAATCTGAAAATGAAATCAAGAAAACACTCCCATTTACCATTGCAACAAAAAGAATAAAATATCTAGGAATAAACCTACCTAAGGAGACAAAAGACCTGTATGCAGAAAACTATAAGACACTGATGAAAGAAATTAAAGATGATACAAATAGATGGAGAGATATACCATGCTCCTGGATTGGAAGAATCAATATTGTGAAAATGACTCTACTACCGAAAGCAATCTACAGATTCAATGCAATCCCTATCAAACTACCAATGGCATTTTTCACAGAACTAGAACAAAAAATTTCAAAATTTGTTTGGAAAAACAAAAGGCCCCGAATAGCTAAAGCAATCTTGAGAACGAAAAACGGAGCTGGAGGAATCAGGCTCCCTGACTTCAGACTATACTACAAAGCTACAGTAATTAAGACAGTCTGGTACTGGCATAAAAACAGAAAGATAGGTCAGTGGATCAGGATAGAAAGCCCAGAGATAAACCCACGCACATATGGCCAACTTATCTTTGATAAAGGAGGCAGGAATGTACAGTGGAGAAAGGACAGCCTCTTCAATAAGTGGTGCTGGGAAAACTGGACAGGGACATGTAAAAGTTTGAGATTAGATCATTCCCTAGCACCATACACAAAAATAAGCTCAAAATGGATTAAAGACTTAAATGTAAGGCCAGAAACTATCAAACTCTTAGAGGAAAACATAGGTAGAACACTCTATGACATAAATCACAGCAAGATCCTTTTGGACCCACCTCCTAGAGAAATGGAAATAAAAACAAAGATAAACAAATGGGACCTAATGAAACTTCAAAGCTTTTGCACAGCAAAGGAAACCATAAACAAGACCAAAAGACAACCCTCAGAATGGGAGAAAATATTTGCAAATGAAGCAACTGACAAAGGATTAATCTCCAAAATTTATAAACAGCACATGAAGCTCAATAGCAAAAAAACAGACAACCCAATCCAAAAATGGGCAGAAGACTTAAATAGGCATTTCTCCAAAGAAGATATACAGACTGCCAACAAACACATGAAAGAATGCTCAACATCATTAATCATTAGAGAAATGCAAATCAAAACTACAATGAGATATCATCTCACACCAGTCAGAATGGCCATCATCAAGAAATCTAGAAACAATAAATGCTGGAGAGGGTGTGGAGAAAAGGGAACACTCTTGCACTGCTGGTGGGAATGTGAATTGGTACAGCCGCTATGGAGAACAGTATGGAGGTTCCTTAAAAAACTACAAATAGAACTACCATATGACCCAGCAATCCCACTACTGGGCATATACCCTGAGAAAACCATAATTCAAAAAGAGACATGTACCAAAATGTTCATTGCAGCTCTATTCACAATAGCCCGGAGCTGGAAACAACCTAAGTGTCCATCATCAGATGAATGGATAAAGAAGATGTGGCACATATATACAATGGAATATTACTCAGCCATAAAAAGAAACGAAACTGAGCTATTTGTAATGAGGTGGATAGACCTAGAGTCTGTCATACAGAGTGAAGTTAGTCAGAAAGAGAAAGACAAATACCGTATGCTAACACATATATACGGAATTTAAAAAAAAAGAAATGTCATGAAGAACCTAGGGGCAAAACGGGAATAAAGACACAGACCTACTTGAGAATGGACTTGAGGATATGGGGAGGGGGAAGGGTAAGCTGTGACAAAGCGAAAGAGAGGCATGGACATATATACACTACCAAACGTAAGGTAGATAGATAGTGGGAAGCAGCCGCAGAGCACAGGGAGATCAGCTCGGTGCTTTGTGACCGCCTGGAGGGGTGGGATGGGGAGGGTGGGAGGGAGGGAGATGCATGAGGGAAGGGATGTGGGAACAGATGTATATGTATGACTGATTCACTTTGTTATAAAGCAGAAACTAATTAAAAAAATAAATAAATAAATAAATAAATTTAAAAAAAAAAAAAACATGCAAAAACCTGAAGTCATAGTTTTACTTTAAAATTCTTGTTGCCCAGGGCACTAGGGTAACGCAAGTGCAATTCTTTCTGGAGAAATTTACCTTTATAGTAGGTTTCAAACAATCCTTATAAATGATCTTCATAACCAAGTATATAAGGAAAATTTGCCTTTTCTTTGGGGGGGGCAGTGTATTTCCACACTGTCCCATGAATAACATTTTTTTCCCTGCTGCTCTTCTTCTCAGCCCCAAGGTTTTTCCTTGCAGTCCCCTGGGAGTGGGAGATCAGTTGAGTTTGCTTCTGGTTTACCTTTAACTTGACAGTATAGTTTTGAGTAATAGTTTTATGGAGGAGACAGATCATCAGTTCAATGGATACATTACAGTTCTTGCCCCATTTGACCAGTCATCACTTTTGATACCGTAAACTACTCCCTATGTCTTGAATCACTGACTTCCCTTGGCGTCCATAGTGTGTTACCTTCTGGTTCTTTAGTTTTTCAGTCCTACATGGGAACTAATCCTTCTGTCTTCATCTTTTAATGTTAGAATTTCTATGACTGTTATTGACCCTCTTCTCCTTTTGTGTTCATTTCCTAGGTAAATTAAGATGACTTTAAACACCATCTTCTTTCTAATGAAACCTAACGATCTATGTACAATGGAATTTTGTGTCTCTTCTGAGTTCCATTCCCATTTGACAGCTCCACTTGAATATCTCAGTTTCCTGAAACTCATTATGTCCTAAACTAAACCCAGGTACTGATGTCTTTCTGTCCTCCAACAGCCTCCAAACCTGATCCTTTTCTAGTCTTACTTATTTCAGTCATAAGACACCATAATTCAACCACTCACTCCAGAAATCTTCCTGCCTCTCTATCTTACATTTTAAGACATTTTCTCTCTTACTCACTAGGTTGCAATCACGCTTGTCTAAATTCTAAACTTCTTGGGAACTCTTACCCAAGTTCTTGCATCTGCCAGGACTAACTCCTACACCTGCTTCAAATCTCTGTTAAAATATCATTTCATCAGGTGAGTTTCCCCCAACCGCTTTTGCTGAGTTAGAGGGAGGGTCCTTTTTACACAGTGTCCTTACATGCTATCCTTCTCCTTCATAGTACTTTTAACAACTATAAGATAAATAATTATATTAAAAATAAGTCATCATTTGTTCAACATTTCCTATGTGTCTCCTCCACCATAAGCTCCTCGAGTGTGAGGTTTGCCTGCCTGGTGTACCACTGCATCACCAGAGGAGTGCTTAGCACATAATGGGCATTGATAATCATTTGTTGGATGAATACAAGAATGGATTGTTAATGGCCCCATTTATTACTCAAACACTTGTAAAATGCTTTTGTGAATGCTTGGGAGTTCCCAAACCTACCCAAACTAACATATGCTATGAAATTTCTTTCACTTCCCTGAGAAATATTTTCAGATTTTTCAAATTTGGGCTCTATTCATGGAATTGTAGATTTCAATTTTATCTATCCTGTCAGTTGGGTGGAAAATAATGTTGAAAATTACCAGTGGGAAATTGTTGAAGGCTTTTGATCAAGGGAGTGGAGCATGGTCAGATATATGGTTCAGAAAAGGAACTTTAGGATCAGTGTGCAAATTGGATTGAATGGGGAAAGATCTAAGGCTAATGAAAAATTATGAGAGACAAGTAGAGGAGTAGTAGTGAGTCATGGGAAATAGGAGATTTATTTGAGAGGCATTTTAGAGGTAGAATTTGTAGGGCTTGGCAATATCATGGAGTGTGTGATAGAGAGGGAGAGATTCAGGATAGACAGGAGAATCTGATGAGATTTGGGATTAATCTTGTTTTTAATTCACCTGTATTGCTTGTGGTGTGGTTAATTAGGCACACATGTTTATGCATATCAGAATTTCTCAATTTTCCATATTATAAAACTGATAGGACCCTGATTTTCCTGACTCCTATTTTTATTTCCTGACTCTAATTTTATCTATTATGAAAGTTTTTTCCAAAACCCCAGCTGTGTGTCTCCTCCACCATAAATAAGCTCCTCGAGTGTGAAGTTTGCCTGCCTGGTGTACCACTGCATTACCAGAGGAGTGATTGGCACATAGTAGGCATTCATAATCATTTGTTGAATGAATACATGAATGGATTATTAATGACGCCATTTACCCTGGCTCCTTCGCTGGCTCCTGATACCCTAACTGAGAAGGCTCAGTAACCTCTCCTAGAAGGTTAGGTTCTGTCTCTCAACTGACAGTCCCAATTCAGAACCTATTGTGATTTGATTACCCCATGCCAAATTTTCTTTTAGAATTGTTGCTGTATGGACCCCCACTGCTTACATTAATTCGTATTTCTTGGTCCTAGGATTTGCTTGTATTACCTCCGGCCTTGCTAAACCATTTGGATATTCAATTATCTGACTGCTCTCATAAGAGCAAGCTTACTGCCAAGTTAATTTCCTCCAACATGCTTCCTGCCCACTCTCAGCTTTTTCTCAACTGGCCTTTGTTTCTGACATCTTGCTCTGTCTTTTCTCCCAAATGTTTGTTAGTGGTGGAATTTTCTAACTCAGGCAGCTGGGTAAATGAAGAATCAGTTTAGACAACCAACCTCCCTCTCCCATTTTGCTCTATTGAGTTTGTTGCCTTAGCATTTTTTTTCAATGCTTTTGTATCATAATAAATATTTGTTCTTTCAAAAGCAATGTAATTTTTTCTAGCCTTCAAATTCATATTGTCTTATTGATATATAACAGCTTCTTCTAAATATGCAAAGCCTCCACTCAGTGTTTGGCTCTACAAGGTTCTCTACCTGACTGATCCTGATGGGCCAGTCTTTGCAAAGCTGAACCTATTTAGCATAGGGCTGCCATCTTCTCGCTGCCCCAGAGAGCATTTCTATTCTTCAAGAACACAGTGTGTGTTGGGGGGGGGGCATCATCTCCCTCCACACTGCTTATGATCAGACCCCTTTATCCCTCACTGCGTGCTCAGGGTCTTTTCTGAATGTACTTTCGTTTCACCGTCTCATTTCAAAGCTTTAGAGAAGTAAGAATTTCCTCCACAGAAAGTTTATGGAACCTTCCATTAGAGTTTTGATTGGTTGTTCTCCCGTGAGAGAGCCTAAAGATGATATGAAAAATTGTAATTTGTAAAATGATGACTTCACATATGAAAATATGTAAACATAGTTAACTTATTAGACTTCATCCAAATTGTTTTAGTTTGGGAAGTTTCATCAAAATGTATGGTTAATTTGTGCGTATGTATAGATTATAGATTGTATCCTATAAACAGTTTAATGTGTACTTAATGTGGAACATGATTTTGATTTTAGCACATATATTAAACTATTTGAATATGAATTTTGTGTATTTATCTTAAGGTGTAGAAAGCAAAAGTCTATTTTGGAAGAATAAGATTCTGGAGGGGAGAAAAACAGTATTTTACGGAAAGATTGAATTACATGCCAAAAGTACTCAGAACAAATTCAGTTGTTTTAAATGTATCAAATATCAAAATGTAATTTCCAAATTTTAAAAAGTGCTATTAACATTAGCTTCTCAATTTTTTTGTAGCTTGTTAATATGAGTGAGCAGTGCCAAGTGGCTCCTAAAACCAAGTTATTCTTTTCCATTTAAATTGTGTTTTCCAAAATCTGTAAGGTTATTCCACTCCAATATTCTTAGATATATTTATATATAAAGTCAACATCTTTGGATGAGATACCGAGTATCAGATTGACTGTAATATTTTGTTATAATCCATAGATATTTTACAGTATAAAATATTTAATTTACAGGTATGATTGGGAAATATTCTTTAGATTTTTATCTTACAAAAATAATGGAAAATCATCATGTCAGTTGGATATCGTGACTGGATACTGCCTAAAGTAAGTAGGCTTCTAATAAGTTGGCAATTTCCAAGATGGTTACTTCATGTTTTCTAGTCATAAAATATACTGGAGCCCATTAAGACATTTGTACAGGGTTGTACAGGGGTTGCACACTGCTTGTTTAGGGGTTGACAAGCAGTCTTCTCCTCTTAGACTCTGCTACATCCAGTTTTGTACTACCTGTCATTATTGGGTCTTAGAAGCTTAATCTGATGTATAGTCCTTGAAATATAAAAATAGTCTTTGTATTACAAAGTGATGTACCATAGAGTTCCTTTTAAACGGCAAGCTTTTTACATGGCTTTCCTCCAGCTGGGCCAGGACCTGGTCTGCCTTTGAGAGGACTATATTTGTGACTGCTCTTTTGTCATTCATCTCTCAGAGGCTATTGTCACAAGTCAGAACAGAGAAGCCCCAGCCTTCCTCTGATGTTCCCTCCCTACACAACGAAGCTTTGTTCAAAGAACCAGGAGTCCTCATAGACTTTGTCTTTACACAGTAGGCTGGCCCACACAAGTCCCTAGAATTTGGAACTAAGATCCTTCTGTCCTTATTCACAGAAAAAGTGCTGGAACCTCAGTCCCTTGCCCAACTCCAAATCTAAGAGCTCCCTGAATCTTGAATCCAGTCATTGAATAAGTCCTCTCTATTCTACTTGTAAATCTCAGAATCCATCCACTTTTCTCCATACCCACTACCACTATCCTAGTTCTGGTCACTATCATCTCTTGTCTGTATCACTGCCAAAGTTCCCTACTGTCATCTTGGCCTTAGGTCTCACCTCCCAGAAGTTGGCTGTCTATATTTCAGTGTTACTGAAATGTAAATACTTCAGATGCTTCCTTTGGTCACCAGGATAAAGTCCAAACTCAACATGGTATTTCTACCCCTCTCTACCGTCAGTTCTCACTTTCATGTTTCCAGCTTCTTTGTGTTGCTCGTATTTTTGTTGATCCTAAGCCTTTGCATATGCTGCCCTTGGCCTGCAACGATGCTCTCCTTCTGTTCTGCCTCTGCCTCTTCCATTGCCTTTCCCCCCTCCTCCCTGACAAACCATCTTGCCTGCCCAGTTGAACTCATCATTTAGATATAAACCTTGATGTTGTACACTCTGGAAATCTTCTCTGACTCCCCAGACTGAATTAGATAATACCATGCTTGTGTGCTCCCATAAGACATACTACTCGGTATGTAATGGCCTATTTATTTGTTACCTTCGCAACTAGACCATGAGTTCCTTGAGGACAAACACCATGTATTGCTCAGTGCTGAGTCCTCAGCACCTGTGATGTTGCCTGGCACGTAACAGGTAGTTGCTTTATACTCGCTAGATGAATATTACCTTGTGCCCACTTACCTCTTACTCCTGATTTTGTTCCTATATTTCATTGGCTTCTGGACATCTGGGCTTCTCTCCTGCATGCTATTTTGTGATTGCTACCGTTGAATCTGACGTTCGGTTCAGCTTTTCTTCTTTTGGTCTTGGCACTTGTTCTCTCTTGGATGTATTTTATACCAGCCCTTTGGACCTCTCTGGTTTTTTTTTTTTTTTACAACTTTATTGGAGTATAATTGCTTCACAGTGGTGTGTTAGTTTCTGATTTATAACAAAGTGAATCAGTTATACATATACATCTGTTCCCATATCCCTTCCCTCTTGCGTCTCCCTCCCTCCCACCCTCCCTATCCCACCCCTCCAGGCGTGGACCTCTCTGGGTTTTTTTTTTTGTTGTTGTTGTTGTTTTTTGACCTCTCTGTTTTAACTGCTTTGGAAAACGACCCTCACCGTGACATTGCCTGTCCAGCTGATGTCCCTTCTTACCCTGTGTATGTATGAAAGGGGGGGAGAACGGGGGATAAGATATTTTGTTCCTAATTATTTGTTATTATAGTATCACTGTGCGAAGGTAAACAAATTTGACTTTCTTTTGGACAGCTAGAAAACTACTGTGGAGCCTTACCCTATCATCTGAATTCATCACAATGTGGTCACATTTTCCTTACTGATCAATTATGTGGTGCCTCTGCTAGAAGTCTTGAGCCTGTTCCTTTCAGTGCATTCACTGTGAGCATCGTCTCTAACTAGCTGCTTTCTCTAAAACCTCAGCTATCCCTTTTCTTTATCTGAGACTGCTTTCAAGTCATAGCAACAGGCAGGGAGGAATACCTTAATTATTGCTTTTTCAACAGCCTCTATCTTCTTTTCTCCCATTTCCAAGTTCTCACTCAAAGGATAGAGACAAAAATGTTCCCCCAAATCTTTTCCAAGCCTCCAAGATTTTCCTGCAAAGAAAAGAGAGTGACTAAACTATTCTCTCTTGGTTCTGTTTTCTCCTCTCCTGTGCTTTCTGATCTGTCAGGATGTTTTGCCCCCCTGAAGAATGACTTTGTTCATCTTTCCATACACCTGTTGTTCATTTGTATGTTTTCTTTGGAGAAATGTCTTTTCAGGTCCTTTGCCTATTTCTTAATTTTTTTTTTGGTTTTTTGGTTTGTTTTTGCTATTGAGTTGAAGGAATTCCTTATATGTTTTGGATATAACCCCTTATCAGATACATGGTTTGTAATAATTTTCTCCCCTTTTATAGGCTGCCTTTTCATTCTGTTAATTGTTTTCTTTGGCTGTGCAGATACATTTCAATTTGATGTAGTCCCACTTATCTATTTTTTGCTTTTGTTATCTGTGCTTTTAGGGTCATATCCAGGAAATCATTGCAAAGTCTAATGTCATTATTCTTTCCCCCCTATGTTTTCTTCTAGGAGTTTTTGGCTTCAGATCTTACGTTTAAGTCTTTAATCAATGTTGAGTTGGTTTTTGTGAATCCTTAAAAAATTAAAAATAGAAATAACATGTGATACAGCAACCCCACTTCTGAGTATTTATCCAAAATAGTTGAAATTAGGTCCTTGAAGAAATACTTGTACTCTCATGTTTATTGCATCATTATTTACAGTAGCCAAGATGTGGAAACAACCTAAACGCCCACTGATAGATGAATGGATAAAGAAAATATGGTATATACATACAATGAATATTATGCAGCCTTACAAAAGGAAATCTTTCCATATTCAACTTGAGAGCATTATGCTAATAAGTGAAATAAATCAGTCACAGAAGGGCAAATCCTGCATGCTTCCACTTATATGAAGTATATAAAATAGTCAGAGAAACAGAGAGGAGAATGGTGTTTGCCAGGGTCTGGGAGAAGGAGGAAATGGGGAGTTGTTATTCAATGGGTATAAATTTTACTTGTGCAAGATGAATAAGTTCTAGAGATCAGCTGTGCAGCATTATACAGCATTGTTCATCATTATTAAAGAATAAAAATTGCCTAAGAGGGTAGATCTCATTTTAAGTGTTCTTAAATAATAGTAATAATAATGATAATGATAATAATAATAATAATAATAATAATTAGTGACTTTGTTAACCACAATTTTTGTTTCTTCTTGAGTCAGGTATGCCTAGCAATTTAAAGCATTTTATAAACTTCTACAAAGCCCTGCTTAAGGGACTTGGAGTAATTTTTCCCTTTGAAAATTAAATAGTTCAAATAGCAACTAATCTTGTAATAGTATCATATTTGTACACCTCTCAGAGAGATACCCAAACATTTTTTTTTTAATTTATAGGAAGTCCTTATTCATTTGTGACACAAATTGATGTTTTCCTGATGGTCAGGAACAGAGCATGGAGTTTCATTTTTAAGTAACAAAGTATGAGTTCATGAGTGTCTGTCAGAGCCCTGTAGAATAAAACTTTATAGATGACCCTCGAATGAAAATGATTTTAATTTTTAGAGAAAATGAAATAGGCTTATGTAAGACTTTGTATCTGTGAATATCTAAGCAATACTGTGTGAATTGAGTCAGAGTAAACTCAGTTAAATTTCTCATAGCAGTAGGTCCACTGGTCTGCAAAGTAACAGTGGAAATGACTTTGCTTAACCAAAGCAGCACTGAACAATAGAAATAATGCAGTCTTCATATGCAATCTTAAAATTCTTAGTAGCCTTATTTAAAAAGTGAAAATAAACAAGAGAAATTAATTTAAATAATTTATTTAGCCAAATATATCCAAAATGTTATCATTTCAACATACAGTCAATTGCATATTATAAACGAGGGTCTTTTTTGGGTACTAAGTCTTTGAAATTCTCTGTGTATTTCATACTTATAACCCATTTCAATTCTGACCAGCCAATTTCATGTGGTCAATACCACATTGGATAACAAAGATCTAGAGCCTGAAGAAAGTATCTGCCTTAGGTAACATCAGAGTGGCTGTAAGATGAAAGCTGAGGATTACATGCTCCCCTAATATGTCCCTCTTACTATGACACTCATAAAGTCTTCCCGATTTAGATGCCAGATCTGGGAAGAATTAAGGTCAGTATCCTTAACGTGGATGAGACTGAGTTGCTTTCACTTCACAGAATGGGGGACTAAAGTACAAATTAAGTTTAGCTATGAATGAATTAGAAATTTGTGTTTCTTGTACTCTCCAGTTTGTAGTCTGACTTCCCTATCTGTTATGCTTACCTCACAAAGTGGTTTAGATTATTAAATAGGAAAATTAAAAGAAAGAATGTGATACAGTGTCTGACCTGTTGAAGGAACACAATAACTTCCCCTTTCCTCAGTTACTTCAAATCCAGAGAGGCCAAGGCCATAGGTTTTAACTCTTTTAGGATCAATAAACTTTTGAAGATGGATGTCTGCAGATTTCAGGATGTGGTCCCTGCAGTCATTAGGTAAGAAAGTATAAATGAATAAGTGCCACTTATTTTCACTAAAGGATGATAATTAAACTATATGACATTCTGATACTGTAATATCCGCATCGTCTATGAAGACCAGTGCTTGGAATTGGAAACATATGTATACTAAGAAGTGTGTTAAGTACAGGTATATACATTGGCCTATTCATTCATAAATAGACTAAACAAAGTGCTGAAAAAATTATATTTAGAGAAAAGTGTTTAAATTGTTTTAAAAGTGAGAAAAGCATCCTAACCACAGGAAGCATCCAGGATTATGGTTTTATTTTTTTACTGTTTTTTGAGACACATATTGATTTTGTCATTGTTGTTTAGATCAAGTTTGAATGGAATCCTGTCATTTTGTCAACAATGTTCAGTCCTAACCAGTAAGAAAACGACATTAGAGGCAGAGGCCAAAAGGAAAATTCATGTAGTTGATGTTAACCATACATGTAAGCAGCTGGATGGAAGAATACAGTTATCCACAATCATGGCAGAAACATACCAGGATGAAGATTTAGGAGAAAAGATTCAGATCCTTCTTTGTGTAGTATGGTATGGCAGTGAAATCTAGGTAAATATTGCCTAAAGATGTTATAGTTAGGTTATAGGTATAGCTATTATAACAAAGACCCAGAACACCAGTGGTATAAACAATATAAAATTTATTTCTCTCTCATGGAATCCTTTAAGAGCAAGCAGCCCAGAGCAGACATAACGGCTCCTTGGTATGGTCTGTATCCTTCTAGGTTATGGCCAGTGTGGCCCTTTTACCAGGTCAAGAATGGCCCAGCCCTTGGCCCTGTCTTTGAGAGTTCTGCACCCAAACTCAATAAAAATCATGGAGGAAGGACAGGATATCCACAGTAAAAATGCTCAGTCAAAGCAGGGAAGAATGGGAAACCCTAGGGCAGTCACTGGCTTTTAGCAATCATGAAATCTTGCTGAGGAGGACATTGCAGAACCTCCATGTCTGGCAGCTTGGTTAGTCCTTGGTTGGTTCATTTGGAAACCTCTTATTCTGCTCTCTGAGGAAATTCTTCCTCTTCTGTGCTCTGTGGTCCCTGGATTTGCCCTCTGGGACACTCTTCCATGTCTGTGATCCTCCATAGTAACTTTAGGTAAGCAGGAGACCATATGTTGCTCTTGGGAAATATTCTCAGGGGTTGCTTTATAGGTTGAGCTAACACAGGCTTTTTCACACTATATGTATGGCTTCTTTAGCAATATAATTTCCTCAAAATCTTAGTAGGCTTATAGTCTGTTGGCTTTAGGCAGATTTCACAAACAAGTAGCCAAAGATATTCTCTAGTCAGACTTACATCTGAAGACTTTTTATTAACTGGACTTGTTCCTTTGCCCATTCTCCCCATGTTATTAATGCCTGCTTGAGGGTATCCAGAACAACAGGGTTAATTGGGAAGCCTCTAACATTAACAAGATCATTGCTGGGGCTTCCCTGGTGGCGCAGTGGTTGAGAGTCCGCCTGCCGATGCAGGGGACACAGGTTCGTGCCCCGGTCCGGGAAGATCCCACATGCTGCGGAGCTGCTGGGCCCGTGAGCCATGGCCGCTGAGCCTGTGCATCCGGAGCCTGTGCTCCACAACGGGAGGGGCCACGGCAGTGAGAGGCCCGCGTACCGCAAAAAAAAAAAAAAAAAAAAAAAGATTGGGTTAACAAGATCATTGCTTGTGAACTGGACTCACTGACTTATGGGGAGATGCTTGAGAGGGCCTGGAGGCACAGTCTTAGGTCATGCTGAGTCTTCATCTTTAGAACCACTTCTTAGCTCTGTTTCAGTTTTGGATGTAGAAGTAATGAACTTTTTCAGTGATCCACGTTTCTAAATTACTGGACTCTTTGTCCATTTAGATTGAAGTTTACATGCAGAGAAAAACTTCCTTAACTGTATTCCATTCAATCTACGCTCGCAAATGTTCTAGAAATGTTCTAGGTGCTTTTTCTAGGTCTTTCCTAAAAGTCTCAAAATGCAGCCAATACACACCAGCATTCTGAGTTTTTGCAACAAGTTCCTAGACTCGCAGGCCATGCTCGAGTGTGTTCTGCCTTCCAAAGCATCGGAGGTAACAGTTTTCTTAAATGTATTCCCAAGAAATAGTTAAGTCACCGATTTTCCAGCTTCTAATGTCTCTGTCCCATCTGCCCGCTGCCTACCTCTTAAGGTCAGGGTCACATATATTAGATTCTGTTGTGGCAACTCCAATTCTAGTATCAAATTCTAAATTAATTAGGCTATAGACACAGTTGCTATTATGGAATGCCAAGATAACAGTAGTTTAAACAAGATAAGCCTATTTCTGTCTTCCATGGTAGCCCAGATGAAAGCGGTCCAGAGCAGGGAAGGCAGCTTTGAGACAACTTCCACTTTGTGGTTGAAGATGACTTCTTGAGCTTTAGTCATCACACTTATGTGATAGCTGCTGCAAAGCAGGAACTAAGAGAGGGAAAACACCTTCTTTCTCTTAAACACATGACTTGAGAGTTTTGTATCACTTATGCTCCTGTTACATTAGCCAGAACTTAATCACATGACCACACCTCACTGTAAGGAAGGCTAGAAAATGAGGTCTTTAACTGAGCAGCCATGATTCCAACTAAGAATGTTTGTACGATGTTGGCATTGCTGTTCATCTGCTTTACAGACATTGGGTGACTTTCATTTTATAGCTCAATAACTGTTCTCTCCTTCCCCTTCTTAGAAGGAAATAACCAAGCATGAACTTAATTGGTGCCCATGGATTCCAAAGTGGTAGAGCATTTTTGAAGAATTTCTATTTTGTTTGGCAAAGTAATTAACCTCCTGGAAAGATCAACATACATTTCTTGGTCTTGAAGATTTTATAACATTTCCATAGACCACAAAACTAATAGGACATCTGTGAACAAGAATGTTGGAAACTACAGAAAGCAAAGGAGTGTCTCCCAAATAAGCATTTATTTTTTTTAATCTTCCTTTCTAGACTTGCTTTCTAGAAACAGCCCTCTTCTTGTCTTTGCTTTCTACAGTGGTCTTTCACTGAATCCACACAGATAAAAAGAACAGAGCATCTAAATCCAGATTCACATCTCCTTGACTGCAATGGTAATATCCCTCTAGACCTAACAAGGGCAGACATTAGGTGTCCCAACTATTCTTTAGACTGTTTCAGATTTTTCACAGCGTGGATTAAATGGTGGTGTTCAAACACTGGAGCTTATTAATTTCCACTATGAATAAAACCAGACCTGACTTCTGATTCAATTTGAATACAAAGTATTGGAAAGTGTACAGTCCTGGGGTCAGAGAGACTGTGGTTCAAACCGTGCTCTGGTATATATGTCTTAGTAAATCCCTTATATGTGGCGGAGCAGATGTCAGTTTTCTTAACTCTTCAAGTTTCATATTCATGATCTTAATTTTAACTATCAGTTCTCAATATATATCTCTAACTCTGTTCTTTTTCCTGAGCTTTTTTCCCCTGTATTTCTAATTGGACAGTTAGGGATAATAATTGAACTTACTAGGGCTATAGATGGTTAAATGGGATGACATTAAAATTGCATAGGATTGTGCCTAACAGTCAAATCATAATTATTATTATTGTGGTCATGTGGAATGAACAAATCAATACATCTATCATCTGTAATACACTTCATAAGAAATGGTACAGGTGTGTGTGTGTGTGTGTGTGTGTGTGGTGTTAAAATAAAAATTGTTCAAATTAACAAAGAGGTACACCAGAACATTTTTCTTTAAAAAGGAGCTATGATTGAGAAATACTACTCTAACCTAGAATTTCCCCTTTCTCTTGCTCTAAACTTTGCAAATAATAGATAGATAGTTAATTAATGGTACTTATTAACATGAGTTTACTAATATGCAAATTTTAAAATTAGTCTAAGACTCTCCACTATTAATATATTTATATATTAATACATTAATATTAATAACATTAATAGCCCTATGCCAGTCATCATTAAATGCATGTCATACATGATCTCACTTGAACTTCACAATTACATTTGACGGTATATCTCATCTCTGTTTCACAGATAAATACTCTGGTGCTCAGAGCAGTTAGCTGACTTACACAGAAGTGTATGGCAAGGAACTGAGAGATGCAGGAGTAGAACACAGGCCAGTTGTGTCTAAAGTCTCTTCCTGTCATCAAAACATTGTACAGAATTTTAAAATGTATATGTGAAAGTATCAGAATGCCTGCATTCTAGCAGTATGTACACCAATGACACAATCTTAGAACATTTTTCTCTAGACCAGCCTGAGAACAGGTATTCTTGGCCTTGCTTTCCTAGAAGAGCAGGCATGTAGAAACACCAAATTCACCTGCAGTGGGAAATGTCAGTCAGAACTGTCAAGTGTATCTTACGGACGCTTTTTGGCTTTGCGTTGTATTTTCAGCTTCATTTGGATCTAAGAGTGAGGGAACAAAAGAGGAAAAGGAGATTCAAAGAAAGAGTTCTGATACCCATCATTCTTTTAGTCCTAGTGCCAACCTTCAAAAAGCATGCTTTCCAGTTCATCTCTCTTTGACTAACATATGCAGAGATGTGATCAGTCATCAGAATGATCAAATGCACTGGAGAGAGCCTGTGAACAATAAAAAGGCAGCTGCAGGGCCTCCCTGGTGGCGCAGTGGTTGAGAGTCCGCCTGCCGATGCAGGGGATACGGGTTCGTGCCCCGGTCCGGGAGGATCCCATATGCCGCGGAGCGGCTGGGCCCGTGAGCCGTGGCCACTGAGCCTGCGCATCCGGAGCCTGTGCTCCGCAACGGGAGAGGCCACAACAGTGAGAGGCCCACGTACCGCAAAAAAAAAAAAAAAAAAAAAAAAAGGCAGCTGCAGTATCTTGGCAGACCGATGTCATTGTCAATGGAATTTGCAGTTAACATTTTTAGCTGCAGTTGAGGAATGCTACCATAACAATGGTATTAGACCCTTTGGTGGAAAACTTCTCATTAGAACTTAATGGAACAGTTTAAAATATTCAGAAATGGTAGCCTGACTAGAGTCCCTGTTGTGGCAGTGCACTAGTTTTCTATAGCTGCATAACAAACTACCAGAAACTTAGCAGCCTAAAACAATACACATTTATTATCTCGGAGCTTCTGTAGGTCAGACATCTGAGCACAGCATCACTGGGTTCTCGCCTCAGTGTCTCACAGGCTATAATGAAGGTGTTGCCCAGGGTTACAATCCCATGTGAGGCTTGGGTCCTCTTCCAAGCTCCTGCAATTTTTGGTAGAATTTAGTTCCTTGCATTTGTAGGACTGAGGCCCTCAGCGTCTAGAGACCATTCATGTAAATGTCTTTAAAAAATGTAAACTATTACTTATAGGGACATAAAGCAGATCAATGATTACTGAGGGAAGGAGGCAGGGTAGAAAGGGGTAGATTACCAAGGGGCAAGAGATAATTTTGGAGATAATGAATTTTTCATAATCTTGACTTTGGAGACGGTTTCACAGGTCTATACATATGTTAAAAGTAAACAAATTTTATACTTTAAATATGTGCAGTTTTTTGTACATCAGTTGTATCTCAATAGCTTTTAAAAACTGAATATAAGGAAAGAGTGACCAGTGTGCAAAATATACTGAAGTCTTCCTGTGATGAAGAACTAAGACGCCCTTAGCTTGTCACAGAGGAGACAGACATCATGAGACAGACCTTTGCCTGGCCAACTTGGCTAAGACTTAATTAGTCAGCATCTATTTATTGAGCACCTGCTACACACCATGCACGGTGTTAAGCACTTTGTATATATTATCTTATGAGATGGTCACAATAACTCTGCAATACAGTAACTTTGTGTGGCTCACTCCTTCCATAAAAATAAGTGCTTTGGGATACTCCACACAAAAACATTAACAACCTTTCATCTCAAATAGAGATCAGCAGTGTTCTGAGAGCTGCACAGCAGGGGCCTCTGAGTTACAGAATACTGCAACTAAAAACTGGCTGGCTTGGTGATTCGAATTTTTCTTCACAGGCTATATCTAGGAGTTTTTCTGGTTCAAAAAGCACAAAATTTAGGAAAGAGAAAGGGATAAATGTCTCTGTACACTGATATTTAAGTCCATGAACAACAAAATCTCTAGCCAGTAAAAGGCATTTCATGAAATGTATAAAATTAGCCCAACATTGTACCACCACTGTTTATTCCAATGGACAGCAAGGTCAGTTTCTCCACAGGAAAGAGAACTGTCTTGAGATTGAGGTGTGGAAGAAGGTCGAGATCTGACATAATATTGACCCAGATCAGTGAATTCTTTACATGAGTAAATGAGATATTAGAATGGGGGACAACATTAGAATCAGAGCAGCCCTTTCAAAGCGCTCGTGTAATGTGAGAATGGGATGGTTGGGAGGAGACAGCAGTGTCACAGTTAGGTCCTAATCAGGCCTGGAAACTTGATGAAATAGAATCAGACTAGTGAGATGAGCCATGGCTTTGAAAATCCTGGTTATGTAGCTATGGGGCATTTCTGGGCACTATGCTGGGGTTGCTCATTTCAGATCTACATGCAAATATATATAAAGTCACGTGGTTTATGGAATTTCTCTGATCGATTATGCAGATGAACAGAAGACACTCAGTTGGGAAGGTTCGGGAAACTGGACTGTTGATCAGACAGATAGTCCTATCCACCCATGGAGTAGGCATCACATGAGTGAGGATATTTCCAGGGCTTTAAGGAGGCTGATTTTTTTAAAAGTTGGTTCATGCCTCAGATTCCATATTTATTAACTTCATTTTGAAGTTCTGATCACTATTAAAAGAAAATAATCTCTGAAAAGGTTAATAATTTTAGGAATTTTCATTATAATATTGATGTATTTATATGCATAATATATAATAAATTATAATTTGTAATTTAATAATATAATTATACTATTTAATTATAACTCCTTTGATTATAATTATAGTATATAATTTTATAATTATATAATTACAGTGTTTTAAGGATGATAAATCAAATATCTAACATAAGGTGCTCACATTGCTTTTTGGTCTTTGTTTCCAATGAAGTCAAATATTTTTATGCAATAGGAAAGTTGTTAATATAGAAATATATGTGATATTAGATTATTTCACTGGGCTCTTAGGAATATAGCTACTCTAAGCGAAGAAGGGGCTTAGAAATAAAGCAGAGGAGCTTTAAAAATTTTCAACTTCTGTTTCATTAGACAAAATCATGCTATTGCAAATGACTTGAATCTAGAAAGTAGTAATTGGAATCGAATGCACAACTGTCACTGATGATCACATTGCTATAGCATCAGGATTGTAAAACAAGCAGCACCTTTTGGAGTGAATGGTGGAAATTTACCTTGCTGTAGAGTGCCGTTTGTCTGCAGGGGCTTGGTCCAGTAATGCAGTTTGGGGCTCTGCAAGTATGTTACAAAACACTTGTAACACATTTGAACAGACTGAATCGCTCCCTCTTGACCTCTCCTGTTTCAGATTCCTTTATTTTCTGCAATAAAAATTTGCATCCAATCAACAAATAAAAAATGAAAATGTGAAAAGGTAACGAATTATCTTTCAAGCTGGGCACCAGTCCAGTTTTTAAAATTTAATGAAATTAAAATTAAGATGAAGTGACGCATCAAAAGAAGATTCTAATGGTTAAAACCTGGTTCGATGGAGCAAAATTTGTACTAAGAAAGCTGCTTTTCTTTGTCTCTTGCTTTTCTGAAAGTGAGTGGTCTTTTTGCCTGTGTGATACTGCTCATTCTAAACTTAGAAAACCTTGCAGTACTTCCCTGGCAGTGTGTTTTTACTGCCAGGGCCCCGGTTCAAGCCCTGGTCAGGAAACTAAGATCCTGCAAGCCGTGCAGTGCAGCCAAAAGAAAGAAAGAAGAAAAAAAGAAAACCTTGCTTAGAAAATCTTTTGCTTGGCTCTCATCTCAGGATTTTATTGTTTTTACATATTTATGAACTTTTCCCAGAGCAGTAATGGTGAAAAATTGCCAGAATGCCCTGTACATACCCTGTGAGGTAATTATGTCAACCTGTACTGGACCAGGCGATGTATTGTCATCTCTTTGTCTTTGCATATCTTATTCTCTATGCTTAGGGCACTCTCCTTTGTAAACCTGGACATGGATTTGTTAGAAAAATATAAAGTAATGGACTCTTTTCTCATAAATGCACATACACAGAATTTTGCATACCCTGCCTGGCTTAGACAGAGTCCCCTACAAAGTAATCCTTGCACTGCCAGACACTGATGGTGTGCCCACATCTGTCATTGTATTTGGAATATTTGTTTATGTATTTGACCATCTCCAGTATGCTAAACTCCTAGAAGATGAGGTCTATCCCTTATCCAGGTTTTATCTCCTGGACTCTCAATATATATTTGTTGAATGAATAGATGCCTTGAGTTTCAGCTACTTGAGGCTCAATTTGTCACCAGTTATAGATATCTAAGGGCAAATTCAAAGACTGGACACAGGGGTTTCTCAACAAAGGTTGAATGAATGCTGCAACATTTTAATGCCTGAATGTATGGTACTTTGTAATGGAAAAGATGTTTATCATGTATTAATTTTGGAAATAAGCCAAGCCCCACTCCCGCTCTCTCTTTCACACACACACACACACACACACACACACATGTTCTAGTTAGAACTGGACAGTATAAGAAAGCTACTAAAATATCCAGTCGTTCATATATAACAAGACATTTATATATATTTAATATTTTGATGCTCTGGGATTGTAAGGATCCTACCTAAGGATAAAGAAGTATCAATAATCCCACATTTCTTCATTCTGAAGAGAGTCATCAGGAAATTAAGCCAGATATTTCTAGGCTTGCTATGAGATTGTTAGCTGGCCCTGCTACTTCCTAGATATAATGCCAGCACTGACTCCCACCTGAAGATGAAATAAGAGGAACAGACAGGGAAGAGAGAGGGTATACTAGTTTTCTATTACTGCATAACAAATGGCTTAATGGCCACAAACTTAATAGCTTCAAGCAACATGAATTTATTATGTAACAGTTTCCCTGGGTACAGGTTAGCTGAGTCCTCTGCTCAAAGTCTCATGAGATTAAAATCAAGGCATCAGCCAGACTGTGTCCTCATCTAGAGGTTCAACTAGGGAAAGGTTTGCTTTCAAGCTTCCTCAGAAAGTCCGCTCAATTCATTTCTGTGTGCTTGTAGGATTGAGGTCCCCAATGGCTGACCTGTTCTCATCCTAGAACTACTTACAGCTTCTAGAGGCCATTCTCAGGCCCATACCATGTGGTCCCTGCCCTTGGCCCTCTCACACTTCCGATCTCTCTGCCTTTGGGGAGGGAAGGCCCAGTGTCTTTTAAGTGCTGATCTGATTAGATCAGGTCCACCCAGATACCTCTCTTTTGATGAACTTGAAGTCAACTCATTAATAACCTATTCAAGGAGTAATCTCCTATCGTGTTCACAGGTTCTGCCCACTCAAGAGGAGAGCATGACACAAAACATGTACACAAGGGGCAAGAATATTGCGGGTGCCCTGAGAATTCTGTCCACCACAGAGACATTATGGGAGGGGTCTATGGAGCTCTGTAAGTGCAGTGAGAGGTGATCTAAGATGGGAGAGAAGAATCTTGTTTCTCACTGCAGTCCTACCCTGTTGGTGCTATTGGACCAGCGCAGAGCATGGTAGGGGAGTTCCTGGGAGAATGTGAGGCACATTCCCTGAAGTTTGTGCTTATACGTAAAAATTGTTCCTTTTTACGGCCAGTGTATTTTCTGCAAAGGAGAAGACTTGGCGGAATACTTGGCAGCAGAGAGGCAGTAACAGATGGTGATGTGGTGTGCCTTAGAAGAGGAGGGAGTTACCCATTCCAGTTCCCAAGACTCCCAGGGAGGAGGTCAGGAGATGCACCACTCTGCTGTGGTGGGTAAGGACGAGGGACACTGGCACATGGACTAATTGAGAGAGACTAAAGGGAGACCAGGCGGCCCCTCTTTGAGGGCCCCAGGGGCTGAGGAAGCTGAGAGAAAGTTGAAATCTTTCCCAAGAGAGCCATGCACAGTATCTCTATGGAGACTGTTATATCAGCAGAGTAGAGATTCCGGACCTGAGCCTGACTAAGACCTTGGTTGCCTCCCCACCACGAGCAGGTGACCAATTACTCCAGAAGATCTTTGCCTCTCCTGTTTCTCCTTTCGACCTCCCAAATCGGAGGAACTGATTGTTGAAATACAGAAGGGAAGGAGTAACCAGAATCAGACCATTCTTTCACCCCACTGCAGATCTTTCACCCACAAGCCTGGTCTACTGGGGGGAGGGAAGAGGAGTGGGTGGGAAGATTAGCAAATGTCACTTAAGCCCATATGAGATGAGAGGCTTAAACAGACCTGGACTTCTAGTGGAAGGTATGGCACATTTCCAAGATGTGTCCATAAGGAGTAAGGAGCTGACACTGGACAGAGCATGATTGAAAAAAGTGACTAGAGAAAACTAAAAACATTTCATGTTATAAACCCATGTTGAGACTATTCAATAAAAATTATAAATATATTTAAAATTTCCCCCAAGCTTCCAAATTAGGCTCCGGACGCGCAGGCTCAGCAGCCATGGCTCACGGGCCCAGCCGCTCCGCGGCATGTAGGATCTTCCTGGACCGGGGCATGAACCCACGTCCCCTGCATCGGCAGGCAGACTCTCAACCACTGCACCACCAGGGAAGCCCCCCAGATGTACCTTTTTATAAAAGAGGCATTGCTATCTTAGACTGTTGTGTAGGGTATAGATTTTTTTCTCTATATTTTGGATAATTGAAAAGTGTTAAAAGCGTAATATATATATATATATATATATATATATATATATATATAAATGTACACACATACATAATACTTAAATGCTTGACTGTGCAAAGGATACTTTTGGATGGTAAGGAACTGGTATAAGTGGCTGCCTCTAGGATTAGAATAGTGTGGTCAGGGACAAGGGTTGGAGGGTGTCTAAGTTTGGTTTTCTTCCAAAGCAGAAGCTGAGTTAAGAACTCGGGTGCAGGTAATCCCTGAGAGGTGATGGCAGGAAGCACAAGTATAGCAGTGGGGAAAGTGAGACCAGAAAAGTAGAAAATCCAAAGAGTATGATAATGAGCATATTACCACTTTGGACAAACAGGGCTCAGTCCCACAGTGGACTCCTTCAGAAACAATGTGAAACACACTTCCAAATTTTCTCTCTGGATGATGCACCCACCCTCACTCTTAACCTTCCCCCATGGTCGAGAGCACCCCAGGAACGTTTTCTCCGCACTTCCTGTGCAGAGAAGAGAGACTCAGATGCTTGAGGTGGAAGCTGCCGTCATCTCTGCAGAGATTCTTCGGGGTGCTGGAAGGCTGGGGAGAAAGTATTTACATTTCATCCAGTCCCCCTGGCTCTGAGTTCCTACTTCCACTGTTTTGCACTGCGTTGCTCCCTGTTAGACCCTGCTTCCCATCCCTGTATTAAAAGTTCAGGATAAAAGAACCTGGAAAACCTTAAACAACTTAGAATTAATTAGTAGCATCTCTGTTCTTAAAAGGCTCCTGGTAATCTCCCTTGCACCACTGCAGGGATTTTCTCACTGGATGCTTTTCATTGTAGTTTCCCACCATGCAGTTTAGCCTTCTCTGCCTCTGCTCTAAAAGCCTTTCCTTTACCCACTCACTGTTTGCAGGATCATAAATTCCTAAACTTCTTGGGCAGAGCAGTTTGACTCTGCTTGCTTCCAAATATTTGCAAAGCTTCACCTTCTACACCCAAGATGAGTTACCATGTTATTTTCTTACCAAAGGTAGTTCCCTCCCTAAGAGTAACTTTACTTCACTCTTAAGATAACAGTTAATTATTTTTTTACCCTACTATATACGTAAAGTTGGAGCACAATAAACCATCATAACAATACAGGGGTTTCTGATAGTAACCTGATAGGGGTTCTAATAGGGGTTTCTGGGTCCACTTCTTAGGTTCCCCGATTCACTCTTTTCTTCTTATATAGTCTTGGTTGGAATGTTCACCTCTTGCTTCAAAGTCCTGATCACTGATGTTTCTTAGGTTTTTTTTTGTTTACCCCAGGAATCACTGTGTAATGCTCTGTGCTACCATATAACTGGGTGTTAACTCTTCTCGTTTGTGAAGGATTAATATTCTTATAGCAGGGAGAGAGTTTTCTGGATTGTAGTTAAAATTGAAAGCAGCTTCCCTCCCCCACTCAGCAATTTAATCTTCCTTCTCCCATTTGGGTCAGACTATGGCACTTGCTGGGCAATGCCATTCAAACCTCTCCAGGCCACAGTAGCTCTGAACATTACTGTTTAGTTATGCACGTTTGAATGGCACCCATTTATTTCCTCTTATAATTATCAGAGGATACAAGAGAGATTCTCAAATTGAGTTTGAAAAAGACTTGTATTTCAAGCTGCAAGTCCTCTATCCTGAGCTGAGCTGAGCAGGTAATTTTAGGAAAACTTTAGGGAAATAAATACGTTATTTATTTGCTCTGGAGCTTTTAATGTTGACATTATCCCTCTTTTACCATGAGGGAGTTTGACTAATGGCTTAGCCATGGCTATAATAGCTAGAAATTAGAGGAGAAAAAAAAAAAGGAAAGCAAGATTCTCTCCAATCCCCACCTCCACCCCAATCCCCAGGCCAAGATGCACTGTTTAACAATCATTCTTTTAGGAGGGAGATGAGTTCTGATGAAAATACGACTTCAAGCAAATGCTAAGCCCAGCTTTCCTTCTTAATGATCTCATTCGTAATTGGTCACAATGATTTCCCAAAAGGTTCTTGCAAATTAACATTTAATTTAAACAAGCAACTTCCAATAAGCCCTTGAGCCAGGTCATGAAGACACAGATTTATCTGCTGAGGATTCTTAGGTGCCTAGGCAGCTAGGTTTGTCCATCTTCAGGCATCTTCCACATTACGATTCTATTACTCTTTCCCAGAGGTTTGGCATTCTGCAGACAGCCTGGGAGGTCTAGTTCTTGCTCTACCTCTGTCTCAATCCCCTCAGTTTCTCTCACGGCCAAATGCAAATAAGACTGTCAAGCTGTCTAACATCATTGCAGTGACTCATAACTAGCAATTCTTATTTTAAAGTACTTTCCAATTATTCAAATGATAGCTTATTTTAGAAAAGAAATAAGCTAGTATATGGAAAATACTGGATACAATGGTAAAATACATACCCTACCACCTGCTTTGTTTAAAAATGTCTCAAATCAAGAAATGAGAAATTAAAGTAACTATATCTTTAGCCTAAACATACAAAAAGACCTGACTGTCTATTTGTCTATTTATGTATTAGGAAGCAACTACCTGTTAATGTTTAGGGAAAAAATGCTTGTATTGTATCACAGACATACATGCTCAGGGAACAAGGGGAAACTAGAACACAAGAAAAACAAATCCTCTTCCTTCCTCCCCTCCATGCCCATCCTGGGTGCCTGATGCAGCTGAAATGGGCTCAAGGAAAGAAGATGATGATGTCAATAATACTTTACATTTGCCTAGCATCTTAGGGTTTCCAAAATGCTTTCACCTAGATTGTTTCATTTAGAGAGAAGCATTGCACAGATGTTTTGTGGATTTGCAACCATTAAAATTGCTAATTCTGATTAGTCTAATATTTCAGGTTCTGTTTCACTCACTTATTTCATCCTGCCTTCTGGTTCACAAAGAGATTTTATTATGCTGATGTAAAGTGTCGGTCATTTTCCAATTACTAAAGCTCTTGCTTAAATGAAATCATAAGAAAGTTTAAGTTGGAAAGAACTTTGGAGAAATTTTTATTCTAACCCTTTTATTTTGTAGATGAAACACTGTGTTTCAGAGGACTTTGTGAATTGCCCAGGGCTTGGCTCCATTTTCTACTCTGAAATCTGTAAGGTTTGCTGATGTAAAGTGTAGGTTATTTATTTATATTTTAAAATCCTTTCTGTGTTTTAGAAAAGACTTTTCAGAAGGAAATTTATTTTATATTTAAAGTGAATGCTCCCTTTTTTTCTCTTGTCCAATATTACCAGATATCTTTTATTTTTTAATTAAATCAAAGGGATGTAGGTTCCTAATTAGATGTCGTTTTTCAATATTACCAGATATCTTTTATTTTTTAATTAAATCAAAGGGATGTAGGTTCCTAATTAGATGTCGTTTTTCACTCTTTTCTCTATTTTTTATTATTGTTTATTTAATTTATTTTTGGCTGCGTTGGGTCTTAGTTACAGCACGTGGGATCTTCGTTGAGGCATGCGCAATTTTTCATTGCAGTGCGCAGGCTCTTTGTTGCGGTGTGCTGCCTTCTCTCTAGTTGCGGCACATGGGTTTTTTCCTTTTCTCTAGCTATGGCGCACAGGCTACAGGGCGGGTGGGCTCTGTAGCTGTGGTGCGCAGGCTCTCTAGTTGAGGCACACGAGCTCAGTAGTTGCGGTGCATGGGCTTAGTTGCCCTACAACATGTGGGATCTTAGCTCCTTGACCAGAGATCGAACCCGCGTCCTCTGCATTGTAAGGTGGATTCTGTACCACTGGACCACCAGAGAAGTCCTTTCTTTTCTCTTTAGATCCTCATAAGAATCTTGTAAAAGAAGCAAGGCAGATATTGTTAGCCCCATTTTAGAGTTAAGAAATCTGATACTCAGAGAAGACACATGAACTGTACAAAGTCACATAGTGGAATTCATAATATTAGAAACCACCTTGTCTGATTTTTAGTCCAGTCTTCTTCTTTTTTTTTTTTTTTTTTTACTACATATCACTGTTGGCCTTAGAATGGCTGAGGATCATCAGATTTTCCTCAAAATAGATTTTTGCCTTTTTCCTAAATAGCTTGAAGAAAGGAAATGGTAATCAGTATATGCCATTGAATTGGATACCGTTGAAGTTTGTCATATGTGCATGTATTTGTAAAAATGCCTGACTGTAACTTTGTTTCTTTTTAATATTATTTTCTATTTCTAGCATTTCCAAAATTATTTGGGTGAAAGATTTTTATATGATGCAAATATACTAAATTTTAAATAGAAAAATTTCCATTTAAATTAGATATGCAGTCAAAGGGTTGGAAAAGATCCTAACTGGAAAGTGGGTAACTGATGTTTATTGTGTGTTTATCATATGTCATAAATTACTTTTTCAGTGTAAATGCCCACAAGAAACCTGAAAAGTCCCTAATATTATCCCGCTTTTTATAGATAAGGAAATTGAGGCTCAGAAAAATGAAGTAACTTGCCCAGAACCACAGTTCTACATGATTCCAAAGTTTGTGTTGTTTCCTGCCATACTTCTCATCTTTCCCCAAAGGCACAAATGAACTACAAAATCTCAAAGCATGTAGATCACTAATCATCTCAGTCAATTCTGAGAAAAAAAATTACTTGCTTTTGACTGAACAGACCTGCAAAGATGTCTCTATGTACATTCCTAATCATCTATGCCAACAAAATACAAAGTATTCTAGAATGCATGGCCAACATTACAGTGGCCTCTCAGACTAATAGGATTAATCTGTCCCATTTTTTAAAATTGAGTTATAGAAAACATTCTTTCCCTAATGGATAATTATCCTTATTAACTTATACTTATGAAATAATAATAATGTGTATTTTTATCATAATAGATGAACTAAATCAATTGTAACTGAGACTTGAAAAGATATCACAAACTGTTATTCATATATTTGGAGTTTCACCAACTCTGTTGGCTTTAACTTTTAAAATGTGCAGGTCAAAAAAGAAATTTTGTTTTAAATTTACTATCACTTAAGTCATGAGAAGGCAGTATACTATTCTAAAAAGCACTGAATATTATTACAAATAGCAGAAGACCTAAATTCTTAGACACAATATATTGGTTATGAAATCTTGAAGCTTATTATTTATTGTGTCAAGTTTAATAATGTTATTGTCAGTATGTGCTTTTATAAAGACATGTATAATATGAATTCCTTTCATTTAAAACTGTTTATAAACATAAAAATGTAAAATATTGCATATATAAAGAAAAATACTTTTTTTTTTTTTTTTTTTTTTTTTGCTGTATGCGGGCCTCTCACTGTTGTGGCCTCTCCCGTTGTGGAGCACAGGCTCCGGACACACAGGCTCAGCGGCCATGGCTCACAGGCCCAGCCACTCCGCGGCACATGGGATCCTCCCGGACCGGGGCACGAACCCGTGTCCCCTGCACCGGCAGGCGGACTCTCAACCACTGCGCCACCAGGGAAGCCCTAAAGAAAAATACTTTTAAATGTACAGTATAGTGAGTAATTATTAAGTGGACATTCATAGAATAATCAAACAAATTGGGATATAAACACTAACAGAACCCCTGAAGTCCCACCTCTATATATCCATTGCCCATTGTTTTGAGAATTTCTACTTTCATTTAACATTATATTGGCTAATTCCATCCCCATTATTGTGTGTTGCTCTAGTTTATTTTTTTATTTATATTATTAATTTGATTGAAATTTTACCACAAGTTTATTTATCCATTCTACTGTTAATGGATATTTGTGTTTCCAGTTTGTTGCTGTTACCAGTCAATGCTGACATACATATTCTTGTGCCTATCTTCTGGGACATATATAATCCCTAGGGTATATACCAGGATTAGAATTTCTGAGTTGTGAGGCATGTGTATGTTTAAATTTAATGGAAGATATTGCCAATATTTCAAAATATTTGCACCGATTTACACACTCACCAACAGTGAATGAGAAGTTCTGTTGTTCCATATTTTTAAAAATACGTGGTATAGGGCTTCCCTGGTGGCACAGTGGTTGAGAGTCCGCCTGCCGATGCACGGGACATGGGTTTGTGCCCTGGTCCAGGAAGATCCCACATGCCGCCGAGTGGCTGGACCCGTGAGCCATGGCCGCTGAGCCTGCGCGTCCAGAGGCTATGCTGCACAACGGGAGAGGCCACAACAGTGAGAGGCCCGCGTACCGCAAAAAAAGAAGAAAAAAAAAAAAAAAACCTTGGTATATTCAGAGTTTTTAATTTTTTCCAGCATAGGGCATATGCACAGAAACTGGTATCTCATTTTAGTTTCAACTTAATGTTTTCTAGAAAGTTAAGGAGATTTAACATTCTGTCATGTGTTTATTGGTCATATGGATTTTCTATTTTTTTCATGAGTGCTCACAATTTTTCTTCCACTATCCTATTTATTTTTATTTTTCTTATTTGCAGAAGTTCTCTATTCAGATTATAAGTCCTTTATCAGTTATATATATTGAAAATGTTATCTCCCATTCTGTAGCTTTTCTTTTCATTTTCTTTTAATGTCTTTCAAAAAGTGAATTTTTTTGCACTTTTCCTTAAAATTAATTTTATTATTTCTTTTTAAAAATTTTTTATTGGAGTATAGTTGATTTACAATGTTGTGTTAGTTTCTGCTGTACAGCAAAGTGAATCTGTTATACATATACATATATCCACTCTTCGGTAGATTCTTCTCCCATATAAGCCATTATAGAATACTGGGTAGAGTTCCCTGTGCTATACAATACGTCCTTATTAGTTATCTGTTTTATATATAATAGTTTGTATATGTCATTCCCAATCTCAAGGACCCAGGGAATCTAGCCCAGAAAAAATAACAAAGGGAATTCCAAGACGGAGATCAGAAGAAAGCCCTAGGATTATGGTTGTACAGAACACCTAGAGAGCAAACAAAAGAAACAAGAAAAAGAGATTTACAGAGGAAACATTTCCCAAAAGATTGAAACTAATACATTTCAAAGCAGTTAACATATCCAAGAAAAAAAACTAAGAAAGGAAACCAAGTAAGGACTTAGTGTAGCTGAACTCTTTTGAGAGCAGCATAGCCTAAATATAAAAACTTGATAAGAACATAACAAAAACAAAATTATGAACAAATATTTCTCAAGAACATAAATGCAAAAAAAATTCTAAAATATAATTGTAGCACAAAATCCTGTGAGAGATATGTATGTATATACGTACATATATACATACACACACACACACACACATACAGTCACCTGATGATGACAAAAGTGGCAATGCACTGCAAAGGGAAAAATAATACCTTTTCAAAAATAGTACTGAGTCAATTGGATTTACCTATGGGGGGAAAAGTTTCCTGATCTCTGTCTCACACATAACTGAATAGCTTACAAATTGTATGGGAAAATATAAAACTCACTCTTTTTTACAGACTACATAATTAGCTATGTTAAAAAAAATCCTTAGGAATCTAAAAAGGTAGCTGATGGAACTAATAAGGGAGGTCAGCAAGGTCACAGACACAAGTTTAATACATAAAAATTAAATAAAAGCTCTACAGACTACAAAATTGATTTTTTGAAAATACCATTTACTATAGCAAAAAAAAGAGAGAGAGAGAGAGAAGTAATTTGGGGAAAATTTAACCAAAAATGTGCAATGCTTGTACACTGAAAATGACAAAATATTGCTGAGAGAAACTGAGCAACTAAACACATGCAGATACAAAATATTCATGGATCAGAAGACTCAATATTGTTAGGATCTCAGTTCTCCCCTATATATTCAATATAGTCCCATAGAAAATCTCAGCAGGCTTGTTTGTCAAATTGAAAAGCTAACTCTAAAATGTATATGGGAATTCAAATTACTTATAAGAGTGAAAAAAAAAACAAAAGATGGGGCTTCCCTGGTGGCACAGTGGTTGAGAGTCCACCTGCCGATGCAGGGGACACGGGTTCGTGCCCTGGTCCGGGAAGATTCCATATGCCACGGAGCGGCTAGGCCAGTGAGCCATGGCCGCTGAGCCTGCGCGTCCGGAGCCTGTGCTCCATAACGGGAGAGGCCACAGCAGTGAGAGGCCCGCAAAAAAAAAAAAAAAAAAAAAATCCAAAAGATGAGCAAAATTGGAGGACTTATACCTGATATCGAGACTCACTTGGGTGATAGTTATCAGAATAGCAGAGTATGGGCTTAAAGATAGGCATATACGTCCATGGAACAGAAGAGAGTCCGGAAACAGACTGTAAAATATATGATCAGTTGATCTTCTACAAAGGTACCTGCATTCAGTGTGGGCTGTGATAGTCTTTTAAAAATGAATCTTAATGAATCTCAACATAATTGTGCTGTTGAAAGGAACCAGACATATTAGACAACATACTGATTGATTTAATTTCTACAAAACTCTAGAAAAGCAAAACTATAATGTAATGAAAAGTAGGCTGCTAGAGGCTGAGAGTAGTTTTACTGCAAAGAGGCACAAGAGAACTTTTCGGGGGTGATGGAAATGTTATATATATCTTGACTGTGATGGTTGTTAAAAGACTATATACATTTGTCAAAACACAGGTTTGTGCAGCTGAAATTGGTGAATTTTGATTTTATCTCAATAGAGCAGATTAAAAATAGTTTTTAAAACCTGTGAAAACAAATGTTTCCTCTATGGAGATGGAAAATAACATAACTAAGCAACATATTGAGGCTACATAGGGAGTCGCTGGTAGAGTAGCACCAGAATTGGCAAGTTTCTGGATCTCCAACACAGTGCTATTTTCACTGTCTCCCATTTCTCTTAGTTGTTAAAGAAATGCTTGTTAACATTAGTTTTGGTTATTCTAGATAAGCAATACACACATAAAATTAATTGGAGAATAAGATGATTCTGCACATTTGTTACTTAATTATAGTTTACCAAGATGAAGACTATTATGTATTTTATTTTATTTTTTTAAATAAATTTATTTATTTATTTGTTTGTGTATTTTTGGCTGCATTGGGTCTTCGTTGCTGCACGCGGGCTTTCTCTAGTTGTGGTGAGCAGGGGCTACTCTTTGTTGTAGTACACAGGCTTCTCATTGTGGTGGCTTCTCGTTGCGGAGCATGGGCTCTAGGCACACGGGCTTCAGTAGTTGTGGCACGTGGGCTCAGTAGTTGTGGCTCACGGGCTCTAGAGCACAGGCTCAGTAGTTGTGGCACACGGGCTCAGTTGCCCCGTGGCATGTGGGATCTTCCTGGACCAAGGATTGAACCTGTGTCCCCTGCGTTGGCAGGCGGATTCTTAACCACTGCACCACAAGGGAAGCCCCTATTATGTATTTTAAATAGTCCACATACTATTTCATTGGTAACAGAGATGAGGAAATCATCTTTAGATTTCATACTGTGTTTGAATTCAGGCCAAAGAAAGAGGTGCCATTACATTAGTAATGGTACTGTTACTGGGTCTCACAGTGTGGAGGCGAGTCTCAGTCTATGTTGAGTATCTATACAAATCCCATGGAACGATTTTTTGTGGGTCAACCTTTGTTGCAGCACCTCAATCTGTTTTTCTTTTTTTCTAGAATTTATAGTCATTGTCAATAGCAGTTTATACTAAGGAGGGAGGGAGGGAGGGAGAAGGTAAGAAAACCTAAGATACCTAGCACTGAATCATCAAGACTTCAGGATGTCAGGAACTGTGTCTGTAGTTTGAATAAATTACCACCTGATGGCACTTTTACACATCTGGTAGTGCAGAATGTGCCATAAATTTCCAGCCAGTACTATGAATTGCGAGTCATGTTTTCTTAAGTAAGCTTGTTATTGGCAGAATACAATTATGTAAGTCAGTAACTTGCTCTTTTTTTTTTGAAAAACAATGTAATCAATTAGACATAACTTATTTTATTTTATTTTTTAACATCTTTATTGGAGTATAATTGCTTTACAATGTTGTGTTAGTTTCTGCTGAGTAACAAAGTAAATCAGCTATACATATACATATATCCCCATACCCCCTCCCTCTTGTGTCTCCCTCCCACCTTCCCTATCCCACCCCTCTAGGTCATTGCACCTGTGCTATGCAGCTGCTTCCCACTAGGTATCTATTTTGCATTTGGTAGTGTATATATGTCAATGCCACTCTCTCACTTCGTCCCAGCTTACCCTTCCCCCTCCCAGGGTCCTCAAGTCCATTTTCTATGTCTGCGTCTTTATTCCTGTCCTGCCCCTAGGTTCTTCAGAACCATTTTTTTTTTTTTTAGATTCCATATATATGTGTTAGCATACAGTATTTGTTTTTCTTTTTCTGACTTATTTCACTCTGTATGACAGACTCTAGGTCCATCCACCTCACTACAAATAACTCAGTTTCCTTTCTTTTTATGGCTGAGTAATATTCCATTGTATATATGTGTCACATCTTCTTTATCCATTCATCTGTCAAGGGACACTAAGGTTGCTTCCATGTCCTGGCTATTGTAAATAGTGCTGCAATGAACATTGTGGTACATGACTCTTTTTGAATTACGGTTACTTGCTCTTATGTACCAGAAATAATATATTATTTGAACATGCAAGTTTATGCTTGAAACCAAGCATTTTACTCAATTTTTAATTTCTTTTACGCCTGCCCCAACTATATTCAAGATGTTGCCTTCCTATAGGGAGCAGGAAGATGAACAAAGCTTATTTGTGGGTCTCTGAGAGTGATCAAACTATAGATAAATGCCAATATTAAAAACACTACAATTATAGTGGTACAAATAAAGTGCCATAAAGTCTATAGAAGATATTAATTCTTGCTGGGAGGATCAAGAAAGTTTTATTGGTGTTGACGAAATATAAAATCCCCTGATTTTCTTTGTCTTGAATTTAAATTGTGCATACACTACCAAAGTCTCTTCCAGTTAGAAACCTTCCATTTCTTCTCTTGAAATAGATGATGAATGTTCAGCAACTGTCTCACTGCCTGACACAACATAAGTGCTTAAGAGATGTCCATCTCCTTTTCCCCGACCAATACACCCAAAGTTGCTTCTGGCTGTACTAGGGAGAGTTTCAGCCTACTGAAAACTTCCATGAAGGAATCAAAACTCATCTGTTCTTTTTTTTCTTTTATTGAAGTATAGTTGATTTATAATATGTTAGTTTCAGGTGTACAGCAAAGTAATTCAGTAAACATACATACATTCAGGTTCTTTTACATTATAGGTTTTTTTAAATTATACTTTTATTTGCATCATCAGGAGAACGATTCACTTGTGGTCCAAGTCAAACGTTCAAAATCATAATGGGCCAGAAAGATTTGATCCCAAGCACAAGTCCATGAAGGAGGGGACCAAAACAGACCAAGAAAAGACAATCACCCCACATAGAAAGATGAACGGACAGCTTCACACAGACACGGATGAAATGTTTGGACAGAGGCAAATTTCACACGGTCATTTCGTTTCTTTTTAAATACAGGTTTGTGGGGTGGTATTTTTTTCCCACCTATTAAAAACAAGGCCCAAAAGTACATGTATGAGGGGAAAAAGGCAGAAATTAAGCAATAAAGTAGTTTTCCCTGGAGCGCCATTAGGAAGAAAACAGGAAGCAATGTTGAGAGAATTCACTTTTTTCTCACCATTGAGCTTCTTGCATTTTATTATTGGTCCACTAAATTTATATTTACATTCTAGCTTCGCTGCATCTTCTTTCCTGGGATTAGATTGGTTAAAAAACCTCTGTGAACTGTAAGAAAAGACCAGGGACTTGGCCCGGCACTAAGGTTCTGTGCCTTTCTAGGGATGAATGGTTCTGGAAAGGAATAAGGACTCCAGCAGCCCCTGGGTCCCTCAGCACCAGTGTGACAGTCCCTCCTCTCTCTGGGGGTGTGTAAGAAAAGGTTCCCTATTTTTAGGAAGGGCTGAGCAGAGGGCTGGCAGCAAGATTCCAGTGGAATCCATTATATAATAGGTTACTACAGAGTATTGAGTAGATTTTCCTGTGCTATACAGTAGGTCCTTGTTGATTATCTATTTTATATATAGTAGTGTGTATATGTTAATCCCAACCTCCTAATTTATCCCTCCCCTCTTCCCCCTTTGGTAACCATAAGTTTGTTTTCTATGTCTGTGAGTCTATTTCTGTTTTATAAATAAGTTCACTTGCATCATTTTTTTAGATTCCACATATAAGTGATAACATATGATAGTTTTCTTTGCCTGTCTGGTTTACCTCACTTCATATGATAATCTCTGGGTCTATCCATGTTGCTGTAAATGGCATTATGTCATTCTTTCTTATGGCTGAAAACTCATCTATTCTTGAAACCAATTGAATACTACTCTTCTTTACCTGAAACGTCCCTTCTTCATGCCTCTTCCCCTCACTCTCCATCCATACATGTTATAGCAAGAATCCCCATCTTCCAGCTAGGAAATAACTAATATTTATTGAAAGCCTATATGTATCAGGACCAGTTATAAATGTTTTATGTCATCTTAGGATTTATTAAGTGTGATAAAATTAAATTCTCTCATACACACTCACACAAGAATGTGCTGTATTAGAGAGAGATAGCATGGCATAGATTCGAGGTCAAAAATTTAGACTGCCTGGAATCAGACTGCCTGATTTAAATCTTAGCTCTCATGCATACTATCTATGTGTCTGTGAGCAAGTTAACTTACTTTTTTGTGCCTCTGTTTTCTCATTTGTAAATGGACATGATAATAGCATTGTTGTGAAGTGTGGCAAATTGTATTGGCTTGGCCAAAAAGTTCGATTAGGTTTTTCTGTAAGATCTTATGGGGAAAAAAATGAACGAAAATTTTGGCCAACCCAATATTTTCCCAAGATGGCTGGAATAACATCTCCCATCTCACGTGTTCTTATAGTGTGATTTTGCTACTTCCTCTCCAAGAGTTGGAATCTGTATCTCTTCCCCCTGACACTGGGAAGAACTCTGTGACTGACTCAACCAATAAAGTATGACAGAAATGAAGTTATGTGACTTTCAAGGCTGGGACATAAACAGCTATACAGCCTCTGTCTGGCTTTCTTTTGGGATGCTCACTCTTAGAACCCAGAAACCATGAGGAAGCCTAAATATTTGGGTGCTCCAGCAGACGGCCCTAAATGAGGTCTCAGCCAATAGCTACTGTAAGTGAGGAAGCCTTTGAGATGACTTTAGCCCAGGCATTTTCTGACTGCAAATGCATGAGAGACCCTGGGTAAGCACTACCAGCTGAGCCAAGTCAACCCCTCAGATCATGAGAGATAATAATAAAATGATTATTGTTGTAAGCCACTAAATTTGGGGGTGATTTATCATGAAGCAATAGATACTTGATACAGATCAGCTGGGGTTTTACCTGGAACTGCTAGATGTGGCCTCTTCATGTAACCTGGTCTTCCTTACAGCATGGTAGCTGGATTTCAAGAGCACATATCCCAAGAATCTTGGAAGCTACATTGTGTCACTTCCACTGTAGTCATAGACCCACTCAGATTCACAGGAAGGGGACATAGATCCCACTCTCAATGGGATGGATGTAAGTGTCACATTGTATGAAGGGGATGTGGAATGAGAAATCTTATTGTAGCCATCTTGAAAAGCACAGTCTCTATATGGAACATACATAAATTAATCTGGCATTTTTAGAATAATGCCTGGCACAGTTTTATGGACGGTATTTATTGTTATTATTGCTCCAAAAATACAGACTGGTGGTGTGAATGGAAAGCAATTTGAGTAGAGGTAAGTCAACCAGTGATTAAAATAAGAATATATATGAACTGTCCCAGACATCCCAGGATATAGTCTCTCTCCATATTTGGCCCTTTTCTGTCCTGGTCCCTTCCTCCTTCATAGGAGTAACATTGTTATGAGGTTCATGGGCGTATATCTAGAACTTTTTCTTGTATTTACATTTGTAAAATTACACAGTTTTGATTTTCATTGTATTTTTTCCAAAATATCATACTGTAATATAGTAATTTGCAATCTTCTTTTTTTTTGTTTATTTTGATCTTTTGTTCTCTTTGTTTACTTAAGCATGACTTAAGATATTTGTCATGCTAGTATATAAAAATCTACTTCATTCCATAGTTCCCCTCTGCTTAGTAATGGCCATTCAACTTGTTTCCAATTTTTTGTTCTGTAAACAAAGCTAAAGTTTGCACATTTTCACTTTTAACAGAGCCTCCCAAGTTGTCCACCCAAATGGCTGTGCTGATTCACACTCCCATCTGCTCTGCAAAGAGCACATGTTGCCTTACACCCTTGTTGACAGTGGATATTATTAAAATTTTACATTTTGCCTCCCTGTGAGATGAAAAACTGATAAATCATTTTATTTTAATTTCTATTTTTCTGACTGTCAGCAAAACAGAACATATTTTTATGTTTATTGGTCAGTTAAGTCTCCTCTTGTTATCTGTTTATATCCCTTGCCCATTTTTCTGCTGGGTTGTTTGTCTCTAGATTATTGATTTTGAAGGGTATATACATATAAATTATGTAATACACTCACATTTTCCTGGATATTAATTGATTATCTGTTATACATATT
The DNA here is from genome assembly GCF_964165515.1 of Mesoplodon bidens. NCBI lineage: Eukaryota > Metazoa > Chordata > Mammalia > Artiodactyla > Ziphiidae > Mesoplodon > Mesoplodon bidens. Next base: position 29,637,457 of record NC_138167.1, read on the forward strand.
GCAAATATGAGCTCCCAAGGTAATGATTACTCTTTCACTTTCCTTTTAGTTTTGATTTAGACAAACTTGTCAGTCTTCTCCTCTATGGCATTTGTTTTTTGTGTTTTGCTAATTAAGGCCTTCTTTCCTCCCAGACCATAAACACTCCACCATATTCATTACTAATACTTAATAGTTTCATTTAGGTTTCTAGATGAGCTGAAATTTATTTTATTTAATGATTTGAGATAAGACTTTACTTCTATACCTTTTCATTTACCCAAAACACTGAGTTCATTATGATTTGCCACTGGTTTGTAATGCTGGCCTTTATCATACATTAAATTACCACACGTACCTTAGTAAAATTCTGGATTTTCCGTATTTCCAGAATGAAAAGTTCAGAACTTCACTCAGGTACATATGATTAATCCATTTTCTGCTATATCATGCATGCTGCTCTGTCACTATTTTAATTTTAGCTCTATACTTTGTTCTGATATCTAGTTGAATGCATCACACAATTGCTTTCTTCCTTTTTAAGATTGTCCTGGTTATTCTTAAGCATTTGCTCCTCCATATGAATTTTAAAATCACTTTATCAAGTTCCAAGAAATTCTTGCGAGGATTTTGGTTGCGATTTTATTTAACTTGTAGACTAATTTGGGTTATTAAAATATTTACAATATTGAGCACTCCTATCCATAAATATAGTTTACTTTCTACTTAAGTTTTTCTTTAGATCCTTCAGTAACGTTTTATAGATTATCATAATTTGTTGCACAATTTTTTACTTATAATTCAATAAAGTTTTTATTGCTTTTTAAAAATGAAATCTAGGGGCTTCCCTGGTGGCGCAGTGGTTGAGAGTCCGCCTGCCGATGCAGGGGACACGGGTTCATGCCCCGGTCTGGGAGGATCCCACATGCCGCGGAGCAGCTGGGCCCGTGAGCCATGGCCGCTGAGCCTGCGCGTCCGGAGCCTGTGCTCCGCAACGGGAGAGGCCACAACAGTGAGAGGCCTGCGTACCGAAAAAAAAAAAAAAAAAAAAAATGAAATCTAAAAATATCTAAACTTTGTGTGTGTTTGTGTGGTATGGAAAGCTACTAATTTTTCTTTGCTCATTTTCTATGTGGTTACCTTACTGAGCTCTAGTTCACAAAGTTCTAGGTAAATGACTTTGTTTCTTTTCAATCTATATATTTACAAACTTATTTTTATTCCAATTTATATACAATTTATTTATTGTCTTGGTATTTCCACCTACAGAGGGCTGAATTGAGATTTTATTTCTTTTTATTTATCTCAATTTTCTGCAAAGAGATAGTTGTTGCTTTCATAGTCAGAAAAAAATCAATAAGCTTTGTTTCTCAGGATTTGGAAAATGAATGTTCAAGAAGATAATTAAATATTTAACTTAAAATTTTAACTAACTGTCTTTTACTACTTTGTTGAAAAAAAGTGTCATATTTTATTTCTTCTTCTTTTCGAAAAACATTAAACCTTAATATTTGTTCTAAGGATCTACTTAAATCTACTGTTTCATGTTCACCACATTTACTCTTGGTTTTTGAACAGAAAAATGGAGCTTGTAGCTCCATCTGGATTCTGAAGATGGTCATAATACTTCTCCTTCCTGAGATTTAACTAGTCAAGCTAACTTTTCTTGAAACTTATCAGCAACACTGAAATGCATTATATTTACATGAAGTTTGGTCTTATTTATTTGCCTTTGCATCACTCTACCTAATTGCTCCCTTGTGTGTTTCATGTCAACCATTAAGTTCAGTGATTTACTTTAGCAAATTGTTTATGGAGAGTTATCAATTTCGTTCCCCAAATTTCCACATTTACTCTGGTTTATTTTCTTGTCATCGTGTATGAGTGTGTGTGTGTGTGTCTGTCTGTATATGATATACATGAATGTATGTATACACATAGATTTAGCTCACACACACACATACATCACTGTATATCAGTATTTCTCAAATGGGCTTTCATGACTTCTAAGAGAACATCTGGAATTACTTTCCTATAACATTGTTTCCAAATATGCTGTGATACATATTTTAAGAGGAGAGCCAATATTTCACTTTTAATTAAAAAGAATATTCTCAAAATATTACAATAATCCAATACTACCCTTGGATATTTCAGTAGGCATAAGCAATTGCTGACAATCCATGCTTCCTTCATTACTGGTGATATGTTATTCTATAACATGAGGTCATTTCTATGAGAATGGTGTCCATGGACAAATTTTACTTGTACTGAGTATGTATCTGTTGTATGATTTTTTGGCATTGATAAGAGAAAAGGAAATAAAATGTGACTGGACAGTTAACCTGTCAGAATTCTCTGTCTTTTTGTTTTTGTGTCTTGCACATGTCGTTCTTAGTATATAAATCCATGCAGTGGTGAGATATTTGCAGTACCTGAAGTGGTTAGATATACAAAGTCCAGTCCCAAGAGAATAATGATTTCCTACTAGTAATTATGACTGTGATTTTGAGAGCTGCCTTCAGAGAGAACTGGTATTTTGGCTTACAGAGTTTAGGCTGGGCAAAATGACATTTCTCCAGATGTTACCCTTGAAAATCAAAATCTGTGTGAAACCTCTAATAAACAAACTGTTCAATAAATGTTAGTGGCAATTAAGAGCCATTGCAGTTTGTTCTCCCTGAATAACAGTTATTTAACTTCTATATATTTTCCAGTTAACCTTATTTCAAATATTTGAGATCATTTCAAATTACTTTCTATCATTTTATATGTTATTTAGCTACTTTTATACCCCTAATGATCACCCCTGAGAGCACATTTCTATAGTGTGTCTTTAAAAAGGTTGACTTTCTAAAGTGGAAAAAAAAATTTTAATAAAAAATACCCCAAACTTGAATTGGTTTCTATCTGTCTCATTCAGCATAGAGAAATTAATAAATTTTGCTCAGTGGAGTGTGTTGGATGTTGTGATTATCAGTGCAAACTATCAACCTGTGTTGTTCCAGGTTGAGTAGAAGATTACAAGTACAATTTCTGGCAAAGTACATGCCCTACTTTTACACACAGTATTGCAGGCATTGATTTTTATTCACATGACTAACACATAAATCAAGAAGTAAAATCAATGTTCGTATGACGTCCTTTTCAAATAATGAAAGGGCAGTGACTTTTTCTGAAGTCCTCTAGTCTAGATTCAAATTGCCCATAATGTACACATAGACCCCTTCAATGGTGAACCACCCTTGGGACCTGATGAACTCCTAAAGGGCTAAAAGGGGCTTGAACAGAAGGGCAGCTTCTCCCCTTGAACTTTCCTCTGGTTTTCTCCTTTCTCTTTGTCCACATTCTTATGTTCTGCAGTCTCTTCTAAAACTCTCTTCAGCATCTGTATTTTATTCCAGCTTGGTCCTGATGTACTGCTGGCATGGCCAAGGAGAAGAGGCTGAAGTTAGGAAGTTGCTTCTGGCACCATGCCTGTTCCCAAAGTTGACCAAAATATGATAATAGTAGGATAAGATATGAATTGTTACATGGTTCATATATGTGCCAGTTTTTTAAATAACATTCTGTTTTGTACTTTATATTTTCTTCAAAGAAATCCTGCATATTTCAATCAAGGATATTCTTCTATATTAAGGTTTATATTTGTCCCATTTAGATCATTAATCAAAGTGGAATTTTTTTTTTTGTCTACAGTACGAGGTAGGAATCCCACTACTTTATTCCCCCATATGGATAATCAGTTGCTCCAGTACCATATATTTATTGGTCATCATTACTGATCTGCACCTCTGTCATATATCATGTCCATTTAGAAATAACAGACTCTGTTCTGTTACACTGGTTTATTTGTCTCTCTATGCTCTATACTGCACTGCTTTAATTATTATAGCTTTGTAATTATTCTAAGTACCCAAAGAGTAAGTAGTCACATCTTCTTCTCTTTCAGTGTCATCTTAGGTATTATACGTTGCTTTCATATAAATTTTAGAATCATATTACTCTTTTACCAAAGAGTATCTGATGAGATTTTGATTAAAATTGCATAAAACATCGATTTGGAAATAATGGAAATATTTATTTTATTGAGTCTCCCAACCAATCAATGTGGGATATCTATCTATTTGTTTAGGCCTTTTTTAAAAGTCTTTCAGAGTTTAAAATTTTTCTTCAGAAGATTTTGTGTATCTATATTAAATTTGTAGCTATTTTATGTTTTTGTGACTAAGTGATACATTTTTTAAATTTCAGTATCTAATTCTTCCATTGTTGCTGATATGTAGAAATACAATAATTTTCTACATTTGTTTTTCATTCCCCAAACTTGGTAACTATCCTATTAATTCTAATAATTTATTGTTTAGATTTTCTATCTACACAATCTTATTGAACACATTGACACTGGTGCTCCTGCTCTTCGGGCTTTTGGACTTGGAGTAATTACACCACCAGTTTTGCTGGATCTCCAGCTTACAGATGGACGATTGTGGACTTCTCGGCCTCCATAGCCACGTGAGTTAAATTCTGTAGTAAATCTCCTCTTGTATATATCTCTGTATTTCCATCCAGTTGGTTCTGTTTCTCTGGAGGATCCTGACTAATACAGAAGCAGGTTCTTCCCCAGAGCCTCCAGATCAGAGTCCAGCCCAGCCCACATGTAGATGACAGTCTTGGGAGATCCTGAGCAGAAAAACCATTCAAGCCTCCTCAGACTTCCGCCATACAGAACTACGAGATAGTACATGGGTGCTGTTTTGAGCAGCTAAGTCTGTGGTAATTTGTTACACACCAATGGAAAACCAACACACTTACTTTTTTTTCCTGATTTCTAATTAAATCACATCTTGGTTAGATACTATGACTGTAATAAACTTTTTTGACATTTGTTAAGACATGTCTTATGGCCCAGTGTGCGGTCACCTTTTGTAAATGCATGGTGTGTTCTGGATGAAAATATGCAGTCTGCCCATGTTGAATACTGTCAGACACACAGACACATGCACATTCATTAGATAAAACTTGTTATTTGTGTTGTTCCCATCTTCTCTTCTATATTTTTAAAGTTTGATTGTTTCTGCCTGCTTAATCTATCAACTTCTTAAAAATGTGCATTAAAACCTCCCATTATGCAAGATAACTGTAAAGACTAATGATTCACATATTGTGTAGCACACAGTAGGCATTTTACTAATTATTTTTACTGAGTATTTACACTTTCATACTATAAATAATAATGACAGCTTATGGTGCTTTATCATTCTATAATACACTTTTTATGTCCACTATTTAATTTTTATGCAAACTTGTGAAGCAGATTTCTTTTTTTCATTTCCGTATTAAGAAACCAAAGTTCAGGCAGATTAATGACCTTCCCAAGGTCAAGCAGCTAGGAGGCAATAAGCCTGGTAGGAACCGCAAATATTTTGACTCCAAGTTCAAATTTCTTTTCATTAGACCAGACAAAATTTCTTTGAAATAAATACATACTTATTATTATATTATTTTTGACCAAATACAGCTAATATTTAGAGCCTGCCACATATATAAATTGTACATCAAGGCAATGTTATAGGTAAAATATGATTCCTATCTAATAATTTGTTTGGTAAATAAGATATTGCTTCTGATCACTATAAGTGCCAATGTAAAACATTATGGTTTATTCTTCAAAGTACAATTTTATAATTACAACAGGATATGATTGATATACTCACCATTTTTCATGTGTATGTGTGTATATTCATCTTTGAATAACAACGGAGTAAGATTTGTTCTTTCTACCCTAGCAATGTTTAAATTAATCTGGACCTAATTTGTTTGGATACCATATTTACCACCATCTTTACATTAGTTTCATTTGCACAATTTCTCAGTGACAGCTCAAAGCAAAAATGCCTCTCAGAAATTAATATGCACTTAAGTGGACTCAGAGCCTTTGTATTATATACTCGTAGATCTCCAGGAAAGTTGCTAATAGTGATCAAATGCCACATGAATGTTATTGAATGAATATGCCCATGTTAAGACTGTGACCAATTAAATACACTGAAATAGCAAACTGAAAGTATAAAATTGAGTCAATCAAAAGATTTGAGTTCACTCCCCACTTAATTGACTAGTTGTTGTGGTGTCACATAAACACAGTCTTAGTTTATTCCTTTTTGTTGATGGGGTTGACATGAGTAAAACTTAATTTAAAAACTTAAGAAAGACTAGAATTTTCTTTGACAGTTATTGGAAGTTTTTCAACTCCGCCTCTCTTTCTGAGCTGTTGCATTAGTGACTGTGGTTTTGACTCACTGACAATTGGAAGAAACTTGAGAAGAAATTTTGCAGGCTGTCATTTCTTCTCCATTAGAGCTAATCTTCATCGGGCTGTTGGCAATATCATTTGGCTTAAGACTATGGTGAGGCTTAAAATGAGTATTATTTATTCCCAGACTGGCTAACACTATTGTTTTGATACAGTTGTTGGGGAAAATATGCAGGTTCTATTGGAGTTAGAGATGTACCTCTTGAACAAAAATGTTTGCTGATTTTTTTAAGTGATAAGAAACATGAAAAGCTTTGTAGGGATTTGAATTTTAATCAAAGATTCTGATTCCAAAATTTTTGCTATTTGTAAAAGATGAAAATTTTTTCCTGCCATTGAAAAATATATTTTAGCATGTGTACTATACTTTATTGCTAAGAATCTTTCAAAGTTTGATCTTTAAAAATGTAGACCATAGGGCTTCCCTGGTGGTGCAGTGGTTGAGAGTCCGCCTGCCGATGCAGGGGACACGGGTTCGTGCCCCGGTCTGGGAAGATTCCGGGAAGATCCCACATGCCGCGGAGCGGCTGGGCCCGTGAGCCATGGCCGCTGAGCCTGCACGTCCGGAGCCTGTGCTCCGCACGGGAGAGGCCACAACAGTGGGAGGCCCGTGTACCGCACCAAGAAAAAAAAAAAATGTAGACCATAAATGCATCTCCCAAACTGGCCCAAACAATGTCTTGGATGCAGTAGCTTTTCTTTCTTGACTGCAGAAATAAGTTATAAAAGGTGACGATTACTTAGCCATTGTTATTAGGAGAATCCAGGTAGACTGATGGGTTCTCAAGAACAATATCCTATGATAAGTTTCTGGAAGGAGCCTTTGTGGAACAGCACTGGTTGATGAGTTCTTAGGAGGTTGACTGAATGCACCTTTAACCTTAGTGCTGGCTAACCTTGCTCAGGCTGAGTCTTCTACTTAATACCCGTCCAACTCATGTTGTGTGACTGCTTCACAAATGCACAATGAAAAATAAAATGGTTTAATTATTTCTGAATTGACGGATCCTTTCAGTTTTTCATTAGCTCTAGCCTTTTTACACTGAAAGGGTTATGAAAATCTACTTTGCTCACGCAGTACTGAAGAAACAGACAAGGAGGTTGTGACTTGCTCAAGGTCAAAACAACTAGAGGCAGAGCCAGGACTTAAATCCAAATCTGCACAAGCACTCTTTTTTCCAGGCAAGAAAGCCAAGATCAAGTGTTTTTCATCATCAGAGTGTGAGGGGAAAAAGTGAGGTCTCTTTCCAAAATGAACCCTTTCTTTTCCTGACAGTGGTCTGAGATACCAGAAATAGAATATGTTTGATTATTGATCCTGAATTATCCATATGCATTTGTTTTAAAAATGGTAACCCTTGTTATTTTAGAGTGTGCATGCCTACATGGTCACACCACAATTCACTGAGAATTTAGGACAGACAGGGTATTTATTGGAAAGTCATCTTCTGCTCAGCTCTTAAATGAATCTATTTATCTGTAGCACTGGATTTCATATCCAAATCTTCTCTTTATATTAGCTATAACTAAAGCTGAATGAGATTTGAAAGCTTTAAAGTAATGTCAGCTAAACTGATAAGACTAATGGCTGACATAAGTAGCTGAATAGCATGGTTAAATGGTCACAGTGTAAACCATACATATCAAATGCCCTGGCACCAGTCTTTTGGAGTTGTCCAGATCCAAAGAAGGGAGCTTTGAAAGGATATAGAACTGAAAAGAATGACCATGAGAGTATTTATACAAAAATGAATTTTTACCTTCTACCCTAGGGAGCAGAAAGAGATGAACAAAGGTAGGTAACTTCAAGAAAAGAGTCAGGTATTTGATTGGGGATCTGCATTTTGTGCTTTGATGGAGTTTGTGGGGTAGATGCCCAGGAGACCCTCCCTAGTAGAGGGGCTTGAGGAAGCTTTCATCACCCTGATCAGGGAGGTTGCCCAAGCCTGTGTGAATCCCCATAGGCAATCCCAAGGCCATCATGGAGTTAGCTTCATTCCAAATGCAGCAAGAACAGCCAAAGGAAACATTTGATACGAAAAACAGTTTTAAGAGAGGGGCTTGGGGGAAAAGATTGGAATAGGAGGATGAAGGGGAGGAGAAGGAGGAGGGGAAGAGAGAGAGAGAGAGAGAGAGAGAGATCAGTATGAATCTGTGGAATATGTCAGCCTCAAAAATTAAAGCCCTAAGCCACATGGCCTTGATTCTTGAAACACTATCTGTGACCTCAGTTTGAAACTAGTTTATAAAAAAAAATAGAAGTAATGTGTTCTTTAAAAAAACATAGGGACACATATTTAGGAAACTTCTCTCTGTCTAGTAGCTTTCCCTGGTTTGGTATTCTGGGCTACAAAGCAAGCTACAAAGTTCTTGCATGAGAGTGTAATAATGTAATACCTTTATCCAAGCAAAGTCAGGAGCTATCAGCCAACCTCCCAGCTTTTTGATATTATGAAAAAGGTTAGAAGAAAGTTCTTTTTAAAAAACTGCTTCATTAAATTTGCTTAATTGTTCAAGCATGTAGTCAATAACAAAGCAAGTAGAAAGAAGCAACCTTGTTTACAAGTGACCATTAGTTCTTCCTTGATTTAAAGAAATGAGGTTGAGTAACCAACTCCAGCTTGCCATGCAAAAGGCTACCATGTAACAGAAAACTGACCTGGCAAACTGAACAGGACAGTGTTCTGGGTTCAATCATTTTGTGGGTCAGTTACCTTTGTTGTGCTCTAAATTCTAACCATTTCTCCCATGTATACTGTTGCTTGGAAACAGAAAGTAGAATAATATGTAAGAAACCAAATCCATCCCTACTACTGGAAAAGCAAATAAATGCCCTCAAAATGTATATTGTACATTGGTTGATGGGTGGTAGCATTGTCTTCTTGGACAAAGAATAGCAAAAATAAAGTGACTCCTCATAAAAAAGCTCAGAAATTAAAATCAAAATGTATCTAGATCATTGTTTTCTTAAATAGAATATACATACTTACAGACAATGTGTATCATAATTTGTGGAAGAACTCACAGGAAGATACATTAGATTCAGTTCAACACACTTTTTAATGTTGCCACAAAAGCAGCAGGAGACAATATTTATAGCTTCTTTACTGGTGGTGGACCTCATAAGTTGGCTTCAATCAAGCATCACCCCCACCCCTAAGTTTCTTATTTTAATTCTAAGCCTTCATAAATGCATACATGTACAGTTTTAACTTGGATTCAAAATAGGTTCTTGGATGAGAAATGTCATGCATTTTTTGTGTAGTTGTATAAGTAACATTTAGCTAAAGATAGAAGGTAAAACTTCTTTTAAGTGGAACAAACAGATATGCAGGTATAGTTTTACTTTTAGAGCTACAGTTAAATACTATATTTACTTCCCTAAGGGGTTACTAGCATATTGGGTTACCAATCTATAATGCATTTACCCAAAATGGTAAAAGTATATGTAACCTCTTAGGTCTGTGTTGACATATATATGACATTACAACACTTTGAAATGTTGTGATTGATCCCATTTAACTCAATGGGCCATGAGGAAGAGTCAATTTCAGAATGATTAATGAAGGGCAGGGTAAAACTCAGGAAGTTTCAGAAAAAAGAGAAACTACTTGATCCTCCAGGGCAGCCATCTCCTCTGGTTCTCTTATAAAATTGAGTAAAGTAGATCAAATCCGCTCAGCTTTCCAAGGTTCAGATCTAATGAGTGGCACAGTATTATATCCAGTTGTGCATCCATGTACATCTTTTAGGATTTCTGACTTAAGGTGACACAAATGTCTCAAGGAAGAGCTCAGACCTTTTTCAGGAAGTGGTGGAGAACACATTTCAAATTTGATATACTAAGCCCTGAAATTTTTCAGATGAAATACTAAGCTCTGAAAATTTTCAAATGGATGTTGGCATAAGGTTTATCAAGGAGGGGAAGGCAGCCTTCAGTCTCAACAGAATGTACTGTTTGCAGGTCAATTGCTGAGCCATTGATTGAATAACTGAATGTCAAATCAAATTTTGTTGCTATAACAACCAAACTAACTGTCCCATTAAGGGTTGATCCTGGTCAGTAATCCAATCTGTTGTTCAGAATATGACTGTTTTGAATGTCCCCCAAACTAATTTCATCAGAAGACTATTGAATTGGTGCCATCAGGCCTCAGAATGTTGAGAAAGGACCTACTGAGGCCTTTGGTTTCTTTCCTGAGTGTGGAATGACACAGAAACAAAACAAGTTATATATTTGTTTTCCACTTTTGTTCTCCAATTATGGCATTTGGCATCTGGGGGGCACTTTAAAAGTGGAATGAATATTTTGGGTTAAATCGAACACAAATAGAGAAAAGCCAACAGTAAAAGGACTTTATTTTCTCCAGTCACATTTCAAAAGGTTACATTTATTTATAAATATCAGAGCTATAAGAGGAAACATAAAAAAGTAAACATATAAATTAGAATGCTTAAACCTGCTAGTAATTAAAGAAATGAAAATTAAAATGATAATAAGGATCCTGTGCGCTTGGGCCAGAAGATCAAGCAGCTGTGGCAGCTGCCACGAGATTGGCATTGTAAACGTGTAGAGTCATTTTGAAAAACAATCTGACAATAAATTTTAAGAACCAGAAAATATTTCCCTACCATTGAAAATTTTTATCCTAAGGCAACAGTTCACAAGAAGAAAAAGGTTATAGTTGTGAAAACGTTTGTGGCAGCCGGATTGGTTCATCCTTGTAAAAATGTGGGAGGACCCAAAATGTTACACTTCAGAGGAGTGGACAGATGAGATCATAGTTCTCGATAGAATATTACTAAGCAGTCATGAGAAGTTTTAAGTATGGAGGCAATGGGGCAACGCGAAAAACGTTAAGTGAAAAGAAAGGAGTACAAAATCTCTATATTCGTCATGATTACAATATGTGGTATATGTTTATATATGGACAAGAAGTGAAGTGAAACAGAAGAAATAAAAATCAGTTGTCTTTGAGTGGAGAAAATTTGGAGTCATATAGATTGAGCCCTAAATGTATGTATGAACAAATGTATCTCTTCTGAAATCACTAGGTATATGGTATTATAATGAAGTTAAAACACTAAATGAACCAAAAATGTTTTATTGTAAACTTTGGAGCATTTTGAATTTGAGGCTTAGAGAACAGTGAGAAACATAAACCTAAAAATGTTCCTTATAGCTATGCTTTTGCTTTCAACCCCTTTTCTTTCCTTTTTTTTTAATTACAAAAGCAATATAAAATACACAAAAAAGCCAAAAGAACAATCCATAATTCATCCCCACCCTGTCTCTCACTTTATTCCAGCCCTCATACCATGAATACTATTTAGTGACTTTATACAAAGTAGTCTGAATTTGTAAAGCCAACTTCTATTGTTAGACAGTTTCTTTCCTTTTTTCCATCATTTACCAGCAGCAAGTAGCCACTACCGTTTATTGATTCATGCAAAGTGCCAGTTACTGTACTCTTAGTTGTTGGGCTAGTATCAAGTAGCTGATGAGAGAGAGAGAGATATCTTAGTCCCACTTTTACAGAAATGAGAGAGCTGATGTCCAAAATTACCTGCTAAGAAGTGGTAGGGCTGGGAACCCAAAGCAGTTCCGACTGCAGAGTGCATGCTCTTCAACACTAGTGTCTGTTATAAGCAGTACCACACTTATAGCGGGGCAGCCTTGGGAGCCAAGAAGGGGACCAAGCTTCAGCGCTCCTTCTCCCGTGGGACTTGCTTTGCAAATCCCTCTGTAGTGGCTGGGACCAGCCAAGCAGGCAGGGCCAGCAGAAGGATGTCCCCCCGCAGACCTGGTCCGCACAGGCCTCCGTCTCCTTGTTTCCTGCTTTGGCACTTTCTCCCACTCTCAGCCATGTGCTCTCAGGTGTTCTAGTACTCCTACTCACAACTTGAGGTTGTCTCTTGATGGGCCTGTGGTTATAGCAGAGTGACTGGCCGCAGGTCACTCCTGCTGGTCAAAGTGGTATTTCTCCTTCACAGGATCGTGAGCGATTCTAACAATAACACTGGGATGTCAGCTCATGGTCCTCCTGAAAGCCACTCGGATCCTAAGATTTATTATTATTTTTACCATGGCTGAGGCAATCTTACCATGCTGTGTAAATTTTGGAGAATCCCATTATCATAGCATCTAAGATATGAAATGAATACTTATCAGAACCAGAGCTGAGCTCCCCTAGGCATGCATTGGATTACCCTCCTTTTACATCCTAAGAGCCCCCTGGCGTGCCTTGACCCAGACTTCTCCAAAAGAGACCACTCCTTCCACTATCTTCACTCACAAGGAAACGGCCAACTGCTTTCTTTTGTCTCCATCAGGCAGACCTGTGTTAGAATCCTAATTCTGGTCCCATACCAGTCATACCAGTCCTTTACCAACTCTTCATTTCCTTGTCCGTAAAATGAATACATCGACATCTAATTCACAGAGTGTGTAAAAATTGTTTAACCTACTGCCTGGCACACATAGGTCCTCGGACAAGTAGATATCCATATAAGCTTTATTTACCATTCCACCTGAACAGAAGCTAGGATTCAGCCATTCTCAATCCTGCCCTCTCTATACCCTAGAATTCCTTCTTTATTCTCTACCCTACTCACCATGCACATTCCCAGCCTTCACTCGCTGCCACCATCTGCTTTCCATGTTTCCATTCCAATACTCTAATTACATTATTATGCTGGCAGCTACTAGCTCATGCTACGTAATCTGTGCTCTCTGACCTCAGTCTGCTTGGTCCTCATTGCAAGTTTTATTTCTCTCCTGCTAGATTGAAATGGCCATAGTAACTTCCCCAAATCTACATTCTTTTAAAGAACCCAGTTGCATGCCCACCTTCTTTACTCTCAACAGATTATCTGGCCTCCTGTTACGAACATCAGCACTGTAGAGCAAAGGGTGTGACAGCATAAATCAATACGGTAATAATCCCCCTAAAGCACATCCCTATTAGAACTATTATTTCTCTCCTGAAAATCATTCAGTGTCTGTCCTCACACACAAAACAATATCATGATCATGATTTTGGTTTGATTTTATTTCCTTTTCCTGAACCCTACATTTCAACCAATCTGAACAGGAGCCCCAAATCCCTTTCTATTCCACCTTTGTACTTATATTATGACCATTTCTTTTTTTTTTTTTTGGAATGTCATTCCCCTGCATTTTCTGTGTATCAAAATTCTGCCCGTCCTTCAGCACCATAATTACAATTTCATACGCTCCATAAAAAACCTTCTGTGATTGTTCCAGTCCACTTTTCTATTTTAAAACATATTGCTCTTTGTTCTACTTTTAGGGTGCGTTCCACTTTTTATTTGTCTACGTTGCATCCCTCCTCTGAGAGTATAAGCTTCTTAAGAAAATGCAACCAGGAGTTACATATGTTTATAAGTTCTTAGGAAGCCATTGTTGGAGTAGTTCACAGCCAATGAAGAGGGCAGGTTTAAAGGACCCCCTCTACTCTTTTCCTTCTCGCTGTCTTTGAAGTCTCTTTGAAGTGAAAGAAACCTCTACCCAGAGGAAAGCTCCTCAGGGAAACAGGTCTGATGAGGATCAGTTCCTGTGTGCTCCAGTAGGGATCTTTGAACTGAAGAGACAAAGCAGAGGGAAGAGGGTACATTTGAAATGTGGTCCAGAGGGCTTTGCTGTCTCCTATTGCTAAGCAGTGTCAATGACCCTGTGATTTTCTCTGAGGCTGAGAAGTCACTTCAGTCCCAACCTTCGGGTTTTACAGATAACTCTGCCAAGAAAAGCTGCTTCTGCCTGGAACTTGATTCATGGTGATCTCAGTCCGAGTGTCTTACAAACTGAGAAATGCAAAATCCTAGTCAATATGCCTCATGTCATGCCCTTTTCCTTAAAGAGCTTGGGTTAAGCACAGAAAAAATAGAGAGCCAGAAAGGAAGATAAAAAAAGCACTGATTCAAAATGCGTGTGTGTGTATACATATATATATATATATCACCCTTAATACCAGCAGCACCATCAGAACAAGACTTTTTGTCCTTTATTCCATCTCATCTTATGCATGGAGACTCTTTGGAACAAGCATAATCTTCCACTACAATGTTGAGCTAAGCTTTCCAATAAAAATAAAGCCTAAGTTCTTCAGCAAAATGCTGTACAATCTTGGATTTCTCATTGCGTGTTTCTTAGCTACAACGTTAATCCCAAATAGTTTTTAGAATCTCCTCTCCATCAAAAATAGAGGGAGATCTGAATACATCTTTTTAAAGTATCCTATTTACAATCAGAAAGGTGCCTCTTAACTTCTCTTTCTATGAAACAGTGACATCTACTGCTCGGTGGGGCTAATCCTAGGGGATGTTCTAAGGCTAGAACCACTAGTGATTCAGCTCTTCCACCTTTGGAGTCAGAGGCAGGACCACAGTCACTATCTCTTCCACTTCCCCGTCCCGCTGAGGCCCCTCCATAACACTGTAAGTTTGAACTTCTGCACAAATTGCATTCTCTGCTTTCTGGATTCATTTCTTCTATAACAATTCTATCAGAAAGTCTTTCCTCATACCGAGCCCAAACTTGTTTCTTTTTAACATGTAACTTTCTCTTAGCCTTATCCTTGGAGTAGTGTTCAACAAGTAAAATTCCTTTTCCACATGACAGCCCTAAAGACAAAAAGTTGTTCCCATCAGTTTTCTTTTTCCACCTAAATAATGTCACTTCCTTTGGCCCTCCTGGATATTGTTTTAAGCCCCTTTCTACATCTTTCCTAGTCTCTACATGTTCTTCTATTGATTCACACACATCAGAAAAATAAAAGTGTGCATGCCACCAAAGGCCTATCATTATATAAATGAGTGACTTCATCCTTAAATGGCAGTAATGGCCTAGTGGGTAAGCAAGTGGAATTTGAAGAGAGAAGACCTGGGTTCAATCCTGGCTCTCCCACATAAGCTATAGGTCTTATGCAAATTACCCAGCAGTTCCAAACCTTTATTTACTAGGCTGTAAAATGAACGTGACAATAATAGCCACCTAGTAGGTTTGCTCCAAGGCTTAAAATGAAATTCAATGAGGCATTGTGTGAAGAGCACTTAGCACAGGTATTCTGAATACGCAATAAATGGAAGCCTTCTTGGTATTAACCAGCTGCTGCTAAACTATATAAACAAACATGAGAAAAGTTGAGGAGAAATGGGAAGTAAGAAGCAAAAGAGGAAATCGAAGAAGTAAGGAATGCACAGCATGTTTTAAATTAACTACAAAATGTAAAGTTTCTTAAAGTCTGAGCCAATTTTATGCATATCCTATATGCCAAGCTCATATCCAGTGTCTGGCATATAAAAGCAGATTAGTAAATGTTTTCTGGATGAATGAACTTCATATAGATCAAAATATACTATGCAGCAATGGAGAAAAACATCATAAAGTTAGTATTATAGCAACATTTCCTATATGGAACATGATACAATATAAAAAGCCCAAATACAGCAGATGTTGAGCCATGCTTAGGTTGCATGGTACATTTAGTACCCTGAAAGAAGCTATTCATTCAGCAATTTTTATTCATTTGGAAACAGTTGGATCCATATTGCATGCATACATCAAACTCTTTTCGACATAAACATCATCAACAAAAATTCATTTTAGTGACTACCTATGTTTAAGTGTAGGTGCTAAGAATACAAAGTATAAATTATCATTTCTTCCCTAGAGGCATTTACAATATAGTTGAGAAAATAATTGTCACATAAAATGATCACTAAAAATACAAAGAATTTTTGAGTCATACAGCCAGTAGTAGCCAAATTATTCTAGCAGATGTCTCACATCATACCTCATAACCAATGGAGTCATTTTCCATTGCACAAGAGTCAAGCCCACCAATTTTGGAGGTTTATTTTTCCCACTGTAAGTCAGGTAAAGTGCCTAAAGAAGGATAGGAAAACAGGGAAATTTGAAAGTATTTGAATGAACTTGGAGACAGTTCCTAATGCAGTTGCTAACCACATAGCACTCAGAGAATTAAAGTTCTTCAGTGGTCTCAAGGAAAGCAAGCTGGATTCCATAGTAAGCTGGGGTCCCAGATAAAGGAATTACATTTTCTTGTTTATGTTCTCAGTGTAACCTCTCTTTGTTTCGTCTCACCATTTGCCTAATGAAGAGAGGAATAACTGTGCTGTCTGAATAACAGAATCATCATGAAAATTATATGAAATAATGCAATAGAAAGGCCTTTGAAAATCTTGCTCTGCAAATGCAGATTCAAAATATACAAAGAATTCTTAAAATGCATTGATAAAAACACAAACGATCTGTTGGAGATGGCAGTCTCATGCACTCTGTCTTTCTGCCCCCACTTGTCTGCACAAGGATGGGCTTTGGGCCTGGAACACTTCCTTACCAAGAGTTAAAGTGCCCACACAGCCTGTGCTGGGCTTATCACCTTGTGTGGAAATATACTTCCTTGTTTCAGGCTTAGTGACTACTCTTTGTCTTTGCTTAAACAGTGTGTGTCATATGGCACTTGGCCAACCCCACTGCTTTATCTGTTCTCTAAGCAAGAATGGATGGGGTTCCTTGCATTGTAGCAAGAGAAGGGGAAAGACCTTCTGGCCATGGGGTACCAATACCCACTGCTGAAGCTGATCTAGCTCTGTCTCTTATCTATCTAAGTAAAGTGTGGCTCCATCCAGTGCTTGACTGTGTTGTGTTTTCCTTGGCGACTCTGATACCAAGACCCAAGATACCTAGTTAGAGCAACAATTAAACTTGTTTATCCTAAAAAACTGAGTTGCTAAGGTAAACTGAACTTTGCATGACCATATGGGCATTAGTTGAAAGGATCTCATTGCACACCTTGATCTATTTTGGTTAAGGTAAACATGAACGTTTTTCATATTTGCTAAGATTCTTTAAATTCTTTGGGGAATTCCAAGTCATATAGTATTTAATATCAAGTAATGTTCAAAGAAAATGATCTAATGCCAAGAACACTTAGAAGGGCTTTCAGAAATACATTAGACTTGAGCAGTAAAACAAAAGTAAATGTATTATCAAAAGAAGAGAAAGAAAAAATCATGAGAGTTTTGAAAGGGAGATTACGCAGAGCTTCTTCTAAGTTGGTCTTCGAAAAGGAATGTGTTGGTCTTCATTTTACAACAAAACTGATATAAGGGAGTACTTGGGGAAAATTGAAAATACACATATCAGCAATTCCAGGTAACATAGTTTTGAAGGTTAACTGTTGGCCAAGGAAGTAAAAACGGTGGGATGAATGACAAGCTAAGTGAATGTCTAACAGTTGTTGATGCTTTAGAAGTCAAACAGAAACCCAAGGAAATGGAGAACATAGGTCCAAGAAAAGAATCAATGTGGCAAAACAGGAAATGTGTAGTTTTGGAACGACTGTCAAAAAAAAAAAACAAAAAACCCCCACAAAACAAAACCCTGTTATACCTCTTTGAATAACATGGAAAAGAAGCAGTAAAGGCCAAAGGCTCTATGTTATGTTCAGCTATGTAACTTGTAAATAAGGAATCTTGATTTTATAGTTAATACTGTCCACCTATAAAACACTTAATAATATTGACAACATTGCTGATCTATTGATGTATATAATGATTGGGTGTTAGAAATTGGTCACATCAAATGTTCTTGAAGAAAAATGAAATAGGGCCTTTTTTCTTAAGGGAGAAAATAAATTTATAGATTTTTAACATCTGGAGCCTCATGGGAAATAAGCAAGATGCATGTTTAAGGAATGTCAATCCAGACAATTACAAATGCCTTTCTTTTTAAAAAATGGTCTGTCATAAAATGGTGTTATGAAACCTTTACTATTGAGTATTGTATTCTACTGGAAATTTCTCAGGCTGTGGAATTAGGCAGCTAAGGTTACTTGCTGCTCATTATTATGCATATTGTACAAGTAACTTAACCTCTGTGAACCTCAGTTTCCTCATCTGTAAAATGGGGATGATGAAAATATTTACTTTATAGTGTTCTGTCAGGGAATAACATCTGCAGAGTGCCTAGCTCATGTCTAGTTAGCATGAAACATTGGATGAAGACAAACTTAATAAAGAGTTTGGTGTTATAGTTTTAAATATTGGCATAAATATTGAAATGAGAAAATTCTAACATCAATACATATCGAGAAAGTTTTGGAATCTGACCCAAGATATCATGAAGAGATCTTTTCCCCAATGGGAAGGTTAGATTCAACATACGATAGTGGAGGGCAGCTACTAGAACAAAGAAATCTATTTCATCATAACATTCCAATGAATTTAAATTCTTCAGTCAACTCATTGCAAATATATGATATTTAATATGTGCTCTAAATAATAGCAACTTATCAAGTTACTCAATATCTTGACAAATAAGACTTTTGAAACATGAATACAATCTCATAGGAGAATAAAACAGGTGCCTTAGAGAAAACATAAACTGTTCTTGTAAAGGATACCTTCCTATTATATTTTACATGTTTCTGTTATTAAAAGAAAGATGCTTAGTTTTTTCATCTAGAGCATTGTATAATGACAGGTAAGCATTTTTTTTCTGTAATTATTCTGCTACGATATGAATAATCAACAGGCACAGAAATTAGTTTCACTGAAAGGGAAGGAATCCAAATTGTGAGACGAATGGTACTATTGTTATTTTCCATTTTCTATTGAAAATAAGAACAAAAATGAAAACATCAAAAAAAATTGCCATTGTATCTTCTGCCACAGAGAGAATTCTTTGAAAATTCTGTCTTTATAGCATTTATTCAACAGCATTGTCAGAGCTTTGCATAGTGAATTCTATGGAATACGAAAGCAAGGGAATGGCGATAACTTGCTGTCCCATAACTTAAGACTCCCACTGTTATCAACTGCTGCTCCTCCCCTTTTTACTGGCAGGAGAATATGTCTCAAGCAGTGGTCCCACTGAAGATCACAATCCCAATAATATTTAGCCCACACAACCCTATTTATTTGTGAGCTCTGAGGAATAAATACCCTATTGATCACTCACATCAGGGATCTTCTGCAAGAAAATCTAATGAAAAATAAAGTATTGATTATTCTTTTAGTATTAAGCCAGTATCTCCGGTCACCTGTTTACAAAGAACATTGGCTAGTGGATTATGTCTTTTAGACAGTTTTTCTGAATGGCTTAGTGGTTCAACCTGGCCTCTTCTAGGTGGATTCAAATCAAATAAAGTGTTAATTCACATTTCAGCATATTAGAAAAATACAAGTGAAATAAAGATACAGAATGGTGTTGAAAATCACCTCCATTTTCCAGGTTTCTTTTCTTCATCTTGAAATAAAATCTCTACCCACCCAGGAGTAATATTTATCTGGACCAATATTGGAATATATGCCAATCAATGTATGTCAGGTATTAGCCAAACTGATATGGAAATAAAGTGTGTGGATACACTTCAAATGTTCCTGAAAAAAAGACAAGTCTTTCAAAGAACCACACTGGCCAAGAGGGTAACTGGTTTCCCCAATATTTCTGTGAATCTCCCAAGGAAGCACCAGTATTAAAGTGACCTTCTGGGTTAATTGGATTTTATGTAAAAATTTGTTACTGAGCACATATGTCAAAAAGTACAAACTTCCCATTATAAAATAATGTCATGGGGATGTAATGTACAACATGGTGACAGTAGTTAATAATGCTCTATTGCATATCTGAAAGTTGCTAAGAGAATTAATCTTAAAAGTTCCCACCACAAGAAATAATTTTTGTAACTGTGTATAGAGACAATATTAAGGTGATACTTTGTAATATATACAAATGTGGCATCATTACGTTGTACAATTGAAACTACTATAATGTTATATGTCAATATAAATGGTACTGAGTAAATAGTTAAAAAAAAAAAGAAAGTGTTAACTCAGATTGCCATCTTGGTCAGTTTCACATTAGCTGGAAACAGACTTTGTTTACTTTAGTGCTGATAGCATGTCTCATCTTAGGGCAATTTCATGCATACAAAGCAAATTCTTAATCTTTGCCATAAAAATATGAAGGATCAGGTATAAAACAATTTAGCTTCCCTTGAGATCCTAATGCTGGGATTAATCCATAATCAACCAGTCTTCAGAATTGGTCTGAAAAAGGTAAGATCCTTAGGGGTAGATAATTGTGTTAAGCTTCTAGGAATAGGAGATGGGGAAACCTTTGACACCAAATGAACTCATCGGTCTTAAGAAATCTAATTCAGAAACTAAATCTAAAGTCAGAAACATGGAACAAATCAGGTACCTGGTATCCATCACTAAGTAAAGAGTTCTAGGATGAAGTCTAGTATAGATGATGCAGAGAATGGATATACATTAGTGAGCTTATTAATGAGTGAGATAGCAATCCTACATGTGATACATAGGCAGACTACATACATGAAGGAGCATGCATTCACTTGTTCATTCATCCAACAAATATTCATTGACTTTGTATCAAATGCCTTGCTCTGTGCTGCAGTATGGAGATGCCAAGATATTCATTCACCTTTGCACAATGCCTTTACTTAAAAACATGTAGTTAAGGAAAATAAAGACTCTGATGTACCTGATTTTAGTGTATCATCAAGTACTGAAAAAAGAGTTGCACAAAAAGAACTTTGGAGTAAACCGTTCTGTGGGTCTCCATTCATTAATAGCAAGGGATTGAGTCAGACAAGCTCTCTCTTTTCTTTCAGCTCTCAAAAATTCCATGGTTTTGTTATACATCTACAAATAATCTGTAAAACTGAAAACCCATTTTAAATCATTAAAAATTCTTTGTTATGATTTGTTAATCATAAAAAATCTTTTTTTGCTGTTATGAAGATAGTGCTTTGTAAAGCATTCTTCAATATCTTGTTATACAGTCTGATGTTTTTCTTAATTTTAGTTTACTGTTTTGTATAAAATTGTTTATTTTAATTTTGATATAAGTCTGATGCTTGTATTATTATTGCTTTTAAAACTAATCTGTCCATTTAAAAATTTAAACTGAGCAATGTGTAGAAATCACTGATCTGCCACAATTTTGGTCGACCTTCCAACGGGCGGGGTGGGACTCGCAGGGCGGGGAGGCTGCTTTGGAGGGCTCTTTCATTTCAGTTCAGTTCAGAGAACATCTACTCTGGCACTATAATAGGACTTGATGTACAGTGACAAACAGAGAATTATTTTGAAGGGATAAGATACTCATGTGGCTAGTAAATATCCTAAATGATTATCTGCCATTAGAGGTTCTTGGCTCTAAGCTGAATCATTACATATAGGCACATATGTTAAGTAGACAAATGGTATAACACAATCACACACCCTATAGAGAGCCTACTGTGTGCCAGATAACTCATCTACTGTGGATCGTCAGACCAACCTCTCATATAAACAAACCGCCAAGAGTGCTGAAACATCCCATCGTGGATTTTTCAGCTTCCTCCAGAATTTATCCCAATTGATAACAATTTGCCCATTCTGTCCTCCTGCTCTTTGCACTCAGCTGTGTAGTTCTCAGATTCCCATTTGGCATTAGATCTTGGCTTCTCATGCTTGGCTCAAGATCCCCTGCTACTTTTAGACAAAAATTCCTGGCTCAAATTTTGCTGGTCATTTCCTCTCAAAGATGATTCTGGTATTTGCCCTTGTGGCCTAAGTATTGCAAGCCATGGATAAGAGACAGTATTGACATCTGCTGTTGTGCCAGAATACACAGAACACTGGAGCCAGCCCTCCAGAAGAAGCTAGACTCCAGACATATTTGAATCACTTTTTTATATAAGGCTTCATGACTGGGGTCCCTGTTATCTTCCTACAGACATTCTCCTACTCAACACAGTATATTCTGCAATGAAACACTACTTGTTATCCTCCTAGTTACTTTGTCTACTCTTGTACTTCTGAGTCTCTGTGTATTGAAATGTTTTCTATCCTTTCTTATCATTCTAGGCATTCCTTCATGTCTTTCAAGGCCAGCTCAAGTGTCTTCTCCTCTTGGAAGTATTCTGGCAACCCCAAGCCAAGTGAGGTGATCCTCATCTGTGACCCTACATCAGTTAAGTCACTGTTCAGTGACTGTTTTACTTTCTCATCTGTTTTCCAAATATACTAAGAGTTCTGTCATCCTAGGCAGCATCTTGTCTACCTCTGAATCCCTGGTGCCCAGGATGAGGACTGGAATGAAGTATATGCTTCATTAAGTGTGGATTGAGTATGTGAATGCGTTCATAACAATGGCACCTTGACTACTAAATGTCACATTCTTGGAACTATTCATGGGATAGTGTCAGGTTCAGAAATGTTTCATCTTTTCTGTTTATAATTAAGTCATATTCTCCTGCTACTACCTGCTTTTCTCAGGTTTTCATTAAGAATAAATATTGAATATTTGGAGTTTTCCCTCGTGATGCTTGGGAATGTTTCTTTGTTATAAACACTTGTCTTAGTGTTTGCCTCTTCTGGTGGGATACCAGCATTCATCCAGTCAGTGCATTTTTATGTGTGGGAACTATTTTACAAAGTACCCAAGCACTGTATCCTGATTGTTTAACTACCCATTATTATGACAATACCTTCTTTCTACCACCTCACTTCATCATGTCTTCCACTGGAGTCCTTCAAACTCAGCATAATTCTTCATTGCTGGAGATTTACAGCTTACTCCTGAAATTAGCCATCCTCATACCATAGCTTGGGGTTTCTCAAATTTGTTCAGGTGGCAAAACGCCTGGAAAAATGATGCATGCTGATGTAATGAACTCCCACTTAAAGGAGAAGCAATTTTAATTACGGAAAACATGGCTATATGTACATGAGATAAAAATCACAACACCGAATGCACATATCCTTGAACAAGAATGAGATTGGTGAAACAGACATAATTATTGCAGTAATTTATTTCTTATTTCTTTCTTTGTTGTAGAAAAGATTGAACAGAAATATTCTACATTTTAAAAAATTCTATGAAGACTCAATACTTATGGCAGGAGAGAATTTCTCCCTGGATAGAAGATAGTTTGTGTCTTTCAGGGTGTGTTAATTACTTTATACCTTGTGAAATGCTTTTTCAAACTGTGTTTCTATAGACATATATTTCTCCATTAAATTGAATAATAGAAATATTTTTCCTAATTTATAGGCAAATTTAATGAACATCATTTAGTCCATTTTGTGTTTTTCTCTCATGATTCTTCTTCACTTTTTGATTCTTTCCGTGTCACCTACTAGTAGATGAGAGCATGAATTTACAAGTAGTGAATGAGTGTTAATGCAATCTCCATAATGATAATAATAAAAAAAATCCACCCTAATCATCTGTTCTGTATGTACTAAGCACTATCTTAAGAGTTTTATTTATATACATTATATAATGTAGTTCTCCCACTAACACCAGAGGATTCTGTTTTTATCTTACAAACAAGGAAACTGAGGTTATAGAGAATAAATAACTTGTCCAATGCATCTTAAAGTTTCTGCTGCTTCTTCATCATTATCTTGCCCTGAATTTCAGATATTCTTGGGAATTATGTTGAAATGAACAGAGAAGGATATTCTAACTAAATCTCTTTGTGATATTCATGTGATGGAAAAAATTATCCCAGAACTTTTAGGCTGTGTTTCATAAAGCTTTTATTTTATTTCTAGTTTTGATGGGGAGGGTGCCATTCTTCTCATTTTTGCAAGGTAGCAAGATATGAATTGAATACTTGAATACTTTAAACAATGGTCTGTTGCAACAAGGATTCTGTAGTATTAACAAGGTTTTCTCAGTTAATTCTCATCTTACGTGCCCTCTCTCAAACTCTGTAACCATCACTGGTGGTATGCTGACCTGAGTGGTTTTGTTCTAATATACAAAGCCTGAATAAAAAGCAGGTACAGTCAGGAATATATAAATTGGAACCCAATTCATGGAATAATATATTTTTCCCTTTGAAAGAGAAATACAGTTCTCTGGATTTATAGTCACCAATGAGCTTTTATTGACACACGAAATTCTGAACATCATTTAGATAAATCATTGAGCTTTGCCAGTCCCGTCACATGATTTGTGATGCTTTCCAGTGCCTCTGGGTCCAGAAAGCAATGAATGGCTTGTGCTTATCAACATATGCCATTCTTCATCTATGACGGACAGAGCATGGGAAATAGATTCCCGTTAATTTTTAATAAGATTCACAAATAACATCCCTTTGGGGCTCAGAAAAGACTATAGCTGTGCAGAGAGTTTACTTTAAGATACATTAAAAATCCACATCAAATATACATCAAGACACAGTATTAAGGTCTTCAAAGGTATAGTCAAAATAGCCATGCACAAGAGCATCAGTTTGCTAAAAATGTCTCAGGGAGGGTACGCCCATCACGTACAGCTCACCATCTGTGGCTTTCCATCAATGCTGAGCTGGCATCAACTCTTCGGTAAGTGTACCTCCACAGGCCTGCTCTGCTCTCCCAGCATGACTGGGAAGGTCACAGTTGTGAACAAATGCTCCTACCCCTTCTCCATTCTGTGATGCATTATGATTTAGTGCATCCTTAGCGCCTTAAAGACAGTCTCATCTTTTAAAAGCTATCTACTAGAAATAGGAACTGTGTGATGGCAAGGTATAACGTGGAGGAACATTGCTAAAATGCTTGCATTGAGGAACAGAGTAATACCTGCCCAACAGTGTTGGTTACTGTTAATTGTTCATGCCTTTGGATGTTGTCTGAGACTTGACCCTCCTCTTACACTCATGCCAGGTAAAGTCTCCTTCGTCATCTCTCTTCTCCTTATATTGATGTCACTCAGACTTCATTGTGATAACACATTGCTTTTCTGTCTTCACATACTTCTCATCAGTTATCTGATTCAGTCTAATGTCTTTGTCTCTTACCTATATGCTTTTGCCTTCAGTTCTAGCCTCTACCCTGTGATTCAGTCATAGAAATCTAAATATCGGCTGTACACCTGCACTGGACAGGACTCATTATCTCTGCTCTCTGTACTCTGATTCTCCTGGTGTGTGGTCCAGTCTTCTCCAGGAACACAGAAGTCATTCTTGACCCATCTCTCTCCTACATACCCATCTTTCAATCCGTCACCAGGTCATGTCAATCATATCTTCAGAATGTTTCTAGAATGTACTCCCTTTCTGTTCCTCTTTACACCTACTTCTGCTAACCAAGTAGAGGCCCTCTCCATCTCTTCCTGTAAAATTTCAGTAGCTTCCTGTTTTCTTTTACTCCAGTCCTGCTCCAACTCCTTGATCAACCCCTCCCACAACCAAAGCGGTGTCCCTACAGTGTACACCTGAGCATGTCATTCCAGGCCTCAAGACTGAGAGGCTCTCCACTGGCCATGGGACGAAGTTTAAGTTCCTTAGAGTGGCATATAAATCCTTTTATGTCTTGATCCAGTCTTCCTCTACATCTAATTCCCCCTCACTCTTAACCTCATATTTCATACTCTGATAAATATACACTATATTCCTTTAGCATTTTGTGCCTTCATTCACTTTGATCCATTTAAGATGGACACCCATCTTTCTATTCTGGGCTAATGCTTACTCATCTTTCAAGGTGTTATTTTCTTCTGGGAGTCATACATTAATGCAAGGTTGGAATAAGTGCTCCGCTGTGCTCACAAAATATCCAGTGTACATCCATATTTATTACTTATGACAGTATATTAAGTGTCAGTCTTACCCTAATATAAGCTCCTTAGGAGCTGCCTCCCTATTTTATTCTTTTACTCCATTCTTCTAGCCTAATGAGTAGCATAGTGCCTGACACAAAGTAAGTGCTCAGTTAGTGTTTCCTGATGAGAACTGAGAGGGGTTTTGAACATCACTATGGACACGTGGATCATGACTTAAATTTTGAGGCTCCTCATAATTATACCTTATTATTCAATTTTAACAGTGTTTAGTGAATTTATTTCTGATGCTTTCAGGGTAAGGATACAAGAGGAGGGTAAGGTATGGTTCTTAATCTGAAGGAATTTACTTGTGTAATCAGAGATGTAAGATATTTCATAATCATTATTTAATTACATATATTGCATGTTTCATAAAGTACATGGGTATACTTTGTGACTTTGTATACATTAGTATCGCATATAATGTATAAATTCAGAATATAGTTAGGATTACCTATTGTATACCAGGCATTTCACAACTAACAAGACATGATCCTGACCATCAAGGAGTTTACAGTCTAGTTTGGGAGTAAACTGAGGCGCGATCACAAATTTACAATGCAGTGTGATGGGAGCTTTATGTATGAGATGCTGTGCTGGGCACCAGGAACATGCATAAAACAGCACACCTGCCCTTGATTTGAGGAGCTCATACAAGAACTAGCACAATGGATGGTATACGCGGTTCAGGCCAAAAGGATCAGGGAAGGGAGGGATAAGTGTACGCTGAGAAGAAGGTAAAGATTTCATACAGGATGTGGAAACTGAGTTGGACATTAAGGGTTAGGTTAAGTGGACTATGAGTTGACTCATCAGACAATATTAATAACTGCTCAGAATAAATAGTATATAATTGTAATCAAACTGCAGTATATATTTTCCTTTCCTCTCTTTTATCTAGAAGAGGGAAAAACCCAAATAATTTCTTGTTATGCTCTGCCTATCGTATGGTTATTTCCTTTCACTCAAAGTCAGGTTTCATAAATGAAATTTATCTATGAAAATCACGCATGATATTTAAAGAGTAGTTGAAACAATATTTAAAAGTTCATTATAGGGAAACACCGTGGCCTGTCTCTGGCAAATTTTATGCAGCAATCTGTCTTATTTATGAGAGTGTCAGGAAGAGATTACCTTTATGATCCTCTGACAATAGCTCGGATAGGATGAGGAGAGAGAGAGAACACCCAACACATCAGAGATGGAACACCAGCACTTACTTGTATTTCTGCTTCTCGGTTAGATTTTTACTGGGTTGTGGTTTTCTAGAACTTGGTAAGATGTTGCACCAGCAAATCTCAAAGAATCATACAACATGAGTTCATCTTCCATCTGATCAGTGAAAATAGCATTTTCATCTCTATGAAACTAACAAAGCACTGAGGATTTCCAGTTTCAAGAAGTTCAGAAATCAGTCCCAAAAGCATTGATCCAAATATCAAAATGCAAAATGGTCCTTTTCCTCTTTTAGCAAGTTATTTAACCATATACTCAAGAGAAAACTTTCCTCAGAAACTTTCCTCAAGTCATGTGTAGTATAATGTGGGGCAAATGCCTACTTGTGAAGCATTCCCAAATGACCTGCAGATTACTGCAGTACACATGGCAGATCGCAGTGGCCCCCAAAGGTCAGGTACATCAACCTTGAGAACAACGCTAATGCTCCTTTTTTTTCTTCCAGTCTTATTGAAATATAATTGACCTACAGTCCTGTATAAGTTTAAGGGGTATAGTGTAATGATTTGACTTATATACATCATGAAATGATGATCACAGTAAGTTTAGTGAACATCCAGTATATCATATGGATACAAAATTAAAGAACTAGAAAAAGATTTCCTTGTGCTGAGAACTCTTAGGATTGACTCTCTTAACTTTCATGTATTAACACACAGCAGTACTAATCGTATTTATCACACTGTGCAGCATGTCCCTAGCACTTATTTATCTTATAACTGGAAGTTTGTACCTTTTCACTGCTTTCATCCAATTCCCCCTCCCCCCCACAAACCTCCCACCTCTGGTAACCACAAATCAGATCTCTTTTTCTGTGAGTTTGTTTGTATGTTAGTTCCTGTTACACAACATAGTATTTCAATATTTCGATACATTTCAAAGTGATCAACATGATATGTCTAGTTATAATCTGTCAACATATAAAGATATTATACACTTACTGATTATAATCCCCACACTGTACATTTCATACCTGTGACTCATTTATTTTGCAACTAGAAGTTTTTACTTCTTCATCTCCCTCCTCTCTTTCTTTTCTCCCCTTACTCCCTGCCCCTCTGATAAATACCTGTTTATTTTCTGTATCTATGATTCTGTTTCCGTTTTGTTACGTTTATTCATTTGTTTTGTTTTTAGATTCCACATATAAGTGAAATCATATTTGTTTCTCTCTGTCTGACTTATTTCACCTAGCATAATAGGTCCATCCATGTTTTATCACAATTGGCAAGATTTCACTCTTTTTTGTGGCTGAATAGTATTCCATTGTATGTATATACACCACATCTTCTTTATCCATCCATCTGTTGATGGACACTTAGGTTGCTTCTGTAACTTGGCTATTGTGAATAATGCTGCAGTGAACATTGGGATGCATTTGTCTTTTTGAATCAGTGTTTTTCTTTTCTTTGGATAAATACCCAGGAATGGGATTGCTGGATCATATGGTAGTTCTATTTTTAATTTTTTGAGGAATCTCCATACTGTTCTTCATAGTGGCTGCACCAATTTACATTCCCACCAACAGTGCAGGGGAGTTCTCTTTTCTACTCACCCCCGCCAACACTTTTTATTTGTTGTCTTTTTGATAATAGCCATTCTGACAGATGTGAGGTGATATCTCATTGTGGTTTTGCTTTGCATTTCTCTGATGATTAATGATGTTGAGCATTTTTTCATGTGCCTGTTGGCCATCTGTATGCCTTCTTTGGAAAAATGTCTGTTCACATCCTCTGTGCATTTTTAAATCCAATTGTTTGGTTTTTTTGATGTTGAGCTGTATGAATTCTTTGTATATTTTGGATATTAACCCCTTATTGGATATACTTTTGATGTAAGGGGATTATGCTACTTTGAAAAGTCCTTCAGTCCTTCTCTTCTGAGAATAGAGTGACATTTTCTTGATCCATGTCTTCTTGCTTATTTGGTCTCCCAGTGACAAGAAACACACATATTTATAAAATAGCTGACTGAAGCAAATGGTGTGTTTGTGGTGATAGAACAGAGAGAAACAAATGGGCGAGCATAGATATTGAGTGGAGGGCATCAGAGAATCATATCCTGACTCACCAAAACATAGATCAGCATTTTGGCACGTCTTATAGGCATGGAGTTTCACTCTGTCTTTTCTTTTAATAAAGCAGAAATTATAAAGTTATTGAGGAAATACAGTTTAGTGTTGACCTTCTCCATCCCCCAAATAAACATTCCCAGTTATTTGCTCTAGATTTTGAAAAGGTCTTTGGCCTCTTTTAGCCAAACAGACATAACTATGATTGCAGTTATAACTAATTTTTAGAAGTAAGCAGAAGGAACTGAGTAACTGAATTCACTTTTATATACCTGTTCAGTGTGTTTAAAGAGCTCTTGAGGACAATACAAGAAGAAAAACGTGTTCCTGATTCAGCTGCCTAATACTGAGTGAACAGTACCTGATTTCATGCCGGTACTTATGTAACAATGCCCTGCTGGTAATATGAGCTAGTGGTAAACCATGGTGATCTCACCAAGCTGTACCTTATACATTGCACTTTTGTAAAACAGCATTTGGATAGAGGAAAAGAGATACTCCCATTTTCTTGTGGTTATAGGGATTTTTGTTTCAGTTGAAGTTATAATCACTAACATCATCATCACTCTCTTTTCTACCAAGTTACAGTGCCTGTTATGGCAAGTTTTGGTTCTGCTTCAGAGTGTTCCAAAATGAAGAACAAAATAATAAAGAAGGCAAAGAAAGAGTTCTCATTATGACAAAATGGTAGACTAAACTAACTTCTTCATAAGCCTTCTGTTAGAAAAGACCTGGAAGTGGTGAGTAAATTGTGACAGTTAAATTTAAAGTAGAGCCAAATACAAAGTAAAGAGAGAAGTATCCCCAAATGACAAAAATCAACAGGGAAGTGGAAGTCAGGGTACTAAGCACAACTCGACATTGAGACAGAAGTTTAGAATGGCAGTGGATGTGGTGGTACAGAGGAGAGGGAAATTAGTTCTATCATGTTTTGCAGTTGGGCTTTAATTCCCAATACAGACAAATAATAAAACTTGAGTAAGACAGCGAGTTGAAAAGTGAGATACTTCTACATGTACGTGGAACCACTGAAGGACTGTCATAAATACAAAGTGTAAAGATTCTGAGTTAACGCTTCTGGTTTGGTCTAGGTGCTACTGGACCAATGCTCTCGCAGATACTAACTATAAACAGTGAACAAAAGATGCAAAAAAGATGAACTTAGCAGCACACAAAAGAAGATAAAACTAGGTATATTGTGGAGGAGAGGTGACATTTTGAAGGGAATGGCAAAGAGTGAGTTACTTTTGTGGCATTTAGTAAAGAGGGCATCGTGAACTCCATTAAAAAACGTGCAGTTCTTCTGGAACAAAGAACTAGCGAGTGGAGTTTGGGGCAACTTCTGCTACTATAAAATCAAGAAAGAACCCCATTAAAGAGAGAACAAGAAAGAGGATGTTGGGCTGCCCTGGTGGCGCAGTGGTTGAGAGTCCACCTGCTGATGCAGGGGACGCGGGCTCGTGCCCCGGTCCGGGAAGATCCCACATGCTGCGGAGCGGCTGGGCCCGTGGGCCATGGCCGCTGAGCCTGCGTGTCCGGAGCCTGTGCTCCGCAACGGGAGAGGCCACAACAGTGAGAGGCCCGTGTACCGCAAAAAAAAAAAAAGAGAGAGAGGATGCCCTAAATCATGTATATAAATTCTGCTTCCAAATCATGGATGGGTGAGAACAGATTCCTGCTAAAGAGAATGGACCTTTCTGATTCTATGTTCTGAACCTGCAAAAGACCCATGCTTACCCTTGAGCTCCACGTGCACTGGACAGGCCCAAAACAACATAGCAGAGGCTTTGAGCACTGAACTACAATTTAAACTACCACCCATCATAGACAATTCCTTGAGCAGTGAAAGCACTGGCCTTGACCCAAAGCAGCTTAGCAAAGACTTCACCTACTGAACTGATATCAGAACCACTACAAGCCCAGAAGGCAAGGCAGAACTTGCAGTCTTAACAGAACCTAACATTAACCTTACATTGTCCAGAGGATTCTAATAGGATC
This sequence comes from Mesoplodon bidens, assembly GCF_964165515.1. Classification (NCBI taxonomy): domain Eukaryota; kingdom Metazoa; phylum Chordata; class Mammalia; order Artiodactyla; family Ziphiidae; genus Mesoplodon; species Mesoplodon bidens. The sequence goes on from NC_138167.1 coordinate 29,668,714, forward strand.
CCAAGGCTTAAGAGCATAGTATTCAAAATGTCCAGAATAAAATCTGAAATTACTTGATATACCAAGAGCCAGAAAAATGTGACCACTTTTCAAGTGAAAAATATAATCAATAGATCAAATCCCAGGATGACTCAGATATTGCAGTTACCAGTAGACTTCAGAGCAGTAACTGTTTTCCAGGAGTTAAAGTTAAACACACTAGAAATGAATAAAAAGGTAGACGTTTTCAGCGAAGAAACTATAAAAAAGAATCCAATGGAAATTTTAGAATTGAAAAACACAATATTTGTAACAATTCACTGGATTGGCTTAATTGCAGATTTGAGGTGACAAAAGAGTCAGTAAAATTGACAATAGAAAAATAAATATACAACCTAAAGACCTGAGAGAAAAAAATATGCGCAGAATCTCAGGGAAATGTGGGTCAGCATCAAAAGGACTGATATTCATATCATTGGAGTCACAGAAGGAGAGGAAAAGGGTGCAGAAAATCTGTATTAAATAATGCCTAAAATGTTCCTAAATTTGTACAAAATTATAACTTATAGATTCAAGAAGCTCACTACTTCTAAACATGATAAACTAAAACAAACAAACAAAAAAACCTTTGCCAAGACACATTACTGCTGAAATTCAAAAGTAAAGAAAAAAATCTTGAAAGCAGGAAAAAAAACCCCACGTTACATAGAAGATTAAATGTGTGCAGTTTTTTGTACACCAATTAAACGTCAATAAAGCAGGATAAACGGTGTATATCTGGGTAAATATAAAGGACTATATTTTTTAAGATCTGCAAAACATGTATGACTGTTAAAAGCAAAAATTATCACATTTATGATGGGTTTCAATGTATGTAAAAGTAATATATATGAGAATTACAAGGGCAGGTTCAAGGAACCTATATGGGTGTGTCTTCTACATTTTACTTGAAATAGCAGCAGAATAATAACTCTAAGTAGACTGTGAACAGGAGGTGCGTATGTTTTACTCCCCAGAGCAACCACTAAAGAAATGATACGAAGAGAGTTAGCCAAAAGGCCAATAGATAACCTTAAATGGGATATTAAAAATAGTTCAATAATCCAAAAGAAGGAAGGGAAGGAGGCTCAGAGAAACATAAAAAGGGGGGACAAACAAAAAATGAATAATAAAATGGTAGTGCTAATAGTCAAGAAAAGACAAATTTTAAAAATGAGATACCATTTCATATGTATTGATTTGGCAAAATAATTGGTAAGTATGATACTTATGTGTGGGTGATAGCAAAATTGATACTTTTATACATTGCTATTGTGAATGCAAATTTTTAATGCAAATTTGTGAATGCAAATAAATTGCTACCAACACTATATAGAGTAACTTAGTGCTTTGAAGGTAAAAATGGTGACCGCCTATGAGTGAGCAATTTAACTTTTATGTGTGTGCCTTAGATAAACTATGGTAAACATGCTTGGAAAACATGTGCAAAGATGTATTAAAATTTTTTTTAACCCGTCCTTTTTTTTTTTTTTTTGGAACTTATTTTTATTTTTTTGGCTGAGCCTCTCAGCATGTGGGATCTTACTTCCCCAACCAGGGGTCGAACCCTCGTCCCCTGCATTGGAAAGTCTTAACCACTGGACCACCAGGGAAGTCCCCAAAAAACCGTTTTTAATAGAGGAAAATATGGGAAACAATTTAGCTTTATAGAATATAATACTAGTTAGTAAATTTTAAAATAAAACAACCAATGCATATTGTTTATGGATACTACGGTTAAGTTTAAAGATATGATTAGGAACTACAAAATCATGAGAGTCATTACATTTGAGTAGGAAGGTAATAGGCATGAGAAGGTAGCTGTATTGTTAGGTTTTAAAAAGAAAACAGAGGGCTTCCCTGGTGGCGCAGTGGTTGAGAGTCTGCCTGCCGATGCAGGGGACACGGGTTCGTGCCCCGGTCCGGAAAGATCCCACATACTGCGGAGCAGCTGGGCCCGTGAGCCATGGCTGCTGAGCCTGTGCGTCCAGAGCCTGTGCTCCACAACGGGAGAGGCCACAACAGTGAGAGGCCTGCGTACCCCCCCAAAAAAAAAAATAGAAACCAGAAGCAAAAATAATAATATTTTTTTAAAAGAAAGAAAATATACAATTACTTATAGCTCCTATTTATACAATTCAGTCCTTTTTACCCCATAGTATTTTTTGTGATGATAATTTCAACATTAGTCGACTGAGTTATCCAGGGATAATGAAAAAAGAGAACAAACACTCCTCATCCATCTCCTGCTTTTAGTCATCATTCTTAGGATAGGCAGGAGTCTGATTGGAATGTACACATTTAGGTTTTTCCTAATTTGCTAAGGGTTGAGGTATAACTCAAAATCCCTGATGTCCTATTCCTGACACTTGGTTTGACACTTTAGAATTTCCTCTTTTAATGGGGCAATGGCTTCACCAGTACTAGAACTGCCATGGCTATGTTAGGAATATTAGAACTTTCATTCTCCTGTACATGTTTCTAAATATTTTACAGGGTAAGTGAGCATCATTTGAATGCCTTTTCTTGCTTTGTAAAGCAGCTCACATTAATTGAAGAAGAGCTCTAAAAACTAAGAAGTCAAAAATGGAATGCCATAGTGAAATGCTATGCAACAATTAAAAATAATGACATGGGGCCTCCCTGGTGGCGCAGTGGTTGAGAGTCCGCCTGCCGATGCGGGGGATACGGGATCGTGCCCCGGTCTGGGAGGATCCCATGTGCCGCGGAGCGGCTGGGCCCGTGAGCCGTGGCCGCTGGGCCTGCGCGTCCGGAGCCTGTGCTCCGCAAAGGGAGAGACCACGGCAGTGCGAGGCCCGCATACCGCAAAAAGAAAAAAAAAATAAAATAAAATAATGACATGGAAATGTGTTCCTACAATACTATTAGGTAAAGAAACAGTGTCCAAATCCATAGTATGATGTCATTGGTGTAAAAATTAAGTTAAAGTTAATAATAATTATAAATACATGCATGCATAGACCCATATTTCCCCAGGAGGGGAGTAGAAGGGAACTAGATGTACCAAAATGCCACCAGTGTTTATCACCAGTTAATGGAATTCATGGCCACACTTTTTTCTTTCTTTTTGTATTGTCTATTGTTCAATGGATGTTTTTACTTTTGTAATTTAGAATGTTCAACTCAGACTGGAGACAATTAATTTAGATAAGGGTAAATTTCAGAAATATGGTGTCTGTTTTGCCCACTTCCTACAAATAGTGTGGTAAAGTTAGACTGCTATCTAATTATGTTTACAACTAATTCAAAAATAATGAAATTAATTTTATTTCCACATTTGTTACTGAATTTGGTTTTGAAGGGAGTATACTTTTCAATCTTTGTGATTTTCACTTTTGGAACAAACCTATTATAAAATATGATTTAGTTTAAGTTTTACAGTCAAAATCTAGGCTAGATTACTTACTTTCTTTTCTAAAGCATAGTATGTCTAAGACTAGAGGATCCATATGACTCCTTTCAAGAGGGATGATGTATATTTTTCTCCATTTGTATTAACAACAAAGTAGTATTTTGGTGGGCCTTATTATATGGACTTGAATAAAAAAGACTTTATTAAAATGTAAAATGAGGTTACTTTCTATTCTATCCCCAAATAACAAAAAAAAATTATTTTTTAAGTTACTCTAAGAAACAGGACATTTGTAAAATCTTTATTCTCCAGCATTTGCACAATACCTAACCCATGTATTTTGATGCCATTTACCAAGCAAGAAACTGAGAACACAAAAATGCTTGCTTGGGTATTTTTCTCATTCCTTTCCTGCTTAGATTTCTCATCCATAATACATTGGATCTACTCTTTCGTTGGTAATTTAGTATAAGGGCAGTTCACAAAGTTTTTCTCTAAGTCTCTTAGGACGAATAAAATATCAACATATGCACCCACATTTCTAAATTAATAAGATGTTTATTTTATACTAAAAGCATGAAATAAAGAGTGGAATTCCATGTGATTGTGTCCATTGGGTAGTTGCAATCTCTGAATTTTTGTTATTTTCAAAGTTGTATTACTGTAATTTGGAATCAGTACAACTAGAATTAATTTAAAAATTCTGGTGGAGAATTATTCATTTAGTCTAATTTGACATTTTTCCTACTGTATTTCTCTGTACATGCATAGTATATTTAAAGTCGTGCTGGAAATTTTTTCTGACACAGAGTGGTTTCCCAAGTTGGTTAAAATATCTACGGAATCATGAGAGCCTTTAGCTGTTCCCTCCTCCTGGAAAGTTCTTTAACCAGGGATCTGTTTTGGTAACTCTTTCAGCAACTTCAAGGCCCTGTTCTTTGCTTACATTCTCCACATGGCTTATCTTAAAGATCCTATTTAATTCTGCAAATTCCTTATACTCACATTTTGTCCCCATCCTCACTCCCCTAATTTCCCTTACTTTGATCTATGTTTTCCTTTCCCCATAGCAGTTATCAACTTCCACTGTACTATATAATTTAGTTCTTTCTTATATTTACTGTTAAATGTGTAACTCTTCCTCCTAGAATGCAAGCATCGTGAGGGCAGGAGTCTTTGTCTTTTTTGTTTCAATAATACATCCCAAGAACTAAAAACCCTTCCTGGATCATCACAGATACTCAGTTTATGTTTTTTTTTTTAATCATTTGAAATCAAATGATGTATCAATGAAAAGTCAGCAGATTATTTCACTGTTTTTGGAATGTGTGTGATGTAGCATATCCCACTATAACTTGACTTCAGATAATATTTTCTAGTATATTCACTGAACAGAGATACTGGTGTTGCTCCCGCACACATGGATTCTGTTGAATAAGTAAAAATCATGGCCATAGACAGATGACTGCTTAGTTAGGATGTTAATGGTCATGTTACAGTCATTTTTAGTAAGATTACTTCTAACTCTCCCTACCATGTTGTGGAGGAGTAGGTCTTTCACAAAGGAATATTTTAATCTAAAAATGTTTCTCAACCCTGAAGCATAGACTGATAAATTATCCTCTTCTCTCCTGCGGACATACAGCTGCAAGAATGAGGGAAAGAAGGAACTATAAGACAGCAAGAACCATGACTTTTAGTTTCTAAGAGTGAGCAGTCAGTGAGAGGCATGAAGGCCCATATTTGGGACATGTTCTTTCACATCATCTTATAGTTATGGGAGAAAATAATGTAACAGAAATGGAGTGGCATTAAATGATCTAATCAAGCCATAGCTACATTCCCTGGATATTCTTAGTGTCTTGAGCTTTTGGTTGAATGAGTTGTTCCAAAACGGCCTCATTCAAGGAAATCCAAGAGAATGATCAAGCAATGTAGAAAATGTATTTGACTGGCCCTACATAGCTGGTCTAAGCCATAATTGAGGGCTCTCACATCTGTGTGCTGCTCAGGATGATGCATGGGGTAAGTGCATCCTGATTAGTGTCTTGGGATGGATAGAGAGCTAATGCAGGAGAGTCAGTGGTTTATAAATCTATTACCGACATCTTGGCTGAATCTGACCTTTGCAGTGCCAGAATAGGTGACAGTACAATACACTGATACCAAGGGCTAGCTCCCAGGAAAGTGTATGCTTCATTTTGAATAAAATTTTAATGATGAACCAATAGCAGAATCTATAGGTACTCATAGCCTTCCTATCTTTGATATTTTGTATTTTACTAGGACAGCATATTTCACATGTATATAGAAGAATATATACCTTATTTTGGGTACCTAATTTTTTTCTTAGAATACATATTGCTGTCTTTATGTATTTGTGTATGTGTGCGTGTATCAAACACTTCAAATAGATAAATCTTAACAAAACTAGAGCTGTGTTAGGTTGTAAAATTTAATTGTCATTAACCATCTTGATTGAAGTCTGTTTCTTGAGTTGAAAACACTGCATTTTCCACTTAAGTCTTGAAGTTAAGTCCTTCCATTAATCAGGGAGTCAGTACAACAGAGTTGTTAAAACATAGTGCTAGAGTCACCAGTCCTGACTTCTGATCCCAGCTACACCACTTACTGGCTGGATGACCATGGACAAATTACTAGCCTTTTTTTTTGTTTTTGTTTTTGTTTTTGAGATACGCGGGCCTCTCACTGTTGTGGCCTCTCCCGTTGCGGAGCACAGGCTCCGGACGCGCAGGCTCAGCGGCCATGGCTCATGGGCCCAGCCGCTCCGTGGCATGTGGGATCCTCCCAGACCGGGGCACGAACCCATGTCCCCTGCATCGGTAGGCGGACTCTCAACCACCACGCCACCAGGGAAGCCCTACTAGCCTTACTGAGTTTCAGTTTCTTCCTCCATCACAAAAGGAGAGTAACACCTCCCAGAGCTCTTGTGAGAGTTTGGTGTGAAAATATAAATTTTGTAAATTGTAATGCTTTTCTTCCTCATTCTTAGTGCACTTTTTATTTCACCATTTTCTTCACTGTATGCTCCTACAGAAGAGTAGATTGTTCTGCTTTTTTGTGGTTAGGAAAAATATTTTTAAAAATTAATGTTGTAGCCACTCATCTGAATGTGTCTTCCCCCGTGAATTTCCAGTTCATTTCGTTTGATCCTGGGCCATTCTACTCTGAATACAGCTTAATTCACATCAATTCTTTAATTTGTAAAGATAAATTATTACCCTTCTTTTTCCCTCTTATCTGTAGGTATCTCTCAGGCAAAAGGAGAGAGACTTCGTGATTGGTAAAGTGGCTCTGTGAAGCATGGTGCAAGGTAAGCACATTATGGATCGCAGTAACATGTTGGGCATTGCCACCTATTGCTCCTGTACACGTTGGGAAGTTCCTTGAAGTCATTTCACTGTCTCATGTCTCTTCCACCAGCTCACACAATCCCACAGCCTCTCTTCATGCAGACCAGTTAGAACCTGCTCATGCAGCTGGGCTCGGCTCATTTACTGTTCTCCACTAACAGCTTCTTGCCTGCTACACATTCCCACCTCCGCTGCCACCATCCAAGAAGAGATCACCTCCTCTGGGAATTCCCCTGAGGTCCAGTAGTTAAGACTCCGCACTTTCATTGCCGAGGGCACGGGTTTGATCCCTGGTCAGGGAACTAAGATCCCACAAGCTGCACTGTGTGACAGCCAAAAATAATAATAATAATAAAAATAAAGTCAATCCATTAAAAAAAAAGAGATACTCTCCTCTATCCTGCTCTACATTACTTTAAGCATCCTTCTCATTAAGTTCTTCTAAGCGTGATTCTACCTGCTGTGTGTCTTTGTTCACTAGATGCTAGACCCCGGAGTCCACTGCTACAAGCAGTGCTTCACCTTTCTGGAGACAATCTCCTGTGGGGGTTTCTCACCAGACCTTTACTGCCAGGTCTAGGGTCAGTGTTCTGCTCTGGCCCTGATCTAATTCTAGTGAGCTGCCTACAACTGTCACTATATATGCAGTAGTATATCATAGTGGTTTGGTATCAAATTATCTGATCACGCATCCTAACTCTACCAATTTACCTTTTTTTTTTTTTTCGGTATGTGGGTCTCTCACTGTTGTGGCCTCTCCCTTTGCGGAGCACAGGCTCCGGACGCACAGGCTCAGCGGCCATGGCTCACAGGCCTAGCCGCTCCGTGGCATGTGGGATCTTCCTGGACAGGGGCACGAACCCATGTCCCCTGCATCAGCAGGCGGATTCTCAACCACTGCGCCACCAGGGAAGCCCTACCAATTTACCTTTTGGTTGATTACCTACTACTTGATTTGGGGCAAGTTACTCCTCTGTGCCTCAATTGTCTCATCTCTAAAATGAGATGATGATAATGCCTCCTGGTAGGGGTGTTATAAAGTTTCAATGGGACATCCATATGCTTAGAGCAGAGCCTGACACACAGGAAACACTAAACAGTGTTAACTCTCATTATATTTAAATAATAATCATAATCAAATAATTTAAATAGGAGACTCTAACAGTCAATGGATCCAACTTCTTCAAAGTGTCCTGGGGAAAGATGGCCAATATGAATGGTTTTCATCCATTTATAGACATGTTAATGCGGAGGCTCATAGCAGTTATATTTGGGTTGAGGACAGGCTCTGAAAGGCTTCTTTCCTGTATAAATTCTTCCTGACTCTCACCTCATAAGAAACAGAGACTGTGCATTTTGTGGGGAGAAAAAGTCCACATGACAGTAATTTTCTATTTCTCTTTCAAAATGTAAATGATTTCCTTTAGGACACAGCTCTGTAGGCCAGTACCAATTTGCATGGCTCTCTCATATTAATTTCCATGCTTCTTTACATTGGAACTTTTTTAAACCTTGGCGCAGTTTGTTAACCAAGGTTCTTCTCTAAAACACCAAATTGCCTTCATTAGTGTTAGATCACAGGTCAAGGGAAAGCAGCATCTATGGACTCACAGAGAATATGTCTCAAAGAAATAAGGGATTGACTTTTCACTAATTGGCTAATTCACTTACTGTCCATTGACTTCACATGTCATGGGATCAAACCTATTGAAGGTATATTAGGTCAACTCACCAAGGAATGTGAACTTTTTTGCTCATTTATCTTTTTCAAGTAAATTAATAATTAATATCCAGTCACCAAAATTACATCTTGAGGTTATTTTTACCATGCTGAACTATTCTAGTAGTATATCTAGTCGAATTAGAAATTGGGAATTTTGCTGTGAAGGGAATTTTCATGCACAGTTTAATAATTCAGCTACCTGCACCCCTGGGCAAAATAAATAGCTGGCTGAATGCTTGTTGGCAAAGTCACAAAAAAATTATATTATTTGAAACTTTAAATGTCCCTCCCCCCAAATAAATGTTGGGATTATCTGTGGGAAAGCAAAGGGTTCGGGACATTATAGCAGCATTTTTTTATCACCGTATGTGCATTTTCTTCTTGGAGAGCTATGTAAGTGTGGTAAATTTTTTTTTCTTTTTTTTTTTTTACGGAGGAAGAAAATAAGAGAAGCACACCCACTGTAAGTGGACTACAGTTATTTTGCCTCAACTCTCAGCCCTGCCGCAATTCTAGTACCTGATGTTAGATGAGGAGGGCTACTCCTCTAAGTTTTAAACACAGCTAAATATCTACTTAGTAAGAATTCCAAAGGGTCAGGATAATTGTCAAATTGAATTTTATCCGCTCATTGCTTTTGATTTATTCCTTTTTTTGAGCACCTGTTTTGTGTGAGGCACTACTGTTCTATAGTCAGTTGGCATACATCAGAGAATAAAATTGTCAAAGATGGGCTTCCCTGGTGGCACAGTGGTTGAGAGTCTGCCTGCCGATGCAGGGGACACGGGTTCGTGCCCCGGTCCGGGAAGATCCCACATGCCGCGGAGCGGCTGGGCCCGTGAGCCATGGCTGCTGAGCCTGTGCGTCCGGAGCCTGTGCTCCACAACAGGAGAGGCCACAACAGTGAGAGGCCCGCGTACCAGGAAAAAAAAAAATTGTCAAAGATATCTGCCATTGTAGAGGTTGGATTCCATTGTGGGAAGGGAGGGTAAGGAAAGAGATAATAAATGATAGATGTAATAAGTAATTCTTTTGGTATGTTAGAAACTGATATATGCTGTGGGGAGTGGAGACTGGGGAAAAGTGTATCTACAGTAGGGAAAGAGGTTACAGCTTAGAGAGGTTTTGAGCGAAACAGCAGTGCCACAGAAATGGGATGTGACACACCCATGTGGGGAAGTGGACGAGGTGGAGTAGTAAAGATGCATTTAACTCTATTTTCAGCATAGAAGTCCTGTCAACGTATTAAAAATACATTTCATTCTCCCCCTTCTCTCAGCTATTTGAGTTTAATTCCTAGCCTTGCCTCTCAGTGCTAGAGATGAAATAAATTATAAAGGAAATGATGCTGCCTGGGCTCCGATCCTGTGACATCCTGTCTAATTTAAGCTCTTGTGGGTAGCATGTTTCCCATTAGCTGTCCCAATTCACAGAGGATGGAAGAAGAAAGCACTGAATGAGATGTGCAGTTCAATTCAACAAGCACTTACTCCTACCTCTTATTTACCTAGAGCCACTTTGTTCAATTTAAGTGATACAAAGATGCAGAAGTTCCTAGGGAGCCTTGGGCTGTGTTGTAAGACGAACCACAGATGAATGAATATAAACGAAAAATATGAGGCAATGCTTAGCAAATGTTGTCTATACATTCAAGTGTGGAAGAGAAATATTGTAATCTGGAGTTAGCCCAGGGCTTTCTGGAAAAGTGAGATCAAGGTTAAACCTTTTTAAACTTGGATGTGGTGCTGAAGCAAGTGGGAGTAACTGGGGAAGGGGCAATAGCATCCCATGAAGACACAGAGGCAGAAAAGTCAGTGTTGCTGGGATAGTTAATGGAGAAAGTCTGGCCAAGGGACTTCAGTTAATGGAGAAAGTCTGGCCAAGGGACTTCATGACTAGGAGTAATTAGCCACTGGAGTAACAGAAGCAACTCCACACTCCAATGTCACAGATGAGGGGGGAGGAACACCTGTATTAGACTGTTGCAGCCTCCCTGGAGACGCAGAGCTGCACGGCAGGCCAGTTACACAGGTGATTCTATTACCTTTCCCCTTAGAAAGTAAAAATGGAGACTAAAGATAATTATCTCCAAAAAACAAAAAGGTGCCTTCTTCTCATCAATTACATGGGTATATCCTACTTCTGTCACTATGGTCATTGACTTTGAGCTTGAGAAAGTTTAAAAACAGGGACCGCGCTGGAGACAGGGGAAAGAGAAAAGGGACCGTGTTGGAAAGAAGGCACCCCCAGGATGCGCGTTTACTGCTTACACCCAGCAGGCTGCCCCATGACCGCTCCCCGTGGCAACCCTGCTTAGTGGAAGACACCTGTACTCTATTCCCATAGGCAGCCTGGAGAAGCTGGGCAGTCTGCGGCCCAGGAAGCGTCAACTGCTAGCAGTGAGCTCTGTCCACGTGTAAACCAAGATTTGGGGAAGGAGCAGGGTGGGTGCAGGGGTTGACACTTTCTTAGGCTCTCTCCTCTGGTTCCTCAGATGGGGCCCTCATCTAGTCCCACCCCCACGTTTTGGACAGATGCTGTATCCCTGACAACCGTCCCAAGATGCTTCCCCCCCACCCCGCCCCGCGGTGGAGCCTGTTCCCCTCGCAGCCGCACCTAAGACCCGGAGAAGTGGAATTTCACTTTGAAACTCCCGTGCGTGCGGAGCGAGGACCAGCGCTGGGCATGCTCAGTAGCCGCGGCGCGGCGGGTCTGCTGCTTGCGCTGCGCTGGCCCCGGGCTCCAGGGCTGGCACAGGAGTGCGCCCCGCCCCTCCGCGCCTTCCCCTCCGCGCCTGCGGAGCTTCCAGAAGGCCGAGGAGTAGCGTCTCCCAGGGCGTCAGCCCCCGCCCTGCGCCGCCCATCTCGCCGCCGCATCCTACTCCTCTTCCTCTCCTCTCTTAAGGAGGCGAAGCTGGTAATTCCTTCTGTGGGCGCCACACACGGCTCTGCCAGCCCGAGCCGAGGACCTGCGAATGAATCCCGGAGACCAGAGGACCATCGGCGGGGGCTCTTTCCAATAACACTTTGCCTGAAGTGGCGGCGTGGCTGAGTTTCTCCTCCACCTCTCAATGCAAACACTATGCGGAGGGCGGTTGGCTTCCCTGCGCTGTGTCTGCTTCTTCACGCTGCAGGTAAGGGGTTGCCGGGCATAGAGCCAGAGATGTGGGTGCGCTGGGAGACTGCACATGCTTGAGGACTGTAGGAAAAGCCTGCTTCGCGAAGAAAGCCTTAGGAAGGCAAAGCAGGACAGTGCTGACAGGAAAGCGGTGAGGGAGTCATGCACCTGTTGGAAGACTGCGGCCGAAAACTTAAAGCTAAAATCAGCTCTTGATTTTTCCTTACCTCGTATGAACATTTTCAGTACGAATAGAGGTTTGCTTGCTCCACCCCTCCCCTCCATGTAGACTCCCAGATTTTGTTTCTAGGCTCTGCACTTGACTGCCAGTTTTTCAGGAGGTAGACAAGACATCCTGCTGGATGTAACCTTTTCTACTGCAGCGGCTACATCCGTAAGGTCTCTTGGTTTAGCGAGAGCTCACAGGGATGCACTGGCTGTAACCTGATGGACTACATCTCCTCCGCAAAGATCGAAATACATGGTTCGCATTAATGTTGCCGCTCCAGGCTCCTTTGGCCCCTGTTCTTGTCAGTCGAATTTTCTAAACCAATGAGAGGAACGAAAGATTTAAAATAAGACCCTCTCTTCTCTTTCAGCATCATGGTCACATTGCGAGGGCACTAGACAGAAACCCAATCACAGTTTCAAAGCTGACAACCCCGGGGTCGGCACTGTCCCTGGGACAGATTTGATAAGGTCTAGCCAGGAGTGACAGTGAGACTGATTCCCAAATATAAACATATTTGATACCAGTATCAGGTTTCGTATGGAAGCAAACCTTAGGAAGTACCTGGGGAATTTTATATGCGATGTTGCTACAGACCCTGCTTTTTGGATACGTGCAGCCTCTATGTAATGCAAGGACTTGCTGGACTGAATCCTTTATCATTTTTACACACACGTGAACCAAAATAGAATATGGCAGAGAGATTTTAGGAACCCTACTGCGACAGCAGTTGTCCATGCAGTATCCCTGTAGCAATCAAGGACTAGGTATTTTCCTAGAGTTTGCCTGTTATCCAACCACACACGTTCATTCATTCTTTCAACCAACATTTATTGAGTATGTACTACATTCCAGGGGTAATGAATAAAAATAATGGTTGCAAAATTACTATTTTTGTGTTATCTTTTAAAAAGATTGTGGGTGAATCCTTTTCTACGTGGGTGATAATGAGAGTGAAATATGGTACTTCCTTATTTCTAGCTAATGCTGTTTTAACGTATTGTGAATCTCTTGAACAAGTAATGTTTAGGGACATTCCGGCTATAATTAAGTACCCATGTTAATTGTATAATTATGATGTTATATTGTGGAATTTTCAGTAGTTCTTTGACACTTTTTGAAAACTAAAAATAACTATGACTTGGTTATTAAATTATTTGCAAACAGTTATAGTGAATACTTTTATTACCACATACAATTCTTTAATGTTGAAATATAGGATGAAAATATACACATTGGGTTGAGTTTCATTTACATTATTGTTTTATTGTAGCACTGATAGAAACATCTGTTACTGAAAAAGCCTCAATTCCTATCACTTTAGCTGCTTTAGCTGATCTATGAAAAATTTTAGTGTCGTTATTTTTAAAGCTAATATATAACATTTCTAAAGATAACATTTAATATATCTTGCATAATTATAGCTTAAAAGCTATAGATAAACTTAAAACTAAGCAGGTGGAAAACATTTCTAAATTTATTGTAGATGAATATTTGGGATGAGGAAATAGAAGACTTTTGTTCATCAAAGGAGAAACCTAGGCGTCTGTAGCCCTAGATTATACCTGGAGTTCTGCCAAAAGGATATATTACCAAAGACAAACCAGTCCAACTCTACTTTGACTTCTTAATTTGCAAAAAAAAAAAAAAAAGATTATTTAATCAATTTGAATTTATAAGGCAATGCATTGAAGGCTATCTTCAGATTTCAATTGCAAGATGCTGTATAGAAATTAATTATATTCATATTTAATGTAGTGCTTTTGATAGGTGTTTTTTCACAGCAGATTGCAAGTTTAATATTGTGGTTGTCTTGCCAGTTTCATTTTGAATGCATTTTAATTTAAACAGCAATTTGTGGGTCACAAGCTGTCATCAGATTAAAATTCATCACAGTTATCTAAATAACATTGTTAGGACTTTTCATTAGAACTGAGACAAACCAGATTTCTTGATCTCAGCTCCTGTAGATTTGGGTAATAAGAAAATGAGTAAGTGGGAGGGCAAAGATCAAGAAGTCAGTGATTGTCTCTACTTGCTGAATGTCTGATTTGGCTTCTCTTACAGAAGGTTTTCCTCTCAGGAGAGAAGTGAGCTTTATAAGGAAGGGAAATGAATTCTATAGAGTCAGGCCTCTTTGGCTGAAAAGCTAATTGATCCATTTTGGTTATGCCCAGGGTACCAGCAACTACTATATACTGGTGGAACTGATGACAGGTTACACCCATTTTGGGGTGGGAGAAATTGGCTGCCAGGATGTGAGTGCTCTTTGTAGCTATACTAGGAACTGTTGACTTCAGTAGTCATTCTCCCAATGATAAGTAGCAAACTGTTTTCAACTTGAGTGTCATCTCCAATTATCTGGTCATGATCTCCTGAGTCACTATGCAAAAAAAAAAATTTTTTTTTTAAATTCTGACCAACCCTGAGTTCTGATTGCTTTAACAGTGAAAAGTATTGTATCTGTTTGTAATGTCTGTGGGAACAAAAAAGGGAAGAGGGGGTACAATGCTGTGTAATTAACATCTCTGGGTAAGATAACCTTAATGAATTACTGAGCATGGAACTTGTTAGAGAACCTGGACTCAACTCTTATCTATGGCGGCTGATTTTCATAGATGTCCTTAACAAGAAAAGTGTTAGTTATTGTCCATCTAACTGCTTAGTGTACAGGTGAGAAAACTATGATCCAGTAAATAATAGCTGGTAATTACTTTAAAGTGCCAATTAACAGTATAGCCAGGGTAAAAACCTATGTTTCCAGGCCTGTGATTGCACACTATATAAAATCCTACACTGCTTCTGACAGTTGAGGCCACCATTGAGATAGTGGTGCCAGATTCTTTTTCACTAACTGTCCCCATTCTTTTTTTTTTTTTTAACATCTTTATTGGAGTATAATTGCTTTACAATGGTGTGTTAGTTTCTGCTTTATAACAAAGTGAACCAGTTATACGTATACATATGTTCTTATATCTCTTCCCTCTTGTGTCTCCCTCCCTCCCACCCTCCCTATCCCATCCCTCTAGGTGGTCATGAAGCACCGAGCTGATCTCCCTGTGCTATGAGGCTTTCCCACTAGCTATCTATTTTACGTTTGATAGTGTATATATGTCCATGCCACTCTCTCACTTTGTCACAGCTTACCCTTCCCCCTCCCCATATCCTCAAGTCTATTCTCTAGTAGGTCTGTGTGTTTATTCCCATCTTACCCCTAGGTTCTTCATGACCTTTTTTTTTTCTATTAGATTCCATATATATGTGTTAGCATATGGTATTTGTTTTTTTCTTTCTGACTTACTTCACTCTGTATGACAGACTCTAGGTCTATCCACCTCACTACAAATAACTCAATTTCGTTTCTTTTTATGGCTGAGTAATATTCCATTGTATATATGTGCCACATCTTCTTTATCCATTCATCTGTTGATGGACACTTAGGTTGCTTCCATGTCCTGGCTATTGTAAATAGAGCTGCAGTGAACATTTTGGTACATGACTCTTTTTGAATTATGGTTTTCTTAGGGTATATGCCCAGTAGTAGGATTGCTGGGGCGTAGGGTAATTCTATTTTTAGTTTTTTAAGGAACCGCCATACTGTTTTCCATAGTGGCTGTATCAAAGTACATTCCCACCAACAGTGCAAGAGTGTTCCCTTTTCTCTACACCCTCTCCAGCATTTATTGTTTCTAGATTTTTTGATGATGACCATTCTGACCAGTTTGAGATGATACCTCATTGTAGTTTTGATTTGCATTTCTCTAATGATTAATGATGTTGAGCATTCTTTCATGTGTTTGTTGGCAATCTGTATATCTTCTTTGAAGAAATGTCTATTTAGGTCTTCTGCCTATCCCATTCTTTACCTTTCTGTGAACCAACATAATGTATCAACTTCTGTTGAAAAGACCACTTCAGGAATATCCAAGAAGGCAGCTAAAAGCTACCCAATAATATGGATGGCAAAAATATTAGGTGGAACAACCATAGATAGCTTTTCTTCAGTGTTTCTTCTCTTTCTTTTCCCAAAGAACTATATTCTGTTTCAGGAGATGATATTTATTGGGTAGTATTCTAGTTGCAAAGGAGTGAATGTCTTGGGATATCTTGAAAATTATCATGTGAAAGCTTTCTTTTTCCTATTGAATAGCTGTAAGACATAGAAGCTGATGTCAATGGATTACTCTCTCGTCAAGCTCTGGAAAAGGTTCTTTCAAATTTCTACACTGTTCTTACTATTGGCCTTTCTGGATAGCACAGAGACTACCTTCAGTATATCTTCTGAAGATGCCTCTTCATTCTCAGAGAAGTGCATAGTCAGTTTCTCTAGTCTTTAAGAGGGAAGAGTTCCTATGGGATCAAGAGGATCAGGGAAGTCATTTGCAGAAACACCACCTTCAAAAGAAAAGGTAGACGGATAGGAAAATATGTTTTAAGATGTCTTTTCTCAAAGAAGAGTCCCTTAGAACTCCCGAATTGGTTTTTCCTCTTCAAAATCACTCAACGAAGTCCTTACACTGGCCCAAGTTTTACTCTGTTCTCTCCCCCCATTACCTCTCTGATATCTCTCACTGCTTTCCTCTTTTTTGTCTCTCTCCAGCTACAGTAGTCTCCTTCCTGTTCCAAGAAGATGCCAGGCACTTGCCCACCTCCCAAAAAAGTTTTGTTTATCTCTTTGCCTGAACTATCCTTTCTCTGTATTTCCATGGCTTAATCCCTCCATTTTAGGTCTTTGCTCAAGGGTTACTTTCTCAGTGAAGCCCTCACTGGCTATCCTAATTAATATTTCATATCCCACCCCTCAAAAAACCTCTGATACCCCTTCCCTGCTTTACTTTTTAAATTAATTTTATGAAGAATAGTTGATTTACAATGTTGTGTTAATTTCTGCTGTACAACAAAATGACTCAATTATGCATATATATTCTTTTTCGTATTCTTTTCCATTCTGGTTTATCACAGGATATTGAATATAGTTCCCTATGCTATACAGTAGGACCTTGTTGTTTATCCATTCTATATACAATAGTTTACATCTGCTAATCCCACACTCCCAGTCCTTCCCTCCCCCACCCCTCTCCCCCTTGACAACCACAAGTCTGTTCTCTATGTCTGTGAATCTGTTTCTGTTTTGTAAATGTGTTCATTTGTGTGGTGTTTAAGATTCCACATATAAGTGATATCATATGGTGTTTGTCTTTCTCTTTCTGACTTACTTCACTTAGTATGGTAATTTCTAGGTCCATCCATGTTGCTGCAAATGGCGTTATATCATTCTTTTTTATGGCTGAGTGATATTCCATTGTATATGTATACATACCACATCTTCTTTATCCATTCATCTGTTGATGGGCATTTAGGTTGTTTTCATGTCTTGGCTATTGTAAATAGTGCTGCTACTGCTTTACTTTTTTTTTTTTTTTACCAGAGGCCTTTCACCATCTATCGTACCAAATATTTTACTTATTTATTTTGTTAATGTGATTCCCCCTCTCCCCATTAAAATATAAGTAACTTGAAGGCAGAGGTATTTGTCTGTTTTGTCTACTGCTGTTTCTACTGCAGATTCTGCCCAGCCTAGCACTGGGGGTGGGGAGTAGTGCCTGGCATAAAACTCCTAAAGATTAAATAAATACACTGAATAAATAAAAACAACACAGTAATATTTCTGGTCTCCTCCTTTTGCATTTAGTTTCTTCTTGGCATTCATGCAAGTCACCTTGTCAGCTTAGCCACTTCCAGCATGAACTTCAGCAGAGTTCATTTATCCAAAATTCAAGTTGCTCCCCAGGAGTCTCACATGCCCAGGGGACATACCATCTCAAACAGACTTTGCTACTTCGGGAATTGAAGGGCAACTGGGGGTGAGCTTGAACTACTTATAAACTCAGTGGCAAAGTCCTTCCAACTGATTGCCAGATGCTATACAGCCCAAATGCCTTGCTGGTTGGCTATATTTTTACTTCTTAGTAAAATGCTTTGTACATATGGGAATGGCTATAGTTATACGAAAGGATTCATACAGCTAATTTACAAGCAGGGTTTAAGGCATTAGGACAAACCTGTCTACTTCTTTGGCATTTGAAGCATAGGTATATGTATACAGTAAGTCCCCTACATATGAACGAGTTCCATTCCAAGAGCATGTTGGTAAGTCCAATTTGTTCAAAGGTTCCACAAAGTTAGCCTAGGTACCCAACTAACACAATCGGCTATATAGTACTGTACTGAAATAGGTTTATAGTACTGTCCTGTAATAAGTTTATAATACTTTTCACACAAATAATACATAAAAAACAAACACAAAAAATAAAGAAAACATTTAAAATTTTACAGTACAGTACCTTGAAAAGTACAGTAGTACAATACAACAGCTGGCATACAGGGGCACGTTCACATCTTTGAAAGTTCGCAATTTGTATCCTACCTTTGCTGTTTTCATCCAAAAGGTCACCAATTCTATGCACCAACTCTTCACCACTTTCTGTGTCCACATCACTGTCTTGTGCTAGGTCCTTATTTCTCATATAGTATTTCACAATAACCTACCATCAAATCCATCCTTCATAATGATATCAGAGGTAAAAATTGAAAAAGCATACCCGATCACATTCTTTCTATACAAGATTCTCTAATACAGCTATTCCCTTTTCTCTTAGAATAAACCCAAACTTATTAGCATGGGAAAATCTTTTACTAACTCCATCTTTATTTCCTGTCATCATGTCCTGCTTTGCACACTATTATCATACTAAGAGCACATTTCTTTTGGTTTGCCATGCCTCTCACCCTTTTCACATACTGTTCTATTTATCTTAAATACCCAACTCTGCTTCTTTTTCTAAATAACTTTTTCTCCAACTTCAAATCTTGGTCATTGCCTACTTTGAGAACCTTTCCTGTGACACCGCACCTCATTCAAGTAGCTTTCCTAGGTTTTCCTTTTAGGCCCTGTATATTTCTCTATTAATGCACTTAACCTGAATATTTAAAAATTTTGAGGACAATAACAGAATAGTAGCTTTTATCTCTATGTACTCATAACATAGAACTGTGCTTGTTATCTAGTACACCATCAATAAATGTTGAATGAATGAATAAGCATATTCAGGATGTCATAGACAAAATAAATTATGATTAATTTATATTGACAGATTGTATCCATTTTGATGATCATAAAGAGCAGAATTGACTTTACTGCTGCTCTTTCAATCCAATTTACATTTATTGGTTACAAAGAAGTGGAAATGGGGCAGAAAAGCTTTCATTTAAACATAGTCTGTTTAAGGTAAGTTTGTATTCTACAGGCATGATGCTCATTGTAGAGGAGTTGTTTGTTGAACTCCTCCTAGATAGATAGACATTCCTATATGATATTCTAGTACTACTTCAGGATGGGAATGAGATGAATGTCTTTATTTTAAAGAGACCAAGTAATTAGGTAAGGTACATAGCATGATAGTTTGCACTAAGGAATGGACCCAGAACCCCTGACTCTCATTACTGATTGGTTATCAGCTACCTTGTAATAACAAACATGAGCCACTTATACATTCAAAATCAGGTGGGAGTGTGAGGCAGTGGGTTCAATAAACGGAGACCAAAAATAATCCAACTCTCCCTTAATTCCTCCAAACAGAAACCAAACGATCACAGAAAATTTCTGAGTATTTAGATGGTTTTATACATTTTTTCTGTCTCTTTATATATAGACAAAATCTTTATAAAACCATAAACAATTTTTATGGGAGCCATGCTTATACCTGAAGAATGGAGACTTGTTTATGAATTATAAAAAGTCACTTTTTATGAGACGATGGGATCACACATCAAAGTCTCATTTATTGCCACTAGTATTAATGATAACATGGATGTTATGTTTCATGGTAAGTTTATTGTTAAATCTCTGAAAAGCTGTCTGTAAAGTCTGATTCAAAAGGTAGAGAAAGCCATTTTTCCCTTTAAAAGACAATTTTGAAAGATCCCCCTTGGCCATGAGTGCATTCTTCATCTTCAAAGTACCTAGACAAATGCTGACAGACTTACAGTAGCACTGATGTTTCCCAACAAAAGGGATTTTAATAGCCTGAAAAAATTTAATGGTAATATATTATCTTAAGATCAAATTTCCTAATGCTTATTAACCAAATAATATAACTGTAAGTGTCTATTATTGAGACGATACTTGCCACAGAATGACAATTAGCAAATTTATATTATGAATATGAGCACTTGCAATTTAAATTTTTATTCATAATGGCTATCTAGACTTTTCTCATAATCAAATCTCATTTGACTTCAATTTATTAAGATGTTGATATCCATTAAAATTGCAGCCACATGGACCAACAACAAAACAAAACTAATTGTTTACGTGAAGCAATACATCTGGATCAATATGTCTAATTGCACTGAAGTAGATGCCAAATTCAGTGGGGATATGAATTATTTTTTGTCTTAGTTCAGACCTGAAGCAATGTACATTTGCTGACTTAAATATGCAGAATGGCTTAAGGCAGCCCTAAACTACTGATTCTTTGGAAAAGATCAATAAATGAGCACAGAGTAAGAGTGTCTCACAGTGATTTACTGGCCTGTACAGCAACATGTATAGAATAAGACTCTACAGCTATTTCACTGCAGTAATGATCCAGTTCCAGATGAAGACTAGAGGGTACATGAAGCAATGCCCATACTGCACAGAGTCAGCTCCCATCACTGGGGTTACTTTCACTTACCTGGGAAAGATGCTGAATACAAAGTATGCCAAATATCATGATGAGTTAGTTTGAAAGGGCATCAATCCGTCAATATAAAGGTGTGGTTTTAAGTTACAGTAGTTCACCTTCTTGGTCTTGTTGATTCAAGACAGTGTTTTTATTCTCCCTGGAAGAAAATGAAATAGCATAAGCAGAGAAGTAAAAAGAAAATTGAAATAAAGGAGAAAACGCCATATTTTTAGATGACTTTTAGCAGAATAAGGTAGTAGTTAAGAGCATGTATATTGTGGTCCAGCTCAAATCCAGGCATGATCACTTACTATCTCTGTAACTTAGGCCAACTTAATCTTTCCAAGTCTCAATTTCCTCTTTTTAAAATGGAGATCAGGTACTATACAACTGTAGGGTTGTTGTTGTATGTTAAACAGGATAATGTAATGTAAAATAAACTGTGCTGTCTTAGTAAGTGCCATGTAAGTGTTAGGTATTATTTGACTAGGGGTGGGAGAGGTCAGATGCTAAATGGTCAACTAGTATCTTGGAGCAATTTCTCATTCTTTTTGTGTTTGAGCCAATGCTGGAGAAGCATGCATGCCCGAGAGAGATTCTGGATTCAAATCATTTCTTCAATTTGATCTTATCTGCATAGTTTTCCTCTACCTTTGGCGTGAGCCTTACTAAATGTGCAGGTTTGTGATGGACTGTGAAGCTCCAAAACATCCACCTATTGCTTTTGGCCACTGAGAGGCTGGAGAGAGCCTGGCCAAGCCTAAGACGTCATATCTCATTCTCCCAGCCCTTCCTCAATACCCCCCACCAAGCCCCTCAATAAAATAGTTTGACATCCTCCCCCATCCCAGTTCACCTCTCCCCCAAATCTCTCTGTAATTCCTAAATCTGGACATTAACTGAAGCTATGAAAATATAATAAAAGGGTCTCCTATCAAGATAAACATTATATTTTGTAGGGAAGAAACAAATAGATTTCCTTATAAGAAAAGAAGGAAAATACAAAGGACTATTTCCTAAGTCCCTATGATGTGCTACACTCTATCCCAAGTGCCTTATATAAGATAAGCAACTCATCCTTTAGGATTGAAAGTTTGTTTGAAATGACATGCTTGTACTACAGAAACAGCAAAAATACACTCTAACTCATGTAGCATAGTAAAAATAAAAAAGTTCTAGAATCTGACTGCCTGGGCTTGAATCCCATCTCTGCTGTTTACTATTTAAATTCTCTTTGCGTCCCTTTTGTTACCAGAAAAAAAAGGCTAATAACATAGTAACTACCTCGTAAAGTGGTTTAAGAATTTAAAGAGCTAATTCCTAAGGGCCCACAGCATGGGGGCTGGAACACTGCATACATTCAATGGCTAGTAGTTGTAAGAATTATCATATTAGCATGTGAAAACTTTCATTGGTCCTATATTTCAGATTTCATACTTGAGAAGGAAAAAATGTGCTCATTGACTATCAGCCCACTCTACAGCCTTCTTTTGTGAAGACTGCCTGCCATGAAAATCTGATTTTCATGCCTCCATTTAAAAAAATCCTTGTAGAACCTTTGCCTTATAAATTAAAAAATGCTTATAATTAGCAAGTTTGTGTTGGAGGAAATAAATGCTGTTTTCCAAAGTGGAGAATCTAAGAGAAAAAAATCCTATAGCCGCCAGAGGCACTGCAATCATGGGCAACCCTGTTCCTGGCAAAGTATCTCTTAGTCTAAGGGTTTGGGTAGGATTTCTAGTATCATCCCTTCTGCTGTCTCACTCTACAAACTATCTGAACTCACAACATCCATCAGGAGTCCAAATACCCCACTTCTAATGCTGAACCCTCTCCATGTCCACGAACACCTTGAAAACCCTGTGCATTGTAT
The DNA here is from genome assembly GCF_964165515.1 of Mesoplodon bidens. Lineage (NCBI taxonomy): Eukaryota > Metazoa > Chordata > Mammalia > Artiodactyla > Ziphiidae > Mesoplodon > Mesoplodon bidens. Next base: position 29,691,150 of record NC_138167.1, read on the forward strand.
GGTTTGCATACTGCACTTTGAGAGCCCTGTCCACATACCTTTGGTATGTGTGTGGCAGGGTAGGGTATAGGCTTCATGAAATCAGAGTTTCCACACATGCATTCTGGGGATCAGGCATCCTGCCTTCCCTAGTGTTAAATTCTGCTGAGTTGACCATAAATTCTCAGCGGGTGCAGAGTCCATGCCTCCAGGCCAGTCCTGCCCTGTGCCTGAAGCAGAGATGCCTCCGGTCTCCCATACTTCAGCCTGCAATCAGCCCCCACTGCTGGCAACCGCCCACCCCTACCCTTGATGTCTTGACATTCACCCTCTGGAGCCGTGTGCTCAGGCTGAACCTCAACCTCCTACTTTCTCCTTCCTCTCCACCCCGATTAAAGTCTGTAGTTCTTGCTTCCCATTGCAGGAGAGGTCTCTCCTCAACGAGCTGTATTTTAAAAGAGATGTGACACACTGATCTACTCCTGATAAAAACAGCTGTTAATTGGATGGTCTTTCCCTAGCCAATGTTCATTTTTTCCAAAGACCCATGAGAAAGCAGTACCTTAGACCAGTGGCATTAATTTCAAGTGATGGATGAAGGGACTAGGGCAGGATGGAGTAGAAGTGTTGACCTGAAGGGCCCACCAAATGCCCCTTAAATCCCTAAATGCAGGCAAAGGATACTAGGTCAGGGATCTCTTCAAGTGGCCACTGTAGACCTCCTTCCTCACCCTCCTCTTGCCCTAATATTCGGGCCTTTATGTCTCTGTAGTATCATTGCTATGACAATATTATAATTTTTTATATGTTCTAATATTCATTTTGCTATATTTTAATATAATTCCTAATCTACTACGATAATTATTCTTAAAATAAATATTTCTTTTTCTTTATCCTGCAATGGAGTCAGGCTTTTAAGTCATCTGTAGAACTCTACTATAAAAATGATGGTAATATTTTATAATTCCTGTAACTATTTGTAAATAGTAATATTTTGACTGCATAACAATGAGGCATAAAATTAGATTTTGCAAATATACTTGGTGCTTCATCATTCAGTAAGTGCATTTGGAATGCAATTCCTATGATTTTTACAAAGGCTAGTGTTTCTCAGTTTTCTAACCATATGATCATTTTTCCCCACTTCTGCATTTCCCCAGAGGGCATATCTTGACAAAGATCTTCTCTTAATGGCTGTGAAGTTTAAGAGATAGTAGCATTCACTCCTGTCAACCTCTCCTCCAGGCATCCTCCAACTCAGTTCTTCAGGAACTGGGGCGCATCTGACTGCTTTTGTCTGAGCCAACATAAGTCTCACTCAGCAGCGTCCGAGGCCAGTGGTCTTAACCCATTTCTTCTTTATGACTTATGTCTAGTCACACTGCCCCAAAGGGTGCTGTCCTAGTTATATTATGTTTCACTCTATAATACATTTATCAGATGAAATATAATGCTATTAAAGCTGGGCAAAACCCAGGAAACATGAAACCCTTTCATTGTAATTTTGCCACCAGCGCATGGCAGACACAGATTTTTCCATTCTGTGACTCGCAGATAGAGTTCTCCACTGTGCAGCTCAACTTTGGATGGAAGAGATAAATAGGAACAATTGAGGGTCACCCAGAGTAGTTACAGTGGGCTGTAAGTGGGCGTAGGAGCCACATTTTCTAATGGAATATTTGAGGAAATGTGAAGGAGTGTTTATATCAAAGAACATGCAGGAAGAGTTTACAAGATGCCTTAATTAAAATCATTCCTTATTCTTATAGGATTCAGGGCCTTTCCTACTTGGAGAAGAATAGAGGCAGCTCTATAAAAATAAGACTAGTTACTTTGGTGTTCGTTTCTTATTTTTATTTTAGATATACTAGATACATCACTGGCCAAACATGTGAAGCATTTAAATAGTATCAGAAGAAGATGCAGAGCTTCCTCACGGGAGTATATTTTCACATCCTAGAGACCAGTGCATAGACTAGATTTTAGGAAAAACATTTCTGGAGGGAGGTGTTCTTTCAATAACAAGCTCTTTTTTGGAGGGCCCATGATTGTTTACAATTTTCATAAATATAATTATGATTCAATTAAATTCAATTAAATTTTGTATTTGTTATCTTTTAGAAACACATTTTATTTTACTTTTTATGACAGAATTACTGGTCTGAAGATGTACTATTTTTTTGTCAAATTGGTTGTTTGGTATCAGGATACAAGACAAATGTGTACACATATAAATATATGCATACATACCTATAACGTATGTTGTAAGAACATAACTAAGACACACAAACTGAATTTTACAAACTTAGCTTTATATACAGACAGAGCCATAGTGGAGTCTTTCAAAACACTGATATAATTTGCTATTAAGATTAGTAGGAGTGAGCACATGTTATACCTGGGAGGTTATTCTAACAGACCTCAGTTGTCACATCTTGGGACGGCTATAGTGTTCACCAGGAAGATTCAGTGTTGGTACTGTGGGCGCTTCTAACTGGAGATTAGTGCCGTGGTGACCTCATGGGTTAGGATTACCAATAGAATTATAGAATAACTGGAAGAGTAGGGGGTTTTTTTGTTTTTTGTTTTTTTGTGTGTGGTAGGCGGGCCTCTCACTGTTGTGACCTCTCCCATTGTGGAGCACAGGCTCCAGACGTGCAGGCTCAGCGGCCACGGCTCACGGGCCTAGCCGCTCCGCGGCATGTGGGATCTTCCCGGACCAGGGCACGAACCCGTGTCCCCTGCATCAGCAGGCGGACTCTCAACCACTGCACCACCAGGGAAGCCCAGTTGCCCTTTTTTGATTGTTCACTTTTTCAAGTCTCTTTGGTGACCACTGTTTCATCCTTGTGTTCCTTTCACAAGTCACTGACACTGATTTAAACACCTGCAATACAGGGATTTATTCTGAGAGGGTGTATGCAAGGCCATTCTACCTTGTGCATCTAGGAATTACCAACATTGAACTTGAAATAATGAATCATAATGTACTCAAATTTAACATTGTAATTTTATACATTTCTCTTTCCTTTGTTGAAGATCTCTTCACAGATTATCAAGGTCATATCCAGAATGAAATTTCAATTGTGGAATTTTATGAACATCAAAATTGGTTATTCTCATGTAAATGTTCCTCCTATGATAAACGTACTTTTATTTTAAATGCAGATAAGTATCTTTGACAAGCTATTCACTAAACATTCTGTGAGAGATGCTCTGTCCCTTAGAAGTGGAGAAAATTGTCACTGAGCTCTCAGTGAAGATGAGGAATCCTACTATACATCTCATATCAACTTTCTCTCTCATTCTTTACAAGAACTGTTTCAATCCTTCTCCATTCTCCTGGAACCTCCAGTCCTTCTTACCTAGTCCTCTCTCTTATGATTCATTCCCTTCTGCACAGAGAAGATAGAAGCCATCAGAAGAAAACTTGCTCAACTTCCAACACCAAACCCATTAACATCCTTCATTTTCCCGCCTCTCCCTTATCCCCATATTATAATGGAAGGAATACCTCCCTGCCATCCAAACCTCATCCCCTTGCCTGTGCTCTGGATCCCACCTCCTCAAATCTTCTGGGGGAGCTCAGTCTGCAGATTACCCATCTGCTTTCTCCTATATTTTCAACCACTCCTTCTCAACTAGCTCCTTCCCTTTAAGGATTGAATGTACTCAGATCTCTTCTATCTTGAAAAAAAATCCCTCAACCCTCCTTCCCTTCCTGATAACACACTGTGATTGTCGTATCACACCCAAGCTGGTTGCAAAAGTTGTCATATGTGTTGTTTCTCATTTATCTCCCACTTGATCTTCGATCCAATTACATCTAGCTTTCTCCTACATACAGACACTGAAACTACTTTCTATACATTTATCAATCATTTGTTAATGAGATAGATTTCTATTTAGTGATGAAAAAAGATGTTTTGATACAGATTTGAATGAAAAAAGTAGCTTACAAAACATAACAAAGCATAATCTATAGACTTTTTTGGTGTATATAGTTCTATGAATTTTAGCACATATATAGATTCATGTAATCACAACACAGAAAAGTTCAATCGCCCCAAAAAACTCCTTAATGCAATCTCCCTGCTCCTCAACTGATAAACCCTAATAACCATTCATCTTTCCTCCATCACTAGATTTTTTTTCTTTTCAAGAATGTTCTATAAATGGAATCATGAGACTTTTTGCAACTGTCTTCCTTTACTCAGCCTAATGCCTTTGGGATTCATCCAAGTTGTTTTGAGCATCAATAGTTTATTTTTTTTAATTGATCAGCAATATTCCATTATCTAGATATATGTTTGTTTTCCATTCATCCATTGAAGGACAATTAAGTTGTTTCCATTTGAGAGCAGTTATGAATACAGCTGCTACAAAAATTTATTTACTGAGTATTGTTAGTATTTTTCATTTTAACAATTCTAAGAGGTATGTGGTGATATCATGTCACAGTGTTAATATGCATTTCCTTACTGGGCAAATATTCATGTGGCTATTTGCCATTCATGTATCTTTTTTTTTTTTTTTTTTTTTTTTTGAGGTACGCGGGCCTCTCACTGTTGTGGCCTCTCCCGTTGTGGAGCACAGGCTCCGGACGCGCAGGCTCAGCGGCCATGCCTCACGGGCCCAGCCGCTCCACGGCATGTGGGATCTTCCCGGACCGGGGCACGAACCCGTGTCCCCTGCATCAGCAGGTGGACTCTCAACCACTGCGCCACCAGGGAAGCCCCATTCATGTATCTTTAATAATGTGTCTGTTCAAATCTTTAGCCCATTTTTTTAAAATAATTGGTTTGTTTTCTTGTTTGTTGAGTTTTTTGAGTTCTTTATTTTTTCTCATTATTAGTCCTTTGTTGGATATGTGATTTACAATTGTCTCCCACTGTGTAGCTTGCTGGGTTTTTTTTTTTTTTTTTTTTTTAGTTTCTGCTTTATAACAAAGTGAATCAGTCATACATATACATCTGTTCCCACATCCCTTCCCTCATGCTTGCTGTTTTATTCTCTTATCAGTGTCTTTCACAGAGCAAAACTTTTTTATTTTGCTGCAGTCCAATTTATCAATGTTTTCCCTTATGGATTGTGATTTTGGTGTCGTATCTAAGAACTCTTTGCCTAACCCTAGTTATACAAATTTTCTCCTGTATTTTCTACTAAAAGTTTTATAGTCATACATTATAAGTTTAAATCTGTGATCCTTTTTGAGTTCATTTTTGTATGAACTCAAAGATTCATTTTGTGTAAAGATTCATTTTGTTGTGAACAGTTGTCCTATACTTCCAATATCATTTTGAAAAGACTATCTTTTATTGTTTTTGCATCTTTGTCAAAAATCAAATGATGACATTTTTTTCAGGATCTATTTTTGAACTCTATTTTGTTCCATTGATTTATGTACCTCTTCCTTTTCTAATACCACACTATATTGATTACTAATTACTTACTATTAGCTTTACAGTAAGTCAGAATTGGGCAGTATTATTCTGCCACCTTTATTCTTCATTTTAAAAATTGTTTCAGCTATTCTATTTTAGAATCAATCTCCCTCTTATATATATATATATAATTATATACATATAAAATTATATATAATATGTATTTTATATAATTATGCATACTATATATATAATTCTGCTTGAATTTTCATTGTAATAGGGATAATTAACATCCTCATTATGCAGAGTCTTCCAATTCATGAGCACAGTATGTCTGTCTATTTATTCAGGTCTTCTTGTTTTACTTTCTCAGCATTTTGTAGTTTTCAGTATATATATCCTGTACATGTTTTGTTAGAATTATACCTAAATATTTTATTTTTTGCAACTGTTGTAGATTTGTTTAAATTTCAGTTTTGAATTGTACATTGCTAGCTTAGAAAATGCCATTGATTTTCATAGGTTGACATTATATTCTATTAACTTGCTAAACTCGCCTGATCTACAAAAATTTTGATGAGTTCCTTAGGATTTTATACAGAGACAATCATGCTATCTGCAAATAGAACAATTTTGTTTCTTCTTGTCCAATATGTATGCCTTTTACTTCTTTTCTTTGTTTTATGGCAGTAACTAGGACTTTCATTCAGTACAGCATTGTATAGAAGTTTTAAGAGTATCATACTTGCCTTGTCCTCTATCTTAAGGGAAGGAAACATTCAGTCTTTCACCATTAAACCTAATGTTAACTGTGGGGTTTTGTGCAGGTGCCTTTTACAAGGTTGAAGAAGTTCCCTTCTATTTCTAGTTTGCTTAACTTTTTTACTATGCGTTGATGTGAATTTTGTCAAATGCTTTTTCTGCATCAGTTGGTATGATGTGATTTTCCTTTGTTAGACTGTCAATACGATGGATTACATTGATTGGTTTTCAAATATTGAAGCAGCCTTACATTCCCAGAATAAGCCTTACTTGGTTATGGTGTATTATCCTTTATATTTCTTCATTCAGTTTGCTAATACTTTCTTAAGGAGTTTTGCATCTGTATTCATGAGTGAAATTAGTCTATAGTTTGGTTTTTTTTTTTTTGTACTGACTTTTTCTTGTTTTGTTATCAGAGTAATTTTGGCCTCATAAATGATTTGGGGAGTGTGCCCTTCTCTTCTATTTTCTGGGAGAGGTTGTTTGGAATTGAAGTTAATTTTTTCTTTAAATGTTTAAATTTACCAGTGAAACTATTTGATCCTGAAGATTTCTTTTTCAGAAAACAAATTTAAGTAGGAATTCAATTTCTTTTATAATTTTAGGACAATTCAGGTCAGGTATTTCATCTTGGGTGAGTTTCTTTAGTTTGTGGGTTTTGAGGAATTGGTCATTTCATCTAAATTGTTGAATGTATATGCAAAGGATTGTACATAGTATTCTCCTATTACCCTTTTCATGTCTACTGGGTATGTAGTGATTTTCTTTCATCTGATTTTGGTAATTTGTGTCTTCTGTATTTCTTTGTCAATCTTGCTAGAGTTTTATCAATTTATTGATGTTTTTCAAAGAATCAGCTTTTGTCTCATTGATTTTTCTCTATTGTTTTCCTATTTTCAATGTAATTATTTCTGCTTTTAACTTTTTAATTTCTTTCCTCTGTATACTTTACATTTATTTTGCTCTTTTTTCCCCTCATTTCTTAAAGTGGAAGCTTAGATTCTAATATAAGCATTTATGCTATAAATTTTCCTCTAAGCACTGCTTCAACTGCATCCCACAAATTATGGTGTTGTATTTATTTTCTCCTGGAGATGTCTTTGTCTGCACTTTGGTGTCCACTATGGGTTGGCTAGAGGATACTGGGGGCAGGGGGAGATGGTAAACTTACTGATGATGTTGTGGAATTTTGAATTCTGTTCTTCATCCCCAATCCCTCTGCTACTGTTTCTTTCCAGAGTTCTCAAATAGCTGTTTTTATGCATTTTGTTCAGGTTTTATAGCTCTGTTTAATGTAAGTGACAAGGCGGAGTGTGTTTGCTCCATCTTACCCAGACTCAGAATCTTTCATACCCTTTTAAACCCTTTAAAATTATTTTACTTTTGTTCAAGGACTCAACAGGGAGGGTGCTTTGCTTTGTGCTTCTAGAATGCTGTCCCCAAACCTTTTCCATGTTGAATCTGGTCCTCTGAATATCCAGGCTCAGCTGTCCACTGATGAATTTTAAAGCAGTAAATCCTATGTAAGTGTTCAGGGTTGTCTTGTTTGAAGTCTCAGACTGTCAGTGACACTGGACACTGACAATCACAGATCCTTGGTATACTCTTCCCATGGCTTCCATACTTCCACAATCTCTAATTTTTCTTCATCCTCCAGCTGCTCCTTAAACGTGGTCTCCTCTGGGTCTTTGCTGCAGACTCATAATTCTTCTCATTCCACAAGGCAGTCTCATCACTCAAGCACTCAGTTTTCCATTACTATGGTTATGGTTTTTAAGTATTTATCTCTAGTCCAGAACTTTCTTCTGAGTTCCACATAAACATAATTGCTTTCTAGATGTTTCTGCTTCTTTATATTGTAGGCACCACAGAATCACATTTCTCTGTCTCAGTAAAGGGCACCTCCATACATTGGGTTGCTGACTAGAAATAGAATTATCCTTAAATATCTACTGTTGGTTCCTTCCTACAACATTAACTCAATAACTGAATTTATTCCCCCTTTTTTTTTTGGTCAATTCCTATGTCTTAACACTTCTGGAATTTGTCTCTGCTTTGTCCCTCTACTGCCACCTTGTTTGGGCTATTCTCCTGTCATCTAAAATATTTTACCTGGTACCTTTGCACTTAGTCTTGCTTACTCCCAATCCATTTTCTTGTATAGCCAGAGTAGTTTTTGAGAAATATAAATTTTATAATATCACTTCCCTCCTTAAATCTTGTAAAATGTTCAATTTTTCTAATGCTTCATGTCTTCAATGCTATTAAAGGTATTTTACAACCTATCATGTTATCCTCAGTATCACTCAGTCTTTCTGCATTAGTGTCCTGTTGCTGCATGACAAATTGCCCTAAAATTTATCAGATTAAAACAATATATATTTATTATTTCTCAGCTTCTGTGAGTCAGAAATCTGGCCATGACTTAACTGAGACTTCTGCTTCAAGGTGTCTCGTAAGACTTCAGTTAAAGTGTTGGCCTGCACTAGGCTCCTAGGAGAAGACTCAACTGAGGAAAGACTTGCTTCCAAGCTCATTTACATAATAGCTGGCAGGATTCAGTTCCTCAGTCGTTGTTGCAACTGAGAGCCTCAGTTCTTCCCTGGATTTTGGCTAGAAGCCTCCTTCTTCACATGGACCACTCCAACATGGCAACTTGCTTCATCAAAGTCAGCTGGCATTTCCCAGCAACACAGAAGTCACATCTTTTTTAGCAGGAATGCTAAATGACATCCCATCACCTGTTGGTTAGAAGTAAGTCAAGAGCAAGACCTTGCTCACTCTCAATGGGCATGAATGCCAGTAGGTATGGGTCTTAGAGTCCCATCCGAAGAGTCCACTACAATCTCTTACCTTCTTTTTCTTATCTCCTCTCTTAATTTCTCTGTGCTGCTTTCTGAATTATTACAGAAACTTTTCCAACTTACCAATTCTCTATTCAGTGGTGTCTAGTCTACTGTCTAACCCATATATTGCATTTCATCAATTGTGATATTTTTCATTTCTACAATTTCCACTTGGATTGAAACATGCCTGTTCTCTTTTCCTCAAATCCCTTATTCTTATTTTTCTCTTTATCTCTTTGGATGTTTTAATTAACTTATTTTGAAGGCCCCTTTATTTTTCTCTTTTATTTATTCTTTCTTAGATAAGAATCTTCCTACTTCTCCATCTTCTGACCATCTCTCATGGCAATAGTCACCATGTACCTTGTAATTTTTTAAGTCTATGAGTGTGTCTTCAGTGTGACTTAGCTTGCATGGAAACACGTGGAAATTCCATTTATGTTCTAGTTTCTAGAGACATCACTATAAGATTGATTTTTCAGTTGCTTCTGTCTAAGACCTTATAATGCATACAGGTTCTAAAACATTTTTTTTCTTAATCTTCTATGAACTACTATTTCTTGGTTTTCCTCCTACTTTACTACCATTCCTTCTCATTTATCTTTGCTGGCTCCATTTCACTCAGCTCCTTGACACTAAATATTGTAATTCTACCAGGTGTTCTGTCCTATATACTCTTCTCTTCTCAATCAATCTCCAGTCACTTGACTTTAAATTTTATCTGCATTGGATGACACAAATCTCTCTCTCTCTCCAACCATGAACTAAACATTTATTAAATTTCTAATTCAACATCTCCACTTTGATATTTAATAGACATCTCAATCTTAACATTTCCAAAATGTTTACTTGAGTATATTTATAATGTCAAAGTGAAGGAGGTGATGATAGAGGGGTAATGTTTGAAGACAGAAAAAATAAAACTTATTCCAGATACTAGCTTGGTGGTCCTCAACTTCAGGGTTGGAATGTGAGAAAATTTCAATTAGAAATCCAGATTTGTAGGCTACATATCCAGAGGTCTGCTATGGTAGTTCTAGGCTAAGATCTGTGAATCTGCATCTTAATATCCTAGATAATTCTGATGTAGGGATCTAAGCACAACACTTTGGAAAACTTTTTCTTACCTAATAGCTATGGTGGGGTTCCTAATATTGTGCTGCCATCTTGGTTCTCATTACTCAAGGACAAAGCAGGACTAAGTCCTTTCACGTATATGACTGGATAGGGCTGGGAAATTTTAGTTGTGTTTCAACTGCACTTAAAATTAGATTTTTTTACCTTTCCCTGTAGGCCAATTTTAGCACAAGAGACATTTGTTAGTTGGACTCACCTATTCTATTTACATAAGGTGGCTCTGAAAAGGTTTTCTGTGATTGACATCATATAAAAAGAAAGGTTGAAGATAACTGTAATTTTCTCAGTTCTCCATTCATTTTTCCCTTCCTCATAAATCTGCATTCTCTGACCTTCTGAGCTGCTTCTCTTTCCTAGTGAAATTCTTCGCCATCCCCCACTATGGGTTTTTTTGGTTTTCCGAATCTTGCAAGCATTTTTTGCATGTTAATTTTTATTAACATGACTATTTCGATAGCACTATCATGTTAGATACAGTTGCCATGCTACTGAATGTTATAGATTCCTCTTTTTGGTAGGAGAGCCATTCCCTCAGGTGAAACACCCAAATTCATTCAAGTATGCAGTATGCCTTTCCTGAAACAAGAGACCATCTTTAAATGAGGAGTATTTAAAAAGTCAACTAGGATAAAAATAATATGTGTGCTCTATTTCTTAACCCCAAGATGACCATTTCATTGTTACTCTTCACAATGTCAGACTCAGTCCTTTAATAGGGGAGAGAGGAAACTTCACCTGTAGTATAGAAATGCTGTAGGGCACTATAGTATCATTTAGTGAATTACTTTTAGTAAAATACTAAACAAACATTTGTGGTCAGAAAGTTAATATACATCTAAAATATTTTAGTACTATTCTCCATTAATAAAACTGAAAGAATATTAACAGTGAAGGACCATATTCATTTAAATATGTTCCTAATGACAATGTCATTACCAAATCTGAGGAATTCTTATTTCATTCAGAGAAACAAAGTTTACAGTCATTTCAAGGTCACACTGTCCAATCATCATCTTTGGCAAATTATGGTAGCTTGATTTTTTTTCTTTTTTAAGTTACAGTCAATTCAGCGTGCTCAGGATTGAAGACATGAGGACTAGTTTCTCTTGGGTTGGCCAAAATTTTCGTTCAGGTTTTCTGTAACACCTTAAGGAAAAACCCAAACGAACTCTTTGGCCAACCCAATATGACTATCTCAGAATTCACGTGAAATGTATTTGTGATTTGAATGCTGTAAAAGCCTAAAGTCCCTGGGACCCAATGATTTCCAAACTATTACATCATGGTGAAAGCACTTGAGCTGACTGAAAAAATAACCTGTCTTCCTATCTCTAAGTGAAATTTGACAGCATACTGGTAAGACAGGATTGCTGAAGGTGCTAGAAATATATACTGGTCACAGAGGCTCGATGGATGGAAAAAGCTGTAAAAACTAGCAATTCCTCTACTATAAATATTCAGTAAGAATTCTAGGCACCCCAGAATTCTTATAAAAGGAGGGAAGTAATCGTCTAAGGACAGCACTTGTACAACTATTGTTGCCATAGGCATACCCAGGGAAAATCTGTGGTGCCTAGGGTTGCTAGGACAGTGTGGGTGGCATTACTATGTTGTGATCTATTCAATCTGCTTATCATCTTATACAGAAGGTCTTAAATTTACTTTTCTAATTGGTGTTTGACCTAGTGATATACTTTTGACTCACATGTGTATGTTATATGTTTCCTCCTGTGGCCAATGACAAATAGGAAAAAGTTATTCAAGTTAGTGGATATTTACCTAACAGAAGAAATAAAGGAGCATGTACTACTTTATCTAGATGACCATATTACTAAGTAAGAAGGAGAGAATGGATATCATTACACAACTGGAAGTTGCTACCACAATGCGTATACTCAGATTCCTGCCCTTAGTCAGCTTAAAATAGTCTATAAGTATCTTAAAAATTGCACATTGATTATAAGTAGGATAAAAGAAGTATAAAATAAGAATTGTGTGAAATGCTATTGATTAAAGGGAAGAAAGCTTGAATATGATATAAATGCTTGTCATTTGAGGAACAGTTAGGGCATCCAAGAAGAGATGCTCAACGGGGTATTACGACCATGAGCTTAGATAAAGGAGGAAATTCCTAACTAAAAGAGGCATTAGAATATCTTTTAAATAGAACTTTTTCAACTATACCCACTTCTGTCCACCCAAAGTCTCTGAGATGCCTCCATACCACCAAGTGTGTTCTCTTTGTCGGGGATAATGGAGCAGGGACAAAAATGGAGATGAACTGATCTAAATCCTTCACAAGCCTTAAAGCTTCCTAAGAACCAGTAATTCTCTTTATCAGATATTCTATTCAACTTACTGAATAAGGTCTTTGATTTTCATTTCTGTTTCTTCCCCCTTTCAGGGTGCCTTTCAAGAAATAATGATCACTTTTTGGCAATTCATCAGAAGAAGAGTGGGAAGCCAGCTTTTATTTATCACCATTCACAAGACATTGAGAAGAGCCTGGATATAGCTCCACAAAAGATACAGAAACATAGCTACCATTCCTCTTCTAAAGCTCAAATAAGCAAACGCCACCAAATTGTTAATTCAGCATTTCCTAGACCTGCATATGACCCATCTCTCAATCTGCTGGCCATGGCTGGTCAAGACCTTGAAGTGGAAAACCTTCCAATCCCAGCAGCAAATGTGATTGTGGTGGTAAGTATTGCATTTAACTGATGCTCATCTGATGGTTTCCTGTGTGGTTGATACTTTAAAACAAACAAACAAAACCTAATGGTGAATAGTTATCATTGGATCTCAATGACTATTTACGATAGCACTTCTTATTCTCTGGTATTTCTTTTTTGTTACTTGATTATTATCTGTTGGCTTCCTCTTGAACGTAAGCCCATAAAATAAGAAACCTTGTCTGTATCTTCTCTACACAGCACAATGCAAGGTGCATAGTAGGTGTTTAATAATTTGAACAAAAAATTGCTTCAGGAAGTCCTTACAGTTATGTTGAATCATATCCTGTATGGAGCCTCCTGACTTCTATGATAATCTGTTTTAAGCAGATAGGCCTGAGTCTCAGTTTATGTAAATAAATAGTACTTATTAAAGATCTTCTGGTCACTTGACTCAAATTACAAGAAATGAAGAGACCCTGAAAGGGAGAGAGTGATGTACAGGGAGGAGAGTTTTCTATAACTGGAGTAGATAAGATGGTTTGGAAGTAATTGATGGATAATATTCCTAATATCACTGAACAAGCATCACCTTTTATTAATCAAGGTGATGTAATGGGTCCATTTTTTTATTCTTAGGGTATGTAACCAGGCCAGAGGTTCCCAATTTGTGGAAGTATCATAGTTTAAACACATGTTAAGGTTGACACACTGTTTGGACTATAGTCCCTCTCGAGTTTAAAATTACAATAGGAGGGCTTCCCTGGTGGCGCAGTGGTTGAGAGTCCGCCTGCCGATGCAGGGGACACGGGTTCGTGCCCCGGTCCGGGAAGATCCCACATGCCGCGGAGCGGCTGGGCCCGTGAGCCATGGCCGCTGAGCCTGCGCATACGGAGCCTGTGCTCTGCAACGGGAGGGGCCACAACAGTGAGAGGCCCGCGTATAGCAAAAAAAAAAAAAAAAAATTACAATAGGAGGATCCACATTAAAACTACAAGTCAGTAGCTAAATGGTTGTTAATTGCATTTCTGCCCCCAACCATAACCAAATGTGTTGACTTTTAAGGCAAGATGATTCAATGAAACCATGTTTGCATTTTGGCAACCTCTCTATAAACCTAATGTAATTAAAATTAATAAGCTTTTTCCCTTTTCTTTATTTTTTTTATCTACTACATATAGAACACTTAGTATTGAGAATCAAAGATCCATTCATTGATGTTTTCAACTAGCATCCATTCAATATTTATTATGATCTGGCCATCGTTCGGGGTATCTAGAAATACCCATCATTTGGGGCATCCACAAGTGAAATGGAGTCCCTAGTTTTGCTTGGGAAATGTCTGGGGAGAAATGTTGGTAAGCCAATAAAAATCATAAATAGAGAACATAAGATGAGCTCTTGTTATGAGAAAATATGTGGGTCATTTGGCCTCCTGAAATACTTGAACAAATTTTCTGCATTTACATGAGTAACAGATGTTCTGAAGGTGAAAGCCATGCACTCTGTCTATTGAGTGAAGACAAATGATGTTAATAATGTCGCTGTATATGGATATGCGTGTGCTAATGCTCAGGCTCAGGAGAGATATTTCCTCTAGTGACCATCATCCACCCATATCATCAACTCTTAGAGTCACTGTGAGTTATGGATCAAGAGGTTTGTTCTATCTTATAATGTCATGTACTGTATAGTTAATTTAATATTATGGAGAATAAAAGGCATCAGTGAGGAACTCTGGCAGGTCATTTCACTTTTAGCTCATTTGTGGTTTGGAGATTCATGAAGAAGCTGTGCTTTTTCTTTTGGGTGATGATGACATGAACGCAATGGGCGATTTTGCGGCATTAGCCTTCCCTAACCTCTCTTGATCTAGTCTCTAATGGTGCCATGGCACTGGTGGCTTGCAACAACCATTGCTAGTGCTAATGTTTCCTGTAATCCACTTACATTACTTATGCACATGGTGATTTAGTAGGAAAACCAGGGAAGTGGAGTTATTTTTAAATAAATCAATAATTTTCAGCTTACTCAAAAAGGCAGAGGGTCAACATTTAACCAAGTATCAGTGGGTTTGAATGTTCATGCTTTACAGAAAAGAGATTTAGGAATGGAACATACATGATGAAAGGGATATATTTCAGCTGCTAAATGATTTTGGTGGAGTAATTGATATGTGTTTGTTATGTGTGTGTGTGTAATATATGGTACCAAAAGAATTCTTGTGGTACCAAAGAATTATTTTGTGGCTTAATTTATACCAAAATGAGCAGTATTAATGAGTATTCATTTCCTGAATTGGGGAAATTATTGTGATTTTTTCTTTTAGCCAGAGTAAAAAGCCACTCCCAACTTCCAAAATATACAAGTACATAACTTTTAAATCTTCCTAGCTCAGAGGAGAGATCACTTGTTTCTCTCTCTCTCACTTGTTTCTGACATCATCAAAGCCATGAGTTTTAAAATTAAAAATTTAACAGGAACATGAAAGATGCATGTATCCCTCATCCTTTCCTGATTCCCAATTTCTGGCACAAAGCATTTCATGAGAACATTTGTCCACAGATGAATTTTTTCCTTTATCTTCTTTCTTTTAGAGTCAGGAAAATATGCAGTTTATTTATTCCAAGGAGAGGACAGCACAATTAGAATGTTTATCCCAAAACATTCTAATTATGTTCCAGAGGTTCAATTAAGAAGCTGTTATTAAGATTTTTGTACAAATGCAATACACAGGGAATATGAAATGTCCTCAAGGTCAAGGCTGTGGTAGGAGAAAAAAAAATGGCTTTAACCAAATGTGTGCTGAGAATTCCATCAATATACATCAGGCCACAAGTCTACCACTTTAGGAAGGAGGGAACCCTGGGGTGTGAGGGAAAATGGTAGAGTGGAAGCAGATGCAGGCTTTTCCAGTTCAGCAAGTTCAGCATAGGTTGCTGGGTGAAGAACATTTTAGCTTGGGCAAAGTATGAGAGAACTGGGGAATAAGTAGGCTTTGGAATATAAAGGATGGGGAGATTATGGATTACTCCTTTCCTTGAAGGAAGGAAAATAAAGGGAAGGAATAGGAGGAAAGGTGGAAGAAGAGGAGGAGGATGAGGAAGGAAAGGGGAGGAGAAGGATGGGAGGGGAGGGAAGGGAAGGGGAAAGGGAAGGGGACAGGAGAGGAAGGAAGGGAGGGATGGAGGGAGGGAAGGAGGGAAGAGAGGGAGAAGGAGAAAGGAGGAGAAAAGAGAAGATATAGTGGCAGTTTTGGGGGCAGTGGGAAGACTTCTGTGAGCACATGAGAAGATGATGGGGAGTCTCCAAGAGCCTGAAATGGTGGCTGTGAGATTCCTAGAATCCTGAAGCTTCTTGTCTTGCTCACCCAGACCATCACCCAGACAGACATTCTCTTGTTTTTTGACACGAAACATTCTTTGTAAAGATTTTTATCAAGTGGTTGATTTCAAAGACCATTAAAGCCAAAAGCTCTGGATAACTCTGTGTTTCAGTTACATCCTGAGCTCTGGTTTATGCCTCTCCTCAACTTGGTTCTGCTGTTGACCAGGTTTTTGAGTTTCATCTTGCAGGTAAACAGGTAATTCCTAGATGTGATCTGAAGGGCTTTGAAAGTCTTGCCTTCTTATTTCTTTGCTACAGTAAATAAATTTTGTAGCATTTAGTGTGTTATGTGATGTGGATAAATAATTGTTTTTTAATAGACAAATTAGTTTAATCATAATTTTGTATTAGTATAGTGAATGTCCCAAAAGGTGAGTTTAAGCTGTATAACTACCCCTGGAATTCTTCCATGTCAGGGAAGGCTTAATGGTTAAGAATATTTTGTAGCAAGTGACAAGAACCCAATCAGAACTAAAGAACATTTCATGGTTCAAATAACAACACTTCTGTAGTATATCTAGCTTTAGGTATAGTTTGATCGAGGGCTCAAATAATTGGCCAGGATCAATCTCCCATCTCTGCTTTCCATGGAGTGACTTTATTCTCAGACTGATTCTGTCTCTTTTCATCTTATCATGGTTTCCTGAAACTCCTGGAGTTTTATCCTTGGAGGTTCATATTCAGTGGGAAAGAATGAGTCTTTCACAACTGTCAGTAATATCCTGAGCATCCCTATAGACCAATTTAAGTTAATTACTTACTTCATCCCTGAACAGTTTGTGGCCAGGTGATAAAATAAGGCAAATTATTTCAAACCTAAACCATATGCCTCACCCCGAGAGCATCCCTAAAAACCCATAATCTGTTTATGAGAGGGGAGGTTACCTGAATAAAAACTGGGACACTATTAACAACCAAAGGCAGAATAGACCCCAGATAGCAGCTAAATGTATACTAAAGCAGAGATCTAGACTGCAGTTTTTACTAAGACATGATAACCCCTTCAAGAAATAATGAGGATATGACAGCTTACAACTTGGCCTCAAGAATATGATTCTTATACAAAAACATGGGTGACTAAAGTCATACTCTAAACTCTGACAGTGGCCCCAAAAGGCAGCAGATTCACTCTGACACAGGAGAAAATTAAGGTACCTGGGCTGTGTCCTAACACCCAGACTATTTGCCTATGAGGACTGTGATTTAGGGCAATCTGTTGGACCCAGGATATTTTATCCCAAGAATGTTTCAAATTTGTGAAAACCACTGTAACCTGTATACTTCTTGATAGTGACTTCTTATGTGGTGGGGACCAGAAAAGCTACATTAGTACATAGGCTAAGTGAGTTGCTTGTGGTGGGCAAACTCACAGAACTTGGGAAGCAAATGCAGGCTTTGGGAAAATTATGAATTATTATGTGTCAAGGGTATTCGGGGCCATATAGTAAATACCAAGTCCAAAATACTACATGGATATCAGACACAAGTCTACTGCAATGTAGGATGTGACTCTGATGTGTTTCAATGCAGTCCTGGGACACTAGACCCAAGTTCCTGGAAGGAATGAATATAAAAGCCTGAGAGAAAAATCTCTGCCATGTTTTAATATGGTAGTACTTTTATTAAAACAATCAAATGTGTAGTTCTTTTCCTTGATTTTCAAACTACATTTTCAAATAAATGTAGTTATATTTTAGAAACTTCTTTCCTGTCTTCCTTGAAAATGGCATTTTTTTCTGTAGACCCTGCCACCTTTATCATTTTGGATTTGGTCTGTGTATTTCTTGTCTATTGTTGCATAACATATTACCTCAACATCTAGCAGGACTATTTCTTATTTCACATAGTTTCTGAAGGTCAGGAATCTGGGAGCAGATTAGTTGTGTAGTTCTGCCTCAGGGCTTACTGCAGTCAAGCTGTCAGGCAGGGCTAAGTCTTTGAAGACTTGACTAAGCTGAAGGATTCACTTCCAAGCTCGCTCACATGGCTATTGGCAGGAGGCTTCAGTTCTTCAACACGTGGACCTCTCCACAGGACTGCTCAGACATGGCTTCCCCCAGAATATGTGAGGAGAGAGAGACACCACAGTGCCATGTATGACCTCATCTTCAAGTCACACACCATCATTTTCACTGTATTCTATTCATTAGAAATGAGTTGCTAGGTCTCGCCCACACTCATGGGGAGGGGACTGCAGAGGGTATGAATACCAGGAGGCAGGGATCATTGGGGACTATCTTGGAGTTTAGGTGTCACAGTCTTCAAAGCAAAACTGGAGAATCTTTGTATTATGCCATTGCTTGTTATGCACTTCTACCTATAATGTTCAGGGAACATGAGGATTTAAGGACCTCTTATAAACTTCAGGAGAGGTAGCTGTGTGCTGAAACCATATGGCTACTGAAATTGTGTCATATATTGTAAAGGTGGAAGAAATTGTGTCAACAAAGAACATTTGAGCATTAAAAAAAAACCCTCATGATTAGATGACAATTTACAGACAAAATAAATCAAGGCCCCAAATCAATAACTTTCTCCAGGTTAATCGCTTAATAAAAAGTGCTAGAGGCAGATCAGCTCTGTGCTTTGCAATGACCTAGAGGGGTGGGATAGTGAGGGTGGGAGGGAGATGCAAGAGGGAGGGTATATGGGGATATATGTCTACGTATAGGTGATTCACTTTGTTATACAGCAGCAACTAACACACCATTGTACAGCAATTATACTCCAATAAAGATGTTTAAAAAAAAAATTAGTAGAGTCGGGGATCCAAAAAAAAAAGTGCTAGAGACAGAATTCAAATTCAGATTTGTGTGACTTCAAAACTCAAACATAGGGCTTCCCTGGTGGCGCAGTGGTTGAGAGTCCGCCTGCCGATGCAGGGGACACGGGTTCGTGCCCCGGTCTGGGAAGATCCCACGTGCCGCAGAGCGGCTGGGCCCGTGAGCCATGGCTGCTGAGCCTGCGCGTCCGGAGCCTGTGCTCTGCAACGGGAGAGGCCACAACAGTGAGAGGCCCGCCTACCGCAAAAAAAAAAAAAAAAAAAAAAAAAAAAAAAAAAAACTCAAACATATTAATTTTTAATGTAATTTTTAATGTAAGTTAATTTTTTGGTTTGCTTTGGGAAAGTATTGTAAATTTTCCCAACAGAAAATTTAACTTTATGAATTATATTCTATGTAAGCTAATGATAATGTAGATTCTCATGCTCTGAAAATACAGTCATCGATAGCTAGGTGTTCATGTTGGAGTCGGAGGTTAAAAGGTGAAAGACCTATAATGACCATCTTATAGATCATCATAAAAAATGAATTATGATGTCAAATTAGATTTCACTTTAAGAAAGTCTAGAAGAAGAAATTCTGTAATCTACTTCAGGTATCTGGTTAACTTTCTACTCTTTTCTTAACCTAAAGGCTTAATGTTAAACTATAAGAGCTTCTTACATAATCACCTTTCTTTTTAAATCCCAAACGTTTGCATTTTGGAAAGCTTTGTGTTTAGATTCTCCAGATATTATTGTACCCCTGCAAAATCATCTTGAAGTAGAAATTCCATTCTTGAGCTTGGCATCCTGACAGTCACAACTGTCACCATCTGTTGCTTTTCTACATTTCTAGCTACTAAAGCAGCAAGGAGGATGCTGGAACACATTCTGGAAATGCTAGAGGTCAAGCTTAGACAATGTCTATGTGAAGTTTCAACACTGGACCACGCAGTACATCTGTTTGTTTTGCATAATTAGACCCAACATTAGGATGACTGATGTCTTAAGAGAACTGGTTTAATGATCATACTAATTGGACATTGGATATTTAGTAATGTTTTTATTTTAACTCCAAAAGGAATATATTTTCATAGAGTTTCAGAATATTTAGAAATATAGCAAAGGAAAAGGAGGAAGTAAAAATAATCCTTAACTGTTAGATAACAATGTCATCTTGATATATGTATCTTTGTGGTCTTTTATATATATATGTTGATGTAGACTATTTTTTATAAAAATATGCAATCTGCATGCATAAGGTTTTATAGTTTTTTTTACTTAGTTTATATTATGGACACTTCTCCATGTCATTAACTATCTTTATATAGCATCACTTTTATGAGCTGCTAAAAATTCCATTGTGTAATAGATTTTACAGTTTTATGTATTGACATATTCCCAACACATTCAGTAAGTTAAGGCAACTAATTCTGAGAAGGAGAAATAAATGTTGAATATATCAAATAGAGTATTTTTTTTCATTGCAACTACCTACTTAATAATATTGAGAGAATTTAGAGAGCTTATCTTAAGGGAAGCTACTTTCTTTATGAACTCTCTATATAATTATAATATGGGATCTATTTTTTGCACTTGGCCAAATTATGCATGTTCCATAGACCTTAAATCTCAAGCAAGGGAAATATTTAAAGCAGCCAAAGAAGTTAGCAGGACAAAAAAAAGGATGTTCTGTTAAGAGCATATTCTATTTCAGGACTTTTCATTGAAGAAGATGGAAAGTACTGTGTGTCATTATGTTAGAGCTTAAAAACTCTTCTTTTAGTCCAAACTTTTCACAATAATGTATAAAGAAATGGAGTCTGCAGATGAACAAAGAGGATATCTTTTCTTTGGAGCGAATATTTACTTGTCTAAAAAATACCTTTGGTTTTCTAGTTGTTAAGAACTGTTCTCTTGCACCCTCTGTGAATGACTTTGTACCTCTTTCTTTCTTTCCTTCCTTCTTTCTCTGTTCCTCTCTAATCATAAATATAAATCATTCTTAGTTTTTTGGGGGGTTTTTTACTGTACAATGCTATATTTAAAATCTAACTACCAATGGATAATTAAACTGGGCTTTCTGGGCATCTGGCCTTGCCAGTGCATGATGGGATTGGCGCCATTCAGCAAATGACTTAGTTTTCTCAAGATGATCCCTGTAACTCAGATGGTAGAAACAATTTGTTCCTTTCTCTTGTTTTAAGAAAACATAGGAGCTAAAAGTTTCTGGAAGGTTGTCTCCTTAAGCAAAGTTATGAAGCTTACTCATTGGTAACTTTTATCTTTAGTAACTGAGCACAGCACAGTTGAGTGTTTCATACCATGGCTGACCACGTGGCCACCCAGGAATCAAAGGTTCTTATCCCCTGCCCTTTCATCCTTTTTCTTCCCAAACCACATGTTTTCGTGAACCAGAACTGTTATAGCAAATTCCACTTCTAACACCAAAAAGCAAAGGAAGAATTCCTCCTGTGTTTCTCCTCTACTCTCTACATTACTCTCAATACTTCACTCATGACATTTCTGGCCACCAAATGTGAAGAGGGGGTGAATTGCCATATCAAGCAATTCTGCGACACCAGCTGGGTATCCCACAATTTAATTCAGTTCTGACACTATCTACTTGGAGAGAGCATCAAATCCACAGGTTAAGGGCTCAGTCCTATAAGACTGCCCCCCCACCGCTTCCATTCAGGTGCTAATCACAAATCCAGGTTGTTACCTGTGTTTCTGATCAACTGGCTATAAACTGGAGTTCCCACGACCCCTTTATTGTGTTTAATTAATTTGCTGGAGTGGCTCGCAGAACTCAGGATAACATTTTACTCACTAGATGACCAGTTTATTATAAAAAATATAACTTGGGAAAAGGCAAATGGAAAGATGCAAAGGGCAAGTTATGTGAGACGGGGCACAGTGCTCCCCTGCCCTTTCTGGGTGAGCCATTCTCCAAGCACCTCCACCAACCTGGAATCTCTCCAAACCCTGTTCTTTTGGGTTTTTATAGAGGCTTCATTACATAGGCACGATTGATTAAGTCATTGGTCATTGGTAATTGATTCAACCTCCAACCCTTCTCCCTTCCCTAGAGGCTGGGGGATTGGACTGAAAATTCTGTCCCTCTCATCATTAGGTTATTTCTCCTGGCAACGTGCCCTCATCTTTAGGGGGATGGGTGGTCCAAAAGTCACCTCATTAACATAAAGTCAGGTGTGGGTGAAAGGGCTTGTTATAAATAACAAAATATACCCCTTTCACCTTCATGACTTGAGTTAGTTCAGGAACTGGGAACAAAACTAAATTAGGAAAGATGTTTCCATTGCTCTTATGTAGGAAACTATAAGGGTGCCAGGAACTGTGGATGAAGACCAGAATATTTTTTCTTATTATAAATCACAATATCACAGCAAGCACCTTAGCCATTTATCATTGTGTTTTTTTAGAGGAGATGGGTCATTATCTTGTACTTTATACATTTTCCAAATTTTCTTTTTGAAGTATGAAAGTATAATCCAGCCATTATTCATAGCCCAAGTTGCTTCTTTCCTTACCTGTCTGCTACATTTGGACCACC
Source organism: Mesoplodon bidens (assembly GCF_964165515.1). Classification (NCBI taxonomy): domain Eukaryota; kingdom Metazoa; phylum Chordata; class Mammalia; order Artiodactyla; family Ziphiidae; genus Mesoplodon; species Mesoplodon bidens. Next base: position 29,713,661 of record NC_138167.1, read on the forward strand.
TGAATCCAGAAAAATAAATCAAGAGGACATCATCAACTTTACATATCTTTCAATTTAGCCTACATTTTCATATGATTTAGCCATTTAACTGAAACAGTAAGTTAGCAACAGAAAACTTCAAAGAAACAAGAAGAAAAAAGACCTACTTTTGAGGGATAGGCCAAATGTTCACAGACAGTTCCTAAGATTGCAGGGAGCGATGTTTGTGAGATTAGTTTGCCCTCCTTTCTGGAAATGACAGCCATGTGATACAAATTCCAAGAGAGCCGGAAAGACTTAGAGAATACTGAGAATATGAATGAGGACAATCAGGGCTAACAGTCTTAATCCCAGATTTCCTGGATTGCACTTATGAATGTCGTTCATTTATTCTGAATATCTTGGGGCTCTATATGTGTTCGTTTGTCTATAGTTCAAAAGCCTCTTAATTTTCTAATAATGGGAGCATTATTGACCTAGTGAAGCTGCACTGTTTAAGAATTTGACTACTTTTCCTGCCTGAAAACATGGCAAGTAGAATTAGGTATTCAACCAGAACAAGTTAACATGTGGTTCATTGTGCTTTAAGCCATTAAGTTGCTTAGAACTGGTCTGTTTTTTAAATAAGAATTATTGGGCAGCAAATAGCAAAATCTGTATGGAATAGGCCTCTATGCAAATTCTTTGAAAGTAGACTTTTAGAAATCAGCAATCATTTTTTTATGGGCAAATGAATGTCTTAAAATTTCTTCATGTATGACAAGTGATGGTATCATCTTTATTCTTAAAACATAATTTTTAAAATTATAAGATCAACTGAATAAAATCAAATCTATGCCAAGCTGGATTATGAAAAGTAGCCAAGTTATAGAAAACAATATATTTCTGGTGAGTAACTAGTATAGATAAATCATGGAGACTGGAGAAGGAACTGAGAATCAGTAGGGGCAACTGGATCCTCAGACATGCAAAAGGTTTGATGAACACCTAATACTTGCTCTTTGAAATATTCATTCATTCAGAAATATCATTGAGTACCTCCTATGTCTTAGGCAGTAAAGTAGGCTCTGGTGATACAAGAGAAGATAAACAAGATCATTGCAGCTGTGTAGTTCACATTCTGATAGGAGAAAGACAGTAAAATAAGTTGAGCAACTGAAGATATTTCAGATGGTGGTAAGTGCAATGAAGAAAACAAAATGAAATTACGTGGCAGAGAGGAAGTGGTGGGGACTATATTAGGTTGGTTAATGAGGGGTTCTATTGTCTATTCAGGGGTACTTAGGGATTGGATCAAGGTATAGCTCCCAAATGGAAGCCGTGTGGTAGAAGCATAACTTTGGAGTCAGCAGAACAGTGTTGGAATCCCAAATCAGGTACTTATTAATTGTGTTTCCTTCAGGGACTTACTTAACATCTCTGTATTTCATTTTCCTCATTTGTAAAAAAAGTGATACTAGGACTTCCCTGGTGGCTCAGTGGTTGAGAGTCCACCTGCCGATGCAGGGCACACGGGTTTGTGCCCCAGTCCGGGAGGATCCCACATGCCGCAGAGCAGCTGGGCCCGTGAGCCATGGCTGCTGAGCCTGCGCGTCCAGAGCCTGTGCTCCGCAACGGGAGAGGCCACAGCAGTGAGAGGCCCGCGTACTGCAAAAAAAAAAAAAAAAAGTGATACTAATAATCCACATTCTATGATTTTCATGTGGGAATTGAATGAGATAAAGCATTCAAAGCACTTAGCATCATGCCTGACACATAGTAAGATCCTTATAAAAACTGACTGCTATTATTAGCATTATATGAAACAATGGAAAATATAGCTTTCTAGTCTTAGTACCAAGAACACTTGTATTTCTCCTGAGCCACTGGCTTATAATTGTATCTTTTAAATGCTGTAAATCATGTTTCCCCCTTTCTCTTGACTGCTGAAAAGCTGAGAGCCAAATTTGTGGTCTCCCTCTAGCAAATAGAGAGAACTTTATTGAGGGCTTTATTTATTTTGTGAACTAACCTCATTCTTGGCTGGTTGTTTTCTTTTCTTCACTCATGTTCCTTCTAATTCAATTTCCTCATTTCCTTACATTTTATTCAATTTTATTTTGTATTATATGTGTTTTTGTAAGCTGCCATAAATCCTTTGTGTAATATGTTCTGTCTAAACAAATAGTCACTACAACAAAATAGAAATCAGTATGGACAAGTTGAGTCTGAATGCTACACAGCAGGAAATCCCCTTCCAAGGAGAATTTGTTTACCCCTTGGGTCTGAAAAAATAAGAAAATATAATTCATATTTTAAAATTACGATGTGTATGATGATCTGTTTGGCTCACTGCTCAGCAGGCCCCAACCTCAACCCAATCCCAATGTCATGGACCAACCTTCATTCCCATCGTGAGCAGTTTAAGACAGTGGGAACAGAATGGTTTTAGAAGGAGATGTCTGGAGTTCACATGCCTGTTCTGCCACTGACTACCTTTGAGATCCTGGGCAAGTCAGTGAACATTTCTGAGTCTTTGTTCTTCCATTTTAATGACAATTGTAATATCTGACCTGGCTACCTTCTTTGGCTCTTTCTAGGACCAGTGAATGTGTTCTGTAAAGCATAATACATTGTCATAATGTCAGCTGGCACGGTCATGTTGGTTGTGGTGGTGGTGATGATGGTGATGGTGGTAATCAGCAGGTTGTCAGTTTTGTTGCTGATCTACTCTGATCTTGGGGTAAAATCCCAGTACTCTAATGGGCTTCTTGCCTTGCTCTACATACCTAGGAAGTACCCCTCACACTGTAGCTTAAGCCAACAGCATTCCCTGAAGCTGTGCATCACACAGCCCACGCAACCACACGTGGTGGCCCTAAAACCCTCCTTAAGTTCCATTGCTAATTACCTGGGTTCTTGACATCACCTTCCTTTCTTGAGTGTCTGCTTTGTTCAGCCAACCGGCACTTCAGTTTCTCTGAGCCTGGAAACCTGCCTTATTACTAGTTCTGTCTTTCAACTCGGATGTCACAGCCAGCCCACACCTCTACCCCCTGGTAGCTTTTCATGTTGTCATTGGCCATGTCTTGTGAAACTCCCACCTGCTATTCTTATCTGCTGAAAGCCTAACCATCTCTTCTGTCAGCCAGAATGTCCTAACACCTACTCCGCATTCACCTCTTGTCACGCTCCCAGATGCAATGCCTTCTTTTTGCCTAGAATTTTCTGAAGTAAAATAACGTATTAATTGCTGTCAGGATCTTAACATTTGCTGTATTGTCAGTAGTTTCTGTTACAAAAAAAGACTTATTTTTTAAAGGTGTTATTAATCCAAATGCAGACTAACTTATTGATAACCTAATAATTAATTAATAACCTCATCATTTATTCCCAGTTTATTAGGGAAGATCGGGTAATAAGGGTTCCACACATATAAACACATACTCTAGGTAATTGAAGCTTACCTTTATAATTATGTAGGGATGTGGATCTTTTAAATTTATATTACACATTTCTTTATTTTAAATGCATATATAGTGTTTTTAATTGTTTTTTTAAAAATTGGGTCAGACTCTACAGCTTGCTTTGCTTAATAATAACAGGTCATAGATATACCTTGAAGTCTTTAGATATAAATTTGACTTATTTCTTCTAAACAGAAGACTAATTCTAAATAATTTAAAATTTTGAAGTTTGTATATACCACATTTTCTTAAACTATTCCTCAGATTCAGTGTACATTTGGTTGTTCTTTATGTGTTTTGTAATTGCCACGACAAAATTGCTGCAATAAATGTCTTTAATATACAACCTTGGAGAAAAAAGAACATATATATGTATGTGTGTATATATATTTACACACATATGTGCTTATACATATAGCATGTACATAAGTATATATTGTTCATTTATGTTTTATTTTTTTATTTATTTTTTTTTTTTTTGAGGTACGCGGGCCTCTCACTGTCGTGGCCTCTCCCGTTGTGGAGCACAGGCTCCGGACGCGCAGGCTCAGCGGCCATGGCTCACGGGCCTAGCCACTCCGTGGCATGTGGGATCTTCCCGGGCCGGGGCACGAACCCGTGTCCCCTGCATCGGCAGGCGGACTCTCAACCACTGCGCCACCAGGGAAGCCCATGTATTTTTTATATATGAATAAGAGATTTTCAAAAGAGAGACTATTTATCCCAAGAGTATTTAATATATTACCAAATTATTATTTTCTGGACAGTTGTAGCAATTTACCCTCTGACCAGTAATGTATAAAGACACCTGACTGATTCAAAATCTCTCCAGCAGCAGCTGATTGTTGATTCTTTTTCATTTTTGCTGATCTGGGGAGGGGGGAAGAACTGCACCTCGTTATTGCTTACATTTGCATTTCCGTGACCATGTAAAAGACTGAGCATCTCTCATGTGTGTTGAATATTTGGATTTCTTCTCATGCAATTGCTTATTTGTAACTTGTGTATCAGGTTAATTAACTTTTTCTTAACAACTTGTAGAATCTCTGTTTATTGAGATATAATCCCTTTGTCTGCCATAAGGGTTGCATAGATTTATTTCAAGATTTTCATTTCTCTTTTTTAATGGTGTATTTTGCTATACAAAATTTTAATTGTTTTGTGTTCAAACGTTTATATTTGCCTCCTTTTAAAAATAACTTTTTTGTGGCTATCTCTTTTTTTTCTACTTAACGATATATCATAGTCATTTTTACAAGGCACATTTAACTCTTTCATTTATCTTTCCCTAGTTTCTTTATAGGTGGATAAGCTTATGCATGCATAGTTCTACATAAGTGAGAAATCATTTTATTTTTATTGTAATCATTCTTGTTTAGTATGTTTTGTGTTTTCCTTCCCCTGTCCTCCTTCCCTTCATCCACTTTATCTTCTTCTGTTGAACGCCCATATTCTCCTGGTCATTCATACTAAGAACCTAATATGTATCCTTTTATTTATTTTCTTCATGCTCATATAATCCACACACACATACATATCCATATATATGCATGATCACAGACATATATGTACATGTATACATATACCTATATTGGAATTTTTGTCATTTTATGTTCCACAAAAATGGTATAATGTTATAAATACTTCTTTGCTCTTTTTTCCTTTCTGTCCCACTGATACTCATGGAAAACTTTTCTAGTCAATGGTCATACTACTTCATGATGTGGTTATACCATAATTTATTCAACCCTTTCTCTATTCATAGTAATTCACATTGTTTCCACCCTTATTTTTGGCCCTATGAATAATGTTATAAAAACATCTTTGGGGCTTCCCTGGTGGCGCAGTGGTTAAGAGTCCGCCTGCCGATGCAGGGGACATGGGTTCGTGCCCCGGTCCGGGAAGATCCCACATGCTGCGGAGCGGCTGGGCCCGTGAGCCATGGCTGCTGAGCCTGCGCGTCCGGAGCCTGTGCTCCACAACGGGAGAGGCCACAACAGTGAGAGGCCCGCATACCGCAAAAAAAAAGAAAAAAAAATCTTTGTACATACGCTGCTACATGCTAGTGCTTTTATTTCTACAGAATAGATTCCCAAAAGTGATATTGCCAGACTGAAGTAGTATATAGCTGGATTTGTTTCCCAAAGACAGTAGTAATTTGCATTTCTACCAATAAGTACTAAGTAGCCACGCTTCATCCCTATCAGCAGCGATGTTATCAGTATTTTTGTGACTGATAGGTATAAATTTATATCTCATTATTACTTCTAGTTTCTTAAAGAAGCTACCAAGAATAACTTGCCCTTTCTGGATGACAGCAGATCAGTTGATTTCCTTTATTACGTTGTGCAGTCTGTTAGTTTTGTGAGTTTCCTTACTCCTCTGAATGTCTCAGTGTCACAGGCTGTACCTGCCTCCACCCTACCTGCTTGATTGTCTCTGATATGTTTGAAAAGTTTGGACTTTAAAACCAAAGGACAGCATTTGCCCTAAACATTTAAACATCAGCCAATAAATTCTCAATGAAGACCCAAAGAGTACAGTTTATGAGTTTAGCTTGATACTTCAGTAATTATTCAGTTCTTAAGAAAAATTTGTTTTCCTAAACGTTAGCTAATGAGCAGCAGTTAAAATGCTGGGGTCTGTTATTTATGACCACTGGACACCATTTTCAGTGTGCTTGGGGTATTAATAGCCTCAGAACCCACTTATCACACAGCAAGGAAAATGTATAACCTCAAATCACCAGCTTAGAAAAGGGTGATCACCTCCATCATGACATACTGACAGATTCTTTAATGACAAACTCTGTTTGTCACTCACTCACCCTGCATCCTGCCACCACATCACTGAAATTTACAGACTCTGGTCTTTATACTGTCCCGAGTGTTGGTGTCTGGGAACATTTATTTTCTTTCTTACCTCCCCCGACCATGTCCCTGGTATAGTCTCAGGGTAAAGTTGTAGCCTAGACAAATGACCCCTGTAGAAGATAGCGAAGATGGCTCACAAAAGGAGAGAGAATACATGCTGAGTGTGGTCCTGTACACCCAGCACTCTCCCAGGGAATGGAGTCTTTGTCAAAGGATTCCATAGGTTCATGCATAGTCAGAGAATCCTTCGGCTATCTTAAAGACTTTTTTCATTGATCATTTAAATTCCTTTTACTTTGATTTTAGAATCAACAAAGGTGACTTCTGTTCAAGACTAGCCCTCCCATCCAGCTTAACTTCAGGATGAAAATACTCCTAAGAAAATAGGTTTTAAGAATTCTGGTTCCCAAGAAATTTAAAAAACAAAAACAAATAACAACAAAAAAAATAATTCTGGTTCCTGTGCAATCACTTCTCTTTGTAAATGAAATCACTAGACACCCAGCTCTCCCAGGCATCTTGATTGGCATGCGTTCTCTCAGGGTTCCATCACAATCTAGGCACTGGCAAGAGGAATAAAGTCTCAAAGCTCAGCTCCACAAGTTGGCAGCCTGATCAGTTTACCACACAGTTAAGTCTGGCCTGTTCCCACCACTTGATCTTTAAATTTGCACAAGTACTAGTAGAGGAAGTGGTCTTATTCACCACCTACCTGTCTAACTCACTTATTTTTCAGATAGGCCCAGAAATATGAGGTGGTTCACTTGAGACTGAAAGCTCATCAGGGACTGAAGAATCTTGAACCAGATCACCTGACTCTCAATTTTTCTCATGAAAAATTGGGATATTAATGTCTGTTCCATTGCCCTCACAAGGATTTTGGTGAGGAACAAATGAGTCAATGCATATGAAAACACTTTGAAATAATTGTTTTAGGCACCAATGTCAGGTATCATAAAATTGTTTTAAAGTTCAGTGTTGTATTTCTTGTAGTAGGAATCTCTGGATGGATTATAATTTATTATAACTTATTGAGATACTATCTACGAACAAGCCCTCTACCAAACTTATTACGTTTAGAGATGTTTATTGTCACACCTCTACCCTTGCCCAAAAAGAATGGAATAGTTGACTTGTTAGGCATCAGGGTGTTTCTGCCATCTTTTTTTCAAAAGACATTTAAGATGGAAAATATGTCATGGAGAAAAGATTTGAACTCAAGCAGACCCTTTCCAGCATCTGTGCACTGAACCCACCTGTCTTCGTGAAGCCTATTTTATGTGCCATTATATGACCTTCTATAGAAATAAGAGTAAATATTTTTACAAACATGAAATAAAAACTGCTTCTGAACATAAAGTTATATTTACAAGGCTTCTCTGGTGGTGCAGTGGTTAAGAATCCACCTGCCAATGCAGAGGGCATGGGTTCAAGCCCTGGTCTGTGAAGATCCCACATGCCACGGAGCAGCTAAGCCCGTGTGCCGCAACTACTGAAGCCCGTGCACCTAGAGCCCCGAGCTCCACAACAAGAGAAGCCACCGCAATGAGAAGCCTGCATGCCGCAACGAAGAGTAGCCCCTCTTGCCACAACCAGAGAAAGCCCGCGCGCAGCAACGAAGACCCAACGCAGACAAAAAAAAAAAAAAAAAAGTTCTATTTACATCCACATTTTAAATGACCTTTAAAAAATAGAGTGAACTTTAAAATAAATTGCATATCACTTCAATTCTGTCCATGGTCTTCATGAAAAATCTATATGAGTTCAAAGCTTAAAAGTCAAGTTATTCAATTTATTTCCATGGGCTTTTGTTCAGAAAGATTAAATCTATGTTTTCAAAAATAAGTTTAAAAGAGCCACTCTGAAAGCTTGTATTGTTACTTCTCTGAATTCTTTCAGGTTTCTCCACTGACCACTATTATTCTCTTTATGAAAATGAGGCCAAGGTGTGATATGAAGTGAAGAGAGATCCCTGCCCCCAAATATATACTCTGTCACAGTCTACATTTCCACCAGTAGAGGATAATTTAATAATGGCACTGAATTTCCAGGATATCTGGGGTGAATACATTCTTGATATCTAGCAATACTCAGGTACTGAGATATTCCCCATATAAATTTTCCAAATATTGCCACCAAATTGTTTACTTCTGTAGCATGCCTTATTGATCCTGGCATGATGGTGTATATTGCTGTACACGAGGGGCTGTAGATCCCTAGCCTTGTCCTAAAGGAATAAATGAGTCTTCAAATAACATAATCTTACCCACAAAGAGAGTGATCTAGGCCTGGAATATTCTTTAAGTTGGGCTAAATCAGGCCTGGGGTTAGTGGAGATCTGAAGAGTCAGAGTGGGAAGTATAGGGTGTGGACACCTAAGAGGTGGCAGTGAGGGTGATTTGATGTAGGGATGGCTCTGAAGACAAACAGCTCCTACATCCTTCTTTTTGCTCAGGCTGAGTTTGGCACTGCTGTCTTTTTTAGCAAAGTATCCATTAGTCAGAGGGGTCATATGCTCCAGGTCTGTGAACTGAAGTCAGCTCACAGAAGAGTCTGTTGGCTCGGGGATGTGATGGAAATCCCAGGGGAAGGCCTTCAAGCAGGGCCTACAACTCAGTCTGTACCAGCCCTACAGATGGTACATCCCTCTTCCTTTACTCCTTGGGTTTCCTGCCTGGCTCCTGAAATCTTTTGAGTTTGTGACATTGGTTTTGGATTTCAAAATCCACCTAACCTCTATATTCCAAGTGTTGGCTGTATTTTTAATCCATTCCAAAATTTGTTCACGTCCTTTGCCTGTTTTTTCAGGATCACATCTGTGAATTCACAGCACTTTACATATCCTCTGATCAGTTAATGCAATAAACCTTGAAAACCTTGGTGCAAATGTCACTGTGAATCTTTGCAAAGCCTGAAGGCTGCTGAATGCTATAAACACATAGTTGGAAGCTGCAATAATTAAGCCCTTCTTTAACAAGCTCTAGTAACACACTGTGTGTATTGTACATGATGGTTGTCAGGATGGCTTAAGCAAGGTGGACTTTTCTAGAAGCCTCTCATTCTTCTGACATTCTAGTGACAGAAGGTTGTATTGTAAATGTACCATTTTCACAGTGTCAGAAGCATCTGTTCTCCCTCTGTGTTTGAGGGAATAGAGTATGAAGATCAGAATGAAAGACTTTTGTTGTTGTTTCCATTGAGCTGCCCATTTACTAAGGATATGTAGAAAACTCAACCTTGTGATAATGTTGAATCTAGAGAATATAGGGTAACAATAAAGGAATTACCATGTATTGTGCTCCCACTATTCATAAGACACTATTGTAGAGGCTTTTCATCCCTCTAGTTCATAATTCTATGTCATATTATTATTCTCATTTTACAGATAATGACATCGAGGCTCACAGAGGTTGTCACCCAGAAAGTAGCTCGTTTGATTTTTAAAGATAGTGTTTTTTCCACCATATGGCTCTGCATCCCCTCTCATCTGTGGGCTTTGGGAAAGGTCTGGTCAGGACTGGAGATGATTGGTAGCTATTCTCCTGAGGCTCTAGCAAGAGAATAATTATCTGTGCAAGGAAAGTCAAGGGCCTTCTGATAGATAGTAGGTTCCCTTGGTGCCAGGAAGCTCTGGAATTCATGGCCTGAGTCTGTGATAAAGTTCCATCTCTAACTCTCCCACAGCTTTCTCTCTGGACCAGAAGAGGATGCCCAACTCTTTAGGAAGTTCCATGTTGCTGTATTAGTTTCCTATGGCTGCTGCAACAAATCGCCATAAACATAACGGCTTAGAACAACACACTTGTATCATCATATAATTCTGGAGGTCAGAAGTCTAAAATAAGTCTCACTGGGCTAAAGTCAAGGAATCTACAGGGCTGGTTCCTTCCAGAGGCTCTAGGGGAGAAATGGTTCCTTGACTTTTCCAGCTTCTAGAGGCCACTGCATTCCTTGGCTAATGGCCTTCTTCTAGCGATGGCTTCCTTCTGACCCAGCCATCCATCATCATATTTCCTTCACTCTCTCTGACTCTGACCCTCCTGCCTTTATCTTATAAGAGCTCTTGTGATTACACTGGGCCCACCTGGAAAATCCAGGATAATTTCCCATCTCAAGATACTGAACTTAGTCACATCTGCAGAGACCCTTTTGCCCTGTAAAGTCACATTCATAGGAGGAAGATGTTGACATCTTTAGGGGCCTATTATTCATCATACCACAGTCACTGATCCTGGTGATTTCTCCATTGGTAATGATACCCCACTTTGGGCAGCTCAGGACTGCCCCAGCATCTCCTGAGACACAGCATTCAGAGTTTCCCTCATGTGTACCTCCTCAAGGCAAGAATGTGAGTGCCAATGCCAATTTGTGCTTCTAGCTGTCAAACAGGACTTTCAATTTGGTAGACCTCAATCTGGATGCAGCCCACAGATAAATTTTGAATACACTTCAATGCCTTTTTTCTTAAGTTGGGGGTTTTATACAAAAATTGGCATTTCAAGTATTTCTTTAAAAATTGGGATACCCCAGCAATCCCACTCCTGGGCATATATCTGGAGAAAACCATAATTCTAAAAGATACATGCACCCCAATGTTCATTGCAGCACTATTCACAATATCCAGGACATGGGAGCAACCTACATATCCATCAGCAGAGGACTGAATAAAGAAGATGTGGTACGTATATACAATGGAATATTACTCAGCCATAAAAAAGAACAAAATAATGCCATTTGTAGCAACATGGATGGACCTAGAGATGCTCATACTGAGTGAAATCAGTCAGACAGAGAAAGACAAATATCATGATACCCCTTATATGTGGACTCTAAAAAAAGGTTACAAATGAACTTATCTACAAAACTGAAATAGAGTTATAGATGTAGAAAATAAACTTATGGTTACTGGGGGGTAAGTGGGGGGGGAGGGATAAATTGGAAGATTGGGATTGACACATATACACTACTATATATAAAATAGATAACTAATAAGGACCTACTGTATAGCACAGGGAACTCTACTCAATACTCTGTAAGGGCCTATATGGGAAAACAACCTAAAAAACGTAGATATAGGTATTTGTATAACAGATTCACTTTGCTGTACACCTGAAACTGACATAACATTGTAAATCAATTATACTCCCATAAAAATGTTTTTAAAAAGAGCCAGAAAAAAATAAATAAAAATTAAGAAAAAAATTTTTAATTGAGAGATCTGGCATCACAATGCCGCGTTTTCAAATGGCTGCATTAACAGCTTCCACTTTTCCACTTTAGACAGAGTTTGTGCTTTCCCATTCATCGTAGTCCCTGGCACTGTCTGATGATGAATTACACTGGCCTGTTTCACTTATTTTAACTGTTTGGACCCTGTAGTTTAAGTATCAGAGTTTACAATCATGATTCTCAAACCACAGCATTAACATGCATATTAGAGAACATTTGTTCAGATAATTAAGGCAGGGACAGTAACTTTCTCTATATGTACTAGAAAACTTTCTCTTAGTCCCTAGGTATAAGAGCAAAGCAGAGAATGATCCTTGTCATCCAGCATCATCCTGACATTTGCAGATTGGTTGGATTTTCCTTTTGGCTATTTCTTTTTTCAGCCTGACTTGCAGCCTTTGATCCACCAACACCTGGGCCAGTCATTCCTAATCATCAGTTCAATATTTCCATTGCACTGGAGGCAAAATTTTCTACCTGTCATTGAGAAAGTGACCATCTTTTCCCTCTTCCTAAGACTGTCTCATAAGTATATCAGTTTCTTAAAATTTAGAATCTACTTTATTCCAAATAAAGACTTTCATCCTCTTTATGTCCATAGTCTCAGAGAGTGACTGGCATATAGTGGATGACTTATGAATATATACTGAATGAATGAATAAATGATGGTAATGACATATTCATAATGGTAGCTAACATTTATGAGAACTTACTTATAAATGAATGTTGCATCTTTAAATGAGTTAGCAATTGCAATCCTGATAGAGACAAGTTCGCTGTGAGGGCTTGCCCTCCCATAGGCCCTGGAAAAGCAACCCTATAGATCATGTGACCCTCTCTGTTCCTGGCCACAGCTGATGGGACCACAGAAAGACTTCTAAGCCAAGGACACCCAGGAACCTACGACATGGCCTGTTGCAAAGAGCACTCCCAAGAAATGAACCTAGCCCTTTAGGGTTTTTTCATTTTGAGAACTCAAATCAAGAGAAATGGTCTGTCTAAAGTTGGCAGCAGATGCTTGAGCAAATGGGTCATGCTATGGATTAGGGACCAACTCCCAGTCTGGCTACACGCAAAATGATTATGCAGAAATAATGCAGCAACTGAGGGATGGAGGAGAATCTCAGTTCCTGATTTTCCAGTGTGCAGTTACGTTTTACATGAGGCTTGGCTATTTTGGGATGGCTCTGAAATTATCTTTTGTATCCTTACAATTTTGCTTCATCTGCCTTTAATTCAGAAAGGCTATCGTTAAAACACTTGCCCAGAATGCTGCCCTAATCTGGGATCCTAGTATGACAGGAGAATTTAATGAAGGAGAGATTGTCAAATAGCACTGTGGCCAAAGTGAAGATCAAAGGAAACCAAGAATTCTGACGGCTTCGTACTCCCAGCAAGTCTTTCTGAACAGGGACTGAACCGTTTTAAGTGTTGAATGTTTTTCAACGAGTGGCTGTTCCTGAGTCATTCCATTCTGAATGGGAAAAAAGTAATAAAAGTACCTGGGGGCTTCCCTGGTGGCGCAGTGTTTGAGAGTCCGCCTGCCGATGCAGGGGACACGGGTTCGCTCCCCGGTCCGGGAAGATCCCACATGCCGCGGAGCGGCTGGGCCCGTGAGCCATGGCCGCTGAGCCTGCGCGTCCGGAGCCTGTGCTCCGCAACGGGAGAGGCCACAACAGTGAGAGGCCCGTGTACCGCCAAAAAAAAAAAAAAAAAAAAAAAAAAAAGTACCTGGGAAATACTTCACCCTCTTATAAAACAAAAAGAAATGATAACGACTGGTTCATTAGAATCATTGGACTGAAAAGGATGTAAATTAAACAAAAAAACTATTAATATTTAATTAGGCATTTGAGGAATCAGCTTGCTAAATTTGTAAAGATTGCATTCTTAGTTTTAGAATATGCTTCCTAGAATAACTACCTCAAAGTGGGTATAATCTTTATAAAATAGCCTTGGCATTAATTTTTTACGAATTAAAAAGCATGCTAGGGGATTAAAGCAGAATAATAGATGTAACATTACATAAAAGTAGGACACTCATAAATCATTTATGATTTCCTTGCTCATCAGGACTTGGCTTTTTGAATCTTAATTGAAAACTGTCATGGCTATATTGTTGAAAAAAAAGTAAACTGGTAATTCTGATAGCAGACAACTTTCATTAGGGAGTTAATTAATTTTAGGAGGCTGAGAGCCTGGTATATTAAACATACTTACACAGTCATGTTGAGTCGTGGGACTTTATTTAATTACAATCATCTTCTGGTCAGTGCACATTGTTTATCTTTTATTTTCATTCTGATCAATGCTAGTCAGATACAGCATAAGTTATTGTGAGCTATAATTGTATAGAAAAGCAAAAAATAGTGTTAGGCCCCAAGTAGGGAATAGGGCAATTTGTTGATAAGAAGACATATTCTACAGCAACCTTGACACTAGACCAATCCTCATGCCATCCTGTTTCCATCTTCCTTTTATGTTTAGTTACTCATCAACTGCTATGATAAACTTGAACATTTTTTTAGATCCCAAATGAGATGCTATTATTAATGATAAATTAATTGATCTTTTCTTTCTTTCTTTTTGGTAAATTAAACAATAGATGGAATGGCTGATATACTTTATTGTTCTGAAGTTATTTATATAATTTCATTAGTTTTTACCCTTTGAATTCCCTAACCATCTTAGTTCCCTTCTTTAATACAAATAATTAGGTCTACTAGTTATTGTACACTTAACAACGCTAGTTATAATACCTGTAAGTCTGTAAAAGAGGGATCATTATCTTCATTTTACAGATGAGGAAACTGAGGCTCATATATGCCACCAACAGGTAACTTTTCCAGGGCTGCAAAGCTGAAGACATTTAAACTTGTGAAGACATTTCTTTTTAAGTAGGCCTTGGAGAATGTTCAAGCTCTTATAACTTTTTGCACACTCCTTCACTTTTTCCTGGGGACTGTGGGCACTCACACTACTTTCTCCACCACTAATCATAAACTTTGTCATACTGACTGGATTGGTGTGGGAAAGAAAGGTCTGATCATGAGCAATACTGATATATTTACCTTGTGCCCTCACCCTCTGGCCAGATGTTATTCTGTTTAAAATTCTTCCTTAAAAGAGCATGACAGTCTGAGGATCATTCCATTCTGAATTTAAGTTTACAGCCTGGTTTTGAAATCCAAATTTTATTCCTCTAGAACTAGATTTGGAAGGCAGTAGCCAATTAAAGCCACCTGTTTATGTGCACAGTGATGTGTTTGCACATACAATGAAAGAGATTGATGGTCCTCCAACAAGGTCATAACTCCTATAGGCAGAGGACCATAACTTGGGATGGGGAGAATGGACACATCTGCTTACCCAAGCCCAGACTAAACAAAGGTCTCTGTGTGACCTGAGTGAGTTCAGTATAACCCAGAACGCAGCCCAGACTGAGATTAATCCCAATCTTTCCACAAGGCCTTGGGAGATTTGCATGGATGCCATTGGAATTCAATCTCCACAAGGATATTTGGAACAGAACAGCCCAGCCTTATGGTTTTATAGATTTCACAATCTGACTGATGACCTCTATGAAAGCTTATCCTATTTTCCATTTGCCAGGCAGTTTCTCAAGCTCAACTTTAAAGCCACCATATGAAAACATTTCAAAATTAAATACTTATCAATTCTAGGAATGGGAAAGATGACATGTGAAATTAATTTTACAGAAACCCACGGCAAGGAAATGGTTTAACCATAATGTTAACAAATGCCCTTAGAGACTGTGCTGTGAGATCTCTTTTAATCTTCCTTCCTAGCTGGCATTTTCTCCCCATGTGGGTATCTCACCTTTCATTTCCTGCTAGGCCAAGAGGAGCTTCTTCTATGGAACTTTCTTATCACTGTTAGTTTGCTGTAGTCTTGTCCTACTCTAAATCCTATTACATAGGAGCCCTTCATTTACTCAGCAAATACTGGTTGAGCATTTTTACATGCCAAGGTGAACACTCTGACCCTCCTCTTGTCCCCCTGAAAGCAGGAAATAAATCTCCCCTCTGAAAGGTACCCTCTCTCACCAGGAGGTAGAGAGACATCCTTATCACCAGAGCTAGAGAATTTAGGGCCCAGAAGGCTGTGTAAACAAACTCTACTTAGATTCTTCACTAATTAGTACCCAAGCCTAAGTTTCTTTGTCTTGTCTGTTCTTCACAAACACATTGTTTCTTTGTCTTAAAGGTATAAAGCTGCCTGCTTTGGCCATTTCTCTGAGTCTCATATTTCTACATATGAAATGAAAATGTGATTTCCCCTATCAATCTACCTTATGGCAATTTAATTACTAGACTAGCCAGAAGAACCTAGAAATGTAGAGGAATTTTTTTTTCCCCAACAATGTTCTAATACAGAATGGAAAGCAACCAAGAGAGAAGAAGAGATTAAGACTGAATCGAGAGAAAAGGGCTAGAGCAGCATTTCTTTTTTTTTTTAATATATAAATTTATTTATCCTTTTATTTTTGGCTGCATTTGGTCTTCACTGCTGTTCACGGGCTTTCTCTAGTTGCGGCAAGGGGTGGGGGCTACTCTTCGTTATGGTGGCTTCTCTTGTTTCAGAGCACGGGCTCTAGGCATGTGGGCTTCAGAAGTTCTGGCACGCAGGCTCAGTAGTTGTGGCTCGCAGGCTCTAGAGTGCGGGCTCAGTAGTTGTGGTACATGGGATTAGTTGCTTTGCAGCATGTGGGATCTTCCCAGACCAGCGCTCGAACCCGTGTCCCCTGCATTGGCAGGCGGATTCTTAACCACTGCTCCACCAGGGAAGTCCCTAGAGCAGCATTTCTGAGAAGCCAGAGCTCTCAGGCAGAGGATTTGTTCCCACATAGAAGAAAGGACATCATTTTGACTAGAACCACTGTAAAAGACCAAGACGAGCCTGAAACGGATGACAAGACACCAGTGTGTATGATAGTGGAATTCTAGGGGAGTTGTCTCTGATTTATTATCACTGATGGGAAGAGAGCTTTTGAGAACAATGAAGAAGGTTGGAAATAGTCACTGTGGGAAACTGGATTGAGAATTGACTAGGAAACTAGAGTAAAAGAACAGGGCAGTTTGTAGGACCATTCCTGTGAAATGAGAGAGGGGAATAAGGAAGGATTGGCTAAGAAGATCCTCATACTGAAGCACAGCTCTGAGAAAGGCTCAGCCAGCCTGATGGGGAACGAGTGCCCATAGGAAAGATTGCCTGTAAACGGAGTCCCACACTGGGCAGGAAGGGCCTGGCTTTTGTGCCCCTGCTGAGCTCAGTGGTTGACTGGAATGGTGAGGAGAGAGTGTGACCTCAGCATGAAATTCTGGTGGAGCCTGTAAGCACAGCAGCTGGAGACCATCAGCAACAGGTTTTCTCTTGAAGGGAGATCTGAGCAGCATACCCCATGGCTGCCACCAGCTAGGTAAATGCCACTAACCTCTGTGTCTTACTAGTTCCTCTTCTGTGCCCCCAGGCTGACTTTTATCTTGCAGTCTATTGTTGAGAAACAATATAATTGAGTTATGTTCTTGCTTTCTAGGTTTTGCATAGATTCTTTTCCTATCTCCCTGAGTTAAATCTTGTCACGTTAATTAGGCTTTTATGTGTTCC
Organism: Mesoplodon bidens; assembly: GCF_964165515.1. Classification (NCBI taxonomy): domain Eukaryota; kingdom Metazoa; phylum Chordata; class Mammalia; order Artiodactyla; family Ziphiidae; genus Mesoplodon; species Mesoplodon bidens. Next base: position 29,730,816 of record NC_138167.1, read on the forward strand.
TAAATTCCTATCACACATTCATAGACAATTTCACAAGTGGCCAATCATATTCATTGTGTATAGATTTCAAAAGTTTAACCAAATTATTTTTATTCTCCCACCACTGCCAACATCCATCTCCCAAATATGTTAACAGTATATTTTATGCTTCCTGGCTTATTTCATGCAAGATAAAATAAGTACTAAATACTATATATTCTATTTTATAGTCTGAAAGTCAGTCATCTTGAAAGAGTCTACCTTCACTTTCTCAGTTTCCATTAATCCACGCAGTATGGATCCACATTCACTGCTCCAATGAAACAGTCTTATAAAGGTCTCAATCACCTGACTGACCAAGCCAATAATTGTTCACTCCTGTGTAACTGGAGATTTTGATACCGTTGACTATTCCATTCTTCATGACACTCTATTCTGCTGATTTTTCCACTGCTTCTCTGTCTGCTCTTCCTCAACCTTCCAATCACCCTTTAAAGGCCATTGTTTCCCAGGGGTCTATCCCAGTCCTATTTTTACTCTATATATCTCTCTAGTCAGCATCACTCTCACTCCAGATATCAAATACCTATTTGCTAATGGCTCTCCAAATGTATATCTCCACAATAGACTCTTCTCCACAGCTCCAGAACCAACCACCATTTGTTAATACAAGTATTTGATCATTCTAACTCTTCATCAATATCTCCCTTCAGACGTTACACATGTACCTCAAAGGTAATCATTCTAAAATCATATCCCACATATTTCCCCCATCTTCCTGACTATTATTATGTTTTGGTAACAAATATCCACACAGTTTCCCGAAACATAACTACAGAGTGACACTATATTCTCTCTCTCTCTCTCTCTCTCGTCCCCTCCAGCCACATCTCACTTACTGTATCAAATTGCACACCAACCCTAAATAATTCTAATCTATATACTCTTTGCCATCTCAACCGCAATGTTAATAATTAGCGACTTATAATTTCCTGCTCTTTTACAGCTGTAGCCTTCAAACTAGCATTCCTGACTCCAGGTTTGATCTCTGTTATTGCCAAAGTGATTATTCTCACAGGCAAATCTGTTCATATTACTCAAAAGTCTTCAATAGTTCACCGTCAAATACTGCTTACTCTACCACATGTAGCCCTTCACTATCTTGGCCCTGAAAACGTGTCCAATTCCACCCCCTCTAAGTCTCACTTACATTCCTGTGCTCTGCTTGAACAGAACTACTCACATGGGAGAAGTCACTATGTTCATTCCTACCTGCCCTTGTGTATATGCAGCTGCATCTGCTAACATGGAAAATGCCTATTCTCTTCTCCCCACACCCCCGGCAGATTTGGTGTCTTTCTTCTGTGCTCCTATTCTTTCTTTTTTTTTTTTTTTCTTTTTTAACATCTTCATTGCAGTACAATTGCTTTACAATGGTGTGTTAGTTTCTGCTTTATAACAAAGTGAATCAGTTATACATATACATATGTTCCCATATCTCTTCCCTCTTGCGTCTCCCTCCCTCCCACCCTCCCTATCCCACCCCTCTAGGTGGTCACAAAGCACCGAGCTGATCTCCCTGTGCTATGCGACTGCTTCCCACTAGCTATCTATTTTACGTTTGGTAGTGTATATATGTCCATGCCACTCTCTCGCTTTCTTTCATGTACCTTCACTTTAGCCATTACCATTGTCCTGTAGTTGTTGGTAAGTCTGTCTCCCCACCATAAATGACATTAATTAGATGCAGAGATTATATCTTTTAATCAATATATTCCCACAGCCTGGGCATTTAAGTGCCTCATGATATTTGTATATCAACTAGCATATGAATGAATGGTCAAAGCTATATAAGTTCAAAGAATTGAACCTTGAAAATAAGTTTTTAAAAATATGCCTTCTCCTAAATTGTTTACAAATACTTGCCTAGGGCTTCCCTGGTGGCGCAGTGGTTGGGAGTCCGCCTGCCGATGTAGGGGACGTGGGTTCGTGCCCTGGTCCAGGAGGATCCCACGTGCAGCAGAGCGGCTGGGCCCGTGAGCCATGGCCGCTGGGCCTGCACGTCCGGAGCCTGTGCTCCACAACGGGAGGGGCCGCGGCGGTGAGAGGCCCGCGTACCGCAAAAAAAAAAAAAAAAAAACAAACAAACAAAAAACTTGCCTAAAGAGATAGAGGAGAAAAAATATTGGGGAGTAAAAAAGGCTGTGGATTGTGGATGAAAATTTTCCTCTATTTACTAAAGTGTACAGATTTCATTCTATTACAAGCAACTTCAGAAGATTATCTCCAACTGCCTGTGATAGCTTCAATTGTATCAAATCTTCTCAGTGTAAGTAGGACATGGGGGGAGTCTTAAAACACGTTGTTAGATGAAAGTTTTCATATGCAGTGCTTTGTTGTTGTTTAAATGGAATTTGGCCTGAAAGCTTTTAAAAGAAAAACTATATTCGTACAGTATTTAACAGTTGCCAAACCATTTTCACACCCTGATCTTATGTGGTATTTAAAGTATCTCAGTGAGGTAGTCAGGTCAAAAGTGATCATCTTTTAATATATACAGCAGAAGCTCTGAGAGGCTAGGAGACTTGTTCAAGGCTGACAGTTACTGGAGCTGGAGCTGGAATGCATGACTTCTGAATGCTAAACCCATATTCCTCCTCTCCAGGCTTGCTGCCTTCTTGGTGGTTTCTATCTGCAGGGCACATAGAGCTGTGGGCTGTTAGTCACTCCCCAGCTCAGTTTGCATTCCTCCATTGTTTCTCATGGCCCCAAGGTTACCGGTCACTGTCAAAACCCTGGGTGTTATAGGAGTTCCCTCATTTCACAAGTGCTTTTCCTCAACAGCTTTCCCAGCTGCCCTAGTTGAGGTTGGAGCTGCCAGCTCTAGTTATTGACACCAACAAAGCCCTTTACTGACCTTACATAATGATTATTGCTCTTGGGTTTGTGTCTAAACTGCAGTCCTGCATTTGATGGTTTTATGGTTCCGTCTTCCTGGATGTAAAACAACCATCACAACAAATTTTTTTAAAAGGATAAACTGAAATTCTTTAATTCTGCAGAGGGCTAGAATATTTATTGCATCCCTCAGGGAAGAATTTCTTAGTCCACATTTCTCTACACAAGGCTAAATTCAGCAACAGATATGTTTTGTTTGGATTTCACAGTGCTTTAAAAAGAAGTTAGAATTTGGAAGATTTTAAGCAGACTCTGTACCCTTCAGTTTTCCCTAGGCCCCATCCTAAGTCATTTATTTTACATTTCTGGTCCCAGAAGAAGTCTGAGTTTGCATCCTCTGTCTGTATTAATATACCTCATTGGGTAAAAATAACGGCTAATATTTTTCAAGTACCATCTATGTACCAAGCACTGTTTTCAACATTTTACAAATATTAGCTCATTTAATTCTCACAACAAATTCTTAAGAGGTAGATAACTCTTAGTAGTAGGTACTGCCTCATCATCCCCATTTTATAAAGGAGAAGATAGAGGCACCAAGAGTTAAGTGACTTGCCCAGTCACATAGTCAATAAGTGGCAGAGCTGAAATTCAGACCAGGCACTCTGGATCCAGAGCCGAGCTCTACGCTCAAGTGCCCATATACAAGGTCAGATTTTGTCAGATTCATAAAAGGAAACAGAAAACAAAGCATTGGTCAGTAGTCCTTCTCAAAGAAAAGTGAGCTAGAGAGCTTGAATAAATGAACTGAGAGGGCCGTGTCTGCATGTGCAACAATGAGCATGTGCCTCTGTGGGTCTAATGAAGATTAGACCTATTACTTCAGCCAAACGACGTAAAGGGCACATGGCATAGAATGGACCCATCAAATCGAAAGGTAGTATGTGTCTTTGGGCTACTCTGATTTTGTATAAATGTAGATTACTAGATTATATTGGTAGGAGCAGCTGGCTTTGCTCTGAATTTTCCTTCTTATCAATTCCACTCCTCTTTGCAAGCCCTTAATATCGCTCAGTGTCACACAGAGGTTGAATGAGATTCCCAAGAAACCCTTATCTGTCAAACTGGGAATTATACGTAATCATGGCAAGGGAAGGGGAGGGTAAGTAATTCCTTCCCAATATACGGCTTCAAAATAATTATCATTTCTCACCTGTATGCAATTTTAGAATGGAAAATAAGAAAAATGATTCAGATGTTTCTAAGTCTTAAGATTTGATAGAAAAACTCTAACACCGATAATAATAATAATGACATTTTAACTACTGGAATTTCAGAGGTTTGTTGTTGAATCAATCTGATAGAGATAGAGATGGAGATATAGAGGGAGAGAGAGCGCTATATCTCACTTTCTGAAATACAAAGAGTGAAGGACAGAAACATTCCTAAACTTGGCATTTTATGCTCCTTATCATTCCTACTTGTTGGTCTATAGTAAATTTTTTCATAAGCATATGTGATCAGTGTTTTCTATTTTTGGCTATGGCATTTCTGGCTGACTTGACTTGGATCCTATAGCAAGCCTGAGACCCTAGAACTTCCATGTCAAGTTAGAAGCAGTGATGCCAAAGATAGGATGAAGAGCCATCATGTCCTGGGGTGAGCACAATAGGACCACAGAGCCCTGTACAAGAAGCAAAAACATAATTGGGGTTAGGGCAATGTCACAAGTCAGGTCAGAGATCAAAACTGTGTAAAGATGGGTGGGAAGACCAGAGACATGGACAAATCCAGGAGGGAGTTGGGTAGGGGAGGGGATGTGGCCTGGCAAGGAGACAAGGCAATATTGCTTAATACAAGTTAAAAATCTGTGTTTTGGAGTCAAATCTGGATTCCCGTTTTTCTTATTATTAATTGTGTGCATATTTGTAAGCAGAATGTGCAGTGGCTAGGTACTGGATTCTGCAATTGAATTGCTGAGGTTTGAATCCTGTTTCTCCACTATCAACCATGTGACGTTGTTACTGACCTGGGTTCTTGGACTCTTTAATCAATAGAAATTGATAAGAGGCCAGATGAGAAATTCAGGCAAGGCTTTATTGGGTCTCGTGCTACCACACGAGGGAGCAAGAACAAGTAACAGATGCCCTTGCTCGCCCCCTGATAGGGGGTGAGCTGGTCCCTTAAATGGAATGAGGGTGGGAGCGGATTGATGGGTCTGGCAGGAGGGTTGTCTTAGGTGGTCTGCCCACCCCCTTGCTGATGCTGTGTGCAGGGATCATGCATGGTACCCTGCTTTTGCTCCTGGCACCTGAGAAGTGGCAGTGGGATTTTGGCTTTTTCGTATCTTATTGTTCGTACTTTGCCCCAACTGCCCATGCAAGCAGTTATTTTTAGTCCCTTATAGTTTTTTTGTATTCTGTTGCTCCAGGAGATGTTTGTTCAGGTCCAAGCACTTCAGTAAAGGGTCCCAGGTCCCAGGTGCCAGCCTGTCTCAACATGAATAGGTTATTTAATCATTAGATGTTTCAGCTGTGAGTCTGGGAATTATAGCAGACCCTTCTTCATAAGGTGGATGTGAGGATTGAGTGAGTTAATGTCTGAAAAGCCCTTAGCATGGTAATTACAGACAGTAAGCACAAAAAATTGTTACTATCATTATTAATCATCTTTTTTGTGTTTCTGTTCCTCCTTTATAAAATGGAAGTCATAACACACACCTTAGAGGGCTGTAGTGAGGAATAAATGAGATCAGGCGGGGAGGCAGCCTGCCTGAATAGTAGCCGGAATAGTAGTCATAATTATTATCAGGTCCATAGAGGAGATGTTTGCTAAGGTAATATCCCATGAGGTCAGAACTTCTTTTAAGAGCCATAAGATCCTACCAAGAAATCAGATAAATCATAAAGCATGTACTCCAAGCCCAGCATCTGACAGCAGCAACTTTCCTGCCTTCTCATCATGGAAATCATAATATCAGAAAATTGAAGAGTATGAGATTGAAGGAAATCTAAAATCCTAAATTCAGTCTGTGCTTTGTACGAACAAGGGCACAGAAGCCCAGAAAAATAAGGTAATTTGTAGTGTCACACGGCTAGTTTGTTACAAGGCTGCTGCTTGAATTCAATTACTTGGACTCCTAGTCTAATATCTATTCCACTACACCATGCTAATGCTGCCTCTTCTAAATTCTCACAGTCTATCCAGAGGCTCCTCTGGGGCTGACTTAAGTTCCATGAAGGGGCTTAGATTAACTTCAATACAGAATGAGCCGCTCCTGAGTAGTTCTCCAATTTCTGCTTGATGAGTGCTAAGTCCTTCTGATAGTAAACAGAGTACAAAAAGAAATAATACAGTATTAATCAAGAAAGCATTATGCTACAATGTGAAAGCTATGTTATGGTCACAGTTAACTTATGCCATTTTTAAACACACTTTTAATTCCAGATTTCTCTTTTTTCTTCCTGTAATTGATAACGTCTTGCGTGGTTTTTATATCCTTCACAGAGCACATAGAGCATATTGAGTTCACATTGGTTAACTTAATATCTGTTGAACGAATAATTTGAATAATTGATTTGTCTTAAGTCTGACAACTCATTTTGACACTTGATTCAACTTTTCAGCCCTTTACGTTTTTCTGATTCTCATATTTGCCAGGTAGTTTTGGATACTGATTTGAAAAGCTTTTAGAGTATCCACACATTCTTCAACTCTCTACCCCTTCACATTCACACACTCATACATTGTGTGCCTTCCTTCTAGACCATTCTGCCTTTCTTCAGAGGACTTAGTACAGCAATTAACTTTTACATCTAAACATAAGTAGTATTCCCACAAAAATGATACTAAAAGCTGATGATCAGGTACAAAATCTTTGAAAAAATATGAAGAGAAAGTGAAAAATAGAATTAAAAAAAGAAAATGTTAATGTACTCCAACAGTTAATTCTCCAACTGGCTTCTTTTTTCTTCTCTATTCTGCCTATAGTAATAAAATGGTCTTTCATCAATTCTGAGACATTTGTGTAACATTTCACAATCTCTAACATTAGGATGGATCTCCAAATTGATGGCATCTTGCATTTATAATAGGCACTTTTTCTATAGAGTAACACAAAAAATAATAGGTCATTGTATAATGGAGGGTGTTTTCAATATGATGAACTACAACAATAGCAATATTAGTGGCTATTGTGGGCTGGTTGTCTTCTGAGTACTTGATATATACTAACTTCTTTAATCCTCACAAATACTTCCAGAGTGGGTTCTCTTATCCCTCCTCTTTTCAGATTAGTGGAACAAGGGCAGAGCAGCAGTCAAGTTCCACATCTAGTCAGTAAGAGAGCTGGCATAAAACCCAGACTCCTTCCCAAGGCTGCACTCTTGACCTCTACCTACTACATTTTTCTGGTTTTTCCACGAAGGACTTTGGATGTTCTTCTTGTTTCCATCTCCTGGTTTGTCTTTTAGAATACTTCCCCATTTACCATAAAATCACTGTAATATCCATTTTCATTCTTACTGTAATTTGAAATTAATTAATTAATTTGTGTTTGTCTGCGTATTTTTCCCAAGGGTCATTATTAGAGTCAGGATAAATGCAGTAGTTAAAAAAAGCATCTCTGGGACCAGAAACTACCTGGGTTCAAATACTGGCTTGCCCACTTACCAGCCCTCTTACCTCAGTTTCCTCATTTAAAAAAAATAAGTATTTAATGTTCTTAGAAATTCTACTGTATAAAGTTATTTTGAGTACTAAATCAAATAACGTATGTATAAAGTATTTAGGACAGTGCCTGAACATAATGAATGCCCAACAAATGTTAACAGTTTTTTATGAAATTGCAGTATATGGGACTGAAGTAAGAGGGGAAGGAATAAGTAAAAAAAAATCTTAGGAAGAAACACTCAGAAAAGTTAGCAGTTTACTAACTTATTTGTATATTTGACAAAATACATATGAGGTTGTATTTTGTCCAAAGCAACATAGGGGCAGTATCTTCCTTCTTTTAACTAAAAGGCTATAGAAGGAAGATACCTTGCAAAATGCCTTTGTGTTCTGCACAGGGCCTGGCACTGAAAGAGTGAATGAATGAATGAGTGAATGAGAGGGAGAGGTACACCAATTCTTATCCCCCAAAAGAGTAGAGAGCCACTACTGGGCATATACCCAGAGAAAACTATAATTCAAAAAGATACATGCACCCCAATGTTCATTGCAGCACTATTTACAATAGCAGGACATGGAAGCAACCTAAATGTCCATCAACAGAGGAATGGATAAAGAAGATGTGGTACATATATACAATGGAATATTACTCAGCCATAAAAAGGAACAAAATTGTGTCATTTGCAGAGATGTGGGTGGACCTAGAGACTGTCAAACAGAGTGAAGTAAATCAGAAAGAGAAAAACAAATATCGTATATTAACGCATATATGTGGAATCTAGAAAAATGGTAAAGATGACCTTATTTGCAAAGCAGAAATAGAGACACAGACATAGAGAACAAAAGTATGGATACCAAGGGGGAAAGGGAGGGTGGGATGAATTGGGAGATGGATTTTATATACACTACTATGCATAAAATAGATAACTAATGAGAACCTACTGTACAGCACAGGGAACTCTACTTGGTGCTTTGTGGTGACCTAACTGGGAAGGAAATCCAAAAAAGAGGGGATATATATATACATATGGCTGATTCACTTTGCTGTACAGCAGAAGCTGACACAGCAGTGTAAAACAACTATATCCAATAAAAATAAAATTAAATTAATAATAAAAATAAATTTAAAAAGAGTAGAGAGGTACAGAGCTCTGAGTGCTCAAAGAAGGGTGAAATCACTCCCAGCTAAGATGGATTTGAAGAGATTCACTCACCAAATATTTAAGTGCCTACAGTATACTCTCTTCCAGATATAGAGAATAGAATGTCCACCCTGCTCTCAAGAGTGATTCTTCTAGCACTTATTTATTTAGGTGTAGATATTAATGATGGAAAATATCACTAAGGGGTTAGGTAGTCATTTTAGTCAACAGAGTTGGATTCATCTTATTAATCTAGGCAAGCTGGCTCTAAACTGCTGCTGTATTGTTCTTTCTTGAATGGATACAAAAGTACCTTATTCCCATAGAGAAATGTATTACTCTACTTAAATATTTGAATTGATTTCAAATTTATGTGAGCAAACAACTCAGATGAATATTTCGGCAAAGACAAATAAAACAGTTCCATTTATAGTTTAGGCAATTGGGTATTTTCTGTTTGTATGCCATTTCTTCTGCTAAATGATTGAGCTTAAAAAAACAGATATTAATTGGTAGCCAAGAAAGTCACATGCTTATGTTTTACAAGGACAAGCAAATTCATCCTCAAAGAGTCTAGTTTGAATTGATGAAAGAAAAATGACTAAAAAGGCATTCATTCAATAAATATTAAAGGACTAGATTAAACAGTTATCTTACCCAAATCACCTGATCATGAATAGTTATTGCTACTTGTCAACATATTTATATAGATAGATTTATAATTTTTTCCCATGGAAAAATCAATGGAAATGTCAAAAAACACTTAAAATATGAATATGAAAACAAACCCCCTATTCTTTTGCTTATTTCATCCACCAGATGTCCCTCTTCTCAAACATGGTGACGTGTTACTACACAAATAAGTGTCACACTATGTTAATGAGAGTAACTGGTAGCTGAGTTGAATAAAATCCACAGACAATCCCAAAGGCTTATTTTGGCAGCTGCAAAATGACAAAACCTTAGCAGCTAAGTCTAAACAATCTTTCCAGACTGGATTTCCCTCTACACTATCATTGCTAAGAGGCTATCTGGCCTTTTCTTAAGAATCTACTTCAGCATGAAATCCAAATAGAAATCCCCAGCAGGACTTTTTGTGGAAATTGACAAACTGATTCTAAAATGTATATGGACATATATACACTACCAAATGTAAAATAGATAGCTAGTGGGAAGCAGCCGCATAGCACAGGGAGATCAGCTCAGTGCTTTGTGACCACCTAGAGGGGTGGGATAGGGAGGGTGGGAGGGAGGGAGATGCAAGAGGGAGGAGATATGGGAACATATGTATATGTATAGCTGATTCACTTTGTTATAAAGCAGAAACTAACACACCATTGTAAAGCAATTATACTACAATAAAGATGTAAATAAAAATAATAAAGTTGGAGAGGCACCAAGCTGTCATCCTCTTCAAAACAAAAAAAAAAAATGTGTATGAAAATGCAAAGGACCTAAAATAGCCAAAATGCCTTTGAAAAAAAGAACAACAACAGCAAAAAAGAATCTACTTCAGTGAGAGAGCTATTCCTATCCGAAGCAGCTGGTCTAACTCTGGTCAGCTCTGCCTATTTGGAAATTCTTTCTTTGATCAAAAATTTCCCTCTTATGCCTATCAGCTACTGTTTGAATTTCTACCTTTGGAAACTATATAAGTAATTACTAATACATTTGTTCCAAGTAATAGTCATCTAAATAATTCAGTAGCTATTAAGTACCATCTGTGTATTCTTTTCTCCAGGCTAAATATGTTATGTCCCCAAAATTCATTGATGAGTCAATTGTTTAGAATTAAGGGCATGTTTTCACATAAACACAAAATTATAAATGGTGATTAGGGTTGTGGGCCAGATCACAAAATTTTATTTAACTTATACCAAGATGAAATAGTCACAAGTTACCTTTATTCAGTAAATATTTGTGAAATACCCAATTAAGAATTCCCACTAAGGGTTATTTAATTTGTTAATTGTATTTCGTTGAATGGAAACTACACAGAAATTTATTTAAGAGTTATTTTCCCAGATTGAAATCATAATTCTAAGCATCTATCCCATATTCTGCCCCAGTGTTTTGGTGTAGCTGTAAATAATCTGAATTGTAAATGATTATTTTACATTATTCAAAATCTAAGAGTAACTAAATAGCATTCAAAGTACATTTCCATTCTTAAATTATCAGATAAGTCTCTAATCTGATCATTACAATTTAATATCCATTAATCTGCATGAACACAGATGAGCATATAAACATCCAGAGGGAATAGTACTGAGAGAAGGAAATTTGATCACAGAACCGGGTAATTATTGCAAATGGAGATTACTGAGTGCCAGTACAGCTGTCTACACACTAATTCATTATATTTATTTTTAAGAGATGTTTGATGGTTAGTTTAGGCCTATACTGAGTCAACATCTGAACTCTGTTAATTTTAAAGGCATCGCTCCCATTATCTGTAATATGAGTGGGCATTTCTTGTAACTCATTGTAATGACCCCACATACATTTAGTTCTAGGTAGTAATAGGTGATGATCATGCCCACATGAAATAGTTTTCTTTTCAGAATCTCAGTGACAAGATGGAGTACTCCAAAATCAACTGACTGCAAATTATCTTCACTGAAAATCATTATGTTTATGCAAATCAAGTAACACAAATTACATGTTCCAACTATTTCTAAACTGGTCTTTACAAAAAATAGAACAAATACTTCTTCAAATGAAAATCCAGTCAAGTTTCCCAGTTCTGCTGAGTCTTTCTGGGATCTCTAGGTGTCCATCTGATACTTAAAGCGACAGAGTTTGAAATTTAGAAATTCTCTGCTTCCAAGCATTAGGGTTGTGGGAGAATTAGACCTAAAGTCCATTATTGACAAATCTTATTAATTGGCATTTCATCTTTTGGGGAGGCAGGAACAGGGAAGCAGGTGCATGAGCTTTTTCCAGAAAATCATCGAAAAGATAGATCACCAGACAGTTCTTCAGTGATAATGACTCCCCAGAGCAAGATGCCAGGATTAAGTGAATTGCTTTCTTTTCTTTCTAGACTTTCCATTTTTCTCTTAGCTTCCTAGGCTCTATTCATGTGGCCATTTATAGAGCTACTAGGCACAAAGTACAGCCCTGGATTTCAAGCCTTTCTTGGGCATTTTAGTCAGTGAAGACCTAGGATTCATGCTGTGGTTCAGGTGGTTCTTAAAGGAAATAATTGACTTTTTAGGTTAATGAAAAATTATATGCATTGTAGGTGTGTGGGTGGGCACGGGTGTGATAGAGATGATTAATCCAGAAAGAACACAGGAGTCATTGGAAAGGAATATGGAAAAGCATGCTAAATGTCACTGCTCTAAGCCCATAGACAAATCCTTTCCAAATGTGTCCTGCCATGATTCTGACTTTTCAGTCTCCTCTCTTCGATGATGTAAATATGTATTAAGATCTGTCCAGTGCAATCCCTATGGCTCAGTATTGTTTCTTTCCTTTTTTTCCCCCTTTGATTTTTCTAACCAAGATAAGTACTTCCAATATTCTTGCTCGTTTTTATCATGAGCTTTGTGTTTTGGGAGAAATTTCCTGTGCACACCTGTAAGCTTCTTTCTCCCTCCACTTTTTTTTTAAATTTTATTTATTTTTTTGGCTACATTGGGTCTTCGTTGCTGCACACAGGCTTTCTCTAGTTGCGGCGAGCGGGGGCTACTCTTCCTTGCAGTGCGTGGACTTCTTACTGCGGTGGCTTCTCTTGTTACAGAGCACGGGCTCTAGGCGCACGGGCTTCAATAGTTGTGGCACATGGGCTCAGTAGTTGTGGCGCATGGGCTTATTTGCTCCGCGACATGTGGGATCTTCCCGGATCAGGGATCAAACCCGTGTCCCCTGCATTGACAGGTGGATTCTTAACCAATGAGCCACCAGGGAAGTCCCTCCCTCCACTTTTATATTCCTTCAACTCTCAGCTCCCACTGAAGTCTTCCTAGAAGAAGGAAATGAGCACCTGGCACCCTCCATGATCTGCTTTCATGATTTTCAGAACTTTAATGAGAGCTTGAACCAACTGCATTCACGTCAGCTGTCCCCTTATTACTCCTTCATTCATTATCCTCACTTTTACCTCTTTGCCTTTGCTCATCCAATTTCCCTCCAGCTATCTTCCCTAACTTCCCCAGTCTTCTTTCTTCACTGTGCAATTCAGATCCAATCTCCCTTTCGAAACTTTGTCTGATTCCTGTAGCCCACAAAGTCTTCCCTTTTATGTTCTTTTTATTATACTTAAAAAATGTACCTCAGACTTTTGTCCTCTATGGATTGATTATTGATCTTTTTTATGTTATTGTTGTGGTCTTACCCTCAACCAATTTCTAATTCCCTAAGAGCATGCAACATGATTTATACTTCTCTGATATTTTCCTACAATACCTAGTACAGTGCTAGACATATATTGTACATATAAACTGTACTGATGCTTTATTTTCCATAAATATTTGTCTACTGGTTAGTCTTTCCACAGTATCCAAATGATTAGTTTTAAAGTCAGTGAAAACTATCATATAATTCAAGTCCAAATCTGGTATGAACCTTCTTATGTAATGTAATCAAAACTGATAATTGGTTGACTAACTAATTCAGTTAGAGTAGGGAATAATAAAAATGATATATCTTTTAGTCTTATTTCATTTTATTTAGCTTCAATTATATAACCTTAGACCACTGTTGATTATGAATGCACTTATGATTATGATATGAATTGCAATTATGCAATTGCATTGATTATGAATGCAATTATGAATGCACATTCATGTCCTCCTCCAGATAGTCCTAGCACACAAAAAATGCTCAATAAATATCAGCCATTCACAAGTTTCATGAGAAAGTTAAATATTTTTAAATGTTTTAAGTTCATAAAGACTTTCGTAGACTGTTTAGCTTGCAATCTACATTTCTGGGATAAGAGAACCATAACTGAAGAGCATTAAAACTAACAGTTAGTAGTGAGACTGCAGAACAAGTAAAGGTCTAGTTCATTCCTTGTATTTCTTAATCCAACAATCAACGCATTTTTTTAATAACTACTTTTTGCCAGTCTCTGCTCTCAGTGTAACAAAGTCAATTATACAGACAATTGTCACATTTTAGTACAAGTATTTCTGTTTTTATTTTTTCATTTTGTGGGTAATTTCTTTCAACTCCTGGAGTAAAATATGTTTTCCAAACTTAATGAGAACAAGTTTCTTAAAATATTTAATTAGAGTATATATGCAAAGTTTTTTCTAGGATTAGCTGTAGTTCTTCAAATAAACTGAGGAAACAATGGAATTATAAGGAAGAAAAACTAGAAGATTTCAAGCAAAATAGTTTTAAATATCATGCTGTCATAGGCTAAATAATGGCCCTCCAAAAAATCTCTACACCAAATCTCTGGAATCTGTAAATGTTACCTTATTTAGAAAAGTGGTCTTTTCAGCTGTGGTTAAGTTAAGGATCTTGACTTGAGATACTCCTGGACTATTCTGATAGGCCCTAAATACAATGACAAGTGTCCTTATAAGAGAAAGACAGGTAAATTTGAGACAGACAGAAGACACAGAGAAGAGAAGAAGGCAATGTGACCACAGAGGCAGAGATTAGAGTGATCTGGCCACAAGTCAAGGAACGCATACAGCTGCCAGAAGCTGGAGGAGGGCAAAGAGTAAATAGATCCTTGCATAGAGCTTTTGGAGGGGGTGCAGCCAGGCCAACACCTTGATTTCAGACTTCTGGCCTCCAAAACTGTGTAAGGATACATTTCTGTTGTTTTAAGCCACCAGGTTTGTGGTACCTTGTTACAACAGCCATAGGAAACTAATATGCCATAAATAAAACCAGTAAGCATCTGTCAGCTAATCCCTATACTGGGAACAACCCAAGAGTAAATAGATATTTAAGTTTTCATTAGACAAAGATTTCCAAAAGAACAGTATTTGAGCAATTCAATGATTTTATGGATCTGATTGTTGCTTATAGAGAATTATGGGGAAAAGGTAAAATATTGATATATTCATATAAAAAAAGCAAAATTCACAAGTCTTATGTAAAAAGTGGTAGTAGTTGGTTACAAATACAGTATATTTTCATTTCCATAGGAATTGCTATATTGGGCTTTTAAAGAGGAAATTTGGTTCTGAGTTCCTTCAGGGAAAATACTAACATTGATTTGGTTTTTGAAAACATGTAAAATTAAATTTGAAGATATGAGACCTGAGTGTTGATAAAGAAAATTGGCAATGCTAATACTAATAGAGCGCCATGGGGATGTTAACAGAAAGGCTTATCCACAAAGTATTAGTAAATTGTTTTATAAGTACTGTGTGCCCACACATATACTCTCACTAATAGAATGTTAATTGGATTTTGAATTCATAGTGAAACTTAATGCCATGAGCAATTAAATGAATAAATAGTAATCTGGTATCAGAAATCTCTATTAAATTGGGAGGAAAGTTATCTTTGCTTTTATTCAGCTTAAGTGAAACATTTGGAATGTGTTGAATATTTTAAAATATTTTTGTAAATTATTTTGTAAATATTTTTGTAAATATTATTGTAAATCAAGATTAATGTACACTTTCAATCCTTACATTATTTTCAATAGATTTTCAGTTCTATGGCAAAGGTTTTCTTACTTTACCCAACCCTAAGCATCATATTGTGCAATTATGTCCCAGTTTTCAGCTTTTCCTACGGACTCTGGTACTCAGAGTCAGGGAGTCAAGTTGCGAGACTTTTGTTCTAGAGATATTAATCGTTTTGTGGAGGTCACCCAAGTCGGGGTTGAGAGAATCAGCCAAGGAGTGAGGGATATCCAGTTTGTGATGCAAATGGAGATAAATAAGAAATGTGGGGAACTATGTGATACCTCTATAGGAAATTGAGTCACCCATATCATATTAATAAGTTTGAAATTAGATCTTCTTGTCATGTAGCATCTTGAGGCACTGCATCTTAACTCTACTGCTGATTCACAGTAGTTGACAGTAGGTGGTTCAGGTGAAGGCTGGCTGCCGCTATTTATGCATTGTGGTATTATCTTGGTACACTGGAGTCTGAGTCCAACGGCAGTAGCACTGGAATGGAATTTCCACTGAACAGCTCTTCTGGGGCAGAGAAAAGTCTCAGTGCAGGAATTTCTCTAAGACCAACTAAAGAAGGCTAGTTACTGAGAGTACAAAAGAACTTCATTGCAAGGGTCTCTTATTTCTGAGGTAAAGCCAGTTAAAAAAAAACAAAGCTGTAAAAACTCAAGACGGAGAGAAAGATAGTCTGACCACATTGATCATAGTATACTTGTATGCATGGTGACTTCATGGTATCTCTGTTAACTCTAACCCCTGTCCTGATGATTTTGGTGGTGAAGAATATTCTGGAATTCCCTTAATCTTAATCTCATACTAGGTAGTGTAGGATATTCAAATGGAGACACAAGGACAACTCCTGCCCCTCCCACAGCACCCCAGCCATTCTGAAAGGGAGAAGAATTTGCAGTGGGTGCTCCCCTTGGTTTTCAAGGATGATCCATGGTTAACTCTTATGTGTGCTTTCATCCTAATTGTTCAGAGTCACATAAATCTCTATCCTGTGTTGGAAAGGGTCAAGTTGAAGAAGTAGTCCAGCTACAATCAGAGACTAGAAAGTCATCCATTTAATTCAGAAATGCTTATGGTAGGCAGAATAATGACCCAAAGATATCCACGTCCTAATTCCTGGAACCTGTAAATGTGTTACTTCACATGGCAAAGGGGAAATAAAGTTGCAGATGCAATTGTTTGCTAATAAACTGACCCTGATATGAGGAGATTATCCTGGATTTCTGGGCCCAATGTGATCACCAGGGTCCTTAAAAGTGTAAGAGAGAGGCAATGTGAGAGTGATAGAGCATGAGAAGGACTCAGTGTGCCATTGCTGCCTTTGAAAATGGAAGGAGGGAGCCACAAGACAAGGTACATGACATCCTCTAGAAACTGGAAAAGGCAAAAGAAATGGATTCTCCCTGGCCCTGGCACCTGCAGAAATGAATGTGGTCCGATAGACACTGATTTTAGCTCAGTGAAACCCATGTCAGACTTCTACAAGAACGTTTGTATTATTTAAGGCAACAGATTTGAGGTAATTTTGTTATGGCAACAATATTAAATTAACATAGTGGCATTCAGGAACAAACACAAAATCAGAATCCAGTGACCATGTTTACTTAATTTATGTTGCAAAATCCAAAGACATGATCACATTTATGGGACAGCATCAAGCCAAGAAGAGGGCATTAATTTTGTAGCACGGCATAGGCACTTTGGTTTTGAAATAGCAGTGGTTTATATCTGCTTCTAAAAAAGGTATTTTAAACACCAATAAGAGTACCAACCACTACTCTATACCTGGCTCACATGTAAGCACAATCAGTCAGTCACCAAGAGGGGAAGCCCAGATCCATATCATAACCAGGTTCTTTGTCCCTGTCACAAGGTTGATAATCCAATAATCATTTATTTTACTTGCTGTTTATGGGTATTCCTGTACCAGTAAAAGAAAGGGGTTT
Organism: Mesoplodon bidens; assembly: GCF_964165515.1. Lineage (NCBI taxonomy): Eukaryota > Metazoa > Chordata > Mammalia > Artiodactyla > Ziphiidae > Mesoplodon > Mesoplodon bidens. The sequence goes on from NC_138167.1 coordinate 29,748,069, forward strand.
GCAGACCATAAAATGATTTCTCATGGAATGTTTTATCCTCCTCACTTGGGTACCCCAAATCAATATTGATACAATTAAACTAGCTTGTAATAATAGTTTTAAAATAACCTGTATAGCTTCAGATGAAGCATATTTTGCAGTTATATATTCCCAAGATTTTTCTTTCCCTTAATCTTTAGCGATTTAAGCCATCTGACTTGTGGTAGTCATGTTCAAACGATCAATGATGTATTGAATGTCTTTAAGACATATACGTCCACACATACAGAATAAGGAGGAATAAAAAAGATTGATTGAGTTAGGATATCAGTCCAGTGGCTTTACTTCCCTTTCCTACAAAAATCTGATCTGATAGGCATATCAAGTAGGCAAGAAAGTTCTGATCTATGAGTTCATTGGAGACCCATGTTGTGTCTTTCTTGCCGCCCCACCCTACTTTAGGAGATAATTCTATCCACATTCACATCACAATGTCACAACATTACTCAGCATCACAATATACACATTCTGGTCCATAAGTAGGGAAAAGAAACAGAGGGCAAACAGCTCTGTTCAAAGGTATGCAGAAAGGTGCACACATTACCTCTGCTGACATTTCATTAGCCAGAGCTGAGTTACATAGCCAAGCTGCAAGAGAGGCTGGGAAATGTAATCTGTAGATAGGTGGCCACATGTTCAGTTAAAATTTGGAGTATTCTATTAGTTAAGAGAAATGGAGAGTCTGGATACTGGGGAAGTAATTAGCAATCTTTGTGTAGAGAGCTAGAACAATCCCTACCAGTCAAACCAGATTTGTCCCAGACCTTTGTATGTGTATCCTCACCTTACTCCTGCTGTAATGTGCCTGGTTTTGATCCATTTCTGGCTGCCTGTTTGCTCCTTTGTATCCTGCTCTGTATCTCTGTTTGCCCATCGTGGCTTTACTTGCCTTTGCTACCAGTTTACAGTCTTTTTCCACTATGTTCCTGTGATATCATTTTTGGTTTATGGTTGTCTGTCACTCCTATAGTCTGTATTTAAATGGTCACCTTCCTAGTCAACCAAATAATCTGGGATCCCAAATAGCCCGGTTCTTCTCTTCCACTCCCAGGTAATCTCAACCAATGATGTGTGTGACACAAATCTTTATGCCGACAGTACCCAAGAGCTTTATCCTTTGCCAAAATGCATTAAGAAAGAATGACATCTGCAGGTTTTATGTTTTAGTGTTATTGACCTTTACTGTAGATAAAGCTTGTGCTATATAGCTAGTAACTCTACTTAAACAAATTAGAGTGCTTTGAGACCAAATCTATATTAGGTAGTCAATATGCAACCTCATTCATGATAACACATGGGTCATAGTGTAGGATTGGCAGCAGTCATGTGGATGAACCTTTGAGGATACCACCCTCAGTTGGATTACTTATTCTTGATATATTTAAGATGCTTTGTTAACATCTCGAAATTTTTGTTTGTTTGTTTTGGAAGGGAATGCTGAGAAATGAGGTCCAGACTTCTGGATCAAAGTAAAGAAGAGACATTTCCAGGTCAATAGCTTTCCCTGTAATAATCAGCAAAACAAATATATAAATTGAACTTGTAATGGGGAAAATCATAATATTCCACCAAAGTGAGGGATATTTATTTTCTGTCAAAGTAACTTATCAGTGCTTGTGAAGGCAGCCAATGGCCTCAGCAGTGTGAAATATAAGAAACAGAAGAACACTTAGAGATTATATAGCCAAGCATCCTTCGTCTTACTGATTGAAAGCCACATCCAAGAAAGTGGGGGAATTTTACTGGGAAAACCAGAACTGGAACCAGGTATAGATGTTCAATGCAGAACACAGTATCTTGGATTTTTGACTGACTTACATTTATAGCTACATCTCTTCTTACCCTTTTGTTTTTTGTTTACTAACAAGGTTACTTTAATTTTGAAAATGTTCAAGGAAATAAATTAAATCATCTAGTAATGTGGCTAACCAGTTCTGCAAATTCCACATACCAGATGAGTTTATACTAAGTCAGAGGAAACAAAAACATATGCATATACGTATACAAGAGTAGGAAGAGAATTTTAAAACTCTTTCAAGACTTTCAGAAGTTCACAAACTGAAAGCCCTTTAGCAGTACAAAACTCAGTTGAACACCAAAATATTTTTTGAAGGTCATGAAAAAATGAGTTCCAAGTCAATTCTATAAACCTGAAATAATATAGTATTGTTACTGAACAAAACTTGGGTCCACTTGCTGGCATGCAGTAAGGGCAATCTACTGACACCAGGTTGTGGTGAAGGAAAGTGCAGCATTTATTACAGGGCGCCAAGCAAGGAATCCAGGTAACTAGTGTTTAAAAGGCCCAAACTCCTTGCCTTCGAGTTTGTCACCATAAATATGGAGCAAAAGCCTGCAACCCTGTAAAACATTTAAAAATTTTTTTAATAAACTTAATTTTTTAAAAATTTAAAAGATCACATAAGATTAAGTGTAAATATATTTTCTTTAGAAATAAGTTTCAAAAATGGTTATAATATTCTAAAGGCCACCAAGGCACTATGGAACTACCGGAGTCCCACAATAATAGCAAGGGTGCCTCTGGTGCCCCAGTGCCATGTGGTGTTTTGCAGTTAACTTTAGCCCAAGCCCCATGAGGCTGATATTTATGGCAAAAGGCAAGGTTTCTGTCCCCCACAATGTGCCTGTGCAGGCCTAAAAGTCAATAACCGCCTGAATCTCTAGAAAGCCTTCTGATGGAGTCAAGGCCAAAAATCATTGTACACCCTTTTCCAAGTGTGATACAATGCATAGCTGCAGGGGCTATTTGAAGAATTGCATGGGAGGGATCAAGCAGTCCCAGAAAAGCTTCTTCAGTGTAGTCAATCTATACTGTTTGGGGCCTTTTCAGGGACCATTACAGATGTCACCCCTTGGTTCCATCAGGGGTCTTTCATTGGACTGCCACATGCAACGTGAGCTTGCCACTTGTCAGCTGAGATATCCAAATCACTGCAATGTGTAGGGACATGAAAGCATTGCTTTCTCCTACCCACTGAGGCTTTTTGTTTGTGGGATTCAGGTCTCCGAGGGTACACGTGATGGAAGTGAGAGCACTGTCTTCATTAACCCCCCGTGTCACTATCCTCTGCTCCCCACCTTGAAGGCTGTTGTGCTTCAGCTCCGGTTCCCACGCTGTTTATTATCTCACCATCCAGTCCCAGGACTTCAAGCACTGTCTTTACACTGATGTCTCCCCAGAAATTATCTCCAAGGCCACCTGGATGTCTCATAGCACATCATACAAAACTTGTCAAAAACTCCTTACCTCCACTTTCCCCCCACCATGAATCCACCATGCCTACTCCTGCCCCTATCTTTCCAACCTCAGTGAATGACAGGAGTCGCTCACTACTCACTTCCAGCCTAGAAACCTGAGTGGCAGCCTCTATACTTCCTTCCCCCTCACTGTCACCGCTTTCTGATTCTTCTCTTCCTATGAGCTCTTTTTTTTTTAACATCCTTATTGGAGTATAATTGCTTTACAATGGTGTGTTAGTTTCTGCTTTATAACAAAATGAATCAGCTATACATATACATATATCCCCATATCTCTTCCCTCTTGCATCTCCCTTCCTCCCACCCTCCCTATCCCACCCTCAAATCCATATGTCCTCTGCATCCCTGTCAATGTTAGGTCCTCAACATGTTCCCCAGAACTGTGGTGACATCCTCCTGACTCCTGTCCCGACACCAGTTTTCTCCTCCTTGACCCATCCTCTTAACCACTCAAATATAAATGTGAATCTAATGGTGCCATATAACCGCTAACATCCTTCATTAGAATTTCATTGCCTACAGGATAAAATCCACGTGACTTTCCAGCCCTATTTCCTGTTATTGCCTTCTCTGCACTCTACCCTAGTACATGAAATTACTTGAGTTTCTCCAAATGTACCACATTCTCTCAAGTTCTCTCTGCCTGGAATGTCCTTTCTCCATAATATAGTTCAATTTGAGGTAACATTTAAAAATCAGAGGTTTTCACATTTTAAAAAATCTGAATTTTGCACTTCTCTTGAAAAATCAGCTCTGGCAGCATAGAGCCCGTTTTCTCACACAGCAACAATTGGCCAGAACTCCGGGCAGCTGGTCCTGTAGATAGAACCTCAACTCTATTTCACACAGTTACTCTCAAGCCCTGCTCACTTTACTCATTTACATTACTTGTCTTCTCACTGTTAGCATTTGAATTTGCAACCTATGATCTACAGAAATGCAAAAGCTTACGAAATCATTTACCAATGAATCATAGAGCTTCCAGCATATGGGATAGTTGCATTGCCATGACTTAAATAAATAGTGTTGCTGTAGTGAGCAAGAAATTCTGCCCTCTTATTCTATTCCAGGCATTGGGAATAACAAACTTGGTAAGATAAGGTTATACTGGCATGCCTCGTTTTATTACACCCTGCTTGATGGCACTTCACAGATACTGAGTTTTTTACAAATTGAAGGTTTGTGGCAACCCTGCCTTGAGCAAGTCTTTCAGCACCAATTTTCCAACCGTATTTGCTCACTTCATGTCTCTATGTCACATTTTGGTAATTCTCACAATATTTCAAACCCTCCACCAGCAAAAAGATTATGACTTGCTGAAGGTTCACATGATGGTTAGCATTTTTTAGCAATAAAGTATTTTTTTAACTGAGGTATGTACTTTTTAAAAAAAAAAAACATAATGCTATTGCACACTTAATAGACTACAGTATAGCATAAACATAACTTTTATATTCACTGGGAAACCAAAAAATTCATGTGGCTCACTGGATCGCAGTACTTATTTTACTGTGGTGGCCTCAGACCAAACCTGCAATATCTCCGAGGTCTGCCTGCATCTGATATTTAGGTCTCGAAGAAGACACTAAAGTTGGGCAAGAAAGATTTTGTTTCAGAATGTTAGCATTAAAACTAAACATGTTGGTGAGCAAGAACAGGCAGCATCAGGTTTGAACGTAATTAGGGTGCTACTAGAAGAAACCTAGTTGGGTGTAAGTGGTAAGATCTATGTTGGAAGACTTCCTGACCGTTAAGACTTTAAGAGGGGCTTCCCCGGTGGTGCAGTGGTTGAGAGTCCGCCTGCCAATGCAGGGGACGTGGGTTCGTGCCCCGGTCCAGGAAGATCCCACATGCCGCGGAGCGGCTGGGCCCGTGAGCCATGGCCGCTGAGCCTGCGCGTCCGGAGCCTGTGCTCCGCAGTGGGAGAGGCCACAACAGTGAGAGGCCCGCGTACCGCAAAAAAAAAAAAAAAGACTTTAAGAGATCTAGGAGGAGCGAGCGATGAGGTGTCAGGACTATAAATATGACCTGAGAAAGGAAATGCTTTCTTAGGAAATAGAAAGTTTCATGTGGCTACATGCAGGTGAGCCAAAAGGGAGGCCTGAAGTGACAGTTTGCCATCTGTTCTCCAAGAGCCAGCTCTGCAGAACACCAGCCAAAACGAAAACGGTAACTCTTGTGTGGGCTGCTCTCTTTTGTAGCAATTGTAACAACAGAACACTTCACCCAGAATGAAGCCAGTGCATTCCATAGCTGAGTGGAGGGCTGGGAAGCCCTAATTTCCTCGGATTCCATCTTCTCGGTGGGTGGGCTCAAAGAATCACCTTTCACTTTTCTCTGCAGCCTGGCTCCTTGTTACAGAGAATGCCAAAATAATATTTGAAAGAACTTAGTTGAGCCTTTACATAGACTATTGATTGATGATTATGATTATTAGCCCATTAAGACTGTTGGGTCCAAAATAGAGAGGTAGTGCCTTCTGGTGAATTGCCAACGAAATGCTTTTAAAATCTACCCCCTAGGGCTTCCCTGGTGGCACAATGGTTGAGAGTCTGCCTGCTGATGCAGGGGACACGGGTTCGCGCCCCGGTCCGGGAAGATCCCACATGCCGCGGAGAGGCTGGGCCCATGAGCCATGGCCCCTGAGCCTGCACGTCCAGAGCCTGTGCTCTGCAATGGGAGAGGCCATAGCAGTGAGAGGCCCACGTACTGCAAAAAAAATAAAAATAAAAATAAAATCTACCCCTATCCTCAAATTCACAAATAAAATGAAGAATTAATTACTATATTCAACATTAATCATTTTCAGCTTTGTATTGTGGGGTTAAAAGTGTGGACTCTCTTGATTCAAATCACTACTCATTAGTTAAGGGAACTTGATAAAGTTGTTTAACCTCTCTGTGCCACCTTTTCCTCATCTGTAAAGTGGGAATAATAACAGTACCTTCTTCTTAGGGTTGTGAGGATTTAAAGAGCTGATACAGGCAAAGTCTTTAAAAAGTGGCTAGCACATGGGTTAGCTATTATCACCACTGTGTATGTCAGACACTGTGCTAGGTACTGACTATTGGTGAACAAAATAGAGAGGGTCTCTGCTTTCACAGAGCTTAAGACTAGCGGCTGGCTAGGTGTAAAATGTTTCATAGCTACTTTGATTCCTACCACTCCAGACAGCTCATTTGGATATAAAAGAGACCTTAGAGCCCCCTGATGGCAGCCTTTTTTCTCTGGCAAAGAGGTCATATCCCTGCACAAAGATATCCTCTGGCAGAAGCACGGAGTGCTGACAGCCTGCTCAGGTGAGAGATCAGTGATTGTCTTTTAGATTCAGAGGTGCTTGTTTGTCAAAGCTGCTGTCTGTGGCTGTTAACAGCTTTAAAAGATAACAAAAGATGCTCGAGCAACTGTGGTAGACTGCACTACTCTTGAGGAGATTCGTCGCTCTTCCCTGGGAGAGTATTGATGGCAGACTTGGCCACGTGACTTGCTTTAGTCGATAAAATTGGAGTGGAGTGATATATGTCACTTCTAGGCAGAAGCTTTAGAGCCATTGTACCATCAACCATACTCTTTTCCTTGCTTCTGAGGTTATGGAAGCATGTCAAGTGAAGGGTCCCTCAGCCAGGGTCTCTGAAATATTACAGTGAGCATCCTTTGTACATGGGGTGCATCTTTTATATATGAAGTGCATGAGGGAGGATAATTCTTTATTATTAAAGCTACTGAATGCGTGGAGCCCTTTGTTACTGCAGCATCATCTATCCTGTTTAAACTAATACATCATCCACAGGTACATAAGTTTGCTATGATGGCCAGAATACCCTATTGCATCGATCTTTCAACCTCAAGACCTCATGCTGCACCTTTTTGTTTGTTTTATGTGTTTGGTGGCTATATTGATGCTTCCAGTCTTGCTGTTCCCTTGGAATACAGAGCAGGGGAATAAGCACTAGACCTGGAGCTAAATCCTGAGATCAATGTCTAGCTCCTCCACTGTCTAACTTTGTGATCTTCAGCAAATCAATTAATCAATCTGAGCCTCAATTTTATTTGCTAAAATAGAAGGAGTAATATAATATCTGCTCAATGTACCCCAACTTTGTTCTTCAGAAGCACACTATAAAGGTTTATGCTAATATAGAAAATAATTTTTAGTTCTTAAGAAGTCATGGGCAGGCCTGACCACCCCAACCCGTGAAACTCTCAGCCAACAACACCAATTGACTGACAAGCATGACCACAAAAGGCACAACACCTTAGAAGGTTGGTTTATGAGTGGGAGGTCAAGGTCCTCATCTAATATGTCCTTACTCAAAAAACACTTCTCAGTCCAAAAGTGCCATTCAGAAAGAAGAGACTCGATGACAACTTTTCTTGGTTTTTCAAGGGACCCATTTTCTTATGCCAAGTAATATTACAATTGTCTTTGAAATGCAGTGTGTCAGGGAGAAAAGCTCAGACCCAACCATCAATACACACAGAATCCTAATTTAAAGAGTATGTAAATAAATGCATTCATACCCAAGTTGTTTTTAGAGATGCTTCATCATCACGCACAGTGGTTTGTAATAGCCTGAGGGTTTCCCCCCAGCCCTGGAAGACTCAGGGCAAAGTAGGGGCAGGGGCAGTTAGAATGTTCTTTCCTATCATTCTTTCTCAAGAAGACTCCTTCTCAACCCTCCATCCAAGAAATCCTACTTGACAGCACAATCTGATTTAGATTCCTTCATTTATTCATTCCTTTCTCAAGTTTTTACTGAGTGACTATAATGTGCCCATCCCTGTTCTAGGTGCTGAGATACAGAATAGAGAAGTCCCTGCGTGTGTGGGTCTTACATGTCCAAGGGCATCCGATGTTCTGTGTTTCCACAGCTCCCTCCACATTTCCATCAGTCTCCATGTGCAATAGTCATAGGTTTGGACTACATGATCCTTAAAGGTATGAAGGAAACATATCCCGTTAGACTTTGTATCCTCTGTGCCTTGCCTGGTGCCTGAAATACGGAAGGAATCCAATAAATATATCTTTCAAATGAGTAAATATCAGGAGTTAGAAGAGCTGACTTTCAAGTTCAATTCTCCCCCCAAAAATGTGAAAAATCAAGGATTTAGTCACAGTGCACTATCAACAGCTGTTATTAACTGGTTCATTTTGTGAAAATTTATAACAAGACTAATGTTGCTTTAGGTGCTGCTGTGCATTTGTTGACAGACTTAGAGGAGATCAGAGTTTGAATAAATGCAGAAAACTAGCTACATTCTTCTCGCTTATAAAAATTGCTGTGAAGTACTTTGCAAACAGTAAGTGTCAGAAAGTACTACAGGCTAAGAAATAGCCCTAACATGGTCAAGGCTGAGCATGGGAATGCGGCCATGTGAGCCATCTGTTTACCTTCGTACAGCCGGTGGTGTATGAGTGTTGTGCAGAGAGAAAAATGTGCAGAGAGAAAAAGGAAACCAAAGAGCATATTTGAAAGTATTTTCTTCTCCTACTCATCCTGTTCCCGAGAAAGAGTCACTTAGAGGTAATCTTTGAATATTGCGGCAGTTTGTATAACAAACTCTACACAGATTAAGAAATGTTTTCCCAAAAAGGCACTATTAGTTCAGAGGTTGAGGAACTGTAAAGACAAGAGGAAGAAGGGGAGGAAAAAGGGCAAAGGATGTGGAGACAGGAATGGGCTTCTTAGTGATATTCACATGCTAGGGTACTGTTATGCCTCCTCATTGGTTTTTAAGGCATGTTGTGTACCTTACCATGTGTTTAATTACCGAAGGAGAAGAGATACACCTTTATTTAGTCATTTAGCATGCAAATATTTATTGGATATCAACTCTTTGTATCTTTGTTTCTTAGGTACCTATTTTGTACCAGATACTATTGTAGGAGCTGGACAGACATGGACCCTGCCCTGCTGTAGCTTACATTCTGATGGGGAAAACAGATAATCAACAACTAACTATATAAATAAGATTATTATAGGTCATGATACATGCTACGAGGGTGATATTCTTGGGCCATACCCAAGAAGGTGTCTGGAGTGGGGCAGGGTAGTGCTAGTTTAGGCAGGGCTATTGGGGAAAACATCCTGAAAAGCTGACATTTGAGTCAAGGTCTGAACCATGAGGAGAAGCTCATCATGAAAAGCTTCAGATAGAAGAAAGAACATTCTAACCAGGGGAAAGAGCAAGTGCAAAGGCCCTGAGGCAGGAATAAGCTTGGCATGTTCACAGAATAGAAAGCAGGCCAATATGACTGGAAGGTAGTGATTAAAGGGTAGAGAAGGTAGAGAGCAGATCCCATTGGGCCTCGAGAGGTGGCAAGGATTTTAAGATTTTTTTTTTGGACCTAATGAGAGTCACTGAGAGTTTTTGGCAGAGGATTGAACATGATCTAGAGCAAAGAGCTAATGAACTCAAAGTGTTTTTCACGCACTCATATCTCTGAGCGTTCATGTGATCCATTGATGTTGAGTGTATTTTTCCTCAAACCAAAAATCCCAGCATATGAATTGACAAGTTTAAGTGTGCTTATGGGGTCAATAGGATAGAATATTTTAAATCAGAATTGTCAAGATAAATGATCACCCTGTTGTCTCTAATTGTGCCTAGCCATATGCATCTTGTCAGGGGGAATAAAAGGACTGGATTCTTAGCTCTATGTGATTTATAGAAGGTATTTCTTAAGTGTTATTAAACAGACATTTCAAGGAGTTCCCAGGCAGGAGTCAGGGAGCAGATGACACAGCAGGGCCCACTAGCACAAGTTGTTCTCAGTGTTAGCACCACCCCCATCGCTGGGTGTAAGGGGAGGGGTGTGAATGCCCGGCCCTCCCCATCCTCTTCTCACCCTGTCCACTATCACTGTTCCATTTGCACCTCACTCCTTCTCTTCCACACCCTGTTAGCACTATTCCATTTCCAGATTAATTGGTGGAAAGGTGTTACCAAAATTTCAGCCTTTATCTTAGTAATAACCTAAGAGAACCTTTGATACCACTGACATTTATCTCTCCTGCCAATTCCTTCTCTCCTTCCTTTATTACCTCTTTCTTCCCCCTCTTTTCCCCTTGTCTCTCTCAACTCCTCCTTTTCTAGTAGAGGTTCACCCAGGACTTCAGAAAGTCCCAGACTAAAAATGTCTAAAATCCACTGTGGTAGAGAAACATAGGTTCTGAAAAAGAAGATTGATCATCAATATATTTAAATCAGGGGATATATATATATATATATTTGTAAAAGCTTGTTATTTAGTAAAAAGAAACTCGTGATATCTTTTCTAGATTGAAAAGAGCTGAGATTGCTAAAGTATCGAGTATAATGTTTATATCAATCGTCTCTTCCCCCATTTACTGAGGAACTTTTGTGTGCCAGGCACAGTGTGAGATGCTGAGGGAGATATAAGCAGGCAAAGACACACTCCCTACCCTCCAGAACAAATATCCAACAGGGCAACACAGAACCCACAAGGGACCACAGGCAGAGAGGCTGTAACAAGGGCTATTACAGAGGCATGCATTTCCATGGTAGAACCAAGGATGAATGGGAGATTTTTATTCCAACGGGGGCCTGATAGGGAAGGGATTTGAGAAGAGACCCAGATAACACTACCTCTCACTTCTGCTTTAAGGTAGTCCCAGGCCTAGCACTAAACAAAGGCCTGTGCACCTACATTTGAGATGGTCGGTGGCTGATTCTGGCTCTGTAGAATTATGAGGCGTATATTTGGAATTGGGTGCAGTTTTGTTAGCAGCAAGATAATATGGTGATTTTAAGTGAGTGCTGTCAAACCAGGCTGTCTGGAGTGGAATTTGCCTCCTTTGCTTACTGTCTAGGTGAACTTAGGCAAGTAACTTAGCCTTTCTCTTCAATTTCCTTGACTGTAAAGTAGAGTAATAATATTGTTCATATAAACTCCTTATATACTTCATGAAAGGACTTATTACAATATTTGGTACATAATTAGCCCTTGATGGATCTTGTACATATGAGGAGTAAATGTATATAAAGCACTTAGAATAGTTCAAGAAAACTTAATAAACACTGAATGATGCTACTGAGTATTAACTCTAGTGGCCTACTGTCAAAGCTGTATGTGAGAGCCATCTTTGTTTGGTCCCGATGAAATAGTGCTTTTTCATCTTTACTCGTACACAGATGCTCCCTCGTGGAGACAGAGCCAAATATTTGCAACCATGTCCCTGCTTTCTAGTGCTAGGAGGACATGAAAACAGTAAGCCTCAGCAGCTGACCTCACCGGCCACACTGCCACCCTGTGGCGTCTCCCAGGCCAGGCAACTGCTGAGACCAGAGCTACCCAAGGGGACAGTGATCCACCTGGGAACCAAGCAGTGTGTGGAAACCAGGATCAGTCATATATGGGAGAGTCCTTTCACCTGTGTGATAATGCTTTTTTTGAGGTAATCAAATACAATTTTACTTAATACCCTTCATAGCAGCTTTTAGCCGTCAGTTCCCCAATGGAGATACTAACACGGCGTGATCATCCCTTACATTTTTTAAACATTTAAATTGCTCAAAAGTATGTATTCCTTCAACTGAATAAATATTTGCTGAGTGGCTACTATATGCCAGACACTGTGTGAGGCCTTGGAACACAAGAGTGAATAAAATACAACCCCTGGCTCAAAAGGCTCTTCATCAGACAATACAACAGAGAATGTTGAGTGGTGAGTTAGGACTAAGCAAAGGATGCTATGAGGACACAGAGGAAGGACATGGAACCGAGGAGCAGCTTCCCAGATGGAGTTCTGTCCGAGGTGGGAAGCTCCATCGATGCTAAGGGCTCCGAGAATGCTTGGAGGGAGGAGAGGTTTGCCCCCCGCAGGTAGAGGAGAGTTGCCCTCACTGCTGCGTTGTCTCCACTGCTTGCTGCTCACAGAGGCCTGCCCCCCACTCCCATGGGCACCTAGCCAGTTGAACTGGGGTCCCAGGCTGAATACCACATCCAACTCCTGACAAGACAGCAGGGGCAACCCCTTTCTGGCTAGTCCTGCCCTCATTGGCCCTCTCTCAACTCCTGCTGCCCTCTGAGACCTCTATATAGTCTCACATCCCCCGGGCAAGGCCCTGGCCCTGGACAGGCAGCTGCCACCTCCCTTAGCTGGGGTCAGGTCTCATCCTCTCCTGGAGATCCCAGCCTTCACCATTGCCACCACACCCTGTGGAAACCAGAGGGAGGGAGATGAAGCTTCAAGCTAAACAGAACTAGGAGGGAAGTGTGTTAAGTGTAAGTTGTAAAAAAAAAAAAAAAAAAACTACTACTAACATAAAATACATACAGAGCACTGTGGGAATACAGGGGGAGGAGCTGATCACTCTGCCACTGGGTCAGAATTAGGTCCAGGGCAGTTTTCTGGCTAATCACTGTCTCTGCTTTCTTTGAGATGCTGTGGTCGGTGAAGCTGGATGCTTTAACTTGAGTGAGAGTTGACAACAGGGTCTAGGTTTCCACATAGTTGTTTCCATCACTGATCTGCCCTGTCTGTGGGTCAGTTTTAGAATGTGCTTCAGTACATTACCATCCATTTCTTTCATTGTTATAACTGCATAGTGTTATATGCAAATTACAACAATACCTCTACTGTTCCATTCTCTTTCTAGCTTAAGGAAAAGATAGCCTTAAATTCTGGGTAATCCTATAGTACCAGCCATGTTATTTCAAATAGAAGAACACCAACTCTGTGTGTGCGTGCGTGTGTGTGTGTGTGTGCGTGCATGCACGTGCATGCCTGAGCGCACACTTTGCATTGCCAGGGGAAAGGCAAAGGGAGGGAAAATTAGGGAAAAAAGGAAGTGAGCCCAAAATGTTTTTACTTGATTTTTTTTTAAATTGGGCTATAGGGGAAAGGGATTAAACCCAAGGATAAAAAACACACACTCACAAAATTGGTTTAAGAAGGATCAAGCCCCATGACCTGCATTTTACGGGCATTATGCTCTAATCAACCAATGAATTAAGAGATGAGAGGACATTTCAATCAATTACCGTCACATGAAGACAGTGCCTTTTTCTGTAGTGGCAATTTTCTAAAGGCCAAAAGAGCATTTTAAAATGTTTTTTTTTCAGAGACTGTTTATTGGCGATCCTACCTTGGTACTGATGGAGGAAGTCATTTAATTTCCTTCCTCTGCATTCATTCAGATCAGTTCTGGAAGGAGGAAGGAGCTATTTATATAAATGTGAGCTAGGAGAAAAGAGGCACCACGCTTGCTGTCTAATTACATGCAGAATCCTGGCACCTCTTGCTTTATCCTTGGCTGCTTCCCCACCATGTGTCTGATACCAGAGACGTGAAATTATGAATTGGCTCAGCCTCTACAGTGCATGACACATGTTTTTCATGAGCATTAAAATTCATTTTTTTTAATTGAGAGAAAATTAAACCTAGGTTCTGGCATTAATCTCCACTTGTCTTTCTCCTGGCAGCATGAATTGTTTATTTCTATGATGTAGCAAAGCATAACTCTCTTGTTTGTATGTTTTGCAAACTCCATCCATTTTCTAGGGAAACGTTTGCTGTCTTTACCCCTCACTTGTATGGATACCAATTGGTAATTCAAGTCTGTTCAAGTTTTGTGCCACTTTCTGGGTTCTCTGTGCTCCAAGTTGGGCTAAATTGTCACCTCGTCAAAAGCAGCCTTTCCTTTGTATTTCCTGCAATGCCCAGCACCATGCCTTGTGTACAGTGATGATCAATGAATGCTTATTAAATAAGTGAGAGCTTCCTGGAATGTTAAGATTGATTTTTCTATCAGTATTTGAAATTCTGTACATTAACCACAGAAATCAGATATGTCAACAAATATTTTACTCAATAAATATACAGATTTTCCCATACTTTTCTCCCCTCACCGAGTAAGCCCCAGCCTCACTAGTCTTCACAATGATTCGTAAGTATGCCAAACTTATTCTTGTGTCAGGATCAAGGCTGAAAGAAGCGATGATCTCTTTCAACATATTTTGCATTTATATGAGCAATGTTGACAAATATTGAAATATCTCTTGAAAGATGGACATCTCCTTCCTTGGGGGAAACAGTATTGTATGAATAATGCCTGGTATTTTCCTTAATCTTTTTGAACTGACATTTATTTTGGAGTGTTAAAGAAAACACTTTTCTGACACTTGTTAAAACAGTAAGGAAGACTTTATCTGGGACTACTGCAATAGGTGGCCAGACGATTGTATTGCAGTAGGAGAGGGAAACCAGGCTCAACTCCAAATACAATGAAGACAGCTGAGGATTTATGGCCAATGAGCACAAGGAGTGATCAGTGGATAGAAAGTTACTAAGAGGAAATTTAAGACATAGGGGAATTCTTGCTAAACCTATTTAACAGGATTCTTGCTGAGGGCAATGGGGTGAGAAAATTGATCAGATGTTGAGGCAAGGGTGCAGCCTGATGGACTCAGCAGGCTGAAGAAGGGCCCAAGGATGAAGCCTAGTAGTGCAAAGACCTCAGAGGAGCCTGCCTAAAGTTTAGGCAAGAAGAGAGCCTTTGTCAGGAGTCACTCTCAGTATGTTCTTGCCCTCCTGAGTACCACTGTGCACCAAAACAATAGGATGGAGTGGTGTTTAATGGTTATTGTTGAGCAGGTCCTCCATTGTGTTTTAATTGCACACGTCAACCATTGCTGCTGATACATACATAAACATACTCACACTCCCTGAGTCTTAGATGCAGCCACTTTGCTTCATTAGAAGTTTTTTTTTTTATTTCTCTCATGTTATTTCAAGCTATTTCTAATATTCTTCACTCCACATATAAATACACCTTTTTTCATTCTTTTTTAACTTTTAGCTTACGTTTTCACAAAATAGTTGCTCTTTGTTCACATTTCACAAAATTAGATTGTGGTAGTTGGAGAACTTCTCTTCATAGGTGTAGTTTAGACTGAATACAGAGAATAGCTTTAAATAGTGCTATGATGTTGAAAGTGTACACATTTATATTATTGGACTATTTAATTCTAATGCCACTGTACAAACAAGTCTGACAGAAAGCAAAACATGAAGAGGCGGTGTGTACTCTCGGCATCCTTTCCTCTCCAAGTCTCTGTACTCTGTTTACTCCAGGGCTCCACCCAATTCTTCCACGCTATGCCCTTAACTGACCTGCACCTTCCCTTTCAAACTGAGTTTTCCTTAAAACTCTCTTCTACGATCATAAAGAGGAAAAGACCTAAAGGTTCCTACCAGGGAATAATGACTTAAAGGTCTACATCTTACAAAACATTTACATTCTGTAGTAGGACTCTCAGGCAATGTGAAATAAATTGAAGTGAAATTTTTGAACAATTGAAGTTTTCCATCAACCCCTCATATCACAGCTCATTGGCACACCTACTTGGATTGTGACTCTACTTGTGACCCTGACCATAAATACTTCACAAAAAGTATTGAAAATACTTTTCAAAAAGTATTGTCCACAGCTCACTTCAGTTCAATTTCCTTCAGCTTGTCTAATCTACACATACTTGCTGACCTATGCTGGGTGCTAGGGACCCTGATATGAGTGAAACACAATCCTTGACCTCAAGGACTAAGCTGAGAGAAACGTAGAAATAGACAGTGACAACTTGATGATAAATGCTGTGAGAGAGAAGTTCAGGAGGAAAGCGGTGCACAGAGCATGGACTGACTAACTCAGCCTGCAGAGCCCTGGACGACTTCACAGAGAGAAAGGCACTTAGGTTAGGCTCTGAAGGAGAGCAAGAGCTTTCTTAGGCAGAGAGGCAGAGAGAGGATTCTAAGCTGAAATCACACTGAGAGCAAAGACCATGAGGCTGGTGGTGATGGTATTGACAGAAAAAGGTACTTCTCTCTGGGAAGCTCCAGAGAGCATGTGATGGCTGAACAGAAGATGTGGGAGAGAGGGTATGAGCTAGACCAAGAAAGACAGGATGGGGTCAATCCAGCTTCATCCAGGAGCAGGCAGAAATGGCGTTCCAGGTAAGGAAAACAATACAGCGAAGGTGAGAGGAATCTGCAGCTTGGCTAGAGGAAGGATTCTTTTAGAAAGTCATAGGTTGAAAAGGATTGTTTCAGAAAGTCATGAATGCAGTTAGAAGGTAAGGACAGGAAAGAATAACCTTTAAATATCCAAGACATCATCTGCCTTTTTTTTTTTTTTTGCTTTAGCTTTTTTTTTGCTTTGTCTTATCTTTGATAATCCTCTCTCCAGCACCCTTGCTGCCCCACCCAACTCCTCTGCCGAGTAAATTACAGATCATAAATAAGATTGCCTAGTATTGAATTACAACTCTACCATTTATCGGTTCTTTAAACTTGGATGATTTTCCAACTTTTCTTACCTCAGCTTCTCTGTCCCCCAATGGACATAATAGTAGTATTCATAAGACTGTTGTATGCGTTAGTAATAAGAGCTAATTTCTGTTGAGTATTTATTATGTATCAGGTCCAGTTCTAAGCATTTTTATATGTCAGCTCATTTATTCTCTAAACAACTATTACCTGTAGGTAGTATGTGTGTCCCTATTTTATAGATGAAGAAGGGAAAGCCCCAAAAGGTTAAGGATTTGGCCTCAGGTCACAGCCATAAGCTGAAGATTCAGGATTTGGATCCAGACATTTTGACTGCAGAGCCTACACTCCTAACCACATCCAGTTTCACTTGCTCATAAGGTGCCGTGTTCAGAGGCCTTGCACCTGGCCCTTGAGACCAGAGTTCCTGGTGCTAAACAGCTGTGCAGACACCTCAGCTCCGTGGGCCTGTGCAGAAGCACTGCACACAACACTGTGATTCAAGGTGGCGCAGTGGGGCGGGCTGTGTGCAGAGACGCTGCCCCGGCTCCCAGATCTGGAGCGTTATCGGCACAGCTGTTGCCAAACCCCTCCCCACTGAAGAAAACTCTATAAAGCAGCCTGGCCCACGGCCTGTCCCGAAGCCTGTCTGGGAGAGCAGAGAGCCTGTGCTCTAGAGCTTAAGCTCACACCTCTCCATTCTTTGGTCAAAGAATGAAACTTTTCTTCTGAACAGAAAAGAAAGAAAGAAAGAGAGAGAGAGAGAAGGAAAGAAAAAGAAAGAAAGAAAGAAAGAAAGAGAGAGAGAGAGAGAGAGAGGGAGTGAGGGAGGGAGGGAGGAAGGAAGGAAGGAAGGGAGGAAGTGTTGGCCAGTGCCAAATTTTTCCTACTTATTCTTTATCCTGTTTCATTCTTCCTTTTCTGTGGAAGACTGTGATCTCCTTGAAGTCAGGGTTCATGCTTTTTCATTTGTGTATTCACTACATAAACGGGATCTTGCTCAATATATGCTTGTAGAGTTAAATCAAGTTACAAGCTTGGATAAAGCCCTATCATGTCTCACGTTCAAAAGTGGAGAATAGGTAACTAATCTAAAACTGGTCTTTATTTTACAGGTCAATGAAGTATTTTTTATTATTTTTATTATTTTTTTTTCTGAAGACATCTTCAATACAAATATTTTAAATTCATTTCATATCTGTTACTTTTGGGGTGACGATATAGATTCTTGGTAAAGTATTCCATAAGGTAAAATGAAACAGGCCTTCAGATCAACATGAGAACTATGAAGCCCCTATAACTCCAAGCACTATGAGATGTAAGTAGAGAAACTCCAAAATCTTAAATCATAGCAGCCCCATTATGTATCAGTCCCTTCTAGGTTATCAATTTCAATCTTCGAATGTAACTATTTATTTACAAATAATTTCAGATTTCCTGAAAAGTAGGAGAATAGTATTCTCATATACCTTTCACTTAGTTTCCCCTCTTGTTAACATTTTACATTGGCTTTATCATCCTCTCTCTCTCTGTCCCTCCTCCTTTTCTTTCTTCCCTCTCCCTCTCTCCCTTTCCCTCTCCTTTCTCTTTCTAGATAGACAGCTAGATCGATCGATCGATAGATAGATAGATAGATCAAGATATGTGTGTGTATCAAATATATCCTTTGAATCTATCTCTTGACATATACCCATCTCCTTTCTTAGAGAATATGTATTGTATGAAAGGCCTGGCCTCCTTTAAATCAATCTGGCATCTGAACTGGCATTTCCTTTGGAGCCCCTCTCAGTCTTTTCTCAGCCTATTGAGCATCACTGTGTACCAAAATAATAGAAGAATGATGTCTGATGGTTATTTCTTGAGGAAGTAATTCATGATAATTTAAGTTGTAGATATCAACTTAAAATATATTAAAAATTTTGGAACCATTTTAGAATATATTGCAAACATGTTGAGCTCTTTAACCCTAAGTAGTTCAGTATATGGTCTCTAATAACAAAAATACTCTCTTTTTTAATCATAGAATAATTATTAAAAGCAGAAAAATAACATTGATACTATTACCTAATACACACATCCTATTCATTGCCAAATAGCCCTGTAATGTTCTTTATAGCAAAGAAAGAAAGGTGAAAGGAAGGGAGGAAGGGAGGTAAGGAGGATGGAAGGAAGGGAGGAAGGGAGGGAGGAAGGAAGGGAGGGAGGAAGGAAAGGGGAAGGAATCTCCAGACTAGTGAGTTTTTTGTTGCTTTCCTTGGAAAACTAGGGTGGAAGGTCTACAAATCTTTCATTTTTGCTTTTTTCATATACTTTAAGCTTCTAAAAGAAATTTTCAACTATTTTTAAAGACAAGTACATATGCTAAATTTTGACACATTGCAGCCCACAAACACATTAAAATGTGCTGCCTGCTGGACTCACTTTTGTGTAGACTTTAAAGTTTCTCCTGCTACCTCTATTGAATGGAAAGATATTCTGGCATTTATTCATTTGTTTATCCATCCACTTAGCAGTGCTAGTAGTATTGAGGATCTACTAAAGCCCTGTTCTGGATGAGATAAGCTGTTAAACTGTGATCATTCATAGCTACTTATCTATGAGTTCTGCAAAATCCATAGAAATAAATCCAGAAGCTGAGGCTGATAAAATGCTACAACTATCCATAATCCTTCATTTCAGATCAAATAGCTTCATTGATTTCTTGATTGATTTTGTAAAAACCAAATGTTAGAACTTGTAAGTTGGAAAATAAACAGGTTTTTTTTGTTGTTTGTTTGTTTGTTTGTTTTTGTGGTACGCGGGCCTCTCACTGTTGTGGTCTCTCCCGTTGAGGAGCACAGGCTCCGGACGTGCAGGCTCAGCAGCCATGGCTCATAGGCCCAGCCGCTCCGCGGCCTGTGGGATCTTCCCGGACCGGGGCACGAACCCGCGTCCCCTGCATCGGCAGGCGGACTCTCAACCACTGTACCACCAGGGAAGCCCAATAAACAGTTTTTAATTTAATGTATTTTAAAATATGTATATTATTCTCACCTTTTTATTTTTGGGGTTTACATATGCATTTGTATGAAAAATGGTGATGTTTCTAATAATATTTTAAAATAACTTGTATAGACCTGTGGTTTCCAAATATTTTTTGGAAACATAAGTTTAAAAAATTTTCATATTCCCTAATGTATGTATGCTGGTTTATTTATATAATAAGTATATACTGGTGTAGTAGTTTTTTATGTATATTATACAACTAACCCAAAAAAGAAAACTCTAAAAAACCAAATAAAAATGAGTATAAAATTTCTAATCATCTCTTTCTTGACTCTATTGGATCATCTTGTTGATCCAATGGACTCCATTGGACCCCTTGTGAGTCCTGGTACCATACTTTTCAGTACTTCGAGACTGAACTCTTTTCTGCTTTATTACCTATTCTTGGCTATCATTTTATGGTGATGACTACTACTACAGTATACCAATTTGTTTAAAGGTCATTTTTCTTGAGGAATGCTTATTCACTTTCACATTTGTATATCATATAAAGGTCATTCTTCTTAGGGTGTGCTCATTCATTTTCTACTTGTTTGTAAATATTTGTGCTCTATGGCATGACTATTATGTTTTTACTTGTCATAAAATTTTAGATAAGAAGCTTCAGAAAACATTTGTGCTGGAGATAAAGAATGAAAAATTAAAGAGGTGACTAAGCAGAAAACTATTTTTACCACAAGCAATACCACCCATGTCATGCACCTAGAGAATGATTTCACATGTTAAGGAGATATAGATAACTTGGGAAAAGAGCGTTTCTTGTAAATTAGCAATAATTTCATGTTCAGTGCAATATATGATAAGGAAATGAGGAAGAAATAGCTAAAATCTACTTGTGTGTCTGTCAAACAATTGTAAAATTGTTTCAGCCATAACACTTGGAAGGTAACTATATTATTAGATCTCTGAGGTCAGGGCTAGTGTTCATTTTTATGTGTCCTAATGTGCTTCTGCAAAAACAGGAGCTCAAGTGTTTGTTGAAAGAATGTTAGTGGGTTAATGAATGATACCATTTTCCCAGCTTCAATACCAATAATTTTGGTCAGAATTAACAACCTGAACTGCTTAGCACATACAAATTGCCAGAAGTTCTATGTTCTCTTTCAAGTCTTAATTTTCATGATGCGAAATCTTCCCCCTCTATAGTTTAATATATTTGTATTTCCTTCAAATGCCTAAGTTCATGGCAAACTCAGTTTTGACAGTCTGGCTTCTGACATTTTTAAACCGTTTTGTGAATGAGGTTCTATATTATAGTTTTGTTTACATTTCTTCTACATTAGTTTCATTGAACTTTTTGCATATGTGGTTATATGATTTTCATTAAATTTGGAAATTTTTCATCCATTGTTTCCTTGAATATTTTTCTGACTGCCCCCTCCCTTCAGGGACTCCAATAAATAAATATCAGACCACTTGAAACTGTCCCAGAGCTAACTGAGGCTCTACTTGTTTTTTTTCAATCTTTACTCTGTGTGTTGCATTTTGGATAGTTTCTATTGCTATGACCTTAAACCCACTAATCTATTCTTCTGCCTGGTCTAATCTGCTTTTAATCCCATCCTCTGTATACTTTATCCTAGACACTGTAATTTTTATCACTAAAAGTGAGACTTGATGGGCTTCCCTGGTGGCGCAGTGGTTGAGAGTCCGCCTGCCGATGCAGGGGACACGGGTTCGTGCCCCGGTCTGGGAAGATCCCACATGCCGCGCAGCAGCTGGGCCCGTGAGCCATGGCTGTTGAGCCTGTGCGTCCGGAGCCTGTGCTCCGCAACGGGAGAGGCCACAACAGTGAGAGGCCCATGTAACGCAAAAAAAAAAAAAAAAAAAAAAAAGTGAGACTTGGGTCTTTTTCATATCTTCAGTATCTGTCCTTAGAATGTTCATGATTTCCTCTACCTCATTGGGCATATGGAGTATAGCTGTTATAACTTTTTTAATGCCCTAGTCTACTGATTCTATCATCTGTGTCATCTGGGTCTCTTTCTATTTTTTAAATTTTTCTCTGCAATATGGGCTGTATTTTCCTGCTTCTTTGCATACTTTGCAAATTTTCTATTGGAGTCCAGACATTGGGAAATCTAACTTGTTGGGTGCTAGGTATTTTTTATTTCTTAAATATTTTGAGCTTTGTTAAGTTTCTTTGTTAAATTTCCAAGTAGTAAAGTTACTTATAAAATGTTTGATTCTTTCAAGACTTGCTCTCAAATCTTTGTTGATTTTTTCAAGACTTATTGTTAGGTAGGACCAGATCAATGTTTAACCTAAGGCAAGAGCCATCAACCTATAATCTTCAGGCCAAATCCAGCCCACTATCTGATTTTGTATGTCTTGAGGGCACCACTCAAACACCGCGAACCACAAAGACAAAACTAAGACATCCCTCTTCACCCCCAAAGCCTGCCACCTTGCTGGTGGCCATGCCTCACTGCTATTCAGACCTGGCATGATACTCCACTTTTAAGCTGGAGGCCTCACTGTTGGCAACCTCAAAGCATCAAGTGGTAGACTCTCAGTCTGGGAATCAGCAATTTATCAAGGCCACTCCCCTCCAGCAAGCTGCCCATGTTAAGACAGCCTCATGGAGAACCAGGCACAACAGGATCTGGGTGTCACTGGACAGAGAGTGAAACTGACCAAGGTGGTGACCAAACTGTCTTAGTTTGGACTGCTATAACAATATACCATAGACTGAGTAGTTTAAACAACAAACATTTATTTCTTACAATTTTCTGGAAGCTGGGAAGGCCAAGATCGAGGTGCCAGCCAATTGAGTTCCTGGTCCCTGCTGAGAATTCTTTTGAGGATGGCTGCCTTCGTGCTGTATCGTCACAAGAGAAAGAGAGCAAGTTCTCTGGTCTCTTGTTATAAGGGCACTAATTCCTTCACGGGGACTGCACCTTCATAACCATATCTAAACCTAATTACTTCCCAAAGGCTCCACTTCCTAAAATTATCACACTGGGGGCTAAGGTTTCAACAAATGAGTTTGAGGGGGGGTGTGCACAAATGTTTAGTCCGTAAAACTACACACTAAACTGACCTTTCCTCTCAGGCTAGTGCTTTCATCCTAAGAATGTCTCCAGCAGATGGCAATTAGATATAAAACGTGCCTACCGCATGGGATGGCCCATCTCAGTCAAATGGGGGAGTGTGGTGAGTTTTTTCTCTTGTTATGTAGATATTTACAAAATATGATTGATTTTTGCCTCTTAGTCTATAAAGTCTAAAATATTTACTATATGAACTTTCATAAGAAAAGTTTGTGCACACCATCTCCGACATTTATTTGTAGATTTTTTGATGATGGCCATTCTGACTGGTGTGAGGTGATATGTCATTGTAGTTTTGATTTGCATTTCTCTAATGATTAGTGATGATGAGCATCCTTTCATGTGTTTGTTGGCAGTCTGTATATCTTCTGTGGAGAAATGTGTATTTAGGTCTTCTGCCCATTTTTGGATTGGGTTGTTTGTTTTTTTGATATTGAGCTGCATGAGATGCTTGTATATTTTGGAGATTAATCCTTTGTCAGTTGCTTCATTTGCAAATATTTTCTCCCATTCTGAGGGTTGTCTTTTCGTCTTGTTTATGGTTTCCTTTGCTGTGCAAAAGATTTTAAGTTTCATTAGGTCCCATTTGTTTATTTTGGTTTTTATTTCCATTTCCCTTGGAGGTGGGTCAAAAAGGATCTTGCTGTGATTTATGTCAAAGAGTGTTCTTCCTATGTTTTCCTCTAAGAGTTTTAAAGTGTCTGGCCTTATATTTAGGTCTTTAATCCATTTTGAGTTTATTTTTGTGTATGGTGTTAGGGAGTGTTCTAATTTCATTCTTTTACATGTAGCTTTCCAGTTTTCCCAGCACCATTTATTGAAGAGGCTGTCTTTTCTCCATTGTATATTCTTGCCTCCTTTATCAAAGATAAGGTGACCATATGTGCATGGGTTTATCTCTGGGCTTTCTATCCTTTTCCATTGATCTATATTTCTTTTTTTGTGCCAGTACCATACTGTCTTGATTACTGTAGCTTTGTAGTATAGTCTGAAGTCTGGGAGCCTGATTCCTTCTGCTCTGTTTTTCTTTCTCAAGATTGCTTTGGCTATTCGGGGTCTTTTGTGTTTCCATACAAATTGTGAATTTTTTTGTTCCAGTTCTGTGAAAAATGCCATTGGTAGTTTGATAGGGATTGCACTGAATCTGTAGATTGCTCTGGGTAGTATAGTCATTTTCCCAATGTTGATTCTTCCAATCCAAGAACATGGTATATCACTCCATCTGTTTGTATCATCTTTAATTTCTTTCATCAGTGTCTTACAGTTTTCTGCATACAGTTCTTTTGTCTCCTTAGTTAGGTTTATTCCTAGGTATTTTATTCTTTTTGTTGAAGTGGTAAATGGGAGTGTTTCCTTAATTTCTCTTTCAGATTTTTCATCATTAGTGTATAGGAATGCAAGAGATTTCTGTGCATTACTTCTGTATCCTGCTACTTTACCAAATTCATTGATTAGCTCTAGTAGTTTTCTGGTAGCATCTTTAGGATTCTCTATGTATAGTATCATGTCATCTGCAAACAGTGGCAGCTGGGAACCCGCTTGCACTGTTGGTGGGGATGTAAATTGTTACAGCCACTATGGAGAACAGTATGGAGGTTCCTTAAAAAAGTAAAAATAGAGCTACCATATGACCCAACAATCCCACTACTGGGCATATACCCTGAGAAAACCATAATTCAAAAAGAGTCATGTACTACAATGTTCATTGCAGCTCTGTTTACAATAGGCAGGACATGGAAGCAACCTAAGTGTCCATCGACAGATGAATGGATAAAGAAGATGTGGCACATATATACAATGGAATATTACTCAGCCATAAAAAGAAACGAAAATGAGTTATTTGTAGTGTTGGTGGACCTAGAGTCTGTCATACAGAGTGAAGTAAGTCAGAAAGAGAAAAACAAATACCATGTGCTAACACATATATATGGAATCTAAAAAAAAATTGTTCTGAAGAACCTAGGGGCAGGACAGGAATAAAGACACAGATGTAGAGAATGGACTTGAGGACACAGGGAGGGGGAAGGGTAAACTGGGACGAAGTGAGAGAGTGGCATGACATATATACACTACCAAATGTAAAATAGATAGCTAGTGGGAAGCAGCCGCATGGCACAGGGAGATCAGCTCAGTGCTTTGTGACCATCTAGCGGGGTGAGATAGGGAGGATGGGAGGGACATGCAAGAGGGAGGAGATGTGGGGATATATGTATATGTATAGCTGATTTTCTTTTTTATACAGTATAAGCTAACACACCATTGTAAAGCAATTATACTCCAATAAAGATGTCAAAAAAAGGGAAGGCTTCCAGGGAAGGCTTCCCTGGGAGAACGCACGGCCCGCCTTGGGCTGGTGCAACGTCACGCCGGCCTCTGCCACTGCAGGCTCGACCCGCACTCCGTGCCCCTCCCTCCCGCCCCCACCCGGAGTGAGCCAGAGTCCCCGAAGCGGCTGCTCCTTTAACCCTGTCCTGTCTGAGCAAAGAAGAGATGCCCTCCAGCGACCTACACACAGAGGCAGGGCCAAATCCAAAGCAGAGACCCGGGAGCTGTGAGAACAAAGAAGAGAAAGGGAAATCTCTCCCAGCAACCTCAGAAGCAGCGGATTAAAGCTCCACAATCAACTTGATGTACCCTGCATCTGTGGAATACATGAATAGACAACAAATCATCCCAAATTGAGGAGCCAGGAGTCAGTGTTGTGCATCTGAGGTGGGAGAGCCAACTTCAGGACACTGGTCCACAAGAGACCTCCCAGGTCCACATAATATCAAACGGCTAAAATCTTCCAGAGATCTTCATCTCAACACCAACACCCAGCTTCACTCAACGACCAGCAAGCTACAGTGCTGGACACCCTATGCCAAACAACTAGTAAGACAGGAACACAATGCCACCCATTAGCAGAGAGGTGGCCTAAAATCATAAAAAGTCCGCAGACACCCCAAAACACACCACCAGACGTGGACCTGCCCACCAGAAAGACAAGATCGAGCCTCAACCACCAGAACACAGGCACTAGTCCCCCCCACCAGGAAGCCTACACAACCTACTGAAACAACCTTAGCCACTGGGGACAGACACCAAAAACAACGGGAACTACGAACCTGCAGCCTGCAAAAAGGAGACGCCAAACACAGTAAGATAAGCAAAATGAGAAGACAGAAAAACACATAGCAGGAGAAGGAGCAAGATAAAAACCTACCAAACCTAAGAAATGAAGAGGTAACAGGCAGTCTACCTGAAAAAGAATTCAGAATAATGATAGTAAAGCTGATCCAAGATTCTATTTCCAAGATCCAAAATCTTGGAAATAGAATAGACAAAATGCAAGAAACAGTTAACAAGGATCTAGAAGAACTAAAGATGAATCAAGCATCGATTAAAAACACAATAAATGACATGAAAAATACTCTAGATGGGATCAATAGCAGAATAACTGAGGCAGAAGAACAGATAAGTGAGGTAGAAGATAAAATAGTGGAAATAACAACTGCAGAGCAAAATAAAGAAAAAAGAATGAAAAGAATTCAGGACAGTCTCAGAGACCTCTGGGACAACATTAAACGCACCAACATTCGAATTATAGGGGTTCCAGAAGAAGAAGAGAAAAAGAAAGGGACTGAGAAAATATTTGAAGAGATTATAGTTGAAAACTTCCCTAATATGGGAAAGGAAATAGTTAATCAAGTCCAGGAGGCACAGAGAGTCCCATACAGAATAAATCCAAGGAGAAATATGCCAAGACACATATTAATCAAACTGTCAAAAATTAAACACAAAGAAATCATATTAAAAGCAGCAAGGGAAAAACAACAAATAACACACAAGGGAATCCCCATCAGGATAACAGCTGATCTCTCAGCAGAAACTCTACAAGCCAGAAGGGAGTGGCAGGACATAATTAAAGTGATGAAGGAGAAAAACCTACAACCAAGATTACTCTACCCAGCAAGGATCTCATTCAGATTTGAGGGAGAAATTAAAACGTTTACAGACAAGAAAAAACTGAGAGAGTTCAGCACCACCAAACCAGCTTTACAACAAATGCTAAAGGAACTTCTCTAGGCAAGAAACACAGCAGAAGGAGAAGACCTACAATAAGGAACCCAAAACAATTAAGAAAATGGGAATAGGAACATACATATCAATAATTACCTTAAATGTAAATGGACTAAATGCTCCCACCAAAAGACAAAGATTGGCTGAATGGATACAAAAACAAGACCCATATATATGCTGTCTACAAGAGACCCACTTCAGACCTAGAGACACATACAGACTGAAAGTAAGGGGATGGGAAAAGATATTCCATGCCAATGGAAACCAAAAGAAAGCTGGAGTAGCAATTCTCATATCAGACAAAATAGACTTTAAAATAAAGACTACTAGAAGAGACAAAGAAGGACACTACATAATGATCAAGGGATCAATCCAAGAAGAAGATATAACAATTGTAAATATTTATGCACCCAACATAGGAGCACCTCAATACATAAGGCAAATACTAACAGCCATAAAAGGAGAAATCGACAGTAACACAATCAGAGTCGGGGACTTTAACACCCCACTTTCACCAATGGACAGATCATCCAAAATGAAAATAAATAAGGAAACACAAGCTTTAAATGATACATTAAACAAGATGGACTTAATTGATATTTATAGGACATTCCATCCAAAAGCAACAGAATACACATTTTTCTGAAGTGCTCATGGAACATTCTCCAGGATAGATCATATCTTGGGTCACAAATCAAGCCTTGGTAAATTTAAGAAAATTAAAATTGTATCAGGTATCTTTTCCGACCACAATGCTATGAGACTAGATATCAATTACAGGAAAAGATCTGTAAAAAATAAAAACACATGGAGGCTAAACAATACACTACTTAATAATGAAGTGATCACTGAAGAAATCAAAGAGGAAATTAAAAAATAGGTAGAAACAAATGACAATGGAGACATGATGACCCAAAACCTATGGGATGCAGCAAAAGCAGTTCTAAGAGGGAAGTTTATAGCAATACAATCCTACCTTAAGAAACAGGAAACATCTCGAATAAACAACCTAACCTTGCACCTAAAGCAATTAGAGAAAGAAGAACAAAAACATCCCAAAGTTAGCAGAAGGAAAGAAATCATAAAAATCAGATTGGAAATAAATGAAAAAGAAATGAAGGAAATGATAGCAAAGATCAATAAAACTAAAAGCTGGTTCTTTGAGAAGATAAACAAAATTGATAAACCATTAGCCAGACTCATCAAGAAAAAAAGGGAGAAGACTCAAATCAATAGATTTAGAAATGAAAAAGGAGAAGTAACAACTGACACTGCAGAAATACAAAAGATCATGAGAGATTACTACAAGCAACTCTATGCCCATAAAATGGACAATCTGGAAGAGATGGACACATTCTTACAAATGCACAACCTGCCAAGACTGAATCAGGAAGAAATAGAAAATATGAACAGACCAATCACGAGCACTGAAATTGAAACTGTGATAAAAAATCTTCCAACAAACAAAAGCCCAGGACCAGATGGCTTCACAGGCGAATTCTATCAAGCATTTAGAGAAGAGCTAACACCTATCCTTCTCAAACTCTTCCAAAATATAGCAGAGGGAGGAGCACTCCTAAACTCATTCTACGAGGCCAACATCACCTTGATACCAAAACCAGACAAGGATGTCACAAAGAAAGAAAACTACAGACCAATATCACTGATGAACATAGATGCAAAAATCCTCAACAAAATACTAGCAAACAGAATCCAACAGCACATTAAAAGGATCATACACCATGATCAAGTGGGGTTTATTCCAGGAATGCAGGGATTCTTCAATATACGCAAATCAATCAACGTGATACACCATATTAACAAATTGAAGGAGAAAAACCATATGATCATCTCAATAGATGCAGAGAAAGCTTTCGACAAAATTCAACACCCATTTATGATAAAAACCCTGCAGAAAGTAGGCATAGAGGGAACTTTCCTCAATATAATAAAGGCCATATATGACAAACCCACAGCCAGCATTGTCCTCAATGGTGAAAAATTGAAACCATTTCCACTAAGATCAGGAACAAGACAAAGTTGCCCACTCTCACCACTCTTATTCAACATAGTTTTGGAAGTTTTAGCCACAGCAATCAGAGAAGAAAAGGAAATAAAAGGAATCCAAATCGGAAAAGAAGAAGTAAAGCTGTCACTGTTTGCAGATGACATGATACTATACATAGAGAATCCTAAAGATGCTACCAGAAAACTACTAGAGCTAATCAATGAATTGGGTAAAGTAGCAGGATACAAAATTAATGCACAGAAATCTCTGGCATTCCTATATACTAATGATGAAAAATCTGAAAGTGAAATCAAGGAAACACTCCCATTTACCACTGCAACAAAAAGAATAAAATATCTAGGAATAAACGTACCTAAGGAGACAAAAGACCTGTATGCAGAAAATTATAAGACACTGATGAAAGAAATTAAAGATGATACAAATAGATGGAGAGATGTACCTTGCTCTTGGATTGGAAGAATCAACATTGTGAAAATGACTATACTACCCAAAGCAATCTACAGATTCAATGCAATCCCTATCAAACTACCACTGGCATTTTTCACAGAACTAGAACAAAAAAATTCACAATTTGTATGGAAACACAAAAGACCCCGAATAGCCAAAGCAATCTTGAGAACGAAAAACGGAGCTGGAGGAATCAGGCTCCCTGACTTCAGAGTATACTACAAAGCTACAGTAATCAAGACAGTATGGTACTGGCACAAAAACAGAAAGATAGATCCATGGAACAGGATAGAAAGCTCAGAGATAAACCCACACACATATGGTCACCTTATCTTTGATAAAGGAGGCAGGAATGTACAGTGGAGAAAGGACAGTCTCTTCAATAAGTGGTGCTGGGAAAACTGGACAGGGGCATGTAAAAGTATGAGATTAGATCACTCCCTAACACCATACACAAAAATAAGCTCAAAATGGATTAAAGACCTAAATGTAAGGACAGACACTATCAAACTCTTAGAGGAAAACATAGGAAGAACACTCTATGACATAAATCACAGCAAGATCCTTTTTGACCCACCTCTTAGAGAAATGGAAATAAAGACAAAAATAAACACATGGGGCCTAATGAAACTTTAAAGCTTTTGCACAGCCAAGGAAACCATGAACAAGACCAAAAGACAACCCTCTGAATGGGAGAAAATATTTGCAAATGAAGCAACTGACAAAGGATTAATCTCCAAAATTTATAAGCAGCTCATGGAGCTCAATAACAAAAAAAACAAACAACCCAATCCAAAAATGGGCAGAAGACCTAAATAGACATTTCTCCACAGAAGATATACAGACTGCCAACAAACACATGAAAGGATGCTCAACATCTTTACTCATTAGAGAAATGCAAATCAAAACTACAATGAGATATCATCTCACACCAGTCAGAATGGCCATCCTCAAAAAATCTAGAAACAATAAATGCTGGAGAGGGTGTGGAAAAAAGGGAACACTCTTGCACTGCTGGTGGGAATGTGAATTGGTACAGCCACTATGGAGAACGGTATGGAGCTTCCTTAAAAACCTACAAATAGAACTACCATATGACCCAGCAATCCCACTTCTAGGCATATACCCTGAGAAAACCATAATTCAAAAAGAGTCATGGGGCTTCCCTGGTGGCGCAGTGGTTGAGAGTCCGCCTGCCGATGCGGGGGATGCGGGTTCGTGCCCCGGTCTGGGAAGATCCCACATGCCGCGGAGCAGCTGGGCCCATGAGCCATGGCCGCTGAGCCTGCGCCTCCGGAGCCTGTGCTCCGCAGCTGGAGAGGCCACAGCAGTGTGAGGCCCACGTACCACAAAAAAAAAAAAAAAAAAAAAAGAATCATGTACCAAAATGTTCATAGCAGCCCTATTTACAGTAGCCCGGAGATGGAAACAACCTAAGTGTCCATCATCAGATGAATGGATAAAGAAGATGTGACACATATATACAATGGAATATTACTCAGCCATAAAAAGAAGCAAAATTGAGCTATTTGTAATGAGGTGGATAGACCTAGAGTCTGTCATATAGAGTGAAGTAAGTCAGAAAGAGAAAGACAAATACCGTATCCTGACAGATATATATGGAATTTAAGGAAAAAAATGTCATGAAGAACATAGGGATAAGACAGGAATAAAGACACAGACCTACTAGAGAATGGACTTGAGGATATGGGGAGGGGGTAGGGTAAGCTGTGACAAAGCGAAAGAGCGGCATGGACATATATACACTACCAAATGTAAGGTAGATAGCTAGTGGGAAGCAGCCGCATAGCACAGGGAGATCATCTCGGTGCTTTGTGACCGCCTGGAGGGGTGGGATAGGGAGGGTGGGAGGGAGACGCAAAAGGGAGGGGATATGGGAACATATGTATATGTATAACTGATTAAATTTGTTATAAAGCAGAAAAATAAAATTAAAAATAAATAAAGCAGAAAAAAAATGTCAAAAAAAAAGAAAGAAAGAAAGAAAAGTTTGTGGACCTTGACCTAGGACTAATTTTGCCCCACTAATGAGGCAATACCATTGTGAATACTCTATCCAGTACCCTGTGTATTTTAAGGTTTTGATGCTCTGGCTGGTGGAAACAGGAGCTATTCCCAGCCCTGTGTGAACTCTGAGGACTATTTCTCCCATTCCTTTCTGGTGGTTTTTCCCTCTGCCTCAGGAAGCTTTGTCCCATCTGTGTGCAAATCAAGACTTAGCTGAAGATTCAAGGGGAACCCTGTAATGATCTCTGGAACAACCTCTCTAAGTAGCTGTCTCCTTTCCCAGAAGCTTCTATTCCCTAGTACCTTACCCTGCAAAATCTAGCCTCCTTCCCCTTCTTGAATTCTGACTTCAGCGACAGCTCTGGGCTCCATTCAGGTTCTCCTCTTTACAGGAAGCAATCTGAGAACTGGTATGACTCCCCCCATGTGGTTTCTCTCTCAGGGATCACTGTCCTGTGCTACATGTTGTCCAGTGTCTGAAAACCATTGTTTCATATATTTGTCTGGTTCTGCATTTGTTTCAGGTAAGAGGGTAAATCAGTCTCTGTCACTTCATGATGCCTAAAAATGTAATTCCAGACTTCTTAAATTTGAAGAAACAAAATATCTATGGGATTTAAAAATTTAATCAGTTAGGTTGAATGACACAGGAAATGGATTTTGATAGGGAAATGTCTAATAGCTTTAAATTCTGTTTTGGCAAGAAAGTAAAATGTTTGCTTTGAGACAAGCAGAGTTTTCAGAAGGTTTGCCAAAGGACTTGTCATAGGTCAGTGGTGAAATTATCCTTCATCTCCTAGAAGACTTTGTCAAGAGGGTATAGTCTTCATTTGATTCTAAGATTTGTTTTATACTTTGAATGTCAACATTTTGAAAGGAAAATGACTCAAATTTTTGGTATGTCATTAGCTAATGCCATAAACAGGATGATAAATTTTTGTGCTTGGGCAAAAAAAGATGAAAAGCTTAGTTCCTGATGCATATTTTAAAAATTTAAAGCAGTACATATTATAGCAAAAGAGATATTGGCAAAAGCAATGGTTCTCAACCCTGATTGGAAAACCATCCAAAGTGATCATATACCATAATCAAGTGGGATTTATTCCAGGGTCACAAGGATTGCTCAACATCTACAAATCTGTCAGTGTGATACACCACATTAAGAAAATGAAGGATAGAAATATTATCATCTTAATAGATGCAGAAAAACATTTGACAAAGTTCAACATCTATTTATGATAAAAACTCTCAACAAGGTAGATACAGAGGTAACACACCTCAACATATCAAAAGTCATATATGATAAACCCACATGTAACATCATACTCAATGGTACAAAGCTGAAAGCTTTATCTCTAAGATCAGAAACAAGACAAGGAAGTCCACTCTCACCACTTTTATTCAACATGGTATTGGAAATCCTAGCATCTAAATTGGAAAGGAGGAAGTAAAACTGTCACTATTTGCAGATGACATGATATTAAATATAGAAAACCCTAAAGACTCCATCAAAAAACTTAAAACTAGTAAACAAGTTCAGTAAAGTTGCAGAATACAAAATCAGTACACAAAAATCTATTACATTTCTTTGCACTAGTAATGAACTATCAGTAAGAGAAATTAAGAAAACAATCCCACTCACAATTGCATCAAAAAGCATAAAATACCCGTGAATAAAGTTCACCAAGGATGTGCAAAATCTGTATATTGAAAACTACAAGACATTAGTGAAAGAAATTGAAGAAGGCAAAAATAAATGGAAATATACTCCATGCTCATGGATTGGAAAAATTAATATTGTTAAAATGTCCATACTACCCAAAACAATATACAGAGTCAATGCAATCCCTATCGAAATTCCAATGATATTTTTCACAGAAAGAGAAGAAACAATCCTAAAATTTGTATGAAACCACAAAATACCCTGAATAGCCAAAGAAATTTGAGAAAGAAGAACAAACTGGAAGCATCACAATCCCTGATCTCAAACTATATTACAAAAGTATAGTTATTAAAACAGTATGGTCTTGGCATAAAAACAGACACAGTGGAATAGAATAGGGAGCCCAGAATTAAACCTATACATATATGACCAAATGATTTTACAACAAAGGAGCCAATAATATACAATGGGGAAAGGATAGTCTCTTCAATAAATGGTGTTGGGAAAATTGGACAGCCACATGCCAAATAATGAAACTGGACCACTATTACACCACACACAAAAATTAATTCCAAGTGGATTAAAGACTTGATTGTAAGACCTGAAACCCTAAACACATAGAAGAAAACATAGGCGGTAAGCACCTTGACATAGGTCTTGGCAATTAGTTTTTTGAATCTGACACCAAAAGCAAAAGCAACAAAAGCAAAAATAAACAAGTAGGACTACATCACATTAAAAACTTCTGCACAGCAAAGGAAACCATCAGCAAAACAAAAAGGCAGCCTAATGAATGGGAAGAAATAACCACAAACCATATATCTGACAAGGGGCTAACATCCAAAATATACAAAGAACTCATACAATTCAATAGCCAAAAAAAAAAAAAATCCAGTTAAAAACTGTGCAGAAGGTCTGAATAGACATGTTTCTAAAGAAGATATACAGATGCTCAACATCATTAATCACCAGGGAAATGCAAATCAAAACCACAATGAAATATTGGTTCAGTTTTTTCCATAAGATGGCTCTAGTAGCACTGAGTTGTCTTTAACTTCATTCGAAACAATTTTGTTAGATTGTATGTGACAGCTGTCATATCAGCGTGCATTTAAAAAAAGACATCAAAATTGGTGAATTTTTCTGTAGACATTTTAATATTGAAGATGGAAGAAAAAAGCAATATATTTGGCATATTATGCTTTATTATTTCAAGAAAGGTAAAAACGCAACTGAAATGCACAAAAAGATTTGTACAGTGTATGGAGAAGGTGCTGTGACTGATCGAATGTGTCAGAAGTGGTTTTTGAAGTTTTGTGCTGGAGATTTCTCGCTGGACGATGCTCCACAGTAAGGTAGACCAGTTGAAGTTGATAGCGATCAAATCGAAACAATAATTGGGAACAATCAACGTTATACCACGCAGGAGACAGCCGACATACTCAAAGTATCTAAATCAAGCATTGAAAATCATTTGCACCAGCTTGGTTATGTGAATCCCTTTGATGTTTTGGTTCCACATAAGTTAAGCAAAAAAACCCTTCTTGATCATATTTCCTCATGCGATTCTCTACTGAAATGTAATGAAAACGTGCTGTTTTTAAAACAAATTGTGACGGGTAATGAAAAGTGGATACTGTACAACAGTGTGGAATGGAAGAGATCGTGGGGCAAGCGAAATGAACCACCACCAAGCACACTGAAGGCTGGTCTTCATCCAAAGAAGGTGATGTTGTGTATATGGTGGGATTGGAAGGGAGTCCTCTATTATGAGCTCCTTCTAGAAAACCAAACGATTAATTCCAACAAGTACTGCTCCCAGTTAGAACAACTGAAAGAGGCACTTGACAGAAAGCATCCAGAATTAGTCAACAGAAAATGGATAATCTTCTATCAGGATAACGCAAGACAGCATGTTTCTTTGATGACCAGGCAAAAACTGTTACAGCTTGGCTGGGAAGTTCTGATTCATCCTCCGTATTCACCAGACATTGCACCTTCGGATTTCCATTTATTAAGGTCTTTACAAAATTCTCTTAATGGAAAATATTTCAGTTCCCTGGAAGACTGTTAAAGGCACCTGGAACAGTTGTTTGCTCAAAAAGATAAAAAGTTTTGGGAAGGTGGAATTATGAAGTTGCCTGAAAAAACGGCAGAAGGTAGTGGAAAAAAAGGGTGAATACGTTGTTCAATAAAGTTCCCAGTGAAAATGAAGAATGTGTCTTTATTTTTTACTTAAAAAACCGAAGGCACTTTTTGGCCCACCCAGTATTACTTCACACCTGTTAGAATGGCTGTTATCAAAAAGACAAGAAATAACAAGTGTTGCTGAGGATGTGAAGAAAAGGGAACCCTCATGCAAATTGGTGCCACCACTATGAAATACGTATGGAGGTTCCACAAAAAATTAAAAATAGAACTACCGTATGATCACTAATTCCAGTTCTGAGTATTTATCCAAAGAAAATGAAAATGCTAATTTGAAAAGATATATGCACCCCATGTTTATTGCAGCATTATTTACAATAGCCAAGACATGAAAACGACCTATGTGAATATCAGTGGTTGCATGGGTAAAGCAATTATGATAGACAAATATATTATTCAGCCATAAACAATAATGAAATCTTGCCATTTGTAACAACATGGATGAATCTCAAGGGCATTATGCTAAGTGAAATAAGTCAGACAAAGAATGACAAAATACTCTATAATCTCTCGTATATATGAAACCTAAAAAAAAAAAAAAGAAGAAGAAAAGAAAAGAAACACTAAGCTTATAGATACAGAGAACAGACTAATGGTTGCCAGAGGTGGGAGGTGGGGTGGAAGAAATGGGTGAACTCTGTGTATGTGTATGCGTGTGTGTGTGTGTGTGTGTGTTTTAGTTTAAATAAATTAAATAAGTTTTAAGTGCAGCATATTATGTCGAGTGTGCTGAAATTCTTTCTCCCAGATTCTAAAATTTAAAATTAATATGGTACTCAAATATTGATTTTCAGAAAGAATACCTAAATAATTAAGCAATTAAACTAGGAGTTGATTTATGTATGTGTAATTGGATCACTTTGCTGTACAGCAGAAACTAACACAACATTGTAAGTCAACTATACTTCAATAAAATATTTTTTAAAAAATTAAGTGTTGATTTTATAGATCCAGAAAGCAGGTGGTACAACTTTCTCATTGCTGACTTTATTCAGTGAATTTTTTAATCTGTCCATCATCTATGAAAATGGAAATGCATCTGCAATAATAATGGGAAAACCATTTAGCTCTAGTTTTACCCATGAGAAGGGCACCTTCTGAAGAGTGTGCTTTTCTTACCCCTAAGATAATATCCTTTGGACAGATACACACACCAAACTGCTTCTCAAGCTACCAACTCAATGTGATAGACTGCCAAGAGAAAAAAAGCTAATTTTCTTCTTGTCATTAATAGTTTATTGTTAGTGCAGTTTCTCAGATGGGAGATGTGGGTTAGGGAAATCACATCCATCCTTTCTAAAAGTGCTGCAATATTATTAGAGGTGATCATGCAGCAGAAAATAAACCTATTCCTTGGAGGATTAAATGAAGTGGGCCTATGGATTTTTCTTTCTCCTCTCCTTTGAAGCACTTTAGAGAGTCACTTTCACAAGTAGTCCGCCTGGGATAGTATATCAATGTTAATGTTTCATGATAGATCTCATGTTCTGGAATGATTTGCATTGGTGCATCTCTAGAGCTTGCCTTTTTCACGGTAACATGGGTGCCCATGGTAATGCTTCATGCATTACTCAAGTGTTTCTTTCACCCTCTCTACTGCCAGGGGCTCTTGTACAATTATATTGGCATTTGGAACAGCATTTCACAACACTGTGAGCTAACTCTTCTAATGTAACACCTTTGGGATTTTGTGGCTTCCCTAATTGGGGAAAAGAATAGAAGAAAATGTGACAAAAAAGGTCAACTGGTGAAGAGTAAAAGCAGAATTTTAAACTATCCTTAAAACATAGCAGAAAGGTCACCTTGATGAGCCCTACCAACTGCACAACATGTCTTATAAGGGGATCCTGATTAAAATAAAGTGAGCTGAAAAGCTAAAATGAAGTAATGTCTAAAACAGGAAACTCTTGATGTAAATATTAGTCAATGCTAAATGAACCCATCAAAATTTTGCTATATTTGCTGCTTTGGAATCAGGCAAAGGTAAAAAAATCAGGTAAAGTCTCTACAGGGCAACATAATGGATAACGCTCTAGAAGCAGAGCTGGGCCTTAACGTCCACTGCTTATAGCTATTTGACCTTGGGCAAGTCATTGGCCTCTCTGCTCTTCCTCTGTAGTTTCCTCATTGGCAGAGTGGACATGGTAATGAAACCTATTGAATAGGAGTGTTGGAAAAATCCAGTGAACTAGAGCATGCAAAGGTTCCATAAATGCTGGTATTGTTATTAATAATCAGAAATATCCATCACAACCTACATTTGCTTCAGTTATCTGGAAATATACAATGCAAGTGGCCTGGAGACAGGATGGCCTGGGTTGAAAGGCCAAGATTTCTGCTGTGTTTTGCATGGAGGCCAACCTCTAACTAACAATGTTGTTCAATTGGGGACACTTCTTTAACAGCCAAAACATTTGCTTTTGAGCATTTTGTAGGCAGATTTCCACCCCCCCCAAAAAAAAACCCCACAGAAGTATATTAGAGAATGCATACCTTAACTTATTCAATCAGCCAGACTATATATATGTCCTCTCTGTTTTCATTTTTCCTTTAAAGCTGCCTGAAGAATTTCACATGTGGGGACATGCTTACTGAACTTCTGACATAAAATCCAAACAAAAAAAAGATGAGGATATCATATTTTGTAGGCACCTGTCAGTTCATAATTATGTCCCATGAAATTACTATTTCAGAGTAGAGCCTCTCCTTGTCAGTTTTGCATTGGTTCCGAAACTGTAGTTGTGTCCATCAAATGCAAATACCTAACATCTATACTGAAGATACCCTTTTCATCTCATTTTTTATTGATGTGAGGTTTTATTATAGTGAATCTTCATGTCCCTGTCCTCACTGTCCCTGACAAATCACAATGATACTCAAGGGAACAATGACTTTTTGTAAGATGCTTCATTGCACATTCACTAACATGCTTTACCCTTTAGAAGAATAATCCTAGTTAATGCTGACAAGATATGCAGTCATAGAATTGCTGGAGTGCATTTCAATTAGGTTTGATTTTCTTACCCTCAAGTTCTTAAAGCTAATTGGCTCAGAGAGCTTTTGTCTTTCTGTGAAAGACAGACACACAATTATGCTATTTTTTAATGGAAAAGAAATGTGCATGGCACTGAGATTTCCATTGTTATTTAAATGCTACGTACTTTGTCTTCCCACAACATCCTCATTCTAGTTGAGAAACTACTTAAATCCCAAACACATTGATCAGAGAAGCGTTTTCTCAGCAAGCATTTCCAGGCAGCATGAGTTTTTGGTATAGATTTCATATTTATTGTATATAAGAGCAGCATTGTTGCACTAAGTCAATATTCAAGAAGATTATCCTTTAAAACTTATACTCAAATAATTGTTTAAAAGTTAGATGATTATTCTAAAAGTGGTTTATGAATTTTACCACTAATTTTTGCACATACCTGGAAAATAAGGAAAAAGACCTCTATGGAAGTAATGGTAATGATATTATGTCTATATTCTTAATGACTAAATTTTTTTTTGTATTATTACTCAAAGTTAGAAAATATACTGGGCAGTTCCACCCCTTAACATTTGATAACTGCTACAAAATAAATTCTAGGGACTGTATGTGTTTTAAATCCTCCCATTCAACTACAGCAATTGTTTATTAATTTTAGATGATGTTTTTATTGGGACAGGATCTGAAAATAACTTCAGAGCGGATTCTTAGGGTTTAATGAACGTAGCAGATGCTTACCTGGATGTATTTATAGGGGAATAGTGCAAACAAGGAGCCATAAACGGTAAAAGGTGATGACATCACTGGGAAAGTCCAGCTGAATTTACATGACTGCTGCTAGTTGTTTATCTTTTCCTTGTGATATCTTACAACAACAAATTACTAATATGCCTTCCATTCCAAAGGTCATCTAAATAAGGTGGAAATTGGCTCACTATCATTCGAAGCTCCACTTTGCCCAGATTAAATAATATATTAATAAGGGACAATGTTAAAATCTAAAAAAGGGTTTCACAGTATCTTTAAAGAAAGTACAATATTAAGCAATGTTTATTTAGTTATTATGTTTAGTTTCTCCCTCTCACTGTTAGTTGAATTAATCACATTGATAGATGAAACCATATTCAGTCAATTCAGCACTTATTGGGGGTCTGTACTAAAGGTTGGGACAATATAAAGTAAATACAAAGATAAAGATATTTGAAACTTTCCATTGAGGAATTTAACATATATTGAACCCAAAATTTATAATCTAGTAGTAAAGATGGGCAAGTAAACTGTATCAATTAGGAATGCCTTCAGCAGCAAAGAACAAAAAATTCGATTAAGAGAGGCTCACACAATAAATCATTTTAATTTCTCACATAGATGAGCAGTCTATAGATAAGGAGTCTTGATCAGATGCAGTAGTTCAACAATGTCCCATCCCTTCACTTTGCCTTCCACGGCCTGTGCTCAGGCCTTGTACTTTCCACCTCATGATTACAAGTTAGCTGCCCCATCTATGAGCATCATGTCAATGTTCAAAGCATGAGGAAGACACAGAGAACTCCCCTCTGGTGCCTGACTCTTTTATAAGGAAGCATAAGGTTACTTGTTAAGCGTCCTGATTATATGTCAGAACTGTGCCATTGACCTCACTTAGCTGTAAGGAAGGCTCAGATATAAATGCTTAGTTTTACCAATCCCTCTGTGGGAAATGGCAAGGGAGAAAGAAGGGACTTGAGAATTGCTGTCGGGTCAATCTCCCAATAATATCCCCACATGGACCAACTAAATAAGGCAAAAAGAAATCAGCTGTAGGAGAAGAAAAGAACAATTTCTGATCTGGGGAAAGGATATCATGAAAAAAGCACTTAGACTGAGACTTTTAGGATAAATAAAATTTGATAAAGGAGTTGCAGGCTACAAAGCAATGCAGAACAGAATAAGCAAAGGAAAGGGAGGGGGTATAAAATGACATGACATGTCTGGGGATTGAGAAAAATGTGTGGATCTAAGGGAATGTATAAATGTGCTGGTGGGGAAGTAGTATGCTAAGAATTTACAAAGGGATTTTGAGATTCTCCTATAGAGGACTTTTATTGCTGAGTCAAATAGTTTAACTTTCAGTGGTTTCCCAGAACCTACAAAATCAAAATCGAACTGCATAGCCTGACAGTCAAGGCTCTTGATGATTTGGACCTAACCTGCTTTGCTAGTGCATTCTTTCCTACCACTATACCCTATGTATATGATGATATCTTTGGTCAAACTGGATTTCTTATCACCCCCCCACCCCTGCCCCAAAACAACATTCTCTTTCTATAGCCATAGCCTCCTGCTGTGGATTCTACTGAAATGTTCTCCTCATCCCTTTCCAAACTGAAGTTCTGCCCATCAAGACCCTCCCATCAAGAGATGTAGTGGAATCATCTCTGATCACCTTAACTATATCTAGTCCCTCGTTTGGACTATTATAGTATTTTAACTGTTATCATCCTGTATTGGGAAGTATTGGGTAGGAGAGACCCAAACTCCTAGCCCAGATGCAAAGACTGGCAAGAATGATGACTGAGACTCAGTTCAAAGCTGCTTTGATTTCAGATGGCTCCCAAGCAGACAGTCAAGCAGGGCCAAGGATAGACACAGGATTAGGAAGCAAATGAGTAGACATAGCTCCCCAGTTTCTCCCTAAACCCTCATGAAGTCATGTGTATAATTGGTTGGTCCACTCAAGCCTATGGGGGTAAGAAATCTACCAGATCTGAGGAGGGCAGAACTGCAGGTTCAATGTCTTTTATACACTTGGCCAGGGGAGGGACCTCATCAGCATCAGGGTCTATCTATTACCATGTAAGTTATTTTTTGCTTCAGCCCAATTACGTTTCCACATTCTGTTTCTGACCAGAACTTACACGCTATCTTACCACATATTTTTTCTAATATTAGAGTTAGTTATGTATATCTATTACACATTGTAACATTATGGTTAAGAGCATAGGCTCTAGAGTCAAATTACCAGAACTGAAATCTCAACTCCACCACTTACAAGCTATGTGATCTTGAGCAATGCACCTCAGTTTCCTCATCTATACAATGGGAACAATAATGGTATACACCCCATTTAGTTGTTTTGAGGATTAAAGAGCCCATGACTCTTTAAACCAGTGCCTCAGATTAACTGATGTTGTTTGTCAAATGTAGGGTTTTTTTGAGGGAGAAGACTATCTCATTCATATTTTCCTCTATCATATTTAAAAATTGCCATGTGAACAATAAATATTTGAAAAATGAATGAATGACTGAAATAATCAATTTCAGTGTTTCATGGCTCTAGAAATAAGGACAACCAATAACACAGGGTGGCAGTAGAAATTTAAAATAAGTGGGCTTATCTCAAACACAGAAAAGCATTAGTCCTGTTAAAAGGCAGCCAGCTCCACACTAGTAAACTACTGGTGGAAATGTACATTCTATGCCTTCCCTGGAAGGCAATTTGGCAAAATTATCAGAAGTCCTACAAAAAAATCATAGAGTTTGACCCAGTTATTTTAATTCAATAAATTCTAAGAAAGTAATTCAAGAAACACACAAAGAATGTTGCAGGATAAAATGGAAACAACATAAATGTCCATCAATAAGGATTAATTAAATACATTTTTAAAGTTTACATAATGATACAATAAACCCATATTTTGACTGAGAAAATGACATATTAAGTGAAAACAAAAGGATAACATAAGAGCTATAATTAAAAGGAATATAAAATAATAATAAAAAAAGAATATATAGTACCTTGTTTATGTGTGAGAAAATAAGCCTGTGAGAGAACTATAAAATATTAGTTGCTTTCTTTTAGACACACTATGAATGATCTTCATTTTTTTCTTTATACTAATTTTTAATTTTTTCTCAATGACAAAAAAACCCACAAAGCTTTCTTCTTGTGAAAGCAATCATCTCGAAACATCAGTTTTTACAAACACCAGTGCAATGGCCTGTGGTTCTCAGCATGTTCACACATTCCTCAAGGCTGTCAACAGTCTGGATGTGAAGGTGGTGGGTGGTGTGGAAGCAAAGAAGCAAGAAGCAGACTGATTCTAATCCCATTTCTGTTGTTAACTTCCCATGTGGCCTTGGGCAAACTTTCTCCCATTGTAAGGAGACAGATAGTCATATAATATTGTTATTAAATGTAGGTAAATTTACTTGCTTTGTAAGTAGCTAGCATCAGGGATCTTCAAATGCTAAAACAAAATAGCCCTAACCCACATAACTATAAAGAGCCTACCATGGATTAAAGGCCCAAATTTGGAGTTAGGACACATACACACACACACATACACACAGTGCCAGGACCAGGGTCAGGCAAGTGAGAAGTTAGGCACGGAAGGCACAAAATGTAAGGAGACACTCACTCTAAGGGTCATGAAGCAGACTTTCTGATTCTAGTCCCATTTCTAATCCCCCAAATGCCAAATGCTTTACATCAACTCAGCCCTGACAGTGAGAGCCTCCTTACATTTTGTACTGTATGTGCCTCTTACCCTAGTCCCTACCACGCAGGTAAGTGTATACACACACACAGCCATTTTATCAGCAATCAGGAAGAGAGATGACAAATATTTCTCTAGAATGATTGTCAATTCTATAATGTTTCCTTGTCAAATACATAGAAACGACCTAATTACACCTAGAAAGAAGAAACTGCTCTGTCTTCTGATAGATGATAGGGAGTGGTAGAAAAATCTCTCTTTACTCAGACACTATCCTGTCCTTTTGTTCCACATGATTCCCGTTCTGTTTCTTCATGGACATTATTGTCTTCTTGGCCTACCCCAGAATTCCCACGTTAGAGTCCATAGGAATTGTATTAAAAGTTTCTATCTAGTCGTCCAGTGAATCTTCCATACATCTTCTCACTACGAGCTTCAAACCTCACATGTTTGAAAAGTAATACCTGTTGGCCTCCATCTACTGTAATTCGTACACTTTTATTCTTGGTGTTTCCATTTATATTTAGTAACCAGTTCTGGGCATTTGGACTTGTTATTGACCTGACAACTTCAAAATATGCTTCTTTTGGTATTGACTCACTATTCTTATATCTGTGATCCGAAGCTGCTAACCCCTATGCCCAGAGTAGGTCCTTGAATTCCATTTGCCGGAAGGTGTTGAAGTGATAAAATTTGCAGGGTGCTGGGGAATTGTAGGGACAAGATAGCAAATTAACATGACCATTCTCTTTGGCACATAGTGCTTCAGTGACAAAACTTCAGCATGACCCCAAATCAAAAATTTACTTTTATAAGATATGATAGATATTCTTTCTAAATTTTGATTTTGGAGACAAAATTAACAGCTTAACCTTATTAAATTAGGCTTTTACTCTTTGTAGATATGTAATATAAGCCAAATCTACATGATAATAATTTACCCAAACACTCATTCATTCACATGAGTTGAAGTAGGTAATTTTGACATATGTAGTTACATTTATGTTGCTATTTCAGGCCTGAATTTTTTTTGTAAACT
This sequence comes from Mesoplodon bidens, assembly GCF_964165515.1. NCBI lineage: Eukaryota > Metazoa > Chordata > Mammalia > Artiodactyla > Ziphiidae > Mesoplodon > Mesoplodon bidens. Next base: position 29,791,720 of record NC_138167.1, read on the forward strand.
AAGAAATTTCCGAGGCACTATATTGGCACAAACTTACTCATTACTGAAAGCAGTTACTTATTATGTTCTCACAGAATCATGCATTGAAAATGTATCTCAAAGTACAGACAATAATTGCAAATGTTGCAAGCAAAGAGAAAAGATTCCTGGCATGGAAATCTGAAAACCTGGGTAAGAGCCCCAGGTCTCCCAATAGCTGTGTGACCTCAGTTGGAAAACTAATACTTTCCTCTGAGTTTGGTAAAATGTATCTGTAAATTGAGAGAGATAAGACAACATAATCTCTAAGATCCCATTACTTAAACACACCTTGCTTCTTAACTATTATCTAACAGATATTTGCAAAACATATAACAGTGCATGTGGAACTAATTACAAATTCACTGCCCAGTCATTGCCATTAATATGCAAAGCCATTTAAGCGTTGGGTCATATACCTAATTCCTATAACTATACATCAATGAACATCTCACAAAATATGGCTTCTTCTACACAGCTCTCTTCAATACAATTTGCTCATCATTGCCTAATGGAGTACATGAAACAATATTTTATCAGTCATGAAGGGACATCTGTGAAAATATTACTCTTTATAAAATTGTATCAACTTAACAAATTATGTTTGCAAAGACAGCTGTTTTAAGCTGGTGCTGCTTTTATTTTGTGAGTAATTCAATAATTGTTTTACTATTATCATTCAATTCATTTCAATGAGAATTCCACATAACCGAATATTTTTTCTTTGCTGTCAGATGAGAGAGCTAAAGTAAAGGGTGACAGTTATTTCAGTTGTATGAGCATTCTGTTCAGCAAAGTGGGTTAAAGACCAACTGACTCTTACAGGTTTCTGATAAATCATCTCTCAATTTGGTAACCACAATCTACTCTGCTACACCCCTATACAATCCGTTTTTTACCCTCATGTCTATAGGATGAAAGCCAAAACTTCCTACAGGTTCAAGGAGGATGTGGGACAAAGGAGAGTTCAATCACAAGAAATCTGAAAAAACTGTTTTTCATCATAGAATGTCAGTATTATTAGATGGGTGTATTAGTCTGGGTTCTCCAGAAAAGCAGAATCAATAGGAGGTGTGTGTGTGTGTGTGTGTGTGTGTGTGTATAAAGATTTATTGTAAGGAATTATCTCACATGGTTATGAAGACTAGGAAGTTCCAAGATCTGAAGTCAGCAAGCTGAGACCCAGGAGAGTTAGTGGTATAGTTCCAGAATGAGTTTGAAGGCCTGAGAACCAGGAAAGCCAATGGTATAAGTTCTAGTCCAAGTACAAGTCCTAAATCAGGAGAAGACCAATGTCCCAGCTTGAAGGCAGAGAAGCAGAAAGAGCAAATTCTCTCTTACTCAGCCTTTCTGTTCTATTCAGGATTTTGGTGGATTGGATGAGGTCCATCCACGTAGGGGAGGGCAATCTGCTTTACCCAGTCTACTGATTCACATGTTAATCTCATCCAGAAACACCCTTACAGACACACCCAGGATAACAGTCAACCAAATATCTGGGCACCCTGTGGCCCAATCAAATTGACACATAAAATTAACCATCACAATGGACAATCTAAGACTGTAGAGTCAACTCTACCCATTTAAACCTCAGAAAGCTGAACTCCAGAGATATAAAGTGACTACCCAACTCATACAATTAGTGAGAAATCCAGGATCTTAACCTAAATCTTTATATTTTATGATATATATTATATTATATATTCATTCATCTCTCATCATTGAGCATCTACTTACGTGCCAGGAAATATGATGGGCACTGGGGTGAACAAAGCAAATGTGGCTTACTCCTCAACTTGCTAACATTCAGACAGATATAAAGAGTGAATACAAAATTGTGGTCATTAGAGATCAGAATAAGTCCTATGAAAGAAACACACAGGTTACTGAGATTGTGTTGAGGGTGGGAGTGGGGTGCTTCTTTAGATAAGATGCTGAGAGTAGCTACCACGAGGATGGATACTTGAACCAGACCTGAAGAAGGAGAGTAAAGCAGAATTTCAAGATTTGGCAGAACAACATTACGAACAGAAGGAACAGCTAGTAAAAGCATTTGCAAAGCAAAAAGGATGCCAATGTGGCGGGAGCTTTGGAAAGAGAGGAGGATGAGGTTAGTGAAGTGAGCTGGAGACATAGACATGTTGGGCTTTGTAGGACAGGGTGAGAGATTAGGACTTTCTTCTAAAGGCAGTGGGAAGGAAGCCTTAAAGAGTTTTTGCATGGAATATACGTGATCTTATTTACAGTTTTTAAAGATCTCTCTTGATATTATGTGAAGAACGGATTGGAAAGGGGCAAGAATGGAAGCAGGGATGTTATATCGTATCCAAAGGTATAGATAATGGCAGTTTGAACTTGGTGCTGACAGTAGAGATAGACCAAAATGGGAAGATTTCTTCTGTATTTGGAGGCAGAACTGAGAGATCTTGAGGATAGAGTGGGTGTGGTGGAAAAGAAAGTATTCATAGGTGCTTCAGGTTGTTATCTTGTGCAATTGGATGGTTAATAGTTCCATTTACTAAAATAGAAAAGTTTGAAGAATAACAGGTTTAAGAATAGTCATAATCTCAGTTGCATACATATTAGATTTCAGTCTCCTTTTAGACACCCTGATGGAGATGTCAGGTAACCGTTAGATATCTGAGTCTACAGAACTCAGGGGAAAGATCTGGGCAGTAAATAGACATTTGGTAAACATCAGCATACAAGGAGTGTGCAAAGCCTGGGACAGGACAATATTTCCTAAAGGAAGAGTATACATAGAAAATAGAAAGTGTCCAGGAAGGAACCGTAAGGTTCATCAGCATTTAGAAGTTGGGTGGAAGAAAAGTCAGCAAAAGAAATGAGAAGGAAAACAACTGAAGTCGAAGAAAAGCTGAGAGGGTATGATGCCACAGAAGATAAGAGAAGAAAGTCTCGAAAGGAAAGAATAGTCAACTGTGCCAAATAGCTGCTGAGAATTAGATTAGGATATACAAATGTCTATTGGACCTGGCAACATGGAGGTCTCTGGTGATCTTAACAAGACTGGTTTCTTTCTATTGTTGGGGTCAGTGTTAGATGAGAGTGTTTGAAGAATGAAACAGAGATAAGGATGAGGTAGAGACTACAGATGATTTCCTCGAAAGTATTTCATGTGATGCAGAACAAAGAAATGGGACAATTGGTAGAGAAAGATATGGACTCACATCTGGAAGACAAGATATGAAGACTTGGGGCCCGGGGTGGGGACTTGCCAGCTGGGGCGGGAATGCTGCCGCTCCTCAGGCATCTCTTTCCATTTCAGTGTGGTGATCTTTCCACGGGATACCTCAAGCATGGCACTTCAGTTAGTTACACTCTTAAAAGCTCAGGGCTTGAAAGTGAGCCTCACAGGAAAAACTGGCAGAATCTGCATGGCTTTTTCTTACCTAGTCTTGGAGGTCATGGAATGTCACTTCTGCTGTATTTCATTAGTTGTTGTAGTCACAAAGGTCCACCGAGGTTCTAGGAGAGAAAAAGGAAGAAAAGTTTTCTCTTACTGGTAGGAACGTTAAAATTTATGGACATGTCTACAACCACCATACTTTCTAAGAAATAACCAAAGGTCAAGAGACTTTTTTTTTTCAGAAGGAAAGTTTGAAGTTTCATAATGGCTTGGATGATTCCAAAATTTAGGTTAAAAATAGAGAATTGTGGTCACACTGTCATATTGTAATTTTCTTTGGAATGGTACTGAAGAAAAAAATGACTCCTTACATAATTCAACTGTGATGGTGCTTAATTGCATTCAGACTGCCTGTTTTACTAAAAAGAGGAAACATGTTATTGACTTTTATCTTTTAGGTGCGTAGATTTAATGTCAGTTGACATTTTGTGGTTTTGGTTTGTCCACTGAGCACGAAAATGGATATCTTACTCTTAGAAATATAAATAAGTCTATTTGGGCATCTATGGTAGGCTGAATAATGGCCCCAAAGATATCTGCATCCTGGAACCTGTGAATGAGCCTTTATATGACCAAAGGAACTTTGCAGATGAGATTAAGGATCTTGAGATGGAGAAGTTATCCTGGATTATCCAGAGGGGCCTTAAGCATAATCATAAATGTCCTTAAATGAGAGAGGCTGAGGGAGATTTGAGTAGAAGAGAAAGAGAGGTGATGAGGTGTTGTTTTAAGCCACCAAGTGGGTGGTAATGTGTTATAGCAGCCATAGGAAACTAATGAATCCTCTTATAAAAGTTCATGGAATATTTGGTTGACACAGTTGCTCGCACATGACATAAACTGAGATGACTTAGGAGTTTTCTGTAATCCTATGAGGGTTAAAATGAAACTGTAAGTGGAGTGCCTGTTCATGATAGTTGCCCAATAGATATAAGTTAAATAAGATATATGTTAACTAAATGATTAGAAAGTAGAAGACAATAAAGGCGTGGTGAAACCAGAAGGTGGAACTGGTAAAAGCCACATGAAGGAAAGGGCACAGTGAAGCAGGGTTGAAGTTGAAAGGCCCATGAGAGACAGAAGGGTGGATCTCGGGGTCCACTAGAAGCAAGACTAAGCTGTCTTCCCCCAGTACTTGAATCAAGCCCCCCTTGTGGGATGGAAGGATAAGGTGTGGCGTTTATTCATTCAGCCCTGAGGACCCATCATGTCCCAAGCATGTGCTCCTCCTGGAGACCCCTAGTGGGTAGCAGACTGTCTCCAGTCCCCAGTGCACAGACCAGGCAAGGTTGGTCCCAAAGAGTACACATGGAGGGCAGAGTCCTCCCGGATATCCTCACTAATTGAAAATTGTTTCATTTCTTTTTAAATAGGAATATGTCAAATGCCAGACTTTAATGCTTTGAAGATATTTTTACATCTTAGCTAATAAAAAGCTAAAGATTCAAGGGGAAAACATTCAGGTTCATAATGCTTAGGCACCTTATTGAATCTTTGTTTATATCATGTCTATTCCAACTGTCCTCTAGAAGCAGCAAAGCAGAAGGCTCACAAGCATGGATTCTGGAGCAGGAACCTGGGTTTGAATCCTAGATTTTTCACTAATTAGATTTGTGACTTTGGACAGAAATCATGTACCCTCTGTGTGCCTCAACTCCCTCATCTGCCAAATAGGAAAAATAATAGTATCTACGTCATAGGTTCTCATAAGAACTGAAAGGGCTGATCATTGTAAAACACTAACAGTATCAGCCCACACTAAGGGCTACATGTTTGTTGAATAAAAGTATTAAAAACTTAAAAAAAAAGATATGAACTCTATGAAGGCTTAATTTTCAAGATGGCTTGTACATATTTATATGTTTATAGGAATAATCCAGTACTGAGACAGGAACTGATAATGCAGAAGACAGAAGAGGAACAAAATTCTCAAGAATACGACAGGGGATGGGAGCATAAGTGGAGGGATTTGCTTTCGATCAGAGCAGGAAAGGACTGTGGGGGCAGAGACGGAGCCTTAATAACCATTGTATGTTCAATGTATCCAGTGCTTGGCATACATTAGAAGTTCAATAAATATTTATTGAGTGAATCAAGTAAACATCCACTCCAAGACAGGGAAACAAAACAAGCAGCAGACTCAAATAAAAACTAAAGAGTAGGAAAGAGCAAAGAGAGGGACTTGACGTATTCATACTCCTTGATAAGTTATTGCTTATTTTATATGTTCTTTATGATCCTGATTAGACAAGTTAGTCAAAATTTTTAAAAATCAAACTAGATTTTTAAAATGTGGAGACCCAACCTATGTGGTGTCTAGCTAATTTAGTTTTTAGTTTACTTAATGCCTATTATGATCCCCTAACAGTGTGAATTCTCAAATGGAAGAGATATGTTTTCTGCCTCAGTAATTCATTTCCAGATCCATGGCAAGAGTCTAATAAATTTATTGTTCTGCACGTAATTTTCCTTAGTTTTCATGATTATCTTCAGCACTGATAAAATTACTGATTATATTAAACCAAAACATTTATAAATCACATACCATTTTTACCTTAGTGTTACAAATTGGCACTTGATAATATCTAATTCACAGTCATAGAGTCAATGTTTTTTCACAAGGCTAAGAAAACTGTCATGTAAAAAAATTTGTATTCTCTGGTGAGGTTCAAATAAACTCACTTTTATTGTGCCTATGTCAGGATGTTCAAATGAACTAAAAAACAGATTATCTGTTATTAAAAATGTTCTGAACACATTTTGGATATACAGGACTCTATAAAATATTTTTGGAAATTTGTTATTTAGCAATCACCTTCCTCAAAATACATGACAGCCAGCTGTACTCAAAAACTGAACACTGTAAAGAAAGTACATCAAATAAAATACATTTAATAACCAGAAATACTTCAGATTTTTGTTTTCTTTTTATATCAAGAATGATTCTACTGACGTTAATAAATCATGAGACTTCCGGGTAAGATGGCGGAAGAGTAAGACGCAGAGATCACCTTCCTCCCCACGGATACACCAGAAATACAGCTACACGTGGAACAGCTCCTACAGAACACCTACTGAATGCTGGCAGAAGACCCCAGACCTCCCAAAAGGCAAGAAACTCCCCACATACCTGGGTAGGGCAAAGCGGAGAGATTCCCGCACAGAGGATCGGTGCCGAGCGGCACTCACCCGCCCGAGAGGCTTGTCTGCTCGCCCGCCAGGGCGGGCGGCGCTGGAAGCTGAGGCTCGGGCTTCGGTCAGAGCGCAGGGAAAGGACTGGGGCTGGAGGCGAGAACTCAGCCTGAAGGGGGCTAATGTGCCACAGCTAGCCGGCAGGGAGTCAGGGAAAACTCTGGAGCTGCCGAAGAGGCAAGAGACTTTTTCTTCCCTCTTGGTTTCCTGGTGCGCGAGGAGAGGGGATTAAGAGCGCTGCTTAAAGGGGCTCCACAGACGGGCGCGAGTCACGACTGAAAGCGCGGAGCCCAGTGACGGGCGTGGGACGCTGGGGCTGCTGCTGCCGCCGCCAAGAAGCCTGTGTGCGAGCGCAGGTCACTGTCCACACCGCCCTTCCGGGAGCCTGTGCAGCCCGCCACTGCCGGGGTCCCGGGATCCAGGGGCGGCTTCCCTGGGAGAACGCACGGCGCGCCTCGGGCTGGTGCAACGTCACGCCGAACTCTGCCGCTGCAGGCTCGCCCCGCACTCCGTGCCCCTCCCTCCCGCCCGGCCTGAGTGAGCCAGAGTCCCCGAAGAGGCTGCTCCTTTAACCCTGTCCTGTCTGAGCGAAGAACAGACGCCCTCCGATGACCTACACGCAGAGGCGGGGCCAAATCCAAAGCTGAGACCCAGGAGCTGTGAGAACAAAGAAGAGAAAGGGAAACCTCTCCCAGCAGCCTCAGAAGCAGCGGATTAAAGCTCCACAATCAACTTGATGTACCCTGCATCTGTGGAATACATGAATAGACAACAAATCATCCCAAATTGAGGAGCCAGGAGTCAGTGCTGTGCCTCTGAGGTGGGAGAGCCAACTTCAGGACACGGGTCCACAAGAGACCTCCCAGTTCCACATAATATCAAGCGGCGAAGATCTCCCAGAGATCTCCATCTCAACACCAGCACCCAGCTTCACTCAACGACCAGCAAGCTACAGTGCTGGACACCCTATGCCAAACAACTAGCAAGACAGGAACACAACGCCACCCATTAGCAGAGAGGTGGCCTAAAATCATAAAAAGTCTGCAGACACCCCAAAACACACCACCAGACGTGGACCTGCCCACCAGAAAGACAAGATCCAGCTTCATCCATCACAACACAGGCACTAGTACCTTCCACCAGGAAGCCTACACAACCCACTAAACCAACCTTAGCCACTGGGGACAGACACCAAAAACAACGGGAACTACGAACCTGCAGCCTGCAAAAAGGAGACCCCAAACACAGTAACATAAGCAAAATGAGAAGACAGAAAAACACACAGCAGGAGAAGGAACAAGATAAAAACCCACCAGACCTAACAAATGAAGAGGTAATAGGCAGTCTACCTGAAAAAGAATTCAGAATAATGATGGTAAAGATGATCCAAGATTCTATTTCCCAGATCCAAAATCTTGGAAATAGAATAGACAAAATGCAAGAAACAGTTAACAAGGACCTAGAAGAACTAAAGATGAATCAAGCATCGATTAAAAACACAATACATGAAATAAAAAATACTCTAGATGGGATCAATAGCAGAATAACTGAGGCAGAAGAACGGATAAGTGAGGTGGAAGATAAAATAGTGGAAATAACTGCTGCAGAGCAAAATAAAGAAAAAAGAATGAAAAGAACAGAGGACAGTCTCAGAGACCTCTGGGACAACATTAAACGCACCAACATTCGAATTATAGGGGTTCCAGAAGAAGAAGAGAAAAAGAAAGGGACTGAGAAAATATTTGAAGAGATTATAGTTGAAAACTTCCCTAATATGGGAAAGGAAATAGTTAATCAAGTCCAGGAGGCACAGAGAGTCCCATACAGAATAAATCCAAGGAGAAATACGCCAAGACACATATTAATCAAACTGTCAAAAATTAAACACAAAGAAATCATATTAAAAGCAGCAAGGCAAAAACAACAAATAACACACAAGGGAATCCCCATCAGGATAACAGCTGATCTCTCAGCAGAAACTCTACAAGCCAGAAGGGAGTGGCAGGACATAATTAAAGTGATGAAGGAGAAAAACCTGCAACCAAGATTACTCTACCCAGCAAGGATCTCATTCAGATTTGATGGAGAAATTAAAACCTTTACAGACAAGCAAAAGCTGAGAGAGTTCAGCACCACCAAACCAGCTTTACAACAAATGCTAAAGGAACTTCTCTAGGCAAGAAACACAACAGAAGGAAAAGAACTACAATAAGGAACCCAAAACAATTAAGAAAATGGGAATAGGAACATACATATCGATAATTACCTTAAATGTAAATGGACTAAATGCTCCCACCAAAAGACACAGATTGGCTGAATGGATACAAAAACAAGACCCATATATATGCTGTCTACAAGAGACCCACTTCAGACCTAGAGATGCATACAGACTGAAAGTAAGGGGATGGAAAAAGATATTCCATGCAAATGGAAACCAAAAGAAAGCTGGAGTAGCAATTCTCATATCAGACAAAATAGACTTTAAAATAAAGACTACTAGAAGAGACAAAGAAGGACACTACATAATGATCAAGGGATCGATCCAAGAAGAAGATATAACAATTGTAAATATTTATGCACCCAACATAGGAGCACCTCAATACATAAGGCAAATACTAACAGCCATAAAAGGAGAAATCGACAGTAACACAATCATAGTAGGGGACTTTAACACCCCACTTTCACCAATGGACAGATCTTCCAAAATGAAAATAAATAAGGAAACACAAGCTTTAAATGATACATTAAACAAGATGGACTTAATTGATATTTATAGGACATTCCATCCAAAAACAACAGAATACACATTTTTCTCAAGTGCTCATGGAACATTCTCCAGGATAGATCATATCTTGGGTCACAAATCAAGCCTTGGTAAATTTAAGAAAATTGAAATTGTATCAAGTATCTTTTCCGACCACAATGCTATGAGACTAGATATCAATTACAGGAAAAGAGCTGTAAAAAATACAAACACATGGAGGCTAAACAATACACTACTTAATAACGAAGTGATCACTGAAGAAATCAAAGAGGAAATTAAAAAATACCTAGAAACAAATGACAATGGAGACACGACGACCCAAAACCTATGGGATGCAGCAAAAGCAGTTCTAAGAGGGAAGTTTATAGCAATACAATCCCACCTTAAGAAACAGGAAACATCTCGAATAAACAACCTAACCTTGCACCTAAAGCAATTAGAGAAAGAAGAACAAAAACACCCCAAAGTTAGCAGAAGGAAAGAAATCATAAAAATCAGATCAGAAATAAATGAAAAAGAAATGAAGGAAACGATAGCAAAGATCAATAAAACTAAAAGCTGGTTCTTTGAGAAGATAAACAAAATTGATAAACCATTAGCCAGACTCATCAAGAAAAGAAGGGAGAAGACTCAAATCAATAGAATTAGAAATGAAAAAGGAGAAGTAACAACTGACACTGCAGAAATACAAAAGATCATGAGAGATTACTACAAGCAACTCTATGCCCATAAAATGGACAACCTGGAAGAGATGGACAAATTCTTAGAAATGCACAACCTGCCAAGACTGACTCAGGAAGAAATAGAAAATATGAACAGACCAATCACAAGCACTGAAATTGAAACTGTGATTAAAAATCTTCCATCAAACAAAAGCCCAGGACCAGATGGCTTCACAGGCGAATTCTATCAAACATTTAGAGAAGAGCTAACACCCATCCTTCTCAAACTCTTCCAAACAATATCAGAGGAAGGAACACTCCCAAACTCATTCTACGAGGCCACCATCACCTTGATACCAAAACCAGGCAAGGATGTCACAAAGAAAGAAAACTACAGGCCAATATCACTGATGAACATAGATGCAAAAATCCTCAACAAAATACTAGCAAACAGAATCCAACAGCACATTAAAAGGATCATACACCATGATCAAGTGGGGTTTATTCCAGGAATGCAAGGATTCTTCAATATACGCAAATCAATCAATGTGATACACCATATTAACAAGTTGAAGGAGAAAAACCATATGATCATCTCAATAGATGCAGAGAAAGCTTTCGACAAAATTCAACACCCATTTATGATAAAAACCCTGCAGAAAGTAGGCATAGAGGGAACTTTCCTCAACATCATAAAGGCCATATATGACAAACCCACAGCCAACATTGTCCTCAATGGTGAAAAACTGAAACCATTTCCACTAAGATCAGGAACAAGACAAGGCTGCCCACTCTCACCACTCTTATTCAACATAGTTTTGGAAGTTTTAGCCACAGCAATCAGAGAAGAAAAGGAAATAAAAGGAATCCAAATTGGAAAAGAAGAAGTAAAGCTGTCACTGTTTGCAGATGACATGATACTATACATAGAGAATCCTAAAGATGCTACCGAAAAACTACTAGAACTAATCAATGAATTTGGTAAAGTAGCAGGATACAAAATTAATGTACAGAAATCTCTGGCATTCCTGTACACTAATGATGAAAAATCTGAAAATGAAATCAAGAAAACACTCCCATTTACCATTGCAACAAAAAGAATAAAATATCTAGGAATAAACCTACCTAAGGAGACAAAAGACCTGTATGCAGAAAATTATAAGACACTGATGAAAGAAATTAAAGATGATACAAATAGATGGAGAGATATACCATGCTCCTGGATTGGAAGAATCAATATTGTGAAAATGACTCTACTACCCAAAGCAATCTACAGGTTCAATGCAATCCCTATCAAACTACCACTGGCATTTTTCACAGAACTAGAACAAAAAATTTCAAAATTTGTTTGGAAAAACAAAAGACCCCGAATAGCCAAAGCAATCTTGAGAACGAAAAACGGAGCTGGAGGAATCAGGCTCCCTGACTTCAGAGTATACTACAAAGCTACAGTAATTAAGACAGTCTGGTACTGGCATAAAAACAGAAAGATAGATCAGTGGATCAGGATAGAAAGCCCAGAGATAAACCCACGCACATATGGCCAACTTATCTTTGATAAAGGAGGCAGGAATGTACAGTGGAGAAAGGACAGCCTCTTCAATAAGTGGTGCTGGGAAAACTGGACAGGGACATGTAAAAGTTTGAGATTAGATCATTCCCTAACACCATACACAAAAATAAGCTCAAAATGGATTAAAGACTTAAATGTAAGGCCAGAAACTATCAAACTCTTAGAGGAAAACGTAGGTAGAACACTCTATGACATAAATCACAGCAAGATCCTTTTGGACCCACCTCCTAGAGAAATGGAAATAAAAACAAAGATAAACAAATGGGACCTAATGAAACTTCAAAGCTTTTGCACAGCAAAGGAAACCATAAACAAGACCAAAAGACAACCCTCAGAATGGGAGAAAATATTTGCAAATGAAGCAACTGACAAAGGATTAATCTCCAAAATTTATAAACAGCTCATGCAGCTCAATAGCAAAAAAACAAACAACCCAATCCAAAAATGGGCAGAAGACTTAAATAGGCATTTCTCCAAAGAAGATATACAGACTGCCAACAAACACATGAAAGAATGCTCAACATCATTAATCATTAGAGAAATGCAAATCAAAACTACAATGAGATATCATCTCACACCAGTCAGAATGGCCATCATCAAGAAATCTAGAAACAATAAATGCTGGAGAGGGTGTGGAAAAAAGGGAACACTCTTGCACTGCTGGTGGGAATGTGAATTGGTACAGCCACTATGGAGAACAGTATGGAGGTTCCTTAAAAAACTAAAAATAGAACTACCATATGACCCAGCAATCCCACTACTAGGCATATACCCTGAGAAAACCATAATTCCAAAAGAGACATGTACCAAAATGTTCATTGCAGCTCTATTCACAATAGCCCGGAGCTGGAAACAACCTAAGTGTCCATCATCGGATGAATGGATAAAGAAGATGTGGCACATATATACAATGGAATATTACTCAGCCATAAAAAGAAACGAAACTGAGCTATTTGTAATGAGGTGGATAGACCTAGAGTCTGTCATACAGAGTGAAGTAAGTCAGAAAGAGAAAGACAAATACCGTATGCTAACACATATATACGGAATTTAAAAAAAAAAAAAAAAGTCATGAAGGACCTAGGGGCAAAACGGGAATAAAGACACAGACCTACTTGAGAATGGACTTGAGGATATGGGGAGGGAGAAGGGTAAGCTGTGACAAAGCGAAAGAGAGGCATGGACATATATACACTACCAAACGTAAGGTAGATAGATAGTGGGAAGCAGCCACAGAGCACAGGGAGATCAGCTCAGTGCTTTGTGACCGCCTGGAGGGGTGGGATGGGGAGGGTGGGAGGGAGGGAGATGCATGAGGGAAGGGATGTGGGAACAGATGTATATGTATGACTGATTCACTTTGTTATAAAGCAGAAACTAATTAAAAAAAATAAAATAAAATAAAATAAATCATGAAACGTTGTCAATGCATTTGGAGTAAAGGAAATAATAAATTTTGAGGTTCTCATATAGTTCTCTAGTTTAATGTAATACAAATAAATGATATATATACTCTAATGAGGTGTATGATAATAAATGATGCAACTATATTTTTATCATATGGTAATACAAAATTGAAAAATAATATACTCAGAAGAATTCTGATGAGTTAATCACAAAATGAATTTATTCTCACAATTCAGTGGATTTATTTTATTTTATTCTGGAATGAAATTTTCATTCATGGTTTGTTAGAAAATCATCAAAGATTTATCTCACCTCTTATTATTCTGTTGGAGGCTATTCCAACATTCTGATTATTTGCTTGAACTTTCTAGAGACTTTGAGTGTTACTTTATAATAGTTATCATATTTAGAAACAATTTCAGCTTGTGAAATAGGAAGTTTAATTTAAATTGGGGATTGTTACAAAAGAACCCCTAAGGAAGCATCATTTAAATTGAGATCCAAATGATGAAAAAGAGTGAGGCAGTTGAAAAGTGACAGAGAATAGAATGTTGGAGTATGTGGCAAACCAAAAGCCAAAAGAAACCCATATTTGGGGGGGCAGGTAGGGGAGGGAAGGATTGGGAGTTTGGGATTAGAAGAGGCAAACTATTATATATAGGATGGATAAACAACAAAGTCCTACTGTATAGCACAGGGAACTATATTCAATATTCTGTGACAAACCATAAGGGAAAAAATATGAAAAAGAATATATATATATATATATATATATATATATATATATACACATATATATGTATATATGTATAACTGAGTCACTTTGCTGTACAGAAGAAATTAACACAGCATTGTAAATCAACTTTACTTCAATAAAAGTTAAAAAAAAAAAAACCCATATTGCCCTAGCCTTACCAGCATGGTGATAAGAACTGCATTGTAATAGAAATTATTGACATTCTCCCTGCTGCCCACCTCCTCATGCACATAAATACTACTACCGCATCTCCATCTTCTTCAATTCTCTTCTTCAACTTTCATATTTGCTGAGACTCCCTAGAAGATATTTACCTTTTTCTCTTAAGCACAGTTCTTTTAGTTTTGCATGACATACTCAGAACAGATGTCTCCTGCCCTTGTTCCCTGGGGCCACCTGCTCTGGGGTCTCCTGTGTCTCCAAGTAGCCATAGCTGTTGGCAGTGGTGATATCTGCCTGTGTCTGTATGGAAACTTCCACTACTGATGCTAATGCCATTGATAATGGTGCCAAGGACACTGTTGTCTGATTGCTGCTGATGCTCAAGGCCCTGAGTCTCCTGACTGAGGACCCATGTGACCTGACTACTGCATGGGCCCTCCATGGGCTGAAGCTGTGTTCTGTGTAACACCAAAGGAAGGGAATTCCTCTACTGCCTTGCTTCTGCCATTCTTGTATGTTCCTTGGTTATGTATGTGCCCAAAATGATGTTTTGTTACTTCAGGCTTAATTTCCCCAGGGTACTGGAACAAGTCTAAACCTAAATTCCTCTTTCCTCCTCTTCCATTTCACCCAAGTCCATTGTCCTTAAATCCCTCTCTTGAGACCCAACCCCCATTTCCCCTACTAGAGGTTTTTCCCCAAGAAGCTTCTTAGGCTCTCATGTAAATAGAAAAGACACATGGTTATTTCTACCTCATCCATTTTCTAATTATCCCAGATTTTCCTGAATCCCCAGATGCACATATCATTATTTCAAGCCATGGTCCCTCTCATATTAGTTCTATATTTTTGGTAACTAAGTTTCTCAACCAACACCTTCTACAAAGATTTTTCAATAATGTGATTACATGTGGATTTTTAAAATTCCATGTATGCTTCCAGAATCTTCTTTTGGTACCTATGAAGTGATCTAGAGACAACAGAGCTCACTGAATTAGTCACCCTCTCCTCTCTCTTCTCTTCATTGTTAAATAGTTCATTAGTAAGGAAATGTGATTATCCTGTGATATATTATAGGAGTTAGTAGGTGTATAAAATCCAGGGTAAATTATAATCTTAATAAGAGATACAACAGGAAAGTTCACAAAGAGTATTTTCCATACTAAGCAGAGTGGGTCTACATTTGCTTGCTTCCTGCAGAATAAACACATGACATAATAGAACAATTGAAGTTAGAGTAGGAAGTCCTGGTTATGAGCTCTGGTTCTGCCACTTTTTGTTTGTCATTTAAGTTTTTTGAATTTAGGTTCTTTGTCTGTGAAATAAAGACAAAAATATCTGCTGAGCTTTAAAATAGCAAAACAATTAATGGTAATATTTAGTGAATTCTTACTAGGTTCCAGACAACATGATAAACATCTTAGAAGCTTTATCTCAATTAATCCCCTTAACGGACCTCCAAGATACATACAAAAAACTGACACAGAACACAAAAACCTGCATATGGATGTTTATAGCAACTTTATTCATAATTGCCAAAACTTGAAAGCAAACAAGATATCCTTCAGTAGGTGAATGGATAAATAAATTTGGGTATATCCAGACAGTGGAATGTCACTCAGTGCTAAAAAGAAATGAGCCAGCAAGCCATGAAGAAACATGGAGGAAATTTAAATTCATATTATTAAGTGAAATAAGCCAATCTGAAAAGGCTACAGACTGTATGATTCCAACTATATGACATTCTGGAAAAGGCAAAACTATGGAGACAGTAAAAAGATCATTGATTGCCAGGGGATAGGGATAAGGGAGGGATGAATAGATGAAGCACAGAGGATTTTTAGAGCAGTAAAAATATTCTGTGATACTATAATGGTGTATATATGTCATTATTCATTTGTCAAAACCCATAGAATATACAACACCAAGAGTGAACCCTAATGTAAACTATAGACTTTAGATGATAATGATGTGTCAATGTAGGTTCATCAGTTGTAACCAGTGTACCTTTCTGGGGTGGGCAGTTGGGGGGATGTTGTTAATGGTGGAGGCTATGCATGTGGGGGGGTTGTAGGAGATATATGGGAAATCTTTGTACCTTCCACTCAATTTTGCTACAAAACTAAAACTGCTCTAAAAAATCATCTTACAAAATACTGACCTTGATAGTGGTTAAGAAAGTACAACAAAGTCATCTAGTTATTAAGTGGAAGAGCTATGCTTCAGACCCAGACCCTCTGACTCTGAATTGCTGCACTTATCTGGTGTGCTATACTGAATAGGAGATAATGTTCAAATATATATGAGTGGTATTAACTCTGAAATCACTGTGGTTATTTTCCTCTGAGATATGTTGTTGAAGCTAGTCATTTCTCAAAATAAGCAACTGCCATCTCTCTAACTGTCAACTGATATCATTTCCCAGATATACATGGTGACTTTATATTTTAAAAATCTTGGAAATTAGCCCAACATTGTAAAATTTTATTCAAAAATCATTACTCAGAATTATTTTAATGTCTTTGTATCACTTTACAAATCTTAACATATTTATATAGTTATAAAGCATACCATACTTTGCATTATGCTTATTTTACCTAACCTTAAATTATGCATCTGCTTTATTCATTCACTCAAAAGATATTTATTGAGCTTCTGCCATAAGCTAGTCATTGTCTAGACTCTGAATCATCAGGAAGCAAAATAGCCAATATCCCTGCTATCTTGAGTAATACTTCCTAGTAGAGAGAGAGTATTATATATCAATGATGAAAAGTGGGCTTCCCTGGTGGCGCAGTGGTTGGGAGTCCGCCTGCCGATGCAGGGGACACGGGTTCGTGCCCCGGTCTGGGAGGATCCCACATGCCGCGGAGCGGCTGGGCCCGTGAGCCATGGCTGTTGAGCCTGCGCGTCCGGAGCCTGCGCTCCGCAGCGGGAGAGGCCACAACAGTGAGAGGCCCGCATACCGCAAAAAAAAAAAAAAAAAAAAAAAAAAAAAAAAAATGATGAAAAGTGCTGAGGGAAAAAAAGCAGGCAGGGTAAGGAGGCAGACAGTGACAGACAAGATGATATTTTAAAATTGTCTGATTATGGAAGGCATCTTTGAAAAGGTAGTATTTGAGTAGAGACCTGAGTAAAATGAGGGTGTGAGCCCTGCATATATCTCAGGGAAAGGCTTCCTAACAGTGAGATAGTAAATGCAAAGGCTGTGAGGGGAGAGGGAGTTTGCTGTGTTTGAAGAGCAGCAAGAAGATCAGGATGTAAGGAGTAAAATAAGAGAAAGAGTAGTAGAAGATGGTGGCTGGGATGGGTCAGAAGGGGATGTGTGATGGAGAGGAGGGATGCTGTTAGGGAGATCAAGCAGGAACTCTGGAGGGGTTTAATTTTTATTATTTTAAATTTTTCCTTCCAGTTTTTTTGAGATATAATTGATATTCAGCACTGTATAAGTTTAAGGTGTGCTGCATGACTTTTTGACTCACATACATCATGAAATGATTACCACAAGTTTAATGAACATCTATCATCTCCTATAGATATAAAATAAAAGATATGGAAAAAAATGTTTTCCTTGTGATGAGAACTAAGATTTACTCTTAACAACTTTCTCATATAACATACAGCACAGTTAATTATATTTATCATGTTGTATATTACACCCCTAGTGCTTATTTAAAAGTACTAGGAAGTCTGCACCTACTTATAACTGGCTGCACATTTTGACTACCTCCCCCAAGCCCCCACCTCTGGTAACCAAAAACTTGATCCTTTTTTCCATGGGTTTGTTTGTTTGTTTTTGAAGTGTAATTGACTAACAACACTATGATAGCTCCTGGTACAAAATATGGCGATTCAATATTTCTATACATTGCAAAATGATCTCCAGGATAAGACTAGTTACCATCTATCTCCAAATAAATATATTGTATAATTATTGACTACATTCCCCACACTGTACATTCCATACCTGAGACTCATTTTTTTGCAACTGGAAGTTTGTACCTCTTAATCTCCCTCAGCTATTTCTCTTATCCCCCCCACCATCCTCCCCTCTGGCAGCCACCTGTTTGTTCTCTGTATCCATGAGTCTGTTTCTGTTTTGTTGTGTTTGTTCATTGGTTTTGTCTTTTAGATTCCACATATAAGTAAAACATACAGTATTTGTCTTTCTCTGTCTGACTTACTTCATTTAGAATAATACCATCTATGTCCATCCATGTTGTCACAAATGGCAAGGTTTCATTCTTTTTTATGGCTGAGTAATATTCTATCATACATATTATCATATATATTATTATTTTTTCTTTTTCTTTTTCTTGTCTGATTTCTGTGGCTAGGACTTCCAAAACTATTATGTTTAATGAAAGTGGTGAGAGTGGACATCATTTTCTTGTTCCAGATATTAGAGGAAATAATTTCAGCGTTTCACCATTGAGTATGATGTTAGCTGTGGACTCGTCATATATGACCTTTATTATGTTGAGGTATGTTCTCTCTATACCCGTTTTGTTGAGAGTTTTTGTCACAAATGGATGTTGAATTTTGTCAAATGCTTTCTCTGCATCTATTGAGATGATCATATAACTTTTATTTTTCAGTTTGTTAATGTGGTGTATCACATTGCCATGTGAATATTGAACCCTCCTTGCATCTCTGGGATAAATTTCACTTGATCAAGGGAAATGTATTTCCATTAAAGTGTATTTTAATGTATTGTTGAATTTGGTTTGGAAATATTCATATTTTGTTGAGAATTTTGCATCTATGTTCATCAATGATATTGGCCTATAATTTACTTTTTTGTTGTCTGGTTTTGGTATCAGGGTGATCCTGGCCTTGAAGAATGAATTTGGAAGCATTTCTTCTTCTGAATTTTTTTTTAATAGATTGAGAAGGGTAGGTGTTAACTCTTGTTTAAATGCTGGTAGAATTCACCAGTGATGCCATCTGGTCCTGGACTTTTGTTTGTTGGGAGTTTTTTTTTTTTTAATTATTATTACTGATTCAGTTTCATTACTGGTAATTGGTCTGTTCATATTTTCTATTTCTTCCTAGTTCAGTCTTGGGAGATTGTATATCTCTAGGATTTTGTCCATTTCTTCTAGGTTGTCAATTTTATTGGCATATAATTGTTCATAGTAATCTCTTATGATGCTTTGTGTTTCTGTGGTGTCAGTTGTAACTTCTTTCTCATTTCTGATTTTATTGATTTGGGCCTCTTTCTTTTTTTCTTGATGAGTCTGGCTAAAGGTTTATCAATTTCCTTTATCTTTTCAAAGAACTAGCTCTTAGTTTCATTGATCTTTTCTCTTGATTTTTTAGTCTTTATTTCACTTATTTGAGACTTTTCTTGTTTCCAGAGGTAGGCTTGTGATCCATAGATTTTGGATCATTGTGTTTTTGTTTTCATTAGTCTCCAGGTATTTTTTAATTTCTTCTTTGATTTCTTCAGTGATTGATTCGTTGTTTAGTAGCATATTGTTTAGCTTCCACATTTTTGCACTTTTTTTTTTGCAATTGATTTCTAGTCTCATTGTATTGTGGTCAGAAAAGATGCTTGATATGATTTCAGTTTTCTTCAATTTACTGAGACTTTTTTTGTGGCCTCGCATGTGATCTATCCTGGAGAATGTTCCATATGTGCTTGAGAAGAATGTGTGTTCTGCTACTTTTGGATGGAATGTTCTATATATATCTACTAAGTCAATCTGGTATAATGTGTCATTTAAGGACAGTATTTCCTTATTGATTTTCTGTCTAGATGATTTGTTCATTGATGTAAGTGGGGTGTTAAAGTCCCCTAATATTATTGTGTTACTGTCTCTTTATGTCTATTAATGTTTACTTTATGTATTTAGGTGCTCCTATGTTGGACACATATATATTTACAATTGTTATATCTTCTTGGATTGATCCCTTTATCATTATGTAATGTCCTTCTTTGTCTCTTGTTACAGTCTTTGTTTTAAAGTCTATTTTGTCTGGTGTAAATATTGCTACCCTGGGTTTATTTTCATTTCCATTTGCATGGAATAACTTTTTCTATCCCCTAACTTTTAGTCTGTGTGTGTCTTTAGATCTGAAGTGAGTCTCTTATAGGCAGCATACGGATGGGTCTTGTTTTTGTATTCATTCATCAAATCTGTGTCTTTTGATTGGAGCCTTTAGTCCATTTACATTTACAGTAATTATTGATAGGTATATACATGTTGCCATTTTGTTCATTGTTTTTGGATTGTTTTTGTAGTTCTTTTTTTTCTTTTCTTCTTCTCTTGCTCTCTTCCCTTATGATTGATTACAATCTTTAGCATTATGCTTGGATTCTTTGCTCTTTTTTGTGTGTCTATCATTATAAATTTTGGTTTGTGGTTACCATGATGTTTATATGTAATTATATATTATATATAATTATATATAACATAATAATTATAATTATATATGATTATTTGTTGATAATCTCTTAAGTTTGAAGGCATTTTAACAACCTTGCATTTTTTACTCTCCCCCAGCTTCACATTTAATGTTTTTGACATATTTTACATCTTTTTGTTTTGTGTATCTTTTAACTACTTATTTTACATATAGATGATTTTACTACTTTTGTCTTTTAACCTTCCTACTAGCTTTATAAGTAGTTGTTCTAGTACATTTACTATATATTTGCCTTTTGCAATGAGATTTTTCCCTTTATAAGTTTCATATTTCTAGTTGTGGCCTTTTCTTTTCCTCTTAAAGAAGTCCCTTTAACATTTCTTATAAAGTTGGTTTCATGGTGCTGAACATTTTTAGCTTTTGCTTGTCGGTAAAAGTCTTTATGTTTTCTTCAAATCTGAGTAATAGCCTTGCAGATAGAGTATTCTTTGTTGTAAATGTTTTCCTTTCATCATTTTAAGTATATCATGCCACTCTGTTCTGGGCTGCAGAGTTTCTGCTGAAAAGTCAGCTGATAGCCTTATGGGAGTTCTCTTGTACATTACTAGTTGCTCTTCTCTTGCTGCTTTTAAGATTCTCTCTTTATCTTTAATTTTTGCCATGTTAATTACAATGTATCTTGGTGTGGACCTCTTTGGGTTGATCTTGTTTTGAACTCTCAGTGCTTCTTGGGCCTGGATGTTGGTTTCCTTTCCAAGGCAAGGGAAATTTTCAGCTACTGTCTTCAGATATGTTCTCTGCCCCTTTATCTCTCTCTTCTCCTTCTGGGACCCCTATAAAATGTGAATGTTAGTATACTTGATGTTGTCCCACAGATCTCTTAAACTGTTCGCATTTTTTTTTACTTTTTTTCTTTTTTCTGTACAGCTTGAGTGATTTCATTTCCTGATTTGTACCTCTGTATCATCTAATCTACTGTTAGTTCCTTCTAGTGTATTTTTTATTTCAGTTACTGTATTTTTCAGCTCTGTTTAGTTCTTCTTTATATTTTCTAACTCTTTGTTAAACTTCTCACTGCGTTCATCCATTCTTCTCCTGAATTCATTGAACATCTTTATGGTCATTACCTTGAACTCTTTATCCGGTCGATTGCTTATCTCCACTTTACTTAGTTTTCCTTTGGGGGTTTTATCTTGTTCCTTCGTTTGGAACATATTCCTCTATTGCTTCATTTTGCCTAATTCTCTGTGTTTATTTCTATATATTAGGTAAAGCAGTTATATTTTCTGATCTTGGATGAGTGGCTTTATGTAGGAGATGTCCTATGGAGTCCAGCAGTGCAATCCATTGTGGTCATCAGAACTATATGTTCTCAGGGTGCCCCCTATGTTGTCTGCATGGGCCCTTCTGCTGTGGCAGGGCAACTACTGTGGGCACACTGGTAGTTGATGCTGGCTCCCAGCCTGATTGGTTGCCAGGCCCTGCCTTGTGCAGAGGCTGCTGGTCACTGGTGGGTGGTGTTGGTCACAGAGCAGCTGGCCATGGGCCTGGATCTTGAAGTTGGTATTGGCCTGCTGGTGGGCAGGGACAGGGACTGGGGGAGGTACTGGAGCTGGTGTCAGCCAGCTGATGGGTCAGCTGGGTCCCAGTGTAGCTGGCTGCAGAGCTGTGGAGGTCCTGGAGCTGGTGTTGACCTGCTGGTGGTTGGAGCCAGTCCTGGGCCCTCTGGTGGAGAAGGTGGGGTCCTGGGACAACTGGGGGGCTCAAAGGGACCCAAGGCAACTGGCCTGGTGGTGGGTGTGGCTGTGTTCCTATGTGGCCAGCTCCTTGGCCTGGGGGCTGCCAGAACTGGTGCCAACCAGCTGGTGGGTGGGGCCAGGACCCCTCCCTATAATAAGCTATAGGGAGGATTCCAAAATGGTGCTTGCCAGCATGTGTCCTTGTGGTGGAATGAGCTCCCCAAAATGGCTTCCACCAGCATCTATCCTGCAGAGTGAGTCCCTGTTGCTTCCCACCTCTCCAGGAGGCTCTCCAAGATTAGCAAGTAGGTCTGACCCAGGCTTCTTTCAAATTACTGCTTCTGTCCTGGGTCTCAGAGTGTGTGAGATTTTGTGTGTGCCCTGTAAGAATGGTGTCTCTGTTTCCTACAGCCCTCTAGCTGTCTTGAAAGCAAGCCCCATCAGTGTTCAAATCCAAGTATTTTGGGGTTTGTCTTCCCAGTGCAAGAACCCCAAGCTAGAGAGCCTGATGTGGGGCTTGGACCCCTCGATCCTTTAGGAGAGCCTCTGAAATTGTGATTTTTCTTCCTTTTGTGGGTCACTTCCCTGGGGGTATTGGTCCATATCACATCTCTACCTTTCCTACCCATCTCGTTGTGTTTCCTTTATATCTTTAGATGTAGAAGATCTTTTCTGCTGGAAAAGAGTCTTCAGTCTGGAGTGGTTTAGAAAGATCCTGATGTGATCTAATTTATGGTTTAAAATTACTTTGGCTTTGCACAGAAAATCAACTCTAGAAGTCAGAATGGAAACAAGGAGACTGGTTAGGAGACTATTGCCATAGCCCTAGTGAGAGATGATAGGAGTTAGGGTGGTAATGGTGGAGGTGGTGAGAAGTGGTCTTCTGAATATTGTTCAATTGGATTTACCAATTGTAGGGCACGAGAGAAAGAAAGGAGACAAAAATAACACCTGTTTTTCTTAACAAGTAAGATTGAAGTTGCCAGTTGTGAAGAGGAAGAAAATTGAAGGAGGAACAGATTTGGGGTGGAGGTGAGTAGGGTAGGAATCAAGAGCTCAGTGTCAACAAGATCAAGTTAACCATCTAAGTGGATATGTCAGGTATGCAACTGGGTATACAAGACTTGAGTTCTGAGGGTGAGGTCCTGGTTAATTTTACTGTGGTTTAGAAGAAAAAGAAGACATGAAGAATTAAGGACTGAGCCCTCCAGTATAGAGAGGTCAGGAAAATGAAGGTGTAGCATCCTGGAAGCCAGGTGAGGAAAGAACATCAGGGAAGAAGAACAAATTATCTGTGTTGAAGGCTGCTCATAGGTCAAGCAAGATGGAGATTGAGAATTGACCACTGGATTCAGCAATCCTGGTTTAATATAGCAGGAGCCAATATAGGGAGAAGGGAGGTGGAATAGAGGAACTGGAAGACGTGAATATGGACAACTCTTTTTAGACCTTTGTTTGAAAGGAGAATAATGAAAAGCAGTGATAGCTGGACAAGGAGATCTTTCAGTTTGACTTTTGTTTTAATATAAGAAATATTGTAGCACATTTGAAAGCAAATTAGAAAGACATGATAGAGAGGGTGAGCTAATGATGCAGGAAAGAGAGAGAGAATTATACAATAATTACCTGCCATTGATGTACCATAATATATTTATCTGCTTGCACCAATGTTCATTTAAGTTGCTTCTGACTTTTTACTATAATACTGCAAAGAAAATCTTTGTCTATTTATTTTTTTATTCATTGAAATCATTTCCTTAAGATAAATATTCAGGTGGGGAATTACTGGATCAAAGATCATGAACATTTTTAAGACTCTTGACAGTACCCTATTGCCTTAAAAAATAAATTTCCCATGCCTCCCATAATGTATAAATGATTAACTTTTATTCCAACCTTGCTAGTGTTATGCCATATATCTTGGTGGCCATAGTTTATGGAATCCCTATACTGTTTCAACTACGCTTTTTCTAACAGACTGATAGCTCCTTAAAGATGGAGATCATATCTTGAAATTATCTTCATTCCCCCTCCTATTTTTTAAACCAAATATTTCACTAATAATAATTACAATAATCATTTATCTGAAATCCCTCTGTGTTAAAGCATAATGGTGTGCATATGGTGTAATGTGGACAAAATTATCAATTATGGAATCAGACCAAGCTGCATTTGAACACCACATTCATTACTTGGGTTTTGCCTAAATCACTTTAATCTCCCTATCAATTAATAGATTAATGATAATGCCTGCTCTCTAAGTCCTGGTGAGGGTTGAAATGAGATATCTGTAAAGTCCTTAACACAGAGTAGGAAATTTTGGAGGAAATAGTGAAACTTTTAGAAGAACTTTATCATGAAAATATCTTATGAACATATATTTTTTTAAAAGAAAAAAAAAACTCTTCATGCAACTCACCTTGTCGATAGCCCATAGAGTACTCATATTATAGTTCTGCTAATGGCCATGAAAAAAAAATCATGCATTTCAATTCTTATAAACTGTTGAAACAGCAAGCACCTGGGGTACCTCTTGGGACTGCACAGGCTGCTACAGTAGGCCTGGGATCAGCAATGTCTCTAGAAATAGTACCAGGCAGTTACCTCCAGGTGACTAAATGAGGCTTCATCTCAGCACATGAGTTAGAAAGCTTTACGATTAGTCCAGCTTGCTAAGGTGAGGAAATAACAAAAGGAGAGCAAATGGAAGTCAAACTTACCACAACATCCAGTCAATTTCCAAACAGGTAAGAGAATCTTTCATGACATTAACGGTGCTAGGTTAAGAGGGTGAATATTGAGATTTCTGTCTGTATCTGTTCCTGCGCGTGTATGAGTCAGCAGAGAATCTTTGTGATATCCAGGGAAACAGCTTTAGCCTCAAAGTTTGAAATTAAAATTAAATGCTATGCAATTATTCAATATCTCTGAACAGTAAAGACCTTACCACCATCACAAGAAGTTGCTTATAAAAAATTTTGTATCCATCCTAAAGAGAATAGAATTACAAATACCTTCACTTGGACAGAACCGAAAATTTTCATAAAAGGTATTGAGTGGAGCAGCTATTTCCTTGGCTTTTGTCAGTCCCTACACTGACACTAGGAAAAAGTTCCCTTGCATTTAAGATAACTAGAAAAGGAAAGGGGAGCTAACAGTGGGCTTAGTCACTAAATCCAAACTTTCTATCATACTGCATCTTGGGGACCCTGCCTTTGCACGTAGACTTCACTAAAAGACTAGTCAGTATCTTCCATTGTAATCGTATGTGAGGGACCAATGAATGAAAGTGCGGGACAGGAGACATCCCCCGTCTAATTCCCAACTGGGGACCTCAGCTTTGTTGTTTTCTACTGGTAAACCAAGACCCTTATTATTAAAGCTTGGCTGTCCTCATAAGAATTAGGGCTCTCATTAAAAATTATGTGTGAATTCATTAGTTAATCTGTACAGAAAGTGCTATCCTCAGATGAAAAGCCTCACAAAGTACTATTTAGTTCACTTAAGTTTATTTCAAAAAATATGTATTGAGTTCCCACTGTGTTTTAGGCATTGTATGAAGTTCTGGGTGTACAAGCATTAAAAATAAGAATTTAGGGGCTTCCCTGGTGGCGCAGTGGTTGAGAGTCCGCCTACGATGCAGGGGACACGGGCTCGTGCCCCGGTCTGGGAAGATCCCACATGCCACAGAGCGGCTGGGCCCGTGTGCGTCCGGAGCCTGTGCTCCACAACGGGAGAGGCCACAACAGTGAGAGGCCCACGTACCACAAAAAAAAATAAAAATTAAAAAATTAAAATAAATTAAGAATTTAGTTTGAGTGTTTAAAGATAATATAGTGGTTCTGGTGTTGGTACAAAATTATGGATTATGGACTTCCCTGGTGGCGCAGTGGTTGAGAGTCTGCCTGCCGATGCAGGGGACGCGGGTTCGTGCCCCGGTCTGGGGAGATCCCACATGCCGCGGAGCGGCTGGACCCGTGAGCCGTGGCCGCCGAGCCTGCGCATCCGGAGCCTGTGCTCCGCAACGGGAGAGGCCACAGCAGTGAGAGGCCCGCGTACCGAAAAAAAAAAAAAAAAAAAAAAAAAAAGTGCATCTGGTGTTTCCATCCATCTTAATCATAAAATTGGATTAACTTCCTGCCTGATTCAATGTTGCAGAAAACAATCAAGATGCCCCAAATGTATCATTTGATTCAAGAAGTCAATCTCTATTTGCCACAAAATATAGCGCTGTCAGGTTTTTTTTTTTTTTTTCTTTTTAATGTCTCTAGTGTGAAACATGAGGAGATAATAATGCCAAATGATGGCTTGGCAATAATTTCGAAGAGGGGTTTAAGGTTTAGCAGCAAGATTTTAGATTAAAGAGAAATAAAAGTTTTAGTGATTTTCTTTTAATGTCTTTTTAATATGAAAAGGACTAACCTGTTTAAATCTGTCATTTAATAGAAATTAAAGCCTTAAAGAAGATGTGGCTTCTTAATTTTGTACACCAAAATATCTTTCCCTACAGCTTCCAGTCTTAAATTTATTTTTTAAATTGCTGGTGTGAATTATTCAGTTGATAATTGATGCTAGATTGTGTTATATGATATTAGCCATTTCTATATTTAGCTGTAACAAGGAGGAATAAGATTCATATAGTCTCCTTTGTTTTTCTGATCAATCCATGTACTTTTGTTTAACAATTTAATAATTAGCTCAGAGATATAGCAATCCTAATAAATACCATGACCCCAATTATGCTGAAAGGAAAAAAAAGAGTATTACTGGGAAGATCGAGAAGTAATAACAGGATGAAATTGGCACAGTCATGCTGTGTATTAAAGTTATGCTGCAGACAACCTCACTCAGAATCTTTATTTTCCAGAAATGAGATGGTTCTCGGAGTGCTAATCACAAAAATAACACATTGTGGAAAATTATACACTTATTATTTTGCCATCTCATTCTGCAGATGAAAAAACCACAAGAACATTGACTAAAACTTATTCCACGTTCTCTCTGTTCATTTTTAGTTATGCAGAAAATGCTTAATTCCCACCGTGACAGAAAAATCAAGATTACCGAGAATAAAACTTGAAAGGACACTAAATCATAGAGTTTTTATTTGCATCCCCAAACACATGCCAATAAACCTCATTTTATTTTACCATGTTTCTTAGGGAATTGGGTGGTTCACCAGCAGAGTGAAAAACAGAATCCTATTACAGTCATTGAAGTGAAACATAAACTACTTCATGAAGGGAATGGAAATGAAAGTAAATTTATAACGTCCTTCCAGGGATGTTAGACTCCAAACCACCCTTTTGATCAGACTGATGTCTGAGAGCCTGTGTGGTCTCCCTGCCACTTCACAGTCCAAGATTTTGCATGTGAAAAAGTTGAAATTCCCGAAAGAATATATTCCTGTTGATTGAATACAAGCCCATGAAAATAAAAGTGAGCCATCTCCCTACTTTACCCACATCTGGAATAAAGTACCCAGTAGCCTGTAACGATTAATAATTTCTTAATTTTTTTAAAGTAGTATTTATATACTTGGTGGCTTGGGACAGTATCACTTTCTGACTATGAAGCAAAGTGCTTGAAGAGCTGAAGGATTATTATTTTGCCCTGGGATGTCTATTTCCAAGCATCCCTAAATGCCACTTAGAAGTCAGTTTGGTCTCAATTCTTACTGGATACGATAGTCAAATGTCTCCTCCATCCTTTCAGAAAAGCTGCATGAATGGAGTGGTCACAGCTGTGGTGATTAGAATTTTGTCATCCTGACAGGGTTGGTTGTAGAAACCTGAATTTGTCTAACCTTGTTTTGCAGGCAACATTTGCCTGAGCTTTGGGCTTTTGTCCAGAGAGTTTCTGCCTGATCTCGATTCCAGCCATTTTCCACTCAAGCTTTTGGTTACTGGGTCTGCCCCAGCATGAGAGATGCTGAAGGAAGGGGAGAGTAACAATTTAGAGGAGACCAAAAGAGAACACAGGAATAAGAATAATGGAGAAGAAATAATATTCAGTACATAATCAGGGGAGATGAATGTGGAAATTTCTGTTGACTTGAACATATAATAATGAGACTTGAAAATTCTGTTAAAAGCCAGTAACCTGCTATTATATTTGTTTATTGTACTCAGGATAATATCTATTTGTGGATAAATCATGATTTTCTCCTGTCTCCAAAGAACTTTATATTATACCTCTGTTTTCCTCTATTTCATCCATAGATATGTTTTTTTAAATATTTATTTTATTAAATATTTTATTAAAATATTTTTATAAGGGTAAATGGACACAAAATCACAAAGTATAGGAATGATAGTATCATAAAAGTACATAAAGTGTTATTTTCTAATTTTTGGAAGCCTTATCTCCTCCATTGAATTTGTACTTGGAAAAGTCAAGACCTTAACCATTTCATGATTTTTTAAAATAGCTAATTATAAGGATGGGGGTTTACTCCAAATTATATAGAATTTAAAGTTTTCAGAACAATGTAAAGAAGTTCTTAACTTAATTGCTAAAGTATAGGAGTCTTTAAAGGCAAAAGAAAAGATTTTCTTACAAGAATGCTATTAGAGGATGTGAAAGGGAACACTAATTAAGAGGTACTATTAAAATAGAAAAGAGAGATTAATGAAATGAAGAAATAAATAGCTTATAAAAAGCTTTTCAAATGAGTAGGATAGGGCTTCTAATCTAAGTCACTAAATTTGACTGTTTCAATATTAATATTTAATTTGTAGTAGTAGAGAGAAAAAAAGAAAAGGATGATGAATATGAATTTGATTCAGTAGCTATAAGGAGTCTTCTGTACAATTTGGGGTCTGATC
The DNA here is from genome assembly GCF_964165515.1 of Mesoplodon bidens. NCBI lineage: Eukaryota > Metazoa > Chordata > Mammalia > Artiodactyla > Ziphiidae > Mesoplodon > Mesoplodon bidens. The sequence goes on from NC_138167.1 coordinate 29,820,620, forward strand.
TGATGGCTCACACAGCCATGGTTAGAAAGGGTGGATGGAGTAGGGAGTAAATGGAGGTAGAGATTCTGGAATCAAAAAACCCTTCTTAAAGTGTGCTATTTTAACCTTAAACCTCAGGTATATATTCTTCCAAAAATTATATCACTTTAGGAAAATCAAATTGTTTTGACCATTGCTTTTTCCTCTGACCTAGATTTCCTAATTGACTTTTAGCTAAAACTCCTTGATTGTTAAATCAGTAAATGTAAGCACCGGAAGTCCAATCAGGCCACTTCTTTGTGTATTAATATTATTACTGTTCCAGGAAATAAGTATAAGACCTTCATTTAATCAACAAAGTTGCAACTCAATGTCCCCTTTTACTGCATATCCAAAGAAGCAGATCATTTAGTTGTTTTTAACATCGATGAAGGATAAATCCATATCTTTAAGCAAAGTTTATGGAACACTTTTTATCTGTCAGTTTTAGATGTTTTGTGTCTGATAACTTATGTGATCCTCAAAATCCCTGTGAAAGGGATACAGTTATCATCTCTATTTGACAGACAAAGAAACTGAGGCCCAGGAAGAGTTAGTAATTTGACCAAGGCCACTCAGCCCAGGATAAATCCAAGTCTGTCTTACTAACCCATGCTCTTAACTATTATATTATAGTGTGTCAATGTTTTCTTATTTGGTATTTGCTCACCTACCTGCAACTTCCAAACACACAAACAGTTATTTAAAGTCATGTACATTCTCTCTAGCTATTAGAAAACAGAGTAGGCAAAAGCTTTTAAATGTGTGAGATCATAATTCAAGAACCTTCTGAATATCTCCCTTGTCCACTAAGTCTTTCCTTTCTAAATGAGAAATTTAGATACCTTTTCTCACTTACTACCAATATGCATTTAACTCCTTTATAAATTGTTTTAACTGATAAGCTGATCGATTGCTTTAGCAGGCCATAAATACAACAGAGCCAAGGATATGAGAAACTCATGAAGTTGGCATTGCAATTGTTTTCAAAACGTCTCAAAATATTGCTCTGACCAAAACTAGTGTCAGCATTTCATGTGTTAAAAGGGGTAGCTCATCACAGTGTAAGGATCTTAAAAAGAAAGATTAAGTCACCTGAAGTACTACTGCTATAATATAAAGCTCAGAGTACCTCCCACCTGAGGGAAAAAGATTTTTCTATCTATTTACCATCTTATCTTTCTCCTTTGTCCTCAGCAAAAATTGGTCGTGGTGTTCTGCCTGTTTTTTCAGTATACAATCACATCTTAACCCCGTCAGAGTCTCAATATACACTAATGACACACTAATTTTATTTTATGAGTATCAAATTGTACTAACCCTAAAAAACCCATTAGGGCTTCCCTGGTGGCACAGTGGTAGAGAGTCCGCCTGCCAATGCAGGGGACATGGGTTCGTGCCCCTGTCCAGGAAGATCCCACATGCCATGAAGCGGCTGGGCCCGTGAGCCATGGCCACTGAGCATGCGCGTCCAGAGCCTGTGCTCCACAACGGGAGAGGCCACAACAGTGAGAGGCCCACGTACCGCAAGAAAAAAGAAAAAAAAAAGAAAAAAAAAAAAACCCATTAAATGACCCTGTGGGACAAATGAAAGTCTGTGGAATTGTACCCTAGGCACCCGTATATCCACACAATGGTCCCACGCTTTCAAATAAGTTCCAACAAAGACTCACTTGGCCTTCCAGTGGATTGTGGACCACATTTTGAGAATCACTACTTGAAGGCCACCAAGTAGTCCTCATCAACAAATCCAAGAGCCTTTTCTTGGTCTGCATTTTTCTTAACCTTCAGCAGCATCTAGCAGTGTTGACAAACTTCTTTTGCAAACTCTGCTCCTGACTCCACGGCACCATACACCTGATTTTCCTCTAACCCTGCTGCCATTGTAAATATCCATGCTGAAATCAAGGTCAGCTAACAAGAAAAGTTTTAGAGCCTTTTTACCTTTTAGGGGTATGGGCAACAGAGTGCAATGTAACGTCTAAATTTGTGGCACCATGAGTTGGTATTTGAGGGGGATAAGAAATAGCATCCTTCTTCTACTGACTGAGAAAGAGGAAGCAGACCAGACCTGGGGAGATAAGAAATATAACTTTATTGCTGATAGAGCTGCTGGAGATGTGACTTAAGAGCATGACAGTATACTTCTATGGCTGCCTCTTCTTCTTAGGCAAATTTACCCACCAGTCACAGGAGTACTGGCCAACTGTGGCCTCACCTGAAGGGACAGAGCCTTTGCAACTTACTTTACTACTTGCAATAAGAATACTAGGTTTTAGTGTCTTTACAGGCAAGAGGACCCCAAAAGGAAAGCACAGAGCTACGCATGCCCCAGTATCTCATTCCAAATGCACCAATTATACAAGTCACTTCCCTCCCCTGAGGAGACAGAGGAGGAAAGGCACCAGGAAAATTACTGTATTTGAGCTGCCACCGCACAGAATAAACATCAGCGTTGGGTAATAAATGTTTCCTCCTAACATCATGGAAAGAGAAAAGCCATAAAAATGTGATAGTTATAGCATCACATTAAAATGGATAAATATTTGTATGACTATATATTAGATATATATAGATATATATAATATATATATGCATTCTACATTATATTACCTACATATCAGAAAAAAACTAACACTAAAAGCACCACAAGCTTTATTTCAGGATGATGGAATAAACCATTATGCATAATATTTATTTCTTTTGCCTAATTCTTTGTAGTTTCTAAATCTTCTATCATGAGCATATTTAATTTTTATAATTAGAAAGATAAATTTTAAAACTCTCAAATTAGTCACAAGAAATAGACACTTACACTGATTAAGTTTGAGTGCTATTTACAACCAATATAGCACACAACTCAGAAAACTTATATTGATTTTGCCTATTAGAAACAAGTTTCAAAGAATTGATTAGATGAAGTAAACTTTTTTTTCCCCCCTGAACTGTGTAGTAGTCAAAGTATCAGAGGCATATTAGTAACAAGCCAAATACAAATTGTGTTAAATCTACTCATGATTTTTGAGTGATTAGGCATTTCAAGTGAACTACTTAACCAAGTATTAATCTCCTCAAGAGCTTATAACCCTGGTTTTGTAACCCTTTCTACCCCTATCATAGAACTCAGATTCTTCCAATTGAATTTTTGACCCTCAGACAATGTGGGGCTTAGGTGAGCTGACCCCACGTGCAGTCGTAAATCCGAGTATAACTTTACAGTCGGCCCTCCATATCTGAGGTTCTGCATCCTTGTATTCAACCAATCCTTGCACTGGGTAGTGCTGTAGTACATATTTAGTGTAATAAATCTGTGTATAAATGGACCCACGCCGTTCAAACACATGTCATTCACAGGTCAAATGTAGTAACTACACAATGTTGAGTATGATGATTTATGTATTCCTTCATTTCGCAAAGATTTATTAAATACCTACCAAATGCCAGGCATTGTTCCAGGTCCTGTAGATATAACAGAGAACCAGAATGGCAAGTTCCCACACCAATGGAGCTCACATTTTAGTAAAGGGAGATATACAATAAACAAAAAAAATAAATAAGAAACTGTCAGATAGTGATAAATGACATGAGGAAAATAAAGCAGGGTGATGTGAGAGGGAATGGCCAGGCTGGGAAGGCCTCTCTGAGGAGATGACATTTAAACTGAGAGCTGAAAGATCAGAAGGACCCACCATACAGTGATGTTGAACATCTCTCCAGCGGGCAGGCAGATTCCAAGGCCATGAGGTGGAAATGAGCACAGCTCGTCTGAGGAACTGGAAAAAGGGTGGAGTGGCTTGAGAGAGAGAGATGAGATGAAATTCAGAAGGAACAGGAGCCAGATAAAGTAAGGCCCTGTAAGCCGTGTAATTGAATTTAACTCTAAATGTAATAGAAAGTTATTGGAGGATGTTAAAAGAGAAAAGGAGATGAACTCTTTGGAAAAAATAGATTTTAAAATGGATAGAGGAGATCAAGAAACTATAAATGAAAGTCTTGTGTCACTTCCTGTCTGAAACAGTTAAAAGAGGGCATCACAAAGAGTACACTGGCACAACTCAGAAGATAAATGAAGATAATAATAAAACACACATTATAGAATCCAAATCACATTAGAAACAAAAGAATTAGATCAGAGTCTGCTGAAAACATACAAGGACATAGAGCAGACCTGAGAATATAAGACAATAAGTACATAAAGTGGCTAAAGAGAAAGAATATAAAATTGCATAATGTGTCCTTAAAGATGAACCAAAAAATATTTAGGAGAAAAATCATTCAAATATATAATAGGAAAAAATACTTCTGAAATAAGGAATCTGGTATATGTAGACTTCAAGAGCATGCTATATTGCAGAAACTGTCAAACCAAGGAAATATCCTGGTGAAGTTTTTTAACTTTAAAGACTCTTGTGAGATTGCAGGCAGAAAAAGCAAGTTATCCCAAAGACAAGCTAGCCTCAGGCTGGGGTATTCTTTGTAGCAATTTTCAAAGCCAGAAGGCATTGGAATAATAGCAGCAGAGTTCAAAGGCAAAAAATAAAAACAAAGATTGAATCAAGAATTTAATATTCAGCCAAGTTGTCATTTATTGTCATTTATTGTTAAAGGCACCGTAAATACATTCTCAAATGCCTCAGGAAACATAGCACTCATGAACCCTGCTTGAAAGAAGCTTTTTGATAACGGCATCCAGCTAAATAAGAGATACATCAAAATAAAGAATTCAGGAATGGTACACCCTTCTAAAAAAGAGCTGATCATGATCATGACTATTTGAATATGTATCTAATTCTATAGAACTTTAAAAATTATAATTACAGAATATATTCATCAGTATAAATAATGCTAACATGATCCTAATATTTTAGTGACTTAATGCAATAGGAGTTTATTTTTAACTCATGTTACTGTTTAATGAGTAGTGTTGGGCAGGGCCTGTGCTTCATGCAGTGATTCGGGTCCCAGGTGTCTTCCTTTGTATGGGGCCACCATTTTATTACAGTCTTAGGGTCATCCTGGAACCATCCAGCTTGCAGACAGAGGGAAGAGAAAAGAGAGTAGAGAAGACTACCTCAGACTGAAAATATCACTTTGCTTTCATTTACACTAATTGGTGAGCACTATTATATGGCTCCACCAAGATATAAATGGGCTAAGGTTCCAGGAGGAGACAATCGGTTTGGTGAGTAGTCTCTGTTATAAAGAATATCATATAAACACCATAAAATATAATAAGACAATAATAATAATATAATTATAAAAACTGGAAAATGATCATGAGAATTGGTGAGAAGAGATGTACATTTTCTCACTTTTCATAACAGCAGTTAATAAATACTTTCTGAAGTTTATATATCAAGAAATAAAGATTTAAATATATTATCATGCAATATTTAACATTATGATTATAGGCACAGGAAGAAAAAAATATATAGAACAACCAAAAAAACACCAGACCACTTAGCAAAAGACAGAAAAGTAAGGAGGTATAAAAACAAATTTTAAAAGATAGCATAACATAAAATAACAAAACACATTTAGATCTGTTAAAATAATAAAAGTCAATGGGATAAGCTAAACTATTAAAAGTAAGAAATTATTAGATGAGACTCAAAACATGATATTCAATAGCAGTATATTTTATGAATACAGAAATGCATTTCAGATATATTTAATATATTAAATATATTAATATATTTCACTTATATAATAAGTGAAAAAAGCAACTTATGGAACAACATGTGTAGTTTAATCCTATTTGTATTTAATAATAATAAACATGTATAATAAATGCATATTATTTTACATTCTATATGCATCAAAAATATTGGGAAGAATACACAAGAAATAGTATTGTTTGTTATTGTTTGTTGTTTCTGAGGATTAGAATAAAAGGTTAGGAGAAGACAAGTATGCTTTCATTTTTTTACTATGTATCTTTCTGTACTTTATATTTTTTGAAATAATTATGAATTTTTTATTATAAAAATTTAAACAAAAAATAAGTAAAGTCCAACATAGAACTGAAAGCTGCAAGCAAAGGAAGGGGAAGGAGAGGTCATGGAAATCTGACAGAATGGTGTTTGAGCTGAGTCTCCAAAGAGAAGGAAGAAGGCTAGCCAGTGATCCTCATATGCACTGACCCAATACAAAAAGGACATGGCATGTTTAAGACACCTTAGGTACAGCTGGAGTATAATGTACATGGTGGATGGAGTTGGGAGGTAAGACTGGAAGGACAGGACAATGGCAGTGAACCAAGGAGTTACTACTTTTCATTAAAAAATGAGATTTCCTCCAAGTATTTTAAGCAGAATAGTGACTTGATTGAGCCAGAATGTTGCACAGGTCCATATGAGGAATGAATTAGAGACCATAGAAGATTGGCAACCCATGAAGATTCTATTGAAATAGTCCAGATAGCCATGATAGTGACCTGAACGAAGATGGTGGAAATACAGATGAAGAGAAGATGGATTCAACATTCAAGAGATTTTTAGAGGGTAGAATAGACAGAACTTGATAATTAATTGGATGTTATGATGGTAGGGTGAAAGATAAGGTAAAAGAGTGAGTCAACATGATTTCAAAATATGGTACTTCACATTATATGAAATATAGAATTAGAAGTAAATTTGATTGTAGATGAGCAGAGGGAAAAAGATCAATTCAGTTTGGGTAATACCGAGTTTGAGGCATAAGTGGAACATTCAGGTGGAGGGAAGCAGATGTAGGACTCTGAGAAAGGTGGGAACATGAAATATGGAAATAAAAATCATTAGTTCATAAGTAATAGTAGAGGACAGCACAGAGAGTTTTAAGAAGGGATTGGGTGATGGTGTAAAATGCCTCCAATAGTTCAGGGCTTTCTTCTTTGTTCAGAGACAGAGAAATTTTTGCTTTTATTCCTGGGAATCACTTGACAATCCAACTGCTGGCCATAAAGGGGAGACCCCTTGCCAAGAATGAAGTTAGAGATCCTGAGCAGCAATGAGCACACGTTAAAGTTAGAAGGAGATGAGTGGATTCCTCCTGACTGGCTTGGTCCTGAAGGAAGCTGGGTTTGATTGTTGCTGTTGGGAATCGAGACTGGACTTCTTTGAGGGGCTTTGAGGACATATTTTTGGCCTTCCTCTCCCTAATGGGACCACTGGGTGTGATCTTGACTCTTACTGGGGGTGATCAGATGACAGACCAGGCTACCTTATAGCATCAAGAGGTAACTAACATTTGAAACCTGACCCCCTCTCAGGCAAAAATAATTCAACCATCCTTTAAATATAAATAGCTAAAAGCCAATCACATACTTAAAGTTTAAACATAATGCTGGTGCCTAAATTCGAGTACTACATTTTAATCAGTTTCCTCAAACTGATTTATATCTAAGGCTCATAGGCTTCAACTACTTTAGTGGACTGTTTGGTGACCAAAGAAAGAAAGTCATATTACACAGTGGTATTTCCTTTGTGGGATGAAGCAGAAGTGGGTGAGGGGACATGGGCCCCAGATAAAAGGAACTGACTCAGGAATCTCTTTACAAGGCAGAGGTCCAATAAATTTAAATATAGATGGAGTCTGAAATCTTTGAATTTTCATTATGTTTAATTTTTTCTGTGTGTTTATATATATTTGTAATATCAATACAAATACTCAACTGTTTTTGGATAGTAATTCTATTTGCATTATTCATTACTGTGAAGTGGCTTAGCATTTACCTTTGGAAAGAGCATTATAATGCCTTTTAAAGTTAAAAATTTCAGTCATTTGTATGTTAAATAATAGAAATGACCAATGGGTTTAGAATAAGACTAAAGTATATCTTGTACTGTTATATGGTAATTTTGAAGTTGTGACACTGTCATTGCCATGGAAATTTATATTCTATCATAGTTGTTATGATCTCAACTAATAGGATGAGAAGAAGCTATGTATTTCTAGCATCTATCCAGGGGGAAGGTGGTAACATATATCCTCTTATTATAGGAAGTCATATTTATTTTATTTTCTCTGAAATAAAATTCTCATTTTGTCTAGGATCCTTTCTTTTTCTTAAATTGTGATCATACATAATGTCTGGCATGTATTAGGCCCTCAAATATGTATTTTTTTGTTTGTACTGTATTTTAACATCACTATTTTATGGTGAATAGTCAGAAATACATGTATGTACTCTGGAATCAATCCAGCTTTTCACAGGCAAGCAGAGAACTGAGGCAAATTATTCAAATGTTTGATGCAATGAACCAGATGATGGCAGTTTTAAACTAATTATTTCAACTCACTTCTTCATTTTAGTTAGGGAGTCTAAATTTCTGTTTTAAATGCACAGTTTTACCTTTTGGAAAGTTGCCATTTTGAGTGATTTTAAATCTTGAGTTCACATTTCACTTCCATACACCATTTCGATCTAAGGAAGTTAGACTTTAATACTGTTTCCACAGTTACAAGCTTCGTTAATCATGGCCCTGGGAACTGAATTCTCAAGTGTGTGCACAACCCCCTTGACTCTCAGTTCCCAGCGTAGACCATTGGCTCCAAATCCTGCCCGTGGGAATCAAGGGCTGTGCCTGCCTGCTCACCCTGCCTGACAAACACTGCTGGTGAGCCAGAAGTCAATGGTTCCTCATCAGTGTTTGCAGGAACCAAGGAACCCATCTCTGCAAAGAAACTCCAATCTCTTGGCAATTTCCACAGGCTTACAGAGCTGAGAGTAAGCTGTTGCAAGGAAACCTCTGTTTCTCACCAGGTGGATTTAGTTTTTCTAATCTCTTGGATTTTTCATAAAGCATGTTTCCATAAAACATAAATCATGCTTAAAAGTATAATGTTTTTCTCATTACTGCATTTCCATATCTTACTCATCCTTCAGGATTGAGCTCAAGTCTTACCTTCTGCATTAAAATGTGTTTTTATATATTGGAAACATTTTTAGACTATAGAAAAGTACAGAGGATAATATAGCAAACAACTGTGAACCATTAGATGACTTTTATTTAATAAAAAAAATATTACTGATGGTGTTAATGTAACTTTTCTACCTACTCCCAGCGTTAATTCTCCTTTTACCCTCCCAGGAGCAAGTTGTACCTTATAGTTGGGGTGTTGGGTAGAATTTTCAATAGCAATTCCCTTTTGTGGATCTCAATTTTTTGCCAGGAGTCCAGTTCCAGCTGCCTAACATGACCAAGCTCTATGGCCCCTGCCCCTATGCAAGTATTAAAAGATCCTAAGGTACAATAGCAGTCTAGAGCTTTAGCTGGGTCTGCCATTTTGACTGGGAACCATTACACCTCTTTTGACCTCCCCAACTCCCTCTGATTCCTGTAGCAATAAGTATTTGGTCCAGTTTCCAATCACTTATTTTGTACCAACTTTATGTATAGAGGATTTATTATTTCTTAACAAAACTATAAATTATTGGAACAGTATTATTCTTCTTCTACAGCATACTGGGAGAAGGTCCTCTGAGAGTTCTTACACTATAGTAGATTATACTTGTAAGCCAATCTCTTTATCATAGAAGTGTGTACATAGAAGTGCGCCTCACTTTATAGAAAAAATGATATTGCAGACATCCAACAGTTACTGATAACCTACTATGGTCAAGTTAGCAAATTAAGCATTATAAAATAAGAAATGCATATAAAGGTTTGGTTTCCCCACCTTGTAAAGTATCTATTTCAAGTGATTATGGTGTATTTTTGAAAATACATAGTTAACTAGTTTATGTTGTAAATGTAATAATAGCACCCATGGCTTAAATTAAGGATGTAGTGTTAATTGCATAACTTGATTTATATTTTAGGAATTTTAAAATATTTACTTGTCCTTTTCCAAAACAACCTGAAGATTAAGAGTGTTTGCCCAAGCAATGGAATAAGAATTGTTTACCTTAGATTTAATCATCAGTTCCATTGACTTCTTTACCAGAGTTGGAAAATGCATTATTGCAGCTCATTCTTTTGCTTTGCACTGGCAGCAAAATCACTATATAGAGAAACTGCCAAGTCTGGTGTTATGGAACTTACACAGCATCTTCCTCTCTGTGACTGTGTGTGAACACAAATTAAAGATGTCCTCTGGCTTGGATTACTGAAACATACTTGGCTGCATATTACATTCTGTCATCTGGACTTAAACCAAAATAAACCAACACACATTTCAGTGAAATTCTTTATGAATTGATCATTCATATGATTCTTGATTATAACTAGACAAATTGCATTGTTATACAATATACCATCTTCTTAAGTAAGACCATTTAAAATTTCACATAAAATGTCCCTATAATTTTTTTATCTCCATTAAAAATGCAATAAATCACCATGAGTGTGAATTTCTCAAAGTCACAGGAATTGTTGTGGTCAGTCATCCGTCAGGAACTGAATGTCCAAAATTAAAGATTTACTATAATTTGAATTTTTTATTTTCCAGACACTGCAAATGGATGTAAATAGGCTGAACATAACCTTGCTTCGGATATTCCGCCAAGGAGTGGCCGCGGCTTTAGGACTCTTACCCCAGCAAGTGCACATCAATCGCCTCATTGTAAGATGCCAACATTTTGCATTCCCAGATTACAAGCTTTGATCTTTATTGCAGGGCTCAAGAATAATGAACAATAATAAGGAACACCCATGCTATAGTTTTATGGTCCATGAGCCAAATCTGGCATAACACCTGTTTCTGTAAAGAAAGTTTTATTGTAACAAACCACACCTATCTGTTTACATATTGTCTAAGGCTTCTTTCACACTACAATGGCAGAGTTGAGTAGTTGCAACAGATTGTCTGTCTAAATTAAAAGCTAAAATATTTGCTATCTGGCCCATTACCGAAAAAGTTTGTCAACCTTCTCGTAGTTCAAGACTAGCTATCCTGGTAGGTATGAATAGAAGGGCCCAAAATACTTGTCTCACCGACCAGATACTACTCCCAAAATATTCTCCCTAAGACGGAAACCTTCTGTATCAGGTAAGGCACTGTCTCCAGACAGCATCTGTTAAAATCCCTTCCAGCATATCAGGATGAGGGACTTCCCTGGTGGCGCAGTGGTTAAGAATCTGCCTGCCAATGCAGGGGACACGGGCTCAATCCCTTGTCCAGGAAGATCCCCACATGCCGCGGAGCAACTGAGCCCGTGCGCCACAACTACTGAGCCTGCGCTCTAGAGCCCACGAGCCACAACTACTGAAGCCCGCGTGCCTAGAGCCCGTGCTCCGCAACAAGAGAAGCCACCGCAATGAGAAGCCTGCGCACCGCAATAAAGAGTAGTCCCTGCTCGCCGCAACTAGAGAAAGCCCGCGCAGCAACGAAGACCCAACGCAGCCAAAAATAAATAAATAAATAACTTTAAATATATATATATATATATATATATATATATATATATATATCAGGATGAAGGATAGTGAACACATAGGCAGAGGATTTTGAATAAAGAATAAAGAAGAACCATGCTTAAGGACAGCAGTCCAAGTACAATGCAAGAATAGCCTTGAAAAAGTCGAGAGAAAACTTGGATGAGTATCTGAGGTGGGGATGAAGGAAGCCCAAAGGACCTTTTGTATAAGGCTCACTTTAGACCGATCTATCACCCACATCCTTTCTTTCCCCCTTCTCCTCAGTGTTTAGGGACCTTGATATCATTCAACTACATGTTCCCATCTGCACTTGAAGGTGGGTGTAAGCAAAGACAAAGAAAGGCAAATTCAAATCTTACGACTTTCTCTTTGTAAAAAGCTAATTATCCGAGGTTCCTGTGAAAAAGGACTTTAGAATCATTTTACAGTTTTAAAATTGTTCTTAATTTCCCCTGCATTAGAAACTTAAGCAAGGACTTCTTGTTCTCCTTGCCTTAAATCCTTACGCTCCTGCTTGAGTTCAGTTTTATACTGCATCAACACCTGCGTTTCCCACTATGGAGAAGAATTTGCTTTTATTTTGGTTTAGAATTTTTGTTTCTTTTGTTTCTTTTCATTTTTTTTCTGTGTGGAGGGTGAATTGTTTTCATCCCCATAATAACTTTTGTTCTGTGAGTCAACTATTTTCTGGGACTAAATAAGCTTTAAAAAAAAACCAAGTTTTTAACGCACTAGCATAGAAGAAGAAATACAGCATTTGCCATTACCATGAAAGAGTGAAATAGGTTATTTATATCCAGAGTGTACTTTGCTCAAGTGAGAAGTGAGGTATTATAGATGTCTTAGATCTAGATCTAGATTTTATATATATATACTCAGATATCTTAGATATACTTTTACGTATATAGATTTAAAGAGTGTAATAGCTCTTTGAAAGGATAAAAGAGGGATTTGCCACACCCAGAGAGGGATATGCATATCCTCAGAGAATGTTAGTAGCATTTATGCATGTCTATTTCTAAGAGTAGTTCTTATAATAGTTCAAGTTATGATGATACCTGAGGCAGCGGAGTACGGTGATTCAGAGTGTTTGCTTTGGAGACAGACACAAAATTCTACTCCATTTCCAGCTTGGCCATGTCCCAGCTCTATGACCTAAGACAAGCTACTTAATGTTCCTTCATTTACAAAATGAAATAACTTAATACCTCTGTCCTGGAGATAACAGATTTAAGGCACATGGGAGCATGACAAGCCCAAAACAAGTGCTCTCTTCCTACTATTGTTGTTATTAGGTCATAAACTATTTAAATTATTATAAACATGTTTCACATCAGTATTATGCAATATTTAGTCATTGTCTGTTGTTCACTGCAAACACAGAAACATTTTTCCTGGATGACTCGTAGTACTCCATTTTATACGTGGCTGAACTTCTGATAAATTGCATTAAAAGAAAACTTTCTAAAAAAAAAAAAAGAAAGAAAATTTTCTAGCAGGAGGAAACCCCATGTATCAAAAAGAAAAGACTAACAACAATTTTCTTTTATAAGTGCTTTGTATAAGTTGTCAAAGAGAACCTATCAAAGGCAGTGTCATTTTTGTGTAGTGTTTGTTTTTTATGGGTATGTGGCATATCAGCCATTTAAGGTAAGAAATCCTCTCTCTCTGTTTCAGGTAATGAGGTCATACTAATAGGAAAGTAATATGATATCATTGCATAACATTGTTTCTACCAAACAATAGATCTTAAAGGTGTGACATATTTAAGGTGAAGAACAGGATCAGGGAAGCAACTTCAAAGACAGCATCACCTTCCTTAGTCCAGCCTTCAATTAATACAAGTTATAAAAATATATATATATGGGATGGTGATGTCTAATAATTGTACTGTTAAATCAGGTTTTACTTAATTCATTTAATTGATTTTAAAATGCTTCTTTAAACACAATTACTCGGGAAACATCTGAACAATATATCTCAAAAATTACAATACTGAATGGAAAATAAACCAGCATCGAATAAAATATAAAATTACAAAGCTAGAGGTGTCAACTAATTGAAAGAAGGCCATTTGAAGATTTCGGGCTTTGGGCTGCTAATATTAAGTGTACCAGGAATACCTAATAAAGGTGATCTCCAAGATGTCTTTTAGGATTCTAAAGCTCTGATTTTCTTTAATGTTTCTAGAAGAAAGGCAAAAATATTTCCCAAAGTTGTTTAAAATGTCTATTAACATATACAAATAATCTGCTTTTACTAGGGAAAGAAGAACAGTGTTGAACTATTTGTGTCTCCCATAAACCGAAAAGCAGGAATTTCTGAGGCTCTGCCATCTGAGGAAGTGCTGCGTTCACTTAATATCAATGTTTTGCATCAAAGTTTATCCCAGTTTGGAATTACAGAAGTCTCCCCTGAGGTAGGCTGTTTCATGGAATATTTCATTTAAAAATTTGCACAGTTAGCATGACATGACCCAATACTAGGAGGCTTTGAGATGAAAGCTGTTTATCGTGTGTTATTTGATAATATAAAAATCTCCCTAAGCGTCAAAATTCTCTGATTTCACATTGTATGTTTCTTCCTTAAAGAAGTTCATTTTCATGTCAAAGTTTCACTTTTTGACACTTTCTTCTCCAATCTTTATGGCCTTATAATTTATTTTGACTTATCCAACAAATTGTCCAGAAGAAAAGCTGTTCAGGTATATTTGTCAATTGATTACTTTTATTGAATTTTACTGAATTTTGGGTGTCCCCAAAAACACCCTCAAATCTTTCCTCCTCAACAGGTTTACTCCTCATTGTCTTCATTGTCAAAATGGTCCCTTTTTTCCACTACCTTGGGATTAATTTGAAATCTGATTTTTCTTTTGCTGAGGAACCCAGTCTTAAGAACTATGAATATCTCCTTCATAGTGCTTTCTAAATTCGGCACTTTTCAGATTTCCCCCACCACTCCAATACTCTCATTCCTGAATAAATCCAGTCTCTTTTTTACTTCACCTACTCCATCCCACTCCAAACTTGCTAGAATGAACATCATCCCAAACATATGTAATTAAATTCACAGAATCAAAGAATTAGATCTTGAGGGAACACATGCGAACATTTTAAAGATACAGAAAATAAGGCCCGTAGAAATTAAGTGATTTCATCAAGGTGACAAAGCAAATGAGGTATAAAGCAATATTTAAAATCTAGACACCTTATTCCTAGTCTATTTCCCTTTGCAGTAAAGTGCACTGCCTCTCATTACAGCAAATGCCGCAGGTGTGGTATAAAAAGCTTTGGTACAAGATTGAGCTTGAATCCCACAGCCAGCACTTAAAATGTGTGTGACCTTGGGTGATTTAATCTCTGTGAGATTAAGTCTGTCTTTACATAGTATCAACCTCTCTGAGCCTCAGTTTCTTCATATCCTAAATGATTATAGAAAAAGAAAGGAAGGAAGGAAGGAAAAAAGTAAGGGAGGGATGGAGGGAGGGAGGAAGAAAGGAAGGAAGGAGGGAGAAAAAGAAGGAAGGGAGGAAGGAAAAGAAAAGAAAAGGAAAGGAAAAATGGGTAGAGTCCTTATCTTATAAACTTGAAATATGAATAAAATTTTTAAATTTAAAAAAATACATGGAAATCTTCACAAAGAGTAGGCACTGAACAAATGTAATTTGACTGCAGAATGAAAATGTATTTCATCACTGAACCACGACTCTAATAACAACCTCCAACTGGTCTTCCTACATTTAGTGTTGCTTCCCTCCCTGCTCTCTCTGCTGCCAACCCCAGCTCACACACGCACGTGCACATGCACACATGCACACATGCACACAGTGTTTTCTTTCTTGCCACCAGAGTAATCTTTCTAAAAACAAATCTGGCCATGCCCTCCTAACGTCATGACTCTTCTTTGGCTTCCTAAATCCTGTAAAATCAAGTCTGGATATCTTAATATGGTATATGGTTCTTTGTGTGCTGAGTTTATCATTGTTGAACAACACTCTCTTAGTTTATGCTTCAGCCATTCCAAACTTAATAGACACCAGGACACCCCACACCATTTCTTCCCTCCATGCCTCTGTGTACGTTGGTCCATCTGTGCACCTTTCATGTTTCAGGATCAGTCCACTGTATAGTGAAGCCTTCCCTTGTACCTCCACAGATGTGGGCGCTGGCTTTGTGTTCTCATTGAGCTTAGTACAAAAACCCCTTACCAGACATTGGCCATCATGTCCATCTCTGCACTGTCATTCCTTGAGAGCATTTCATTTCATTTTATCTGTGTCTTCAGTGCCTTCATTCAGGGCCTGGCATACATTAGGCATACAAATAGCCAAGCGCTGGGCTAGGTGGTGTCCAAAGTCAGAAAAATAAATGAATAAGCAAACAAATACACAAACAAATAAAATAAGATTTTTGCTTTCGATGAGTCCTAATAAGGCAACAAGAGACAAGCAGATAAGGAAAATACAGGGCTATGATAACATAACCGCACTGTGCCATGGGAGTTTTGAGAAAGAAGAGGTCACTTCATGCTTCAGAGAGACCAGGAGAAAGGTCAACATGAGCTTAAACACCCAGACCCCTCCCCAGCCCTCCCTGCATGTGACTCTGAAGGGGCTCCCTTTTGTACAACAAACCAAACTCCATGCCCATAGTTCAAGCCCCTCACAGACTGACTTGCACACATCTTGCTCTGGACAAGTCTTCTTTAAAATTTAAAAAGGCCATTAGATTAATTTATTCTGCTTCCCATAAGCTTTCAGTGAATAATATAAGCATTTCATCCTGTTGCTTTATTCTGAGTTTAAATGCCATTCTGAAGGCTTTAGGAATATGACAGCTTAGTGAGTCATCCAGATTTGCGGACCAAGAGAAGCTCACCATACCAAAAAATTAATTAAACTCAAGTAGTTGGGGGTCCTCCAACACACCTCAGACTGGTGAAGGCAAGGAGCTTAGCCTGAATGCCTGTCACAGAACTATTAGCCCTCAATAGACCACAGGTCTGTATTGCATTTGAATAATGAAAGTGTATTTGATGATCAAAATACGATGTCTTCTTATAAAATTATGGGAATCTAAAAATCTAGGAAATCTAGAATCTAGAAACTATTATATTACAGGAGACTGGGAAGTATTTTAATTGGATATAAGGAGCATTTCATCAGGGACTGGTGTATTGTTTGAGCGTTTTGTTCTGGCACTTCTAGAATGGGCCCAGCGGCACCCTCTGATCGGAAGCTCTAACTGCAGACAGGAGAGAGCCATCTGCAGTGTGCACAGGCCCGCAGAGGGAGCTTCAGACACATACAGTCCAAGAGGCGCTGCAAAAGCATTTGTTGATAGTTGGTTTAAGCTGATAGGTATTCTGTGAGTTTTCCCACTTCTTTATTCATCATTTGTGGTAAATGTGTAATAACAGCTTATGCTTCAACCCATTCTTTCACATTTCTATCCCCAAATTATAGCTCTGTTATGGTAACATGTTTATTACCAGAACAAAAAAAGGAATATTGGTATTTTGGGTTTTCATCCTTTACATGGATTACAGGACATGGTGAATGCTGTCTCAAAGCATCTCTTCCTACACTTTTATTAATTACTTTCAGGGAAGGGTGTGTTTTTTGTTGTTGCCACTTCTTTATTTGCTTGATTTTATTTAAATCAGAAACGACTCTTGGGAAACAAAGACAATTACCAAATAGAGATTTCCTTTTGCTTATTCATCTATTTTTACTTCAAATTTAAGTTTCTTGAGAGACAAAGGCATTATTTCTTTTATATATTTATATATGGTACCTGGAACATTGGAGGACCTCAAATATTATTTTATAATAAGATGCTCCTAAAAATTAAAAACCAGACTTCCTCTTGCCTAATAAGTTAAATCTCAGGGAAATAAAATTAAAGCATTGTTTTAGTTTCTATTTTTAGATGTTTTTACAAAATTAAATGTCTATTGAAGCAGTACATTCTGCAATGATAGTGAAAAAAATGTTTTAGGATTTTGTTGTTGTTCAGTTGCAAATTACCACAGTTTCGCAGGTCTTATGTTTCAAAGGAGGAAGTTACCTTCTTTAAATAACAGGACAATGTACTGACTGATACTTTCATGGCATGTTTACAAAGAGAAAAAAAATCATACCAAATAAATATAAATCATAATCCACGAGTTTAGTGATTGTTCCTTTAAACATTAGCCAGCAGTCTAAAGAATTATATAGTCCTAGCCATACAGTGCCGAGGAGGAATGCAATCAATGTTAACATGGGTCAGATCTCTCAGACTGAATTGTTTACCTTGGGCATGATACAGTGGAAGTTTGGCATTTATCTAACAAAACCATATTGTTGTAGAATACAACTCACTTATCTGCCTAAATCAATTAATTAACCAGCTAATTTATAACATTTCCACTTTATTCTTATTCTGTGTGCTCCATCTCTCTAAAGAGATGTAGCTCTGAAAGTCTCTGTATCATCTCTCTCAGCATTTGGGGTCAGAATTGCTTTTAAAAAAAGAAAAGAAAAGAAAACTATAGTACATCAAATTATTAAACAGGATATAGAGAAGCCATTGCTATCACTACCAGAAACTGCCCAAATTTTATACAGTCAAACAAAACAAAACCCAGCAGCTTCTTTCACTGTCACAAAGCTAAAGAGAAAGTGATATTGTTGTGACATAAGATGTTAAGATGATACAGCACATTGGTTTGACCCAGCCATGGAGCCTCTGAATTATTGAACCCTCAGTCCCCTGTCAAAATGTAAAAGGCATCACATTAACCTCATACAAAAGTTATATTGGAGATCCTTGTGAATTACAATCTTATGACTTGTGGGATCTTAACTACAAACTTTTCCATTTATTACCCTGCCTTTATCAAGGTTTTTAGATCTCTGTACAAATATAGTAGTGCTCAGCAGGGCTAGCATGACTCAGAAGGAAATCTGTTTACCAAGAAAGTGCAGTGGCTAAGTTCTAGGAGTTCTAAACATGTGTCTTTCTAACTGGCGGCGGGGGATGGAGGGGTGGGAGGTTAATTCCTCCATCATTACTGCTTTGGTTAAAAGAGAAAACAAAATAGATTTGTCTTAAGCAGAAAGGAACCTGTTGGTATTCCAGGAGGTGTGGAACTATAGTAGGAAAACAAGAAATGAACCAAATCAGGTTAGGAACACAAAATCTCTTTCCACCCACTAACCACTTCTTTTTTAATCCAAATTTTACATGAACTAAAGCTCAGATCCTCACACTTAAATTTGACAAATTTATGCTGCCTACTTGAAGGCTTAAGTGGTTTGCTTTTATAGCAAGCAATAGATGCTATTTATTTGCCTGCAAAAAAACTCATTTCCATATTATACTTGATTTCTACAAGAGTTTTCTATTAGTTTCCAGCTATGTGCACAGAAACATTGGAATAAAATATGATCTGACTAAGGTCAATGAGTAAAAGACACATTGTCACTTGAACCCAAGATTTCCTTTTCAGGACATATTGGTTTCTACTCCTTTCATCAAGAAAGTATTTTCAGATTCTCCATCAACTTACCATTTATGTATTTTAAAAACATGCATAAATCATTTCTTGCATCTATAAATGTGTCTATGTCTTAAAGAAGGCAAGATATTACAGTGAGCATATCTATATTTTACAAGCAAAGGAAATGGAAACTCAACTACTTCAAGCAATAGAAGTCTTCCTCACATAGTTATTGTAACCACAATTGAACTCAAAGATCCTTTCCATTCTGTTTTGTTCAACTCCCCACCAAGACTCGCTTGAGTTTCAGGATAAAAGTTTTCATAAAATATTTTTCAAGGCAAATATTTCTTTTTGTCTAGGTTACAAATGTGGAATGCATTTTATTTTTTTTAAGTCTTGAAAAATAATTAACAATGATTTCCAAGTTCTGACACCTGCAAGTACAGGTTTCGCTGAAGGCTTTTTTTTTTTTTCTTTTTGAGACAACTACTATTTATTTCTCATGATTCTGTAGGTTGACTAGGATCAGCTGGGTGGTTCTTCTTTTCCACATAGTATAGGCTGAAGTCATCCCAGGGGTTACATTAAGCTGGGAATTCATCTGACGCTGGAATGCACAAGATGACCTCTCATTCTCCAGGGCCACTCTCCATGTGGCCTTTCATCATTCACTATCATGCTTCTCAAGGCTTTCTTAATCATTAGAGACATCTCAACCAAAAGGGGAAAAAGCAGACTCCAACAAAATGTAATTTTAGATGAGTGGGAGCATTTGACTTGATTTAGCCTTTATATTTTTTTCCTAATTTTGGACCATTTGGTTTCAAGCTCAATTTTCTTTAAGCATAAATCTATAAATTTCACTGAATTATTAAATTTCATTACATTATTATAAGATGTGATTTTAGTAGATGTGCTTTTTTAAAAAGAATGAGTAAAATAAAACTAAACCACTCATTCACATGTTATTCATGCTTTTTCTCTACCCTTCCACCCCTCAAATAGTAAGCTAAGTAAATAAACAAAGAGAGAAATAAATTAAAGTAAAACTGTTTTCCCTTTTAGTGCCAAATAATTCTGGACATTCTGGTGTTCCCTGTTGCTTAAAATAAGATATAAAATCCTAACAATTTATGTGGTTAAAGTGGTACATTAATCAGATTTTGACAAAATAGACTGCATTTTTAAAAAAAGATTTCATAAAAGAAAAAAAAAGGCAATGATGCCGACATTGTTGCTCTGTTTATTGATGCATCGTGAGATTTTGTTTGCACCTGTTTCACTTCTGTTTAAAAGCTGAAAGCAGTATTACAGCACGTAAAGCAGGGTGTTGATGTTATGGGAGGAGCCTGAAAGCAGAGTAAGGAGAGCTTCGTAAACAATTTCCTCAGCACAGAAAAGAACAGAACTCTCTCACCTGTGAACCAGGTAGTTTCCAAGAGAGTCCTTGAGGGACATTCACAAAGCCTAGGGCCGGATATGCCATGTCGGGCATGCTTGTTCCTGTGCAGGAGATAAAATAGCGTCTTAACGTATAAAAACGGCAATCCAATGTCTTAGATCAGATTGAGAAGCAGCTCTGGCAGCGGGGGATGTAGGTGTGTTCTACTACACTGAATGGAATCAAGCTGAAAATATGTTTAGTGTCTGATAAGAACGCCAGTCTCCTCAAGCTCTCATTTAACATCGGACTTTCTGTTTTGCTTTCAAAGAAAAATGTTTTACAAGGGCAGCATGAAGCGGACAAAATCTGGAGCAAAGAAGGATTTTATGCTGTTGTCATTTTTCTCAGCATATTTGTTATTATAGTAACGTGTTTGATGGTAAGTTTGCTTCTTTATATATTTTATCTTTACTGAGCCTACTGCTTAATATTATTGGATATATTGCCATTCAAAAGAATGTTGAAAAGACTGAGAACAGAAGCAAGACTATGAGCCTGTTAGGTTGGGAATATTTCACATCTGACAGCAGAGTGATAGCTAAAGGAAAACCTACGGAATTATGGATTCTGACCTGCAGAATAAGGCTGTAATTGTACTGAGGCTTTTCGTAACTTGATCAACCCTGAGAACGAAGTTTAAGAAAGTGATTTACCGAAGTCAGTGGAATCCTCAAAGCCATTTAAGTCTCATGGGTACACTTTGGACTTGCTTTATTTCTTCTTTTATATTATCTTTATGCAACTTGGGAAAACTTTTATAAAGAAATATGTCTTGGGGCAAGCTTACTTCTTAATGAGTAAAAATAAGGTTTTCTTATTTTTAAAGGGCCTTGAAAGTAATATATGAAATTCCAGGCATGAAAAGGAGACGATTATAGGCTAAAGGGCTAAACAATCCATAATCAATTAATTTTTTAGGTGAATGAATAATGTAAAAGTATGAAAGTATACACTGCAAATAGCTCTGTAAATTACAAATTATAGATATGAAGACTTTAAAAGTATATTTCATATTAAAAATGTAGAACCCCAGATAAACCTAAACACACTAGACTAGGCAGTGCTCTTTGGTACTGAATGAGTTGTTACCTTTCCAATAGAATGATAAGATTTTCCTATTCTTTTGAAAATTCTGTGATATAACTTAAAATATTTGAAGTTTGCAGATGGGTTTTAATATCTTTTCTTCCTGTATGCTATGTTCTTTTTAATTTTGCACATTTTTAAAAACATTCCTTCCTTAGTTTTTAAAAGCCCCCCCCAAAGACATCATGCTAATTATTCTTCCCGCAAGCAACAGTGTTGCTAAGTGTCTTAACGGATTTTGTTTATTTCTGCTCCTCCTCCTGGAGGAGGTTTATGTTAGAAAGATTAGGGCTCCGTTTGGAAAACAGAGGCTGAGTGGGTCTCAACTTGAAGGATTTAAAACAATTAAGGCCTTGAATAGGGTGAAGATGGGCATATTTCCTAGAATCTAAAATACAGAAAGCAGCAAGCTCCCATTCACCCTAAAGTTTCTATTATCATGAATTTAGAGGCACCTCCTATGGGCCAGGCACTAAGAGAGAAGATTTCTAAAAATTGTGACAATATCAACAAAAGAATAATTTAAGAATTGAGTAAGAAAATTGATTTTTATATCTTAAATAGTGGAGATTAAGGGTAAAGAATTTTAATGAAAGTTGGAGGTTTTATGGAAATTTTGGCAGAGACCTCTAGGCATTTTTTAGGTAGAGAGGGTGTGGTTCCTTGTTATGGTTAATTATGTTTTAAAATATGTGGTTCTTTTTTAAATAAAGGGAATCTCAAGTGTTGTCCTCCCTCTCATAAGTCACAATTAGGGTATTTTTCTGCTTGGAACGTTGGAAGGAAGGGAAGGATAGAAAGGGATACAGAGTGATAAAAATAGAGATTATTCAGGGAGTAAATACTTACAATTCAGAAGAGCAAAGGCAAGGAGGAAAGTGGGAAAGCAGATTCCCGAGCAGCTGGTGAGTCCTAGAGGGCTGAGAGAGACAGTGCAGAGGTTGCCATTCACTTGTTAGATATGCTCCAGATTCTGCATCTCCAACTCAGGGAGCGCCCCTGTATCCACCATGACTGGATGAACTCCTGCCTGACAGACTGATCACAAATAGTAATAGGACTTGTAGTAGCCACACCCTCAACTACCTGGGGCCAGGGAACAACTAACTCTTCCTTTCCCAGTGTCTGCAAAACATCCATGTAAAATTCAAAAATCTAAATAAGGCTACTTCAAAGTTACTAGAACAAACTGAGAAAGGAATGTTTCAGAAGTGTGTAGGTGATCGCTCCCTACTGTGCTGGTAGGTAGGTTCATCCATTCATTCAATCCAGGAATTCCTGCAGAGGGCTCTCTGTGAGCCTGTTGATGGCCCTGTGGACAAAGGAAGGAACAAGAAGGTGAGGTCCCTGTGTTCATGAGTCCTATGGTCCAGAGGGGCACCCAGACAATAATTACATTAACATTTTTTAAAATCAAGTAGTGACCGTATTCTGTGATTCCAAGTGTATGACATTCTGGCAGAGGCAAAACTATAGAGACCGTAAAAACATCAGTGGTTGCCAGAAGCTGTGGGATGAATAGTTGGACTTTTAGGGCAGTGAGAATATTCTGTTTGATACTGTAATGGTGCGTGCATGACATTAGAGATTTGTCAAAACCCATAGAATGTACAACACTGAGAGTGAGCCCTAATCTACATTCTAGACTTCATTAATGATAGCATATCAGTGTAGGCTCAATAGTAACAAGTCTGCCACACGAATGCAAGATGTTAATAACAGGGAAAGTTGCTGAGGGAGCTATGGGAGAGGTGGTATATGAGAACTCTGTGCTCTCTGATCAGTTTTTCTGTAAACCTAAAACTGCTTTTCAAAAATAAACTTTAGGGGCTTCCCTGGTGGCGCAGAGGTTGAGAATCTGCCTGCTAATGCAGGGCACACGGGTTCGAGCCCTGCTCTGGGAGGATCCCACATGCCACGGAGCAACTAGGCCCGTGAGCCACAACTACTGAGCTTGCACGTCTGGAGCCTGTGCTCCACAACAAGAGAGTCTGCGATAGTGAGAGGCCCGCACACCACGATGAAGAGTGGCCCCCGCTTGCCACAACTAGAGAAAGCCCTCGCACAGAAACGAAGACCCAACACAGCAAAAATAAATAAATAAATTAAAAAAAAAAGAAAAAGAGAAATGGTCATATAATTAGCATTATAAAAAATAATAATAATAATAAATAAAGTTTATTAATTTTGTAGAAACTCAAAAGCCTTAAGGGCCACGAAGAGATGATAGTGAGCTGAAGCAATAGGTAGTGGAGCAATCAGAGACATCTGAGACATACGAACATGTAGGGAAGGGGCTCCCTGGCAGAGGATACGGCAGGTGGGGCAGCTGGGCCTCGCTGGTTTCCAGGAGAAGGCTGTAAGCTGAGTGTTTTAGCAGAGCTTCGATGTGATCTGATTTGTGTATTTTAAAAGATTGTGGTCTCTGTTGGTGGCAAGTGGTTGGGGACAGAGCTTGGGGTGAAGTGTGGGAGTAGGAGGACCCTTCTGGCAGCTACTGTATTAGCCTGATGAGAAATATGATGGCGGCCCAGAGTAGAGGGTGGTGGTGTAGATGGAGTGGAGTGAAGGATGGAGATTTATTTGCAGGTGGAACTGACAGGACTTGCTGTGTATTGATTCTCTGGGAGGAAGAAAGAGAAAAATGAAGGATGACTCCTACATTATTTGACTGACTACCTGGATGGGTGGTGCTTCCATTTCCCGGGAGAGGAATGCATTGGAGATGGCGAGTAGTGAAAGAAAAGAAACACATTTTGATTTGTATTCCAACAGTTCTTGAATAAATGAAAGTAGTAGGATGATATATTTCAAACACTCTCTTACTTTTTAATGTGAAAGGGTCACTTTAAAAATAGCAGGGGAACCAGTAGTACAGAAAGGAATTAATATTGATGGAAAAATAAATACTACCTAATAGACAGGATTAAGATGAAGTTATATTTATCTGATACAGCTTAACCACTGACAAGTAAACAGTTCACATTTAGGGACTAGTCAAATGTGATTCTCTAAGATAAGCTTATCTTTGTACTTGTTCAAATGTTTTTGATACTGATCTTGATTTAAAGTAAGTCTTTCCTTGGATCTCTCAGTAATAGTTATACTATCACTTTTGTGATTTTCAAACAAGTATATTCTGGTTTCTGTTTCCCATAATTTTGTTGATTTCATGGCAGAGGAAAAGATATAACTCAGAAATTTCCCTCTGGCATTAATTATGTTTATGAAAGATCGAATGCCATTATTTGTGTCCAAGCCTTTCTCATATCATAGAAATGAAAAGCATGTGGTTTTATTATGAAATTATATAGGTGAATTGCTGTCATGGAGGATTATGTGCTCTGTAACAATAACATAAGCCTTGGCAAGTTTTTTGAAATGTGGCATATTATTTACTTTCCTTAAAATTTAAGAAAAAATGTGTGTTGCCAGGCATAAAATTAGACATGCATGACATTTTCAAATGTGTGACTTATTTAGCACCTCTCAAATGTGAATGTAGAGTGGGTGGTGCAACAAATAGACAAACACAATTTTCCAAAAAAAAAATGTGTGGGCAACTTCCAATCCATTCAGTCTGTTTTAGGTGGAAGAATATATTACTAAGAAGAATTAGTCCTTAAGTTGGAATAAATAATAGAAAGAACACCGTTTATCAACTACTTTAGATCTTCAGTGCACTTAGAGGTTTATTAACAAGTGCAGAGGTATTTATGGAATGTAGGTAGAGCTGTCTATAAACCAGATTGCTACTGAAAAGCAATTTTAGAAAACACATAAAAAAGCTGTTTGGGTCAATAAAAGCTCTTGCTTGTTAGACCCATAGAAGAGCCATTCATGTGTCATCCAAAGAGTTTCTCTAGTCATGGTCGTGATAGCTGAGGCAGGAAATTCTTTAGCAGACTACCTACTACAGCCCAAGCATCACAAAGAAAATGCATGTCAAAGGTGGACATAAATAGCCATACTTTTCTAATATGTTATATATAATTCCTAGGGATTGAGGAAAATGGGACTAGATTCCTAGCTGAAACGCTTTGTTTACAGAACCATTTACCAAAGTAGGCATGTCTCAAACTAATTTTCAGGTTTTTTCTGGTTAATAAAAACCATTTAGCTCAAAATACAACCCTCTCAATAATAAGAAAAATAATAATAACAATAATAATGATTATTTTCTTCTATTTACTGCCATTTACTGGTACTAAATTTACTGCCATTTACTGGTACTAAATTTACTGCCTGGTACTAAACAATGTTTTTTTTTGTTTGTTTGTTTGTTTTTGTGGTACGCGGGCCTTTCACTGTTGTGGCCTCTCCCGTTGCGGGGCACAGGCTCCGGAGGCGCAGGCTCAGCGGCCATGGCTCACAGGCCCAGCCGCTCCGTGGCACGTGGGATATTCCCGGACTGGGGCACGAACCCGTGTCCCCTGCATCGGCAGGCGGACTCTCAACCACAGCGCCACCAGGGAAGCCCTAAACAATGTATTTTTAAAACCACTTTATTGACATACAAAAAGCTGTACATGTTTAATGTAAACAACTCGATGAGTTTGGAGATAAGCACACACCCATAAAACCATCACCACAATCTATGTCATGAACATATATATCACCTCCAAAAGTTTCCTCCTGCCCTCTTTATTTATTATTATTATTTTGTGTTGTGATAAGAGCACTTAACGTAAGATCTATCCTCTTAGCGAACTTTTAAGTATACAATACATTATTATTAATTATAGGCCCTATGTATAAACACTTAAATGTATTTTAGTTTCCTAATTTTACTGAAGAGGAAACCAAGAATCAGGGAATATAAGTGACTTGACCAAGAACAAGCAGTGGGTGGGTATATGTGTGTGGGTGTCTGAGGGGAGGCGTTGGAATTCGAACCCAAGTCTATCTGGATTAAAAGGCTGGGCTCTTTACCGTGATCTCATGTATAAAGGAGTCACACTGTTAATTTCTTCCAGTCCTGTCACACTATCTTGTGAACATCTATTTCTGGCCACAAAGGGGTCCAGGAATAAATGGGAATGCCTGTGTTAATCAGAGACATTCAACCCAGACAGAGGTAATAAATGTGTACCACACCATACCTGCTGTTGATACATCTCTATTTTTGCACCTAGTATCTGGTACTGGACATCATTTTTACCCAACTTTCTCTTCTGGAAGCCAGTGAACTCCCAAAAGCGAGGATTGTGTGCTATCTTTGCAACCACAATGTTGTTTCTGGAACGTAGTAACAATTGATTCACTGTTAAACTAAAAGAAATGGATGAATGAACTATTTCAGAACTAACTATAAACTACTGCAAAGGACAAATACTATGACTGTTAGTTGGCGGCATCATTTTGAGATTTGAACATATTTTAATCCAAACAGATGTTTTGTGTGTTACCCACCTATGTGTTTTTTTATTGAAATATATTTGACATATAACACTGTGTAAATTTAAGGTGTACAACTTAATAAGATTTTTTTAATGAAAATTATAAGCTGCAAAATAACTTTATAGGATTTTTTTTTAGCTTCGTCTCATTTCTGTGTTTCTCTGGTTCTCTTCTTCCTGCTATTATTTTTTTCTCCTGCTATAGTTTTGAGTTTTACAGATCCTTTCATTCAATATTCCATTCTCTTTCTTTTTTCAAATTACCAAATGACTCTATTGCATCCCAAGACTGAAACAACAAGCTCTTAAAGGGAAAGTCAAAAATATTGACTGGCGGGCTTCCCTGGTGGCGCAGTGGTTGAGAGTCCGCCTGCCGATGCAGGGGACACGGGTTTGTGCCCCGGTCCGTACCGCAAAAAAAATAAAAAATAAAAAAAATAAAAATAAATAAATATATATATATATATATTGACTTGCCATTCCTATGGTAGCTTTTAGGTTAAGTTTGGAAACAAAGTGCATTCATATAGAGAAACATGCATATGGTATATTCCAGGTTTTGATCTGTGCAGAGAAAAATTTCTGACATCACTTTTCCAGAGGCTTTGGAAAAGAGGTTGGGAAGAAGGCTGTGGGGATTTAGAAGTCACAGTAGAGTAGAATGGTTACAGGCATAAGTCAGGAAGCCCGGATCCTAGACTTCATTTCTAACCTACCATAAATTATTCAACTGCTCTGGGTTTAAATGTGAAGGGAAGATATTATACCAGATTATTTTTAAGGTCCCTTATACCAGTTTCTTGACAGCAGCACTGCTGACACTTTGGACTGGCTAATTCTGTTAGGGGGGAAAGGGGCTGTCCTGTGTATTGTAGGGTACTTAGCATTTTCTCCAGCCTCTGCCCACTAGATGCCAGTAGCACCCTGCACACACCCCAGTACCACAACCAAAAAAGGTCTCCAGACGTTGCCAAATGTCCCCTGAAGGGCAAAATCCCTGCCGGTTGAGAAACACTCGGTTAGAGCTTAATTTCATGACAACTGCTCTATTGCCAAGTAGCAACCTCTCCAATTCTTTCCACATTTTGTCAGACAGCCCAAATCTCTCTGCTGAGTATTTAAACAGTGTCTTAGAAGCACTGTATATTCTCCAAGTTCTGCTTTTCCCTAATTAAAGATGTAGAAACCAGTTTTTACACATATTACATAGATATAGATTAAAAAATTGACCTCTAAGCAGAGATAAAGTAAACAGATGACTGTAAAATATGTGGCAAAGGTTCTCCATCAAGAACATAAGCTTGCGAATGGTAAAGAAGGACTTTGGACTTGAACTAGTTTTACACTAACATCATCATAAAAGTCACCTGTCAGGAACTAGGGAGAAGGTCGACATTTCCTTGGCTTTCTGATTTCCATTTGTGAAATATGCTTCTCCAAAACCCAAATGTAAACAGGCAAGTGAATGTTTTATTTACATATTATAGTTAGATGGGAAAAACTTAGAATATACAATATATGCATTATCTTCTATTAAATATATTTTGTAAAGTTACAGATATGTCTGTTTTTCTCATTCAGGAAAATAACTTGCTTAAAATTAAAAAAATAAAAAACTGTCCCACCTTAAATTCTAATTGCCTCATCTTTTAGTAATTAGGTATTTAGCTTATCACAGATGTGTCATCTGATTGATATTGTTCTAGTGTGGTTTTTGTTTGTGCAGAATGGCGGCAAAGTGCCTTTTGAGGGTTATAGAAACTGAAAAGAAGCAGTAAGTTGGAAAAAACCTCCCCATCCTTAGGCATTATGCACGGGGTAAGGGTATTCATCTTCAGTATTTTAATATGCATATCTAGTTACACCTTATATGTTCATAGAGTCCTTTTCCTTAAAGAGAGCTTTCAATGTACAAAAGATATACTCAGATTTGGTGCTGCTGAAACCCTGTGGTGAGAATCACATCGGCAGCCAATGTGATTTCAAAGTCAATCTTTAAGAAGGATGGTGTGGCGAAGAGCTACATGCTCTTGGTCTTCTTGGTTAAGGGGTGAGAAGTGATCAGGCCTGCAAGGCAGAGCTGCCTTTGAGTTTGGCTCTGCCACGGCTAACTGCTGACTTTGGACCAGCAGCTAAACGTTATTTAGCTAGACTGCAATTTCTTTAATGTATAATTAGGTCAGAAGGACCTCTAGTGACCGCTCTCCCATTCCCTCTGTATCCCTAACTAAAAAGTCACTTAACATACATTCACCCCTATTTTTTATTTCTCTGCCTTCCTCAAACTTCTTTACTGTTATTCCAACCTGAGATGTTGGAACTGAGACATAATTAAATTTCATTTTCATTCTGTGTTTAAATAATTCCAGAGCTCCCTTTCATATTAGTTTCTACCTCTTCAGTTCTTTATTCTGAGTCATATTTCTCATGATTTTGAGTAAAATTTTTCAAGAAAAGTAGACAGGTAATATATTTTCTGAGATGCTGTGTATCTGGGAAATTCTTTCTGTTGGCATTATTCACATGAACATCAAGTTATCTAGGTATGGGGTTCATGCATCCTCAGTAATGTGCGTTTTTTCTCAAGTCACAAAAATTGCTCGATTTTCTTCTCACATTTACTCTTCTTTCAATTGACACACTTTTAAAAAATATAAAACTAAGAACTTTTTTCATTCCATATCCCTAAATTCCATAAGAAGAGGGTACACTCTATTTTGTTCACAACGGAATACCCTGTACCTCACACAAGGCATAACGTAAGTGGGCACTGAAAAATAGTTTTGAATGACTTGCTTCCCTCTCATTTATTCTTGTTTATTATTTACCATGACTCTTCTCTGGCATCCATATCCTGTCTTTTCTCTTGTTTTCATCTTCATTTGTTTATCCTTTGCTATAAATTCCAGACAGTCTCTCAACTTTGCCATATCCACCACCGACTCTATTTTCTGCATTGTCAGCTCTGTTCTTTATTGCTTAAAAGAAGATTTACACCCTGCTGCTGAGTTTTCAGTTCTTTGAATTCTTTTCTTCTTAATCTCATTCTGATACCTTCTCATCTTAGATTGTTGTGTTTTTATTTCATCCTGATTTTTTTTATAATCATGTTTTGTCAAACAGAGTGTTTTTTACCAATATATTCTGAGAATACTGGACAAATATTTTCTAAAATTTTCCTGAAATAAATTCTCATCAGTGTTCATCCTTTAACAAGAAAAAATATATATTTCAATCATATATTTTCAGAAGATTTCAAATATAGAGGTGACTAGAATTTAAAGGCAATTGGAAAGGAAAAATTAGCCTCAAGTCTAGTTAGAGTAAATGTGGTTGACAAGTGCCAGGACTGCCCTCTCCCCTAAAATAACAGTCATTCAGCTAATGGACTCCAGAAATTAAACAGGGGAGTTTGATTGGCCTAAGGTTTTTTACGATGCTACTGTCATCAGTGCTATAATTGCAGATTACAGGTTGAGTCACCACCTCATGTGAATAACTTATCAAATCACCTCCCTGAGAACAGACTTGAAGAAACACAAGGACATCTACTCTCTGTAGGAACTAGAGTAAAGGAGTTATTATCAAGAAAAGAGAAAAAATATGAAATCATTACACGGTACGTCTTAAACGTGTACAATGTTACATGTCAATTATATCGTAATAAAACTGAAAAAATAAATTTAAAAAATATAAAAATATAACAGTTAATAAGTATTTTTAAAAGAAAGGGGGAGAGGCTTATAAAAAGGGAAGACTGAGGACAGGAAGGACAAACTTAGTTCGCCTCACAATTTGGTCCACTGAAGTGTCCCAGCAAAGTCAGTCTAATTCTGTTAAAAGTTTTAAAGTTTTCTGGATTGAATTAGCCATTCCAGAAAGAGCTCTGAGAATGAAGGAACATGATACTTTTGTGGTTTTTCTACATGCATTAAAAATTTAAAGGAGCAAGGGGTAAGAAAGGAAATGCTGGTTGCCCGAATTATTCTTTGACACATATCCTAAATTTGATTTTTTTCAAGTATTTACCAGATACTCA
Source organism: Mesoplodon bidens (assembly GCF_964165515.1). NCBI lineage: Eukaryota > Metazoa > Chordata > Mammalia > Artiodactyla > Ziphiidae > Mesoplodon > Mesoplodon bidens. Next base: position 29,851,457 of record NC_138167.1, read on the forward strand.
AGTTAATATATGACTAATGCAGATATTTACCAACATTAAGAAATTGTGGCTTATAGCATTACTATTCTTTAGTTAATACTTTGCAAGACTTTCTTCTTACATGTTGTACTGGATACAAATCTCTGTTTCTATACATGTCACAAATCCCCATTTCGTGGCTATTCCATAAGTTTTCCATTTCAGTCATTTTGAGTAAGAGCTTACATGTGATCAAACTGGCATCTGGCACTTTTATAAAATTAGCCATATTTGCTTTTGAATTATATTAGAGGAATAGATCATGTATGTATATATTTAATATGTTTGTGCTCCATAATTAGAAACAAATAGCATATCTTTTTGAGGAAAGTCCTAAATACCATAAAACTGAGAAATCATCCTAGAAAGCTTTTCTTACTTGTATTATCATCAAACCTTATTTTGGTTTGTCTTCTAGGTTGGGATGGAGGAGATCATACTTTGTTGTTGAACGTGAAAAAATGTGACAGGAACCCTTTATATCTCCTTCTATAGATTCTTTACAGATTAAAAGAAAAATTTCAGCTTTCCCTGAGACAAGATAAAGAGAAAAATCAGGAGATCCACCTATCACCCATTGCATTACAGCCACCACAGTCTGAGGCCAAGACTGCCAACAGTATGGTCCAGCCTGAGCAAGTTCCAAAGGTACTGAATGTGGTCGTGGACCCTCAAGGCCAATACACTCCTGAGATCAAAGCCACCACCTCTGTCTGCCCTTCTCCTTTCAAAATGAAGCCCATAGGACTTCAGGAGAGGTAAGAGCTTTTTTGGGATCCCCCTACATGTTGCTTTTTTTTTTTAACATCTTTATTGGAGTATAATTGCTTTACAATGGTGTGTTATTTTCTACTGTATAACAAAGTGAATCAGCTATACATATACATATATCCCCATTTCTCCTCCCTCTTGTGTCTCCCTCCCATCCTCCCTATCCCATCCCTCTAGGTGGTCATGAAGCACCGAGCTGATCTCCCTGTGCTATGCGGCTGCTTCCCACTAGCTATCTATTTTACGTTTGGTAGTATATATATGTCCATGCTACTCTCTCGCTTCATCCCAGTTTACCCTTCCCCCTCCCCGTGTCCTCAAGGCCATTCTCTACATCTGTGTCTTTATTCCTCTACTGCCCTTACGTTCTTCAGGACCTTTTTTTTTTTTTTTTAGATTCTATATATGTGTGTTAGCATAATGTATTTGTTTTTCTCTTTCTGACTTACTTCACTCTGTATGACAGTCTCTAGGTCCATCCACCTCACTGCAAAGAACTCAATTTTGTTTCTTTTTATGGCTGAGTAATATTCCATTGTATATATGTGCCACATCTTCTTTATCCATTCATCCGATGATGGACACTTAGGTTGTTTCCATCTCCGGGCTATTGTAAATAGTGCTGCAGTGAACATTGTGGTACATGATTCTTTTTGAATTATGGTTTTCTCAAGGAATATGCCCAGTACTGGAATTGCTGGGTCATATGGTAGCTCTATTTTTAGTTTTTTGAGGAACCTCCATACTGTTCTCCATAGTGGCTGTATCAATCTACATTCCCACCAACAGTGCAAGAGAGTTCCCTTTTCTCCACACCCTCTCCAGCATTTATCGTTTGTAGATTTTTTTGATGATGGTCATTCTGACCGGTGTGAGGTAAAACCTCATTGTGGTTTTGATTTGCATTTGTCTAATGATTAGTGATGTTGAGCATTCTTTCATGTGTTTGTTGGCAATCTGTATATCTTCTTTGGAGAAATGTCTATTTACGTCTTCTGCCCATTTTTGGATTGGGTTGTTTGTTTTTTTGATATTGAGCTGCATGGGCTGCTTATAAATTTTGGAGATTAATCCTTTGTCAGTTGCTTCGCTTGCAAATATTTTCTCCCATTCTGAGGGTTATCTTTTCGTCTTGTTTATGGTTTCCTTTGCTGTGCAAAAGCTTTTAAGTTTCATTAGGTCCCATGTGTTTATTTTTGTTTTTATTTCCATTTCTCTAGGAGTTGAGTCAAAAAGGATCTTGCTGTAATTTATGTCCTAGAGTGTTCTGCCTATGTTTTCCTCTAAGGGTTTGATAGTGTCTGGCCTTACATTTAGGTTTTTAATCCATTTTGAGTTTATTTTTGTGTATGGTGTTAAGGAGTGTTCTAATTTCTTTCTTTTACACATAGCTGTTCAGTTTTCCCAGCACCACTTATTGAAGAGACTGTCTGGATTTTTTTGTTCTTTTTTCTCTAATTGCTTTAGGTGTAAGTTTAGGTCATTTATTTGAGATGTTTCTTGTTTCTTGAGGTAGGATTGTATTGCTATAAACTTCCTTCTTAGAACTGATTTTGCTGCATCCCATAGGTTTGGGGTCATTGTGTTTTCATTGTCATTTGTTTCTAGGTATTTTTTTATTTCCTCTTTGATTTCTTCAGTGATCTCTTGGTTATTTAATAGTGTATTGTTTAGCCTCCGTGTGTTTGTATTTTTTACAGACTTTTTTCTGTAATTGATATCTAGTCTCATAGCGTTGTGATTAGAAAAGATACCTGATACGATTTCAATTTTCTTAAATTTACCAAGGCTTGATTTGTGACCCAGGATATGATGTATCCTGGAGAATGTTCCATGAGCACTTGAGAAGAAAGTGTATTCTGTTGTTTTTGAATGGAATGTCCTATAAATATCAATAAAGTCCATCTTGTTTAATGTATCATTTAAAGCTTGTGTTTCCTTGTTTATTTTCATTTTGGATGATCTGTCCATTGGTGAAAGTGGGGTGTTAAAGTCCCCTACTATGATTGTGTTACTGTCGATTTCCCCTTTTATGGTTGTTAGCATTTGCCTTATGTTTTGAGGTGCTCCTGTGTTGGGTGCATAAATATTTACAATTGTTCTATCTTGTTCTTGGATTGATCCCTTAATCATTATGTAGTGTCCTTCATTGTCCCTTGTAATAGTCTTTGTTTTAAAGTCTATTTTGTCCGATATGAGAATTGCTACTCCAGCTTTCTTTGGATTTCCATTTGCATGGAATATCTTTATCCATCCCCTCACTTTCAATCTGTATGTGTCCCTGGGTCTGAAGTGGGTATCTTGTAGACAGCATATATACAGGTCTTGTTTTTGTATCCATTCAGCCAGTCTGTGTCTTTTGGTTGGAGCATTTAATTCATTTACATTTAAGGCAATTATTGATATGTATATTCTTATTACCATTTTCATAAATGTTTTTGGTTTGTAATTGTAGGTCTTATCCTTCTGTTGTGTTTCCTGCTTAGAGAAGTTCCTTTAGCATTTGTTGTAAAGCTGGTTTGCTTGTGCTGAATTCTCTTAGCTTTTGCTTGTCTGTAAAGGTTTTAATTTCTCCATCAAATCTGAATGAGATCCTTGCTGGGTAGAGTAATCTTGGTTGTAGGTTTTTCCCTTCATCACTTTCAGTATGTCCTGCCACTCCCTTCTGGCTTGCAGAGTTTCTGCTGAAAGATCAGTTGTTAACCTATGAGGATTCCCTTGTATGTTATTTGTTGTTTTTCCCTTGCTGCTTTTAATATTTTTTCTTTGTATTTAATTTTTGATAGTTTGATTAATATGTGTCTTGGCATGTTTCTCCTTGGATTTACCCTGTATGGGACTCTCTGTGCTTCTTGGACTTGATTGACTATTTCCTTTCCCATATTAGGGAAGTTTTCAACTGTAATCCCTTCAAATATTTTCTCAGTCCCTTTTTTTTTTGCTCTTCCTCTTCTGGGACCCCTATAATTCTAATGTTGGTGTGTTTAATATTGTCCCAGATGTCTCTGAGACTGTCCTCAATTATTTCCATTCTTTTTTCTTTATTCTGCTCTGCAGTAGTTATTTCCACTATTTTATTTTCCAGGTCACTTATCCGTTCTTCTGCCTCAGTTATTCTGCTATTGATTCCTTCTAGAGAATTTTTAATTCCATTTATTGTGTTTTTCATCATTGTTTGTTTGCTGTTTAGTTCTTCTAGGTCCTTGTTAACGTTTCTTGTATTTTCTCCATTCTATTTCCAAGATTTTGGATCATCTTTACTATCATTACTCTGAATTCTTTTTCAGATAGGCTGCCTATTTCCTCTTCATTTGTTTGGTCTGGTGGGTTTTTACCTAGCTCCTTCATCTGCTGTGTTTTTCTCTGTCTTCTCATTTTGCTTATCTTACTGTGTTTGGGGTCTCCTTTTCACAGGCTGCAGGTTTGTAGTTCCCATTGTCTTTGGTGTCTGCCCTCAGTGGTTAAGGTTGGTTCAGTGGATTGTGTAGGCTTCCTGGTGGAGGGGACTGGTGCCTGTGTTCTAGTGGATGAGGCTGGATCTTGTCTTTCTGGTGGGCAGGACTGAATCCGGTAGTGTGTTATGGGGTGTCTGTGACCTTATATTGTTTTTAGGCAGCCTCTCTGCTAATGGGTGGGGTTGTGTTCCTGTCTTGCTAGTTGTTTGGCGCAGGGTGTCCAGCACCGGAGCTTGCTGGTTGTTGAGTGGAGCTGGGTCTTAGCATTGAGATGGAGATCTCTGGGAGAACTTTTGCTGTTTGATATTACATGGGGCCGGGAGGTCTCTGGTGGACCAATGTCCTGAAGTCGGCTCTCCCACCTCAGAGCCTCAGGCCTGACACCCTGCCAGAGAACCAAGACCCTGTCAGCCACTCAGCTCAGAAGAAAAGGGAGAGAGAGAAAGAAAGAGAGAGAGAGAGACAGAGCAAGGGAGGGAGGGAGGGAGGAAAGGAGGAAGGAAAGAAAGAAAGGAAAGTTATTAAAATAAAAAAAATTTTTAATTGTTAAAAATAATTTTAAAAAAGAGAAAGAAAGAAGAGAGCAACCAAACCAAAAAACAAATCCATCAATGATAACAAGTGCTAAAAACTATACTAAAGAACAACAACAACAATGAAACAGACAGACACAACCCTAGGACAAAAGGTAAAAGCAAAGCTATACAGACAAAATCACAAAGAAGCATACACACTCACAAAAAGAGAAAAAGGAAAAAAAATATTTTTTTTAAAAAAGGAAGAGAGCAACCAAATCAATAAACAAATCTACCAATGATAATAAGCTCTAAATACTAAACTAAAACCAGAAACAAATTAGATGCATAAAACAAACCCCAAGTCTACAGTTGCTCCCAAAGTCCACTGCCTCAATTTTGGGATAATTCGTTGTCTATTCAGGTATTCCACAGATGCAAGCTACATCAAGTTGATTGTGGAGATTTAATCCACTGCTTCTGAGGCTGCTGGGAGAAATTTCCCTCTCTCATCTTTGTTCACACAGCTCCTGGGGTTAAGCTTTGGATTTTGCCCCACCTCTGTACGTGGGTTGCCTGAGGGCGTCTGTTCTTCGCCAAGGCAGGACGGGGTTAAAGTATCAGCTGATTCGGGGGCTCTGGCTCACTCAAGCCAGGGAGAAGGAGGTGTACAGAATGCGGAGCAAGCCTGTGGCGGCAGAGGCTGGCGTGATGTTGCACCAGCCTGAGGCGCGCCGTGCATTCTCCTGGGAAAGTTGTCTCCCTGGATCATGGGACCCTGGCAGTGGTGGGCTGCACAGGCTCCCGGGAGGGGAGGTGTGGATAATGACCTGTGCTTGCACACAGGCTTCTTGGTGGCTGTAGCAGCAGCCTTAACGTCTCATGCTAGTCTCTGGTGTCCACGCTGATAGCCGCAGCTCATGCCCGTCTCTGGAGCTCATTTGGGCAGTGCTCTGAATCCCTTCTCCTCACACACCCCAGAATAATGGTCCCTTGCCTCTTAGGCAGTTCCAGACTTTTTCCTGGACTCCCTCCCGGCTAGCCATGGCACACTAGCCCCCTTCAGGCTGTGTTCATGCAGCCAACCCCAGTTCTCTCCCTGGGATCCGACCTCTGAAGCCTGAGCCTCAGCTTCCAGTCCCAACCCGTCCCGGCAGATGAGCAGACAAGCCTCTCAGTCTGGTGAGTGCTGGTCGGCACCGATCCTCCGTGCGGGAATCTCTCCTCTTTGCCCTCTGTACCCCTGTTGCTGTGCTCTCCTCCATGGCTCCAAAGCTTCCCCCCTGCCATCCCCTATCTCCACCAGTGAAGGGGCTTCCTAGGTGTGTGGAAAATTTCCTCTTTCACAGCTCCCTCCCACTGTTGCAGGCCCTGTCCCTATTCTTTTGTCTCTGTGTTTTCTTTTTTCTTTTGCCCTACCCAGGTACGTGGGGAGTTTCTTGCCTTTTGGGAAGTCTGAGGTCCTCTGCCAGCTGTAGGAGTTGTTCCACATGTAGATGTATTTTTGTTGTATTTGTAGGGAGGAAGGTGATCTCCATGTCCTACTCCTCCGCCATCTTAAAGGTCCCTCTTCACTTTTTTTTTTTTAAAGAGTATTCACCAACTGAAAAAGATAGAACTAGAGATGATTGGCATATTGGGTAGAACCCTAACCTTAACCAAATGAACACCAGGAGGAAGTAGTCTTTTTTGTCCCCTAAAAGAGTCTTGCTCTGTTATCAATAATCTTTTAGTCACATCTGATTTTCATAAGCTGGTGTAGACCCAAGCCAAGTCTTCATCTACTATAGGACAACTTCTATAATCATTTAATCTTGTTTAATCATCATCAAAACTCTGGTAGATAGAAAGACTGGAAATAAACTTAGAGTCTTTCCCACCAAAGACCACATTCTTTGTAGTAAGGTAGAAGGAGTATATACCACAAATTAATTTTTATAAAGTTTTACCTCTGCTTCCTTTGAGCAAAACAAACAGTAAATATCTCAAGCTTCATGACATTATCTTTGTTGCCTTACCTGCCTTTGTGATGTACTTACACTGATACATTCTCATTTAAATAGGAAAACTAGAATATGCAAAATGTTTAAATGAGGGGCTAATTCTTTGCTTCCCCAAAATATTAAGCAAAGCTTTCCCATGATATGTCTTAAAATAAGAAGCTTCATGTTTATATTTAAAATATGATTGATATTATATCCAACATTGCACATCAGGGTAGTGGGGAACTAAGAGCTTCTCAGGGTACTCTCCCAGGTTCATTCTCCACTTATTTTCCTGGATGTCCATTTTCTATCACTGTCCTTGTTGTTGCCTTAGGTTTTTAGATCATGTATACAAATTTTTATTATATTTTCCCTCACATGCACATACACACACAAACACACACACCCCATATATCATTTCAGAAAATATAGTTTGGGGCTTTAAGAACTGCAAAAGACCAAGTGGGTAATTCAAATTTCTTTGAAAGTATTGTCAAAGAATAATGAATGAAGTGAAAAGAAAGGGATTTGTTGCAGTGATCTCCAAAGTTCTATAAAAGGAGAACACTTTGACTCCATAATGGAAGGGAAATGGAGTACAATCAAGTCATTCTTCCTACCTCCTCCCCCAAAAGACTTTTTGGTTCCCTGATGAATCCATGAGTCTACATGGACCATTCTCTTACTTGGATGCCACCAAATTGCTGTCTCAGCTGCAGTCTGGAAAGGTAGACAAGATGGACTTTCTCCCTAAGGCCAACTAGGAGTCAGGAGAACTGGATTCCAGACCCAGCTCTGCCATTTTTGGATTGAGTGGCTTCAGATGAATCATTCACCTATCTGGGCCTCATTTTTCTTCTTCTGTAATATGAAGGGGTTAAACTTGACTTCTTCACTTCCTTCAGGCTCTTTTACTCTTGTTACCTAAATTAGTTTCATGCCTTTATATTTGCTTCAAAGAGAAACCTTAAAGCAGGCATCTGAGCACTGGTGGTGTAGCAAGGGCAGGGTGGCAGAAAAGATCTGCTCAGATGAAAGTGATAAGAGGGTCACTTTCTACAGATGATTTAAAGATGATCGTAAAACTGACTGAAAGTCAGACTAATTTTTATTATCATCATGCACCACCAATTCTGAGCAAAGTCAGTGGTTCAGTCCTTCTGGGAGTACCTATTCCCAGCATCCGGCCCTTCGTAGGCTACTGCTGGGCATGTTTGAATTACAAGGAGCATAAGGTTAAGTATCCATTAATTCATTTAAATGAAGTGAATGTTTGAGAAAGGAGAGTACAGGGATGGTATCTTGCTCATCTTTGTGGACCACATGGGAGACTGTAGAGAGTAAGTGTGTGATCCGTGTTAAGTGGATTCCCTACGCCCTGGTCATCCCCACCCATCACCTCCCACTTCCTTCCTGCCTCAGAGCAGGAAAAATCTCTTCTTTCCACAAGGGCTCCATGTCCTTTCCTCCCAACCCTGATGACTTACTCCATCAAATTTCTTCCTCTATGTTCAACTGCAACCTTTTTGCTAATGCTATACCCTCAGCATGAAAATGGTTCTCTCTGGTATCAAAGAAACTCCCTTAATCCAATTCCTCCTATGGTCTTGTCTTTTCTTCCTTGTTCAGATGTGTCTTAAATGAGCAGAGTTTATTCGGTGCCTCATCGGTCTTCTTCAAGTCCTGCATCCACTGTTTCTCTCACATATGCTTGCCAAGTATATCAATGGTCTAACCACCAAAGTCAAAGCACACGTTTCGTTTCTTTTCATATCCAACCCTAATGCCTACTTCCTCTTTGAAACTCTCTCTTCCTTTGGCCTCCAAGACATTATTTTTCCGGTTCTTGGGTGGTTACCTTTAGGCACACACACACACTCCTTTCTCCCCTTAACTTTAGAGTTTTATCAAACAGGTAGATTGAGCTGGAGATACTCCTTTAGGAATCAACCATGTAAAAGGTAGTAAGAGAAGAGGAGGCTGTGGTTGGATTACCCAGAAAGGAGAGAAGCGGTCCTGGGGTGAGCAGTAGAAGTGAGCAATGGGCAAGGAATATGGAGAGGGCAACTCAAGCATCACTTTCTCTTGGAAGCCATTACCTCCTTCCCTTCTTCCTGTAGCCCACCTACCAACATGGATTCAGCTCTGTCTCCTCCACTCCTCTCTACCCGAGTCCCATAGACTTGTGTGCATACAGTATTTATAAACTTCTTAGGTATAGGTAAAATTTTCATTTACTAATCTGTCTTACCCTGTAAACTCTAAGCTTCTTTAGGGCACATATATGATTTAATTGTCTCTTTGTCTCTTTCACATAGAACATAATTCCTAAAAAGCAAGAGCTTCTGGAAATAAATGCTTAAATGAATGAATGAGTGTTATATTGAATAATTCTCAGGTTAACAGCCAGTAGTTGTAGGGAAACACTTTGCTTATTCCACCATCCCTATTTTCACCCTGCTTTTCTACCATAATTCCCTTGCTAAGATGGCATAGTGATGAGTTTTAAGTGTGATAAAAGATGAGAGACATACAGTGTTCCATATAGTAAGAAACTTTCCTGAAAGTTTTAATCCTTAAAACTTAATTTATGTTTATATGTTCTAATGGCGCTTTTAAAATAGCCTTGTGTTTTACAGCCTTCCATCTCCTGCTCCTGGAGTGAAATAATAATCCTCTGTTTATTGCATGAAAGCCTGGCTTCATTAAAATCACCATGAGACCATAAAGGCTGTATTATGAGTCCTTTGTCCCCAAAAATCTTTTGGGTCATGCCATATAAATCTCTCATCCCTGATGGAGAGAATCTATTACTCTGACATAATTGTTAATAAAACATAATTTTAAATTAAAATTAAATAAGAGAAGATATAGAGACTTACTGCATATGCTTAACTGAGTACAAAGGATATACCCTGAAAGTTCTGAAGATCAAAGAATTATAAGGTGAGGGACAGAGCAGTCCCCTCATTTCTCCCTATTTCCAACTAGTCACCAGGTCATATTGATTCTTGCTACTTGGATTTTCTCATTATCAATTCCTCTCTTTGTAACCATCACCCTGGACCCAGCTCTCATTAGCTTTATATTTGAATTATTATGTCTTATGATTATAAAAATGACATCAGGACTAGTGGTGTTAGATATTTCACATGTATTACTTTATTTCATCTTTTCTGTCTGATCTAATTCTTTTCTCTCCCTCAATTCATACTATACACTCTTCAGATTTTTCTCACTATAGGAATACTTGCATTATGTTATGTTGCTGTGTAAAAATCCTCAATAGCTCCCCTTTGCCTATAGGATAAGGCAAAGAATACCTTGTTGAGCCTTAGAGGTCCTATATTATCTGGCTCTGATCATTCTCTCCAGATCTGTTTGCCACTCTGCCCCCAAATAAACCCTCCAGTCTGTTCTCAGCGTGTCATGTCCCTGTCCACATGTACACCTTTGTTCACCTGGTTCCTCTTCAACCTTCTTATATCCCTCTCTAGTCTCCAAATCCCAACACGAAACATACCTTCTACCTTTGTCCATGACACCTACCGAAGCCCATGGTGATTTTTAACACCTCTGAATTTTCACATGTACCACTCCTCTAGCAGTGATTTAAATTAAAGAATAGTTTAGAAAGGGACTGAAACTGGTTTTTGATGGATTGTCCTGTCCCTTCACCAGCTTGTGAGAATCTTAAGGACAGGTACAGGCTCAAGATATTCTTGTGTGTTCCATGGTTCCCGTAAGCCCGATACATTGTAAACACTTGAAAAATATTATGGAGTTAGTTAATTCATTAATGCTCCTTTACATCTAAGGATCTCATATATTTATTTTTTTAATTCCATAAAAACAAACAGACTAATGATAAACTACAGTGCTGAGTCTCTGTGCTAATATTACTTGACATTTACTAAATAAGTGACTCAACAGGTTAATTAAGTCCTTTTTGTATAGCTTTCCTAATCTACAAAATAGGTATGATAATATCTGTTCCACCTTTTTGCCAAGGGTACCATAAAATTAACAAGCAATATAAAATGGTATTGTGCCTTTGAGAAGGAAAAGGAATGTAAATCTAGTACTCTTTTCATTTTGTATTCTCTGATCCCATTCCACGAGCCTATACTCGGTCAGTTATATTTTTGAACTCAGGAACAGGGAAACTTTTTTTCAGCTGAATTGATACAGATGAACCTGCCATTTGACATAATAAATATTTTTTAACTGTCAATTGACTTACAGGTTTTCTCATCCTGTTTATAAATTGGGCCATTTAATGTTATTTAAGAACTATTAATACTAAATTAAATCTATTCTCATCCAACAGATGAATTTATTTCCCATGGTGAGTGCATGAATTTGGGAGACACATTCAGATGCCTGCTCCACACCTACTACATGTATAACTTGGAACTTTTTTGTTCATCTGTGATGAGGAGAATAGCACATGCCCTGCACAGTTCTTGTGACAGTTAAGCCACACAACAAATGTCGCATGGCTGGCATAGCAGGAGGCCACAGTTAGCTCCGCTTCCTTGTTCTTTCATCCCATCCCTGTCCTCCTCAAATTCCTCACTTGTCACTCTCAAGGGAACTGTATTTTTATAGGTGGCTTTTGCCAGCTTCCAAATGCCCAGTAAACAAGAGATCACATTCAGACCCTAGAATGACACACTTTCTTCCGTAGGAAGACAGAGAACTTGTAAATATGAGTTTCTGCAGATTTCCCCTTTAGGCTACTGTATGACTAATGCCAATTTTATGGAAAAGAAATCAACAGGTAGATTCACATTATTTCCTCATTTTTCTCATCTGATTTTTTATTGGAGGTAAAAAGCGAGCAAAGACAATTAGAGAACCGTCCAGAAAGGAAGGGTAGACTCATTATAACAAGGCACTTTCACTCCTAACTTAAATTTGACTCAGAACTCAGTGAGTGTGCCAGTAGGAATATGGCATAAATGGAGGTTTTCTTCCTATCATGATCAAGGCCTCCCCAGGCCCCCAAGGGTTGCTGATACCCAATGAGCAATCATTCTCTAACTTTTCTTTACACTGTACCATAACATGGTTTGTTTTGGCGTCCATAAATACTGTGCAAGTGATGATACAGCACCCAGGTATGTGAGTTGAAAAGTTTTCTTAGGGGTTTCAACCTGGCGGAGCCTGGGAGATTTCTGTCACAGCCAGAAAGATGTCTGCAGTGGCGGAAGAAACCTAAGCTCAAAGCCTCTGTTTACTGTAATTTCCTCCAGGCAAGGGGCAATGCCCTGACTTCCGTCCCCTGCTCTCCCTAGCAGAAAAACATTTCAGTGCTCAAAAATTTTAACTTAGGCAATATATACTTAACTGTTCCTCAACTGATCTCCCTTTGGAGATATAAGTACGGGAAAGAGTGTAGAATGCATACAACTGAATATGAGGGTACAAAGCATACAAAATACTTGGGAAATTAAAATGTGTATTCACGAAATGGACCCACTGGTGAAAAATGAATTCAACGCCCTCATTTTCTGTCATGTGAAACTGAGACCCAGAATCTCCTTTTTTAGGTGTTAGGTGAGGTTCCCCAAAAGTAGCCTGAGACGAGGATTTTTGTCCCAAGTGATTGGAGAGGAAGGTTCCAGGAGAAGCCTAAAGGAAAGTAAGGGAAACAGAACAGAGGAGACGAAGCCAAGCAAAGAGGTGATTTCCACTGACGTCTGGCCTCAGGCTGATCACACAGGGAGAGATGGAGCATGAGTTGTTCCACCTTGTGGCCAGTGGGCAGGGCATCTGTACCCCATGTCAGTCAGCCATTGACTTCAGGCCACCAGGGGATGGTGGAGGCATAACTTCCCAGGCACCTCTGGACTAGGCCACTCCCATCAGCCAAGGGTGATTTCTCCAGAGAAGTGGCAGCTGTGTGCCATCCATGGCCAATACTCCCAGCAACAGTGGAGGGGAACCAGCCTGGTAAAGGTGATCTAGGTGGGACACCAACAGCTTTACTACACTTACCAAAGGTTACAACACTAGTTATAACAGAGCTAAGTTTATATTTTAGGTTTCCTTGATCTTTCCAGGCTGTTATGCACATACAACATAGCCTCCTTCAAAGAAACACTGTTCGTTCTAGCGAAACCTATGACCCACACCATGCAACACAGTCTATCAACCACAACTTGTTTTCTCAGCCTGACAGTATGGGGATCATAACGTAACAAACAACCATTTAGAAGTCAATCCTATTGAACACCAAGTAACATCACTAAAAGTAACAACTCAATAAGATGTAGTGACCCTTACATGCCTTATCTCATTTAATCCTCACAAGGGACTTATTATCCCCTCCTTACAGTGAGGAAACTAATGCTCAGAGAGTTTACGTTATTGCTGAAATAACGGAATAGTAAATTACTGGGGGTGTGAGGCTGACAAATAGAATTTGAACCCAAGCAGTCTGGCTCCAGAGGCTGTACTAACTAGTCTTATATTGTTGGGGGGTGGAGCACATTCCTATCTTTTATGGAAAATAAGTGAAAAATAGATTACAAATCAATATGTTTAGTAAGTAGGCAGATTATGTAGTGTCATGCTGTTATTCCTCTCAGCAAATTTCACGTTTGGCTTTCAGAATGTTTTTCAGGTTTTTTTTTTTATTTTTAAATTTAATTTAATTTATTTTTTTTATACAGCAGCTTCTTATTAGTTATCTATTTTGTACATATTAATGTATATATGTCAATCACAATCTCCCAATTCATCCAACCACCACCACTCAGATTCTAAATCAAGTAGAATTCAGTTTTATTATTTATGTATTTATGTATGTATTGGCTGTGCTGTGCATCTTGTGGGAGCTTAGTTTCCCGAACAGGGATTGAACCCGGGCCCTCAGCAGTGAAAGCATGGAGGCCTAACCACTGGACCACCAGGGAATTCCCCTAGAATTCAGTTTTATGAGGTAGTTTTAAAATACTCAAGGCAGAGAAACATTTCATGGCCAGTCTAGAAGCTCACTGTTGGTCTCAGTTTTTTCTTGCATCTGGTTGCTCCTATTCTAGAGACGAGGTGCCACTCCAACACAAAGGACCAAGATGGCGGCAAACATGGATATAGTAAAGAAAGCGGAGAGGAAGACATGAGGCAATAACCCAGAAAACTCAAGTTGAAAACTGTTCTCAAGGATTGTGGCAGGGAGGTCTCTCTATTGTTCAAACAGCCTGGATAATAACTGAGCCCATGTCGCTGTGTGTGTAGTGGACAGGGGACGAGGGAGGGCATGTGTCCATGCTCCTCCAGCAAGCTGCTGCCCACGCGTGGGAAGAGAGAATGCATAACAAAAGCTAATGTACTGACTGCTCATCTACCACATGCCAACCACCAGGCTAACGTATTATCTCATCCACTCTTCACAACACCCCTTGAGGCAGATACTATTTTTATGTCCTTCTTGCAAGTGAGCTAACAGAGACCTAGAGAGATTGAATATCATGTACAGTGTCACAAAGAAATAGATGGAGTTAGCGATTCAAATCTGGACAGCCTGGCTCCAAAATCTGCACATATCCACTCTGTCCTACCTCCTCCTAGATCATACAGATGATAACATTTTAAGCTCCTCTTATTTTATAATCATATCTTTATAAAACATTTTTATGGGGATGTCCAGATTTGGGGAGGCATTGGAAACATGCTCCAGCCCTTCATTAATGGTGTACATCAATCTGTTTTCTTCTTTATTTGTAGGATAGACACAATTCCATTTTTATAAAGGTGGATTGGAGTTCTGAAGGGTTAGAAAAAAACTTTAAATGGTTCTTTTATTATTTAAAAAAAAAACACTGGGATTGAAAAAATGGAGGCAAAAGTTTTTAAATCTGCCTAAAAATTTATCACAAATGAGACAAAAGGTAATAGTGGTAAATGAAAGAAATGACAGTGGATACAACCCAGGGAGAGTAGAACAGAAATCAAGATGTATTTTTAAGGAATTAAATGTAGCAAAGTTCTGCCTAAAAAGGTAAAAATTGGCTATTACTTATTGGCAAGCACAGACCTAGCTTCTCTCCAAGCCGACTGAAATGTTTGAGCCTTTGTGAGTAAGTCCCAAGAGTGCAGACCTGGAAGCAGCTCTAATAGCAATCACTGTAATAGCTCCTTTCCTCTCTCCACCTTCCTTTATTTCTCAATCGTGGCCCCTGGCAGAGTAACAGAAGTCCCATTGGGTCCTCTTATTACTATATCTTCCACCAGACCACCCATCACACAGGTTGCCTTGTCCTGAGATTCAAGCAGAAAGGTCTTCTCAGCACACCGTCGCCCCCCATTCTTCAACATCCATGAACTTGCAACCTGATCCTGACACTGGCTTCCAGCTTTCCTAGGTGATCTCCATGTCCACTCACACTATGAGGGGCAAACTCCAGTTACATTTTGGGAACTCTTAGAGCCATTCTGTAGCGTATGACCTATTTTTAGAGAGAGTTATATGCTTCCCCTAGCTGCATGATGGTAGCATTTCTACAGAGTTCTTGTCCTGACCCTAAAGAAGAGATTGTGTGGTATAATTGTTTGAGGTTTGTGTTCACCAATTCCTCTTCCCGTGATCAAATTAGAGTTTCACTATGGAGATTTCTAAATGCACTGCTTTTTAAAAATTTTTTATTTTATATTGGAGTATAGTTGATTAACAATGTTGTGTTAAGTGTATAGCAAAGTGATTCTGTTATACATATACATGTATCTATTCTTTTTCAAATTCTTTTCCCATTTAAGTTATTACAGAATATTGAGCAGAGTTCCCTGTGTTATCTATTTTATATATAGTAGTGTGTACATGTCAATCTCAAACTCCCAATCTATCCCTCCCCCGCATCCTTCCCGCCCGTAACTATAAGTTTTTTCTCTAAGTCTGTGAGTCTGTTTCTGTTCTGTAAATAAGTTCATTTGTATCCTTTTTTTTTAGATTCCACATATAAGCGATATCATATGATATTTGTCTTTCTCTAAAGTCAGAATTCAAGTCTTTGCTAGGGGACCATGTTCCAGATCTTGATGTACAGGTTGACTGAATTAGGTAAAATAGTCTTTTTTGTAGAAACATTTTAATCAGGGCAGGCACAGACAATTCCCAGAGTATTGGCTTCCTATTTTGGTAAAGACCAGCTGTGAATCTCAGTTACTGTGTCAGGAGATTTTTACCTTGTAGGCAGAGATGTTCGCTTTTGGAGTTATTTGAAACGTGTCATAAAGCTACAGCTCAGGGTCCCACTCTTTGCATTTAATGAACTGCTTGAACATTGTTTTCTTATGAAGTGATGCTCCACTCTGTTCTCATCAGATTTTCCCAGCTGTTGATACATGACTCTGTAGCAAAACACTGAAAAATCACAGATCACCCATGGCAGATGACTTTAGCAAAATTATTTTTCAACTAATGGGTTTGTTTGGTTTTCACCTGTAAGTATATTACAAACATTAAAATGTCATCTCCATTGAGCAATGCGCCATGATTATCTGGGTGTAATTTAAACATAGGTCACGGGCTTCCCTGGTGGCGCAGTGGCTGAGAGTCCGCCTGCCGATGAGGGGGACATGGGTTCGTGCCCCGGTCCGGGAAGATCCCACATGCTGCGGAGCGGCTGGGCCCGTGAGCCATGGCCGCTGAGCCTGTGTGTCCGGAGCCTGTGCTCCGCAGCGGGAGAGGCCGCGACAGTGAGAGGCCCGCGTACCGCAAAACAAACAAACAAACATAGGTCAGAACTCTGTTCGCATATCTTCTGAAGCCGCCCCAGTTGAAGCCCATCTAATTGTAGTACTATGTGGAAATAGTGCCCTCTAGTGGAGAACCACATGTTGAAGCGGTTATTAGCTAGTCTCATACAGGGAAAAGGAAGCTGGCTCTTGTTTTTGTAAAAAATAAAAAAAAATCCATAATGACTTTAATGTCCTCTCTGGCAAATGAAGCATGATCTCTTTTGGCAGATACTTTAGAAAAAGGTCTCAGCGTAGTGATGAAAGAGCTTTAACTTGAGAAATAACAAATTGGTGTGAACGTTTTCAAATATGATGTGCTTTCTAAAATTGCTTAGCTTCCAATCATTTTCATGTCTCATTAAATCCACAAGTAATTTTAAAGACAGTGTGTCAAATGAAATTATTATTGCCTAGTATGTCTTATAATATATGAATCATTTTATTTAGGAGCCAATTCTTTTCCTAAGTCAGAGGTTTAAATACAGGCCTCAATAATTCTTCCCTTTCCCAAGCCTGCCTGCCTCACTTCTCATTTCCCACCTTTTCCCTCTTGAATCTGATTTCCCCACATGGTGGTGTCTGTAGCACAATGCCTGACACATAGTACATGTTCCATAAGTATTTGTTAAGTCTTGATATGAAAAAAGGAACAAGTTCTTAAAATTAGGTTCATTTTATGGAAAGAAATGCTTAAAAAAAAAAAAAAGAAAGAGCAGATGATCCCCATCATCACTCCATTGCCCTACAGAGAGAAGTCTCTGGTGCCGCCTGGCCTCATGAGCCACCACGAGGGTCTCTGAGCTGCTCCTCTTGCCTGTCCTCGATAGCACGCTGCACCACAGGCCACTAAGGGGAGCTTAAAAACCTTTGTTCTCCTGCTCTGAGTATGGTCTCCTGATTGATTAGTTTTACTCTTGTTATGTTTTATTTGCTGTTGAAGTATGGCTCCTTTAAAGTTGAGAAAAACACTTTAAAATCTGGTTTAAAAAGTAATTAATTTTAAGTTAACATTTTGTTCCTAAATTTCTATTCAGGCGACTATTCTTCTCCTGAGAGAATCCTTAGTCTACCTAAGGATTCTGAGAAACAAAGTGGAATTTTAAACCCACCTTAAGCAATAATGTGAGTAGAAGTGATTGAGTGCTAAAGGATCTATGAGAGTGAATACATTAGAAGGATAGCAAAGACCTGTTATATAGCCTGAAGGAATAGACCTCCAATGTGTATCCTTGGCTGCATTAGTCTCTGATGGACACTCAACACTGCATCCTTTTTATAGTCTGTCTTTTTCCAGTCAGCTCTCTTTCTCGTTGCTCAAAGCAGCTTTTCCAAATCTGTACTATTCTCCTTAAATTCCCTTTCCTGACCCTACGAATACCTATGCGCGCGCGCGCACACACACACACACACACACACATCGAATCTCTTAAGAGCTCATTCATCTGTTTCCTGACTTCCTTGTTCCACACATATAGTTGGGGTTCTTTAAATATTGGTTAAATGATCCAACGTTAGCCTCGGTCATCTATTTCAGCTCTGAAATGTCCATTTAGTTCTAGAAAGCCCCAGGGCAGGGTAAGCTGCTCACTTCCTGTTTCATTCCTGGGTGCTTACTTTCTCCAACCACTTAACGTGACCAAAGAATTTTTAAAAGTTTTTTAGGCCTGTCTGCTCCTGGTTAATGAAGAGTCTTGTAAAATTAAAGAGAGTCTATCTTCAACCTGTTATTACAGCACAAATATGCATCAAGACACTTGAGCAAGAAACATCATGCAGATGAATGGTTCCACATTTGTAAAATAATGGTTTAGAAATCTAGACAGAGGTCTCAGATAACAAGATTTCAAGTTTCTCCAGGAGAGGCGAGATTTCTTCATCTTTGAACATTATGTAGAGCTTTGTATGGGTGACTCTCCTTATCCCTGCCTTTACTTTCCTATTAGGCATTTTAAAACGTCCACCTTCATTAAAAAAAAAAAATCATGAACATTTTGCAGAGGGAAGACTCTTCCAGCCAACTTCTTGTTCCAGATGATCCTTCTAATCTTGACCTTGGTGATAAAGGCCTGATTTGCCATCATTGTTCTGTTTTATTTCACTTTTTAAACCAGCCTTTAAAGTGTATTATCTCAACTTTAAAAGTGTTCTATTACCCACTCCATCCTCATAATTCATGGAGTGTTAAATATATCGAAAAAAATCCTATTTTAGCCAAAATCTGTATAAGGGAAGGGCTTAGATACTGGAGCAGTTCAGAGTAGAGTGAATTTCCTTCCAGTTGAATGGGTGAGAATCAAAGAATGTAAGGAATAAAGTATTATGCATATACTAGATGTTGGGGGAGAATTTATGTATTTTGTTATTTGGGCAGATTGAGTCGAAGAGCTTGGTTGGTAGATATTTTGGAAGCATGTGCACAGAGATATTATTAGAGCACTTGGTTCCTCCATTAAATGTTGAATCCTTGAGAGCCGTGATGGACATGCTCAGCAAATACTTTTTTAAGAAGTGATGACCCGGAGATTTCTAATTTAAATATCCTTCCATATATGACCTGTAGGGGGAGCACGGAAACAACAATATACCCTGAAAGTGAAAATCTGCTCCTCTTGTGTGTGACAGAAATTCCCAAGCTTGGCTGTACATCCTCTTCAGTGATACCAGTGAAATCAAGGGTGGGGAGGGTGTCTCATGAAATCTTGAATATGGTGTCAATAAGAGTCTCGCTGAAATACGTTTGTTACGTGTCATCCAGCCCCGAGGTGGGAGGGTATGCACAAAATCAAACGGCATTAGAATGTCAAGAGCCTAAAAATATTAATAAGTAATATAATTAAAACATGGCTTAAACATGATTATTTGACCCCAGACATTATTCCTCAAAATGCTAAACTGTGTAATTCAGTAAATGAAACTGTAGGCTCCGTGGGATAAGGATAATGTCTTACATCATTTGTATTCATATTGTCTATCAAGGTGCCTGGGGCACATTAGACCCTAATAAACACTGAATCCCCTCCCTCATTCCCACTTGCTGTTGGTGGCAGTGGTCGTGGTGGGCATGGTGACAGTCTGGAACTAGGTGGTGGTATAATAGAACTAGGGGCTTCTTGAAAATTCAAAAATACAACATTTTAGAGTTGAGAAGAACCTTAGAGCAGGGGTTCCCAAACTTGATTTTATATCATACTCCCCTAGAGATATTTGTAAAATTTCTAAATATTCTAAATAGGAAAAAAAATTTTTTTTCTATCTAGATAGAATTTCTAGATAGAAAATATTCTAGAGTCAAACTCAAATCTTTACCTCAATAGCTCTCGAGCAGAGTTGAGGAAACAGATATGGATATAGATATAGATCTATACATGATAGATATACATCAATATAAACACATACATATATATTTTTAAATATATACATTTAAATGCATATATTCAAATATGTGCACATTTAAATACATGTATTTAAGTGCCTGTGTATACTCAAATCTACTTAAATTACTATATATTTACATATTTAAATCACTCATGTTTGAGAACTACGATCTTAGAGGTCCTGGTCCAAATCCTGGAGATATTACTGTAATTATGCAGCTAGTGGCAGAGCTTCTGTCATGAAAAGAGTGGTCACACACCTTACTGGAAGCAGAGCTCTGAAGCTGAAATCTCATCAATTGCAAACCTGGAAACTTTCCCAATGATTGTCTAAACCCAAGTTCACTTTCGCCCCACACTCCCCCAGTAGCTCTTACCTGCTCACTTAACACTGGGCTCCTGAGCTGAATTTATTACTAAAATTATTCAGATCACAAGATGTGGGTGCTGGAAGATGCCCTCCTTAGTGTTTGACTAATGAAAGAACGGAGACAAGGTTAAATGACTTGTTCACAAAGAGCTGTAAATCCTATGGGAACCATCTGTCCGAACTGGGTTCTTCATTGAATTGTGGCTGGATTCGTGGCTAGCTATAGGTTATTCCACATTTTGACCTAAATCAGTGGTTTTCAACTATGTCCCATAGCACCTTAGTGGAGAGGTGGGCTGGAGGGGCCTGGGCCCTCCTCAGGCTCCCCAGTGAGCCCAGCTCTGCATACACTTGTTCTGCATATTGACTTTGCAGGAAAGGTCTTCTTTTCTTTCTTAACCTAGAGCCCCAAGTTTTGAAAAGAGTTTGAAGACCACCAATATAATTGTTTCCTCAGATAGGGATAAATCTCTTCAGGTGGAATCAGAGACCTCAGGTGAACACAGGTCACGTTATGTTCTGGCACATGTGTCTTTCTCACACTATGGCACTTTTGTGTGGATCATGCCAGATGCTCTGTTTGGAAGAATTTTCCTATGACTCTTCGGGTCTGGTTCCTCTTTATTGGTGCAGTGAAGTAGCTAGACTATGTTCTATCCACCTATCATTCCCCTCAGTGTATCTGAGACATTTTTAGACTTTTCTAGGGCTGTTTACAATGAATATAAATCCAAAAATAATTCCTAGAAAAGCTGCTGCTTACTCTCAGATACATTTTTCATTGGCCACATGGAAACCTCATTGCAGTAAAAAAAAAAGGTGTCTGATAATTTCTCTTAGAAGTTCTTTTATGAGGTTTTCTTTTCTAATTCTTTATGGATTAACTTTAATATGTTATGTATCATTTATGCTTAAAAGTTAATTATTCTGTTCTTTTATCCTTATAACCCATTCTAATGTTGGTATTTTACCTTATCATTATAATTAAAGTCTTCAATCACCTTTTCTCAAAAGTAATTCAGTTTTTTAATGTTCAGCAAAAATCTCTGTCCCGGAGGACTTTTGTATCAATAAGTGTCAGAGTGTTCTAATCTTTTGAAAGAGGAAAAATCAGGACTAGGACTCAGAACTCAGTTTCGTCCGGCATGGGGCCCTTAAAAATTTGTGAGACAATTTCAAGTTTCCTTCTTCCACTATATTGAAGTCAGAAGCCATGTATGATCAAATATACAGCAATAATATGTGACATCCTTAACACTAGTAGGCATTTTAATATACGTATTCTTTCTACCAAAAACTGATCCCACCCTACCCCCATCTCTTCCCCACCTTCTTCCCTATATATACCAAAATTTTGAAAAAAAAATAGAAAGGAGGAAATGGAAATAAATAGGAAGGAACCCTACTTTTTAAATGCAAGCTATCCCATGATGATAATAGTAATAACAGTTAACATTTTGTCGAGCACTTCCTACATTCCAGCCACTGTTCCAAATGCTTTACATGTATAATTCAAATACAGAACAATCCTACTATTATTATCCCTGTTTCACAGCAGGAACCATGGCCCCAAAAGGTTTTGTCACTTGCTCAAAGCACCTAGCTGGTCATGGGAACCATGGAAAGAATATAGGTGGTCTGGTTCCAGACCCCAAGCTGTCAACTGTTGTACATACATTTCTAGGACATTAAACTTCTACCCAAATTTGAAGCCTGATTTTTGCCTTAGAATTTCTTGCTTACAATAGGCACATGATAGATATTTGTCACATTGAATTGGATTTTTGATGAAATGTTCCTGAATTAAATTGACTAAAATATAAACAAAAAGATTAAGCAGTCAAAAAAAGAAGGAGGAGGATGGGGGGAGGGGGGAGGAGGAGAGTGGGGAGAGGGGAGGGGGAGAGGCATCATTCTTTACTGGGTTTCACCTTGGGTCCCCTGGACAATGTCTAAAAGTTATGTTGAAAACATCACCTGTCATAATGATCAATCTCTGATGTGAGTCTACATAAGAAGCAATACTATTTAACTATGATTTTCCTATTTAGGCTTAGGCCCTAGAAAGGCCCTCCCTTAGCAAAGAGAGATAAACTTCCTGAGTTTGCCTTCAACCAGAGTTTTGCTAGAGTCCTGAAGTGTGAATCCATTCATCCTAGAACTTGACAAATAGTCAAGAAATAAAGTCATCATTCGGCTCATCTGTCTCAGAGTCACATGTTTAACCCTTTGACGTTTAAAGTTTTGGGACAGTTGGTAAGGGAAATAGTAAATAGATTGTGTTCCTTTGTCATTATTCTAAAAAAAAAAATCACCTTGTTCTGAATGCTTTTCCATTCTTTTCCTCCATTTTCTCTGTTCTACTAAAACTGTTCGTACTGTACTGCAAGGACAATTGTCAGTGTATACAAACTCACCCAGGTTGGCTATTGGTACATTTTTTCCCAGTATTCAGCTCCAAAATCAATACCTGGGGAATCTGAATTTTTTCCACTAAATGTTTAGTGACAGAAGCATAAGAACGTAATTCATTGAAAAGAAAAGATTTAGATTTCCTGACTAATATATGGCTGCTTTTCCTAGATTTAGTGGATAATCTTACTCTATTGTGCTTTATTTATTCTTAGTAGAACTTGAGGGGATTGTTTTCTGGATAACGTCAGGTTAATTGTTCAAAACTGAACTATGGGCCAACCCAAGGGCATTCTCCTGGGAACAGTTAGGCTAAAATATACAAAAGATCTCTTCTCTTATCAAAAATATCTCTTCTTAAACATAAAGATAAATGAGGAAAGGTTTGACATGAGATAAAAACAACAAAATAAGTCAGTGACTAAATGTCTTATGTGATCTTAGTGCATAGTTAGATGGCAGATAAATCGTGTCTCCCAGCCCTGTCTCTTCATGCTGACGTTATAGGAGGACATATAAGATGCCATCTGTGCACTGGGAAGAGTACTCTCGACACCCTTCCTTTCTCAGAAAGGTAGTATTGACCATGAGGCAGTATAAAATGTTGGTAAATATGAGACCTCAGTGTATCTCTAGCCCTTATTAATTTTTTTCGATTTTTAATGAACTATACAAATAATACATTCTTACCCTGCAGAAATGTTGAAAGCATATTTAAGCCAAAACAAAAACATAGAAATTACTTCATGGTCAGTCCCACCACCAGAGGTAACCACCATTAACATTTTGTATATATCCCTCTAGAATTACATACACACACATACACATACACACACACACATACACATTCCCACACCCACACCACACCTCTAGTAATTGCTGATAACCGTGACAGCAATGGTAACATCAGGAGCAAGAACAAGCAACAACAACTAACAGTAGCAGCAGCAGTGTTAGCTACCAAAGGTAAGCCAGCAATAGCAATAACAAGAGAATCCATAGCCACAATCGCCATAACTGCAGAGAAAGCTGTGGTGATTGTAGCAGCTGTGTTGAAAAAGTCTTGGCAACAGAAGCACCAGCAATAGAAGTGTAGTAGCAGTAATAATATTAAAAATGCCAGGTAAGAGTTACATAGCATTTATTATGTACCAAGTACTCTTCTAAGTGTTTCACATATGTTATCTCAATTAATTTTCACAATAATCTAATGAAGTAAGTGTATTAGTTGTATCATCGTTTTACAGATGAGAAAACTGATGTACATTCCAGTGAATAAACTGCCCAAGATCACACAGTCTTAAAGGGCAGAACCTGAATTTGAACCCCAGCTAGTCTGGTTCCATAATCCACTCTTAACCACGACCCTGGTAGTAATAGCAGAAGAAGCATGAATTCTAAAATACAGCATGAGGAGTATTTTATAATTTATATGTGTATATTTATATAATGAATGAATGAATTTTGAGAGTGATTCTGAAATTAGAAAAACAGAATAAGAAGATATGAAGTAACTACCAAAAAACATCACTTTCAGCTAAAATGGCCATTTCTTACAATTTTCAACTTAAACTGTCTTTCAAAGATAATATATTTTGCAAACATTTTTGCTTCCCTATTTCATTAGTCCTCAACAATTTGCCCCATCCCTTTGTATGCTTGTCTAACATTTTGGAGTCTCTGACTGCAGTTTCTTAAAAAATAAAAGGCAAATGAACCATGCTGCTTTATTTGTCATATCCTCAGTTTATAGATGTGCCTCCATGTATTTAGATATATGGAGTGTTTGTGCTTAATAAGTATTTGTGAATGAATGAATAAAGAAATAAGAAATAAAATTTCAGAATCCACACTGAAGGCAAATAGAACTGTGCTGGACCAAACACGTACGACTGTAATAAGAATGCTGTTTAATGCTGATGGCAAAAGGAGTAAAGGGGATAAAAAAAAAAACCTAAAAAGGTGAATGTTGTTGATGCTTTGGTTCTATTTTGGTTCTGTTTCGCCTTCCATAATTCCAGATTTTGAATGGTTAGATTACAAATAATATTCATAATATTTAATCTGCTTGTACACTTGAACTGTCCTTGTAGAAAAGATTTCCTCTGCCCCCTGAAAGCTATCATTCAAGATAGAGTAAAACCTGAAACAAAAATTCACTCCAGTGCATTAGTAAAATGTAATCTTTTGGATGATGGGAAATATTGAGTCTTGGGCAAAATATATGACCCCTAACATAAGTTATAATTCTTGTGTCCTTTTTAATGATTTCAGACTGCCAGAAATGGCAAAATTAGAAGTCAATATACCTTAAATATAAAATAACTTAAAAGGAAAAAATGCCCTTAAAAGTCATCTTAGGACTTTTCTGCTCAGTTTCAAGCTGAAGTTTTGGTGATATGACTTGATTTAATTTCCAAGTCTCTTATCTGTAGTTTATTCTTGTTACTGCAGTTGCTACTGGTTTTTAACTTGTACACAGGAAACCAGTGCCAATCAATTTTTTTCCCAAGGTGACAGGAAACCCTGGTTGGTCAGATGTTGATTGTGCTTGCTATTCATGCTCCACCCATCATATTTTCTTCCCTTTTGGCTGACCTTAAGACAAATTAATCAGTGGTCAACATCTGGCAGACAGTTTTGGTGTCTTCTCAGTGATTTGTTGACCTGCACATTTAAAAAGTAAAACTTCAGTGCAGAAAACTTGTATGCACTAAAAATAAATGCTGCCAAGAATCCCTTATAAGGGCTTGCATGGAAAGCCCATCTTTTGGCTTTTTAATTGAAAATGTGAATTTTCTTGAGTAATGAAACATCTGTTGAATAAATATTTCACCTTTTTTATGATGGTCAGTGGCTTACCTCACCCTATTGTAAATTCCAGAGATGAAATGTGGAACAGGGACAAGGAAGGGCTCAGAGAATGGTAAGCTTTTTAACAGGTCTCTGCTGTTTGTGATTAACTTTAGCCACCTACATATTTTCTGCATAGTAAGTCCTGTTCTGCATAAACATACCCCTTATCACTAAACACACTGAAAACAAATGTTGGTACCCAGAACATGACAAGTAACAGAACTCAAAATTAAAAGCTAAGCATAAAATCAAGCCAGATGACCTTCCCATCCCTCGAAGCCAAGCTTCTATGCAGCCTCCTCTTTCAAACTCGTGGTTTATGACTCTATAAAGTAAAAATTATCCACTGTCTACTTGCTTTGCAAAGTGTTTTTTAGAAATCATTAGTTTAAAGACAGTGATACTAAAATGGATGTCTGATGTTATCAGGTCTAATGATAGTAAAGATCATGAGAAATGTACAAGAAATGCTTTTTTTTTTTTTTTTTTCTGTGTAGGAAGATGAAGGAAGGTAACAATGCAGGAAGGTGAGATTAAGATAAACCTAAAAAGGGCAGGTATGTTGGACCGGATAGGCTTTTCCTGTTCCTAAAATGTCTTGTATTCTTATACAGGAAAAGCATTCTTATGCACCCGAGGCGTTTGCAAGTCCTAGGCGCAAGACCTAAAAGTACCCTGGGTTGTGGTGGTAACGAAGCAGGAAAGAAGTGGGTGGGAGAGGAAGTGTCCGTGGTGGGTCCATAACCAGGGCAAGTTTCCCAAAGGGTAGAAATACATCCATGTCTCCTTTATTTTGAGAACAAACTCTGTTAGTTTGTTCTTTCCTAATATTTTCCACACCAAAAATTGGATACATTTAAAATTGGGGTTGACTCAGGCCACAGAGACACCACAGAATTGGTAAGCATCCTCGTTGAGAGTTCACTGCCCTTGCTAACCCTGCGAATTCAATATCATTCAACTCCCCTCCCAAAGATTTCTTTCCCTGATACATTAGTAGGGGGAATTTTGATCCACTTGTTTTACTTTTTCACTAACATATCTTCCATAGAGAGGCTAGGGCTGTGAAATAAAGATGAAGGGCTAGCAGCATTTTACAATGTTTTGAATCCTACCCATTTTGCAGAGCTATAATCCCGGTTTTACCAATAACCAAGTAGAAGGAAAACTCAAGACGTTAAGTAAGTATTTTTAAGCATTTACCAAGGCCCTATAAGAAATCTGGTAGTGACCCCGAATAGAATCCTGTAGCAAACCTAAAATGCATTTGAAAAGCACTTACAATTCTCTCCTCTTGCGCTCATATCAGTTCCCTTTTGATTTGCATGACAGTCTATCTGAACAGGAGCAATCTGCTGTGCACCTGCTCTTCTTTCCACCTGCATCCCCATCAGCAGTGGAAAGGAGTGTGCCCAAGGCAGGTGGCTGTCCACAGTAGTGGTGGGTATGCCTCATCAGACGTTAGGCCAGGATAGAGGAGTGTCTATTCCTGGACAGCAGTATGACTGTGTGCAATGTTGACTGACTTTGACCGTAATCAAAACTGTTCCTTTGGTTCTTTAGCATCATTTCTAACCTACTAAGCTGAGAGCTTTAGGACGTTTGGCAGTAGTGTGAATAAGTAAGAGCTTTTGTGGGGCATCCAAGCAATAGAGATAACAATAGGTAAATATCTGCAAACGCACTTCTTTCAGGAACTTATGGCAAGTGTATTTTTCTGGATGATCTTGTTTACATAAAACATGTGTTTTAAGTACCTAAACTTCTCTTGGCTTGCTTAGAATAGAAAGCATTACTGTTCTGGGGTGGCTTTCTGTATAGGCAAACCCTATTCAGTGAAGAACCCAACCTGCACTTTAATCTGAACCCAGATAGAAAAGGTTGCTGGGACAAAGATACGCGGGTGGGGGGAGTAAGATCATTTATTGAGCATATTTAAATATAGGATAAAATATTATGGTCTAGTGTCAACACCAATAAGAAAAATGTCCCAGAAACGAGAAAAACCTGGATATGGCTCTGCCAATACCTAAGATTTGTTGAGCAGCTGCTATGTGTCAGGAACTGTACAAGATGCATTTCAACTGTGAAGTATCATTTGCCCCTCATAGCCACCTCAGAGAGGCAGACTTTATAGTCTCAATTTTAAGTGAGACACAGACACAGTAAACGTCATAGAGCCCACAAGCTGCAGAGATGGGATTGAGCCCATGTCTGTGTACCACCAAAGCTCACATTCTTCCCTATTTCCTGCCTCTCCTGATGCCCAAGGCATCCTGTAATTCTTCTGTTTTTGTCTTTTGTATATTCATGATTGGGCTGTGTTCAATTTTGTCAGTGGAGAAATAGAAACATTCTAAAATGAAATAATTTGTTCCTTCTAGCGGTCATAAACCCATCCCACTTGGACAAGAGCCGGTGGTGCCGCTTTCCACCCCTAGGTGGCACCTGTGTGCCACAAACAGAAGAAAATTCAGGGTCAATAGCAAGTTGAGCTCTTGCTTTTGCTCAAAGGACCTTTAAGCAGATCGCTTCTCTGTCCTCAAAAATCCTGCTTGAGGAACATGTTGCCTTTTTTCACATTTTTATTTTATTAAAGTATAGTTGATTTACAATATATGTTGCCATTTTAAGATTTAAAGCCAAATCAAATAAGGAGAGGACCATGTAACGATCCTAAAGCTGACTGGCAGTCTCAGAAGCCTTCCCTCCCAGGGGTACCTTATCACCCTTAGAAGGCAGTCCCTGTATTTGCTCAGACAGCAAATGTACTCAACAGGGTTGCCCAGCTACGATGTTCATGGCCTTTAGAAGATTCTGGTTTGGTATTAATCAGAAGGGGTTTTATTTCTTCTTTGTTAGCGATGATAAAAGTTTATGTTATACGGAAGCAATAGAATTTGGGTGTTTCTGCCTTTGCAGTTTTCAGTTTAAAAAAGAAAGGAAGTGTTACCTTCTTTCCCCCCACCACCTCCAACAAAACAATGATGCAGTTTAATCAGGGAGTCTTATAAGATTCATTAGGATTTGCATTTAAAAGGGATTTCTGGGGCTTCCCTGGTGGCGCAGTGGTTGAGAGCCCGCCTGCCGATGCAGGGGACAAGGGTTTGTGCCCCGGTGCGGGAAGATCCCACATGACGCGGAGCGGCTGGGCCCATGAGCCACGGCCGCTGAGCCTGCGCGTCCGGAGCCTGTGCTCCGCAACGGGAGAGGCCACAACAGTGAGAGGCCCACGTACCGCAAAAAAAAAAGAATAATAAATAAATAAATAAATAAATAAATAAATAAATAAATAAAAGGAATTTCTGTGATAAAGCGCAATTTCACTGTAGAAATGATCTGCAGGAAAAGATGGGGGTGGGAGCCTTGAGAAGCTTGCATTCGTGAACCCTGGATTCCCGTAATGCTACAGGCCTTATCGAGGGCGGCCCAGGAGCAAATTGGCAGTACATTAGAAAGCATGATTATAAGAGGGAAAGCTGAAATGGCCCTCATGTCAGCTGTTTTCCTCCACAGGATACTGGGTGATTCCTGTCCTAACCAGATACTGATTACTTAAAGCTTGGCCCAAGAATTCCTGTCACAAACGATTTCCGTAGTGTATTTTGACTTGCTGAGGTCTGAAGAACTTTTGGAATCTGTTAGGTGTGGACCCGAACTCCAGGAACAGATTGCCTTAAGTGTCTCATTTCTATATCATTTGCGGTTCTCTGACTGTCCTCATCTGACATGGAGAATTATTGGTGGAAAATGCATGCATTGATAATTCAGACAAATGAAGGTTTAAAAAAAAATTCAAAGGACTTATCTTCAAATTGTTTTTATACAGTATATCAAACAAATGCAAACTGCTATAAACGTTTTCATCTACAAAATTATGTATTCTTCTATTCCCCATTATGATTGCATTTCTTATGTTTTATAAATATTTCACGTCATCTATGTATAATATTGAAATTTGAACTCAAAATATTTAGATTGTTGAAGTCTGTTTTTAGAGTGAATAAATTTTCTTCGCATGAAATACAAAGAATTGATGTAACATTCAGCTTTTCAAAATATTCTACCAGATAGTCAACCCAAAATGGTAAGGCACAAAAAGGGTGTATGTTTGTATATAAAGCAGTGGACCATGACATTTGTCTTTTTTTTTTTTTTTTTTTTTTTGCGGTACGCAGGCCTCTCACTGTTGTGGCCTCTCCCATTGCGGAGCACAGGCTCCGGAGCCATGGCTCACGGGCCCAGCCGCTCCGCGGCATGTGGGATCTTCCTGCACTGGGGCACGAACCTGTGTCCCCTGCATCGGCAGGCGGGCTCTCAACCACTGCGCCACCAGGGAAGCCCTGTCTTTTTTTTTTTAATAAATTTTTCTTAGAAATATAACTGCCAGTGTTAAGGCTTCTAGTACATTATAATAGTTCCAAATGTCCAGCAGTCAAGAAGCAATTCCAAATACTATTGATACAAATAATATAATATTCAAATCAAAATAACAGATTTTCTGAAACTCATTCTGAATCAGATCATTTGAGAAACCTTTCAAGTACTGTCGCTGTGTGAGATTTTTTTAAAAGAAGATTTTATTTTTCATTTCTTAGCATGGATCCCTATTCATACCAGAAATCAAGAAGCATTATTACAGGAATATAAAGTTTTATATTGTTAGGCTATAAGTTTTATGTTATTATTATCACATTTTATATTATAATTGGTGCACCAGTAAAAGCAAGTACTATTTTTTTTCTTTGGAATCAATGAAAAACATTATGATAAATATAAGAACCAATTTATTTCTAGTCAGTCTTGAAAATCTCCTGGTACTTAATTCTTATTTCCTTTTCCACATCTACAAATCTCTGACGCATGTAGAAGAGAAGCACAGATGCATAGAAGGAATTGAAATTAGGTCAATTATGTTCCACCCTGGTCGTGTTGGCAGGCGTTCTGTATATATATGTCCTGTATTTTAATGATTTTGTTCTGGCGTCTTGTATTGACTTTGTCAGGACACCCTAAACGTCCTGTATTCAGCTTTTTTCATTAAATTACAAAAATTTGGCAGTTAGAGCTATTTTTCAAATCTAACTGGGCATCCTGTGTTTTGTTTTGTTTTTTAAATATCTTCAAGGTTTTTATTTATTTATTATTTATTAATTTATTTTTGGCTGCATTGGGTCTTCATTGCTGCACCTGGGCTTTTCTCTTGTTGCAGCGAGCGGGGGCTACTCTTCATTGCAGTGCACAGGCTTCTCATTGTGGTGGCTTCTCTTGTTGTGGAGCTCTGGTTCTAGGTGCGTGGGCTTCAGTAGTTGTGGCATGTGGGCTTCAGTAGTTGTGGCTCGTGGCCTCTAGAGCACAGGCTCAGTATTTGTGGCGCACAGGCTTAGTTGCTCCACTGCATGTGGGATCTTCCTGGACCAGGGCTCAAACCCATGTCCCCTGCATTGGCAGGCGGATTCTTAACCACTGCACCACCAGGGAAGTCCCCCTGTGTGTTTTTATTTGCTAAATCTAGTGACCCTACACCTTGTCATCCCTTGTTAAGAGTCTTTTAGTATGTAGACTCATTTGTATACTTCTTAAGTCCACTCCTCATCAGAAATAACCAGTTTTAGAATGAAGTGTCACTGGTATTGCTGAGGACCATTTAGCATGCACAGATGACAGGGTTAGTTGGTATTTAAAGTCATTCTAGTCTTATGTTCTCCCTTGATCTGAAAGGTGATAAATATACATATTTTCTTTGTTCATTATCACATCATTCACGGAAACATGTCCTGGACATCTAATTAAAATGTCATTATTGAATATCTCAGAGGTTAAGAGTTGTCTAGATAAATATTAGGATTTCTATGCTGAGGTCTCTGTTGAAGAGAAATAATGAATTAACTTATAAAACAATATCTGAAGGAGAATAGTTTGTTAGAGAAAAAAGGAATATTCTTGTAGCTGTGGATTAAAAGCCTGTTTTTACATATTCTCCACTGCCATCTTCCTTGGAGATGTGCTGCTGAAAATATTAAGTTTAGAACATCTTAATTTTTTCTTTACAGTTATAGACGTCATTTGGATGGCAAATTCTTACGGTGAAAACTTAGTGACTACCAGTTGCCTATCCAGAGGGCAGATTGAAGTGGCTTCCATGATAAACCAAAAAAAAAAAAAAAGTTATTTCATGAATAATGGCTGATATGGTAGATATTCTGTTGCAGCATCTCAAATGCATATGATCTTACATATCCAAAGCAGTTGAAAGAAGCCACCACATACATATGTAAGTGTAGATAATTGAGGCAGGGCCTCAAAGTGGATATGTGCACCCCAGGAAATGTGCAGACTTGTCCTTGGGGTGTAAAAAAAATATTTAAAAAAATTTGTTTTTATCTTGCCCTTTCCTATTTCAAACCTTGTAAATGTTTTATAATTTGCAGTACACACACACATATAATTTATAAATAAATAAACTTCAGTGGATGTGCACTTACTTTTTTTCACTTACAAGGGTAAACAATAGAAAAAATTGAAAATTACTAATAATTCTACCTGAAAATGGGAGATAGAGTGCAGATATAGTGAAATCAATCCAAGTATTTTATAGTGTGTCCATAATCCCAATATTCTAATGACTCTATCCTGTTTTAAAGTCTTAGAAGCTGATGGAGGGGGAAATTAAAGTTGTAAAGAGGTTGCTTTTTGTAATTCTTAAGTAACAAAGATAATTTACTTTCACCGTACTTGATATATACCAGACACTTATATTAATTATATCTCTCATAATTGTTCCTACAAATACATTTGCACAAATAAAGATATAGTTCAAGAGTGTTCATTGTAACATTGTTTTTTTGTTTTGTTTTGTTTTGTCTTTTTGGTTTTTTTTTTAATAATTCACTGTTTTGGGGGGTTTTTTAATTTACTTATTTTATTTATTTTTGGCTGCATTGGGTCTTCGTTGTTGCACATGGGCTTTCTCTAGTTGTGGTGAGCAGGGGCTACTCTTCGTTGCAGAGCACAGGTTCTAGGCACACAGGCTTCAGTAGTTGTAGCACGTGGGCTCAGTAGTTGTGGCTCGCAGGCTCTAGAGCGCTGGCTTAGTAGCTGTGGTGCATGGGCTTAGTTGCTCCGTGGCATGTGGGATCTTACCAGACCAGGGCTTGAACCCGTGTCCCCTGCATTGGCAGGCAGATTCTTAACCACTGTGCCACCAGGGAAGCCCTGTAACATCGTTTTTAATAGCAAAAAGAATTGGAGGTAAATAGCTATCATTAGATATTCATCAACACATATACATCATCATATATTTATTATTTATGAAATCTACATTGTTACTCTAATAAGATAAGCTTTCTAATATATAATGGAAAATGGGAAAATAGTTGCAAAACTGTATGGAATTTTATGATCCAATATATTTTATAAACCATACACGTTTCTCTTTGTAAATGCACTGATAATTTCAGAAAGAGTACATAAGAACCTGAACAGTGGTGAGCTCTGAAAAGTAGAACCAGAAAATCAGGAGATGTGAGGAACTAAGGGGGAAGGGACTTTTTTTTCCATTTTTTTATTTGAAAACTTTACTATAAGTACATATTAATTTTATAATTGTTAATGTTTTCAAAATTAAATAAGTTATTGCTTTCTTTGAATTAATAGATATTTATAGCATAGGTATGTCTACTCAAGATAAAATGAAGTGGAAGTGGAACAGTAACCACATTATTTGAATGATAATGTAAGTAGACACAGTCTTTAAGGCCAGGAATATAGCCTTGAGTGTCTATGTAAGAATAACCAAGCAGTGACAAAACTACACTTCAATCTATGCTACGCGGACATAGCTTTAATTAGCATCCCTCATGTGATTCTTGATATTACACTGGCTTCTTTTATTATGATATATCTCATTTACAAATATATACAGTATTACAATATGAAATCTAAGCTTCTACCATCAAGCTTAATTAATAAAACATTTTATTATAAATACAATAGGAACTCTGGTTGCTTTTAACTAATCTAATTCCCCTCCTTATCCCTCAAAGACAATCACTATTTTACATTTGGTGTTTAATCGCTCCCATAACTATTATTACACTTTTACTTGATAAATATGTATCATATATATAGCATAATATATAGTGTATATCATAAATAGTATATAAAATATAAACAATATATAGTATAATTTTTCATAAACTCTATACAAATGGTACCCCAAAGTATGTATCTTTCTGCCTTACTGCATCTCAAATACCTAAATATAAGAGCTAAAACTGTAAAGCTCCTAGAAAACATAGGCGTAAGTCTTCATTACCTTGGATTAGGCAATGATTTCTCAGTTATGACACCAAAAACACAACAACTAAAGAAAAAAATAGGTAACTTAGACTTCATCAAAATAAAAATGTTTGTGCTTCAAAAGAGAGTATGTAAGTCAGGGTTCTCCAGAGAAACAACTAATAGGATGTATTTATACACACACACACACACACACACACACACACACATATATATATATATATATATATATATATAAAGAGATTCATTATAAGGAATTGGCTCACGTGATTATGGAAGCTCGCAAGTCCCAAGATCTGTAGGGTGAGTAGGCAAGCTGGAGACCCAGAGAGCTGACGTAGTTCCAGTATGTAGGCTGGCAGATTTGTGACCCAGGAAGAGTCAGTGTTTCAGTTCAAGTCCAAAGGCAGGAACAAATTGATTTCCTAGTTCAAAGGCTGTCAGGCAGGAAGAATCCTCTATTAATTAGGAGAAGTCAGCCTTTTTGTTTTACTCAGAACTTCAACTGATTAGATGAGACCCACTTATATTATGGAGGGAAAGAAGGCAATCTGCTTTACTCAGTCAACTGATTTAAATGTTAGTCTCACCCCAGAACACCTAGAATGATGACTGACCAAATATCTGGGCATCCCCTGGCACAGTCAAGCTGACACATAAAATTAACAATCACAGATACTCTCAAGAAAATAAAAAGGCAATGTACAAAATTGGAGAAAATATTGGCAAATCATATATCTGATAAGGGTCTAGCATCCAGAATGTATAAATAACTTTTCAACTCAAAAATAAAAAAAAACAAATAACCCAGTTTTAAAATGGGCAAAGGGTTTGAATAGACATTTCTCCATAGAAGACACTGTATACAAGTCACCAGTAAGCACATAAGGAGATGCTCAACCTCATTAGTCATTAAGGAAATGCAATCAAAACCAAATAACAGACCACTTCACACCCACTAGGATAGCTTCAATCAAAACTATAGACAATAGCAAGCATTGGCAAGGATGTGGGGAAATTAGAGCCCTCATATATTGCTGGTGGAAATGTAAAATGGTGCAGCCACTTTGGAAAAACATTTCGCAGTTTCTCATAAAGTTAAACGTAGAGTTACCATACGACCAAGCAATCCCACTCCAACCTGTATACACAGGAGAAATGAAAACATATGGCCACAGACAAAAAATCTTGTACACAAATGTTCCTAGCAGGATTATTCATAACAGCCAAAAGTGGAAACAATCCAAATATCCATCAACTGATAAATGAATAAATAAATGTGGTATAGCCATACAATAGAATATACTGTGCCGTAAAAAGGAATGAAGTACTGATAGCTACTACAACATGGATGAACCTTGAAAACATTAAGCTAGGTGAAAGAAGTCAGATGCATA
This sequence comes from Mesoplodon bidens, assembly GCF_964165515.1. Taxonomy (NCBI): domain Eukaryota; kingdom Metazoa; phylum Chordata; class Mammalia; order Artiodactyla; family Ziphiidae; genus Mesoplodon; species Mesoplodon bidens. Next base: position 29,886,655 of record NC_138167.1, read on the forward strand.
AGTCCATATGTTGTATGATTCCATTTATATGAAATGTCCAAAATAGGCAAATTCATAGACACAGAAAGTAGATTAGTGGTTTCCAGGGACTGCGAAAAGGAGGAATGGGGAGTAATATCTAATGGGTAGGGAGTTCCTTTTGGGGTGAGGAAAATGTTATACAGTTGACTCTTGAACAACACAGGTTTCAGCTGCACAGGTCCTCTTGTACAAGGATTTTTTTTCAATAAATACATGGATTTTCCTATGTTGTTTAAGGGTCAGCTTGTAAAATTGATTATTGTGATGTTTACACAACATATAAACTGTACTAAAAACTACTGAATTGCACACTTTAAAAAAGCAAACGTTATGGTATGTAAATTACACCTCAATAACAAGGGGGAAGTATATATAACTTTAATTCTATAGCAAAATGTTGGCTATTTCTAGAAAATTAGTTGGATGGTGCTTCTGACATTTTTTCACTTTATTTGATTTGGTTGAAATGTGCTAATTTAGAACATTTTTATTTATGGAAAAGGAAAGGGATGTATTTCCTACAACAAGTATAAAAGTATCCTTTACATGACAAATTTCAGTTCACTCTTAAAAATGTGTATGGCATTTTGCATTCCAGAAATATTTATTTTTTACCAGTCCATCTGCTCCTTGAACATAATATAGATAATAAAACACAGAATCCAAAGTAAGAATTCTTTACTTTGTCTGGTATGCATGATATCTCTCCTTGGGTGAATGGCTATTCTATTTTCAGAGTTATCTTGCACTTATTTCATCTGACAGTGGATAAGAGAAGACCCAGAAATAAAAATGAATTATTATGAATGGCATCAGATCAACAAACCCCAGTTACTTGAGGGGGGAAGTCTTGTTTTAACTATTAGAAACTTTGTTCAATAATTTATATTTAAACATCTATCCTTGTGACTGATAGCATGATTGTGTATTTACGTTGGCAAGAATGAGCTCATCATGATCAAGTGCCACTCTCTTCGTTTATCACTAACACAACTCTTCCAGGTAATTGAGGCCTTCCTTCCACCTGAGAATTGATGGCACTTTAGATAAAATCCATGGTCACAAAGTAACCCAGCAAAATCATTTACTCTTCACTGGCCAAGAGGAAGCAACTCCCTACTCCGAAATTCCAAGGTGAAAGGCCAATGACTTTAGCTGGCCACCATCATCCTGGTTTATTCCTAAAGCATTTGAACTGACCAAAGCCCACGACTGCATTGCTGGGTGGTGCACTTTTAAATGAACACTGAACAAACACAGGAATGTATATTTAAATAAATTACTGTTCTTGGATAAACATCTGGGGAAGCTCTGGAGGCAGTAGATTTTCATAATTTTGGCTGAGTTCATTTTAGGTAAAGGGAGACCATGATGGACTCCAGCTAAAGACTTAAGACACCTGCTTCTCACATCAAATAACTGAGAAGGACTTCTAGAAGCTTTCAGATAGACATTAAATTGAATTACTTTTTCAAAATATCTAATTCTTTCCATTAAATGTGACATTTTTCTTTGTGAAATTTTAATTTTATGAATGTTCTTCTCCAGCGATTAAAAGGAACTTCAAGGGTTTGGTATAAAGCAATGTGCTCTTAAAGATAAATAAATATTCTCTACCCCTATAACTTCCTAGTCATTATTCTATTCCATAACAGGCAGCAGAATATTTGAATCTTCTATGTAGGTTTCTTTCCTGAGATGTACTATCAACATTCACTCTAGCTGCAGCCAGAGGTGAAAATACTTACAGCTCTACTACATTTTTGCACTTAAATTCTCTTACATACAGACTTAGCAATATCAGTTATGTTGCTTTATAGCTATATTTCATATTGTACAACTGAGGTATAAAACTGTGCCTTCATTGCTAGTTAAAACTTAAAAAGTAGTCTTAATGGGCTTCCCTGGTGGCGCAGTGGTTGAGAGTCCGCCTGCCGATGCAGGGGACACGGGTTCGTGCCCCGGTCTGGGAAGATCCCACATGCCGCGGAGCAGCTGGGCCCGTGAGCCATGGCTGTTGAGCCTGTGCGTCCGGAGCCTGTGCTCCGCAACGGGAGAGGCCACAACAGTGAGAGGCCCATGTAACGCAAAAAAAAAAAAAAAAAGTAGTCTTAAGCTAAAAAGCAGCTAGATTTCTGTAAGAATTGCAGAGTTTGGTTTAAAAAACTTGGACTGAACCACCAGATGTTGTTTAAAAAACTAAAGAATCTGAGAAGCTGTATATTTTTTGATGATTGGCATTTTAGCTGGGCTGTATGGATCCTTGTAATCATGTGTGTCATTTCTGGTCTTGAAAGTAAGCAAATGTATTTAATTCAGTTGTAATGTTCAGTACTAAAAGGGTTCTTTGGTAATTGGTTACTTCAAGAGACAGGGAGTTATTAATTGTATTGTGTTACTTAGAAAACATCATTGTGTGAGTGTGTATGTATGTATGTTTGTATATAAATCAGCTAAAATTCAAAGAAAGATTTCTCATTTCAGAAAGAATGGTTTATTCATTGACACTTATTAATGTTTCCTCAGCATCATCTTTTTCTTAACATATGAACTTGGAAAAAGTAAACTTGGGAACTAAAATTAGAGCTACCATCATTTTGTTCTTTTGTTAAAAGGGAAACAGCCTCCTCACCATGAGTGACAGTCAAAACAATACCAAATGCCAAAAAAAGAGAAAAAATTAATCATACTTGGATACAAGACAAAGCACTACTTTTTTTTCTCTTTTTTACAAATGAAATCACCATAGCACTTTAGGATGTTAATGCTCAGACGTCATTGATATTCATTAAGACTCAAACTAAATATCCACTGTAACATTTACAGTACCTAAATAAGCTTGGCTCTCCATTTTAAATTTTCAAACTCCTGTTTAACATGATTTCCCATTTCCCCTGTTTTCAGAGGGTTGGAAAAGCCAGCGGAGCACAGTAATTACACATAGAATTACCGTAACCAATTCATTTGCAACTATTTATACAGGCATATGACAAAGGTGTTGCTTTCCATGTGTTCAAGACTAGATACAGAGGGAAGACTAAAGTCAAAATCTTTGCCCTCAAGGAATTCACACTTTAGGATATATCATTTCTAGTGAATATGATATTACTAGAGACATTTTGGGAAAAAATTGTTAAGAGGATTCAGAGGGAAAAGACCATAGCATTTGGGCAAGTGCATTTCAGACATAGAAAGCAGAGTTGCAGGTTGATTGGCCTGCCTGGAACACAGATCTAGATAAGGATGTGAGAGGAGATGAGGCTGGGGAAATATACAGAGAATAGATGAGAAAGCAATTCATGTCCAAGGGCAGCTATACATGGGTTTTATTATCATATTTTCAGTATTCAAACATCATTCTGGTGAAATCTGGAACAAAATGCATTGGACTAGGAGATTTTAGAGTTAGGAAAGTTTGCTAGGAAGCTACTGCAAAGGTCTGAACAAGAGATGAAGAGGGTCTAAGCTAATTCAATGTCAGTGAGCCCCAAGAGTCAGTCTTCATGTTTCTTCCATTCTCCATGTATCCAGTGATTTATCCAAACTCAGAGATTTTGAGGTAGTTTTTAAAACTCCTTGACCTAAAAATAATCATGGAAAGGTACAAACATTAGATTCAAGGATATTGATTTGTAGTCTTGTCTATAATGGTGAAAAACTGAAAACAACTTAGTGTCCAAAAATAAGGTATTAGTTAAGTAAACTATGACACATCCATTGGAGGGCAGAGTCAAGATGACGAACTAGGAGGACATGGAATTCACGTCTCCACACAACTAGGGCACCTACCAGGCACTGGTGGGGGACCAAGGACACCTAAAGGGACGGGAGGAACCCCCAGCGACCACTTGCGGAATCTTGGTTCCTAGGCCAGAGGTTGGGCCTGAGCTCCTGAGGTGGCAGCTCTGAGTCCAAACTGCTGGACTAACAGAGAACCACAGACCCCAGGGAGTATTAATTGGAGTGAGGCCTCTCGGAGGTCCTCATCTCAGCACCAAGACCCAGCTCTATCCAACTGCCTGCAAAATCCAGTGCTGGTCGCCTCAGGCCAAACAACCAGTAAGGCAGGAATACAGCCCCACCCATCAAAAAAAAAAAGAATGAAACGACAAGAAAATATGTTACAGACAAAGGAGCAAGGTAAAAACCTACAAGACCAATAAATGAAGACGAAATAGGCAACCTACCTGAAAAAGAACTCAGAGTAATGAAAAAAAGATGATCCCAAATCTCAGAAACAGAATGGAGAAAATACAAGAAACATTTAACAAGGATCTAGAATAACTAAAGACCAAACAAACAGTGATGAACACAATAACTGAAATTAAAAATACTCTAGAAGGAATCAATAGCAGAATTACTGAGGCAGAAGAATGGATAAGTGAGCTGGAAGATAAAACAGTGGAGATAACTGCAAGGGAGCAGAATAAAGAAAAAAGAATGAAAATAATTGAGACCTCTGTCTCAGAGACCTCTGGGACAACATTAAATGCACCAACATTTGAATTATAGGGGTCCCAGAAGAAGAAGAGAAAAAGAAAGGGTCTGAGAAAATATTTGAAGAAATTATAGTCGAAAACTTCCCTAACATGGGAAAGGAAAGAGTCAGTCAAGTCCAGGAAGCACAGAGAGTCCCATACAGGATAAACCCAAAGAGAAACACACCGAGACACATATTAATCAAACTATCAAAAATTAAATACAAAGAAAAAATATTAAAAGCAGCAAGGGAAAAGCAACAAATAACATACAAGGGAATCCCCATAAGGTTAACAGCTGATCTTTCAACAGAAACTCTGCAAGTGGAGGAGGAGCTTCAAGATGGCAGAAGAGTAAGATGCAGAGATCACCTTCCTCCCCACAAATACATGAGAAATACATCTACACGTGGAACAGCTCCTACAGAACACCTACTGAACGCTGGCAGAAGACCTCAGACCTCCCAACAGGCAAGGAACTCCCCACGTACCTGGGTAGGGCAAAAGAAAAAAGAAAAAACAGAGACAAAAGATAGGGACGGGACATGAACCAGTGGGAGGGATCCGTGAAGGAGGAAAGGTTTCCACACACTAGGAGCCCCTTCGCGGGCGGAGACTGCGGGTGGCGGAGGTGGGGAGCTTCGGAGCCACAGAGGAGAGCGCAGCCACAGGGGTGCGGAGGGCAAAGCGGAGAGATTCCCGCACAGAGGATCGGTGCCGACCAGCACTCACCAGCCCGAGAGGCTTGTCTGCTCACCCACCAGGGCGGGCGGGGGCTGGGAGCTGAGGCTTGGGCTTCGGAGGTCGGATCCCAAAGAGAGGACTGGGGTTGACTGCGTGAACACAGCCTGAAGGAGGCTAGTGAGCCACAGCTGGCCGGGAGGGAGTCCGGGAAAAAGTCTGGAGCTGCCGAACAGGCTAGAGACTTTTTCTTGCCTCTTTGTTTCCTGGTGCGCGAGGAGAGGGGATTAAAAGCGCCGCTTAAAGGAGCTCCAGAGACAGGCGCAAGCTGAGGCTATTAGCGCAGACCCCAGAGATGGGCATGAGACCCTAGGGCTGCTGCTGCAGCCACCAAGAAGCCTGTGTGCAAGCACAGGTCACTATCACCACCTCCCCTCCCAGGAGCCTGTGCAGCCCACCACTGCCAGGGTCCCGTGATCCAGGGACAACTTCCCCAGGAGAACACATGGTGCTCCTCAGGCTGGTGCAATGTCACACTGGCCTCTGCCGCCACAGGCTTGCCCCGCACTCCGTATCCATTTCTCCCCCTGGCCTGAGTGAGCCAGAGCCCCCTAATCAGCTGCTCCTTTAACTTCATCCTGTCTGAGCGAAGAAGAGATGCCCTCAGGCGACCTACACGCAGAGGCAGGGCCAAATCCAAAGCTGAATCCCAGCAGCTGTGCGAACAAAGAAGAGAAAAGGAAATCTCTCCCAGCAGCCTCAGGAGCAGCGGATTAAATCTCCACAGTCAACTTGATGTACCCTGCATCTGTGGAATACCTATATAGACAACAAATGATCCCAAATTGAGGAGGTGGACTTTGGGAGCAATGATACATATTTTTTTTCCCTTTTTCTCTTTTTGTGAGTGTGTATGTGTATGCTTCTGTGTGTGATTTTGTCTGTATAGCTTTGCTTTTACCATTTGTCCTAGGGTTCTGTCTGTCTGGTTTTTTTGTTTGTTTGTTTGTTTGTTTTAGTATAGTTTTCAGTGCTTGTTATCATTGGTGGATTTGTTTCTTGGTTTGGTTGTTCTTTCTTTCTTTTTAATTACTTTAAAAATTTTTTAATACTTATTTTTTGTTTTTTATGTTAATAACTTTTTCATTTTATTTTATTTTAATTTATCTTTCTTTTTTTCTCCCTTTTATTCTGAGTGGTGTGGATGAGAGGCTCTCAGTGCTCCAGCCAGGCATCAGGGCTGTGCCTCTGAGCGGGGAGAGCCAAGTTCAGGACATTGGTCCACCAGAGACCTCCCAGCTCCACATAATATCAAATGGCAAAAATCTCCAAGAGATCTCCACCTCAACAACAAGACCAAGATCCACTCAACAACCAGCAAGCTACAGTGCTGGACACCCTATGCCAAACAACAAGCAAGATACCAACACAACCCCACCCATTAGCAGAGAGACTGCCTAAAATTATAATAAGGTCACAGACACCCCAAAACACACTACCAGACGTGGACCTGCCCACCAGAAAGACAAGATCCAGCCTCATCCACCAAAACACAGGCACTAGTTCCCTCCACCAGGAAGGCTACACAACCCACTGAACCAACCTTAGCCACTGAGGGCAGACACCAAAAAGGACGGGAACCACGAATGTGCAGCCTGTGAAAAGGAGATTCCAAACACAGTAAGTTAAGCAAAATGAGAAGACAGAGAAAAACACAGCAGATGAAAGAGCAAGATAAAAACCCACCACACATAACAAATGAGGAGGAAATAGGCAGTCTACCTGAAAAAGAATTCAGAATAATGATAGTAAAAATGATCCAAAATCTTGGAAATAGAATGGAGAAAATACAAGAAACATTTAAAAAGGACCTAGAAGAACTAAACAGCAAACAAACAATCATGAACAACACAATAAATGAAATTAAAAATTCTCTAGAAGGGATCAATAGCAGAATAACTGAGGCAGAAGAACGGATAAGTGACCTGGAAGATAAAATAGTGGAAATAACTATTGCAGAGAAGAATAAAGAAAAAAGAATGAAAAGAATTGAGAACAGTCTCAAAGACCTCTGGGACAATATTAAACGCACCAACATTCGAATTATAGGGGTCCCAGAAGAAGAAGAGAAAAAGAAAGGGACTGAGAAAATATTTGAAGAGATTATAGTTGAAAACTTCCCTAATATGGGTAAGGAAATAGTTAATCAAGTCCAGGAAGCACAGAGAGTCCCATACAGGATAAATCCAAGGAGAAACAGGCCAAGACACATATTAATCAAACTATCAAAAATTAAATACAAGGAAAAAATATTAAAAGTAGCAAGGGAAAAACAACAAATAACATACAAGGGAATCCCCATAAGGTTAACAGCTGATATTTCAGCAGAAACTCTGCAAGCCAGAAGGGAGTGGCAGGACATATTGAAAGTGATGAAAGGGAAAAACCTACAACCAAGATTACTCTACCCAGCAAGGATCTCATTCAGATTTGACGGAGAAATTAAAACCTTTACAGACAAGCAAAAGCTAAGAGAATTCAGCACAAGCAAACCAGCTTTACAACAAATGCTAAAGGAACTTCTCTAGGCAGGAAACACAAGAGAAGGAAAAGACCTACAATAACAAACCCAAAACAATGAAGAAAATGGTTATAGGAACATACATATCAATAATTACCTTAAATGTAAAGGGATTAAATGCTCCAAACAGAAGACCTAGACCAGCTGAATAGATACCAAAACAAGACCTGTATATATGCTCTGTCTAGAAGAAACCCACTTCAGACCTAGGGGTACATACAGACTGATACATACATCCAATGGAGTGCTATATAGTGTTGGCAATTCGTGTGTAAATAAATTTGAAGACACAAGACACAAATAAATATATTTGTGATATATTGCGATATATTTAGTTAAATTTTTAAAAAGCCATAAAAGAATATATAGGCTAAAAAAAATCTAGATTTTTGTCATGCATATATACATGTTTAAAACTTGAAGGACAGACACTTAAAATGTTATTAGCAATTACTCTTCCTGTTGGTATTTTAGGATATTTTTCTGTCTTGTATCTATATTTTTAATTTTCATGGTGACTATGCATTATTTTTGAATCTGAAAAAAGTTATTAAGGTAAGAATTTTAAGGGCTTGAGGAATGAAAAATGTTCCCAACGTAGGTGACCTTTGCATATGTAACACTGCTACTGACTCTTCATCACTAACCAACTTTCCTAACCTTACCTTCTTCAAATGTTTATCAGTGTATGCCATATAGCTGCCACACAGCCATGTGTGCATAGAGTGACATAAGAATTATCACATGATCATTATTAATTACTATAATCATTCACATATTATGTTATATGCCAGTTATTAGGCTAGAAATGTGCATGTATTTTTGCTTCTTTATCTTTTAAAATGTGAACCAATCCTGTGAGTTTTATTATTGTCCCCATTTGCAGATTAAGGAGTCTGAGGCTGAAAGAGCTTAGTGAAGTGCAGAGCATTGATTTAAACTCAGATTCCAAGGTCAATGCTCAAAGAACAATGTAACAAGTTCAATTTATTTTTTTAATGATTGTTTTGATTTTTATTTTTTAAAATAATGAAAGAAGGGTGTAGTAAATTTTGCCTCATGCTGTACATATATAAAAGTTCAGATATCATTGTATGAATTAAAAAATATTTATTTAATCACTCAAAAGGGTCAGGAGTGTTCTACCTAGTGAAACAGGCACTTTCAAGTAAGGAAATCAATCATTTATCACACCAAAAATTTTCTCTACAGTGTAAGATTTTTCTTTTTACTTTAGAGTGAAATTTGTTTTTCATCTTCCTGGGCCTGGGCCTGGTATCTTTTATACTTAATACATGTCTTCCCTACAGGATTTCCTTTGAGAAATTTTATTATAGACGGTCACAATACCTATTCATTTATTTCAGCTTCTAGATATTAGTAATACTGCATTTATGTCACCATTTAACTTTCCAAGAGCTTTGAATTTGTCACAATTTAACTTAGCACTCCATATCCTCTTCTTTTTTTTTTTTCATTTTTTTTAATTTGCCCTCTCATCTGTCAAGAGATCCAGGATAGGGGTTAGCACTATACATAATTTATTTGAAGGTAAAGAGATGGAAGGAAACAGCAAACCATTAATTAATTCCATTACCCTTAGAACTTAAAAATCATAGAATCTGGAATTTCAAAGAACTGTGGAGGCCAGTCAATCTATACATAGTAAAGGAATTCCATCTCTGTATTTCGATGTTTTCTCTTTTGTTATTCAAATGAGTTAGAACTTCTTTTTCTTTTCTTTTTCTTTTGTCTTTATTAGAAATCTCCTGGAAAACTAAATATGTGGACAAATTTAATGAGTAAAATTCAGAAAAATCAAGTAGGTGGGCAGGGGTCTTAAGCACACCTTTACAATCAAGCCGAGATTATCAGGTTTGTGATCATTATGATTTTAACACACAGGGAGGAAAGGTTGGCCTGAAGGTCTCAGACCCACAACATTTCAGATCTGGAGAGGACTTCAATATTAAACTTCTTTCTTCTCACCATGTAGGATTAGATGTGTATACTGATAGACAGCTCTGAACAAATTATGCATATTTTTGACAGAACAAAAAAAATTAAGACTGGAAAAGCTCTCAGAGAACTGTTCGCCTTCATTCTGTACTAAATTATTCTTATAATCTTTAGATGCATATTTTTCCATTCCCGTTTCAAGTACTTTGAGATAAGCAGCTGCCACCATTTCCCACTGAAATGTAATTTCATAGTTCAGTAGTTTCAGAAGTACATCTTTCTGGACTCCAGGCAAAAGGATCACTGTTTCATTTTGTTCTCGTACTCCCATTTCCATTCTTTGTTGGGCACAAAATGAGGGGCCACACTTGAAGTCTCACTGTTCTTGGTGGCCAAGGTACCGCAAAAAGAGCAGCCATATCTGAGGATTAGAGCCATGGTCACAATGCTGGAAACTGTAGCCTTTCTGCCTAAATCCAGCTTCTGAACTCCAGCATATTGCCCCAACTACCAGGAAAATAAATGCCTAGTTTCTGAGGTATTCCAGCACTCAACTGTTCTTGTATTTTTAGCTTGTATTTTCTTTTCACCTCTTGGTCATTAGGAGCAGTAAGGCAAAAACTGAACAATTTCAACAGATGTTTATATTCTCTTGCTGAAATGAATGTGTGGCCCTGGCCCATAATATTTATACATGTTTTCCTTTTTACTTAATTGTAATTAGCATGCTGTTTATTGCATTCCTTTTACCTTTCCTTAAGAATTTGCTTTTTCCTTCAATTGTTTGCATTGGTATCTTTTGAATTTCCTCCCTCTTATTTATTTTTTGGCATAAATAAAAATTGGTGCTACAGTGGGAGTGTGATAAAGCTTTTCATTATGTTCCCTTTTGTCCAACAGCAATCATAAGGTACAAAAAAATTCTAAACAGTTTGCCAGAGTTACATAACAAAAAAAGAAGCAAAGTTTTTAATAAGACTTTGTGTTCTTAGTTTTCCGCATTCCGTTTTTATTAAAGGTCCAGATCTCCTTCTGTTATTTTTGTTGATTTTTTTCTCTAAATCCTTTAGATTTTTTGTTCCCATCCCTTAATTTAAATTTTCTCTTAATTTCTTACATTTGTTTTGTCTTCTTTTTGAGATGTCTTTCTGATTCTAGCCTCACTTCTTACCATTTCGTTTATGGATACTGTGGAGCAGAAGTACATTCTCTTAGTTCAGTAAACTGGTATTTTCTCCTCCAGATCATTAGTCAGGGATAGCTAGTTAAAAACCTAATATTCCCATATTTATAAAACACATCCCTTCTCTAGATTGTTTAGTAAATTGTGTTAGAAACATGGATAACCTATTTGGGGACAAAAAAAAAAACCTAGGTTATCCTTACCTTTACCATACCCACAAATAAATTATAAATCGATTAAAAGATTAAGTTTTTTTTAAAAAATCTAAACTTCCAGGAGAAGAATTTCTATGGATTTTAAAGCAATGCAAGAAACCACAAAAGAAAAGATTGATACCTTTTCCTTTTTAGTTTAATATTTAATTTGTAGAATTTAATGTGTGTGACTAAATGTAAATATACTTTAAAAAATCCTTAGTATTTTAAAGCAACAATAAGATGTATATATGCAACAGGGTCTGAAAAATAGTATCTTACTTATCATAGCAATCAATAATAAGTACATTAATGCCACAATATAAACATTAAGAAAGAGCATGAACAGACAGTTCTTAAAAGTAATGACCAACAAATGAACAATAGTCATTTGAAAGTGTTTATCCTCATCTATAACCAAAGAAATAAAAATTAAAACAATAAATCACTGCCAGTACTGCCTATAGAATCACAAAATTGAAACGTCAATTTAAATGTTAGTGATGTTTATGAGACTCTGAGTGGTTTTAATTTCTTTTTTGAAACTCCTAAGTTTTATTAATTAATTTATTTATTTACTTTTGGCTGTGTTGGGTCTTCGTTGTTGTGAGCGGGCTTTCTCTAGTTGCAGCAAGCAGAGGCTACTCTTCGTTGCTTTGCGCGGGCTTCTCATTGCGGTGGCTTCTCTTGTTGTGGAGCACGGGCTCTGGGCACGGGCTTCAGTAGTTGTGGGACGCAGGCTCAGTAGTTGTGGCTCGCAGGCTCTACAGCACAGGCTCAGTAGTTGTAGCGCATGGGCTTAGTTGGTCCATGGCATGTGGGATTGTCCCTGAGCAGGGCTCGAATCCATGTCCTCTGCAATGGCAGGTGGATTCTTAACCACTGCACCACCAGGGAAGTCCCTGAAACACCTAAGTTTAAAATTTTCTACAATGAACATGTGTTACTTTTTTTTTTTTTTTTTTTTTGCGGTATGTGGGCCTCTCACTGTTGTGGCCTCTCCCGTTGCAGAGCATAGGCTCCGGACGCGCAGGCTCAGCGGCCATGGCTCACAGGCCCAGCCGCTCTGCGGCATGTAGGATCTTCCCGGACCTGGGAACGAACCCGCGTCCCCTGCATCGGCAGGCGGGCTCTCAACCACTGCACCACCAGGGAAGCCCATGTGTTACTTTTATAACAGAAAAATTAACGCTTTAAAATATATGTGGATGTGTATTTAACCTCTTCTCTCCAACCCAAGACACGACTAAGAAGTGTACACCTTTTAAAGTGGATTCTACTGATTCTGTTTCCTAATTCCACTATATTTCAGTTAACCTAGATATTGGTTGTTCCTTGAAAATAAGAATTAACAAAAGCAGAGATTTTTCCAAGCTAATGACATCCTATGGTAATATTTCATGGCCAGGATAGAAGAGCCCTCATGATAAGGGCTGTTTTTTGGAAAGTGTTTTCTGTAAGGTCAACAGCCTGTACCAGTTTGACTCCATAATTAAACTTTAAGACATTGTCTGAGGCACTGAGGTGAAGTGTTCTGGAATTGTTTAGGGTTCAGGGAAGATGGCTTTGCCATAATAAAAAGAAATTTTAAGAGAAAGAGGTTATCAAGAAGGATGTGTTTTTCTTTAGTGACAAGCTATAGAATCTATCCATTGATTTCAAAACGTTAATCTCACTGTAAAGAATTTTCGAGTTTTTATGAAGATCTCTTAAAATGGATCTCTTAGAGAAGAAGAAGGTGAGAGTTATATAGGACTTTATTCATTATGACCCAAATTTATTAGTAGCCAGGCATCTTATTTAAAAGCAGTTTACTTAAACTATCTGGTTAATCCTTGTAATAATCCTCTGAAGTAGGTACACTGAATTATTCATTTCAAAAAGAAGAGGAAATTGAGATGTAACAAGTCTAAATAGCCAGACCAAAGGTCCACCACAACGACGTGAGAGAGGCAAGGTTTGAGCCCAGACAAGTATGCCTGTAAAGATTGAATTCGTACCTTGAATACTGCACTGTCTCCACATTATAATTCAGTAATCCTAACTTTCCCCCCAAGAACAGACCCCAACTCTACATAGGGCACTGCACAGTCTAACATAATCTGCCCACCTTACCCTTGCTTTTGGGTGGCAAAGCAGAAAGAGCTTGGGTTCTATGTTCTAACTTGGATTGAATCTTTATTCTGCTATCACGTTCCTATTAGTTGTCTCTTCACTTGTGAAATGGGGGAAAATAATACGTCAGAGGGATGCTCTGAAGATTGAGATACCATATGTGAAAGTGCTTAGAACAGTGCTTGGCAAATAGTAGATGTTGAATAAATAATATTCGTTTCCTTTCTTCCTTCCCTTGACAAACAAAAGTGGTTCTTCCTGACCAAGTCAGTTTGCATGAAAATGCTTCCATGGCTCTCAGTTTATCACAGAATCCTTAGAAAATTTACTCATAAGATCAAAAAGACCTTAGACAGGGATCCCAGAGGCTTTTAATCCTCCAGGTTTCAGCAGAGTATGCTGCGAGAAGCCAAAACAGAGGTTGATATAACTTGATGCTCTGAATTCTCTCTTTTCTGGATTCAGGCAGGCTTTTTTTATACTCTTGTTTCTATGACTCTTGCTTCTCTTTCAACTCTCCTACATAACCCTGCCCCCCGGTTCCAAAATACATTTTACACAACTGAACTCTAGCTCAAACTGCTGATATGAGATTTCTCAAAGATGCCTTATCATTTCCTGCTCCCACACTTTTTTTTTTTCTGCCAGACTCTCTCTCTGAAATAACCATCTACTCAAAATTTATCTTTTATCTTCAAGACCCAACTCAATTCATCCTCATTCATACATCTGCTCTGACCACTCTGGACAGAAGAGACCTCACTTTCTACTAAACCATTGTAGCACTGAGTATCCCTCAGTTCACAAGTTTGTACATACTTTTGTATTTTAGGGCTGAAAAAGGACTGAATGGAATAGTGGTTTAAAATGGCATCTGATTAGCAGTCCCCTAAGCTGCTTCTCCCAGCTCCTTACTCAACTATCTATGTAACCAGCAAAAGTCAAATTCTCACAAATACACTAAAATCTAAGACCAATAGGCAAACTATTATCAGAATTAGGAAGGAATTTCTGCAATTTAAAGGCCAAAAGAACTGGATTGAGAAACTTTAAAAACCACTTTCCCATTAAAAATAGATTAAAATTCTTGGCCTGAAAGGAGAACCACCTTTTGCTCCTCCTCAGCTGTTTCCCCCCTACTCAGAAAGAAAGGGGGGAGCCCTGTCAGTCACCACGAGCAGCCACCAAAAAGAAAACATGGTGGGGGGCAACCATCCCTCTTATCAGGTAGGTAATATTTTATGGGGTGTCCAAAATGTTATCCCCTAATCCCTAGTACAGTGATTCAAAAGAGTTAAAAATAATAATAGAAACTAGAAAAAGATTTTCAAGAACATGCCAAGAAAAAAAAAAAGCAGGTATGTCAATATTATTTTTTTTAATCAGATGTGAGGGGTGGAGGGAGGATGAATTGGATGAAAGTGGTCAAAATATACAAACTTTCAGTTATAAGATAAATATGTACTAGAGATGTAATGTACAACATGATGACTATGGTTAACACTGCTATGTGGTATACAGTATTTGAAAGTGTTAAGAGAGTAGTTCCTAAGAGTTCTTATCACAGGAAAAACTTTGTTTTTGGTATCTATATGATGTGATGAATGTTAACTGAACTTAGTGCATAATCATTTTATAATATATGTAAGTCAAACACCTTAAACTTAACACAATGCCATATGTCAATTGGGTCTCAATAAAACTGGGAAGCAAAAGTCAAATGTGAGGCCAAACATAAGATTAATGAGAAAGTATTTGATACTGATAAAATTTACAGTGAAGATATAATTATGAATCTCTTCAAATAACATAATGGCTGAATATATAAAGTAAAAACTGTTAGAAATATAAGGAAAAATAACAAAAACCATTACTGTGGAAGAATCACATACATATCTCAGGCTATGAGAAATCCAGTAGGAAAAAAGTAAGGAAAAAAATAGATTGGAATAATATCTTTAATAATATATCATAATATAATATATAAGGTGCTATATATGTACATATGTGCTTATATATGATATATAGAGATATATGTCAATAGATACATAGATAGATAACCAAAGCAGCTGCCAGCAAAGGTATGTATGAAATATTTAGAAAAATTTTTATAGTATTTGTCTCAAAGAAAGAATCAAGAAATTCCAGTAATTAGAAATCCATTCATTGATTTCCATGTACTCTTACTAGACATTAATAAGGACAATAAATGGGCAAACACTTATGTTACCATTGAGTTAAAGCAAGAATTAAAACGACAATTACAAACCATTTAGAAATTAACAAAAATGACAACATTATATATCAAACTATAGAATGACACCAAAGCTACACCCAGAAGCAGATTCATAGGAGGAAAGAACTGATATGTTTTTGTTTACTGGATTTTTTGTTGTATGTTCTAACAATTTTGCATTTCTTAAAATTAAGCTGTAGCCACTTCAATATTTCCTGAGGTAGTGTTCCATACATGTAAAATACCATTCAAAGGAAATAATATGCTGGGCCTAGTATCTTGTTGTTTTCTCTCTACTCACATTTGTTTTGACCTGTATTTGCCAGTTCTCCATTCCTCAATTCAAATGCTGTGTTTACTTTTCCTAAATTTTTCACTTAATTTATTAGCCATGTTATTATTTCTGTAGCAACTACACCCCTTAATAAACTATAGTGCATTTTCTCAATTCAGAGTTATTTCCAACAACAAAACTGTCAGTTTCTTAAGAAACTATAAGTAGTTGCTATAGTCAATTATGGTACCATAAAAGAAGATATTGGGTCCTTATTTCTGTAATAGTTCTCACTGAATTATATGTATGTACAGAAAGACAAACTGATATGCTCACAATAATTCATGCAGTATTTAAACCTAATAACATTTTTCTCCAATGTAGACGAGGGTCCAACGTATCTCTTACCCTGGACATGAGTAGCTTGGGGAATGTTGAACCCTTTGTGGCCACACCAACCCCACGGGAGAAGGTAGCAATGGAGTATCTGCAGTCAGCCAGCCGTATTCTCACAAGGTCACAGCTCAGGGACGTCGTGGCAAGTTCACATTTACTCCAAAGTGAATTCATGGTGAGCCTGCTATTTATGATTCACTCTTCAGTAGGTGTTTTGATATACTAGGCACTAGAGGCACATTCTAAAATGACACTGTCTTCCACTCAGGCAACTTATGGTAAAATGGTTATAGTTCAAAAGGTTAAGTGCAAGGATTTTAGATCCACCCTGCATCTCATCAACTATTGGTAAGTGTTCAAACTAGAATGTGAATTGAGGCAGAGTATATAAGGGCTGGCCAGGCAAAGTGACAAGAAGGAGCTGAGCATTCCAGGATGAAAGAACAGCCTTGCTGTCACTGTTCGGGAAATGAAATTGTGCAGTTTGACAGGAGCATTGAAGTTAAGGTGGGAAGTGACAGAAACTGAGTTTCAGATATAAAAGAAACCCAAGTCTTAATACATATTTAAGGGTTTGGACTTATCTTGTGTTTTAAAAAGATCACTATCTGCAGTAGAGTCAGCATTAGAAAGAGGTATTTTGGAGACTGTAGAGATAATCCTGTGGAGCTGTGATGGTCAAAACTAAAAGAGTAGCAGTGAAAATTTGGGAGGATCTATAGGCACCTACAAGGAGTGGGCTTAATAGGCTAAGGCAGCCAAGAAAAAGTCAGGGATGACACCCCCATTTTTAGACTTGAGCAACAGCGTGCATGTATTGTCATTTTATGAAATAAGGAACACAAGAGGAAGACCCAAAGTGAGCTAAAAATGATGGTGAGTTTCATTCAGCTAAAAATGATGCCGACCCATCAATGTTGCTGGTGATAATGCATGAACACACATTTCAATCTAGAGAGCATGGAGACAGATTAGACCTTCTTAGGTCTCATTGTTGCCCAAGGGGAATATCCATTTTATAGAACCCCTTGCATCTTAAAGCAGTTGTACATTTAAGCCATAGCTGTTGGGTATAATAAGTTCACAACTTCAGGGTCAGTTCAGGTGTTTGCAGCCACCCTAATGATGAAAGAGACAATAGGTTAGATCTATCAGCTTCATCAACTATTATTAAAATACAAGCATGTTGTTTTAAAAATTAGACTTCATAGCATATCATCTTTTATGTATGAAAAAAATGAGAACTGGGAGGAATAAAAGAACCAGTCAGTGATCACATAAGTGGCCAAGGGTACACCTAGTATTCTTTTCTACAACCACAGATAGCTCTTTGTTCTATGAGATAAGCCCTTAACACAGTCTACTTCCCTGAGAGATGAGGCCAACAAGGAATGCTGAGGAGAGAGATAATGCTGGAAGATGACACATTTGTCAGTGTGTGTCAGAAAACAGGAAAGATCGGAGAGGAATAAAGATATTCACGGCTTTGCTAAAACAGACTAACTTGTTGGAAATTACCAAGCATGAACATGTGGTTTCTACTGAACATTCAACAATTTTGCTTATTTTAGTAACTAGGAACTGAGAACTTACAACATTTAGTTGGAGCAGAGAGTAGGAATAAATATCGTAAATACCTAAAATAATGCAAGCTTAGGAAACAATATTTTAAAAGTAAGCTACTCCTCTCAATGGACCGAGTCTTAAACTCACAGTAGTCAGGCTTTTCTTGAATTTTCAGATTGACTGAAAGCAAGGACAATTTAAATAAATTTGTAGATAATTTCTTTCATTTCAATGAATATTAAGCTGTCAAGTTCTATTTTCTGTAGGAGAAAGTGTAGATAACAAAAATATTATTTTATGTGATATAAGGACAAAAGGTATTTTAATGCACATTGACCTTATCGAAGCAATCCTTTGCAGAATTTTAAGTTAGAAAACATACTATTTTGTATAATCAACTCCTTAAATATTTGTTTAGACCCTTTTGAAAACGTTGGCTTTTTGTTTCCTTTGGCCCAGTCAGCATCAGACGCCCACCTTTTCTGTCTAACACACAGAGCAACTTCTGCTTTAATTGTTCCCTCCTCCATCCTTTGACATATATTCTGACTTAATGAAAATATTTGTGTTCTTGTTAAGTGTGAGAGGACAGTGCCTAAATGCCCTTCACTACAAATGTTGCATTTACAATCACAAATGGAACAGTACAATTATAAACCGTTTCTTAATCCAAAAAAATGCATCATATCATCATCACTTAAATCAGCAAAAATGCCCTTTATATTTACCATTTGGGGAGGAAGGTTTTCATAATCCTAAAAGAGTCATAATTATTGTTAAAAGAGAATCTATCATAATAAAATTTTTGGTACTGAATCTACACAAAGATAGGAAGAAATCTGAATACACTGTTTAAGAAAAAACAATTTTTCAGCTGCCTGTTTATATATTTCCAGCAATTATGTCAGAACAGGATTCTTAAAACCTAACCAAAGTTTTCTATGTCTCTTTAAGAACTACATATCAAATAATACTTTCTAACACACAAAGCCGTTTCTTGGAGTCAGCTTGTCAGGGTGCAGCTGATGTGTTTATGAAGGGAAGGGAGTTGGTCAACCAGAGGTGGTAGTCTGTTGTTTCATAAATGACTTTGAAGTCCAGTAGAGCTCTGGATCAGATGGCCCCCCGTGAAGATTTTCTTTGTGACAGCATTAAATACAGTATTTGATATCATTTATTTTTGCAGGAAATACCAATGAACTTTGTGGATCCCAAAGAAATTGACATTCCATGTCATGGAACTAAAAATCGCTATAAGACCATTTTGCCAAGTAAGTTTCTTGAATTAAATAGTTTGTGTTGTAAAGCGCAAGCCTTCCCCATCCACCCCTACCTCACCATTTCCCATCCTCACAACTTCCATATACACACCAAATTTGGAATTGCAAACACATCTCAAGACTAATAATTGTTAAAGTGGAATTCCCTGGTGGTCCAGTGGTTAGGACTCTGTGCTTTCACTGCCAGGGCCCGGGTTCCATCCCTGGTCAGAGAACTAAGACCCCACAAGTGGTGCAGCCAAAAAAAAAAAAAAAGACTAATAATCATTAAAGTGGTCTAAGGTTAATAACTTTTCTTGTATTACTCTTAAAATAATGGTCTGCTCATAATTTCAGTAGACACATGGTTCTAAAACTTTACTGTGGCACACATTATGGTCAATTGACTTTCACTAAGGGTGTCAAACAATTCAGTGGGGAAAGGCAAGTCTTTTCAATAAGTGATGCTGAAACAACTGGGTAGCCATATGCAAAAAAAACTGAAGTTGGACCCTGCCCCACATAACAAAAATTACATTTTTGCATACAAAAATTAATTCAAAATGGATCAGAGGCCTAACTGTAAGAGCTAAAACTATAAAACTTTTCACATAAAACAGATGTAAATCTCATGACCTTGAATTAGTCAATGATTTCTTAGATATGACACAAAAGTATAAGCAACAAAAGAAAAAAATAGGTAAATTGAACTTGAACAAAATTTCAAAGTTTTGTGCTTCGAAGGACACCATCAAGAAACTAAAAAGATGATAATGACACAAAATGGGAGAAAATATTTATAAATTATACATCTAATAAAAGACTTGTATGTATAATATATAAAGAACTCTTATAACTCAATTATAAAAAGACAAATAGCCCAATTTTAAAATGAGCAAGGGACTTGAATAGACATTTCTCCATAAAAGATACACAAATGGCCAATGAGCATATGAAAAGATACTCAACACAATTAGGCATCAGGGAAAGCAAAACCGAAGTGAGATAACACTTCATAACCACATGATTATAATAAAAAAGATGATAGAAAATGTTAGCAAGGATGTAGAGAAATTGGAACCGTCATACTTTGATGGTAAGGATGTAATATGGTACAGCTACTGAGGAAACAGTCTGGTAGTTCCTCAAAAGGTAAAACCTAAAGTTACTATATGACTCAGACTTCCTACTCCTAGGTATATGCACAAGAGAAATAAAAACAAGTATCCACACAAAAGCTGTACACAAATATTTGTAACAGTATTATCTGTAATAGCCCAAAGAGTGGAAATAACCACTGTATCCATCAACTGATGAATGGATAAATAAAATGTAGTATATTCACACAACATAATATTATTCAGCAATAAAAAGTAATGAGGGGGCTTCCCTGGTGGCACAGTGGTTGAGAGTCCGCCTGCCGATGCAGGGGACACGGGTTCGTGCCCCGGTCCGGGAAGATCCCACATGCCGCGGAGCAGCTGGGCCCGTGAGCCATGGCCGCTGGGCCTGCGCGTCCGGAGCCTGTGCTCCGCAACGGGAGAGGCCACAACGGTGAGAGTCCCACGTACCGCAAAAAAAAAAAAAAAAAAAAAAAAAGTAATGAGGTACAGGACTTCCCTGGTGGCACAGTGGTTAAGAATCCACCTGCCACAGGAATAAAGACACAGATGTAGAGAATGGACTTGAGGAGACAGGGAGGGGGAAGTGTAAACTGGGACGAAGTGAGAGAGTGGCATGGACATATATACACTACCAAATGTAAAATAGATAGCTAGTGAAAAGTAGCCACATAACACAGGGAGATCAGCTCGGTGCTTTGTGACCACCTAGAGGGGTGAGATAGGGAGGGTGGGAGGGAGACACAAGAAGGAGGGGATATGGGGATATATGTATATGTATAGCTGATTCACTTTGTTATACAGTAGAAACTAACACACCATTGTAAAGCAATTATATTCCAATAAAGATGCTAAAAAAAAAAAAAAAAAGAATCCTCCTGCCAATGCAGCGGACACGGGTTACAGCCCTGGTCCAGGGAAGGTCCCACACACCGTGGAGCAACTAAACCCGTGTGCCACAGCTACTGAGCTTGTGCTCTAGAGCCACAAATACTGAGCCCTCGTGCCACAACTACTGAAGCCCGAGTGCCTAGAGCCCGGGCCCCACAACAAGAGAAGCCACCTCAAAGAGAAGCCCGCGCACCACAATGAAGAGTAGACATGGTTGCCATAACTAGAGAAAGCCCGCGTGCAGCAATGAAGACCCAATGTAGCCAAAAAATAAATAAAATGAATGAATGCATGAATTAATTAATTAATTAATTTAAAAAGTAATGAGGTACTGATGCATGCTACAACATGGATGAACCTTGAACTCATTATGCTAAGTGAAAGAAGCCATCACAAATGAACTCATACTGCATAATGCCATTTATATGAAGTGTCCAGTTAGGCAAATCTGTAGACATAGAAATTACAGTTGTTGCCTAGTGGTGGGAGGCATGAGAAATGACTACTAAAGAGTATGAGTTTATTTGGGAGATAATTAAAATGTCATCCTTGCTAGAAACATTCTATATACCATCTTGTATCCTTACAGAAGAGTCTAGTAGCTATAGGGCTGCCTCCAGAGCCAATCTGCTGGGGTTCATATCCAGCTGCCCCACTTACTGTATGGCCATGGGTAAATTTCTTAACTTCATCTGTGAAATGGGAGTAGTAGTAGCCACCTCACAGGGTTGTTGTAGAGCCCAGTGCTTTGCACATGATAAAGTGCTCAATGTTAGCTATTCTCATCATAACTCAGAAAGATATTACTGTTCCTTTCTTACAGAGGAGGAAAGTGAGGTTTATAGATATTAAAAAAGCAAGATTCAAATCCAAACCCATCTGCCCCCATGCTTTCCACCACTGATAGTTGCACAACTCTGTGGATTAAACAAATAAAAATAAATTATGTGATGGCACATTTTAAATGAGTGAGTTGTATGGTATATGAATTATATCTCACAAAAGCTGTTACCAAAAGACTTCATTGTGCATAACAATCACCTAGAGTCCTTGTTAAAAATCCAGTCCTGTGCCCTGCCCTGGGGATTCTGTTTAAGTAGGTTCTGTTGGGCCCAGGAATCTGTACTTCTAGCAAACACCCAGGTGATTCTGATACAGGTGATAGCAGGATCACACTTGGAGAAACACTGTTTAGACTATATTAAAACTAAATTTAACTCCATGAAATTTATCGATGTCAAGCAGTGAGCTAGATGCCTGGAACTAGTAAGGAATAAGGAGCAGCATATAAGATCAAGGAGGTCACAGACCAGAGGAGAGACATGTAAACAAGTAATTATGTTCAGTGTAAGAGCCTGAATAGAGATCTTGCCTAACCGGTGTAGGAGGACTGAGTAATTCTGCCTAGAAAGGCAAAAATACTTTGGAGAAGAAGCAATATTGTCAATCACTAAACAAACAGATATAGTTGGGATTTGGGCAAAAATCTATAAACATCTCAAGGCAATAGCTCTGGAAAGATGGAGCCACGAAGATTTGTTTTAGAGTATTGACATTGAAATAGTAGAGTCTTCATAATTCAGTTCATTAATTCACTCATAAAACACCAAATTCTTCATATTTATAGTAACAGAGCAAGAATTACTGTTAATAGTGTCCTTGGGCTTCCCCTTCTGTTGGAGTTGGAAACACATTGTAACAGTTACTCCACTGTAACATATTTTTAATTGATCTGTATAGTTAAACCTATTTACCTAAGATATAGTCACTGTTGAAAGATATTTTATAACTATAATTGGCTGAAGGGGATGAAAGTGCTGTGTGTTACAACTGGTCTCTCTCTCTCTCTCTCTCTCTCTCCCCCTCCACCCCCACCCCCGACTCTCTCTCTCAGGACTTTTCATCTGAAATTTACCAAACATAAGTAATTAGGTCATATACATATATTGCAAGTATTATACTTAACCACCTAATCTCAGAAGGATTTGGAAATTATTAGGACTATTTTAAAGTTCAGCCTTCTCTGTTTCCTGCCAGATGCTATCAGACAACTGCTTCACAGTCCTGTGTCAGCTTTTCCATTCCCAGAACTGGGTGGGTCACTTGAACCAGGGCACCTGTGCTGACAACTGATGTTGCAAATGACAGATTTTCTGTTGAAAATGTCTATAGCCTGAATACCCCACCCACGCCCTGTTGCACAGAATATAACCTAGTAAATATAGCTTGGACAAGCCACATCATTGGCTGGAAAATCATCAGAAAAGACTGGAATGAATATGAAAAGCTGCTCTTTATGGTTTATTTTAGACTGTAATATGGGGTAAATTTGAAACATTACATAAAATAACAATCTTAAAATGATTAATATTTTAAATATTATAATTATTTTTATTGTTTTAACCTACAATAAACTCTCAAGTTTAAAAGCTTCCAGCTTGTACATATTAGTGAGTTTGTATAATTTGGAGGATGTTTTGCAGCAGAAATATGGATGGCCAAATTAAATTGTAGCTTTTTTTCTAAAGACAGTGTCACCCTGGCTCAGAACATTCTTAAGTGGTAGATTAAAGTGCTTAGGTCAAGTTTATATCAAATTGCTTTACAATATAAACAAATATTTGTGATAAAAATTTATCTATGTCCTAAACACAAGAGCAATGGGAAAAAACTGATCATATATCAATGTGAAATTATTTGTATAACAAAGAAGTATAACAAGAAATTTTATGTATATTTTTTCCATGCAGCCAATTTATTTATACAACTACAAAACAATATAAATCAAATTTTAAAACCCTATTTACTCTGACGATCATTTTATATTTAAAAATTTAAAGTCTAGTAATGTTTCCTACTTACATTATGTTTTCCGTTTCACTATATAAAGTGCCTAGAGCAGAGTAAATATGCAAATAAGTGAACCACTCATTAAAGCAACAAGTTGTGTGACTCAGCAAAATACTGGAGTTTAGACTTGATTTCCTATCCTGGCAAAAACATTTACAATTTATGGCAAGCTACTTAATCTTTCTGTGCCATCCTTTCTTTGTCCCTAAAAATAGTAATAGTAATACTACCCTGTAAGGCTATTGAAAGAATCAAATAAATATATGAAAAATGGCTAGGAAAGTTCCAACTAATAGTAAACCCTCAGCTAATGTTAGTTTCTCCTTTCCTTCTCCACCTAACTGAATCCATCATTAACCCCAGAAACAATTCCAGAAAATAAGAACACTAACCTTGGAGAGAAACGTTTACAGTTTCAAAAACAGTACTGAAGAGCCCTGTTTTCTCTTATAATGTTCACATGCATGTTAAAAAGTGAATTTCACATAATCTATCACTGCATTGCCAAATTCAGCACTGTCCACTAAAACTCTCTACAATGATGGAAATATTCTGTATCTCCAGTGTGATAGCCATTAGCTGCATGTGGCAATGAGCACTTGAAGCATAGCTAGTGCACTCAAGGAACTGACTTTTAAATTTTATTACATTTTAATTAACTTAAATTTATCTACATGTGGCTAGTGGCTACCATAATGGACAATGCAGGCCTAGAGTCTTCTCTCTCTTCCAACAAATTTGAAAATGATTCCCAATCACCTTGAAGGTGTGGCCAGTCCCTGCTTTCCTTCCATTTCCCGCTTACCTTAAATTCATCTCTGAAAACTATCCTATTCCTCTCATTCCTGCCTTTTGCCCATCACTGGGAGTGATACACTTTTCCTTCATCTAATAGCTTCTTTTCTGACTTCAAACCTTAAACACATTTCCTCCTGGAGAGGAAATCTTCAACCCAGTATAAACTTTGACAAAATCTGATATGATTCCAATCAAAATATCAGGATCCAGGTACCATTTTTTCTGTTAAAAAGAAGACTTAATATTGCCAGAGGGTATTTTAAAGAGATCAAAGTGGGGAAATTTCATGTGTTCTATACACCAAAACTTTATGTGTTCAATAATTTGTTGAGAGGAAAAAAGAAACAAGAAGGAGGGAAGAAGGTAGAGGAGAGGAAGGGGAAGAAGGGAGGGAGGAAGGGAGGAAAGGGATCTAAGGAGGAAGGGAGGGGAAAAAGGAATGAAAGAGGAAGAAAGCAAAGGAAGGAAAGAAGGAAATACTGAATAAAAAGGGAAGAGCAGAAGACAGGGAGGAAAAGTGATCAGTGCTCAATGTAATATTTGTAATTATTATTGATACTGCCCAGATGAATCATAAATGTTATGCTAAGCATTTAACATATAATTCAGAAATACCAATTCTGAAAAAAGTTATCATAGTGAATTTGACTAATATGTAGACTTAAAATGCCTCACATGAATAAACTTATAACAATAAAGATAAAAATAATAACTGATGATGACAAAATTTTGTTTTTTTAATCCTTGACATTTTTATTAGACTAAACAACACTAAAAAGGCTTTGGTTGGAACCAAATTTATTTTCCCCTACTCCATCATATGTTGTATTCTTGTTTTTGTTTTAATATTTGGAAATCTCTGAATACTTGGAAATACTATAAATTACCAGTTTTCAACATAAGCTTAATTAAGCTTGACAGGACACCTGCTTCTAAGCAATTTTCGGGTTGAGTTCCCAGTAAATCATATATAACGTAGGCATTATAAAAACTGAAGGAAGTGGGCCTCTTTTCAAGTCTGAGTGGTTTAGGGCGTTTGTGGAAACTTTTAATAATCAGTGGATACTGAAAAGTAATGGAAGTTTTCCTGTCCCCTTTGCTATGAAAAGAAAGAAATTTTAAAAAAGCATTGTTTTAACTCTTTCTAATCGAAATTAATTCTGATGTTAAACACTCTCTGAGCCACATACCAAGTAGAAATCACAAAGGATACAAATGTTAAGTAGAGACAGCCCTTGCTCTCAAGGGGCTCATCACAAACCACTGAGGGCAAGCAAACATTTAAGCACTTAAAATACAAGATGTTAAATACTAAAATAAAACTCAGGCAGCCTGAGCAAAGAAGGGAATGCCTAATTCCACCAGGAAGACAAGGGAGGGCTTCCGAAAGGAGGTATTTCTTGAACTGAGCTCTGAAAAATGAGGAATACTTTACCATGCAGAGACGGCAGGGAAACAATACATGCAAAAGCATAGAATCTGCAAGAACGTGGAGTATTTGAGAGATTCCCTGGGCCCATATGACTAGAGCATGTACATGTAGAAAAGTGATTATTGATGAGGCTGTGGGAAAAGATAAAGACTTGTTGGACCCACTAAGGAGATTTCATCCCCTAGATCTGCACTGTCCAGTAGAGCAGCCACTAGCCACATATGGCTAAGGAAATTTAAATGAATTAAAATTAAATAAAATTAAAACTTTAACTCCTCAGTTTGTACTAGCCACATTTCAATTGCTCAATAGCCAACATGGCTAGTGGTCACAATTTTGGGCAACACAGATAAGGAACATTTCCATTATCACAGAAAGTTCTATTGGGCAGTGCTGCTCTGGACTGTCAAATTGTCAATAAGTATTCATAATAAAATGAATGCAGTGGACAAATAAGTTTATAAATAATACCTTCTTGGAAATTCACAGAGTATATTAGCATAATATAGACCCTGAGAAATTCTGCAGTGGAAAGATTGTTGTTCAAGTTTGTTGAATTCAGTGTTGTCCATATTTATTTGATTACTGAACCCCCTTTTTAACGATGATCTAATTTACAAGTTATATTACCTAATTCTATATGTTATAAAAGAAATGATTTACAGATAACTGTTTGGGAAATACTGCTGTGGACAATTAGGAACCATGGATGGCATTTAGGCAAGGGAATGATGTGATCAGATTTCATTTTACAAAGACCGCCTTGCCAGCTATGAGAAGGATGGATGGGTAAAGAACAAGACTGAAGGCAGTTAGACCAGATGGGATGCTCACGTCCTAGCCTAAGAAGAAAGCCTTGGGAAGAGGGAGGCAAGATAAATCCTAGCAAGTTTCAGGAAATCGAACGGACAGAACATGAATATGGAGGGTCAAGTCCAACTAGTTTTCAAACATGGACTCAGGAGCTGTGGTAGCACACCCAACAAAGAATAACACAGGGCTATCAGGAGCACATGATCATGTGAAGTTTCACAAAGCTGTAGTATATCCAGAAGGAAATGAAAAATTTTTTCTAACGTGGTCTATAAGTGAGGAGAGTAGTCTGGTGTAAGATATATATTGGGGAGTCTCCAGGATATGGGTACAAAATCATGGGGATGAATCAATCACCCAAAAGGGCAGTGTCAAGTGAGCATAGAAGAGGGTCAAGTTGAATCCTAGAATCAGCAACATTAAAGGAGGCAGACGAGGGACTTCCCTGTCGGTCCAGTGGTTAGGACTCCACGCTTCCACTGTAGGGGGCACGGGTTCGATCCCTGGCTGGGGAACTAAGATCCCCTATGCCATGCAGCACAGCCAATAAATAAATAAACAAATAAACAAATAAACAAACTAACTAAAGGAGGCAGAAGAAATAAGCAAAAGATTGAAAAGAGACCATCGAATAGGTAGCAGGAAACCCAGAATGCTGTGACGCAGCATCCAAGGGAAGAGAAAACTCCATAAAAAGATATATGATCTACAGTTTTTTAATTCTACACAGAGGACATGAAAAAATAATACCACCATAGGCTCATTGGGTTTAGTAGCAAAAGTGTCAACAGCGGCAAGAGCAAGATCAGTGTCTGCATAAGACTAGGGTTAGGATAGATTGGAGTGTACGAAAGAAGGATTGAAGTGTAGATGAGGAGGTGGGCAAAATACACACTCAGACTTTACCTGTCCGGAGAAGAAGAGCAACAGAACAATTGCGAGAGAGGAATGCATAGAACTGACTTCTTAAAAAATGGAAGGGGCCATTTAAATCCATGCAATAGACATTTACTGAATGTCTATTACATATATAAGCACTGTGCTAGACACCAGGTCTTATACAGATCATGAAAAATCCCCATCCTGGCCTTCAAGAGGCTCAGAGTGTAACCGGGTGAAAGAAATCACAAAGGGATTATTTACGTAAATGTTGGTAAAAATCACTACCGTGGTTCACAAAGAACCTTTCAACTCTTCTTGATGGAAAGTGATTTTAGAATTTAATACTGTAATAATCTATCCGATATCAGATATTTGTGATGTCAGTGAACAAACACATTAGTAACTAAAGACAGCTTCTTCCAAGTAGTGAGAGGAGATTTGGACTGGACCAAGTGTTTGCTGTTGCGGAGAACAGAAGAGAGACTTGAGTAGGGAGATATGGTGCAAATTCCAAATGCAAAGAATAAGAAAAGGAGCATAAATGAGAAACGGGGTCAAGAATCAGAAACCCACCAAAAATGGCGTAAAGTTGAAACGCATCATCTTGGGCTTATGGACGAGATCTGTGTCAGGACAAGGGGTAAAGATGGTCTCAAATGTCCCTCAATAAACACGGATCAAGAGACAGACACACATATTTTGGAGATTAATCCTTTGTCAGTTGCTTCGTTTGCAAATATACAGCAGAAACTAACACACCACTGTAAAGCAATTATACTCCAATAAAGATGTTAAAAAAAAAAAAAGAGAGACAGCCACACCAACAAATAACATTGACACATGCCAGATGGTCAGTATATAAGTGTGCTATGTACTGGTTATTGGTGTTCTAAGAAACTTAAAAGAGTAAATCTGGTTAACACAGTCTTTCTTGTTTTCTTCATTAGATCCCCTCAGCAGAGTATGTTTAAGACCAAAAAATGTAACTAATTCTTTGAGCACCTACATTAATGCTAATTATATTAGGGTAAGTAAATCTAAATTTCTTTCTGATGAGCATGTCAATTTACTATTTGGAATTGTTAGTTTTATTTTATTTTTTTTCCTCAGAGTTGGTTACTAGCAAGTTTGTTGCTTTTTTTTTTTTTTTTTTTTTTCCCGCTTGCTTGGTCATAATCCACATTGGTAGTGGGTCATCTATAGTAAGTCTTCCTTTCCTGTCTGTCTGTGGCTATAGTGCTCCCTCTGAGGTGCTCTGGGGAGGACTGAGCTTTAGAAACCTCAGTACTGTATGCTGTGCCTGACTTGCTGGGAGAACAACCCCAAGAACTGTGGTGCTAGAATCAATAAAGCTGCAAAAGTCTGTGTTGCTTTTGGATTATCAGAGCTATTTTGTTTTGAAGATCTTTCACCTAAACTTTCAGTGCAAGGCATGAACTTCAAAGGCAACATTTTTGTCTCCTTTCTCAAACTAGGGCTACAGTGGCAAAGAGAAAGCGTTCATCGCCACGCAGGGCCCCATGATCAACACCGTGAATGATTTCTGGCAAATGGTTTGGCAGGAAGACAGTCCCGTGATAGTTATGATCACAAAACTCAAGGAAAAAAATGAGGTATGACCTTTACCCAAGTACGGAACATTGTATTTTTTCTGTTGCTATAGAAGAGAGATTGTTTAAGGAAGATTGCCATATACTTAATAACGGATTTAAGATGGAAACATTTAAGACATTTAAAGGCTAGGCCACTTTATGCTTCCAAAAAATGGTAATTGGTGTTCTATGAATGACGACTTTCTTTCAGTCAAATCAATGTACTTGGCATACACAGATCACATTTGTACCCATGTATCTCTGTAAGGAAATGAGGGGCCATGAATTATCACTCTGATTTATAGGCAGGGAAAAAAAAAATTGTTCATTTACATCCCAAGCAATTTTTGAGCACCTACTAAGTGAGATACTATTTTAGTTGCTGGCAATATATTAGTAAACAAACACAAAGATTCCTGCCCTTGGTAGATTATAACTTTCTAGTTGGGGAGATACAGACAAAAAACAACAAACATAATTTCATAAAAATATAGCATATTAGGGCTTCCCTGGTGGCGCAGTGGTTGAGAGTCCGCCTGCCGATGCAGGGGACACGGGTTTGTGTCCCGGTCCGGGAAGATCCCACATGCCGCGGAGCGGCTGGGCCCGTGAGCCATGGCCGCTGAGCCTGCGCGTCCGGAGCCTGTGCTCCGCAACGGGAGAGGCCACAGCAGTGAGAGGCACGCGTACCGCAAATAAATAAATAAATAATAAAGTTGTGTAATTCCCAAAGGGTGCTTTCCTAGGCACTGCTTACATTTCATGGCATCTTTTTTTTTTTTTGACATCTCATGGCATCTTATTGAGATAATTTCCAGTCTGATTTTAGTCAGCATTTGTGATTATTTTCTTGTCAAAATTACTATACCAGGGCCTCACCAGGACAATCAGAATTTAAGAAAACTGAACTTTGGTGAGTTATAACCTTTGATTATACTATAACCCTGCTGCTAATCAAGAAAATTCAGGCTCACAAACAGCAATTTAAAGTTTTTTAAAGTTTGTTGTTTTTTTCCATTTTTGCTGCAATAGATAAAGGATATTTTTCTGAAATTTATCCTGGAAAAACAGTACATTTTTGGGCCAGTAGATGAAGTTTTATACTACATTAACTATATGCTTACTAAATAAATGTATTTCTATGAATCTTATATGAAAGCCTGAGGTGGCATAATAAAAATAACCCCTAATATTCTCAGGTGTTTCACCCACTATCAATCTGTCAACATAATAAGCTACTGACAATCCTGCACAGTTGTTTAATATCTGTGACAATTTACCTTCAAGGTAGGAAAATATTCTTCAAGTTTTAAAGGTGTACTCTCTGTATATATACACCCATACATACATACATAGAACTTATGTAATATGGCAGACTAGATAATCTGAAAAACCAGTCATACTGGGTGAAATATGATACAGCATGCATAGCAGAGCTTGGGAGGAAAAAGGTAAATCAGTCAAAAACTGAATAAAAGGCATAAAACCAGAGAATTGCAGGTTACTTGTGTTTTAATGACAATATAAGAACTGGAGACAAAGCCTTGGGCTAGTAGGAACCAGGCCTTGGAACTGAGACTTTCCATGAAGTGAACACCTTCAAGGGCTAGGCCTTCAGTGAAAGGGTGAACCACAAAAATAAATCTACCTACCAAAATAGGATTATAAGAGGAAGTGAATCCAGCGAAGTCTGGCCTTCTCGTGGGATCAATAAAGAGGTACTCTTGAGTATTCAGAATTCAAAACCCAGGAAGCACCAAGTGTTAAGTGATTAATATACATTAGTGATTCTTTTATTTATATAAATCATTTATAAACTAGTTTATATTCATTTAAGTAATAATATAAAAACTAATACTGCATTGGTAACGCTCTTGTGGCACTTTACAAAAACAAAGGCAAAAACTTTCTGGATGCATGTACTCTCAGCATACACTACACAGAATTTCAAAAGAAAAAGCCCAGCCAAACATAAGCTCAGAAGTCAAAATTCTGAGACACACATGTAAATAAACAACATAAGTAAATAGCAGAAGAGGCAACAAATAGTGGAAATAGACCCACAAGAAATTGAAATAATAGAAACGATAAATAGAGGCTTTTTTATAATTAAGCACACAAAATATAAAATTAAAAAACTTGACAAAAGGACAAGTTACTATCAAAAAAACTAGGAAGATTTAAAACCAAACCAAAGAGTCCTAGAAATAAATATATAGAGATAGTTTTATTAGCAAGCTGGACACAGCTGAATAAGTAATTACTGGATTAAAAAATAGAACTAAGGAAATTACCTAGAAGATCAAAATGACCAAAAATATGAGAGTTTCAGACATATAGAGGACAGTATTTAGGTGTCCAATATATGTCTAATGGATATTTTAGAAGATGAAAAAGGAGAATGTAAAAAAAGAAGTAATATTTGAGGAAATAATGGCTAAAGATTTTCCAAAACTGGTGAAAGACTTGAGCTCTCAGATTTGAAAAGCACAGTAAATCCTAGGCTGGATAAGTAAAAATAAATCCACAACTAGACACATCTGTAGAACTGAAAAACACTACAGAGACTATTTTAACAACCAGAGTGACTAACAATTGGCTTCTCAATAACAAAAATCAGTAGAATAATACCCACAGAGGAATGAGAGAAAATCACAGACAACCCAGAACTCACACAGGATTTAGCAACATTTCCTAGATCTGAATAGACTGTACGACTCCTGCCCACTTTGGTTTGAATTACAATTTTCTGAATAGATTGTCACGATGTGTTTTCTCAAAGCACATTCATACCCTTATTAATTCTATTTCTTCTATTAAAAATAAAATCTTATAAAATCAACATAGAAAAAGCACTGTGATGTATGCAATTACATAAATATAAGTATGTAAATGTTTTGAAACAAGTTATATTTTCCACAGAAAACATTACTTTCTTGTTACATATTTATTAAAGATTAATACTTCGCAAAGCATATGTGAAACAATATCTCACAAGGATTAGCGAATAGGTTGTAGTAACTGTGTAAGATAAATTATAATTTTGGTGTCTTGAGCATTTCAATCCTCAAATTTTGTGATATATTTGTTTCCTTAGACAAAAAGTCAGAAATACACCAATAGTGCTTTAACTTATTCTTGAATCAGGGTTTCATCAGGACAGAAAAAGCCAAGATTGACGGTTAGTGAGAAAGAATTCCCTAGAAGTTGAGTAGGATGTGACATTTTAAAGAAGTCCAACAAAGATAGTATGAACACTTGGCAAATATGCCAAAGCCCCAACAGACAGTTATATTCTTCCCTTCTGTCCCCAAGACCAAAGTTGTGATTCTAAAAGAACTGCTGTATGAGATAAATATGTATTTCAAAGTGACACTGAGTTGATTTACTGATGATGCTCAGACATCTCCATTCTGAATGTGCAGAGGAATAGAGCCCATCTTGTTCTTTCTTTTTCAAGTGCATCATACTTGGAGTTAACCTGTTGGTACCATTCTCAGAATTCATGTTCTCCATAGGAGAGCCAAGTAGATCTGTTGAAAGCCAGAATTAAAAAAAAATAATGGCCACACGCAGTGGTTGGGAGTCCGCCTGCTGATGCAGGGGACATGGGTTCGTGCCCCGGTCCGGGAAGATCCCACATGCCACGGAGCGGCTGGGCCCGTGAGCCATGGCCGCTGAGCCTGCGCGTCTGGAGCCTGTGCTCCGCAACGGGAGAGGCCACAACAGTGAGAGGCCCGCGTACCGCAAAAAAATATAAAATAAAATAATGGCCACATAAAGAGTGATTGAGGTTTTTATTTTCTCTTTGGCTGCGTAATTCAGAAATTGAAGAGGTATTATTTTTTCTTACCATTTTTAGCCTCTTGCCTTTTTAAATGTCTGGGATATATCTTCTGGAAATATCAAAGTAAATACATTATGTTACATGTTTTCTATGTGTAATTTGCTACATGTACTTTCCCATGGCCAGTCATAATTCCAAATATTGCAGTAAAGATTTTGACTTCTGTTATTTTTGATTACCCATTAAACTAAAATAAAAATTCCTTTCCATCCAGATTCTATAAAGATGTAAATACAGTACTATGGAGGAAACTTTGATGTTTTACAGATCAAAATGATACTGAGAAGTCTGGCTCAAAAGAAATAGGCAGTAGACTTCACACTGCCAGGAAGATGCTGTTTACCAAAAATGTGCCAACTTTCAATTGTGTTAAGCGTCATTGTTTGGAACAGACAAAAATCATTTCCTCCAAAAATATGTGAAGGTGGAGTTATCTTTAGAAATTCCCAGGCTTTATATTTTCATGAACCTTTCTATTTTCTAATACATAAATAAAGGAATAAGTGAATAATTTCCAGTTCTTATTCAATAATCCCAATATTCTCATAGTTACTTTATAAAATGAGAATAAACAAAAAATTTTAAAATAGAGCTGAAGAATCAGTTATCTTCTATGGCAAGAAAGGAGAAGAGATTTTTATTGCTGGTAAATTTGATTTCTTCATTTAGATAAATCTCAAGAAGGGAATTCCTTTTGAAAGAAATAAAACATTGGAAACACAGTGTTCAAACTTTTAAGGTGAACTATTGCTTGACTAGAGAAGACACAGTGGCCAAAATCTGCAAAGCTGGAGTTAGATCAATCTAAGCAGGGCAGGAATCATTTGCATATTTCCAATTCCTCAGACTAGCTCGGACTTTCTCCTAGGAAAGAAGAGAAGTAGTATGAATGTTGGTCATAGTATACATACTGTGGAAGATATTTTCTACTGACGGCCATTTATTAAATATGCATAGTAAGCACAGTTCATACGTTAATTCTGTGCATTTTCATTCTAACTCTACAAAGCACGATTTACTATCCCTATATTATGGATGAGAAACTTGAGGCTCAGAGATTAAACCATTTGCCTACAGCCTCAAAGTAAGTGAGTGATAGAGTCCAAATTTTAGTACAGGTTTATTTGATTCCAAAGCTCATGGACTTAATCACTGCCCCAACATAATAAATGGGCCAAATAAGGGTACAAGACATTAGAAGACAAGCGACCCACTGTTGGCTTCAGGGAGCAGTAAGACACTGAATTTATCTTTCAGGAAGTGAAGGAATTACTTGGTCATTTGGCCTAACAAAATACTTCTCTCAAATATTTAACACAGCCGTATTCTTTCTTAATATTTACATCTTTCATCTGAGTTCAGCTATGTGACTTAAATACTTACAAACCCCATTTTGCCCATTGACCTATTCACACTTTGCAAGCAGTTTGACCTCAGAAAGTGAAATAAATAAATCATATTTTAAGTATTCTCTGTTTTCATTCCCTTCCTTTCTCTCTCTGATAAAATTATGGAAAGGATTTATCTTAATTACATTTCTTTGTCCATACAGCTCATATGGTGCCTTACAGTTTTTCAGTAGGGGCTGCAGAGTAAATAAGTGCACAAGGGAACATAAACCAGGCAAAGCAACAGCACACAGAGGCAGACAAGACACCACATAGCATGCATGAGTTGAGCCATTTGATGTTGTCTGGGCATAGTAGGGAGTGAAGGGAGATAGGGCTGGAATGTTAAATTTTGCTGATGAATATAGAGAATAAAAGAGTGTTCTGTATTCATTGTATATTCTGCTTTTAACATTATATTATGAGTGGTCTCCATGTCATTAGTAACTCATCAAAAACATGATTTTAAATGACTGCTAGAATTTCATTGTGTGGATGCTAAAATGTATGTAATCATTTCCTTATTAAGAGATATTTAAGTCATTTCCAATCTTTTTATCCACATCTTTGATTATTTAATTAATGTATATTTTTAGGTGTGAAATGACCTGGCTAAATGATGTGGACTTTTGAAAAAATGTGTTTTCCAGAAATATATCTAACTGTACCATTTTTTTAGCATCTGGAATTCTCCAGCTAACCTTGAAGACATTAAGTACATTCCTCTTTCTAAAACATCCAATGCTGTATTTGTGCACATTCATTCATTCATTTGACAGACATTTATCAACTATCAACCATCAAGCACCAGTGTAGGTGCTTGGATTATATCTTTATTGACAAAACAGACAAAGATCCCTCCTTTCATGGAGATACGATC
Organism: Mesoplodon bidens; assembly: GCF_964165515.1. Classification (NCBI taxonomy): domain Eukaryota; kingdom Metazoa; phylum Chordata; class Mammalia; order Artiodactyla; family Ziphiidae; genus Mesoplodon; species Mesoplodon bidens. The sequence goes on from NC_138167.1 coordinate 29,922,092, forward strand.
TAAAAGGAGAGACACAATAAACAAGAAACAAAATTTTAAAATATTGTATACAGGTACAAAGTGTTAGGTGCTATAGGAGGTGGAGAAAACAAACATATGGTAGAGTAAGAGAGATGGAAGACAGTTTGCAATGAGATAAGGAGGTCATTTTAAAATTTATAAATGGCAGCCTATAAGAATTTTATGAATACAAAAGAAGATAAGCAATGACTTCATTAAGTCAAGTCACAGCTACTATAGATATCTTTACTTAATTAAATACATCCAAAAAAGGTGGGGTGGTTTTTTTTTGCAATATAAGTATTAATTATAACCCATGTTGACCTTAAGTTTCATTATAAAATTTGATGGGCATTCAGTTGGGAATGACTGGCTATTCAATATATAAGTAACTTATACTTAAAAATAAAGTAGACCTTTTTAAGCTGTACATATGAAGAGAAAATGAATTTTTCTGATAAAACACTCGTAATTAAATGTTAATTATTCTATGTTATATTCTAAATGAATGAAATGAAAATACATCTCAACTATTTAAAGTTAGCTAAAAAATTAGAGTTTAAGTTAGATAATCTAGAAAGTTCATCAAATATACATAGAAAGTCTAGAAACTGGGCTATTTGATCTTCCAAATAACTAATATTTATTGAGCACTAACAATATGCTTAGAAAGCAATCTGTACAATAAACATATCTGTAAATCCCACTAAAAGAGGACACTGAGACACAGGGAGGTTAAGCAACCTGCCCAAGGCCAAACGGCTAGCAACCTGACTCCCACCTCCTCCACCTTCTCACCACTATATACACCCTCCTCAAATCTTCTCCCTACTTAGGGTGGGAAGGGAGAAAGTTCCAGTCCAAGCAGTGATTGTGGCCAGAGAAAAGTGTGCGGGATTGCTTACAGTCCAGATTAAAATCTCTAACCGTTCTCTCTAGGAAAGAAAGAGGAGATGAACAAGGCATTTTGACTTGGTTTAAAGAAAAAAAAAGTGTCAAATCTGCTCATTCAAAATAGTGTACAAGGGGACCTCCCTGGTGGTCCAGGGTAAAGAATCCTCCTTACAATGCAGGGGACGTGGGTTCGATCCCTGGTCAGGGAACTAAGATCTCACATGCCGCGGGGCAACTAAGCTCATGAGCCACAACTGCTGAGCTTGCACGCCTCAACTAGAGCCCGTGTGCTGCAAACTACAGAGCCCACACACTCTGGAACCCGCATGCCACAACTAAAGAAGAGAAAACTACTGAGCTTGCAGGCCACAACTAGAGAGAAGTCCGCGCACCCCAAGGAAGTGTCAGTGCGCCGCAGCGAAAGATCACGCGTACCTCAAAGAAGATCCAGCATGCCGCAACTAAGACCCAACACGGCCCAAAATAAGCAAAACAAACAAATAAAAAAACCAAAGTAGTGGACAATTTGAAAGTGTGGATTGGAACTGTGATGGGGGAGTCATGCTCCAGTTAGAGGTCAGTCTGTGAAGTGTGGGGTGGACAAGAGGATTCACATTTTGTACCAAGAATGAAAATAAATGAGCAAAGTCCCATAATCAGAGTGTCTGTACAAACAAGGTCAGGGAGGGTAATTTGGAAGACAGTGGAGACCCGCTGACTGGTATTCAGCTGTCCTGGAGGACCAGAATTAGATATTTGGTATCTAGAGAAGCAGTCTGACCTAGCACTGCCCAGCAATGCCCAGCAGCCTAAGCTCATATCCTGAAAGACCAGGGGCTTGACAGTTATGCTACCCAAGCAATTAAGAGTAGCCAGAAATTCAGAGGCTGACAGCCCCTAAGAAAAATTACTCACCTGTCCTTTCAAACATGCTTACATTCCAAATATAACTTGGCACCTTAATTTTTAATCTTCTAGGTTCTATTCAACTGCTGTAGCCTGCTTTACTTCTAACTATAGTTAGAAGCCTTCTTATTTGACACACTTAATCCAAAAAAAAAAAAAAAATCACAGTGGAGACTCAAACACACACAAAAAACTCTAATGTTTTACTTTGCCTTAAAACAGGTACATTTGTTCATATTCAAATTTGTTCATTATTTTATTACGGCACTGTCTTTTTTTATTTTTAATATTGGCTCTCGGTCATATAGTTTGTGTAAATCATGCCCTTTATACGTCATTGAAATGTCCCATTTCAGTTTCTTTGAAATATGAGAGAACTTAGAAATATTTTTAAAGCAATATGAATGCAGAATCCTGTCTGTATTTCCAAACTTTGCCCTTTTATAATGTTCTCACCTGTGCCTGATTTGACCACAGTTTTCTTTACTGATTTACTGTTTTTCCCCAGCGAAAACCTAATTAACTTATGCAATTATTTCATAGAACAATTCTTTATTTTCTTTCCACCCTCATGTTTCATTGATTTATGTAAAGTTTCATTAAATTACTGGGCTCTAATAACAAGTACAACTGTCATTAAGAGGTTCAGATATAAATACCACTTGTTGAACATACAGCTCAGCAGATAGTGACAGACTTGCTGGACTTAGTAAGAGAGCGGACAGAGGGCATTCAGTGTTCCACGAGCATCAGCATATTTCATAGAGGGAAGGGAGGGCATTGGTTATTGCTGTAGAAAGAAGTGTTGGTTATTAGTGCTGAAATCAAAGACAGAAACTTGAATGTATAAAGTGATATTTGCTCAGAGGGTCCTAGCCCCAAGAGGATGTTCCCAGAGAACCTTATGAAAACACCTGAGCTTCAGTTTTCTCAGCTGTAAAATGATAAAAATAATAATAATAACAACAATATCTACTCTCTGTTCTACCTAACACCAATGATCGTGGAAGGGATTCAGTGATATAAGGTTGGTGAAGGTGCTTTTAATATTAAATTGCTGCACCTATGTTACTAATATTTAATTGGAACACTGAGAATTAGAGTAACTAAAACCATAATAATTTTAGACAATCTGACCCATTCTGTCTTATATGCAACTGTAACCCAAATGCAACTATCTTGTTTTTGTTTATTAAGAGCCACTTTCTATGTGATGATAGTCTTTAGCTCATAGAGCAAAATCTCTTTGATTTTAAGTGCATAGAATTTAAAAAGAAAGTAACTTAAAAATAGATTTTTTTTTCAGGCAACTAAAATACTAGCTAGACCTGTTCCTTCTTTATACACAAATAGTCCTAATGTGGTGGGGGTGAGAGGGATGGTCAAAGAAAAAAAAAAGATTATAAAAATATCTGTTTGCATTGCTTTGCATTGCGGTCTACTTTTGCTGTAAACCACTGATTATGAAAAATTGGTTGATGTCCAGAATCTTTACAGTTAGGGTTCACTAATTACTTGTTTGCACAAGAGACACATGACCTTCTGGAAACCTTTGTCCTCCAAATTATGAATTCTTGGAATTAATAGATAATTTTACTGAAAGAATCAGCCCATCTAGCAGAAGAATAGTGATGATTTGGAGTTACATTCTGCTAGATAGCGTGCTATTTCGAATTACCTACAATTAGTGTGGTTTCACAATACTATCTGTAAGAGAGCATTTTCCTTCCTTGCATTTTCCTTTTTTATATCATTGTTAGCGCCACAATAAAGAAACCCTAAAAAGCTCTTCACAAAAATAATTTGAACATGAACTTGTGCTCTTAGGAACAACTACATTTGCCGCTCTCCCTCACTTCGTATTCAAAAGCACCCACACTTATCTGGTCTCTTTTTCTACGTTCTCCTAAAAGGGGAAAAAAATGTATTCGGTATGTAGAAATAAGCTATTGTATCTCAGAAAGGAGATGGGATGCTAATTAAGGGTTGTTTGAATGAACGAGTCACATTGCATTGTCTACTGGGAGCTGGCTGCCAATTTCATTTTTGGTAAAGAGTCAAGAAAAACATTCAAGAGGGCCCCGGCAAGCTTGGGAGAGAAGCGAGCAGTGCTTCCATTTATCAAGTAGGTGCACAAGCCTGGATTGTGTTGTTAAAGAGTCAGGGTGTAGGCTGAGAGCTCCTGCCTTGCAGCTTTTCTTACCGGTTTCAAGAGCCACCTTCCCAAAGAGGGGCCTTCTCCTCAGGCCTGATCTTGGACAATGGGGGCACGTATGCCAGACTGCTGGGCCACTGAATGCCTCTTTCTTTGTTCAGTACCTTTTTCAAGATTCTTTGTCACTCTTCTTGGATTCATCCAGGAGGCATGGGTTTTAAGACACAAAATAGCTCGGGTCTTGCAGCGAAATAATTGATGCTCCATTGAAAGAAACCAGGCAAATTGGTTAGTATGATTATCTTTAACAAACTGGGGGAATTTGAGACATTTGGCAACTCGTAAATGAGGAGGGAAAAAATTGCTGTATTTTTAAAAGATTGCTTTTTTAAAAAAATTATTAAAATATAGTTGATTTACAATGCTGTGTTAGTTTCAAGTGTACAGCAAAGTGATTCAGTTATATATATATATATATATATATATATATATATATATATATATAATTCTTTTTTAGATTCTTTTCCGTTATAGGTTGTTACAAGATTTTGAGTATAGTTCCCTGTGCTAAAGGTTTCTTTTTTTAATGTTAATGTTATATTAGCCAGAGTAAGCCTTTAGCCTGATTGCTTGACAGTCTTGGGTGTGGGGTGGCATGTAAATAGAGGTGAAAATGATTTACTTTGTCTGGAAAAGGACCAGAACGTAGAGGATGCAAATGTGTTTTTATTGTAGTGGATGAAAAACACTGATTCCACTAGGTGAAGTGACTTCCTTGTGGCTCTATCACATAGAGTACTTGGTACTTAGCATGATAGAGCCCCAGAGGTGTGTTTCTGATACTTTATGTGTCTCTTCCTTTAGTTCTGTAATTCTGTAGTTTTTTGCTGCTACTCTTTTAAATCTATAAGTACTTAATTTTTTTCAAGTGTGGTCACGTGCCTTTGACATAGATGTAAAGAAACAAGTGTCCTGAGGACGACAAAATCCCTATTGAAGGCAAGAAGTGAAAGAATTTCTCTATAAATATGCATGTGTGTTTGAAAGAAAATCATGAATTCTATTTAAACAATATTTCTAACATTAAATTGCTTCCCTGGGCACTGAAAATAAAATGTCAACTTTCACACTTTACATTCTTAGTCATTAAAATATGTGGCAAGAAATTAATAGTTCTTTTGCAGTTGTTTAAAAGGCAAAATAATAAATAATCTGAGCTTATATGTATGCTTGAGTTTCATTTTGTAGTTTTTTAAATAATGTAGCTTGGATATCATAAAAATAATATAATATTTAATGCATGATCTAATGCATATTTAAGTAATAATCTAATCACTTTAGATCAAAAACCCATTCCATAACTGAGTAGTTGTAAAATAACAATAATAGTAATAATAATATTATGTTTTTAATGCCTACTGTATGCCTGGCTTTGTCTTAAGTGCTTTCCTTATATTAAATCTTGAGGAAACTGAGTCCAGAGATATTAAGTATCCTGCTTATGGATTCACAGATAAATGGTAGCACCAAAATTTGGCCCCAGGCTCTCTGACTCCAAAGCTTGCACCTTAACCACCACATTATATTTTCTTGCTTGCCATATAATTATTATTACTGCTATTAAACCCTTCAAAGAGGATCCATCATAAAAATTTTAAAAATAATTTTGCTATCCATTTAGTCATTAGTCCTAGAAAATATAATACCTTAGGTGTATTAATGGTCATTACATCTGCTTTACATACAAGGGAAACTGGATTCTGTGGCACCTAACACATTACAGATACTCTAATTAGAGATTTTTTTTGATGAAGCAGGAAATGTGACTTGCCTCAATCACTGTGGGAAAACATTCGTTTTAATCCTAGTCATCACAGGATAAACTCTAATATTTGGATCTTAGTTTCCTAATTTTTAATTCAGTTCTTAATTAGTCCTTAATTTCTCTATGGGGATTTGGAAAATTTTGGCTTAATTATTTTTTGGTGTGGGATTAATAGCAACAGTGTTGGGCAGACATATGTAAAAATTGATATTTTATTTAAAAAGCATTGAGATATAATTTATACTACACTATACATACTATAAAGCTTACCCATTTAAAATGTATGGCTCAGTGGTTTTAGCTCATTTACAGAACTGTAAAATTTGATACTTGATATTTTTATATTAACTAAATAGAAAATTTTCAGATGCTTGAATAAAAAATACTCCAAGGCCAATGAAAACCATTAATATTTGCTTCTTTAATATTTGTTCTTCTTTCCCCTCCTCCAGAAATGTGTGCTTTACTGGCCAGAAAAGAGAGGAATATATGGGAAAGTCGAGGTTCTGGTTATCAATGTAAATGAATGTGATAACTACACCGTTCGAAACCTTGTCTTAAAGGTAAAACTGTGGAACTGTAGCTATCTACAAAGTAGACGATGTTGGAGGATTACATTTCTATTTTGAAATTATTTATCCTAATAAGTACTGCAGATTCAATTTAAATAAATTAAATAATGTCAAGATCAAGGAGAAATTATAATCACTCCCTTATGGATTTCTTTGTTATCGGCTACTATTAGTATGTAGAATTATTAAACTAATATAAGCAGCCATTAAGGAAATTCACTAAGTGGGAAGCTCAGGTCTTCTGCTTTGCATAAATATGACATCTCTGATTTAACCTTTTGAATGCCTTTAACTAAAGGTTTGTGCTGGATACTGTACCATGATTTCTTTTTTTAATGTCCCTTTGGTCTAAGCAGATTTAAGTAAGGCCTGGAAACTGTGAAAGGGAAAATCTGCACTTGTGGGAGGCAAGAAAAGCCTGAAGTGTTGATGAGATCTCCCAAAACCTGGAGTCACAGTCATTTATGGGGACTTTCCCGGACCACATTATGTCATAGAAAAGTTATTTAAATTTGGGGCAGCAGATGCTGAGGAATGTTGCCATGGTATTGTTTTTACTTCTGGAGAGCAATCATCCCAAAGATTCCAGTTCTATCTAGAGCCTCATTACTGGGACAGAATCACCGCAGAGAGGAAGAGGGTAGACACAGAGCCGCGAGACACTTACTGAGACCTGTTCTTCAACACGGTATTCTCAAGTGCCTCATCCACACCAGGCCCCCACTGGTTTTTGACGTGATGTGCATGGACCCTCACTCAAAGCATTTCTAATCTAGTGACCCTTTGTCGCTCCTTTACTACAGGGATTCCTCACTGCTGTGAAAAACTGGAATATGGCTGAGTGTAGAATTATTAGAGAGACTGACTATAAAATTAAGCATTCTTATACTGGTCAATATGTTTATAATAACCTCTCAGGAATGTTCAAAGAGCAGGAAACGCACTATATCCTGATTCTTTCTTGGCTATATCTTCATCTAACATCCATTATGTTTATTATAACAAATTACAAACATATATTTAGCATATGTATGTTTTCTATATTAAATATATCTTAAACATATATACTAAATACATATTTATCATTTAACAGAGCAAGACTGTCAAACTTTGACATCAGCATAGTTACAGTAAAGTTTTCTCAGGGTGAAAGAGTATTCTTCAAAAATCTCCTAGAATTTTTTTTCCGCCTAGAAATAAGTTGCCAGCAAGATGGGAGTGATAGAAGGCATTCAGTATTGTGGTTTGGGTGACTTTTAGTTCCACAGGACAATGAAGCATCTGGTGGCTGTTGCTCTTTTCAGCAAGGAAGTCACACGCAACATGTGAAGCATTACTGGTACACCTCATGGCCCGATCACAAGACTCCAGCCAGTGCCCAGCCCCTTCTACAGCTCATGCTGGATGTGGAAGAAGACAGACTTGCCTCTGTGGGCCGAGGGCCTGTGGTTGTCCACTGCAGGTAAGGGATGAGCTGTCCTTTCTGCCTAAGCAGCTGTCCTTTGTAAAGTCATAGAGCAGGTGGAAGTTGGGTTTTACTTCCTGGTTCTGACTTGGCTGATAAATTAAATATGTATTGAAAATGGTTAACTTCCTCATACTTGAGGCTTGACCGAGACAATACTTAACAGAAATGAAGTGACATCATTAGCATATTTTCAGCAAACAGTCACACAGTGGAGAAAATATCACTTCTAATTAATAGCTCAGGGAACAGGAGAACTTATTCACTCAGTCCTCTACCTTGAAACGTAGATGGATTCAATTAGTCTCATCAGTCTCACGTGTGCTAGGAATGACATATGGTTTTTTTAATTATCAACAGCTTCTTGTTGTTTCAAGATGGCCCCTGGACTTTACTAGGATTGTATCTTGATAACATTTATTATTATGTCAAATTTGGTGAAAACCAGTCAACTATTCTAAAAGTTACCTCATGAAAAACAGATGGAAATACATTTATGAAATGGGAAGTGGGCAAGTGGTAATTCGCCAAAGGGAAAACAAAGTGCTGTTACCAGAACATGCAGTACTGGAGGCTGGGCCGACACAGCGACAGATGTCCGCAGTGGTTCCCTTCCCTAACATCGAGCTTAAAGTTCTTCTCCTTTAACTTATACCTCTTCCCCCTGTTTTCCCGTTAGTGTGCCCAAACTAAAGCATATATTTTAAAGTTATTTATATAACCGGCCATTTATTCTCCATAATTTCTCCAAATAATTGGTGTTACTTTATTGACCCTCCTAAGTCTTGTAAGATAATTTTTGATATTGTTAAGAAATAAAGTATATTATTTTAGATTATAATTTTAGCCTTCTTTTGAACCTTTGTGGTTTAATTGAGTAAAATTTACTATATGTCTATTTATGCAAAGTGTCATTATCTAGTTTCTAACATTAGGCCTCATCCTAAACTTAGCTTGGGGCTGAAGAAAAATACCTAACTGGCCATACTTTAGGGCTGGAAGTGTCCCCCGCCCAAAATCATAAAACAGTCAAGATATCTAAAATGAACTTACCATTTCCCCTGTGAAACCAGCTCCCATTCTGATTGCTATTTCTAAGAATGAGACCATCTTTTTTCCAGGCACTCAACATCAAATGTTGACAGTTATCTTTGGCCCTTCTCTCAACTCCAGCCTCCATATCTAATCAGTCACCAGATTGGCTTTCCCTTCAAAGCTTCTCCCATAATCATCACTTCCTGCCCAACCATCCAAGTTCAGGCCCTTATGACCTCACCCATGTATTTTAGAAGAAGTCGGCTAATTGCACATACACACCCCACTTCCCCATGCTCCACCCCTACTGCAGCCTATTCTGTGCACTCCTCTTGGATGAGGTGCCTAAAACCCTCTTTCATCACATGGAGTCTATGCTCAACACTTCTCAAAGGCTTCCCATTCCCTAGAGCAAAAGTTCTCAACCTTGGATCTGTGAATTAGCTATGAGGGCCAGTGAACTTGAAATGACTTGAACAGATTTGAGTACATGAAGTTAGGTGAATTTTCTGGGACTGAAAACTCATTGTTTTCAACAAATTCTAAAAAAAAAAAAAAAAAAAGGAAGAAAAAAGACTACCATTCTTTTAGAGGATGATGTCCAAACCTTTTAGCTTTACATATAAGATCCTTTATAGGCCCCACTGTACCTTCTCAGTCTTATTTTCCACTGTTCCTCTAATGTAACTTTCTCTTTAAGCCAAACTAGCCTACTCATTGTCACTCTATTCTGCAGCAATTCTTTCCTTATACCATTCTCATCCATGGAACATTCTCTCTCCTTCATGATAACCAAAATGCCTGCCATTCACAGGGTATAGTTCAAGTCCTATCTCTTTATTGAGACAAACTCTCCATAGACACTTCAACTAAAAGGGACTCATTCCTCATCTGAATTCCTCTGCACCCACGTTCAACAGGAGATAAGTGCCACGTAGGAGAAATAGTGCTATTTGAGTGCCAAGAGGGGAATTATTCATTCAAACCATGAGGATTGAAGAAAGCCTCTAAAAGTTGGAATAATGTTGAACAGGATCTTGAAAAGAGGTCCAATGTTTGTGGTTTTAAAAGGTGGTAGGGAGGGCATTTCTGACTGGAGAAATATCCATTAACACAGAAAGAAAAATTAGAAAATAGGAGTTTTTGGCAATGATTCAAATTAAAACAATGACACAAAGGGTACAAAGTTGACAGCAAAAAGCTTGCAAGTTCGTCACAGTCATATTATGTAAAGGCCTGAATACCATGGAAGGGTGCTTAGACATTGTGCTGTGACCATTGGGAGCCATCTACAGTTTTTGAGTAGCGAGTAATATGATCAGGTCCCTGTTTTAGAAAGATGAACCTAGCAGCTGTGTATATCATGAATTAGCCCAGGAAGAGTCTTGAGCCTTGGAAACCATAATGAGATCATTGCTAATCATAAAGTAAGATTTCAAAAACGTGAGCACAGTTTATAGAAAGGAAAGCATGGATCACAACAGCTCCGCAGAGGTGGAAAATATAAGAATTGGTAACAGATTGGATGTGGGAGTTGAGAGAGGGGGAGATGTTGAAAATAGCTCCAAGATTTCTAGGCTGGAAAACTTGTGGCTGCCTGGTAATGCCATTGAGGAAAAAGATAATTAATTCTGTTTTAGATACACTGAATTTAGATACATTGAAATGCAGCAAGTGTAAAATAGCAACAGCAAGAGTGCCAGCTAGGAGGTGGAATGCCAATCTAGAGTTTAGGAGAAACTTGGGGAATTTAAGTGTAGATTTGAGAGAAATTTGCATTTGTGGTTGAAATTGCTGAGAGAGAGAGAGAGAGCGACAGAGAGAAAGCTTGTTTGTTAGGCTGATGACTTACCGTCTGAAGGAGATTCATGAGTAAACCTTCCATGACAGGTAGTATGTCTGTTTAACTGTTACCTTGATTAAAAAAAAAAAAAAAAGACTTGGAAATACATGCTTCTAGCCACATCCTCTCTCCGTAACTGAATTGAATCTTCAGTTATTCACTAGCATCTTCCACATCAGTATATCCAAGACCAAAGTCCCCACTCTCTCCCTCAAATCAGCCCTCATTCCAGAATTCCCCCTTCATCTCGACGATGCTGCCATTCTTCCAGTCCTCCAGGCGAGTCACCTTGGACTTTTTGCTTTTCTCACTGTGCAGCTCCACACTCACATTTATGAGGTGTATAAGTCTTTCCCCTCCTTGCTACTGCCCATACCTTACCTAATTTCAGGGCTTAATTCTTCTTTGTAGAACAACAAGTACCTTTTTCACTATTCTCTCCCCCCACTACCTCCCTCCACCCCATTCACCTACTGCTTAGACCTAAAGGGAAGAATTGCCGTTTAAGCACTCAGCACAGGGCCAGGTTTGTACACTCAGTACACGAGAGCTGTTGCTGTTGTAATTACTATTATTAATCCCAATTGTTTCCAATTTTAAAAGTACCTTTTAAAAAGAATATATTTTACCTTTGTTATTTTTCCTGCACCTTTTAATGCGTTACCTGTTCTTCTCAGTGCAGGGATAGGCAGGACGGGGTGTTTTATTGCTACATCCATCGGCTGTCGACAGTTGAGAGAAGAAGGAGTTGTGGACACACTGAGCATCGTCTGCCAGCTGCGTGTGGACAGGTGAGTGTCGGGGGGAGAGGGGGAGAGACACTTCAGAGCAGCGTCACCACAACCTAATCCGATCAGCCTGACTTTGTCAACACCACAGGCTCTGAAGTCCTAACTCTCTGTAGAGATTTGTGTAAGATGCTTAGGAATGTACATGACATTAAAAAGTCATCAAAGAAACTGTTATTTGCAACACTGACCCTCAGGAGTCCAAAGCCAAGAGCCTTTGCATTTTCATTTGACTTAACTGAATCATTCACTTTAGGATCTTGATCCTTAAAAATGAGGCATATGTCATACTACCGAGAATCGTCTTTTTTTTCACTGTTTCTCTTTTAATTGCACAAAATGCAGATAACAAAATTTACCATCTTAACCATTTTTAAGAGTACAGAGTGTTAAGTACATTCACATTGTCCTGCAACCAAATCCAGAACTCTTTTCATCTTGAAAAGCTCTGTACCCGTTAAATAACAAATACCCACTTCTTGTCAACCACTATTCACCTTCTCACTCTATGAGTTTGGCTACTCTAGGTGCCTCATGTAAGTGGAATCATGCAGTATTTGTCTGTTTGTTACTGACTTCTTTCACTTAGCATAATATCTTCAAGATTCATCCATACTGTAGCACGTGTCAGAATTTCCTTCCTTTTTAAGGCTAAATAATATTCCATTGTACATATATACCATATTTTGTTTATCCATTCATGTGTCAATGGACACTTGGGTTGCTGCCACGTTTTGGCTGCTGTGAATAATGCTGCTATGAACATGGATGTACAAATAGCTATTTGAGATTCTTTGGAGTATATACCCAGAAATGAGATGGCTGAACCATATGGTAATATTTTAAACTTTTCAAGGAATACCATATTGGTTTCCACAGCAGCTGCACCATTTACAGTCCCACCAACGGTGTACAGGGGTTCCAACTTCTGTTTGTTTTGTTTTGTTTTTTGTAGTGGCCATCCTAATGGGTGTGAGTTGAAAGAGCCATGTTTATATATAGATGGTTTGATCACCTTTGTGATGATCTTTGTTTATGCACTGAAAACAGAGCAAACAAGAAATTTCTTTTCTTCCTTGCTCCTCAACTAAGCCTGGGGAAATGAACAGCTGAGTCAGTGACCGAGAACGTGCACAGGTGCTTATTGAGAACAGACACAGAGAGGAAGATGCTGTATGGGCACATGAGCAGTGGACCTCCCTGCTCTGCAGTTTGCTGTGCTATCGTGGATGAAGAGTTGTTCTGAAAGCTGAGCTATGGTTTCTCTTCTTTCATTCATACAGCGAATATTTATGAATCATCTCCTAAACGCAAGGCATTGTTCTGGATGCTGCACGTACTTAAACAAGATGAGTGTGGCTCTGCTCTCCTAGAGTTTAGATGCCAACAGAGAGAAGAGATGATAAACAGCAAAGAAATAAACAGGACAATTTCAGACAGAGATAAATGCCCTGAGGTAATAAAACAAGAGTCACAGGATCTGAGCCCCTGGAATTTAGCCCTGTGACCTAGAGTTTCCTAAAAATAAAACTACAAAAGTCACATTTTTAAGTCATGCAATAAATATTTATTGAGCCCCTACTATGTACTAGGTCCTAGAATTTCAATAGAGACAAAAGGATTGTTCTGAAAATTCAACAAGAAAATATATATAAAGCACTTAGAACAGAGTCTGGCACACAGGAAGCCTTTCAATAAATGTTCACTTCGTTACTATCATCTTCATTATTATTAAAATCATCAGTGAAGTTTCTCCAGTCTCTAAAAACTAAATATTCAAATCTCCTTTCCAGATGAGGTTTTCCCTCCCCATCCCTATCGTTCTTTGTTTCTTTTTAAATAGTAATTTCTAAGTCTTTGTCAGTGTATCTTCCCTCTATTTTTCTCTTAACTTTGGCTTATTAGAAGCTGTTTACCATGGTGATTAAGATTATGGACTCTGGAAATCTATTGTCTGGCTTTGCATCCTGGTTCCCACCATTTCCTGGTTGTGTGGCCTTGGGCAAATTGTAAGACTTCTCCATGCCTTGATTTTCTCATCTGGAAAATGGAAGTAATAATAGTATCTACTTCTTATGTTGTTATAAGGATTAAGAGATAATCTGTAAAGTGGCTGGCACTTAAGCATGCAACCAAGGTTAGCCACAGTTATTATCAATAAATATAGAAAGAACCTGAACATGTATCTATAAATTGGAACTAATAATATATACCCCACAGGGTTGCAGTAACATAAGAGGAGATTATACCTGTGGAGTACTGAGTAGAACATTTAGTCTAGGTTTCTTACCCTCTCTCTACACCCCTCCCCACTTCTGCCTTTCCATACCCCTCATGTAACTACTTCCAAAAATGTTTTCTTTTTGTGCATAAGAAGATCAGCTTCAATTCTCTCTCCCTCTCCTCTTATAATTGCTGTCTTTCTTTCCTGAAACCCCCTTGCCTTCCATCCACTACTGCCCACCCCAACTGGAACAGGATCCATTTGCTTCACTTCAGACTCCGGGACCTACCTTCACCAAGAAGAGGGAACCTATGTCAGAGAGTGAGGGACAGTACCCAGTCAGTCTGGAGTTGCTCCTGTGGTGATCTTGATCTCTTCTGCTTTGTGCTTCTGTAAACAAGGCTCCTGCATGGCATGCACAGATCCCCCAGGGACTCCAGTTCATGTCCGTGCACCCACTTTCCTATAAGCTAGAGCCAGAGCTCCATGAATGCCAAATACATAGATCTAAACGGACTCCAAGTTGATGTCCAACACCTGTTCTGACCCTATTTGGGTCAGAACAATGACCAAATGAACCCAAGAGTCAGAAAAGAGATATTCCTTGCCCTCACTTTTTTAAAATAAGGAAACAAAGAATTCAAGATAGCAAGTAACTTGCCCAATGTCACCCTGAAAAAAAGGGGGGGCTTGGTTTGCTCGTTGTTTGGGCTCTTGTTACTCTTAGATCTTGTCTATTCGCCCTCCCATCTCCCTCCTCCCCCACCGGCTTCTATAGCCTGACCTCCACCTTGGTTTCCACTTCCCGGTCACATTACTCTGTCAAGTCTACCAAATTGTTCTCTAGCTTTGAAGAGAATCACAAATACATTTTTTAAACCATATCACAATGCCTCCTCTATCGGCCCCTTCCTTCCTAAAGCAAATGGGCAGAAATTTTTAGCCTTGGCCTTCCATCACCACCAAGGTCTCCCACAAGGCTTGTCTTTTTACTCCTGATAGGATTTTCAAAACATATTCAACTTCTCTGCTGATCTAAAGCCTATCGGTTCCCTACCCCCTGGATCTGAATTACTGCCAATACATGTCTTGATATCATTCTAACTGATTTATTCATCAAGATCCCTTCTACATAAATTCTGAGTCGCTGCTTCTGTTGTTTATGAAGCAGATCGTCTCCTTGAAACTTTCCTTGAAAAGTCTTTCCTTTGCCTTCCTTCCTTCACAGGATTAACAGATTTTCCTTTTCTTGTCTCTTCCTTCTGTTGTGCACTTCCTTAGTTATTATAAAAAGCAAAACAGAAAACTCCCTCCTTTCTTTGACTCCATCCAACTTCTTCCCATCCTTCTTGCATCTTGCTTCATTTTTTCATTTTCTTGTCATACTTCACTTTCAAAATTCCAATTTGTAAGTGACTGCTGCTGTTGACCATGGCTTTAACTCATATTGGTAAAGGGAAAAGTGCCCTCAGAAAATCCAAATGTCTGTCCTTCTGCTCCTGCAGTTTATTGTTCTTCATCAGTTCTTCAAACCTTGTACCCAATCCTGGTCTCTGTGGCAGTCTTTGCCTTCAATTTTGTCTTCAAAACATTCCAAAATGCACTGTTGACAGCAGAGGTTTATTTAATGGTGGTCACTGCACCATGGTCTTCAAAACACATGCCTCATTTAACTCCCAAAATGAACCCAAGAGTCAGAAAAGAGATATTCCTTGCCCTCACTTTTTTAAAATAAGGAAACAAAGAATTCAAGATAGCAAGTAACTTGTCCAATGTCACCTAGCTAAGAAAACTGGTGAAATAGACCTCTTTGGCATCTGGGACTTCTGATTTCTAACTCAAAAGGTATGACTGTTTTTGATAAAAGTAAACAATCTTTTGGAATATGTTTATTGCAAAATTGCTAGACAAAAACATAGCTCTTTGACCATTCTTTGCCAATAAAAAAATGCAATGACAATATAATTTTTAAAACAATGGTTAATATGAAGGAGAGCTGTTTCATGAATAGATAAAGTGATATTGTCAGCAGTTGCCTTAAAAATATAATTTGAGGAACATAGAGAATTTGCCTCATGCCAAAATATCTGTCTGTGGAGGGTGCCTAAAATATCTGTGTGTAGTGAACATTTAAAAGACTACTATTAGAGAGCCAATCTTTGGCTTAAAGAGTCATTCCTTTTTCAAGTTTCTTGAACCTACAGCTGACAGGTGAGAGTGATACCTTATGTCTTCCTGGCTATTAACACTTTAAACAGGGTGATCTATCCTTTTCCAGTTAGGGTATGTTAGCTAGAGAGTGTGTAACTCCGCACATCGGGAAGACATTCAGAACTGAGGCCTTGATGAAGAGGAATTGAAGAGAGGGCTTCAGAAGAGGCCCTGCCATTGAGGAGACTGATAGACAGCTCTGGGCATTGGGAAGGTGAGGGCAGAAGAGCTGCAAGACCAGCTACCTGATTTGCAGGGCCCAGTACAAAATGAAAATGTGGAGCCCCATTTTAAAAAATGATTAACTCTTTCAAGATGGCAACAGCACAGCATGAAGCCAATACAGGGTCCTTCTCAGCACAGGGAGATGGGGCTGGTGTGACTGAGTATGTCGAGTCCATGCAGTCGACCCTGTTGGGGGATGTTTTAGGATGGGTGTTTGTAGATGGGCGTGAATTCTGTGTCCTGTGGAACAGTCACCCACAATCTCTGCTCAGAGCAGTCCTCCTGAATCATGCATACGGTCATTCATTCGACAAACATTTACTAAACATCTACTGCTGAACATGCATCAGGCACCTGGGTAGAGCAAGATGGATTCCTTAACAGACTTTTCCAGACTGTGTTTCTCAGGGCACATTTTAATGATTAATTACACTATGAGAACCCGCTAAGTGTCAGACTCTCTTAGCCTGTACTCAGGCAAAAAAAAAAAAAAAAAAAAAAATTAAAAAGCTTCTCAATTAATTTTGAGAAAAAGCTATATGCTATATTTCTTAAAACCCCTCTCCACTTGGATATTCACAAAAAGTATTAAAGCATTAAAGGATCTGAAGTGTCCCCCAGCATGGAAATCTATTACATTTCCTTGAAGGACACTTTCACATTTATTTGACCACACAAAACTTTCCTCAGACACTATCTAAAAGGGAGGGAAAGAAGTTGTAAAATAATAAATATAAGCTATTCTTTCAAGAACTTTGGTGGCGAAGAGAAGAATAGAGATGGCATAGGAATTTGAGCCTGGGTGAAGGCCATTAAAAAGGGGAAAGGAAAGGGTGGGACTAATTGGAAGCATCCAGCTGAGCATAAAAAGGGCTACAAAAGACAGAGCCAATATATCAGAGGGCTAATATTTTGTACTCTGCAGGTTCCAAGCTCCATAGAATTTTTCCTATCCTCTCATACCTTCCTTAGCAATGGCCTCTGCCCACTAGTCATCCAAGGCTGCACACTGCATCTTTTTTATAGTTTACCCCCCACCAATTTTATCTGCCTCCTCTGAGAAGTCCAGAGCCTGCCTCACAGCAAAGAAAAAGAAAGTGGTTTTGATACTGGAAATGGCTTCCATGATTGATAAATCAACAGTGTGAGCATTGAGTAAGATCAAAGACCTTGTCAAAAAAAAAAGAGAGAGAGAGAGAAAGAAAGAAAGAAAGAAAGAAAAAATTACAATGCTTGATCATTGTTATTCAACATGACATAAACAGGCAATTTGTACTCAGATCACAAGTCTGCATTTTAGCAATAAATTCAGATGGTCTGGTTTAGAGATGAGTGTGTTATGCTGAATGGATGTTTCCAGTGTAACAACAATGACAGAACCATTTAGTGGATTCCTCACTCTCTGGCAGGACATTATTTTTATTGGCTTTCAGGCAACTTCTATTAATAGATACTACAGTTCTCACTGCAGATTCATGAGTCTGTGATTCTCCTATTAATAATACTTTTGAGCATATTTTGAACTAAAATAGGATTTCTTTTTTCCAAATAGGAGTTCAGATTCAGTGCAGGGCACCCACAGGTGTTTTATTTAGAAGTGTGTTCATGGATCATCCCTTCATTGCCATGGTATTCATTTTTAATTAAAAGATGAAGTCAGTAGCAGGCAATTGGGACAGAGCACTGGCTGGTGGGACTGGGAAGCAGGCAGCCACTAGAGAAAGAGGTGCCAGAGATTACTGGACCAGATGTCAGGGATGCTGGTGCTAGTCCTGGCTCTGACCCTAATTTCCTGTGACCACTTGTCACTCTAAGCCTCTGTGTCTACATATGGAGAAAGAGAAGTGGTGCATATCAGAAGCCTCCAACCTCATCTGGTCTGAGGACCCCTTTTTAAGAGTAAAATATTTCATGGACCCCAGCCTGATGGTTATACTCTGAATCCCATAATGCTTATAAATTAATCCTGTTTTATTACTTAGCCCTTCCATGGCTTGCTTAAATCTTCTAATCTTAAATATCACTAAATTATTGTGACGATACCACCTAATTAAGAATTCCAGTTGCTATTAAAGCTAAACCAACACTTTCATCATATTTAGATCCTGCTACAAGAGATTCATTTAGGCTTGTGTATACTGTTTTCGTGGTGTGAGATAATGATGAAGGTCATTTACACATTGAGTCTGAGAGATGCACTTGCCCCTTTAAAAATAATAATAACAATCCATAATAATAAGATGGCCCAGGATACTCAGAGACTGCCTCACATGCATATGGAGAATGACTAAGGAGCAAGGTGGGAGCACCAGAAGACGTCTAGGCAGGGAGGAAAAGAACGTGTTCCATTGTAGGTTGACCTCAGGCAATCTTTTCCTCACTGTATTTCTTTTCATCCCACTCGACACCTCTGAACTCTGGAAGAACTTGAAAACAGAATTTGGGAAGTGAAACACATAAAATAATTTGTGATCCCGAAGCCTTTTTCTCCTCTTTCCCTCTTTTTTTTCCTTCCCCAGAAACAAGAAACAATCTGTCTAATCCACCCTTTTGAGAGTCAGTAGTGAAATCTGCAGTTGTCTTTGTACATCCTTACCTTGGAAGCCTTAAATTGGAATGACATCCAAAGACCTTACTTGTGGCTTCCCAGACAGGATAGAAAAATGCTTCCAGTGTGCGTCATATCATTGTGTAAATGTTTTGATTAATCACTTTAGTTTGATGATTTTTTTTTAACTCTAACAACCTAAGAAGAGGAATACATATGTCACCAGTTTCCTAGGCTAATATGTGTCCCTAGCATATTCTTTGTCTCCAAAACTAGGTTAAAATAATTCCAAAGCTAAAATTTCCACCTCTTGGCATAATTTTTACCAACCTTTGTCTTACATTTAGCCATATCCTTCTGCAATCCCAACTAATCCCAGAGATTCCCCTTAATTAGTGAATTTCAATGATCTCATTTGAAGATCAGGGATTGAACATTTCGGTTTACTTATATTCAGAACACTTGAAGGTAAAGCTTAGAAATTCGTTTGGATTTACTTGACATCACAGTTCTTGAGACCATAACAAGACGTCCTCTCGTAAAACAGATAATGCCAACCGAATCTTCCAAGTGGTTGTCAGGACGACCTTTTCCTTCTTCTCAGCTAGGAGTCAATTGAGTGTTAACCTGGGTGTTCAGAAGAAAATTGGCTAGTTTTCAGGGAAAAAAAAATGGAACTCAAGGTATGCTAGTGCATTGAATTATCATTTGACTTGTGTTGGCTTTTATGCCCTACAAATACTTTGTAGAAAAAAGTATCTATATTCAAAACACCTGGTCAGAAACAATCAAAACGTTTAAGTTCTTTGTCCTTGAAATGACATGGTATATAGACACAGGGAAGATGTCTGTCTGAGACACCCCAAGTTCAGCCCCAGACGTTAGCCTTGTTTGACTCATGCCCAAGCTATCAGAGCTTTACCCATGAGGCACATTAACATCCACAACTTTTGTTCTAAATTTACTGTACCAAACTTTACCAAAAGAATTCCAGATTCAAAAATAATAAAAAGCCAAGGAGCGTAAGTTCCATTGTTAGCCCAGAAGTGAGTCACCGCTGCAGCATTTCTTCTGTCTACTGATTAGACCGGATACGCTCTGGGTGGTGCAGCAGGAAAGGCTTGTTGCTCTTTGTATGTGTGAGTTAATAGTCACAAAAGGTCACAATTTTAACATGTTAAAAACCAAATCTCTCTCCTGGGCATCTGGAGGGGTTTTTTTCAACACACCCTCGCAGTAGCAAAGGTGAAAAAATGTATAGTTTTTTTCTCTTCTAACCTGAGTTTACCCTCAGCTGACAAAGCTATGTGCTTTTATTCAGAGCGTCCGAGAAGACACTGATTTATTTGTTTGACGGGGCTAATGTGACATGTGCTATCTGACATTTCTGGAAGGACAGTATATCTGAATCCTCTCTGGCCTGGCCATACACACTGTTCATATTCTGTGGCCACAAAGAAATCAGAGGCTTGCACCCAACACCATTTTTGCAGTAAAAGAAGTGACTTTCTTCCAAAGCATGAAATGGGGCAGAATTAGGGTGAACAAATAATATGTCATCCAAACCCAGGCACTTCTGAGAGTGAAATGGGGCTTTATTAATAATTACACCATTGGGCTTCCCTGGTGGCACAGTGGTTGAGAGTCCACCTGCCGATGCAGGGGACACAGGTTTGTGCCCCGGTCCAGGAAGATCCCACATGCTGCGGAGCAGCTAGGCCCGTGAGCCACGGCCCCGGAGCCTGTGCTCCGCAACAGGAGAGGCCACAGCAGTGAGAGGCCCACGTACTGCAAAAAAAAAAAAAAAAAATTACACCATTTACAGGAGTAAATCAGGACAGTCACAAGCAAACCAGATGCATGATCACCCTAAGGGCTTATGTTAACTAAGCATTTACCAACAGAATAAGAAATAGAACACGTGGCATTTATTTAGTACTCTAAATGCCACTGTGCTAAGCATTTTATGGAGTATCTCATTTAAACCTTGCAAAAAGTGAAACTTTATTAGGTAAACACCGTTTGCCAGGCCAGTGGTTTTTAAACTTTTTTTTAGTGAACAACAGGAAACAAAACATTGGGAAGACAAAATCTTCTACAAAACACCAATATGGAAAACCATTAACAATAATGAATAAAAGAAGGAAGGAAAGAAAGAAAGAAAGAAAGAAAGAAAGAAAGAAAGAAAGAAAGAGAGAAGAAAGAAAGAAAGGAAAGAAGGAAGGAAGGAAGGAAGAAAAGAAGAAAGAAAGAAAGAGAGAAAGAAAAAGAAAAACAGTAAAAAGGAGAACTGCTGCCCTGGTCAAAACTGTGATTAGAAGCCAGTCCTAAAGGCCCACTCTCCTTCTCCACTACAGGCACCACTGTAGAACCCCAGGCTCCTGGGAATTCTGTGAATAGCCTTTGGCTAGACATTGATAGGCTCTGACTCATTTAATCCTCACAATCTTGATGAGGTTTGTCATTAATGTCATTTTATAAGTCAGGAAAACCCAGCTAGGAGGAACAAATGATTTGTTCAAAATCCTATAGCTGATAGGTTCAAAAGCAAGGATTCAAACTTGAATCTGTCAGACTCCAAGTCCACTTCTTGCCACTAGGTCATCTACCTCCACTGCAGGTGACTTCTAGGCTGGTTAATATTTAGAAACATACTGGGATCTTTCCATCTTGGCTTGCCCAGCCTGAGCAATATGGCAGAGCTATCCTCTGCCAGGAGTGCTCTTAGTTCTACAAGGTCCTCAGAGGACTCATCCCAGAGCCTTCCAACTAGTCCTGTTTGACCAGATAGCACCAAAGAGTAATAGTAATAAAAACAGTTAGCACTATGGTACCTGCAAGTGCTTGGCTATGTGCTAATAAACAGTTTAAATGGACTGTCCCATTTATAATTCACAACCGTGCTATGAGGCAGGTACTCTTATTTGAATACCTCATCATGTTGCAGATGAGAGAACAGCACGGCAAAGATTATGTAATAAGGGTAAAGCAGCTAGTAAGTGGTAGTGACAGGATTTGTCTTGACAACAGTGTATGGTGCCTTTTAACCTCTTAACACACTTTGGTCCCTACTGGTAATGAACGTGATGTTTTGGCATTCCAAGTGCCTTTTCAAACTCACAGTGACTCTCACAGCTAACTGGGTTGCCTTGCCCTGCTTTTATATGACCTCGCCCTTTTTTGATAATCTGATTCCTGTTTGGCAATAGATATTGTAGCTTAATGCATTATACCCCCTGGGAAAAGATTTGTGCCCAAAGAGGATTCTCCAATGAGAGATAATGCTTTAATACAATGTACTAGGTAATGGTGGTGATGTCGGCGTGCTGCCCGACTGATGACAACTTTTCTCCACTGAAGCATCATCTTGATCACCATGGAAATCTTTTAAAATCTTAACTTTGGTCAAGTTTAAACTATGATCTGTTGGAGGTCAAAGATTATTTAGTGCCTGCTCTTTAAAAGGGAGTTGGATAATGCTTCTTAAAGTAATAAAAAGAGCATCCCTGCTTCTTACCTTCAAAGACCAGCTTGCTTAGGAACTTTACATCAGTGATATAGATCCAGGCCTCAGCAAGTCCATGGAGCCCTGTCTGACCTGAAAGTTACCTGCAGTCCAAGTCAGAGCTCTCCTGGAGGCTGAATCAGTACAGGGCTCTCTTGAGGGTTCATGATTAATCTCACGTTGTTTATTTATTCCATAAATGTATTTTGTATATAAGCACTATATTAGCTTCTTGAGTATTTTCACTATGGCCAGCCTAAAGAAGACTGTATTTGTCCCATAACAGAATAAAATCTGCAGGGTAATCCTAGAATTCAAGTTCTTACAAAGATCAACAGAGAATTCTACATACCAATATATGCAACTGGAAATTTAATATTTTAAAAGATGAGTGTAATGAGTTCCTGATTTTGAGTCAGCCTCCAGTTAATACATTCTGGGATGTCCCTTGCCTTCTTTTAGTCTGGAGTTTATATGTTTTCATATAACATGAGACAGCATGGCCTGGGTAACTTACTTGACAGATGTTTACTTAGGACTAGTAAGTGCTTTTCACTTTTGCAAATATGCAAAGACTATAACATCATGCCTGCTCTTAAAGGATCTAAAACCTCGTTAGACATAATTTTGGAATGGGATTAGACAGTATATCACACAATATCAAATTACTTATAATAAAGACCCTATCTTAGCTCTGTCTTTCTCTACTACCTTATAAATGACAGATAAAAAGACATAAGGCATGCTTGTTAACTATCTGGGAGACACCAATCTGGGGGTGAGAAATAGAGGCTAATATACTGAATAATAGAAATAGTGATATCAGTAAATAAGAACTTTGTGCTGAAACCAACAAGTTGAAGTTAATAGGAATAAACAAAAAGTTCTGCATTTAGTTTGAAAAAACTCAATAGCATAAGTACAGGATGGAAGAGAGCTGTAATTTTCA
Organism: Mesoplodon bidens; assembly: GCF_964165515.1. Classification (NCBI taxonomy): domain Eukaryota; kingdom Metazoa; phylum Chordata; class Mammalia; order Artiodactyla; family Ziphiidae; genus Mesoplodon; species Mesoplodon bidens. Next base: position 29,945,237 of record NC_138167.1, read on the forward strand.
CATTCAAAAAAATCCTGTGGACTTTTTCATTAACCCAAAGCTTCACTTACTATCCTAAAATGCTTGCAAAGCACCAGGCACTAGGTAGGCACTGTGAGATCTTTCCACCCAGTGCACCTGTAGATGCAAACTCATTGGTCTATAACGTGGAGTTCAAGGGGGAAAATATTCCCACTGACTGGATCTCATTGGGAGTAGACACAACACTCTAAGAAGGTCATATTTGATAAAAACAGCCTGTAGAAAGGGGAGACTAGATTGGTGAGTGACAGGGAAACCAGCCTGCACAGAAATATTGAGTGACCACAGGATGTTTAGTCTAGAGAAGAAAAGATTACGGGACTTTGATGGTTGTTTTCCAGCATTTAGAGAGCTATTGTGTGACTATAAGAGGAGCCTTAAGGTTTCTTGGGGTTATTTCAGTTGGACCAATGGGGCGGGTGAAAGTTAGAGAGGGGCAGATTCATTCTAACGTCTTCAGAAGTTTCCCTGCCAATCTTGGCAAAGGCTGAGCACTCCAGCAGAAACTAGCTGACCATCTACCATGTAGACTGCTCCCTTTTGGAAAGACAACATTTTGTTGGCAGTTGGAATACATGATCTCAGACGATCCCTCTGATGTCAATGCTCTCCCTTTTATTTTTCAAAACAAGTGGGAAGTAACCTAACTTTTCATATACCTTCCTTAAGCCTTGAGACCCACAAGAATTTTGCTAACCTACAACTAATGAGTTCATTTCCCCATCTTCTCCAACTTTGCTGGCAGAAACAACATTGACTTAGTTAACAGAATGTCATAGTAAGTATCCTCCAAGCATTAAAATACACTGCTAACCTATCTGGGGTAAAATGGTAATTAAAACCTAGACTGTGCCTTCATTCATTCACCAGTTGGACATGTAAATACCAGTGTTCACCAGAACATACAATCAGGGGAAAATCTTGCCTCAGTGTGAAGTAAATGGTGGGAAGAAGTTCACAGACCAGAGTCCGTGAGATGGAGCACATATAAGGCTCCACATACCATTTGCAGCTCAGGGAGGGGGACTAATGAGCTGTGCTGATGCCAGAGGAAGGGAGGCACCTCTCAGCTCCCTGGAGCTGCCTCAATATTTACCGTGGCTGGATCTCCCAAGCTTCACAGTCAAAGCCGGCATATTCCGGACACCTGCTGTTTTTAGGTGTGCCCAGAAGTCATCAGCTAGGAAGAGGAAAAGTCACCACATCCTCAGCTGGCCATTCCTGTTGTCAACTTAGGATCAAGGAACACTTTGGCCAGAAAGTTGCCTGTGCAGTTCTAGGGAAGAGGACCAATGAAATATTTCTGCCAATAAGTTGCAGTCACCAAAAAGCATATATTTACCTTTTTATTTCTTGCCAAATACATCATTTGGGCATTATGTCGACCAATTTAGTGTCGTTTTGAAGGGTGAAGTGTTACTAACTTAATATCACTGCTTAGTTTAAAAGGGTGAAATCTTACTGCTTTAGTATCTTGTAAGCTTGTGTTTATAGCAGTGGGTAAGTAAACGTAGGTACAAGCCCAGTTTTAGTTATTACCATTAACTAGAAATCACACTACAGTGAGGCAGTATATTTCATTTTTTAAGTTGAAGTGCTCAAAGGCCTCAAAATAATTATTTTGAATGGTAACAAGAGCCACTAGGAAGAACTAGCTAAAACATAAGTTTATAATTGGTTGTAGCATTGGTTGTAGAGTTATGAAGATTATAAGACTTCAAATAGTTACTAATAGGGATGTAGTTATTCAGTGAGCAGAAAAAATATGTAACATTTACACAACTATCAGTAGCTTTGCCATGTAAAAGAACCATTATCAAAAAAAAAAAATGCCATATAGCTATTTTATGTATAACGAGAAGCATCATTACTTCTCATGAAGTCAGATACCTTCTACTAAACTAAAACATAAGTTATAGGGCTTCCCTGGTGGCGCAGTGGTTGAGAGTCCGCCTACCGATGCAGGGGACACGGGTTCGCGCCCCGGTCTGGGAAGATCCCACATGCCCCGGAGCGGCTGGGCCCGTGAGCCATGGCCGCTGAGCCTGCGCGTCTGGAGCCTGTGCTCTGCAACGGGAAAGGCCACAACAGTGAGAGGCCGGCGTACCGCAAAAAAAACCCATAAGGTATCTAGGGGTGATAATGAAAATGACAAAGGGAAAAAAGCAAGAACCAATTCTCTTTCCAACTCATATAAGGACCCACCTGCTATTGTGGGGGGTTTTTATTAATTTTTATTGGGGTATAGTTGCTTTACAATGTTGTGTTAGTTTCTACTGTACAGCAAAGTGAATCAGCTATACACATACATATATCCCCTCTCTTTTTGGATTTCCTTCCCATTTAGGTCACCACAGTGCATTAAGTAGAGTTCCCCGTGCTATACAGTATGTTCTCATTAGTTGTCTATTTTATACATAGTATCTGCTATTGTGTTTAGATACTCGGCACACCACCCCCAAAGGTTGCTTTCACGTGACATACTCAAATAGACCATTCCAAGGTAGTTTTTTTTACTTGTAGAAAGAGCAACATTTCACAGTTGAGTTTTGTTTAGTAAACCTACATCAATCAATTTTAATCCAAGTGCATAAATCCGTATAAAATGAATGATAATGCACCCGAGAAGTAATGCTAACACTCCAGATACATGAATTTATTTAACCCTCAAAACAATCCTATGAAATAGGTGCTGTTATTCTCCCACTTTAACAGAGGAGGAAACTGAGACACAAAGGGTTTTAAGGAACTTGGCCAAGATCACACAACTAAGAACTGGCATAGGAGGGATTTGAACTCAGTCTGGTTCCAAAGTCCAAGTACCTAACCAGGAGGCTGTACTGCCTCTCCAGTGACAATATGTTGGTAAAATTAATCAAATGTCTACTGTGTACTAGGCACTGTGTTAATCCCTTTATATACATAAGCATATTAAATTCACCAGTTGGGTCATCTGGACATAGGTAAGAGGGATAACAAAAGAATCACCAGGCCAACTGTTCTATGTGTCTTTAGCCTAACACCTGCGTTTGGGTGTGGTTGCTGAGTTACTTGAGACTGTGGGACATTAGCAATAAATTATTATATTATCTCTTCCTTGCAGGGGTGGAATGGTCCAAACCAGTGAGCAGTATGAATTTGTACATCACGCTCTGTGCCTGTACGAGAGCAGACTTGCGGCAGAAACTGTCCAGTGATTCTCTGAAGACTTACCAGGCCATTGCTCTCTAGGGGTGATTAGTCAATTACCCACTTGAGGCTTCTGGAAGGAGCTTCCTGCAGTGGAAGAAAAGAGAAGATGTGAAGCCAAGCTGGGACATGGATTGTGGAAGATGGCAACATATTCAAGATTGCCAGCCTCTTGTGTATATGAATGCATTTGTAAGCATCCCCTAAATTATTTTGAAGGTCCTTTGATGATGGAGGTATGATTGATTTCTCACACAGCTAAGGAGGATTTTGTTTTGTCTGTATTGACTATCTGCCACACAGAATATATGTATGAAATTTATATCATCAGATGACGACTTGAAGAGCTGCTGAAGAAATTATTATTGTGTGTTTAGATGCTTTTATGTTTGCAAAAAATCTGTCTTGTGAATAGACTGTCAGCTGTTAAACTGTTCCTGTTTTAAGTGCTAATTCCTTTCTCAGTTACCAGAATCTTGCCGCTAAAGTTGTGATTGAAAATGGATTTTTAACAAATAAGTCCTTGTTTTTGAAAAAAAAAAAACAGAAGCAGTAACTATTTTATATGGAAACGTGTCTTGAAAATATTACCTATTAAATGTGTATTTATCAGTACCTCGTACCAATCAATTACAGAGCACAATGATTGTCATTGGGTATATATGTATTTACTCTCTACTATTGGGCATAGAGGTGGTTTCTGCTCCAGAATTCTACCCACTGTATTTCTACATTGTGAGTCATTTTACTTTCAAAGGGAAAAACAAATTTGTAGCAACTATGATGTGTTAAGAATTTTAAATACTTGTCTCTCTTTTACTAAGAAAGAATTTTTGAATATGCTGTCTACCTGAAATCTCTCTCCCAGCAAAAGGCAGATGCCTTTGGGAATGATGTAACCTGTCCCATTTCCAGAGGTTCTTTAAAAGGATGCTGCCATGGATATCCTTAAATCTCTGAAAGGATTTAATCCTCAAGAGACAAATAAAGCTTAAAAAAAATGAACTACACTCAGCAAACACTAGATGTTCTGTTCAAATATGAATTTTTAATGCAGCTATGTTGACTTTGTTTCCTACTGCCAATAAACTACTCTTAATACTAAATGTTGAGTAAGGCATGTACTTTTTTTTTTCCTATTTGAAGAGAGACCATTATCTTTTGGGGAAAGCCTGAACTCGATAGTGGGATGGGTTTAATTTTAGTCTGCCTCTCCCCAGTGGAACTGACTATTTCAAACTGTAGTATTGTCATCACTTGAGAGATAATGATCTAGAAGTGCCATCATTATGTGGTTTTCCTCGATAGGCTGCCAGCTATCATTATACAAACAGTACATGTTTATGTCTTTGTATCACTTGTCATAGACTCTCATAAATTACACGATTTCTGTTTGTTCAGCAGAATCACATCACCTGAAGAGATGTAATGTTGTAGGAACATTCAGTTACCTAAGATTACAATTCCTTTCTTCCCTCTTGAGCTTAAGTAGTCTTGTGCCGCAGGGATGGTAGAAGAAAACTTACAAGTTTTATTCTGCTCCTGAAGGCTGGAATTTTTTCTACATAAAAAAAAGAGAGGCAATCATAATCCCTTCTTTCTAAGGAAACAGAAAAGGACAACTGGTGTAAAACTTCCCCCAAACAATTCAATAGGAGGAAGTGCTCGTCACTGACTTTTCCCCCCACCATGAAGGCACATTTCCTTCCTAGTCTTTGCTTCTCTTATCTGGGAGATTTTTTTTTTTCCTCCAAGCGAAGCATGAACAGTCGTTAAGTGGAAAATGGAGGCTGAATTTTACGTGGCGATTCTTACTTGCTTCATCTTCGGGAACTCAGGTGAGTGGGTCTGCCTCAGTTTCCTGAGGCATTTCTCCAACAGCCAGCAGTGGAGTCTCTGTCCTTTGAAAAGTGTCTGAAACAAGGCGGAAATGGAGCCGGGTCTCCATGGCAGTTTAGCCAAAGACGATGAGGAGGGGGAATAAAAGGAGCCTGCCATGCCCACACCGTTGAGATTTCTCTCCAAAAGAAAATAAATGGCCTTCTCTTGTGTCTTCCAAATGCCTCAGGCAGCTCCTGGAATGGCATCTTTACAGCAGAGAGTAAAGCAACCCTGAGGGGGGAAGAATGTATCATTATGTAACAGTCTGTGGCATCTCCATGCTTTTTCCCTGACAGGCTATAGTTTTGTTTCCTTTGTGTTAAAGAAAGAAAATATAAGAAATATAATTAAAGGGGGTTGGGGAACTGTGGTGTGTTTTATTTGGAAGTTGTTATTCGAAACGTCTGAATATTTTCATGGGAGAGCTGAGAAAATTAAGTAAAAGCACCTTGAAAATGGTTTTTGAGCCTGAATATCTCATTTTTTAATCCTGATGTTTAACAATTGAGTATTTAGTTTTCTTACATGGAGAATAGGTGATTGTTTTAATCTATTAGCATTTGAAGGAAGATTGTAGATACTGTCACAAAATAGAGAAATGCTTCTCCCTAGGATTATAAAAAATTTAATTTGTGATAATCAATACTTTCATTTGGTTGCTATTAGCTAGGAGGCTGTGCTAAGAGGAATGGGAAATTTTGTTTTATTTGTGGATAAATATATCCAATTTTTAAAAATCGTATTCAAACTAGTCCATTTGTATACTAACACTTATTGCAATAGTAATTTAAGGTTTGGAAAAAGGGTTGCTTTTTTAGAGTGGGGGATGGAGGTGAGGTGGAAGGAGTGAAATGGTTAAAACAGGAACTGGGTTTTTTATAACTTTAACATATTTAATTATTTGGGCTAAAATATCACACCATACTCTTTGGATGGTTTTGTTTCTTTTCCAAGCTTCCTTTCATTATTTCAATGGGGGTGTATTTTCTTCCCTAAGCCATGTGAAAGGAAAAGAAAGGGAGCTAAGTGTGACATTTTGACATTGTCTGCTTTGGGATTTTAAATCACATGTGTTGAATCTAGGAATAGTCACTTGAAATGATAGCAATTGCAAAAGATAAGTAAACCTCGTACTTTGACCTGGCTGATTTGTGGGTAGGTTGTTTTGTTTTCTGGTGGGCCTTATGATTTGCTACGTAGTACTTGATGAGCTTCTCATCTTCCAGAGGGGTTTCAAATTGTCCATGTCCAGAAACAACAGTGCCTTTTCAAAAATGAGAGAGTGGTCATGGACTTGTGCAATGGGACCAGCCAGAATCAACAGTGGATGTGGACTGAGGATGGAAAGCTCCTTCATGTTAAATCTGCTCTGTGCCTGGGCATCTCTGATTCTTCTGGTGGCCCTTCCCGATCCGCCATCTTTGCCCCTTGCTCCCGGGCACCTCGATGGACTTGCTATGAGAAGGAAGGGTTCCTTGAGGTGGAAAATGCCTCTCTCTTTCTCAAGAAACAAGGCTTCAGGGTAGTGGTCAAGAAGGGCAGGAAGTACCTCCACAGCTGGATGAAAATAGATGTCAACGAAGAGGGAAAACCAGTCAATGAAAGCCTCTGCTCTAAAAAAGGTGAGCTCTTCCTTTCAGAATCGATTCTGAAACTTTTTCTGCTAAATGTCTTGTTTTTTCACATTCAAGGGAAGTCCACATGCCCCAACAAAATTCCTATGGAAGATTCATAAGCTAATGGAAATGGATCACATGATACCCACTGACTTGGAAAACTTCATTATCATCATTAAAATAAGCTCAACTTTTTCTGCCTATTTCTCATTCTTCCTTCCTTTTTTTCTTGCTTCTTTTGTTAATTCAACAAATATTTCTCAAGCTTCTCTTTTGTTCCAGACATTAAGCACTTTGGTTAAGTACTACTAAATGTGGGTATGTAGCTCTATGTACATATGTATATGCAATGACTAAAGCCAATGATCAGGAAATTAATATTTTTGCTGATTTAGACACTTCTATTCTCTGATTATGAGGAACTATTACAACATCATAATGGTGCTTGCTAAGACTGGGAAGATAATAAATTATGCTTTTGCCAATCTCTTGTACTAATGTTTAAGGGTAGATATTTTTTGGAGATATATTTTGAAATGGTAAGAACCAATGTGCAGCCACAGAGTTTTCTAATTTGTTGATCATTGATGGATATAACCTAGATGATGGACACATATAAAAGCTTGTATACACATGCATAAATTTCTGGTACAACATACAGTTCAGTCCTAGACTAGGAATTTTTATTTGTGGATATGGCTTAATTTTCTATTTTATTGAATCATCTTATTGCTTATTTACTCCTCTATTAGAGGTTTGCTTTAGGAAGTCATGAAGGATAAAAGAATTATTACATATTAGGTATAAATCACTGGAGGAATTCTCTAGAAATGAAGCCGTTCATTAAGATTAAAATTTGTCAAGGTTAAGGGAATTGTCCCAGATAATTAAGTGGCAGAGGTATGATTAGAACCCAAGTTTCTTGATTCCCCTACCAGTACATGTTCCATTTTATAGTACTTCCCAAATGCTTACACAGACTCTTGCCCAATTGGCTACATCCAGAATCATCTGGTGGGGAGAAGGAGTAGAGGGAATCATTGCCATCATTTCTTCCTCTATGATCATCTCCAAGATTTGATTCCAAGAAATCTATATTTGGGCATGATACTTGATATTTTTTTTAAAGTTCCCCAAATAATTTTGATTCACAACCTCATCTGGGGATCAACATCCCCTGTACCTTTAAATCTTTTTATTAGGTGTTGATTTTTGAGGCTTATATGAGTTTTTTCACCACACTGATCTTTGAACAGTTATCTGTCACTCATTCACTTCAAAAATTAGACAAACATCTAATTAGGTGCCAATTAAATGCATGGGTTCTTCTACAATACAAGAAGAGTCCCTGTTCTTATAAAATTTCTGATATGAGAGTAAGATTAAAAAAATGTAAATGTTAATTAGAAAATTCACTTTATCAGAAAGTATACAGCATATAGCACCAGTTCATACAATTCCTTTCCTGTAGTTCGTCTAACTAGGCCTGTCCCAAACAACACAGAAACATTGTAAATATTTCAGTTGTAAGGTATATGGTTGTACACAAGAAGTGAGATTCCTCCCCAAATCCTAATCAAACCTTATTTAGAAGAATATTCTTTCATTAGAACTTTTTAAAAGCACATATGGATTCAGTAGATATGGGTTATTTAAGATAGAAGATAATTCATGGAAAAACCATCTCCTTTGACCTTCATACAAAACATGCCCAGTGATGGACTTCACTTCAAAAGTAAAGTAGATACAATATACCAGTTACAGTTAACCACTGAACATGCCATATCCAAAAATGCCTGATAATGTGTGTTGGGAAAAAAATGGACTTCTAGAAAAAGCAGAGCTAAAATTTGTACAATTCTAGTTCAAAAAAATCTTATATTTGAATATGCATAGGTACAATGTATACTTTTGCCTTAACATGGTTATAAGCTAACAAACACATTTTTCTTCTCGATCCACACAGAATGATATTGGTTGACCCATAGCATGAACACTCACTGATTTTCTAGAGAATCCATTGTGAAAAATTAAATTGCATGCAGATGTTTGTGATGAATGATTCCAAATGTCCTTTCTTAAAGAGTTGATAACTAAACACTACACTCTTAAGCAGCACAAATATGCATGTTGTTAATCCATAGGATGTGATTTTTTAAATTAGGTTCTTCAGTAAAAGCATACCTGTGAAGGTCAAAATCTGAACTATACATTTCATATTTGTTTCATAGAGGAAACATTCATGATGCCATTCAAGTATCTAAGTAATATTTCTCTATTACCTACTAGGTGCCAGAGCTTGTGCTAGTAACTGAAGTACTCTACACCAGTGATTCTCAACCCAAGCTTCACATCAGAATCCCAGTGGGACCTTTGAAATAGTATTAATATCCAGGCTTCATCCTCTAGGCCAACTAACTCAGGCATTATAATTTTTAAATGCTTCCAAGGTGATTCTAATGTGCAGCCAAAGTTGAGAATCACTAAATATGTCTTGCTTCTTAGGATAATGGGGAAGGCAAATAAGTAAATAGATAATTACAATAGAGTGTAAGTAGGAAAAAAAAATACCCCTCCCTCCAATATATATTCTTGCCAGTGTGTCACATTAAGCAACTGTGGGGTTTTGTTTTTCATTTAAAAGATAATTCTTAAATTGCATACTTTTTAAACAATCCTTTGAGTGCCCACTGGATTTTGTCATAATTTAGCTGCGCTTCATTCTCAATAAGACACCTTTTTTTCTTCTTCTACCTCTCCTTTACTCGAGTCCCTCTATACAGGGAGGGTGAATCGAATAGGCTTCCAAAGTGGGTTAAAATTCAATTCAAAAGTTAATGTGAAGGTTTTTGAGAGAAGGACCTATACTAGGGTCAGATTTCCTCAAATAATCAGCGCTACTGCAATGATTTTTTACTAGGAGAAGAATGTAAAATTGACCTGTCTTTTTAAATTTTCATATAATTTATATTTCTTTAAAACCCCTTGGGACTTCCCTGGTGGTCCACCGGTTGAGACTTCGCCTTCCAATGCAGGGGGTGCAGGTTCGATCCCTGGCTGGGGAGCTAAGATCCCACATGCCTCGCAGCCAAAAAACCAAAACATAAAACAGAAGCAATATTGTAACAAATTCAATAAAGACTTTAAAAATAAATAAATAAAACCCCTTAAAACAAACTTTTAATGGACAAATAGAATTTAATAGGACCTAATTAATGGGAATCTAATTTAAAAGAATATATAGATTGTGTAGAACCAGGATCACCAGTACATAGTAGAATACCAAATTAAAGAAAAGATGGATTGAGATTTTTGCCATTCCCTCTGAATTTCAAGTTTACCCTTAAAGAATATACTACACATCTTCATTCTGGACCAAAAAAAAAAAAAAAAAAAAAAAAAAGTGTACCTGGTAGACAGACTCTTTTTTAAAAAATCAAACTTTTAGGATCAATTTTTAAAAAATTAGAGCCTTGGGGCTTCCCTGGTGGCGCAGTGGTTGAGAGTCCGCCTGCCGATGTGGGGGACGCGGGTTCGTGCCCCGATCAGGGAAGATCCCACATGCCGCGGAGCTGCTGGGCCCGTGAGCCACGGCCGCTGAGCCTGCGCGTCCAGAGCCTGTGCTCCGTAACGGGAGAGGCCACAACAGTGAGATGCCCGCATACCACAAAAAAAAAAAAAAAAATTAGAGCCTTATAGCTATTATTCTGAATAGTAAGAGTAATAATAAAAAGCATTGCCTCCAAAATGCCAACACATCTGGCTAAAAATTACAAAATTTCATTCTCCCCATATATTCTTTTGTCAATCAGTTGCCAGATATCCAGTTATCTGGAAACCATCTTACCTTTAGCAGGGTGTCAATAAAACAAGTGATTGACAGATTCTAATTTTTCCTCCCTATATTTTGGTGTTATATTGTATAGCTACATCCTTGGAGTGACTGTATTAAGAGTATGACTTTTAGAAATATTTTGTGTATAATTTCTCAGTCTCTATAAATTCACACAAGGCAGTCCTCAATAATGCAATAAGGAAAAACCAAATTGTGTTTTGTTCAACAGTATAGCAATTTTAAATAATCACACATTTGACTTTTTAAGGATTATTATTACTTTAGGAGTAAAAATGCATTCTGAGGCTCAAATCTCTAATTTACAAGCTCTTAAAACATAGCACTCCTAAGTAAAGGGCTTCCTGCATAGCAAAAACCTTATAAGCTAAAGCGAAAATTATATTGGTCTACAGTTTGGGGGGTACTTGTACATTTCTAGGAAAGTTCACTAGAAATTCAATTGAAAAAATCATTTTTCCATGACCAAGTCTTTTATATATACAGGAGATGCAAAAGGAAAAGAGTTAGAAAAACTAAATTACTGTGCTATAAAACTGTTAACAGGGATCATAACTTAGAAATCTTCATCTCCTTTAAAGGTAATATTGGTTCCCTTGGTCAATAAATGCTGTCTAAATTAGTAAATGTTTCAACTTCTAAAAGGTGCTGAATATCAGAATTATTGGGAACAATAAAGGAAAGCTAAGGACTACTTTATGCCACTATCGAAGTCATGACTATTGCTTTTCTCTTCTTCCCAATTAAGAAGAATTTTTAAATCAAAAGTTACAGTTGCATCTATTCCAACAGGAAATAGTCTTGACACCACAAGCAGACAACAAAGGTTACAGTGGCCGAATCACTGAAGTTTTATGGACCTACATGATCTGGAAAATAACTCATTCATTGGCCCCCTCTTTTTTATGGGTAACAGAGAAATCTACTCAAAGGATATTACTGATCTGCAAGCATATCTAAGCAAATAATCCTTAGGAGAGGGAAATACAAGCATTCTAAACTTGAAAAGAGCTTCCACAGCACCAGCACAAATCTATTGGCAGGTAGACTATGCTCATGTAGTTCTAGGTCTTCTGGATGAAGAGTACAAAATTCCATCTAGCCTTTGGATACCTATTCCAAGGAATGCCAAGTCTCCCTACAAGTATAAACACCTGGATGATTGTCTAAAATTGTTACTTTCACTAAGATGTTTCATATTGTATGAAGAGAAACATTGTATATGTCAGCCAGCCAGTCAACATTTATTCAGCATCTACTACAGATTCATTCATTCAGCTCTCATATTTATCTGAGGACAGGCAAATTTTTGCAGACATATTTTCAATATCCCTGATATAGTTGAGTTAGTAAAATCGCTAAAAGAGATTTCACTGCTGAAGTAAATCATATTGTTGGCTGGCTTGATATACCTGTTGGTTAAAGTAATTGTTTAATTGTATTCATACAGGTGAGGGAATAAACTGCATAAGCCTTGTAATAGGTAAATAATCATGTATGCTCTTGGGAGACAGGGTTTTAGTAACTTATTTCCTTTAGGGATTGGTAGGAGTGCTTGTAAATACAGAGAGCTTGATGGGAAATGAACAAAGCAAAACCGAAAGTGTCTTTTGCATACACAGACTCTACTTTGACCAAATTGGCTGTCACAGCCATTTTAGAGTTTTTCTCCTGGCATCATTATAACAACATGGGCCTTGCAATTAACCATGTATTTACATGATCATTGAAAATCATCTGGTCTTGATTATTAATATATGCTTTATACGATCATTAAAAAATATCTAACACAGCATCCAGAGTCCCCCAACAATTTTCAACCTGTGACACATCAATGAACTTATCAGGGCACACCCAGGGCCACAAATGACTTTCATATGTGCTCTTATATCTTTGTGGGTCCCTTTCTCCACTGGGAAACATAAAATAAGTTAATAGATTTTCATGTGTCCTAACATTCTCATTCTTTCATGATGTGTGAAAAAAAATTTTTAACATTTTCTTTGACCCTGAAAGTTCTTTATGAAAAATTATTTTCAAAGAAATTAAATCATTTCATGGGCCCTAGGCAATGTTCCAATGTGCTAATGGATGAGCCAGCCCTGGACACACCAAGTTATTCACCCACTTTCCATCTGCCCTTGCCCTGACCCTGTTTAAGTAGCCTCTGGCTCAGCATGTCTCTCCCGCAGCCTGGTAGCCATGAACTTTTAAGCCATTCTTCCCCCCCCATCCCTCTACCCCACCATCTCATCCTTTTCCAATGTGTGTGTTTGTACCTTCCCAAAAGAAAACATGGGGCATTAGGATAAACCAGGCACATCTTCATAAGGCAACCCATAGTACAGTAGCTGAGTAGTAATTGGCTTTTGAAAAGTATTTCTTTGATTGGCTAAGCTTTCATTTATTTTTTAACCCAAGTTTTTTACTACGCTATGCTTTGATGTTTTACTATGCTATGTCCTGGTATCAATGTCCATTTATTAATTTTACTTTTTTCTAATCTTGCATCTCTTCTAAGGTCTGTAAAAAAAAAAAATTTAACCTCTGATTATGCCTTCTCATTTGCTGTGTCTCCCATTGTTTGTAAATTCTCCATCTTTGGTACTCTTTTCAACAACTTTTCACTTCCTTACTCACTTTTTCAAATTTTAGGCATGTGTATTTTTTAATGTATCCTTTATTTCATTGACTACATTTTCTGAAATGTTAATTATTCATTTTACCATTTCTAATAATTAGTTAGACTATTATAATTCCCAGACCTTTCACTTTATCTTTATTCTATCCCAATCTTGTTTAAAATATTTTATATATTAAATTTAAATATTTATGTATATATATATATATATATATATATATATATATACAAATCATCATTTTTCTAAGGTATCTTCTGTTTCATTTGTTAACTCTTTTCCAGATTATTTTCCCACTTTTAAAGGGCACATTACATTTGGTGTCTTCCTACAGAATGGAAAGTATCAATATAGTTAAAATATTCTATCTCCAAAATGAGCTTTATTCAAGTTATTTCTTTCAATATGCTCGAAAGTTTTTTGTACCCTTTAAAAGAGGGAAACTAACAAATTGTGTATTGTCTTTATTATCATTATACAAAAATTCCATTTCTATTATTGATTTTTTCTGAGGCAATCATAGATGAATTAATAAACTAAAATACATATTGCTTTTTTAAGAAATGTATTCGAAATATGGGCTTGATATGATGCAGTCATTGCAAATCATCTTATAGGTGAGCTATCAGTGCTAAACTTTATTTTTTACACATTAAATGCTAAAACTTCTGAGATTGGACCCAGGACGGTCCGCCTTATTTTGAATTGTGTTCTAAGAGGAATTGTGTATAATATGGAAACAATGTAGTGGCAATGGTACAATAAAGCTTTTTAAAAATAGCTTCAACATATTGTTCCATTGTGTAAGAACTTTTCCTTGCATTTGTCAAAATATATCTTGTTCTTTCATGAACTGTAAAATGTATATACCTTTTCAAAGAACATCAGAAGACTTATAGAACCCAAAACATCCAAAGATCTACTATTTTTAGTATAATTTCATAGCACCCATTTCAACAAAGAGCTCAGGCAATAGAAAGATGAACTTATTTTCATCACCTTATATATTTTTAGGATGTATTTTCTTTCCTCCCATCTACTTTATAATCCTTCAGTGTCCACATAAGAAATGATTAGAATTCAGCTTTGCCTCATATTGTATATATGGATAAGATTATATACTTGGATGTATATTACACTTGAGAAACTTATTAGAAGTGCAGGTGCTGGTTCCCACACCAGACCTACTAAATCACAATTTTGGGGGTGGAGGGTGGTAGGGCTGTTAGGCTTCAGTTGTCTAACAAGCCCCAAAAGTGATGTGATGCCTAGCAAAGTTTGCAGATCACTGCTTTGAAATTCATGAAATTTGGAAATCAAATGTTAAGACTAAATTTTCCTTCCTGCTTCTTAAATAGCACAAGTTAAAAACATAGGCACAAAGTGAAGGGGAACCAGACCTGAATATTCTGTAGGTTCTTTCTTTGGAAAAAAGGTGGTGGTCTAAAATGGAAAATGGACTTGTTTGGTTTGGAGGGTTTTAAAAATACATTTAGAAGGTTAATTAAAGACAATTACAGAAGTGTAAAAATTTTTCCATAAGATATTCCAAAGCTACATGCAATGGTGATAAGCTATGTTATTTGCAGAAGAAATTTCAAGCGTGTTTTGATCATTTACCTAATTTGGGGGAAGTCTTGTTTCACCCATTGAATTAATTCTGTAAGCTGACTAAAAAAAAAAATAGTTCTCAAGATGAGAACTTACCAACTGCTCCTTAGTGAAGAAGAGTAATCATAGGTTGACATGCTAAGGCACATAATTACATGCTAGGTATTTGGAAGCTTGTCTCTGTCCTCACCTCATCATTAAAGCTTTTTTTTTTTTTTTTTTTGAGGGTCTGAGAGCTAAAATTGTCACAGCTAAAATTGAAATCCCCTGTCAACTCAGGGGATTGGCATTGGCCAAAGCTCAAAATGACCAAAATACTAATCTCCACATACAGAAATTTTTACATCCCAACAATAGATCAATATCTATGTAAAAGGACATTGTAACACCTAACTCAATTAAGACTGCAGAATTAAGACTGCTTCTTGGAGTTTGTTGTAAAGGCATATTGCTAATAGTACAGTTGGGTTTGTCCTGTAAAAGACACCCCAGGGATAAATAAATCTGGTCTGCCAGGCACAATGGAAGTGATAGTGGCACAGGATTCAAGAAGATAAAAACAAACAGAAACTAGGGAGAATGTCTAAACATTTATCAAAGCCTAGATCTGGTAGACGTACAGGTAGGGTTGCCAGATAAAATACACAACACTCAGTTACATTTGAATTTCAGATAAATGACAATTTTTTTATATAAGCATATTCCTAATATACAATATAATATAATGTAATGTATATTGGGGATATATTAAATATACTGAATTATTGGTTATTCATGTGAAATTCTAAATGAACTGGGCATCACATATTTTTATTTGCTAAGATTTGGCAACACTGTATACAGGGTACTCTGCACAACCCTCCACATCTCAAGGAAAAGATGCTTAATGGTAATGATTATTTTAGTTACATTTAAGAGAACAGCTGATATTTACATCTTGCTAAATGTTAAAAAATACCATTTCCATTTTGAGCCTCTTTGTATGCTTATAGCACAGTTATAGCCCTGATAGCACAGTTTCCACAACTCTCCCTGCACCCTGTAAAACTAATAGGTGGATAAAATTGATAGATGGGTGAAATGGACAGGGCAAATGAGTATGGTCATACTCAAAGTATCTTCTATTTTTCATATAACTGAAGCTTATCTACATGCCCATTGTTAAAGCGGCCTTTTTCTAAGTAAAATTGCTTTTATGTGAAGAATCCCTAAAACATGAGGGTAATTTTAGCAACTGTCCTTTCTTTACCTCAGCTGGCCTGGGAGCAGAAGTCTCAGTAAGGAGCACTAGAAACACAACTCCTCCCCAAATCCCCACTACTTTTAATGCACTTCCATATAGCCCGGGACACCTTATTAGTAATACCACAGAGACCTTCACAAGAAGTACTACAGAAAACTACAGCCAAAACAGCAGCCAGAGGCAGCACCCCAACCTGCAGATGGCTGGAACTACATCTTGGGTTCCCTGGACTACTCAACCCTTCTCCAGCACCACTGAAGAGGTAAGGGGAGAGGGGAGGGGATGGAGTGTGGTTTGGTAAGGTCTCAGAAAGCCCATTGGTTGAAAAGATTTGCTTTGCTGGAAATACTGCTACTCAAGTGGGAGATCAGGCACTCTGTGTCCTGGGTGCTAATTGTACATGAATGCATTTTGTGTAATGAGAAAACCTTTGGGATAGAATTAAAATTGCTACACCTTTATAAGCTGAAGATAATTATAACTGCACTCCTGTAGGTTGGCCACATTTCTGAAGCAATGTCAGGGTTCATAGGCTTACGATAACCTAAAACCAGGAAATAGAAATTGCAATCAGTCCCTTGCAGGTCCCCCCTGGATATATTTCAAAATCGTTTATGCTTACAAGGGAGCGGAGAGAGTCACAAAGCAATGGAAGATTCAGCAATCACTATAATGGATTTGTGAACACGGAGGAGGATAAGCTGAGTCTCATAGCAATTTCACATCAGCATCCACAACAGGACAGATAAATGGCTGAGAAGCAGCAATGACACAGCCATAGAGTCTGGTCACATAGTGTTTCCATTTCAGGTGTTCATCTCTTCGGTTTTGCTTTCCACTCAGGGTTTTAGGCTATCATTTTAGACAGTAACAGTGTAATTAAAACAAATTTTAAAAGCTAAGATTTTGGGCTTCCCTGGTGGTGCAGTGGTTGAGAGTCCGCCTGTCGATGCAGGGTACACGGGTTCGTGCCCCGGTCCGGGAAGATCCCACATGCCGCGGAGAGGCTGGGCCCGTGAGCCATGGCCGCTGAGCCTGCGCGTCCAGAACCTGTGCTCCGCAACGGGAGAGGCCACAGCAGTGAGAGGCCCGCGTACCGCAAAAAAAGGAAAAAAAAAAAAAAACCTAAGGTTTCATTTGGCAATATTTAGCTGTTTCCTAATAAGCAACCCAAATAATTTAAAGAGAGTAAAAGCCCAACACTGTGCATATGACATGCATTTTAGTGCTCTGGTTTCTTTTGTATTGTGCAGAAATGAATATTGCACATGACTCCTGACTAGTGAACACATACCTCATTACTGATGACAAAACAAATAGAGCCAGTACCATATATCTTCCCCTCAACATAGTTCTTGCCTTGCCTCTGAATAGAAGTTCAGAAGGCCTCATGACTTTTCTGGACACTCTTTGTATCACTTTAAAATTCAACACTCACTCTCAACCCATTAGCAAAAATATCCATATCAGGAAATAACCCAAACTCTGAATTCAGTTGAAATGTTAGCTTCTCCTCTCCCATCACCCCACCAAGTTTGGTCCTGAAATACGGGAAAGGGAGTATGTTCAAATTCTCTCACTTCTCACTCAGCTCTTTACCCACCTCTCCTAGCTTGATCATCATGGTTTCAGATCTGTCTGGGCTTGGAAAGTGGGAAGGGAAGACAGGAAAAAGGAGCAGGAGACTTTTTACTTAAGGAAGCCATCATGAACTGGCACTGTGCTCTCCCTAAATCTCCAAGTCCTGAGCCCTTTCAACCACTGATATCAGTGAGAGATTCACCACTTGTTTTGAAATTGAACTCTTCTTGGTGGAGCACTTGTTCATTTTGCCTCAGCTAAAACTGCGTTCTAACATCAGTTTATAAAAGTATTTTTATAGCTGAGCTTAAATATTTATATCTATTTTTTCTGTACTGATGTGTGTGTGTGTGTGTATATATATATATGTACTGATACATACCAGTACACATGTAGTGATATCAGTATATATGTACTAATTTTTATCAGTATACATACAGATATACACATAGAGACAGAGACAGATACTAGTACAAAACAAAAACTGTGTCAAATAAGAAACATGCTGAATAAAAACTACAATAGAAACATATCTGCCTGAACACTAAAGCATTGTCTTTTAGCAAAAAGAATATTTCCCCATCTTTGCCCAAGTCGGACCATTGTGAAACAAAGACACAGAAAGCTCCCAGACATGGCCAGACTCACTGGGATGAGTCAAGGACAGCCAGGTCTAGAGCTCTGTTGCCGGCATACCATTCCTGGGGGCCGACCCAGCACCGTGTTACAGAGCCCGCGTGGTCCAGCCCTAGACCTGGGTTTGCAGCCTTGAGCTGTGGCAACTACTCTGTAGGGTTTTTTGGTTTTAGATTTTTAGTATTTTTCTAAAGTGAAGTTCACTC
Source organism: Mesoplodon bidens (assembly GCF_964165515.1). NCBI lineage: Eukaryota > Metazoa > Chordata > Mammalia > Artiodactyla > Ziphiidae > Mesoplodon > Mesoplodon bidens. The sequence goes on from NC_138167.1 coordinate 29,963,713, forward strand.
TAAAGTTTATATGAGCTCCCAGATGGAGCACCAGAATGACTATGCAGCCCAAGATCTCATGTTCCATTTTTTTTCTTGAAGCTCAGGCAAAACCTTAACTATGTCCTTGGAAGCTGAATGTATAAAAGCTATGCTCATTCCAAAGGCAGTTTCTAAAACCGCAGTTTTCCATGACTCTCATGCCTTAGGTGAGGCAACACTGCTAGATCATCATTTGATTTAGTGGGAGCATTTACTTTATAATAGTCTGTTATAAACAGCTGTAGTTAAATACGTTGAAAAGTAAAAATGGGTCACTTGGGAGGTAAAATCTCTGTCCTTGAAAAGTAATTTTGAAAGGTACTCTACCTCAACACCTAGAAGAGTATTAGAGAGGAATAAAAATTGTTCAACTTAATCGCTTGGAATTGTGTAAAGAAAATCTTTGTGTGTCAGGTATTTTCTTTATCAGCTAGCTCCTGGTTTGGGAGGATTTTGGATTGACTTACTGTAGTTGGGCCATGAGTTGGAGTAGTGTGTTATCAGTGATGATAGGAAAAATCTGAATGTGAGCTTTTGGAGGGTAGGGACTGTATTTATTCAACTTTGTAGCTCCAGCACCTGAACATAATGCTTAATGCTTACTAAAGGTGTGTAGAAAGGAAAGGGAAAGAAAGGTGTAGAGTGGAATGGAGCAAAATGGAGTGGAACTGGAGAGTGAAATGGAATGGAATGGAGTGGAGTGAAATTAAGCAGAGGAGAGTGAAATGGAATGGGGAGAATGGGATGGAGTGCTAGGGTATTGAGTTGATTAAAGTGATATAGAAGTGGGTGGAATTGTTGACCACTTGGGTAGCAAATGATGCATCTACTGCCAATGTCCATCTACTGCCAAGGTGTGATGGTCATGCTGAGTAACCATGTTTTTTATATTGCCTAAATATTTGAAGTTTGTGTGTATCTAGTATTTAATATGTTTCTATTATCTAATACTCAATATATATATATATATATATATAGTTTCATTCAGGGGCTAATTATCCAGTTCCTTTTTCTCCTTTCTAATTTCCCCCATTTCATCTCTTAATCGCCCTTCAACTGCCCCCACCACCAAAAAGAAAAAAAATGTGTGAAAGAAAAAGGAGAAGGAAGCAATGATGACTGTCTAGTGACTTTGGAAAATGTTCATGCATCCAACAAATATTTCCTGAGAACTTAACTAGTGTCAGAACAGAGTGGTTAAGAACTCAGGCTTTGAGGTCAAAGGTCTGACTGCCTCTTACTAGCTGGTGACCGAGTCTCAGTTTCCTCATCTATAAAATGAAACTCCACCTCTTAGGGCTGTAGTGAGGACCAGGAGAGACAATGCCTGTAAAATGCTTACTGCAGTACCTGATCCTTAGTAAGCACTTAAGAAGGAATAGCTGTTATTGCTATTTTTTACTGGGACACAAAGATGAATGACAAGTTGTTGCCCTGAAGGAACTCACCATCTGCTGAGGTGTTGAGGGAGATGGAGATTACACGGACTTGTGTGGAATACAAAAGAGAGGTTCCTGACTAGTGTGGAGGTTTTAGTAGGTGTGCAGTAGGTTAATGTCTTCTGGAGGAGGGAATATCTGAACTGAGCTTCACGGAGTATAGGAGTTAAACCAATAGGAGGTGGGGGAGTGGGGAGGGAGAGATGTGTAAGAGCTGAGATGGGACAGGATGGAAAGTTAGAAGTGATTTCAACTTTCACCTAAAATTAGTATTTTTTAAGAAACTTGGGAATTTTATCACTTCAATCCAATCACACATTCCATACTTGCTTATTGAGCACCTACTATCTGCCAGACATTGTGGGGCATGTGAAAAATAAATAATAAAGATGGGGTTACAAAAGCACATAGAGAGCACAATGTTGTCAAAATCATTGCGTATAGGATCAGCAATCTGTTAAGACTGAATAAAAGACTTAGACAGTATAAGAGCCCTGTAATAATTCTCACACATACAGATATTGAACATATATTGATGAACATTTCAAACACATGTTTTCAAATGCATTCTTCATCCAGAAACAGACACTAGCTCCTACTTGTTATTTTAATCACTGACACTATTAGATTATCCGTCATTCCTTTTGTCCCCATACATATGTAGCCACTACGTAGAATTTAGCACACTTGACCAGAAAGAGGAATCGAGAGAAGAAAGAATAAGAACTGAAATACTAAGACCTTTTGCTTGGAAAGGCAATGTCATTACTACTAACTCACATTTATGAAGTGACCACAGTGTTCTCGATCCACAAGCAAAGGATGAGTTAGGACTGGAACATAGGATTGGAAATGGAGGGTGGGATATCACAAAACACTTTCAATGAGAAAGTGGAATATATTTGTGTCTTCCCTTGCATCAAGAGTTCTTTTGAGTTATGAGGAGGGAAACATGAAGAGATGCTATACACCATTTGCAAAGAAGAGAATCTAGGGGATAAAAATAATAGCTAAAATTTGTGTGCCAGCAACTATGCTAAGCACCTTTATATACTCTGGGAGGTGGGTACTTGTATGTATTTTCCATCACTGTGTAACAAACTACCCCAAAACTTAGTAGTTTAAAACAATGACAGCTTATTTTTCTCATGGTTTTGTTGGTCGGGGCAGGGAGCGAGGGCGTTCCTCCGCTGGTTTCACCTGGGCTCACTCTTGCAGTTGCATTCAGCGTCGAGCTAGAAGTTTCACAATAGCCTCTCTTGCATGGCTAGCAGTTGATGGTGGCTGCAGGCTTGGTTCTCCACCTGGCCTCTCATCCTCCACTCGATTATACCAGCTTCTTTACGTGATGGTTTCAGAAAGCTTTGCAAGAGAGGAGACATGGAAGCTACAAGCCTGTTGAGACCTAGGCTCTGTAACCACACATTACTTCTGCTACATTCTACCAGTCAACGGAATCATGAACCAGGCCATATTCCTAAGGTGGAGAAACAGACCCCGCTTCTTGAAGGGAAGAGCTGCAAAGTCATATTGAAAAGGGGCATACATATTGGGTGGGAGGAATATGTGGTCATTAAACAATCTACCATAGTATTTATTAATTTCTTCTTATTATTATTTTGTAGATGCTTTATTTAAACTTAAAGAGGCAAGGACTCACCCAAGGTCAAATGATTAAAGAATAGCAGAACAAGGAAGAGAGTATACATACACACACACACACACACACATACACACACACCCTGCACATCTAGTCACCTTATTCTCTTGCACAGAGCTCTTACTAATGAAGGTAAATGCCAAAAGGACATGATTTGGAATCCAGCATCACTCATTAATGCTACTGCAAAGTTGTCCTAAGTTGACTCTCTTTGGAGCAGCATTTTCACGACCTTTTTCCTTTTCCTTCTCTTTCCTCACATAGTCTTATGCCAGTTTGGAAGGTTGTGAACCTGAGCCAGTACATGGCTTCAAAACTCTCCTTCTCTCAACCTGGACATGAATTAAATGAATCAACATGTATCATGTGCCTACAGTACTGCCTGGAAAAATAGTGTTTAATTAACATTAGCTACTACTGTTATTATTGTTACCATCACAGTATTATGTGGCAGTGTGTGTCTTTACAAGGACAAAGTTGGTGGAACAAGAAGCTTGTCTACAGTGTGAGTCAGGAAATATCTAGCTCAGTGGTTCTCAAAGTATGGACCCAGATTCAGAACTTGTTAGAAATGCAACCACTTGGGCCTTACCCTAGACCAACTGAATCAGTAACTCTGGCTGTAAGGCCCAGCAATCAGTGTTTTAACAAGCCCTCTAAGTCACACAGAGGTGTACTTTTAAATTCCAGAACCACTGATGGAGATAAATCTTGTCCTTCACCCATAGTATCTGTCCCATGGACTCCTAAATGCCTTAGTTTCCCACCACTGATGGCACTTTTGTGCATGTGTCATGAGGGGGTAAGAGGGGGTGGTGCCATAAATGCTAAATAATCAAGTAGCAGAAATTAATGTATCTAATTCCAGGCTCCTGCTGTGACTTTGCAGAGTGTACAATATTGAAGGAATGGGTCCCAGGGTGGGTGAGTGGAGCCTGGGGAGATAGAGAACTGCTGCTAGACTCTAGGCTTTTTGCGTTCTAGAAAAAGGGGTTCCAGGCACATGGTTCCACCGGGAATGCACGAGACTCTGTATTGGAACATCAGCTGGATTTCAGCACCTGTGCACGCCCTCAGCCAGGCATCCCTGCGTACCACATCCACAGAGATATACTGTGTTCTTGTGCACAAGCCGAGTTGTAGATCAGGCCAGAGGTAGGTGTGAGAAGTGTGACCTGCATGTATTAGCCATTCCCTATGGGCAAGGAGAGACAGGCAGGGCTGGAGGCCGCAGGAAGTCAATCTATTGGGGACCTGAGCATGGGATACAAGAAGAAGAGTTAAATGTGCAGAAGTGTCCTCCAAAGGGAGGGAAGCCAGGCCTTGGAATTTTGTTTAGCATCAAAATCTGAGCAGCCTCCATTTATCATTTGAGCAGTGGACTCTCAAGAGAGGTCCAGTCTGCATCCCCTCTCAGCCATGTGACCTCGGGGGAGGCGGTTTGATGAAGCAGTAAAGAGCTAGGGCTCTCATGTCAGAGAAAGCTGGTTTAAATTCAAGTGGTGTCATCTACTAGTTACTCGTCATACTTGTTTCCTCTCTAAAATAAGGATAATTAAGGTACACTATCTGCCTCATAAAACAGTTGTGAGGATTAAAATCTGATTAAGAAAAGTGCTTAGTGCCTTGGCTATACACGATAAGTACTCAATAATGTTAGCAAGCAATACTAACTTCCTGTTGTTGTTTCATCACCCCTACCCTGCCTGCATCACAGGGTTGTTCTAAGAACCAGATGGACCAGCGTTATTATGTGAAAATGCTTTCAAAGGAATCAAGCCTTGAACATGCATTAAAAATGTTACAGGGGGCTTCCCTGGTAGTGCAGTGGTTGAGAGTCCGCCTGCCGATGCAGGGGACACGGGTTCGTGTCCCGATCCGGGAAGATCCCACGTGCCGTGGAGAGGCTGGGCCCGTGAGCCATGGCCGCTGAGCCTGCACGTCCGGAGCCTGTGCTCCGCAACCGGAGAGGCCACAACTGTGAGAGGCCCACGTACTGCAAAAAAAAAAAAAAAAATGTTACAGGCTGGTTCTGATTCTACTCAACATCCCTCAATCTGGTTTGAAGGCACACCCCCATCTTCCCTTCCCCACCCTGCCCTGGCCTGGGCCCGAGAGACGGACCACATTTCCTCAGTTCATGAATAGCCATTGTGGTGCTGGTCTGAATTTAACGACTCTGTGCTTCCTTCCAGTTGGCCCTCAGAGACATCACAAACCAACGTGCGTCTCCAAATAAGTGCGGTGGCAAATGCAAAACACCTCCACCTCCTCCCACCCCAGACCCCTTTATCATGCTACTTAAACACAGGGGAGTCTCTCCACTGCCACCAGTGCTCTGTGGCCAGAACTAAAGATGGGACAATATTCCCCTTCACTGAGACAAACACCTAGAAGGAGAAGTACAAAGATGTAGCAAAACAAAACACCCCACACCATCTCCTAATGATTCCTCATGACCAAGGGAAGATTCTTAGATTGTCTAGAGTGAATGGGATAAAAGATAAACAGACTTTTCTGAGACTGCCCCTAGTGCAGGAAGTCCATTCTAGTGGGTACGATATTGCGGGAGGGATGTGTTCCTGAAGACCCTAATTTATAATTAGCATCATTCAAGTCTAATTCTGACAAAGGGCTGCAGTTCTCTCAGATGGCCCACTATTATGGATTACTATGTGCCAACAGCATAATATGGTTTACAATTCGCTCGACCCTCTCTGGCTTTAAAATCTCAAGGATTTTTCTTTTCTTTCATTTTCTTTTAGTTATAGGGGATTTTCCTGACTCTCCATTTTGTGCACTAAAAGACTGGGTTCATATTTTGTCACAGTATAAATCATATGCACATAAAATGCAACCATAAAACAGAATATGTGCTTTGAAATGGGCTCTTTAACCTGCCAGTATTTCTCTGACACATGGATTTCCCTCAGCAGATGAGGTCAAGCCCAGATGAGGGTTGATGCAGAGAGGAGAGAACATAGCAAAGGAGGGGAAATGAGATCGAAGGAGAAACCAGGATGTATAAATTGAGATAGGAAGTCTGTGGCTCTCAGCCTTTGTCTTACATACATCAGAATCACCTGGGAAGCTTTTTGAAGATGCAGGTTCCAAAATTCTCCCTCAGACCTACTGAATCAGAATTTACTGACATAGGACATCAGCACCAGAGTGTAAAAATCTCCCCATTGATTCTAATGTGCAATTATGTTTACGATCCATTGGAGAATAATTGAATAGTCAACCTGCTAGAAAAAAACATTGAACACAAGAGAAGAAGAACAGTTCTGCTGGAGATGTATCTATAACTTGAATCTACTCATCAGGAAACATTGGACAAATGCAAATGGAGGAAAACATGTACCATAGAAATAACTAACCTGTATCATTCAAAAAAGTCAGTGTAATAAAAATCTTTTTTTTTTTTTTTGCTGTACGTGGGCCTCTCACTGTCGTGGCCTCTCCTGTTGCGGAGCACAGGCTCTGGAGGCACAGGCTCAGCGGCCATGGCTCACAGGCCCAGCCGCTCCGCAGCATGTGGGATCTTCCTGGACCAGGGCACGAACCCGTGTCCCCTGCATTGGCAGGTGGACTCTCAACCACTGTGCCACCAGGGAAGCCCCATAAAAATCATTTTTAAAGGCTGACGAATTGTTCCAGATTATGGTAGATTAAGAGACTTGACAACTAAATATAACACAGGATCCTGGGTGGACTCCTTAACAGAGAAAAAACAACAACAAAAAATGCTAAAGGGACATGCTTGAGTCAACTGGCGAAGTTGAAATACGGATTGTGGATTAAAGCATTATATCAATTTTGCGTTTCTTAAATTTGATATCTTTACTGAAATTACACACTTAATTCAGAAGATATGCAGCCCACTCTGAAATGGTTTAGGTAAAAGTATCGTATATATAGAGAAAGAGATGATAATAAAGCAAATGTGGGGGAATGCTAAAAGAAAAAAGATGAGTGGGTCTTGGTAAGGATATGTCATAGCACTCCATATAATTTTCACCACTTATCTGTAAGTTTGAAATTATTTCCAAACAAAAAAGTTTAAAAAATAAAAAGAGTATTTTGCTTAAGGGCTTTTATAGGGTAGAATCCAAGGGATGCTCCTGAGTTAGCATCCAAGGGATGCTCCTGAGTTAGACCAGTGGCTCAGACTTACAAAGACCTGTCCATCTTCTTCAAGGACCAGGAGGAGAGAGGGGGTGGATGGGGGGAGAGGAGAGCAAACACCGTGAGAAATGATGATGAATTTGCAAGAAAGAGCAGTAAATCCAAGGGTCAGAACTGGTGGATGAGCTGGATGATAAGTATGAAGATAAGATAAAGAAACTCTGGAAAAGATTGCTAAGTACTTTAAATCCCTGTAATTTACTCCAGTTACATATTGGTTGCGCCCACATATTCATTCCACTCACAGAATAACAGCTTTGCAAACCAGTTATGAAATACGGTGAAAAGTCACTGAAAGGGGAAATGCTATGAATTCCAGGGGCTGTCTTTGAAGGGAAGATCCTTTTCATCCTTTCCACCCTTAGGGGGAGCTGGCAACAGAATCCTACCATTGCTAAATCCAGATGAGATCACCACTAGGGTAATTTTTATTTGGAAAGTACACAGGAGGTACCTGTTTTTTCATCAAAGCTCTTCTGATCTGGATCTCTAATAGATCTGGGCCAATGAACACACACTACCAGTGTAGCTTTACCAGGTGGTTGCCCTTCATCTGTGTGTCTGTGAACATTTGTGTTTGCTCCTCTTTTTTTTTTTTTTTTTTTTTCCGCGGTACGCAGGCCTCTCACTGCTGTGGCCTCTCCCGTTGCGGAGCACAGGTTCTGGACGCGCAGGCTCAGCGGCCATGGCTCACGGGCCCAGCCGCTCCGCGGCATGTGGGATCTTCCCGGACCGGGGCACGAACCCGCGTCCCCTACATCAGCAGGTGGACTCTCAACCACTGCGCCACCAGGGAAGCCCAGTGTTTGCTCCTCTTTGTGCAAGGCTGTACTTCCAGCCCAGGACAGCAAAGCTGTGGAGAGGGTACCACAGTTAGATGCTTTGCTAAGAGTTTTGACCTTGGTGGCCTGAATCCAATGACCTCTGGATTATTCTAGAAGGATTCGGTCTTCCATGGAGTCAGAGGCTGCTTGGGCACTAGCTTATCCTAAGGCTTAGGTGCTAAGTATTATTGGATTCTGTGATGCTAAGGGTTCCAGGTCTGCATTGGAGCAACTGAAGAATACAATTGCTTTTAAGATTCCCCAGTACTTAGTCATGTCCTTGTTTAGTGGTGAGGTGTGAATATTTACTGTCAGTAGATGAACAGACATTGAGTCTCCACAACCTGGACATGTGGGGGAGATAACGAAGAGCCATGACTCCTTCCATCAAGAGGTTTCTAATCTAGCTGATGGTTTTTATCATTATATTTTTGAAAAACATGGTAAGATCCTTTGATCTTCCACTTTGATCACTTTCAGCTTCAACATTCAGGGAACTCTGAGACGTGCTGTGTGGACCAGGTGGGCAGAATGCTGGCCCAGCACGCCTCCATCTTTTTTTTTTTTTTTTTTTTGCGGTACGCGAGCCTCTCACTGTTGTGGCCTCTCCCGTTGCGGAGCACAGGCTCCAGACGCGCAGGCTCAGCGGCCATGGCTCACGGGCCCAGCTGCCCCGCGGCACGTGGGATCTTCCCGGAATGGGGCACGAACCCACGTCCCCTGCATCGGCAGGCAGACTCTCAACCACTGCACCACCAGAGAAGCCCATGCCTCCATCTTTTAATTTTTTTAATGAAAAGTCAAAAATACAGATATTTTTCCCCTTTAAAATCTCCTATTTTTCTCAACATTACCTGCTTATTCCATTTTTTAAAAACTATATTAAGATCACACTATAAAAGCCAGAAAAGGCGCATGTGCTGGTCAAATAGGGAGCCCTCTGTTTGCGAGCTCCAGTGAATTCGTGGGAAATGATGTTCTAATGACATGATACACAGAAAAAAAGAAGACAGAATCTTTACCCTCCAATCATCACTGTCTAAGGGAGATGAGACGTGTGATCATTTCTTTTGTTTTTATTTTCCTTTCCCTTAAAGCCAATGTTAGCCATGTTTTGTTTATTTACTATCCTAGGGCTTGGATAGTCATGAGAATCATGACCTTGCTCCTGAAACCAGAATGTATAGCAGTCACTCCCATACAGGCAGCTCCACTGGCCGCATTAACGCCTTGATTCAGTTCGTGTGTGGGCTGACTCATTTCCGAGGGTGGGGTAGTAGCACCGGAAACGTGGGAATGAAGATGCAGCCGAAGTGCTTGAGGTTGGAAAAGTGATTCGTTTACAGTCACATCTGGTTTTAAGTCATTCGTCTGTGTACAGTTACAAAGCTCTGACAAAAGCTATGCAAAGCTCATTTCCTCCAGATTAAAAAAAAAAAAAAGTGGGGGAAGGGAAGAGGGTAAAAAAATTGATGTAGGGCTTCCCTGGTGGCGCAGTGGTTGAGAGTCCGCCTGCCGATGCAGGGGACATGGGTTCATGCCCCGGTCCGGGAAGATCCCACATGCCACGGAGCGGCTGGGCCCGTGAGCCATGGCCGCTGAGCCTGCGCGTCTGGAGCCTGTGCTCTGCAACGGGAGAGGCCACAACAGTGAGAGGCCCGCGTAACGCAAAAAAAAAAAAAAAAAAAATTGATGTAGAAAAAAAAAAATACCAAGAAACCTTAGAGATGTGCCTGGGAGAGATGGTGGGGCTGCTATTAGAGACACATCCAGCACTCCCACCCCTCCCTTCCAGGATTTAAAAAAAATCTTGGCACTGCCAACAGTCAGAGCAGCTGGTAAATGTCTTCTGTGCTGATCTTCTGAGGAATTTCTCTTGAGTATGGGATTGACAGCAATGGTAATTTATTATTATTTGGATGTTCTCAGAAAGACATTCTCGTCCGTGGACTTTGTCATTCTCTCTAGCATTGCTGGATGCTCAGCATCCATGATTTATTGTTATTCATCTACTATTATTAGTACTAATAATCATACTCTCTAACACTTGTTGTTATTCATATACTATTATTAGTACTAATCATCATACTATCCAACATACTATCATCCTTTAGCCAGGGAGGTGCTGCAAATATAACATGCACTTTCTCATTTTATCCTCCCCCTCATTAAGCCACCCCCAAATGCCTGTATAATTTCCATTTTCCAGGAGAGCTATGACCTAGGAAGGTTACAATCTAGGAAGCTAGAAAGATTCCTTGAGATATAAATATCCCAATACAGTATCTCTAAACACAAAAGTCACGGTCCTTTTTTAAAAACTGCTTATCAAAATTATCTTACCTTAAATTTTAATAAATCTCTTTAAATGCATGACAACGGCTGCAGGATAAAAATCGTGTTCACTTTTGCTGTAATGTACTATTGAAGCAGTTTCAGATTGAAACAGAGAAAATGATTTGCCATCTTGTAATTGTTTTTAACTGACACATTCCCTAATTGCTAGGCTTTCTTCTTTTTAAAAATATCTGGGGAAACAGACATGAGTGTTGCATAACAAAAGGCATCAGAACTGGCCTGTCATCTAACATTTGTTAAGTTTGCTGCATGTTGACCTTTTTCCCTTTAGCATCTGTACTTTATTGAGAAGTTATAAATATCAAACTATGCATATAATATATATTATAGATATACAATATAAAATATATACTATATTATACAAAATATATTATCATATATTACATTACCACTTTACTTATTTGACACCTTCTAAAACTGTTCAAGATCTTCTAAATCATCTATATAGCTTCTTGTAACCAGAGAGCTCAGTGAAATTTAAAAGAATGAGATATCATTAACTCTCTTTAATATAAAGTGACAACTGGATCAGGGTTTAGAGTAGGGGATTGGCAATCTAAGGCTTTTGTTTGGAATTTGGATAGCTCTTTTTCACCAACTAGAGCAGGAAGGCTTGTTAAATACACACACACACACAGGCACACATATACATACACACACACACACATACACCGGCACACATATACATACACACACATACATACACAGGCACACACACAGGCACACACACATACACAGGCACACAAACACATACACAGGCACACACACATACATACACAGGCACACACATACATATACAGGCACACACAGGCACACATACACAGGTGCGCACACACACACATACACAGGCACACACACACATACAAACAGAGGCACACACAGGGATTATCTGGTTCCACCAGAACATTTCAAATGCCTCAGGTTGTAGTAGGGCCCTAAGATTTTATGTTTTTAGCAAGTTCTCAGATGATGCTGATACTAGCTTTTGAGAACCACTGTCCTAAAGGTTACTACCTCCTTCCCCTCTCTCCTTTTCCTGCCTTCATCTTCCCTCCCACTCATCTGTTCCCACCTCTTTCTCTTCAGAATCAATCTTCTCTTCTTCCTTTCTTTTATTCCTTTGCTCCACCCCTCCCTCCCTTTCAAGGTGATATTTGAGGCATCTAGCAGGAACATATCTAGAAGGACTTGTTTACAGTGTTTATTCAGATAATAATATTTATTGAGCAGGTACAAAGATTCACTCATTCATTCATTCATTCATTCATCTACTCACTCAACAAATATTTGTTGAAACTCCACTATATGCCAAACTCTGTGCAAGAAGAGCAAGACAGACAAAGACTCTGCCCTAAAGTAATTCTCCACATGGCCAGGGAAGGCAGACGGTATACAAACATATAAATAATTGGATTATTACCAAGTGTCATTAATGTTCAGAATTAAATAAATGGGTTGCTGAGATGAAAATTGATAACAGCACACTTTTCCCCTGTGAGGTCAGAAAGGGCCTGGCCCCATAGGGATGTGTTTAAGCTGAGACCTAAAGATTGGGAGAAAGACAGCTAAGCAGACCTCCTGGGCAGGAGTGGTCCAAGAAAAGGAAATGGCAGGTGCAAAGGCCCTAGGGCAGGAAAAAGTCAGCTTCTTGGGGGTGTCTCCAAAACCTAAACCAGGGCCTGGCACACGGTAGGTGCTTAGTCAATATATGCTGAATGAATGAGTAAATGAACTATTAGACCCAGGCCACTGGAGCCTAGGAGGCAAGCAGGAGAGAGGCATGGGGTAAGCAGAGGCCAGGTCATGAAAGGCCTTTTAGGTCATGAGTGAGGATTTTGAATTAACCAATCAACTTTACCAATCCACTCTCGCTTCATCCCCCAACCTTCTCTGCACCCAGCTCAAACCCTGATGTAAAGTAACAATTCTCAAAGTGTGACCCTGGGACCCTGGATGATCCACTGTATCATTCAACATGTATGTTCATGACATGATAAGAGCCATGCTTTCATCCATGAAATCATAATTAATGAATATATAAATTAGAACAATTATTCATTAATTGTTATGACTATTTGTTTAAAAGGCAGCTGTTTAACCAACGGTTTAACATTAGGCACTCATGTCTAACCGAAAGCAGTCCCACCCTTCCCCTGCAGTCTGCGAAAGGTTTCCTAGTGGCAAAGAGAAGAGGTTGTCCCCTGAAAAGTTACAGAGAGGCTGATTCCAAATTCCTGGAATGCAGTAACTTCTAAAGCAAATGTAGTGTCATTACACAGGATAAATAGGTTCAAAGAAGTTGAGGAATTCCAAACAAAGATGAGAACAAAGAATAAAATGAATCATCTTATTTGTACTTTGTAGAGTAGTTTCAAATAAACTCCTCTAGGAAGAGATGTTATCTGGCAGCTTTTCCCAGTCTCTTACTGCCTTGAATCTATTACACATCTCTCTAATTTTTCATATTAATATAAGTGTTTTTAAAAGGTAAATCAGCTTTTAAAAGGTAATCAGTAAAAACCTGAGTTTAAACTTTCTCTCCTTGTTTCATAGTATGTTCATTCCTATAGGTTATTTAGGACCCACTAATTAATTGGGAGCTTTGCTGTGAGCCTTAAGATTCTCCAAAAAAAGAACCAGCAGTTATATACTTTTGGGAAAGAAATATCTCTGACTCCCAGTCCTTTCCTTCACAGATTGCTATAATTCTTCATATACATTGATATCAAAATAGATAAAAGGCACAAGACCCTAAATGTACATGTCTCTCTGATAGATCAAAAATTAAATAATTGTATTTGAAGAAATCGCTCCTTCTTTTTCTAATTCCTATTCCCAGGGTTATTTTTAGCAGGTCACTGTTAATAACAGAATTTGGAAGCATCTGAAGAGTGTTATGAGGATATTTTGTTATTGCCTTATTTGATTAGTACTCTTCACATTTTTTTTTCTTTTTTTTTTTTGTGGTACGTGGGCCTCTCACTGTTGTGGCCTCTCCCATTGCGGAGCACAGGCTCTGGACGCGCAGGCTCAGCGGCCATGGCTCACGGGCCCAGCCACTCTGCGGCATGTGGGATCTTCCCGGACCGGGGCACGAATCCGTGTCCCCTGCATCGGCAGGCGGACTCTCAACCACTGCGCCACCAGGGAAGCCCAGTCCTCTTCACATTTTGCCTTTTTGTTGCAGTTGCCTCTACTATAAGGCAGTATACTGCATTATAGTCAGACAGTGTATTGGATATCAAATACTATTTTAAAATTAACTGCTAAGGTATAATAGGTTGGTAACATGTAATTAAAAAAATATGTGAGAAACCTTGGAGAACTTGAGAAAGACAGGATTTATCGAAGATTTCTGCAAAGGACAGAGGTATTTAGTGAATTTGAGAGGGAATGTTTCAATTCTGAGGGGCAATCTATGAGAAAAATGTAAAAACCTCTTTGGTTTTTTGACAAAGAGAAGGATGGGCAGCAGAAGTTAGGTAAGTGGGACCTATGTGATGGATGAATTTGAAAGAGAGCAAACTGTGTGATTTGGATGCAACCTATCACTAGGCAAACTGACACTTGGACAGCACATTAAAGTTTGCAAAGGTGCTTTAATGTATGTGATCTTATTCTTCATAATAGCTCTGGGTAGTATTTAGAGTAGATATTATTCCAGTTTTACAGACGAGGAAATCACATTGTCTTCTGAACATAGCCAGGAAAGAAAACGGTAATGTTAAAAAGGAATAAAGCTTAAAAAGACCCCTGTAAAGGCTGAAGGCAGCCTGTAGGGTTGCAGTCTCTAACGGGGAGGGAAGAGGAGTATCTCTGATGATGCCGAAAGGAATGCCAGGCTGAGAAAAGTCATTGAACTTGGGGGCAAAATACAGAGGGCAAAAGTTCTCTAGTAAGACAAGTGACCTGGGCAGAGAAATAAGAAAGATTCCATTTTCCCAGAAATACACACGTGTTTTAGGTTTGACCTTCTTTGAGTGTCTGGTAACTTGAAAAAGAAATTTGAGATCTCTAGTCTGGCTGCAGATTAAAAGCCCATAGAATCTTCGAAGGAGTAGAAACTTCATCTTTTCATTAAAAAAATTTTTTTTAAATACAAGTTTTCTAAAAGAATTGCAGGGCTTCCCTGGTGGTGCAGTGGTTGCGAGTCCGCCTGCTGATGCAGGGGACACAGGTTCGTGCCCCGGTCCGGGAAGATCCCACATGCTGCGGAGCGGCTGGGCTCGTGAGCCATGGCCGCTGAGGCTGTGCGTCCGGAGCCTGTGCTCTGTAACGGGAGAGGCCACAACAATGAGAGGCCACCGTACCGCAAAAAAAAAAAAAAAAAAAAAACAATTGCAATAATTTTCACTTTTTCATTTTTTTCTGCTTTTCCTCCAAGTAGGTACCTTTGATATAGCAATCAATAATATAGCTTTATGTATAATCTATTTGAAAAAGAAAAGAATATGCCATCCTTCCCATTAATGTAGCTCAAGTATTTTGTTTTGAAAAATCTCCTCTCTTCCGGCAGTTGTCAGGGATGGCACCCAAAGAAAAGCAGTCAAACATTATTAAGGTTGTCGCAATGTTTTCCTACTATCACCTATGACTAATTAAACATTTTTGCTCTTCGGTTATCAGGAACTCTTTTAAAATCCATTTTCAGATACATGATCACTCAGGTACTGAGGCAGTTGCTAAAAGTTAGCATAAAGTTAGTGCTAAAAACTAAATGAATTTCACTTTCTTGTAATATGTGGGAAGCTGAGCCATCAAGCGTATTTTCCACAAACGAGAGTTCGTATTGCTTTCTTATATTGCTTGGACAATTATGGATGAAATGACTTTAACTACTGGATGGTCAGGGATGAAACTGCTTTGCTTGTGGGCTGGACGATTGGTGGTGATTATACTTGTTCTTGGTTAGCACCATGTGCACAAGATTTAGGGAGGGCACAGACCTCTACACAAGAGAACGGGGAAAGTGAATGGCAGGAAAAAATGAAGGTCAAGTTGACAATGGACACCATCCTTTCGGGGTCTTTTTCTCTTGATGGTGTCAGGGGGATACGCGTTGGGACGAATGAATGCTTTGAGGTGAGAAGGGCAAAAGCACTCTAATAAAAGACTTCAGGAAAGAGTGAGGTGACCTAGGGAAATCTGCTGTGGTCAAGTTTAATCCTGGGAAAAGAGGCCCTGGAGAAAGCAGATGAGGAAGATAGGAAGGGGCTTCCCTCGCGTCGCAGTGGTTGAGAGTCCGCCTGCCGATGTAGGGGACACGGGTTCGTGCCCCGATCCGGGAAGATCCCACATGCCGCGGAGCGGCTGGGCCCGTGAGCCATGGCCGATGAGCCTGCGCGTCCGGAGCCTGTGCTCCGCAACGGGAGAGGCCACAACAGTGAGAGGCCCGCATACCGCAAAAAAAAAAAAAAGATAGGAAGGAAGATAGGAGCGGCAGACGCAGGGTGTGGAGGGAGGGAGCGCGGTGCGGAGATGGAAAGTGAGAGCGCGCAAGTCTTATTGCTGCTGAGACGGTGGTGTTGAGGACCACGGACTGGGAAAAAGTGAAAGTCGGGCGGGGAGGCGGAGAAGGAGGCAGAGCTCCGCAGACCCGGCCGGGACCCCTGGAGGGAAAGGCGGGGGCATCTTGGCCCGCCTCGGGCCCCCTTGGCAGCCTCAGGCGTTGGCTCCTCGGGACTCCCTCCCTCGTCGGCGCATTGTTCCTTTGCCGGGAGACGAGGAAATTGCCTTTTGATTGCGGAAGTCCGCGGCCGGGGCTCGGGGCGAGGCAGCGCGGGTCAGAATGGCAGCGTGGGAAGGGCGGCGCGCTGCCGGCCCCCGCCGCCTCTCGCGTCCGCAGCCGGCCCGGGGCGGCAGCAGCATCAGCGGCGGTGGCGGCGGCCCCCGCGCGAGGTCAGCCCGGAGGCCAGCTCTCTGCGCCCGCGGGGCGCGCTGAGCGCGCGCAACAAGTGGTGCCCGCTCCGCCGGCCGTCGGGGCCGCCCCGCGTCCCAGCCCAGCGGTCGAGTCAGGGGGAACCGCTGAGCGCCATGCGGAGCCATGGAGCCGGGCTGGCCCTGTGGACCGCGCTGAGCCTGCTGCAGGTGAGGGGCCCGAGAAAAGGTCCCCGCGGGCGGACGCGGCCCTCCCCGCCGAGGACAAAATGCCCACTCCGCTCTCTGGTCTGCTGGGTTGTGTTTTGGAGAGAGAGGTGGCAGAATTTCTTCCTCTCCCTGGGGAAGAATGAGCCATCCTCTTCTGAGCCCCCAGCCAGACTGACAACTCGTGCCACTGTCAAAGGCAACAAGCCATCTTCTCTTTCCAGCTGCTCCGGAGAAAAAGCAGCTAGGGAGAAGGTGGCCACCCCCCTGGGCTAAGAGCCTCTTCTCTGGCTGGGGGGCGAAAGGATGGATGGGCTCAGGCTGGGGGCCAGGGGTGAGTGGAGCAGCTTGGGCAGCTTGCTACGGACTCGTCCCTGGGCTGGTCTAGACAGCGGGCTTCAGCTGTTGTTCTGGTTCCTTTGCAGACTGGACTGGGGGAGCCAGTGAGATGCAACTTCACCCTGACGGAGTCCCGGGTCTCCAGCCGGTCCGTGTCTCTCCAGTGGAGAACTTTGGCGTCACCCTGTAACTTTAGCCTCATCTGCAGCAGTGACACGTCGAGGGTCGCGTGCTGCCACCCAGTGCGGATAGACAACACCACCTATGGATGTAACCCCAAGGATTTACAAGCGGGAACCATCTATAATTTCAGTATTATGTCTCTGGATGGAGAAGAGAAAACTGTGGTCTTGCAAACAGGTAAAAAGTGACAGGTGCGGTTGGACGGCCAGGCCACTTCCGGCTGAGCCCTGCCTTTTCAAGCTGATGTTTCACTTGAGTTCCAGGCATACAAAATAATAATAATAATAAAGGTAAAAACACCTGTGAAGATAACTATTGACAAAGATTTCTAGTCTCCTCAGATCTGGCCAGAAGCAGCTTGGTTGACTTTCAGAGACTTCCTTAGAGCTGAAAACAGCGGACTAGCCACTTAAACGGGGAGAGCAGCAAAGAGAAACTGTGGGCTGTGGAGGGAATTTGTTAAAGTGATGTGGTTTGAGCTTCCATTGCATTAAATTGTCAAGCCCTGGAATAATTTTAAGTAAATGTTTTTAGAATAAATAATGGAAGTGCAATGACTAGGGATATGACTTTCCTCAACTTAGTTTTATTTTTGGAACCAGGACATAAAATCATCAGGAATAGAGTCACTCTTAGGGGGAAATTAGAAAAGTCCCTTGAGATGAGGGTATGAAAATTATTTTTTATCACTTGTGTAACTAAAACCACGCCAATATCACAGATCATCCTTTGGTTACTCTGCACCTTAAGTCAATCATTTTCTGTTCACTTTTGATAAACCCTTCCATGCATATGTGGTAAGAGTTTGTCTTTCCTGCCTCAGTTTCCTTATCTGTAAAATGAGAGTGTTAGACTTGGTCATTCAGGTCCAGGTTCCAGCCAATTGCCTACTTAGGTAGGGGCTGTGATGCATGTTACCTCTTTAATCCCCAGAGCCACCTTCAGATGTGCTTGGAATTCTCTAATGACTTCGACGTTTTATGACTTCATTAGTCTTCCTTTTAACGTTAACTTTATTTGTTGCAATAGAGAAGCCTTACTTTCATGGAGAAAGTCAAATTTAACTGAAAAATTCCAGAAGTTAAATTTAGAAATGTGTCGTCCTCGCTATTCTTTCACATTCAACCTGAACAAAGATCACTTCTTTAGCTATAGTTCTTTGAAGAGGTGAGAGAACAGTCCGTTATCAGGGCAGTTACAGTAAGGTCAGGAAATGTGACTAGGTCCTGGTAATAAGTCAATGAATTGTTCTCTTACTAATTAAGAATGCCCAATTACATCACTTGACTTACTTCAGAGGAAAGTTAGATAATTTCTGAGATTTGCAGGAACTTGAATTGAAAAGAGACACCACTTGTTAAGAATGTGGTTGTGTTTTTACAGGGAATCAAAGACAGACCGAAATCAACCACATAATAAGAACATTTTTCAGGAGCTTAAGTGGCTGAGTTTTTAGTTATAAAGTTCTTGGTTTCTTAGTATATGAAGATGTGAACACTCAGATTGCTAATACTGTGAAATTTATGACGTAGAACTTCCAGATGTGTTCTTTACATTTGATAAGGTGTCTGTATTGAATGGGGCGGAATGATGTTTAAACACAGGTGAGCCATCAGAAGATTATGGGAGAAGAGATGAAGACATTAAGCCAGAATATACTGATTTAACCCAGAGGGTTTACTTTTTTGGAAAAAACATTGATGAAAAAGGACTCACTGTGGGTGTTAGAATATGTTTTGAGTTTAATTATGCATGTAGGTGTTTCAAGTCCAGAGACATTTGTGAAATGTAAGAAATGTTTGCATTTTATTGACTATGTTTAATTAAAAAAAGACTTAGTCAGCATACCCAATTTTTAGTGTTCAGTGTCTTATCATTTTTCTTAAGGAGTTACTTTTTACAGTACCACAAATATACTTTTCACCACAAAATTTGTGAGCTCCATGCCAAATGTGAAGAATGAAATTTGACCAAAAGTGATGTTTGTATAATAATAATTTTTTCATACTTATTTGTGTGATGGTATACCCCTACTTGGGTTTCTCTATATTTTTAAAATAATTTTATTTAAATAAACTTTTTAAGTTAAGATTTTTTTTAATGTTTCAGGGAGAATATTTTTATTTATTTAGTTTTATTTATTTATTTTTTGTCAGCTTTTTTTTTCTGCTTTCTATATTTTAAGGACATGTGTGTTTTCTTTTAAGTTAAGAGAAAGTACTAGTATTCCTCTATATTAACTGCTAAGCTACAAAGATGAGTGTCACAAATCATATTTTACTGTTATTAAAGCAGGATCAACTAGTAGCATAATATTAAGTCTGAGATATAACTTCAAACAAAAAAAGTCATTCAAATATGTTGTGCTTTTCTTATTCCATTATGCCTATCTTACCAGTACAGAGTAAAATAGAGTGAGAGCAAGGCATGATTTGGCTGGAGGTACAACAGTTGCTTAGATTATCTCTGTAATCATTCTGTATCATTCCAAGTGTGATTTGTCTGGTTGTTTTTCCTGGTAAATTATCTAAAATAACATAATGTAGACATGACCTTAAAGATCAAAAATTTCAACTAGGGCTTCCCTGGTGGCGCAGTGGTTGAGAGTCCGCCTGCCCATGCAGGGGACAAGGGTTCGTGCCCCAGTCCGGGAAGATCCCACATGCCATGGAGCGGCTGAGCCCGTGAGCCATGGCCGCTGAGCCTGCGCGTCTGGAGCCTGTGCTCCGCGATGGGAGAGGCCATGACAGTGAGAGGCCCGTGTATAGCAAAAAAAAAAAAAAAAAAATTTCAGTTCAGCAAACATTTATCAAGCATGGATACTGCTGCAGGGAGTTACACCAGGCAGTGATTGATGAGCTTATAAAGATGACAAAAAAAGCATGGTCTCTGCCCTTGTAGTCTTGTACAGAGGTGAAAGAAGGTCAGGATGAAAGTGGTGACAGAGCTTTACCACTTCTTTCTTGGGTGAAGACCTTGCGATGCCTCTCTCAGGTGTGTTTGGTCATAAATGGTCAATGCAACAACTGTAATAAATTGAAAGCCAAATTATTTAGTTGTGAATTCATCAGAAATAGATTATGAAGGTAACAGATATTGAAGAACTCAACACTTTTGTTAACACTGTGCCCTCAGAATCTAGAGCAGAGGCTGCAAAGTGGCCCCTGGGGGTGTCTAGGTGTCTAAATAATAGACATGCTTTGTTTGGCTCACGTAATGTTTGTGAAAATTTCAGATTATTTCACCAGCATTGGGCAGAAAATTCACATAAATACCAGATGTATGGATTCTCTTAAAATACTGGAAGATCTGGCAAAACTCGGCCAGTCTGCCTAGAACTCTCTAGAGCTGAGTTGTGGTTTCTCTCTTTTCAGATACCAATTCACTGGAATCCCCCTGGACCACTTCAGTTATTTCCTTACCTGAATGTATCCTAAGGACATTTGAGTTTGTTTAAATGAAACTGTAGAGTTTTCATTTAGAAATTTGGGGGGATTTTTATCTTCCCACCAATAAGAAGTAGTTTTTCAGTACCTAAAATGGCATCTAACCCATGGTAGGTGTTCAATAAATATTAACTGGTTGGGTAGATGGTTGGATGAATGGGGAGATGAATGGGTGGATCTATGGATGAATAGGTAGATGATAACAGACAAATATTAACAAATGAAATGACTATTTTAGTGGGAGAATGTACATAAAAATATGATCTATTCTCCTTGTGTTATGGGTAAGTTATGGAGCCCAGGGAAGGAGTCTAGTCGTAGAGAACTTTACCTACAGGAAGAATATCTTAGTGGCATATGACTTCTTGTTAGTCAGTTTCAGGTACTTATTAATCAGCCTAGAGCAAAAGGCAAAAAAAATTTTAGCTCTTTATACATGGCTCATTCCTCTGTCTTTAATTTAAAAAATTTTTAAGAGTTTTAATTACCAAATCACCATATCAGCTATTATTTCCACCTCAAAATGTTGCTTCTTGTATTAGTTTACCAGGGCTTCTGTAACAGAACACCACAAATAGGGTGGCTTAAACAGCAAATTTATTTTCTCACAATTCTGGAGGCTAGAAGTCCCAGATCAAGTTATCAGCAGGTTTCTTCTGAGGCTTCTCTGATTGGCTTGCAGATGCCTACTTCACTATGTCCTCACATGATCGTCCATCTGTGTTGTCTGTGTCTAATCTTAGGACACCAGTCATATTGGATTGGGGCCTACCCTAAAGATCCCATTTTAACTCAGTTACCTCTTTAGAGGTCTTATCTCCAAATACAGTCACAATTTGAAGTATTGGTGGTTAAGCCTTCAACATATGAATTTTAGAGGGATGCAGTTCAGTCCATAACACTTACATGGCTTTAAACACAGGCCATTATTTCTCAATAATGTCTGTTAAGCTACTGGCATTAAACTCTCTTGCAGAGTTTGTTATAAAAGCATGTTCTTGGCTTCTACCTCATATATAATGAATTTAGAAAGAGTGGAGCCTAGGGTATCTGATTTTAAACAAATATCAAAATGAATCAATGCACACTGAAGTTTAAGAGCTATTGACATAGTTTTTCTATTATTCATTGGCATTAAGATTTTGGTACCATTCCTTTTTATGCCTGGTTAAATCTGTAATGCCTAGGAATATTTGTTGTCTTTCCCAGGAAGAAAATAATACTCTAATATTTGTCTTGTGCTTTTATAGTATGTAAAATACTTTCACCTACCTTGTTTAGTAGGTAAGAGTATAAAATATATATTATACTGACCATATATTGTTTAATTATAGCCACATGGCAATCCTGTGGAGGGAGTATCATGAAGGCACAGGTGGTTAAGAGTTGAGTTCTGAAAGCAGCCGCCTCCATCACTTACTAACCAAGTTGCCTTGAATAAGTTACTCACCTCTCTTAATCTATAAAATAGGGACAATAATAAAGAGAATGCTCACTTCCTAGGGTCATTTTGAGGTTTTAATTGATTCATACATAAATTCTAGAACAGTTTTTGTCACATACTAAGTGTGTAGTAAGTTTCCTATTATTACTTTCAGATTGGAGATGAGATTGATATTCATAAGAATTAACTAATCACAAATCCATAGAGCTAATATATGGTAGACCTAGACCTTGAACCCAGATTTACTGGCCCCAACTCCAATTCTTTCCACTACTCTGTAGAATGGACATAGTTTTTAAGTTGGTTTTTGTTCTTTCAGATTACATATGATAGTTTGTTGTTACTTTTCAATTCAACTTTTTTTTTTTTTTTTTTTTTTTTGGCGGTACGTGGGTGTCTCACTGTTGTGGCCTCTCCCGTTGTGGAGCACAGGCTCCAGACGCGCAGGCTCAGCAGCCATGGCTCACGGGCCCAGCCGCTCTGCGGCATGTGGGATCTTCCCGGACCGGGACACGAACCCGTGTCCCCTGCATCGGCAAGCAGACTCTCAACCACTGCACCACCAGGGAAGCCCTCAATTCAACTTTTAAAGAGAAAAATATATATTATGAAATACTTTAAATCTATGGCTACTTAGCCTACACAAGGGTAGAATAATGTTTAAATGTGTGTTAGTGTGATGAAATAATATTGATTTTGATTGTGTTGAACTTCTGGTGATGGACTTCAGTATTTAGGAATCAGCCATTTGCAGTATAGTTATTTCAGGAATTCTAAGATCAAGCTGAGCTCTGTATTGGGAATCAACCAACCTAGTTCTCTGCACTTGACTTTTTGTGTGTTTGGAAGCTTCTTCCATTTGTCTGACTACTGGTAGGTGGGCCTGGCATCCTACAGATTAGCAAGAAATAAAATCTAATTTGTCCAGACAGAATGGAAGAAAATTTGTTTCACCTTCCATTCCCAGACACCAATTCCCTGGAATCCCCCTGGGGGATAAAGAATAATACTGACGACTTTCTGACCTTGTAGGAGAGGTCAAACCCATTCTAAATGTATGAATGTGTATAAACAAAGATGAATCTATGCAACTAAAATTAACATGGTAGGTATACATACAGATTTCCAGGGATTTGGGGGTTTGATTTTGTTTTTCTTCCTCTAGATGGAAAAGTTCAAATACATAAAAAGTAAACAGAATAGTATAAGGAATGAGCATGTACTCATCACCTACCTCCAACAGTTACCAACTGACAGACAATCATGTTTCATCTATATCCTCACTCACTCCCCCACCGCATATCATTTTGACACAGTCCAAGTCATCATTTAATTTCATTTATAAATATTTCAGTATGCATTTCTGAATGATAAGCATTATTTTTAACATAACGACAATATCAGTATCGTACCTAATATTGACAGTAATTCCTTAGTATCTAGATGTCCAGGTTCGGCAGCACACATCAAGCGACAGCTCATGAATTTCTACATGAGAGCAGCTTCTGGGCAACAGTCTGGAAGAGGAGGCCAAAGGATTTCCCTTTGTACTGCATTTATGTAGCATTTAAATAATATTGAGAAAACCTCAATTGGTTCTTGTTTGTTTGTTTGTTTGGCTGCACTATGTGACTTGCAGGATCTTAGTTCCTGGACCAGGGATCGAACCCGGGGCCCCATAAGTGAGAACGTCAAGTCCTAACTACTGGACCACCAGGGAATTCCCAAGAAAACCTCTATTGTTTATATCAAAGAGAGGAGTAGGGCTGCTGAAAGATGACAGCATGAGGGTGTTAAAGTCTTTGTCAGCTGTCATTGTCCCCTCCATGCTGACATGGTTCTCTAATACTCGACAGAAGTGAGCTTTTCAGTGCTTTTGCTTAAACTGCTCTCTCATTCTGCAGTGGCCTCTCTTCTCTCTGATTTCTGCGTCCTACTTGACCTTCCAACTTGCTCAAGTTCATTTCAAGCCCACCTCTGAGACCTTCCCCTTGGATATCATTCCCCTTTTGCATATTCAGCATTGGTGCTGACCTGTGTTACCCTTAACAGCAAGAACAGCTGCAATACTCACACCAACTGCCATTTACTGAGGCCCCACCATGTGCCAGGGCTGCACTTAACACTTTGGCTCCATTACCTCTTAACACTTACAACTCTGTAAAGTAAGTATTGTTAGTCCCATTTTACAGATGAGGAAACTTAGCCTCGGGGAGGTTAAGCAATTTGCCTAAAGTCACTGTTTGAAGTGATAGTGTTGGGATTTGAACCAGGTTTAGTCTGGCGTCAAAGTCAGCCTCCCTGATAAGTTACCTTTGTGTTTACCTTTTTCACATATGTCTTAAATGCCCGAGTAAACTGTAGACTCTCAAAAGCCAAGTATGATGACCCGTAAAATAACACGGCATTCCTCACTCGTGTTAATCATGATGCAAATGATTGTCAAAGCTGCTTTAATTGCGATGCTGTTAAAACTTTGAAAGTTCCTCGCTACCTGAACTTTTTATTTAGTGTATAAAGTTGATAAATGAAATGCATGTTAATCTGATATATTAGCATAATATAGTATATCATGTTTTAATAAGTCAGAAAGCTGACTATAGTCAAACAGCAGCAATTACAAAAGTAAAAGAAAATTACATCTCTATAAATCGATTTAATTAACTGCAGATTGTGGGCAATTGCTTTCTCATTTCTCCTTCTGCCCATTTTAAAAAAGCTGCACCAAGGAATGGTTTGTGGCTTTTCCCCCACCCTTAACCTGGTTTCCATGAGAAAATTCGCAATTAGTTTATAGGAATAGTTGATGTTCACTCCATTTTATATAGAGTGCTACATAAATGCAGCTTCCAGTCTCCTAGCCACCCTGCTTTTAACTAGAATTGTATCCTAATTCCTGTAAAGGTACAGAAATTTAATCTGTAATCCATAAAAAACGGATCTCTTGTCCTGGAGTTAGTGCTGAAAGATAAGGTGTGTTTTGGAGAGGTGGGTGGAGGATAATATCCTGGTTGAGGAGACCTTGAGTTCCTATGGAGAAACTTAGACTTCATCTCATGAAAAGTTCTTGGTGCTCCCCAGGGGATGAGGATGGCAGGTGGGAGAGATATACAAAGCGGTTATTTGGCAATAGTGGAAAAAAGACAGAAAATAAGGCAGACACCTAGAAAACTCAGAGTAATCCAGACACAAGGTGATGGAACACCAGGTTAAGGCAGTAAGATTAGGGGGAAAAAAGAAACGAAGAAGAAAAACATTATTTTTTAAAAATCAGTGGAACTTTCCTGGCGGCCGGATTAGATTTAGCTATTATTAGTGTTGTTATTCATTTATCTATGCTACACTATCCAAACCATCAAATGAAAGTTCTGTAAATTTGTCTGTTATTTTTTATAGAGACCTGGTTTGATTTTTTTGTTGTTATACTGACTGTGCAACTCATGACATCATTTTCCACCCTGGGACAACTAAGGTGTGATAGAAAAGAACTCATGACTTGGAGTCAAGTGTTAGAAGCTCAGCTGAATTACTTGTTACCTATGTGATGTAAATGAATCACTTAATGCCCCTGACCCTCTATTACAACTAAGAAAGCACATTGTAAACGATCAGATCCTACACAGATATATTGTGTGCTATCATGACTTCAAAAAAAGCTTTTGGCACTAACTTATGGATTGCCTGCTCTCTTGTTATAAGGCTAAATTAATTTATTTCCAAAATAAATACTATCATTTTGAATTCTAAACACTGCAAATTCCTATAGCAGTAGATAATAATGTTTTAATGACCATACAAAAGAATTTTTAAAGCAAATATCACTTCCATTTTATATATATGGGTGTCTCCCTCTTCTTAAGTCAGATATTTTTTAAAGGGAAAAAAGGAAGAATCCGTTTTGTTTCAGGAATTTAGCTAAACTTTATCAGAAAAAGTGGGTTGACAGCAAACCTACTTATGAAATTCTGGGGCTTCCTGATACTGGTAGATTCATTGAAATACAGCAGATGAATACTGTAGAATTTTGCATTTGGCATTCAGTATTCCAGATCCTTCTGGAAATAAATACAAAGATGTCTTAAATTGATGGCTAATGATAAATTTTGATATATTGATTGAGATTAAATTGTTGATTTATGATTTTCAACAGTTCTCAAAGCTTATAATACTTCACTGGTTACTGTATGTATGAGAGCAGTGGGTGGAAAAACCAGAAAGGCTATAAATGCACACATGTGTGCATTGATATCTCCAGCCATCAGCATAAATTATGTAAGTCAAGTAGGGTTTTCCAATTACATATGACCTGTCACATTATCAGAAGATTACAGACCTATAACTAAATTTTCAAATAGCATTAAAACTCTCTCTTTCATATATCTATCTAGATATCTAGATAGGTAGATGATAGGTAGGTAGATAGATAAATAGATAGATAGATAGATGCTAGATGAAAATAGCACCCTGATGGAAGTATCTAATTTGTTTCTAATAAAATATTGAAAACTTTTTTTTAATACAGCAGAGTTTTCCTTGGGCTTAGTTAGATTGAAACAAAGTCTGAAAACTACTGAACTCCTGCCGCATGCATAGCAATAGTGGACCACTGCCAGCAAAGGGCTTTATCACAGCATAAATGGGGTTTTAAGTGTTTGTTTCCAGTGCAGGTTCTTGCAGCCCAGGCACTTCCCAATCTCATTGTTCCTTTGTTCTAGCGGATGTACAAAGGATTGACTGTTTTGTTTTCTGGCTCAGAGAGATTAGATAAAGTCTGCATTTCTGAACTTCACCCTCTAGGCACGCAACCTTAAAATTCATTTTCTATAGCTCATATTTTGCAGATTATATATGTTTAGATTATACAGATCATAAGATCATTTTCTTTAACTTTTATCTGGCTGGGTTGTGCATGTAAGTGATAGTATTGATCCTTTTTGAACAATCACTGGAAAGCAGCTGTCCCTCTCATCCTTGTCCTTAAAATGCCTCTTCAGCAAAAATGTGTCACCTCAGTTGGCTATGACAAGGCTGCTCTTGAGTTTCTCTGGCTATTAGAATCGCATGGTAACAAGAAAACTTTCTGTGAGGGGAAATTATGTCCTTTCCTTTTATGATGACGTCCTTAATTATAGAGTGTTATGTAGGATAGAAAATTTAAATAATATTGCCACACACACACACACACACACACAAAACCCATACTGTTTTTCCTCAAGAACCCATAAATGAAAATCATCTTGGGAATTTTTTTTAATTTTATCTTAAGGGTTAGAATGTTAGTTCATGGGAATAAACTGATAAGATTTTTCCAAGTGTTTTTTTTTTTTGAAGAAGGCAGTTAAAGCTATTATCAGTTTAGTTTCCAAGAAAATCGTATTCCACTTTTGCCTCCATTTGGTCAGTGATCCAGAGGAAGTTTCTTTTTATGATCATGTAGACAGAATAAGTTTATATTATGGGTGCCCACTGTGTACCATGTAAAGTCTCTTCTATATCTTGTTACTCCTCCAAACATCCAAGAATATAAGTACTATTATTATACTCTCCAGACAGAGGGGGAAATGGAGGCTTAGAAGGTTAAGTAACTTCCCCAAGTTGCTGATACATGAAGGAGCTGCGATTTGAATTGAGTTCTGACTCCAAAGCCCATGCTCTCTGCCACTTCACCTCCCTGCATCTATGACAAGATCATCCCAATTATAGGAGGAATACTAATACTAATACTAATAATAGCTAACATTGAACACTCACTATGTGCCAGATGCTGTTCTGAGTGCTCTCGATAAAATACTCAACTTAATCTTCATAACAATTCTACTGAAAATATAGCCTTGTTATCAGCATTGCATAGAGGAGACCACTGAGGCACGAGGAGGTTAAGGAATTGCTACCCAGCTACAAAGTGGGAGACCCGGATTCAAGCCCAGGCCGCCAGTCTCGAGAGCCTACACTCTTCAGGTGAACCTGTGCTGCTAGGATATAAACCACACAACCTTATCTTCTAATCTCACCTGTGCTTTGAGCTCTCAAAGTTTCTGTCTTGGCTTGGCCTTGTTTAGCCTATGTATGGAGTCTGTAGGTGACCCGTAGTCTACTGAGCTGTCTGGCTATAAATGCCTTCTGAATATAGAATAAGATTACCTTGTTCCTATTTGTATTAATGTTAGTCACAAGAGAAGACTTTCTTAAAACATATACTGTTCTAAGTAGATGCTAGAATTCCTCAGTTTCTTTCATGAGTAAGATATAATTTACCAGGAGGTAAAGAACTGAGATCTCTATAGCCATGTCACTAAAACATCTAACCTGACTCTTGAAATTTTGTCTCCAGTATCTTGATCTCACTTTCTAGACCAAGAACCACATAGGATTTCTGAAAATTACCTATATGTAAATGTCAACGTTTCTGCTCCCAACATTCAGGGTAGAGAGAGCCTTATTTCTCGGATGGTCCCACTGCATCATCTGCTCACTAAACGTTATTGATTTAGTTCCTAACCTGGAGACGTGCTATTCATCCTATTTCAAGCTCTACAGTGAAGATTCAATACATGGGAAACAGGACTCCTCAAATTAACCCATGGCTTTGAGAATTGAAACTAAGTAAACAGCCAGGGACAGGACTAACTCACCTGCTCTGGGAGCTCTGGCAGCTCCAAACTGTCCCAGAACTCGTTTAGAAAATCTGGAGACATAGGGAATCCCAGTTGTTGGGAGAATTCATTTTGGTGAGCACACCTAGCCTAGGCTCATAATCAGGTCTGTATCTTTCATGGTTTTCCAATATCTAAAAACAGCCCAAAGTTTTGTATACATAACCCCCCCAAACCCCACAACCTAAAAAGGGGAAAGTTTAGTACAAATACAAATTTTAGGGCTTCCCTGGTGGCGCAGTGGTTGAGAGTCCGCCTGCCGATGCAGGGGACACGGGTTCGTGCCCCGGCCCGGGAAGATCCCACATGCCACGGAGCGGCTGGGCCCGTGAGCCATGGCCGCTGAGCCTGCGCGTCCGGAGCACAATGGGAGAGGCCGCAACAGAGAGGCCCGCATACCGCAAAAAAAAAAAAAAAAAAGAAAAAAAAATACAAATTTTAAAATTATTTATTAATATATGTATTTTCTGTTGAGATTTTCAGTATTTATCCAGGCAGAGCCTGGATGTTTGTCAACGTTTGAAAAGTGCAAAACTTGAAAGCCAAAGAAAATATAACCTTGCTTGGATTTCCAAGCTCAGAGCTGTCGTAACAAAAAAAAAGTTTTATTAGAAAAAAAAGAGCTTATATGACTAGTAGCCAAGGTGGATTTCATTTTTAAGTAAAATAGTAAGTTTAGGAGTGTCATAAAATGCCCATTTGTATCATGAGCTGCAGATTCTTTTTTTTTTTTTTTTTTTTTTATTGCGGTACGCGGGCCTCTCACTGTTGTGGCCTCTCCCGTTGCGGAGCACAGGCTCCGGACGCTCAGGCTCAGCGGCCATGGCTCACGGGCCCAGCCGCTCCGCGGCATGTAGGATCCTCCCGGATCGGGGCACGAACCCGTGTCCCTTGCATTGGCAGGCGGACTCTCAACCACTGCACCACCAGGGAAGCCCTGAGCTGCATATTTTTAAAGTTTTGAAGGAAAATGCATCTGGATTACAGCAAGGTAAGCATGTATCTGCAAAATTCTTCAAGCCACCTTCTCTTTTTTGTTTTTTGCTCTGCAGATCCTTTACCTCCTGCTAGGTTTGAAGTCAATAAGGAGAAAAGTACTTCCACAAGTTTGCATGTCTGGTGGACTCCTTCTTCCGGGAAAGTCACCTGGTATGAGGTGCAGTTACTTGATGATAACCAAAAGACACAGGGGGCCCAAATTCAAGAAAGAACTTCACAGAATGAATATACATTTTTTAACCTCACTGCTGGTAGTAAATACAAAATTGCCATCACAGCTGTTTCTGGGGATAAACGTTCCTCTACAATTTATGCCAATGGATCAACAGGTAAGACCTGTTTATGGATAGTTGCATATTTAATAGTCAGTGATTCTTTTGAAATTATATTACATTCAAGAAATGGGAGTAAGAATGCCCCAAGATCAACAATAAATAGATAGGTGGATAGATAGGTAGGTAGGTAGGTAGACAGATAGACAGAGAGACAATAAATACTGTTTGATACAGAGGAAAGACTGGACTGGAAACAAGGAGGTGGGGTTGTGCTGTTAGCTTGCTGGGTGATTTTGAACAAGTCATGGAACTTCTCTGGGACTGGAATTTTCTCCAAAATGAGGAAGATGTTTCCTAATGGCCCTTCTAACTCAAATGTTAGGCAACAGGATTTTCTGCCTCATTTTCTGAGTTTGTGCAATGAAAATTATTTTTTAAATGTTTTCCCTCCCCTGTATATTCTTCTCTTAACATCAAGTCATGGTGTTTCCTGAATATTCCTATGTTTGGAACAAGTCTTTTCTTGCACCCATGCATCCCGATATCAATGACACATTACCATTTCCTTCCATAACTTACTTTCTTATCATTCACTCTCCCCTCATTTTCTCTCCTGCTCTGTTGCTCTCTTTCCATTTTTCAACTTTCTACAGTTCTTTCCTTTCTCTTTTCCCTTTACTGCTATGCCACATCATAATTCATTGACAAAATCTACCTTGATGGGCTTCCCTGGTGGCGCAGTGGTTGGGAGTCCGCCTACCGATGCAGGGGACATGGGTTCGTGCCCTGGTCCGGGAAGATCCCACATGCTGCGGAGCGGCTGGGCCCGTGAGCCATGGCCGCTGAGCTTGCGCGTCCGGAGCCTGTGCTCCGCAGCGGGAGAGGCCACAACAGTGAGAGGCCCGCGTACCGCAAGAAGGAAAAAAAAAAAAAATCTACCTTGATACCTGTTAAATGGGGGAGACAGATAAACTATGATGTAGCTTTAGGCTGTGGACTTTGAAAAGAGCATTAATCCAGGTTCCAATAAAATTTCAAGAGTGCTATTTTCATTAGCTATTACACAAGTTAGATGTACAGAGAAGCATAAATGGATGTGTGGTTTCAAATGAAATGTGTCTATACCTTCTATAAGGAAATTATGAATGACACTTGGGAAATGCATTGTATCCCACTAGTGCCATCGCCAGTGGAAGATATTGGTATTTCAGCGAAAACGAATTCTCTCCTGATTTCCTGGTCACATGGCTCTGGGAACGTGGAAAGATACCAGCTGATACTAATGGATAAAGGAATTCTAGTTCACAGTTATGCTGTGGACAAATCTACTACTTCCTATGCTTTTCATGGACTGATACCTGGTCACCTCTATAATGTCACCATTGTTACCGAGGCTGCAGGGCTGCAAAACTACAGATGGAAACCAGCCAGGACAAGTAAGTTTCCCTAGCTATTCTGAACAAGAATAAAACCCAAATCAAGGAAATGTTTAATAAACAAGGTTTATTAAATTATTTGGATAATGGTAGTATAGGACAAATTGAAATGCATATGTTGTAGAAGACCTTAATATGTATCCGCTTTTCTACTGAGAGAAAAAGGGATTCCCTTTCGTTCTAAAGTTTAGGCTCGTCCTTGACAACCTTGTGAAATAGCAGAGTTAATCACTGATATAGTCTTAGCTTCTCTTTTTAGTTAAGGATTCCTACTTCCTTCTCTTAAACAGGCATCATCCCCTGCCTTTGTGACATCACTCACAATGAACCAGGATTACTCTTCTCAGTGCTACACAAAGACCTACTCTTAGGTCTTTGTATAAAGAAACAGCCATTGCCCAAACCCTCTATCCAACAAAACATCTCCTGAGACCCAATTCTATAGAACCTGTTCTCATAGCCTAACATAGCCAGAAAACTAATTTGTGCTAAGTTTTAATGAATCATTTATATACATACTTATTCATTCATTAGTTCATTAAATCAATATTTATTAGGTGTAAACTATATACCAGACATTGTGGATATAACAATGTCCAAGAGAGACAAAGTCTTTCCCCTCATGGAGCTTATATTCAAGTGGATTCTAATGCTTCTGGTGGGTCTAATGTGTTAATAAATCCCCTCCTTTGGGAAGCTATGTAACTTTAAGAGAAACTCTAAAATACGTAGTGCCTTAGACATTACTCTAGCGAGGAGAGTTCCTGAAATAATAGGAGGTTGGTGGGAAAGATATTTGGGGACACCTATATATTTATATACCTTTCGTATCACACCTCAAATATATATATATGTATATTCCCAACAAAAATGTACCATATATTTTAAGAATTATTTATGTATATCAAGAGCAAATTGCACTTCTAACTGGCATATGCAAAAGCAATGTGCCACACCCATTATTTTAATGAGACATTGTGAATTTATATTATGCCATTAGTGAGGCCCAAAATTATAGCATAGGCAAAAGGTAGAAAATATATTTACCAAAGTGTCTCTCCTTTGTAATCATTTTCCTCTGATGAAATAATGACACAACTCCTAAGCTTTAACTTTATCATGATTCAATATGAAAAAGAAACTATTTTTAGCACAAAAAATTTTATGATGGCCAGTCAACCAGTCTATTTATTATGTACTTTCTATTATTAAATACATAAAGACAGGAAGAAATTAGGCAGATGACATTCTTTGAGGATTCCACTTAAAGATTTTCAGAACTGGAAAAGACCATTTTAAGTTTTGTTTGATCAAGCCATCATTAGGCAATAAGGACCCCTAGGCTTAGTAAGATAGACAGAGCTGCCCAGGGTTGCCCAGCCAACCAATGGCCAAGTTTGAGGCAGAATCTAGACTCCTGACTGCCATGTTTGTCCTCTCTCCACTAGCCATACAACCTTTCTTTGGTTTTGCAGTATTATTTTTACCTTGTGAAGTTGTTTTCTTCAGAGCAGGGAGTGTGGCTTGTAGAGATTAAGACACAGGTCAAAATTTGGCCATAAGAGTGGTATGATATCCTGAGTTAAAGTCTCTTTCCCTTTCTTCCTAATTAGCCCCCATGGAAGTCTCAAATCTGAAGGTGACAAATGATGGCACTTTGACCTCTTTAAAAGTCAAGTGGCAAAGACCTTCTGGAGATGTGGATTTCTACAACATTACACTGTCTCACCAAGGAACCATCAAAGAATCCAGAATATTAGCACCCCAGATTACTGAAACTCAATTTAAAGACTTAGCCCCTGGACGACTTTATCAAGTCACCATCAGCTGTGTCTCTGGTGAATTGTCTGCTCATAAGATGGCAGTGGGCAGAACAGGTGAGTCTAAGCCTCCAGAAATTCTTTAGTTGCTCAAATCACTCTCTGATCCACCTTAGAACAGGATAAGTTAGAAGGAAAATCCCTTTCCCAACCTGGGAAGTATGGTCTACATGACTCAGGGTGTCTATGGGCCAGGCTCCGCTACACAGAGTCAAGCCGAGGGTTAATTGCATTCGTCTGATTATTTAAGCAAATGTATTTGGATTGATTCCTGAATGATCTGTGTTTCTGTCTCTGCCCTGTGCTATTTCATGTCACACCACTTAAGTAGCATAAATGAATTAGCATTGATACTAATGAATAAAACATTTCTGATCAACTCTTATAATGAAGGCCAGTTAGCACTTACCCATGTTTCCCATAAATTATTTTATTTATGTCACCAAACATTTATCCAGTGCCTTCTTCCTGTAAATTACCATATTATGAGCTTTGAGAGTTATTAAGACGGTCACATAGCACCGAGCTGATCTCCCTGTGCCATGCGGCTGCTTCCCACTAGCTATCTATTTTACATTTGGTAGTGTATATATGTCCATGCCACTCTCTCACTTCGTCCCAGCTTACCCTTCCCCCTTCCCGCATCCTCAAGCCCATTCGATAGAAATGTTTTGAATTGCAGCTATTAGGTCTCTTATCTACTGTTGCCCATGAAAAGTGAATGAGCAGCCTTACTTTTGGATTTTAGTATCTCCTTTTGACATCATTTCACTGTTTAGTTCCAGAGAATGTTGGGGACCTGGAGGCAAACAGCAATGGTTCTACAAGGTCCCTGGTGGTGAGCTGGTCGCCCCCTGCTGGAGACTGGGAGCAGTACCGTATCCTGCTCTTGAATGATTCTTTGGTGCTGCTCAACACCACCGTGGGAAAGGAGGAAACACACTACGTCATACGTGATGTGGGGCTCATACCGGGAAGACAGTATGAGGTCGAAGTCACTGTTGAGAGCGGAAATCTGAAGAATTCTAAGCGTTGCCATGGCAGGACAGGTAAGCGAATATCAAGATGTTAATGACTGATGGAACCTTAATTTGATCCTTCTTCCAAGTAACCCAGGTAACCGTCAATGTCATACCCCAGGGTTCCCTGTATTTGAGACATTATAGACTGACAAACTGAAATAGGTTGGTATTGTTTAATTTTGTCAAATTAGAGTATTAGAAATCACTTCCACTAGTAGGTTTATTGTTTTTTAAAAGAAAGACCTTTCTAACCAAAAGAACAGGAAGGAAACAATCTGAGAGAATCCTCCCCACAAAGTAGACAGTTGATAGCCTTTTGCTGGTGATCACTGTTAGAGAACCACTGCCTTGACCCACTGTTGACTAATCGGGGATTTTCAGGTACCAAGGAAGAGTTGTTAAAGTGGAGAGGGATATATTCAGATTTTAGGGCAGAGGAGAGTGAGGCTACTGAGGCATGGGTTTTGGTATTCTTGCTGTCACCATTATACTGTAATTCCTTGGGCAAGTCACAACCTCTCTGAGTCCATTTCCTCAACTTTCAAATAAGAGAGTTGACCTGTTAAACTCAACATGTCTATGAAAATCCCTGTGACGTGGAATGCTCCATACTTGGAGTGAAATTCAAATATGTTCTCTTTTAGTCTTGCCTGATAATAAGGAAATAACTACACTGACGCAATGTTCTTAGAAGAACGTCAAAGAAATGGACCAAGAAACGTCTTTAGCTTGCCCTCTGTGTCTTCCAGTTATCTCTTCATTTTCCAAATATTAATATCTGCTGGATGATGATCAAACATAAATGACCCAGTAAAGTATTTTCCAAGAGTATTCTTTTGAGTCCTTATTTCTGGTTATTTTACATGAACAAAGTTTTTTTGTGATTAGCATTTTTTTTTCTAAATGCTCATAAGCATTCAGAAAAGAAATGCTCAACTAGAACACTCCTGTGGATGGAAGAGAACAGATCTCTAAAGAATACTGGAGTGTATCCAAGTTAATCAATGACCCGAATGTCCATTGCTTTTTCCCCAGTCCCCCTGGCTGTCCTTCAGCTTCGTGTCAAACACGCCAATGAAACCTCACTGGGTGTCATGTGGCAGACCCCTGCAGCAGAATGGGAGAAATACATCGTTTCACTAATCGACAGAGACCTCTTACTCATCCACAAGTTGCTCCCCAAAGATGCCAAAGAATTCACTTTTACTGACCTGGTGCCTGGACGAAAATACATAGCTACAGTCAGCAGTATTAGTGGAGACCTAAAAAATTCATCTTCAATCAAAGGAAGAACAGGTAACATTTTTTATAAATTTTAGGCTTTAAAAGTATCCTGTCTGCTGAATTGTCTAACATTCAACTTATAAATGTTCATTAAAACCTGTTCTGTACTGGGCATTGTATACTTTTTTTTTTTCATGTTTTCCATGTATTTGCTCTCTGGGCTATAGTCTGGATAATTTCCTCAGCTCTTAGTTTTAGTTCATTAGTTCTATCTAATCTATCTTTCTTTAGTTCTATCTAATCTATTTTAAAATCCACCCACTGAGTTTTAAAATTTAATTGTTATATTCTTCACTGTTAAACATGTTCTTTTTTTTTTTTTTTTTTTTCTTTTTGGCGGTATGCGGGCCTCTCACTGTTGTGGCCTCTCCCGTTGCGGAGCACAGGCTCCGGATGCGCAGGCCCAGCGGCCATGGCTCACGGGCCCAGCCGCTCCGCAGCATATGGGATCCTCCCAGACCAGGGCACGAACCCGTATCCCCTGCATCGGCAGGCGGACTCTCAACCACTGCGCCACCAGGGAGGCCCTAAACATGTTCTTTGGTTCTCTTCCAAATATGTTTAGTATTCTGTTGCTCTTTCCATTCTCCTCCTTTATTGCTATAAGCAAATTAATGATTTTTATTTTCATTCTATGTCTGATCAGTATAATATCTGAAATATTCAGGAGTTCAGTGCTGTTGTTTACTGAGTTTTCTGCCTTTTGCTCATGGTGCTTACTTCCTTAAATGTTTGTGATGTTTTATTCTAAACTCATATACCTTGGGATTTTATTCTGTGGGAATTCTTTGGGGCCTTTTTTGAAGGTGGGTTTCAGAAAGAATTTTCTTTTCACTTGGTTCTTTCAGGTGCACAGGATTTCTATCAACCCAGACCTATTTTAATCTAAATTGTCAACTTGAGGTTTTTTGATCACCCAGGGTTTTATGAATTTGGGTTGCAAACTCACTGAGGCTGTCTTGACATTATGAATTCTCAGTGGAAATTTTTTCTTCTCCACCTAGTATTAAGGAGGCTGCAGTATATGGGGAATAGAGAGTAAATATGTATTTCACTTACGCTTAGAATATAAAGTTTCAGAATCCAATATTATGCAGAGTCACCTATGAGGTTCCTCACCCTGGGAAAGTCCTATTCATAGCTCTTGCAAAGCTATAAAATCAAAGCTTAAATTTATGTTTGAAAGATGCCCTCATGGTGACAGTCTGCTTCAGTGATCCAGTTACCTCTCTGTCACTTTCTTATAGGTCTCTGAGAATTCCTTACATTCTTGACAACTCATTCATGCATTTACATTTTTATGTTTTATCCAACATGTGCAGTTGCGTGTATTGGGGGGATTTTCATGGTTTGTGCCAGCAATGAAAGTCCAAGGCATTGTTTTAGACTTAAGATCATTTTCATTATTCCCACCACTCATATTGCTGTGTCATATGGTAAGTGAACGTTTAACTTTGCAAGAAACTACCAAGCTGTTTTCCAAAGTGGTTGTAAGATTTTACATTCCCACCAACAATGTATGATATTTCCAGTTCCTCCGTATTCTCAGCAACACTTGGTATTTTCAGTTGGTTTGGTTTTTTAAATTTTAGCCATTCTAATAAATGTGTAGAGGTATCTCATGTGATTTTAATTTGCCTTTTCTTAATAACTAATGGTTTCAAGCATTTTTTTCATATGCTTATTTACCATCCACTTATCTTTTTGTGGAAGAAGATATTTTCAACTGTTTTGCCCATTTTTTAATAGGGTTCTTTGTTTCCTATCATTGAGTTTTGAGAATTCTTTATTCCAGAATAAGTCCTTTGTCAAAATGTGTGTTGAAATGTTTTCTCTCAGTCTATGACTTGTCTTTTTATTTTATTGAAGTATAGTTGATTTACAATATTATATTAGTTTCAGGTGTACAGCATTGTGATTCAGCACTTCTATGGAATATACTCCATTAAAAGTTATTATTAAAAGTTATTATAATATAATGGCTATAACTCCATTAGAAGTTAGTATAAGATAATGACTATAATTCCCTGTGCTATACAATATATCCTTGTTGCTTACCTATTTTATACGTAGTACTTTGTATCTCTTAATCCCATATCCCTAATTTGCCCCTCCCCCCTTTCCTCAACCCTTTGGTAACCACTAGTTTGTCCTCTATATCTGTGAGTCTCTTTCTGTTTTGCACACACACTCATTTGTATTATTTTTTAGATTCCACATATAACTGATATCATACAGTATTTGTCTTTCTCTGTCTGACTTATTTCACTAAGCATAATATTCTCTAGGTACATCCACATTGCTGCAAATGGCAGAGCTTCATTCTTTTACATGGCTGAGTAACATTCCATTGTGTATATATACCACATTTTCTTTTTTTTGTTGTTTTTTTAACAATGGCATGGGCTTGGACTGCATTCATTATCAGTATTTTCAAAGGTAAATTGTCTTTTATTTTTTAAATAAGTTTATTTTTTTTACTTATTTATTTTTGGCTGCTTTGGGCCTTGATTGCTGCACTTGGGCTTTCTCTAGTTGCGGCAAGTGGGGGCTACTCTTCGTTGCACTGCATGTGCTTCTCATTGTGGTGGATTCTCTTGTTGCGGAGCACGGCTCTATGCGTGCGGGCTTCAGTAGTTGTGACACATGGGTTCAGTAGTTGTGGCTCGTGGGTTCTAGAGTGCAGGCTCGGTAGTTGTGGTGCACAGGCTTAGTTGCTCTGTGGCATGCGGGATCTTCCCCGACCAGGGAGCGAACCTGTGTCCGCTGCACTGGCAGGTGGATTCTTAACCACTGCACCACCAGGGAAGTCCTTATACCACATTTTCTTTATCCATTCGTCTGTTGATGGGCACTTGGGTTGCTTCCATATCTTGGCTATTGTAAATAGTGCTGCTATGAATATTGGGGTGCATGTATCTTTTCAAATTAGTGTTTTCATTTTTTCCAGATATATACCCAGGAGTGAAATTACTGGATCATATAGGAGTGCTATTTTCAGTTTTTTGAGGAACCTCCGTACTGTTTTCCATAGTGGCTGCACCAATTCACATTCCCACCAACAGTGCATGAGGGTTCCCTTTTCTTCCCATCCTCCCGATATTTGTTATCTGTAGACTTTTTGATGATGGCCATTCTGACAGCTGTGAGGTGATAGCTCATTGTGGTTTTGATTTGCATTTAGTCTCTAATAACTAACAATGCTGAGAATCTTTTCATGTGCCTGTTAGCCCCCTGTATGTCTTCTTTGGAAAAAATTCAGGTATTCTGCCCATTTTTTAATTGGGTTGTTTGTTTTTTTATACTGAGTTATACGAGCTCTTTATATATTTTGGATATTAACCCCTTGTCAGTCATATCGTTTGCAAATATCTTTTCCCATTCTATAGGTTTGTCTTTTTGTCAATTATTTCCCTAGCTGTGCAAAAGCTTTTAAGTTTAATTAGGTCTCATTTGTTTAGTTTTGCTTTTATTTCTTTTTTTTTTTTTTTTTTTTCTTTTTGCGGTATGCGGGCCTCTCACTGTTGTGGCCTCTCCCGTTGCGGAGCACAGGCTCCGGACGTGCAGGCCCAGAGGCCATGGCTCACGGGCCCAGCCGCTCCGCGGCATATGGGATCCTCCCGGACCGGGGCACGAACCCGTATCCCCTGCATCGGCAGGCGGACTCTCAACCACTGCGCCACCAGGGAGGCCCCTGCTTTTATTTCTTTTGCATTAGGAGACAAATCCAAAAACAATATTGCTACGATTTATGCCAAAGAGTGTTCTGCCTATGTTCTCTTCTAGGAGCTTTATGATTTCCACTCTTACATTTGGGTCTTTAATCAATTTTGAGTTCATTTTTGTATATGGTGTGAGGAAATGTTCTAATCTCATTGTTGTACATGTAGCTGTCCAGTTTTCCCAGCACCACTTGCCGAAAAGACTGTCTTTTCTGCAATGTGTATTCTTGCCTCCTTTGCCATAGATTAAATAACCATAGGTGTGTGGGTTTATTTCTGGGCTCTCTATCCTGTTCCATTGATCTATGTGTCTGTTTTTGTGTCAGTATCATACTGTTTTTTTTTTTTTTTTGAAGGCAGCTCTGTAACTTTATTGGACAATCAGCAGTTAGTTCTCATCCACATTAACTGTCTGTAGATTTTTGAAAGTGGTGACAGGTACATAGGTAACCAACATATAGAGCTTGGTTGGTGAATCTTCATCTTCATTCCGTTTTCTGGACAACCGCACACGGATACGGTATGGGACATTCCTTATTCCTTTGGCCCAGACAGCTTTGTTGAGCCTGGTGTCAATGCGTACATCTGGAGTTCCCATCTCCTTCATAGCAAATTTCCGGATTTCTTTGAGTGCCCAAGGGGCACGCTTCTTGAAACCCACTCCATGGATGCGCTTGTGAATGTTGATGGTGTATTGTCTGGTCACCACCTCGTTGATGGCGGACCGGCCCTTCTTCTTCTCGCCGCCCTTCTTTGCGGGAGCCATCTTTCCCGGCCGGGGTTAGAAAGGAAGAGCGAGAGGGATTCCATACTGTTTTGATTACAGTAGCTTTGTAGTATAATCTGAAGTCTGGGCATACGATAGTTCCAACTTTGTTCTTTTTTCTCAAGATTACTTTGACAATTCATGGTCTTTTGTGATTCCATGTGAATTTTAGGATTATTTGTTCTAGTTCTGTGAAAAATGACATGGGTATTTTGATAAGGATTGAATTAAATCTATAGATTACTTTGGGTAGTATGACCATTTTAACAATATTAATTCTTCCAATCCAAGAGCATGGAATGTCTTTCCATTTCTTTGTATTGTCTTCAGTTTACTTCATCAATGTTTTTATAGTTTTCAGAGTTTATACTTCACCTCCTTGGTTAAGTTTATTCCTAAATATTTTATCCTTTTTGATTTGTGGTTATCATGGGATTCACATATGCTGACCTACAATTATATCTACTTGTTTTAAACTGGTAGTCATTTAAGTTCAAACACATTCTAAAAGACCTACATTTTTTACTCTCCTCCCCCACATTTTGTGGTTTTGATGACATATTTTGCATCTTCTGCTTATCCCTTAACTGTATAGTGTTATTATAGTTGTTTTTACAATTTTTTGTCTTTTAACATATGTACTGGCTTATTTAAGTAGTTGATCCTCCATCATTATTATATATTTGCCTTTCCTAGTGAGATTTTTCCCTTTCGTTTAGATTCTTACTTCTTTTCTATTTAGAGAAGACCCTTCAACATTTCTTTTAGGGTAGATTTAGTATTGATGAACTCTTAGTTTTTACTTGTCTGAGAAGTTCTTTATCTCTACTTCTATTCTAAATGATAATCTTGCTGGGTGGAGTATCCTAGGTTGCAGGTTTTTCCCTTTCAGCACTTGAATATATCATGCCACTCCCTTCTTGCCTGGAATATCTCTGCAGAGAAATCAGCTGATAGCCTTATGGGGATTCCCTTGTATATGACTCTTTGTTTTTCTCTTGTTGCCTTTAGAATTCTCTCTTTAGCTTTTGCCATTTTAATTATGATATGTGGTGTGGCTCTACTTGGGTTTGTCTTGTTTGGGACCCCCTGCACTTCCTGAACCTGGATATCTGTTTCCTTCTTCAAGTTTGGGACGTTTTCAGCCATAATTTCATCAAATACATTTTCAGTCCTCTTCTCTCTCTCTTCTCCTCTGGGATCCCTATAATGCAAATGTTGGTACACTTAATCCCAGAGATCTCCTAAATTGCTTTCATTTTTTAAATTTGTTTTTCTTTTTGCTGTTCTGATTGGGTGATTTACATTATTCTATCTTCCAGATCACTTATGTACCACTTAGTCTGCTCTTCATTCCTTCTAGTATGTTTTTTTTAGTTCAGCTATTGAGTTATTCATTTCTGATTGGATCTTTTTTATATCTTCTGGTTCCTTGTTAAAATGTTCACTGTTTAGATAAATTCTTTTCCCTAATTCAGTTAACATTTTTATTACCAATGTTTTAAATTCTTTACCTGGTAAATTGTTTATTTCTGTTTCATTATTTATTTTTTTAGGGGTTTTTTTTTGCTCTCTCAATTAAGAGTAGTTCCTCTGCTTTTTCATTTTGCTTAACTATCTCTGCCTCTATGAATTTAGGTGCAACAGTTACCTATTGTTGTCTTAAAGGGGTGTTCTTATGTGGGAGCATCCCTATACAGGCTGTGTTCGCCCAGTGTCTTCGGTGCGAGAGCTGGATTTGACATGGATGCAAGTTAAATCTTTCTTCAGGGTGTTGTTTTAGGGTGATAGCTGGCAGCTGTCACCTTGGTAGAGGTTGGGCTGGAGGTGGAGGGGCTAGAGCTGGTGCCAGGTGTGAGGTGGGACTTCCTCTCTGTTCAGTGGCCATCATTGCCCTGTCAGGGGTGGGGTCTAATCCCAAGTTGCTGGGTAGAAACCCTGAGGATCAGGCTTGAGCTGACTTTGTTCACTTTAAGTGTGTGTTTTTCCCTCTCCCAGCACCAGGACCTTTACCCCAGAGGAGGGGAGTGCTGAAGCAAGTGGGGCCTGTGTGCAGACAGAGTTCCAATGTGCTGCCCGTGTAGGTGTCTATGGCTCCACTCAGATGCAGCCTCTGGTGCAGGTCCCCTTTGTCTCTCCCAGCTGATCACTACTACCTGCATCCACTGCCCCCACCCTGTCGTGGAAATGCTCCACAGGGCAGGCGGGACCCATGTGAGCTCTACATGTATCCGGAGGTTAGCTGTGGTGGAGTGGCCACCCCATCAGAGACCTGGGCAGCCTGAGGCACTGCTTGAGTAAGCACCAAGTAGAGGCGTGCTGCTCCAGCCCGGGGTGGAGCTGCTCCGGGTCACCTCTGGGTCCCACAGTCAAGTTTCTTCCCCAGCCGTGGCTGCCCCAGATCCAGTGCCACATTGTGGCATGAAGTGAGTGGGGTCGGAATGTTTGCTTGGCTTGGGCTGGTATGTGTGCCAGGTGGTCATGGGAAACTCGGCAGCCACTAGAGCAGACCTTTCTCTGCTCTGCCTTGGGGGTTAGCCAGCATGTGTGTGCCCCTCATGCACGGAGTCCAGACTTCCTCAGCTCTTCTCTTTGTCCCAGCAGTTCTCCAACCAGCTAAGGGGGCTTGTCTCCTCATGTAGGACACCAGGACTGAGATGCCCAAACTTGGTTTAACCTGCTCACTCCCCAGGTTGAGTGTCCACCAATATCATCTCCCTTGTCCTCTGAGTCCCCTCTGAGGGGCACAGGTCCTGACCCAATCACTTCTGTTCCCTCCTACCCTATACATGTGTATCTTTCTTACAGTCTTGGTTGTACAAGAGTCTTTTTGCCAGTTTCCCATTAGTTTTCAGTGATAATTACTCCACATGTAGATGTATTTTTGGTGACAGGGAGGTCAGCTCCCTGTCCTCTTACTCCACTATCTTGATCTCCTCCCCTGGCTCATCTTTTCATTAATTTATTAGTGTATCTTGCAGAACATAAGTTTTTAATTTTGATGTCAATTTACCAGTTTTTTTCTTTCATGAATCATGCTTTTGGTGTCATACCTAAGAAACCTTTGTCTAACACAAGGTCACCAAAATTTTCTCCTAGAAGTTTCATAGTTTTAGGTTGTAAATTTAGGTGTATAATCAATTTTGAGTTAATTTTTGTATATGTGTGAGATATGGGGCAAAGTTTATTTCTTTGCTTATGCACATCTAATAATTCCAGTCCTATTTGTTGAAAAGACTCTCCTTTCTCCACTGAATTGCCCTTGCATCTCT
Organism: Mesoplodon bidens; assembly: GCF_964165515.1. NCBI lineage: Eukaryota > Metazoa > Chordata > Mammalia > Artiodactyla > Ziphiidae > Mesoplodon > Mesoplodon bidens. Next base: position 30,006,948 of record NC_138167.1, read on the forward strand.
ATGAAAAAAAAAAATCAATCAACGGTATATGTGTTGGGTCTATTTCTGGACCTTCACGTCTGTTCCATCAGTCTATGTGTCTACTTTTTTGCCAGTATCACACTGTCTTCATTACTGTAGCTTTCTAGAAGTTTTGAAATCAGATGATGTTAGTCCTCCAACTTTATTCTTCTTTTTCAAAACTGTTTTGGCATATTAATTCCTTTGCTTTCCATATGAAATTTAGAATTGGAATTGAATCTTTTGATCCATGTACAGTAATGTATTTTAATAAGTATGTTTGTACCTAAATCCAAAAGTCAGTGACTTCTGAGAAGGGTTGTGCAAGGTTCCACTCCCTTTGATTATCATAATTCTGGGAAGAGGCACAAAGGAGATGTATGTTGATCAAGTGCCAACTTCAAGATCTGTGTAAAAGATTTGTCAATGGACAGGTTAAAAATCACAGTAGTTGTTAATTAGGTAAAGGGCACAGGCTCATAGGTGAGACAAATCAGGCTTTGGACGCCAGAATGACAATTTGTTAGCACTGTTGTATAGGCTAAGTTACTTACATTATGATCCTTGGTTTCCTCCTCTGTAAAGGGAATTTAAAAAATTAACTCTATAGAGTTTTGAATGAGTACCCAATAATATAACATCTATAAAGCATAGAGTCCATAACTGGCACATAACAGGCAATCAGTTGTTATCATTTTCATTATCATTATTATTATTATATAATACTATAGCATATAGTATTGTAGCATTTTCATGTATAAGAATAGTCCTCTTGAGAATGTGCCAATAAAGAATTACCAGTCTCCTAGACTACAATCTAATCATCAGGTTAAAGAGATTTCCCAATACCACCCCATAACAACCATTAGCTCCAGTAGATCATGTGGCTTTGAGTTCTCATGGAGTAGAGACAGATAAAATAACATTAAGTAAGCAATCTTCAAAAATAGCACCTTTTATGTATCTGCCAATCCCATACTCCTAATTTATCCCTCCCTCTCCTTCCGCTTTGGTAACCATAAGTTTGCTTTCTATGTCTGTGAGTCTGTTTCTGTTGGTAAATAAGTTCGTTTGTATTATTTTTTAGAATTCACATATAAGCAATATCATATAATAAAAACAATAGCAGCCTTTTATTATTTAAAATGTAAAAATCAAGACTACCTAATAGGCATGCATCATCTTATCCTTGGATCTGAAATAATTTTGATTTCCCATATAAGCAGCTTTTTCAGAATGGTAGAGTCTCTGTAGGGGAATAGTTCTCCATATTTCACAGGAAATAAAGCTGAGTGTCTATATCAAAAAATATATATATTTTTTTAGCATTTTCAAGACTGTCTCCATTTTTTACTCATTTTTGTTACACTTCCTTAGGGTGACGAAGTGTCATCTGTTTTTTCTTCCCTGTCTACTCTGTTTTAGTGCCTGCCCAAGTGACCGGCTTGCATGTGGCCAACCAAGGGACAACAAGCAGTCTATTCACTAACTGGACCCAAGCACTGGGAGACATAGACTTCTACCAAGTCTTACTGATCCATGAAAACGTGGTCATCAAAAATGAAAGTGTCTCCAGTGAGACCAGCAGATACAGCTTCCACTCCCTCAAGTCGGGCAGCCTCTACTCCATGGTGGTAACCACAGTAAGCGGAGGAATCTCTTCCCGACAAGTGGTGATGGAGGGAAGGACAGGTAAGAAGAGTGTCTGTGACCTACGGCGATCTGAGCACGTGGAACCTCCAGGGTATATCCTAGGTGTTTTAAAACATCCTAAAGACAGACCCAACTCTGATCTTCCTAAAAGCCAATTTTCAATGCTATCCAGACAGTACATGTTGATCTCCCAGGAATGGAAATTGGGTGATGAGTGAGAGTAGGAGAGAATGAATTCTAAATTTTCTAAAATCTCCAATACATGTGTCAGAACTCCTAGAAAACCCTTTGCAATGACATGATAGTCATCTGTTACCTAAGCTTATTCCTTCATCTAGCTGATTTTCTTTGAAATATTTATGTCCGATTAAGGTAAACAAGTCATGAACTTTTTTTTCAAAGTATCTTCCATTCTCTTTCATATTCTTGGTTTCAAGACACAGAAAAAAAAAATGATCTCCAACTTCTATGGTCAAAAGTTAAGCTAGGGCTTCCCTGTTGGTGCAGTGGTTGAGAGTTCGCCTGCCGATGCAGGACACGGGTTCATGCCCTGGTCCGGGAAGATCCCACATGCCGCGGAGCGGCTGGGCCCGTGAGCCCGTGAGCCATGGCCGCTGGGCCTGCGCGTCCGCAGTGCCTGCGCATCCGCAGCCTGTGCTCTGCAACGGGAGAGGCCACGACAGTGAGAGGCCCGCATACCGCAAAAAAAAAAAGTTAAGCTAATAAAATTACCCAATCCCATATATTTTCACAAGCAACATTAAACAGTGCTTAATACTGTATGCCACCTAAACAATGTTCCTTGACCTTAAAGAGCTCATAGTCAAATGGGGCAGAGAGCTAAGTAATCAAATAAATGTCATATGGTCATATGTGTCAGACAGAGGTATAGCACCAAAGAAGGGAATATAATTTTCTACACAACACAAAGAAGGAACATAAACAAACAATATAAAATGTATGTTCCAGTTTCTTAGAAAGATATACAATTAAATAAATCCAATAGAAGCTTTAATAATTATTAGTGAATTCAGGTCAGTGACTTTGCCTGTTTAATTTCATATGATTATGTTAAGTTGGATGTCAGTCTCCTCCCACTATATTTCCAATGCTCAGATTCTGAGTATCAGCGTGAGGTATCCATAGATATATCCTTTTCTAAAATCATGAATCTCACCTGCTTAATGAACCCAAGGACCATTAACTTCATTAACTCTCCCAAAAGAGCAACTAAGTCATTGAAAAAATATCTCATAGTCTAGGTAGAAATTCACTGATGTCTGCCCATTTCTGTCATTCTGTGGCAACTGACACTGTTGCCTGTGTTCTTCCTGATACCTTCCTTCTTCTCTTTTAATGGTTCTTGGCACCGTCCATCAATGTAGCATAATTGGGGGTGAGGGACTGAAAAGCTTAGTTGGGGAATCAAGAGGCCTAGATTCTGGTCCTAGCTCTGCCATTCACTTATCTATCTAAGCCTTCATTTTCTCTTCCATCCCCAATAAGTCACCCTGACACAGGGTATCAGAGTGGGGAAGGAGAAATAACAAGTTTAGGAGAGGAGTTGAACGGGATCTTGCATCCATTTCCCAGTGAGTTGCAGTTGTATTAGATTAGGCTGACTTATTTCCTGCTTATACAAATGTACAATGTGGGTGTTCCTGAGTAGACAACTCTATTGGTTGGTTCTTCTCTAAGCAATAATTAAGGAACCCAGGCTCCTACCATCTGTGGTTCTTCCTTCCTCTAGGTTCTCAGAGGTCTCTCCATTTCTTCAGAGAATGGAGGTTATGGGGAGGAGGAAGACTACTAAAGCTGGAAGTAAACACATCACTTCCACCTACATTCCATTAACGGGAGCACAGTTGTATGACTACACCTAACTGCAGGGGCGGCTGGGAAATACAGTCTAGCTGTGTGTCCAAGAGGAAAAGGAAATGGTTTTGTGAGCAAGTAGTCAGATGCCGCCACACAGGTTAATTCCCATCTTAAAATATCACAAGGGCTGTCCAGCGTATGGTGCTATACGAAAATAGTTTGATATCTGAGATCGCTTGATAAGTGGGACTGGTAATTATTTTTATACCTATATTTTAATGGCAACAGAGGTATCAATATTTGACCATTATATAACAGAAGTATGCAAAAATGAGACAAGAAATTCTTTGAAGAATGATAATAAAGTCTTAAGGAGAGGACAAGATATGAATAGATATAAACATCAGTTATTTTATTCAAACACATTGAGTGCAGACATTATCATGAAAAAAGAGAAAAATGGGATATTACTATAGAAACACAATAACTAGAGATTTTAAAAGGTGCCTCAATTAGTAAATTCTGTACATGGTAGATTGTAAAAAAATTCAATGGCTAAAACCCAGATAATCATTACCATCTACTCAAATTACTTAAGTATTAGTCAACGTTGAAATAATTCACTTATATTTCCACAGAGTTGAAACATATATATAAACCCTTCCAGCTTAGATAAGGTGGCAAAATATTTAAAACTGAAGATACCAGACGTGCTTAACAAATCTAATTCTAACCTGAGAAAATGCTCATTCTAAAGAAAAAAAATAAATATTATATCTTTTTTTTAAACATGAATTTATATTTTTGGTGAAACTTTTAATAATTATATCTTTCTAATAAAATGTTGATAGTTGCAAATATTCCCAGCAGTTTTAAAAAACAAGAATAGTTATTCTGAGAACAACCAAGGGATATACAGATGGTTAGATGGATGAAAGAAGGAAAGGGGAAAAAAAAGGAAGGAAGGCATCAATACATAAATAGTATGGCTAAAAGTTCAATGTTATATCTGGGATATGTCCATGTGCATGGAACAGCATTAGCAGAATTATTTAGTAGAGTGCTGTTTATAATTTTAGTGATGGATAAGTGCTTGTAAATGCACAGAAGACTTTGGGGATTAAACCACAAAGTCAGAGCATATTAGATGAGAAAGATTCTCAGAGGTCATCTAGCCAAATCCTGTCCATTATATGTGATGTACGGATATTGACAATTATATGAAAATATATAGCGGAAGTCAGTCAACCAATGATGAAAACAGTAGTGCAGTTCATATATACTATATATTTTATTCTTATATTCACTACTGACAGTACTATTTGTCATGCATTTATTTCTAATACATGGAACAACTATTATTCAATACCATGATTATTAATTTGCAGACTGTACTTGTAGGCAGGGAACTCTTTACAGTCATCCACATCTTTTCCATTTTTGTATACTTGGAAAATAGTTGGTTCTTAGTAAATGCTTGTGACGCTAAAACCCCAACTGAGAGAAGCACATAATTATGGTGGACATCAGAAAGGCCATTATTGCCACAGCATGTCTTTCTGCCCTCAAGTCTGGTCTCCAGACTTATTGCTTCTAGGATAGGCATTTAGGTTTATTTCTCACCACTAGAGGGCAGGAAATGCTTTGCGAAGGGAAATACAACCCCTTCACCTGTGTAAATGATTAGACACCCCAGGAATAAATAAATTAATCGCAAGAAGGTCGAAGCTATCCCAATGTCTAAGACTTTTAGAAAAGCTATTGCACTCGTCACCTTTCCCCTCAAAAACCTTTCTATATTGATGGGTTTGGTTCAAGCTCTTTCATTTAGATAGTTAATGTCTGTTCCCTTTCCTACATAGGGGACTTCCTGACATGTTCACATAAAAAAACCTCCACTTAAAACACTTTACAAACAACCACACCATAAAAATGCAGTAGCAGCATCCTTGTATTTATGAGGCATCCAAAAGACTTCCTTGGATTTTTATCTTGGTTAATCTAATGATGTAAGAACTCTCAGCTTCCAGAAGCTACAGTGAAATCGTCACCCTTCCTTGACCTCATAGGTAATCAGATCTCCTGAGTCCACACTGTTTTTGCCCACCGCAATAGATGACTCCGACTTTTGACTGTGCCTCTCTTTTAAAATATTCTCCCCCTTGTTAAATCCCAGTCCCTTCCAGTGTGAGTGGAGTAAGGGTGAACAACTCTGGTCGCAATGACTACCTCAGCATATCCTGGCTGCCGGCTCCTGGAGACGTGGATAGCTACGTGGTGACACTCTCCCACGACGGCAGGGTGGTTCAGTCCCTCGTGATTGCCAAGTCTGTCAGTGAATGTTCCTTCAGCTCCCTCACCCCGGGCCGCCTCTACAATGTGACCATAACGACGAGGAGTGGCAAATATGAAAATCACTCCTTCGGCCAAGAGCGGACAGGTGAGGATCTCAGGAGGTTCAGGCCCTATGAGAGCCAGCCGACTATGTGGTTCAGGGCATCACAGTTCTGCAGCAATTCTATAATGGGGGGATTAAAGACCGTTGAGATCACAACATTATTATAGAGTCTTCATATTTTCACCCAAGAAGTTCCTTATGTGAGCAGATGTTACCTTTAAAGTAAGATGAACACCATTTTCGTGGCTAGAATTCATAGTATATTCAAATATAGTAACAGGTATTTCTGTTTAGGGTTGCTAGACCCTGGCTCTATGGATGTTCACTACTTTAATCCTTATAAAGTACTTATTGAGGTAGTTGTTATTATACCCATTTTACAGATTCTGATAAGATGCTGAACCAAGGTTCAGGATAACTTGTCCAACTGTTTAACTTGTGAAGCAGCCAGTGCACTTCAGATCCTGGATTTAAACCCAGTTCTGAATGACTCCAGAACCTACAAAACTCTCTGTCCTGAAATCCTTCCTGAAATGTCTGTTCGTCAAGACCACTGTTCATCCTTTTACACACAAGGTGAAAATGTGAACCTTTATAATTCTGGGACTAAGAGCAAAATCTTAGCAAAGGCTTTGAAGGCCTGGTCTTCGATGTGCTGGAAACTAAGTTTAGACAACTACCGTTTTCCCAATATACTTATGCTTCCTGGGGTTTACATCTGAGATTTCTGCTTAAAGTGAGATTAATATTTTATCAAATCTTTCCTGCTGAGCTATGGTTTGATATTTGCATTTTAAAATGTCAGTTTTTTCATGAGAATCTGGGACAACTGACATCATCCAATACCCCAGCACAGGGTCTGGAGCCTAGTAGGCTCCAGAGTCATTCATTGAGTAATGAATGTTTGGTAAATGAATAATCAGAAATCACCTAGATCAGGGGTTTTCACCCAGTGCTTCGTGGGTAGACTTTAGGAAAATAGTAACCCCCAAACTGTCCGTGAACTTGTTAGGGCTAGGGCAGGTATGTGCATTTCTTTGGAAAGAGAGTGAATGGCTTTTATCAGATTCTCATAGTTTCTGTGACCTCAGAAAGTTAAGAACCACTGATTTACATTGTTACAGCATGCTAGCATTGAAAGTGTCCTTAGAATGATCTAATCCCATCTCATTTGAGATAAAGTCCCAGAGAGGAATCTGTGGCTTCTCCAAGGTCACACGGCTGAGCAGTAGCCAAGCCCCTACCGCGCTCCAGGGCTGTTTCCACTATGTCATGCTCTCCCTGAAAGCACTAGTCAGGGATATAAAGAGATAGTCCCTACCCTCAAATTATTACGTATGCCGATAAGCACGATACTGACTGAGATCTGATTTCTATTTACAAAGCAGCCTTATGTCAGTGTCTTCTGTTGATTAATTTGGAGCCTAAAAATTGCCAGAAATTAAAGGATATGTCATCCAACCACTAGCCCCTTGCTTCCCCTTGGTGTCAATTCATGAAGGTTTCCTATTCACATGACCTTCATATTGCAAGGTCTTGTGCTAGGATTGATTTTAAATGCAAGAAAAGTGATCCTTTATTCAAAGAACCCTTTTGATGCTTTACCAACATGGACTTGGATTTGGCCCGTGACTAATCAAGGCAAACCACTGCCCCTGACAAGTCAGTTTAACTGGAGAGTCGTGTCTGAGTTGTTGCCATGTTGATTTTGGCTGATTGTCTCAACGCCTTCTACATTTCGGGTGAAAGTGTCAATATTTCTAATTCTGTATCACATCATCTCACCATACAGCAAGGCAAGTCCCACAAATTACCCCCAGTTCCACCTGGAGAGCCCCTTACTGACTTAGCATGGTATTCAGCCTGGTTTTTCTTCCTGCTTTGTCTTCAGTAAATTGCCTGGATTGCTGACCTTTCTTAGCCCATACTTACAGTGTCACTTCAGAATTTCTTCTGTACAAGTCTGTGATGACTAAATTCTAGCAACACTCTGATTGGTTCCAGATAAATATCTTGAAAAAAAGCACACCTGCCCTTGCTCCATATCTGTGGTGAGATATATTCCAGTACAAAAACCAGCACACATAAGCCAACAAAGGATAGTAATGCAACTTGTAGGTGTTAAGAAGCTTCATGAAAAATGCAGCTTAGATACCAAAATATTGAAATTTCTGGGTCATTTCATGCTTTGGAAGAAAGTGGAAGAGAAAACTTGGACATAGGCGTGGCATGTGGTCAGAGCAGAAATCCCTTAACATAAGCCAAACATAGACAGAGGCTACACGATCCAGAGAACATGCTAGTATTAAGATAGAAATTTAGGGCCCTGAATCTGATTGAGTTCATATACTTCTTTTCAATGCTCCTTCTCATTAATATTTATAAGATCCAGTTATAGCCAAATAGTAACGAATCTAGGGCCTACTTTTGAATTAAAATACAGCCCCAAATGAAAAAATAGAATATCCTTAATATCATGCTCAAAATACAGAATTGCCTTATTCTACAGTGTTCCGGTTAACAAGCACTGATTGATTGATTGATCAATTGAGAAAAAACCAATGGGTACACAGATTTGTTTGTTCGTTTGTTTATATGTTTATGGGGCATGTCAGGTGCACAAAGTTGGATTAATCATAATTCTTGGTTCAGGATCCTATGCATCAGTTGCCACTTCGCCACTGCAATTTGTTTTTATGGCATTTAATTAAATTTAGACATTTAGTTAATAATTTTTAGTAATTTAATATGTACTTGAGAAACCACTACCCAAAATAAAAGCTAGGACTTGATAATAATCTATATCAGATCATGTATTTCACACCTTATTGGTCCATCCCAAAGTAACCATCATGTTGACTCTTATTTTTCTCTCTTGCCTTCCATCCTGCAGTTTTATTATTTATGTAATCCTAAAATTATATTTTTAAAATTTTAGTTGTTTTAATACAAAAAAGGTATTTTTTATGCAGTATGTAATCTTTGGGGACTAAGATTTTTCACTTAGTATTATCTTGATAAGATTCATCCATATTTTGTGTTTTGATATTAAGGGCAAAATTCATATTTTTGTGTTTTGAGTTAAGAAAAATTGTGACTGCTGTATAGTATTTCACTGTGTTTATATACCATTTCATTCATCCAATCTCCTGTAGATGGTCATCCTCTCTCACACTTGGTTTTATCAAGTTTTTTAAATTTTGCCAACCAAATGGGTGTAAAATGGTATTGTGCCATGGCCCTGACTTGCATTTCCTTGGTCACCAATGATGTTGAACATCTTTTCACGTATTAGTTACCATATGTGTTTCCTCATCTTCCGTTTTTCTTTTGGATTGTTTATACTCTTCTTGGTAACTTAGTATCATATCTTGAGTCACCAAGGTATGCTGGAATTATTAATATCACTGCCATCATTCATATTAATCATCAGTTTTTATGTTTAATGCTCCATTTTGTACATGACACTTTGTGTAGGCTAACAACAGGATTAGAATTAATTCATCAGGTCTGTGAAAAGATCCATTTAATCAGTCCAAACTGATTAAACTGATAACAATCTTTCCCCTCCAGAAATTTGTGATCTGAAGTCTAAGATTTTTCTTTTAAATGCACACAGTAAAAATCTACTCACTTTCCTTTATCGTCTCGTGTTGTCGTCTGTGATCAATTGCTCCCTCAGAACCATTAAATCTCTAGCTGTCTTCTGTTCTCTTTTGCAGTGCCTGACAAGGTCCAGGGAGTCAGTATCAGCAACTCAGCCAGGAGCGACTATTTAAAGGTATCCTGGGTACATGCCACTGGAGACTTTGATCACTATGAAGTCACCATGAAAAACAAAAACAACTTCATTCAAACGAAAAGCATTCCCAAGTCTGAAAACGAGTGTATATTTGTTAAGCTAGTCCCTGGACGGTTGTACAGTGTCACTGTTACTACAAAAAGTGGACAATATGAAGCCAGTGAACAAGGGAATGGAAGAACAAGTAAGTGGAAAGATTGCAAAATTTGGTAGTTGGTTGGGACTTGAAGGTCATCGAGTAAATAATTTATCTGAACCTTGAATTTTCTCTGCTTACTGATCAGTAAATTACATTCCCAGTTAGTCTCAGTTGGAGCTAACGTCGTTCAGCCAAGCCATGGCCTATAATTACAGAATATTTATTGGCAGATAAAAGCAAGCATAGTGGGGGAGCAGGAACACCAAACTTCTCATTTTTCTTCCCTGTCCTCCTGCATTGTGGCATTTAAAGTTCTAGATGTCTTGTTTTATCCTATGATTGAGATCAAAACTCATTTTACAATTATATTCTACCAATACTTAGCATATAAGATTTATGCCAGGAAAAAAATTACAATTTTAATAGTTGCTTCCAATTTTTCTTGTTTAATTATGCATGAAGTAGCTGAAGTGGTTTATTTGGGAAAGGGAGATGTTTGCCAGTTCTGTGAATGTGATTCATAAATTATTGTGTAGTAAACTCTGATCAGTCACTTTCCTGAAATGTCTTCTCATAGTCCCAGAGGCTGTTAGGGATCTCACACTGCGGAACAGGAGCACTGAGGACCTTCAGGTGACATGGACACGAGCTGATGGGGACGTCGACCAGTATGAGATCCAACTGCTCTTCAACGATATGAAAGTATTTCCTCCTTTTCACCTTGTCAATACCGCAGCTGAGTATCGATTCACCTCCCTCACACCAGGGCGCCAGTATAAAATTCTTGTGTTGACGATCAGTGGAGATGTACAGCAGTCAGCCTTCATTGAGGGCTTCACAGGTAATTGGAAATCTGGCTCTAGAACCTGACTAGATAGTGTGGTGTATTTAGCATGATGGGTAGCCAGGCGTTTTGGTTGAGGATTTAAAGGGCTAAGGGGTTGGGGGGTGGCAAGAAGGGAGAAGGTTATCTTGATAGTGACAATAATGTTGTCCAAGCTGGTTTAACAAAACTAAAGTATGAAGTAGGGGGAGAAAAAAAAGCTTTCTGGGGCTTCCCTGGTGGCGCAGTGGTTGAGAGTCCACCTGACGATGCAGGGGACACGGGTTCGTGCCCCGGTCTGGGAGGATCCCACATGCCGCGGAGCGGCTGGGCCTGTGAGCCGTGGCCGCTAAGCCTGCGCGTCCGGAGCCTGTGCTCCGCAACTGGAGAGGCCGCAACAGTGAGAGGCCCGCGTACCGCAAAAAAAAAAAAAAAAGCTTTCTGAAAAATAACATTGAATTGATATGAATAGCTGTTGCCTGTGAGGTTTACAGATTAAGTATAAATAACCTGATTGGTTGGTTGGATATTCCTTCTTTGGAACTCTTATTAGGAGTGTTGCCATAATAGTTAACATTTATTAAGAGTTTACTGTGAACTAGACACACAGCCAAGTATTTTATATGTACATTTTGTTCAGTCCTAACAATTTCGTGGGCTGGTCGCTATTATTATCATTGCTCTTTTTCGGATAAGGAAACTGAAACTTACAGGGGTTAAGCAGTTGGCCTATAGTCCCACAACTAGTAAATGAGAAAACCAAGACTTGGACCAAGTCAATCTAATTAGCGCCCACTATATAACTGGCATTCTTCATTTCCACTCACTGGCCTTGATGTCCCTCTAAACTTCCCCCATCAACTTCAGTTCAAGCAGAAAAGTTAGAGAAAAATGATAGATTGATGCCAATTTTTTTCACATGTAGTTTTTCAGTAGATGCTAAAAGGTAGGGAAGCACGAAACTTTTAGTTGAAAATTTCCACAGTTCATTCTCTAAGTGATGCTTTTTAAATTTATTTTCTTTTTTAGTTCCTAGTGTTGTCAAAAATATTCACGTTTCTCCCAACGGGGCGACAGATAGCCTGACGGTGAACTGGACTCCAGGTGGGGGGGACGTGGATTCCTACACGGTGTCAGTGTTCAGGCAGAATCAAAAGGTTGAGTCTCAGACCGTCCCCAAGCTTGTCTCTGAGCACACGTTCCACAGGCTGGAGGCTGGGGAGCAGTACCGAATCGTGATCGCCTCTGTCAGCGGGTCCCAGAAGAACCAGGTAGATGCGCTCGGGCGGACAGGTAAGCATCCCCCTGGAGAAGGGCCAAATAGTTCTCCATAATGTGACAATGGATGGGCTTGGCCACTCACAAATGGAAAATACCCGAATTCAAAACCACTAAGTTCGTACAATTCAATGTGGTTTCAAGAGCCTTTCTCATATTTTTTTTCTTTGCATTTTTGTTTCTGAATAGAGCGATTCAAAAACAAATGAAAGGTAATTAGAAACGAAATCATGCGAATAGATTTTTATACTTGCTAAGGGATATAATAGCTGATTCTCTAACTCTGGGTGTTTCAAAATTTTACTCCTTTCTCAAAATTCTTTAAAGAAAAACACACCTATGCCATCTACCTCATTTGTGATGAATTAATAATGTATCTGTTTATTTATATTAATATCACTATTCACATAGTACTTTCAAAACAAAAATAAGCTATCAGCACCACTATAAATGCCAGGTATTTAAAATGATCTTTAGCCATACTACAAGGTAGAGATCATTATCTTCAATTTATAGATGAGGAAAGTAAGGCTTAGAAAGTTTATAAAACATTGTCAAGGATACATGTAATAAGACCTAGAGCTATAATTCAAATCTAGGTCTATCTGGCTCCAAGCGTCATGCTCTCTCTACTGTGATACAATATGTACTAGATGTCTTCCATTCTCATGACCACTTATTATTTAGTTGTGGGGCATGGGCCTCTGTACTGTGTCCTTCCCTGTCTCTATTTCATATACGTATATCTCCAACTATATGTCAAGCACTATGTTAGAAAATGGGAATTCAGCAGCAAGATAGGGCCCCTGACCAAAGAAGCTTACAATATAGTGGAGTCAGGTAAAAGGCAACTAAAGTATAGCACGATAAGTGCTAAAATAAAAGTAATGTCAGGATACTATAGGAGCAAACAAAAAGAGTCAGGGAAGGCTTCCAGGAGGAGGTAACATTTTAAAAGACACTAAGAAATTATCCTGGTGAAGTATGTGTTGATCTGGTTCCAGCAGAAAAGCAAAGGCCTGGACGGAAGAGAAAGCATGACACATTTGCGGAGCTATACACTACTTATGCTAGAATAACGATGTGAGCCATGTGGCCAAGTAGGTAGATGGACCTAATTTCGAAGGGCCTTGTATGCCTTGTTAAAGTGTTTAGAATTGTGGATAGCGATTAAAGGGCTTTCAGCATAGCATGCTGTGAGAATCTGCCAGACACTGTCTACAGTTAGAAACAGTGGGAAGTGAGGAAGCAAGAGACTTGCAGTACTGTGGGTGAGAGATGATAGTGTCCTAGGCTAGTGAGGAAGAGGAGAGATGTGGAAAGACCCAAGAGATGTAAGATTTAGGAGACAGGAATGACAAGACTCATGTTTGATTATGTAGAAAGGTGAGTGTGACAAGTTTCTGACTTGGATCAAGAGTTGGACCAAGACTTGGACCAACAAAGGGCAATAAGGAGGTGGTGGGAGGGAGACGAGCAGTTCAGTCTGGGCATCTTGAGGGTTGGGGGAGCGTCTGTGGAACATCCAGAGAGGGATATCATTTGCAAAAATAGATGAGAGATCTGAACTGAGAGTTTAAATTTGGGAGTCATCACCACATGGCTCACAATTCAAACCATGGGAGTGGATGAGATCTCTTAAGGATATTATGTAGAATGAGAAAAAATATAAGCTTAGGACATAAAATATTATTAACAAATAATACTATCTGGCCTTTCACATCAGGAGCTGTAGTACAAACACTGTTATATGCTACTGCTTAGGTCAAGGCTTAAAGCTTTGACTTGAGTTAATCTTGGGAATGAAAGTCTAAACAAGCAACACCATTCAGTCATCCAAACTGCATTCATTGAATGTAAATTTGTTCAGCATTCTTCCACTTTCTAGATACATCGATATGCATCACTCTGCATATTTATCAGTGTCACTTCCACTAATTTTTCTACTTGTTTGACTTCAAGATCCCGTCTAAGTCAGAGAAAAAAAAAAAAGAGAATCTAAGCAGTTATACAGATAATTCAGGCCAAGAAATACTTTCTCCTAAGGGCACATGAAAAGTGTCAATGATGCAACCATGAGGCATCATCTTCCATCTGCAGTTGATTTAGGGAAGTTTTTCTCAATTGGTTACTTAACCCTAAGTGATGGAACTGGCCTCTCTTTTCTTTGCAGTCCCAGCGTCTGTCCAGGGAATAACTGCAGACAATGCATACAGTAGTCACTCCTTAATAGTAAGTTGGCAAAAAGCTGTTGGCGTGGCAGAAAGATATGATATCCTGCTTCTAAGTGAAAATGGGATCCTCCTAAGTAACACATCAGAGGCAGCCACGACTAAGCAGCACAAATTTGAAGACCTAACACCAGGAAAGAAATACAAGATACAGATCCTAACCGTCAGTGGAGGCCTCTTTAGCAAGGAAGCCCAAACTGAAGGCCGGACAGGTAATTCGCACAGCTTGTTGTTTCGTACAGCACCTCCCTGTCTGCTATTCCTTAAGAACTGTAGGGCCAAAGGGATGAAGCAACACTGGGAGATGATATATATTTCTTGACACAGCAGGGCCATTCACCGTGATTTGCCACTTCCGCCAGTCGGCCTACTCACACAGCTTTCAGCCCACCACACTCCAATTCAGATTTTGCATCAAAACTGGCTCTATTCGTTTCTTATTTTTGCTGTAATAAATTGCCACACACTTTGCAACTTCAAACAACACAGATTTATTATCTTATAGTTCTGGAGATCAGAATCTGAAAATAGGTTTTATGGGGCTAAAATCAAGGTGTCAGTTCAAAAAAGGACTGTGTTTCTTCTAGAGACCTCGTGGGGAGAATCCATTCCTCACCCTTTTCAGCTTCTAGAGGCCACTCACGTTCCTTCCAGCAATGGCCTCACTCCAACCTCTGTGTCTGTCACCATATCGCCTTCTCTGCTCTCTTGCCTCCCTCTTCCATCTTTTAAGGACTGTTGTGATCACATTGGTCACCGCTAAGGCAATCCAGGATAATCTCAAGATCCTGAACTTAACCACATCTGCAAAGTCCCTTTTGTCACATAAGGTAACATATTCACAGGTTCCGGGGATTAGGACATGGACATCTTTGGGGGCCATTATTCAGACAGCACCACTGGTCTAACTGATTATTTATTTATTAAGCACCTAGGTCTGAAAGGGGTTTGATGTCGATAGGGACATAAAGATAAATTAGGCATGCTTTTTGCCCTGGAAGAAGTGACTGACAATTGGGGGAGACAGACACATGGACAAATAATGACAATGCATTGTGATAAGGGTTGTTTGTGAGAGAGGAATGTCCAGCATCAAGGAGAGCATGGAGTCAGGTGGAATTGGGAAGTCTTCTTGAAAGTGACCTTTCAGTACTGTCATGAAGGATGAAGCAATTCTCTACGTGGAGAAAAGCTAGAAGGACACCCAGTGCAGACAGATGACCACGTGCCAAGACAGGGAGGTGTGAGAAGGAGCAGTGAGATTTTGCGGTGGCCGAAGTGTGTGTTACATGGTGGAGACATGAGGCTGGAAAGGCAGGTTCGGGCCAGATTAGACAGTGCCTGGCGTGCCTTCCTCAGGAATTTATTTTTCATCTTATAAAATAAATAAAAAGAGACAATAAAAGTTTTGCAGCCAGAGAGTGAATGTTCTGTAATAAAAATCTGTACTTTAAAAAAAAAAAAAGGTAAATCAGATGGCAATGGGGGATAGATTGAATGGAGAAGAGACCAAAGGTGGGGAGACAGGCTCATAAATGAACTTGTATACCAGGCACTGTCCTAAATGCTGGATACACAGAAATGAATAAAACAGCCCTCATGATCATGAAGCCTATATTCTAGTAGGGGAGAAAGGCAATGAATAAAGTAAAGAAGTAAAAAATGTAGTATGTTAAATGGTAATAAATACTGAGGAGAAAATTAAAGCAGGAAGTGGGTTAGCAAGTGCTAGACGCTTACAATTTTAGATAGTACAGTCCTGAAAGGTTTTGTTGAGAAGGTGACATATGAGTAAAAGTCTGAAAGAAGTGAGAAAGAGGACCATGTAGATATCTGGGGAAGAGCATCCCAAAGCGGAGCAAACAACAAGGCGAAGAACCTGAGGTGAGAGCGTTGGAGAAGCAGTAATGAGGCCACTATTGGTAGAGCACAGTGAGTGACGACAAAGTGAGGGGAGGTGGTCAGAGAGGTAACTGGGGTCCTAAGGTGATGGCAGTCATAGAAACGATAAGGGTCCAAAGCAAAACTAATGCAGGGGCCCTGATGAAGAATAGTAGATATAGTCAAGAAATAGTCCTGCATTAGATAAGATGGCACTTGGTGGCTGAGTAGAGTATAAAATGAGGAACAGAAGAAAGATTCTACAGTTTCTACCTGGTAGAAGATGATTCTATTAACTGAGATAAGAGAAGCAGGAGGAGAGAGTGTCAAGGAAAAAGATAGAGGGCTCAGTTCTGAACTGAGTTTGTGATGTCTGAATGACTTGCAGAGAGAGGTGATCAATAGGTTATTGATAATAGGGGTCCTGAGCTCAGAAAAGTGAGCTGGAGATAAAGATTTGGACAAAAATTCTAGTTAAATCCATGTTTTAGTCTGCTCAGGATGCTATAACAAGAATACCATAAACTGGGTGGCTTAAACAATAGACATTTATTTCTCACAGTTCTGGAGGCTGGAAGTTCAAGGTCAAGGCTCCAGCAGATTTGGTGTCTGGTGAGGGCCCATTTTCTGGATCACAGCGAGCATCTTCTCACTGTGTCCTCACATGGTGGGAAGGATGAGAGCCCTCTGGGGTCTCTTTTATAAGGCACTGATCCCACTCATGAGGTCTCCACCCTCATGGCCTAATCATCTTCCATTCGCTACCCCCTGAAACCATCATTTTGGCCCTTAGGTTTCAACATGAATCTCCGGGGGGGTCGGGGTGGAGACACAAACATGCAGGCCATAACGAGCCATAAAGTGAATGAGACTGACTGTTTCGCTAATATTATAGAATATGAAGGAGACAAAGGGTGAAACCATGGGAAATACCAACTTTTAAGGATCTGGCATAAGGAGAGGGGAAAAGCAAAAGAGCCTGAGAAAGTGTTTGGAGAAGAGAACCCAGGAGAGAGGAGACAGATGTCCTGTTCTATTTCCACTGGCATCTTAAGACTTCCATGGTATCAGGCAGCCTCTGTGCCAACAGTTTGGAAGCAGGTCATTTCTGGTGGCACTTGATCACCTTGCCAGCAGGTAGCACGGAAGGCCAAAAGGGTTCCAAAATCCTAATGTAAACCTTTTTTTTAAAATGGTTTTGGCTTTTCCTCTTCCTTCTCTTTCCCATGTCTCTGAATCGAGTTTTCTCTTTCTGCCTTATTTTCCCTTTCTTTCATACCTCGTCTCTCCTTCCCACTGCCCTTCCCTGCAATGGTCATTTCTTAGCTCTCAGAGGGCACTCAGAGATAGATTGCTGATCTCTGATCTAGTTCCTAGTATTGGAAAAACATTTATCACACAGGTCAGACTAACATTTAATTTACATGCAAAAAATGTCTTTAAAGATAGTTTTCCATTAGTGGGTTTTTTTTGCTGTTGTTGTTCTCTTGTGGTTTTGCTTTTTAACATTAACAGCTCCAGCCTCGCTAATTCACAATATTCAGATTTCTTTGCTCTGGGGTCTCCATGTAGTCAATATTCTTAAAGGCAGGGACGGCGTGTTTTGAGCTGCTTGATGGAGTGTGGCCATCTAGACGCCAACCCCGGGCTGGGTCAGGGTTGACTATACCGAAACTCAGTCTCATTCTCTTGCTCCTCAACCTTTCTAGTCCCAGCAGCTGTCACCAACCTGAGGATCACAGAGAATGCCACCAGACACCTGTCCTTCAGCTGGACCCCCTCAGAGGGGGAGCTCAAATGGTACAACATCTTTCTGTACAACCCCGATCGAACTCTTCAGGAGCGAGCTCAAGTTGGCCCGCAAGTCCAGAGCTTCTCTTTCCAGAACTTGCTACAAGGTCGAATGTACAAAATGGTGATTGTAACTCACAGTGGGGAGCTGTCTAATGAGTCTTCCATATTCGGTAGAACAGGTAAGACCTGAACCCAAGCTGTAATGAATAGCAGGGAAATTGTCACAGTACTCACTGGCTTTTCCTTGATTTGTCCTTAATTTCTTGTTCTACCCAGGGTGTAGCTTTATATGAAATTTGTGACCTTTATATGAAATTTTTGACCCTAAATCAGACCTTTGATTATATATCAGAATAGTTTTTGCACTGGTTTTTGCTTTGTTTCCTACACATGCTTACCTCATAGAGTTTAGTGAAAAAAATGAATCTGGCTCCTCTATTTGCCAGCAAACTGCTACGCGAGGGTTATAACCCATTGGGGCTCAATTCAAGCTGTGCCTTTCAGCTTTCTACAGGAAATAGATGGAGTGGAGAGCAGGTCCAAAGAAGAGCAGCTACAAATGGGGCCAACAAGCAAAGACTGATGTGAATCAGAAACACAGCACTAGATGAAGTGAACACAAGAGTTCCAGGACAATGAGAGAGAGAAACATCTGTGGTTTTTGCAAATAAGAAACTGAATCTACTCTTTCTCCATAATTTGAGTCCATTATCTCATTTTTTCTATTCAATTTTTATTCTTTTAAAAAGTATTTATTTATTTATTTATTTGACCGCGCCGGGTCTTAGTTGCGGCATGTGAACTCTTGAGTTGAAGCATGCATGTGAAATCTAGTCCCCTGACCAGGGATGGAACCCTGGCCCCCTGCATTGGGAGCGTTGAGCCTTAGCCACTGGACCACCAGGGAAGTCCCCAATTTTTATTCTTAATTGACAGTTGTTTTTGAGTGCTCTTGTGTGCCAGGCACTGGGCTTACTGTTGCACTAGGAGAGTAGACAAGACTCACAGGGCCCCTGACCTCACAGGGCTTTACACTAGCAGAGAGGAGGAGGCGGCGGGATGGCAGATTTTAAAGGGTGATGATTTTGGAACCCCTTAAATCCTCTGAAGGAAATAAACACTATGTTGTGACACCGCGTGACTCGGCAGGACAAGACTTAGAGACCACTTTAGACAGAGAAGGCTTTTCAGCTGAGACCCGAAGGTGAGAGGAGCCATGGGAAGATGTCATTTTAGTCACTCAACAGGAGTTCTCAGCTTGTCTTCTAAGGGAATGAAAAAGAGCAGTGGATAAGCCATGAGTGGAATTTCCTAGATGTTACCATCTTCAGGGCCATCTGTCCTCGGCACATCTTCCCTTATCTGCTCATTAATGTTTAAAATTCCTCCAACAAGGGACAACAGTCTTCACTCTCCAAAGAATCATGAAGCTTACATACCCACGGGACAGGTGCCAGCCTGACTAATTTATACTATGGTAGAAATGACTGTTAACACTTCACTTCCCAAGTGACGTTCCATCAGTATAGATTTTGGGGGAAGAAAGGGCTGAGAGAGAGAACTGAGAACCTAAGAGAGGATGGAGAGGAAGTAAAGAGGCCCAGAGAGGGATGTTATGGGATGGTGGCCCAAGTGAGATGGGCCAGACTGGAAGGAGCAGGATCATTTTATGAACAACTTTCAGGGCTTTTTATATCCTAAGTTATGAACTATTTGACCAGTCTTAGTCATTTCTGAAGATTTCACTTTATATGTTTATCAGAGGACATGTAGCGAGCATACAGAAGTCACCACCTCTTGTGCTTTGTTTTATTTTAATTTGTGCCAGGTCTCTAGACCACATGCCCCTAAACTCAAGTGACCTGAAGTAGAAGCAAGATCTGACTCTACAATAAGCACTACTCACCCGTACACCCAACATAGCTCATGTTTTCATCTGTGGGCCAAAATGCCTTTGTTTCTATCTGTCTTGTTTTTAGTAAAGGTTGTTCCTCTCTTAAGTCCCAGCCTCTGTGAGTAACCTCAAGGGATCCAATCGAAACATGACAGACAGTCTCTGGTTCAGCTGGAGTCCAGCCTCTGGGGACTTCGACTTTTATGAGCTGATTCTTTATAACCCCAATGGCACAAAGAAGGAAAACTGGAAAGACAAGGACCTGATGGAGTGGCGTTTCCATGGCCTCGTTCCCGGAAGGAAATACACGCTGTGTGTGATAACTCATAGTGGAGATCTCAGCAACAAGGTCACGGGGGAGAGCAGAACAGGTAAGAAGCCCAGTTGCCAATGGCCAAGTGTTGGTGGGAAGTAGCTTCCACAGGCATGTTTTAATTATAGTCTTATTAATAAGAAATAAAATCGGTAATGATGTACCATGTGCTAGCTCCTGAACTTGGGAAGGCTCTGTGATAGAATGGGTAAAGGAGACAGACTTTGAGTGAAAAGATCTAGGTCCTTGGCTTAGCTCTACCACTTACCTATGTGAAGCTGGGCAAGTCACCGAGCATCTCTAAGCCTCAGCTTTCTTATCTGTAAAATGGGGATAATCATATACATCATCATTGTGTTACTATGATCAGTGCTTTCTAAATTTTCTTATTTCTTGGGCACACACAGATAACATTGATATCTGTGTGCCACCCTGGGGTCAATGAACAAGGCTCTCTGCAATTGGATGTAACTGTCTGTGGACTCTAGCCTTCACATCCCCAAATCTGATGGAATAAATATCTTCTCATACTTATAATCCATTCAGGGCACACTCATGCTCCATAGCACCCTGGTAAAAAAGCTCTGGTTATAAAAATTAAAGAAAATGTACATAAAACACTTGAGGACAGTGTCTTACACGTAGTAAACACTGTAAATGGAAGCTCTTATTATTATGTTATCATATTACCTCTTCCTATGAAGTATGTTAAATATATGTCTGATGTCGCTCAGCTATCTTATTTATATATGTTATGGCATAGAAGTGATTACATGATTTTTTACTTTCTCATACATACAGCCCCAAGTCCTCCCAGTCTTATGTCATTTGCTGATGTTGCAAACACATCGTTGGCCATCACCTGGAAAGGGCCACCGGACTGGACAGACTACGATGACTTTGAGCTGCAGTGGTTCCCCAGAGATGCCGTCACAGTCTTCAACCCCTACAGCAACAGAAAATCAGAAGGACGCATCGTGTATGGTCTTCGTCCAGGGAGATCTTATCAATTCAGTGTCAAGACTGTCAGTGGTGATTCCTGGAAAACCTACAGCAAACCAATTTTTGGATCTGTGAGGACAAGTATGACATGTCTTGATTCTCAGATGAAGTGGGGAGGAAGTATGTGTTGCAACATCTTATTCCAATGAGGCTTGGTTTAAATCCACATTTTTACCTGAAATTGGTTAGATTTGAATTCAGACAGAAGTTCCATATAGATTTGTTCATTTATTCAACTTTAACAACAAGAAATAATCTCTGCCCTCATGGAGCTTACAGTTGAGTGGGAGGTACTATCATTAAAAAGACATTTTGGGTGTGATGAAGGAAGTATTTGGCACTAGAGAAACACAGGGTGAAGGCATCTGACCCAATAAAAGGGAGCTTCCTAGAAGAAGAAACATCCAAATCAAAACCCAGGGAAGAGTAAGACTCACCGGGTGGAGATGCAGAAAGAAGTAAAGAATGTTCCAGGTAGAGAGAATAAAAGATTCCAAAACCAGGCAGGAGGCAGGAATAGAAAGGAGTTTAGTTGGCCAGAGGATAAAAGGTGAGGATTAGGAGAATCAGGTCATAAAATGTCTCGTGAGCCATGGTGATGATTTTGAACCTCAGTCCACTGGAGCCACTGAAGGATTTTCAGCCGAGATATAATCAAATTTGCATTTTAGAAAGTCACTATAGGGGTGGAACAGATAACAGATTGAAAGGGGCAAACTAGAAACAGAGGGACTGGTTAGGACATATTGCTGTAAATTCTAAAGATGAAAGTACTTCAACAATAAAGTACATATCGGTTTCTTCCCCAAGGCATTTTGAGATAAATACCACAGACCTCAAAGAAACAGAAGCTTTTGGTATAGGAACCTCAATCCAAATATTTATTTATTTGTTTGTTTGTTTGTTTTGGTTTGGTTTTTTTGCGGTACGCGGGCCTCTCACTGTTGCGGCCTCTCCCGTTGCGGAGCACAGGCTCCGGACGCGCAGGCTCAGCGGCCATGGCTCACGGGCCCAGCCGCTCCGCGGCATGTGGGATCTTCCCAGACCGGGGCACGAACCCACGTCCCCTGCATCGGCAGGCAGACTCTCAACCACTGCGCCACCAGGGAAACCCCTATTTTTCAATAATACCCAGTAAATGTAGTTTCTGAGATCAGATCAGATAGTTATTGGTTACTGATAAAATACAAAGTTGAAAATTAGAAATTTAGGCCAGTAGCTGTTTTGTTAATTCAACAAACATTAATGCTACAAAAATTATAACTCTTTGGATAGAGTAGTTTGGGATCAGATAGGTGTGTGTCAAGAGAAACATGTGAAAAAGAACTAAGAGTTTTAGTTTATAGCAAGATCAAGAGGGATTTGCAGTGGCATATTGTGGGCTGTGTAATTGAATCACAGGTGTTCGAATCTGAGAGCTCAATTGAGGTTGGGCTGGTCAGATCACATCTGGAATATTGTATTCGGTCCTGGATGCTAGAATTTAAGAGAGGCATTTACCAAATGGGGCCTGCCCAAGAGGAAAGCAACCAGCACCAAGGGGGGACTCGATGCTGAGTTTTACGGGGAATGACGGAATGAACTTGGAGGGTTGCATTAGTTCAGATTGGGTTTGGCTGTGGGTAACAGAAAATACAATATAACAGAGGATTAAGCAAAACAGAAGTTGAGAATTCTCATGTAAAATCATTCCAGCGCCCCATTTCTCACAAACACACTCCAGCCATGCTGAACAGCTTGCACTGCTCCACCAGCCACCTTCCCACTCCTCCCAGCACCACCCTTGGTGCCCGGGTTCGTGGTTTTCTCTGCCTAAAATGCCCCTCGCCCAATATCTTGGCAAGGTGTCATCTCTGCCAGAAAGGCTTTGCTAACGCCTGCCCACCACTAATGCCAGAAGCAGAAAGTTGTCTGTCACTTCACACAGCATCCTCTTCCCCATTTCTTCTGGTACATTCTCTCTTCTACCTTGTATTATGACTGGTTTGGACTCATCTCCCTTCCTAGAGGTTACGGCTAATACCTTATTCACTTCTGTACTGTTCACAGGCTCTAGAAGGGCACATCGCACATAGTAGGTACTTGTTTCTTAGTGAATGGAGATGTAACCTGAGCCTTGGAAAACAGGCAGCATTTAGAGGTGAAAAGGAGGAGAGAGAAGGAACTGAGGGGAGAGATCAAAGCAAATTTCCATATTATACTTTGTGTAAATTAGTCAGAATTATGGATTAGGCAGGATGTTTTCAAAGAATTTCTCCAAAGCTGAAAAAGGAGGTG
Source organism: Mesoplodon bidens (assembly GCF_964165515.1). Classification (NCBI taxonomy): domain Eukaryota; kingdom Metazoa; phylum Chordata; class Mammalia; order Artiodactyla; family Ziphiidae; genus Mesoplodon; species Mesoplodon bidens. The sequence continues at coordinate 30,030,251 of NC_138167.1, forward strand.
TCTTTGGGTCTCAGCTGTGACTTGGTTTGAAGGGAGCTCAAAAGATTAACACGCAATTAATGTTTGAAAAGACACAATTATTGTCTGCCTCAAAGGCCAATTCTTCCTCTATCCTGAAAAATCCTCGGCTTGATTTTTTTTCCTAAATCATCCTCATCTAACCTGCTGTGCCTTAGCTTACATTTATAGACCTTGATATGAAACAGGAGTTCACTCAGTAGCACACAGATGCTGAGTGTTTGCTGAGGACAAGGACTCCTGTAACAAAGCACGTGTCAGGGGAAGGTGGGTCGTGCTCCAAATCAGAGCAACAGGTGCTGCGCCGGGAGGGCCAAGTGGGTCTACACATAGTTCCCAGAAGAGCATATATAACGGGGTAACCTACACAGTTTGGTTGTTAACTTGCACAGTCACGTGACTGCTTTTTTTTCAGACTCATGGTTGTGTCACTCACAGGAACAAATAAAATCAGCTGCCATTCAAGTCCCTACTGAGTTAGGCACTCTGTCAGGCAGAAGAAAGTGAATGACCATAAGCACAGGGGGATGGAAGAGTCTGGCATATGTGGGGAATCACAGCAGTTCAGTCCCTGGAGCATGGCGTGTGAGCAGGGAGGGGCAGGCAAAAAATGGAAGACAGGGACAGGAGCCAGATCCAGAAGGTAAAAGTGTCAGCAATGCCATTTCTTACTTTCCTCATTTTAAGAACTAACATTTATTGAGCAGTTAGCACGCCAGCCACTGTTCTGGGTGGCTGTGCATGCTTCAGCTCATTGAGGCACTACAGTAACCATATGAAGTAGGTATTCTTAATTTCCCCACTTTACAGATAGGGCACAGATACATTAAATCACTTGCCCATGAGTGCATCGCTGGCAAATAGAATTTGAATTCAGGCAGATCAAGCCGCACCTCTGGGCTACTCTGCCCCACCTTCTATCTGACTTCTGCCACTTGATTTCAGTGCCCACGTGTACATTTGTGTTTCCAGTCACAATGGCACCCGGTGATTTTTCTAAAGGGACAGAATTTTAATGTTTAGTGTTTCTCAAAGTGGAGTCTCATAGGCAGAAATCCCCTTGGAGATCTATGAAAGACAATTCACATGAAGATTGAGAATTATTTATTTAGTTCTCTGAGCTAGTTGGAGCCAAAGGAGCTAAAAGGATGTCTCACAGAGTTGTGAAAAGTATCTCTTCCTGTCTCCTTTAGAGCCAGACAAGATACAGAATCTGCATTGCCGTCCTCAGAACTCCACGGCCATTGCCTGTTCTTGGATCCCTCCCGATTCTGATTTTGATGGGTACAGCATTGAGTGCCGGAAAATGGACACTCAAGAAGTTGAGTTCTCCAGAAAGTTGGAGAAAGAAAAATCTCTGCTTAACATCATGATGCTAGTGCCCCATAAGAGATACCTGGTGTCCATCAAGGTGCAGTCAGCCGGCATGAGCAGTGAGGTGGTCGAAGACAGCACCATCACCATGATAGACCGTAAGTGTCCCCGGAGGCGCGCACAGGGCGTGTGCCTTTCTCCGTGGTATCCACCACCCCTGTTCACGTGCATACGGCTCACCCACATTAGTGTGTCTTGTTGTCACTTGAAGAGGACCTGAAAGGCTCTGGGAAGTAGAAACATTTCTCTGTGTAACACATGCTGGCAGCAAATAAGTTAAATGATCTTAAAGAACCTGAATGAGTTAGTATTTAAATACATCTCTTCGCCTGACATAGTTAGAGCCATAATGGAGCTTTTAAGCAGTTTGATGCTACAACTTCAGGAAATCCTGCTGAGGAGCTGCCTCTTTCATTATGTTTAATGTGCTACTGGCGAATCACTTCCTCTGCCTGCTTCCCTTCAGGAGAGGAGGAGGCTTTCTTGATTCCAAGCATTACACACACGCACACACACACGCACGCACGCACACACACAGTCTGATGTAGGTGAGTAGAGATCTTCATTGCACTGATAGCTTATATGTAAAAGCATAGTTGTGACCCTTCTTGGTTCCCTCCCCACCCTTCTTCCAGGCCCTCCTCCTCCACCTCCACATATTCGGGTGAATAAAAAGGATGTGCTAATTAGCAAATCTTCCATCAACTTTACTTTCAACTGCAGCTGGTTCAGCGACACCAATGGAGCTGTGAAATACTTCACAGTGGTGGTGAGAGAGGCTGACGGTAAGTGATCACGAATTAACTCTGCTGTAAGACACAGGATTACTTTCCCAAAAGTCACTGTGGGAGCTCCTTTTGTGACAAGTTTTTAAAAGAAGAAAACTTAATTTTTATGTCATTTCACTTTCTCTCTGCTGGATGCAGGGAGATGTAACAGAAAACGGCTCAAAGGTTCTTTCAGCAATAAAGCCAATTATCTGCTGGGTTTAACTATTAAATGGACGAGTAATATTAATAGCAACTACATCAGTAATAACAATAACCATCATTTCTTGAGCCCGTACTATGTGCCAGGCACTGTTGGAAGCGCATTGCATGTACTGACTCATTCAGTCTTCTTTGCTACTTATTCAGTCCCGTTCAGCTCCCTTTTTCTGCCATTAAGCAGCTATATGCTTCATCTGCCTTCCCCCCTTCCTGTCTCAATACCTGCACCAATCATACACTCCCAAACCACCCACCAATTCACAAAAATATTCAAAAGCTTAAATAAAAGAGGGGAAAAAATGATCATGAAGAGCAGTCCTCCTTTCTCTACTGAATTTTCAATAATATGTTTCATTATCTAGTCCACTAAATTATTCAGTGTTACCCAATTCTTATGGATCAGGCAAATACTAGGTAATTCTTATAATAACATTCCATACAACCACCAGGTATGATCTTTAGAGCTTATTACATCAGCAGTTACCAAATCATCTGCAGGAGTGCTGTATCTGGGGGCACGCATGTCCATATGTGTATTTGCCACTGAGCTCTTGTGTGTTATTTCTCCAAAACAGATGTTTGTGTCTGGAATGACATTAATATATTCTACATGTCTTATATTTTTCAAAATTGTTTAAGGTGCTGCACTGGAGTTTCTTAAGCATCCCAGACTATTTTAACCCATTTGTGGGCAATGGGAAGCTTTAAACCTGCCATGACAAATGTTGGAGCTAAACAGTATTTCATTCTCACTGTGTATTTTTACATTTTATTTAATTGTACTAGAGCTGGTTATGCATAATTAATTCAATAATTTCAAGGGTGAGTGTTGCATTCCAAGTTTCCTCACACATCCTAATTGGAGATAAATAGGTGAACTGTAGAGAGACTTTAACTTTAAGTAGACTGCCCTGAAGACAGTGTTTTTCTAACAGAATATAAGGCAGTAGCTGAAAAAAAGTAATACCCCAGAATTCAGCCTCGTGTGCTCCAGCCAGGTGGGTTTCAATTATTGATGTCCATGGAGATGGGCTGTGCTCCCTCTGTTGATCTAAGATAACAAGCCATCTCACATAAGTGTCATTTATAGCATATATACTCTTCCTAAAGACAACCTTCCTTTTAATTACTGCCAACAGGATAATACTTCCAAGATCCATTCATTTTTGAGCAAATTTTATTAAACAATAGAAGTTTAATAAATCGAGATTGAGTCCAGGATACAAAGAAGCCCCACGTACCACTCCTGAAAGTTCACTGTAAATGGTATCCAATCTCTGTAATATTTTCCTTCCTAATTATGCTTTCCTCAAGCCAACATCAAAATGAGTTTGCAGTGCCAAAACACACAGCAGGCTGGGTGGACAGGGGAAGAGTTCTGGGAAGTGTTCTGCTTGAGGGACCAAATTCAAGCCAGGATTAAGCTGTACTCAAGATAACAGAGCGGGACGCGGAGCAATTATCAGACTGGGCACGGCAAGGGGAGCGTGCCTGTGAGGCACGCTCTGGCCTCAGACCTGATTCCTCTTATCTTTTCCCCGTTTCCCAGGTCATAGGGATCTCCTTATTCGCTCAGCTACAATGGTTATTGGCTGGGTAGAGACCTTTTTGAGTGGCTTGACTCACAGCGGGGAGTGTCCAACTTTCTGGAGTTATGGGACACGTTATCGTTGGATGCATGAGCCACCCTGTCATTCACACATATTTTATTTCCTAGAAAAATGATAGTGTATGTGTGTGTGTGTGTGTCTGTGTGTGTGTCGGTGTAGATGAATATGCATATATAAAATGTTGTATATGCACTATTTATTTTTAATTTTTACTTATTTTAGAAAAAGTGAATTAAATTAATTTCATTGGGAGAATTTCATAGCATCCTTTGAGATCACAGATTCTGCACTCCAGGGATGACTGGAGATAGTGGGTGAGGAGGTAACCTCAGAAACCTAGTTAGAAATCACTGAAGTCACAAGAAAGTCAGTGCTTCACTGTGGGTTTTCTCCCTCCAGGCAGTGATGAGCTGAAGCCAGAACAACAGCACCCTCTGCCCTCCTACCTGGAATACAGGCACAATGCGTCCATTCGGGTGTATCAGACTGATTATTTTGCCAGCAAATGTGCGGAAAGTCCTGACAGCAACTCTAAGAGTTTTAACATTAAGCTTGGTGCAGAGATGGAGAGCCTGGGTGGAAAATGTGATCCCAATCAGCAAAAATTTTGTGACGGACCGCTGAAGCCGCGCACGGCCTACAGGTTAGATGTATTACCGTCATTTTGCTAGAAGGGACGTGCTGCATCACGGGACGCTCAGCTGTCCGGGCCTCTGATGCACACGAGCTCCTGTAGATTAATAACCTGTGTTACGAGAGTGCTCTATGTTTCACTAGGTGATTTATAAAAGTTGTGTGCCTGCCTGCGTTCACAGGTAACGTGTAAAGAAGGCCTTCGCATTGTGCAAAAGCTCCAATTCATTGTGTGAAGAATTGAAGGTTCTTAATAAATTGTCCTTTCTCCTAAAACTTCTCTAGTATGAATCAGACAATTTACTTACCATGTTAACCACCGTGAAAATGTCCAAATAGAAAGATTGAGTTCAGGGAGACTCAAGAAATATGAGGTTTTATATTCCACCTTTAGTGAGGACTGGAATTTACCTTCTAAGGTGTAACAAGATGAAAGTGCTCTTTGGTCCAGATAGAACCCTTGAAGGGAAAGGCCCCTGAATGAGTGGAAGTACCCTCTCCTCTCAGTAAGATGGCAGATGTAAAGGAGCAGCTATTTGGTTTGGCCCCAGGGAGCACTACTACAGCCAACAGGCCCCTCCATCTGTAGGAATTGTCTGTGCCCTTCATCTACACTATGCTCCCCGAAAGCAGGTGTAAGTATACACAGCCCCCCAAACCAGGATCCCCAAGAGATAAAGAACCTAGGCTGCCATCTTGGATATGAGGCCACAGGCATCCAAGATTAATACTTCTGCAGAGGATGTGCCTTCTCTGTTGGGTGTTGGCAGAGCTGATATCCAGCCAGTATGGCAGTCAGTCAGGTTCTCTATGGGCCAGTGTCCATTCTGGTTGGTCAGTGTCCAGGTCTTATTAACTCTTGCATATTTTGAGTATCACCCCTGAATTTCAGCAGAAACTTTTCTGCCAGCTCCAAAGCGAGACAGTGACACGGCATCATGTCATTCTTAGCCCCTCCCTTGCATCAACAAAGGCAGGCCAACAGTTTCCCTAAAACAGAGGACTCACTTTGAGCAGGAACTCTGTATAGATACCTCTGCCCAGGACTCACCACAAAAGTGCCACCGCCACACAGCCAAGGTTGGCACCTCCAAAGTAAACACACACAAACTTATTAGTGATGTTTGCTTGAGGAAAAGGCCGTATGAGCCTACCTGAAGGAGATGAGATCTCAGAGAGAGCAAAGGAGAAATATAAAAGAGATCAGAATGTCGGGATCCTTTAGTTCCTATTAGAATCAAGAGATGCCTCAGCTCCTTGGTCACTTGGGCTCCAGGAAATTTGAGGAAAAGTCTCCTAAGGGCTATTTTCTCTTTGTGGGTTGGAAAGTTGAGGCTGTTTTTGTTTGTTTTCTTATTTGCTTTTTGAAAGAGAAGGAGAGAAGATGACTCATTACTATGTTTAAGAAAGAGAACAAGGGGCTTCCCTGGTGGCGCAGTGGTTGAGAGTCTGCCTGCCGACGCAGGGGACGCGGGTTCGTGCCCCGGTCTGGGAGGATCCCGCATGCCGCGGAGCGGCTAGGCCCGTGAGCCGTGGCCGCTGAGCCTGCACGTCCGGAGCCTGTGCTCCACAACGGGAGAGGCCGCAACAGTGAGAGGCCCGCGTACCGAAAAAAAAAAAAAAAGAATGAGAACAAGAAGCTAGAGAGAGTTCATGTGTGGAACAGGCCCCCAGTCTCCCAGCACACTCCTTCCTGTCCATAACAGCAGCCAAGGTCCTAGGAAGAGGCCCTGCATTCGAGTTCCAGCACTGCCACTTTTCAGCTGTGTAACCTTGTAAATGGCATTTCAGTTCTCTAATTCTCACTTTCCTCATCTGCAAAACATCACAGGACTGTCCTGAGGAGTCACGTAGATGACAGATCAAACCTAGCCATGTCCCTTCTAGATTAAGGTCTTTCAGTGGTTCCCATTCATTTCCAGGAGCAAGTGAAGATTCCAGAGCAGGGCACACAAAGCCCCTGCCTCCTCCCTCCTGCCTGCCCCGCCAGCTTTGTCTCCCACCATTTGCCCCAAGTACACTCTGCCCTTTTGCTTTGCCCTATTCCTCCGAGTTCCCTTAAATTTGGCTCTTTTAGACCTCTGAGCCTTTGCACGTCCTTTTCACTCTATTTGGGATGCCCTCCACTCTCCTGTCTGACTGGTGAATTGCTTCATACACTTTAAAAGCCAGCTCAATCTGCAACTAGCCCGCGCCACCCCTGTTAACCCACAGCTGGGCAGTTGGGCCCTCAGCTACATTTCCACAGCACCCAGTCTCTACACCCCTCTAATCCTCCAGTTAGCAGTGGGTTTTAGCCCTTTGTTTAATAGCCTACCCTCTTCACTAGGCTTCAAGAGCTCACAGTCCAATAGGGGAGACAGACATGACATCAGTCACAAAACAATATGGCAAGTACCGGGCACAAAAGAGATGCCATTAAATGTTTATGAACAAATAAGGGAATGAGCCAAGATGCTCTATGAAGAGACACATTCTTATTATAGCTTAATCACCTCCTGCCGTACTAATTTGTTTTCTAGGACACAGCTTTCCTCTATTTCTCCACATTTCGTTCACTCCTGTGAACAGCATGCCAGGCAGATAATGCTTGATACGCGCACAGAGAACTGCATGCTAAGTGACCCCCCGTGTGGTAGCTGCTGAAACCAGGCTCTGTGCAGGCAGAATTCTGCCTGTCTCACGACGATAATCACCATGGTGACCCTCAATGCTCTCAGGCATCTTTTTTTTCAGAGAGAATAGGTAGACAGGAAGGAACATGGAAAAAGAAAAATTAGGATTGAAAAGAAATGAGAAATGCTAGGTTTAGCTGATATGCAAGTTTATTATGTCAACGAATGTATAATGTGTTTCCGTTCATTGTTGGGTTCCTACTATCCGGGTATATAATTAGCGTTGTTCCATATGGGAAGAGAACGGACAGATCATGATGGGTGAGAAGCAGTTTGGAGGTTGGAGAAGTGCTGATCTGGTTTTGTTTCTATTCTAAATAGAATAGCAACGTGACCACGATCAGGTTTCAGCTCCTCTTGACCTCATTTTCCTCAAATGAAGGAAATTGAACCACGTGATCTGTAACTTTGTGCTATAGAATTCTGATTCTGGACACATTTAAAGTTGAAAAACTTACTATCAGGTATCAGTTCATTAAAATAATCTTATATACATAAACAGAAGACATGTCTGTAAAATATGGGCAGAAATGTTGAAGGACATAAGAGGGGTATAGGTAAATAAATGCTATGAAGTTTCAAAAGGCTTCTTGAAGGAGGTATCATTTTGGCTGGGCACTGAAAAGTAGGGAAGAATTTGAAACTATGGAGATAGAGGCAAGAGGAGATTCACAGTGCAGAGGCAGAAATACACAGATTGTTTAGAAAAGAGCAAATACTCCCATTTGAAAGTGGGGGTCATGTAGAGGGGTAGTGGGGAAGACAAAAGCAGGAAGATAGGATGGGACAGGATTCTGAATAGGTGCTAATTGCTGGGCTAGGAAATGTGGTTGTGGTGTCCATTACTGGAAGGGTTTAAGGGCAGAGTTCCTGTGGACCTGCTAGTTCTAAGCCAAGCCTACAGTAAGTCATTATCTCCTTCCAGGGTTCCTAAAGGCCCTTATTCATCTGGATCCATTTTGTACTTTGCGTTTGCACCTGTGAATCCCAGAATTCCAGAGCAGGACCTGTCAAGGTTGTTATACCCAATGCTTTTATTTTCACAGATGAGAAAACTGAGGCATAAAGAACTTTGGGAACCTTTCACCTAATCAGTGACAGTGAGAGCTAGACCTCAAACCCTATGCTTCCTAGCCCAGGCCCTTTTTGCCACCCCTCCAACAGAAGTCACTGCTGTTAAACCAAAATTAAGCCAAGAGGAAATAAGAGAAAGAGATTTGTACTACGAGTCAGAAAGTACTGAGTTTGGTTTTCTTTTACCAGCTTTCTCTTTGATCTTGAGGGAGAAATGGAATCTCCCCAAGCTTCAGGTTCCAAATCTCTGAAATAATATCATAACTTTCTTATACTGGAGAGGTTGGAGATGGTCAAATAGAATCATATTTATAGAAGTTCTTCACACTTACAAATCACTATACAAATAAAAGAGACTTTTTAAAACATCTTTATTGGAGTATAATTGCTTTACAATGGTGTGTTAGATTCGGCTGCATAACAAAGTGAATCAGCTATACATATACATACAACCCCGTATCTCCTCCCTCTTGCGTCTCCCTCCCACCCTCCCTATCCCACCCCTCTAGGTGGACACAAAGCACCAAGCTGATCTCCCTGTGCTATGCGGCTGCTTCCCACTAGCGATTTTACATTTGATAGCGTATATATGTCCATGCCATGCTCTCACTTCGTCCTAGCTTACCCTTCCCTCTCCTCGTGTCCTCAAGTCCATTCTCTATGTCTGCATCTTTATTCCTGTCTTGCCCCTAGGTTCTTCAGAACTTTTTTTTAAGTTCCATATACATGTGTTAGCATACAGTATTTGTTTTTCTCTTTCTGACTTACTTCACTCTGTAAGACAGTCTCTAGGTCCATCCACCTCACTACAAATAACTCAATTTCATTTCTTTTTATGGCTGAGTAATATTCCATTGTATATATGTGCCACATCTTCTTTATCCATTCATCTGTTGATGGACACTTAGGTTGCTTCCATGTCCTGGCTAGTGTAAATAGTGCTGCAATGAACATTGTGGTACATGTCTCTTTTTGAATTATGGTTTTCTCAGGGTATATGCCCAGTAATGGATTGCTGGGTTGTATGGTAGTTCTATTTTAAGTTTTTTAAGGAACCTCCATACTGTTCTCCATAGTGGCTGTATCAATTTACATTCCCACCAACAGTGCAAGAGGGTTCCCTTTTCTCCACACCCTCTCCAGCATTTACTGTTTGTAGGTTTTTTGATGATGGGCATTCTGACTGGCGTGAGGTGATACTTCATTGAAGTTTTGTTTTGTTTTGTTTACATCTTTATTGGAGTATAATTGCTTTACAATGGTGTGCTAGTTTCTGCTTTATATCAAAGTGAATCAGTTATACATATACATATGTTCCCATATCTCTTCCCTCTTGCGTCTCCCTCCCTCCCACCCTCTCTATCCCACCCCTCTAGGTGGTCACAAAGCACTGAGCTGATCTCCCTGTGCTATGCTGCTGCTTCCCTATTTTACGTTTAATAGCTATCTATTTTACGTTTCATAGTGTATATATGTCCATGACACTCTCTCGCTTTGTCACAGCTTACCCTTCCCCCTCCCCATATCCTCAAGTCCATTCTCTAGTAGGTCTGTGTCTTTATTCCTGTCTTACCCCTAGGTTCTTCATGACATTTTTTTTCTTAAATTCCATATATATGTGTTAGCATACGGTATTTGTCTTTCTCTTTCTGACTTACTTCACTCATCGAAGTTTTGATTTGCATTTCTCTAATGATGAGAGATGTCGAGCATCCTTTCATGTGTTTGTTGGCAATCTGTATATCTTCTCTGGAGAAGTGTCTATTTAGATCTTCTGCCCATTTTTGGATTGGGTTGTTTGTTTTTTTTGATATTGAGCTGCATGAGCTGCTTATATATTTTGGAGATTAATCCTTTGTCAGTTCCTTCGTTTGCAAACATTTTCTCCCATTCTGAGGGTTGTAAAAGAAACTCTTTTCATGGGAGAGACTCTTTTCAATGTCCAAAGGTATAATACATTAGCAACACACACCGACCCCTCCCCTCCCAGTTAATGTGTGTTGACTCCTTGTTACCCTTTGGGGACATTGCACAATACCTCCATCAACAGTCTGTTATTCCTGGAAGCACAATTTTTGACTTGGAAGGTTTCTTTTAGAGATGGAAATTATAGATGTGATTGTTCAGTATCAGCTTGAAGATGCTGAGGAGATTATACCTGGACCTGGGCATGAGTGAGAAGGAGAGGGCAAAAGGTCAGAACAATTTGTCCTGGCTGGTACTAATGTTGGTACTACTTCAGCATTATTACAGGATGTGCCCAGATACTTTTGGGTGGAGCAAATCTAGATTTTTTTTTTAAGGATAAAAGAGTCATCCATTACTTTTCCTACGATTTAAATTAACCCTAGAAAAAGTTTTCCCATATAAACTGATCCTCATACTCTCAGTAAACCTATAGTCTGGGAATCTTCAGGATAGAATGGACTGAAGAGGTCACCCAAGCCAATCTATAACTTAGTGCAGGGCTGCTGTCCTACAGATTCCCTGAGAGCTGGTTCTCCAGTCTCTGCTTAAACACCCTCAATGACTGGAAGCTCACTACCTATGAGGCAGCTCATACTCTAAATGTTAGAAAGTGATTTTTTGTTCCCATATCGCTCTATGACTTCAGCCTACTATGCTTAGTTTTACATTCAAGAATGTAAACCTCGAGATGATAGGGACTTATTCTTTGCAGTATATCCAGCTCCTGGACAGGTACTGGCACACAGTAGGGGCTCAATAAATATTTGATGAATAAATGAATGAATGCATGAATGCATAAACCCAGGGCTATCTGATTTCATAATTCATACCCTACCCTACATACATATTGACCAGGTGACCACCCTGTTTCTCCTTGACCCTACTGTGGTGAGTCACTAATTTGTACTTAAATAAATCGGTTTTCTTTTCAGAATCAGCATTCGGGCTTTTACCCAGCTATTTGATGAGGACCTGAAGGAATTCACAAAGCCACTCTATTCAGACACATTTTTCTCTTTGCCCATCACCACTGAGTCAGGTAAGGCTAACCTTTCCATCGACTTTACATAGTCTGCCAAACACCATGTCACCTACAAGAGCCTCTAGCGGGGAGATCTGGGGACTTGGCTGATGGTGGTAAGGGGAACATTTATTTTTGCTTGGATTTTAATCTTTATATGATCATGGATTGATGTGGATTAGAGGAATTTCACAACTTCTGTAGCAGAATGGACTGAAAGGGGATTAATCGTGTAAAGAAGGTAGAAAGAAGTACCAGATTTTTTTCCTATTAAAAATGATTTTTTTTAAAAAAACAGTGGATGAAAAACATTCAAATCAAGAGCTTGCACAGGCCAAAACAGAAGTAGGTATAAAAGGCTTTCAAGTCATTAGTGGGAATGTGTATATGAAATATATACATAGAAATGCATAGAAAAAAAAGACTAGAAGGAAAAAACACCAAAGTATTAATGATGAATATCTCAAAGTAGTGGGATTACAGGTGACTTTTTTCCTTTTGTTTATTGTACATTGTTTTTACATGATAAAAAATGTTAACTTGGCTTTACATAAATTTATGTTAGAGGGAAAGCCTGAGTAATCATAGTAGCTAATTTTACTTTTCATCCTGTGGAGCAGCAGTTTTAAGCATTGTGCTTAGAATATACCTGATCCTCACTACAACCTTTTGAGGTAGATCCTATTATCATCCCCATTTTAAAGGTGAGGATTTGAGATACCAAGAGTTTATGTAACTTGCCCAAGATAGCAGAACTGCAATTCTGGCACTTTCTGCCTGACCTCTTAACCTCTGCACTGCTCGGATTCAGAATATTTCCAACATGCTGAGAATGGCTTTATTTTTTAGCACATTGTTCTTTGAAACCATTATCTGCCCAGCCTTTCCCTGTACCCAGCCTTCCACAATGCTTGGTCTCAGGAAGTTCTTCTTTATAGCTAAAACAGTCTCTCATGCTGTATGACAAAAGATGACTCAGCCTCACAAACGCTCCCATCTATTTATGCCACATATAGGGATAATCTCCCACTTTTCAAACCAAAGAGGGATCAGAACACAGGAGGATTTAGATGTGTTTGCTTAGAATTTAATGTTAAGTAAGGGATTTGTAAACACAATTCTTCCCTATTTAAATTATTGTTATACAACAAAAATTGTATGTAGTCCAATAAAGGAAGATAGTAAACATATATCCAAAAAAGAATATTAACCACAGTAAAAGAAACATGACTGTGTTGATTTGGTAAGTCTTGAAAAGCACATCGAATAAACAAATCCAAGGGCTTAAAATGCAACTTCAAAAATGGACTACTCCACAGACCTAAATGTAAGAGCTAAAATGATCAAACTTTTAAAAGAAAACATAGGAGTAAATCTTTGTGACCTTGAGTTAGGAAATGGTTTCTTAGCTATGATACCAAAAGCACAAGCAATAACAACAACAAACTAGATAAATGGGACTTAATTAAAATTTAAAACTCTTGTGCTTCAAAGGACACCATAAAGAAAGTGAAAAGACAACCCACAGAATGGGAGAAACTATTTGCAAATCATATATCTGATAAAGGTCAAGTATCCAGAATATACAGAACACTTACAACTCAATAATAAAAAGACAAATAACACAATTTAAAAATGGGTAAAGGATGTGAATAGACATTTCGCCAAAGACAATACATAAATGTCCGATAAGCACATGGAAAGATGCTCAACATCATTAGACATTAGGGAAATGCAAATCATAACCACAATAAAATACTACTTCACACCCACTAGAATGGCTATCATCAAAAAGACAATAACAAGTGTTAGTAAGGATATGGAGAAATCTGAACCCTTATACACTGCTTAGAGAATGTATCAATAAAATGGTGTAACTTCTTTGGAAAACAGTTTTGCAATTTCTCAAAATACTAAACCTAGAGTTACCCTCTTACCCAGCAATTCCACTCCTAAGTGTATACCCAAGAGAAATGAAAATAAAAACTTGTATATGGAGATTCATAGCAGCTTTATTCATAATAACCAAAAAAATAGAAATAACCCAAATGTCCATCAATGGCTGAATGGATAAACAAAATGTGATATATCCACACAGTGGAATATTATTCAGCATAAAAAGGAATGAAATACTGATACATGCCACAACATGGATGAACCTTGAAAACATGCTAAGTGAAAGAAGCCAATCACAAACAAAGCACATATTTATTTCTCAATTTATTGTCCAGAATAGGCAAATCTATGAAGACAAAGTAGATTAGTGGTTGCCAGGGTCTAGGGAGAGGGAATGAAGAATGACTGCTAAGGGGCATTGGGGATTCTTTTAGGGGGTTGATGAAAATGTTATAAAATTGAATGTAAAATAATTGATTGAATTGTGCAGTTTAAATTGGTGACTAGTATGGCATGTGAATTATATTTCAATAAACTGTTTTTAAAATGGGCTACCTGTTCATAAACTCCCAGTGGCAGTATCGAACCAGATAATAAAAATTATTTGGATATATAACAATATCCAGATATATATTTCATTAAAATAATTCTGAGCAATTCACTGGATTTGCCAATGTCCCAGATGTTGTAAAACACGTTTCATACAAGTGAAATAGCATATTGACCTTGGTGGCAAACTGCTGGCCTTTATCTCAAGTGCCCCAAAGCTTTACATACAAGCATAGATGAAGTCCCAAATTCCTTTATAAGCTGAACACCATTGACTTCAAAAGTATAATGACCAACCTGCTGTCACATGGTAGTAGCCAATGTTTCATCTGTTCAGCTGCATACTGCTTAGCCTTTAGATAGTAAATGCCTTAATGTGGGCATTGTTTGAATCCTTCTGTAATAACATTCCTAGGGAGATAGTGTTCCAATAGCTATCTTACTGGTTCTTTAACACTAATTTTCCCACCTGGGTTTGTTGTTGCCCTCTGGATTATTGTAGAGCCTTTGTTTGGAGTTATTGAAGGTGTGAGTGCTGGTCTGTTCTTAATTGGCATGCTGGTAGCTGTTGTTGCCTTATTAATCTGCAGACAGAAAGCCAGGTGAGTACAAAGATCCCTTTGGCAATTGGGTCCACAATTTTAAAGATGCAACTGAAAATGCTCTTTAGCCTGAAAAGTAAGGAGGGAAAATCATTTAATTTCTCCAGGTTAAATTACCTTTGTTTCTTCAGAAAAACAAGAATCAAACCCTAAAACCATGACTCACTTTTTTCAGCCTCTCTACATACCACTGCTGAGTCTTGCCCTCACCAAATGACTGAGGGGCCATCTGTAGCCTCATTTGGATGTGAAATAGCTCCTTTGGCACAGGGAAAAAAAAATCGTGTGTGTGGTTCAGTTACCTCATGAAGACAGAGATGTCTGCAAATTATATGCCCGAATACTTTTCTGAAATATGCTGAAAAGTATGATTGACATCTCCATTTTGAAGCTCATATCTGCCATGCTAATTTAAGAAGGGACCAAAAAGAATTAAACAGCATGTGGCCCCAATGCCATGCCCTCTTCTCTTAGGGAATTTCTTTTCTTTGGCATGTCCTCTCTCTTGCAGTCGTGTCTTGCCTCTAAGGTTTACTCTGTGTGTGTGTGTGTGTGTGTGTGTGTGTGTGTTTATAGAAAGCTTTATTGAGAGTGTGGGAAGTGATTATGACCTGTAGCCAAAAACCAGAAGACAAATCTTCAGCTATTGCAGGATGGTTTCTGAGTGGGAAAAATCTATTTCTTCTTTATGTTCTTCCTCACTTTTCCCTCCCTCAAAGGGATGTTGGCTGAGTGTAAAATATACATGTACTGAAAAATCCATACTTGCACAAACATGCACAGCCTTACCATAAATGGAGAAATTTGTTTAAATTATTTCATAATCAGAATATAAGTCCTCTCCCTTGTGTTTCAGCCATGGTCGAGAAAGGCCCTCTGCCCGCCTGAGCATTCGTCGGGATAGACCACTGTCTGTCCACTTGAACCTGGGCCAAAAAGGGTGAGCACGTTTTCCTTCACTTCATTTATTGAAAGATGAGTTGACTGTGTTACATGAGATTTGCTAACGAGATCTTTCTCCTTTTGGCTTTTCTTCACAGTAACCGGAAGACTTCTTGGTAAGAGAGAGAACTCATTAGTTACTGTATTATCTACTTTTGAAATGTAGCTGGGGCTGGGTATGGCATTTTCCCTGTTCTTCAGTACTTTTCTTTTCTTTCTATTATATTTTTAACTATAGCCCAATAAAAGTAACTCAGTTTGAAGGACACTTCATGAAGCTGCAGGCCGACTCCAACTACCTTCTATCCAAGGAATATGAGGTACAACTCCGAGGCAATGATGCTTTAGCACCCCTGGTCCTTAGCAGAATTTCCCTCCAAGCCTTCACTGTGGAATCACAGGCTGATTGGGCTCAGGAGTTAGGATGGCACTTAGGGTCTCAGCTGAGCATTCTTTTGTGCCTGAGTCCATTCCCTGCACAATATGCCACCTACTCTCAGAGGCCATTTTGATCTCCGGAATAGTACAGCAGACAAAGCGCTACCCAGACCAGATGGTAAGAAAGAATTGACAAACTTCAAATGCAAACCAATGCTGTCAGTTTTCTTTTTTTTTTTAACTTCTTTATTGGAGTATAATTGCTTTACAATGTTGTGTTAATTTCTGCTTTATAACAAAGTGAATCAGCTATATGTATACATATATCCCCATATCTCCTCCCTCTTGAGCCTCCCTCCTACCCTCCCTATCCCACTCCTCTAGGTGGACACAAAGCACCGAGCTGACCTCCCTGTGCTATGCGGCTGCTTCCCACTAGCTATCTATTTTACATTTGGTAGTGTGTATATGTCCATGCCACTCTCTCACTTCATCCCAACTTACCTTACCCCCTCCCCGTGTCCTCAAGTCCATTCTGTACATCTGTGTCTTTATCCCTGTCCTGCCCCTAGGTTCATCAGAACCATTTTTTTTTTTTAGATTCCATATATATGTGTTAGCATAGGTATTTCTTTTTCTCTTTCTGACTTACTTCACTCTGTAGGACAGACTCTAGGTCCATCCACCTCACTACAAATAACTCAATTTCATTTCTTTTTATGGCCGAGTAATATTCCATTGTATATATGTGCCACGTCTTTTTTATTCATTCATCTGTCGATGGACACTTAGGTTGCTTCCATGTCCTGGCTATTGTAAATAGAGCTGCAATGAACATTGGGGTACATGTCTCTTTTTGAATTATGGTTTTCTCAGGGTATATGCCCAGTAGTGGGTAGTTCTATTTCAAGTTTTTTAAGAAACCTCCATACTCTTCTCCATAGTGGCTGTATCAATTTACGTTCCCACCAACAGTGCAAGAGTGTTCCCTTTTCTCCACACCCTCTCCAGCATTTATCGTTTGTAGATTTTTTGATGATGGTCATTCTGACCGGTGTGAGGTAAAACCTCATTGTGGTTTTGATTTGCATTTCTCTAATGATTAGTGATGTTGAGCATCCTTTCATGCATTTGTTTTATACAGATTGCTGTCAGTTATTTAAGCTGGCCTTTTGCTTGCCTGGGAGACAATGTGGTTTGGTGAAAAGTGCCCAGGCTTTGGATTCAGTTCCCAGCTTTGCCACCTGTGTGACCTGGGGCAAGTGAATTATCCTGTCTGAGCCTCATCTGTAAAATGGAGATGAGACTAACTCCTGTGGGGCTCTCGTGGGGATCAGAGCTGATGCACAGAGGTTGAATAGGAGACATTCCACAAATGGAGCTAGTGTAACATATGGTTATGTTATTATGTATCTCAGGGACCGTCTGATTTGCCCTTTTCTATCTCACATTCTTCACCTGCAAACTTATTTTTGACCCAACAGGACCTAAAAGACGTGGGTCGAAACCAATCATGTGACATTGCACTCTTGCCAGAGAATAGAGGGAAAAATCGATACAACAATATATTGCCCTGTAAGTTTTGTGTTGAAATTTGTAATACTGTCTTCCTCTAGCCATTTTTTCTCTTTTACATGAGTAAAATGGGGCAAAGTAATATGGTATAGCCGGATATGGGAGATCAGAGGCTCTGAAAAGTCTTTAAAAAGAAATGATCTGTATGTTATTGCACTTCCCTCCAGGGAGATAACAACCAGCTGAGATTCTGGCTCTGAGAGGCCTCTTATGCTGTTGACATTTCACCATGTGGTCCTAATGCTTCTCCTTAGAGGCCTAAGAGCAGTAACAGGGTTAACAATAAGGGCAAAGCTGGGTTTACTTAAAGTCTGTAGTTAGCAATTTTATATATATATATATATATATATATATATATATATATTTGTTTGTTTATTTATATATGTATATATATATTTATATGTTATCCTTACCCAATTAGGTGAAGCAATAGAAGGTAGTTTTTCTGGATTGTATTCATTCTAGCAGTGAAAGGGACCTGGCCACTCCATCGGGCAAATGATATGTTATTACAAAGGAAAGCACAGAGGGGGCTTCAGAGAGCATTTGGCTCATCTGCTTGTGTGTTTCTGGGCCACCTGTGCAACCAGAGGCAAGTTAGTGATCCTGTCTAAGCCTCATCTGCAAAATGGAGATGAGAATACCTCCCCTGTGGGGCTGTCATGGGGGTCAGAGCTAACGCACATCAAATACCAAGCATTCTGTAAACAGTAGGAGAATCACCATGACTCACTGACAAATCTCTGTCAATAAATTTCCCTGCAGATGATGCCTCTCGAGTGAAGCTGTCCAATGTGGATGATGACCCGTGCTCTGACTATATTAATGCCAGCTACATCCCTGTAAGTGAACCAACCACGGGGCCATAGTAACTGGGATGAAGCTTTGACGGGTGGCTCTGCTGGAGACAACTCTCCTCCAACACGCTCCCACTGTTCTTAGGTCTGGAAACATGTCAGTTTTAGAGAGAGAAAAAAAAAAAAGATCATGTCTGATTGCCGTAAAACACAGGCTGTCCTATTCAATCACTGCTAAGGCCCAGTTTTCAAAATGGCTATAGTCACATATGATTATAATGAGCCCAGGAGGCATTTTCAAAGGTCATTTTCTCTCTGCAGCCCTTAGTCAAGATTAGAGCTCCCTGAGGAAGCTAGACCTCCGTGGCTAAAGCTGCCTAGCTAGGGAAGCTGATTCAAAGTTATGTGGATTTTTGAAAACCACAGACACAACTTAAAGGTTGTGTCAAACCTTTGGGCTCAGATTCTGGCTAGCATTTCGCCAGCTTCCTACATCACCTACAGTGGAAAAAGCTTTAAGGTCAGACAGACCCCGTTTGAATCCCATCTCTGCCCCTTGCTGACTCTAGGACCTTGGGCAAGTTATGTCAATTCTTTGGGCCTCCATTTCCTTTTCCAAAAAAAGTGAGGATAATATTTACCTCAAATAATCCTCCATTCACTCCATAAACACTATATAGTAAAGTGCTAACTGTAAGTCAGACTCTGAGCTCTGTACAAGGAGAGGGTCAGATGGAATCCTAACCCTCAGGGAACCCTCAGCAGAGTTGTGGCATCAGGAAATGACAAGGTGGGCGATGCCCTTGACAGGCTAGAATGGTGCTTCTCCAACATTAACATATATCCACATCATCTGCGGGTCTTGTTAAAATGAAGCTTCTGACGGGACTTCCCTGGCGGTCCAATGGTTAAGACTCTGTGCTTCCACTGCAGGGGGCGCGGGTTTGATCCCTGGTTGGGGAACTGAGACCCCACATGCTGAGCATCTCGGCCAAAAAAAATGCAGCTTCTGATTCAGCAGGACTGGGGTGGGATCTGGGATTCTGTATTTCTAACAGGCTCCCAGATGATCCCTGTGCCGCTGGTCTGAGGACCACTCTCTGAGTAGCGAGAGGCTATAGGTTGCTGCAGGAGCTTCTGGGAGAACATCCTCCAGCAGAAAGAAAGATAAAGGAAGGCTCAGCAGAGCAGGCACCACGCTGAGACTTGGAGGATAAATAAGGATTCGCCAGACGAGAGGCAGTGGGTAGGGCAGGGATGGGGGTGGCAGAGGTGACACAGTGTAGAGGCCCTGAGGAGAGGCAAGGAGAGAAAGAGCTTCTACTGGGATCTGCAAGTAATTCCATGTTGCTGGAGTGCAGAATGTGTGGGTGAAAATATCCTAGCTCATAGAGTTGTGGTTACAATTAAATAAGATCTGTGAAAATCCTGACCCACAGCATGTTATAGGGTGGATGCTCAATAAACAGTGGGTTCTCTTCCCTTAAGTTTCCCTTGCATGGTGTCTCTTACCAACAACCCAAAGTCAAGTACCTGAAATGACTAAAACTCTTCTATGTTAAATAGGGAAAGAGCCTGATCAATGTCACTTCCTCAGACAGTCCATACACACACACACACACACACACGTGCGTGCACGCACACGCACAGGTATATATATTTACACTCATAATTGAGGGTGAAGTGTTTTCTAAATTATTGCCTGAGTCCTCCACTGCCTTTAAAAATAAACCCAACCTAATAATAAAGAACTTGGCTCTTAACAATAGTTCAGTGTTCTGGCCTTTGTCCTTCCTGCTTCCAAGCTTTGACGCGTGTTAGTGTCTTTTTTCTCAAGTCAGGGCCCTGGCAAAGACTTACATCTCACCTAATCTACAGAGCTAACCCTTTGTTTAGAGTTGTGAAGAGACCCATTGTTTCCGACTCTCCACATTGTACATTCATTGCAGGGCAACAACTTCAGGAGAGAATACATCGCTACTCAGGGACCTCTTCCCGGCACCAAGGATGACTTCTGGAAAATGGCGTGGGAACAGAACGTTCACAACATCGTCATGGTGACCCAGTGTGTGGAGAAGGGCCGAGTGAGTCCACAGTCTTCCTGACATACCAGCCTTGCTTTCCTCCGCCTGGGTGTAATTCTACTCCCCATCCCCATCAGAAGTTAAAGACCATAAAAGCCAAGTAGGGGTCATTTAAGAACACTGTTAGTGGATTAAAACCACTAGGTTATAAAAGGCTCTATCGTAAACCCAGCTGATGCCCAATTCTGATTCTGGGTCTGAAGTTTCAGTCAAAGATGTTTGCATTTGGGGCTTCCCTGGTGGCACAGTGGTTGAGAGTCCGCCTGCCGATGCAGGGGACGCGGGTGCATGCCCCGGTCCGGGAAGATCCCACGTGCCGCGGAGCGGCTGGGCCCGTGAGCCATGGCCGCTGAGCCTGCGCGTCCGGAGCCTGTGCTCTGCAATGGGAGAGGCCACAACAGTGGGAGGCCCGCGTACCGCAAAAAAAAAAAAAAAAAAAAGATGTTGGCATTTGACAACTGGGATTATCAGAAGCACCCATGACACAGAAGGAGTACCTGGCCTCTCGTCTGCTCCATTCTCCTCTGTATGGAGAGAAGAGATAAACTGGCAGAGTCACTGGTGCTGTCCCTCCTTTCAGGAAAGAAGGAGAAGTGAATTTTAGGCTGTGTCTGCAGAAACAGAGTAAAATAGTTATCTGGACAAACTAAGCAAACCTCTTGTACTGGCATTTATAATCCTCTACTTTGTATGGTTACTTTGAGGATTACAAAGAGAGATTACATGAAGTGCCCAGTAACTGTGCTCAATAATTATATGTGCACAGTCTGCTTTCGCCTGTCTCCACCTGTGAATGTGAGCTTGGCTAAATGTTCTGACTTTTCAAAGATCACATGGCACTGGATCCAGGTTGGGACAACGCTATCAAAATATTTTAAAAACGGACCAGGGAGACAATGCCTTCCTCTTCCCAACTGGATCTTTCTTCAGAAAAACAAACAAAACCGAGAAATTGTTAAGACATGGCTTATGTGCTAGTGGAATTGAAATGCTGAGGAAATCAACAAAAACTCAAGCCATAGAACACTGAACCTGAAAGGAAAATGAATCCGAAGGTCGGGGGGGTGGGGGTTTGCTCCTTGAACGGTGTCTCTCCTTCACCTGGAGCAGCAGCCCAGCTTCAGCCCTGGCCATGAGCAGGTTAATGCAAAAAAGATGGTCAAATCGCCTTAGCAGCTCACCCTGGATTCCAACTCGGGAAGACATTTCGAGGAGGGAAAGTACAGTTTCATGGAGAAGGTGCGTTTCCGGACTCACTTTTTTTTTCTGCCCGCCTTCCTCTAGGTAAAGTGTGACCATTACTGGCCAGCAGACCAGGATTCCCTCTACTACGGGGACCTCATCCTGCAGATGCTCTCGGAGTCCGTGCTGCCCGAGTGGACCATCCGGGAGTTTCGGATATGCAGCGTATGTTGGTTTGTTTGACTTCGTTTAATAACGCAGCTTGGGCAGATGAAAAACACCCATCAATCCTATTTTCTGCTGGTTTCTTCTCCTGTAGTTTCGCCCATAGGAATCTCTGCATGGGCATGGTTGTCAAATTTGAAGGTTTGCCTCAGGCCGTTCCTCTTATTAGTCGCTCTGCTCTTACAGGAGGAACAGCTGGACGCGCACAGACTCATCCGTCACTTTCACTATACGGTGTGGCCAGACCACGGAGTCCCGGAGACCACCCAGTCCCTGATCCAGTTTGTGAGAACGGTCAGGGACTACATCAACAGGACACCGGGGGCCGGGCCCACCGCGGTGCACTGCAGGTACTCCACCCGCCGGAGCCAACAAAGTGGCAGCCGGGAGTAGAAATAAGGGTATAAGCCTGAAGAATCTAGTGGCTGGAGGATTTGTCTACCCAACCAGTCTACAGAGGCCCAGGGGATGTTCTTCCACCCTCTTCCACCCACTCCTCCCCAGCCTCACTCCTTTGCACTGTCTCTCACCCTCACTCTCCATCTTTCTCTCCCTCTTGCTCTTTTTCCTACTATAGCAAATGCAAAGTTCTTATGTGACTGCCAGTTCCCCCATAATTAGGCCCCATCTCACCCTGCTATCCAAATGCCCAGAGACTCCCCTCCCACTGTAGCCGGGGAGGAGACAGCTCACACCCATCCTTGCCTCTTACCATTCTTACTCCTGGAATGGCCTTCTCTCTCTCCTCCACCTGTGTAAAACCTAACCAGCCTTCAGGATCCCTGCTCTAGACTTTCTGCCAGGTCGAGTGGTACTTGCCATATGTGGCAACCCAATTTTTTTGCTCTTAAATTTCTGTTCTCTCTTGACTTCTCTTTGCTTCAGTCTGTACATTCATAAAATCAAGCTAACAAGCAGTCTCTCACTCTCTTTCTCCCTGGGGAGCCTGGGGTTTAGCTAATTAATGTTTGCAGAAACACTCTGATAGCCCTAACTGAATGGCAGTAATAAATAAAGAGCAGGGAATTGCTACAGTAAGAGAAATGTCAGATGTACTCATGTTCTCCAAATCTGCCCAGCACCCTAGGAGCCCTGCTTTTATATGTCATTGGAACCCTGATGCTTTTAATAGGAATGTGAGGCTCTCAAGAGCTTCCTGCTTTCTAAAGAATGGCAGGCATTTTCACCCAATACCACTGAAAAACTGTTCTTCTTTATCTTATAAATATGTGCATCAAAAATCCCCAGGTTGGGCTTCCCTGGTGGCGCAGTTGTTGAGAGTCCGCCTGCCGATGCAGGGGACACGGGTTCGTGCCCCGGTCCAGGAAGATCCCACATGCCGCGGAGTGGCTGGGCCCGTGAGCCATGGCCACTGAGCCTGCGCGTCCGGAGCCTGTGCTCCGCAACGGGAGAGGCCACGACAGTGAGAGGCCTGCGTACCGAAAAAAAAAAAAAAAAATCCCCAGCTTGCCATCACTTTAGGGAGCAATTTGACAATCCCTGGTAAAGCTGAAGGTGTTCATATTGCTATGATCCAGCAGTTCTGCTTCTAGATATCAACCCTTGAGAAATCCCCACACATGTGCACAATGATGTTCACTGCAACACAGTTTGTAATAGAGGAAAACTAAAAATGATCTCACTGTCTATCAGTAGGGAATGGATTAGTGGTGATTTATGAACTCTTTAAATTAGATCTACATGTAACCAGGTAGACAAATTTCAAAAAACAATATTCAATAGAAATGTTGGCAAAAGAATACCTAAAACGTGTTACCATTTTAGTAAATTTTTGAAACACACTAAAAGAATATATTGTGTGTGGATTTACATGAATATAGAAAGAGTATGAAAGCATGCGTGGAAATGATACACAGAAAGTCCTGACCCCTGGCAGGGTGGGAAGATGGAGGAAGGAAGGAGGAAGGATGGAAGGCCAGAGCCTGGGTTGTATTTCTTTGGGAGAGCACATTGAAAGAAAGAAGTATTCCTATAGTCTCCGCTAACTCGGAAGGGAAAGGAAAGATTGTGCTAGAGTCTCTACATGCAGTCCAGAAAGGCCAGTTTAATAAAAAGGCTCAGTCTTTCTTTACGCTCTCTTCTAGTGCCGGTGTGGGTAGGACTGGAACCTTTATCGCATTGGACCGAATCCTCCAGCAATTAGATTCCAAAGATTCTGTGGACATTTATGGAGCAGTGCATGACCTAAGACTTCACAGGGTTCACATGGTGCAGACTGAGGTAAGAGTTCGGCTGAAGGACACAGACCAGCCTGTCTGTCTCCCTCCTCTAAAATGTCCAGGGTTTTAATCTGATAAGGGGAAAGAACTATGACTCTTTAGGAGAAGAAAAAGAATTGAATATTGATGTTTTCTAGGACTTTTTATTTTGAAACAAATTTCAGTGACCTTGAGGATGATGTATATTCTTATCTTTACTGAACTGGTTGCCCATCTTCTTTAGTTGGGTAGGAAGAAAAATGGATTTTTTTTTAATCAATGCATTAACATGGGGAAAGGTCAGATAGTTCATCATGAAGGTCATTTTAAGATAGGCTTGTGATTGAGTGCAAGAACTTCAGTTAGTAAAGAGGAAACAGATTCTAATCTCTTCTCTCCTTCAGCCCACGCCCGCTGCAACCCCACACCAAGGAGTGTACATTAATTGTGAAGGATAAATGCTTCCATTTATACAGTCCTTTGACATTTGCAGGGCATTTCTGAACATGTTATCTCATTAAATTTTCACCCCCCCCAAAAAAAAAAAACAGATGAGAGAAGTATTATTTTCCATTTCCAGGCTAGAAAACTGAAGTTGAGAGGCTAAAGGGTTTTGCACAGTTATGAAGTGGCTGAGCTGGGACTTGAGCCCTGTTCTAGAGAATCACAAGCCCTAAGCCCCACGTGCCCTGCCCCACAGCCTCAGAGTCAAATCTATGTCCCCAGACAGACCAAGCCTGTCATTCCCCTGTATCATTGCCTTACCAGGCCCAAGTTCTCTTGCCCTTGTGTTTCCCAAGTAACTCTACAAAGTCCTCTATTAAAAAAAAAAAATGCCTATGGTCCAAAAGGTGAAAAGTTCTACATGCTACCATGTCTCCTGTTAGAGTCACAGGATACATGAAAGCTGTGCAGGTGGCCATGCTCCACAAAACGGAGATGTCCTGCAGCAAAGGCTCCCCTCGAGCTTGGTTGAGCCCACTATTGCTGAAACTGCTTTGACCCCCAGATTCCCTTCTTTTTTTTTTTAAATAAATTTATTTATTTATTTATTTATTTATATTTGTTTTTGGCTGCAGTGGGTCTTTGTTGCTGCGCGCAGGCTTTCTCTAGTTGCGGCGAGTGGGGGCTACTCTTCGTCGCGTTGCACGGGTTTCTCATTGCGGTGGCTTCTCTCTTGTTGCGGAGCACGGGCTCTAGGCGCGCAGGCTTCAGTAGTTGTGGCTCTCGGGCTCTAGAACGCAGGCTCAGTAGTTGTGGTGCATGGGCTTAGTTGCTCTGTGGCATGTGGGATCTTCCCGGCTCGAACCCGTGTCCCCTGCATTGGCAGGAGGATTCCCAACCACTGTGCCACCAGGGGTGCCACCAGGGAAGCCCCCAGGGAAGCCCCCGGATCCCCTTGTTGTATAGCACATATTAATATCCTGCAGATCCTCATATTCTGTTACACGTTTGGGAAAACACTGTCGTCGTTGCCTCGTACAGGCAGGGCCCACACCCAGGACCCTCTGTCCCCAATTCCATAATAAAATTTTAAATATTTTATTATGAAATTTTAAAAAAATACATGAAACTAGGGAAAATAGTATAATGAATGTCCATGCCCAAACCCCAGTCTCTACAGTTATCAGTATTCTGTGTTCTTTTTGCATTTATAGCCCACATACACTGTTCCCCCAGCCCATGACCTCATTGGAATATTTTAAAGCAAATCCTACTAACACTGTGTATTTAAAAACATATATATTTATATTTTATATATTATGCATTATTAATAATATTATATATTTTATTACATATATATTTTTACAGTTGTATATATATATATATTTTTACAGTTAAGGACTCTTTAAAAATCATGACCACAGGGCTTCCCTGGTGGCGCAGTGGTTGAGAGTCTGCCTGCCAATGCAGGGGACGCGGGTTCGTGCCCTGGTCCGGGAAGATCCCACATGCCGCGGAGCGGCTGGGCCTGTGAGCCATGGCCACTGAGCCTGAGCGTCTGGAGCCTGTGCTCTGCAACGGGAGAGGTCACAACAGTGAGAGGCCCATGTACCGAAAAAAAAAAAAAAATCATGACCACAATACCATTATCACACCTAACAATTTTAATCATAATCCCTTAATATCATCTAATATCTAGTCAGTGTTAAAATATCCCTAATTATCTCAAAAATTGCTTCTTACACTTAGTTTGCATTAGAATCCAAAGTCCATACGTTGCGTTTGGTTGAAGTCTCTTTTAAATTTCTTTTCATCTATAACAGTCCTCCCTCTGATTTGTTTTCTGTGCCATTTATTTGTTAAAGAAACCAGTTCATTTTCCATAGATTTTCCCACGTTCTGAATGTGGCTGACTGCTTTCTCATAATGTATTCCATTTTTCATAACGTAAGCTAATGTATTCCTCTATTTCCCATAATTTTTGTCAGTGGGTCATTAGATCTAGAGGCTTCATGAAGTCTGGGCTCCTTTTTACCACCACATGCTTTGTGGGTGGTGCTGAGTACTTCCTGTTGCATCATATCAGGAGGCACTTCCTGTCTGTGTCTCTTCTCCATGCTGATGAAATGACAATGGTCATCCACTATACATTTCCCATCAGCCTTTCGCTTAACGGTTTTGGCAGCCACTGATGAGCACTGTCTAGCTCTGTTCTTTAATTAAGGGTTGTAGAATTATATCACACTATATCATAATTGTTTTCCTTCAGCTTTTTCCACAAGACTACGAGTTCCTAGAGGGTAGGAACTTGTTTTCCTTTGCTCTAACCTCAATATTTTTTTTAATCTATTAAATGAATGAACAAATACCCTACAATTATGCTGCTAAAAAGTCAGCATCAATGTTCCATTATTAATTTGTTTTCATTTTCACAAACTCAAACCATACTTAATTTGTAATTTGGGGAAGAGGAGATTATCACATTATAAATAATCGCAAGGGGTGTGTGTGTGGCAGGGCAGTTCAGGCTCCCTGATTATTGTCAGAGCTTCTTGGGCCATGTATCACTTCTGTACACCTGCTCAGAACTCTGGAGATGCATTTTGGCAAAGAGCAGGCACCCCCTACAGTAACTATCACTGGCTAACTTCCAGGGCAGGGGCAACACGATATGCCAAAGCTCTCCCTCCTCCTTGGACATAACTCCGCTTTCCCCTGTTCTCTTCCCCTTCTCCTCCTAACCTCTCTGCGGATTCTATGGTTCTTGTTCTTCAGCCTGCCTTTTCAGTGTTCGAGTTCCCGAGGGTCTGTCCTCAAGGCACAGCTCTTCTTTCTCTCCATCTTCATTCTTCGTGATGTCCTCCACTCCCATGGCTTTGGGAACCACGTAGATGCTCACATCTCCCAAATCTCATTCTCCTTCCCTAGCATTCACCTGAGTACCTGCCTCCTGGACAGTTCCACCAGGAAGCCTTACAGTCATCTCATCTCCAACTCAAAACCCTCAAAACCGAACTCATTATCTTTCTTTAAAAACACAAAGGGCGGGGCCTCCCTGGTGGCGCAGTGGTTGAGAGTCCGCCTGCCGATGCAGGGGATACGGGTTCGTGCCCCGGTCTGGGAGGATCCCATATGCCGCGGAGCGGCTGGGCCCGTGAGCCATGGCCGCTGGGCCTGCGCATCCGGAGCCTGTGCTCCGCAACGGGAGAGGCCACAACAGTGAGAGGCCCGCATACCGCAAAAAGAAAAAAAAAAAAAAAAAAAAAAACACAAAGGGCTTCCCTGGTGGCGCAGTGGTTGAGAGTCCGCCTGCCGATGCAGGGGACACGGGTTCGTGCCCCGGTCTGGGAAGATCCCACATGCCGCAGAGCGGCTAGGCCCGTGAGCCATGGCTGCTGAGCCTGCGCATCCGGAGCCTGTGCTCTGCAAGGGGAGAGGCCACAACAGTGAGAGGCCCGCCTACCGCAAAAAAAAAATAAAAATAAAAATAAAAAAATAAAAAAAATAAAAACACAAACAACAGGGACTTCCCTGGTGGTCCAAAGGTTAGGACTCCATGCTTCCATTGCAGGGGGCCCAGGTTCGATCCCTGGCTGGAGATCTGACTTCTGTTCCCGCAGTTCCCATAGTCACATCCGAGCAGTGACTAAGCCCTGTCCATTCTACCAAGCATCTTTCTCCTTGTTCTAGTCTCTCGCCCCTGCCCTTGCCCAGCCCTTTACTAACTCCCAGCGGGCCTTCGCAGTAGCCTCCTTGTGGCTGTCCTGCCTCTAGCTTCTGCCCTAACAGCTCCATCACCACGGCCACCACCAAAGTGCTCTCTCACTGTGTCAACTCCCTGCATAAAAATCGTGGAAAGCTCTTCATTGCTTTAAAATGAAGTTCAAGCTCTTCGTAGCCTGGTTCCAACTTACTTCCCTAGTTTCATGTCATAACGCCACCCATCCCCACTGTTTTAGGGTCTGTCAGAATTAAGGAAGGCTTCCCTCTCTGGGCCAGAATCAACAATTCTTTTGATCATGTTGAATAAAGATTGCAATAAGATAGAAATTTTCTCTTTCCTTTTTCTCTATCAAACAAAATCCCAAACAATATCCAGATATTATCTGTCTTGCTTGAAGGCTCTGCTGAAGGTGGGCTCCTTCTGCAGTCTCATGTGCTCAGAACTGGCACCACTCACTTGGTTCTGAGAGTGAGTGCAAAGGGGTGCAATCCACAGCTGAGCCCCTGTGGGTGACGGTTCCAGCAAAGGAAAAAGGACATTCTGACATCCCCTGTATTACTTTTCTGGGCCCACAGAGAGAGTCAACCTCAACTTTATTCTACCTTATTTGAGAGACAAAGGGGTGCAGGGCTTCACAAGTTTTGATAAATATATTAAACAGCAAAGGTTTCTAAACAAGGAGGCATTAGACAGGGAGTTTGCAAGTGTGTCCCCCCTTCTTTCAGCTGCGAGTGTGTCCCTTCTCCTTTTAGCTTGGCTTGGGGCATGTTTGCAGCCTGACTCTGAGAGAGACGCTCAGACGGAGCAATAACTTGTTAAAGAACAATAGGTGGTAGTCACTGTGTTAAAGAACAATAGGTGATAGTCACTGTGTTAAAGAACAATAGGTGAGAGTCACTGTGTTAAAGAACAATAGGTGATAGTCACTGTGTTAAAGAACAATAGGTGATAGTCAGTGTCCATCAATCTCATCTGCTCCCCACGAGGAGGAAACAGTGGGATGTTATGGGACTCAGTGCTCATTTGGGGGATTGTCCTGGGAGTTTCCCATGACCTATGCACCCTACATTTTAACTACACTAGACTCCTCACAGTTTTCAGAGTATATTTGCACTTTCGTGTTATTTACGTCATTTGGAATATCCTATTTCTTTGCTCAAATTCTTAACAAATGTCACCTTTTCTCTCTAGCTCCGTATTTTCCTCCCTCCAAAGTGAACCTGATGGCTTCTTCTCATGTATGAAGCTTTATAAACAATTCTGTCTTACGTTTATCACTTTATAGTTATTTGTCCACATACCTGCCCCTCTGCTAAACTGTGCATTCAGCGACCATGAAAGGCTATAAGTACAATCCTATAAATATTATCTCGTACTACAGCTATTGGTGAAATTGAATGGAACTAAGGCTTCACCAGCTTGCTGTACATAGGAAAAATGATCTTTTATGATGTGAAGTTCATACATTAGACTTTATCTACTTTTCGTTAAGAATAAAGTGGGACAATGAGGTATCACCTCACACCGGTCAGAACGGCCATTATCAAAAAATCTACAAACAATAAATGCTGGAGAGGGTGTGGAGAAAAAGGAACCCTCCTAAACTGTTTGTGGGAATGTAAATTGATACAGCCACTATGCAGAACAGTACAGAGGTTCCTTAAAAAACTAAAAATAGAACTACCATATGACCCAGCAATCCCACTACTGGGCATATACCCTGAGAAAACCATAATTCAAAAAGAGTCATGTACCACAATGTTCATTGCAACACTATTTACAGTAGCCAGCACATGGAAGCAACCTAAGTGTCCATCGACAGATGAATGGATAAAGAAGATGTGGCACATATATACAATGAAATATTACTCAGCCATAAAAAGAAACGAAATTGAGTTATTTGTAGTGAGGTGGATGGACCTAGAGTCTGTCATACAGAATGAAGTAAGTCAGAAAGAGAAAAACAAATACCATATGCTAACACATATACATGGAATCTAAAAAAAAAATGGTTCTGATGAACCTAGGGGCAGGACAGGAATAAAAACTCAGACATAGAGAATGGACTTGAGGACATGGGGAGGGGGAAGGGTAAGCTGGGACGAAGTGAGAGAGTAGCACTGACATATATACACTTCCACATGTGAAGGGGATGGCTAGTGGGAAGCAGCTGCATAGCACAGGGAGATCAGCTCAGTGCTTTGTGACCACCTAGAAGGGTGGGATAAGGAGGGTGGGAGGGAGGCACAAGAGGGAAGCGATATGGGGATATATGTATATATATAGCTGATTCACTTTGCTGTACAGCAGAAACTAAAACACCATTGTAAAGCAATTATACTCCAATAAAGATGTTAAAAAAAAAAAGAGAGAGAGAGAGAGAGAAGCACAATAACAACAAAATAATAATAAAGGAAAGTTTTAATAAAGCACAAGCTAGGGAGAAATTCAGGGTAGATTTTGATTCTAAAGTTTAATGCTTTCTTGCACTCTGATTTGACTGTATGTTTTCCAAAAGAAACCATCAAAGTATTGCCCTTACCAGTAGGATAGACCCAGCATTTGACTGAAGAACATGAACTATCATTATTACTAGGTCAAGTATTGTAACTGCCTTTAAGATTTAAAGATCCAAGAACAAAGAAGAGAGATGAAATGTGAATAAAGAATAAAGGAATTCACACACACAAAAAAAGAAAGTGGGAAGCACATTAACAATCTGAAGGTTTTAGTGGTAATCATTTTCAAATGGGGTATTCTGTTGGGAAAAGAAGAATTTATATTTAAGACAAGGTAAATTAATGAATTTTAACTGGTTTCGAAGCCCAGGGTGGATCATTGTTGAAGAATTTATTAATAACACGTAGCATAGAGGTACGAGAGCTCATTCACAGCCAAACTCTAAGTTCTCAAACTCATTTAATATCCCAGTAGAATTGAAAATATGAATTATGTTTTGGATGGGAGAAAACAGGGAAGTGTCAGTCTATAATTTGGTAGATTGTTTTCAAGATGACAAAAATGATTGCCTATACTAAAAGCCATTTTCAGGAGAGTACTCTTCTTGAATTTTCAAGATCAAGGTGTCATAAAACACTCATAACAAGTGAGCTCGGTTTGTGAGCAGAAATGCAGAGAATAGTTATTAATATTAACACAGGCCTCACTTATGATTGATTGGTTTCTTTGAAATATCTTAATCTAATGATTATACCAGACCCATATGATGAGGTCCCATGAGTAGATGACCATGCAACCAGGGGCAATGCCTAGTGCCAACCCATAAAAATAAATACTTGTCCACTTTTAAAGATCATTGATGAGGTAAGATTTTATAGTCTCCCTTTGTGTCTCAAACCTTGAAAATACTCTAAAGCTGACCACATGGATCACCTTAAACATAGGGTCTAGTAATGTTTTTCAATATCCATCTAATTGACAGCAATACAAAGTCTAACACAAACCATTAATAGTCAAAAGATGTTAGCTGTAGAAGAGACCTTGCTCTCCTTGTTTTATAGATGGGGAAACTGAGATCCCCATCTAGGCCAGCTGGTGGCAGACTGCGAGCCCAAGGTCCCTCATCTGAGCAGTGCTGTGTCACTGAGGGAGCCCAAGGCTGAGCACTAAGGTTACACAGACATTCATTCCCTTATTAGACAGCTCGGTTGGTAGTAATGAAGGGGGCCCAATGCACAAGTTTGGCTGCCTATGCCTGAGCTTCTGTTGTCAGTGGAGGTCTTTGTGGTGTCCTTTTGGTCACCAAAACACTGACTCTTCTATACTTGTTTCTATTTCAAAGTAGTTAGTTTCTGAACACAGACAAGATGCACGATGCTCCTGCACCCAAATGGTGACTTAGGTCAGCAACAACCAGACCCATATCACTATGCCCTGGTAAATGGGTCATACAGACATTCAGAGGAGACAGAAATTGCTTTTCCAATCTAGGTGAGTCTGATAAGGCTTCAAAGCAACACAAAATTTGTCACTTTCTCACACAAACACATAATTATATTTAAATTCTGCTTACAATACTTGCTTCAAAAATTCAGGATAGACTTGTTTTCATACAGGTCGAAATGAAAGTGTGCTGAATTAGTCCATGACTCTTTTTATGAAAATAACTCTGATATGTGACCAGAGTTCATAGCTTAAAATTTGGCTGAAATTTAGCTTTGTCTTGTTCTTTATAACTCATTTTAAACATTACATCTGGTTAACTCTTCGTTCAAATTCTTACCCAAGGAAAGGTGTCGAAGCAGCTTAGAAATTTGAACTAAAAGAATTCTCATCTCTTGAAGCAGAGCCATCATTGGCAGACCATGCATAAAAATATTTTTAAATATCATTCTATTTGTAAAGAATTTAAGCATTTCCTAAAATAAAAAAAAGCTGCACAAAGGAGAGCACAACCTTCTCCAAAGGGACAGCAAAAAAAAAAAAAAAAAAAAAAAAGTAGCTTCCAGATAGCTGACAGGTGGGTCTATCCTCACTGTGTAAGCCTCTGTGGTTTTCTGAAGTCAGCCAACATATTTGAGATTCTTCCATGAGTCAGACTCAGATGCTGAGAGAACCAAGATGTACACACCTATTGTATACACCTCCTTTTTCTCACCATACTCCCCCCCAAAAGGGAATGAAATAGCACAGTATGCAGTGAAATGATTTTCTCATTCAACAATGCAATGAAATTAGGTTTCATCTAAGAAAACTGGTGTAGTGAAAAAGACATGAAGTTTGGGCTCACACACCCAGGATTAAATCCTAGGGTCCCATTTCTCAGCTATGTGACCTTGGAGAAGTTACTTATCTTCTCTGAGTCTCCACTCATATGGATGATTATATCTACTATACGAGGTTGTCAAAATAATCAAATGAGATAATTTATGTAAAATGCATTGCACAGTGTTTGGCATTCATTTGTATATTTAGTAACTATTTGTGGAGGACCTACTATGGCCAGACATAGTTGTAGTCCCTCACAGAACATACTCTAAATACGCATGTACAGAAAAGAAGATGAATAAACACCACCTCTCTGCCCATTATCATTATTCTATCCTCTGTGGTAATAGAAAGCAGTCACTCTTCTACATACTAGAGACCATTAGTGAAGGGATGATCAAGAAATTTGCTAACCATATAGAATCCCATTACTGTTGAGGTTTGGTGAGACTCCCTTGTCTTTCTTTTTTTTTTAATTAATTTATTTTATTTTATTTATTTTTGGCTACATTGGGTCTTCGTTGCTGTGCACGGGCTTTCTCTAGTTGTGGTGAGTGGGGGCTACTCTTTGTTGTGGTGCGTGGGCTTCCGATTGCAGTGGCTTCTCTTGTTGCAGAGTACAGGCTCTAGGCACGCAGGCTCAGTAGTTGTGGCACACGGGCTTAGTTGCTCCGCGGCATGTGGGATTTTCCCAGACCAGGGCTTGAACCCATGTACCCTGCATTGGCAAGCGGATTCTTAACCACTGCGCCACCAGGGAAGCCCCCCTTGTCTTCCTTATGCTTGAAAACTTGCCTTCCTCTGACATGTCTTCTGCTTTTTCATAGTGTCAGTATGTATACCTACATCAGTGTGTAAGAGATGTTCTCAGAGCAAGGAAGCTACGGAGTGAACAAGAAAACCCCTTGTTTCCAATCTACGAAAATGTGAATCCAGAGTATCACAGAGGTAGGAGCTTACTTCACCAATTTATAAGTTTATTTATCAAAATACAGTGGATCTGGAAACCATTAAAAACCTCAAGCTTTTCCAACGTGCACCACGCATCTCTTCTACCCAAAGGCTTGAGGGAAAAGCCCTCACAAAGTGGCAACAGGGAAGAGAGGCAGAGTGGGGAGGAGAGCCCCCATAGTGGAGCACAGATTTCACATAGTATCTCTTCCTAGGGCTGGGGTACCCTCTACTCAGGACTCGGCTTAACATTTCTAAGGGATAAGGTTCACTGCTAAGGAGGATGCTTTGAAATAGCAACTGGGAGTTCAAATTGTAAAATCCCTTTGGAGAAGAACTTGGCCACGTGTATCAAGGTCCTTAATATGTTCTTTTCACCCAGTATTTCTACTGCCACCCTAAGTACTGCAAAAGCTTTATGCATGAAACTTTTCATAGTTAAAGGTCTGAGTGAAAAAATCTAAATGTTTAACAGTGGAGGACTAAGTACACCACAGTGCATTCACTGAGTAGAACATGATGCAGTCATTAAGAATGATATTTTTAAGGATATTATAATAGTATAGATATTCTCATAAATAAGTTAAGTAAGAAAAGAAGAACGTAAAACAAACAAAAACAACACATAAGGGGGAAAAAAAAGACTGGAAAGAAATATACCACAATAGTAAAATAAATTTCTCTGAGCAGTAAAATAATATATGATTTTTCTTCCATTTTATGTTTTTTCTAAATTTCCTAGAACAAGCATGTTACATTTTTTAAATGACAAATTCAGTAAAAAAATGTATAAACTTTGTAAGGCACTGCTTTGATCAGACAATAGTTAATTGACACGTGAAGGGTCTGCCTTTTCCTACTCAGGACCGTGATTAAGATCTAATTTATCACATTGGCTAATTGCAAATTTGAAGTTACATTGTATTAGTTATTTATTACCAGCTAACAAATTACACCAAAACTTAGCAGCTTACCTCTATATTTATTATCTCATAGTTTCTGTAGATCAGGAATTTGGGAGGGGCTTAGCTGAGTGGATCTGGCCCGGGGTCTCTCATGAGGTTGCAGTCAAGACATTGGCCGGGCTACAGTCATCTGAAGGCTTGACTGGGGCTGGAGTGCTCACTTCAAGATGTTCACTCATGTAGCTGTTGTCATAAGTTTCAGTTTCTTGCCACACAGACCAATATCCACCTATAGATTTTTTTTTTGGGGGGGGGAGCCAAACATTATTTTAGAGCTCTTTTATCACCATTTCTAAATGCTCTTCAGTTTTAATTAGTTCTCTGAACCCTCTATACTCACCCATCTAGCCAGTATGTTAAATAGTTAATAACCTGTAAAGCACCCATACATAAGAGGGCTGCTACTTAAGGGAGTTCTTTGTAAATCAGATAATCCTTTTGTTTTGTAAATAATTACCCCCTAATTTATCTGTATAGTAAACTGAGGTTTTTGCATGGCAGATTCTTTAAGAAGCTCCAGGATGGAGGGGGCTCTGGAGGATCTTGGAGGTTCCTTTGTATTGTTTTGACTTGTTTAAGAGTCTTTTTTTAGTGTGATCTTTGGTGCTCCTGAAAGAAGCTAACTATGGCATGGTTAGCTTCAGGCATCTGAAAATTAGGATTCAGGAACAGCTCTGGAACTAACTAGCATTCACAAGCCGTGTAACCCTGAGTGAGTTTCTGTGCCTCTCTGGGTCTGTGGGCTCATCTGTAAAACCAGAAGGGATAGACTGGAATCAGTAGTCCTTTCCAATTCTAGTAATCTATGGTTCTGAATGCACTGACCTGGGATGGTCTTATCCTAAACCATATTGAGCTTCCGTCATTTCTGTGAGTCTTTGCCATTTGTCATTTTCATAAACAGAACAAACAACTGTGACACACCCTGCTACAGCCTCTAATTCTGGTGTCCTTCCTTTCAGATGCGGGTTATTCAAGGCATTGAGAATGCACCCGGAGATCTCCTGGATCAAAACTATTCACTGTGTGATTTCTTTTTAAAAACTTGCTTCCTGCCCTACAGAGGTGCCAGCTATTTCTGTTGATACTATGTATAATTTATTAATCTGGAGAATTTTAAAGAATTTATGTAATTTAAAGGTAACAGATATTATTGTACATAGTTGTATTTTGTAGTTTCTTCTGTAAATATGTATTTTTTCATAATGTTTAATATTAAGCTTTATATAATACTATTTTTCCACACTAAAGTGTTCATGGCTTGTTCTACATAAACTAATTCAACCTATATCACAGGATGACTGGTAAAATGTGTACGCAGGTGCTTACTGTGGTGGGGCCGTGGTTTTTACCAGTTTTAATACTTACTGGACAGGATAAAGGGCAGGGCTGGAGAGAGCAGGGAGTACAGCGGGCTTGGCTGCACTGCTGTCCCATGAATCTTAGGATCCAAAGATGATCCAAATGCAATTTGGACAAATATAACAATCAAAAGAAAGGACTGGAGAGATGGGATTAAGCAGCACCAAAGGTTAAATCGGTGGTTGTGCCTCAGGTGGTTAGTCTCTCCCCTTTCTCCTGCAAGAGGTTCAAGCCAACGCGGTCAGCTCAGGGGCCACGTAACTTGCTGAGCAAGTCCAGGCTGCAGGGCTGAGGGTTCTGAGAGAGAACGACCCAAACAGAAGTGATGAATTCCCCATATCAAGAAGCATGCCATCTGCCCTCCTGACTGGAAACCTAGTCAACATGCAAAGTGCCATCCATAGTGATGGGAAACTCTTTCACTGCATCCACAGTGTGCTGTGCGAACACGCATCCCACACTGGGATGTGTGTGTTGCCCAAGGGACACACGCTCGTCTTTGTCTCATTTCTTGGGGGCTGCATTCCTGGAAAAGTCAAAATTGCACCCGTCATACTTGCTTTTCCCATTAAAAGAATATTGCGGTGGCATATTATACTCCTGATCAAAGGGCCTAACATCAATATCTATAGAAATGTCCTCAAACATCATATATCACTAATTTAAAAAACACAAAAACAAAAATTCAGTGGTGCTTAGTATAAAATTTTCCAAAAGCCTTTTTTAGTAAATCATTGAGGTCAAAATATAGGGTAGACACCTTCAGTTGCATTTAATATAAAAAGCACTACATACTCTACCAAGATGATCTTCAGTGTGTGTGCCTATTTTGACTATAACAAATTTCAGTGAGTCAGAAAGCGGGCATTGCCCTCCCCAAGGTCCAGTTCCAAGGATCTTCCTGGAGAAAATTTGAAAGGCATCTGCACAGTTATCCTCATGGCCACCTGAGAGATGAGTTGGGAATGTTTGCCTTTTTCTCACTACAAATTTCTCTGAAATAAACTTAAGAATTAGAAATCAAGGTTGTTGATCTCACAGCTTCATTTGCAGAAAGAGTATATTTCTTTTCAAAATGTATATTTTTGCTACATACTATAGAGTCCCATAAGTAATATAAAGGGTGTCATTGGCATAGTAATGGAAAATCATTAAATATTCCTAAAAGAGTTATTTATAGTTAAGTAAAGCTCCACCCAAACTGGAAAAATTTCCAGGGCTCTTTGAAGTTTATGGAAACAGGAAAAAACTTTATAAGAATGAATGTGAAGAGGATTCCACATTTTCACAGTATCATTGTGCTCAGTGCCCTTGTGAAATGACAGTGTTAGCCTCTGACCCTGTTTCGGGAAACCAGGTGGATCTTCTAGAATTGAAAAGGAACAACATACATGTGAGTGTGGCAGCGGTACCACCGGGGAGAAAATAAAGGTCGGAGATTTATGAGATGTGGTGTCTATTAGGAATAACTTTCCCTGTATTAATAAGGAAAAGCAAGAAATTTAGAAAAACAGAATTTTAAGCTAACGCCGCTGGGCACAAAGCACATTCAAACATGGAAAGAAATTCATTTTTGGCTTTTCATTTATTCAGAAAAGTTTTAGTGCCTGCAACTTGCTAGGCACTGTCCTAGAAACTACACATTTCTACTTAATAAAGAGAAAGCATCACAGTAATAATGCTGGGGTTATTGTTACTATTTTCAGTTAAGCCTGAAAGAGGGCCTCAGTGAGGCAGTGAAGTTACCCAGCACCAGGGCAGCGGCAGCCTTCCGCGGACCACACACTGGCAAGAGCTGATGCTGCTTCTCTAGCAAATCGCTGGACCGAAAAGAGAAAGCAATTAATTGAAAAAATCAAGAATTCAAACCATAAAAAACCTACACGTCTGTAAAAGTAAATACCCTGGCATATCTGGGGTGGAATCAGAGTCATAAAAATGGACGTGACAAGGGAAAACTGTATGTTCTTTTAGTCTAATGCAGGACATATTTATTCCTACCCTCCACCTGTCTAATTTTAAATCTCCTTAGCAACAAATATTCACTATCTTCCCTCCCACCACCACCAAAGACTAAATACATAATCTAGTTGATCTATTTATTAAATTTAGGAGGGGGAAAAAGAGGTTACCTTGACATTCAGCTCAACTGGATGTATTTTAATTTAATCCCATCATGTGTTATGTCTTGGTAAACACTCCGTTTCCTGTCGCGGTGGGCATCCTGGCAGTGCACCTGTGCGGTACACTTTAATCATCAAGCCTTCAAAGTGTTATTGAGCTATCAAATCTCAGAAGGGTCCCGTCTTGCATCTTAATAATTATTTATCCAAGTTCTTTATAATTAACTCCTTTAATCTCTACTCATTAAATCAATTTCGTATTATTCTGTTTTCTCTGGATAGCAGCCAGTTTTTCAGCTCTTGAATCAGATTTTTCTAAGGCTCATCTTCCTGTCTGGCTCTGCACATACTTGTCCTAAATAATTCACCAGCCCTTAACACTTCTGGGTCCCTCTTTTTCACTGCTCTTCCCCTTCTCCCTTTTGAATGTGTTTGCTTTCCTAGTAGAAGGTGATTTTATTTTCTGTTCATCTTATCTCCTCATACCCTTTGGTATTTCATAGCCTTTACAGGCTCCACATTATAGAAGAGATGATGATGATTTCACTTTTAAACACTAAAATGGCCACAGCACACAGCATATTGGGGACAGTTTTATTTGGGAGGGTCTTTAATTAATTTTATTACATCTTGGAAGAAAGCCCAACATGACACGTGAAAATAATATGAAACCACTAAGCAGATGTCCAGCAATACAAAATTAGACTTCACATGTTGTACTTCACACTCTGATTCTCTTAGAGTCTCAGGATCTAGGTTCTTGTATTTAAACACTCTCCTTACTTCTTGCAAGAAAGCTCTCAGCTGTATATATACTAAATTCTCATTCACTTAGCTTTCTGCGTCTCTAAGGTTGGAATCCTGGAATCATAAACCTGCCAGATCTGGATGACAGTGAGTGACAGAATCTGAGCCCCAACTCTGGGGTGCTCTAGAGTTTTAGTTCACACATGTGAGCCAGACCAAACCTGCCCTGGTGGGAAAAAGAAATAGGTAATAAGCTGCTTGTTTGAGGTGGCAGTTCAAGGACTTTCCAGGTTCCATTTCACTGAAGAAATGAAAGTAATTGATCATCCAAGACACAGTGGCAAGCAGGAATGGCTGATCCTCCCCGAAAGTGGCTATGAGCAAGGATTCAATAGTACCTCATTTCTGAAGAGACAGAGTGGAAAAGGCTGTTATCAGCCCAAATGCACTGTTAAGGTTCTGAGTATTTTTAACCCGAGATTTCAAATCATATCAAGTATTCAAAGATTGTTTCACATCAAGGGGAAAAAATCTATAAACCATGACTGCAGAAAATGAGTGAAATGATGTAAAGAAGGAAAAATATTTGAAAAGGGGGCTCTAAGCAGACACCATCAGGAGGAAGAAACGCCATCCCTTCTGTGTGTCCAGACTGTTCTTTGGAGATGTCATATGCTTCTATTAGGGCGTATTATCCTTTGGGGGGTTCACTTTGACTATGCTGGCCAGATGATTTAGCTGATTAAGCAATTGAATTGATTTATTTAGTTTTGTGAATTGACCAGGTGTTTGATGAAATTGAGTTTGGAATTCTGAACACACTACCTTAGATTCTTGTAGTGGATGATGCCTTTGAAAATGTTTGGCCATTTTAGTTAAAATGCAGGGTAACATTTAATGCAGCCATGATAATAGCAAAAATCTGTTCTGTTCTAAAAATGTTTCTAGCAATGGAAATATTTCTGACTAAAAGAATACTCTTGACTTGTAGGGAGCCTCCCTAGGAATAAATGTATGCAACAAAAATGAGGCATTTTATTTTTTTAAAGGTTGTCTATATAGTTGCATTCATGAAATAAGAAAATTGTCGGTGAATGCTCTTAAAATAAAGGTTTATGTAATGGAAACAAAAAGATCTATTAACAGATTTACCAAAGATTATTTTTATAACCTATATGCCAATGTACATGATCTTATGTAAGATACCAAAATAAGTTGTTGAAAATGGTGAATAATATCAGACAAATGTAACATGTTCCTTCTAGAATATTCACAAGAGAGTTTAGTTATGGCTGCTTTCTGCCTTAAGTAATTTCTTTTAAGAAAAACTATCTTCATCCTAAGAGCAAGCTTTTTGTTATGTTTGAGATGTTGTGTTTTCATAGCGGAGTGAGCAGGTAAGCATCCCAACAAGAAAGGAGCATATGCAACTGTGGCTTTAGGAGTATGCCGTAGAGTTGGGTGGTGTTCCCCTGTGAGCTACTGGGAGAGTCTACAGTGGCCTTCGTGAAATCTCCTAATCTCAGCCACACTAACAACCAGGTACACCAATGTTCTTACCTGAAGAGTCCTTAATCTCTGGTTTCCCAGGTGGGACCCATCAGGCTTATGAACTCTGCGATGCCAAGAACCAAGTCTTTAAACTCATTTCTGCTCCTACCTTATAGAAATTAGTGCACAGCTCATAGACATTCAACATATACTTTTTTGGAGTGGAAATTGCTCCTGACCTAATACTTTGTTTTTTTTATTTTGTTTTGTTTTAACATCTTTATTGGAGTATAATTGCTTTACAATGATGCGTTAGTTTCTGCTTTATAACAAAGTGTATCAGCTATACATATACATATATTCCCATATCTCCTCTCTCTTGCGTCTCCCTTCCACCCTCCCTATTCCACCACTCTAGGTGGAAACAAAGCACCGAGTTGATCTCCCTGTGCTATGCGGCTGCTTCCCACTAGCTATCTATTTTACATTTGGTAGTGTGTATATGTCCACCTGGCCCAATACTTTGGATGTTATGTAGTCAATATCTAATAACGTTATTGTCCATGGAGGCTCTTCTGGCTGTTCCTTGATTTGTGTGAAGCTTAAATAAATAATGTAAATACATCTAGCAACTGAGCTTATTATGCTTTATAATAGAGCACTTTTATGTTTTTGATACCATGTATTCTTTCTCTGAAAATCTGGTTATTTAAAATGGCAGCAGATGATTCTATGCTTTTCTTATGGTAGTACCTCCCCACAATATTGTGTCTCTAACCAACTCTATTTGAAGAAAGCACTTCCTTAGTCTTTCTATTTAAGTTATATATTTGCTTAATATATTTTCATATTTGTAACTATGGTCAAAAAAAATCTATATAGTGTCTTACACACCTTTTCACTAGTACAGGAATAAAACTACTGTTTGTTGAAGGAAAGTGTTCTGTCTCCTATCCGTCGGTTTCTCATTTATCAATTTCTATCATCTGTCTGCTCAGGAAAAAGGTCAAAAGTGACTGCTTCTAATGAGAAAAATCTTCTGGGACATCATCATGAAGAACATGGCTGTCTTAACCTTTGTTCCTGTGAGTGCTGAGTTGGTTATCTAGGGCATCACGTACATATAATAGACTCTCTAGTTGACTGTCTCCAACTAAATTCTTGGTTTCAGTTCTTTAGTTCATTGTAACCAAAATGTCATCTATCACCAACAGTGCTGGTGTATTCTCAGAGGCGCTGCCACAGCTGGATCGCCCCTGAGCCCTTTAGAGGCACTTCACAATGTGGTGTGACATTTAGTTAAGAGCTGCTGTGTCTATTTCCAGAATTATTATTTTGTCTTTTTGACTTTTTCTTTTCTTTTTTTTTTTTTTTTTGCGGTACGCGGGCCTCTCACTGTTGTGACCTCTCCCGTTGCGGAGCACAGGCTCTGGACGCGCAGGCTCAGCAGCCATGGCTCACGGGCCCAGCCGCTCCGCGGCATGTGGGATCTTCCCAGACAGGGGCACGAACCCGTGTCCCCTGCATCAGCAGGCAGACTCTCAACCACTGCGCCACCAGGGAAGCCCGACTTTTTCATATTTAAGTTGAAAAATCAGTGTCCTTCACAACTCCAGTATTTCATTTTTCTACAACTTACTTACAGAAATCTTTATTTTTTAAAAATGTGCAATAGATTTACATGTAAAACCATTAAATCAAAGCCATCCTTTTTTTGAAAAACAGTTTCTGGATTCAGATTAAGTTAGCAAAATAATTTGCCCTCTGAGGCTTGACCCTTTTTTTTTTTCCAAAGTAGCTGTTTGTTCGATGGAATTTACTCTTAAAGAAAAAGAGAATCTTATGATATGAACTAATCACTTAGTAACTCTGCTGATAACATCCTCCACAATCATAAAATGTTAGAGCTGGAGGGGCCACCTTAGGGATGGACAATGATGGAAACCAAGACCTAAGTTTAAAATGACACAGCAAAATAGGATAGTGCTAGAATTGAAACTTGTTTTCCTATTACTTGTGGGGGAGGACCTGTCCACACATAAATATAGACAAAGAAGTAAGCTTCTCAGATCCAGTGGATGCAGCAGCCATCTCCAACACTGAGACAGAACCTTCAGTGGAACTTTCAACATTTTGTGTGATTTTTCCTTTCACTTTTTGCATCTCATATGTCTGGAGACATCCATTTGCTAAACAAGTTTCAGACTGTTAATTTAGAGTCATACTTTAGCAAAAGTTGTCACAATCTTAAAGCTGAAATAGTATAGAACAGAAAAGGAGAAAACATGATTTTTTAACATAATACTATTATAAAACATTTTTATTAAGGCTAATTAAATCAAAACACCTAAAACCCAGAAGAGATTCTACCACTAGATTTTGAAAGAATTGGCAAGACTTTTAATGTTGCCAATAAAAGGAGCATTCATAATAGACGTGTAAAAAATTAACTGGTAAAATTCAAGCTTGAGTAACATAGAAAAACCGTGCCGGGATGGTTCTGTGTAGGAGTTAACATTCACCAAAGGCTATGCTCACTAAAATATCTCCCTAACCCAGTATCTCCCATGGAAAATTGTACTATTATTTTAGAGAATTGTTGATCTAAGTAAAGCTTGTCTTTTTTCTGGGGTTTATTGTAATGATGCAAGAACCTTTGTGTAAAGTGTCTTAATATTAAATTACTTTTCTCTTTGCTTTTGGAGCTCTTGATCCCAGGAAGAAACTTGGCATCTATTTCAGTCTTTAAGAAAGAACCAGCAATGAAATATGTTTCCTGTCTCTGCTACCCTGCTGCAAGCTGTTGGTGGCTAAGAAGTTTCTGTGTCTTATAGCTTGCAGAGGAGCTAAGGTAAAAAACAAGAACAAAAATCAGAACCAAAAAGCTGACAATATAACTATAGAAACAAAGGGCATTAAAAGTGGAAAAGTTCAGAAGTCTGGGAACATTCCTAAATCTAACCTCAATCAGAAAATACCATTTGTAAGAGATATAAATTAAATGTTCAAGCCATATTTCATTCCTAAAGAACTTTCCAGTGAACCCTGACCCAGTCTTCACTCAAGTAGATGTTCCTTCCCGACTCATGACAGATGGCTGGGGAAGGAAACAACTGTCTACCTGCAAAGGATAACACATCAGCAATAAATAAAGGCAAACCAGGACACAAGAGAAATAAAATGAATGATCCCACTTTGGTGGAAAAATATAAGGAAGAAGGCACAGAGGGAGTAAAATTAAAGGTGAGAGGTAGAATCTGAAGGCTCTATTGGGAGTCTTAGACCCCTTGCAGTAGCAGAGGATTTTCTCATTCAAGAGGAAGACACTCTGGACTTCCCTGGTGGCACAGTGGTTAAGAATCTGCCTGCCAATGTAGGGGACATGGGTTCGATCCCTGGGCTGGGAAGATCCCACATGCCATGGAGCAACTAAGCTCATGCGTCACAACTACTGAGCCTGTGCTCTAGAGCCCGCGAGCCACAACTACTGAAGCCGGCGCGCCTAGAGCCCGTGTTCTGCAACAAGAGAAGCCACCGCAATGAGAAGCCCGCACACTGCAAGGAAGAGCAGCCCCAGCTTGTCGCAACTAGAGAAAGCCGACACGCCAAAACAAAGACCCAATGCAGCAAAAAATAAATAAACAAATAAATATTTTTTAAAAAAGAGGAAGACACTCCAAGTCCTGTTTAAAGTGCTATAGAAGGGGACTGAATGTTTAATCTCT
Organism: Mesoplodon bidens; assembly: GCF_964165515.1. Classification (NCBI taxonomy): domain Eukaryota; kingdom Metazoa; phylum Chordata; class Mammalia; order Artiodactyla; family Ziphiidae; genus Mesoplodon; species Mesoplodon bidens. The sequence continues at coordinate 30,074,322 of NC_138167.1, forward strand.
ACGATGGTCACTAATAGTTTGACTCAAGGTTGTTATCTTATTGAGTACCTTCATCTGCCATATACTACTGATTAGTGAATGTTTCTACTTTATAGATAAGAAAGTAGAGGCACAGAGAAGACGAGGATATTGCCCAAAATTTAGCAGAAGAATAAGAATAATAGTTAATGCATGTTATGCGCTAACTATAGTATCATCTAATTTAACTCTTCACACAGCCTAGTTCTTAGATTTATATTGGAGACAAGGAAACTGAAGTTTAAAAAGGCAAAGTAATTTGCCCAAGGCCATACAGTGCCAGAGCTCAGTTTCCAATCTGAATCCTTCTGACTTCAAAATGTGGCCTCTTAACCTCTATGCCAGAGTATCCCAAAGTTTGGTCCCCAAATGGGACCTGGTTAGAAATGCAAATTCTCAGACTGAGACCCTCACAATCCTGTTGAATCTGAAACTCTGAGGATGAAGCCCAGGAATGTGTATTTAACAAGCTCCCCATGTGATCAGATGCATGCTTTTCTGCATGGAGCCTCTCTGCTTTGCAGTTTCTTGTCAGCCAAATCTAATTCTTTGAGAAGAAACTCTGTCGAACCCCGTATGACAAAGAGGAATAGTAGTGTGTCATATTTTTGACCCCTAGTGCATAAAAAGCACTTAATAAATGTTAGCAACTATTACTATTATGTTCCAGGTAGCACTCTCTGTACAGACTTACTGGTGTTACATCATTTAATTCTTGCAAAACTAAATAATGCAGGGCCTATAATTATTTCCATTCTACAGATGAAGAAACTGAGGCACAGAGAGAGAGTAAGTATCTGGCCCTAGGTCACAGAGCTGGCAAATGTCATAGAGCTGGCATATGTCATAGCCTTACTTTGAACATGGACAGAGTAATTCTGAAGCCTGTGTTCTCAACCACTTCCTCCTATACCACAGGTTGGAGAAAAGGTTGATTAATCTCCATAGCTTGAATTAAATTCAACTTTGAGCTTTCAGTTCAGCTTTGCAGACTCATTTATGTGCTGCAAATCACTTCCCTCCAGCCTGACCCTGTTCACTTTTGCTAAAAGGTCCATGAATCCATTAGCCTTGCTGTTTATGTCCCTCCCAGCACTGTGGACTGAACATGATAGCAGAGTCATCTACTCTAAATGCAATCCCATCTGTTCCCTCTGGGGCCCAGGAACATGCTGGTAAACAATTCTCAGGGTGACAGTCAGTTCTTAGGGGAAAGGGACAGTGGTTGTCCCAAGCAGAAGTGGCATGTCAACACAGAATGGGAGACATAAAGAAAGGGAAGTCACCACAGAGAGGAATCCCCAAATAAGGTGGAAGAAATGGGCCCTAAAAGGCAGCTTCCAACTCTCAGAGATTCTAACAACTAGAGGCTACGAAGGTCAGGCCCAGATGACTGCTGAACCAGCGGGGAAAGGAGAGGAACAGGGACGGGCCTCTGCAACACTGTTTAGAACAAGCAAGACAAAGAAAGCAAGCATGACTTAGGCTGTGAAGAGTGAGACGGAATGAAGGACAGGGAGGTCAGGACCTCAAAGGTACCACTGCCACTGTGTCCCCCAAGCCTTAGCCATGAACAAGGAATTTGGGATAGAACGCACACTCATCACTTCCACTTGGGTAAAGATAGCTCCAATCCACCAGACAGAGGTCCAGCAGGAAACGGATGGCATACTCAAAAGGGTATGAGCAGAGCTCAGCAAAGGGACGAATGACCAAGAAGTGGGTGGTCTTCCTGGCTCCACTGGGATTTCCCTGGACCCACCACCTCCGAGCAGCTTCCCAGGGCCTCAGCACTCAAGGCTGTGCACACACTTGGCTGGACAGCTTGCCACAGGATTGGGGGTAGAGCAGTATATTTAGGCCCACTTAAAAGCTGTGTGATTTATTAAATTTCAAGGACAAGCTGTCTTTTCCATCTACAACTCCAAACGGGAAGTCATCAGCAGTTTCTGTATGTGTTGCTGTTTCTATTAACCTTCTATATAGCCGGGCCTTCTCTAGATCACCGTCTGCCTGGGTTCACATCTCATCATCTCAGCAAATGCAGAGGTCCTCTGTATGGTCCCTGTGCCTCTGTCTGGCACTCCAGTCCCCCCCACCTCCACACTGCCACCCAAGTGATTGATCTAAAATACAAAACTGACCATGGTCCTCCTGAAATTGATGAGTGGCTCCCAATTATACACAAGATGCAGTCCAGGATCCTTGGTGGCCATAGAAAGCCTTTGATGACTTGGCCTGTGCCTTCCTCCCCAGCTGTGGCTGTGGCCACTCCTCTCCCTGCAATTTATGCTTCACTGTCTCAAACACTTGTGGTTTCTAGGGTATATGCTGCTGTTCTGTACATTTTTGCTTTGGTATATTCCTTTTTCTCCCCCCTGATATTGTTCTCACCTCTTCTCTGACACCCAGGACCCAGCACAGGGGGCAGGAAGGTCATTAGCCCAGGCTTCACCCTCACAAATGGTCACAAACATAGCCCTTCGATTTATATACAAATAAAGTTAAATGTAGAGTCACAGAGATGCAGACAGGAATGAGAAATGAAGACAAGCTTCATATAACTTTCAACTCGGGCTCATTATTAGATCAATTTGCCTATAATGTTTTATAAAGAAATATTTTTAAAGAAATTCTTTCATTATTTTGTGAATTAAGCAGTTTTTAAAACCCTCTTCAGACATTTTTTTAGTGTTTTTCCCTTTTTTTTTCCCTATACCCGGAAGTCTCAAAAATGGCAGTGACCCTCCGTTGACCCTTTTTTTTAAAATGTATCTGCTAACCTGTCTCCCCAAACTCTGCTTCACCCCAGCATTACTTCTGTACCCACAGAGACATTTTTCATTTGTCATGCATAATGCCATATTATGTTGGAATAATTTGTTCTGTGTTCTCTATGAGACTTCATGGTTTCTAGAACAGGTTCTCCAAGGCACCAAGTGAACAAATCTGAGATTGATTCCAGATATTATGATGATAATAATAATGGAGTAATTATATAATTGAAATAGACACATTTCAACAAAGTGCCGGGAATCATTCATTTCATTCTCACACATTTAATTAACTCAATCCTCTCCAAAACTCTGTGAGATGAGAAACTGAACCCTAATAACACAGCCAATAAACAGCAGAGTCAGGATTCAAACCCTAGCAGTCTGGCTTCAGAGAGGGTGTCAACCAATCTACCAGAGGTTCTCAAACTTTGGTGTGTATCAGAATTACCTGGAGAACTTATTAATAAAACACAGATTGCTGGGTCCCCTTCACAAAGTTTCTAAATCAGAGCATCTATACTATACTTTGGTGTTATAAAAAATAATGAAGCAAAAATTTGAAAGATATTTCATTAAATTCTTTGAGGATGATTTCATCTCATTAAATAGATAATCATATTTCAGAAAATAAATTTGCAGCTTTTTAAAAGGATTCAACTTTAAAATGGACTTTGTAAAGACTGAGTTTGCATTTGTAATCATTGGTCTTTTCTCTGGAAGAGCGCAGAATTTTGAGACCATCTGGGTTCACAGAAGCCTGCTGACAAGCTCTGTATTTGCACAATTTTACAATGAGGAAATGGGTTCAGAGAAATCAGTAACCTACTCATAGCTGAGCCAGCAAACAACCCCTCCAGAACGGCTGTCCTGAGAACAGGTTGAGCTCAGGGCACAACATTCCCTGATCAACTATCTAGTCACACCATCACCAGCTCAGCCCACTTCCCCACACCCAGTTCTTTCTAACCTTGTTTATTCCTCTGTAAAAGAAAAGCCTTTTGCTGCCTGACAGTTGAGATGCTTGCAAATCTGATGGATGGAACTTCTCTTGCAACGGTCAGCTTCTCCCATTACAACCATCCCTCTCCACTCTACCCACCATTTGCAGTAATTTTTTCAAATAAAGTCTCTCCTTACCTAAACCTGGATTTATTTTGAACTTGATACTAGTTTGGGTTTGCCTCAAAATGCATATGATCTCTCACCTGCATGGAATCTTAGATACACACTCATGATATTTTTATCCTCATACGGTAGAAAGAATAATGGACCCGGAAAGATATAAATATGAATATGTTAGGCTACATGGCAAAGGGGAATCAAAGCTGCCGATGGAATTAAACTGCTACTCAGCTGACTCTGAGATGGAGAGATTATCCTGGATTATTTGGGTGGACCCAGTGTAACCACAAGAGTTCTTATAAATGGAAGTGGGAAGCAGGAGAAAGAGAACCAGAGAGATGATGGCAGTGTGAGAAGAACTTGGCACAGCATTTCTGATTTTGAAGGTGGAAGAAAAGGGCCACGAGCCAAGGAATGCGGATGGCCTCCAGAAGCTGGAAAAAGAAAAAAGCAATGGATTCTTTCCTAGAATTTCCAGAAGGGATGCAGCCCTGCTGACGTTTTGATTTTAGCCCAGTGAGACCCATTTTGGAGTCTGACCTCCAGAACTGTAAGATAATAAATTTAGGTTGTTTTAAGCCACTAAATTCATGAAAATGTGTTACAATAGCAATGGGAAACTAATATACCCCATTTTACAGATAACAGATCTGAGGTTTAGAGTTTATATAATTTGTCCAAGGTCATATAAGCAGTAAGTGATGAAGCCATAACTGAAGTTGAAGTCTCTATAATACAAAGCCCCTATTTCTCCTACCATGATAATTTGTAAAACAAGTTCTAATCTCTTCTTCTACATGACAGCTTTTCAAATATTTGTAAGTAGATAACATGTCTTCCTTTAGCCTTCTCTAGGAAAACCCAAAATTTCTTTAACAATCCTCAGATGACAGTTTAAGGTCCCCTAACCATCCTGGAAAATATGGTGGCCAAGCTGAACACAGTGCCAGTGAGGCTCCAATACCACATTTGTGTGTTTCAATTTGTCTTTTGCCAAAATGGAATTTATAACTCATAAAATTTAAACACTACTTTTTGAGTTTTAAAAAAATGAGGCGGTAGTTTTCTTATATTGACAAATTGGCTGTGAACTTAATGTTCCTACGAAATGAGTCATTTGAATTGGAACACTAATCTATTTGAGCAGCCGGGTCCACATCACTCTGAGAAAAGGGCCATTGCTCTGTCCCTACATGATCATCCCATAATAGTCCCAACACCTGACTGTAGTTGTAACGGTTCAGGCTTCCTTCTTGCCTTCCCGTGCCAACTCTCAGATTCTGGAGGTAATAATGCCTCTTTGGAAGAGTGTGCATTTGAAAGTCCACCTGGCCACCTTTGCCCCACCCAAAGAGATCAGCTGTTGCCTGCAACTGAGATTCAATGGGACCACATGTTTCTATTAGAGACAAAGTCTCTCCTATAAGAAAAAGTGGGTGGAACACTGAGCCTTCAGCTTTGAAATAGCTCTCATGGCCAATAAGGACTGCAAATACATCACAACTGGGAACGCAGAGATAGAGGGACACACCCAGCTCCCACAGTGGCGCTGTGGTGTGGGTCCACAACAGCCAAATGTTAAAATTTCTGAACCAGCTGTTAAACGCAGCCAATACTAAAAATTAAATTATATAAACTTGCAACTTCATAAATCATATTAAAAACAAAGGCAATAAATACTCAAAACTCATCACTTCCTAATTATTTTACCACCTTTTACTATTATCTCTGCTCTTGAGGTTATTTTTGTCTACTAGGTCTGTATGGGTGAAAAACTGTAATGGTGTGCCACTGCCCAGCTATCCCAAATTCTGAGTTCAGTGGTGTGACACTGATGGCTTTGCAATCAGCCACAGTGGGTGGATTTACACCACAGATATCTGTAAAGGTTATGAATGGGGGGCATCTCTCTCAGCCATGGCTGAGTGTCAAACATTTACCAGCATGCCACTTCCCATCAGTAAACCTTTCCACACTACAGCCCAACCACACAAACACTGCAACCCATTCACCCCGCAGAGGAGGGAAGTCGTCAGCCTCATCATTTCATCCAATAATTGTAAAGGGCAAAGTAAGCCTCTCGGTAGGACTTTTTTTCTTTTAAACATTTTTTGGGGGGGGGCTTGGAAGTTTTATTCACACATTTATATCTCATCTGTTACCTCTTTAAATTTCAGAGTAGATTTGAATTTCATAATAACATAGCGTCGGCATTTAGGGGTATGCTGTCTCAGAAAGGAGAAGTAGAAGAACTAATGAGGATACTGCAGTGCTTTTGGTGTCTCTTGGTCTCTGATGTATGGGACAGTATGGAAACCTCCCCGGGTATCCTCCTTCCTATACCACCTTTTATGTCCATGGTACTGTAGCTCTTTAATTAAAAATAAGTTCTGAGGTTTCCTCTAGAATTCCAATTTCATTAACTTTGTAACTTAATCAAGATTTCCTTGTTTAGACACAACCTCATCCAAAATGCTTTAGAGAAGTTGTTAGGTTTGTTCATTTATTTGGGGAAAGTGGGAGAAAAGGAAATCTGTTCAAATATCAGGGGTAAAGTATTTTTCACTTTTCATTGTTAAAATCAAATGTCACTGCACAGAGGACCTCCACTCAGGCAGTGCCCCCCCCAAGAAAAAGTCACCTTGAGGGGGCCTAAGGAGTGCAAATATAAAGAACTGAATTCCTCCCTCAGCTCGCTGGTGGGTCGGAAGGGGAACAGAGTCAAAACACCAGGAGGGAGGGAGGGGGAACCGATGATCCCTGCCAATCAAGAGAAACCAGTGATGACCTATAACCGGAACTCTATAATCAGAGACAATTAACCTCGAGTTTGCAGGCTGCTCGGAGATCCAGGTAAGGAAGGACTGGCGAGTTAGAGAATTATAGTTAGCTAACATTCACCGAACACCTGAACATATTGGGCCAGGAACTCTATTAAGCATGAAGCATTTTGCATATGTTATCTTCCACACATGATCTCACCAATTACCTTAACTAAATGGCCCAGAAGAGTAAATACGCTTCTTAAAATGTCTTTACATACTTCCAAGAAAGAGATTTAGACAATATGGTTAATAATAGTAAATAAACTTTAAAGAAACCAAATAATGCTTCATGACTCCAACAAGATGAATTTTGTTGGAGATCCCAGAAAAAGCTGTCGAGCAAACAGAGGTGAGTTTATGAAATTTACAGCAGCAATGGAGATCACCTTGACAAAGTGTTGGTAGTCACACAAAAAGAGAAAGTAAGGAAAGAGTATTTGTAGGATTGGGGAATCTGCATTCAAGTGGTTTAAGGTAGTTCTCTTAAGGTGAAGAATTTATTGGGACTGAACCAAATTCATAAGATAATGAATCAATAAGGTGAAGGTCATGAGAAAAATCTTGATTATTGTCCTTAATAAGTAAGCTTTTTTTCTGATTTTGGAGCCAATCCCTGGTATTTTGTAATAGATTCTTTGAACATCTCCAAAGGTTTGGCCCTCCAGGGCAGTATGGAAACAGGATCCTTAGAAGGAGTTGCCTGTCTCACATAATAAACTGGTAGGGCATTTCTTTCAACCTTCCTGTTATCCCTTTTTTTTTTTTTTTTTTTTTTTTTTCTTTTTGCGGTATGCGGGCCTCTCACTGTTGTGGCCTCTCCCGTTGCGGAGCACAGGCTCCGGACGCGCAGGCCCAGAGGCCATGGCTCACGGGCCCAGCCGCTCCGCGGCATATGGGATCCTCCCAGACCGGGGCACGAACCCGTATCCCCTGCATCGGCAGGCGGACTCTCAACCACTGCGCCACCAGGGAGGCCCCTGTTATCCCTTTTTATATGGCATTCCACCTCCTTAAGAAACATTAGAACACTTTAGAGTTTCTTAGTCTTTTGACCATTTTTGTTTTGTTTTTGTTTTTTCCTATATAGATCAAGATCCTTTGTTATTTCCAAAACATTCTCCACCTCCCACCATTGCTATTAACTTAACTCTCTTTATGTCCACTCAGTTGACAAGTCCTGGTGAGTACAGTGAGTTCTGCCTTCTGGGTGACATTGGCTCCAGTAAAGGATCATTATTTTAGGAGTAAGTTGAGACCTGTTTTGACATATCCAGCCTAATAATTTAATTAAATTTTTTTTTTTATTGGGGTATAGTTGTTTTACAATGTTTTTAGTTTCTACTGTACAGGGAAGTGGAGTTCCTTGTGCTATACAGCAGGTTCTTATTAGTTCTCTGTTTTATACATATTAGTGTATATATGTCAATCCCAATCTCCCAATTCATCCCACTTCCCTTAATGTTTTCATCTTAAGGTATGACCTGTGAACAAACAAGGTTAACTCTGAGTTTTCTAGAAGAGTTTCTAATATATTTGTTGAGGGCATGGACTGTTCTTGGACAGAGGTTAGATAGTCATTAGCTACTCCTTCCGGTAAAAGAAGGAAAGTAGCAGGATTTAAAGTATTACTACCAGGGAAGGAAATGCGTAAGGGAGAAAATAATAGAATTTCATGTGAGGTAAGGCTACCTGCTAAGAAATAGAGTGCCTTTTCAGTAGGCAACAAAGACTGTATATCATGAGGGTGCAAGTCTGAAGGAGTTACTAGTTAGCAATAGCCTCCACTAATTTAGCATTAGTGACTATTTTAACCTGCAACCAGGAAGTGGAACTTTTAACATAGGGTCAAGAAAAAAGCTATAGCAAACTTTTCTCTAATAAATAACATGAAGCTGAGTCAAAACATTAAGGGTTTGTCCAGATTGTTTATGCATGAATCGGTAGAGAGGCTTAAGATACTTAAGTTGACCCAGAGTAGAAAGATGTTAAAAAGCTCATTTTATTTTATTTTTTTAAATTTATTTTATTGAAGTATAGTTGATTTACAATGTTGTGTTAATTTCTGCTGTACAGCAAAGTGATTCAGTTATACACATATATATATACATTCTTTTTCATATACTTTTCCATTATGGTTTATCACAGGATATTGAATGTAGTCCCCTGTGCTATACAATAAGACCTTGTTTATCCAATCTATATATAATAGTTTGCATCTGAAAAGCTAATTTTAAATCACAAAATGCCAGCTCATGTTTACATTCCCAAGGAAGAATTTTGATTACTGATAACTTGATTAAATCACGAAGAGACCTAGTGATTTTAGAACAGTTGGAAACTGCCTACAATAGCTATCAAACCCAGGAAACCCTCTTAATTTACTCTGAATTAAGTCTGAATAACTGGCCTGGAAAATTTTTGAATGGCTTTTAGTCTGTCCAAAGTGATGGATTTTCCTCCTTGGGATAAATCTTTTCATAGGTGATACATTTTATTTTGACAAAATTATAACATTCCTTCTAACTTAACGTCCTTTCTGAGTTAAAACTGTTAAGAAGATTAATGAAATTAATTGAGAGAGCTCAACTCATCTTCAGAATCTAATAAAAGGTCAAGAGGTCATCCATATACTGGGTAAGAATAGAATTGCAAGGAAAGTTAAGGTCTATAAGGTCTTAGTCAGGGTCTTATGAAAAAAAAAGCAGGAGGGCACCTCATTAAATAAATCACTGAAGCATAACTGTCAAGGCACACTGCTGAGCTTTCCAGGAAAGGGTGAGCAGGATTAACCATTTCAATCTAAACTAAGGAACTACTAAAGAAAGCATAGCACAGATTTATGAGTCTAGAATATGTAACCCCCTGATAAAATAGCATTTGGGTTTAGTATCACAGGGAAGTAAAAATGGCTATTTTATTTATGATCCTGAGGTCCTAAACAAGTCTATACCCTCACCCACTGAGTTTCAGGTTGGTACTGTAGCATGCTGATGGGGTTCAGAACACGGTATCCCCCAGAATGGCACCTTGGCATATTAAGTATCTTAAGCTGAAGGAGTTTGAGAAAACAGCAGAAGCAAGAAGGTCACTGTGACCTCCCCCCTCACTTGTCCTTCTTCCCTAAAAGCAGGAGATAAATTTCCCTTGTAAAAGGTACCCTCCCTGTACCAGGAAGAAGGAAGACATTTGGGGCTGAGAAATCTGAACCAGCAAGCCTTGTTAAACTAACCCTTATCTTCCTAGTTATTCTTTACCATTTACTACCCCTAGCCCAAATCCCCTTATCTTGTCAATTCTTCACAAATCTATTGTTTCTTTGTCTAAAAGGTATAAAAGCTTCCTGCCCTGGTCACTTCTTCAGGTCTTCATTCTCTTGTGAAGGCTCCCAGGTACATGTAAAAATTTGATAACATTTGTATGTATTTCTCCTGTTAATCTGTCTTGTCAGTTTAATTTTTAGACCCAGGGACCCTAATAGTGTTGAGGAAAACTTTTTTCTCTCCTGCAGTCCATTATCAAAAAAACATTTGCACAACTGTCATTTAATATTTAAAGAAATTTCAACCTGTGAAATTTAAGAGTAAAGGGCTAAGTGGGTACTTGGTTCCCCCCCTCAGAGCACCTTTATTATTCACTCACTTTATTTTTCCTTTCTTCAGCTTGTTAACTATCACAGTTGCTTTTCCAGTATCTTTTCTGTTTACAACATCTACAGACATCTTTATCTAGTGTTTCCCTCCCTTGAAGCATATAGTAGTCTTATATGTAAGAATACTGGTTTATTCTAAGTCTTAGGTATCCGGGGCTCTTTGAAAATTTTCCCTGAGGAGGTGTTAAGATCTGGCAATGGGGCTATTTCCAATTTCAGTCTTTGTTTACATGCGAAACCCCCTTTTTCTGGCTTAAGATTATTCACAAAAAGTGAGAAAAGAGCAAGGGTTACATATGCTTCAGTATCTACTTTTGAAAGCTATCTATGCTATTGAAAAGTCTATTCCTGAAGTCTCCAATAGCTTCTTTGGAAGCTTCTTCACATTAATCAAAAAATGCAGACAACTGAACTTTGCTCACTTTTTGTTCTAAGGTGCCTGGCTAATGGACAATTGTGTCTTATCAAAAATTCCCCAGAGGGCTTCCCTGGTGGCGCAGTGGTTGGGAGTCCGCCTGCCGATGCAGGGGATACGGGTTCTTCGTGCCCCAGTCCGGGAAGATCCCACATGCCATGGAGAGGCTGGGCCCGTGAGCCATGGCCGCTGAGGCTGCGCGTCCGGAGCCTGTGCTCCGCAATGGGAGAGACCACGACAGTGAGAGGCCCGCGTACTGCAAAAAAAAAAAAAAAAAAAAAAAAGTTCCCCACTATCATTCTGCTGAAGCCCTGCTTCTTACATTTATTCCACTATAACCCTAACCCATGCACTTATCTTTCTAAGTGGCAAAATTTCACCAAGAATAATTTAGAATTACAGTTAAGCTACTTCCCGATTCCTAACTTTCAGAAATGATATGAGAAAATAAATGTTTGTTGTATTAAGCTGCTTAACTTTTAGAATAATTTGATAACAGTAGAATGATTATTCTACTGTTCACTTGTTTAAAGGATAGCATATGATATTTAAATACAAAAACATAAACTTATCTGTTTTATAACTTTTTCATTTTAAGGCTAAAATTGCAATATATATTTGTTTATTCATTAATTTTAATTTTTTCCAGGGTTAATTATGCCCTGGGTACTACGCTAAGTGTCTTACTCTGCCCAGCTTTGGTGAAGAACTTAGAAAGCTGTTTGACAAGGCATTTAGATGCACATGGAAACCACTTAATAAGAGTTAATTGGGGGTTATTATTATCGTGGACATTATGGATAAAAAGATCAATAAGTTTCTTGTTGGAAAGGACATGGAAACAGTATGTACAAAGGACATAATGGATCCGGGGATTATCCATTTATTTAGCACCTTAATGTGTCAGGCACTATGCCAGTTGTGGGGAAAAAATTCCATCAACATTGTTCTTATGGATCTTATCATCTAATGAGTGAGGTAAATAATAGACAAGTAAACAAATAAGTATAAGCAGCAGTAGGTACTACAAAGGAAGAAAGAAAGAAGGATGAAGAGGAAGAGGATGACAGGAGAAATCTACTTGTATAGGATTTAGGGAAGGCTTCTAGGAAAAGTCAATATTTAAGCTCAGACCTGATGAATAAGAACCAGATTTACAAATATGGTGAAAGGAGAGGCCCAAGCCATGGGACAGGACCATGGAGAGTACAGTGCCTCTGAACTGTACAGCATGTATCAGGAATGTTGAGATATTAGGAAAATGTTGTTATAATGGATTGATATATTTCAGTAATTTTTCAAAAGGACAAATTATCTGAGCCAGGTAAACGGTTCCTTACCCATGTTGTTTGGTAATATTTTGTCCTATTACTTGTTGTCATTACATTGTCTGCCCATCACTACACTTGAGAAAGAGACCTAAAAATGCGTCTGACGGGAGTGAAGACAGACCTGCTAGAGCATGGACTTGGGGATGTGGAGAGGGGAAACGGTGAGCTGTGATGGAGTGGGAGGGTGGCATGGACATGTATACACTACCAAACGTAAAATGGATGGCTGGTGGGAAGTAACCACATAGCACAGGGAGATCAGCTAGGTGGTTTGTGACCACCTGGAGGGGTGGGATAGGGAGGGTGGGAGGGAGACGCAAGAGAGAAGAGATGTGGGGGCATGTGTATATGTATAACTGATTCACTTTGTTGTAGAACAGAAACTAGCACACCATTGTGAGGCAATTATGCTCCAATAAAGATGTTTAAAAAAAAAAAAAAAAGAATGCCTCAGAGCTATTGCAAATACATTCAGAGCTCAAAACAGGTAAGGGGGGCTTCCCTGGTGGCGCAGTGGTTGGGAGTCCGCCTGCCGATGCAGGGGACACGGGTTCGTGCCCCGGTCTGGGAGGATCCCACATGCCGCAGAGCGGCTGGGCCCGTGAGCCATGGCTGCTGAGCCTGCGCGTCCGGAGCCTGTGCTCTGCAGGGGGAGAGGCCACAACAGTGAGAGGCCCGCCTACCGCAAAAAAAAAAAAAAAAAAAAAAAAAAAAAACAGGTAAGGGCAGGAGATAATAGATCTGGGAATCACCAGCTGAGATCATCAGATGAGACCATTCAGAAAAAGGCAATGTAAATTATATCCCCATCTTAACAAAAGTCTAAAATATGTGGCTTTGCATTGTTGCCAGGCAGCAAGGAAATAGATACTGCAAGATGGAAAACGAGAGACCCTTGTTATGCTTTGACTAACCATTAGGTAAAACTGGCACTAGCAACTTGAAAGGCAGACATGTAGCTATGGGGAAAGTAGTTAGAAAAAAGCAGAGCTATGATGTTTTTTATAGTGAGGAACCATGAAAAATAGTGAAACAAGAAAAACTAGTTACAACTAGGTAACTCAGCTTTGTTACAAGAGCTGGGCCCATATCCTGTAGCCCTACGGCTTCTATACTCCAAACAGCAGATTATTATGCAGTCTTTCTTAAAAGTCTCCATTAAGTATTACTGGCTGGACAATGGAAGTCAGTTGAGCAGAAAAGACAAGCTAAAGGGCACTGCATTCTTACTTAAACCCACTTTTCTAGAAGGCTTCAAAGTGGCTGCCACTCGATTAAGGGCTGGAGATATGGGCCAAGCACAGACACAGTAAATAAGATGCTGCTACCTTAAGAACTACTGATATAATGAGAGTAGCCCTTTGGCTGTGGATACTTTCATCTGAACTAACAAAACTGAAAGCAAAAAGACCAAAAACCATGTTTTGATGAAATTTTATCACCAATGTTGTAAGCACCCCTCAGAGGCCAGATGGACCCTGTTACCCAAAATTTGGTTTGGATATTGAGACTAATAACCACACACACATCAAGAGGGTATGAAAAGGTTTATTATTCACATAATGAATGACACTTTCTGGGAGAGTGGGGCAGTTCCCGAGTAGATCCAAAAATGACTTGACTGGCTTGGCTTTTATTATTCTTAGGGTGTGGGGCAGGGAGAGGTTTCCTGCGAGCAGGCCAGGGCTTGTGTGGTTTGAACTTCCCAGCCAGTCCAAAGCAGGGGGTACCCAGGCTCTCTAATCAGCTTGCCCAGATGTGGAACAGAAGGGGAACGGGAATGGGGAGCAGAAAGGAAAAGCTGTTATCAGTCAAACATCGAAAATGGAGTCAGACTCCGTACAACAGTCAATTAAACAACAATCCTATAAACTATAAAAATCTACAATTGTTCAGTCTCTAAAGAAATCTAGGTCTACAAATCTCCACCAGCAGGCAGGGGCCTGCAAAAGCTGTGATGCCTCCCAAAAGTTTCATACGTGGCTATGTAATCTGAAGAGCAAGAATTTCCTGGAAGTCAATTAGAGGCCACAGAAGGCAGTGGACAAGGGAGTTCCTCCCAGAGAGCCAAGTCTAACCAAGGACTGTATATCCTGCCAGGGCAAGAGATCTTTGTCATCCCTGCTCAGATTTTCATCATGGCGCCGGCCATGGACAGCAGCCCATCATTCCTGTCTTTTACTGTAGTATTCACTCTCTCCTTTTTTTTTTCCCCCAGAGTTTTAGTAGGACATATGTCCATCTAGCTGGAGATAACATGTTCCAGCAGTCCTTGAAGCTAGGTATAGTTATGTAGTCAGTATTCATGAATGGACTAGGAGCACAGTGATGGGTGGAACTTCCTTAAAAGGAAATCGCTAGCTCCCAAATTCCTCTCTTTTCACAGGCTACAAATTGGCTGTGCTTCTTTGAGCCAGCTTTGACTATGGGAAGAATAACACATTTGGCAATGAGAGGACAACAAGGTAATCAAATTCTGGATCCCTTGATTACCTTATGAAACAGAGGCTGCCCTCCCTGTCCTGGACTTCTCAACTACCTCTGGATTGCTATATGAGAAAGAAATCAACTCCTATCTTACATGAGTCATCATATTTTGGGGTTTCTGTTCTAGCAGCTTATACCATTTCCTTGCTTATATAAAAAAGAAAATTAAAATATTAAGAAGTTAAACTTCTTTACCTTCTATGATCTTAAAAATGTCTTCTTGTTCCTTCAAATTCTATCTTTACTGATAAGTATAATAAAGAACCTCAAATTTAACTGGCTACAAGCAAGGAAGACCTTAAAACTATATGTGACCTCAGTCATTCAGCATGCTTCTCCTTTTTTCCAAAAAATCAGACTACAGAATATAATCAGGTATACTCTTTGAGCCTAAATGGAAGCATTTAGTTAATATAAATGGATGAGTAAAAAACTGGTAAATAAAAACTCATCAATATATATCACCTTCTCTTTTTACCAACACAAATGTTGATGTACTATTTTTATCTACTCCCTGCACTCACTTAATCACAGATTATTGGGTTAAGATAAAAATGGATAAAGTAGACTTTATCTCTCACAATGTGATGCAAAGGTGACTTTCTCTGATTCCCAGTTTCATGTTACTCTGTGCTTCAGAATGGTTCACTGTGTTGCTAAGACAACAGGGATACTGCAACAGAAAACTGGGATTGAAGTCAAGGCACTGTAGCTGCCTCAAAGGATGTCATAAATAGTGTGTTCAAGGCCTTTTTCACAGTGAAATCTGTAACACTTGAATTGGAAGAAAAATATCATCCAACACCCTAGTCTTCCACAGAAGACAATGGCTCACTCAATTTCTTGTGTTCTAAAATTAAGAAAACACTGGTATGTGGACTAAAAGTCAGGAAATCATCATTCCACTAATACATATCTTTCTTAGAATGCTGCACAAATAACTGAGGGAAGCTTGCCCTTAAATTCCAATTTGCCTTTATTCTAATAGAAGCATGTCTGAAGAATATTAGAAGAAAGCAAAAAAGAGATTATGTTGTCAGTTTTTCCTTGACCAAAAATGTACATCTCATCTAAACAAAGGTTTGATTCCACATGGTAAATAAATAGGGTAGGTTTGATATTCACTGAGACCTGTGATTGATATTTGCAATCTGAGTTTATGAACAGGTGCAAAGAAGTATGGTCTCCTCAATGAACTTTTGATAAAGGCACAGAGAGCTCATCAGCAGAGTGATGTGAGCTGGCTTGCATCTCCAGGTGTGTCCAAGCAAACAAAACAACTGCAACAATATTTTCGTTTTAATACTGAAAACATCAAAGGAAGGACAAAGAAAATATAATAAAATGTTTAACTGATTTTGATTATTTTTTTTTCTGACCTAAAAGAAAAAAGAAATGAAAATAGCATTTAACTAAGCTGAAAAGTGTCCTTCACATCATGTACATTCTACTGCACAGAGATAAAATCCATCAAAAATAACCTGAACAGATGAATAAAGAGGCACAGTCCTCTTAGAGCTAGGACAGGCCTTGTTCAGAATCATCTCACTCTCTTAAGAAATAATCTGGTGAAAAACAATGCAGAGGCAAAGGCCAGTGTGGAGAATGTTTTCCCAATCTTTGAGGGTTCCTTGCTGAAGAGTCACAGGAGTGACTGGAGTCTGAGTTAACAGTGCAGTTTTCCTTTTTCAAGCAGAAATCAAAAGGTACTCTTTAATAGTGGAAACTGGGGGTTACATTGTGAGGTCAAGACTTGTGCAGGAATTCCTGTCTCCAAGTAAAAGTTTAATCTAGCAAAATCAAATGAAACCCGTAAGACCCTTTTTTTTAAAACCCTGGTGTTCTAAGCATAAAAAAGAAAATAGAAAAGAACACAGACCACTCTCTTTTAATATTTTTAAGTAGCATAAATCATAATGGCTTGTATTCTACACTGTACAATTATATACTGTTACTTCCCGAAGAAAATTAACTTCTATTGGATTTTCTGAAACAGATACTCCGTACAGCTTGACCCTTTAGCCATCGCTACAACACATGGAAAACAATCTATGAGGTTCCAAGTCTTCCGGTTGTGCCTGTTTCTGCTATCATTGAGGGGGAGCCTCTCAGACACCTCTCACAGCCCCTTCCATCTCCTGCGCCAGGAAGCAGGCTCTGCAGGTAGATGTGTGCAGATGAGTGCAGCTTCTGTGCTTTGCTTCCCATAAGCCAACTCCCCTTTAAGAGAACTTGCGCTTCTTCATGGCTTCTGCCTTGACTGCCAGGCTCTTGGCACAGATGGTCAGGACCACAATGAGAACGCCCACCACAAATGTCACCAGGGGCCAGAGGAAGCAATGCAGGAGGACAATCTCATCATGCGTGCGATGCAGGAGCACGTCATCTGGTCTGCAAGACAGCGGAGAATAGGAAAGAAAGAGTGGTCAACTGCCTTGCCATGACATAACTCTTCACAGAGTGGAGCTCAACTTGCTTTCTAGACCAAAGGTCATAACCATCATTGAAAGCAAAGACTTCACGCTGACTATAAATACTGTACTTTGTGCTTCAGATCCATTATGAAAAGTTCTGAGGTCTTGAATCAAGTAATTGATGCATATTATTTATAATGTGATTTATATGTAAAATGTCAAAAGTATAGCAATCTCTTACAGTATTATTTTCCTCCATTCTAAGTTGCTTAACATATTCCACTTTCTCACGCATCTTTTAATGTCTGCTGAATCAGTCTAAAAATTGCTTACGGGTTGGCACTGTCAAACAAACCCAAACCCAAATGATGGTTTTTTGTTTTTTTTTGCAGTACGTGGGCCTCTCACTGTTGTGGCCTCTCCCATTGCGGAACACAGGCTCCGGACGTGCAGGCTCAGCGGCCATGGCTCACGGGCCTAGCCACTCCACGGCATGTGGGATCTTCCCGGACCGGGGCACGAACCCATGTCCTCTGCATCAGCAGGCGGACTCTCAACCACTGTGCCACCAGGGAAGCCCCTTGTTTTGTTTTTTACCCCTTTCACCCATTTTGCCCACTTCCCCAACCCTCCACTTCTGGCAACCACCAATCCAATCTCTGTATCTATAAGCCCAGCTGTTTGTTGTTGTTGTTTATATGTATTTATATATTTATATGTGATTCCACATGTAAGTAAAATCATATGACACATATAAGTGAAATCATATGACATTTGTCTTTCTCTATCTGACTTATTTCACTTAACATAATACTCTCAAGGTCCATCCGTGTTGTCACAAATGGCAAGATTTTGTTCTTTTTTATGGTTGAATAATATTCCATTATATATATAATATATAATTTATATGTAAAATCACATTTTCTTTAGCCATTCATCCATTGTTGGACACAGGTTGTTGTCATGTCTTGGCTATTGTAAGTAATGCTGCAATAAACATGTGGGTGCATATATCTTTTCAAATTAGTGTCTTCATTTTGTTCAGATAAATACCCAGAAGTGAAATTGTTGGATCATATGGTAGTTTTAATTTTAATTTTTTGAGGAAGCTTCATACTGTTTCCATAGTGGCTGCACCAATTTACATTTCCCCCAACAGTACACAAAGGTTCCCTTTTCTCCACATCTTCATCAACACTATTTTTGTCTTTTTGATAATAGCCATTCTGACAGGTATGAGGTTATATCTCATTGCGGTTTTGATTTGCATTTCCCTGATGATTAGTGATGTTGAGCATTTTTTCATGTACCTGCCAAATGATCTTAATTTACAAAAACAGTCAGTTAAAGTCACTATTTGAATTTAGACAGAAAGACCTATGGTGTAGTCTTCAGATCGACTCAGCTTCACCATGTGAAGGTTTATTTATTTATTTTTTTTTAATTTTCTCATGTGAAGGTTTTTAATAATGAACAGACTAGTGAATGGTCGGATTTAATGCATTTTTCCATGCTTCTGAGTAGGGTTAGCCATCATTTTAAACCACTGACCACTTTAGTGATATATTTTGCAAAGTCTTAGCAATATATCTCAATCTTATCAATGTGGGGCTTCTATTTGCAATTCCAACATTGGTCTCATTCACGGGAAGTGAAGATGAGATACATTCCACAAGCCATGATCTGTCATCTTTGGCCACTAGAGAGAGAACCTGGGAATTTAGCTTTCATACAAGAGGTTTACATTTTGCAAGATATTTCCATTTCAGCCACAGGAAAGTCTGTTCCATTATGCTAGAGTAGCAATGCTTCCACCAGAAAATAAAATAATGCGGAATAGTCAGTCCAATTACCCTCAAGAACATCAGAGGCTTTAGAGTACAAGAGCAGTGCATTTAACAGCAGAATGTATTCCTAAGGCGCTCTCACTAACCACAGCTCTCATAATTCAAGACCTATTTTCCCAGAAGACTGACAAAGAATGTTGGATATGTCTCTTCTACCTGTAATGCAGCCATCATGTAGCATTAATAAAAATGGTTTTGCAGACTGGCTTTGAAATTACGTAATCCTTGCCCTTTTTTGTGCATAATATCATTTCAAATCCTGCACATAAAGTGAGATTTTTATTGACATTTGATTTCAATTAAAATTTGAACTAAGTGAATGCAGAGTCATTGTAACAATTAAGCGAAAATCATCCTAGCTTGCAGAAGTTACTCCTTTTTATGAATTCCTATAGCAACACATTGTCTTCAAAACTTGTGCTACCATTAATTTGTGATATATATTAACGTGCATATCCTTTGCTTTTATAAGACCCTTGACTTTGTCATTGCCTGTTTATTCTGCACATAGATGGTGCTAAGTAATGGCTTGCTACTGGTGAAGGGGAAACCATCCCAATTGCAGCCTTGTTAGCCATGAAAATTTCAACAAACTTCAAGCCTTGAATGTGAAAAAGCAGGGGCCTGGGTCCAAAAATAGTCAGGGCACAATACAGTTCTAGTCATATTTTCCAGTCTTTGAAATCCTACCTGCAGCACTGTCATGGCTCTTTTTCCAGCTATGAGAGCTCACTGCTCTCAGACCCTCTACCTACATGGGCAAGGGAAGGTGAAAACTTCTCAGCGTGACTTTCCTCCCTCCCTTCCTTCTTACCTTTATTCCTACCTACCTTCCTTCTTACTTTTCTTTCCCCTCTCCTCCCCTCCCCTTCTTTCTTGGATTGTTCTACTCCTGCAGAATTGATTTGTACAAAGATGAACTAGATTCTTCATCAAAGGGTGAGAGGGTACAATAATGTGAATGTACTTAATACCACGGACTATATACATATATGCGGTTAAAATGGTTTAAAAAAAGGAGGGGGGTTGGCAGAGGGGGACTTGAATTTTTAACACTCTTTTAATGAATTTGCATGTGATTTCTATACTAACATGTTTTACAGCTAATTTTCTAGTAAAATGCTTCAGTGAGCATCTTTTACCTTTCTTCTCTAGTCACTATTGTTGAAGCTGAATCCTTTACCACAATACTGTAGTCCCTCCCCTTATCTGTGGTTTTGCTTTCCGTGGTTTCAGTTACCTCGAGTCAACTGAGGTCTGAAAATATTGAATGGAAAATTCCAGAAGTAAACAATTCATCAGTTTTAAATTGTGTGCCATTTTGAGCATCATGATGGAATCTGTTGTCGTCTGCTCTGTCCCACCGAGGATGTGAATCATCCCTTTGTCCAGTGTATCCTGTCTGTTAGTCACGTAGTAGCTGTCATGGTTATCAGATTTACCGTCATGATATTGCAGTGCTTGTGTTCAAGTCACCCTTATTTTACTTAATATTGACCCCAAAGCACAAGAGCAGTGATCCTGGCAATTCACATATTCTCTTACTGTGCCTAATTTATAAATTAAAGTTTGTCACAGGTATGTATGTAGAGGAAAAAACATAGCATATATAGGGCTCGGTACTATTCATGGTTTGAAGCATCCATCCACTGGGGGTCTTGGAACATATCCCCCATCTGCAGAGGGGGGGGGCACTACTGTGTTGTACAACTGAGCCAGGAAAATTGCCACAGATGAGGGTGGTTGGAACCATTATACATATTTTCTGAAACACAGTTTGAAGAACATTTACTAAAAAAGAATGTGAGTGAAAGGAGGAGAGAAAATAATAACTGGAAAATGGTGGACCCAGATATTTATTTTATTTAGAAACTGCTTAGCATTCCACACTCAAAAAAGCCCTTGGGGCAAAATTTGATTTTAATATTTCAAATGACAAAACAACATCATTCACTTTAGTTAGCCATGTTGAATTTGTAATCGCTTCAAAAGCCTTCTTTGAGGTAAAAATATTATATAAAAATGTACATGGTTTCTTTAAAAATAACTAGTGTCTGTTTCCATTTCATACGGTTCTAAGATGCCCCACAGTCTCCTTCGATGGGAATGAAGGGCACAGAATACGCCACTTTGGCATAAGGATTATTTTGAACTGAAGGCAACTGAGAAGAAGCAGCTTCAAAGAGAGCTCTTCACACTTTCCCTATTTGCCTAAAAGCAGGACATAAATTTGTAAAGATAGTCCTCCTCCTTTCTCTTCCTGGAAGGAGAGAAGTTAATCACTGTAGACAACTCTATACCCTAATAGCCCAGAGATGGCACCAGTGGAAAAACAAACTTTATTAACTCAGCACTTACCTTCCATTAGTTCCGCATATATTTACCTTCCTACAATATGTTGCCCTAGAAACTCAAGGTCTTTTTCCTTCATCTTGTCACTTCTCTAACAATTTATTGCTTTTTTTAAAAAAAATAAGATGGCATAAGCCCAAGTTCTAACCACCTCTTTGAGTTGCTCATCACTGAGTGCTCTCATGCGTATGCACAGTGCACATGTTAATCATCTGCTCTGTTTTTCTCTTGTTAATCAGTTTGTTGTCAATCTAATTTACAGGGCTCAGGGCAATGAACCTAAGAGGGGTAGAAGGAAAAACAGTTTTTCCTCCCCTACAGGAGAAACTATTTCTCTGCAGAGTAATGCTTAGGTCCATCATTCAGTCATAGGATTTACTGAGATAATCTCTAAATTGTCCTTGTGATATAATTAAAATCTGGCTCTTTCAAACTGGGACTTTAGTGCCATAGTTGAAGGGAATGTCCCTCCTCTGCCTCAGCTTCCTGCAGTTTTACCTTACCAGGCAGATTTCACATGGGTAAGCAAAAATTATTTCCAAAGGGGTTTAGACTTAGAATGCTGTTTTCCATAATTCCATAATGCTGGGACTAAAGAGAAACTTTAAAAAAAAGAATCACTGTTTTCAGCATTTGGCAAACTAGATAAATGGCCTGATGAGATCTGAATATTATGTTTTAAAATCAGGATGGTGATGAGGATGTAGGCAATAAGCAACAAACAAACAAAAAAGGATGATTACTTTGTATCTGAGGACTCAAAGAAGTAAGCAAGAGATTTGTTTGGGGTTGTTTAGAAACACTTTTAAGCCCTGAGGAGGGATGCATACAAATATCATAAAACAAGAGTAAGTGCTGTCTGTGGGTTCCCTTAAAAATACTTTCCTAAGGGTTGGACTTAACCTGAGTTGAGCTTTGAAAGTATATTGTGGACTTCCCGAGTGGCGCAGTGGTTAAGAATCTGCCTGCCAATGCTGGGGACACAGGTTCAAGCGCTGGTCCGGGAGGATCCCACATGCCACAGAGCAACTAAGCCCATGCACCACAACTACTGAGCCTGCACTCTAGAGCCTGCGAGCCACAATTACTGAGTCCGCGTGCCACAACTATTGAAGCCTGCGTGCCTAGAGCCCCTGGTCCACAACAAGAGAAGCCACTGCAATGAGAAGCCTGTGCACTGCAACGAAGAGTAGCCCATGCTTGCTGCAACTAGAGAAACCCTGCACACAGCAACGAAGACCCAACGTAGACAAAAATAAATAAATAAAATAAATAAATTTATTTAAAAAAAAAGAAAGTATATTGTGATAACAGTAGCCAGCATTTTAAAGTGCTTACTACCCTCCAGGTACTCTGGTAGAACATTTAATCTCTCTTGATCCTTAAAATAACCCTGTGCTGGAAGAATGTTTGTCATTTTATAATCAAAGGAACTGAGGCAAAGAGAGATTAGTTTTCCCAAGATTACACAACTTAAAATAATGATCTGAAACCCTATGAGTATGATTTTTAAACCTGTACTATTTACTCCTCAGACAGCTTTTCTCAAATTTGAATCACCTCTGCTGTTTGCTGTAATGCAACCACCTGGGTTTCAACCTCTAGTTCACTATATAAGAATTGGAGGTTGTGGTATCCAGAAACCTACATTTTTGAGAAGCTCTTGGGTGACTCTAAAACATAATAAAGTTTAGTAAGCACTGTGAAAAATTCAAGTAGTTAAAAAAATGTGCACTGCATGAAAGTGCCCTGGGATAAGACAGGAGGGCAGCAGCGGGGCTGGTAATGGAAGCAGGGATAGGGGATGGAAATACAGACCTCAACGCTAGATTTGCCCGGGGAGGGGGACCTTTGTCCTAAATGGTAAAAAGGCACCCCATAGGCTAGCAGCAGACCTAGCTATACCAGACGAGAAGACAAAGATTTGGTGTGTATCATCCTCAATATAAAAAATAGGTTCCCGGGCTTCCCTGGTGGCGCAGTGGTTGAGAGTCCACCTGTCGATGCAGGGGACACGGGTTCGTGCCCCAGTCCGGGAAGATCCCACATGCCGCGGAGCGGCTGGGCCCGTGAGCCATGGCCGCTGAGCCTGCGTGTCCAGAGCCTGTGCTCTGCAACGGGAGAGGCCGCAACAGTGAGAGGCCCGCGTACCGCAAAAAAAAAAAAAAAAAAAGATTCCCTTTGACTTTGTCTTACCAAAGGAGATTTCTTCTACCTCACAATGCTTGTTCTGATGGCTAACAGGAAGAGGAAATGGCGACCTATTTTTTTTAATGGACTGGAAAATTTCTTAAACTCATCTTAACCAGTTCGTGTAAAAATCTGAACTGCATTATAATTTACCAGTATCGCATGATGGTAATTGTACCCATCAAAAGACAAGATGATCTCCTTCAAAGATCCTATAGGAAACAGAAATCTTTCTAGATTTATTATCACAGGTACTTCTTATCTGAGCAGAGAAATTTCCTTTTCATGCTAGAAAGTTAAAATTTTGGCCCATCTCTAGCAAGACTATAATGACTTTTTTGTGCCAACCAGACCCCTCATGGTTTGTCTTATTTTCTTCACACATTTCTAATTTATTTCATCTTGCAAAATTCTGTCGATCTTTAGAGCACTCATTAAACCCTTTTAGGAGAGGTGTGTGTCAATTATGTACATTTACACGTCAGGTATACAATAAACACTGGAAACTTTTTAAATTGTCAAGCTTTACCCATATTTCTATGAGAAAGAATATGCTGTATCATTACCAGAAATTGCACTTATGTGTTTTGATGAAATCTCATTTTAAAGTCTATAAATGCCTCGTCATTATCACAATCATAAAGTAATTCTGCAGGCATAATATCAGTCCAATATGCCAGGCCTCTGGTATAGCAGCATAGCCAAATGACATAAAAAAGGTAATGATTTCATCCTCTGAACCTTCTGAATAGGTGCTATTCCTGCTCTAAATCTTGCTTATTATTTGTAACATGACCTACTTTTAAAAAGAATCCGAAATAGATAAAAATAAAAACAAAGGGCTTCCCTGGTGGCGCAGTGGTTGAGAGTCCGCCTGCCGATGCAGGGGACACGGGTTCGTGCCCCGGTCTGGGAAGATCCCACATGCCGCGGAGCGGCTTGGCCCATGAGCCATGGCCGTTGAGCCTGCGTGTCCGGAGCCTGTGTTCCGCAACGGGAGAGGCCACAACAGTGAGAGGCCCACATACCGAAAAAAAAATAAAAAAAATAAAAAAATAAAAATAAAAATAAAAAAATTAAAAAAATTAAAACAAAAAACTTAAGTACAATAAAATCCTTAAACTGACAGTAAAGAATAAGTACAATGTAATTAGGATGGGGATAATATAGAAATCCCGGGCTAAGAAAAGCTCCTACCTTAAGCATAAGTGCAACTTACCTCTGAGCATCCCAGTGCCCAAGGAAAAAAAGAACAGAGATGAGTTACACAGCTGCCATATAAAAAAAGGAAGCATGCCAATTCACCAGATCGAACTTTTTGCTAGGGCTAAACTCCATAAATTAGGTTGTATGTGTTTTTACATAAAGAAATCTGTATAACACATTTAAAGGGCCTTAATAGCAGTTTTACAAAGCTGGTTAATGAAACCATGTGAGGGGTTTTCAAATACTGATTCCAAGGTCTCAGTTCTACTGAGGTTTTAAGTAAGTTTTCAGGCAAGGCTGACGATTACTCACATCTGGGAATACCTGACCTAAACAATGCTTTTTATTTTTTTCCCAGCTTTACTGAGCTACAATTGATATACAACAAACTGCATGCACTTAAAGTATACAATTTGATGAGTTTGACACATGTATACACTTGTGAAACCATCATCATAATGAAGACAGTAGACATGTCCATCACCCCAAAAGTTTCTTTGTACTCCCTTGTAATCCCTCTCAGTCACTCATGCCCGCAACCCTACCAACAATGCTTTTTAAATATCAAATGTATCAGCCCAGTTTTTCACAATAACTGAAGAGCAAATCGTTCAAGACTGAAATCACTGAGGAGCAGTCTCTGTTATTGGTTGAAAGGAGAGTCTTCTGTCAGGTTTGATTCTGACGTGGAAGTGACAGAATGATACCTCACGCAGAAAGTTTTCAGCAAGACTCTATGCTACGCACTTTCTAGAAGGAGACTGAATTAAAATGCACCCCATGAAGAAACTGACTTGATCTTCTGTCATGGTTTTTAAAAGATTTTTTTTCTACCGATAGATGCTGAAGATTAGCTGATAAAAACATTGAATTTGGTTTTGGCATAATTGAGCTGTCCTTACTGAGAGTAATTAACTAATGTGTTTGTTTAGTTGCTGTTTGAAGCAATCATAAGAACTTGCCAAGAGAGGAGAAAAGTCTGTTTATCTTCTTATACGATCACAGGAAATCACCTAACAGCTAATCTAGTTATCAAGTTATTTCTATGAATTACAGTAGGAAACAGGGACCAGAACACAGAGACCCTTTGCAGTATTCTTTATGGTGATTTGCTCTACGGTGAGCCCATTTTTGTCCACGTGACTTCAACAATGATATTGTGATAAGGGCTTTTAAAAGCTTGGGAGGGGGCTTCCCGGGTGGCGCAGTGGTTGAGAATCTGCCTGACAATGCAGGGGACACGGTTTCGAGCCCTGGTCTGGGAAGATCCCACATGCCGCGGAGCAACTAGGCCCGTGAGCCACAACTACTGAGCCTGCATGTCTGGAGCTTGTGCTCCACAACAAGAGAGGCCGCGACAGTGAGAGGCCCGCGCACCGCGATGAAGAGCGGCCCCCGCTCGCTGCAACTAGAGAAAGCCCTCGTACAGAAACGAAGACCCAACACAGCCAAAAATAAATAAATTAAAAAAAAAAAAGCTTAGGAGGTATTCTATCAATATCATGGCTTTGCTCCATACATGGCACCTATCTGTGGATGTAAGGCTGATTATAGGTCTATAAATGTTATAAACATCCTTACATTTTCTTAACTATTTTCTCCAATTAGGTGAACTCAGAGTAGTAATGTTTTATTGTGTAAGAGTTGTTCCTCAAGCTTGCCTGTTCTTCATGGAGGAAATTAAATCGAGCCCCAAACTTGCAGTTTCCAGAAAGAGAAATTTGCATTGAGCAAAACTGGCAGGTATGATATTTGGAGCAATAAAAGGTTAAATTAATTATAAATAGGAAAGATTATACTTTAAGTCCACCCTGATGGAAAGTTCTAAGTCTTGGAAGTGTAGGACAGTATTTCAGAACATGAACTTGAGTTAGACGAACCTGGGTTTAAATATGGGCTTTACAACTTGCTAACTACATGATCTAAAGAAAAGTATTTAATTCCTGAGTCCTAATCTTTCATCTGTAAAATGGGGATAATAATACCTACGTTATAGGGTTCTCCTGAGGAGTAAATGAGATAATGCATGCAAGGTGTGTAGGCAGATGGCTGCCTAATAGTGAGTATTCAATATTCCATAAGGAGTGGTAATGTTGATGACTGTCATTACAAATTTGGGGCTCACAACTCAGAAAATGATTTTAAAATGTTGGCAGTAACATATCTCCTACAAATGTCTTCTTCAGTCTAAGACTGCCAGGCTGAAGTCATAGGAAATTCTTTTGATCAAATTAAAGTTCCTTTTGGTATAGATATCCTCATTCCCCTCAGCCTCCTTTGCCCCTTGTAGCCATCATTCCAGTCCTATGCGGGCGGGCTTAAAGGTAACAGTGTTAAGAAAGAGAAAAGGTTTAACAAGCTAACGATTACAGTTGCCCCTGAACAAGTTGGGGGTTAGGGGGACCAGACTGATCTCCACACAGTCAAAAATCTGCATATAACTTTACAGTTAGCCATTCGTATCCCAAGTTCTGCATCCATGGATTCAACCAACCTCAATACTATGGTACCATAGTATTTAACGAAGAAAAGCCCATGTATAAGTGGACCTGTGCAGTTCAAACATGTGTTGTTTAAGGGTCAACTGTACTTTCAGTTCTAACATATGCACCTCGGATACAGACAAGCAAGGGAAAAAAAATCAATAACACTAGTCCTTTGGCTAGGAACACAAATATCCCCTAAATTTATCCCAAGCCATCGTTTAACAACATTAAATTATTATAGTGGTTGGGTTTATTTAACAAACATTTTCCTACTGATTAGGATGGTTGTCTCTACAGATGCAGCCTAGGCAAGCAACTGTCTCAACCCAGCTCTTCTAAAACAGAGGCCTGGGAAAACGATGGCAGCTTTGTGCTCCCAGAGTAAAAAACTTCTTTTAAGTTCTTATCCACACTGTGTAGTAATTACTTTCTATACATCTGTCTGTTTCCCCAGCCTGAGTCTAAGAACCCTGAGGTAATGGGCCCATTACGGATAATCCCTGCCTGAGAAAATCTCTCCTGAGTTTTCAGGAAAAAAAGAGGGATTATTGCCAAGACCTGAAAACCAGGAGTATGCTTATGACTTTTTGTCTTTAAAAAAGGCAAATCAATGAATCAATTTTATCCTATATTCAGCCTGGCATAATTATAAATCCTGTTTTTGTTCCATTAAAACAAATGGAAAAAGAAATTTAAACTATCTAGCTAGTTTCTAAGGCAGACCTAAGACTGCATTAAATTTGCATGAAATCCTTTCCTCTTCCACCCACCTCTGTGAGCTGCTCAGGAAGAGTCACCTGTATCCGTGACTGTGACTGCTGGAGAGCATGACTTTCAGCTCCCCGGTGGCATCAAAGAAGAGGAGGATTTTGTAAAGTGGATGACTGTTTTTTTTTTTTTTTTTTTTTTTTTTTTTTTTGCGGTATGCGGGCCTCTCACTGTTGTGGCCTCTCCCGTTGCGGAGCACAGGCTCCGGATGCGCAGGCCCAGCGGCCATGGCTCACGGGCCCAGCCGCTCCGCGGCATATGGGATCCTCCCAGACCGGGGCACGAACCCGTATCCCCTGCATCGGCAGGCGGACTCTCAACCACTGCGCCACCAGGGAGGCCCGGATGACTGTTTTGACCCAGCAATTCCTCTGAGTTTTTCTTAAGAAAAGCTGTTCTTTGGGGTAATTTGGCTTGTGGGTCTCTGAGTTACCAGGTAAGTTACTTATTTCACATAGGGTTGTAAGTGTTTTCTGGGCAAAATGCTTAAGTTTAAGGTTTAAACAGAAATAAACTAGAGAAAAGAAGACATCTACATTCTATTTGAGACAGATTATTCCATAATAGTTCTCACCTTGTGTACCCTACTTAGTTTTTTTTTTTTTTTTTTTTTTTTTTTTTTTGTGGTACGCGGGCCTCTCACTGTTGTGGCCTCTCCCATTGCGGAGCACAGGCTCCGGACGCGTAGGCTCAGCGGCCATGGCTCACGGGCCCAGCCGCTCCGCGGTATGTGGGATCCTCCCGGACCGGGGCATGAACCTGCGTCCCCTGCATCGGCAGGTGGACTCTCAACCACTGCGCCACCAGGGAAGCCCCCCTACTTAGTTTTTAAAGTGAAAATCTAATACCATTTTAAATCAATGGGAAAGATGGGTTGTTCAATAAATTGTGTTGGGACAATACTAATCATTTGGGGAAGAAGTATTCGTTCCCTATCTTATTCTTTCCACCAAAAAAAAAAAAAAGGAAAATATCCAGATGGATCAGAAACTTAATTGTAAAATACAAACAGTGAATGTTCTAGAAGAACACCTGAATGTTTAAAAATAACCTTGGGGGGCTTCCCTGGTGGCACAGTGGTTGAGAGTCCGCCTGCTGATGCAGGGGACACGGGTTTGTGCCCCGGTCTGGGAAGATTCCACATGCTGTGGAGCGGCTAGGCCCGTGAGCCATGGCCATTGAGCCTGCGCGTCCGGAGCCTGTGCTCCACAAAGGGAGAGGCCACAACAGTGAGAGGCCCGCATACTGCAAAAACAAACAAACAAACAAACAAAAACCTTGGAATGAGAAAAAAAAAAGGTCTTTGTAATGAGGTTTTTTGATATAAGTATGTCCCAAATATTCTACTGGACTTACTTATACTAAGAAATTATTCATTGTTTATCAGAAATTAAAGTTTAACTGGGTTTCTTGTATTTTAGTTTGCTAAATTTAGCAACCTTAATTTCTAAACCATGAAATGTAGAAACTATTAAGAAAATATGGATGATCCAATTATAGAAATTTATACATTTTTGTATAGCCAAAAAAACTCCACAAAGACCCAGAGGCAAAAATAAAAACAAATAGCTAATATTCATACGAAAAGATACTCAATTCTTTTCTTTAATAAAAGAAGAGCAGGGTAGTGTCAGTAGTCAAGATGGTGGAGTAGGAAGAACCTGAACTCACCTCCTCCCAAAAGCACACCAAAATTACAACTATTTACAGAGCAACAATCTATGAGAACAACTTAAAGACTAGCACAAAAGTTTTTCCATAACTAAAGATATAAAGAAGGAACCATGGCACTTCCCTGGTGGCACAGTGGTTAAGAATTCACCTGCCCATGCAAGGGACACAGGTTCAATCCCTAGTCTGGGAAGATCCCACATGCCACAGAGCAACTAAGCCCGTGGGCCACAACTACTGAGCTTGCGCTCTAGAGCCTGCGAGCCACAACTTACTGAGCCCATGCGCCACAACTACTGAAGCCCGCATGCCTAGAGCCTGTGCTCCACAACAAAAGAAGCCACCACAATGAGAAGCCCGCTCACTGCAACGAAGAGTAGCTCATGCTCGCTGCAACTAGAGAAAGCCCACGCGCAGCAACGAAGACCCGAAGCAGCCAAAAAATAAATAATATTAAAAAGAAAAAAAAGAAGGAACCACAAGATGGGTAGGAGGGATGGAGATGACATATAGTCAAAATCCATATCCTCAGGTAGATGACCCACAAACAGGAGGATAATCACAGTTTCAGAGGTTCTTCCCAAAGAGTGAGAGGTCTGAGCACCACATTGAGCTTCCCAGCTTGGGGGTCCTGCACTGAGAAGACAAGCCTCCAGAATGTCTGGCATTGAAGACCAGTGGGACTTGAGTACAGGAGAGTTGGTGCAACACAGGAAACATAGACTCTGTGCTTAAAGGGTGCACATGAAATATCATTTGCTCTGAGTGCCAGCAAAGATGCAGTAATTTGAATGCAGCCTGGGAAAGCCCATTTGTTGGTCATGGAGAGCCTCCTGGAGAGGAAGGAGGCAACTGGGACTCCCCCTGGGGACACAGACACTGGCAGGAGCCATTTTGGGGGGTTTGTTCTACCATGAGGACATTGGTGCTGGCAGGTGCCATTCTGGAGTCCTCTCTCTAGCCTATTAGTGCTAGGGGAGTATGTGCCCACCAGCAGGACAGCACAAGTGCTGGGTCCTCCTGGGCAGGCCAACAGCCATCTTACAAAGGCAGGGTCTGGCAGCCAATTGTGCTGGGGCTAGGCCCACCTACCAGTACATCCACAGTAGTTGGCCTGTCACAACAGAAGGGTGCATGCAGCCCACATAGAGGGCACCCATAGAGTAAATAGCTCCAGTGACAAGAGGGGAGTGTGCTATTGGACCTCATAGGATGTCTCTTACATAATGCCATTTTTCCAAGATCAGGAAACAACTAATCTACCTAATACATAGACATAAACACAGAGAATTAGGTAAAATGAGGCAACAGAGGAATGTGTTCCAAATGCAGGAACAAGACATAACCTCAGAAAACAAAAACTTTAAAAAGGGGCAAAAGCAAGCTACCAAATAAAGAGTTAAAGGTAATGATCATGAGATCAATAAACTCAAGAGAAGAATGGATGAACACAGTGAGAATTTTAACAAAGGGTTAGAAAATATAAAGAACCAAACAAAGCTGAAGAATACAATAGCTGAAAGAAAAAGTACACTAGAAGGAATCAGCAGTAGATGATACAGAGGAACAGATCAGTGACCTGGAAGACAGAGTAGTAAAAATCACCCAAGCTGAACAGAAAAAAGAAAAAAGGATTTTTAAAAATGAGGATAGTTTAAGGGACTTCTGAGACAACATCAAGCATACTAACATTTGCATTATAGGGGTCCCAGAAGGAGAAGAGAGAGAGAAAGGGGCAGAGCATTTATTTGAAGAAATAATAGCTGAAAACGTCCTTAACCTATAAAAGGAAACAGATATCCAAGTCCAGGAAGCACAGAGAGTCCTGAACAAGATGAATCCAAAGAAGTCCACACTGAGAGACATTGAAATTAAAATGGAAAAAAGACAACTCTCCCACACCATATACAAAAATGAACTTAAAATGTATGAAAGACTTAAATGTAAGACCTGAAACCTTAAAACTCCTAGAAGAAAACATAGGCAGTACGCTCTTTGACATCGACCTTAGCAGTACTTTGTTTGGATATGGCTCCTCAGGCAAGGGAAATGAAAGCAAAACTAAACAAATGGGACTACATCAAACTAAAAAGCTTTTGCACAACAAAACAAAAGACAGTCTACTGAATGGGAGAAGATATTTGTTAATAGTACATCTGACAAGGGGTTAATATCCAAAATATACAAAGAACTCATATAACTCAACATCAAAAGAACAAACAACCTGATTATGATTTAAAATGGGCAGAGGACCTGAATAGACATTTTTCCAAAGATGACACACAGATGGCCAACAGGCACATGAAAAGATGCTCAATATCACTAATCATCAGGGAAATGCAAACCAAAACCACCACGAGATATTGCCTGGTAAACCCAAGTAAGTATTTCCCTGAGTTCTGTGAGCCACTCCAGCAAATCAAACCTGAGGAGGGGGTCATGAGAACCTCCCATCTGTAGCCAAGTCAGACAGAAATTGTGGGTAACCTGGGAACCTACTACTTGTAGTTGGGATCTGAAGTGGGGTGGGAGCAATCTTATGAGACAAAACCCTTAACCTGTGGGCTTGAGCCCTATCTCCAGGTATATAGTGTCAGAATTGAGTTAAATTGTAGGACACCTAGATGGTATCGTGGAGAACTCCCTGGTGTGGGGAAAAACTCACACATATTTGGTTACCAGAAGTGAAGTGTTTTGTTTGAGGAATAAAGGAGACACACAAGAAGGAGACTGAACTGAGATTTTCCACTAAAGCCTCAAACCAAGTACTTATCCACGTTTCCAAACTTAGAGAATTGAATTTGTCAATCCATAGAACGTACCAACACAGAACCGAAATCTTTAGAAATTTGTGGCAATTTTAAAGCTTAGAATTGAAGAAAGCCTCATAGACATTCATTGTAAAAGATAATTACACTTAATACTATCTACAAATTACTACCAGTATGTTTCCTATTGCTGCTCTAACAAATTTAACAGCTTAAAACAATGCAAATTTACTCTCTTATTGTTCTGAAGGTTAGAAGTCTGAACTCTGATACACTGTGCTAAAATGAAGGTGTTAGTTAACAGGGTTGTTCCTTATTGGAGGCTGTAGGGGAGAATCTGTTTCCTTGCCTTTTCCAGCTTCTAGAGGTTCTCTGCATTCCTTGGTTCCTGGCCCCTTCTCTGCATCATTCCTATCTCTTGCTTCCATTGTCACATCTTATGCTACTCCTCAGATCTACTATTTCCCTCTTTAGACCCATACATTGAGGGCCTACCCAGTTAATCCAGGATAAGCCTTTCATCTCAAGATCCTTAAACACATCTGCAAAGTCCCTTTTGCCATACAAGGTAACATAAGGTAACAAGGTAAGGTACCAAAAATACATCGGGATTAGGATGTGGACATCTTTGGGAGCCATTATTTAGACAACCACACTGCCATGTGCTGCTATCCTATAATCAGTTCCTTACTAACGCAAGTTTTCTATCCCTTTTCCCAGTCAGTCATTCAGAACTAAATCATCAACAAAAGCAACTAAAACAAAAAACAAAAAACAAAAAAAAACCTAGAAAATAAACTCTTTTCTAATGTCCCAACTTGAGTTATAAAAAATATTTACTTTTTCATTCTTTTTTCAACTTTTGCTCTCTTTTGACAAAGGCATTTACATACAAACACACGTGCCTGAAGGTAATACAA
The DNA here is from genome assembly GCF_964165515.1 of Mesoplodon bidens. Lineage (NCBI taxonomy): Eukaryota > Metazoa > Chordata > Mammalia > Artiodactyla > Ziphiidae > Mesoplodon > Mesoplodon bidens. The sequence continues at coordinate 30,107,568 of NC_138167.1, forward strand.
AACAGTTCTCTTCCCTTCATCCACACCACTTTCCTACATTGAGCTTTCTCCTACTTAGTGTTCCACCACATCCCCCAGTACCCACTGCTCCTAACCACATCATTAATGGAACTCCGAAAATTTTAAAACAATCCTCCATTCTAATCCTCCCTAAGCAACTGTCTCCTTATTTTCTATAAAATTTCTTTTGTCTTCGTAATACATCTTTGCTATTTCCTTTTCAACTTTACTCCTTATCAAATGTGTCCAAAGATTCTTGATTGTTCTTTACTCCATCTTTCATGAAATGATATGGCACTAGTGATTCTCCATATTAATTTTAACCACAAGCTTACACCACATCGTAAATTTGACCTTCATGAATTGTTTTCCCCTTTATCTTTCCTTCAAAAATGAGGAAGAATTTCTACACAGGGAAATTCAGAGGTAGTAAGTGTAGTTTGATAGTGTCATTTTAATACTGTTGATTTCTGATCCTTTTACCTCTAGTTTATAAAAAAAAAGTTTTATAATTTCTATCCAACCTCTTCTACTATTCACAAATGTGCATGCTTCCATACCATTATTTCTCTCATATTTAATGATTTAATCTCATATTAAATCAGATCTTAACCAGAAATGTGGACGTTTAAGGGTGGGTCATTATGTTCCCAAAGGAAGTCTCTCAGAGCCCGTCTTCCACCTCAGCAATGCTAACTCCTGGAGAAACAGCCTCAGAAATTAGAAATGTTGGTTTATGATGCTAATGCTCAAAATGCCCTTTGGCTTTTCAATTCCTCAGAGGAACTAATTCTTAAACATCAAAAGATGCTTGTTGTGATCTAGCATGTCTGAGAATTCAGTGATGCAAACGGAACTTCCTAACAAGCCAGGGGCTGGGAGGGACAGAAAACAACAGTACTGATTAACCAGGACATCCCAATACTCCCCTTGCTGATTAAGATAAGATAATGGGGCCCCTGAGTCACTTTGTGAAGCCAATACCAAAGCAGAAGGAGAAGCTCTCTTTACAGAAAAGGCTGCAAACACTGAAAAAAAATAATCACTGAGAGAAGTTATTAAGTGCCTTTTTCTCAAAATTTCCACAAACAGGGTAGAGGTTCCCCTTTGAAATTAAATAAGATGGTAGCCACAGGCTTACAGTTGAGCTGGTGTCTTCCAGGTTGTCTAATATCGTGATTCTGAGATCCCATGATTCAAACCTACTCCATTGTTTCAGGTGAAGGAAAACCTGCGATGCACCCAGCATAGTAACTGCACACATAGAAAAGGACTCTTTTGAAAGATCACTTTAATAGCCACATTTGGTATCATTTCCCTAAGCCGAATCATGTTCTCATCCCTCCCTCCAGGCAGAGAGGACATGGAAAAGTAGCAGGAGATATAATCACAGATCACACACTTGCAACGTGGGTGTGAGAAACCGTTTCCAGGGAGAAGATGACAAACATACTGATGCACCCGAAATATGCATATGAGCAGGGATTCCATTGGGCATTTGTAAGGCTGGCAAGAGCTTCAGAATTTGGTTCTCAAGGAAATGAGGCGGGTAAGGAATCCCCCCAAATGTCAATGTATCTTCTTACCATCTGAACAATGTTAGGCATATTGTATACGGTTGGAACGTGGCATTTAAAGGGAGGCGAAGAAACATTTCCCCCATGATTTTTGATATAAAATCAAGATGACAGGAGTTCCCTAACTAGCAAAATTGAAGGAGGGGCAGAGCAATGCGGGCTCACCCCCCCACCCATGGTTCGAATGCAAATGCCCCCCCACGAAGAACAGTGATCTCAGTGGGTCTGCCCAACTCAACAAAGCCTGGATTTTTTCCAGTGGTTCCCACACCTAGAAGAGCAGGACACTGTACTAAGCTCGAAACGAGAGCTCAGTAAATGTCAGTGGAATAAGAAAGGAATGAAAATCCAGCAAACACAGAGTTTCAGTGAAGCAGATCTGGGGGGACAGGGGAGGTGGGAGTGGGGGCAGGATCCTAGACTTCATGGGTGTTCTTTCAAGGGCCACATGTATTTGTTTGGGATCGTAAATACCATAGATGCAGTTGCATAAACAGTCATGTGTATTTGCTTGTGTTTTCACCGACTGTGCCAACTATTTTCAGATAATTTCCAAGAGAAAGCGATCGTGTTTACTATGCTTTTTGCCATTACAAAATTTCTTTTCTTCCCTTCCTGCTTGGTTATTTAAAAATCTATCTCTAGCCTGTCCAACCAACCCATGTGCGCGTAACTACTGTCACTGATGGTTCCTGTTCCTTCGACTCACCTGCCCCAGCCCTGCTTGGGTGCTTTACCTCCCCGAGAAGCCTTCCAACACTGCTGTTCCTACCCATGGCACTGTTTCGGACCTAGCATGCTAGGAAATGCTGCCAGCACCTGGTAAGGCCAATACCAATGTGCCCAAGCAGGTGAGAGACATTCTAGTTTTTCCAGACCTCTGAAAAAGATCCTTAGCTCGTTCCACAACTTAATCTCAGGAAATCACTATTAATGTCTGATTAGGTGAAGTTCAATTCCCTGTGATTAGATCCTCAATGAAGAAAAATCAGCCAGTCGCCACAATTTCTTCTCCTATCTATACCTCTCCCATCAGCATGGCTCCATTATTTTGGCAGCTCTGAAGAGAGGATCTGAAAATGTATCCTGGGTGGGGAAAAAGTGAATTGCATACCTTTTTGATTATTATGAAAGCTCGAAGGAAACAGAGCTACTTCTATCATAATTTTGTCATTCTAGACGTTTCCCAATTGTTAAAAACCCATCTCATTAAAATGTATTACGCACCAAGCAGTTATTTTTTTTAATTAAATAATTAGCAGAGTATACATATTTTGTTGCTGCATGTAGGAAGATAGAAACAGGTTAGCATTTCTATCAAGGCTAGCAGTGAACCCTTCAACCTAACCCCTAAATTATACAGTGAAGAGTACATGAATAATAGCTTTACGTTCTGTTTCGTTATAGTCTGTAATGTAGTTATTTCTCTAGGTAAAAGTACACTGAACGAATATTGAAGTACTTCAGCCCAGAAAAATTAGCTAAATTAATTGTCAAGCTCTTTTCCTAACTGATAAATTGCTTATACGTATATGTTTGGAGAACAAAAGTTTTATAGAGAAGTGTGCATAACAATGAAAGTGATGACTTATGGTACAATAATAGAATTTTTTAAACTTGAGTAATTAAAAAGACCCCATCAGTCAATCATAAAGTTTCTCTTGGCTGTGCCAGTAACTTAACCTTACCCTGGTAGCATGTGCTATTCAAAATTCAAGAAAATACACATACATAGCCATCAGACTGTTGGACTAAACATGATGAAAGTTTGAAAATCACTAAAAAATTTTTGGCACAAGTATTCCTAGGGAAATCTGTTTTCCTCTGACACAAGACTAATATTGATGTCCCAGAGAGGGGCCACTCCTTTAACCAGGGTCCCCCAGTGATAAAAGCACAGGGCAAAGCTGCACATGACCCAAGACAGACAGGTACTGTAAGCAGGAAATAAACTTTCATTGTTATGAGCTACTGAGATTTTCAGGTTGTTATCCCAGCACAATGTAGCCGAAGCTGACTGAATCACCCAGATATAGGGTCGGGAATCCTACAGTTTCACCAAGTGAACAGCCAGTCCTCTCTCAATCTAAAGCACAAAAACAGTTTGCAGGTGCACATCTGACTATATTAAAAGACTTTCCTAGTACTCAGTTCCCTTCCATTCAGCCATTCAACAACACCTGCAGCACCTACAGTGTGGCAGGCACCAGGGCGGTGCTGGTGTGTTGGTTCTCACGAGCCAGCGGTAAACTTGCGGGCAGAACACTGTCTGCTCCTATCTGTATTCCCATCACCCCGCACAATGCCAGGCACTTGCCCCAGGTACTCTGTAAATGTTTGTTGTTTGTTTACTGTTGAGATACATTTCAAAATGCATTTGTACAAATGAAGAGGCAATACAAGAGAAGTACTTCTGTGTGCCTGGGGAAATAAAAAGGAAATATCTTTTGAGCAAACATGAAAGAAGAGGATTGGGGGCTTCTCTGGTGGTGCAGTGGTTGGGAGTCCGCCTGCCAATGCAGGGGACATGGGTTCGTGCCTTGGTCCGGGAAGATCCCACATGCCGCGGAGCAGCTAAGCCCGTGTGCCACAACTGCTGAGCCTGTGCTCTAGAGCCCATGAGCCACAACTACTGAGCCCGTATGCCACAACTACCAAAGCCTGCATGCCTAGAGCCTATGCTCCACAACAGGAGAGGCCACTGCAATGGGAAGCCTGCGCACCGCGATGGAGAGTAGCCCCCGCTCGCCGCAACTGGAGAGAGCCTGTGCGCAGCAACGAGGACCCAGCGCAGCCAAAAATAAATAAGTAAATTTATTAAAAAAAAAAAAAAAAAAAGAAGAGGATTATAGAGTCCAAGTTTCTTGGGAGAAGACATAGCACATACAAATGCACAAGTCCCTTCATCTGTCATTTCAGATTATTTTGCCACCAATGGTACAATTAAAGAATGTTATAGTTGCAATCTCATTGATCAGATTTCATAGAGCCCCTGATGTTATCCAATCCCAGGATGGCCTGGAATCCTGGCTGATGTCAGCAGCAGTACAAGCAGAGTGCTTGAGAGCCTGGGCTATGGAGGCAGAATGCACAGGTTTGAATCCTGCTTATGCTACTTGTCAGCTGTGTGATCTGTGCAACTTGTTTAACCTCTCTGTGCTTCATTCCCTTATGTATAAAATGAGAATTATGACAATAATGCCTTGCAGGGATATTGTGCAGATTTAATGAGATTCAGTGTATAAAGCACTGTTTCTGGAACAGAGTAAGCATGGTATGAAGGCATTGGCTATTATTGGATAAGGCCAGAGGAAGATTACCAGGGAAATATTCAAGTCTCTGCCTATGAATCAGCCCTTTCCAGGATTTTTATCAATAATTTAGATAAGGAGATTAAAGTCATTGTGACTTGCAATTAGGATAACATTTTACAATGGAAAAAATAACAAATATGATGCGTGCCAGAATCAAGATTCAAAGTAATCATGAGAATGGAACAATCGGTAAAAAAGTAACAGTATGTATTTATATAGGGATAAATTTTAAATTCTTTCATTTAAATCCAGAACATCATTCTCACAGTGAAATGTTAGAAATGGGGAGAGGGGCAGACTCTAAGAATAGCATGTATAGGGACTTCCCTGGTGGTCCAGTGGGTAAGACTCCACGTTCCCAATGCAGGGGGCCCGGGTTCGATCCTTGATCTCGGAACGAGATCCCACATGCATGCTGCAACGAGGAGTTCACATGCCAGAACTAAGAGTCCACGTGCCGCAACTAAGAAGTCCACGTGCTGTAACGAACATCCCACGTGCTGCAACTAAGACCTGGTGCAGCCAAAATAAGTTAGTAAATTAAAAAAAAAAAGAAGAAGAAGAGCATCACAAGCAGTGAGAACAAGTCTATTCCCAACAGCAATGGCAGCAGTGGACTGGAGGACACCTTTGGTTTGAGGGTCAAGGACTTGGGTTCAGATACTTACTCTGCTCCTCCCTGGTCATGTGACCTTAAAGGCTGTTTGTTCTTCTGTAAAATTCAGATAATATGGTCTACCTTCCTACTGAGACCATAGGGCTAATCAAGATGAAGTTTTTCTATTTTTACTGTGGTTTAAAAAAATATATATATATATACACACACACACATATATATACACATATATATGTACACACACACACACACAATAAAATTTGCCATTTTAAGTATACAATTTAGTGGCGTTAATTAAATTGACAGTGTTGTGCAACCAGCACCATTATGTTTCCAAAACTTTTCCATCACCCCAAATGGAAGCTCCGTAACCATTAAGCAATGACTCCCTTTTCCCTCTTCCCCCAGTCCCTGATAACCTCTAATCTACCTCCATCTCTATGAATGTGCCTATTCTAGGTATTTCCTCAGATGAATTACTGACAACTAAAAATGTTTGGAAATGGAGTAGGATGCTTCAGGAGAAATGACATCCATTGTCACCAAAGTTGTTGAAATAGAGAATGGAAGATACTTTCAAAAAACGTGGCAGGGGGGCTTCCCTGGTGGCGCAGTGGTTGAGAGTCCGCCTGCCGATGCAGGAGACACGGGTTCGTGCCCCGGTCCGGGAAGATCCCACATGCTGCGGAGCGGCTGGGCCCGTGAGCCATGGCCGCTGAGCCTGCGCGTCCGGAGCCTGTGCTCTGCAACGGGAGAGGCCACAATAGTGAGAGGCCCATGTACCGCAAAAAAAAAAAAAAGGTGGCAGGGGACTTCCCTGGTGGTGCAGTGGTTAAGAGTCCGCCTGCCAATGCAGGGGACATGGGTTCGAGCCCTGCTGGGAAGATCTCACATGCCGCGGAGCAACTAAGCCCGTGCACCACAACTACTGAGGCTGCGCTCTAGAGCCCACAAGCCACAACTACTGAGCCCACGTGCCTAGAGCCTGTGCTCCACAACAAGAGAAACCACCGGAGTGAGAAGCCCATGCACCGCAACGAAGAGTAGCCCCTGCTCGCTGCAACTAGAGGAAGTCCACGAGTAGCAACGAAAACCCAACGCAGCCAAAAATAAATAAATAAATAAATAAAATAAATTTATTAAAAAAAAAAAAAGTGGCAGGATTCACTTCGGGTTGGAATAAATGACTAGAAGATGTCTCCCAGATTTGATACCCTCTACATGTGTTAGAGGCTAATTCTGGCCCATTTCATCCAAGATGAAACTGAGGCAAGAGCTCTTCAGTAAGTAGACCAAGGTCATACACCAAGTCAGGAAGAGAGCTATGGATAGAACTCAAGTCTCCTGACGCACAGCCCTGCCCTGCATTCCACCATCTGACGGTGCTGCACTCTGTGACCTACTTGTCCTACAGCTCCTGTAGTTTTCCTCCCAAATACCCTCGCAGCTTTGTTTAATAGCTACATAAACTATCCTAAGTGAAAAGTGATTTAATAACATCAAATTCTTAACTTTACTGCCACAATGATAAAAGCTGTTAGAAGGTGAATTTGCAAGCATAAAAACACTTTGAATAACAATCAGAAAACAGACTCTCAAATTTACATCCTAAGTAATGTAAAGCCATTTGGGTGTCAGACTTTGAAAGAACACTAAAGTGAATTCCATACATATTCTATAGCATACTGGAGAGGGAACAGCCATCACTGTTTTTTTTTTTTTTTTTAAAGTACAGACTTTGAGACCAACGAGAGCTTTCAATTCTGATGTAATCTCTCTTAATATGGAACCAGACACAAATGTATACAGAAAAGACTCAATTTTGGTAAGATTCCAGATTCACTGTTTTCTTTTTTAAGACTCAAGATATATCATTGGACTTAATGCCTAAAAAGAAAACCAATATATTCCTTTAAAAAACAACTATAGAACCAGTCTCTTAGTTAATGAAAGATTATAAGAAATATTTTTCAGAGTAAACGGAAAACAAAAGTAAACAGCTCTATTAAAAATTAAATTTTTATCAAATAACAAGTCTAGTATTTAGTAATTCATTCAAAGGTCAATAAAATTTCCCTATGGAATTTATTCAAAATATCACTTCCCATATTTATATGCACATTTTCCCCCATTTGTATCCTAAGAGGTCTGCAAGTAAAGATGAGGTTTTTTTCTTTAGTAATTTGTCTTATAAAAAAATAAAAGGAAAGCTTAGAAGCCAATGGAACAATTAAATTCAACCTATAAATATATTAAAAGAAGTCTGGTTCTAGAGCTTCATAATTCGAAAACAAATGCAAAGACATAGCCAAAATCAATTACAATTGACCAACCATTTTTCACTGTATTGGTTATAAATGTATTCAGAGACAGGTATATAAACATGTAAGTACAATCTCACTTACATGCTTAATCTCACTTCTGTACAATCTCATGTCCATTCCCTCCTTCCCTTCTCCACTAATTCTGCCTTTGCCCAAGCTCTTTTCATCCTTTGTTTAGACTGATGTGATACTTTTCAATTTGTTTAACCTTCCTCCATTTTCGGCTTATATCCAGTCTGTCTTCCATGCAGCCACAAGACTGGTCTCCCTCAAGTACAAATGTGACTTGCTACTGAATAAAGTCTAAAACCTTAGCATGCCATAAGAGCACAGTATTATCTCATTCAACCTCTGCCGGTTCATCTATCACTTTTCCCCTAAATTCACTCTCCAAGAATACATAGCTCCTTACATTTCTTTCAGTTGCCTATAACATTCCAAATCTTAATGCCTTATTTTCCCTGAAATCCCTTTCCCTAGCCTTCATTTACCTGGGAAATTCCTACTCATTAAAAAAAAACAAACAAAACAACAACAACAGCTCAAACTTTTCTCTATGAAGGCTTTTCTCTCTCCACTCCTTATCTCCATTCAAGTAGGTCCAGGCACTATACTGTGTGTGTGTGTGTGTGTGTGTGTGTGTAATTATGGCACTTACTAAGTTACATTCCAATTGTTTATGTACATGTTGGTCTTTCATAGTAGTCAGTGAGTTCCTTGAAGACAGAAACCAAGTCTTATTATCTTTGATCTTTGATCACTGCTGTTTGGTATAAGACAGGTGATTAATATATGCTTGTTGAATAAATGAAAGAGTAAATGACTGAAATGGTGGTAATTTTATGGATGAAATCTAGGACACTGAAAAGGGTAACACATGATAGAAGACTGATAATCTATTTGTGGCAGGAAGCTTTTGCAGCCCCTAAAACAGTATTGTTTATTTCAAGGAGAGGAGCTAGGTATTCACATAAGTGAATTTTCCAAATAATTGAAGTTGAATAAAAACTAATACAAATATTAAAATATAATTGGTAACATCTTTCTAAAAATGCATTACACATTTCCTTGCCTTTTAAGGAGAGTATATTGAACCAAATTTAACTTTTTTGATGACTCAGTGTCATCATTATGAAACTCAGTTACTGTTGAGGTAGGAGGACTGTCTGCTCCTCCACTAAATGGCTCCAGACTGTTAACCATTTGGTTCTTTGCTAATCTTCTTTCTCTCTCGCCATTAGGATGTGATCTAGCGTCTTAAGCTGTTGTAATTGTACAAGCCTTCAGAATCAGGGAATCACAAAATCGTACAACTTGAGAACTTAGAGGACTCTTAGAGATCATTTAATCTATCAATCTATCAAATTTTGTAGATACGAAAACTAAGCCCTATGTAAGTGAGCATTCTTTTTCTGATTGATTGCTTTTAACCTTCTATTTTAATGGCTTTCAAACAGTGTTCTAAAGAGCATTCTACTCAACTTTAGCTGGGGCCATTATGTTCATCTTTCTCTAAAATGCTAAGGGCAAGTTTAAGTTGAAAATATATACTATAGGACCCACATAATCTGAAGGAACTTAAAAATTAGGATATAACTGTTCAATGTCAGAAGTACAATGTATTTATTTTATTTCACAATAGAATCCATTCTTTTTTGTTATTTTCGTGTGTTCCACTGCTTTACTCATCAATCAAATCTCTATTATTTATTCACTCACTCAGTCTCCAATCAGTGAATAACAGGGCTATTCACTGATTAGCTTTTCTACCCCAGTTGTTAGAAATTTACAGAGCAAGGAAAGAAAAGCACATACATTTACTAAGTACTCACTCTTGTGCAGATATGATCTTTTCCAAAACAAAACAAACAAACAAACAAAACCCTTAAGACAGATAACATTATCCTCATTGTATAGATGAGGAAACCAAGAGCAAGAAGTTCCACAATTTCCCCTAGGTCACACAGTTAGTAAGTGGTAGATGTAAACACAGATGCCTACTGCCACACAGTTGCTGCATTAAGGAATTCATAATCTATAAAAGGAGAAAGATACATATTCAACCAACTCTATAACAGTGTGAAAAAAGCAACCCTAGCCCTGTAGGAGCTCAGAAGAGGAACTGACTGATTATACCTGAAAAGGTGAGAAAAGGTTACACAGTGGCCTTTGAGGCAAATCTTATTAATAGTAATAAAAATAGGCAGACGCCTGAGTGGAGGAGGTGCTGCTGTTGCCCCCATCCCCACCTCCACCCCGGAGCCTGGAGCCCAGAGCCCACCACTCTGCGTGGAGCTCACCCGTGTCTCCGGTGCACTTCCCCATCCCTCCCTCCTCAGCAGCCGGGGATGTGGCACGTTGAGCGAGACCCTCTGCTGGCAACAGGCAAGCAGGATCACAACAACTCATTTTTTTCCAGTGAAATAATCCATCCACCAAGGGGAAATTGAATCGGAAAGACATCTTGCCAGCTATGTGGTTTGGAATAGACCAAGGGAGACATGGAAGGGATCTCCATTGACATCAGAAGCTGTGATATCAGGACCTCTTGCTCATCTTCAGGTAAGAGTTCAACCTACAGATGCTTTACAAGTCTTACTATTAAAATTACTCCTAGGCGGACCTTCAAGATGACAGAGGAGTAATATGTGGAGATCACCTTCCGCCCCCAAAATACATCAGAAATACATCTACACGTGGAAAAACTCCCACAGAACACCTACTGAATGCTGGCAGAAGACCTCAGACTTCCCAAAAGGCAAGAAATTCCCCATGCACCTGGCTGTGTGGCTGACAGGGTCTTGGTGCTCTGGCCTGATGGGAGAGCCGAGTTCAGGACACTGGTCCACCGAGACCTCCCGGCCCCACGTAATATCAATCAGTAAGAGCTCTCCCAGAGATCTCCATCTCAACGCTAAGACCCAGATCCACTCAACGACCAGCAAGCTCCAGTGCTGGACACCCCATGCCAAAAAAGTAGCAAGACAGAAACACAACCCCACCCATTAGCAGAGAGGCTGCCAAAAATCATAATAAGTTCACAGACACTCCAAAACACACCACCGGACATGGTCCTGCCCAACAGAAAGACAAGATCCAGCCTCATCCACCACAACACAGGCACCAGTCCCCTCCACCAGGAAGCCTACACAACCCACTGAACCGACCATACCCACTGGGGGCAGACACTAAAAACAACAGGAACTATGAATGTGCAGCCTGCAAAAAGGAGACCCCAAACACAGTAAGTTAAGCAAAATGAGAAGACAGAAAAATACATAGCAGATGAAGGAGCAAGGTAAAAACTCACCAGGCCAAACAAATGAAGAGGAAATAGGCAGTCTACCTGAAAAAGAATTCAGAGTAATGATAGTAAAGATGATCCAAAATCTTGGAAATAGAATGGAGAAAATACAAGAAATGTTTAACAAGGACCTAAAAGAACTAAAGAGCAAGCATACAATGATGAACAACACAACAGATGAAATTAAAAATTCTCTAGAAGGAATCAATAGCAGAATAACTGAGACAGAAGAACAGATAAGTGACCTGGAAGATAAAACTGTGGAAATAACTACCACAGAGCAGAATAAAGAAAAAAGAATGAAAGGAATTGAGGACAGTCTCAGAGGCCTCTGGGACAACATTAAATGCATCAACATTCGAATTATAGGGGTCCCAGAAGGAGAAGAGAAAAAGAAAGGGACTAAGAAAATATTTGAAGAGATTATAGTGGAAAACTTCCCTAACATGGGGAAAGTCCAGGAAGCACACAGAGTCCCATACAGGATAAATCCAAGGAGAAACACGTCAAGACACATATTACTCAAACTATCAAAAATTAAATACAAAGAAAAAATATTGAAAGTAGCAAGGGAAAAGCAACAAATAACATACAAGGGAATCCCCTTGTAAGGTTAACAGCTGATCTTTCAGCAGAAACTCTGCAAGCCAGAAGGGAGTGGCAGGACATATTTAAAGTGATGAAAGGGAAAAACCTACAACCAAGATTGCTCTACCCAGCAAGGATCTCATTCAGATTTGACGGAGAAATTAAAACCTTTACAGACAAGCAAAAGCTAAGAGAATTCAGCACAAGCAAACCAGCTTTACAACAAATGCTAAAGGAACTTCTCTAGGCAGGAGACACAAGAGAAGGAAAAGACCTACAATAACAAGCCCAAAACAATTAAGAAAATGGTAATAGGAACATACAAATTGATAATTACCTTAAATGTAAATGGATTAAATGCTCCAAACAAAAGACATAGACTGCCTGAACGGACATATAAACAAGACCCGTGTATATGCTGTCTACAAGAGACCCACTTCAGACCTAGGGACACATACAGACTGAAAGTGAGGGGATGGAAAAGATATTCCATGCAAATGGAAATCAAAAGAAAGCTGGAGTAGTAATTCTCATATCAGACAAAATAGACTTTAAAATAAAGACTATTACAAGAGACAAAGGAGGACACTACATAATGATCAAGGGATCAATCCAAGAAGAAGATATAACAATTGTAAATACTTATGCACCCAACAGACGAGCACCTCAATACATAAGGCAAATATTAACAGCCATAAGGGGAAATCGACAGCACCACAATCATAGTAGGGGACTTTAACACCCCACTTTCACCAATGTATAGATCAACCAAAATGAAAGTAAATAAGGAAACACAAGCTTTAAATGACACATTAAACAAGATGGATTTAATTGATATTTATAGGACATTTATCATGGAACATTCTCCAGGATAGATCATATCTTGGGTCACAAATCAAGCCTTGGTAAATTTAAGAAAATTGAAATCGTATCAAGTATCTTTTCCGACCACAATGCTATGAGACTAGATATCAATTACAGGAAAAAAACTGTAAAAAATACAAACACATGGAGGCTAAACAATACACTACTAAATAACCAAGAGGTCACTGAAGAAATCAAAGAGGAAATCAAAAAATACCTGGAAACAAATGACAATGAAAACACGATGACCCAAAACCTATGGGATGCAGCAAAAGCAGCTCTAAGAGGGAAGTTTATAGCAATACAATCCTACCTCAAGAAGCAAGAAACATCTCAAATAAACAACCTAACATTACACCTAAAGCAATAAGAGAAAGAAGAACAAAAAACCCCAAAGTTAGCAGAAGGAAAGAAATCATAAAGATAAGAAATAAATGAAAAAGAAATGAAGGAAACGATAGCAAAGATCAATAAAACTAAAAGCTGGTTCTTTGAGAAGATAAACAAAATTGATAAACCATTAGCCAGACTCATCAAGAAAAAAGGGAGAACACTCAAATCAATAGAATTAGAAATGAAAAAGGAGAAGAAACAACTGACACTGCAGAAATACAAAAGATCATGAGAGATTAGTACAAGCAACTCTATGCCAATAAAATGGACAACCTGGAAGAAATGGACAAATTCTTAGAAATGCACAACCTGCCAAGACTGAATCAGGAAGAAATAGAAAATATGAACAGACCAATCACAAGCACTGAAATTGAAACTGTGATGAAAAATCTTACAACAAACAAAAGCCCAGGACCAGATGGCTTAACAGGCAAATTCTATCAAACATTTAGAGAAGAGCTAACACCTATCCTTCTCAAACTCTTCCAAAATATAGCAGAGGGAGGAACACTCCCAAACTCATTCTACGAGGCCACCATCACCTTGATACCAAAACCAGACAAAGATGTCACAAAGAAAGAAAACTACAGGCCAATATCACTGATGAACATAGATGCAAAAATCCTCAACAAAATACTAGCAAACAGAATCCCACAGCACATTAAAAGGATCATACCCCATGATCAAGTGGGGTTTACCCCAGGAATGCAAGGAGTTTTCAATATATGCAAATCAATCAATGTGATACACCACATTAACAAATTGAAGGAGAAAAACCATATGATCATCTCAATAGATGCAGAAAAAGCTTTTGACAAAATTCAACACCCATTTATGATAAAAAAAACTCTCCAGAAAGTAGGCATAGAGGGAACTTACCTCAACATAATAAAGGCCATATATGACAAACCCACAGCCAACATCAATCTCAATGGTGAAAAACTGAAACCATTTCCACTAAGATCAGGAACAAGACAAAGTTGCCCACACTCACCCTTATTATTCAACATAGTTTTGGAAGCTTTAGCCACAGCAATCAGAGAAGAAAAAGAAATAATAGGAATACAAATTGGAAAAGAAGAAGTAAAACTGTCACTCTTTGCAGATGACATGATACTATACATAGAGAATCCTAAAGATGCTACCAGAAAACTACTAGAGCTAATCAGTGAATTTGGTAAAGTAGCAGATACAAAATTAATGCACAGAAATCTCTTGCATTCCTATACACTAATGATGAAAAATCTGAAACAGAAATTAAGGAAACACTCCCATTTACCATTGCAATAAAAAGAATAAAATATCTAGGAATAAACCTACCTAAGGAGACAAAAGACCTGCATGCAGAAAACTATTAAGACCTTGATGAAAGAAATTAAAGATGATACAAACAGATGGAGAGATATACCATGTTCTTGGATTGGAAGAATCAAGATTGTGAAAATGACTATACTACCGAAAGCAATCTACAGATTCCGTGCAATCCCTATCAAACCACCACTGGCATTTTTCACAGAACTAGAACAAAAAATTTCACAATTTGTATGGAAACACAAAAGACCCCGAATAGCCAAGGCAATCTTGAGAAAGAAAAACGGAGCTGGAGGAATCAGGCTCCCTGATTTCAGACTATACTACAAAAGTACAGGAATCCAAACAGTATGGTATTGGCAGAAAAACAGAAATACAGATTAATGGAACAGGATAGAAAGCCCAGAGATAAACCCATGCACATATGGTCACCCTATCTTTGATAAAGGAGGCAAGAATATACAATGGAGAAAAGACAACCTCTTCAATAAGTGGTGCTGGGAAAACGGGACAGCTACATGGAAAAGAATGAAATTAGAACACTCCCTAACACCATACACAAAAATAAACTCAAAATGGATTAAAGACCTAAATGTAAGGCCAGACACTATAAAACTCATAGAGGAAAACATAGGCAGAACACTCTATGACATAAATCACAGCAAGATCCTTTTTGACCCATCTCCTAGAGAAATGGAAATAAAAACAAAAATAAACAAAGGGGACCCAATGAAACTTAAAAGCTTTTGCACAGCAAAGGAAAACATAAGGCAAAAAGACAACCCTTAGAATGGGAGGAAATATTTGCAAAAGGAGCAACTGACAAAGGATTAATCTCCAAAATATACAAGCCACTCAAGCAGCTGAATATCAAGAAAACAAACAACCCAATCCAAAAATGGGTAGAACACCTATATAGACATTTTTCCAAAGAAGAAATACAGATTGCCAACAAACACATGAAAGGATGCTCAACATCATTAATTATTAGAGAATTGCAAATCAAAACTACAATGAGGTATTACCTCACACCGTTCAGAATGGCCATCATCAAAAAATCTACAAACAATAAATGCTGGAGAGGGTGTGGAGAAAAAGGAACCCTCCTACACTGTTGGTGGGAATGTAAATTGATACAGCCACTATGGAGAGCAGTATGGAGGTTCCTTAAAAAACTAAAAACAGAACTACCATATGACCCAGCAATCCCACTACTGGGCATATACCCTGAGAAAACCATAATTCAAAAAGAGACATGTACCACAATGTTCATTGCAGCATTATTTACAATAGCCAGGACATGGAAGCAACCTAAGTGTCCACTGACAGATGAATGGATAAAGAAGATGTGGCACATATATACAATGGGATATTACTCAGCCATAAAAAGAAACGAAATTGAGTTATTTGTAGTGAGGTGGATGGACATAGAGTCTGTCATACAGAGTGAAGTAAGTCAGAAAGAGAAAAACAAATACAGTATGCTAACACATATATATGAAATTAAGAAAAAAAAGAAAAAATGGTTTGATGAACCTAGGGGTAGGACAGAAATAAAGACGCAGACGTAGAGAATGGACTTAAGGATGGGGAGGGGAAGGGTAAGCTGGGACGAAGTGAGAGAGTGGCATGGACATATATATACTACCAAATGTAAAATAGATAGCTAGTGGGAAGGAGCTGCATAGCACAGGGAGATCAGATTGGTGCTTTGTGACTACCTAGAGGGGTGGGATAGGGAGGGTGGGAGGGAGATGCAAGAGGGAAGAGATATGGGGATATATATATATATGTATAGCTGATTCACTTTGTTATACAGTAGAAACTAACACAACAATGTACAGCAATTATACTCCAATAAAGATGTTAAAAAAAAGAGTAATAAAAATAATAATAGCAAAAACTTTTATAGGAATTAGTATGGGTAGGCACATGTCATCTCATTGATAACCTCACAATAACCTTATTATTTCTCCCTCTACAAAGGGAATGGAGGCACAGGTAGGTCAGAGTAACATACCCAAGACTACCCATGCTAGGAAGTGGCTAGTTTCAGCATTCCTTCTAGAACCACCATAGTGTGCTAATTCCTAGAAGTGGGAAAAGGTGAAGGAAGAGGAGACAGGGCAAAGGCATGGATGTGCATGAGAAACACAGAGTAATCTGAGGTGACTGGAGCAGCTGATAGAAAACTGAAAACATTTAAATCAGGCCATGTCACCACTCCCCATCACTGGCTGCTCACTGAGTTTAAGAGATATGTAAACCCTGCCTACTCTCTCCAGAGTCAACACTTACCACTCTCCTTCTCTCTTACAGCTCCTCTGTCACATGGGCCTTTCAGTTCCTAAAACTCACCAACCTCTTTCTTGCCTCAGAACCTTTGCACATGGTGGTGTCTCATTCTGAAATACTGTTCCCCTCACTTTTCACCTAGCTAACTCTTGACCATCTTCTGGTCTCTAACTAATTATGATTTACTCATACAGGCCTTCAAAATTCCCCACCTTGTTATATATAATATCTCATAGCAGCACCGCTGGCTTTTCCTTCATAGCATTTACCCCACTTCGTAATTCTCTGTGTAATGGTATTACGACAGACTGTAAGCTCCATAAAGGCATGGATCACGTCTGGTTTGTTTCTTTTTTTTCACCTGATGGACACATGATTAAACAGCAGAAGTTGCACCTAGAATTGGAAGGGCACAGTCTTTATCCAATGAACAATAAGAAGGCAGAAAAACGTAATCAAGGATCGTGACAAAATCAAATACAGGCTTAAATAAAGTACAACGAAACCTAGTGTAGTGTAGGTGATGGATGAGAGAAAGGCCAAGCCTAAAAGACCAGTTGAGGGTCACTTCAACTATCTAGATGAGAAACAGTGAGGGCCTCAACCAAGGGAATGAATTCAAGACCTCACAGGTGGTGTGACTGGATTGGTTCATTTGACGGGGTGTGTGTGTGTGTGTGTGTAAGCCTGATCTGTGCCCTCTGTGAACTATTATCCACTCAGGACAATAAAATAAAGTATTAAAAAGCAGACCTGTATAGAAAAACACGATGCTCTCCATAAGAGGAAAAGTGCAAAAAATAAAGACCGATCACTCTTCCTTGTCCTTGGATCCAAAGGGAATTAAGGAATGAGTAACCATTTTCCAGGGACACGCCCTCTTCGAGGGGAAGCTGGTGAAGGCAAAGATGAGGGAGGAGAACTGTATAGACAGACTGAGACTACAGAGACACTTTCTAGCAATGGAATGGGGCTTTCAAAACAAACTTGGTGGGTTTCCCTGGTGGCACAGTGGTTGGGAGTCCGCCTGCCGATGCGGGGCACAAGGGTTCGTGCCCCGGTCCGGGAGGGTCCCGCGTACCGCGGAGTGGCTGGGCCCGTGAGCCATGGCCGCTGAGCCTGCGCGTCTGGAGCCTGTGCTCCGCAGCGGGAGAGGCCGCAGCAGTGAGAAGCCCGCGTACCGCAAAAAAAAAAAAAAAACAACTTGGTAAGGGGGCATCACTCAGGTTTTGCTGAGAAAGGATAAGCCAAGAAAAGGCTAAGAAGAGAAAAAAATGGTATAGGGAGGGTAAGTGTGACCTTACCTAAAGTGTGACCTTAGAAAAAAGTGTAAAATAAAAATCTACACATTGTATGGAGATTGTGAGCCTTGAGGTTGAAGGAGAGAACGAGCCGAAAGGTTGTAGAGGAAGATCACGAATGGAGGCAGCCCGGGACAGCTTCCACTGAGCCCTGGGCGTGAGGTCACCCAGCAGCACCTCCTTGGTGCTCCTTGTCCTTCTTGGGTGCAGAAGGAGGGAGCGACTGCATGGGGACTGTCCTGCCGTGGCAGGCATGGCTGCTGGTGGCTGCTCTGGCCACCGCAGATTCTATTCCTGAGTATATCTCACCTAAATAAGGCTTCAACAATGGAAAGCTAAGACTTCAATCATCTTTGTCTTAGATTTTTAAAATAACACCCTTTTCTTGAAAATGGAAACTTCTTGGTACCTCTTCTCCCTAATTTCCCGAATTCGAGTGAAATCTAAAGGTTACTTTAAATATAAAGTTCATCTGATCAAGAGCATCTGGGAGTCTCTACAGTAAGTCTATTTTTATTTCATACTTAGCAGTAGTAAAAAGTGTACTAAGAGTAGATAGCACCAAGGAGCTGCCATTTTTCACACCTACAACCAGCATTCTTGTTTCCTCTTGCAAATGTCACGGTAAAAGAGCCAAAACTCCAAAGTTCTGTTTTCCCAAAGTCACTTAAAAATTATGTCCTGGGCTTCCCTGATGGTGCAGTGGTTGAGAGTCCGCCTGCCAATGCGGGGGACACGGGTTCGTGCCCCGGTCCGGGAAGATCCCACACGCCGCGGAGTGGCTGGGCCCGTGAGCCATGGCCGCTGAGCCTGCGCGTCTGGAGCCTGTGCTCCGCAACGGGAGAGGCCACAACAGTGAGAGGCCGGCGTATCGCCAAAAAAAAAAAAAAAAATTATGTCTTGAGTGCTTTTGAGTTGTGACAGACCACCCTCACTTCTATCTACACCCCGACAGTCTGAAAATGGGACTGCCAGATGATGGATAAGGAATGGGTATCCGTTCTGAAGGAGGAATGGGGGGCTTAAATGTACTGCTACTAAAGTTAATACAATTGATACATCATGCAGGGTGAGCTCTTTTCAGGGAGTTCTCACTATTCCAGGGAATGGTCCTGCTTGGTTGGGCTCTGAAGGTAGTCAGAGTTCACGCCCTAACAGGAGGCCAAATGGGGTTGCTAGCCTTTAGAAAACTCGGTGCCTGAGTGGGGAGTGAGGGGAAGTTAAGAAGATGTCCAGCAGCTGGGCAGGACAGCCCGTGGGAGGGGGCTTCTGTCTGCTTCCACCTGCAAGCTAAGGTCACGGATGCTCGGAACCCAGCTTCTGGTCCAGCACTTGGAAGCTTAAAGGCTCACCTGGTTCAGACAGTGGTGGGTTCAGTATCAAACTGTCTTGACTGCTGGTGCCTATTTCCTGTTGCTGTGTTCCCACCTCACAGAAAAACATATCCCCACTTAGCCTTTTTATTTCATCTTATCTTGTTTTCTTCAGGGCGTGTTCCCTTTTTGCCTTATTTACCATCTGCAGTCAATGTTTCCTTCTTCCTCAGCAGTTTTAGTCCATACCTGTCTCATTTCTCTGTATCCATTCCTGTTTCCCTCTCGGTTACTCATCTCCTCCCCCAAAGTCTTTTTCCAGTCATGGCAAACTTCTTGAAAAAGGAGTCTGCACTTTGTAAAGCCTTCACAGTCTCACCTCAGGCTAATACAAAATGATTTCAAACCCTGTGCTTTAAGACAGTACCTAAACCGTGTTCACAAAGATCACTCACACGCTCCTAATTGCCACAGCTGATGACTTCCCAGTAGTCTGTCTTGATTACCCCTTTCCCCTTAAAACATTCCCCCTTCCAAGTCTTTTCACTTTCCTCTCCACATCTGGCCACTCTTTCTCCATCTCTTCCCCTCATACCGTCAACACAGAGGATCCCACGATTCTGTCAGCATTTCTCCCCTCACTCCAGTATGCACTCTTTCTCCTTGCTTCAGCTCCAGCTTGTGTGCCAGTGATTCCCAGACTCGTATAACACTCACCCTGACCTCTTGCTCCTGAACTAAAAGTCTGTACTTCTACGTCTTTCTTTTGGATATCTTACGAGACCCCCAAATTCAACAGTCGGAGCTAGACTCTCCTCATGCTCAGTCAAATGTGGTACCTGCCTTTTGCTCATCACGTGGTCATCAAGTTCTGGTGATTGTAATTGCAAATGTCTTTCTGATGTACCCCTCTGTGAGCTACTTCCATTACCTCTACTCTCGTCTAGGCCCTCAAACTGCTTTAACGGGACAAGAAGATGGTTAATAGAAGGAGCTTTGGGAATCAGACTAGCTGGATGCTGGGTTTTTTCACTTAAAGACTTCAGATGGAGTCTTTAAGACTCAGTTTTCTCACTTGTCAAGTGGGGCCAGAATTTAGAACTATTATAAGAAATTTGGTGATCTAACCAAAATGTTATTCACAATGGTTGGCCCATGGTAGCCACTCAAAAATGTTATGTTTTTCACTCAGTACTCTCCTTACTTCCTCCCGTCTCTGAGCTGGAGCTCCTGCCTTTAACCCATCTCCCCTCTCCACACATTCAACTCTCACATCAATTACTTTCTAAATCAGAGATCTACTCATGTCAGTCTTTGATTCAAAAAAAAAAAAAACTTTTCACAAATTTTCATTGCCCATATGACAAAGACCATGTCCTTAGTTTGGCATTTTTGACCCTTTAGAAATCTAACCCCAAGCTACCTTTCCAGCTTACAGATTCACCACTCCTTATTATATAAACTATTACCTAACTTACCTTACATTGTCAAGCTTGGTTTCTTTATCGCAGTCACCCTATCTTCAAGGTCTTCCTCCCTTTCATCTCTAGCTGATGAAGTCATACTTATATTTGCATAAACATCTGTTTCCCCCAATAAAGTCTAATTCCTTGGAAGCAAAGAACCTGCCTTATTATTCTGACACATTGCATTCATTGATACATTCATTCACCAAACATTTTTAAACTGAGAACCAGGCACTGTGCGAAGTGCTAGGGATCCAAAGCCAAAGAAGATATAGCCCACACCATTAACCAGTAGACAGTCTGGTTGGGAAGATGGGCATACAAACAATTCCAGTAGAGGGTGACAGGTGAGAGGATAGAGCAGTGGCTCTCGATCCTGGTCATATATTAGAATCCCTGGAATCAATTTTTTAATCAATTTAAAAGAATGATAATGCCTAGGTTCAACCACCAAAAATTCTAATTTAATTGGTCTGTGATGCGTTTTTTGAAAAGCTCTTCTGGTATAGTTACGATAGTGAGGGTTGCAAACCTCTGAGAAAGAGCTCTATACACAACATGGGAGATATACCTTATAGCTGGCACCTTTGGTTGTTCCACAAATTCTGCCCCCTTCTGTACAACCTTCCTTCACATGATTTAGGAGACATTGCCTTATCCCCATCTCAGAGGTAGATTCTAATTGCTCTTTCTTGTGACTAGGTGTAGGCAAGGACACCTGAGGGGAGGCTGGCTGTGGGAAGCTGGGAAATGGTTTCCTAATCTTAAGAAAAATATACCGGAGAGATAGGTTTCTTTCTGCCTTTGGACACTGCTGTGCCTGGCTGTGACATCTGGAACCACAGCAACCATACTGTATCCATGAGGGGAGCCACCAGGAGGTAAAACTGAGATCTAGAAAGGAGCAGCATTCTTGATGACACTGTCAACTCATTGTATCAAACTACCCTGCTATCAGCCCACCTGTGCATTTTTGGATGTGTGAAGTAATAAATTTCCTAATTGTTTATGCTATTTTGAGTCAGTTTTCTGTTGATTTGCAGCAGATGGTATCCTAACTGATATACAAGTAAACCAAGCTTGAAGATCAAGGAAAGCAGTCCAGAGAAGGTGATAATCAGAGGAGAGTCTTCAGCAAGGCAGTCAAAGAAGCAGAAGCAAATAAATAGGGATGGATAGTTCCCTATAGTTCAGAATGGCTACCGCAAATAATATGAGTATGGAGATGAGTATGGAGAGGAGGGAGTCTGGGGCAAGAACTTGAGGAGGCCTGTATGCTGTGAACTAGATTAAATATGGCCACAAAACCGTTGCCACTTCTTCTATCAAGAAGCAGAGTCTATTTCAAAACCCCATGAATCTGGCTGGCTTCATGACTTGCTTCGACCAATAGAACATGTCAAAAGGGATGTGACGTGAGTTCCAGAGCCAAGGCCTGGCTCTCTTTAAACGCTGTCCTGAGGCTGCCATATTGGAAGGAAGGCAATCTAGCCTGCAGGCAGATGAGAGGCCAGGTGGAGAACGGAGGTGCCTCAGCTGAGCCAGCACCAAGTGCTGGGCATGTGAGGGAGGGTCCATGCCACCGTGGACCATGCGGCTAGTCCAGCCATCATGTGAAGAACCAGCAGATGAACTTCCCAGCCAACCCACAGGATCTAAGAAATAATAAATCACCGTCGCAATAGGCCACTAAATTTGGGGTGGCTTGTTACACAACAACAGATACCTGATACGTAGGCCATGCCAAGATGTTTGGACTTTACTCTGAAAACTGTGAGGAGTAACCTGATCAGACTCATGTTTTAGAAAGATCGCCTTGGCAGCAATGTGGAGAATGTCTTGGAGGGGGGTGCAGGGCAGAGGTAGAGGACTGGTTAGAAGACTATTGTGTTAATAGGGCCGAGAAATAATATGAATCTGAACTAAAACAGTGGCAGAGGGAAGGCAGAGAAGAGTTAATATAGGGGTAAAATCAACAGGATGGTGAATACAGGTTATAGAGTGTAAAGGAGAAAATGAGTTAAGAATTACTCAAAGTTTCTGGACTCTGCAAACGAGGGGACGATAGTGCCATTCACTAAGAGAGGGAACTATGGGAGGAAGAGAAAGTCTGACCTAACTTTGGAACACCCAAGTGGAGATGTACAGCAAGGAGTTGAGAATACTCAATACGCAGTAAATGTTTGATGAACAAATTACTATGGTTAATCTGGTTGGGAACTGAAGTATTCATTGCTATATGGCATAACTTGAGTTCACTCTAAGACAAGTAAAGTTATAAGGGTGTGAACTCATTTTATGGATACTTGGTCAGAACAGAAAGGAAAAAGAAAGATAAGATTTGATGTAGCCCAAAATGCTGATAAATCTGCACATTGTTCAGTTTGTGTGCATTAATGTATAATTCTCAGGGAACATTCCTAGTATACAATGTTCTTACCTAAAGGCACTTTCTTAGTGTATCCAGAGGGTAAACTCTATGATACAGGTTCTCTCTTTTTTTTGGCTGGCAGATTCTTTACATGCCGCCCAACCTGTAGAATAAGAAGGGGCTTCCCTAACTACATGCTAGAAAGAGTTGAGACTATCTCCACGTTGTATATTTTGCCAAATGAGCCCACTCTATGATTTACTAATATAATAAACTACAGAGGCTACAAACAACTTTAATATGCACATGTAAATATTGGCTTACCTTTGAAATTGATTAAAATAGCAAGTAAATGGCTGGGAACCAATCTCATCTTTCCAGTACTGTTGCCAATTCATGACACTTTCCAAGTTCTTCTGATTTTCTCTCTTACAGGGAGGGATATAGGAGCACTAACAAAACAGAACACAGAAAGTAAACCTATTATTCTATAGAATATTGAAATATAGTCCTTTTTAATAGACAGATGGCATTATGCTGATGGTAAATCTAATTCTGACCTACTTAATTTTTAATTTAACCAAATTGAAATTCCGAAACTATATTTCAAGTTTTGAATTTGGTGCAATTACAGAAAGTATTCCGATAACAAAAGTACAGCCAAAAATAACTTTCAGTCAGTACAGTATAAAGATACTTTATAAACAATTAGTTACAATTTATTAGTGAATTTAAAGCGTAATATACTCTGTCTTTGAGGGCCTGCCAATCAACAAAGGGAGGTAACACAAAACTTAATTTTTATCCCCAATCTCTAATAGACCTTGATATTTTCTTCTTCCATTTTTAACTAACAAATCAAGCACATAGCTCTCCACAGATACTGCTCTCAACTGCTGAAACTCCAGTTTTCTTTTCTTATATTTTCTTGGACAACAAAATCAACAGAAAAGTTCCTCTCAAGTATATGACCAATGCATTTTGCTAACTGATGCCTTTTTCTAGCCATGCCTCTGACAAAGTAGTTCTCTCAGAAGGGACTTTATTACTCTAGCAATACAGACTCAGCAGAATTAGAAAATTGCTCTTAACCTTAGATGTTAAAATTAACCCTTAGCATTCTAATCCATTTTCTCCACTTCAGTCTTTCATCATGATGATGATCAAGATGAAGATGATGTCAGCTTACAGTTGTTGAGTGTTTTATGCAAGATACTGTAATAAGTGCTTAACAGGCCTGACTTCCTGTACTTCCTACAACAATCCTCTGCTGATGCTCATCCTACAGATGAGGAAACTGAGATTTCTGTCAGCTCTACAGCTAGAACTAGAGTCTGGTGATTCATCACATTTTACTCTCAGATGTTTTTACAAAGGTGTTCAGTATTAAGAAGCAGGGAAAAATCCATTAGCTCTAGAGTATAATTTGAGTTGCATTATTATAGAGCATATAATTTGTCAATGCCTTATCACTATTTTCTAGTAAAATACAAACTTTTTGTACGATGTATAAAGCTCTCCATGAGGTCCCTGCCCTGTCCTCGTCCTCACTTGAGCCTGGGATGCAGACGTACAGAAGCACTTGCTCCCAAATCTGCCACATGGAATCACACAGTATCGTACTTGTCTGTTTTATGTCAGCCTCTCCAATTTGTTGGCAAGTTAGGACAAGGGTTATTTTTTTCTCTTCTGTCTTTAAACTTAGGACTATACCTGATAACAGTGAAGTTTCAAAAATGTTGGTAAAATTAATTAATAATAACACACTTAGATACATCTTATTCAAGATGGTGAAGCTATTTTCACAGTGGTTAAACCTTTTAAAAATATATATAAACATTTTAAATTTTGGTAAATTTGTTTATTTTTGTTATATGTAACAAATTCACAACATATTATGCAAATATCATCTCAATGCTTGAATCACTGCACAGTTATCTTCTGCATATATAGTTTCACTTCTACTAATAACAATAGTATAAAGCTAAAAAGTTCTGTGAAATTATGAATTCTGAGTTCTTCAAAGCAATAGTTGGGCTTAGAAACAATGGAGACCGTTAGATAGGGCTCCAGTCCTATTATTTGTTACATGTTTAGACTGAGTAAATCACTTTCTTTTTCTGGATTTCATTTTTTCTAATCTGTTAAATCCCCAAAATAATTTCGATCTCTACATCTCTATGATTCTCTTCTTGGAGATACAAGCAAGAAAGGACCCAGCAGAAGGCAGGACTACAAACACCGTTGCAGTGTTTTTCCTGAAAGAGATCCTGCCCACTGGGGAGATGGCTGGGAAGCTTGATGAAGCCACCATTCCAGCCAGCAAGAAGGACAAGTGTGGCAGGTCTTTACTTGGGGACCTGTATTTTGCATTAGGAAAATGTTCATAAGGGGCCTCTGATTTTCCTATTGTTTATTTCCTATAATGTGCTGGACATTTCCTTTCCTTCTGTTAAAAATTCTTTTTCTGGGGCTTTCCTGGTGGTGCAGTGGTTGAGAATCTGCCTGCTAATGCAGGGGACACGGGTTCGAGCCCTGGTCTGGGAGGATTCCACATGCCACGGAGCAACTAGGCCCATGAGCCACAACTACTGAGCCTGCGTGTCTGGAGCCTGTGCTCCGCAACAAGAGAGCTTGCGATAGTGAGAGGCCCGCACACCGCGATGAAGAGTGGCCCCCGCTTGCCACAACTGGAGAAAGCCCTCGCACAGAAACGAAGACCCAGCACAGCCCAAAATAAATAAATAAATTAATTAATTAAAAAAAAATTATTTTTCTATATCATGGTCAACTAGTTTGTAAAGTGAGAGTAGGCACCAAATGACTGTGCTCTTTGTAGAAAGGAGAAATTTCTAGATTTGGAGGCAGAAGCCGTGAGATATGAAGCCCAAAAAATTCATCAGAGCTATTTTTGCAACGGGCATACTCAACACAAGAGGTATACTAGACATTTTAGGGAATAACAACGAATAACCAAATGTAAAGGAGGTTTTACAATTTTGCAAGTTAACTCAGCCTGAATTCTTTACTATTCAGTTTTGGTGGGGGTGGAAGGAAGAAATGGATTTAAAAGAAACGTCTCTACTGAACGACACTCTATGATCTGACCAGGAGACTCCCACCTATGTGTTTCTGAAAAAGTCAAACAAAAACTTTCACTGAGTGTGTAAAATTTTGTATTAGGTATGTTGTGATTTTATGTGGGATAAAAGAAATGTTTCCTGCCTTTAGGAAACTTTGAGCTGGTATGGATGGATTTTTGGAAGCACAGTACTCTTTCACGTTGGGGAAAATAACCTGTGATCAAAATTCAAGTATTTTTTCCATGGACTGCATTCTTTCCAAAGAGTATCATAGATTAAATAATGAGCTTACAGTACTCCAGCAACTTCTAAAGCTCACATCGTTTTGAAAGGAAAATTGTTAAAAGGCTAAACTTTAGGCTCTTAAAAATCATTACTGTTTATTTTGTTATACCATGATTGTCCGTTTAGTCGGTCTTTAAAATTGCTGTGAAGCCTAACTCAGATCCTCCCTAGATTCCTTCTCAATTTTACTTAGTGGATCAGTGTAGATTGTTAGAATTTTAAAATAAGCTATAAATGAAAATTCAAAGCAGCGTTCTAGAAAAAAGAATTCGAAAATCAGTCATAGAAACCTTCCTTTCTAAGTTGTTCAAGTCTGATGGTTTTCCATGCACCAAAATGCTCCTTCATGAATCTCTCTCCTTTGGGGGAGGGGCACAAATAACAATGTATGTCATATCATCACATCATCATCATCATTACTATCATCACTTGGCTAACATTTATTCACTATATGTCAAGCGTCTCATTAATCCAAATCTCATTTAATTCAAATGAGCAAATATTATAATCACCCCCTTTTTACAGATGAGGAAACTGAGGGACAGAGGGGTTTAAGAAATTTTCCTTCGGTTACAATGGCAAATGGAATAGCTGGGATTCCAACTTCAGGATTCTTAAACCACTACACCACACTACCTCCCTTTAGGGCATCCCAGTTTTCTCTCTTTGGAGCCCCCTGGTTTGGAGGTAAGGGAGGTGTCCCGACTTCTGCACCCCTCTCTTGGAGAAATAGTATAACGTTTCTTTGGGAATGGAATTGGTGTAGTTTTCCTGAGGACTGGTGGGCTGAGGCCATCTGTTGCAGCCCTTTGTTTTTCCAATATACTCCCAGAGAAATGCACTGTTAAGTCCTTGCTTGTTCCCTTCTGTCTCAATTTGGCTTCAGGGTTGGTTTTTGGTGCCACAGATGTAATTTCACTTAGGTGAATTTATAGACACAATGTGTTTGGTCATGGAGGACAATGAGCATTCCCTTGGCGAAACTTTTTCATACAGTTCTGACCTTTCTTTTTTTTCATTTGCAAAGGCAGCATTTCCCAACTTCTAATATCATTATCGCCCAAATAACCTTCACTAGAGGCTGTGTCATTTGCTGCCTAAACTTGCATGAAATCACTTTCTTTAAAAAGTCAGGAGAAAAAGAAGCATGTGAAAAAATATGTTTAGTGCCTACCTTTTAGAAAGAAAATTTGACTTTTGCATTCATGAAGGAAGTTGAGGGGATCCAGTGGGCTATTCTGAGTATATTAACATAAAGACTTCCAGTGAGTTTATTAAAGGAAAAACTATCATCACTTGATGTGGAATATTTGATTACATATGTATTATCACTTATTTTCCATTATCTCATTTTAGGGTTTATCAAGATTTGTAACAGTATTCTTTTTCAGCCTACCACAATGAATTTACATTTTAATAGAACACTACTTGAGTGGGTTCTTTGTGATGTGTCTTGAGGATTGCATTTCAATCATGTGGGCAGAGTAGGCAAAATTCACTTTCTTCCTTTACTGAGTCATTTTAAAAAACCATTGCACAAGACACGTGGCCTATTTAAACACTGGGGGCCAGATTCTATGATAGGCATTACCTAAGAAAGAGAAATGAAGAAACTTTTTGGTTCCAGTTTCTTTCTTGACTTGACTTGGTTAGGGAGGGTAGTATTGAAAGATATAATACTGGAATGGGTTTAGTGGATTCGATACTTTCCAAAGTAAATTATTGGTTAGAAAATGAATTCTTTTCTTTCTTTTTTTTTTTTTGGACCAGCATTGGCCCTGTAATTAACTAGATAATTGGTTCCACTTATAGAAAATGAATTCTTAAAACATTATATACTGGAACACAGGATTGATTGTATTTTATACCATAATCCTCCATTTTCTGAAATCCTGTAAGACATCTCTGTGTCAGCTATGATTTATAATATTAGTGACATTTCTGACAATATAAACATATAATCAGAAAAGCACTAAAAAAAGAAAAAGAAAAAAGGGGAGTACCCTGGTGGTCTAGTGGTTAGGATTTGGCAATTTCACTGCCAGGGCCCGGGTTTAATCCCTGGTTGGGGAACTAAGATCCTGCAAGCCGCACAGCCAAAAAGAAAGAAAAAGAGAAAAGCACTGTGGAATAAAAAGTATAACTGAATCATTTATAAACCACACACTATTTCACATGCCTCATGACTTCATTAATTGTGTGCAAACATGCATGCGCGCACACACACACATGCATTCCTTATGAATGTAGGTTAATTGAACAAACATGAAATTATATGTCGGCTAAAAAATTCTAGGGCAGTTGGTTCCAGAATGTACACCCATATCTGAAAGCTAAATGGAAATACTCTTATGGAAGAATTTGAAGGTCAAATACATGGCTTAGAAAATGTGAAAAGTAAGGCTAACTAAGAATAGGAGATGCTAAATTAGCTCTTCAGAGAGCAGGCTGGGCAGGTACAGAGAGGTGCCCAGCCTAAAACAGTGTTCATCAAAGTATGGTCCACAGACCACTGACTGTGTCAAAAAGACCCACCCTCCTGAGACTGATTCAGTAGGACTAGGAACCTGCATTTATTTATTTATGGCTATGCTGGCTCTCCGTTACTGCGCGTGGGCTTTCTCTAGTTGTGGCGAGCAGGGGCTACTCTTCGTTGAGGTTCACGGGCTTCTCATTGCAGTGGCTTCTCTGGTTGCAGGGCATGGGCTCTAGGCACACGGGCTTCAGTAGTTGTGGTACGTGGGCTCAGTAGTTGTGGCTCATGGGCTCTAGAGAGCAGGCTCAGTAGTTGTGGCACACAGGCTTAGCTGCTCCGCAGCATGTGGGATCTTCCCGGACCAGGGCTCGAACCCATGTCCCCTGCACTGGCAGGCGGATTCTTAACCACTGCGCCACCAGGGAAGCCCCAATAAAGCATTCTCGATTGCTGAGTACAGGATACAAAGATTAGATGTTACTCCCGACCCCTCTTCTTCCTCCCCTCCCAGGAGCATGTAGCGCAGTAATAGTAGCATATGCACAAAGTGCTTTGTGACTGCAAAAGAGGAAGCAAACATTTTGGCTTCAGGAGGGTAGGGGTGGAATAAGAGAAGGCTTCACAAAAGAGGTGTCATGATTGTGTCTTTAAGGCTGAACAGGACTTTGCTTCTCAGAGAATGGGTTGGGAAGGTGACAGTCCAAGAATAAATGGAATGTGATGGATGTTCCAGAAAGACTGAATCATCTAATGTGCTTGAAGGAGAGGGGCATGGGAGATGGCATTGGAAAATGCCCAAATTATCTGAACTACTACTCATGAAGAATTGTTCCTCTGTCCTTGCATGCTCCTGTGAAAAGCTGCTCAATACCTCCAGCAGAGTATTCCCACCCACCCCCAACGCTCCTTTAGTTAGAATGTATTACTATGTGTTGGTATTACATCTGCACTTTTGTAATGTAACATTATTCATTTAACTTCTGGATTCAAGTAGACTGCTAAAGTTGGTGATATTATTAAAACTGAGAAAAGTTTGGAACAACATTCCACTTTCAAGAGAAAGTAGTTCATTCAGCTCTAGAGTTGGAAAATAAAAATACAGTGTCTTTGCCAAAAATAGAGGTCTAATCTAAATAGAAGTCAGACCAAAACTAGAAGTTTTAATCTGGAAGAAGCTCAATAGTTATTAAGCATGGCAGTACATGTAAAAATTTGTTCAA
Organism: Mesoplodon bidens; assembly: GCF_964165515.1. NCBI lineage: Eukaryota > Metazoa > Chordata > Mammalia > Artiodactyla > Ziphiidae > Mesoplodon > Mesoplodon bidens. Next base: position 30,137,669 of record NC_138167.1, read on the forward strand.
TGGCTTATGATGAAAATTTAAAATCCTTGAGGAGATGGCCAATCTTCTTACAACCACACAGAACACAGAAATGAAACAAAACATCTTAAATGTTCATGCATGCCTTCAGATAGGTTCATAATGTGTGTATATGTGTATATATATATTTTTTTAATGAAATATTACAACATCATTTCTGCATGAATGAAACCAGCAAGCCCTGTCCATAGTCCCTAGAACCAGGATTGATAGATGGGGGTGATGAAAAATTGATGTTTCCTATTTGTGGCAGAATGTATTTTCCAAAGATGGCTACACCAATATCCATCCTACTTTACATGCTCTTACAATGTGACATTGACACTCCTCTATTCAGGGGTGTGGGTTTCCCTTCCCTAGAACATGGATGAGCCTGTGATTACAGAGAATGTGATGCTATGTGACTTCTAAGGCTAAATCAGAAAAGAGGACATAGCTTCCGCTTGAATCTCTCTCTTGGGAATGCGTGCCCTTGGAATTCTGACACTATGCTGTAAGGAAGCCCAAAGTAGCCAATGCAGAGAGATCACATGGAAAGGCCTGTGTGGAGAGGAACCAAGGTCCCCCAGTCAACAGCCAACATCAACTCTCTGATATGAGAGTAAATGAGCCTTCAGATGATTCTAGCCTCCAGCCTTTGAGTATTCTACAAGGACCTCAGACATCATAGGGCAGAGATAAACTGTCCCCATTGTGCCCTGTCTGTATTTATGACCCGCAGAATTTGTGAGCATAATAAAAATGATTTCATCCATCAATGATAATTTTTGACAGTGACTAAGAGATCATAGGACCCCTAGGACTAAAAATGTGGAAAACCTTTAAGGTTCTCCTTGATCTACATACCGGAAAAAACCTGAGGTTTGATGAAGTGGAGTCCAATGAGTCACCATGATATAAGATAGGACTCCTTACCCAGTCCCCAGAGCTAAAGCTCCTTGAATGAAGGCAAGGCTGCTTATCCTTGAAAAAGACCTGTGGCAGCACCTAAAGTAATGCCTATTAAAAATCTTTTCCTGGGGCTTCCCTGGTGGTGCAGTGGTTGAGAGTCTGCCTGCCGATGCAGGGGACACGGGTTCGTGCCCCGGTCCAGGAGGATCCTACGTGCCGCGGAGCGGCTGTGCCCGTGAGCCATGGCCATTGAGCCTGTGCATCCGGAGCCTGTGCTCCGCAACGGGAGAGGCCACAGCAGTGAGAGGCCCGCATACCACAAAAAAAAAAAAAAAAAAAAAATCTTCTCCTACCCTTTCCCAAGAGAACATGCAAACATTTACAAGAGTAGCTGTGCAGTGGGGAAAGGGCAGCCATTTAGAGTATTATTAGATACTGGCTCTGTGCTAACCCTAATCCCTGGGGACACTAAGTATGACTGTGCTCAGAATGTGAGCTCATGGGGTCAGGGGAAAACGGAGTTTTGACCTAAGTTGATGCCACAATGGGTCCAGTGGGGCTTCCCTGGTGGCGCAGTGGTTAAGAATCTGCCCACCAATGCAGGCGACACGGGTTCAAGCCCTGGTCCAGGAAGACCCCACATGCTGCGGAGCAACTAAGCCTGTGTGCCACAACTACTGAGCCTGCACTCTAGAGCCCATGAGCCACAACTACTGAGCCTGTGTGCCACAACTACTGAAGCCCACGCGTCTAGAGCCCATGCTCCGCAACAAGAGAAGCCACTGCAGTGAGAAGCCCGCGCACCGCAACGAAGAGTAGCCCCCGCTCGCTGCAACTAGTGAAAGCCCACACGCAGCAATGAAGTCCCAACGCAGCCAAAAATAAATAAATAAAATAAATTAATTTAAAAAAAAAGAGGGTCCAGTGAGTCCATGAACTCTCCTGTGGTTGATATTCTAAATGTACAGAGGCAGTACACATGCTTGGTCTGGTCGTATACTGGTCATAATTTCTACCTTGACTTCCTTTACCCATGGAGATAAGGCTATTATGGTGGATGACTGAAACTACCTCCTTCCTCCTCAAATAGTAAACCACTACTGCATCCCTAGGGAAGTCACAGAGATTACAGGAGCGGGGATTCCTACCACATGAATGTTTAACTTGCCTATTTGGCTCTTGAAGAAGACTTACAAGTCTTGGAGAATGACTGTATTGTTAATAGAATCAGTGGTAACTGTACCTTCAGTTGCTGTTTCAGATACAGTCTCTTTATTGGAGCAATGAAACTTACCTCCAGAGCCTCTTCTATGGTGACTGATCTGACAAATGCTATCTTCTCCATCCTTGACAGAAAGCACCAGAGAGAGTTTGCTTTTATCTGGCAGAGACAGTGTAGACTACTGTCTTACTCAGGTCTACCTCAACTCTCTCTGGACGTCATGCTCTAGTGTGCAGGGACCTTGACCCGTTGCCCTCTCACAAAACATCATACTGTCTGTACATTGATGAGATCACGCTGATCAGAAATCAGGGAGTACAAACTGCCCTAGATTCCTTGGTAAAGTACAGGTGTGCCAGAGGGTGGGAAATGCAGCGGCCTGTTATTTCAGTGATGCTTCTGGGGGTCTCGTGGCACAGGGAATTTCTGGATATCCCCTTCAAAGTGAAAGACAGATTGCTGTACCTTTCATTCCTTAAAACTAAAAAAGAGGCACAATGCTTGATGGATCCTTTATACTTTGGAGGAAACATTTACCCACATTTGGGATTGCTCCTCTGACCCCTTACTGAGTAACCCATTTACCTGCCAGCTTTCAGTGGCAGCCAGAGCAGGAGAACCCCCTCCAGGCACTCCAGGCTACAGAAAGCTCTCTTGATTGACTTCTGTGGCCCAGGGCCTCCAGTGGTATCCAAGGGGTCTGTGCCAGATTGGAGGGATAGATGGAGCCTGTAGAGAGCTCTGATAGCATAGATCAAACTCATGCTTTCTTTGACAAATCACTATCCTCCTTCTGAGAAACCCTTGGTTTGTTACTGAACTCCTGAACATGGGACACCCAGTCACCATGTTATCCATTGTATACTGGGCTATTTGACCCACTGAGACATATAGGTGGGGTTTTCAGGGCTAAAGCAGGTCCTGCAGGCAAATAAGATTCACAAGAAAACGGCTCGCATTCCCAACGCACCTTCTCTTTTGTACTGTGGCTTTCCCCAACTTGTCCTAATGTGCAGTTGTTAACGTGGGCTTGCTTTTCTCATACCAAGACATACATACCTCCAGGAGTACTCTGCCGTGTGCTAGGGAGTACCTGAAGCCTATGACCAGTTTCGATGGATGAAAAAATTTGAGCTCAGTTTGAGCATAACTTTGAGCAGAACTCCTGATTGTTTATTTCTCTTGAAAGGCATGATGTTGGAGGTATAGACCTACACTGATTTATGGGCACTAGATTACAAATAATAAATTGCACCTTGAGTAAACAGATTAGAGTATGTTAAAGCCTCAGAAACAGAACTCTGAACAATACATAAGATCCAAAAGGTATACTTCCCATGTACCCTTTCTCAGGAAGCTACTTGAGGATGTACTCCACCAAAGCAAAGGTATAAAGAGGAAGGCATGGGGTCAAGGAAACAGAGTACCTAACAGAGGAGAGACAGAGCAGGCTTAAGGTGCAACCAGTTCGATTTGGGGCAGTAGCCTGAAGGAGTTCAGAAAAGTTATGCCTGGAAAGTTGTTTTTTTTTTTTTTTTTTGCGTTACACGGGCCTCTCACTGTTGTGGCCTCTCCCGTTGCGGAGCACAGGATCTGAATGCGCAGACTCAGCGGCCATGGCTCACGGGCCCAGCCGCTCCGCGGCATGCATGATCCTCCCCGACCAGGGCACGAACCCACGTCCCCTGAATCGGCAGACGGACTCTCAACCACTGCGCCACCAGGGAAGCCCTGGAAAGTTTTTTTAAGAGAGAAAAAAGTAGAATGAAACAGTTACAAATAATGAATAAGTATATGAAAAACAGTGCAAAGGAGTTTTACAATTCTGTGGGAGAATTTTGTTAAAGTAAGAGAAAGGTATACAAGGAAGTAAGAAAATATTATAAGGGGATGATTATCAGCTCAAAGAACATAAAAAGTTGCAATAGGGCTTCCCTGGTGGCGCAGTGGTTAAGAGTCCGCCTGCCGATGCAGGGGACACGGGTTCGTGCCCCGGTCTGGGAGAATCCCACATGCCGCGGAGCGGCTAGGCCCGTGAGCCATGGCCGCTGAGCCTGTGCATCCGGAGTTTGTGCTCCACAGCGGGAGAGGCCACAGCAGTGGGAGTCCTGCGTGCCGCAAAAAAAAAAAAAAAAAAAAAAAAAAGTTGCAATAAAAACGAACAATACATAGTTAAAATAAGTTAAGCCCTCAATGCTAATTTAGCCAAAAATTATGATTTTTAAAGGATGAAGGGAGGAAAAATGAGATGGTGTAAGAAAGCTAAATCCTCAGATTCAATCATAGGCAGGCAATTGTGTCTAAAAAATATATATCAAACTGACACAGCAGTGTAAAGCAACTATACTCCAATAAAAACAAACAAAAAACAAAAAAATAAAATATATACATCACAGAGCTTACTGTTTAGAAACTTGGAGGTAAATACTAGGAAAAACAGAAAACAAAAATAGTTAAATACGGTTGTTTCTGGATGCCAAAAGGGATTGGGACAGAGAACTCCCAATAGTGGTTCTATTGAGAACTTTCTCCATTTCCTCTATGGTAATTCGTCTTTTTTTTTTTTTTTTAATCACTATTAGATTGTTTTAGTTTGGAAGTTTGTATTATCCTAGAGAATTACCATATCATCCTATGGTTTCAAATTTACTGGCATTGTATTTGATCGAAGTATTCACTTGGACTTATTTTAACTTTTCCTATATTTACAGTTATTCCCTCATTCTTGTTTCTAATTTTGTGTTTTTGGAGAGCATTTCTTTGGTAACTAAACTTGCTGAGTATTCATATCTGAACTTATCTTTCTGAAAAAGAATTCTGCATTCCCTGAACATGCTTAATAAATCTCCAATGGGAATTTATTTAAAAAATTTTTTTGCCGTGCTGCTCAGCTTGTGGGATCTCAATATCAGCTCACTGACCAGGGATTGAACCGGGGCCATGGCAGCGAAAGTCCAGAATCCTAACCACTAGGCCACCAGGGAACTCCCTCCAATGGAAATTTTGAAGCTCTGCAAAATTTTAATGCCATAAATTTGTGTTGTTAATTTTCCACCTAGCGGCTCTGCAAAATCAAATAAGTATCTTTTGAAAAACACTGAAGGGCAAGGTGCTTGACATCAACCAGAAGAAAACAGACATTCAGTACCTCACATGGGCATGGGAGAAAGAAAGCTCAATGGATGGAGGAGGTGGATGTCACCTCGGAACTAAGCAGTAAGTGCATGCACATGCTCACACACACACACACACACACACACACACACACACACACACACCCGCCCCCAGTACTGTATAAAGCCCTCCGACAACTACACAGAAAGTAAGCTCCAACCCAGCAGGGATTTCTTTTACCACTGCATCCCCAGAACCTAGAATAGTGTGCCTGCCACATGCAGGTCCTCCATAAACATCTGTTGAATTAATGATTCTACAGATATTTTAAAATAATGCAACCTGTAGAAGATTTGTACAAGTAGATATTTTCCTACTAGCTATGAAGATTAAGGAATGGAGAGTTGGAAATAGTGAGATACCAGAAACTAAGCTGTTGTCTCCATATTACAAAGTTTGTGACAAAGTCCCTAAACTCTTTCCTTGTCCATGAAATTTTCCCTACTTGATGCCTCAGTAATTATTTAAAAATGCAAATGCCAAGGTTTATTTGTTCCACAAGTATTAATCAATTATACCTTCTTGGATCACATTTATCCATATATTATCTATAACCTGTATTATCAATAATCCTCAGTCTGTGAAGAAACTGAGGATCAAGAGGTTGAGTGATTGGGGGCTTACCTGGTGGCGCAGTGGTTGGGAATCTGCCTGCCAATGCAGGGGATACGGGTTCGAGCCCTGGTCCAGGAAGATCCCACATGCTGCAGAGCAACTAAGCCCATGCGCCACAACTACTGAGCCTGCGTGCCACAACTGCTGAAGCCCGTGCGCCTAGAGTCCGTGCTCCATAACAAGAGAAGCCACCGCGATGAGAAGCCCACGCACTGCAACAAAGAGTAGCCCCTGCTCGCTGCAACTAGAGAAAGCCCGCTCGCAGCAACGAAGACCCAATGCAGTCAAAAATAAAATAAATAAATTTAAAAAAAAAAGAAAAAGAAAATTGAGGGATTGTTTAAGAAAAAAGGCTGAGTGATTGGCCCAAAGGTGCGCACCTAGATTCAGGTGTAGGTACCTCGATTTCAACACTGCAGCCTTTCCCACTCTACCAGGCAGCTTCTAAAGGTCTGCTATGTGTGCAGCTCTGCCCTGAACACAATTAGTGAAACCTAAGGTGGTCCCTGGAACACAAACCGTAGAAGAGGCTTTCCATTCCTTCAGTACTGTGGCAACGTAAACTGGTATGGGTGAGGCAGGTATAAAAGTACAACACACTGTGGTTTTCTCAAGTCGGTAGCTTCCTCTAGATCCTCTCAGCTGTATTCTCCAGTCGTGCCCTGTGTGCTCCACAGAGCATTTATTTTAAAGTAACATTTCTGGGATTTCTCTCATTACAGAAATAACGTTTTACCAGCTATCTGGGCATCCCTTAGCTCCAGTCAAATTGACACAGAAAATTAACCATCACACCTAGTCTTATACAGAAGAGATGATCATTTATTGCTAAGACAGCTTCACATGTTTTGAATTATTGCTCTACCATGGTGCAAATATTCTCCCAAATTTGTCATTTTTCTTTCAATTTTAATGTTTTTTTAAAAATATACATTAAGGGCTTCCCTGGTGGCGCAGTGGTTGAGAGTCCACCTGCCGATGCAGGGGACACGGGTTCGTGCCCCGGCCCGGGAAGATCCCACATGCCGTGGAGTGGCTGGGCCCGTGAGCCATGGCCGCTGAGCCTGCGCGTCCGGAGCCTGTGCTCCACAATGGGAGAGGCCACAACAGTGACAGGCCTGCGTACCGCAAAAAAAAAAAAAAAAAAAAAAAAAAAAAATATATATATATATATATATATATATATATATATATACACACACATATATGTTAAGTTTTTTCTTACTATGTCATTAAATAAATGAGTGTATTCTTTTATGATTTTTGCTCTTGTTAGCCTTAGAAAGGCTTTGCCCACTGCCCAAATTATATAAATATTCATCTATATTTTTAGTACTTTCATAGTTTATTTTTGTACATTAAAAATGTAGTCCAGGGGCTTCCCTGGTGGTGCAGTGGTTGAGAGTCCGCCTGCCGATGCAGGGGACACGGGTTCGTGCCCGGGTCCGGGAGGATCCCACATGCCGCGGGGTGGCTGGGCCCGTGAGCCATGGCCGCTGAGCCTGCGCATCCGGCTCCTGTGCCCCACAACGGGAGAGGCCACAACAGTGAGAGGCCCGCGTACCGCAAAAAAAAAAAAAAAAAAAAAAAAAAAAATGTAGTCCATCAAAATTATAATTTTCTTTTAACTAAATATTTTCTAAATAATTTTTGAGTATTTTGCAAATAAATTTTATTTGGAAAATTAATATTTTAAAGTACATATTTTTCCAAATAGTAGGGAAGTTTTAACCTCTTTACAAGTTATTTGAAATGCCAAATTTGCAAAGTAAATCTCCCATCAACATTATTTTTTGGTAAGAGCTTTACTGAAATATAACTGACATGCCATTCAATTCACCCCTTTAAAGTGTATAATTCAATGTTTTTAAGTGGATTCACAGAGGTGTACCACTGCCACAATCAATTTTAGAATGTTTTTGTCACCCCAAGAAAACACCATATATATACCCTTTAGCTATCATTCCCAATCATCCTATAGATTTCCCTACTCTAGACATTTCATGTAAATGGAATTGTATAATATGTGATCTTCTGTGGCTGACTTCTCACACTTGGCGTTTTTTCAATCATGTTGTAGCATGTATCAACACTTCATTCTTTCTTATAGCCAAATAAAATTCCTTGCATGGATATAGCACATTTTATTTGTCCATTTGTCAGTTGATGGACGTTTGATTTATTTCCACATTTTGGCTATTATAACTAATGCTACCACAAATAGTTATGTACAAGTTTTTGTGTGGACATGTGTTTTCATTTCTTTCGGGTATATACCTAGGAATGGAGTTGCTGGGTCATATGTAATTCTGTTTAACTTTTTGAGGAACAGTCAACTGTTTTCCAAAGCAGCTGCAGATCTGTTACATTCTTACCAACAATGTATGAGGATTCTAATTTCTCCACACCCTCACCAAAACTTGTTATTGTCTTTTATTTTTTAATAGTCTTTAGTGGGTTGAAAGTGGTATCTTACTGTGGTTTTGATTTGCATTTCCCTACTGACTAATGATGTTGAACATATTTTTATGTGCTTGTTGGCCACTTGTATACCTTCTTTGGAAAAATATCTGTTCCCAACTTTTGCCTATTTATAAATTGGGTTATTTGTCTTTTTGTTATTGTTATTATTGAGTTGTAAGGTTCTTTATATATCCTGGATATTCAACCCTCATCAGATGTGCAAATATTTCCTCTCATTCTGTGTTTGTCTTTTCACTTTCTTGATGGTATTGTTTTTTTGTTTTTTGTTTTTTTGGCGGTACGCGGGCCTCTCACTGTTGTGGCCTCTCCTGTTGCGGAGCACAGGCTTCGGATGCGCAGGCTCAGCGGCCATGGCTCATGGGCCCAGCCACTCCGCGGCATATGGGATCCTCCCGGACCGGGGCACGAACCTGTGTCCCCTGCATCGGCAGGCGGACTCTCAACCACTGCGCCACGAGGGAAGCCCCTTGATGGTATTCTTCAAAGCACAAATATTTTAAAATTTTGATTATGTCCAATTACCTATTTTTCCTTTGCTTGTGCTTTTTGTCTCATGTTAAGAAACTGTGCCTAATTCAAAGGCATAAAGATGTACACCTATGCTCTCTTCTAAGAGCTTTATAGTTTTAGCTCTTATATTTAGGTCTCTCATCAACTTGAATTAATTTTTGTATATGGTGTGAAGTAGAAGTCCAACTTCACTCCTTTGCATGTGTATAAACAGTTGTTCCAGCACCATTGGTTAAAAAGACTTTTTTTTCTGTTGAATGCTCTTGACACCTATAGATTCCATAGATTTGGAATCTATTCCTTATGCCAGTACCACACAGTCTTGATTACTATAGCTTTCTAGTAAGTTTTAAAATTGGAAAGTGTGAGTCTTCCAATTTTGTTCTCCTTTTTCAAGATCGTTTTGGTTACCCTGGGTCCCTTGTACTTTCATCTGAATTTCAGGATTAGCTGGTCAATTTCTGACAAAGAAAATCCAGCTGAGTTTTTGATAGGAATTGTAATGAATCTATAGATCAATTTGGGGAGTGTTGCCATCATTACAATATTCAGTCTTCCAATCTATGAACAAAGGATATCTTTATTTAGTTTTTCTTTAATTTCTTTCAATAGTGTTTTGTAGTTTTCAGGGTACAAGTCTTACATTCTTTTGTTAAATTTGTCAAATGTATTCCTAAGTATTTGATTATTTTGATGCTACTGTAAATAGAATTGTGTTCTTAATTTTACTTTTGGATTGTTCATTGCTAGTGTACAAAAATATAATTGATTTTTGTATATTGACTTTGTATCCTGCAATCTTGCTGAATTTACTAGGTCCAGTAGCTTTTTTTTTTTTTTTAGGGGATTCTCCAGGAGTTTCTATATACAAGATCATGTGATTTGTGAATAGAGATACTTTTATTTCTTCCTTTCCAATCTGGCCGTCTTTTGTTTCTTCTTCTTGCCTAGTTGATCTGACTAAAACCTACAGTACAATGTCGAACACGAGTGGCAGGAGCGGACATCCTTGTCTTGTTCCTGATCTTAGGGGGAAAACTTTCAGTCTCTCATCATTAAGTATGGTATTGGTTGTGGGCTTTTCATAGTTTCCCTTTATCAGGTTGACGAAGTTCTCTTCTACACCTAGTTTGTTGATTTTTTAAGTCAAGGAAGGATTTTGTCAAACGTTTTTCCTGCATACACATGCGTGTGATTTTTGTCATTTAGTCTATTAATATGTTGTATTATATTGATTTTATTATGTTTAACCAACCTTGCATTCCTAAAATAAATCCCACTTGACCATGGTGCAAAGTCATAAACTCTTCTGCCAAAAAAAGAAGAGGAGGTAATACATCCCAGCTCATTCTGCTATTATGATACCAAAAGCAGACAAAGATATCACAAGAAAACTACACAACAATATACCTTATGAATATAGATGCAAAAATCTTCAACAAAATGCTAGCAAACTAAATCTTGGAACATATAAAAAGGATTATATATCATGACCAAGCTGGAGGAATTGGGAATGCGTAGTAATGTGCATGAGATTTCTTTTGGGAGGAATGGAAATATTCTGGAATTAGCAATGATGGTTGCAAAACTTTGTGAATACACCAAAAACCTGTACACGTTAAAAGGGCAAATATTACAATATTTGAAATATATATATATATATATATATTTTAAAGGAAGCTGCCTGCCTTTTATTTTTCTCTTTCACTCTTCTCACTGCCTAAAAGGCAGACGTGATGAAGTTAGGAAAACCATGTTAAGGGACGGTAGAGTAACAAGACAGTAAGAAACTGGGTGTTTGAATGACCTTCCAGGTCAGAATGGCACAGCCCCACAGACTGCTTACAAGCTCATACATTTACAAAAGAAAAAAACCTAGTAGTTCCTTTGTTTAGGTTACTGTTATGAGGTTCCTATTAAAGTAGCCCACACTTTGCTGTACAGCAGAAACTAACACAACATTGTAAATCAACTATACTCCAATAAAAATTAATTTTAAAAAATAGCAGACTGCCGTCAGCCCGCGCCAGCCAGCTCCGTTATGGTGACTCGCAGCCCCAGCGTTGTGATTAGTGATGATGCACCAGGTTATGACCTAGATTTATGTTGTAGACCTAATCGTTATGCTGAGGATTTGGAAAAGGTGTTTATTCCTCATGGACTAATTATGGATAGGACCGAACAGCTGGCTCAAGATGTGATGAAGGAGATGGAAGGCTATCACATCGTGGCCCTCTGTGTGCTCAAGGGGGGGCTCTAAATTCTTTGCTGACCTGCTGGATTACATCAAAGCACTGAAACAGAAATAGTGATAGATCTACACCTATGACTGTAGATTTTATCAGACTGAAGAGCTACTCTAATGACCAGTCAACAGGTGACATAAAAGTAATTGGTGGAGATGAGATGATCTCTCAACCTTAACTGGAAAGAATGTCATGACAGTTGAAGATATAATTGACACTAAACAATGCAAACCTTGCTTTCCTTGGTCAAGCAGCATAATCCAAAGACGGTCAAGTTTGCAAGCTTGCCGGTGAAAAGGATCCCTTGAGGTGTTGGATATAGAACAGATTTTGTTAGACTTGAAATTCCAGACAAGTTTGTTGTAGGATATGCCCTTGACTATAATGAATACTTCAGGGATTTGAATCATGTTTGTGTCATTAGCAAAACTGGAAAAGCAAAATACAAAGCTGAAGATGAGAGTTCAAGTTGAGTTTGGAAACATCTGGAGTCCCACTGAATTCACCAGGAAAATTATCAAATGTTCTAGTTCTGTGGCCAGCTGCTTAGTAGAGCTTATTGAATGTATCTTCTAAGAATTTTATCCGTTTTGTACTTTAGAAAAGTCAGTTGCTGCATTCCCAAACTCTTTATTTGCACTATGAACCTACAGACAATCAGTTCCCTTTGGGTGGATTGTTTGACTTGTGAATGAAAAATCTCTTAAACCACCCCACTATTGAATGAAAATATTGAAATTGTATCTGTAAGAAGCATTTAAAGAGAAGAATAATTAGCTTTTTAATTGGTATTTTAATTTTTATATATTCAGGAAAGAACAGAAGTGATTGAATATTGTTAATTATACCACTGTGTGTTTAGAAAAGTAAGAAGCAGTCAGTTTCATATCAGTGGCAGTATTTAGAGGTATCATTATGTCAGATAAGCCATATGTCCTGGAATTATTTTAGTAGGTTTCAGTAGTATTAACTGTATTTTCCCACTTGTTCATATTATTTCTGGTGAAATTCTGTCAACAGTTCCTTTTAAATACAGGTCAATAAGTTCTAAAAACCTACCACTTTTTGAAGTCTTCAATGTAAAAATCCTTAAAATAAAGGCTGTCTCTTTAAAAGAAAAATAAATAAAGTACCGCATCCAATATCCTAATAAATTCAATTAGATTGTTTCTACTTTTTCACTACTACAAACAATTCTGCAATGAAAATCCTCACATATACTTCCTTGACTACGTGTTATAGTTTTATTAGGGTAAACTCCTTGAAGTGAAATTGTTGTCACTTCACTTGATTGTCACAGTGGTTGTCAGGTATGCACAACTTCAGTTACACATACTATTGATATGTTTGATTATTTTTCTGAGTGGTTGAACCAATTTTCCAGCAATCAGTAGGATTTAACATTTTCTCAAAACCTCACCAACACCTGGTCTTATGAAACATTAAGTTTTGCCAATCTGATGGGTGTGAAACGGTATTCCATTATTGTTGTCATTTGAATTTCCCTGAGATTATTGGAATACAGCATTGTTTCACATTTACTGACCATTTGAGTTTTTTCATGAATTGACTGTACTTCACTGATTTTCCCATTATGTCATATGTCATTTTCTTAATGATTTGTAGACATTTTCATAAAGGCTGGATAGTCCTTTGTTGTTACTTGTTTTACCATTATCTTCTACTAGTCTGTGGCTTACATTTTTACTTTGTTTACAATAATTTTAGTCATATGGAAATTATCATTTTAACATGTTCAAATGTATCAATCTTTTCCTTTTATTTGTTATTTAAGCCTTATTTGAGAAAATATTTCTTAGGCTTATGTCATAAAGATATTTTCCTATTCCAACTGTTGAAAGTTTTATAGTTTTCTTTTCACATTTAGGTTTTATTCCACTTGGAATTTTTTGTTATGGGTGTGAAGTATGTATCACATTTTATTTCTTTTTTACGTAGAGCTAATTGCTCAAGCACCATTTATTCATAAGGTCACTCTTTCCCTGATGAATTTCCCACATCTTCTATTCTCTCAGTAAAATTTAATCATTTCTAGCTTAATTTCACCGAGGATATAATCTTTATTATTTCACTGCTATGAAATTTGTTAAGGCTTTCTTTATGGCCCAGAATGTGATCAGTTTGGGGAAATGTTATACAGGCACTTGAAATGATGTGCACTCTGCTGCTACCGGATATACTATTTTATATATGTCAGTTGGGTCAGTTGTTAAACATGTTATTCAAATCTGCTGGATGTGTGTTGATATTGCTTTTGTCTGATTGTTTCTCAGTTACAAACAGAGGTGTGTTAAAAATCTCTCATCATGATAGACTTGTATATTTCTCCCTTGAGATATTTCTACATATTTCTGTTTTAATTTTTTTTGTTTTTATTATTTCAAGGTTATATTTTTAGATACTTCCCAATATAGAATTGTTATATTTTGTTGAATTAACTTTTATAATTATAAAATGTCCCTTTTTATCTCTAGTAACATTTTTTTGCTTCCAAGTCTACTGTATTTCATATAATACAAGTACTCTAGCTTTTCTTTCTTCATTTTTTTGGGGGTTCATGTTGGTATGTTGTATGTTTTCCAGTCTATGATCTCTACCTTTTAATTGGAAGAGTTAGTCCATTTATATTTAATATAATTATAAATTTGGGTTTAAATCTACTATCTTTTCTAAAAAAAATTTATTCTACCTGTCTACATTCTTTTTACTCTCTTTTATTGCATTTTTTAAAATGGCTTGCTTTCTATTATTTCATTTTCCCCACTTATTAGCTTGGTAGTTATATACTTTTTTACTGTATAAATTCTTGAATTCAACACAGAACCACTAAATAAGAAATTAGGGTGAAATTTCTGATTCAGTGGGTCTAGGATGGGACTTGAGAATGTGCATTTCTAACAAGTTCACAGATGATGCTGATGCTTCTCATCCACTGCTCACACTTTGAGAACCACTGGTTGGGAGGAAGAAATTGACTAGATATAAGGAGATTAGTAAAAAGATACTATAATAATCAAAGCAAATGATAATATCTTTGACCAGGATAGTGGCAGTGAAAATTGAAAAAGTATTAATACCAGAGAATAATGATACCATTGATAGAAACAAAAGATTCCAGAATAGAAGCTGGTGTTAGAGAGATAAAGATGATTTTCTTTTGCCATTTTTCTCCTTGTAACAGAGGAAACAGAGGTAATTATAATCAGAATAGATCTTACTCTCACTAAGCAGTATTATTGTCTGGTTTTCCATTCTTAAGAACTATCTTAAAATAAAGTTGTGTCAATAAAGACAATTGTATAAATATATTTATTACACAGGAAAAACTGGATTAAACTCCTAAGATTTACAATGTAATTTTCTAGGATTTAATTTCTGCTAATGAGATACAACATCAATATACACTGCTGCAGTATTGTTAGATTACAACTAGCAAATTGGACATTGGATAAGGTTTCAAAGTCCATTTGGTCTACTGCATCAGTTAGATGAATGGCACAGAAGAATTTAGATGAATGGATATTTCTTCACATGTGCTTCAGTATACAGAGAATTTCTAGTGATCCAATCTGCTGGACTCTGCTACTCAACCAAGCAAATACATGAAACAAGTTTGCTTGATTAGTTTATTTACAAAAATGATCATAAATTTAAATATTTTAATAAGCACATAGTTTCCTCCACCTTTTCTTTTGGCCATGCCACATGGCTTGTGGGATCTTAGTTCCCCGACCAGGGATTGAACCAGGGATTGAACCTCCTGCAGTGGAAGCACCGAGTCCTAACCACTTGACCACCAGGGAATTTCAGTTTTCAATTTTATAACAGTGTTTATTTTAAAAGAAAAGAGGATATTACTAAAACTCAAAAGTACAAATTTTTACACATTGATTTATGTGACCTAGAGAATACCAAAGACACAGCATGAGGAATAGTAAGAAACATATGTAATATTAAAAACCATTCTGGGGAGGGCCTCCCTGGTGGCGCAGTGGTTGAGAGTCCGCCTGCCGATGCAGGGGATACGGGTTCGTGCCCCGGTCTGGGAGGATCCCATATGCCGCGGAGCGGCTGGGCCCGTGAGCCATGGCCGCTGGGCCTGCGCATCCGGAGCCTGTGCTCCGCAACGGGAGAGGCCACAACAGTGAGAGGCCCGCATACCGCAAAAAGAAAAAAAAAAAAAAAAAAAAAAAAAAAAAAAACCATTCTGGGGGGCTTCCCTGGTGGCGCAGTGGTTGAGAATCTGCCTGCCAATGCAGGGGACACGGGTTCAAGCCCTGGTCTGGGAAGATCCCACATGCCATGGAGCATCTAGGCCTGTGAGCCACAACTATTGAGCCTGCGCATCTGGAGCCTGTGCTCCACAACAAGAGCGGCCGCGATAGTGAGAGGCCCACGCACCGCAGTGAAGAGTGGCCCCCGCTCGCTGCAACTAGAGAAAGCCCTCGCACAGAAACGAAGACCCAACACACCCAAAAATAAATAAATAATTAATTTTAAAAAAAACCATTCTGTTCAGTATTTTACTGTGAATATTTATGATAATTGTAATATAAATGTACTGTTTATCTAGGAACTCAATATGAAATTCTGCTAAAGATGGGAAAAAAAATTTTAAACCCAAGGTAAATAAAACTTGACATCTTCATTCATAAATGAGTACCAAATACATTTTAGATAAACAAAACTGACAACTGGTAAAAATCTTTATAATTCTGAGGCAAGTCTGTGTTAAAATATATGCATTTTTCCTCCAAACTTTAACTGAAATATATTGTAACATCACAAATCTCTCTTATAAAAGTAAAAAGTTTCTAGAGTTTGAGATACATAATTCTGGGATTTCTTACAAATAATTGAGATCTTCATAAAAGCACCCACAAATGGATGTCAGGGAAGGATTATGGTAAGTAATCTCAGACAGGAAAATCCTAGCAGCCTGCAGATTAGATTGTTTCTAAAGAGCTATAATATAAGTGGATATTATCTGACCAAGTTTTCAAATATCTTATCATTAGTAGTCACCTACTCAAAAGCCTTCCTTGATTTCTGTATTAGCTTCCTATTGCTGCTATAGCATAAATTTAGTGGCTCAAAACAACACAAATGTATTACCTTACAATTCTGAAGGTCACAATTCCAAAATGGGTCTCACTGAACTAATATCAAGACACCAGCTGGGCTATACTCCTTTCTGAAGGCTCTAAGAAAGAATCCATTTTCTTGCCTTTTCCCACTCCCTTGGAAAAGGGGACTGCCTGCATTCTTTGGCTTGTGTCCTCCTTCTGTATTCAAAGCTGGCAACAGTCAGTTGAGTCTTCTTCAAATTGCATCCCTCTGACCTCCTCCTCCACATTTAAGGACCCTTGTGATTATACTTGGCCCACCAGGATATCTCCCTATCTTAAGGTCAGCTGATTAGCAAACTTCACTCATCTGCAAACGTAGTTCCCCTCTGCTGTGTAACATAAGATATTCACAGTTTCTGGGGGTTAGGGTGTGGACATCCTTGGTAGGGGGCATTATTCTTCCTACCATGGCTTCCCAACGTCCACCAAACCCATCCTATCTGTCAAGGACCTCTGCATTACTGGTCCCAATTTACTCTCCTGTCTTACCCCCAGGGCTCTGATCTTTATGCCCTGGGTTCCAGCCACACCAGTTCACCTGCTGATCCTCCAATACAGCCCATACTCCACAGCTCCACAGCTTTGCTCCTGGCATTTTTCTCTTCCTTGATGTTCTCTTCATTCCTCCTCGCCTTTCCTCCCAAGACAAAAATTCTATTCATTCTCAAAATTTCATGGCAAATGCTTCATTCTCCAGGAAGCTTTTCCCCTAATCATTCCACTCTAGATGTTTCTGTCATATTGTTTGTACCTCCCAGCAGAACTTGAGGTTTTGCCTTGTTTGATATCTTATCTCCTCTGTTAGATAATGATCTCCCTGAGGGAAGAAACTCAAGAATTCATCCTCACTTGTATGTCAGTTAGGTATATCTAAAACTGAACCCTTGCTTTTCATGCAGACTCCTCCAAAATCACTCTTCCTCCAGTTTTCCTATCTAATAAAATAATCCTCCATCCCCAGCTGTGCTTGCCACAAACGTTGTAGTCATCCTCGATTCCTTTTTCTCCCATTCGTCACATCCAACCCATCAGTGGACCTTATCAATGCTACTCCCTGATCTAAGTCACCATCACCTTTCGCTGGTCCTATTGGACTCCCTATTTCCAATCTTGCCTTTGATCCTCTCGCCTTTGCACAAGTCAGTATGTGTGTGTGTGTGCACGTGTGTGTGTGTGTGTGTGTGTGTGCGCACACACACACACATTCTGTTCTCATCTCAGCAGCCAGAGGGATCATTTAAATTTTTTAAAAGTCTGAGTCTGATTCTATTTCAGTCCTGCTTAATGTCAGATAGCTTACCATCATGCTTAGCCTAGAATCCAAAGTCCTTATAATGTTCTATAAGGCCCTAGCCTCATCTCCCACTGTTCTCTGCCTACTCACTGTCATCCTCACTGTTCCTCACACAGGCCTGGCAGTCACTTGCCTCAGAGCCTTTGCACTTGCTGTTGTGGAACACTCTTTCTCCAGATAGCCACATGATTCATTCCCTTAGGTCCCTGATCATTAAGCCACTGATCATCTTTTCATGTTCTTTGGGTCTCTGGAAATATCACTTCATCAGAGCCACCCTCCCTGACCATCCTATGCAAAAGAGGAGCCTTCATTCCTTCTATCACTGTCTATACTTTTATGCTGCTTGAATTTTCTTTGCACACATATTGTTACATGATACTACATTATAAATCTATTTCTTGTCTGTCACTCTCCACTAAAATGTAAGCTCCATGTGGGCAGAGACTTTGTTCTGATCTCTATTCCAGTCCTAGAACCTGGAAACACACTCACAGCACAAAGTGGCAATTAATAAATATTTGTTAAATGAATGAACTCATCTTTGTATGTCCTCCCATTTTTTGCCCAGTTCTCTGATCATAATAGATGCTGAAAAAGTATTTGTGGATTAAATTTTATGTACATCCCCAATATTACTTCATATCATCACCAGAGGAAAAACAACCATAGTAAGCCAGTTTTTCATGGAGAAATAAAGACTATAGACAAGCTGTCACAATTCAGATGAGCCTCTTATTACTTAGTTTTGATATGATGGACTTCCCTAGAGCACAAAGTATTGCACATTTAATTCAAGGATGGAGTTCAGAAATTAACCCTAGCAGACCACACCATCTACACAGGAGGTGTGTGTGTGCTGGCGGGGAGAGGCACACTAGTATGGATGTGTAGGAAACCAAGAAGGTAACTAAGCCACAATTCCCTGTCGTTCATCACATCCAATTTCAGGGTATATACTTAAAGCCTGAAGACTCTTCTAGTTCTTACCTAAGTTTTTATTCTCTTGAATGCGTTTCTCTTACTTTTATAGTAGTACTGGTTTCTTAGAAATAGACGTTTGTCCTCTCTTTCTAGGTTTTTCATATCAGAGAAAGAAAAAAACTCAAAAATAAAACATATTGCCTCTAATCACCTGCTCTCTCTTGTTCCATATACAAGAGGCTGGTTTAAAAAATTTGTCTTTTCTTTGCAATCCAATGTAATCAATGAGGCAAAAGCAAATGTTTGGAACTGCACAAGTGCATTTCATTTACATTAAACCAATTTTAAATGTTTGGAACTGCATAAGTTCGTTTCATTTACATTAAACTAATTTTAAATGATTCTCTTCTTTTCCTGCAGAATTGGAGTCCCGCTTTCAAACCAACTCCCTATATTCAGTAGCATCAGTAACATCTTTTAACCCATACACACAAATATTAATCATAATGAACCTTTTCAGTTCTTATTTTACTTTTCTTGCACAACAGATGAGGACATTTTCTAAGCCAGTGTTTATTTTTACTCTGTCTACAGACTAGAATTACTTGTAGAACTTTTTAAAAAACACCAATGCCCAGGACCCACCAAAGACCAAGTCTGAATCTGTGAAGGCTGGACCCAGGCATCAGAATTTCTTTTTATCTTTTTTTTTTTTTTTGCCGTGACACGCAGCTTGTGGAATCTTAGTTCCCCGACCAGGGATTGAACCGGGCTCTCGGCAGTGAAAGCATGGAGTCCTAACCACTGGATTGCCAGGGAACTCCCCAGAATTTATTTTATTTTTATTATTATTTTTTTGCGGTACGCGGTCCTCTCACTGTTGTGGCCTCTCCCGTTGCGGAGCACAGGCTCCGGATGCGCAGGCTCAGCGGCCATGGCTCAAAGGCCTAGCCGTTCCGCGGCATGTGGGATCTTCCCGGACCGGGGCACGAACCCATGTACCCTGTATCGGCAGGCGGACTCTCAACCACTGCGCCACCAGGGAAGTCCCCCGAGAATTTCTTTTTAAAGTTCCCCCAGTGATTCTAATGTATGGCCATGGATGAGAACCAAACCTCTTAGCACACACAACTGCGAGTCACAAAGAGATAAGGCAGTGATGAGAACAGTAACCAGAGGAAGCTGACCCCAAATTTAGATTTTGGTATGGTCAATTCAAAGAGCAGATCCTTGCCCTGTGGATAATTAGGACTTGACTTGATAATTAGGATAACTGACTTGAGTACTATATTACATGGCTGAATACGGTGATTGCTTTAGAAACAAGGATATGATCCAAAACATAAGTTGAATAGGACTTAAAGATATTTTAAAGAAATTATTAGTCAAAGGTCAAATTTATTCACACTGTCTTCTTTAGTAGTCTATGGCTTAAGATGTTAGATATGTGCAATAGTCTTTCCCCTTCCCTGCTTTTTACTGTATCTAATGCAGCAAGCTCAAGGGAGGGGAGAAAGTCCTTGTTCTCTTTTTCTAAAAAGAGATTTCCCAAATGGCTTCTTGTGGTAGTGGGCCATGAAGAAGAGAAAGTTGAAGGTGATTAGGATCCATGACACTGTGGGGAAGCTAGACATTCTACAAAGAGAATGGGTGGGGCACCCAGGCCTTCAATAAAAAGGTAAGGTCTGGGTAGCCGAGATGCAACAGCAACGGGCCATGGGTATTGCCTAATTGCAAAGGCACTGTGGAAACATTCTGCTTACATACTGGACTTGGGCACAATATTTTGGTTGAGCTGAATTTTTCCATCACTAATTGCTTACGAGAATTTCCAAATTGAGCACTTCACTGCTCAAAAGTCAAAAAGTGGCTGCAAAAGAACATACTTATGTTCTATAAATGGTACAGTGCAATCATAATTTGGATAAAGAGATATATACTGCTTTGGCCGAGGAAACCTTGACTAAATTGAATGGGATTTTGTTCATCATTTTCTGTAACATTAACATATCTTTCTGCAGTTCTGTCATTTCTTGTATACTTTACTTTATAAAATCTTATTTTGTTCAGATACTTCTTCAAAACGATTGTTGCCAGGATCCAAACTGGCACTGGAAGAAAACTGATTATTTGCAACAAAAAGAGAGAAATATCAAATCCTAGGATTACATATAAAGCATTACCACTCCTTCCAAGCAATTTAAAAATCTATGTCCTAAATCTCAATTTATTTTTTTTTGTCAGATCCTTCAAAATTACCTGGAAATTGTGAAGCAGCCTTTAGGTAGTAAATTCTATCTTCTCAATGTCTTGATTAGATATTAGCCACTGACTGAAAAACGTGTATGTAATTTATTAGTGCCTGAACCACAATCTTAAACTAATTAGCAATGTTTCACCAATTATAACACCTTTAAAATGATGAACTACCATATAATTTCTAAATCACTATTTCTTTTTGACACCTTTCTTTTATATTAATGATTTAATCCTGAAAAAAGTGATGTTTCTAAAACCCTGCAATTTGTTTTAAAATTCCTGAACGTTGAGCAGATTAATTTACAACATTTGTCTTTGAAACATTATTGCTTCTTCAAGACTTTGAACATTATACTCTATCTAAATCCTGTACTTCTATATTTACTGCTTATATATTATCTTCATTTTTAAAGTCCTCTTCCTTTGTTAGCAAGAGCATCTTTTTTAAGAGAAGTCATATATTTTTCTTTAAAGGAATTCCCTTTTTAAAATTTCCCCAATTCAAGAATTTACTGTTTAGGAGACAAGAACAAGAGGTTTACTGTAGAGAAATGATAAGCTTATTTTAAATACTTGTAAAATATTGAGATAGAATTCTTTTTTTGGATTGATATAATTATATCCTGTCACACTTAAAGTTGTTCCTGTGTACACAAGACTCATTCCCTTCTGGACAGCTTTCTTGCTTGATCTTCAAGCACTGCTCTCACAAAGAGGGAAAATGCCAGTAACTTTAAAGAAGATACACATCTTTACTTTGATAGTTAAGCAACAAGAAGAACAAAAAAGGCCAAGAGAAGAAAGAAAAAACGAAAGAAAATCCTTCTTGCAAAATCAGGTGTACTACAAAGCTCAATTAGTTCACAGACTGAGGACACTGCTTTTTATAAGTTTTATTCTCCACTGGGAACAGTTTTCTGAGCGTCCCTCTCTCTGCTCTCCATCCCTCGAGTCTTAACCAGGTTTTTTCGTTTTTGCTTGTGAGAACGAAAAAAGTTGCAAAGGAAGGAATATTCGGTACATTTCACGGACGGTTTTCTATTTTCAGAAAGTTTTACCGTTTCCCAGGTGGCTCCCAATTGTTTCTAGACACACAGAGTCTGGGAGTCACTAGGCTCCCTCTAGACCCTTCTGAGAATCTATTTCATGAAATCTAGGAGTCCGCCGTGCCCGCCCAAAATGGATCTACGGAGAATTTCGCGTTTGATTCCACGTCGTTTGTCGACCCACGAAAGTTCATCTTTGGACCTCAAGTTAAAAACGTCTGTCTAGAGTTAAAAGGCAAGGAAACCTCTAGCATCTTTCAAGGGGCTAAAAGACTCCCTGCACCTCCCAAGACGAGTTCTGGACGCGGCCATTGGGAGCTCGGACCTTGACCATGCGACGGAGTAGGTGTATCCCCGCTAAGCACTGGCTTTAACCGGAGGAAAAGTTAACTTTCGGCTCCTTGCATTTCTCCAAAGTCAATCCTCTAGGGCCCTAACCTAAGCTGGGCCAAGGCCTCAAAATCTGGGACCAGGCAAGACAGGTGTGTAAAGAAAGCCTCCGGGCACCACGCACGGGTCGCCGTGCACAAATCCGCCTGAAGGACCGGGGGGCCCGGGGCTCCCCCATGTACTTACTCCTGGTTTGAGTATAACCTGCGAAGCCTCGTCGCCTCCTGGTAACGCGAGCATACTCCGAGCCACCCCGCGAAGGGTCTAACACTGATGCTCCCCCCAAACCTCAAGATCTCCGCAGGAGCGAGGCATCCCTCACGGGGCGTCCTTACCTTGGGGTTGGTCAGGAGCTGGTGCTCGTCGCTGTGCAGTAGCGCCCTGGAGTTGGACTCGGAGTTGTTCACGTAGACCTGGACGCAGGGGTACTGCGAGGTGCCCCTGCAGTCGGCGCCACAGGTGAAGGTGCACTCGAACACCTCGCCGATCTGCTGCACCGACAGCACCGTGCAGTTGGCCGCCGTGGCTTGCAGATCCTGCAGCGCGGGACTGAGCCAGCAGAAACCGAAGATAAAGAGCGACACGACGCCGGAGATGATGAGAAACAAGCCGAGCCGGATGCTCTTGTCCTCGGCTTCCGTGTACTCGTAAGCCACCCGGAGCTTCGCCATCGCCCCCCACTCCCGGCGGCAGGCACGCTCCCCCCGCCCCCTCCCGCCCCCGGCGCAGAGCCCGACTGCCTCGGGCGGGAGGAGCCGCCGCCGCGCAACAGCAGGGGAGTGGGCGGCCAGGGGGAGCGCGCGAGAACAAAGGGGCAGAGGCCGGCGACGCCCCCGGCGGCGGCAGCGCCCCCCACCTCCCCGCCCAGTCGCCGCCCGGGCCTCGGAGGCTCGCGGCGCTGCCGCGGTTTCAGAGCCTCCTGCACCCTCGGGCGCTCGGAGCGCTCGGGCGGCTCCTGCCTCCAGCGCCCCCTGCCAGCCTCCGCCCCCGCGCTTTCCCCGCCTCCCCCACCCCGCCTCCTCTCGCCCAGTGTCTCCCAGTCTCCATCGCCCGCCAGCCGCTGCTCCGCGGACTCGCCGGGCAGCTGCCCCGAGGGCAGGAGCCGCAGGGCTGAGGCGAGCCCGGGGGCTCCCCCGCGAGGGAGGCAGCTCCGCCCGGCCCCACCCGCCGCCGACCGGAGTCCTCCCGCCCCGCCCCGGGGCGTTTCCCGTGGGCGAGGGGCGGGCGAGCTCCGGGGTAGCGGCGGCTGGCGCTCGGGATTCTCGTTAAATCCCTTTGGAGGGACATCCGAGATAAAAGCTTAGGGTCAATATAATTTAACCGGAGTGAAAGTTTAAAATACAAAACAAAAAACAAACGAGGGAGAGGGTGTAGCGCAAGTGAAGCGGCGGGAATTTTGAACTCCAAACGGGGATTGGTCAGCCAGCGGGGAGAGTGAGGCAGCGGCCAGGCGGCGGGCGCTCCGGGGAAACCGGCCGCCGGGACCAGCAAGACTCGGTTGGAAACCCCTGGGCGAGCGGCGTGCGCTGGGGGGCGCCCCCGGGGAAACCCTGGCGCCAGTTCCCACGCTTGGGGCGGGAGCGCACGCTTGGGGCGGGAGGCGTGACACGCTACCGCCCCCTCCCCGCCAGCGAGCGCTGTAACGGTCGGGCCTCAGGGTCCCGGCGCTGCCAACCGCCCCAGCGCAGCCGGCGCTCCCCCAGCCCCAGCCCGGCCCGGAGGGCAGCAGGAGAGGAGTCAAACAGGCTGAGTCAGACGGAGTTTGCAGTGGAGGCAACGCACGTGGGGGCAGGAACCTGCGACCGGCAAGACCCGGGAAAGTCGCTTCCTGGGTCCTGGGTGGACCTCGCGGCAACTGAGGTCTCCGGCTGCCGGGTCGACCCCAACTCAATTTGCCCTACGGCTGGGGCTGACTGAGTAGGGACCGGAGGAAACAGGTGCAGAGGTTTGCAGCCCTGGAAGGAGACACCACTTTCCCCATCAGGACCGTCCCCTCGCTCCCGGCCTCCCGAGAACAGGATCTTCTCTGTTCTGTCCTTAGGAGTCTTGCCACCCTTGGCCCATCCCGGAATTTGTAGATGAGCTTTCCAGGAGCGCTGTGCAAGGCGATAGCGGCGTGCAGACTCACGTTGGGACAGGTACTGTTCCTAGAGCTGCGTCCTGCTCTCTTAATTCTTCCCTCCACACCCACCTCCCCACCTCGCCCGCGCATACCTTCAGCCTCTATACTTTTCGTGACCTTTAAAAAAAAAGTTAAGATGATCTTTTTCCAAACCACACTTCTATCAAAACATCAAACTTGGAGAACTATTTCGACCTACATTTTGAAGACTCAGAATGTTCACTTTGCAAAATATATAAAGATATATTTTTCTTGACTTGCAAGTCCCAAATGAATATACTCTTAATTAAATTCAGTTATGTTCCTGATGAATATGGAAACACCAAGTCATGGAATTCTTGACTTCTCTTTCTTGGATTTCAAATGTTACTTTACTGGTGTAGTACTTTTCAGCTGAAGTCCCGATCTGCTACTTTGAAGTACTCCTTGATGTGGCAGGTAACAGTATTTCCAAGCAAGGGGTAAAGCAAGTTTAATTACAGGAAGACCCTAAGTGTTTTTCTGAATAAATTAAGAAGGTGCAGGGTTTGGAGAAGACACTTTGTACTTTAATACCTTTCAGGTTTTAAGAGACTAGATTTCTTTCCTTCTTTACCTAGGAATTATATTATTTTCTTCCTTTCTGTTGGCATAAAGACAATTGTTAGTGGTTACACACACTACCTGAAAGGAAAAGTGAGTTTAATAGTTGAAGCAGCTTAACCTAAGATCACAGATTTTCAGCGTGAATCTTTTTCCTACGGCAGGTTATAATTATCTTCCTTTTCAAGAAGGCTAAAGCCAATCTAAGATCTGAGGCAGTGGTTAGCAAATAAGATCCTGTTATAAGATCTCATAGCTCTGATATGCTGAGCAACTTGACCTTGAGGCAGAATTAATTCCTATAGCGTTCATAAAACACAGGGATGGGGGTGTCTAAAAATAATTTAATGATTCATTTTTCAATGATTCCAGAGCTCAAAGAGTTCTGTGAATGAACCCTTTGCCTCAAAACTGAAGCAAGATGGTCTTCCAAGTAAATCTAGAGAACAAACAGAAAATTCTGTCTTAATTTAACTTAAATTCTTAAAGGCTTTTAAATCCATTTTTTCAAGTTCTGCATTTAGTCACTGTCCTTCTTTATAATTATTCTAAAAGTATTTGAAGAAACTGTTGCCATCTAGCCTTCTGTTCTTTAAACATTTACTTTTCTCCTCTTATTTCCTATTTTTAAATTAGCTTGCTTCTCTTCTGAACTTTTCATTATTTCATGTGTTTCTTATTGAAAGTCAAACATATCAAAAGACTTTCCAAATTTCTGTTTTATCCTTAATGGAACACTGTGTTTGTTATCAGTTTCATTTATTTGAGGTGGGGCTGCCTTTTCACATTTCCAAGGAAGGTTGGGTATGTCAGCTTCTCAGTTTCTGAAAACAGGTCATCATTGACTCTGTTAAGTTAGAATAGTAGTAAGACCCCCCCTGGGACGTCAGAGATGCTAAGCTCTGAGGTCACTGAGCATCTTGTTTCCCGTGGAGGGCAGAGGCACAGGAAAAAAGAAAAAGAAAAGTGATTCCTTTCTTTGCATAGTTGTCCACCAGTTAAAATTAAGATTAAAACTGCAATACTCAGAACCAGACTGACTTATTTGATGTACTTCATGGTCTACAACAATGTTTTCAGGAGAATCATGGCCAAGCCTTGATGAAGTTCTTTTTAAGAGAAAAATAAAATCTATCTAAACAAGGACATTAAAACCATTGTTATTTATAGTTTGTTCTCATGATCAGTATTCTTCAAGAAGTTCTGTGACTGATGTTAAAGTTGCAATATACAATTTCATATGTATATATACTTTTATTGAAAGATTCTAAAAAGAATGATCATAAGTAGGGCTTTGGTATCCTAGGAATAGAAGGGAATTTGGAATATGTTGGGAAAATGTTTATACATGGTTTTAAAAATTGGTACATTGTGAAGTTTTTCAATAACAAACTGCTACTGTACACTTGGATAGCTAAAATATATAGGGGAGAAAATTAATACTGTATCATCACCTTTTCTCATTAAAATTCACATGCTGGATAGGTTTTAGACATTTGCAACTAGAATAACTAGGTAAGAATAAATATGAATGAAAGCATGAGTGATCCAACAACAAAAAATATATAGAGAGAATTTATCCTTTCCATTTAGCTTATATAACTTTAGATTTTGTTATTGTCACAGAAAATTAAGTTTCCTTTTTATTTGGTCTTAACTTAAAAAATGCTTACAGTTGTACTAAATCGTTTCCAGCTTGCTGATATTAACTTTCTTGCCATGCTTCATTGTGAATAAATATTTGTTATTAGCTTGAGAATTTTACATTTGAAATAAATTTCCTATGTGGCCACTATCTTTTCTAATTACATTTATTTTTTTCCTATCCATAAACTTTACCTATTATATTGAGCATATAATTTTTGAGGACACTACTTACTATTTCTAAATATTGATAATCATATTACAGCAGGAAGGGATCTTAAATATTACCTAGCTACATATTAAGCAGGAGAGCTTCCAAAGACTTTGCATTTTGTTTGAAATAGTAAAGAATGATTATTAAAAAATATTTTTTCAAAGTTCAAATTTGTTTGCATACAGCCTTTATTTTTGCAATTGAAAAAGAAAAGCAAAAAGCACAGATAATCACTTCATATTAGTAAATTCATAATACTGTACTGGAAGTGCTGGCTGGATTTCCTAAATTCTTGCTACCTATCATGTTAATGGAAGTGAACTTCTATGGGAGGTATATATACACATATGTAGTAAAAGGGAAATCAGCTTTGAAATTGGAAAGCAAGAAGCTAAGAAATTCTGGTCTCAACATTGAGTAAATAGTTTATAACTGATGTTCTTAGATTGTTTCCTCCTCCTCATACAAAAGGTTTTGGACTAGAAGATAGTTTTAACATTTCATGATTTTTATTCCAAGTTGATTTTGTTCTTCCCATGTTCTTCAAAAACTTGGGTATTACACTCTAAGGGCACCTAGTCCTGTTAAAGGGTCTTTTAATAATTCCCAAATATGGAGAGCACCTCCTAGTACAGTGACTAAAAGGGAGAGTGTTTGTCTTTGGAGAAATGGACCGACACCTACTGAACACCTACTATAAGCAAATGCTCTAATTTAATCTTACCGTGAGATGAAGAGGAACAAGATTAAGTAACTTTCCAAGATTGCACATGTATTGACTATGGCAGATTACAAGACCCATTCTTTTTCTACTGTACTATGCCATCTCTAAGGAATTTCTGTATTTAATAAAAAAGAAATGTAGGTAATACAAGTAGATTTTAAATGTGCTTATATACTTATATTCAAGTATGGTTAGGCTTGATCAACATCCATATTGTGAAACCTGACTATGAAGGGGGGGGCAGTGGGTAGAGAATCAAGGAGCTGATGATTTAATCTAATCCTCCTGTTTAATTTTACTCTGAAACACTTGTGTTGAAAATAGCTCTTTTTTAGATGCATAGCAAATATAAGTAGTACTGTTTTATGCAGGAGAGGGAGATTAAGTGTAGTATTTAGGTTTCAGAGAGACTTGTTAGAAATTCAAGCTATTCAAAGTAGAAGTAAACACAGGGAACAACTAGATGTTAATACAAGTCATTAAATAGTTCTAGGGTAGAAGAAAAGCCTATCCTCTTAATGCACGGATTCACCTAATACTTTTAATAACAGTTTCCTTGCTTTTGCTTGGACACTTCCAGTGATGAAAAATTCATTAACTCCTGGGACTCCCCTGGTGGTGCAGTGGTTAAGAATCCACCTGCCAATGCAGGGGACACGGCTTCGATCCCTGGTCCGGGAAGATCCCACATGCCGCGGAGCAAGCAAGCCCGTGCGCCACAACTACTGAGCCTGCGCTCGAGAGCCCACGAGCCACAACTACTGAGCCCTCATGCCACAACTACTGAAGCCCACGCACCTAGAGCCGTGCTCCACAACAAAAGAAGCCACTGCAAGGAGAAGCCCGCGCACCACAAGGAAGAGTAGCCCCTGCTCTCCACAACTAGAGAAAGCCCACGCAGCCAAAGACCCAATGCAGCCAAAAATAAATTTATTAAAAAAAAAAAGAAAGAAAAATTCATTAACTCCTAATGCTACTCATCTGATTTTTGGACCTTTTAAAAATGTATGATGTACAATTTACTTTCTTGTAAATTGAAATCTGCCTTGCCATAACATCCATGTAAATATCCTTATTCTGCCCTCTGGTGTTACACAGGTTAAAGATAGTCTGCCTTACAAATGATAATCTGCCTTACAAACTTCAGATGTGGGAAGATAACTGTCATGTCCTTAGGCCCTTTCTTCTTATGCTCATCTTAAATTTCTTCAGTATTCTCTTTTGATATGGTTTAGAAAACAACGGTCATATCCTTACCCCAAAATGCTAAGAAAAATAGATAATTTGAAGTTGGAAACATTCCCTAAAACTAGAGTCTGCACCTTTCTTTTCCATGTTATCTAGTCTACAAACACTTCTAGGATGGTGGGTTTTGTTGTTCACTAATTAACATTATCATTGCAAAATGATTTGGGCTCATATTTATTAGACAGAATTGGGATTCAAAAAAGTGATGTGCAAGTCAACTAATTTAATATTCAAATATTAAATCATTTAGAATAAGCTAAAAAAACAATTTTTAAAAACAGGTATAATTTTCACTCAATAAAGGGACATAACTTGTTTTATATTTCAAGAATATTAACCATTTGAAGATAATAAATTACTTAAAACATTGACAATAAAAAATCAAACATGTCTGACTCCTAAGGGGAGAAATATTTAACAGCTCAAATTTTCTCTTAAGACAGACTATTTTTCATGCAACTGTTACATATGGTAATTAAAACTACATCTTAAAATAAATGTTCAGTATGTAACAGATTTAAAGGTAGCTTCAAAGCATTCTGGCTGCCCCAAATCTTTATTTTTGTACAAAGGATGAAACTATTTATGTCATTCCTGCATGTATTTTTTTCCTCATTGAGCTGTATATTTTTGAATAATCATCAATTTCAAAGTTCAAAGTTTTTTCATTAAAAATGAGTATCCATTGAGCTGGTCCGAGAAATAATCAAGTTCACCCAGCCACTTGTTGACATCATAACACTTGAAATTTGATGCATTTCTTCCAAAATGTTTAAAGAACTCTCATGTGTTATTCCTAAAATTATCTTCAGTATATACTAGAGAATAGATTAGTTTGGAAGAAAAACATCACTTGTTGAAAGTTTTAAAAATTAAATTATGTGGTCAAAACGTTACTTAGGCTAAATACAAATGCATGTTAGCAGAACATTATGTTTCAGGATATGCTTATGAAAATTAATAAGAGACTAGCTCTGATTCATAGTGAAAATTTCTGTTTTCCTCACCTAATATCCTCAATTATTGCTTAAAGGAACTACCACTTGGGGCATAGGGCGTTTTATTTCACCTTCTCTAACAAAAATGTCGAAATATATTTGTGGTGTGGTAAAAGCCTATCAGGCCTTGGAAATGAAAACTTAGTTTTGCTATAGAGAAGGTAAGTAGCTTATTAGCTAAAGTATTTTGGCAAGTGTCAAGTGGTGGTCATAAGCTATTAGACTATGCAATAATTTGGGTTTTCAACAGAGATAGGAAATTATGACAATGAAGACTTATCATTGTGAATTTTCAAAAAGTCATTCATTTAGGGACTTCCCTGGTGGCACAGTGGTTAAGAATCCGCCTGCCAATGCAGGGGACACAGGCTCGAGCCCTGGTCCGGGAAGATCCGACATGCCTCGGAGCAACTAAGGCCCTGCGCCACAACTACTGAGTCTGTGCTCTAGAGCCCGCGAGCCACAACTACTGAAGTCTGTGAGCCTAGAGCCTGTGTTCCGCAACAAGAGAAGCAGCCGCAATGAGAAGCCCGCGCACTGCAATGAAGAGTAGCCCCCGCTCGACACAACTAGAGGAAGCCCGCGCGTAGCAACGAAGACCCAATGCAGCCAAAAATAAGTTTTTTTTTTTTAAAAAAAAAAGTCATTTAAATGACCGAGGGAAAACTGTGGCAGACAACGGAAAATATTTAGCTTTTTAAACTGAATATTGAATTCTTACGATAAACATATTAAAATCTTGTCAGGTCGTAGTATTTATACAACAGGATGACTGGATTTTTAAAAAAGTTTGTTGATGGACATAGAGTTGATAATGCACATAGCTGCCCTTACCAGTTTTTATGCATACAAATTGAAGTGGAAATCTAGCAAAAATATCCCTAGGAAATAGCTAAGATTTGAGGGGGGGGAGCATCTTTGTTTTGTTATACTTGGAAATGGATTTAGCTCTCATATTCTGCTCTAATAAATGCTACTGTAATAATGTAATTTCTGCACTAGAACACTAGTTGATACAGTAGAAAGTATCAAGTAAAAATGCCCCCGATACACAGGAATGCATTATCCCAAGGTCAACTTCGTTGGGTTTCACCAGAATTTTATTTTATTCTAGTTAATACACAGTAGGCAAAGTATAGTTTAAGTGTAATTGGTAGTTCACTAACTTCAGAAATGACTTGTGATACTTAACTAAATTTTGTATTCTTGGACTCTCCCTAGACATTCAAAAATCAGAGTATGTAAACATGAGGACTAAAATATGTATTTTAATATGTTTTGCAGTTGATTCTTATGCACATTGTTTGAGAGTTACCTAACTAGAGGGTAACTTTGACTCTGGTGAGCTCCTGCAGTGGTCTAAATCCAAACTGAGCTTCTTATAATCAAATTTAATGATCAGTTTTCTTTATGAGTAAGAGGATTATTACTTAATTTTTGTGATCACTACTGTGGCAAAAAACAGGAGATTGCACACTAATGCAATGTATAATTGCAGGCTGAAATTCACCTCAAAATTTAATAACTATCTCTTCACTTATTTGAATGTAGAACTACATACATAAATAAATCTGGTAAATATACACATACATATAATTTACTATTTGTTGTGCTTTAATGTTTCATGTTCCTATTCCAAAATTTTAAAAAAAGTTGAGGGAAGTTGTCTTAACTTTTTTGATTAAATTCCTTTCCAAAGATATTGCAGTAATTTAAAATAAACCTTACCTATGACTCAGAGAAGAGCGCATTTTAGACTAGGTCAGTGTTTTAAGTATATAATTTTTAGCCCTGATGACACCTTCTTCAACTTCAGGTGAAGAAGAGTATCAACATCTTAAAAGAGCTGAAGTTGTCAAATCCAACGTTATTCTCAGTCCTCTGAATAGCAAGTGATAGTCATCTAGTTTCTGCTTGGACGTTTTTGTTGATGGAATCCTCACTTCATGAAGCATTTAATACCGTGGGATAGCACGTTAATAGAGAACCAAAATGTCTCAACTTCCACCTGCTGGTTTGAGACTCGCCCTCTTCTTCATCTAAGACCTTCTTATATTTGAAGACAGCTGTTATGTCTCTCCTTAGTTGTCCACTGTCTCCTCTTCAAAGGCTACATCTCATCAACTCAATTCTTCCCATGCATGACATCTTTGAAACTGCTATGCATTTTGTAGTTGATTTCTCATACTTCAATTGAACTTTTTCCTTAGTGATATACAAAATAATGGTGTACCTTAAAATTCTTGGCAAATAGGTTTGCTGAAATACAGTAATCCCACTTAAACATTTTTTCAGTCAATGACAGGAACTCTTGAGGTCACCCAGTTCAACTCCTTACCTTCTATACAGAACACTGTCCAGCCCGTCTCTCCTCGGTTATGTTGGATGAGGTTGAATTTAATGCCTTACAAACCAACTCATTTCAAAATCTCAATTACCTCAGTTACATTTTAATATTGTGCTGAAATCTTTCTTATGGGTCATAGTTCTGCCCTTCAGTTACACAAATGAAGTGTGTCTTTCACTGACAGCTCGAGTTTGATACTTGAAGTCAGTACTGTTTCCAAAGTTTACTCTCTAATGCTAAACATTCCTTCTTCCTGTTTTTTTTTTTAATGATATTTTGGGGATACTCAAAAGCCTACCTCATGATGCTATGCTTAAGACAGATGTATTAATGCATGTAAAACACTTAGTATGTTGTTTGGTGGCTAGAAGGCATGCCACATTCTCTTCTTCTGCCTTCCCCAGTCATGGCAGCTCTTAAAACACAGCTGACTTCCTACCTTGTTCTGAGCACTACTTTTGTTAATGTAGTTGAAGATTACTTTAGTATTTTTGGCAATAAAATCACAATTTACATTGATCTACATATGAACCACTCTTAAGCCATGGTATATTCCACCATCCTTTTAGAAACCAAAGTGTAAAACTAAGTAATTATCCTGGTGCAATATGTCCTATTTGATGTAACTTAAAAAAAAAATTACTGGGTTAGATTTAGATTCCAATTTTGACTTTCAATGTGTTTATTTGCTTCATCTCCTAGATCTGTCATTTATTCATGGTATGATATAATTCATCGGTAACACTACTAGCAGCAAGGAGAGAACCTTGTGACATGCCATTAGGATCTAGGTTTTAAAGACAATTGAGATATGTCTGGCTTATTTTCCAGAGACTTGTTTTAACAGAACCAGTTACCAAGTATTCCTGTATCTTCTTTGTTAACTACACAAGCCATGGTTAAGAGAGAACGTTAAAGACAGACATTCCCTTTCTTTACACACATGCACATTTAGGTTTTCAGCAACTTTTTTGCAAAATTGATGCTATTAACCAAATTTAAGTTAAAATAAGTGCAGCCATGCTCAGATGCCAAAGAATGGAAGATCTATGGTTTTGGAATGAAGGAGGATTCAGAGGAAGGATCAGTTAGAAAGGGTAGAGTGGGAAAAATTTGAAAGTTTTGAAAATTAATTGAAAATACTTAAAAAAGATTCTCTTGAAAATGGAACTACAGCAAAAAAGTTATTTCAAAGCCAACTGCTTTAATCTGTACATTTTCAAATTATCAATTTATACCATTCAATCAACATGTATTTACCAAGCACCTACTGTGTCCCTAGTTCAGTGGCAAAAAGGAAAAGACCAGTTAAATGGTTTATATACTGTAAGAATTTAAATAAATTTTCAGTTCTTAATTAAAATTTGTTGTATCTAAGGAAAACTATCTGTGCAATGAAAAATCCCTGAAGATGGAGTTTGTTATAGTATCACCACAAGAAGCATAAAATATATTTGAAACTAAATAGCTGAAAGGCCTTTCCTTTGCAACTAAATAGCTTGTTTCCAGAAAGCCAATTATAGTATAATCACAAAAATTATTTAACATAATGTACATGACACTAGTTATATAGGGAAAAATTAAGATTAAATCTAAGAAAGAAAATTTGAAATATTAGTTTATGTCAACTTCTGTACATGTACATTATAACCACAAGTTATAAAACCAAGGAATATAACAGTGTTATATTAAAGAGTTTAATATCATATTTTAAAGATTTCAAATAGAATTTTAAAACTTGGATTTGGAGTCAAGAACATGGTAATTTCTGACAAGTTCTGACAATTTTATTAACAAGTTATAAAAAGTTGGTTTACATTTAAGAGTTTTCTCATTTTGATGATTCAGGGTAAATAGAATTCAGAAAACTGGAAAAGTGTGCACTTAAAACTTTGCATATGGCAGTTAAAGCAAACAGCTAGAGGCCAGACAACAAACCACTTGAGCTATTTTGTTTTTGAGTCATTCACACAGTACCTACCAGTCATGATGGTGGCGACACTTTATACTGTTGTGTTTATATTCATAAGAATAAAGATCCCCTTCTATTTTTTCTTTCCAGCTGTTTCTTATGATTATGTAGGAAAAGTTATATTTTACGAATAAATTATGATGAAAAAATGTAACCTCTTTTTAAGAAATCGATTTCTGGATTTAACAGATATCAACTTATGTATGTGTTCTGTGAAGTTTTTTTGCACAAAAAAACTAGAATACATAAATTCCATTTTCCTACAGAAGAGATGCTTTGGTTTAAATCTAAAGATTAAAAAATCCTGATATTTTTATGTCAGTTTCTCGTATCTCAAAATATAGAAAAAGGTAAATCTTAAGTCATTTTATATTCCTGATATACAAATACAGCAAGGTCATAAATGTTTCATTTTCAAACATGATTTGGTACATGTCAATAAACTTCCTTTTTTTGTGTGTGTGTGGTACAGCGGGCCTCTCACTGTTGTGGCCTCTCCCATCGCGGAGCACAGGCTCCAGACGCGCAGGCTCAGCAGCCATGGCTCACGGGACCAGCCGCTCTGCGGCATGTGGGATCCTCCCAGACCGGGGCACGAACCCACGTCCCCTGCATCGGCAGGTGGACTCTTAACCACTGCGCCACCAGGGAAGCCCCAAACTTCCACTCTTCATAGAAAAATACATTAAAAATGAAAATTTAAAGAATGAACTTTTTTGTTTTTTTACTTCTATCTCTAGTTCTGCTTTCATAGCTTGTCTTCAAACATTTTTAAATATAATATCTGTAGATGGAAAAGAATCCATCAACTTGCATGTGAAATAACCAGGCGATCATATTGAAGGGGAAGTCTACCCCACTCCTCCTCTTTGGCTTACCTTAATTTGCACATTACTTCTTTAAGATATATCTCAAAGGTCTAACAAGAAATATCTTATACACTTCTCACAAAAGCAGAGTATTTTGATTGGGTCTCAAGAGTGTTCAGCAAGTTTTATTTCTAATGCTGCCATTATTCATTTAAAAAATAGTTTTCTCTGTTCTGAACTTGGTTAATACTAAGAATGTCTACATTTTTAACCTAGAAGTGAAACGGTATATGGTTCCATTAAATAAGCTGTCAAAAGCTGGAAAAAAAAGACTATGTTTTAAATTGTTTAGTCACACCATTCAGTTGTAAAACTTTAGGTTGATTTTCCTCTGTTTCTCATGTTGAAGAAATAATTTCACAATTTCAAATCAAAGTCAACACTGCAGTGAGGAGAGCTTTTCTACTTTATTACAAAGAGAAGAAGCCTTTATGTGGTCAGAAAATACAAGATTGATCTTTTTTTCTCTTCCTATGAAACGCTGCTGTTCAAACAGCCAGAGTGAATTGTCTCAGTTCACTTCTTTAAGTCCCATCACATTCACTTGGGTATGGATGTCCTTGGCTGCTGAAAATCTGGCCCTTTAGTGCACAGGGCGACAAAGTCCCCTGACCAGCAGTTCCAGAATGTCCCATTTTCATATATTGCATCCATGCACACCTCCTAAAAATGAGGTACAGCAGGGCAAACATTTTCCAAAATAGATGTCATATATATAATATATACACATTCGTACATACATACCTTTATTCATGTGATGTCCAAAAATTTAAAAAAAATGTACACATTTATTACAAAATCGTAACAAAGACTGGACAGTGTTTTGCTCATTCTGGAAAGATGAAGCTCAGTAATAACACAACCCTGGAAACCATCCAGAGATTGTGGCAATATCTTTCTTCTAAACAGTCATATATTCTTGCGTTAAGCTTGGCGAAACTGCCTTTCAAAAACAGAAGGGGAAGTAAAATGAAGGAAGCAGACCTTGCTCATCTTTCCAAATGAAATACGAGAAGGATCTTCACATAAAAATGCACAAACATTTGTTATTTTATTACCAATAGTGCTACAATGAACAATGCAAATTTTGTGGTCTAATTCTGCTGAGTCTTTTGTGGGTTTTCTTTTTTACATTTTAGAAACTAAACGGTAAACTTTTGTCAGTGTACTTGCTTGTCTTTACAGACCCAAGTCTGTCTGCTGGCAAAAAAGAAAATAAATGAAAAAATTCAGACCCTGCTTGAACTAGAGAAAAACAAATTACAAATTTAGTTGTTGGGCAGCACGTAATTAGTAAGGCAGGACCTCAAATGGTGACCCTTTGCGTAAGCCAATTGCCAGATCCTCAAGGAATTAAAACCAGGGTGCCTGAGCCACATCAGTTCTGCAGTTACGTTGAGTATTGTGCTGAGACAGCCATACCCCAAGAAAAGGGAAGTCTTTTTTTAGAAGGCTTGCTGAGCAGGGTTGTAGTTGAAGGTGGATGGCAGGTGAGGCCGTTCTTCTAATTTGTCATATTCCAGATGGAACTCCTATAAAACCAAATTTAAAAATTTAGATGATTTCCTTTCGTTTGACCTCACATTTTTGTCAAAATATATTTTATTTACTATATGAACAAATAAAATAACTACAGGTATGAGAATGAACAGAGATATTAACTCTTTTTCCCGCTAAGTAAAATATAGCTTGAAGAAAAATAATATGCTGTAGTTTCTATCTGATAAGTATAAAAATGCAGACTTTCTGCATAAAAGCCAGAGACTAGTCATGAACATTTATTTTATGACACAGAAATTCTATGCATTTTAGTTTGCTCAAAAATAAAAGTTTGAAGGGAGCAATTACTATATCACTAATAAAAAGCATTGAAAATTATAGGATATTTAAAGTAAAGCTACCTTCAATGAAGTATAAAACTTAAAACTTTACTTTTTTTTTCCATGAAAAAAGTTTAGAAATAAAGGCTTTTCCAATTTGTCTTATCACATGTTTTTTTAAAAAAAGCAAACAAAGTTATTCTAAACTTGTTACCTCGGGAAAACAATGAACTTAAAACTCACACATCTCCAGACTTCCCATTTCACAAACCCAAAACCCTGAAAAGATGTAACTGACACCCCAAACTAGACAGTGGTTTTGCTGTAGGCACATCTGAAGATGAACTATATAGCTCATTTTAATTAAACTTTCAAAACACTACATGAATTTTAAAATTTAAGAATGGTGAAGCAAATTCTTCATGATATTCCCCCAAGATCAAGAGTGCAGAATATGACTCTGTATATTAAAAAAAAGCAACCCCAAAACATACCTTTTTAAATCCAAAACCTAGAGGTTCGAAAATTACTAATTCTACAACCTGAATTCAAGTAGCACAAACTATCTCAGTTTTAATCCCATTTAAAACACTATGAACCATAATATGTATTATGTACTAAAGAAAGCCAACAAGTAATGTTAGTACCGTGGCTTAACGTATTTCACCTTATCTGTCTTATTTCAAATTAATCCCACAGTAGATGTTTCCATTATTAAGTGAAAATTCCATTATTAAATTAAAACCTAGGTCATGATTAAATTTTGAGATATAAAACCAAGTATTTAGAATTTAAGGATATTACAATAACAATTACAGAAATAGCAGGTGTAATTTATCAGAAGCCTAATATGCGTCAAAACTAGAGACAAAGCTAAGTTTATTCTCATCTTTCTAAGTCTGTAAAGTAGATATCGTTATCTTCATTTTTGCATTGGAGGAAAATGAGGCTCACAAGTAACTTGCCCAAGTCATACAATAAATGGCAGATCTAGGATTAGGATCCAGGTCTGTAGTACACCGAAGCACAAGATTTTTCTAGTATAACACGTTATTTTTAATATTTTTAGCCCAAGGTCCAAAACCAGAACTACTTAATTACACCCCTATCCCTAAATAATGTTGAAAAAATTCAGTCCACTAACAAATGTTGATAAAGAAGGCACCCTGTGATGACTTTTAAAAAGTTCACTTTAGAGTTAACTAAGGCACAGAGCTTCTTTGCTTATCAGTAAAAACTAGCAAACACCAGAATCACCGTCACAATCACCATAGCCTCCTTAATGCATTGTGTAGGCACCTCTCCCTCTTTCCCTACTCTGTCCAGGCTTTAAAATAATTTTATTGCCTGGCTGAAGATAAATATCTATATTAGTAGAGGAAGTATCTTCTTGCTGTAGCATTCTTTTATTAAAATTGGCTAATTTTAGTTCTAAAATATGTGTAGTTATTGGGTAAAACGTCTATTTGTAACTGACAAATCATATACTCCACTAACATATTTATATAAATTAAAATTTTCTTCAATTGTCTTATCCTCATCATTGTGCACTGGTAAACTACACTGTATAATCAGAATTTAACCTAGAGTAACTTCATCAATGCACACATTCCCCCCGGCTAAATATTAAAAAAAAAAAATCAGTTTAAACTTAGGGAGCATAAATATTTTAATATGATAATTAAGAAAATCTCAAAGACCTTATATATCAGATTCAGAATCAAATTTTGTCTCCCATTTAAATCATTTTTTTCTCTTCTATGTATTTTCATTCTTCTTGAAAGACATAAAGCTTACAATCTTTGTTCCCTAACTCTGGTTACTGATAGTATCTTTTTTACATGTTTATGTTATATGTACACACACAACACATACCACAAACACACACCTTTGTATAATCTGTAGGGGCAAGAAGTGTGTCTGTTTTGTTTATCACTACCTACTACTGAGAATACTACTGAGCTGCCAGGCTCCCAGAGGGTGTGTAATTAATAGCTGATGAATCAATGAACACAAGTTTTTCTTCATTTGTTTTAGAAACAGAACACTTAAATTTTTTAAATATTCAAAGATCAGGTATTAGAAGTTCTATGTATATATTTGCTTTAATGGAGAAAAGATTTTTAGATTACAGTTTAATGGTTTAAAGGCTAGAAAGAGTTCTACGTATAAAAAATCACATTTATAGCAGGTTATGATATGATAAAGAATCCTAAGCATTAAAAATCCTATTCAGTGTTGGACCCACAAGGTGAAGTCAGACTGAAAGAGTTCTGAAACTTTTAAGTCTTTAGTTTGAGAAAGCTACTGATAATGGGGGGGGGGAACTTCTATCACCTAAAAATTCTCTGTGGATAAAATTATTTTAAAAATCTTACTCATTGAGACTATATATACTGTAACAAATTTTTAAATTAATGGGATAGTGAATTATTCTAGCTAAATTTCATATAGGATAGACCACAAAGTCTTCTGACAAATCAAGATTATCTAAAAGAGAATAAGCAAATACAGTGTCAAAATTTTTATGTACATACATTATTGACATACAGGAAATTCTTTATATAAATAATGGGATGAATCCTAGAACTCACAGAATTTTTAGGGGATAAGGAATCCTTCTGATTTAAATAATCTAGTCCCTTACTTAAAATTACACTTCTTCAATTCTCTGAAAATATTAAGTTATTAGCAAAAGTGAAATTTAAGAACCTCATAAAAGTGAGATTAAAGACCTGATTATGGTCTAGATCAGGTCAATACTTTTCAGTGATATCATGATAACATCTAACTATTACTTATAATACTAATTCATACTGAAGGCTTCTTATGAGTTGAAGCTATTAAATGCATGTTCTTTACCTGTGAATAATAAACCACAACCACTTTACAGATGGGGACTTTGACTTGGGACATGGCACGTCAATGGATTTTCTGTAGTGTGATGAAGTCTGTTAATAAATATACTATGGAACTAAATTTCTTAATTCTTAATCCAATTTCTGGAAAAACACTGAAAACATCCTTAAAAAACAAAACAAACAAAAACTCAGAAGCCTTTGTGAAAAGTTTATTCTGTGAATATAACACAACTTAAAAGTTTTAAGTCCATGAATTCTTTAAATATGATCAAAAGAAGTGAGCTGCATATTAATACTTGATAGAAACCAATATTTCTGCTTGCTTTCATCACTATGAAATGTTTGCTTTCATCACTATGAAAATAATTTTGTTGAAGAGTATCAGCACAAGTGGCCAGTAAGTTACCTTAAGATTTTTCAAAAATAGTTTAATAATAATATTTCTCAATTTTTATTTTCCAACTTCACAGCTAAAAATTTTAAAGGTAAAAGTTAAGACAAAAGCTCAACTGTACATAGGAGATCAGATAAAATTAGGTAAAATTATTACTTTATGCACGCACGCATGCACACGCACGCACACACACACACACACACACAATTTTCTTTAACATGACATTTACCTGACTGAGGAATTGCTTTTGTGGGAAATTAGGGGCCTTATTAATGTTCAAGTTGTTTCTGAATATTTAATTTTATGGGGAGAACTTAGTTCTGGGAAACTGATTTTTTTCACTTAAGTTGATTTCTTCACAGATACCAAACTAAAACTGAACTAAAATTACACATCTATCTGTTATTGCAAATACCTATTTCTTTTTGTACATATGTTTGGAATAATTTATGATGATATTGAGCAAAAAGCTTCAACTGAATAGAGAAAACTTCAGTTATTTACTATTAGAATTTTTCCCTTCCAAAGATACTCATTCTCTCCTGAAGAACCAGGTTCTCAAACTATGAAGCCAAAGACCAGCATGATCACTGGCATCACTTGGGAAGTTGCTAGCAATGCAAATCCTCAGGTCCCATCCACAGACTTGCTGAACCAGAAACAATGGAGGTATGACCCAGCAATTTGTGTTTTAACATGGCCTCCAGGTAATTCTGATGCAAGCTAAAGTTTGAGAACCACTGACCTAACCTAACAATAATCAGAATTTTTCCATCTTGGAAGAACAGTAACAAGCTGTAATAATAATGATGATAAAAACAACAGCAACAAACTACCACAACTACTCTCCTATATCAAATACCCAATATATGCCAAGCACTGTACTCAGTGTATATGTGTGCCTGTGTAATATCAATTAAGCTACGTGATAAATCAGGAGGCAAAAATCATTTTGATTTAAAAGATAAGGAAGCAGACATGGAAAGGAAACTTATACAAGGTCAAAGTATGAGTAGAAGAAACAGGAGTTAATTTCAAATCCTGATACAAAAAACTAAGATTTTCTACTTCACTACATTTCTTAAAGAACAGGTAACATAACATACAAAATGTCCTGTATACTATTTGTAATTAATTACTTATTACTTATTTCATGGATCTACCTTTTAAAGTCAAGACATGCATATTAATTAGAATTGTTAAAATAACTCAAATACAATGTAGGGTGGTACACAGACTTGGTCTGAGAAGCAATGACATTTACCATTAGAGAAACACGCAAAAGTAATAATAAAAAAAGATTTAACCTTTTGTATGTGTCTTCTTTTGGGCGTTTTTGTTGGGCTCATCCTTTCTATTTCTTTTTCATGTTTTATATGAAGTCCTCTTGTGATATAAAATTTTGTAATAATTATCTGGTAAGCATTTTACACTATCTTTTAAAAATGTTTTACTCTTTTATCAGTTTAGTAAAGCTGATTAAAAAAAAAAACAAAAAAAAACCCCCAAGCCAACAACTAAAAAATTACCAATGAACTGTGAAGAAATATTTTTTTTCTGTTTAAATTTAATAAAACCAACAAAACTAACTCTTTAGTTTTTAATCCTAAGACTCATCAATGGAAAAGGCATTCAGAGAAATACTGGAGTTATGAAATCAGATGACGTGAGTTATATTTTCTTCTAGGTAGACTAAGTACATACATAAGGAACTAAACACAAATGTGTAATATGCTATGACACTGATGCAAACTGTTCACATGGGACAGTTAGAAAGGTGTTTTTGTGAGGAAAAGTTGCAAACCAAAGCAACTTTTTCCACTGGCCTCTTCCTCCAAATATTCAGCATACTAGTCAAAGGAACAATCATGATTAATGCTTGTGATTTTCTTTCTTTATATCACTTGCAAATAAAAACTCAAGCACATTTCCTGGAAAGAGTGCAAGTGTTTAAAAAGCCTATGTACTGGTTTTATATGAAAAAAAAATATATTATATAAAAAATATAGGGGCTTCCCTGGTGGCGCAGTGGTTGAGAGTCCGCCTGCCGATGCAGGGGACACGGGTTCGTGCCCCGGTCCGGGAGGATCCCACGTGCCGCGGAGTGGCTGGGCCCGTGAGCCATGGCTGCTGGGCCTGCGCGTCCGGAGCCTGTGCTCCGCAGCGGGAGAGGCCACAACAGTGGGAGGCCCGTGTACCCGTAAAAAAAAAAAAAAAAAAAAAAAAAAAAAATATATATATATATATATATATATATATAAAAATATATTTATACTGGTTTTAGGAAAAATCTCATATTTGTTTAAAGTAATAATAATATAAGAATACATGAACGGGATTGCAAGAGGGTATCTTTATTTTACAACTGAGTAGACACAAAAATATTTCAAGTGCTACCAAGGCTTGTGAAAAATTACAAAATTTCTTACCAAATTCAATCATTTTCCTGAACTACAAGTAAAATGAACTGTTTCCAGATACTCTCCTAGAGTTTCAATCAAGCCAAGGGGGTGGAGACCTTTTAAAAGACTCAGCAAATATCTGGCACATTATTGGAATGGATGTACTGGTACATAGAAACAGATAAAAGAGGACACTTCTTTTTAAAATCTAGATTTATAGTTAACACATTTGCACATGGAAAAAAATATACCTTAGCTACTTTCCTCCAGTTAAGACAGTCAAAGAAGTAATATGTTCCCCTCTCATATGTATTGGTTTTCATTGTTGGCTCCATGCCTGGTGCCCTGGTAATCCATACTCGTTCTTCTTTGTGGTATCTCCAATCACGGTTAAAACTTCAATTTTTAAGAGAAAAAGACAATTAATTTTTTCCTGTGGCTCACATCAAACATTTTCTACGTTTTGTAAAACATTTTTCAGAAAATAGGCACACATAAAATACATAAATATTGATGCTTCTTTTCCCTAATTTTTATTGTTATTAAATACAACCTAGTAAAATAAATATAGGAAAAGATTTTCTTAATTTGCCCAAAAACCACACTCTTTAATTAACACACACATCTTTATTTTACTGAAGAAATTTTTTATGCAAACAAAACGAGATCTTATGGGCTTCCCTGGTGGCGCAGTGGTTGAGAGTCCGCCTGCCGATGCAGGGGACACGGGTTCGTGCCCCGGACTGGGAGGATCCCACATGCCGCGGAGCGGCTGGGCCCGTGAGCCATGGCCGCTGGGCCTGTGCGTCCGGAGCCTATGCTCCGCAACGGGAGAGGCCACAGCAGTGAGAGGCCCGCGTACCGCAAAAAACAAAACAAAACAAAACAAAAAAACAAACAAAAAAAACGAGATCTTAAAAGCTCTATGAGCAATGTGATAAAAACTTTGGCAGACCAAAGATCACTGTGTTCCAGAAACTTCACTCCTTTCTCGTTCTTCTTAATATTCAATAGAAATTAAGATACCTATTAAAACAAACAAAACCCCCAACTATTTGTATTATTTTGTAAGAAACTAAATACAAAGCCTATTTGAATTAACTACATAAATTCACATAAAATTTGTAACTATGCTGAAAAACCTCCATGCAAACAAATACCTTCCTATCAATACAATGAGGGGTTATTTTAGACACATATTTTATTTTAGTCACATATTTTATATATATTTATATATTTTTAGTCATAAATAAGATATGAGACAGAACTGCCAGTGATGAATGAATGATGACTGATGAGTTTATTTACTTATGAATAAATTAAAAGGAACAGGTAACAATTCCTATCTTACAAAAAATGAGGGAAAACATGGAAAAAAACATTCTCAATTGAGAAATAAAAAACAATTTATTATCAACACAGTGAATTTTACATTTTAAAGTATCTGATCCAAGGCCATTTATAGAAATGTTATTAGGAATATTATAAAATACTTATTAAATCTATCAAAAGGTCTCCCAATCATTACATCGTAAGTTTTTAGTAACAATTCACTCCACAGTAAACATGATTAATAGAATAGTCTATTGGTAACAAAATGTTACCACCTGGACATATAAAAAAATGACACAAAATTTTTATTCTCAGAGCATCAGGTAAAAACAAAAATGCTCAGAAAAACAATGTATTCAATGGACCAATTTCTTAAGACTAATTTATTTAAGTTGGCCAATAGGCTTCTGATAATGAAATGTGGACTTTATCAATATTTCAAAATACACAACAAATATGCAGTGCCTTGCCCATATAATGCTCAATAAATATTTCTTAAATGATGAAATTCACTGGCATTAACATATGTGGTTCCACAAGGAGTAAGATGAACCACAGTTATGAACCATACCGTATACTTCATTTTTATAAAAATTAGATTCATCACACCCAAGAATCAAGTTGATTCTGTCTTCTTATACATTTACAGTTATTTAAGTTTGAAATTGTTTTTATGTATACAGTGATTATGAAGATATGGTAATAAGGTTTCAATCTAAATTAATTTTTACTAAATATAAAAAACTTAGATTTCTTGATGAAGAAATATTTCCACTTTAAAAACAAAGACAAAAACTATAGCCACCATCATTTTAAAAAAGAAGTTTTTAGAATAAACAATATCCACTATAATACAAAAGTTTTAAAAAATACTTTGAACATACAGCTCTACTGCAGCTAAAAGTTGTAATACGTCTCCTCCATTCATGTAATAGAGATAGAAGAGAAGGTCTTCTCCGTATCGACCAAGTTTTATTGCAGCCAGCTGGAAAAGAAATAAATTATTCTGAAATGTAAAATGAGCTTGAAAATCCTAACATATAATTGATTGCACTAATGTA
This sequence comes from Mesoplodon bidens, assembly GCF_964165515.1. Taxonomy (NCBI): domain Eukaryota; kingdom Metazoa; phylum Chordata; class Mammalia; order Artiodactyla; family Ziphiidae; genus Mesoplodon; species Mesoplodon bidens. The sequence goes on from NC_138167.1 coordinate 30,182,482, forward strand.
AAAATGGAAAGATAAAACAGAAACCCCTCTTTGTAGCAGACAACTGTTATTACATGATTACAGAGGTACAGTTATATAATTCTAAAGGGAAGTTTCATCATTTAAATGACTAAAGTCATTTAATAGTTAGTTCTGATACATTTATTTTAGGTACTAATAGGGGAAAAAAAGCTAAATAAAAACTTCTAAGCAAGACCTAACGCTGTCTTACTCGAGGTGTTTTTTAATACTCAATGTGGCAATAGTGGAACACTGTGCTGCTCAGAAATGCAGGACTTAACATTCAAGTCTTAGTTTCATTACTTACTAATATGACCATATCCAAGTTATTTAATGTCTCTGAACTTTCAGTTATAAAATGTAGCCAATGATACCTATAAGGATTACTAAAAATGTAAATGAAATTAAGTGACAATGTGAATGCACCTTCTGTAGAGTGCCTCACAGAAGACTTAAAAGAAATAGTAACTGAAATCTACATCTGACAGTGATTCACAAATCGATCACGTATTTTTAGCAAATCACAGTTAGGTACAAAAATCATAAAGGGATAGTTCTTTGTTTAAATGGATGACGAAAAGATGACTGCTTTACATGTCTCTCCACAAAGCAGAAACATAACTGCCTACCAAACTATCAAACACAAGTTCAACAGTCTCAAATTCTCACAGTAAGACAAATCTTTATTAAAAGCTCACTGAAATGAAAACATTCTTCTCTTTACCTAGTCTTGTATCTAAATGTTTAACTGTTGTTACACACTCTCTGAATGTTATTTTTCTCTCCATTCATATTATCCCCATTCAGGCAGCAGTCTTGAATGTGACAAATTCTCCTAAATTATTATTTCTTAAGCTGGCATAAGAAAAGGTTCTGGAACCCTCAGATAATTGGAGCAAAAAATGAGTGCTATGGTGGAGGTGGTAGCAAATCATATAGTCCACAGACAGAAAAAACTAGCTCTATCTCGTACTTCTTGTCTTCCATCTACTCAAGCATTAAAAGACATGTCGAGAAATACGTGTTTATCTCTTTAGTTGCCTGTCCACAACATCAACAACCGTTTGGCTACACAACTGCATGGCACAGACGCAGAACGCTGTCATTTATATATATTTATATTATACATATTTATGCACGTAAGTATAACACAAATATATCATTTTTAACAAACTGTATCTATCCTTTCACATAAACAAAATCTAGATACCATTCTAACAAAATTGAACTCTCAGTGCTTTCCCCTAAAGCAAAAGTGTTGTTTTCTTTCTCAGGAAAAAAAAAAAAAAAGATTAAAGTTCTAATCTGTTAATATTACTTTGTAAGTAGAAATTCAGGTAATTAAAACATAGAAAAAGATTACATAAAAAAGCCAAAGATTACAGTTTTAAAATATATATTTTTTCATTAAAAACATTTTATCTGGGCTTCCCTGGTGGCACAGCGGTTGAGAGTCCACCTGCCGATGCAGGGGACACGGGTTCGTGCCCCGGTCCGGGAAGATCCCACATGCCGTGGAGCGGCTGGGCCCGTGAGCCATGGCAGCAGAGCCTGCGCGTCTGGAGCCTGTGCTCCGCAACGGAGAGGCCACAAGAGTGAGAGGCCCGTGTACGGCAAACCCCCCCCCCAAAAAAAAACAAAAAAGAACATTTTATCTGTAAACATAAAATGAGAATATCAGAAGGAAATTCATCAAATTTTCCAAGTTACTTTATTCCCATCAACTGTGGTTATGATTGTACCCTATCACTAATAACTGTAAGAAAGATTTTACTGGTCCTAACATTGTTTTTAAAATATTTAAAAAATATAACCCAGACCTCATCAAAACACAGGATTATAAACAAAAATAGAAATTAAACTGTTACATATAACTGAATGGACATACCCCTGAGACCACTGCTAAATATTTCAAAAATATTATGCTGTCTGAACTGCAAAACAGCACCTGAAAATAGATAAGTTCATGCTGAGTAGAATAATAAACTACACTCACCTTATCCCTAATGTGAATGTTCGTTAAGTACTCAGATGGAACATGGAAGTCTGGATAATAAAATGAAAAAAGCCTTATTAACTGATTCTCAGTTACAAATATATTTTTTAAAGGTCTGAACAAAAATAGATTCTCCTACCTATGTCTTGAGGTCGACAAGGTGAAGATGCCCAGGGTGATGCAAATTTGGGGTAGAGATTTCTGAATAAGGGAGAAAAAAACCATTCTGAAGTCCAAAGTAGAAAAAGAGATTTCTAATTTTATTTCAGCAAATTAGGAAAAACAATGACTTCAAATGTAAAATGAGCATCTTTAAATTTCTAATATCTTTTCTTGGTTTTTACTATGACTTATACAGCAGGAAACCGAAACAAGGTTAAAAAAACATACATACATACACACACATATCTGTATATGAATTATTACTTCAACTCAGAATGCTTTAAATTCATTGATACAATGAATTAAAGTACTATTACTTTCCCAATTATGGCCAGAGAAAAAATATCAGCAATTATTAAAAACCAAAGCTCAAATTCAGCAAACATTTACTGAGCATCTATTATTATATGCCTGGCACTAGCATGCTTATACATCAGCAAACATAACAAAGATCACTGACAACGTGAAACTTACTTTCTGGTTGAAGATGGTGGATTGGGAGGGAGGCAGACAAAAACAATTTACATAATACATAAATAATATTCCATATTAGTGGTGGGGTAGGGAGGGAAGATTAGTTGCATAATTAAATAGGGTAGTCAGGTTAGGGCACATTTAGAAGGTCACGTTTGAACAAAGATTTGAAGGATATGAGGGAGATAACCGTATCTGTTATCTGGTAGAAAACTACTGTAGTCAGAGGGAACTGCTAGAGCAACTAATGCAGAGTTATGATTGACATGTCTGACGTACAGCAAGAAGGCTAGTGAAACTGGAACAGGGTGAACAAAGGGAGAAGATGTTAAGGTGTAGGTAGAGGAGAGACACAGATATCATGCCTGTACAGATTAGTAGGACTATCAAGATTTTGGGTTTTTAATCATAATAAAACTGCAAAACCTTACTGTGTATTGAGCAGAGAATGAACTTATTCAAAAAGGATTGTCCTGGCTGTCATATGAACAGAAGATTATAAGGGGCAAAGGGAGAATCAGGGACACCTGGTGATTGGCTAATGGAGTAATCCAGGCAAGAGAAGATGGTGATTCAAACCAGGGTGGGAGCAGTTAAAGGTAGTGAGAAACAGGGAATTCCCTGGCAGTCCAGTGGTTAGTTAGGATTTGGTGCTCTCACTGCCAGGGCCCTCAGGATCCTTGGTGGGGAACTAAGATTCCACAAGCTGCAAAGTACAGCCAAAAAAAAAAAAAAAAAGGTGAGAAATAATGTAGCAATGATTCCACTATGTCAGACGTTACTGACTGGTTAAGAAGTTCCCAAAAGTAACTGCTGAATTTAATGACACAAAAGCAGTTTTAGTAAAGTGGTGAGGGCAAAATCCTAAATGAAATGGGTTTAACAGAGAATAGGACAAATAGGAGATACAAAGATGGCTCTCCTGAGGAGTTTTGCTCCAAAGGAGAATAAAGAAATGGGGGGGGGCAATAACTTATAGAATAAGCTGGATCAAGAGAAGGTATCTGTTAACATGGAAGAAGTAACAGCGTATTTGTATGCTGATGGAAATGATGCAACAAAGTGCAAAAAATTGTTAGATCCATATCTTTGAGTTTTCAAAGGTTTTAGGTAGAAAGCATGGATCAGCTATGGCAACAGGGTGGAAGACAAGAGTAAGGTAGGTGCAGATGGTTGTAGGTGACTGATTTCATGGCAGGACTACACTGACACTCTTCTGATTGCTTCCTTCATTCTTAGTAAAGTAGAAATAAAAAGCAAGGTCACCATCTGACACTAAGCACAGGGGAAAAGGTATTAGGGGTTTGAAGAGGCAAGTGTAAAACAGCTGCACAAGAGAACAAAAGAATGAATGGAGTAAGCATGCCAGCTTGATTATGGCTGGCAGAATTAAGGGCTCATTCTTGAGGTTCCTGGCCATGAATCTGAAGTGAGACCAGGCAGTGAAGTTGTGTATTTTTCTCTAGCCAGGCTTAGTAGCACAGGTTAAGAGTGGAATAGGTAGATATAACCAGGGTTGTAGTTTTTGCCAAGCAAGTATGACAAAGCAAGAGAGGGGCAAAGCAGTCAGGGGTATATGTAAACAAGCAAATCATGACTGACCACAGAATTTAACTGGAGAAGAAGGAAGTGAATTCATCTAAGGGGAAGAGAGACAGGGATGTTGAGGAACAGTAAAAAGGTACAAGAATCAGTGGGATGAAGGTCCCAATGGAATCTAATGATTACAGGAGCCCGTAGAAGAGGGAGAGAAATGAAAACAGGAAGTGGCATCGCAGCACAATCTTACAGAGAAACTGAGGTTACCAAAAATGACGAAGTCAAAGGGATGACTAAAGAAGTGAGCAGCTGAGGTATGATGAAGGGTAAGATTTTTGGAGGAGAGAAATTCAAGAAGCTGGGATTTCAGGATTTAGGAAAGACCATATATGTGTATACTGAAACTGCTAAATTATAAGAGGAATATTACTATAAAGTGAGAGTGATCCAGGAACTAATATAAGAGGGAATGACCCAAAGAGTCAGCAAATACCAGCAACAATGAGTGGCAGCAGATGATATAATTTGCAGACATGAAATTAAAAGCTGCAGGGAGGTACTACACACAAATGTAGGGACAAAAGAAAGAAACTTACTCAGGAGAGTTCAGATTGAGGCCTAATGTTGTTAAGTCACTTCCTAATGCAAGATGTACCATTCCTGGGTCTGTCTCTGCTGCCCTGATAAATGTTAACAGGCCAATCATTCCAAACTGGTCTGTCACCATCCCTTGGGGAATGTTAGTAACCCGACCTGGATAAGAAAAACATAGTCATTTTTATCTTCGAGGAAAAAGTAAAAAAAGTGAATTCTATAATATCTTTGATATATTTTATAGAGTCCCACCATCAGGTAACACCTGGATCCCTTTTTTCTGCTGGTTATTATTTTGTGTTGTTGAACTTTTATCTCCGGGGAATTTGGGCCCATCTGTACTTGAAGTTGTCTTGCCAGATGTATTCAAATTCTAACATGAAAAAAATTAAATGTGACATTAAAATTTGTTATGTGTAAAAATTTCAAGTTCATATACTAGTACTTTTCTATTCATTTTTTATTACATTTAAGTTGGTAGTAAATTATTACCTGTTTTTCAAGTTCTACATGAAATTTTTTGTTTCCACAACTGTGCCATGGTATACAAATAAATCCTGCATTGTACATATTTGAGTACTTAAAGGACAAGAAATATATGGAAAATATACTTATTTATCTCAGATCTTCAGTCACAGACAAAAAAACCCTCTCTATCTCAGAACTTTTCGTTTTGGGATACACTTGAAGTTACACTCCTCAATATTAGTATTTTTAGAAGTATATTTTAGAAGTATATTTAGAAGACAAACTAAATAGTACATTACCTAAAATATCACCATAAAAACCTCCAAGATAAGTTAGAAAATATAAACTTTTTATTTTTTAAATTATGAACTTTTAAAATTCATATTTAATTCTTACCCAATAATCTTCTTTTATCAATTATTTTAACAATATACAACCATCACACACACACAAAAAGCTATTTTCAGTGAAATGTGGAAGAAATAAACACACTCGTTAAGTCAGAAAGAGGAAGCTGGGTTGGCTGAATCAACACAGGAATAAAAATGTGTATAAAGATTCTTCAAGGAGAAAACTTACTCAAGAAAAACACAGCTCCTTAGAAGGCTATAATATCAAACTTCATGGGATCCAGCTGACAGGGACTACAATAAAAGTCTAAATTAACTCTGAGAAGTTCAACAGAAATTTGCAAACCTATATGAAATAGGGAAAAAAATAGGCTATCTTCTAAGTTATAAAGGTTTTCCACATTCTTCAGAAGTTAGATTATTACAGATATTCAAGATAAACAATTTCATAGTAGTACTTAATAAGTCCTTAATATATAGTATAAAACTGTTAATATAACAAATCTGAAGGGAAAAAACTATATAATTCACATACATAATTCTCAGTTACTTACAGATTTACTGTCATCATTACTTGATGTTGGATCTTTATAACTGGAACCAGGTAACGCTGGAAAATCTTCATTGTGTATTGAGAAGTCCTGGGATTGCTCATTTGCTGGTTTTGTTACCATTCCAACTATGTAATGAAAATAATCCAGAGAATTGCAATTGATATTTATGATATTTTGCTACAAATTATAAAAAGTTAACTTTTCTCACAATAATATACCAAAAGGATTTTTAAATTACGCTATGAAAGCACACTTCAAAAAATTGGTGTTCTGGGTAACAATGAATAACTAAATTCTTATATACTGATAAATAACTAAATATATAAAATAATACAAGGGAAATAAGTGGTAATCCTATAATTCTAATCTAATGTCATATACAGATGCTGAAAAAACATAATTTGATATTGGTAATAATTATGAAAATTTTTGGTTTAAAAACTTGCTTTAAATATTTGACTAGTTATTATAAATACCACTTAATTGTCAAATACAAATGAACAAAATAAATTTTAAAGAACATGTCAGTATTCTACTTGAAAGTGACTTACAGGGTGAGCAAATTGCAATCAATTATAAAACAACTCCACATTATTTCAGATTTTCTTGGACTCCATGTAATAGATGTAAAACATGCAAGAACTGGGAAGTAATCCTCCCACTATACTTGGCACTAGTCAGGCCCTTATTGGAGAACAATATCCAGTTTGGGGCTCCACAATTCAAGAACGATATGGAGAAACTAGAGATGGTCCAAGGAGAGCAACGGGAATGATTAAAGGGATGAAAAAATGGACCTATGAGGAAAGGTTAAAAATATTAGAGTCTGAACTGGGAATCAAGTAGCTGGGTACTCAACTTCCAGGGCAGATCATTTTTGTTTTTTTCTGGGGTGGAAGGCTAATTAGAAAACTCTTAATGTGTATAATAATAAATTTTTCCCTTCTTCACATGTTGTTATTTGTATTCATATTTTGAAAGCCATAGAAATCCCTCTTGGTTGAAAACGGGAAAAATAGTTATCTTAGAAAAGGGATGAAATGATCCCTCCAAGTTCATTGTTTCTGCTACTGGTCTGTATCAGATTCTACCAAAAGGAAACAAGTATGTGCAAAGGATAAAAAGAATATGGTTACATTCCTGTTATATAATTTTCTTGTCTAGCTCATTTAGCATCTATTAGCCAAATCTCTTATTTATTAAAGACAGTGAAAAAGGGTATTAATGGTGACCAAGAGTCTACATAAACTATACATGACCCACAGCAGTTCTCAACAGGAGGTAATTTTTTTCCCCATGAGACATTTGTCAAAATCTGGAGAGATCTGTGGTTGTCACAATGCGGGGGTGGGTGGGTGGTGCTACTGGCAGCGAGTAGGTAGAGGCCAGGGATGTTGCTAAATATTCTACAATGCACAGGACAGCCCCTCATTTACAAGAAACTACCTACTCGAATGTCAGTAGTGTGGAGGTTGAGAAACTGGCTTAGAAAAAATTGTTAATGTATGGTTAGTCATTATTAATCACTAGGAATGTGGGAATGTATTCTTTTAAAAAATGTGTGATGAATTGAGAAGAGGCAGACCATAGAATCATTATTAAGGCGAATTAAGGCAGAAATGCCAGAAGAAAATAAATTCTGAATACCAGTGAAGACTTCCTTTTGGGATTTCTATACAAATTAAGTTTTCCCATTTAACTTTGCTATCATGGTATTCTGGGAGAAAAAAGCACTTTGCATTTATGAACTCTGACAAAATTACACTACTCTGATTAGAAAACACATAAATACATGTGTGTACACACACGTGCATATAGGTACATATATATATATATATGTATGTGCGTGCAATAGAAAGTTTTCACTGGCCATAATTAAAAAGCTTAAGTAATTACCATAAGGAGCTCTTCCAGCCAAGGGGTTTATTAATGGAGTTGGGTTACCACTTCCTTCCCTTCTATTTCGGTCTGCTAATGCTGGAAAATCTGAAAGGTCCAATCCTGTCACATTTTCACTTCCATCTAAATAATAAGAAAAAAACACTAGTTACTGATTCTACAAACATTTTAAAGAGGTTATCAAAGACCAACTATAATAAAGTTTGAAATAACAGTGCTTTCTTCCTCAACAATGTACAGCACTGTACTTGGCATATGTAAATGTACGATAAATATTTGTGGATTGACTTCATGTGAAAGAATTTTATGAACAATTCAGCAAAGCAATATGTACTTACTAGCATAATAAAAATCCCAAACCCTAGAGACTTAACATAGAGAATAAGGAGTAAGGTGATACATTATTTCCCCTGTGAAAGAGGGTACTCAAGTTATAGGTTGTTAGTCAGCAAGAGGGGAGACTGTTGTGATAAAACTACTCTTTCATTATATCCAAAAGCAGAGGTTGTATCTGGAATGCTTGGAGCTTCATTTATAACATAGGTGTGATAATGACACTGCCTCCTGCAAAGAGCCTGAATCATATTTGAGGCATAGGCAATGGAAACAGAAGCCCTAAGGACTTCTTTTTTCCTGTGGCCTATTAGTCCCATACACAAATGTGTATGCATGTGAGTGAGTGAAAGTGTGTGTGTGTGTGCGCGTGCGCATGTGTGCGTGCACGTGTGTTTTGCAGCTGAGGGTATAAAGTAGGGTGGAGAACGTAGGTAAATGTAGGGTTCCCATGTCTAGTGAGTGAATTGTATGAGAATATGATACAAAGCCCAGAAGTTTATATTACCTATTACACAGTAGGCGCTCAATAAATATACAAGGAATGAATAAAATTTATTTTTGTTCATTTTGAATTTAAAAAAATCAGTTTCTTTCCTTTTAAAAAATAAATTTAAGCCAACATTTCTACTTTGCTTATTTTAATCGTCATCTTGATCTCTTCTCAACATTTATTATTCTATTATTCTTACAATCTTATAGTCTTAATTTTTGAAGAATTTATTTTCTAGCTTAGCTTTACCCTGCACTATACTTTGTCTTTAATCTGTTTCATCTAGTGTATTATAACCATTTTCAATTTATTTTGCCCCCTTTTCCAGTTAATTTTAATTTTTCTCTAAGTTTCATAATTAGAAGAATCTCAGAAAGAAACTATTAACTCAAGATTACTTTGTTGATAGAAAACAGTTACATTCCAAGTCAGGCGACAATATAAATTTATGAAGGGTAAAAGATAAACTCATTCATACCCATTGTTTTTAAAGAAATTGCAGTTCATGAATTCTGAATTTTAAGAAGATACTACTATATAAAAGGACAACAATAGACATTAACAATTTATACAGTGCTTTAATTTAAAAAGCAATCTCTTTTGAATTACTTGATTACAAATTAACTAAAAACTTTCAATAAGTATTAACTTTTTTTTGCGGTACGCAGGCCCCTCACTGTTGTGGCCTCTCCCACTGCGGAGCACAGGCTCCGCGCCATGGCTCACCGGCCCAGCCGCTCCGGGGCATGTGGGATCCTCCCAGAACGGGGCACGAACCCGTGTCCCCCGCATCGGCAGGCGGACTCTTAACCACTGCGCCACCAGGGAAGCCCCAAGTATTAACTTTTAATACACTTCTTCAGGTCCTCTAAGATGGAGTTTAAAACTGCCATATGTTATTTGAGAATAATTTTAACCTAAAAATAGTATTAACTCACAAATTTTTATTTTTAGGGTAAGACTTGGAAACAATTTTCCTAGTGTAAAATATACTTAGTTAAAATATACTTAGTTATTTGAGAATAATTTTAACCTAAAAATAGTATTAACTCACAAGTTTTTATTTTTAGGGTAAGACTTGGAAACAATTTTCCTAGTGTAAAATATACTTAGTTAAAAATGACTTTTAAAAATAATTCTAAAATTTACAGAAGTGTATAAACCATAATTCAGAATATAAGATGATACTGTGAGACACACTGTTACTTTATGGTTCATTTAGGGAAAAAAAACCTCGCTAATTAAACTATGATATGCCACCTAATTTCAGAGATATTAAAATATGAAAAAATCTGCATTTGAGGAACAATGAAATAGGGTATTTCCTATTAGAACGCAAAACTTTAAATGCTAAAATTTGACATTTTAAAGTCTCAGTTGGTCAATCTATGCTACTAAACATACAATAACACTGAAAAATTAAAAGCCGATAGCCAGAAATGTCATTTCAAATACTAAATCTTCTCGTGCTTTCACATACGCCCCATTTCATTGATCATTCTTTCACCTTCCACTTCCTTCACGTGTATTTCTCTCTCAACAATCATATTCATTTTTGGTCCTATGACCATAAAACATCCTTTATTTCCTTTCTCAGGAAAGGGTTTGGAGGCAAAGGTGGAAGAAGGTGAAACCTGAAGCAGAATAGCAACAAAGCCTCCAGTTCTCTTCTGTCTGAAGCAGCTGATAAAAGAAATAAACCAACAGACTGCAAGAATTCTTTACTGTCAAAATCAGAATTGGTTTTCCATGTAATTAAATTCTGAATTTTACACATAAAACTGGATTAAAAATCTGTAAGAGTTAAATGCCAAAATTAGTATTATCAAAACTATTAAGAAAAAATTGTAAGTGCTCCATATAATTTTAAAGGTTTCTTCAATCTGGGTCTCTATAGCCAGAATGCCATACCACTCAACCTAGTTTAGACTGTAGTGACAGGACTGATAGGAAAAGCTCTTGAAGCGAAAAAGATTCTGAGGCACAAGTACAGACTAAGTAAATGTTTATGCTTTCTCCAGGTGTTAAGGAAATAAATCTGATGTTATAACACCATGCTATTAACATGCCAAGTGAAAAAAATATATTTAACTATCTTTCAACTGTTCACTGAATTAAATCCTATTTCCTGTCAAATTCTCCCTAAATTAAGTTCTATCATCTTAACACAAAAATTCCTTTAATATTTTGACTAGTAGGTTGAATTGCTTTATATTTCAAGATCTATCGTATTTTTATAGGGTACTAGCTCCAGAATAAGCTTACCTGTTCCATTAAAAATGTTACTTGATAAGGAGTTATTCATTCCAAATGCCTGATTCCTGTTCATTCCAAATCCAGACATACTGGGTACATAGAAAATAATTTTAGATATACAGTAAGAACACTAACTTTCAGATGAAGAAAAACAAAAGTGTTTACTTTTGATCTCCTCATATAAAACAACATGTTTAAAAACAAATACTAATTTTTTTTGAGTTCAATCTTTATTGTTATTTAAAGCTTCCCTAAAGTCTTTCCACGAACAACTGAGAACCACAACATCTTAAACAGATGAATTAAAAAACAAAAAGCAAAGAATTTATATACGCCTTGAGGAAAATAGAGATTAAGGGTATAGTTTTGTATACTTGGAGAGCCAACTTACTGGATATAATGGAAGAAGTAATAAACCTCAAAAATAGGCAATTTAGTTTAGGACTACTGTTCCTGAATACTTGTTTTTCTTCCACTACTGGTAAAATGTGCTATTATTACTTTTCATAAAAGATCTTCTTTCATACAGTCTGTCTTTCCCAAGTAGAACATAAACTCCTCATGGACAGGGTTCATGTCATATACTCCTCTGCATCTCCTGCCCTTAGCATTCAGGAGGCTACAAAAGGCACTCAGTAAATGTTCAGCTGACGTGAATTAAATGGTGCTTTTCTTTAACTGAATTCAGTGTTCTAAAACACATCATCTAGTTTATCTTTTAGCTACTTAAAAATAAAAATCTCTCCATAGTGCTCTTACTTCTAAAGTAAGAGCTTCCCTTTTTTGCACAAGCCTAAACATGGGAAAACAAACAAACAAAAAATAAGGCTGAATTTAAAGCAAGGCCAGAGTAATTAAGCATGTCAACAAGAATCGTTAATGCAAATTCTAAAATGAAAGTATGCATCTTTAACATCAAGTAATCTGATAAAAGATGGTGTATTACTGTTATGAGTAAGGTTAAACTGTTTGAAGATGACTGGGTTTTTAATTTTTTGCCTAGATTTATAAAACTAACTATGGCCAAACAATATTTTCATAAAATAATGCAGCTGGTGAAACACTCTAGAGAAGAGTAGAAAAGTCAATAGAAGTTCTGGTTAATAGCATGTTAGAACTGCTGATGATACAGGTACCCTCAAACACTGAATAAGTAGTAAGAGATGAAAACATTCCATAACACATACAACTTATCAACAGTAATAAGCAGGGCTTTAGAGACCCATACTTCATTGACAATTTATAAGCAAAGTATTTTTTAAAAACTAGAATGTGAAAAAATATGGAAAGACAAAAATTTAAACATACATTCAATGAACGATACTACAAGAATGCAGAGAGATGTGTTAAAGCCCAAGAAGTATTATATCATTAGGAAACTGTCAAGGAGATGAGAATTTTGATAACCCTTTACAAAAATAACTTCTGTAAAAATTAAAAGAGCAGTCAAATTATAAAAGTACTCATAAGTCTAAATAAAAGTAAGAATTGGAGGTTATGGGATGAAGATTAAAAAGGAAATGTGCTAATAACCTATTTTAATTCAGAATTTACGAGTACTAGATAAAAGAAAGTGAATTAAATGGCTTTGATGATAGCAACATCCTTTCCCCCCATATTCCCCATTTAAAAAAATGAACAATCAAACTAAAATGCTTTTTTTTTACAGTAAAGAAAGCCCTATTGTAGACATAACTCTCATATAAATTACCTGAATAGCTTTAAAATCCTAACAAAAAGGGTAACTGTTTTTCATATTGTTAACTATTATTTGCATAGCAGTACCAGTGCAAAAAGGAGTGAAAAGCAAAAATTCATCTTTTTGTTTTAAATCCCAGGACATGACACTATTTTCAAATACTACAGATGTAGTCTTCAAAAAGTCTTTGTCATGAAGTCTCCAAAGAACAAAACTGAAATTCAGTTGAAAAGGAACTTAACCAAAGCATAAAGAAGCAAGGCAGTAATAGTCAAACATGTCTCCAGTCCTATTCATAGGTATGAAGCTCTTACCACACAGGTGACCAGCCTCATTTAATAGAGGAAGGACATATCAACAAAAATTTGCCGGTTGGCAACCTAAGAACAATCCTTTTCTAACAACAGTAACAAAAAAGCAAACTGATTTTCAAAAGAACATGTCTTTAGTTTGGGAGGTTAAAGTTGTGATGTGTAACAGAAAGAGAAGCTTTGGTCAAAATATATGATGAAACACACTTATAAAACAGAAGTCAAGACTCAAGAACAGAACGTTGAATATGAAAAGGCAAATTTGAAAACACCCAGAAAGAACAATTATACACAGTATCAATAAACATCTTACCTGTTCACAGTAAAAGGCTGTCGAGAAGGCTGCTGCTTTGGCATACATATTATGCTTGGCGAGCTTCTGTTGGGGCTACCTAACCCTGAACTGCTCATGCTATTTGTCCTGCTAGGAATTCCAATGCCCTGACCAACCTGGGAGTGGTTCATCATATTCCTAGGATTCATAGGCAAAATACCCCTGAAAAAGAAGTCCATTACACTAAATAAGCTCTCTACAATCACTCATTAAAATTCTCTGTAAATAATCAATTGGCCTAACCCTAGAATCTCAAATATACTTTCAAATTGCATTGCTAATTTTTATTCATTTAACTCTTTTGTCTGGTCATTTGAAAAGAAAAAAAGCTCTTTGAAAAGCCAAAGTAAACAAACCAACAAGAAAGGGCAAATCACAGAAGAATATATGGTGATATCGAAGATGAGAGAAGTATTGGTGTGACTATGACATAAAATACAAATGTATTTCACATATATATTCAGAATAATTTCATTCCAAATGTATGTCATTCTATCTTCTTCATACTAATATGCACCATTTTTGTAAATCTGTTTTATTTTATTCTCACTAGAGCAATGGATGTGTGGTGAGGGAGCAATAAACAGATTTATCTGAGGGGTGATCTGAAATTGCACATCCTCCTTTGAGGAAGAGAGCTTGCTTTTGAAAAAAGCCCCCCAGGTGGTGATTAATCCTTGATACCCACCCCAGCTAATAACCAGTACACTAGCTGCAAGATAAAAGCATCTTACACTATACTTATCAATTTGCAATGAAATAAAATGAGCATAGGGTATCAACTTTCTTTTCCTCAGTGAAAGGCACTGAACCAGAAAATCAAATAATTAGTTACCTTATTAAAAAACTAAAAAGCTTGCTTAATCTACAAAGATACATTTTGAGAAATATTCTGGTCCATCAATAAATACCTGCTTGGAGATGGAGGCGTGTGAAGTGACATTGTTGGTACCCCTGTTGTTGGCGTGACGTGGCTCGGTAACTGAGTGCCTTGTGATAAGCTGCGATTTAACTGAGGGGTATTGTTGCTCATCCCCCTCATTGGAAGGCCTAGTGCACCTATTAAAAAAATTCAGAAGAAGGAAATTCATTGCCATCAGGAATGAAATTGTTATCCATCTTCTGGAGTTGGTAATTTAAAACATTTTAAAATGACCTAACGTTATTATAATATGCAAATTTTAAATGGAAATATTCATTTCACTCCAAATGGACTCTGATTTTAACAAAAATGTATGTCTGAAATTTAATATTATGAATTTTCATATTGCTTCCATTATTCTATCTTTCATATTTTTTCTTTGCTTTCATATTTCTATCTTCTTTGCATATTTCTATTTTACAATACTGTCTGCCAATGACTATGACAAATTAGATGACTTATGTTTCAAAATAAAAACATTTTGTACAAATATGCCTTTAAGAAATTTGCAATCTTGTGTGTTTTTATGTTTTAAATCATAACTGAGGTACGCAGACATTTAATCCCCACTTTGCTGAAGTAGCTTTAATTTTTATATGATCCTTTTCAAATGCATTTAAGAAAAAGTCTCTATTACTATTTACACATACATACTTCTCAACATTACAATTTTTTACAAACCCAACATAAAATGTCAGCAACTGTTAAAAACTCAACCTGATATAGCTATAAGAGACAAGAATATAACATTTTAAAAGATTTCAAAGTACAATGACCTTTATTTGTCTAGTATTTCTGGGGCCAGATGTGGGAATGGATGTGTTCCAATATGTGTATTTTTCAAAACCTACTTGAGGAGTTTACGATTCAGAAACAAAACATTAAAAAGAAAAATTAACCATCTGGGATAAACTTACTGTTTCCTGCCTTGTGTTAATATGAAATATAAATTATTATTTTGTTAATGATTCAGAATAATTATTGTGGATATTTAATGTTATGGATTTTTCCCCCTTTTATCCCTCAAAGCAAGTTTGTTCAGCTATCACTTATTTTGTCATCACACCTGCCTATGGATGTCAATATGCCTCCTTGCCTCCATCTTCCTTACTCACACATTTTGGTGCCTTCTGTTACTAGTCTGTTGTGGAATGGCACATCAGTCAACCAAACATTCTGAACTGGAGGTTAAATAAAAGTGGTAAGATAGAATGAGAGTTAGTGAATAAGTAGAGGACTTTAGCAATAGGGATTTAAAGTGACTCCCTCCCTACTTTTTGGTCTAGTTTTGGGTCCAAGAATTTCAAAGACCTGAATATTTTGAAACTATGACTTCCAAAAATTGGAATATATATATTATGTTCTGAATATTTTTCTTCAAATATCTCTGCAAATTTATCTTTTTGCATAACAGTAACCTGTTTGTAACAGTAACGCTTTGTAACCTAGGGATACCAGTGAATCCCAAAGATTTCACTGGAATCTGCCAGCTTCAGTACTCAGCTTGCAGCCTAACTGCTTCTCAACTGAACGAAGCCAATAAATCCAACTCAATATAGCTGTTATAGTCTATGTGTACTCATATTCCATGAAGACCTGAGCTTGGTTCTGCATTTCTTTAAGTCACACAAAGGGAACTGATCTAGATCATATGTTGGTTTAGTCATTATATGTATGTCTGGTCACTACAAGTTTTGTGACCATGAGTATACCGCTAGCTACAGCCACTTTCTCTGGATCTGGGACAAGATAAGGAAGAACAAGAGATTAAAAACCAGCCTATGTAAGATTTCTTCAGAAGATACTAGTCTTTTCCTTTTCTCAAGCACACTAGTTTTCCTCTTGGCCCTCTAGATGCTCCCGTAATGAACCACCAACATGACACTTTTCACATCACTTACTCAACAAACATTTATTGTGTGCCTACTATGTGTCAAGCACCGTGTTAGCTGCTGGGGATACAACAGTGAACAAGATAGAAAAAGCTCCTACCCTCAGGGAGCTTACATCCTTTTCCCTAAATATGCTGGTCTAAAGTCAGCTATACCTGTGAATTTCCCACAGGAATGTGTTTCTCACAGTTACTGACAACCAAGAAACCTAATCCAATGTTCACATTTTACAGATGCCTGAGCTTCAGATAAGTTAACTGATTTCTCCAAGGTGACACAAAGAACCAAGACTCCTAGTGTTCTTAATGGCAGACCTATGGGAGCCCAATAAAACACTAAATGAGCACCCTTGTGAGTACCTACTGACTTGTAACACCTTTTATCTATTTTTTTCTCTTGCTTTCTTTTTCTGAATATGTTTACTTCAAACTTTTTCTAAACCAACATCTCTTAACTCTTCCATTTTCTTTCTCTTCTTCTCTATAACTGTCAAGTTTTCTTTTCCTCCACATTTACTTTTCCTTCCCATTTCACTCTCTACACCTTCAACATTATAAACATACATGTTCCAAAAAATTGCACCCTTTGGCTCTTCAATAAGCCCTTCTAAAGACTCATGAGATGTGTTTACTTCAACTCTTCATATACTTATTATTCTATGCTGTATTATGAAAATACGTAACTTCAGAAATATTTTAGAGGAGATTATCTGAACATTAGCAAAAAAAAATTTTGGAGAAGGAAACAAGAATGCATAAGGTAATATATTTAGTCATTTAAGGATTGGCACACTTAATTTATAGTGAGGAGAGTAGAGGAAGACAATATGGAATAAAGAACTCAAAGATTAGCATTTACTTTTATTTTTCCTTTAAAAAACACTTGATTTCATAAAAACAGCTAATAAATTCAAAAGTTCTGAGTTGCATTTTATTGAACCTGGTGAGTAGAGAGGAATGCATCAATTTCAAACTGGATCATCAAACCTTGAATACTTTATAATTGAGTTATTTTAAATTCAATTTAAAACTGAATTCCTTTAAAACATATAGAATTAATACCACTGAGTAGGAACAGAGAAAGATTTATTTCTAGCAAACAAAAATACACGGTCATTAAATTTGAGTTGAGTCAAACTATTACAGCTGGGTACGGGTCAAGGGAGGGAAAATTTTACTTTTACTAGTATAATTAGAAAGATGATAGAAAATTATCTAAAATGTTATACCAAGAAGAAGACATGTAAGCTGAAAGGGTGAAGAGGGGGAATAAAAAAATTAGCTTAAAAAAAAATTTGACACGAAATAACTACAAGTAAGAAAACATAAATATGTATGCCTGAGCTTGTGCACTGGAAGGGCACAAGTAGAATTAAATTTTATCAAGCACCTAAGAAATATGTGAAGCACTATGCTACTTCATCTCCTTATAAAAATTATAGAGAAGGTATTTATCCCCTTTTTATAGACAAGGAATAAAAGAATGATAAAAAAAGTTATAAGGCAGTTTAAAAGGTTAGTTTTGAAGCAAAGTTTTCTTTCTATTTGACAAAGTGATAATAAAGGATAATACCATATTAGAAGGAATACATGAACATATTCTAAGTAGATTCCTACTTCCTATTTGGCAGGGTGCTAAACAAAGAATGAATTGAATTCTTTATTGATCATTTTTCAGAAATCCAAAAGAATATGACCTAAGAAATGTTTCCATGAATTATTTCCATTGCACAAACTGATTAACAGCACATTCCTTAAATAGTTATGGCATGATATGCCATGCTTTATTCAATCTTTTGCTAAAGATTAACAATATTAGTAATAATACAAGTTATAAGAAAAAAAAAAACAGCAACCAAATCCTTGAATACTCATACTTAAATGAAGTCTCCTGAAATCTTTAAGGAGAAGGGAGACAATTTTTAAATGATGCAAGAGGGCTTAAAGTATCCCCCATTCCATTCCCAAAGCAACTACCTTCCCTAAACTCACTGTCTTGCCCACACATAAAGGGCAACCATCTTCTTACCTCCAACCTGTCCCCATGTCTTCTTACCTCCAACTTGTCCTGAACCTAGCTGGTTAATCTTCCCTGTAACACCATTTCATTATACAATTTCCTTCATTAAAATCAAAGTATTTTAGGGATAGAAAAGTCTCCAGAGAGTATCTAACTAAGTTACAGATGAAGATCATTTCAACTTAATTATAAATGAACTAACATCAGGCATTAAGTGACTTACCCAAGATCACAAAAAATGAAGAATAAAAACCATGATCCAGGGACTTCCCTGGTGGTCCAGTGGTTAAGACTCTGCGCTTCCACTGCAGGGGGCATGGGATTGATCCCTGGTCAGGGAACTAAGATCCTGCATGCTGCCGATGCAGCAAAACCCCCCAAAAAACAAAAAATACAAAGCAAAAAACCACACACACAAAAACAAACAAACAAACAAACAAACAAAAAAACCCGTGATCCAATTTCTTGACTCTAATTTCAATACCTTTTTTCAACGAATCACACTTTCTGCTTCTTGAAGTAGTTGCTATCCTTCACATCACGTGGGAAACTTTAATATCTGGGTCCCACACCCAGAAACTGTGACTTAGTCTGGGTCTGGGAAATTCATGGGCAGTGGGATTTTTTTTTTAACTCTTTAGGTGTTTCTAGAAGGGCAGTCAGGGTTGAGAATCACTGTTCTAAAGTTAAATCCAATCACAGTGTAGTCTTTAAAATGCTCTGTCAAGACCCAAAAGATTCTTCTAATCTTTATTTTTCCCAGCTTTATTGAGAAATAACTGACATAATATACTCTTCTAATCAATTTTAATACTTTACTCACCCCGATACAAACTCTTTTTAGATACCACATACTTGACTTACAATCTTCTTTGTAATTTCCCTAGTCCCCTCCCCAAAATATGCCTCAGTATCTTTACTCATATCCTTCTCCCCACCTAGAATACTTTCCCTCCTCTTGTTCTACAGAGATATACAAGACTACTTACAAAAGAAAACAAACCCCCCCCGCAAAAACAAACTGCTATGATCAAGATGTTTACATGCAGTACATGTACAGTGTACTTAGTGTATATGGGGGCAACACTCAGACATGAAAGCAGAATGAATGTGGGATCAGAACATGTTTCCTAGACAATACTGTACATGAACTGAATAATGAGAGACCTAGCCAGGCATTTGGTGGTGGTGATGAGGAGTCAGGGGAATAAAAATGTCACACCAGTTCGGTCTGAGAAAACTGCAAGATATATGAAAATGAGGACAAGTGATATGCCTGGAGGAAGAGTGGGCTTACCTTCTGGGTAGTAAGGATGTATGAGACAAGCATGGATGGAGCTAACCTGGCTTCAAAATCCTCAACTATGAGAAGTTGCTGCTGTGTTAGAACCAGCCGGGAGTCCCAAACATCTGGCTGGATCTTTACAGCAGGTGGCACTCCATCTGTGGAACAGCTGTGTGAATCTCCTATATATACTTTGTACTCCTCCTCCTCAACCTAAATTTGCATGATACATTAGCAGCACCCTTTCACAAAGTAACGCAGGTCTCTAACCTTAGAGATCATCTTTGATCCCTCTCTTTCATATCCCACATCCCCAAATCATATTAGCTCTATGTCCAAAATATCCCAAACCTAACCATTTCTCAACACCTCCAGCACTAGTCCAAAGCCACCCTACTTTCCCGCCTGGACTACTGCACTAATTGTCTTTCTCTTTTTCTTGTCACTGTCCCTCCTCCACTCAGTCCATTTTCTACACAGCAAGGTGATCTTTTAAAAATGAAACTGTATCTGAAAATCCTTCCCATTAAACTTAGAATAAATCCAAATGCTTTACCAAATCTTTACAAGACTCCATGACCTGGCACCTGCTACCCATTAACCTTCCACTTTCTTTGTTCATTATACTGGCCCTCTCATTCATCTTTTAACACACGAAGTTCATTCTTATATTCTCATGAGTAAGACCATTTGCATTTGCTGTTGTCTGTACCTGAAAAGCTCTTCCCCAGATCTTTCCAAGCGTTTCCACTTCTCAACAGACTGGTTTCCATTCAAATACTACCGCCTCAGAGACAGCCTCTTTGCCTGCTCGAAAACTACTGATCCCATCCACTCATCCATTAACCTGACAATTTTTTATAGTACTTATTATCAGAATCATATTATTTACTAAGTAAATAAATTTATTTGTATGCTTATTCTCTGACCTTCTTCATTAAAATATAAGCTCCATGAAAGCAGGAACTTTGTTATTTGCCATACTCTTCAATCCTGGAATAATTCTTCACTCATGGTAGGTACTAGATAAATAACACAATAAATGAATAAATCCTATCATAATGCCTTAGTCAGCAGACTCTTGGAATCTGTGGATTTAACATATGCAGTTTCTACTGTGTGCAAATTGCTTCCTAGGGTCATGACATTCAGTAAGTAATATGTAGCATCCAGGTTTCAAAGAAACTGCTGTTCTCAACTCATGTTCACATAGTAAAACTTACAAAGTAAGGCAATCCTGGCTCTACTACTTACTCCCTAGGCAAGTCCCTTAACCTTTAATCGGGTTGTTGTGAAGATTAAATGAGTTTATATTTATATCAAGTACTTAACATAGCACCTGACACATAGAAAATACGGAATAACTATTAGCTTTTGGGGAGTGAGGGTCGGGTGGAGGGATGAAACGTGCCTATGAAAAGAAAATCAACAGGTGGTCCTAAAGGTAAGATAAAATGAGATAGTCCAATGAAGTAATAATGGTTTTCACCTATAAATAGTTGTTTTCTGGGGGAAAAGAGTATGTTATAGCTGCGTTCTTGAACTTAAAAAGTAGCAAATATCTTGAGATAGATTCCATAAAATTGTGAAGATTTGTATTTCTTGGCTGAAACCAATGTAACAGCCTAATAGATTTCCCTTGTCTTGATAAAGCAAACCACTCAAAAATTTATCCCATGCTGTAGATTTTGTTCCCACTACTGAAACAACCTTACTCATGGTCTCTTCAAGGGCAATGTCAAACATGACCTCATCTGTAAATCCTGTCCTGATCATTTAAGGTATGTGATTACTCCTACCTTTCAAGTATCCAGAAAACTCTGTACTTCTGCCTCTATTTTGTAGGAAAATAACTTGTGTATTTATCCTACTAGATTATATATAAGGACCATATCTTGTTCATCATGCATTCAACAAACATTCAGTGAGTGCCTATCGTGTACAGAGTATTGAGGATACAAAGGCAATGAAGATGTGCAATAAATAAACGCAGCAACACCGAAGGCATATATACACTGTACAGAGATGGCATAAAAGAGAATGCTCTCTTCTACAACACATCTGCAGTCTCTAGCATGATGTAATATATATGGTAGGCACTCAAAAATATCTGTTAAACTCAATTCCTACCTCCTTTTTGAACCTTTCCCATACCACTGTAGCTTACTGTGCTTTTCTCTCCAATCTGCAAGTCTGTCCATATCATTCAACATGATGCCTTTTACTCTATGGTATTTAACACTTTGCATATAAATATGTCTTGACCTCCCCAACTATAAAATGCTTCTAGAGAGCAAGAACTCCCAGGGCATTCATTATTAATTCAAGTATCTGTTAAATAATCCTATTTCCTAAAAGCTACCAAAATGTGTCATATGCCTAACTATACTGTCAACAGTATTATTTCTGAACCATTCCACCTGTGCTCTGGCTCTCCACAAAACAAGTAGCTTTCATATATGTATTCTTAAAATAGGAGGTCAAAGGGATGTTGTTGAAAGCATAAGGCTATGCCACTGCTTTAAAGCCAGGAGTCCGGATACCAGAAAGAGAAGTTTATTTCCTTTCCCAGCTAGTGGTCTGGGTCCTCTGAGAATTCAGACACAAATGTATATAATGGATTCATGCAGACAGCTAGTTAACCTATGTGGCTAGATTATAGGCATATAAGAAGTACTCCTTTTTCTCAAATCCTCCAAGGCCCTAAATCCTGTTGGTAAGAAAGAAAAAGTCACACCAACGATACTACCACTTAATTTCAATGCATTGACTATCCAGGGGAAATTAATTCCTGGCTCCCTGTTCATTCCCATCTAGTACACACTTCAGGGAGCCCAGGGGTCTTTAAACCTAGACAGTGTACTTAAGATCTTACGCACAAGTAGAGAACAAGTAGAGAACATCATGCAACTTGAATACAAGATTCCATTCACCAGCTTCTACAGTTACCACTTGATGCACAGTAGTCACATAAACCCTTGGATGAAAAGTTACATATTTGGATACAACTATACTGTACTAGAACCCATGATCACACAAGCTCCTAATCCAGCATTTTCTGGGTACCCTTGTGTACTATACAATCACTTCCACCCAAATCCGGCGAAAAGTCACTTTAAGCAGCTCTGTATCCATTCCAAGAGGAATTCCTTCCCTTGTTTTAAACTCAGTGAGTCTCAGTTTTGAAGAGGGCACTCTTCCTTCTCCACCTCTAATCTCTCTGATCATCAAGAACACAAAACAGATAGTAAACCTCCATTTTAATGGCTCAAATTCCTACTGAACTTTGCCAATCTGAATACAGAGTTAATGGTGGTACTCAATACACTTGCGGGGCAAAAGAACTTTGTAATATCAAGCCCAATGCACAATTAAAGTTAGCTGCCATAAGAATACCATCATGAATCTATTCCCACCTACTTATTCTATCTCCCCATCCTTTATTAAATAAGGTCAGCCCCTCAAGTTTTATCTTTCTGACTTACTTATACTACCAAAGCCCTGACCCTCAAGTCCTACATGGTAGCTGGTGTTCTCCTCTCTGAGAAGGTGTGTGTTCAGACTACTTACAAGCTGAAAGACTTATCTGGCCCTGTCAGGTCTATCCTAACAGACAGAGACTAGGAATTCAGGCTCTGTTTTATTTTATTTTATTTTACTAGTTGTAGCTTCTAGATCTGTGCACTAGAAAGGAATAATTGTACCCTGACTTGAGACATTTCAGTTTCAGTTGATCTAAGGTTCATTAAAAAAAATAATACCTACAATGTCAGTTAAAAGAGTGAGCCATGAATTGAAAATGCTGGTTCATCAATGCTACAATAATAAAGCCATTTATTATACTAAACTTCAACAGGAAATATTTGTCATATGTAACTTCTTTTTAAATTACTAAGTACCTTAAAATACTTTTCCTAATGAAAATAACTTTGCTCATTTATTAATCTTTGTATATCCTTAACCATCAGCACAATCATGTACACAAATTAAATCAATAAATGTCTACCTTACCAATGAAATAACCATATTCCAAACCTAATCCATTCTATAACTTAGCCCAATTATAACTTCACATTTGTAGGTTAAAAAAATTAGATCAGATTTTCAAAGACCATATAGCTGATTATATTGTAAAATAATTGCTATTCTCCTTCATTAAATAACCTTGGATTCTCAGATATAACTTTTCTCTATTCCATTATCTACTTTCTGCTGTGATAAATTGTGGGCTTTAAAAAGAAAGCAATGTAAGTTCTTTGCAGTTTCTCTATAGAAATAAAGGGTAGCTTTAAAATTTAACTAGATATTTCGAATGTAAGGGTTACCAGAAAGGTGAAAGTAGTAGGCTTCAAACAAAAACAGTCCAAACGAAACAAACTGCTAGCTAATAATATTCCCTCAATAACTAGAATGAACATTTGCTGATAAATAAGCAACATCTTTTTTGTGTAATAAAAGGCTTAAAAATGTTTTCTACTTAACTAGAGGAAAACTAGTATCTGTAATTAATAATTTTCCTTACTAATTCTGTACTAACAAAATTGTGTTTCATAGCAAAAAGAATGCCACAAGAGGTAGAGAAAAGAAATAGATGGAAACTATATTTGTCTAACAAAGTAAGTTTTTTCCCCTTACTAAATTTCAAAATAAAATTGAAGGGTAAAGTGGTATGACAAACTACTCTTGTATCTATCAAAACTTTGCCTTTTATTATACTGGGAAAGACTTACAAATCACATAACTGATTTTTATTTGAAGCTGGTTAAATTATTTGGTCATCAGATTGTCTGCTTCAGTTACCCTATTATTCTGTAATCTTTGATGGGAATTTACATCCCTTTTAACACTTCCCTCCCACTACAGAGATGAGAGATCAGCAGTCTCTGACATTAAAAGATATGACAAATCTTATTAATATATAAAAGTTTGGAAAATTAATTTAAAAAAGGGAAAATTTTATAATTTAGTTTTATAAAAATTATGTCATAATAATAGTTAACATTTATTGAGCGCTTACTATGCGCCAGGCACTGTGCTGAGAGCTATAAAAGTATTACAACACATAAAAGAAATAAAATCTCGTATATGGAAAAAGCTTTGAACTGTTAGTCAAAAACAGAGATTGTATACCCAGACTGAGCCAAAGTAAAAGAAGTATTTGCTAAACAAAGAGAACATTTCACAAACTGCTAGGTAATGGGCTTACATTAATAAGACCAAAAAACACAAACAAAACAACCTACTTAACTGACCAATCAAAAACCTTTAACTTCCTCCAACTGAAAACATAGAGAATGTCTATTTTTAATTAGTTTAGCATATCTTCTTCAAAAATACTGCAAAGGAACATACACATACAAAAGATGAAGAAATAAATTTTGATCTACCCTGTATCCAAATAATTTTGAATTAGAAAGGTCTGAAATAATGAGGTTTTCTGCTAAGTAAAATAAGAAAAACTGAAAATTAAATATCTTTCCTTTTAAACCCTAGAATAAACCCACAAGGGCAGCATTATTCTTTATTTGGTAGTTATTTTTTTCTTTAAATAAAGTATCCCAGAATAAATACAAAATTCTTACTTTGTTGCCCGTATAAACTTGCCCCAAACTGAGACAGCTGACCTGATGTAGATGGTGATGCCAGCATCTAGAAACAAATTAATTATATTAGAGCATAAAGAAAGTACACAGAACATTGCACTGACATTTTACAAATCTGTACAACATATCATAATATGTGAGAATCAAATCCATATTTCCCAATCTTCAGAAAAACAAAAACAAACACTGCATAATCAATTTCATGTTACTTAAGCACGTATCACAATGGCATGACATCAAACTATGCAAATAAAATTAATTTTTGATCACTGCAAAGTTTTTTTTCCCCCAGTTACTCTAAATGAAACTATGACAGCATCATTACCTCACTTTAACAAAAAGCAAACTGGGCTAACAAATACATGGAGACAGTACTTCAAAAAGTCTAAATTTAAGTAAAATTACTTGATTCTTAAATAATATATTAAGCTAAATTCTAACTTCAGTTTATTAAAGTTGAAAATAAAATTACCTAAATAGAAAAGTTTTGTATTTTGTTAATAGTTACTGATTTTTATATAGAAATGTGTGTCAAATGGGTAGAAAAATCTAATAAACATACACACAACCAGGTACGTGGAGAGGTGATACAGTACCAAAGGACAAACCCAAAATACTTACAAATATGTATAGACATGGTATATAATGTACATTGCATGTACATTCATGGCACTTGTGTACAATGCCTTTCAATTTTTTGCATCATCTTTTTTTCCTAGAATAAAAATTCTTTGAAGCCATGTTATATTCATTTTTTACTTCTTCATAGAGACTAGCACTGTATGTGGCAGTGCTATAAAAAACTAGATACTTAAACTGAGTAAATGAAAATGTGTACGTGTAAGTGCATGTCTGTGTATTCCCTGACTTATATTAAGCAACCATCAAAACACCATAATTAAATAAGACGAGCTATGTCATCAAAAGGGTTATAATCTAGTGGAAGGACAGAATGAATTATACAACTAATTATGTTCCAAGGCACAGTGTGGTAAGTGCTCTTAAGGAAGTATAAAGTATCACTGGAGGAAGATATTTCTAAAAAAGGGTGAGGTAACAGGAATACTTTGTAGAATGGTAACATCTGATGTGGGTACAGATGAGGGGTTTTCCAGTGTGAGAATATGCAGTGAGTGCGATAAAAGTTAGTGACATGATTAGAATACAAACAAAATAAGAAACATCAGTGAGTGAACAACAGGGTAATTAGGGAAGGGAGATAAGGCCTACCCTACGCACACTGGGGAATAGAAGAATGGGAAATAAAACAGTGATGGGACCAGATGCAAAAGATCTTCTTAAATGTTATGCAAAGATGGCTACTAACTATGGCGATAAAGAGAAAATATAATTTTAAGCCAGGAAGTGACATGATCAAACGGTGCTTTGGTAAGATAATTCCAACAGCAAAACTGGATGGAAATGGTAAGATACTAAGCTAGAACAGGAGAACTGCGACTACGAAGGAGTCCTATTGAAATGGTTGAGATATAGGGGAAAAGAGATGGGTGGAGAATCACCAGACAGGGAACTATCAGAGGCCCCTCTGATTTCCAGTGAAGAACTGGGCTGACATTGACTGCAGTAGGAAAGCCAGGGGGAAAAATATTTAAACAGTAGAGGTTTATACAATACACATTTCATGCTATTTTCATGTCAAAATTCTAAATTGTTTTAATTATTCTGAAATTCACAGAAGTTTTTATACAACAGTAGCTTTAAACTAATGACATACACCAGACTCTTCTGGGGTTGGGCTAAGTTACTACTCTAAACACAGCAGTATTTAAATATAGTAACAAATTTTCTAAAAAAGCATCAAACCTTATAAATATTCCTTCTGAAATCTGGAGGGTATACAATATAAACAGTTAAACTGAAAGAATTCGCATTTTATGCCTGACCAAGTTCTTCTGTTAGGTACAATTATCGTTACTATTACCACATAACCACAAATATTTTAAGCACATTAAAGGTTCATTTCTAAATTGCAAGAACAAGATCAAAGAACATATGTAACATACAATGAAGCTTTAGTTGGTGACAGAAGGTAAAATGTTTATAATAAAATGCCTTAACAATCATGGTTTTCTGTTAACAATCATGATTTTCTGATGCCTTAACAATCATGATTTCCTGTTATCATTATAAGCTATAAACAAAAGTAAAGGAGTATAGTTTCCAAAGGCTTCACATAAAAGATGCTGGCCAGCATGAATCCGTGACTTAGAATGATCCATAATGTGAACATTCTAGAATGGACCACTAAAAATTTTACTTTTCCTAGAAATGTGTATGTTTATTGAGCACATAACTCCAAAGAACAGACATTTTATAGTCTACTTTCTCACAAGGGTTATACATCCACAAATGAGTTAATAGGTATGCCAAAATATCACTCCTCTCAGCACTGGGAGATAAAGTAGAGAAGACGACACAACATGAAGGTAAAGGGGGAATGGCACCCTGGGCCAAATATTTGAGTCGAAGAGCAGCAGGGTGACCCATTTACCAGTGTGACATATTAAATATTATAATTTTCTCTATGTGTGAGTACATAAAGAAGGTTAGTAAACAATGCTTTACAGAAACATGAAAGCAATCTGTTTAATGGTTTATAATCTTCACAACACCCAAGTAAAATAAGCAATGATCAGCTATACAAACCAATGTTAAAATGACTGCTTCAAAATGTGTCAAAAATGCAAATATATAATTTCTTATAAAATCAATCCTAGCAGTATGTATTTTTAAACTCTGAAAGCATGCTTCATGAAATATATCAGTGCTAAAAATGGATTTTAAAACGGATTTAACATACAATGAAGGAATATGGGGTAGAAACGCTATTTATAAGCGCAAAGAAAATACACAAGAAATGTACTCTGGCACAGAAATAACTATAATTAACAGATGATAGAAAATTTATATAATTTTTTAACTGCTGAAAGTTAATTGTATAAAGGTAAATTTCTTAGAAAAATATAGAACTTTAGATCAAGAGACATATTAGAGTAGGGAATATAAGCATAAGTGGAAAGAGCCTGGCTTTGAGTCAGAAAAAAATCTAAGTTTGAATCCTGATTCTGCCTCTTACCTATGGGAGAGCCGAGCCTCTGTTTCCTTCCTGTAAGATGGAAATAACACTACCTACCTTATAGAGTTGAAGTGAAGATTAAATAAGATATACACATATTAAGTGTTCAATAAATGGTAGCAGCTGCTGCTAGTAATCTAAACTTCCTCCCAATTCAGGAATCTCATTAATAGCAATCAGAGGGGCAGCCTTCCGGGAATTTATTGAATAGTACCCTAATTTTATATTCATTTTTGCTTAAGAAGCTAAAGAAAGAAGTTTATCAAATGAATTCTAGATAAAATAGGGAGCAGAACTTGTGTTCTTAGAGGGGGAAAATAGTAGAAAAAGATTAAATGTCACACAATCAGTAGAATGCTGAAACCAATAAGCAGGTTACTGTGTTCCCAGTCTAAAACCATTATCACAACTATATTCTTCCTCATTTCTCAAACAGTCTATAATACAACACTTCATTCAAACAACAGTACAAACCAGGAAGCAACTAGAAGAAACAGTAATGTAATACAAGTTATTTTCCTGACTCAACAAAGAGCTCCTTTATCCTTTTGCTTAATATACAGAATATCAAGGAAATCAACAAGTTAGAAACTGTATTTCTAAAATTATTTCCACTGTTACTAGATATAATTCTGAAATCCATGACCAAAAAAACTCTAAAATTATATTGTTTTACAAAATGTATATTTGAAAAACTTAATAATAGGCCAATCTGGCTCCTTCCAGCAATCCATAACAGGAAAGAAGTGTTAATTATTCTATCCCCCTCACGCTTTCCAATAGTGATCACCTCTCACAATTATTCCCACCAATAAAATGTACCTTCAATCACAAAACCTATTTCAAGAAACATTAAAATCAGTATGGTCAAGAAATAATTTTCTACATAAAAAATGACTTCAAAATGCAACAAAGTTTTATTAAATAAAAATGCCCTGACCACAAAAGCAATTTTAAAATGAAATATATGTTTTTAAGTGTTCCTTAAAAATTCATTGTACAATATATTTAAAGGTATGGTGATAATATAATTCCTAGCATTCTGTTATTTATTCCAGGATGAAAACAACAAAGAAATATGATTTTGACTATATCATATCTCAAACAGAAAAAACAAAGAAAGAAAGTTTTAAATCTACATAGAATCTGAAAAACATTTAAAAATTAAAAACAGTATGGTTAAAAAAATAAAAAACCACTGAAGTCAGAATGAAATCTAGTAAACAAAAAGAAAGACTATTAGAAGATAATATATTAAAAAGACCAAAAGAAGAAAGGGACAAGAGAGGAAGCAGGCAGAAAAACAAAATAGTCAATAAGTCATAGGACCTGGTAGCTTATGAATCAGAAATCAATAACAAATTATGAGTTTACCAGATATTTCAAGTAATTTTGATTAAAACATTAAGTTTTCAAAAATAACATTTTCAGAAAGTGTAATATATGCTGAAATAGTCAATGTAATTAATTCCTATAGAACATTTAACATTCAAAACATACTAAAGAAAGTATGGCAAGGAAGATCTCTATATTATATTGTCTGAATCTTAGGTTAGAGCCAAAGCACAAATTTAAAGGCATATTAAAGGCTCTTAATATGCATTGCTAAACTGTTTGTCTACAAAGTTTGTATTAATTATGCTTCCACAGCAGTTACTTCAATGTTCCCTCACAGATAATGGCTACTCTTCCACTTAAAAACAAAAACCAAAAAACCAAACAACAACAAAAACCCTCTTTGCTAGTATGAGAGGAATAAAATGGTATTTTCTGACTATGATTTTTTATGATTGTTATTACTGGATGAAAACTTTTATTATTTATGTAGATGTATCAAAATTTGTTATACCTTTTAAGTATATCATTTTAACTCCCTTTTATAAATAGGCTTTTATCTTTAAAATACAGAGTTTGAAGATTATTTAAATGGCAATGAATTTAAGAAATTTTAGAACACTGCCTTCAAATCATTTGACATTTAATTCTAATTTCTTTAAAGTCTGATTTATTTACATTTAACTCTATTAGGTTATTGTTGCCATATAAAATTGACATACTTATATACATTCAAATTAAAAGTTTTAAAGGTTATTTTTGAATTTTTTAGGTAAACAATCGTATCTGCAAATATTAATTTTGTTACTTTCAATATCAACTCATTTCCTTCCCTTTCTCTAACAAAAAGACTCAGTAAGAGCCCACTATCTCCTACACCTTATAATAAGTTCTAAGAACACAGCAGTAAACTAGAGAGGCAAGGTCCTTGCCTTTGTTAAACTTAAATTCTAGTGGAGGAGACAGGAGAATACATAATTAATAAATACATACTTCAGGAAGAGATAGTTGCTGTAACTGTTAAAATGCAAGAAAGAAGTTAGGATATAGTAGTAGTAGTACTGATAGTATATACAAGGCTACTTAGGAAAAGAGTGATCAGAAAGGCTTCTCGGTAAGATAGATTAACAGATACCTGGATGTAGTGAGAGAGAATACCATGTGAAGATCTGAAAAAACTAAGCGCAAGGTCCTGAGACAGAAACAAATTCAACGAGCTAGAGAGTCAGCCAGGATGACTCTCTATGTAGTTAAACACTAATCATGAGGAGGACAATAATGGTGATAGAAGGTATCCTTATTTTATACTAGATTTTAACAAAATATTTATTATAAATTGGCCTGAGAGAAATCCTAGTTGCCATAATTGCTGTAGGCTAACACAAGTATGAAAGTTAGGTACAAGTTCAAAATGGTTGCCATTTGTCAAAACAAGGAAGTAGTCTACTCTAATCAGTTTCATGAGTTTTTTTTTTTAAGTAAGGATAGGTGCTACATTTCATGTCTTTACAGCACATATTAAAACAAGGGAAAAGATGCTACCACAAGTTTGTGTGTCTAAAATAATCATGCTTAAGAATCACCAAATGAGTGCAACAAAGGCTCAAAAGACTAGAAAATACGTTAGCAATCAAAATACAGATATAATTTTTAAGAAAACCCTAAAATTGCTTAGATTATACCGCCCCCAAAGAGTTGTCTATTGTGTCTTATATGAATGTTTTTCATTTTCTATGTCTCTAAAAAAAGATTATAATTAAAAACAAATAATTAAAAATCGCACAACTACATGATACAGGAACTATCAGTATCCAAGCTTTACATATAGATAAGGAAACCAAGGAAGAGGTCATATAACTTGCCCAAAGCCACAGAGCTAATAAGTGACAGCGCTAAGATTCAAAAAAGGAAAAGGGAAAGAAAGGGAGACATCAAGCCCACATCTGCCTATGATTTACTTAATCTTGTGAAAACATTTAAGTAATATATCTGTAATATTTATATGACTTTTACACCTCAAAAACAGCAAATTCAGCATTCTTTTGAAAGACACATACATGTACAGGCATCTCTTGAAGTAAAAGGCCTTGGAAAATATGAAGTAGCCCTAAAGAAATACTTAGCAATTTAATCAGCACACAATCTTATAAAGAACAGTTTACCAAATACTTCTACAACCATGCATATGATGAAGAAACAATTAACGTTTTATGCTCTGTGGTTAGGGTAAATCAGGAATTGGTTAGGTTTTGGGGGTCTTTTTGCTTTTGGGGTTTTTTTTTTTTTGGATAGTTGGCTTAAAGATTCACTCAACTACTGGCCAGTTTTCCTTTATCATAAATTACAATTTAAAATAATTTTCTCACTGTTGCCAGGAAGAAAAAGAATACAAAATTATCCCAGTCATTTATTTATTATGTTTACATTTTTTCTCTTCAAAAGCCTTATAAAGCACAAAATAATCATTATCTGCAGATGATATACATAACTACTGAAAAAACCAAAAGAATCAATGGCATAATGTTATTATTATTCATTATAGTAGCAACATTTAATATTTACTATTTGGTCTTCTATAAGTTTTGCATACAGTTATCATTCAGTCCTTAAAACCACCACCCATTAGACATGTACTATTTTTCTTATTTTATAGATGAGAAAACTGAGACATACAGAGACTGAGTAACCTGCCCAAGGACACAGCTAGTAAACCCTGTGACTGAGATATAAACTCATTAAATAGAATGTCCAGAGCCCATACTCCCAATCAACAAAAACTAATAAAAAGAGTTTTGTAAGGTAGTTGGTTATAAAATAAATATATACACATATGAACTATTTCATATATCAGTAAAAACCAATTAGAAAAATGTAATGAAAACGGCAACCATAAAACGCTACTTCTTAAACGGCATAAAGAACAGAAATAGAAGAGAGACACACTCTTCTGAAAGAAGGTAAACATCAGTATAAATGTTCAACAGTCAAAAACATTTTTGTAAAGGATGTGAAAGACCTTACCTGACTAAGATGTGAAAATTGCCTATAAAGCTACAGCTATTCAACTATGTTGTAGTTCTTCCAAAGAATCAATATGATATACAGAGCAAGAGTTAAGAAACAGGCCAAAAAAATCAGACATTAGTATATATAAGGGAGAATTCCAATTAGCCATAAATGAATGGTCTAACTCAGGGGTGTGCAATTTACTGAATGCAGGCCAAATCCAGCACACTGCTTATATTTGTAGGGTGCGTAAATTAAGAATGGTTTTTCACATTTTAAATGGTTATATAAATACCTACATATTATCCTTTATTTAGCCTCTTGGCCCACAAAGTCTAAAATATTTACTATCTGGTTCTTTATGGAAAAGTCTTCTAACCTGTGATCTAAACTATAAAAAAAGTGTTGGGACAACTGGATACCAGATAACCTTATGGGGGTGGGGGGGTGGCACGAGGAAGGTAATCTGGCACCACAAAATTCATACCTTAATCCAAAACACACTTCTAATGAATGTAAGTTATATGTGTAGAATTAAGCACAAAAGTGCTAGAAGAAAGTAGGTGGGGAAAGTCTTCCTAGGTATGATCTCAAAAACTGAAAACATTAAAACCAAAAAACCCACACAAAACCGATGAGTCAAATTCAATAAAAATGATAAATATTTTTATATTAAAAAAACCTGAAAGCAAAAAACTGAAAAACTATTTATGACAAGAGGTTATTAACCTTAATATATGGAAAGCTCTGACAAATAAACAAGACTTATCATCTTAATAGAGAAATAGAAAATGGCACAAAAACAGTAATCCATAAAGGAAGAAATAAAAATGGCCAACTACACGAAAAAGACACATTGCCCTGTGTGTGTGTGTGTGTGTGTGTGTGTAAATTAAGCAATGTTTTACTGCACATTAAAACAGTAAGTTTCTTTTGTCTATCTGTAAAAACTTAAATAGCTGGTATTCTCAAGGGCACAGAGAGTGCTGATGAGAGTAAAAATTGGTACAAACTTTCTAGTGAAAGACATGTCAATATGGCCCAGAGATTTAACTACAAATATATTTTTAAATACAAATATGTGGAATATAGAATCAAAATTTTAGCCGTAAATTATTCCCGACTAGCATTATTGGTAATTTTTCCCTTCCCTGACCCCACGCATATTTTCTAAAGTTTGTGCAATACCCCTTACTATTCTGTAATGAAAAAAGTATCAGCAACACAGAAATTTATAAGTAGCTACTATATTATTATTCCCATTTTCAGATGAGAAAACTGAGGCTTGGAGAAGTTCTTGCTAATAGGCAAAGCCAAGATCCAAACCCATATCTGTCCTGTTTTAGAGCCCAAATTCTTAATCTCCATGTCTTACTACCTTATTAATTAATTTAAAAAAAGTTTTGTGAAGCAAATCATTCTGTTATTTCTGTGACAATTAACCTGGAATAGTAACCAACATAGGTATATGACTGTGTGTAATAATTCTGACTAAAAAATTCTGACATATAATACAGTATTTCTGTTCCCTAGAAGACAGACATCTCTGTCATTCATTCTCTGCACATACTTTTTTAAGAATTTCAGTTTGAAAGCTTTATATCTTCCTGATAAGAATGAATGCTTTTCATCAATAAGTAATATTCCACTACCATTTTTGCACCAATCTTAACTTTACAATCACAGTAACACACATGCAGATTAGTTTCTGCAGTGATGCTACCGGAAAGACATCCCAAATTATTTAACTATAACATCAAATATTAACCTTAGAAATTTATGTAAAAAATAATTCAGTTATAATTTATATCAAATAGCAAATAGCTAGAAAGGCGGTAAGATAACAGAAAATTAATTAGATGACATTATTCTGTCAGCTATTCAACTGCACAAGAAAGCCACCAAACACAAAATTTGAAAAGAGTCCTAATAATGCACTTGATAGTTTGCTGCCAAAATGACACAATTTCCAAATAAAAATAAAGGGGAATAACACCAAAACAGGAAAACAAAACAAAACAAAACCCCACCAAATTCTAACTTAAACCTTGAGTAAGCCTATTTGTGAAATTCTAAGACACAGGAAGTAATTTACTAATGATCAACTTTAATGAAAAATGATGGCAGGGCTTCCCTGGTGGCGCAGTGGTTGAGAGTCCGCCTGCCGATGCAGGGGACACGGGTTCGTGCCCCGGTCCGGGAAGATCCCACGTGCCGCAGAGCAGCCGGGCCCGAGAGCCTTGGCTGCTGAGCCTGCGCGTCTGGAGCCTGTGCTCCGCAACGGGAGAGGCTACAACAGTGAGAGGCCCGCGTACCGCAAAAAA
Source organism: Mesoplodon bidens (assembly GCF_964165515.1). Taxonomy (NCBI): domain Eukaryota; kingdom Metazoa; phylum Chordata; class Mammalia; order Artiodactyla; family Ziphiidae; genus Mesoplodon; species Mesoplodon bidens. Next base: position 30,217,427 of record NC_138167.1, read on the forward strand.
AAAAGATGGCATTTGTTACGAAACTTAGATTTTTTTTTTCCCATGTCTTTTGAGTACTTCCTACCACAGTATTACCATATCCCAACTTGAGAATCATACAACATTTTGTCTCCAATAAGAATGTAAGAAAGCTCATCATCTTTGTATCCCCAGGGCCTAGCACTATGCCTAAAACATAGTCACTCAACCAAAAGTGGTACTCTACAGTTCATATACTGCTTTTCAGGAATCAGAAAGAGACACAGACATATACTATCGAGTAAACACAGCTTAACTGGTTAACTTACATCTTTTTCTGACCGATGCGGAAACATAGAAGACTGGCTGTAGTACATGTTTTCGTCATGGTAGTCACTGTCGACCCCCTCTACAAACTTCTTTCTTGAAGCACCAAACATGCTGTTTGTCACCTAAACAAAAATATTACTTTTATCAAGAATAATGTTTTGGAAAATGTCAGGCTTTACCTTACTCCTATGTGGAACACATAAAATGAAGGGAGCATTGCTAAGATAAAGAAACAGATCAACTAAGAATTAATGATACAGGTGAGAAAGTCATAACAATGTAGTAGTAAATGTTTACTTTCAGGCCCTGAAATCAAGAGGAGAAACTTAAAGTCTGTCACATGCAATGATTCCAATTATTTTAAAAGAAAAAATATTACTTATTCTTGATAATTGGCAACCCAATATAATTTTCCCATACAAAGATTTTTTTAAAATTAAGTTTGGGTTTAATTATTCAAAAATTTCACATGCATCTTCAACATTAGTGTCTTTGTCATCGTTATACCTACTTTTTAAATTATGTTTTGCAGAGCATATCACCTTCACTTACAATCTAAGTTTACTGAGATATAGCACTTTTTGAGTCCATGTATAATGGCACACTGGAAATCTTATCTCAAGCCACAAGCTCTCACTCATGTAATAGTAGGATAATTTTTTCACTCATCATCCTGGTATAAATTTATGATCTCTACTACATAACCTGCTTACTCTTTTGCTTTTTAAGTCTTTACCATATCCAACACTAGTAATTTTGAGCCCTCATCAAGATAATTACTAAATCTGTGCTAATTTTTATTTTATTTTATTTTTTTTCCATAAGGTGACCTGTATAAAGCTTCCAAAACTATCAATTGACAGGTTATTTAATTAAGGTCAATGTGTCTTATCCCTAATAGTACTCTGCAGTTCAAAGTAAACTGAAATGTCACAATAGGAGAGATCTGTAAAGACTAGAATACACAGTGACTATATTTTTTCACACAAAAAAAATGGGGAAAACTCATCAAATTTGACATTCGTCTGGTACACTCATTATGAATAAGGGTATTTTCTTCCACTGTAAGAAAAAAGGAACTTTCTTTTACTTCTCATTTCAAAATGAAACACTGTAGTTACTGCTGTTAATCAGTAGACATGGTGAATTGGTATATTGCAGATTTTAAGGCCAAATTTGATGTGCAAGTTTGTTGAAAACACCCATGTTACTTAATAATTGCTTTATATTTTAAGTTCCTTATTAAATTTGTAAGAAACTCAAATATTTAAGTATTCTTCCTGTTGAAGTCTGAGAAAAAGCTATTCAGTTAAATATGAACACCAGTCTGAAGAGAACTTAACCACTGCTTTGCTGTATGTTTTTAGGCTATATATCTCTTTAGGTGTGAAATACAGAAAAATATTTTCAAGGATCTATTAATTTGTTAGAACATACGTTATCTTCTTTGGGCAGTGGATTCCCTGGTGAATCTCAGGCAAGTGCTTCTATAACTCGGAATGTAATTTTAGGGACTAGGTAGGATCCCTCATGCCTAGCCTCTAACCTCTTAAGTAGTCCCTAATAAGAAAGAGAGGTTTTTTAGTGAGTTTTATTTCAGAAAAGTAACAGTGGAAAAAAGCACTTTAGAGTCTGCAAATTAAGACTCTTTACACATGAGATTTTAAAGGTTTGTTTTGTAAAAGTTAAGGATACATTTAATTCTCTTTAAAGGACAATTACTACTGAGTTCTAATTCTAAAAAAGGATAAACATAGGAAAATGGCATGAAACTTGCAGAATTCACTAGAATTTCAGGAGCGTACCAAGACACCTCTCATCAAGTTTTACATACATAAGTTAAGTCAAATGGATGCAAAGTGAACTCTTAACAATTGTGACGTAACATTTATCATCAAAACCAATTACAGACTCTTAGAATCCTAAAATTGAAATTAATTGTACTGAATAAAAAAACTTCATTCTAATATAGTGCAAAGAGGTTACTGTTTTGAAAGCAAAACTAAACACGTGAAATGCCTCAGACAGAGGAAAACAGAAATGTTCTCCTTCATCAATACCAAATTTTCCCAGGCTCACTGTGTGTGTGCCAGAGGGAGGGAGAGAAAACACAAACATGTATAATTTCATTTTTGTTTTGTGTGCTTCAACACAGAAATTACACAACAGTGAAAATACTAATTATTTTTACATGACTTCAGCAAAAAAAAAAAAAAGAAAAGAGGTAAGAGTGTAATACTCTGCCTTCAAATGCAAGCCCCAGTCCCAGGGATGGGTACTGGTATGAAACAAAGAATTCTCTGATCCATGGCAAAATCAGAAAGAAAAAGGAAGACAACACAGTAGTTTTTCAAAAAAGCTAGTTTTGGGCTTCCCTGGTGGTGCAGTGGTTAAGAATCCACCTGCCAATGCAGGGGACACGGGTTTGAGCCCTGGTCTGGGAAGATCCCACATGCCATGGAGCAACTAAGCCCGTGCGCCACAACTATTGAGACTGCAATCTAGAGCCTGTGAGCCACAACTACTGAGCCCACGTGCCTACGGCCCGTGCACCTAGAGCCCGTGCTCTGCAACAAGAGAAGCCACCGCAATGAGAAGCCCGCACACCACAAGGAAGAGTGGCCCCCGCTTGCCGCAGCTAGAGAAAGCCAGCGCACAGCAACAAAGACCCAACTCAGCAACCCCCCCAAAAAAAGATAGTTTTATTTAATTTTAAAGGGTGTGTCCTGTATTCCATATAGAATGATGGAATGGAGTAGGAAAGTATTTTAGACTACCCAGGAAGGGTGAAACTAGGAAAGTAACAATGAAGCAGAGAAGTAAAGGAACTAACTAGCTAAGACAGACAGGAAGAGCAGTCAGTGCAAAGTGAACAACAAGGTCCTCAGTGGTGCGGCTCAAGCAGAATGAATTCAGTGGAAGATGGTAGGAACTAAAGTCCAAGATACTAGTGTGAGCAGATCATGTGCCTTGCAGGCCTGGGGAACTCTGGATTTTATTCTATGTGAAATGAGAAGTCAAGAGAGGATTTGGGGGAATTCCTTGGTGGTCCAGTAGTTAGGACTCGGTGCTTTCACTGCCGTGGGCCCAGGTTCAACACCTGGTCGGGGAACTAAGATCCCACAAGCTGCACAATGTGGTCAAAAAAAAAAAAAAAAGAGAGAGAGAGAGAATATGTGGGCAGTTTAAGTGACATAATTTGGCATATCTTATTTATGTATATATTTAATATGATTGTAGCTACTCTGTAAGGAATGGACAAAAGAGGGGACAAGAGTGGAAGCAGGGAAACAGGTTGGTGAGAGATAATGGTGGCTCAGGCTACAGTGGTAGTGGTAGGGGATATGTCAACACTGTACTGAAATATATTAAAATTATTGGTTATATCATATATATTAAAGTCAATTTGATAAACAGAAATTTTAGAAACTAATTTAAAAACAAAATCATACTTCATTCTACATTACATATAAAATTTGTTCAAATATTTGGTATATACAATTTGTCAGCCTTCTTCAAGCAAACATATACAGGGCTTGTATCAATTCTGTTAACTGACCACCTTCTCTCTCAACTCTCGTATCACATGTTTTAACAAAGGAGAAGTAAAAACTGAGATTTCACCAAGAAAAATACATGAAATATGTTGTACCAAAAGCAATGTTTCTTAAGTCTTTTTTGAATACAGATCTAAAACATGTAACTAAGACATTTTATATTTCCTTTGATTCCATAAGAACTAATCAGGAGATACACACACACACAGACACACACACACACGTTAGCTTACACTAATTCTATCAGCCTGACAACCCCCCCCCAAAAAAAGAGCTGGCCTCAAAATGTAGTAGAGAGGAATTAAACTGACAAGCAGAATGGAAGCACTAAGTTGGCTGGATTTTCCCAGTAAACACCTTCATTACTTAATTAGGACTAGCTATGAGGTTCCTAAGGTCTAACATTCTTAATATATAAATATAATATTTCAAAGCCAAATGCAGTAACTCAGAATACTCACAGAAGAATTCATAAAACCTCAAACTTGAGATAATCTTAACCAACAACTTCAAAGACGGATAAAGTGGTCCCTGATCCAGGTGGGATGAACGGTAATTACAAAAGGGAAGGAATAAGAGGCAAGGCCTGGAGCTTTTTAAATGGTCAAAGAAACAAAGTAAGAAACTTTACAAGTGAAACTTCAAAAATAAATTTAGATAGATAGATAAGTAGATAGATAGGTAGACAGATAGGAAAGGGTGGGTGAAAAATAGATCATATCCAAGGCAGGATGGGCGGTATTTAATCTTGCACAATTTTCCTTCAGCAAGACCTCTGGAGAGGAACTTACTCTAAAATCATTTATTGTCTATCATGCTGGCATGCTGGGCCAGGCATGGAATCCTATTCCCAGGGAACAGAAACACATCCCATGGCAGAGTGGTCCTTTTCCTGATAGCAAACAAATATAGTTTGATTTTGATATCTATCTCCAGTCTTAAGGTTCCAGCAGCATATTTTAAAGTGCTACTAGACATTTCTGTATGAGAGGTGCATTTTAATAAACTAAATCAGTAATATTTAAAACTGACTTTCCGAGTTACTTTCTCCTGTTCTGTTCTGCATATCATCATATTCTAACCTTTCTTCACAGTGGCTTTCACATTTGTTTTTTGCCATTCTACCTATCACCTTCTTAGTTTAAGCTATGGACTAGATTTTTTTTAGCCCTTTGACTGATCTCCCTTCACATTTCAGTGAACATGCTAAGGGTTTCCTATATGAATTATGCCAAAAACTGTGCTAATGAACACAAAAGCTGAGTAACAGCCCCAAGTCTTGAACAAGCTCACAGCTTAGCTAGGAGAAACACCTGTAAATAAACAATTACAGTATGAAAATCTGTACAGGTGTTTTGGGAACACAAATAAGGGAATATCTAACTCTATCTGAGGGAAACAACTGAAAAATCTTGTAAAGTAATATTTGAACAAATATTTAAAATTGTTAAAAAAATTTTTTTATTTTAAAAAAAGGAGAAGAGTGTAGGGTGGGAGATGAAGCAAACTTTGGCATAAGAAGCAGCAGGAATAAGTTCTCGGAAGTGAGAGAAAGCCCAGAAACACAAAACTTTTAATACAGCCAACAAGGAGGATATCTGGAAGGACAATGATAGGTGGTAAGGAAAAATAGGCTAAATTTCAATGCCAGGTTAAGAGGGCAAGGATATAGATGGGAAAGCCAGGTACAAAAATCTAGGTGAAGACTTCCCTCAACTAACACTTTACTATGATGTCATATTCATAACCACTAACCACTAACCATTCATAACCACTACAATGACTTTGTCACTTTCCTACTCTCGTATCTCTTGTTAATTTCCCCTAAAGGATGCAGACCAATATTCCTGAGATCACGACCTTAACATAATTTTGCAGCAGTAATTATCTCAAAATCCAACAACAACCTTATGCCTCAGCTTAGTTTGGGTTATTCACAGTTGTTCCTATACATGATAATCTCTGGAAAATGCCATCTGTAACCCCTGACATCTTCAACAATTAAAACTCAAGCTGAGCAGATTAACTCTAAATATTTATTGAAATCATCCATACCTTTCCACCTCTGTCATTTCTGAGAACAAGCATTTCCAATATCCTTCAATCAGGTCTTTATTAATCCATTCTCATTCCCCTCAAATTTACTCTCCCACATCAGCCAAGTAAATTTTTAAAATAAAACTTTAACAGTCATGGCCCTGCTGACTGAAATGCCTCAACAGCTTTCCAAATCAGTAATAAGGCTTATAAGGCCCTGTGTAACCTCTCTGGCCTTAACTGTCTCCACAGGTCCCCTGCCACCACTAAACTGCTGCCACACACACCTTCAGTTACTCAAACACAAGTTCTCTTCCGCCTCCAGACCTTTGCATAGGCTGATACCTCTACTTAGAATGCTCTCCCATTCTTTGAAACTTTCATACTAAATCAGGACCCCTGGCTTGCAGTCATTGAAAATACTTTATCATTAACTATAATTATACAATAATAAGAAATAACTTTTATTGACCACTTACTATGCCAGGCAATATACTCCAAATGCTCCAAAATGTATTTATATAATCTTCATAATTTACTTAGTAATAACTATATAAACATGTATGTAATCCTTATGTATTTACTTATTTAGTCTTCATTTTTAGATGAGAAAACTGAGAACTGGAGAAGTTGGGTAACTTGCCCAAGGTCACATATCTGATGTGCCCAAGATTCCACATCTGATAAGTGACAGAGACGGGATATGATCCCAGACAATCTGCTAGAGTCCCCCCTTTTAACCACGATAGTACACTGACCCTCAGACATACAACTAATAGTTTAATGTTTGTACTCTCCCCAAACTGTAAGCTTCATGACGGGAGAAGCAGTAAAGGGCAAAAAGGGGTGCGGGGCTTACTTTGCAGTAAACAATGGTAAGTAGAGGGTGCCACATCAAATATTTGTGCATGTCAAAAAAAAGATCTCTTTAGCAGAAGAATGAGAATGAACTGCCTAGAGAGAGGTATGTGAAACAAAAGCCAGTCTCTACCAGACTGATCATATCTATTTTAGAGAAAGCAACATTAATTTTAGAAAAAAATTATGCTTAAATGAAAGAACACCACCACTACACCAATTAAAAAGTAATTACTATTTCCATATTCCAATTAACTAATATTTTTACTTTCAAAATATAGTGAACATAATTTAATCATTCAAGGAATTAGAATGGTTATTACAAAACTCTAAATTTTTATTATAAGCTACTGAAATAGACACTGTAGCATTAAACGAGTAGAATATGTTTACCAATTGGGTTAAAACAAGACCAAATCCCTAATGGCAACCTTTTCTTGTGATTCTATTTCTAAAGTAGCCAGGAGTTTTACTGTTAACATGCTGATACACGTGTCCCATCATAAAATCAACTCTTTCACAACACTGAAGTACGAAGACTTTTTTACAGCCAGCAACTTTTCATCTTTAGCAACGGAGTATGCATCCACCTTGTATTATAAAGGGTAAAGAGAGCCAAATGTAGGTGGGGGTTGGGGGTGACAGGACTGCTCTTTTACTCCTGTTTCCCTAATGGAGACTTTACTACTTCACTCTGATTGCTGAATACAAAATTTGACTTCTTACTTTTCCCTCCCAATTTCATATTCACTATCAGCAAACTCTTCACACCCATACATATACATACAAGTTCTCTGTTGTTTATCAAGCAGGCAGAAAATTAATAAAAATCACAGTCAATTGTCATTAACATTTATCTGCCTTTATCAAGATGTAGTCAATCAAAATTGAAACCAATCATGAGAAGCCATAATATCTGAAGATAATCGGTTATCTTTATTACTGGCTTTTAGAGGGAAAAGCTGATAGGTCAAATCCACTGAGACACTGCCCAAATTCTATGGAACTAGAATACTGTACACCTATATCAAATATGATATACTACCACCTAGAAATATTTATAACCCAAGGAACTTTTGTTTTAGTGGTATTTTTTGGTAATAGGATTCTGAGCTACCAATCCTACTTCACAACTGTTATAAATAATCCTAATTTTATTTTGTTCCAGAAAACACTAAAAAAAAAAAGAAAAGAAAAGAAATGGGATTAAATAAAGGAGAGAAAGGCACTTACATTAGAAAAAAAATCTAGCTCCTCAAAGAACAAAGAATTTAATATCTGGAAGTCTTTAGGAAAAGAACAAATGATCTTTCCTCCTATTAAAAAACATATTACTCTTGAAGTCCTACTAGTTCTAGAATACTGTGGTTTGATATCTATAATATAAATAAATGTATAATGAATAGTTTACTAATCTACTTAGGATGGATCTAAAAAAAGTGAAGATTTAGATAAATTTTAAATTGATAATTTCAAATTCATCAACTTAAGTTGATACAGAAATAAAGCAATTCATTTCATAGTTTTAGTAAATGCAGACTGCTGGATAAATGAGCAATAAAAGCCTTAATGAACACTGAAAAGGCAGTTAACAGGTAGATGCAAAGGAAACTCTGACTGGAAATGTGATTCAGCAGAAAACTAGAGGCTTACAGGAACATATCAACAATCATTATTTTGGAGAGTAGTTAAATATTTTGGCACAGAGTTCTTTACAGGGGTTACAGGAATACTTCGAAGAGATATCATTCCCCGCAAAACAGGGTAGCTCACATTTGATAAAAAGATAGAGAGGGCATGCCAAGAGAGCGATGAAAACACATCACTCTTCCCAATCCAAAAACTGTTTACTGAAATTTGGTACCTGAAGCTGCTTTACTGAGATGACATTCCCAAAACCATGTACACCATACCTTAGGGTGTGCCCCCACCAAATCTACAAACTCTCTAAAGAGTATTAACAAAAGGTCTATCAGCGCTCCTGATCAGTCTGACTTTGATCTAGGGAGAATATGTTGTGCATGCTTCAACTTGAAGAAACAGATTTTGTGGATGTCCAAATTCTTAAAGTTGCTTGTATCAATATACCTCATACAGATTCAAACTTATAACCACCAACATACAAGCTTTAGAAGACACGTGCATCATCCTAAAATCAAAACACTAATAACTCAAAAAGTGCTAACCATAAAAGAAGCACACAATCATATATTAACTAAAGAACCAACTATAAATGGTATGCCTTATGACCAGTAAGTTAGATTTCAGAACTCACACAATAGGGCCTAAAATTAAAATAAGCAATATTTTACCCTTAAATATTAAGATATAAATTTATAAATTATAAGTGGAAGAACATATAACAGTAGAAAGCCCATAAGTTTAGAATATAAAACAAATCCTCTAAGTATGAAGGGAATGTTTTTAATGAGGGTGACTATCTTATGCCAGTGTCAGAGGTGGGGGTGGGGAGCGCTCGCTAATGCAGAAGAGAGAGGGCGGGAATCCACAAGAAACTGATGGATGGTCTGCTTTGCTGGGGGATATGGATTTCTACAAACCTCCCAATAAATTTAAGAAACGCTCGAACTTAGAGGAAAGGAGAGAGAAACTGCTGAGGATTCTGTATTTTGAGGCCCTGCTTTGAGACTTGAAATGTCAAATACTCGGTGCCCCAATCTCTTTAATCCTGACATACTTTCTCTGAAGAAGTGTTAGCCATCACAGGCTATATTCTATTTTTCCTGGGTATAATTTTGAATGTCTTGTTATGTGCAAAAGAATCTAGAAATAACGTGAATAAGAATTACATGGGATAGATCTGGGAGAACTAAAGAAACAATTTTTGAAGCCTTTCTGAGAAGAACCTAAAATGATAGTATTTATTTGTGAGCAAAGTAGTGCAGACACAGACTGCTATAGAACTATTTCTAAAAATTCTGCATTAAGAAAAAAAAATCTATATTGTTAGATCATGATTTTGGATACAAGGAACACAAGCAGAAAATGACAGGAGTGTTAGCATTTTACACACACACACACACACACACAATTTGGTGAGCTTGTTCTCAACAAATGTTTGCTGAACTGTGTACCAGATATTGTGCCTTCACCGCTTCTATACTTTGTTAACCTCAAATCTAGAGATGGGTAGAAATGTTCCAGTCTTCCTGTCTAGATTTCAAGGAAAAAGATGTTTGAAGTTTCTATTCTTTCAAATTTTAAAAATATAGCTACTCGCCTGAAACTTTGGGAAAGGGAAGAACAGCATGTCTAAAGCTAGTGGAAGGAAACTAAAATATGCCTCCTTCTGATACCAAGTTAAACGTAGCAAAATTTTTAGTCTATGGATTTATGCTTTCCCTGACTTTTTCTCTTAGCTTCTTTTCTGAACATGAGTTTTCTGGTCCTGCTATACTCTGTGGAGAATATGAAGTTTAAAAAAATCTAACAAACTTCCTTTGTATTACAACATTAATGGCTTATTCAGTTTAAGGTTTTCCCTCTTTCACATCTAACTAATAAGAAATGAAATTATTTCTTAGAACACTAGGACTTTAATAATTTATGAGATAATTTTATGAAAAAAATAATTTATAAGAAACACTATATTTTTAAACTAACAAAATGACTCACTGACAAAATGGCCCAACATCCACCCTTAATATACTGATGACAGCATCATTTTTCCCCCGGCCTTTCCCACCACCTACTTACCTGTGCAACTTCTTTCAACATTGGCTACTCTGGGGATTGGAAAGCTCAGGGCTGGAGGCTGAAGTGAAGAAGGAAAGGTTGGAGGGTGAGCCATGGCACCAGCCCCGCACTAGGAGCGCCCCTGAGATATTACAGCAGGGTTGACACCATAGCTCTGAAGTTCAAACTCCAGCAAACGATAAGAAAGGAGTCCAACCAGAACATGATAAACGATGGGATTCTTCCGCTCTTTGAAAAATAAGGAAATCATGCTATAAAGATCTGAATGCCCAGTTTCAACGTTATGACTCCCTGTTCCCCTCTTCATCATTTCCCAACCCCAGATTCACCTCAGACTGATTCAAAGTGCTAATCAAAACAAAGAGGGTAGGGGGGGTGAAGTGCACAAGTAGAGCTTTCTATAAACTTGCACACAGAAAATGAGGATAGGGCTCACCTGGCCATCATAAAAACGACCAAGACAATATGTTAAAATACTCTGCCTATCTGCCCCTTGAATACTTTCTTGCTCTCCTAAGCACTCAACATTAAATCTAAGGCTCTCATACACATTAACATTAATACCACCAGCCAGCAAAATGACAGCTGGACTATTTGGATGTATTGATATTTAAATTCCTAAAAGTGGGCCAATGAGCTTTTCAAAACCCAGGGATAACTTGTCGGTATAAGGATATTCCTTGGGGGAATTTCCTGGCAAGTCCAGTGGATAGGACTCCGCACTTCTGCTGGGGGCCGGGGTTTGATCCCTGGTCAGGGAACTAAGATCTTGCAAGCCGTGCAGCACGGCCAAAAAAAAAAAAAAAGTATATTCCTTGGGAGGAAACTAATTTCTTAAAAGTGTTCCACTCTGATAAAAGCAAATAAGGACCCCCTCAACTAAAATAACTTTAATCAAACTAGATGATAAAAAATTATAGACTTTTAAAGAAATAAATCTAAATACAGGACTTAAGCTGTGACTTTTATGAGAATGTGAATCCTCATTTTACAATATAAAAAGTAAATTACTGATTCAGAGGAAACTAGACTTTGATTATTATGACTACTAAAGCTAATAAAAATAGATGCTCATTTAAGTTATTTAAAGATAATTTATAATGAAGTATCAGAATCCTAAATTATGTTATATGAAGCAATTAAAAAGTATTCCTTTAGCAAGGGAACACAGGACTTTTAAAATACTTCTAAACATCTTGCCATATAAATTAATTCAGTAAACATTATTCAGTGAGCATCTATAATGTAATGTGCTAAATATATTTACATTTATACCCTTATGTCCTTTATCCATTTGATGCTCAGAATAAAGAACATCACAAATCAAAGGGAGTAAAGAAAAAAACACATTTACAATGCTCCTGCACCATTACTCTGGCCTCCAGGCCTTAGTGAACTTACCCTTCATTACCTGCAATCTCCTACCATTTCCTCCTTCTCTTATTGTCTTCCTGCCCCACTGCCCCACTCCCCTTGCTATTCCTCAAACACAAAAGGCATACTCCTGGCTTCAGACCTTTGTACTTCTTGTACCCTTCAAGAATGCTTTCTTTTTAGGTATCTACATGGCTTCACCTCACCATACTTCATATATTGAGCCATCCTAGTGAGGACTTCACTGCTTATTCTATTTAAAAGTACACTATCCTTTCCCCCAACCCCTTAGGCACTCTCTATCCCCTTTCCTGTTTTAATTTTTCCTCCACAGCATGTATCGAAATATAATACACAATGCATTTTATTTATTTTGTTTAATGTCTTCCTATACTCTAAAACATCAGCTGCACGAAAACAGAATTTATTTATTTATTTTGTCTTTTTGTTCACTTCTGTCTCCACAGAATCTGGAACAGTGCCTGGCACTGAGTAGGCCCATAACATGAACGTGTCCTCCTCTTACTCCACACATGCTGTTACTTGAGCGTTATTTGACAGTAACCCATCACTGCAGTGCTTACAGCACATGTGAAAATTTTATGAGCATAACAATTATTTTAAAAAGTAATGGAATTATGTCAAAAATTAATGTTAATTTTTGTATTTCTGAAACATATGAATAAAATTGTTTTATGCCTTTTTCCACTGAAATTGACAACCACTTCCAAAATACCTAATAGACTAACAGACACCTTCAGTGGTTAGAATGCCATGCCATGAGAAATACCAAATAAGGATTTGGAGATGAAAAAATTTTTTTTCTATTTCCCAAACTTTTTCTCAAGTTAGATTACCTTTTTAAAAAAAGTTATTTCACGAGCATTTCAGCCTTAACAGTTTAATATGATGAGACAACACACGTCTCTTTTCTATCAAAAAATCCCACTAGAAGAATTATACTACTTAGAGCCACTGGGTTGCACTGCAGTCCATGGGAATATGCACTCCTTGAGAACAGTGTACTGCTAGAGCAGCCTAACACAGTGGGCCTGGTACAAATAAGCACTAATATGTGTTGAGAGTTTATCAAATGATGGGTATTACTCAAAGCACTTTATATATATTACCTCACAATCATAACAAAACCCCTATAAGATGTACTTTTACCTCAAATTGAGGCACAGAAGGGTAGGGCCTATGGACTCTCATTAGATTGAAAATATTTCTCTATCACAGTTATCATGAAGCATACCCAGCCCCTGCAACCCCAGTAAGATACTAAAGATTTAATCTCCACAAAAACCCAAGTGGACAGACTCCAAATTTTGGAAGTTAGCCGAAGCGTAGGTGAGGGTGAGGCATGGGCTTGAAAACTGAGAGATGAAGACCTGCATTCTGAACTGTGGGATCCTCCACTTTCTTTCCTTAACCTGCTACAGAACACTGTCAGTCAGCCTTAAGAACCACCCCTCTACCCCACCTCTCCACCTGTGGAAAAACTGAATTGCTCCGGAGAAACAAATGTCACACACTATCAAAATGAGCTTCTCCCCAGTGAAAGGTTAACTCAACTACATGTTAACACAATGTCCACAAACACTGTTACCACTTCTTAAAAACTTATTTGGAAATAATTTTAGATTCACAGAAGAGCTGCAAGAATAGGACAGAGTTCCCATATGTCCCATTTTTCCCTAGTGGTAACATCTTATTAGCACAAGTATCAAAACCAAGAAATTAGCTATTATCTAACAACTTCACACGGATTTCACCAATTTTCCACTAATGTCCTTTTTCTGTTCCAGGATGCATATTATATTTAGTTTTATGCTTCCTTAGTCTTCTGCAACCTCAGACTTTACTTCAGTCTTTCACAACATTGATGTCTTCATTTATACCAATGTAACTACACTGCACAATGTCCTGCAATTTGGGTACGTCTGATGTTTCTTATGACTGGATTGAGGTCTTGCATTTTAAAAGCCACATCACCACAGAAGTAATGTGTCCTTCTCAAGTGCATCAAATACGATGGACATATTCCAATATTTGCGTGCACGTGATGATAATATGTCTTATTACAGGTGATACTAAACTTGATCTTGGTTAAGATGGTATATCTGCCCGTTTTCTCCATTGTAAATTACTATTTTCCTCTTTAAAACAATAAATGTTCTGAAAGAAGTACTTTGAGAGCACGCAAATACCTGTTTGTCCTTAAATTTTTGCTCACTAATTATGACATTCATCCATGGATATTGCCTACAGCACCTATTACTGTGATGGTCTAATGATGATTTTCTATTTTCTTCATTTCTTTTACACTATATTTGTTCATCAAAATGTTTCTACAAGTAGACAAATCATCTTTTAAAGATCTCACTCTCAAATATGAATAAAGTGTCAAAGACTTTACCTAACTGACCCAAAGTGATATAGGTAGAAAGTGAAGAATAACATCTCAAAACCAGAGTCCTTCACTCTGTAACCATCATATTCTTTCTGTTTTATTACACTGCTTTCATCCCAGTAGAAAAGAACAGGTTTAAAATTTCATATGCCCCAAGAAGCCTCTCTCGGTACTTCTGGTCCTAAATAAGAGAGACCTTTTTTTTTCTTTTTCCTAGAAACAATATCTTCCTATTGTCATTAGCACATGTACTACAATGTCTTTAATTTACTGGGTTGGGTTAAACAATGAAGTGATGATTTAATATTCGATCTGACAGAACACAAATTTTTGGAGTAAGGAATACAAATTAGTAAAATTATTACCTCAGCTGATAAGACAAAGGGCCAATGTATGTATGGGTCTATTAGATTCTAGGGAATCTTAAGGGAGGGAATTCAAGGGAAATTGTTCAACTTTTTGCTTCAGGTAAAACAGAATCACAGCTATGATGACTCCATATATGAATTGGAAGTTATTTACTGACTTGTACTGTTCGATGTTTCTTTCCAAATGACCTTAAGTGGTGAGAATAGGTCTGATATTTCTTTGTATTGCATACCACATATTGTCTTACACAATAGAAAGTATTCGAGTCTTGACTGAACACTGATATAGAAGCTTATTCTCTCTCTCAGGAATGATTTTTCATCTATCTTCTCAACCAAAATATAATTTTTTTAAAATGAAATCTTAGGACTTCTACTTCCAACCAAGATGGAGAAGTAGGAATCCTCTCATTCCCGCGTCACCTGAAACAACTTTAAAAATGGATAAAATATGTTAAACAATGGTTTTCAGACATAGGACCTAAGGCAGTACAAGATAATAACCCTTGAGAGAAGAGAAAGAACTGATGTGAGCCCTACAACTGCCCATGCTTACTGAATGGAGGAGTTTCCAGGTGCAGGCTGCAATACAAGGAGAGGGAGCCCTGGTGAAGGCCAGAAATCTCTGTGAATTGAGGAAGTGTAGCTGAGAGTCTGAGTAGGCTAAGGTATCTATAGAGTGAGAAGGCTAGAGCACCAAATAAGAGAGAGCTGTAAAGAGAAAGAGAAAGTGTTCTAGAGATCTGGAAAGGGTTCCTGAGTCTTCCAGCTAAGTACTGATCAGCATATGCATGTGAGGAACTGACCAGAGGCTGGGAAAAGAGAGAGCAAAAACAATCTCTAGGGCTCACACAACTGTGCCCTAAGCCAGAGTAGAAAAATATTATAATTCACAGGGCGTCACATAGAGTACTCAGAAGAGTACAGCCTCAGTAGTTGGGAAAAATTAGCCCTAGGCTAAAGGCTACTGTGGTTCTTTGTAACAAAACTTACAGTTAAAAAGGGGGGTGGGGTGGGGTGGGGAAATGTCTCAAAGGGCTCCAACAGCTTCTAAGTAACTGTGCCCCTAAGAAAGCTCAAGAATATTTACAAAAGTACGAAAACATGTATAGCACTGAACAGGTAAAAATTCCAAGAACTGGTACCCAAGCAAAAGTTTCCAGGCATGCAAAGAAGCAATAAAATAAAATACATAATGGGAAACCAACAATAGAAACAGACCCAGAAATGACACAGATGATAGAATTAATAGATAATAACGTTATAAAACTGTTATTACAACTACTTTTTGAATGTAAAGGGAAGAATAACTGGCATGATGAAGAAAAGACTGGTGAACTTAAAAACACAGCTATAAAAAACTACCCTAAATACATGGAGAGAAAAAAGATTTTAAAAACTGAACAGGGCAACAGTAAGTTGGGAGAACTTCAAGTGATCTAATAGATTTGTAATTGGAGTCCCCAAGGTAGAATGGGAATAGAGTAAATATTTACAGAAATAATAGATTAAAAATTCCAACTGACTCACTTTGCTGTATACCTGAAACTAACACAACATTGTAAATCAACTATACGTCAACAAAAATTATAAAAAAATAAAAATAAAATAAAATCCAAATTTGATTTAAAAATACTTACAAATACATAAATTTAAGAGGCTCAATAAATCTCAAGCATAACAGACACGAAAAAAACTATACCAAGATACATCATAATTAAAATGTGTAAAACCAATGACCAAAAAATGTTAATAGTAGCCAGAGAGAAAAAGTTACATTATGTAAAGAGGACAAAGACAGAATGACAGAAGACTTTTTGTTGGAAAAGGTCTAAGTCAGAAAACAGAGCAAAATATTCAAAGCACTAAAAAATCTGTCAACTATGATTTCCACGTCCAGCAGAAAATTTATCAAAAATAAAAGTGAAATAAAGACTCTTTCAGACATCCAAAATCTAAAAGAATTCATCACAATCAGAAATGTATTACAAAAATGTTTTTTTGGTCGAAGTCTATCCTGATGGGGCTTTTTCTGTAGACCCACGTTGCTGGAAACTCCTCACAGAATAATACGTGGTTTGCTTTACTGATTTCTAGGAAAGAACTATAAGACAGAGATGCCACTAAAAGTGTGAAAGATCTAATGGTCATATTTTTTTATCTTAGGTATTGGAATATCCCAAAGGCCTGTCCTATTCTAGGACGTGATAGCTTAGGGTGAATATGACTTGAACTTACGTTTAGAGGGCGTGTGAAATTGAGAACCAGATAGATTCATCTACTCTAACCCTAAAAGTGGCCCTAAAATAAACTGCTTGAAGAAACTAGATCCTAAAGATTATAGGTGGGGAATTTTTGAAGTATGTCATCAGTATGTCCATATTCAAGCAGAGATAAAAGAAGCTCAACTAAAAGAACTGTGGACTGGGACTTCCCTGGCGGTCCAGTGGTTAAGACTCCATGCTTCCACTGCGGGGGGTGCAGGTTTGATCCCTGGCTGGGCAACTGGGATCCCACGTGCCACGCAGCACGGCCAAAAAAAAAAAAAAAAAGAACTGTGGATTGACATGACAATTGTGGGTTAGGTAAACTTTCTTTTTAAACGGGCTATCTTGAAGATCATGACTCAAACTTTCGAGGAACTAAGGTAAGGTGACAGGCAGTGAAAGGAATCACAAAACACAAAATTCTTAAATAAAAATTTAATGACTTTAATGTTGTCTATGTTACACATAACTTAAAAACTTTTAAAAAATTTAAAGTCCTTCAAGTAGAAGGAAAATGATACTATAAAGAAAGAAGGGAAGGAAGGAAAAAAAAAACAACCTCCTGGATTGGTAGTGTCTTAGGCACTGGCAGAAGCAAACACAAATCCCCTTGGGAAAAATGTCTTTCCATCTAGTCCTCAAAGAAGTCACACAGATTTCTAAGAAACATAAAATGGTAACTTACACACCTACAAGGAATCAAGGTATCATAAGTGAGAACCAGAAGAAACAAAAGACATGAGAATGATCTGTGGCAACTTTCAGCTGCTGGATTTATCACATATTAAACATAAGCATGTATAAAATGATTAAATAAATAAAAGAAAATATATTAGAGCCAAACTCTAAACAAAAAAATAATGGTAAAAATGTGAAAAATAATGATAAATATGTGGGTATAGAAGATATAGACAAGATTAACGAACTTGATCTAATGGAAACAGAGCAATACACCTGCCAACTGGTCAATATGCATTTTGTTCAAGTAAGTAAACAAATAATTGATATCATACTGACCACATTCTCTAGCTACAGCGGAATATGTGAGAAATCAGCAATACGAAGATAATTAGAAAAGCCTCATAAGTTTGGAAAATTAAGAACACTTAAGATTAAAGAACAGTAAAACAAACCCTAAGGAATAAAAGGAAATATCAATAACTTAAAGAGTATAAATTGATGAATATAGAACAAAAAATAAATTTAAAGCAAGGGTGACAAATAAGATGAAAAGGCACACAGTCAACAATCTTATGGATGAAAAAAGGTGCTAAAAAGAAAAAAAATATTTAAGATGGTAGCATTATGAATAATTTCTTAATCCTGATAAAGAATATCTACAAAAAAACCCCCAAACCTGCATCAAACATCATATTTACTGGTGACAAAGTTTGTAAGACAAGTAACAAGAGAAAGATTCCTACTACTAACACTTCTACTCAACCTTGTATCAGAAATATGAGTGAGTTCTGAAAAGAAATGCAAGTTATAAAAATTGTAAAGTATCAAAACTGGAATTTCCAGATGATATATTTATTTACATGAAAGAATCTACCCCACAAAGAACCTACAGATAAATTATAAGAATAAAAATTTAGGGACTTCCCTGGTGGTCCAGTGGTAAAGAATCCGCGTTCCAATGAAGGGGACGCAGGTCTGATCCCTGGTTGGGGAACTAAGATCCCACATGCCGTGAGGCAACTAAGCCCGAGCACAACTACTGAGCTCATGCTCCTCAACCAGAGAGCCTGCGAACCACAAACTACAGAGCTTACATACTCTGGAGCCCGCGAGCCCTGGAGCCCGCGCACCACAACTAGAGAGAAGCCCACACCACAACGGAAGATCCTGCATGCCTCAACGAAGACCCCGTGTGCCGCAACTAAGACCCGACGCAGCCAAAAAAAACAGTAATCAAGTTTAAAAGTCAACTGTATGTCAATATAACAGTAACATCTATAAAATATAATTTTAAAAATATAATTTACCAAAAAAAGCAACAAAAAGTACTTATGTATAACTCTGACTAAAGATTTATAATTCTATTATTAAAAAAAATACAACTTTATTGAGAGAAAATCCAGAAGACCTCAGTGTATGAATTCAGGGAGAGGAAGAATAACATAAACATATCATTTCTTCCCCAAATGAAAATGAAGTCAATAAAATTCCACTTGTAAACACAATGCCTTTTTTTTTTTTTCAAATTCTAAATTTGTCACTGAACAAAAGGCCAAGAAAGTCAAGACAATAATAAAGACCAAGGTGGAGAGACAGACACGAAGGTTTAACACAAAGCTATAGTAGTTAAGGAAGTGGGACACTGGTGCAGGCAGAGACAAACACATCTAAGTAATAAAATAGAGATATAAGAAACAGACCCACAAATATAAACAAACTGATTTATAACAGAGCACTGCTGATTAGGAGGAAGAAAGAACAAAATCAATACATGATGCTAATATAATTGATTATCTTTATGCCAAGAAAAGGAATTTGGCCTCCTCAAACCATATACAAAAATCAATCTCAGAAGGATTTAAACATGAAAGACAAAATTAAAAATCTTTCAAAAGACATGAGAATATCTTTTACTTAATTTCAATAGGGAAATATGTCTCAAACAACCTCAATAAATTTGAAAAAATTTTAATTTGACATTATTAAATGTCAGATTAATATGAACACTGTTGATGGGACTCAAAATTGGTATAAACACACCTAAACATATTCCTAGAAGACCTTTTGTGAATTTAATTTTCATAAAATTTGAGACTACGACATGGTTCAGAAAACTTCTCTAACTTCATAAAGCTCCCTCTTCTGTTGTTTTCATGCAGTCTCTAAAAGTACAATGGCAAGTTTTTTGAGGTTTTCTTGGCTCTGTTCCCCTCTCCCACTTTAATCTGCTCCTTCTCTTTCCTCTGTCCCTGTTGTCCCTATCCTGCTCAATTTTGATTCCACTCCCAGAAACTTCTCAACAGGGTCCTGGAAGGGAGCACTGGTGGGTCAGTCTGGAGAGTTCAGAGCTAGGCAGCTGAAGTCACTTTAGGCCTCACCACAGGTCCCTTAACCCTGATCTAATAAAGTGGGCAAAACCTCCCCAATTTCAAATTGGCTAATCACACTTACCACTTTCAAAATGGCTCTTCACCACTTTGAGGTGCTTCTATGCTCAGGTCCAGACACTCCAATGCTTCTATGTTCTTATGCATAAAAACTGATAATTTAGGTCTTCTGTTAGACTTTCTTTCACCTGCTTATATTTTGAGGTTCATGGAGATATTTCATCCCCAGTTTTTGTTACAAATGTTTTCATGGGTTTTGGTTTTCTATCTAGTTGTTCTATTTTTATATGGGAATTTAGAAAGATTAAAAAAACAAAAACTAAGCTGTCACCATCAGTGCAATCATCCCAGAATCTAAGTAAGGCCTGAGATTATATTTTAAAAGGTAACTATGCACCAGTGTTTTCTTAGGTCAGTCTCCCAAAGCAATAGAAATAAAAGCAAAAATAAACAAATGGGACCTCATCAAGTTTATAAGCTTTTGCACAGCAAAGGAAACCATAAACAAAATGAAAAGACAACCTAGGGACTGTAAGAAAATATTTGTAAATGATGAAACGGACAAGGGCTTAATTTCCAAAATATACAAACAGCTCATACAATTCAATAACAACAACAACAAAATCAAATCGAAGAATGGGCAGAAGGCCTAAATAGACATTTCTCCGAAGAAGACATACAGATGGCCAATACGCACATGAAAAGATACTCATCATTGCTGATTACTAGAGTAATGCAAATCAAAACTACAATGAGGTACTACTTCATACCAATCAGAATAGCCATCATTAAAAAGTCTACAAATAATAAATGCTGGAGAGGGTGTGGAGAAAAGGGAACACTCTCACACTGTGGTGGGAATATAAATTGGTGCAGCCACTATGGAAAACACTATGGAGCTTCCTCAAAAAACTAAAAACAGAGTTGCCATATGATCCAGGAATCCTACTCCTGGGCATATACCCTGACAAAACTGTAATTCAAGAAGATACATGCACCCCCATGTTCATAGTAGCACTATTTACAATAGCCATGACATGGAAACATCTGTCCATCAACAGATGAACGGATAAAGAAGATGTGGTACATATATGCAATGGAATACTACTCAGCCATAAAAAGACTGAAATAATGCCATTTGCAGGCAACATAGATGCAACTAGAGATCATCATACTAAGTCAGGCAGAAAGAGAAAGACAAATACCATATGATATCACTTAAATGTGGAATCTAAAATATGACAGAAATGAACCTATCTATGAAAAAGAATCACAGACACAGAGAACAGACTGGTGGTTACCAAGGGGGCAGGGGTTGGGGGAGGGATGGAGTGGGAGGTTGGGGTTAGTAGATGTAAGCTTTTATATATATCTACATATACATTGATATATAGGTATATATCCAATAGGATGGATAAACAACAAGGTCCTACTGTACAGCACAGAGAACAATATTCAATATCATATGATAAACTAACAGAATATTTTTTAAAAAGTATATATATGTATAACTGAATCACTTTGCTGTGCAGCAGTAATTAACACAACATTGTAATCAACTATACTTCAATTAAAAATACAGTAACTTTGCTTCTATATTTTCTGATTGACAGAAGTATCTACACTAGTGTTTTAACTTTCTATTTAATGATGAACACATGCCATATTCATGATTGGGGCAAATTACTTAAATATAAAATGTGTTTCTGAAAGAGAACACAATATTTCATGTTTAAAAGCCTAGAGCTAAGTTCCCAAAGGAGCACCACAGTGAACACAAAAGGATTCCGCCAGATATTTTAAATCTTCTCAGGAAACACGTCAGATATCAGATACCTGTCAGATATCAGATACCACCTGAACTACGTAAGTGTTTTAGACCTAATTACTTAATTTAACAAAACTGTTAACATTTCTGTTGGCCCAGGGGCACTGTGAAAAAATTACTAAGATACTAAGGGTGCCATAGAACCATGTATCTTAGTGAAACCTGCTTTTTGGAAAACAAATGTCACCTCATTTGATGATTTCAGAAGATGAGTAAAAAAGTATCAGAACATATAATGCATTCAAAGAAAGACCAACATTGTTAGCATCACGTAATAAACCAACCAATGAGGAACTTGGGAATTCATTTAATGTGATGTTTTTGGTTGGCCAGAGGAAGAAGAAAAAGATGAGCCATGAATGACAAATAAATGTCAGAATTTATTTGAAACAAATATTTAGGTCATGGAGCCAAAATAACTTTTGCTGCTGATAATATGATCGTGACATGAGCAGAAGCATCACATTTAAAGTGCAATTACAAAAGTGATCTCATTTTAGCAGGAATTGTATAACTGCAAGTGAAGACAACTTAACAGTCACCAATTTGAGTTTTTTTATTCCCCTTCCTTCATCCTGTGGCTACAGCCATTTGTTTCCAAGAGTTTCAAGAGCAATGAACTGTGAACCAGTTCACTGATTTCAGGTACTTATTTTTGAACAAATTCCTTCCTCAGCTCACTCTTGCTCACCTTAACCCAGTGCCAAACAGCAAGGATGTCTAAAGCCTCCCGTCTTTCTGCTCTACGCGCTAGACCTATTCTGATAACTCTCGAATTGCTAAGTATTCATTTTTCAAAAATTCTTTTCCATTTTAAGTGTTCTTTATATTATGCATCTTTAACATACGTAATATATCAGATTCCAAGTGCTTTGATGCTGGTGCTGTTTTCAATCATACTAGAAGTTATCAAGAAAAGGTTATAAGCTACTATGTTACAACCATGACTCTAAGATACCATCAGTTGTAAAATACATCCTGATAGCAGAGATAAAAATTTTCAATAATGTGTTATCACTTATAATAAAAGAAATGGGGTACTTCATTGCTTGTTTACATTAAATTTTTACTGCAGTGCAAAAGAAAAAAATGTAATTTGTATACATTATTGTACAATACTCTTGCATACTGAATGGAAGCACACCTACCAGATGAGTTTGTATGTGCACCATTAATGGTTAAATAATTTGGAAACTTGTGTTTTAAATGCTTTACATTATGCAGAATTGTCAGATATCTGAAATGTCAGATAGGTGTTGAGTGTTTTAGCAATATCTGGGAAATTGTTTACGGTTTGGGGTGGGCTGGAAAGTCATTATATTTTTTCCTATTCAAAATAACAGAATAGGGGCTTCCCTGGTGGCGCAGTGGTTGAGAATCTGCCTGCCAATGCAGGGGACATGGGTTCGAGCCCTGGTCTGGGAAGATCCCACATGCCACGGAGCAACTAGGCCCGTGAGCCACAACTACTGAGCCTGCGCGTCTGGATCCTGTGCTCCGCAACAAGAGAGGCTGCGAGAGTGAGAGGCCCGCGCACCGCGATGAAGAGTGGCCCCCACTTGCCGCAACTAGAGGAAGCCCTCGCACAGAAACGAAGACCATAGATAGATAAATAAATAAATAAATAAATAAATAATAAAATTAAAAAAAATAACAGAATATAGGGTACCACTTTTCAAAAAATTGCCACATAATACATAAAGATTATATACATATATATGTAATAAAAATATAAAAACAAAAAGAATAAAACAAAATTCAAACAACGGAGTACTTCTGGGAAAGGAGGCAGTGGAAGGGTGGGACATGGAAATATCTCCATTAAGTACAATACGCAAGCTGTAGAAAAACGCATATTTGTTAAAAACAAAGACAACAAATCACATTTGCACCTATATAATCACTAGAAAAGATACAAACTAAACTGTTAAAAGTAAAACTGTGAAGGTAAACTTTCACATTCTATAGCTCTGTAATTTAAAAAACTAATAGAAAGGAAATAAAATAGTTAATGGCAGGGGGAGAGAGGAGGAAATAGCAATACCATCACTGCCATCATTCTCTGACAGGATACATTCCACAACGTTAGTGTGGTATTCTAGATAATGAGGTATTCTTAAGGAACATACAGACTAGGATGCATTAGATCTAGTTTATAAACAACATACACTGAACTAGCTAGCATATGATGTGATCAATGACCTCAAAGTAGCATTCTAAAAATCTTGGAGAGATATATATGTAAGTGGCATTTCCCCCAGCACGCTTTGCAGTTTCTTCCTGTCACCTCTTTCTTTGTTTTATTTAATTTTATTGAAACAACATGCATTTGAACACCCATTATGTAACTGAAACCATGCTAGGTACAGGCAGTACCAAAATAAATATGGCTCCAGTTTTCAAGATGCTCGTAACATACAGTAGCACTGTCTAATACAACTCTGTGCAATAATGGAAAAGTTCTATATCTGCACTGTTCAATATGGTGGCCACCAACAGCATGTAACTATTGAGCATTTGAAATGTGGTCGATGTGACTGAGAAATTAAATTATTTTATTTTGTTTAAATGAATTTAAATACCACTTATGGCTAGTGCCTACGGTACTGGACAGCACGGGGCTACAGCAAGACAGGGAAAAATAAACATAATTACATTGTATCATGGTACACACTAAACTAGAAGTATGCACAAAAGCTACAAAAGCAAGGAGAAGGAATGCTGAAGCCCATCACAGAATGGCTTCTGAAAGTATTGATACCTGATTCTTGAATCATGGAAGAAAGGTGAGGCATTACATGAAGAGGAACCCAAACAAGTAAAGGTTTAAAGTGTAAAAGTGCATAGCATGGAGATTAAAAAGCAGTTTTATATTACTCAATGGAAAAACTTTTCCATTTATATTACTCAATAAGCAAACAGAGGAGACAATGGAAATAAAAGTATGCGGGGTCAGAATGTGTAAAGATTATAAGTAATGTTTAGGAGCTCGTCTGCATTATATAAGAGAGGGGAAGAAGGCACTGGTAAGTTAACCTGGTAATTAATATGGTTAGATTTGTGCATGCTCATAGTTGGAATAAATTAGTGTAAATTAGAGAAAGAAAAGAAAATTCTAGCTAAAAACTGGAGTTATATTTCCTTGGAAGAAGCTTGACAATCTTTCTAAAAGAATAAACTATAAACCATTTACTAATTAAATTATCTCACCTGAACTAATATACCAGTCTGTCTATGCAAATAAACTTCAACTACTCTAGTCATACTCAAAAAACTTTTAACTGGGCTTAAATTCGTAGTGAGAAATGAAACACACAAAGTAGATACCAATAGAAAACTCAATACTTCAACCAACACCCATTTAAAAGTCATTAGGTTTTAGCACAAAGCTGAGGGAATGCACCTTCCCAAATGAGTTCCTAAGTCTTTAATCAAGTCCACAACGAAAGGAGAACTGGGGAAATATTATCCTTTTTATTAAACTCTGGACTATTAGCTTATTATTATCAGAATGCTTAAATAACACTGTAAGACATCAAGTACCCTCCAAAAACAAAAGGCCTCAACAATAAATTAATGAGTATAAACACGGCTACAAAGAAATCCTACTTTATCCATGAAAAACAACAAATAAAATTCCTCCGAAATGGAATTGTTAAAAATCCAGATCATTTCATCTCAGCATATACAAACTCTTAGTGCTACCAATATAAATATTAGTAATTTATCTACTATTCCTTTGAATTTCCCATATGCTCTTGATATACTCATCATAATTATCAGACAGGAAATTATATTTCTATACATGTATTTTTCAAAAGAGGCTTTTACAAGTAATTTTACAATGGCAATTTAAACAAGTGTTTCCAAGAATATTTCAACATGCATTAATTGTCACTAAGTAACAAGAAAAGAGAAAAGGGAAAATACTTTCAGGCAGAAGAACCCTAACCAAAAATGCATTTTCAGGTAAGCTAAAAAACCTGGATTATTTGTAAATAATGTGACTGAAACAGTGTGACTCTAAACCATTTTTTAAGAGTAGAATGAACAGGAATTAGAAAATCTCTTCATGTATAAAATATAATCTCCTTTTATTCCTTTCTTAAGTGTAAAATTTGGAATTCTTTATTAATATGATTCCATAAAGTAAATTAATCATACTGTGTGATCATACAAAAGTTCTACTTACGTTTTACAAACTGGATTATAAACACTGAAAAGCCACACAATCTAGAATCACGACATTCTTAAAATAATTTAGCAGAATCTATCAAAAGATACAACAACCCAAGTAGTGTAACCAATTAAAATCTTATGAGTCAAGGTAGTTGGAAGTGGTTGTGAGGCAGGAGGAGTTACAGCAAGTATAAGTAATGAACAGAGGCCATGTTGATCAATTCTATAAAAACAATTCAGAACAGAAAAGGTTACAGGGAGAACTGATTCTGCATAGCCACAGCTTACTCTGGCTTATTAAAATTATAAAAATCTGGCAAGAAACTTCAGACATAAAATTAGGTCAAATTCTAGAAAGGTTAAATATGACACTACTTTTCATTATGGACAGTGCCCAAACCAGAACCTAAGTCTTGTGTTCAAAGCCTCTTTGTTATCTCACCATGAAGACCCATTTACAATTTTCTCCAATGTTCACTGTTCCAATCTGAGGGAAGAAAAGACTAACTGGGCTAAAATAAATGATTAGAAGATAAATGGTTAGTTAACAAAAGCTGCTGCTATCACACTAGTTGCCTTCACAGCCTGGAGGGAACAAAACTTGTGGGTGGAAGGGAGAGAGGGAGCCTGGATATGTATTTGTGAAAGAAGCCTAAAGCTTACTCCTACTTAACTATGGACTACTGTGTATTCTGAGTCATTACATAATTTGATATTAAATTATTAACAAATGAATAAAGCAGATTTTCTTTGAAAAAATTAAATTCAAATGTCAGAGTTTTTAAAATCACTATTTAATATAGCACTATCTTTAAAATTCACCTTCTTTTAAAAGTTCAGAAAGAAAACAGGAATATTATACTTCAACCATCCTTTCAGCATCCTTATATTTCATAGGGGATGGATATTATTAACTAACTTAATAAATGAGCAAACAAGGATCTAGCATTATAAGGACAGCAAGCTAATGACAAATTCAATAGAATTGGGGTCTCTGAGTACCCTGGGATTTTCATTTCTATTTCTTCTATACTCTAACCAACTTTGTCTACATTCCTGTGATGCTCTAGTACCCCGAATAGAGCCTAAGACTTCAGATTTAGTCTTCCAGAAATAATATGTATAAAAGCAATCAACATTTTGTTTTATGGAATACTAGCTCTGAATCCAGCCATGAAGTCATAAATTGTGTTTTAGATAATCTAAGTTTTGACACAGATATACACACCAGAAAATTTATGTTCTGACACTAAAAGAATATATATACATTTATTATAAGAATATATATACATTATTTATAAGAATAAATATACATTTATTATAAGCATGCTTTATTCTGAAAAATGTTCCCACTATTTCAACTGTCAAACCCAACATACGTATTTTTAAAATTATAACCCCAATTTTTCAAACTCAGGTGTATCCAACCTGATTCCAATTAAATACAACATGTTAAACAGTTCATGTAACTATATGACCAACAGAAAAAAGGAAAAAAAGTTTTGATCTTACCTGGTAGTTTCTTTTCTCAGATAATGTATGTCCATCAGTCCTCACCATAGAGTCGTGTCCTTTCCTCACAGTACTGGAGGCAATCAAATAGAACTGTCACTCAAGGGTCGTGTCACAGGAAGGACCGCCCACCAGTTCTCCCTCTAGAGTGGAATTATCCAAAAGCCGTCAAAATTACTAACATGTAAACATATGAACAGCAGCAAAAATATCCAATATGATACATAGAAAACAAAACCAAAAAGTACTCTTTTTATATCCTAATTGATCTTCCTCTTAACCATCTAGGGAGGGCTAGACTGGCAGACGTATTTTATTTGAGATAGAAGTTATTAAATATGAAAACCTTTCCCTTCCAATTAAAACTGTCTGCCAGACCTCACACATAGAAAGAAACTTACAGTGAATAAAAATGGAGTGGACAAAAAAGTTCAGCCCTGAATTGACACATTTTTTTCTTTTAAATAAACATCCTCCTCTTAGTCTCAGAAATGTTCAATTAATTCAGATTCAGTCATTTAATTTCAAATCCCTCTCCTCAAAATGCTTAGTTATACAGCCGCTATTCATTCAGTTTATGAGGTTTTTTCCTATGCCATAAGACGGGAATTCATCCTATAATGTTAGGATGATTAATCCAGATGCAAACCTAACTTAATATTCTATTAAAATTTACTCCAATGAAGAGTAGTAACACATGTCAACTTTCTGGAAGCCTCTGTTCTTCAGTCCTCCAATTTCATGCATACGCTAATAGAATTTGCTTTTTTACATTAGGGTAGAAAAATAATGGGGCTTATTTCTTAACCTGGACAGAGCTAAATAAGTCCAAAATGACTAGGCACTGTAAACCCCAGTTACAAAAAAAAAAAAAATCAATCACCGAAGCAGAGGTAATAGTCTCTAGAGATGCTAACTCAAAAACGTAAACTGAAAATGAAAGACCAAAAATTCAAAAGTGGTATCTACAAAGAATTTGTAAATAGTTGTTTTTAAGACTAAAGTCTTACTTTTACTTTTACCTAACTTTTAGTAAAATGTTTACCCCAGGAAAGTAGTAAGTTAGTACACCTACTGAACAATAGTTGCTAACCACTAAAAATTATATTCAAATTTAGAGCAATTATTTAATATTAGACAAAATTTACTTTCAGAGAGGATAATAAAAACATCTAATTTAATCTTATAAGGAGTTATGAATCAATTTTACTAAAACCAATAAACATGCACATACACGTACACATGGATTACGTCTAAAAAGCAATCTAGTAAGAAAGTCAGAAAATTTTTCAAGGAAAACATTAAAAATTAATATTATTAGATTTAAGTTTTAAAAAGAATTCATGTACTGAAAACCTACACTCCACCTCCTCTCTTATGCCTGATCACAAGTTAGTGGGTGCTATATACTTTTACCTAATTTTGACCATCTTGCATTGTAAATGTTTGGCTGAAATACTTCAGAGATGCCTGGCTCTATGGCAAAAATGTAAATGTGCATTACCAAATTTATATGTACTACTGGAATTAAATGTCTCTCTCAAAAGTAACAAAGGAGAAAGGTTTTTTAAAGCATAAGTATATTTACTGCTATAAATATAATCCTAGCAAGGAATTAGGTTATTCATAAAGAAAATCTATCTACTGAATTGGATGTTCAAGAATCGTTAAGTGACATACATTTAGCTCCAACTTAAATGTTCATGACTGTCACAAAATGAGAACAAACCTATTTATTATGCATCCTCTAAACAACATTAACCCTGTTTTAATGTATTTTATAATATTAAGAGAGTTTAAAACAGTACTTGCTTTACTATTAACATGTTCATGACAAGTCTGAATTCAATGGACAATAAGTGTAAAATTTCAGTTTTTTCTTAGAAAATAAGCATGTTTTCCTTCTTAAATAAGTTTAAGAATAAGTTTAAAGTCCATGCACTATCTTCCATTTGTACCAGTTTCATCAAAAGATATGTTAGAAATCTAAAATCAAGCAAAGCTATTCTATTTTCAACAGCATAACATTATATATATATATGAGATAATTAGGACTTTATATGCTAAATAATATAATTAAAAATATTTAATCTGTACATTTACCAGATTAAAAAATATTAACTTTGGAATACTATGGATTTAGTACAAAAGTAAAGCTTGTTTTGTTTCCTCATCTTGGGATAACTTCAAGTATTTCATGGCTTAGGGTTTCAAACAACAGCCACTATAGGCATACCTCCAAGATATTGCAGGTTCAGTTCCAGATCACAGTAGTAAAGCAAATACCACAATAAAGCAAGTCATACAAACATTTTCGTTTCCCAATGCATGTAAGTTATGTTTACACTATACTGTAGTCTATTAAGTATACAATGGCATTACGTCTAAAAAAACAATGTATATCCCTTAACTAAGAAACACTTTATTGTTAAAAAATGTTAACTGTCCCTGGAACCTCCCGTGAGTCATCATCTATTGCAATACTAACATCAAAGATCACCGATCACAGATCACCAAAACAAATATAAGAATAATGAAAAAGTCTGTAATATTTCAAGAGTTCCAAAATGTGATGGAGATGTGAAGTGAGCAAATGCTGTTGGAAAAACAACACCCACAGACCTGTTTGATGCAGGATTACCATAAACCTTCCATTTGTAAAAACACAATAGAATAATAAAGCACAATAAAGCAAAGTGCAGTTGTTAAGGGAACCACCGACAGAAACCTCCTGCCCTGGCCAGACACGACAGTAACCACTTGCTTGAGTTATCTTACAACAGGAGGTCCTGGTAAAGAACACAGAACTAACAAGCTACCACCAACCGGAAGAATTCGGGAAAGGTCAAAAGGAGAGGAAACACCAGTCCATATGTCCTACCAACCTCCCAGAATCCTTCTTGCTGGAATCCATCTTGGCTGAACGACGGGTGCACCACCAGGAAGAACCCTGAGTCAGAATGATTGGCCAGAGACAACCTGGAAGCTAACCCCATCACCATAAAACCCAGAGACTGCGAGCCACGTGGTAGAGCAGTTCTCCTGGGTTCCCTTACCCTGCTGCTCTCCACATGGGCGCCCCTTCCCAATAAAGTCTCTTGCTTTGTCAGCACATGTGTCTCCTCGGACAATTCATTTCCGAGTGTTAGACAAGAGCCCACTCTCGGGCCCTGGAAGGGAAGGGGTCCCCCTTCCTGCAACACAATGAGACAAGATGTATGCCTGTATGTGTTCTAACCAATATAGGAATCAACATTCTATACTGAACAATAACTAAAAATCATTATCTCCTTTCAATAAACAAAAGGAAAAAGAAATGAAGGCACTCTATTTTCTTCTGGGTAAACATGAAAAGCTAACATTTGTCACCACTATCTTATATTAAACAAAGATGCTCAATAACAGATTGTGTTGATACTCATCATATTAGGAATGAAAGGACAGTGAATAGATAAAAAAGGATGTGAATATATGTGTGACACAGAGAATATGTGAAAAGAAGAAAACATGAGAACATGCACCCTAGGTACCTAAATTTGTTAAAGTTTATGCACTGCTTTTCCCACAAAGTCCTATAAATATTTAAAAAGTCAGAAAAGACAAATATTTATAAAACTAAAATGAAATTTTCTATAAGGCAGGGATACCTTCCAAGACAGAAAACTACCTTCCTACCTTAGACAACTAGAAAACTAGAAAAAAATGTATGAAACAATGATTTTTCAGACACTGAACACCATCTCAGGACAGAGATCATCAAGAGAACAAAACAAAAGTAAGCTCTATTGCCTGTAGAGTTACAAGGCTGAAACACAGGGAGGGGGTTAGGCGTTGGAACCCAACTGGCACAACAGTCTCACTGAGTTAAGGAAAAAGAGTTCAGAGTTAGGGGAAACACCAAGACAGCTAGAATTCGCAGGGCAAATGGAGAGAAGGAAGCTGCAAAGAGCTCCAAAGATATGGAGAGAGATTCCCCTCAAGGTTTTAGCTAAGTAATGATCTGTGCATGCATGTGAAAAAACTACTGAATCTGAAGAAAAAGCCTCTGAAAAGGAGTAGTCAGAACAATCCCCAGAGCTCATGTTCCCATCAATGAGAGTAGGACCTCTTAACACACAGGATACTGAATAAAGTTCAGAAGGTAATGAAAACCTCAGTAATGAAACCAAATAAGCTTTAAACTAAAGTATGTTCTTGACCAGCACTAAGAGAGCTTAAAACCAAGCCTCAAAAAGATCAAAAGAATTCTAAGTACCATAACTGAACCCCTAA
Organism: Mesoplodon bidens; assembly: GCF_964165515.1. Taxonomy (NCBI): domain Eukaryota; kingdom Metazoa; phylum Chordata; class Mammalia; order Artiodactyla; family Ziphiidae; genus Mesoplodon; species Mesoplodon bidens. Next base: position 30,249,165 of record NC_138167.1, read on the forward strand.
ACAAAGCCCAACAATATTTAAAACAATACAACAAAAAGCATCATTAAATAATGTAAAATTAAATGTTTGGCATCTAATCAGAAACACTAGCCATGCAAAGAAGCACGAAATACAACCCATAACAAGGTGAAATATAATAAATGGAAATAAACCAGCAATTATACAGATGATAGAATTAGTGGCTTAAAGAGGTACTGTAAATGTATTCCATACATTCAAACAAATAAAGAAAACTATGAACATAATACCAGAAAGGCAAGGTATCAGGGCTTCCCTGGTGGCACAGTGGTTAAGAATCCGCCTGCCAATGCAGGGGACACAGGTTCCAGTCCTGGTCTGGGAAGATCCCACGTGCCGTGGAGCAACTAAGCCTGTGCGCCGCAACTACTTAGCCTATGCTCTAAGAGCCCGTGAGCCACAACTACTGAGCCCACGTGCCACAACTACTGAAGCCCGTGCACCTAGAGCCCATGCTCCGCAACAAGAGAAGCCACCGCAATAAGAAGCCCACGCACTGCAATGAAGAGTAGCCCCCTCTCGCTGCAACTAGAGAAAGCCCTGAGCAGCAACAAAGACCCAACTCAGCCAAAAACAAATAAATAAATAAATTTTTTAAAAAATTAAAAGAAAAAAGAAATTCAAGGTATCAAAAATACCTAAGTTGGCAGAAAGAGGAATTTTTTTTTATGGTGACAGAAAGGTTCTGTATCTTGCTTTTGGTGGTAGTGGTTATACGACTGTACACATGTGAAAAATACCACAGAATGATAAAAACATACAAAAAAGTGAATGCATGCAGAAAAGGGTAAAGCGAATTAATTTGCAGTCTAGTAAGTTATACCGATTTCTGGTTTGGATAATGCACTACAGTTATGTAAGATGACATCACTGGAGGAAGATAGGTGATGGGCATATGGGACCTCCTTGTACTATTTTTGCATCTTATGAATTTATAATTTGAAAGTTAAAAGATTTTTTAAAGGCTCAAACTGTTCATCTAGAGATAAAAATTCAATATCTCTAATTAAACATGCATTGGATAGGATTAATAGCAGATTAGATACTCCAAAAGAAAAGTTTAATGAATTGAAGACATAGCAATAGAAAAAAATCCAAAATTAAACACTGTGAGAAAAGAGGCTAGAAAAAAAAAAAAAGGAACCATGGGACAATGAACAGTGAGATATCACTAGGGACAGTGAACTGTTGGGCAATATCAAGCAGTCTAAAATTAATGTAATTAGTATCCCAGAAAGAGTAGAAGAACAGGAGGACAGAAAAAAAAGGCCAAACTTTCCCTAAATTTGTTGAGAACTATAAACTCAGATCCAATAACTTCAAAGACCTCTAAGGAGAGCAAAAAAACACACTTCATCATTTGACAGTCAAACTACTGAAAAACAGTGATAGAGAAATCATAAAGCAGCCAGAAGGGGAAAAAAGAATACATAGAGAAACAGAGATAGAAATGATGGCAAACTTGTCACCAAAAACAATGCAAATCAGGGGAGAGGTAATCAAGTTTTTTCTTGCCTTGAGGGGTGTGGGATCTCAGTTCCCAAACCAGGAGGGACTGAACCCGGGCCATGGCAGTGAAAGCCCAGAATACTAACCTGTAGGCCATCAGGGAACTCCCCTCAACATTTTTTTTTTTTTTTGGTACGCGGGCCTCTCACTGTTGTGGCCTCTCCCGTTGCAGAGCACAGGCTCCGGACGCGCAGGCTCCGTGGCATGTGGGATCTTCCCGGACCGGGGCATGAACCCGTGTCCCCTACATCGGCAGGCGGACTCTCAACCACTGCGCCACCAGGGAAGCCCTCCCCTCAACATTTTTAAACTATAGAAAAAAAATATAAAAAACTATCAACCAAGAATTCTAAATCTAGCTAAAATATCTTTCAAAAATGAAAGCAAATACATTTGGAAGGGTTTGGCAGTTTTTTATAAAGTTAAACATAGACTTAACATACAACCCAGTAATTGTGCCCCTAGGTATTTACCAAAATGTACTGAAAACTTATGCTCATACCAACACCTATACGTGAATGTTTATACCATGTAAGATGTTCTTCAATAGGTGAATGGATAAATAAAAACACATCTACACAACAGAATTCTATTCAACAATTTTTTAAAAAGCTATTAATTTATGCAACAAGGATGAATCTTAAATTCACTTGCTAAGGCAAAGAATCCAGACCAAAAAGGCCATATAGTGTTTCTATTCATGACATTCTGGAAAGGCAAGACTATAGAGATAGAAAATAGATCAATGGTTGCCAGGGAACTGGAGGAGTGACTGACTACAAAGGGGACACAGAGGGAACTTTTAAAGAGATTGAATTATTCTATATGGTACTGGAGTGGACACAGATGCTATGCATGTCCTGAAATCCATAGAACTTCACAACATGAAGAGTAAAGCTGAATGTATGCAAATCTTAAAAATCAACTAGGTTAGAAATACAGAACTGGCAAAAGAGTAACTGTATTACAAATGTATGACACAGCCACACTGAAGGGGGTATGGAAAATGGTGCTGGCCTAAATAACTTTGGAAGATGGTATTGTGACTGGTAACTGTAACAGAAAAAAAAAAGAACTCTATATAAACACTGTGTTCTGGTTGGTAAAGTGATTCCTTACAAGGCTATGGATTAGTAATGCTGAAACAACTATACATGTCTACTGAAGATAAACAATAAGTAAAATGGATGGTGGTTGGTGGGAGCCAGATTTCCCACTTCAGGAAAGTTACAGGTAAGCAAGGAGAAAAGGCTAGAACGAACTATGTAGTACCTCTATTGCTATCAGTTTGTTCTCAACTACAAAACACTTTAAATATGGTAACCATTCAGATTATTAGAGAATGGATCATTTCACTGGTATGTTGTATGTTGCTTGAAAACAAAAATTTATAAAATGCTAGGTGATTAACAGGTATGTCAAAATTGTATTTTAAAAGACAGGCTTGATGAAGCAATATTTAAAAGATTTTTAAACAATGTAAACAAAGCTAATTTTTTAAAGCCTCCAAATTGTATTGAATATTTGCAAATAACTAAGTCAAAAAACTAATCTTTTTAACAGACTGGTAACAGAATTAAATTTCAAGAACGCAAAGTAATTCATGTAACACATGTATCACTAGTGTCTACTCATGCAATAACTTCTCTCAAATTCAAGATACTTTTAGAATAAAGTTACTGAATATACCAGTATAAATGATAAAAGAATAAACATTTTACACCTTCTTTTCTGTTGAAAGCCCATGAAATAGATTTAGTCATGCTATCAGCTTAAAATCTGACAAGAAGCCAGTAAGAGGGAAAATATAAACCAAATCTTAATTAATATAAGATAAGCAGGCTTATTCATCCTAGGTGTTTCCTTAAATCAGAGGCTAATAAAAATTCAGCACCTAATATTATCTAAATAAATGGTAACTGAACCCCAATTTTTCTTTCAAAAAAAGATTTCTCAAAATAAGAAATCAATTAATGAGTAAAATTTCTAGAAAATACTTAATTGGAGAGAAAAAATAATTAACTTTATTCTCCAAATTCTATTAAATTTTGGATGTCATCATCATACAAAAATATACACCTTGAATGGAACAATAACCAGAAAATCTGAATTCTAGTTAGTATTAGCCTGATCAGTTTCTCCTCTCTGGCTTCAGTTTCTTAATCTGTAAAATAAAGTCATCAATTTAGATGATTTTTTTTTAATGTGTGCAGCTCCAAAATCTTGTATTTTAAATGTTCTGTGTCAAAGTAATCCATTTAGGAAAGTGGACAATTACAGTTGATTTTTTTCCATGTTTTCTTTTTTCCTCCCACTTTATTGCTCAATAGTACTTTACAACACGGCCCAAATATTTTGGAGGCTGGGAATGGTATCTAAATAAACGATTTTAGGGACTTCCCTGGTGGTCCAGTGGTTAAGACTTCACCTTCTAATGCAGGGGGTGCAGGTTCGATCCCTGGTCAGGGAGCTAAGATCCCACATGCCTCAGGGCCAAAAAACCAAAACATAGAACAGAAACAATATTGTAACAAATTCAATAAAGACTTAAAAAAAAAAAGATTTTAATTTGGTAGTCTTTACCAAACTCAACTTTAAGCTACAATGTGAATTTGGTTAGGTTAAGAGAGTTGAACCCGTTGTTGGGCAGGTTTTATTTTCTGATATAGAGGATGTTATATTCCAAGTTGGCTATTAAACACACTACCAGATGTGACCAATTTCACTGGAGCTCAATAAAAGCTGAAGTAAATGCACTTAGCATTATCTTTAAAATCTTAGGATTTCTCAAATTCCAGAACTATGTTAAGCAACATTTTCTTGTTAGTAGGTAGGCTGCAGTTACAAATATTTTATGAACTATTTTCTGAACTAATTTTTGGTTCGATCATATAGATAAATGTTTTCAAAATTCTGAGTTGATGACTTGTGTTACATATAAGAAACGTGGGCAGACAAAATAAAAATAAATAAAACTCAGGCATTTCTGTTTTATACCAAACTTAGTCTGGGAAAAATGCCACATCAACTAAAAATAGTTTTTCTGAATGTTTTAATAATACATGTTTCAAGAGTCTATGACTAACATGTAAAATGAAAAGTTGCCTACATTTACAAATGAAAACAAATAAAAATAAATCAACACTATTCTTTTGAAATCAATTTACTCTCTGGTTGTCATAACTTAATGTTTTGTAACTTAATTTTGTGTGTCTTCTATTTTCTGTACTGGTAGCGTTCCTGATGCACTATTTCTTACATATCTGTGTAGTTCTGTCACATGTATTTCAAGGAGGCTTCTAGGTACCTGACACATGGAATTTACTGTGAGTAATAGACAGTAGATCTATCTGTCTAAAAGGCGCAGCATCTCGAATCATAATTCAAAAAGAGTCATGTACCAAAATGTTCATTGAAGCTCTATTTACAATAGCCAGGACTTGGAAGCAATCTAAGTGTCCATCATCGGATGAATGGATAAAGAAGCTGTGGCACATACATACAATGGAATATTACTCAGCCATAAAAAGAAACGAAATTGAGTTATTTGTAGTGAGGTGGATGGACCCAGAGTCTGTCATACAGAGTGAAGTAAGTCAGAAAGAGAAAAATAAATACTGTATGCTAACACATATATATGGAATCTAAGAAAAAAAAAAGAAAGAAAGGTCATGAAGAACCTAGGGGCAAGACGGGAATAAATACACAGACCTACTAGAGAATGGACTTGAGGATACGGCAAAGGGGAGGTGTAAGTTGGGACAAAGTGAGATAGTGGCATGGACATGTGTACACTACCAAACGTAAAATAGATAGCTAGTGGGAAGCAGCCGCATAGCACAGGGAGATCATCTAGGTGGTTTGTGACCACCTAGAGGGGTGGGATAGGGAGGGTGGGAGGGAGGGAAGCGCAAGAGGGAAGAGATATGGGAACATATGTGTAACTGATTCACTTTGTTATAAAGCAGAAACTAACACACCATTGTAAAGCAATTATACTCCAATAAAGATGTTTAAAAAAGAAAAAGAAAAAAATAATAAATAAAAGGCCCAGCATCTCAAGACAGAAATTTTCTACTACCAAGTCTAAAAAGTTCCAAATAAAATGAAATACAGGGCTTCCCTGGTGGCGCAGTGGTTAAGACTCCACACTTCCAATGCAGGGGGCACAGCTTCAATCCCTGGTGGGAGAACTAAATCCCACATGTCACGTGGCACAGCCAAAAAAATTAAAAAAAAAAAAATTAGTCTCACAGTCTATTAGAAGGGACATACTGGTTCTATTAATTCAACAAAGGAACTTGTGTAAGTTATAATCTATAAGTCGAATTCCTTAAAATATATAACAGGTCCTTTCTTACTCTTCCTTGTAAAATGGCTATAAGTTCATTAAATATTGTTATTTTACATCAGCAATTGAATATAGCACATGGAACCAGAAATCTGAAAACTTTAATGCTAACAATTTTTATACGTAATACATACATATTTTTTCTCATAATTTATCTAAGTTGTTCATTCTACTGATAGGGTAATATTAAAAACTGACTAGTTCATATCAAGTATTTAGACTTAATTACTAAATTCATGACAATTAAGCTCACCAAACTACCTCATTAAAAAGTTGCTCTTAACATAAATCTAATAAGTCAGTTATATATTAAAATAAATTTTTTAAATCGCAAAACTAATTTTTTCCAGTTTTCATAAGAGTATTAAAATAAAGCTTAAGGGCTTCCCTGGTGGCGCAGTGGTTGAGAGTCTGCCTGCCGATTCAGGGGACATGCGTTCGTGCCCCGGTCTGGGAAGATCCCACATGCTGTGGAGCAGCTGGGCACATGAGCCATGGCCGCTAAGCCTGCGCGTCCGGAGCCTGTGCTCCGCAACGGGAGAGGCCACAACAGAGAGGCCCGTGTACGGCAAAAAATAAATAAATAAATAAATAATAAAATAAAGCTTAAGGAGTTCCCTGATGGTGTAGTGGTTAAGAATCCACCTGCCAATTTAGAGGACATGGGTTCGAGCCCCAGTCCAGGAAGATCCCACATGCCGCGGAGCAACTAAGCCCATGCACCACAACTACTGAGCCTGTACTCTAGAGCCCGCAAGCCACAACTACTGAGTCCGTGTGCCACAACTACTGAAGCCCAGGTGCCTAGAGCCTATGCTCCGCAACAAGAGAAGCCACCGCAATGAGAAGCCTGCACACTGCAACGAAGACCCAACACAGCCAAAAATAAATAAAATTAAAAAAAATAATAGAGCTTAAGTAAAAAGCAGAAACGAATAATTACACCACTCCATTTAAAGAAGATAACATAGTGAACACTAACTAAGTAGACATTCTCCCAACTCCTCAAAGTTTATTTTTTGTAAAACACAAAGGGGCAACTTCTGGTACAGTTTCTGGCATGAAAGTCAAGGGAATAGCCACAGATACTCTGCAAAGCACTGATACATGAATGTCTAGGGCACTAACACAGAGGGGAAGAGACAATAGGCATATTTATAGAGGATAGAAATAGGCTAAAGGATTTACACTGTTTTTAATCACAGGATGCACATCAGAATCACCGAAGGTTTTTTTTTTTAAGAAATGTTAATGTCCCCTCCCTTGCCCCTACTTTAATTAATTTGTCAGGGATGGAACCTGGTCAGCGGGTGCTTTTTAAAGTGCTCCAGGTGATTCGAATGTACAGCCAAGGTTAAGGCTGTCGGGTTAAGACTTTATAAGAAAGTGAAATTCAAAAATGTTTTCATCTCAGTGTAAGTACTAAGCAAAAAGAAACATATAAATTGAAGGTAGTATATAAGAGACTGTACAGTTCCTATGCACGCCAATGCACCCTTTCCCTGCCTCTTACTCACTCTACCTCTGAGAAATAATGCTGGGCCTTCAACAGTAATTTTTACACTGTTTTTTTTTTTTTTTTTTTTTTCTTTTTGCGGTATGCGGGCCTCTCACTGTTGTGGCCTCTCCCGTTGCGGAGCACAGGCTCCGGATGCGCAGGCCCAGCGGCCATGGCTCACGGGCCCAGCCGCTCCACGGCACATGGGATCCTCCCAGACCGGGGCACGAACCCGCATCCCCTGCATCGGCAGGCGGACTCTCAACCACTGCGCCACCAGGGAGGCCCTACACTGTTTTTTAAGCACAAGATTTCTTTTGTTGAAATACATACATTGTAAGTGCAGAAGCAAATAATCAGAAGAAGTAGATTACAGTAAAACTTCCTTATTACAAGAAATTTCTAATAAAAAAGTTCCTCTAATATATTCAATACTTAGGTTTTAAAAATGTCCACTATCTTAACATTTCTTCCTAGAAATGTAATATTAACTATCATTTGCCAAGCATTAGGCACTTTGCAGTAAATACTTTATATATAATTTCTTTCAACCCTCAAAATAATTCTATAAGGTAGATATTGCTGTCTCCTTTTTACAGATGAGAAAACAAACTCTAACAATAAGGAAATAACACAAGGTCAAGAGGTAGTTAACTAAGCTGGAAGTAACAGGGCCAGAATTTGAGCTCTTGTTCACTTAACTTGAATTCAATCTTTACATACATATATGTATATGTATATATACATATACACATGCACACACATGTATCTCATACCAATTATGGTTTCATGAAGAAAATGTGATATATATATTTCTTCATGAAATCGTAATTGGTATGATACCATATAAATATCATAGATACATCATATACATATATCATACCAATTATGGTTTCAAAAAAAATGAAATCATTTCTGGAAATTCCAGCTGTCAAATAATACATCTATTCAGAAGTCTCACTATTCTTCTATAAGAAGGAAATCAGCAATGGGGTGACAAGTAACAGACATTAATCAGCTGGAGATTCAAAGTTCAGAAAGACCCCTATCAGGAAATAAAGTACCCACAATATCCTTTCACACTGAGCTTTAGACCCTAAGCAGAGAAAAAACAGGCACTGTGTCACAAGGCAAACAGCTAAATTGTTTTGTTAAAGTTTTAGGGCTACCAGATTACTATCGTCAACCGAGGTCTCTGTGTCTATCCCAGTCACAGAAATGAATAAATGCAATGTACCTTATCTTTATTCTTTATACAATTCTCTAAGAAGGAAGCTTCAAAATGCCTTAAAGAAGTCCAGTTTCTACATCCTTCTGAATTTTTGCATATGTTTTCTACTTTTTAAATTGCCTCTCTACAGCAGACACTCCTGGTTGACTCCCTAACAGTCCAGTCCTTCTCCCTGTGACTGCCATAGTTGTTCAGTGGTTCATGTTTCCAAGTTATTCTCCACAGTTATAAAGCAATGAATAACACAAAGTTACAGTAACATTCACATCTTTAATAGTAATATTCATTCATTGAGAAATGTATTTAATATTTATTAAGCACAATTTACGTTTACCTAACACACAGTAGACACTCAATTAAATGTCTTCGCAGACTGGGACTTCCCTGGGGGTGCAGTGGTTAAGAATCTGCCTGCCAATGCAGGGGACGCGGGTTTGAGCCCTGGTCCGGAAAGATCCCACATGCCACGGAGCAACTAAGCCTGTGTGCCACAACTACTGAGCCTGTGCTCTAGAGCCCGTGAGCCACAACTACTGAAGCACGTGCACCTAGAGCCCGTGCTCTGCAACAAGAGAAGCTACTGCAATGAGAAGCCCGCGCACCGCAACCAAGAGTAGCCCCCACTCTCCGCAACTAGAGAAAGCCCACGGGCAGCAACGAAGACCCAATGCAGCCATAAATAAATAAATTGATAAAAAAAAGAAAATGTCTTGCCAGACTGATAAGAACAGGAGTTTTTAACCTGGGTTCTAAAAATATTCAGTTTGTTGGGAATTCCCTGGCAGTCCAGTGGTTAGGACTCGGCACTTTCACTGCCGTGGCCCAGTTTCAATCTCTGGTGGGAGAACTAAGATCCTGCAAGCCATGCGGTGCGGCCAAAAAAAATAAAAATAAAAAATTCAGAGTTTGTTGATTGAATGCAGAAGGTATGAACTTGGATGGAAAAAAGTTACATCTTTATTCTTCTAACCTCTAATTGAAATTTGGTATATCTTTAATTAAAAATGTAAGTAATATGGGGGGATGGTGGTGGGATGAATTGGGAGGTTGGGATTGACATATGTATACACTAATATGTATGAAATAGATAACTAACAAGAACCTGCTGTATAAAAAATAAATAAAATAAAATTCAAACATTCAACAACAAAAAAAGTAAGTGATAATCATCAAAAAGACCACAAATAAAGGATATGGAGAAAAGGGAAACCTTGTAGTCTGTTGGTGGGAACGTAAATTGGACAGCCACTGTGGAAAACAGTATGGAGGTTCCTCAGAAAACTAAAAATAGAACTACCAATGATCCAGCAATTCCATTCCTGGGTATTTATCTGAAGAAAATAAAAACTAATTTGAATAGATACACCCCCCCTATTTTAACAGCAGCATTACTTACAATAGCCAAGATAAGGAAGCAACCAAAGTGTCCATCAACAGATGAATGGATAAAGTAGAAGTGGTGTGTGTACACACACACACACACACACACACACACTAGAATACTACTCAGTCATAAAAAAGGATGAAATGTTGCCACTGGCAACAACATGAAAAATGAACCTGGAGGATATTATGCTTAGTGAAATAAGTCAGAGAAAGACAAATGCTATATGTTATCACTTATTGTGGAATCTAAAAATAAAACAAAGGAATGAATATAATAAAACAGAAACAGACACAGAAGAAACTAGTGGATACCATGTCATTCTATGGGGAGAGGGAAGAGGAGAGAACAAGAAAAGGATAGGGAATTAAAAGGTACAAACTAGTAGGTATAAAATAAATAAGCTACAAGGATATATTGTACAGCATAGGAAATATAACCAATATTTTAGAGTATCTTTAAATGAAGTATAATCTACAAAAACTTGGAATCACTATGTTGTACAACTGAAACTAATATATTATAAATCAACTATACCCCAATTTTAAAAAGTGTTAAAAAAAAAAGTAACCAACAAGCCACAGTGGTATTACCTGTGATTTTGTTACCGTTAGAAACTACAGATATTTTCAAAACACTTCAGTTGCTTCAAATCTCAAATTTTCATTTATGTTCATTACTAGCCTAAAAATTACTATACACCATTGGACATTGTTGATATGCACATTACTGAATTTATTTATTTGATATTTTAAAAACCATATTCTAATATAACTGGTGTCCTCATAAGCATGTATATTTAATTTTGCACACCTAAAATATTGAAAAAGGGTCGACATGTGTCACCAGAGAGCCACAGGGGTTCATGGCCCAAAAAAGTATAAGAACACCTGGGTCAGAATTTCAGGGCAAGAAGAATAAGGTTGTTTGCAGAGGATAACAGAAAGCACAGCAAATCAAGAAAAAGAAAAGGCCTCAGAGCATATTCAGTCGAAACTTCTTGTTTTAAAGATAAAGAAATTGTGGTCTAGTGGGAGTGTTGAAGGTCACACACACAGCTAATTAGTGACAGAGCCAGAGAAAACAGAATCCAGGTTTTCTGGCTCAGGATCCAAGGCTAAATGAACTTTGATGTGACTTGGCTATAACAAAACAAGATAGGGCAAAGACAACTCTGCACAAGACACAATTCCTTGCACTGAATGCATAGAAATAGCCAAATACCTGAATATTCCAAATGTTACTAAAATATATTGTTTCTCCCACTTTTCCTGAAACATCTACTTCTTGGTCTATTTTCCCACTTTATAGAGAGACATGGGTAAAGTGAAATTTTTACTTCCCTCCTGATCTATGATAAGTACAAGAGCATAAGCACAACAGTAGATATCAAATAACCGCTAGTATCAATATCAAGGAAAGAATAGAAAGCAGAGACTGTGACAAACTGGAGAGTCTGTGAACCACCTAAAGAAGGTAGCTGCTACTATTCAACTCTAGCTAAATGCTATCAAGAAAAGAACCGTCAACTCAGAATTGTAGATGGAACAAAAGTATCCTTCAAAAAATAAAGGTGAAATAAATATATTTTCAGAAGAAAGAAAACTAACATAAATCATCATGAGCCAACCTGCTCTAAAAACAGGAAGTTTCTTTGTACAAAGGTAAATAATGAAGCTTAGAATTTCCTGAATGAAAAACAATAAAAATGGCAAATATGTGGGAATGTATACTAGACCAGGAAACAGCAAACTTTTCTGTAAAGGGCCAGCCTGATGGTAAATACTTAAGGCTTTGCAGGCCCAAAAGTCTCTGTTGTGATTAATCAATTCTGCACTTACAGCACAAGAGAACCCACAGACAATACATAAACTAAGAGCTGTGGCTGTATTCCAATAAAATTTTATTTATAAAAGCAGGTGGCACGCTGTATTTAGCCAATAGTCAGTTTGCCAATCCCTATTCTTTCCTTCTTAAATTCTTTAAAATATGTGTGATAATTTAAAGGAAAATTTACATCACTGTCTGAAGGGGTATATGAACCATGTAGATATAATATGACAATTACAGTGTAGATGATGTGAGGAACGGGAACTACATGGTGACAAGATTATAAATTGTAATAACTGTAGTGCGTTGAATTGTGTACCAATAAAGATATATTCAGGTTCTAATCCCTGGTATCTCTGAATGTAACAATATTTGGAAATAAAGTCTTTGCAGATGCGGCCAAATAAAGAGGAGGTAATACTCAATTTGCGTGGGCCCAAATCTAATGACGACTATATCTTTCTATGAAAAAAGGAGAACTTCCCTGGTGGCACAGTGGTTAAGAATCCGCCAGCCAATGCAGGGGACACAGGTTCTAGCCCTGGTCCGGGAAGATCCCACATGCCGTGGAGCAACTAAGCCTGTGTGCCACAACTACTGAGCCTGTACTCTAGAGCCTGTGAGCCACAACTACTGAGCCCGTGCGCCACAACTAACAAAGCCCGCACGCCTAGAGCCCATGCTCTGCAATAAGAGAAGCCACCACAATGAGAAGCCCGCGCACCACAAACAGTAGCCCCTGCTCGCTGCAACTAGAGAAAGCCCGCATGCAGCAATGAAGACCCAACGCAGCCAAAAAATAAATAAATAAATTTATTTTAAAAAAAGAAAAAAGGAAATAGAGACATACACAGAGGAAAGATAACCAAGTGAAAATGAAGGCAGAAATAGAAGTGATGCAGCTGTAAGCCAAGGAACATCAAGGACTGCTGACAACAACCAGAAGGCAGAAAAAGCAATAAAGGATTCTTCCCCAGAGCCTCGAAAAGAAGCATGGCCCAGCTGGTACCTTGATTTCAGACTTCTAACCTCCGAAATGAAGACACAACATGAATAGTCTTAAATCTGTTGAAAAAATTGAATTCACACAGTTATCCTCCAGGTCAAGATAGTTTCACTAGTGAATTCTTCCAAACATTTCTAAAGAAGAAATAGTGCCAATCTGACACAATGTCTTCCAGAAAATAGAATGGGAGGGATTATTTTGTAAGTCACTTTTATGAAGTTAACATTACATTGATACCAAAACCAAAGAGAATACAAGAAAAAAAATCTTAAAGACCAATCTTCCTCATTTTTTGCAAAAATCCTCAACAAAATATTAGCAAATCAAATTCAACAAAATATCCAAAGATTAATAAATGACGAATGAATAAGCCTTATTCTGGGAATATACTTGCTCTCCCTTCTTTTCTCAGTTTCTTTAAATAAGATAAAATCATATGAAATAATAACAACATATTGTTGGGTTTATAAAATATTCAGCTGCAATATGTACAACAATAACAGCACAAAAAGGAGGAAGAGGGAATAGAGCTATACAGGAATAAAATTTCTGTATCTCACTGGAATTAAATTAGTACATCTGAAGTAAATCCTAATAAGAAGAATATAGTAAGCCCTAGTGCAACAACTAAAAAAATAATATAAAATAATATAGTGTAAATAACATTAAAGGAACTAAAATGTTATAGTAGAAAAACACCACTTGATGCAAAAGAAAGCAGTAAAGGAGGAACAAAACAAGCAAGACATGAAAACATACAGAAAATATAGCAATATGGCAGACATATATTCCACTACATCAATACCAATATTAAGTGTATCAATAAATGATTAAAGAATCCAATCAAAATGCAGAGTGTCAGACTGCAAAAATAAAAATAACACAAACTAAATGTCCATCAACAGATGAATGGATAGACAATGTGGTGTATATACATACATACATATATATGGGTGTGTGGGTATATGTATTCCTACATATATATAGGAATATATATATATATATGAATATTACTCAGCCATAAAAAAGAATGAAATAATGCCATTTGCAGCAACATGGATGGACCCAGAGATTATCATACTAAGTGAAGTAAGCCTGACAAAGACAAATATCATATGATATCACTTATATGTGGAATCTAAAAAAATGATACAAATAAACTTACTTACAAAACAGAAATAGACTCACAGACATAGAAAACAAACTTACCCTTTGATTACCAAAGGGGAAGGGGGGATAAATTAGGAGTTTGGGATTAACAGATACACACTACAAAAAAATAAAATAGATAAATAAGGACCTACTGTATAGCACAGGGAACTATCTTCAGTATCTTGTAATAACCTATAATGGAACAGAATCTGAAAAACGACACACACACACACACACACACACACACACACACACACACACACACACACACACACACACACACACACACACACACACACACACACACACACACACACACACACACACACACACACACACACACACACACACACACACACACACACACACACACACACACACACACACACACACACACACACACACACACACACACACACCCCCTACCTGAATCACTTTGCTGTATACCAGAAATTAATACATTGTAAATCAACTCTACTTCAATTAAAATAATAATAAATTAAGAAATACTTTCTTGCTAAAAAAGGCTAACCATCATCATCATCAGAGCCTTCAGCAAATCATAATCTTTTTGCAACAGTAACATCAAAGATCACTGATCGGGCTTCCCTGGTGGCGCAGTGGTTGAGAATCTGCCTGCTAATGCAGGGGACACGGGTTCGAGCCCTGGTCTGGGAGGATCCCACATGCCGTGGAGCAACGAGGCCTGTGAGCCACAAGTACTGAGCCTGCGCGTCTGGAGCCTGTGTTACTCAACAAGAGAGGCTGCGATAGCGAGAGGCCCGCGCACCGTGATGAAGAGTGGCCCCCGCTTGCCACAACTGGAGATAGCCCCCGCACAGAAACGAAGACCCAACACAGCAAAAATAAATAAATAAAATTAAAAAAAAAAAGATCACTGATCACAGACAAAATAATAATGAAAAGGTTTAAAATATTGCAAGAATTAACAAAATGTGACACAGAGACACAAAGTGAGCAAATGCTGTTGGAAAAACTGGCACCAACAGATTTGCTCGAAGCAGAGTTGCAACAAACCTTCAATTTGTAAAAAAACAAAATATCTTTGAAGCACAATAAAAAAAGGTATGCCTGTATTGGTTGTTTCCCCTCATGATCACGTGGCTGACTGGGAGCTTGTGGCTTGCTGCTGCTGCTGCCTAGCATCACTAGAGAGTTTCCTACCATATATCGCTTGCCTGGGAAAAGATCAAAATGCAAAATTGTAAGTACAGTTTCTACTTAATGCATATCACTTTTGTACCACTGTAAAGTTGAAAATTCAAGTCAAACAATCATAAGTTGGGGACCATCTGTAATAGATTTTATAATAGTTTAATAAAAGAGTTCAGCAGGGCTTCCCTGGTGGCGCAGTGGTTAAGAATCCTCCTGCTAACGCAGGGGACATGGGTTCAAGCCCTGGTCCGGGAAGATCCCACATGCTGCGGAGCATCTAAACCCGTGAGCCACAACTACTGAGCCCATGTGCTGCATCTACTGAAGCCCGTGCGCTCTGCAGCCGGTGCTCCACAACAAGAGAAGCCACCGCAATGAGAAGCCCGCGCACTGCAACGAAGAGTAGCCCCCCACTCGCTGCAACTAGAGAAAGCCCACGCACAGCAACAAAGACCCAACACAGCCAAAAATAATAAATAAATAAATTTATTTTAAAAAAAGAGTTCAGCAAGTTTGCAGAGTATAAAACAAACATGCAAAAGTCAACTGCATTTCTATATACTAACAATGAACAACCTGAAGATGAAATTAAGAAACAATTCCAGTTATGAAGCATCAAAGAGAATGAAATACTTGGGAATGCATTTAACAAAAGAACTACCAAATTTATCTTCTGAAAACTATAAAACATTGTTGAAAAACCTAAAGATCAACCATATAAATGGAAAAGACAGTACAAAGACCAGAATACATAGATGGCAATACTCCCCAAACTGATCTACTGACTCAAAACAATCTGGCTTCTTTGAAGAAACTGACAAGTTATTCCAAAAATTCAAGGGACTCAGACTAATAAAAACAATCTTGAAAAAGAACAAAGTTGAAGGATTCATTCTTCCAGACTTGAAAATAGATATAGCAACAAAAAAGAATTGAAAGTCTAGAAATAAGCCCTGACATTTTATGGTCATTTCATTTTAGACAGGATGCCAAGATAATTCCATGGGCGAAAGTATAGTCTTTTAAACAAATGGTGCTGGGACAACTTAATACCCACATGCAGAAGAATCAAGCTGGACCCCTTTCTCACATCACATACAAAAATTAATTCACATGGGCTGTAAACATAAATGCATGAGCTAAAACTATAACACTCTTAGAAAACAGAGGGATAAATCTTCGTGACCTTAGGTTCTTCAACATGACGGCATGAGTAACAACAAGATAATATGCTGGATTTCATCAAAATTAAAAACTTTTGTGATGAAAATATACCATTAAAAAAGTAAAAATAGGGCTTCCCTGATGGCGCAGTGGTTGAGAGTCCGCCTGCAGATGCAGGGGACGCGGGTTCGTGCCCCAGTCCGGGAGGATCCCACGTGCCGCGGAGCGGCTAGGCCCGTGAGCCATGGCCGCTGAGCCTGCGTGTCTGGAGCCTGTGCTCCGCAGTGGGAGAGGCCACAACAGTGAGAGGCCCGCGTACAGCAAAAAAAAAAAAAAAAAGTAAAAATAAAACCCAGAGAATGGGAGAAAATATTTGAAAATTACATATCTAGTTAGGAATCTGTACCTAGAGTATACAAGGAACTCTTACAACTGGTTAATAAAAAGACAAGCTAGTTTAGTTTAAAACTAAACAAAGGATCTGGATCCGAACAGACATTTTTCCAAAGAAGATAACACATATTTGTAGTCAAATATGTATACAAAAAAATGTTCATGTCATTAACCACCAGGGTAATGTAAATCAGGTATCTACAACATACACAGGAGGATGACAACAATAAAAATGACAAATAATAACAAGCATTAGCCAGGATTTGGAGAAACTGAAACTCTAACATACTGCTGGTGGAAATAAAAATTCTACAGCTGCTTTGGATAACAGTCTGGCAGCTGAAAAGGTTAAACACAGTATCATCATTTGACCAAACAATTCTACTATGTACGCAACCAAGAGAGATGAAAACATACACAAAATGAAAACCTACACAAAAACTTGTACACAATATCCATAACACCATTATTCATAATAGTCAAAAAGTAGAAACGGAAATGTCCATCAACTGATAAATGAATAAATGGGATATATCCATACTGCAGCATACTCTTCAGCTATAAAAGGATTAAGATATTGCTAAATGCTTCAACATATATGATCTTTGAAAACATTATGCCAAGTGAAAGAAGCCAGTCTCAAAAGACCATGTATTCCACTTACATGAAATGTGTAGGATAGGGAAGTGCGTAGAGACAGAAAGTAGATCTGTGGTTGCCTGAAGCTGGGCAGAGGCAGGAGTTGAAAGAAAAGGGGAGGGCCTGCTAAAGGGTATAAGAGTTCTTCCTGAGGTGAGAAAAATGTTCTAAAATTAACTGTGGTGGTGTTTGCAAAGCTCTGTGAAAATACTAAAAACCACTGAACTGCACATCTTAGATGGGTGAGTTAAAACGTGGTATGTGAATTATAACTTAATAAAGCTGTTAACACTTTAAGACTGCAAATCAGGCAAGGATGTCCCAGGCAGTACAATTATGCAAGAAAAAGAAATGAACAAACAAAAAAACATAGATCGGAAAAACAGAAAAAATAAATCTTCCCTATCTGCAGATGGTATGGACTGCCTGAGTAAAATATGCCAAACAATCTACAAAAAAACTCCTAGAACTACAATGTAAGTTTTGCAAGGTCAAAAGCAAGATCAAGATATGAACAAAATCCTACTTCTATATGCGAGTAATAGCTAGTACAGCTCCAAATAGTTTCCTCAAAATTAGACATTCAGGCATAAATATGAGATACATAGTTATAAATCTAACAAAACATGTGCAGGTTCTGTATGCTGAAAACAACGAAACATTGATGAGATAAAAGACATACTATGTCTAAGAATTAGAAAGCAATATAATTAAGATGTCAACTCTCTTCTACTTGATCTATAGATCAATTAAATATAATGCCAATCAAAATCCCAACAGGATTTTTTAAATAGATAAACAGATTTCCATTAGTCATTAGGGAAATCCAAATAAAAACCACAATGAGATCAAACACACAAGAATGGCTACATTCACAAAAATAGACAAGTATTAGGAAATGGAAAAACTGGATCCTTCATA
The DNA here is from genome assembly GCF_964165515.1 of Mesoplodon bidens. Taxonomy (NCBI): domain Eukaryota; kingdom Metazoa; phylum Chordata; class Mammalia; order Artiodactyla; family Ziphiidae; genus Mesoplodon; species Mesoplodon bidens. The sequence goes on from NC_138167.1 coordinate 30,267,437, forward strand.
CATTGCTGGTGGGATGTAACATTGCTCTAGGTGCTGGAGATACAGTCAAGATACTAAGTAAAAATAAGACAAGAAAGATACCTGCTCTCATGGAATCTTCATGTAACTAGCAAATAATGAACAAAAATGATTTTTGATAGTGCTAAATGTTAAGCCAAACAGAGAGTATTGTGATACTGCAAAAGGCACACTGGATAAAAGTAATAGGAATTACTTTCTGAGATTACAATTGATAAGTCATCATTCAAAGGATGAGGTGTGTGTGTGTGTATGTATAAAAAGGCTCACCTGTTAAATAAGGACTCAAAAGTATTTTCTCCTATTTATCATCTTATTAAATAAAATGGTTTTTCTCTCTTTATTAAACACATGTAACTAACCAAGGGATTTTAATCTACAGAAAATGACCACTATCACCATAAACTGATATACTGTTTACAAAAAGCCAAGAACACTAATTTTAATTAGGTTTGATTTTTGAAATACTGAAATAACGAACACACTCCTATCTTCATTGATCCCTTGGGGTATGCACTCAGGATTAAGAACCACAAACCTAAATGAAGATATTTCTGGTCTATCTGAATGCATAAAAACTGAATACTAGGTTTTTAAGAAACTTAACTCATTTTTTTTCTATCTTCAAAGGCAAAATTTACTCTATTATCTGTCCCACTTTAATTACCACGTATAACCCCACTTAATTTCCACTTTGTACTTGTGCTATTAACTTTTCTTCTACATTACACATTGTCAGACTGAACCATCCTTCGTCCTGTTTTCATCTAATAACTTTTTCCTACTGATTGTGCAGTTAAACAGTTAACAATATTTGGTTTAAACAGTTATCAATAAGACAACAAATCAATTAGACTTATCCTGTAAAAACTGTTTTAAAAAATGTGACATATTGGCAAACTAAAATTTTGTAGTGAAAAAACCACTAAAAGATATCCTTCAAAATTTGGTGTCCTTATTCTCAATTTTCTACATACCATATACAAGCAGCAAAACCTACTATTATTCCCCTAACATTTTAATTTGTTCTTTCCAAAGGTCAAGCCCAATTTGATACAAGCACAATCAATGTTTATGGTCAAGATATAAAATTTAATAACCTTTTATTTATTTAGATAAGTTTAAAACTATTTTCTGGCCACAAGCACACACTACTGATTTAATCTGCTAAAACCCACATTAACTCTCCTCAGTTCCAAGGCCAAATAAAAATATTACTGCACTCAACAAATATACAGGGGATTTAAAATAATCATAATCATCATCATCATCATCATCATCATCATGTCTCAAAAGTCCACAAAAGTGAGGTGGAAGAGTATGGCCTAGAAAAGTATCTGCTACCTAGTAGGCATTAATTAAAATCTGCTGAATGAATGAACGGTATGTGAAAAGCATCTACTACAGAACGTAACTGAAAAAAACGTTAGTTTCCTGGTTGCTTACTCCCCACTAGCATATTATTCTTTGAAATAATTATCCACCAATAACGAAGAGTTGATATTATTGGTCTTTTCCCCCCTTCTTTATATTTTACTAAGCCTTCCAAGCTGTTAAAAAAGTTTTATGGCTTATTATTTTTATTAGAACTTTAATTAGCAGAAATTTTGTTACCTAAAGCAGCAGTCCCCAACCTTTCTGGCACCCCCGACCAGTTGGTGGAAGATAATTTTCCCATGGACTGGCGGGGGGCGGGGGGGCGCGCGGGGAGATGGTTCAGGAAGTAATGCGAGCAATGGGGAGCGGCAGATGAAGCTTTCGCTCACTCACCTGTCGCTCACCTCCTGCTGTGCGGCCTGGTTCCTAACAGGCAGAGGACCAGTACCAGTCCGCAGCCCAGGGCTTGGGGACCCCAGACCTAAAGTAAACTAATCAAGACCTTAATCACTTTCATTAGATGAAACTTTTAGTAAGCATAAACATGTGTTTCTTCAAACTACTAATGAATACTAATAAAAAATACAAAACTGCAGCTACATGGGTAGGCACAATTTTGTTAAGTAGGTAAAAAGGAGATGCTAGACACCACCACCCAAAAAACACCATTGAATTACACTCCCATTTTTACAAGAGCCTAGTATGTTTGCTTTACATACAATGTTTATATACAACACCTTTAATACTTCAACCATATTCAAGTTAAGTATAATTACCTCCAATTTAGAAAAAAGGAAACTAAGCTTCAGAAAGGTTAAGTAACTTGCCTATATGTATAGGATGGTAGAACAAGGACAAGGTTTCATGTCAAGATCATTTAGCTCTAAGCCTTGTATTTTTTTTACTATTAAATCACACCTTCACATAATCGATAAAGAAATTTAAGTCTAGCAACACACAATCTGGAAGAGGATTTGGCATCCTCATGATAGAGGAAGAAATGCAGCAAAACTGTTTTGGGAGGGATACTCACTGTACCAAATACGCATTCATTCAACCAACATGTTTTTAGGCCCAGTTAGAACAGCACAACAAAAAACTATCCAAAAGAAATGAGTGATTGATACATGAAACAACCTTGAGGAAGCAAAACTAATATGTTGAGCAAAAGATGTCAGGCACAAAAAAATGCATACTGTATAATTCCATTTGTTCAAACCTCTAAAAAAATTCTAATCTACAGTGACAGAAAGCAAATCAGAGGTTTGCCTGTGGCTACAAATGAAGACTGCCTGGAATAAGAACTCTGGGTGTGATGGGAATGTTTCTATCTGGATTGTGGTGATGGTTACAGAGGTACATAAATTTGTCAAAAAACTCTTGTTAAAAAACTTTAAATGGCTGTTTTGTATTATATGTAAACTTCCTTGACCAAGTTGATTTAAAAATAAGAATGGTAAGGGCTTCCCTGGTGGCGCAGTGGTTTAGAGTCCGCCTGCCGATGCAGGGGACATGGGTTCGTGCCCCGGTCCGGGAAGATCCCACATGCCGCGGAGCGGTTGGGCCCATGAGTCATGGCCACTGAGCCTGCGCGTCCGGAGCCTGTGCTCCGCAACAGGAGAGGCCACAACAGTGAGAGGCCCACGTACCGCAAAAAAAAAAAAAAAAAAAGAATGGTAAGAAAAAACCTTGAAAAAAAGAAAAAGAATGGCATTAGTTCCTATAGATATCAAAATGAAAATGGGTCCTGCCCTGAGAAAGCAAAATCTTAATAGGAGATACATGTAAATATATTTTAAATCTTCCTAAAATATTTAAGTAGCTATTAGTGTGCTTTAAAAAAATCTTAGTATAATAAACATTTGACAGAAGTCAGTAATAGTAATACTAGCAGCATTAGCTTCCTTGTTCTTAACTGGCCTGTCCTCTTACTACAAGATTTAATTCAGCCAACTAAAGTTTCCTTACTAAGTTACAGTTTTTCTTCAAGGAATTTAAATCATGTATGAATCTTCAAATGTTACATATATATTTTTGTAATCTACTAATTGCATTACACTTGCTTCCCAATTTAAGAGCTAGTTCTATAGATATAAGAAATGCTTTTTAAGTAAACATAGAAGCCACACTTAGCATAATTCAGAGCCATAGATAAATACGGAACTTCTGGTATTCCAAAAGAAACAGTGCAGTGATTTTATAGACTCCAACAGTGGGCCATGAAATCAAGTGAGTCAAAACTACCATGATATATAATAGAAAACATCTGAATGCATCTTGCAGTAAGGAAACTGTTTTCTGAGGTTTTTTTTTTTTTCTTCTTCTTTCAGTCACACACGTGTGCATCAACACTCAACCTGAATCCACGCTATGGATCCTGGTTTAAGGGGGGGTAAAAAAAAAAGTGAATGCCTCCAGAAATATGCTAGGGCAAGAAGAATAACAGTGTAAAGAAAAGTCATAAGCTTTGAAGTCAAAAACCTAAGTTTTTATCTTAGTTCTGCCACTCATTAGCTATATGAACTTGGAGAAGTTAATTATAGGCTGTCCTACAGAACCTTTATTTAATCAACTGTAAAATGAGAAGCATTCAACAAACTTTGCATAACAACTGTGAAGAGTATATATAAGATCATTTTACATAAAGTAAAAGCCAAAGACCTTATGATGGCTTTACAAAATCTTTCCTCCTAACTTACCACTAGTCCCTACCTTTTCTTCACCCATCTACCATTCTCCTCCTTTCCCAGCACACTCCAGCCACATAGACTTCCGGCAATTTTTCAATCATAAGACATCAAATCATAAAACATCCTCTCCCAGGGCATTTGCTCTTGTTTTTGTCCCTTTCTGGAACCCCTTTCTCCTGAATATGCACAGGACTGCTCCACAGGCTCACTCAATCACTTTCTAGGGGAGGACTTCCATGACCAATTTAAATCTGAATCCCATACATACATCATACTCCTTTGGTCTCTTTCTCTCCATACCCTTACCACCATCTGCCAAACTATGTTTTATTTTTTATTTTGTACACTATAATTCCCTTAGAACAGTGCCTGACACATAATAGGAGTTAAACATTTGTCAAATGAATGAATAACACACAAAGTATCTAATAAAGTACCTAAATCTTACTTTGCATACTCTCCACTAGCAAACCACTTACTCTTTTCAAATTCATCCATGGATATCAAATTGCCCTCCTGACAGCATAAGCTTAAGAAAACAGTAAAAATATCTAACTTTTGCATTAACGTAACATCTTAGCTACATTTTTAGTGTTGCTACAGTATATTAGACAAAAATCTCCTTAAACTTTCACACTGTCACTTTAACCTGTTTAAACCACTTCGTGGTTAATTTTGGTACAGTACCACTATGTTTGCTAACTTCATTTATTTGTGTAATATTAATTATTAGTTACTTTTTCCCACAGGAAATATTACTTACTTTTCCCCACAGGATGTTTAGGAAGGGACCACCGACAGGATTATAATTATTTTACTCTTATTCTTATTATTACTGACAGTAAAGAATATGAACAGAAAACAGGTAAAACACAAATTACACAATAAAAAGATTCACTCTTCAGAAAAACAAAACAATTCAACTTTTTTTAAATTATAAGCTTACACCTTCAAAATTTAGAACAATTTTTTTTTACACAACTATACTACACTCAGTTTCACTGACAATAAAGTAAAAAAGATAATTCACACATAGCTGGTGAGAATGTAAACTAGCACAGCCTTGCTGTAAGGCAAGTAAATATTAAAAGCTTTGGAAAATAACTTTTCACACATTCAACAAATATTTGTCAGGCCCTATATGAGGCTTCAAATACACATTAGTAAATAAAACTGACTTGATCCCTTCTCATGCTCTAGTGGTGGAATAATAGACAAACTGTTAAATAATGATTAATTGTAATAGATGTTACAGGAGGAGGGGCCTACTTAAGAAAGGGCAGTTGAGGAAAGCCTCTCTAAGAGGTATCCTTTATGCTACAGGCCGAGCTAAACGCTGTGCATATACTGTCATTCACTCCTAACAATCCCGAGATAAATATCATTATTATACCTATTTTACAGGAGAGGACACTAAAGTTTGAAAAGTAATTTGACTAAGGACACAGCATTACATAATAAGCATTGAAAGTACCTCCAATACTTCAAAATAATAATTATACTTACAGAAATGTTTTCTAAAGAAATAACCAAATATGTAAACAAAAATTCAGGTACAAAACTGTTCATCACAGTGCTACTTATATAAGTGGAAAATCAAAATAAAATTAAATGTTCAATAATAAGGAATCATTTGGTCAGTTATGCTCTGGCCATTAAGAATCATGTTTTGGGTAAACATTAAATGACACTGGAAAATGCTTATGATGTAAATTTTAAAAAAACACAGAGATGATAAATCAGTAAGTATAGCCCAATTTCCCTATTACAGAAATGAAAAGAGTGGTTGTCTGTGGATGTTTTATCTCTTTTATTTTTTAAAATAAATTTATTTATTTTATTTTTGGCTGTGCTGGGTCATCATTGCTGCGCGTGGGCTTTCTCTAGTTGCGGTGGGCGGGGGCTACTCTTCATTGCAGTGCACGCACTTCTCATTTCAGTGGCTTCTCTTGTTGCAGACCACAGGCTCTAGGCGCGCGGTCTTCAGTATCTGTGGCTCGTGGGCTCTAGAGCACAGGCTCAGTAGCTATGGCACAAGGGCTTAGTTGCTCCGGGGCATGTGGGATCTTCCTGGACCAGGGCTCGAACCCGTGTCCCCTGCATTGGCAGGCAGATTCTTAACCACTGTGCCAACAGGGAAATCCCTCCTCTTATTTTATACTTCTCTTAATTTTCCAAATTTTCCACATTCATTTTGTTACTTTAATAATCAGGGAGAAAAACCAAAAGAGACTGGAGTGCTTTTAAACATACATACACACACACAAACAGTGGAAACAACAAATAATGTTTGCCCAGGTCAACAGTCTTCTAGTTTGCAGGACTGCAAGTCATTTTTGTTTTCTTCTTTTCCTCATCTTTATTTTCCACTTTTTCTGTAATAAGTATATGCCATTATTACTACTTTTTTTTAACCACAGGCTCCTTCAGCACATAACGTCACATTTGCTTCAGCCACTCAATAACAGTATTACTTCCTTGGTATGCTGCAATAATATATATCTGTATTCAAGAATCCAAACTACAAAATAGGTAGTTTATAAGAAAATCATTTCTGGGACTTCCCTGGTGGTGCAGTGGTTAAGAATCCGCCTGCCAATGCAGGGAACACGGGTTTGAGCCCAGGTCCAGGAAGATCCCACATGCCCCGGAGCAACTAAGCCCATGTGCCACAACTACTGAGCCCGCGAGCCACAACTACTGAAGCCCGTGCGCCTAGAGCCAGTGCTCCACAAGAGAAGTCACGGCAATGACAAGCCTGTGCACCGCAACGAAGAGTAGCCCCCACTCGCAGCAACTAGAGAAAGCCTGTGCACAGCAACAAAGACCCAATGCAGCCAAAAATAAATAAATAAATTTATACTAAAAAAAGAACATCGGGCTTCCCTGGTGGCGCAGTGGTTGAGAGTCCGCCTGCTAATGCAGGGGACACGGGTTCATGCCCCGGTCCGGGAAGATCCCACATGCCGCGGAGCGGCTGGGCCTCTGAGCCATGGCCGCTGAGCCTGCGCGTCCAGAGCCTGTGCTCCACAACGGGAGAGGCCACAACGGTGAGAGGCCCACGTACCGCAAAAAAAAAAAAAAAAAAAAACCAAACATCATTTCTATTACAAGAGTCTTCCCTTTAAAAAATTCAAATCTCCATACATTAATTTGAATAATGTTAGAAATCAAAGGAACGTAACTGTCCTTTTTCTGTGCCAACTGATAAATCAGAAATAAACACTATTTCTGAAATACTGTTAAAACTGACAGTCTAATTTTGCAAAAGCAAAAATACATATCTTTACCATGCCTTGGGATTTTGGCATGTACATTATTTGCCCAAGGCTGGCATATACAATAAAAATAAAATCTATTTAACCATGTAGTTCAAGATGTAGACTATTCTGAAGAATGAATTCTCTAATGACTTCTAGTTAATTGCAGCAAATTAAGTAAAAAGCCTTTGGCTTTGTAAACTTTTCTAAAATGTGCTAACAAATCATCTTCTTCTTAGAATAATAAACACAGTGGACATAAATCAATATTTGATGCCTGAGCATACTGCTGTACCTGACAATCATTATTCATTATTACAACCATCAAAAATTATAAAGGGGCGTATCTTGATCAGGATCTGAAGATATGGAGGAGTTTATTTTATAAGTTTTATATGTAAGTTTTAGATAGGAGTGAGTTGTCTTTGCTCCATTTAAAATTATTTACCTTAGATATATGAAAAAATGGAGGAGCAACCTGAGAATCGGGGGTGGCAAGTTTCCAGTTTCTAGAGTTTTAGTATATGTTTTTAGAAGGAAAACATATTTTACTTGAAAGCAACTTTTAAAAATAACAGTACGAGATTAATCACAATCAGCAGAACTCACAGCACATACCATCACTAACTAGAATTTTAGAAGGGTGACATGAAAAGCAATGCCTTTCCCTTCAATACACAATCATTTTCCAAATTCATTACTCTGTGATTCACTTTCCTTACTTTGCTACTGCAGCTACTTAGTACTATTCTACTTTCCTTATATGGTATTTATTTTAATGCTTCAAAAGGCTCAGACCCAAAAGATCTTTAAAATTATTCATACACGTTAAATAATGCAAAGAATATACAACAGTTTCAAACGACTGCACTGACTTCTCAGTGCTCTAATTATAAATTACAAATGAATTTCACTTGTAGGGGAAAAAAGGCATGCATGATGTTCACAAAAATATGTTTGGCTAACAATAATAAGGATAACAACAATAAACAGGTTACAAAAATGAGGAATAAACCAGAATATTGAAAATCTTTCACCCTTAATGAAGAGGGAATGAAGACAAGGTACACCTCCTGTTATATACACTTACACAGAAAGTATCAGGACTTCATCATACAAAAAAATACGCAAGTATTAACTGCCTACTCTGAGACACAGCAGAATCATTTTTTCCCACACTCTTCCACGCTCCCCACTCCAATAGCCAAATATTTAATTAAATAAAAATGAAGGGCAAACCACATGAATGCAGCAGTACAAGGTAAACTGAATGAGTGAATGAATACATGAACCACACAACTTAAGAAACAACTAGTTTCATTACAACTATTAATAATCAGGACTCATTACCATAATACTTTCACATGCTTTACAGTTAGCCAAACATTTTTGCTTTCAATATCTCAGTTCTCATCAGCAACATTAGGAGGTATAAATGACTAAAAAGCTGAGGTTCTCCGATACTAACCTGCCCAGACACATAGCTAATAAATTTATGGAGCCCAGACTAGAACCCATCTTCTGAATCCAAGTGTGGTAGTCTTCCAAAATAATATATTATCCCTCCATTAAAGATGAGCACATGCTCAAAGGTAAATAAGTGACCTTTCTCAACTTCCAAAAAGTAAATCATAGGTGCTATATTAAGTATTTCCTCTGAACTTCCTCCAGAATTCTGAAATATTTACTCTGTATAAAGGAAAAGAGGAACCAACATTGCTAAGAACCTATTGTCAGGTGTTTTGCACCGTATTTAATCCACTAAATAAGCCTAAGAGAAGATATTTTATTAATTTTAAGGAAATGGAAACTAAGGCATAGAGAAGTAACTTGCTATAGATAACCTAACTCAGGCTGTAAGTGGTAGACAGAGTCCGAGTCCTAAGTCAATGCTCTCCCATTAGATTTATCCCATTTAACAAGGAATTATTAAATGCCTATTAGGTGCCATGCACCATGCCAAATGCTTCAGATAGAGCAATGCTAAAATGTATCTATGCTACCCAAAATATTACACATAATACTTAACACAACACCATCTAAACAAAATTCCTCGTAGGAAAAACATGTCTAGACTGTAAGAACAAAACTGCACTCTTCTTGTTTACATTTATGAATTTGGTACCAAAAAAAAGCATGGTGTACTATATGAAACAAATTGTAGCTAATTCTCATTTGCCTCAGAAGCTCATATTTAAGTGGCAAGTCCCACTCCAAAAACAAAAGCAAAAAACAAACAAAAACACCCACAAGAGCCTTTATTCCTAATATCAACCTTATGAGGTAGATACAGTTACCTATCCACATTTTTCGAGTGAGAAAAGTGAAGTTTAGAGAGGATTCAGTTACACAGCTAATTAAAAGCATAATTGGTGATTCCAATTCAGGCTGGTTAGTACCAGAGACTTTAACAAAATCGTGTAAAATTCCAGCAAAATATAACTCCCTTTAATAGGAAATAGTTATAATGAGCTCCATTTTATTCAGTCAAAAATGAACTAAACAATTAGGCAACTTGGGCAGCTCCAAGTCATCACGTAGAATCATTAACTTTTGCTATGAAAAAGTGGTATATAATGCATACTATCAAAGTAGTAATTTGCTCAAACTGCATTCTTAGGGAATCAATTCTTTTTATTTAAAAACATTCATTTGGGCTCTTTTATTTTTCAATGTCAGAATAAATAATGCTAGCAACCTAAAATAAATGCACAGCTGTTATGTACAGTATTTTGAAGAACACACAGACCTCAGCGTTGCAAAATATGCACTGCTAGCAATATATTATAGGTATAAGCTCCTATGAATGATTATATTGCTAATTTAGATTTTTTTGGTATTGCTCTAATTTACTGAAGTAATGTTAAATCTCATGCCTGCAAATAATGTCAAATAACAATATTCAAACTCTGCCTGCCCTAAAACTTACTAACAAATTCCATTCATTAATATAAAACTTTTCATTATGGACATTGGTTTATATAACAAGTTCTCTGGAAGATAACAAACTACAGAATTTCAAAGTTCTTAATAATTAAAAAATCCTGCCAATATGAATACAGAATAACTCTATAATTTGTCTACCAGAGAGAAAAAAAATCCTTCAAAAACTTTAGAAATACACTAAAGCATCAAGCTTTAAATTTAATTATAAATCGTCTGTGGAATCTAAAATTTCCTCCTGAGGCACAAATCTGATTTTCACTCGCATTGTCAAAAAGAAATTGGTTAATTATTCCTCATCATGTAAAAAAAAGTCTCTCATACTATGGCAAATTCATTCCCTCAGTCAACTTCTCATGAGGTCGCAGAACTGCATCAAGAACGATAGATTACTGTGCCATTCTCTAAATCCAGCCTAGTCTTCCAGGCTTTTTGTATTTGCAATGCTGATTCCGTATCCTCCCCTACCGAAGTGAACTCCAAATCACCCTTCAGAACCCAGTTCAAACATCACTGACCTGAAACCAACTCTTTAACTCCCTCAAACAAGGTTGTTCTACTCTAGCATGTACCCATAACATGCACCACAAAAAGTGAACTTAAAGAATTATTCACTGCATCTCTAACAGTGTATGGCACATAGTAATATTTATTGAACTGTACAAGAAAATCTAAGTAAACATGAAAATCATTACTGATTAATTTCTTAGAAAAATCTATCTAAAATACTGCAAAAACAAAATCTTTTAGAGGTTTTGATAATTCTATGCAAACACAAAGAAAATTTTAAGTTTACTCTCCTTTATAATTTTCCACTAATACAGAGATACCCCCCCCACCTGATCCAGAAAACATCATGGCCTCTTAAATGAAAAATAATTCCTCCTCCCTATAGCTCTTCATAAAATGTGTTATAAATTACTGGGTCCATCACAACATTTTCAGCAGTTGAAAGACAAAGACTTACATCTTAATCATCTCTTTTTCTTTTTCCCTTTAGAGTTTACCCCTATTTATGCAGAAAGCACTAAGTAACTACTGATGAAATTCCTGTTTTCATCAAACATGAAAAACTTGACTCCATCTCAGGGTCTTCTATTCTTTCTGCCTGGAAAAACACTGACCCAGATTTCTGCATGGCTTTCTCCTTTCTCAGTTTCTGATCAAAAGCCACCTCCAGAGAGGTCTTGCCCTCATCACCCTACTTAAATAGTCTCCTCCTTCCATCCCTAACCAAGTGCTGTACCCGTATCCCCCTTTATTTTCTTTATCATAGTTGCCACCCTCTGAAATTGTGTTTACTTGTTTATTATCTGTCTCCCCCTCTAAGACGTTAGCTCCATGAAGGCGGAAACTTGTCTTGTTCACCATCACATATACCCAGCACTTACAGCAATGTCTAGAAGAAAATAAACACTCAAATTATTAAAGGATTTAGTTGAAAGTGTCTACTCAAAAACAAGCAAGTTCTATGAACTTTCCATCTGTAGAGAGAAGAAAAAGTCTTCACTTTCAAACTGTGCTGTGAAACATCTTAATAGCTGTCAGAGGTCAAATTCCCTGAAGCACTGGACTATATATAATTGTTTTATACATACATATCTATTTTAGATGTGTGATTCACAATCATACATAACACAAAAGTGCATCATATATCAAATTTAAAATTTGGAGACTGCTATCTCTTCCATCAGGTTAAATAGTTTTGCTACAGACCTCAAAGTTTGGCCTGACATGTCTATGAATATATGTACAATTTCTCCTAAGTGTGCATAGATCAGAAAGTTTCTATAGCTCTGAATTTTTTCTAATCTAAGGCCAGACAAGCTCACTCACATAAAATTATAAAAACGACACCCCAAAAGCACTATTCCATGCACTACTAAATCCAGACAAAGTTAGCACATGACCTCAAAGTATAATTGTGCAACAAGTAAATGTGTAAAACGTAGTATCTGTAAATATAATATTATTACTTACTCTCACTATAACACACGATTATTACTAAAAGTTTTGGTGTTTCTTTTTCTTTTTTTTTTTTTTTTTTTTGCGGTACGCGGGCCTCTCACTGCCGCGGCCTCTCCCGCTGCGGAGCACAGGCTCCGCGGCCATGGCTCACGGGCCCAGCCGCTCCGCGGCATGTGGGATCCTCCTGGACCGGGGCACGAACCAGTGTCCCCTGTATCGGCAGGCAGACTCTCAACCACTGCGCCACCAGGGAAGCCCTTCTGGTGTTTCTTGATGAATATATTTATCATTTTTAAAATGTGAGCAGCTGTTGCATTCTTCCAGAAAGTCAAGCTTGAAACACAAATTTCCTAATACTTCTCTTTCAAATTTCCATATTAATTTAATTAAATGATCCTGAATCTTCAGGATGATCAATTAAAAACAAAAAACAAACCTTCTACTTAATCTACTTAATTTGATAAATCAGGATTTTCCCTATAGAGTAGCATTAAATTAAGTGAGAAAGACACTAGATGCTGAGTCCAATCCAAGGATAAAATGGCCTTCAAAATTCCCATTTACTAATATTCATACTAATCAAAACAGTTTGATTGTTCTATCTTCATGTTAATGTTAAAATTTAACCTTATCTTAAAACTTAACATCAAAATGACAACCACAGGGCTTCCCTGGTGGCGCAGTGCTTGAGAGTCCGCCTGCCGATGCAGAGAACACGGGTTCGTGCCCCGGTCTGGGAAGATCCCACATGCCGCGGAGCGGCTGGGCCCGTGAGCCATGGCCACTGAGCCTGCGCGTCCGGAGCCTGTGCTCCGCAAAGGGAGAGGCCGCAACAGTGAGAGGCCCAAGTACCGCAAAAAAAAAAAAAAAAGAAAAAGAAAAAACGAGTAAGCATCGTAATTTGCAATGTAAAAAGTAACACAAAAACACATTCCTGCCAGATATGACACAAAACCAAATGTTCCTCTCGGAAACACATTGTATTACATAATCTGTCATTACATTTTGTCCAGATGCTGATACAAGATGGCGTAATGTTTCAACATCCAAATTATAAATGTAAAAATGGTACATCAGTAAGTTTGAAAAAATGCAAGTGTACTCATTGTTACCTATAGTGCCAGAACACAAAAGTTCCTCTTGCTTATTTTATCATTCCTTGGCAAAGTAAATATATACTGTGCGTGCATTCTCATCTACTTTCACATAAGGAGACCTTTCAATTCACTAAAAGAGAAAAAACTGATGTTCCCAGTACTAGAACTCTTTTAAAATAATATACTCTCTGTATCTTCAGTAGCTTTTAGTCATTAAAAAGTCAACGAAAAAAAAAGTCAACGAAAAATACGTAGGCAAATGAGACATTTCTAACATCTTAAGTCAAATGTTTAGCATCTTGGGACTTCCCTGGCGGCGCAGTGGTTAAGAATCCGCCTGCCAATGCAGGGGACACGGGTTCGATCCCTGGTCCGGGAAGATCCCACATGCCACGGAGCAACTAAGCCCTTGTGCCACAGCTACTGAGCCTGCGCTCTACAGCCCGCGAGCCACAACTACTGAAGCCCACGAACCTAGAGCCCATGCTCCACAACAAAGAGAAGCAAAGGCAAAGAGAACAAAGAGAAGCTGGAACACTGAAAGGAAGAGTAGCCCCCTTCCACCGCTGCAAATAGAGCAGCAAGGAAGACACAACGCAGCCATAAATAAATAAGTAAAATTTAAAAAATGTTAGCATTTCCACTAAATGCAATTCTGTAAGTCATTTACTGTTTTGATTTCTATAGTTCAAAAAAGGGACACAAAACTGGTGCACAATCTCTTATTCAAGCCCTTAAAGGCCACGTATTTCTCAGAATCGGAATTTGTCAGATTTTAGAAAGATAGCATATATATTATGTATGACCTAACACCTCCCAGGGTGGCCTAGACAGCACTTGCCATCAAATACATTAATATTTCTGCATCAAAACAGAAAATCAGGTTAACACAGATAGACCATGATTAGGCTACCAATTTCAGTTGGAATTTGCCTTCACAACTGCTTTTTTTAAAAGTCAGTTTTTAGAGCTTTTGGAAATCTGGACAGCCAATAAAAATACATTAAATCATCTCATCCAGTTTTCATAAGGAGAATGGTATTCAAAACCTAGAGAACTCCTACTTCGTACTAGGCACTAGGTCAGGCACTGGGAGTAAAAAGGTGGGGGCCAAGGGGGAGGACATAGAATCTAACGTCAAAAAGCCCAAATCTAACAGAAGCTCACAGTTAAGCAACTGTAAATATATTATGGGGTAAACACAAAGTATCTCCTTCAACCAATGACCTTAGCCATACAAAACACAGCAAGAAATACAGACCTAAACACTGCCAGAAACGCTTTGTTACTTACATCCTTCCCTCAGTCCTGTACTCACTCCACACACATTTTTCTAAGAAGCTGGTTATCTAGTTTCCCATAGGTAATTAAGAAGCAGAACTGTAAGAAACGATTCAAGGAAGTAAAGGAATGCAGGATGCCCTTCTTCCCATACCCTTTTCCAATCTGTTGTTTCCGACCCGTGGATTGGGAAATAACACGTGACAGCACTGTCAAATGACAATTTGGCACCAGTTCAGTTTATTGCATATTTATTGATAACCTACTATGTATTATGCACTTAGAAGGTACCAGAAATGTAAATATATATGACAAAGCCCTACCTCTCAGGTGCTTACAATCCAGTGGAGGTTAAGGTGGACAGTGGGGATGGACAGTAAATTACAATACCATGTGACACATTCAATAATAGAAATTTGAAGAGTAAAAGCAGTACAGCAGAAGGATGTGGGAAATCAGGAAAGGTTTCTTTAAGAAAGTGACACCAGAGTAGTTCTGAATGATAAGAAATTTGTCAAACAACAGAGGAGTGGTACTAAAAATACCACCACCATCCCCTCCAAGCCCCGCATAAAAACATATGCATGAAAGCAAAAAAAGGGAAAACTTTCAGGGTAAGTGGCAGAATATGTCCAAAATATCTAGCTATATCTAAATAGACTTAGGTCCCTGGTGTAAACATATACAAAATATTAAAGTGTGTCCAGAAAAGGAAAATTATGTTTTTTTCCTCTTAGATAATTCATTTTGCATTTCATGATTATATAAGCTATGTGGCCTTACCAAAAAATAAACATTGTAAACCATTTTATTAATGCATAATGTAGCGTACCCCCAAGTGATAATACCAAGAGATTATCATTTGTATTTCAGAGAACAAGATGTCAGAAAAAAATATTACAAATTCTTTTTTCCAAGTCATTTCTAATAGTACAGACAAAGTAAATAAATAAACAAGCCATATCAGCATGACTTGTCATAAGAGGAGCTTTAAGAGTTTAAAAAAGGATGTCAAACAGAAAAATTAAAGCAACAAGAAAAAAATATATATATATAGTATTTAAGTTGAAGAACGAAAAGTTCAATGCACAAAACCAAGGTAAAAATTACAAAATAATTTTAAAACCTTAAAACCCTAGTGTTCATTCTATTTGTTTTCGAAGGTAGATGTTCTACAACAGACACCAATTTTAGTATAGATCTTTACAAAGATACCTAGTAAAAGTCACAATGAAATTCAACTCTTCTAAGTATTATGGGTAGAAATCATCCATAGTAAGGAAGAACAGTCACATGTATCATCAACCAGAATGATTCCTGTCACAGCACTAGATCCTTTGATATCAATATTGTGATACCAATATTGCATGTAATTCTATTCAAACATTACAGTGCAACTCAGATTAACTCTGCCTCTAAAACTGCCCTACCTGGTACCTTGGTTTCTTTTGCTTCTTTGTGCTACGAAATCCACTAGAAGTCTAGGTAACAAAATCTTATTTAGTAGTAACTTTTCTGAAGATTGTATCACTGTTTGCATAAATTGTACTCAAATGCCTATTAAGCAAGCACATGGAAAGTTTGCCTTTAAATATGTAATCATCACAAATGAACTTCCTACAGTTAAAAATGTTGACAATTAAAAAATACTGTTTAACTCTGCTTTTTAAAGAGCAAAGAATAGTTAACTTATTTTTACCAATCTAGTAATGTCTAGTCATTATTTCATATTTAGGTGTGAAGCATACCTTTTCTTTATTTTTCTGTATTATTAGAAAATCTTATGAAGCATATTTGTGAGTAAAAAGGGTAAAACTTTAACTTCCCACAGGTTGCAAAAAATTCTGTAAAGGTCTTTCAAAATACAAATACTTTTAATACCAGTATCTACTGAAGAGATAAGAACCAAAACAACTGGGTTAGAAGCACTTCTAATGAAATCTACTCATAAATCTAAGTATTTATTTACTTTTGAACAAAGAGAAATTTCAGATTATAACTAACTGTGAAGTACCTATGAAAAATCAAAAAGTAAATTAAATATCCAAGGTTATTAAGTAAAAACACAGGTAACTAGCTCTCTGGGGGAGGAATATCATTCTGAGGTTTATCTTCCAAGATCAAGTAGTACTTCGAAATGGAAGGGAATATAAATCACTCATGCATTTTGTCCTCATTTTTCTGCCATATAAATTTACTTTAAAACTAAAGTATTGTAGAAACTAAAAATCTTTAAAAGGTTGTATTTCTTGCTTGGTTAAATGTACAGGCAATTCTAATTCCCCAAGAGTATCAGATTAGGCTACAGATATCGCTATACAGTATACTTAGAATAAAAGGGTTCTGCCAACAAATGATGCTTACATTAATTAGAATGCCAAAAAATGTGAAAGTTTCTCAATTCCTATCTAAAATACAATACAAAGTAATCACAGAAGTCACTGCAATTCAAGCCCTCAGGTAAAAAAAAAAAAACAGAGTAAAGAACCTCTTTAAAATTAAATGAGGATCTTACAAAGTCAAGAAAGAAGTGGAGAGGTTTTGTCTCTTTTTTTTTTACATGCACTTTGTATTTTTCCTTTAGATTTAATATTACAAGAGAACTACAAACTGAAGCGGAGTTCAACATACAAAGTTAACTAAAGATCTTGGTCCATTAAGAAGTATTTCAATGAAAAGAGATCTGAATGTACACATCAAACCACCTGAACGTAGCCATTTAGCCATTTCAGTCCACTGTGATTCTTAAGCAACCCTTTAAATCTGGGATAAAGTTATCTTCCAAAATTGCAAAAGAGATGTCTTCACTGGCGTTTGGGAAATAACTTGTCAAATATACCAAGTATTCCCAAACAACAACATAAGCCCGGTATGTAAAGAGATATTTTCAAATTTCTAAGCCCCGCCCCCCTACTTTATTACTTCCACTTATGTTGTTTTAAGAGGCAAATAACGCTGTACTTATGATTCTAGAGGTCTAGAAATTCCTAAAATCAAGCATGACAGAAAATCTGTTCAACTTTGAACTCTAAATTCAAGCATGGCCTCCCTCGTGAACAGATTCTAACTAAGTACTTCCTACCATTTCGCCAAGAATCTAAGGGTTGATATCACTGTACTTAATTATTAGAAACCGTCCAGAAGATTAAGAAAGGAGTAGGATTCTTTGACCAAGAGTTTTGAAACAAAATGTGTTGCATTCGATCTTCTGGATGTTAAAAAGTGAAGGCATCTCCTAGGATTCAAAGGAAGCTGATGTTTAGGTTCCTTCCAAGAGGGTGGTACCCGTATATAAGACTTTTGTAGTTGTAATATCATACCCACAGTGCCTGGAATAAACGCAAATTCTAAGACCTTGGAAATGTTCTCATAAAAGGAAAAAACTCCTATTCGCCAAGGCCCATAGTTACCAAGAGTTAGAGGCTGTCTCTCCTAGACGGACCACAGAGCCTAAACTAAGAACTAGGAGCGCCTCTTTTAACCCCAGTCACTTGCTCCGCGAAACTTTTAAGTTAGACCCAAGACAGCAAAAGGTGGAGAGGCCCCGGCGGAAGTAGAAACCTAGGGCTAGCAACTTCACAGAGGCGCCTCGGGTTCCTCCGCCGCCCCAGGATTCTCCGGACTCAGTCTCTACCACACCACGGAAGCTTCACCCTCCGGGTATGGAAGCAGAGGAAGCATCCCAGTTGCACTCTTTCTCTTCCACCACCCATAGCCTTCTGTACCCAAGGGCCTGGCAGCTCCTGAGGCCCGTTAGCCAGTCCAGTGTCCCCCACCTTTTACGTGTACATACACAGAAACACACATAAGTTGCAGATGATGTGCGTGTATTGAGAGAATGTGAAGAGCCAGAGACCGCGGCAGCTGCCAGGAAGGCGGCAGCGCCGTCTAAAGCGGGCCCGGGGTCCTTGGCCACCGCCGCTGCCGCCTTCTCTTCTTCCCCAGGAAGCAGCGCGGCGGAGGCTCCTCCGCGCTGGAGGGAGCCCGGGGGAGAGGAGTCTGGGGGAAACCCCAGCGCCAGCTGAAGGGACCGGGCCTAGGATCCAGAACTGCCGCTGCAGCGACCCGACTACAGCGACGCTTTACGTCCCGTCCACCACCCTCCCCATACACACCCCCTCCCTCCCTCCACCGCCACCCCCCCTCCCCGCCCGCTCCGCTCTCCCTCTCTCGATTGGAGCCGAGACAAAAGCAACGGGAAGCGGCGGGCCGGGACGCTGCCCGCGGACCCCGGGCGCGACCGGCCCGGCCCCGAGGCATTCCCCCGCCTTGCGGGGGCCCCGAATCCGCCGCCCCCGCCGCGCGCCCCACTACCAGACTTCCGAAAATTTGCCAAAAACTCACCGCATGAATTTTCTTGTCCCGCGGATCCAAGATGGCGACGTATCCACCGCGGAGGCTGCTGGGAGCAAGACCTTTACCCTCTGACCCCCGCCGTGACCCCCGTCGTTCCGACTTCCCTCGAGGCGGCGGCGGAAGGTGGGAGCGGCGATTGCCTACGGGACAGAGTTGGGGGTGGGTAGACCGCTTCCCGCGCGTTCGAGACGGGTTGGGGAAGAGCGCTTCACACCCTCACCTTCCTCCCCGCGGCCTCCACCGTCTCTCTCACCTACTTGCGGGGAGGCTCGTAACTTCTCCGCAGTCGTTACAGCGAGCAGGGCCTCTGCGGCCGCTACGGCTCCCCTGGGGCGGGGTTGCTTCGCAAGGACCACGGGCCCTAGGCCCGAGGAGGACCGCGGGCTCCAGGGGCGTGGAATGGTGAGGTGGCGTCGGTCCGCCCTCCCCGGAGACGCGGAACGTGTTTGTGTTTGTGTTCGTGTCGGACACCCCGCCCCCCTCCACGTCCGCCTCGTCCAGGCCCCACCTCGCTCCCGCCACCTGGAACTGATCTGATCGCTATCCCCTTTTCTTCCCTCAGCCCCCGAAACCTCCGGTGCTTGTTCACGCACTTCCAGGAACCGGCAGCCCGTCACCATCACCTCTAGAGAAGTGAGTTCCCCTCAGCCAAAAACCCTTGGTATTTTCTACTCACCCCCCTTCCTTTTTTGTTGTTGTTGTTTTTTAACTTGTCGGGAGGGAGCATATTGGGGAGCAGGTTTTTAAAATACTGTCGGGTGAGCTTTGCTGAGTTAGATTTATAGCACTTTTCTCGCTCCCACTCCCCAGTCCCCACGTAAGCTGGAGTGACTGCCTGCGCTGTCACCAAGACCGTTTGAAATTACGGTGGCTTTGGGGGAAACTTCAGGAGAGTGAAGTCTCTGCTTCCCAGAAAAAGAATTGTCAAAGTGAAATTAATTTTATGTTCTTTGAAATAATGAATCTCTCTCTATTCTTTTGTGTATTGATCAACTCTTCCCTTTTTACTTGACATTTTTGGACCTAAAAAGAGCCTCTGCATGCGTGTTTAGGAATTGTGTAGTTTCATAAAGTGAAAATTGTTAATTCCTTTCTACTTGAGTAATAGAATTCACTACTGTAAAGTACAATTCATTTGGAGTAAGTAAAATTTCTACTTCCCTTGTTTTGTTTCTTTTATAAAATCATCCTTTCCTTCCAAAAATTTACCGTGATTCAATTTAAAATTTATCACTGAAGGGCAAGAGGCATCTGTCAGTCATAAATAGCAAGAAAAATAAGCATACTGTAAAATAATAGGTGACTTTGTTGTGTTTACAGAGTACAAGGTATTTTGGTAAATTAGCTGATGTAGCCAGTAGAAAATGTTTTGCCTGGTTATTCATTTCATTAAACATTCTGCTTCATTGTGTTTTCTTACCTCAGGAAAATTCAGGGAGGAGCAACATTATGTTCTTCCTTCCCTTTTTCTTCCCCTTCCCCCAACAGTTCCTGCCTCTTCAGCTTTCTCTTCTACTATGTAAGATGGTGTGTTAAAATGTTGACTATACCTCTAAGTATATGTCATACATATAGGTATATTAATACATATATCTGTGTATTGAGCATTTTAATCTATTAATAACTTGAAAGTTTAACTATTAATATTTGGAATTGTAAGATAAAATGATAAAAGCGGGGTATGCGTCTCTGTATATAGTAACATCAAGTATTACTTACCATTCTAATCTATTAGTTTGACTTATATAGAGCATAGGACTTTGTTAAAGCCAAAAGATGACCCTTATTTTTATCATCCCCATGTTTACTCAGAGCACACATTTTGGTTTTTTTTTTTTTTTTTTAATGGTGCCTCGGATCTCTCAACACCCAATTCTGTGAATTTTATTTTATTTTTTTATTTTTTGGCCACACCACATGGCATGTGGGATCTAGTTCCCTGACCAGGGATCGAACCTGTGCCCCTTGCATTGGGAGCGCGGAGTCTTAACCACTGGACTGCCAGGGAAGTCCCACAAGTTTTAAGTAGTATAAACTTCGGTAAAATTGGAGAAATCACTTCCAAAAGGAGACAGGTCCAATTTGAGGGTTTTGTTCCCTTGGGTATTTTACTGGAAAAGATAGAGCAGCAAACATTTTCATGGTAAATGTGTAGCATAGCAGTGTTGGGGGAAAAATACACTGATACAATTGTTTTCTTGAGAACGCTATTTGTTTAGGATAAACTTACTTTAAGCCTTGTTGAGAACAAGTTTGAAATTGTTCTATTAGTGGTGCCCAATCTTTCATAAGTAAATAAACCAACATTTCTTATATTTATGGCTTTCTCACAAGCACTCTAAGTAGTACATTTTTAATATTGTCCTATTGCATCTAAAAGTTCGTCTTTATTGCTAATATTGATAAAATTTGGCCATTTGGTAGGTTGTGACTTTTTCCTTTAAACTATTCACTTGGATAGATTGTCTTACTTGAAAAATAGGCCATACTGAGTATGTGTTTTGTGTGTTTTTGAAATGTAAGATGCATCTTATAGAAAAATTACCGATTTAGATTGAGAAAAAAATTCCTTATTAAGGGAAGAATGACTTTGTACATAACTAGTTGTAGAAAAGGGAGGCCTCCCATTTTTTAAAAGGTATAGACAATCCTGAAAATCTTACCATGCCAAGGAATAAAAAAGAGGCATCTCAAAATTAGCATATGCTGAAACAGAACATTTGAATCCAAATTGTCTTCCTGTAGTCTTCCTGATTTCCGTAAACAGTACTGCCAACAGTTCACTCACTTGCTCAGGCAAAAAAGTAGGAATCTTCTGTGATTCCTCATACTCTTCGGTCCAATTCATCAGCCAGTGCCATCAGCTCTTCCTTGTGTTTATTCTGCATTCAACCACTTCTCATCCCCTCTGATGCTACCACCCTGTCCAAGCCACCATCATCACTTGCACAGCAATATCCATACTATCTCTGCTTCCACTTTTCCCTGCACCCCTTTTAAACCATTCTCTCTATACCAGCCAGGGTGATCATTTAAAAAACTTGATGAGGTTATGTTACTTGTTTAAAAGCCTGCAATGGTTTCCTTGAAATAGAATAAAATCCAATTTCCTTACCATGGCCTTTTAAAACTGCATAATCTGACTCCTGCCTTCCTCTCCAACCTCATCTTACTCTCACCCTTCTCATTGCCTCCTTTCTGTTTCTGTCACGTACTAAGCTTTTTCCAGTCTGTAGCAAACAGCGACTGTTAGTTGTCCCCTAAAATTTCTCCATTTTTTGCATAGTAATAGACATGGACATACGGCTGTCCAGAATAAAGACTGTATTTTCTAGCCTCCCTGTAGCCATGTGGTAGTTCTGGCCAATGCGTTATAAGCAGATATGTGACTCCCTTCCAGAACCATCCTTAAAAGGTAGCCGGTGCACACCTTCAGTCCTTTGCTTCTTTTCTTCTTATATCCTGCACCCTGGAATATAGATGTGATGGCCTAGGACTCTAGCTGCCAATTTGGGTCATATGCAAGCTCCCCCATCCTAGGGGTGGCAAAACCTCAACCTGGTGAAAATATGGGTCCTTGACTTTTCTAGAGTACCATATCAGCCTCGCACTCCTTACATACAGATTTTGGTGTGAGGAAAATGTAAACTTCTGTCTTGCTAAAGCCACTATTTTTAGGGCATCTTATTCTCAGTTGAACTTAACTGATACTCCATCTCAGGACCTTTGCACTCCAATTTTTTTTCTGCCTGGGATGTGGTTTCTCTATGTCTGTATGGCTAACTCATTCTCATCCTTCAGTTCTTAATTCAGATATCATTTCTGACTAGCCTTCCCTGGCAACCATATCTAAAGTAGCTCCTTTTCCCATTTACTCTCTCTTACATGACCCTCTGTTTTCTGAATAGCATTTGTAATTATATCATTATCTTCTTTATTGTTGATTGTTTCCCTACTAAAAATGAAAGTTCCATGGGAGCAGAGACTACATCTGTTTTGTTCACTGATTTATCCCCACACATAGTATACATTAGATAAGTACTGTCGAATGAATGAGACAGTGAATAAATGAACCATTGAATGAATGAAGTAGATCCTTATCCAAGATTAGGTAGACTTTTTAAAAATAAATGTCTTAAGTTTTCCTTCAACACATAATGTATAAAATCCAGGGTAGGAATCAGCTAGAAGAAATAGTGCTAAACTAATGGTATATGCCTAACTTCCAGCCCTTGATGATGAAGATGTCTACCTTTTTCTGGTATACATAATATGAAGGTTATTACAGAAAAAAAGCTTAATTGGTGAAGCAAACTGGCAAATCAAAAAGCACTGCAAAATAATACCTAGGGCAGAAACTCCCACTACGTAGAGGGAGTGATTATGTAACTTACTGGATCTCAGATTCTTCACCTAAAATATACGTAAGACTCTTAAACTTTGAATGGTAGTGTTATAAAAGTTTAATAGTAAGTCCAACTTATGAGTGATCTAACATGTTAAACATTAATTTGTTCTTCAGGTATTATTTTAACGGGTGATTATGTCTTGATAATACTGGCAAGGATTCAAAGAAACAGGGCTTCTTATATTGCTCAGAGTATAAAATTGGCACATTTCCAGTATGCAGTTTGGCAATATGTATCAAAAGCCTTGAGCATATACATTTGACCCGGCAATTCCTCTTCTAGAAATGTGTCATAAGAAGTAAGGATATGTGTAACAATCTGATTACAAGAGTGTTTGTTATTGCATTGTTTGTTAGGATACTGGTTAAATAAATCACTCTACATCCATACAACAGAACAATATTCAGCCATTAAAAATGATATGGAAGAAGTTTTATTGGCATGATATATTAAGTGCAAAGGGAAAGGTTTAAAATATAATTCCAATTTTGTGAAAAAGTTTGTGTCACAAAGGTCTAACAGGATATGTGCAAGTTATTAATTCAAAACTGCAGAAGTAACTGTTGCAGTTATTTTTGTTTCATTATTTCTATTTCATAGTTTTTTAAAATTTTTCATAGAATAAATTTTTATACTGATTCAAATTCTACCTTTACTTTAAAGAAAAAAGTGGGTAATTTGGGGAAATAGTATCATATACTCAGTTGCCAAGCCTGATGTCTTTTGTCCTTTCTTCTTCCCATGCCCCACAACTAATTACCATTTCTTGTTTTACGTTCTAAATACTTCTAGGATCCTCCCGTACATCTCCATTCCTTCACCCATTCTCGTAATCATTCCCTCATAATGTCTCATCTGAACTTTGAAAGAGATTTTTTTTTTTAAACTGGTCTTTCTTCATGAAGTTTTATGTCTCTCCAGTCTTCAAGACTACCACCAGATTTTACAGTACACATCTTTGGAGACCCCTGCCCCCTCCACCCCCCGCATAAAATCTTTATAATGATGCCTCATCCACTACAGGATAAAAGTGCAAACTCCTTTCCATGAGGTAGAAAGCCCTTCATGTTATAACACCTTCCTACATTTGTAGCCTTAGGTACTACTTGGGGTTCTAGCCTAATACTCGATGCTGCTTCATACTTCAAACCTTGCAGTTTTCTTCCCTCTGCTTTGAGTAACCTCCTCCTCCCCACAAAATGTCTTAAACCAGCACAGTCTCCTATGCTGGTTTTAAAAATATGTCCACAAGGGAATTCCCTGTCGGTCCAGTAGTTAGGACTCCACACCCTCACTGCCGAGGGCGTGGGTTTGATCCCTGGTGGGGTACTAAGATCCCGCAAGCCATGCGGCGTAGCCAAAAAAAAAATGTCCGCAAAATCTTTGATATTTCATTCTTCAAGAAGTGGAACTACTTAATTCACCTCCTTCTGAGTGCACATTGAACTTTGTGACTTTCTTCTAGTAAATAGAATAAGAAGTGACCATGACTCTGAGACTAGGTCATAAGAGGCATTGAGACTTCTTCCTCTTGCATATTCTCTTGAATCACTCCAAGGGAAGCCAGCTGCCATGTCATAGGACACTCAGGCAGCCTATAGAGAAGCCTATGTGCCAAGGAAATGAAATCTAATAGCTGACAAGGAACCAAAGCCTGCCAACAACTGTGTGAGTGAACTTAGAAGCAAATCCTTGGGCCTCCTTGAGATGCCTCCAGCCCCAGCCAACAGCTTGACTGCAACTTCATAAGAGACCCTGAACCAGAACCACCTAGCTAAGCCCTTCCTGAATCTGATAAAATTTGCCTGAAGCTGCTATGGTTTGGGTTAATTTGTTATTCAGTAATAGAACCAAAACATCTTACTTCGGGACTCGTGTGAAATTTTTCTGAACCCACTTTTTTCTTCACTTCTTATGGAATTGGGTTTTGCCCAACAAGACAATGAGCTGCTTACAGGCAAGAGCTATGTCTTCTGGGCTTTCCTGGTGGCGCAGTGGTTGAGAGTCTGCCTGCCGATGCAGGGGACACGGGTTCGTGCCCCGGTCTGGGAAGATCCCACATGCTGCGGAGCAGCTAGGCCCGTGAGCCATGGCCACTGAGCCTGCGTGTCCGGAGCCTGTGCTCCGCAACGAGAGAGGCCACAACAGTGAGAGACCCGCGTACCGCAAAAAAAAAAAAAAGCTATGTCTTTATCTTTTTTCCCCATTTCTAGCACAGTACTGACAGATGTTAAGTCCTCAGAAATATTTTGCCAGAAGGAAGTGAAAAATTCTTTGACCAATTGTAAGCAACTTGAGGGTAGAGACCCTGTATTTTTATCATTTTATCTTCCTTTCCACAGAATAGGAAAGAAGATAAGCAGATGCTCCAGAGAGATCTATGTGATAAATAAGGTTAGACCTAAGTGTTTTATACATCAACAAGTGTTTTTAGCACTGATATGTGCAGCATTGCACTAAAAAGAGTTGTGAGCAACATGAGTTGATTAGAGAAAAATATAATTAGGAAATAGTAATAGCAGCAACAGATAAAGCAAACACTTAGACCCACCACATACCAGGCACTGTTTTAAGCATTTTTCCTGTATTAACTCATGAAATCCTTATGTCTACTTTTATGTGCTAGAAATTGCTAAAAATCTGTGGACTATAAATTCTCTGCTAGATCAGACAAGGGAAGGGATATCGGACTGGTGTGTCAGGGATAATTTCACCACGTGGCTGTTTAAGTTCCATGTTCAGTGACATAGTTTGGATAGATGTGGATGAAAGGAAGAGACGTTTTCAGTGAGGGGAATAACATGAGGTAAGGCAGCTTGTATTAGTTTGCCAGGGCTGCCATAACAGAGTACCACCAACTGGATGACTTAAACAAACAAATTTATTTCCTCACAGTTCTGGAGGCCAGAAGTCCAAGAAAGGTTTGGTTTCTTCCAAGGGCCTCTGTCCTTGACTTATAGATGTCTGTTTCATGTTCATGTGGTGTTTTCCCTGTAAGTGAGTCTGTCTCCAAATTTCCCTTTTTTATAAAAACACCAGTCATATTTGATTAGAGCATACCCGTATGACCTCGTTTAACCTTAATTACCTTTTTAGATGTCCTGTCTCCAAATACAGTCATATTGTGAGCTACTGGGGATAAGTACCTCATAAATTTGGGAGCCGGGGGACAATTCAGGCTAACTCAGAAGCAGAAATGAGCAAAGGCCAGAGACTAGAAGCGGCCTAAGATAAGCAGAGGGGGCTAGTGGAATTTATGTATCAATAGAATAAAGTTGCAGGATTTGGGAGTATTTTAAATGTCAGGCGGAAAGAGTTGATATGGATGACTTTCGCTAAGTCATTGCTAATCAGTCCATTCCCAAGGTTTAGTCAGCACTTTAAAAAAAAAAGTTAAATATTATAGAATCCTTTATAGTACTTGTTTTTATCATATCCACTGTGATCACCTAACATCACTGCTCTTATCTTACCAAGATAATTAAATTATCTGTGAATCATCTCAAAACTAATGAGATATGTTTTTACCTGTTCAAATGAATATCATAAAATAAAAATTGATTCTTTTGCAGGATGTTTCCCCAGAAGAATCAACAAAACGCAGTTGGCCCTTCAGATACAGTTCGGCCCTGAAAGGGTTAAATATAAATTTTAACATTGTTTCTAACCATCCATTTCACATTACAGCGTTTGATAACAGTCAAAAGTCTGGCACAAAAACTATACACGTTTGTTCAATGCACTCTAGAAACAGCAGCTTTGAAATCAGGAGTAAGCATTTGTTTCAAAAAGGAACCCTCTGTTGATTATCTGGTTAAACATGAATAGTTAATTTAGTCCACAAAGACTGCATTGGTAATAATCTGAGGACACATGATACCAGTTTCATTTAAACAAAACAGTTACCACAAATAAGTCTGTGCAGTAAGAGTGACGAATATTTCAGTAGTACATATACCAAGATGCCTTAAAGTTGCCAAGGTTTAAGAAGAGTCAGCAACATGTTAAATATACTAGTGTTCAACTCTGAAATCTTTCAAAATATGAAGGAAATAAAGCCTTTAGCTTGCCTTCCCAGTCTGACAAATTCAGTAGGACTAATAAAAAATGTTACCGGATCACAGGCTCAGTTTCTATGTATATTTTTAGAAATTGCATAGAATCATAAGAGCATAAGATCTAAAACAAAATTTTTTTAAAAACAGCATACTGTTTACATGAAGCATTCACCATTCTAAAATGAGAGTTATTATGACGGTAAATGACCAGCATCTCTAAGAATGCTATCATTTTGGGGAGGGGGACATGTTCCATGGTACATATTCTTCTTAAGATCACTTTTTATGATCTTCCACACACATTGAGGTTACTGTTTACTTTTAGAAAAGCATTTTATAATGCTAGAGAATCTTTATTAAACTTCATTTTGTTTTTATCTCATAATGACAGTGACACTGTATCAAACACATGACCAAAATATTCTTATCTTCAACCTGTCACCTATACATTTCATGCAATATTTGTTGCTTAAAAATACCACAATGACAATGAAAGTAAAATAAGAAAATCTGGACAGTTCCTTAGAGTTTGTCATATAAGGATTTCTCCTATAATGAGTTTCCAAAGCTTTGCATTATTTTCATGGCATTTTTCCTGAACTCTTTGTAAATTTTCTATATCCTTTTTGAGTTGTTTTTCATATATGAACATAAAAGTATGTTTTTAATATAACCAGTTTTGAGAATAGAATAAATGCCTCCTCATCTTAATATGATGTTCTATTCTGACTTGGTATTCATTTCTCATTCGTTATTCAAATGTGACTGATTCTCAATTTTGTGCCCCACATTGTGTCTTTTTATTTAGTTCTCAAGAAAGCTACGTGATGTAAGTATAATAATATAACTTCCCCCCATATTCTTGTATGCCATATGTATGTGGCAGATCCCCAGTTTAAACTTGTGGGCCATATCTTGCCCTTCAGGTATCCAGTTCTTGTAGAGAATTGCTCTCATTTTATTTCTCATCACCTTTGGAATTGATAACAGCAGTATTAAAGCCACTTAAAATTCTCAACCGAACATTAAAGATGTTATTACTCTCTAGTGCTTTCATGGGTCACTATCACCTAAAAAATAGGTAGCCTGAAAGTAAAAGCCAAATTAATGAGGCAACCAGTGAGAAGAATATGAGACCCTTGGTAACCATAGAGTGGCTGCCACAAACCAATCAGCACAAGAAAACCTCAACAACAGCAGTTCGACGTAAAATAGGTGGTCAATATTGGCCTGATAATAATTAACAACTACGACTTAATTTGGCATCTACTAAATTGCAAGCACCATAGTTACATAATTTCACTCAATCTGCATAACATGAGGTAGGTAGTATTTGCACTTTACAGATGGAGAAATGGAAGCTTTAAGAGGCTTTAAGAGAGGCCTTAGATTACACAGATTGTTTCTAATTTCAGAGCCTGTTCTCTTTTTTTTGTTAGTGTATGTAATTTTTTTAATATTGTGTATAATGTTTTTATATATACGTTTTCATGGAGTGAGGGTTCATAGATTTCATAAGATTCTCTGAGGGGTCCCTACTAAAAAATAAGTCTGAGAACCACTAAAACTCATTGTGAGTTCAGTGCCATTATTGTGAGGAAGAAAGTAATGCTGAGATAGTTCGGCTGAGTCATTCAAATGAATAAATGTGGAGAAGCTAGGTAAATTATTAAAATTCTGGCTCAGCTAACATTGAGTTTCTATTTTGCATCAGCCATACGGATTATACAGTACTGTTTCTCAATCTTGAATATATAGGAACACCTTGTAAGAATTGTGTATACCCAATGTGACAAATTATTTTTATTATACAGGAGAAAACTTGGTTTAAGCCTATGCTGATAGCTCTTTTTAACTATTAATCTGGAAAAAATCGAAATTAAACTAAAATATTTTCAATTAATTACATTAATTTTAATGTAACAAAGAATATTGTTTTGCTGAGCCTAAATCATCACTGGAAATCAATACAGCACAGATTTGTTTTATTTCAGGATACCTATATTGCTATATGGTAACTCAATTTTCCCGCCAGTTTTCTCTGTTATAATTTTTTTAAAGCCTTTGTTCCAGAAGCAAGCGGTCACAGCTTTTGGCCTTTACCTGGCATGTATGCATCCTTCATTTGTTTGTTTCTCTTCTTTACTGTAGCTCAGGTCAATTTAAGTTTTATAGCTTG
Organism: Mesoplodon bidens; assembly: GCF_964165515.1. Classification (NCBI taxonomy): domain Eukaryota; kingdom Metazoa; phylum Chordata; class Mammalia; order Artiodactyla; family Ziphiidae; genus Mesoplodon; species Mesoplodon bidens. Next base: position 30,297,073 of record NC_138167.1, read on the forward strand.
GCTCCAATTTATAAAAACAAACAAGAAGATGGCATTCAGATCAGGCAAAAGTATTTTATATAGTGGTCTTCCCTGTGATCCAAAGTATAGTTTTTAATTTTTTAATTATTTTTGAAATGAAATTTCAAAACTAAAGATGAGAAATCAGAGATATTTGATGAGAAATCAGAGCTGTTCAAGAATATGTTAGTGAATCACCAGGGATTTGAGAAGCAAAGGTTAAGAGCTTAGGATTTCAGAATAGCTCAGACCTGGAGTTATATCCAACTGAAACACAGGCAAGCTGAGTGCCCTTAGGCAAGATGCTTAACCTCCCCAAGCCTCAGTTTTGTTACCTGAAAATTGTATGCAGAAATATTATCATGCCTTCCAGAGTTAAAATTTGTATGAGATGATCTATGTAAATGCTTAGCATGATATATAGAATGACCCAAACACTCAAAAAATAGTAGTTGCTATGATGATAATGATAATATTTTTATGTGAAATACCATATATAATCTAAGAATTTTAAATAGAGAAGCATAATTATTAAGGGAACATCTGAAAGGGAAAATGCAAGAAAATGATAGACTGTAAAAATGGCCACTTACATTTGCAGCAACATGGATGCAACTAGAGATTCTAATACTAAAAGTCAGAAAGAGAAAGACAAATACCATATGATATCACTTATATGTGGAATCTAAAATATGGCACAGGGACATCCCTGGTGGTCCAGTGGTTAAAAATCTGTGCTCCCACTGCAGGTGGTACGGGTTTGTTCCTTGGTCAAGGAACTAAGATCCCACATGCCGAGTGGTGCTGCCAAATAAAAAATAAATAAGGTACAAATGACCCTACAAAACAGAAATAGCCTCACAGACACAGAGATCAGACTTGTGGTTGCCTGGGGGGTCGGGGAGGGGGCAGACTGGGAGTTTGGGGTTGGTGGATGCAAACTATTACATTTAGAATGGATAAACAACAAGGTCCTACTGTATCGCAAGGGAACCATATCCAATCTCCTGGGATAAACCATAATGGAAAAGACTTTAAAAATGTCTCTGTATAACTGAGTCACTTTGCTGTACAGCAGAGAGTGGTACAGCCTTGTAAATTATACTTCAGTTAAAAAAATTTTTTTAAAGACCATTTAAAAAAACAACACAAACATAAATGTGCTAGCTGACTGACATTTTCTGTTAAGAAATAAAAATAAATTAGGTAAAGTAAGAAAGTGAAACATTCTTAAATGATTACATTTCATAGCATCAACTAGTTATGTTTTATTTTGTTCTTGTAAGAATATATATATATATATTTTTTTGTGTGTGTGTGTGTGTGGTACGCGGGCCTCTCGCTGTTGTGGCCTCTCCCATTGCGGAGCACAGGCTCCAGACGCGCAGGCTCAGCGGCCATGGCTCACGGGCCCAGCCGCTCCGCGGCACGCGGGACCCTCCCGGACCGGGGCACGAACCCGTGTCCCCTGCATCGGCAGGCGGACTCTCAACCACTGCGCCACCAGGGAAGCCCGTAAGAATATTTTTTAATAGTGGGTTTTTAAAAGTAAATCGTTAGCTAATCTTTTTCAGTTCTTGTGATATTGGATATATATTCCTTCCACAGTTACAGAATTTTAAAGGAACCATCGCTTTTAAAAGATAGTTTACAAGAAGATAAATATTTACAATAATTCTCAAATAACTTTACATTTTTACTGTGGTGTCCAATTCTAAATGAAGTAGCTAGAACCGTTAGTCATAATCAATTAAGGTGTTTTAAAAACACTACCTAAAATAGAGGTAACCACAGTATTTCATAAAACACTTGCATTTTGGTATGAGTAAAGTTAGTTCCTCTTGGCTTCTAGATTTTAAAAGTTGCTACATCTGCTATACCTTTGACTGGTAAAGGTGGTCCTGAAGGAATATTATCCTCAAAACCTTCTCTTACCCTTTTTTTTTTTTTTTTTTTTTTTTTTTCTTTTTGTGGTATGCGGGCCTCTCACTGTTGTGGCCTCTCCCGTTGCGGAGCACAGGCTCCGGACGCGCAGGCCCAGCGGCCACGGCTCACGGGCCCAGCCGCTCCGCGGCATATGGGATCCTCCCAGACCGGGGCACGAACCCGTATCCCCTGCATCGGCAGGCGGACTCTCAACCACTGCGCCACCAGGGAGGCCCATTCTCTTACCCTTTTAATGAAGCAGCCTACAATTAGGAAATAACTCTTCATAAGCATAACCTACGTAAGTGGGCATAGAACAGTTAAATGGCAAAACCCAGAAAAACAGCCAATTGATCACTTACAAACTCAGCAGCTGCCCCTGAGGAGATGTTTAATAGTGTATCACAAAAAGAAATCATAAAACAACACTTCTAATAGGAAGACCTTTTCTGGTAGGCTTATCCCAATAGCTAGTTTTTCCTGCTAAAAGCCAAGGAATCTTATTTTTAAAAAACAAAACAAAAACTTCTTAACTATAGTAGCAGAGGGAAGAGAAGGCCTCTATTTTGAATGAACCAACACCACACATATTATTATACTTTAAGCTGAAGAACTTACATGTAGCTATGTCATTCCTTATGGAAACAAAAATTACAAAAAAGAGAAAGAAGGGAGGTAGGGAGGATCCAAACTAGGTTTCTCAGACTAGTCCTGTGAGATATTGGTAAATATTCTGTGAAAAAAAGGATTCCACTGTAAAGTAAGCGTAAGAGTTAAACCAAGTAAAAGAAGTTGCATTATTGCAATGTTTGTTGGGATTTTTTTTTTTTTTTTTTTTTTTTTTTTTTTTTGCTGTACGTGGGCCTCTCACTGCTGTGGCCTCTCCCGTTGCGGAGCACAGGCTCCGGACACACAGGCTCCGCGGCCATGGCTCGCGGGCCCAGCCGCTCCGCGGCATGTGGGATCCTCCGGGATAGGGGCACGAACTCGTGTCCCCTGCATCGGCAGGCGGACTTTCAACCACTGCGCCACCAGGGAAGCCCCTTGTTGGAATTTTTAATATGCAAATATATGTGTTCTAAGTGCCTTAGTTTTTTTTTAATTGAAGACTTCAGTTAATACCGCACAAAACCATGAACCATCTAACTACATTTAAGAAAATACTGTACCTGAAAGGCTGAATTTTGAGTTCCTGTAAACAGAGATAGAGGATTCTCTACCATGAACTTTGTTATAAGGAATTGGCATGGGATTTGAATGGGCTGTCATAGATGTTTCGAACAGAATCAAACAAGAGATATTTCTTTTATCCACCTAGGAGTAAGGCTTACCAGTACCTTAAGCAAGGACTGGCAACATTTAACATCACAGCAATACTATGCTTATAGCTGAATATTTTTATAGACACATTTATAGCATATTGAATGGGAGTTTTCCCATTGCCCTATAATTGTGATTATGCCCCCAAAATGAAAATGAAATGCATGAATTCTCCACACTGTAAATTAAAATAACTTTAATCTCATAATATTAAATGAGTAGCCTCACAACCAGCCCTATCACCACCACCACCGTCACTCCTGTCCACTCTTAGTCAAAAAAATGAGAGATTGAAAGGAGGCATGTTAAAGAAAGCAGTCTTCATAGACAAGCTATTTCAAATATGCAATTGGGGTGTAGAGTGCTCAAAGAGACTCATTTTAGAAGATGGAATTTATAATGAAGAGAGACATTTCTCTGTTGGATGTTTGCTTGGCCACGGAACTTGCTTATCTCCTGAAGCTGAGCAGGGGAAAGAGAATTTGAACGATGAGAGACTGAGAGAGGCCAGGACCACAGGGAAATAGCCATCATGCCCATCATTTAATGTGGCAAGAATAATGGAGTTCCCATGGGTGGTGTGAATACCAGGGAAGGTAAGTGGGCTTGAGCCATTTTGTCCTATGAGGACTGACAACAAAAAGAGGGAAGTGTTGCAAGGAGAGGAATGGAAGAGGTTCAGTAAGCTGGAGCCAGATAACCACCATCAGGAAAGTAGATAGTGGTAAACCTCTGCAGGCTCCCTCACAGAAGCCTCACTGAAGATCCAGCTACTGGACACAGTCACATAAAGGTATCAGTATCCAGTCAATGAAGATTGCATCCTCACCCAGTCAAATAAGGAAACATTTGCCCTTTTCTCTTTCGAGTAAGGAGGTGTTTACCATTTTTTCTCTCCCTTCCCTCTGCCACAAGCCATGGGCACTGAGCCTGAAAGTGGGAGGAAAAGGAGTTGTCTGAGAGCCAGATTTTGCCCCACCTCCAAGTGCTAGAGCTTTACCTGTACTGGGGATGGGTAGGTGGGAGGAGCAGGGGAAAAGACTTTTGAACTGAGCTAGAGACCGCAGCTTCCAAGTTGACTAATTTTTTTTTTTTTTCCCGGTATGTGGGCCTCTCGTTGTGGCCTCTCCCGTTGTGAAGCACAGGCTCCGGATGCGCAGGCTCAGCAGCCATGGCTCACGGGCCCAGCCGCTCCGCGGCATGTGGGATCTTCCCAGACCGGGGCACGAACCCATGTCCCCTAGCATCGGCAGGCGGACTCTCAACCACTGCGCCACCAGGGAAGCCCTTTTTTCTTTTTTTAAAGGCTGATTCTTTAATCTTAGATTGTTACTGTTCTAATAAAGTGACTAAATCATAGAGTATATGTAAGAAGTCGTTAAAGGAGCCACTGTTCTGAAAATTAGGAAGTTCTACCTGATGTTATTGGGGATAGTTATTGAAAAAACATAAGGATGTTTCTTGTCTCTCAACAGTTTGAAACATTTTAGTAAAGAAGACAGAAATACTTTAAAACATATATGCTTAAATTATCTAGTTCATTTATTAGTTTTTCTTTTTTTTAATTTTGGCTGGGCCGCATGGCTTATGGGATCTCAGTTCCCTGACCAGGGATTGACCAGGGCCACAGCAGTGAAAGCACTGAATCCTAACCACTAGACTACCAGGGAACTCCCTCTCTAGTTCATTTAAAAGTGTGGTTTCATAATTCATCAGTTTCTTTTGTGAACTTTATACAGTTCTGAAATTTAAAACATCCTTGCAGTTATTTTAGAGGTATATCTGTAACTGACAGTTGTGAAGATTTTGGGGCCCAGACAAAGTAAGCAACACCCTTTACAGAATAGTATTTTTTACAAGTCCTCCTTTTTACATTTGCCACCCATCACAATGACAAGCAGCGCTGTCATTCAATCCTGATATTGTCATCCAGTCCAGATTTTAAACATAAAAGCAGAATTTAAGAGCAAAGGAGTATGAACTACCTCTACTTTCACATTTTGTCTTGCTTAAGTATTTAGATCAAACAAATTTCACAGAATTTTAGATGTCTTTACTTCTAATTCAATAAAATTATAGTTTCATCCAGAAAAGAGCAGAGAGTAAATCTAAAACTTCTATCTAATATGATTTAAGCTTTAATGTTCCAGGTCAATATTAAATTTCATTAGTATTTGGTGGAATAATATCTAGCATATATCTACTCAAACCTTTTAACCATCTTACTTGATGTGGTATAAAGCATGAAGAACAATTGCTGTTTGTTTGTTTATTAGTGAGGTAATAATACAAGTGATTGCTGGGCAGCATTAGATCTGGAGATAAACAATTGGATCATTCTCATATGAAGAACAATATGAATGCATGCAAATTCCCAGTGCCTTCAATGCTGACAAGTATTTACTATGTGCTAGGCAGTGATCCAAACAGCAGGGAAATATAGAGCAGTAAGAAGGCAGATAAGGTCCCTGTTTTCCTGGAGGAGATAGACAATAAACAAATAAATATTCAACATAATATTATGCAATGATAAGAATTATGAAGGAAATGAAGCAAGATAAGAGCTAGAGAATGACAAGGGGATGGGATGCTCTTTTAGATAAGGTGGTCAGTTGACGACTAAGGAGGATAACATTAGAGCAAAATATCTGCAGGAAATGAAGTTCCATCAAGTTTATGTGGTAGATGTGATTTAGATGTCAGGCTATGAATTTAATATCCCTTAGAGACAGATTTTTTATTATTATTATCAACAACCCCATCCAAGAAACACAGTTAACTTGTCTTTACAAAAAATAGCATAGGGACTTCCCTGGCAGTCCAGTGGTTAAGACTCCACGGTTTCCTAAGATCCCACATGCCATTCGGCAGGGCCAAAACACAAAAAATACAAAAAGTGGCATGTTGCCATGTACAGTTATATTTTCATAGAAACTGCTTTTTGTTTGTTGTTGCTTCTGGTCTCATTCATTTCATTTCACTTTAATTCAGCAGATCTTTATTGCATGATTACTATGTTTCAGGCTTCATTCTAGGCTCTTACAATATGCCAGTGAATAAAACACATAAAGATCCCTGACTATGTGGAGATTACATTCTAGCAGGAAGAGACAGACAATAAATAATAAACATAACAAATTATATACTGTAATAGAAGGTGATTTGTGATATAGAAGAAAAAGTAAACCAGAGACAGGGAGATTATAAGTACTGGGAGGATAGGTTTCATTAGTAAATAGGCTAGTCAGAGTGGGTCTCAATGAGTTAAGACCAGAGCAAACATCTGAAGAGATGAGGGAGTTAGCTAAGTGCCTATCTGAGGGAACAGCTCTCATTGACACACACATACATACATACATAACATACACACGTGACACACATACATCTGCTTTTGCCTTCAAGGAAGTTACTGTCTTCAAGACTTATTTTTTTAGCTTATAAAAATAGAATAGCTATATTTAACTACTTAAAGGTGTGAATGTTATCTTTTACTTACTTAAAAGTTAGCCACTATTATCAATAGATACATGGGGGTTTTTGTCATCAGATTATGAGTCTACCATTTTTTTTTTTTTATAGTGTTTGTTTTTTTTATTTTTACTTGTTGACAGTTTGCTTTATTTATTTATTTATTTATTTATGGCTGTGTTGGGTCTTCGTTTCTGTGCGAGGGCTTTCTCTAGTTGTGGCAAGTGGGGGCCACTCTTCATCGCCGTGTGCGGGCCTCTCGCTGTCGCGGCCTCTCTTGTTGCGGAGCACAGGCTCCAGGCACGCAGGCTCAGTAGTTGTGGCTCACGGGCCCAGTTGCTCCGCGGCACGTGGGATCTTCCTGGACCAGGGCTCGAACCCGTGTCCCCTGCATTGGCACGCAGATTCTCAACCACTGCGCCACCAGGGAAGCCCGAGTCTACCATTTTTAAAAGCACTGAAAAATAGCATGATTAAAAATGTATATATTTTTGGACTTCCTTGTCAGTACAGTGGTTAAGACTCTGTGCTTCCAATGCAGGGGACGAGGGTTCGATCCCTGTTCAGGGAACTAAGAGCCCACATGCCGCGTGGCACGGCCAAAAAGAAAAAAAGTATATATTTTTATGAACTGGCATGTGTAGGTCACGCAGCAAATATACTATATCATTTTTATTTTGTTAATTGAAGTATAGTTGATATACAGTATTTGCTTTAGGTATACAAATAGTTATTCAATGTTTAAATACATTACAAAATGATCAATAAGTCTGGTAATCTGTTTTCATACAAAGTTATTACAGTACTATTGACCATATTCCTTATACTATATAATATATCCCTGTGACTTATTTATTTTATGACCGGAAATTTATACTTCTTAATCCCCTTCACCTATTTTGCCCAAGCTCCCACCCACCTCCCCTCTGGCAACTACCTGTTCTCTGTATATGTCAATCTATTTTCATTTTTTTGTTTGTTCATTTGTTTTTTAGATTCCACATATAACTGAGATGATACAGTATTTGTCTTTCTCTGTCTGACTTATTTCACTTAGGTTAATACCCTCTAGATCCATCCATGCTGTCACTAATGGCAAGACTTCATTCTTTTTTGTGGCTAAGTAATATTCTATTGTGTGGAAAATGGAATATTACATTTTACATGTAATATTCCATACATGTATACGTATATGTTTATATACGTATACATGTATATATACATGCCAAATATATATATATATGTATATGTGCACATATATATATATGCATTCCACATTCTTTATCCATTTATCTATCTATGGACACTAAGATTGTTTCTGTATCTTGGCTATTGTAAATAATGCTGCAATAAACATAGGAGTGCAAATATCTTTTCAAATTAGTGTTTTTGTTTTCTTAGGGTAAATACCCAGAAGTGGAATTGCTGGATGGTATGCTAGTTCTGTTTTTAATTTTTTGAAGAACTTCCATACTGTTTTTAATAGTGGCAACACTACTATATTCTTTCTCTCTTGTTCGAGGGTAATGGTGTTCTCAAAGTTATATTAGAAATACAAAAAATTTAAAATAAATTGGAAAACATGATAGATTACTAACTTCATGCTGTAAATTGAGTGCAGGTCTAACAAGCAAAATGATTTGTCAGTATGAGTAGCTAGAAAAATGGACTTTTATGAGTTCTTTCAGTGAAATTAGAATAATTTAGATTCTTTTATTTCTGCTTCATTCTGTGTTTTCCATTTATTGCTAACTTTATTATAAATTTGTTTAAAGTCAACCCTAAATTTACATGTAGTATCTGTTATTCTTCAGAGTTAAATAAAATCTTATAATTTTTATGTTTTTAAGACATAACTTTTTGAAAAAGTAACTAGACAATTACAGCTCTTTTCCATTTTAAAATTGCTTTCTGTTTTAATTTTGTAAGGACAAAATTACATTTCACCTCCTTGGTTTGTACCTTTGAATCAATATTGAATAACAGGCAACTTTTTGTTTTTATTATTTTTATTTTTTATTTTTGGCTGAACTGTGCAGCTTTTGGGATCTTTGTTCCCCGACCAGGAATGGAACCCGCACCCTCAGCAGTGAAAGTGCAGCGTCCTAACCACTGGACCACCAGGGAATTCCCAATGGGCAACTTTTTATAACCTTAGATACAGTATCTTATTGAAAAGGTCACAAATGCTTTATAAATGTAAACATTTTATATACTTCTTTTACTAATATGAAATAATATGTTTGATTTGCTAAAAACAATTTTCATAAAATTCTTCCCTTCCAGTCCCGTCTACAGTGTTCCTCTCACTCTTCAGAACTGATTTTTCTGTACCACTTATTTAACACCAAATACAAGATGTCTTGTGTCTGTTTTAGCTTCCAGAAATAGACTATACATTTTCCAAGGACAAAGATCCAGTTCTTATCAGTTAGCATAATGATTTTTCAAAAAGTAACTGTTTCACTAACATTTTTTGTTCAGTAGATACAAGTATAACTTATATAACTCAAAGTTATACTATACTTTTGTGATATCGTGGTTTCTAATCAGAAATATAATTTGGTTTCAATCTCCATTACTGGCACAGATTTTTTAAAACCTTAGATTTCCCTGAGTGATAAGAGAGATAAAAAGATGTAATTCATAACAAGCTCCAGTCAACCATACCTGAGTTTATGTTAATTACATGACTTTTGGAAAGCCACTAAGGGTGGAGGCTGGTTGCCAAGAGAACCAACCACATTATTAGAGGATTGAAGTTTTCAGCCCCACCACCCAGCCTCCAGGGAGGGGAGAGGGGCTGGAGGTTGAATCAATCACCAATCAATCACACCTACTATAATGAAACCTCCATAAAACTCAAAAGATGGGATTTGAAGAGCTTTCTGGTTGGTAAACATGTGCTGGGAGGCTGGTACACCTGGAGAGGCATGGAAGCTCCATGCTTCTTCCCCCATACCTTGCCCTATGTATCTCTTCTATCGTGCTGTTCTTGAGTCATGTATTCTTCTATGACAAACCAGTAATCTATTAAGTAAACTGTTTTCCTGAGTGCTGTGAGCCATTCTAGCATATTAATTGAACCTGAGGAAGGGCTTTTGGTGACCTCTAATTTATAGCCATTTTTTTTTTTTTTTTTTTTTTTTTTTTTTTTTTTTTTTTTTGCGTTACGCGGGCCTCTCACTGCTGCGGCCCCTCCCGTTGTGGAGCACAGGCTCCGGATGTGCAGGCTCAGCGGCCATGGCTCACGGGCCCAGCCGCTCCGCGGCACGTGGGATCCTCCCGGACCAGGGCACGAACCCGCGCCCCACCCATTGGCAGGCGGACTCTCAACCATTGCGCCACCAGGGAAGCCCTATAGCCAGTTTTTAACAACCTGGGCTTCTTATTGGCATCTAAAGTAGGACAGTCTTATGGGACTGAGGCCTTAACCTGTGGGATCTGATGTTGTGTCCAGGTAGATAGTGTCAGAATTGAATTGAATTGTAGGATACCCAGCTTGTGTTTGGAGAGAGTTGGAGAACTGCTTTGTGTGGGGGGAAAACACACACATTTGGTGAGTAGAATTGTCAGAAATGAACTGTGAGTGAAAATATATGACATACTGTAGTATACAAAGTTATACCCAAATTGGAATCTCTTTGAGTTTGAAAGTATTTATATAGTATGCCTCCCTGAGTTAGGAAAGGGGTCAGGCTTTCCACCATTCCTCCTTTCTCTGTGGCAGTTAGAATTCTATTATCAAAAAAATTGTGTAGGGGGCTTCCCTGGTGGTGCAGTGGTTGAGAGTCCGCCTGCCATGCAGGGGACGCGGGTTCGTGCCCTGGTCCGGGAAGATCCCACATGCCTCGGAGCGGCTGGGTCCGTGAGCCATGGCCACTGAGCCTGCGCGTCCGGAGCCTGTGCTCCGCAACGGGAGAGGCCACAACAGTGAGAGGCCCGCGTACCTTAAAAAAAAAAAAAAAAAAAATTGTGTAGCCAAACTGGCAGTCACCAGCTTTTAGATATAAAAAGTTGGTCATGAGCAGTATTAGGTAGAAATAAAGTTTAGCCCCCAAATGTTTTTGTTTTATAGTGACACCACAGTGTTTTTCTTTTATATCAACACTGTGAAGATTTAAAAGATAAGCAAATGGAAGGGCAGAGTTCCATTATTTTCCCCTTCTAATCTGCACAAATGTTAAATATAGCAGTGGAAACATTCAGGCCATTAAAATGTGAGCATTGTATTTTAAAACCAGCCATGAGAATCCTGCCGTCGGATAGACTTAATCTTTGAATAACTAAGGTGACATGTTCCCTGGTTCTACCCAACTATACATGTCCTCAGCTACTGATGCTAAACTACATCATGTGACAGAATCAGTTTTGTCTGAGATGTCCTTAGGAAAACAAGTTAATCTTTGACACCTAGCTCTTACTCACATTAGATCCTTATCCCTAATGAGTACTTTTTTCCCCACAGGAGTGCTCCAATTCCAGAGTAGATTGGGAGTAGGGGAAGACAGACTCCAATCTTAGAAAAATCGGGTACTGCACAAGTTATCAAGGCCTAGGAGCCCAATTACTTTTACTAGAAAGTTGGAGGGAACCCAACTACTTTTACTGGAAAGTTGGAGAACGATTAGCCAATTAACCTGATGCAGGGTAAAATGACCTATGGACATTATGGGCCCTAAGTTTTTCCTAACAAAGGACAACATTGACCTGTTAGCTTTGGGCAAAGCTGAAGCTTCATGTGAACTTTTAAGTTCACATCCATAGGTAGCGGAAAGATTGAGCAGTCCACACTGACTTCGTTTCCCAGAACTTTTTGCTGCCATATTTCTCCTCACCCTACCTTCCCTCTACCTATACACATTCTCCATGGAAATCTACTTGATCTATGTATGATCTTCTCAGTGAAAGGATCTCTGCTTTTAAAAGGGTATCAAGTAGTTAATCTGATAATACAACCAAGCACAGAACCCTATGCTCCTGCACAGAATGCGTGCCCATGAAGCTGACCCTCTGCATCAGTACAAGATATATAATGAAAATCCTAGAAGTCTGCTGCAACTAACACAACTTCTAATCCTGTCTTCTGTAAGAGCTCTTAAGAATACCTGTGCTTAGGGCTTCCCTGGTGGCACAGTGGTTGAGAATCCGCCTGCCAATGCAGGGGACATGGGTTCTCAATCCCTGGTCCAGGAAGATCCCACATGCCGCAGAGCAACTAAGCCTGTGCGCCATAACTACTGAGCCTGCGCTCTAGAGCCTGCGAGCCCAACTACTGAAGCCCGTGCACCTAGAGCCCGTGCTCTGCAACAAGAGAAGCCAGTGCTCTGCAACAAGAGAAGCCACCACAATGAGAAGCCCACACACTGCAACGAAGAGTAGCTCCCACTCGCTGCAACTAGAGAAAGCCCATGTACAGCAACGAAGACGCAATGCAGCCAAAAATAAATAAATTTATTTAAGAGTACCTGTGCTTATTAAGGTTTTATTTGGAAAATTATTTGATATCATAATTGTAAAGAGTTGTCATTAGCATATTTTCTCAGTCCAAATTAAAATGTTTAGTAATGTTAAAAATTCAGAAATCAGTATTGGTTAAACCATAATTTTTGTTATTTTTGTTATTTTTCTAAACAGATAAAAATTCTGATTTTCTAAGGAGAAAAAAGTTATTTTTCAGTTCTGATAAAAGGATAAAATTTTAATAAGTCTTAGGTCTTATTTTCTGCAAGTTAATGACATTAGCTTGAATTATCATAGTTTCAATAGAACAATCTTTTGGCTTCATTAATAAAAAGTTATGTTTTAGTGAAGGAACCCTAGTATTATGCCAAATAACTGCTTCATTAGCTTGATCATCAATAATCAATAGACAAATAGGGGGTAAAAATTCACATTTATCAGACAAGCTTATGACTTTAGAACTTAAAAAGTACAGTAGTTAAATTGCAGTGTGCTTAATCAAGCTTACTAAGTTTACCTATTCTTATATTGTGGAAAGTGGACTTTGACCAAGAACCTTTCAATTGTTGAGCTGAAAAAATGCACAACGTGAGAGTTGCGAGTTAAGTTTTACTTGGGGCAAAGTGAGGACTGCAGCCCGTGGAGGCGAGGAGAGGAGCCAGGATATATAGTTTTGCAACAAAGGGCAGGTAGTCCGGAACGTCAAAAGATTATTGCTAATTAAAAAAAACCGAGATATCTCAATTTAAGGAACTTAGCACTCTTCTGTGTATGGGAAGATGCAAGAGTCTGGGCTCACTGAATTCATTCCTTTGATATGCACCTCAGCTATCTGGGGCCAGTATCCTGTATTTTCACATCCTGAGTTTCCTCAGGGCTCACCGCAGGGAGTGGCTGCAGTCTGATGGCTGCTAGATGGCAGGTATTCTTTTCAGCCCTGAGTTTCCTGAGGGCTCACAGGCTTATGTTGGAGGGCTTCAATCCTTGATGACTGTGACATCCTTTGTTTATTGATATGGCAGGAAATATTCCATTTATAAATATTCCATTCCATTTATAAATATTCCATCTGTCACAACCTATTCTGTTACAACAGATTTAATACCCTTTCTCTCCTTAAAAACTTTACAACAGTGTAGAAAGTCTAACTTTATTTTTTTTCAATTTCTGGCTGGGATTTTTCGAATGGCTACCTGATTAGTGGATGAAGTTGATGAACAGGCATTATTAATTCTCACTCTACAGTTATTTGTAAAACAAATTAATGGTTATATAAATACAGAACTTAAGTTTCAACCTCTCTAAATTACTCTCTTAAATTTTACAACTTATTCTTGGCCTTGAGAAATTGGATCACTGAATGAATTTGTTACTGAGTCCGAGCTCGCTCTGCTCACTGTACAACAGGTCAATAAATCGGGAGATGAGGTGTTGAGGCAAGGAATACGGCTTTATTTGGAAAGCCAGCAGACAGAAAAGATGGCGGACTAGAGTTCCCACAAAAACCATCCTTCGGGGGTCTGGATGCCAGTTTCTTTTATAGAATCAGAGGGGAAATAAAGTAAAAAGGCAGAATAGAGAGGGAGAGGCAGGGAGGAAGTAAAGTAAAAAGGGCCTCAGTCTTGCAAAACATCTGGAATGGCCAGCCTCAGGGAGGGGATGCGTTAATTCTTTCTTGCAGCCATTCACAGGTGGGTAGGGTTCCCTGAGGCAAGCCATTATGTATGATTGTAATAACAAAAGCAGCGAAAAGCAAAGGCTAAAGTCAAAGAAACATCCATTGTGGAGTCAAAATTGGCTCTTCCCTGTTAACAAAATCTCTTCTCACACTACCCTCTCTCTAGCAATCTTCTGTGTGCCAGATGGAGATAACACAGCAAAGCAGACCAAAATCCTTGCCTCATGAAACAAACAGTAGAGAGAATGAGGCAGGCAATAGACAAAAATATGTTAGTAAAATTTTGGTATGTTAGGTGTGGTTAAGTACAAGGGGAAAAGAGAAAGCAGAGAAGAAATATAGGAAGTCCAGAGTAGGATTGGGGATAGAGGAGGATTGTAATGCTAAACAGGATGAAAGGAAGTCCTCTCTGAAAAGGTGACTAAAGAGAAACCTGGAGAAAGAGAAAGAGTATGAGCCATTGAATACCAGGGGAAGAGCATTCCAGGCAAGAGGGAACTGCAAATGCAAAGTCCTGGTGTGTTCAAGGTTTCGCAAGAAAATTAGAAGACTAGAAAGGAGTGAGCAGGTGGGAGTACAATAGGAGACAAGGTAAGAGAAAGAATGAGGTGAGGGTGGAGAGAGTCCTGAGGAGAAGGGTACAGGTTTCAATCACATAGGTCACTGTAAGCTCTTTTGGTAACTTTTACTGTAAGTGAGCTAACAATCTATTGGAGGATATGGAGCAGAGGGGTGACGTGATCTCTTATGAAGTTCTGACAGAAGTGGGGCAAGAAGCAGAAGCAGGAAGGCCAGATACGATGCAATAGCAATAGTTCAGGTAAAAGAACATGATGACTTGGACAAGAGCAGTAGCAGAGGAGGTGATAAATGGTCAGATTCTGAATATAGAATAAAGAGCTCCTGAATGTATTTAGCTTATCATTGATGGTTTTTTTTTTTTTTTTTTTTTTTTTGCGGTACGCGGGCCTCACTGTTGTGGCCTCTCCCGTTGCGGAGCACAGGCTCCGGACGCGCAGGCTCAGCGGCCATGGCTCACGGGCCCAGCCGCTCCGCGGCATATGGGATCCTCCCAGACCGGGGCACGAACCCGTATCCCCTGCATCGACAGGCGGACTCTCAACCACTGCACCACCAGGGAGGCCCTGATTGTTTTTTTAATAATCATTTGTGTTATACATTTCCATGGTAAAATACTATGATCATTTCTCATTTCTTTATTCTCCTACCACATAATGTTATTGGCTGCATAGTACAGTTTGGATATAGCACAATTTAGCCATTGTGTGTTTAGAACAATTTATTTAACCGTCCTCTGTTGGTAACTGTCTAAGCACTTCCCAGTTTTCCTCTATCATAAATACCACTAAAATGAACATCTTCATTTTTCTATCTTTGCTAATATAATTACTACATAATTTAGGAATCTCTGTTGATTTTAGGAATGACTCTGCTTAAGGAGAACTAGAAAGGAGAAACTACAAAGGCAGAAACTAGAAAAGCAGAGCGATTACTATAAGCCAGCAACCTAGATTGGTATTTTTTCAGCCATAACCATAGAAAGATTATCTACATCAGATGCACATTGATAGTTTAAATGACACCAAAAATATTTGAATATGAAATATTTATAAATTCTTGCTCAAGATTGAATAAATACGCTTGTATTTTGGAATTTGTTTTCTATTTCTGATAACCTTAATTATTACTAGGAACAGATGACCAGTTACAAGAACTGTCACCATTTTAACATTCTACATGAACTGTGACCAGGATGGATTTCTGGCACCTGAGCATTCACATCCATCTGTTTATAGGGCACTATGCCCATTCATGAGATTTATGACAGTTTCAAAAAGTCATGTGTAAATCAAGATAGGCAATGTATATATTTTTTTTAATTAAAAAAAATTTTTTTTGGCTGCATTGGGTCTTTGTTGCTGCGCACGGGCTTTGTCTAGTGGTGAGCGGGGGGCTACTCTTGGTTGTGGTGTGTGGGCTTCTCATTGCGGTGGCTTCTCTTATTGCAGAGCATGGGCTCTAGGTGCGCAGGCTTCAGCAGTTGCAGCGTGCAGGCTCAGTAGTTGCAGCATGCGGGCCCTAGAGCACACAGGCTTCAGTTGTTGTGGTGTGTGGGCTTTGGTAGTAGTGGCGCGCAGGCTAAATAGTTGTGGCTTGGGGGCTCTAAAGTGCTGGTTCAGTAGTTGTGGTGCATGGGCTTAGTTGCTCTGTGGCATGTGGGATCTTCCTGGACCAGGGATCTAACCCGTGTCTCCTGCGTTGGCAGGTGGATTCTTAACCACTGCGCCACCAGGGAAGTCCTGGAAATGTATATTTTTGAGATATAAATCATCTATTTAATCTCTGAGTTATGTTTTTAGAAAGAATTTAGACACTTACTGATTTGAGATAACTTTAATTAGGCATGTGTAGAAAGCAAAATATAAGCAAAAATTTAACTTTGCTAAGGAATACTAGGCTTCTTCAGCATGAAAAAGTTGAAATTAGAAAAAGCGTTATAACAAATCCCTGAAAAAAGTTTTCAATATACTATTTGAGGGAGAGAAACTAACATTTACTTGGTACATGTTATGTGCAAGGTGCTTTTACATAATTTGTTTATATAACTCTCATAATAATCCTGTGGAATAGGGATCATTATCCCTATTTTGCAGATAAGAAACTGAAAGAAATGACCTACCTAAGATCACACATAGGAAATACCAAGTTCATTTCAAGCCAGTTCTATCTGACTCCTAAACTCATGTTTTCTCAGCTCACACTATGTAAATGGTTGGAATCTAAATATTAGGGCAGATTTACACATCTGTGATGTTGATTGAAGATGGTTTTTAGAAGTTAAAAAAATAACCAACCAAACAAATTATTGCTTTACTCTTAAAACTCAACTAAATATTCCAAGGTAAGTATGAGGATGTAAATTAGCTCTCATTATCAGGGGGGCAATACCAAAAAACAATTAGTTATTTTTGCTGTTAAGAGAATACTTAGACAAAATATTTAAGAGAAAAAAATAATCTGATGATCTGTTTGCTTGTCTGTAGATCAATGATTTCCAAACTTAAAAAAAAAAATTTAGAATAGCTATTTCTCTTCCCCAAACTAAGCTATGTAAAACAAATGAGAAGGGTTGAAGCAAGGGTGCAAGTGGGAGGTAGAGGCTGTTTGCTCCCTGCACATTTTCCTCTCCCATTTCCCCTTGTAACCTCTAATGGAATACTTATAAATCACAGGACTTAGAATGACATTTAAAGCCCATGTTGTGGCTGGAACACTTGGTTAATTGGCTTACTTTTTCAATATTTAACTGATTTATTTTGGTTATCTACTGATTACAATAAAAATGTGACTTGAAAGTGATGGGAAATTTCCTGCAGCAATGGCTAAGAACTTTTAATTTTATACAGAATTTTCTTTTTTTATTTCTCCCAGTCAGAATCAACTAATTCATCTTTGAAATGTTTTTTGAACCTCAACTGAATGCTAGACACTAAGCTGGTTCCTACCTTCAGGAAGCTTAGATTCTATTTGAGAGAGACAGATAATAAAGAAATGAGAAAAATCAATTTGTGCTGTAAAGAAAATACATACTTTTAATAAAGAATGGTTATGGTCTATTGGACTACTTTATTTTTGTCTTATTGGTAAAAGTTATTTGTATTGGGTTGAATGTGTTCCCCAAAAGTTAATATGATATAGAAAAATGAGCATTGAAGTTGTCAAAAATTTGGGGTTCTGTTCCCTGCTCTGCAATTTACCAGCTCACTTAAATCACCGAATCTTTCTGAGTCAGTATAAAAACATTTGCCATGCCTGCAGAATTGGTGTGAAGATCAAATATGAAATAAGCTAATATATATTAGAGTGCTTTGTAAAGTCTCATATATGATACTTGCCATATATATATATAAAAACTTTACAATCACACTTCCATAAAACATAATGGGTATATATAAAATGGAATATTTGGACCATCTGATGTAATAGGAAGTCATAGGGAAATTGTTTTTGAAGAAGTTTTAATAACCCAGACTGCAAATTACCTGGTTCAAGTTTGTCAGATCTCTACATGAATTGATTTGGGAAAACGTAACAACTATTTGTTTTTTTATTTTCTTTGATCTTGTTTTTTTTTTTTTTTTTTTTTTTTTTTTTTTTTTTTAGGGGAAAGTTTTTTTTTTTTACTTTTTATTTTATATTGGAGTATAGCCGATTAACAATGTTGTGATAGTTTCAGATGCACAGCAAAGGGACTCGGCTATACATATGCATGTACCCATTCTCCCCCAAACTGATCTTGTTTTTATAATTTACCTCTCCTCAGTTCTAAATTTTTTATTTTTAGCTCTTTCCTTAGAATTTCTTACATGTCACATATCTAGGGATTCTCCTTTAACAAGAATTATCTAAATGCCATGTTAAAGTGTAAGGAATTTATTAGAAAGAAAAATGTGGAAGGCTTTTCTCACCAATATCCACTTACTAATTACTCTATAACCAATGGAAAAAAAGTTGTGGGGAGCGGTTGGGTAGGAGAGAGTGGGTAGTAATAGCCGGTTCAGCTTTACTTTGGAGTGCCACCTGCTGGTAAATTAAGTCCAGTAGTGTTTGGCAAACAAAAATAAGAATTATGTTGGGAGATTAGAACAATCAACTTGTTTTATATAAAGCAGATATAGTTATTTTAATCATTGTAGAAAATGATTTGATTTAGTAACTGAATAATTCAATTATTAAAGAGATTTTTCTCAAAGCTTTTTGGGGGGGAATTTCTTTATTCTAAATACTGAACTCTAATCAGAAAAACCAAAAATATGTATTGAAGGTCCATTATGTTAGTTCATTAGCCAAATATTTAAGTGTTTAAGTATCATACTGTGCTATAGATGGGATGCAGTGGTAAAAGAAGCAGATAGAATCTCCCTTCATGGAACTTAGAGTTAAGACTAAAAAAGAAATAAAATGACAAACAGATTGCTAAAAGGCTATGAATAAAAACAAGGAGGAGAGAGAGAGAGAGAATATTGGGTAGTCGAGGGAAGCAACTTTGGATGAGACTTTGAGGAAAGGCATTTCTGATAAGACCTTTAAGCACTTGTTCTTTGCTACATTCCCAGAGCTGAACACAATGCCTGGTACATAGTCAGTGTGTAATGAATGTTTGTTGAATAAAAGGATAGATGACGCAGTATGATAACCTTGAACAGAGCTGAAACATCATTAGCTTTTCTTTTTGTTCTGGTCATAGGTACATGGGTCAGGCTGGCCTAATGATACAAAAACGTGGTAGGAAAGAGAGCGCAGAAAAACTACTGAAAATGTATATAGCATAATCTTTTTCACTTTGAGCTGGGCCAGTTGATAAAATCCAATTCAGGTTCGAAGATTGATGAGAATGGCACCTCAGTTCAAGGCTACTTTCACTTCAGTTTACTGCTAAACTACCAAACAAGCAGTGCTAGGGATACAAATAAGGATACAAATGTGTAGATGCCACTCCCTAATGCCTTCCTTGTACTTCATAAATGCCCAAGTTCAGTAACTGAGGCCGCCCGTGAGGAATCAGATCAAAGAGTTTCAGAACTGCAGACCTTTGTAACATTAGACTGGGTAAGGGGTCATACTTAAGGATCTATTCCACTACCATAAAAATTTATTTTTACCCTACAGCAATATCTTTATGTTTGTTTCCTGCTGCATCATCTACCCTACGCTAGACCTGTAGGCCTACCAAACCTTCAAGTGAAGTTAAAGCTAATTGGAGAGCTAAGAGTAAGAAGCAAGCTTACATGGAATAATTAAGTTCTAGCTTATAACTGTGATAAGAATTTAATGAGAAG
Organism: Mesoplodon bidens; assembly: GCF_964165515.1. Lineage (NCBI taxonomy): Eukaryota > Metazoa > Chordata > Mammalia > Artiodactyla > Ziphiidae > Mesoplodon > Mesoplodon bidens. The sequence goes on from NC_138167.1 coordinate 30,316,789, forward strand.
TAAGGGAAACATCTGTTTTATGACCTAACTCTTGTGAAACTGGCTCCCATTGACAGCCTTTTGCTTTTCATTCAGTAGACCCATCTATCGTGCATATCTTTTTTCCACACATAAACATATACAAATAACATGTCTACAAATACAATCTATAAGTATTGATGTCTCCTTTTTCAATAAGAGAACGCTGAATTTTAGTTGGATGCATTATGGTCCGGCTAAAAGGCTACATTTCCTAGCCTAGAGCTCTGCTAAGAGTGGCCATATGATGAATATTTGCCAGTGAGATTTAAGAAGTATTTGTGATATTTACAGAAAATCTTGAAAGAAGGAATGTGTATCTATTCTTTCCCTTCTTCCATCTTGCTGCTTGGAATACAGTTGTGGTGACTGGTGCTCCAAAACTGGTATTGGATCAAGAGTTCAACAGCTATACCTAAGGGCTATACCTAAGGCTATACAGCAGAAAACTGGAAGGATCTTTGTATGGTGTAGAGCTACCATACCAGCCTTGGGCTGACTGTCTCTTGACTTCTCCTTCATGAGCAAGAAAGAAGCATCTATTTTGTTTATGATATTGCTCTTCAGAGTTACTCTCTGCTGAACTTTATCCTAACCAGTTTGGTGAGTAATGTAGATTTTGTTTTCATGATGGGTGGAGGAGAAGGCAACATTTCACACCACACAACAAACTTAATCTTTTCATTATACAAGTTCTCTCTCTAGTCTCTTCCCAAACCCAAATTCTCTTTAGACCCTCTCCCCCCACCCGAACCACCTGTAATATTTTTTTTTTCCTTTCTTGGAGTCCCACTTCCATATCTCTTATCCTATAATGACACTTGGGTGGGTATTCTTGCTTCAGCCCTTCTTCAGGGGTTTTTTACCTGTGAAGAGGGACAACTGTTTTACCTGAGCCTTTGCTCAGTGAATACTTTGAGTATTGTGCAGTCTGCCACAAGATGATAGTAACATTAAGATCAACAACAACCCACTTGATTAAGTGCTCACTATGGGCAGTCAATTCTCACAACCCTATAAAGTATTATCCTATTTTACAGAGAGGGTAAGTAATCTGCCTGTGTAAGAAATGGCTAGCTGTCTACCCAGAATTCATGCTCCTCCTTCTCTAGAAATGGAGATTTCATTGAGAATTTACCATCCATCATAGACTACATACATATTCATAACTGTTGTATCTTCCTAATATATTGATCCTTTATCATTATTGAAGTATCTCTTTTTGTCCCTAGTAACACTTCTTTTCTTGAAGTCTATTTTGTCTGATATTAATTAACAACTCCTGCTTTCTTGTGTTTACTGTTTGCATGGGGTACCTTTACCTTTTTTACTTTAAATCTATTTGTCTTTGTATTTAAAGTGCATCTCATGTAGACAGTATATAGTTAGTACTTGATTTTTACCATTCTTGTAATCTCTGCCTTCTGATTGGAGTGTTTAGTTTGCTTTAATATAGTTGCTCATTTGGCTGTATTTAGGTCTGCCATTTTGCTGTTTTCTATTTATTTCATTGATTTGTTTTTGTTCTTCTGTTCCTCATTTCCTTCCTTCTTTTGTGTTGACTGTTGTAAAATATTTCATTTTAATTCCGCTGTTGACTTTCTAACTACTATTCTTTTCATTATCTTTTAGTTTCTCTAGGGTTTAAAAAATGCATCTTTAACTTATCCTAATCTGCTTAGAGCTATATTGAATTACTCCAGATAAAATATAGAAAACTTGCTGTAGTATAATTCCATTTATCTCTTTTCTTTAGTGCTATTACTGTCATATATATTACATTTATATTTGTTGTAAATTCATCGATATAGTGTCATAATTCTTTGCTTGAAAAAGTCATACATCTTTTAAATAAGAGAAGAAGAGAAAAAATTATATTTTTTATACTTACACATATATTTACTGTTTCTGCTATTTAAGCATAACTTCACTATACTATCAAGAATCTTGAAATAATTTATATTTTTAAACCAGTAATTGCATAGGAATTTTTATGGCAATAATTAGAGATGGGGATACCTTTTTTTTTTTTTTTTTTTGCGGTACGCGGGCCTCTCACTGTTGTGGCCTCTCCCGTTGCGGAGCACAGGCTCCGGACGCGCAGGCTCAGCGGCCATGGCTCACGGGCCTAGCTGCTCCGCGGCATGTGGGATCTTCCCAGACCGGGGCACGAACCCGTGTCCCCTGCATCGGCAGGCGGACTCTCAACCACTGCGCCACCAGGGAAGCCCGGGGATAATTTTTTATAATCATTTTTTTCTCACTGTTTCTTATAAATAAAATTTGAAATAATTTAAATGTCTAAACATAGGAAAATCATTACATAAACTATGCTATATACATAGGATGGATAAGCACCTTTTTTCAGGATATTGGTTAACTGAGACACATATGTATATAATTAATATATAACATTGTTATAGTTTTTAGGGAAAAAATGACTGAAAAGAAATATACCTGCTTATTAACAGTGGTTCTCTCTGGCTCATAGATTATTTGTTTGGATTACTACCTTTTGCTTATTTATACTTTTCTGTTTTTTCTAACTCTTTACAACAAATCTATGTTTTTTTTAATCAGAAAAAAAGTACAATGAGAATTCAAGAGTAGGGAGGTCATATTATAAACACTGGTCAGGATTGTTGAAACTAATTAATCATAGTATTAATAATAAATAATTTTCATAAATATATTTATCAACTTGAATTCAGGTTAATGTATGTCTTTAGTATGGCATAGAATGTAAGAAGGCAAATTGTGGCAAGAGGCATATGAATTTATATATTATTCAGTGTATTAAAGCTTATTCCATTGGTAGGCTTTCTTTAAAGGTGTGACTTAAAGATTGCTACAGGTCCCTAAGTGTCTCAAACTATCTCCCTCACTGGTTGCATCAGCCCTTAAAATTCCTATGAAGCATCCTCTTTTGTTTAAAGTTCTTTTGTCTTTCTTCCTATGAAACCTACCTTATTTCATATAGAAAGTTAGCCCCCATTGACACATAAGCGTCGGTTACTGTATGAGACTCAGGGCATTCTGATGAAGAATATTTTGGCAGTTTTGGTAAAGACCTACATCTATAGAGATGACAAGAGCAGGGCAATTCTAGGCAGGATTCTGTGGTAGGATATCCTGGACAGTTCAGTGTAGTGAGTACTTTGAAGGTTAGTAGGTAGATAGAAGGGAGAGAAAAAGGAGAGAGAATACAAAATGTGGATGCAAGAATCATTCAAAATGTATTTATTTAGTGGGCTTGTATTTAGTTATTAAGCTTGTATTCTCCTTTAAGTGGCATTTATCAGTGACCATTTACTCCCATGGTCCCTTGCTGCTTGCTCCTTCTTTGAGATAGACATCAAAGTCCTTTACCTAAGCAACATATGTTTATTATTTTGCCTTTCACACCTTCAAATTCCAAAGAGTTGCCTCAGTAATTAAAGAAATTAATACCTACCCACTAAAAGGACATAGTGAGTGAACCATACCCAGGAAAAATGTATATACTAATTAATCAAGGCCTTTTGGAGACTGTACCTCTTCTTCCTTGGCTGTCACACATGCTGACAACTCTTTACGATGGAATCGAAAGCCAGATGTTTGTGGATGTTTGTGCTAGATGGACCTTTCAGAGGCTTTTAAATCAAGTTGTATTGGCAGCCTCTGTTCAGTCTTCTATAGGATCAGTCCAAAGGAAAGAAGTTTTAAAAACATACAGAAAGTCAGAGATTCAGAATATGTAGAAATGTGATAAATTTAAATCTAACTGTTCCATTGTACAGATGAAAAAATTCAAGTCTTGACAACTTGATTGTCTTACCCAAGATTATCACTAATTAATAGCAGAGCTAGGATTAGAACCCAGGTCTCTTAGCTGCAAATCTAATGGGTTTCCCACAGTATCAAGTTGCCTCAAGTCTAGGTATTAGATACACACCTTCAAAGCCCACAAAAACACCAAACAAAGCAAGTCAAAAAGCCAAAAGCGAGATCCTGCAAGTCTGACATCAAACACGGGGGAGAAAATGTGTAAACATTAGGTGGAATAGAATCTCAAGCCATGTTGCCTTTTATAAAAAGTAGATTATGTCAACTGTATTAAATGATTGTTTCCTACAAGGGAATATAGGTTGCTACTTATTTGGGCCCTGAGACATTTTTTGATATGATATGATGTACATCATTTGAAATCTGGCTTCAGCTAATTTGGGCAATAGTTATTAGCCATAGACAAAGAGTAAGAATGAGGCTATTGTGTCAAGATGCCTGGCTGAGTGCCAAAGGAGTCAGAATAAGGTCATGTTTATTCTATTGGACATTTTATTCCTTATCTAGACTCTAAGAAGGCAAAGAGCATGATAATGAAGTACATTGGTAACCTAAATTGGGAGGCATTGTCAATGTGAATTAGGAAAGAAAAGTAAAATAAGTAAATACAGTTTAGACATATATACCAGGGAAGATACAGCAGGACTTCAGAAGAAACCTAACAACAGCTTGGGATGGAAATATGTTCCAGAAATTCTAAGGATAGGAAAGTCATAGAAAATGATAATGACTAAAAAAGAAAAGGGGACTTATAACTGTTTGCAAAATGATAGAAGGTTATAATACGGAATAGAGAAAAAAATACCCCAAACAAAAAGGTGCAACTATGCACTTAAATACATTTATATAAACCTTTCATCTCAAAACCTATGAATAAAAATATTTCTGTTATTATATTGGAGATATAAACATTTTTGGTGTGGAAGTGGAGATGGTATCAAAATATCCAAGTAAAGAGATGAGTTGCACATAAAAGGGACTGTGAGTGCAATGTGAAGGTGTTGGTAATATCCTCAGGATCCCGTGTAAATTAAAGACAAAAGAGGAAGAATTGAAAAGAGAGAGAAAAAGAAGGAAATTGCTGTTTCTGCCTTCTCTTTTCTATTATGCATTTTTCTCTGCTGCTTCATTGAGAAAAAAATAAACAGAATTTTCTTCCTTATCCTTGCCAATTTCTAGGTCTGGAAAAGAGTAGCCAGGTTGCTGTTATAACACATGGCAAGGTGGTGAAGCTGAGGCTCCCTCTATAATCCTAGGAGCATTCTTGATGTCTCAGGGAACCAGAGCCAGTAGTGTTCAATTTTTATCATCCTCTCACATTTTTGGAATTTGTAGGGTTAGAATCCTTTCAAAGTTCCTTATCAGAGAATATAGCAGTCTGTTCTCTGCTGTATAAGTGACGTCATAATGAAATTCAACACATGTGATTGCTATGTAATGAGATTCTTTCAGAAATCATATGCCACTGGACCAGAGGTGGATCTTCCCTACACAGCTGGATGGAGGTGTGCCCTTTTGGCACATACTTCTAGTCCATGGTGGAAGGAACCCATTAAAGATTGCAAGAGATGTTTAAATTGAAGGCTCACTTACCCAGAAATATTAAAGGATCCAAATACACAAATTCTCACTAAGCTGCAGGTATGTAGGGATTTAATTGTTCTGCAGAAGTATAAGAGAAACGATAGGTGTGATGTATGATAAGTAAAAAAGGAACAGAATTATAAGAAAAGATACTTTAGCATGATTTTTAGTAAACATCCATCCAGCCTTCAGTTCTAAGAGGACCATCTGCCTTACAACGAAGTAGTTATTATTTACCAGTCAGGATTGGTGGGAGCTTAAAAACAACTTCAGATGATCTCCCAGGAGAAGAGTTAGGAATTACCTGGATACCAGATTTTTCCTATCTCTATTCTGAAAGTCTGCCTGCTTAAAAATTTCAGATGTAACATAACATCAGAAATGCACTACTTTTCCTCAACCAGCACATATGCTGCTTGTGATCATTTTCTTAGACCAGCACACTATTTTGATAGAGGGCACTGTGTCAACATTACTTTACCTCACTATATCCTTTCATGAACCAATCCAGGGACTCCGAAACAACATCCTCCTTCTTTTGCCTACTCGGTTCTGTGTGTCTGAAACATTTAGCTTAAAAAGAAACTCAAGGAAAGGCCATAATTCTTCAGATTTCTGGAACGGTATTGTATGTCCTGTCAGAGCACTAAAAGGCACTCCAATGTCTGTGATGGCACAGTGGTGATTATAAAGAATTTATTGAATGCATCAGATAAAAATCATCATTGAAAGAACCGATTTATATTCAGAGACCTTCAAATAAGTGCTTTATGGCCGAGAGAAACCTGTTTCTGATACAACTAATATTTTTGAGATTTATTTATGGGTACCTGCTACATGGGCCAGGCACTATTTATTTCATTTCAGTCTCACTAAACGCCAAGTATTGCACTTACGCTGGGGACACAAAGTGAATAAAATGTACTCATTGCCTTCAAGAGGCTCACAGTCTAGTAGGGGAGAGAAATTCCAAATAGATAGTTACATTCAGCAACAATATGGTAAGTGTAAGGAGAGAAGCAAGCGTGGAGGGCTGTGGAAGCACATAGGAGGCGTTGGGCAAGGTTTTCTGCAGAAGTGACTTTTGAAACGAGTCGTGAAAAAGACTGGGGAGAAGCAGCAGCTTGAGCTAGGGCCAAGGGCTGAGAACAAATGCTTGAGTGGTGCTAGAGAACAGAGCAAGATGTTGGGGGGGGGGGGGTTGGGGGTTGGGAATGATGGCTGAAGATCGGGCAGAGTCCAGGTCATTCAAGGCCTCGTGTGACACGTTAAGGAGCTTTCCTAGCAAATACTTGATAGAATATTTTATTCCTAGCCGGAGAATTCTATGGGAAAAGAACTTTGGAAAACATTGGATCAAAAAGACTTCTTTAATGTAGAGTCTCTTAGAAACTTAAATATGCTAATATGTATTGTGACTCTCCAAAACAAGGGTATACTATACAGTTTCTGACCATGAAACACTTATGAAAGATTATCTTTGGGGACTAGAGTTCTGAGAAGCACACTTGGGAAGTAATGTACAAATCTTTGGGGGATCATTAAGAATTTTAAATAGATCAATGATATGGATAGGTTTGCATTTTAGAACACACTGAGCATTTCAGACCTCTCCAGCAACAGTATAGGAGACAATTGTAGGAGGACAAAATTGATGGCAGAGAAATAAGTAAGGAGACCATTGTTCCAGGGGAGCGAAAATGAGGGTCTGCACTTAGGTAGTAGAAGGAAGATAAGGATTTTAAAAATGTTTAGGAGGTTAGAGTGACAGAACTTGATCACTGATTAAATGTAAAGAGAGTGAGGGATAGGAAGTATTCAAAGTTTCTAATATGGGTGGTCGAGTGGATGGGATACCAACAATTAAGTAATTATAAGAGGAGGGTTTGGGGTAGGGAAGATACTATGAGTTTAGTTTTGGGCAAGTTCAGATTGAGGAAGTCTATGTCATATCTGGTAGAGATTTTAGGAGATAAATGGATATGAGAGTGAAACTCCTGTTAAATACCCAGATTTGGTAGTCAACAGCATATAGGTGTAGTTAAAATTATGAAAGTATTAGAAATCAAGTAGTATTAGGGGAAATATGGACAAAGGATGGGAGCCAGGGGGAATTTGTTTACATACATAACAACTTCAAAACCTTGAGTCAATTCAAACCATAAACACACGTTGCTATTTAAAACACCAACAACACAATATTAGGCCTATTTCAGTGATGATTTGGGATCTACATTTAGTTCATCTCTTTTCTTTCTTAGACTTTATATTGATTTATATCAAATATTTTAAGAAGCATTCTCCATTCCCACTCCAATTAAATTACCAGAATTTTAATTTTTTTAAACTTAGAAGTGCTTTCTCCCTTTTAGTTACTCTTTGAAAATAGAGATTCAGTAGCAAGTAGAGGTTTAAACTGAGGCTGTCATATTCAAACCTTTGATTTTGCAGATTGCTAGTGGTGGCTCCAAAATTTCAACAAGGGTTTGGGGAGGCCATCTGGTTGAAAGAAGGTGCTAAGGCAAGGCTTATGTAGGACATTTTTTAAACTAAGATTAAGCATTATTTGGGGATATTGGGGGTCGATGAAAAATTATGCATGGAGTGAAGGGAGCTAAATTTTCCATAGAGCCTCCACTTGGCCCCATGACTGCTCTTTCACATAATTAAATGTGTGGTAATTAAAATTGCCAGTTGATATTAAAATTAACCCTCTAAGTAACTAACAATATGTCAATCTGAAAAATGTCTTCTACAACTAAATTGTTCTACACCACATCTTTGTCATATATTTATTAACCTAATTTATATTTTTGATTAAATTACCTATTAGCATTCTGTTCTTTAGTACATTGAAGTTGCTTTTTAAAAAAATTTTTATTGGAGTATAGCTGATTTACAATGTTGTGTTAGTTTCTGTTATACAGCAAAGTGAATCAGTTATATATATACGTATATCTACTCTTCTTTAGATTCTTTTCCCATATAGGTCACTACAGAGTATTGAGTAGAGTTCCCTGTGCTATACAGTAGGTCCTTATTAGTTATCTATTTTATATACAGTAGTATGTATGTATCAATCCCAATCTCCCAATTTATCCCTCCTCCCCCTTCCCCCTGGTAACCATAAGTTTGTTTTCTACATCTGTGACTCTATTTCTTTTGTAAATAGGATCATTTCTATCCTTTTTTTTTTTTTTGCAGTATGCGGGCCTCTCACTGTTGTGGCCTCTCCCGTTGCGGAGCACAGGCTCCAGATGCACAGGCTCAGCGGCCATGGCTCACGGGCCTAGGTGCTCCGCGGCATGTGGGATCTTCCCGGACCAGGGCACTAACCCGTGTCCCCTGTATCGGTAGGTGGACTCTCAACCACTGTGCCACCAGGGAAGCCCCTGTATCCTTTTTTTTAGATTCCACATATAAGTGATATGATAATTGTCTTTCTCTGTCTTACTTCACTTAGTACGGTAATCTAGGTCCATCCATGTTGCTGCAAATATTAATATTTCATTCTTTTTTATGGCTGAGTAATATTCCATTGTATATAAGTGCCACATCTTCTTTATCCATTCATCTGTCAATGGACATTTAGGTTGCTTCCATGTCTTGGCTATTGTAAATAGTGCTGCTATGAACATCGGGGTACATGTGTCTTCTCGAATTAGAGTTTTCTCCAGATATATGCCCAGGAGTGGGATTGCTGGATTATGTGGTAGTTCTATTTTTAGTTTTTTAAGGAAACTCCATACTGTTCTCCATAATGGTTATACCACTTTACATTCCCACTAACAGTCTAGGAGGGTTCCCTTTCCTCCACACCCTCTCCAGCATTTATTGTTTGTAGACTTTTTGATGATGGTCTTTCTGACTGGTGTGAGATGCTACCTCATTGTAGTTTTGATTTGCATTTCTCTGATAATTAGTGATGTTGAGCATCTTTTCATGTGCATTTTGGCCATCTGTATGTCTTCTTTGGAGATATGTCTATTTAGATCTGCCCATTTTTTGATTAGGTTGTTTGTTTTTTGGACAGAGAGCTGTATGAGCTGTTTGTATATTTTGGAGATTAGTCCCTTGTCAATTGCTTCATTTGCAAATATTCTCCCATTCTGTGTTGTTTTTCATTTTTTTATGTTTTCCTTTGCTGTGCAGATGTTTTTAAGTTTAATTAGGTCCCATTTGTTTATTTTTGTTTTTATTTTCATTACTCTAGAAGGTAGATCCAAAAAGATATTGCTGCAATTTATGTCAAAGGGTGTTCTGCCTATGTTTTCCTCTAAGAGTTTTATAGTGTCTGGCCTTACATTTAGGCCTTTAATCCATTTCAAGTTTACTCTTGTGTGTGGTGCTAGAGAGTGTTCTAATTTCATTTTTTTTACATGTAGCTGTCCAGTTTTCCCAGCACCACTTTTTTTTTTTTTTTTGCGGTACGCGGGCCTCTCACTGTTGTGGCCTCTCCCATTGTGGAGCACAGGCTCCAGACGCGCAGGCTCAGCGGCCATGGCTCGTGGGCCTAGCCGCTCCACGGCATGTGGATCTTTCTGGACCGGGGCACGAACCTGTGTCCCCTGCATCTGCAGATGGACTCTTAACTACTGTACCACCAGGGAAGCCCCCAGCACCACTTATTGAAGAGACTGTCTTTCTCCATTGTATATTCTTGCCTCCTTTGTCATAGACTAGTTGACCATAGGTGCATGAGTTTACTTCTGGGCTTTCTATTCTGTTCCATTGATTTATATTTCTGTTTTTGTGCCAGTACCATACTGTTTTGATTACTGTAGCTCTGTTGTATAGTCTGAAGTCAGGGAGTCTGATTCCTCCAGCTCTGTTTTCCTTTCTCAGGATTGCTTTGGCTATTCAGGGTCTTTTGTGTTTCCATTTAAATTTTAGAATTTTTTGTTCTAGTTCTATGAAAAATCCCATCGGTAATTTGATAGGGATTGCTTTGACTCTGTAGATTGCCTTGGGTAGTATATTCATTTTGACAATATTGATTCTTCCAATCCAAGAAACATAGTATATCCTTCCATCTGTTTGTGTCATCTCTGATTTCTTTCATCAGCATCTTATAGTTTTAAGAAAAGAGGTCTTTTGTCTCTTTAGGTAGGTTTCTTCCTAGGTATTTTATTCTTTTTGATACGATGGTGAATGGGATTGTTTCCTTGATTTCTCTTTCTGATCTTTTGTTGTTAGTGTATAGGAATGCAAGAGATTTTTGTGTATTAATTTTGTATCCTCCAACTTTACCGAATTCACTGATGAGCTCTAGTTGTTTTCTGGTGAAGTTGCTTTTTAAGAGCACTGTGGTAGAACTTTAAAATACAGTCATCCATGGCAAAACATAGCTTTGCTTGATACACTGTTGGCTCTCAGACTTTATATTGTAGATGTTAAAATTTTTATATAACCATCTAAATCCTTTGTGGAGTCAGAGTATAAATAAAAATTAGTAAGTAAGTATACTGATTCTGAATAATAAAATAAATTATTTATCTAATTCACTCTTAGGTTGTAAATGACATACTTTGGTGTTTGTGTGTTGCAAGTTTATGTTATCTGAACGTGAAAGAGTATTAAGGAAAACAGAACAAACTTAAAAATAAAATAATGACATATTCTGTGTGTGTATCAGTTAACAGAGTAGTTCAATAGATTATACTTCATTGATTTGAAGAATTAAAACAATTAGTTTCTTTGGCACAGAGTTTTCTTCCCAAGAGTAATGTAGGCATTAAAAAAATTTGCCTTGTCATGTAGTTATTGTAACTTTGGAAAAAGCGGAGGCAGTATCTCTGGTGTATATACTTACTCCAAATACAGCTTTGCAGAGGGCAGGTTTGTCTGGAATCCTTGCAATGGGTACAATTAAGTTGAAGCTTAATGAAGTCAATGTGGTTTTTAATGCCCAGGTTCCTGATCAAAACAATGTTTATTGTGATGTGCTGAGAATGGTTAATGCATGGCCTGCACATTAGTGCAAGAGATGATGTTTAGTTAAAGGAATAAAGCAATAGCAACACTTAATATTTCCAAAGACTGTTTTCTTTCAAAGAATGCCAAAGAAAGGGCATTTTATATCAATAGAGTCTTTGCAAATTTAGAGCAGAGATAGCAAATTGCATCTCATAGGAGCTCAAAGCTGGTCCTTTTAAAAACTTATTATTTAGGAAGAAGAAAGACATATAGCAAGAACATGGAATAAGAAGAAAGACATATAATAAGACAGGTTTGGAGAAAAGATAGCTCATATCTTATTCCTTGTCATAAGAGATTAGAGTTTAGGCATTAAAGCTGAAATTTTAGTTAATGGGATAGATGATTATATTAGCTGGTATTTCTTAGGAAATTTAGCTAGTATTTCTTAGGAATTTCTTGGGAAATTTTCATAAAGTCTGCTATTACTGATGCATAATATAATGTTTATGAGAGCCTATCTCCCCTACAGAGAAATGTCAAGCCTTTTCTTGGTCTGAGTTTTCTGGCTTCAAATTGAAAAGGAGCCTCACAAGGTGTGAATCTAGAGTTTAAGGATGACTAAAAGGGAAAAGTCTGAATAGAAAGGCGAAAGAAAATTGCAAGATCCTGAGGTGTTTAAAGGTGCCATTTCCAAACCCAACTCTTTCCCTGCCCCATTTCCAGAACATAAACAATCCAAAAAAGACCAAGGAAAATATAATTGAGAGTCAAAGAATAGCAAAATAATGTTAGTAAGGGAAAGATCTAAACATTTTCCATTCAGATATATGTAATAATTTTCTTGAGTCTTTATTTATCTTATATGCAGGTTTTATTTGTGTCACCTTTCGAAAACCAGACCACATAAATGACCGAGAAATCCAGGCAGATGTTTGTTTGTTTGGCCGTGCTACACGGCTTGTGGGACCTTAGTTCCCTGACCAGGGATCGAACGTGGGCCACAGCAGTGAAAGTGCCAAGTCCTAACCACTGGACCTCCTGGGAATTCCCCAGGCAGATGTTTGTGAAACAATCTTGATAGAGTTTCTGAGTTTAAATATGTGCTTTCACTTAATATATAGGAAATCTATAGTAACTTATAGATTTAGTATTGGTTGATTTTAGGAATAACATTTATATACCCATGTTATTTCTAACCATATTTTCAATTTTAAGTAATGGCTGTTTTTAGTCATAATGTGGTTTGCTTTCTGTTCTTTATATAATTATATGTACTCATTTATTATTTATATATAAGGAATGTTTGTATTCATAATTACTATTTGTTCTTATTATAAAAAGGACTCTAAGCTGTTAATTTTTAAAATGTTAATTAGCCTGATTTTTCTGAATGCCAACAAATGTCCTTCCATCTCTGTTTATCTTTTCCTGCTCTCTCTGTAGCCATCTCTTCCGACTGCTATTCTTACTCTGTGTTTTCCTGTTCCTGCTGAATCATGTGGGAATGGCCTTGCCTAAGAAATCATGAGTTCAAACATAGTATACTGTGTTTGAACATAGTATGATACTAGTATACTAGACTTGGCAAAAGCTGTGAATAATATTTTCATTAAAAAAAATCAAACAATTTCTAGAGAATCTAATTTAGAGCAACATTCTCTAGAATGAACATTCAGCACACAGGGTTTGTGCAAGATGATGTGATATGTTGTGATATGATATCACATGGAGCATGTGATAAAACTATGGGGCTTCTATTTCTATTTATGGTTTCTTATCCTCTTAAAATTTCAATCTTTGCATGTTTCAGAATGTACATAATATTTTCATAATATGTTAGTCTACTAGAACATGTGTATACCAGTAAAATTTTTTTTTACTCCTGGGGTGTAAGGTCAGAGAAGTTAGGAAATCAGAAGTGTAAAGATTAAGAACACTTGTTTAGTAGTCTGATAGACTTAGATTTGATTCTTATTACCTTCAGCACTTACTAGCTATATGTTCTTAGGCAAGTTATATAACCTCTCTATGCCTCAATGCCCTCACCTGTGGAATGGTAATAATCATATAAGACCTACCTCATAGGATTACTTGAAGAGTAAATTTAATGATGAATGTAAAGCACTTAGTATATAGTTTACAGTAAAAAAGGTTATGTACTTGTATGACTGGAAAATGTCATGTGGAAGGATCATGTGGAAACCTTTGGAAAAATAGCCCTTAACTCAAAAGTTTTTCTTTCACTGAAAGACACTGATTAGAGTTTCATTATGGTCTGAGAAATTTCAATTATCACATATTATTCAGACAAATCTGCTCATGTTTTAAAGATCATAGACCATAAAATCACTTTTCTGGGACCAGTGAGCTAAGCACATGATGTCCTGAGTTGTACACAGTATTCTTTTTAGTCCCATTTAAAAAAAATATTTATTCACTCAATGCAGATAGAAATTGAGTGTCTAAGTATATATAATTCTAGGAGCTCTGAAGGCAACAGGGTTCTTTTCATATTTTTTATATTTGAGGTTTGATGATTTTCAATATTAATGCAAAACTTATCCCATTAGAGGAATTTTTTGTAAAGAGCCAAAATTAAGTAATTGATAACTATTTACCTACTCAAAAATTATTGTTCATTAAACTTGTGTATATATATATATACAATGAGCAAAAGCTCATTAATAATAAATACTAGAACCCAGCAAATTATCCTGAAAGAAATTATCTATTAATAACTTGCTCCAGAATTAGAGAATAAACAATGGAATTTTAAAAAATCAGTGAGAAAGTAAGCTTTTATTCTCAGGAATGTAGTCTTATTGGGATTTGGAAGTCTTTTTCAGTCTTCTATAGTAGAGCAGGTTTTTTTCCCCCCTAAAGCTTTGATGATAGAATACATTTTTAAAGGTTTTTTGTTTTGTTTTGTTTTTCAGTTTAGTCTGTGTTGACCCAGTGCTCAGTCACTTGATTCAGAGTAACCTCAAACCTGAGTAGCAAGATGCCTGGATAATAGTTTTCTTATATGGTCACTGTGTAGTTGTAAGAGGAAGTGATGAAAAGGCAGAAAATGGACTCTGAATACTGATGAAAATTGACCTGACATCAGACTTTCATTTCGGTCAATATGTGACTTCAGCAGAAAAGTATTTTAAAGAAACAGATAATGAAAAATCAGATTCAATGAAATACTCAAAAAGGGCTCAACATGCTAAGCAAAAATGTATTAAGCACCTTCTATGTATAAGACATTGCAAAATTCTGGGAATGAGGTTGGAGGAGATGAAAAATAATAAGATATACAGATGAATAAGACACGGTCTTTCTCCCCAGGGAACTTCCAGTCTGGTAAGAGAGATAATACTTGTACAAAGTAAGCATGTAAAATATAAAAAAGCTGTGGGATGGTAAAAAGAAGACTACTAGGATTGTATCTTAGGTGTGGATTCAAAATAAGGTTCTCGGGGCTTCCCTCGTGGCGCAGTGGTTGAGAGTCCACCTGCCGATGCAGGGGACACGGGTTCGTGCCCTGGTCCGGGAAGATCCCACCTGCCGCAGAGCGGCTGGGCCCGTGAGCCATGGCCGCTGAGCCTGCGCGTCCGGAACCTGTGCTCCGCAACGGGAGAGGCCACAACAGTGAGAGGCCCGAGTACCGCAAAAAAAAAGGCAAAATAAGGTTCTCTTTCTTACTGGTCTAGACTAAGTTGACACCCAGTTAAATTTGGATTTTAAGTAAACAAGGAATAATCTTTCATTTTAAGTATACCCCATCATGTGGAACATACTTACACTAAAAAAATTACTTTTTTTAAAACTATGAAATTCCAATTTAACAGGGCATACTGTGTTATTATTTCCTAAGTCTGGCAAACCTATTTTAGGCAAGTGTGCTGGTTATTTATAGTCTGCCAAAACGCATCCACCCTCTTCTGCCCTACTCTGTGTCCCTCCTGGAGGCTTACTCCTTGACCTCTTATTTCCTGTATTTCCATGCCAGTTGGCTTCTTGTTGAATTCAGTCAGTGGGAGGAACTGGGAGGAGAGTAGACAGTAGGAGGAGAGAGGCGCCAGGTCTTCTTCCTTGCTTCTTCTATGCCTCAGCAAAACTTCTCTGGTGGTGGCAGTATTCCTCTATAACTACAACTCATGCATGACAGTTCCTCCTACGAGACTTCAGCTCTCCTGGGACTCTGGTCACATTTTTTTTCCTCCCATCGATCTTTCTGCCTTGGGAGTAGCAACAGCTTCTCTTTGTTGCTAATCTCTGGATGCCTCAGCATTCTTTTTGGTTTCCCTAACTTTGCCTATATCTCTATAGGTAGTCTATTATAATCTTCTTTTGAACTACCTGAGTTAAATTCTGTTTCCCTCCTGGACCCTGGTTGATAAAGCCAGTCTCTTTAACTTCTTTGAGCCACATCTCTTTATTTATAAAATGAGGAAAATGATACCTCCCTCATATTTTTTTTTGTAAGGAGATTATATATGTGGATATCATGGAGTGTGAGAGGGCTCTAACATTTGAATTCATATTTAGCACACATTTTCCAGCTCTGGTATAGCTGAGTAGTGCCTGTTGAATCAAATCTCCTATATATAGATAACAACTGTGAACTCCTGACAAAATATTAAATCAACTGTCTGATGGAATTGGATAATGGCCCAAAGCCGGCAGATACTGGAGGAGAGTTAACACTTGGATGAAGGGAACAGCACACGGTGAATTTCTCATTTTTGCTTTTACACTGAGGGCAGACCCAAGTCTTCACCAGATAGGGAGGTTAAAAAATCCAAAAGAAAACCTGCAGTCTTACTTACTGAAGAACCAGAGGACAGAATTTAGGGCAACTACAGCCACTAGAAATTGAGGTAAGAAATCCAAGAAAGGAGAGTTCCGGAAAGAGAGAGCCTCAAATTGTATGTATAAACTCCTCCCAAATTCTTGGCTGACCCCTGAAACACAGCTGCTTGCGGCAGACTCAAGCAGGCCAATGAAACTTCAATGAACAAATACTGTGATTTAAGCTTCTGCCTATTGCAAGAGAGAGTTAGTAGCTTGAGTCCAGCCAAGTTAAGTGTCTGTTAAAACAATTGACGTTTTTCAGAGAAATATAAAAGAATTCATTCTCTACAACACATCATTCACAATGTCTAAAATACAACCCATAGTTACTTAATGAAAAAAACAGGAAACATGAACAATTTTAAAGAGAAAAGACAGTTATCAAAGCCTGAGCTCTAAAAAACACTGATGTTGGAAGTATCAGACAAGGATTTGAAAGCAGCTATTATAACTCTGCTCAAGGATGTAAGGAAAAATATGCTGGTAATGAATGAAAAGATAAGAAATCTCAACAGGGAACTAGAAACTGTAAAAAACAAAAATTCTAGAACTAAAAAATACAGTATCTGAAATAAAAATATTCACTGAATGGGATTGTCACAAAATGAATATGATAAAAGAAAAAATTAATGAACTCAAATATAGATCAATAGAAAGTATACAACTTGGAGACCAGAGAGAAAAGACTGAAAAAAATTAACTGCCTCAAGGGCTTGAGGAATAATATCCAAAGGTCTAACATTCTGTAAATGGAATCCCAGAAGGAGAGAAGAGAGAAAATGGACAGAGCAAGATATGTGAAAAAATAATGCCTGAAATTTTCTCTATTTGGTGAAAGAAAGAAATTTACAGCATCTGAAATTTCAGGAAGCCTCAAGCAGGACAAGTCCAAAGAAAAGCCACATCTAGTCACATCACAGTCAAAGTGTTGTAAACCAAAGGTGAAGAGAAAATGTTGAAAGAGGGCTGAGACAATGACACATTCTGTACAGGAGAACAATTTAAATGACTCCTGACTCCTCAGTAACAATGAGACTAGAAAGCAGAGGAACAATATATTTAAAGTGCTAAAAGAAAAACCAGAAAACCCAGAATTCTATACTCAGCAAAAAAAAAAAAAAAAATCCTTCAGTATGAAGGCAATACAAGCACGTTTTCAGATAAAAGAAAACCAAGAGAATTCATTGCCTGTAGACCCACGCTGCAAGAAGTGCAGAAGGAAGTTCTTCAGGAAGGTGGAAAATGATAACAGGTGGAAATTCAGATCTTTAGGAAAGAATGACGAGCTTTTCAAATGGTAAATATGTGGGTAGATAAGTATTTCCTAGCAATTGACATGAAAATAATGGTTTCTCTATATAGCGTTACTTTACAATAATGTGTATAAATATATGTGAAAGAATATTAGATCAAAAGTTTCAATTAGACACCAAGATACAAAGTGTCTTAGAAAGTGCACATTCCAAAGGATATGGTAATCCAGATGCAAGTTTTCAAAGGAAATCGCTAATAATAAATTAGATGATTCACCCATGTTAAGAATGTAAAAGGTTTGAATTTTTGGACAGTCGAAGAGATTTTTGAGGATGATTAACTTAGAGCTATGCTGTGCTGTGATTACCAACCTCTATCATCCAAAGGGATTGGGGTAGGGGTTCTGGCACTAATGTCCAATGAAAAGGGCTTCAGTGGGACCAACCATTTAGATGGCTTTATGTGATTGAAGGGCATAGTGGATTTATTTTAATTAATTGATTGATTAATGTTTATTGAGATTTATATACAGTACTATTCACCTTTTTTTAGGTGAACAGTCCTATGAGCTTTGACAAACGTATACAGTCATGTTAATAACACCACATCATTATCCCCCAGACTTCCCTGGTGCTGCTTTGTAGTCAGTTCTCTCCCCATACTCGTAGCCACTAACACACACTGATTTGATTTGTGTCCCTATAGTTTTGTCTTTTACAGAATGTCATATAAATAGAATCATATAGTATGTAGCTTTTCTCATCTTCCTTCTTCAATTAACATATTACTTTTGAGATTAATTCATGTTGTTTCATACATGAATTTGTTCTATTCCCCAGTTGATAAATTTGGGGGTTGCTCCCAGTCTTTGGCAATTATGAATAAAGCTGTTTTAAGCGTTTGCTTATAGATCTCTTTTGTAAACATGCCCTCATTTCTCTTGAGCTAGGAGTGGGGTTTCTGGGGCAATATGTTTAGTGTATGTTTAACTTTATTGGATTGCTGTTTTACTCTGCTTGGGAAATCTGCAAGATGGGTTGATCAACAGCTTTAGCAGCAGAATGAAGGAAAGCTGTCTGTTCTCTCAGAGTATGCTGGGGTAAGGAATACATGTGTGCTTACTGTAAACCAGATAGCCTTTGTATCAGTTATATAGTACTGCTTAAAAAAATAAATAAATAAAACGTACCCCAAAATACAGAAGCTTGAAATAAAAACAATAATTTATTTGCTTACAATTCTGTGATGTGAGCAGGGCTCAGGGCTGGCTTGTCTGTGTTATGTTGGCTGGGCTGTCTCTGCTCTGTGTTGCTGAAAGATCTAAATTGTCATTACTCCCATACCTTTCATCTGGCATGGCTGGAACACCTGGGGTCTGGCTAAGCCTATCTCTCCAGCTGAAAAATTGAACTGTTTTACATGATGACAGACTCCAAAAGGTTAAAAACAAAAACAAAAACAAACGAACAAAAAAACCCCCAGAAGCTGCAACATCTCTTAAAGTCTAGGCCTGGAAGTCACATAGCATCACTTTTGCCACATCTTATTGGGACCATCCTATTTTCAAGAGGAAGGAAAATAGACTCCAGTTCTTCATAGGAGGAGTGTAAAACTCTCATTGCAAAAATGAAATGGGATGAAGGGCAAATATTAAAACTAGCTTTAAAGGCAATCTGCCTCAGCCAGCATTAACATTCGAACTAGATTCTGTTCAATAGTGTTACTTGGAGGGGTGATGAGGGACGGAAGTAAAAGTGTGCTATAGGATTCTAGGAGCTAGGAGAGAGTAACTAACTCTCTCCAGAATAACATCCATCCATGTGGATCAAGGGAACTAAAGTTGAGAGGCACTTAATGGGGTTGGAGATTTCCAAAGAGCCAATAAATATATCCCATGGGAAGAAAAGTCAAGGTTACTTATCTTCCAGTCCCAGAGAACACAAAGCCACCTTACAATAATAGTAGCCATATAAGAACTTTCTCATTTCTTTTATATCTTCTTCTGTCCCCATCTCAACTTCAACTGGTGGAAACAGAAAAATCAGAAACCATAGTTAATAAACTAGGGGAAGAGGACCAAGGAAAGAAAGGACTGTACTCACTCCCAACTTGCATGTGTCCAGCCTGCAGCAGGCCCTTGTTGGGAGAGGCAGGAAGATTCCAATGTTAAAACAATTTTGGCATTTTGATTATTATCTGTTATTTGGACATTTATAATAACTGTACTCAGACTGTGTGATTATAGGACTTTACCTAAGGGTGGCCACAAAAATACGGGGCCTGCCCGAGTTTTAACCCAAGGATAGGAGAAAGAACTCACATTGAAAAGCTTAAAAAGTGATAAACACAAATAAATTGTTTTAAATACCAGAAATACAGGTAAATCTATGATATGTGAGTTTTCATGACAGAAAATCATGTGTAACCAGATATTGGGTACTATTCAATACTTGACATATATTAGAATGTTCCATCACTTACCAGCTGTGTGATCTTAGGCAAGTCACTTAATCACTCTATGCCTCAAATTTTTCATGTGTAAATGAGATAAATATTATATGCCTTATTGGGTAGTGAGAATTAGATAAATATAAGTTAAGTGCTTATTAGCACAGTGTCTGACAAATAGTAACTATTCAGCAAATGATAGTTATCATTATCCGCCTTAAATTATTTTGCTGAATTAAAAGTTTTTGCAAGTCTGTTTTTTATTTCCCTTTTGTTAGTAGATACTCATCTGTGGGCTTTAAGGAGTAATAATATATTTTTTAATTAATTTATTTATTTATTTATTTTTGGCTGCGTTGGGTCTTCGTTGCTGTGTGCGGGCTTTCTCTAGTTGCGGCAAGTGGGAGCTACTCTTCTTTGCGGTGCGCGGGCTTCTCATGGCAGTGGCTTCTGTTGTGGAGCATGGACTCTAGGCACGCAGGCTTCAGTAGTTGTGGCACGTGGGCTCAGTAGTTGTGGTGCATGGGCTTTAGAGCACAGGCTCAGTAATTGTGGCGCATGGGCTTAGTTAGTCCGTGGCATGTGGGATCTTCCCAGACCAGGGCTTGAACCCATGTCCCCTGCATTGGCAGGCAGATTCTTAACCATCGTGCCACCAGGGAAGTCCAAGAAGTAATAATACTTTATAATGCAATAATATCCTTACAAATGCTTAACATAATGACTGGACATAGTAAGTATTCAATAAATGGTAGTTGTTATTATAGTCACTTGAATGCAAGCCCTTTCACCTCTCTCTCTTCCCACCATGTATTGACTCACTATATACCATTGCTGGTATTCCATTTAATCTCTTTGAGTCCTTTGAATCTCAATTTCTTCATGTGTAAAACTGAGATTTTACATATTTTACCTACCTCACAAGGTTTTTATGAGGAATAAGATCGTTATTGTTGAAGCACTTGTAAAATACTATACAAATATGAGCTAGCATTATTATTTATTGTGCAGGTTACTTTTTTATGTTATTTATAATTCTCTCTCAAGTTACTTAGAACAACACTCCATGTTTTTCTGCCAGAAAACAGAGCTGAAACCTCCACTCACATATAAACTACTTTCTAAAAGTAGATGTATATTTTCTAGACCTTATACATAGATGCTGTGATTGCAGATGTGTTGTAAGGTTCCACTAGCCCACTGATCTTTCTTCTCCTTGGTGCTGAGCTGCTTTCCTTCTTTAACTGAAATTTCTCAGTTAGTGTTTCTAGTAGGATAGACAAGAAGGGTCTAACTTCTGATAACACGTTCATATTTTACCTGGAAAGCTAAGGCTAACTTAGGGGTTGAAGAGGAGACTATCTTTTGAACTTCGGTTAGCACAAATCAATTGATTAGATTAACCCAGAATTAGCTAAAAATATCCATTCTAAAAGTAAGATAGTAAGATGGGCACATTTCAGTGGAGGAGCAACACATGATCACAACTATCTAAGAATAAATAGCTCAACAAGTTTCATTCTATTTATGCCCAACAGAAGGTAGCTGCTTCCCTAAGATGCCTCCCACAGGATGGTGACTTCTCAGTTCATTTTTAACTACCTGCAAAATCATGACACATGCCTCTGACCTTTCATTTTAGAGTTCACCTTTTGTTTCAGCACTAGATTACTATAGCTTCTGGTTTCCATCTGGGCAAAAAAGTTCCTTAAAAGGCAGGAGGTCAAAGTCACAGGCAAACACATGTGCACACAAATATATTTAGTTTTATAAATAGCTTAATCTTCATTCTTCATCTGTAATTATGGACAACTGATTTTTTGTTTCAGACCAGGTTTTCTTCTCTACCTACATGATAGCAGCAGTTACCTCTATTGACTCAAGAAATGAAAGCTGATTTTAAATTATTTTAAAGAAAACGTAATTACAAAGACGTATTGAAAGTTCTCTGTATATAGTGCATTCTAAACTCAATATAAAATTCCTTGAATTATCTATATCAGTCCTCATTCCCCAAGTCTCCCTTTGTTAGTATTCGTGATTGAGAATTGCCAGCCATTATCCTAATCCTCTAGGATAATCAGGGTAAGGCTTTTCAGTAATGAGGAGTCACTAGGAGCTTAGCCACCACTCTAATCAATTGCTTTGTTTTACCTGAATTTATGACCACGTATTGTTCCCTTAAAATTAGCCGAGGTCAGGGCTTCCCTGGTGGCGCAGTGGTTGAGAGTCCGCCTGCCGATGCAGGGGACACGGGTTCGTGCCCCGGTCCGGGAAGATCCCACATGCCGCAGAGCTGCTGAGCCCGTGAGCCATGGCCGCTGAGCCTGCACGTCCGGAGCCTGTGCTCCGCAACGGGTGAGGCCACAACAGTGAGAGGCCCGCGTACCGCAAAAAAAAAAAAAAAAAAAAAAAATTAGCCGAGGGCAGACAAGTAGGTGCTGCTGGTAGAAAGAGGTATGGAGCCAGTAGAAGGATCAGGATCTCCACATCATCACTACTGGGAAAGTAACTCACAGTAACCCAAGAGTGGGCTTTTTATCATTTTCTTGGATGCAATTTAGCAAATGTTTTGGAGAAATGAAATGATGTCCTGCTCTGCCATCAAGTATAAATTCATCTCAACTGTTTTGATCTTTATTTCCCTGGGTGAGCCGATTATTGTACTGAGTACAGTAAATAGGTACTGGGGAAAATCATGATATGTATGTACGCAAAATAATATTAGTTTAAAAGACAAGGAAAATATTTATGATAATCACTAAATAAAGAATGATAATAATCACTCATAACATCATATGGAGAATTTCTGTTGCTGCATACTTTTTAAAATTTCAGATTTTATAGCATAGGACATTATAGCTATTACCCAAAAAAATGTGAAGTTGGAAAGAACATTTGAGAATGATTAGTCCAGCATCCCAATTTTACATATAAGAAAACTAAAGCCCATATAGATTAGGTGACCTTCCCAAGGACAGAGAGCTGGCTCATGTCAGAAGATCATACCAGACATGATCCCGCATCTTCTGACTTTTAGTTTTGTATTCTTCTGTCTCCCGTGCACACAGATATTTACTTCTATATTAAAACTTAAATTTATGCATATAGTTAAAAATAAAATTATACTAAAAAAGTGGTCCCTCATTTTAGACACATTAAAATCACCTGGATTGCTGTTTAAACTACCAATACCAGACTACATCCCAGATCAATTACATTACAACACCTGGGGATGGGACCCAGCATCACTAGTTTTCAAAGCTCCCCAAGTGATTCCAATGAGCAGCCAAGTTTGAGAATCACTGTACTAAAATAATTATAATGAAAAACAGGTGTCCTTTGCCTTTCTTTCTAACTCCTTAGTTCTACTTCCTGTAGCAGTTGTTCTCAAAGTTTGGACCTAGGGTAAACAGCATTGGCACCACCAGTGAGGGAGGGAGGTCCAAGAGGGAGGGGATATAGGTATACATATAGCTGATTCACTTCATTGTACAGCAGAAACTAACACAACATTGTAAAGCAATTTTACTCCAATTAAAAAAAAAAAACATATTCATGGGGTCCACCCCAACCTGTTGAATCAGAATATCTGAGGATGGGGCCCAGGAAACTGTGATTCTTACTCATGTTAAAAGTAAGGATTTGAGAATCCTTACCCTATAGGCTACCATTTTCGATTATTTTTAGTAATTTCCTCTCTGTTTGCCTCCACGCCTGATTAATGTGTTCATAATCCTATTTCTTGATCTGACAATTTTCTACTTCATCTGTTGACTAGCTGTTATGGTAAATAAGGATTTATTTAGTTCTTTGTACCTTTTCTCCTCCCCTCATCCTTCCAGTAGAGTTATATCTCAGTTTTTTTCTAAATCAAGCAGTCTGTGTTTACATTATTAATACCATAAAAATATTGTTTCCTGCAAAGCTAAGTTTATACCTTTCTTACATACTTACTGGGTTTTTTTGATCAGTAATTGCCTGGTTTGTTTATTGGTTTGCTTTCCATGTATCTAAATTTTTTACACACTCCACTATATCTGTTACATACCTCCTAATATAATTTTCAAATATAGAACTCTGAGATATTCCAAATGTTCAACCCATTTGGAAACCGATGCCCTTCACATCTCCATCCTCCTGCTGTGATCTGGGCTGGTTATTCTCTGAGGTCTGCTATACAGCTGATATCCTAGAACATGGTGTCATCCTTGACTACTTTCTTTCACACTACATCCAGTCCGCAGACAAATCTACTGCCTCTACCTTCAGAATGTATCCAGAATCTGATCCCCTCTCTCAACCTCCTCTGCTACCATCGTGCCCAAGCTACCATCGGCTCTCACCCAAACGACTGAAAGCATCTCCTTAATCCTTCCACCCAACGCCCCCCCCCCAATTTGGCCTGCACTCCACACTGTAGCCTTTAACAACATAGCTCAGATCATGTCTCATGTATTTATAGTGAAGTGTAAATAAAGAAAGGAGCTATGTGCTGTTTGGAAAATGTTTGGTTTTTTCTCTCTGTGTGTGGGTGGGTGGGATGTGTGGGGTGGGCAATTATGGGTGTGAAAATTTCATATATCTCCTCACTGATTGCTTTGTAGTAGATCAAGTTATGGGAAATTAAAAAAAATTAAACATTTATACAATGAATACTTACTATGCACTGTGAGGATATAGAAGTAGAATATGTGATTCTATCCTGTGAAAATTTACAAATTCCTATAGGAGGTAAAACATGTACATATATTACACTGAAAGGAAAAAACAAAGTTTGATTATATGTAGAAACTATTATTATATAAGCACCTTAGAAATTCAGAGAAAGAGAGAGAATGCACCATTCTCTAATCAGAAACACTCTAGAGAAGTCAGGATTTCAGTTAGGATTTATTATAGAATATGGATAATATTTTCTCCTGCAAAGACTGGATGGAGAATTTTTAGACTGAGGGAACAGTGACAGCAGAGTATGAAGCAAACAAGTCTAAAGCCAATTTAAAGAGAATATGAACTAAGACACTTTGATATATCAAAATTGTGTCGGGGAGTATCAGAAAATAAGATGAAAGGGTAGATAGATATTAATTGATGCACATCTAGTGGATTGGTTGCCTTTTTCTTATTGATTTAATTAACTCTTTGTATACTATGAGCAATAATAATAGCTCTCAGCTATCCCAAGAAAGTAGATTTTATCATTATCTCCATTTTATAGATGAATAAATTTGAGACCCAAAGGGTGTTAAGTAACTTGCCCAAGGTCAAAAGACTAGAATGTGTTGTAGCTAGTATTTGAACCTATGGCAATCTCATTCCTGAGCCTGTGCTCTTAAACACCACCTATGCTGGCTTTATTTGTCTATTATATGTGTTGCAAATATATTCTCCATTTTTCATTTAGCATCTTAACTTTGTGTATGGTGTCCTTCAATGTATAGACATTTAAATTTTTACGTAGTGAAATTTTTAGTATTTAAAAAAATTTTGCTCTGTTTTGTTTCATACTAAGGAAGGCTTAATATGAAGAATAATAAAAAATTTATTTTATTCTGAATTTTTATGATTTTTATTTTTAACTTTATGATAATTAATCTTGAATCTTTTATTGTATGAGGTAGGGATCTAATTTCACTTTTCCCCCAAATGGCTAGCCAGTTGTCTCCAAAATATGTCTTTTCCTTAATGAGTTGACATCCCATCTTGATATAGTAGATGTTCAGAAATTTGCTAAATTACTAGACAGTCTACCAAGTAGTGTTTCATTCTGGTTAAAAAGAATTCTTTTAAAAATGCAGCCCTGGAAGGGTTACCAATTAGAAATACTGTAGTGTAAGTTAGTTAGATAATATTGGATCCTTAATACACAGCTGAGATAAATGTAGCCAAGAACAGTAATTTTGGCTATGGATGTCAAATCTTCATGAGGAAGAAAGAAAAAAAGTTAATTTTTAATTTAGGATATGGTGGGAGAAACTATTGCCTTCTTCAACCGCATAGCACAGGAACATCAGCTCAGTGCTTTGTGTCCACCTAGAGGGGTGGGATAGGGAGGGTGGGAGGGAGATGCAAGAGGGAGGGAATATGGGGATATATGTATACGTACAGCTGACTCACTTTGTTATACAGGAGAAACTAACACCATTGTAAAGCAATTATACTCCTATAAAGATGTTTAAAAAAAATCAGTTCCATGACTTTATAAACATACATATTTATAATAAAAACAAAACAAAACAAAAACTATTGAATTCTTCACAATTTTGCCTTTCACAGGGAAAATTCTCACAGTTTTTGATGACAGTAATTTAAGGACATCTGGCAACAATTGAAGTAATGAGGACTTAAAACCTGACTTCTTTTAGTAAGCAAATATCTCCAAAGTTTTCTAATATCTCCCTGCTTTGGACCAGTGGAAAAGCCATCAAACAAAACAACCATAAGGATAAATAATCTAGTGAAGACCCTTTCTCTGGAAATGTAAAACTAAGCTGGGATTTGAGGGGAAATGCCCAAATTTTCATTTCTTTCAGGAAAACATCATGCATGTGTATTAGTGATCCTTCTCTATAGAGTATCAGGAAATTCACATGCAATATATTGAATAATTTCCCCCCATTTCACTATGTGCGTGCTCTGAACAATTAATGTCCTTACTTGCCTTCACAATGGTTCAGTGTGGTCTAACACAGATTCAACCATCTGTCTGTGTTTTCTTCCATTTGCAACATTTGTTCTTCCTGCTGATCTGACTGCTTCTTTTCTCTGCTTCATGATTCATGTGGAGCAAGCTGTACCTGGAATGTTTTTGTTAGCCAAAAGCAAGTCCCTTGGACTACAGAAATATAAAATTCACCCCACCTACTAATGTTCAAGAAAACCATTGAGTTTGTTTGTTTGTTTTTTTAAGTATAATGCCTGGAAAACATTCAAGGTCTTAATGACAGAAGCTTTTGAACCTGTTGGCAAAATCAAATATAAGTAAATCTAAAACCATGTTTGGAAGAAATAAACAGTTTTCCTTAGACATGGCTTTGAGGTTTACTAGTGTCCTGTTTAAGTAGTTTCAACTTTTCCTTCTTGAGAAATGCATGTCAGGACATCCTACTGGAATCACTCACCTTGAAGTACATTCTTGAGTTGTTCCCTCAATGAGAATCTTTTAGTGGTAAATCCTCTGTTTGTTTTTTGTGGTTTTTTTGATAGTATGTTTCATTTTCATTTTCAGAAGATCATTCCAATTATATATTATTTCACTATCTTCTGGTTCCCATTATTATTATTAAGAAATTAGCTGCCAGTTTAACTGTCTCCCTTGTGGGTAATCTATTTTTTCTTTCTAGTTACATTTAAGATCATCTTCCTGTCTTTGTTATTTTGCAGCTTTATTCTGTGTATAGGTACGGATTTCTTTTTATTTATACTGTTTGGCATTTGTTGGGCTTCCTGAATATGATTATGTCTTTCTCAATTTTAGAAAATTCTTAGCCATTCTTTCTTATTTATTTATTTATTTATTTATTTATTTATTTATTTGGCTACACCACATGACTTGCAGGATCTTAGTTCCCTGACCAGAGACTGAACCTGGGCCCCTGGCAGTGGAAGCGCAGAGTCCTAACCACTGGACCACCAGGGAATTTCCTTAGCCATTATTTCTTCATATATTGCCTTTCCTTATTTGAATTGCCTTTTCCAGGAATTCTAATTAGCCCTCTCACTCTATACTCTATGTCTCCAAAACTCACTTTAGTGTTTTACACCAATTTGTCTCTTCAAGCTGCAATCTGCATGTGTTTTCAGTTCTACAATTCATTCATTCTAATCAACTGTATCTAATCTGCTTTTTAATCCTTTGGTTGAGTTTTAAACTTATTACATTTTCATTTTTATGAGTTCAATGTGTTAGTTTTCAAACCTTCCTGATCATTCCCTATTACCTTTTTCTAAATACTCAGATATTTCAATCTCTTGTTATATTCCTGAAAATATATTAAACATAGTAATTTTGTGTTTTTATCTGATAATTTCAATATCTGAAGTCTGTTAAGGTCTGGTTCTCTAGTATATTATTTATTCTTGTTTCTGGTGGTTTGTTTCCTTTTGTGTTTATGATTTTTTAATTATTAAATAATACTTGGAACTCTATCTGTAGAAATTAAGGCTAACATAAGAGTATACTCTTCCAGGGAGGGTTTAGTTTCTTCTTCCGGGGGCCTAGAAACACAACATACCAAAGCCACTTCAATTTCAACACTCCATTAGGGTAGATTTAGGACCCAAGTGCTTGTGAAGATTGAATAAGCGCTCCAAAATTTTGTGGAGAGACTTCTTTTAACTTCTTCCCGGAGCCAATTCTGAGACTGGTCATCTATTTTATTATTAACAGGGTCAAGTTTCTTGTTTTTCTATTCAACTCTTTTCCTGAGATTATATATAGCTCTTAAAGGATTCCACCTTTATACAGCATGATTTCTGGTTTACTCAAGATTGTTCCCACATTCTCTTCAGTATTGTTGTTCTAAGCTACCATGACTCATATAGTTGACCAAGAATTTGGTGGCTTCAAAGTTCATATATCTTACTGTTCAGTCCTATCTTCATTGGATTTCCATTACTGTGTTTTAGGCTCATTCAATAATTTAAAATAAATTATCTTCAATTTTCTAGAACATTTTAGATACTGTGTGGTAGGAAGATTTTAAGATCTTTAATCTACTAACATTTTTATTTCTCTTTCACTTTTGAAGGATAATTTCACTGGATATAGAATTCTAGGTTGTTGTTTTTTTTTCTTTCAACATTTTAAATACTTTACTCTCTTCTTGCTTGCATAGTTTCTAATGAGAAACCTGCTGAAATTCCTCTTCCTCTATAGGTAAAGTGTTTTTGTTCCCCCCTCTGTCTTCTTTCAGTATTTTCTCTTTGCCTTTGATTTCCTGAAATTTAAATATTATATGCCTAGGTGTAGATTTTTTTGTTTTTATTTTTGTATTTATACTGCTTGGTGTTCTCTGAGCTTCCTGGATCTGTGGTTTAGTGTCTTATCATTAATCTAGGAAGAGTATTGGTTATTATTACTTCAAATATTTCTCCTGCTCTGTTTTTCTTCTCCTTCTGTTATTATAATTATAGTTATGTTAGACCTTTTGCTATTGTCCTACAGTTCTTGGATGTTCTGTTATGTTTTTCATTCCTTTTTCTCTTTGCATTTCAGCTGGGATGTTTCTATGGCCCTATCTTCAAGTTCACTGATTGTTTCCTCAGCTATGTTGAGTCCACTGAAGGCATTCTTCATTTCTGTTACTGTGATTTTATTTCTAGCATTTCCTTTTGATTCTTTCTGAAAGTTCTCATCTTTCTGCTTATGTCACCCATTTGTTCTTGCATGTTGTCTACTTTTTCCTTTAGAGTCCTTAACATATATTTTAAATTCCCTGTCTTATAATTTCAACATCCGCAACATATCTGACTCTGGTTCTGATGGTTGCTTTATCTTTTCAGACTGTGTTTTTTATTGTCTTTTAGCGTGCCTTGTAGTTTTATGTTAAAAGCAGACATGTTGTATCAGGTAATTGAAACTGAGGCAAATAGGCCTTTAGAGGATGGATGTTAACCTGTCTAGAAGGTGTGCTGTTCAATGCTTATTGTAGCTATAAGTGCCAAAGCTTCAAATTTCTCTAGTGTTCTTATTTTTTGTTTGTTTGTTTTCCCTCTTGAGGAGATATCAGTCTGTGTTTTGCAGCTTTGCAGCTGTAATGTATTGCTACACTAGAGCCTTGCTGGTATGGTAGTAGAGTGTGTGGGAGGAAGAACATTTTATAATCTTTTAATTGAGTCTTTGTCTTTTAGTGGGCCTTTGCCTTGGGGCTGTGGCCTTCACAAAAGTTTTTATCCCATCTTCAGTTGAATAGTTTTTACCCCCTACTCCATATTCTCTGGCTGCAGTGTTCTCACCCTATTTCCTTGAAGCTTTGTCCCCTGTTAAGTGAGGTTTTTTGGTTTTTGTTTTTTCTTTTATGTGAGATAGGAATGCAAAAGGGGACTGGAATGGGAAGGAATTCCCTTTCCTTTCCTGGGATAAGTTTTCAAAATTGTACTCTGGCAACAACTTTTCCCCTGGAGAGTAGCTTTTTGTTATGGAGAAAACTCAGGGTGTGGTTTGCAATTGTTACTCCTCCCCTCTCCCTCTTAGAACCAAGAGAGAATTTTTCTGGGACCCTCACCATAAGCACTTGGTGGAGTTCTGAGAGAGAAAGCCCATGAAAGTGTAGGAGCCCTTCAAGACTATAGTCCCCAGGAGTTTCTCATGCTCACATTAGTCCACACTTAACCTTTAGCAATTCATCAGAATTGCCACTTGGGTCCAAGAAAAGTAAATGATTTTTCAGTTTGTCCAGATTTCTCTTGTTGTAAGGGTGGCAGTGACAAACTTCCAAGCTCTATATGTCAGAGCTGAATTAGAAGTTTCACTACTGACTTTTAAATTTTCATTGTGGTTTGGGTTCTTTGTTTTCAGACAAAAAAAGCTAGCCTTCACTAACTTAAGTAAAAAGATATTTATCAGAAGGATATTGAGAGCCAAAGCAGCTCTGGGCATCAGTTAACAAGAACAATAGGAAAAGTTTTATTAGCAAAATTTTAGTTAGGACATCTCCACTGAGATGAATGTATTTCAACTATTTTTAGTATCTTTATTAGTCTAATCAAGATTCAAATTTCAGGAATTCTGGGAAGAAGGTGGCAGGCGTGGCAGCAGAATTTCCTTGAATCCTTATGTAAAATAGAGCAAACAACTAGATAGCAAAAACCTCTGGAGAGCATTTGTAACAGGATTGGATGATTAAGATGTCCCTCCAAGCCCCAAAACACTAGTATCCACAGGCCTGTGTGTTATCACTGTCTTGCTGGAAGAAACCTGGGAGAAGCACTAAGGCATCTGACAGACCTAAGAACAGAATAATACCCAGAAATTTCCATTTGGATTAAAAAAAATAGTTTTCATTTCTCTGCTGAAATCTTCCTTTAGTTAATCCATTATGACTAAATTTTAATAGCTGTTTTAAAATCCTTTTCTGCTAATTCCAACATTTAGGCCATTCAGGCTTGCTTTCTATTGATTGTTTTTCCGCTGGTCCATGGGTCATAGTCTTCTCTTTCTTTGCATATTAATTATTTTTATTGTATACTGGACAATTATAGGGACACTGGATTTTGTTATCTTCCTCTGAAGCATGTTGGTTGTTTTTTCAGCAGAAGTTAACCTGACTAGATACAAACTCAGAACTCTGTCTCCCTTGTGATGGACAGTAGCTGAAATGTGCTAAATTCCTTCACTCTTTCAGCTGTTGTTTTCTACTGAGTTCTTTAGAGTTTCCCCTTATATGTGTATAGTTCTGTGATCAGCCAAAGATTTGGATGGAATTTTTATGCAGATTTTCAGAATTCCTAATTCTCAGTGTTCCCCATTCCAGGCTTTATGGCAGCTCCACACTCTGTCTTATGATTCCTCATGCCACTAAGACTGCAGCTTTCTACTTGAGTTCTAGCTACCCCATGCCTCACAGACTCGGGATTTCTCTCAAGCAGAAAGCCATAGGAATAGAGATATCACACAGTACATCCCTTATTTCAAGAGTCAACATCCTTTAGATTTTGCCTGCCTTTTTTGTTCTCCAGAGCCTTCAACTGGTTGGTTTAAAAAACATTTTTTTTAATATATGTTGTCCAGGTTTTAAATTTATCATCTGCAGGAGGGTTTGTCTGATACATGCTACTCTGTTATTACTGAAAGCAACTCATTCTAGTAATCTTTGATTTCCACTGAGTGGGTCTAAAAACAATGAGTTCTAGTAGCAGTGAGCATATATGAGCCTAGGTTTTGATTGTAAATACCATTTTTTAACATTTTTACCACTTTTGTGGTGTTTCTGCCAAAAATGCATAACCTGAATCTAATCAGAAGAAAAAATCAGACACATAAATTGATGATAGCCTCTGAATTGGCCTGGCTTTATCAATCTACAGTAATTCCAGGAGTGGGATTGAGTGGAATAGTATGGACTGTGTGAACTCTGCAGATTTTCCCAACTCTGTTTTTTTGTTGTGCTGTGGTTCTGACTGAGTTATGACCATTAACATCTAATCACAGAAAATATGATGCTTCTCCCTCAAGGAGTAGCTCAAAGTAAAAACATACACTAAACCATAAAATATACAACTTACATACTGAAAATAAAATATCTTCTTTCTAGAAAACAAAAAATTTATGCCAATAGAATACAGGGAGCAACTGGAGTAAGCTCCCACTGACCAAACATGAGATAATTTAAGCTTCAATGAGGATAAGAATTACAATGGATCAAAGTGCATTAGATAAGTTTAAATATGTGATAATGAATTATCATAATGACATTGGGGGGAAAAAACAATTGGTTACCTTTTGTGGATAACAGAGAACCAGTTCATTATCTTGAAAACTAGGGAAAGAATAGAAAAGAATCATATATTTAACCTGCCTTTCCTATATGAACTGTACCATAGAGTAGCCAAGTAATGTAAAATTATTTCAGCTAATAAATGAAAATGAAATGATAAAATTAAAATATCAGCATTTTTGCAATCTTCAGTGAATTCATGGATCTAAGCCTTGAGCATCAATAGCTGCTAACATCAAAAAAGTGGGAAAACACATTATGTGTTTCCTGACAAATTTGATTAGGTCTCTGGATTCAACTGCTACTTTATAGGAAATAGGAAAGAGGAGCATTTTAACGGCACCATGAGTATGTAACCAGCAAAATCCAGGCTTTGGAGTACTCTATAGGTCAAATGGTTCTAGGTTCTTCAAAAAATGTATTTTAGGGAAGATAAATGGTGGAGAGAGTGTATGTAGGTTAAAAGATACTTAAAAGACATCAGATTTTTTAAAAATGGGGCAAGACTAAACTACAATATCTAGAGATACTTTAAATGATTAAATCATAAAGAAACTTAAGAAGAGATTGCTGTAAGAGTCAGTAGGATGATTATTTTGTAGGAAGGGAATAGCCTTTGGGATGGGCAACACGAAGGGACTTCTGGAGTAATTGGAAAAGTTCTTTTTCATAATGTGGATGATGGTTTCAGGGGTGTTTGCTTTTAATAATTCACTTTTATACATTTATTTTGTGTGGTTTTCTGTACCTGTGCTTTATTTAATAATAAAAAGACTAACATTTAGAAAAATAACATTCTAGAAAAGAAGTTTCCAACTGGCCTAGTGTGAGGGACAAGGATATCTGTTGGTTAGGGGAATTACAGTCCCATCATACTATATTCATTGGATTAGAAGCTATTCCCCAAAAGGCAATAGAGTTGCTGTCAGGATGGGGCAATAGAAGCTAGGCAGCCTAAGCCCACTACCTTTCTATAAAATTACAGTACAGTTACCTCAAAAATGATTCCTTACACATATTGCTTATTAGCATTTGAACAGGGAAATCAAGATAGATTAGAGACAAGATAACTCCTGACTCTTGGTCCCCCAAATGGTGTAAGCCAGTCATCCCCTCTGACAGTTGGTTTTTCTTATAACTCCTTGACTTTTTCTTCTTTTTATATTTGCTTGAAAGAATTTGGAATCAGAACGAGAAGCACTGATCATCTTTGATAATATCAAAATCACATGTCAGTATTTAACAGAACAAACCAAGTTTAGACATAAGCTATATTGACTAAGTAAGGTGGTTGGGTATGCAATCATTAGTGCCATAATGTACTCCCTACCTCTGCTCATCATTCATTGCTATTACTGTCTAATAGTAACTATCTGAATAACTATGGATGGCATGCTTGAGAGCCTGCCTTAGTGTCTCTGATTGTATGCAATCATTCATAAAATATTTATGGGCTATGTAAGTGGCCAGTAGCACATGAGAAAATGCTTAACATCATTAACTGTTAGATAAATGCAAATTAAAACCACAACGAGATACCATTTCACACATACTAGGATGGCTAACATAAAAAAGACAGACAATAACAAGTGTTAGTGAGGATGTGGAGAAATTGGAACCCTCATTAATTGTTGGTGAAACTGTAAAAATGGTTCAGCCACTTTGCGAAAACATTTTGGCAGTTCCTCAGAATGTTAAACGTAGAATTACCATGTGACCCAGAAATTCCACTCTTTGACATATACCCAAAAGAATGGAGAACACATGTCCACACTAAACCTTATATGTAAATGTTCATAGCAGCAGTTTCATAATAGCCCCCAAAGTGGAAAGAACCCAAATGTGCATCACCTGATGAATAGATAAACAAAATGTGATATATTCATACAATAGTATAATATTCAGCCATAGTAAAAGAAACCAGACAAGAAAAAATCACACATTGGGACTTCCTTGGTGGTCCAGTGGTAAAGAATCCACCTTCCAATGCAGGGGATGCGGGTTCAATCCCTGGTCAGGGAACTAAGATCCCACATGCTGCAGGGCAACCAAGCCCACATGCCACAACTGTTGAGCTAGTGCTCCTCAATTAGAGAGCCTGCGTTCTGCAAACTAGAGGCCACATACTCTGGAACCCATGTGCCACAACTAGAGAGAAGCCCATGCACACAACTAGAGAGAAACCCGAGCAGACCGCCCGCCATAACAAAAAAGATCCTGCGTGCCTCAACAAAGACCCTGTGTGCCAGGACTTCCCTGGAGGCGCAGTGGTTAAAAGTCCGCCTGCCAATGCAGGGGACGATGCAGGTTCGATCCCTGGTCTGGGAAGATCCCACATGCCACAGAGCAACTAAGCCCGTGTGTCACAACTACTGAGCCTACGCTCTAGAGTCCACGAGCTACAGCTACTGAAGCCCACATGCCTAGAGCCCGTGCTCTGCAACAAGAGAAGCCACTGCAATGAGAAGCCTGCGTGCCGCAACGAAGAGTAGCCCCCACTCACTGCAACTAGAGAAAGCCCACGCTCAGCAATGAAGACCCAATGTAGCCAAAATAAATAAATAAATAAAACAAAAACAAGCAAAAAGACCCCGTATGCTGCAACTAAGACCCGACATGGCCAAAAAAACCAAAAGATGGGGACTTGAAGATAGCAGTGAAGGTTTGGAAACAGCTATAAGGAGTGGAATATAAACTTGTCAAGGAAAGGAAAAAGGATTGCCAAGGCATGTTGAAGTTTCAGCTGTAACGGATAAAATTATTCATAAATGTGCCTAAATGTTTAATTTTTTTTTTTTTTTTTTTTTTTTTGCGGTACGCAGGCCTCTCACTGCTGTGGTCTCTCCCGTTGTGGAGCACAGGCTCCAGACGCGCAGGCTTAGCGGCCATGGCTCACGGGCCCAGCCGCTCTGTGGCATGTGGGATCTTCCCGGACCGGGGCACGAACCCGTGTCCCCTGCATCGGCAGGCGGACTCTCAACCACTGCGCCACCAGGGAAGCCCCTAAATGTTTAATATTTTGAAGTTTTCTTGGGCACACTTTCTTTAAGTGTTTTCCAATAGTTACTTAACTTCAGAGATAAAAAGATAAAGAAGGTAAGTTGATGCTATGTGTATGGATATTATTTTCAGAACTCAATTTAAGAGTAGTATTTCAGACCATAAGCAATACTTAATATTTTTTTCTTTTATAAAATGGTCAAACATAACTTGTATAACTCAGAGGTCATCTTGGTTCTCTGGGGCCACCTAAGACATGGATGATATTAGCTCAATCCATCATCATCCTGTGGATTGTAGATGTCCATTTTCCTAAAGATTTATGTGTGTTCCCTGAAGTCTTGAGATCTCATAATAATATCTGGCTCTGAGCTCCTGCTTCCGTTAACTTAGTCTAGTTTACAAATTATGCATCATCCTGCTCATGTTATCTGTTTCATATCATGTTAACCCAGCTGTAGATTTTGGCCTTTTCCCCTAATGGCCATTAAAAACATTCAGAGACGTTTATATATAGAGATGACTTTGCTGAAGGTGGTAATGTGCAGGGATTCTCATCATATCACAGTAACTGAAAACAACTCAACTTGATGTCAGCCTCCTGTATTTTTCTTACTCTTCTAACTTTTCTTGTCCTCTCCTCTAAGGAACACAACTTCAATTTCTCCAACTCTTTAGTGATAGAGTAATTTAGCTGTCTATGCCCCTTACTGCCAAACTCAGCTTGAGATACATCTAGGCCTATCCAAGGCCAGTAAAATGCTCACAGAGCAAATGGGCCTTCTTTAGGAATCATTTTTGCATCCCTCACATTAGTCTCTAGCCAACTTCATATTCCCTTTTGTATAACTGTCACAATCTAAAAAACATCTCAAGTTTTCAAAACAGACCAAATTTTTCACTAAGGCACCAAAATCACATAATTTCTTAAGTGTTTTAATTTAAACTGTGATATCATTGATAAGGGTCTCTCTAATTGACCATCATGGTACACCATCTTTACATATTCTTTAAAATCCCTATATTGGATTTACTAATCCTCTTTACCAAGAGAAAAAAAAACCAGAATTTACTTTGGTAACAGCTATACCCCATTTTTCTTAGGTTAATGGAGCTTTCCTCTGATAGAGCTGACAAGGTCCTATTTCTTTTCCTGAGGGTAGTTTTTTGAGCCCTGTGTGGGGAGTCAAGAAGGCTGGGCTTCTGTCATTAAACCAGCCACTAGCTGTTTATGTCAGCTAAGTGACATAACTGAAACTAATTGTTCATTAAATCCCTCTCACAGGGATGAATAAAGAAGAAAAGGGGACTATTTGAGAACAGTTGAGAAATGTAAAGTAAAATTTTTTTTATAAGACATGAGTGCAGTGAAATGGCCCAGTGAGTCCAAGATGGCGCTCTAGAGATCCAAAAGGGAGGAAGATGACAAGGACATAATTACATGCTGTCTTCCCCAATGGGATGGTATGTAACATACCAACAAGAATAAACAGGAAGTATTTAACAGGTGGCTGAAAAGGAATCTGTAATTTGAGCAAACTAATGTTCTCATTTCTGAGGAAAGCACCCTCTTAGGATAAACACAGCAGGCTTTTCAGATTCAGGGTGGTTCAGCTGTTACATTAATGCAATTTTAGCTTAATGAAAAAGATTTCACACTGTGACTACAAAATGTGACTAGGAATTATTATAATAACATGAATAAAAGTAAGATGATAGAGGCTTCCCTGGTGGCGCAGTGGTTGAGAGTCCGCCTGCCGATGCAGGGGACACGGGTTCGTGCCCCGGTCTGGGAAGATCCCACATGCCGCGGAGCGGTTGGGCCTGTGAGCCATGGCCGTTGAGCCTGCGCGTCCGGAGCCTGTGCTCCGCAAAGGGAGAGGCCACAACAGTGAGAGGCCCACATAGCGCGCAAAAAAAAAAAAAAAAAAAAAGTAAGATGATAAAATGTCTGAGGCATGAATAGTCTTAAGAAAGCCATTACTAAGAGCAGTTACCCACTGCTGTAATATGGAGTTGTAAGGACTAGAGAAAGTGGAGAGATCACCACCTGGAGGAGTGGCTTAAGCTTAAGTGAAAGAGTCCCTGGGTTTTGTGAAGAAGGGGAAAGGCATGGCTAGAATATCAGAAGATTAAGAAACCTGGAGAGACTGCTCAGCAGGCAATAACACCAATGGCCACATATGCAAGGACGTCTTAGCTGATATCCTATGTGTTATTTTGATTCTATGAATGCTAGTAGTGTTGCATTTCTGTTTTTGACATTGTAAATTGTAAACATCAATGATCAGAGTTTTTCTAGTACCTTCTGAGGAGTCAGAGAATCCTTCAGAAATAGAAGACTGGAACTGGTAATTGAAAACAAAAAGTGAATGGACTGTTGATGAGCTTGAGATATGTGGAAGTCCAGTTAGTCACAAATGAAATGTGGATAATAATAGTAACTACAATTTATTATATACCTTATACCAGGTACTGTACTATGAATTTTACAAATGGAACCTCATTTAATTTACATAATAAATGAGATTAGTATTTTCTCTTGTTTACAAATGAAAGAAATTGAGGTTAATTAGATGTGTTTCAAAGACTAGAATCTGTTAACGTAAATGGAAAGTTCCAAGCAGGCATGTTTGTACAGGAAAAGCTTAGTAAGCTGCTCTTTCTCTCATCCCTTATTCCTGGAGATTAAAGACAAGTCTTTATGTTTTTGTTGTAACTAGATGTTACTTACATTTTGGGATCTCTCAATCTAATTTCCACTACTACCACCACACACTGGTCCCTTGGGATACCCTTTCCCACCTTTAACATTTTGGCTCAAATACGGCTAGAATTAAAAAAAAAAAAAAAACTGTAGTAAATACTAATGAATATTAAAGAAAATGCTAGAAACATCAAAAACCTAGATTCATGCAAGCTCAGAATTTTTACCGTAGTACCGTTTACTTACTTTAAAAAGTGGTTTGCATTTTAATGCATTAAAAATTTTAATTTGAGTTGATCCAGTAAAAGTAAAATATAAAATCTTGGAGAAATAATGAATTCTGTAATTGATTCTACAACACTATCCACTTCCTTCTAGTATTCTAATCAGAATCTCACTGGTTCCAAGTTTTTTATTAAGACTTTTTACTCTTAACTATAGGAGAGATATGAGTATTGATATCAGTAGGAGTTCACACATTAAAAAGTCAAGTAATTTTGGGGGGAGTTCTCTGGTGATCTTGTGGTTAGGATTTGGCACTTTCACTGCTGTAGCCTGGGTTCAATTTGCTGGTTGGGGAACTGAGATCCCACAAGCCGTGGGTGCAGCCATAAAAAAAGAAGCCAAGTAATTTTTATTTTTTCTCTGGTGTGGGTCACAAGAGAATATTTCTTTCAAAATATAGAGTTGAGGAATAAAAGTAATAAGTCATACTGAGTGAGGCAGAAATTGGAAATACAAGTCCTAAGACATAAGTGAATTTGTAGCATTGAAATAAATGACTCAATGTGTTCTTTTGCTATAAATTCAAGCCATCCTAAATTACTTACACTTTCTTGGCCATACTATGCATTTTTATATCTCTGTACCTTGACACATATTGTTTCATCTTCCTGGAATTCCCTTTTTTTCTACCACTTTTGTCCATTTAGTGGACTCTTCCCAGTGAGCCAGTACATTATATGTGTGCTTTCCTCATGCAGTGTTTCAGGCCATACTGTTAAGGATCATCTTCATCAGATCCAAATCAATTACTTTGCTTTTTGTAAAGCTCTTTCTAGTCTTTTAGTGACATTACTTACTTCTGTTCTAGTATGTATTACATTGTATTATTACTTTTAATTGTCCTCTACGTCCCTTACATCATTGTGAGCCTCACTACCTATCACACATTTTGCCTCTAGTAAATGTGTGTTAACTGACACTTACAATGCAGTGTTCTTGTACCTTGACTTACCTAACCCCTAAGCTTCTGAACTATTTGGCCTTCCATTTATCCCACTCATTCATTTATCCATCCCATCCACCCATTCCATCCATCTCTCTATTCCATACATCCCATCTATCCACCCCATCAATTTTATTCATCTGTTCATCTATTCTGTCATGCTGTCTGTCCATCCTATCTCTCCATTCTGTCTGTCCCATTCATCCATCCATCTATCCAGAAAGCACTTAATATGTGATTTCCCTTTTTTTTTTTTGATTGCATTCAGTCTTCGTTGCTGCATGCGGGCTTTCTCT
The DNA here is from genome assembly GCF_964165515.1 of Mesoplodon bidens. Taxonomy (NCBI): domain Eukaryota; kingdom Metazoa; phylum Chordata; class Mammalia; order Artiodactyla; family Ziphiidae; genus Mesoplodon; species Mesoplodon bidens. Next base: position 30,356,350 of record NC_138167.1, read on the forward strand.
AGTTGCCGTGAGCTGGGGATACGCTATGTTGCGGTGCACGGGCTTCTCATTGTGGTGGCTTCTGTTGTTGCAGAGCACGGGCTCTAGGCATGCGGGCTTCAGTAGCTGTGGCGTACGGGCTCAGTAGTTGTGGCACATGGGCTCTAGAGCTCAGGCTCAGTAGTTGTGGCTCACGGGCTTAGTTGCTCCGCAGCATGTGGGATCTTCCCGGACCAGGGCTCAAACCAGTGTCCCCTGCATTGGCAGGCGGGTTCTTAACCACTGCGCCACCAGGGAAGTCCTTAATGTGTGATTTTTAACACTGTGATTGGCACTAGAAATTAAAAAATAAGAAAGATGTAATATCTGGTTTCAAGGAACTTATAAAAGGGAAGTGGCACAAGCTAAATATATAAATCACTTTCCTATTTTTTGTAGTGGTCAAAGTAAGAGGTCAAGGTAATATTACCATTATTTTTAGTTAACTACATTTTTTATTTTAAAAAAATACAATAAATATTTGTTTATAAGTGAAGTGGGGTTTTACTTTTTTCCTGGAATTAATATCACATAGCAATTTTTATGGCACATGAGATAACATTAATTTTCTGGAAAACTATAGACGCTTTTTCCATTATTCCAGGAGACTTTTAAAGCAACAATATATGTTGTGGTGTCTTCCAATATAATAAACGATGGTTTTATAACGCTCAGTTGCTACAAAAAGATTTACTCTATATAAATGATAAAGCAAAATGTGTGAGCATATTTTAATGTCCATGGTTTTTAAAATGTTTTTCACCCATAAATAGATAACTCCTAATTTAGGAAATGAAATAAAGAAATAAAATTTTAATTTTGAATACAAACAAGATTTTTAAATATATTACACAACTGTCATCAAGAAGAGAACAGAGAGGGAAGGACCAGCCTCCTTCCACATGTGGGAAAAAGGACCACGCCTTGGCTTTCTTACTAGACTGGTATTAAACCAGGAAGTGGAAGAGAGGCCAGGCGGGCATGGTGTGCATGAACACCTACCTTTAACATGGTGTCCCTGTCTGCCAGCAAAATATGGCTCCGTAAAACTCAGATTCTGACTGATAGGATGAACAAGTCCTCATCTCAGTGGTCAGGGTGAGCCCAGAGATAATCAAGTGTTTCTTATTAAGACTCACAGTGCTCTCATCCCAATCCTGAGCAGAATTTTAACTGCCTATGTTCTGAGGTAAAAATATGAGGAGACAGAGAAGGTGCAAACATTTGCATTTTGCAAAATGTTACTTTATCTGTGGATAAAATTACTGCTGTGATTTAAGTGATTCAGAGGTAAAAAAGAATGTGGAATATTAGCTATGAAGCTTATTGCACTACATATATATTTTTTAAATTAGGTTATAATGTTCAACATTAAAAGTAAACATATTTGTTCTCTGTTTAACCTCTCTGCTAGATTTAGATAGTCAGATATTCTCACTACAAGCACATCTCAGAGATACTGCAAGTTCAGTGGCAGACCACCTCAATAAGCAAACATTGCAATAAAGTGAGTCACATGAATTTTTTCATTTCCCAGTGCACATAAAATTAATGTTTACACTATACTGTAGTCTATTAAGTGTGCAATAGCATTATGTCTTAAAAAGCAGTATATATACCTTAATTTAAATAATTACTTTATTGCCAAAAAATGCTAACCATCATCTGAGCTTTCAGCAAGTCCTAATCTTTTTGCTAGTGGAGGGTCTTGCCTCAGTGTTGATGGCTGCTGACTGATCAGGGTGGTGGTTGTTGAAGGTTGAGGTGACTGTGGCAATTTCTAAAATAAGACAGCAATGACATCTACCACATCGGCTGACTCTTCCTTTCACCAGCATTTCTCTGTAGCATTCAATTCTGTTTGATAAAATTTTACCCAAAATAGAACTTCTTTCATAATTGGATTTCAAACTCTGCCACTTGCTTTATCAACTAAGTTTAGATCATATTCTAAATCCTATGTTGTCATTTCAACAGTCTGCACCAGGAGTAGATTCCATCTCAAGAAATCACTTTCTTTGTTCATCCATAAGAAGCAACTCCTCATCTGTTCAAGATTTAGCATGAGACTGCAGCAATTCAGTCATATCTTCAGGCTCCACTTCTAATTCTAGTTCTCCTGCTGTTTCCACCACATCTGCAGTTACTTCCTCCACTGAAGTCTTGAGCCCCTCAGAGTCATCCATGAGGGTTGAAATCAACTTCTTCCAAACTCCTGTTCGTGCTGATATTTTGACCTCTTCCCATGAATCACGGATGTTCTTAATGGTATCTCAAATGGTGAAGCCTTTGCAGAAGGCTTTCAAGATACTTTGCCCAAATCCATCAGAGGAATCACTATCTGTGGCAGCTATAGCCTTACGAAATGTATTTCTTAATCCATAAGACTTGAAAGTTAAAATGATTCCTTGACCCATGGGCTGCAGGATGGATATTGTGTTAGCAGGCATGAAAAAAACACAAATCTCATTATACATCTCCATCAGAGCTCTTGGGTTACTAGAGGCATTGTCAATGAGCAGTCATATTTTTATTTTATTTTTTAAAAATGTTGTTGGAGTATAGTTGATTTATAGTGTTGTGTTAGTTTCAAGGGTACAGCAAAGGAATTCAGTTACACAGATACATATATTCATTAACAGTCATATTTTTAAAGAAACTTTTTTTTTTTTTTGAGCAGTAGGTCTCAACCGTGGGCTGAAAACATTTAGTAAACCATGTTGTAAACAGATGTACAGTCATCCAGGCTCTGTTGTTCCATTCATAGAGCACAGGCAGAGCAGATTTTGCATACTTCTTAAGGTCTCTAGAATTTTCAGAATGGTAAATGAACATTGGCTTCAACTTCAAGTCACCAGCTGCATTAGCCTGTCCTCTGAAGCTCTGAAGCAAGGCATTGACTTCTCTAGGAAAGTCCAAGATGGCATTGTCTTCAATAGAAGGCTGTTTCCTCTACACTGAAAGTTGGTTGTTTAGTGCAGCCACCTTCATTAATATCTTTTTCTTAAATTAGTTTTTATTGGAGTATAGTTGCTTTACAATGTTGTGTTAGCTTCTACTCCACAGCAAAATGAATCAGCCGTACATATACATATACCCCATTGCTTTTGGATTTCCCTCCCATTTAGGACACCACAGTGCATTAAGTAGAGTTCACTGTGCTATACAGTATGTTCCCCTCAGTTGTCTATTTTATACATAGTATCAATAGTGTATATGTGTCAATCCCGATCTCCCAATTCATCCCACCCCACCCCTTTCCCCCTTGGTATCCGTACATTTGTTCTCTACGTCTGTGTCTCTATTTCTGCTTTGCAAGTAAGGTCATCTATACCATTTGTCTAGATTCCACATATATGCGTTAATATACAGTATTTATTTTTCTCTTTCTGTCTTACTTCACTCTATATGACACTCTCTAGCTCCATCCGTGTATCTACAAATGACACAATTTTGTTCCTTTTTATGGCTGAGTAATATTCCATTGTATATATGTACCGCATCTGCTTTACCCATTCCTCTGTTGATGGACATTTAGCTTGCTTCCATGTCCTGGCTATTGCAAATAGTGCTGCTATGAACATTGGGGTGTATATGTTTTTTTGAATTATGGCTTTCTCTGGGTATATGCCTAGTAGTGGGATTGCTAGGTCATATGGTGGTTCTATTTTTAGTTTTTTAAGGAAACTCCATACTGTTCTCCATAATGGTTGTACCAGTTTACATTCCCACCAATAGTGTAAGAGGGTTCCCTTTTCTCCACATCCTCTCCAGCATTTATTGCTTGTAGACTTTTTGATGATGGCCATTCTGACTGGTGTGAGGTGATAGCTCATTGTAGTTTTGATTTGCATTTCTCTAATAATTAGTGATGTTGCGCATCTTTTCATGTGTTTGTTGGCCATCTGTGTGTCTTCTTTAGAGAAATGTCTATTTAGGTTTTCCGCCCATTTTTTGATTGGGTTGTTTGTTTTCTTGATATTGAGCTGCCTGAGCTGCTTGTATATTTTAGAGATGAATCCTTTGTCAGTTGCTTCATTTGCAAATATTTTCTCCCATCCTGAGGGTTGTCTTTTCATCTTGTTTATGGTTTCCTTTGCTGTGCAAAAGCTTTTAAGCTTAATTAGGTCCCATTTGTTTATTTTTGTTTTTATTTTCATTACTCTAGGAGGTGGGTCAAAAAAGATCTTGCTGCGATGTATGTCAAAGAGTGTTCTGCCTATGTTTTCCTCTAAGAGTTTGATAAGTGTCTGGCCTTACATTTAGGTCTTTAATCCATTTTGCGTTTATTTTTGTGTATGGTGTTAGGGAATGTTCTAATTTCATTCTTTTTTACATGTAAGTGTCCAGTTTTCCCAGGACCACTTATTGAAGAGGCTGTCTTTTCTCCATTGTATATTCTTGCCTCCTTTGTCATAGATTACATGACCATAGGTGTGTGGGTTTATCTCTGGGCTTTCTATCCTGTTTCATTGACCTATATTTCTGTTTTTGTGCCAGTATCTTTATGACACTGATTACTTGATTACTGTTGCTTTGTACTATTGTCTGAAGTCTTAGCTAGATCTTCTGGATAACTTGCTGCAGCTTCTACGTCAGCCCTTGCTGCTTCACCTTGTGTTATGGAGATGACTTCTTTCCTTAAACCTCATGAACCAATCTCTGCTAGCTTCAAGCTTTTCTTCTGCCATTTCCTCATCTCTCTCAGCCTTCATAGACTTGAAAGGGGTTAGGGCTTTGCTCTGGTTTAAGCTTTCACTTAAGGGAATATTGTGGTTGGTTTGATCTTCTATCCAGACTGCTAAAACTTTCTCCATATCAGCAATAAGGCTATTTCACTTTCTTACCATTCATGTGTTCACTGGAGTAGCATTTTTTTATTTCCTTCAAAAACATCTCCTTTGCATTTACAACTTGGCTAACTGCTTGGCCCAAGAGACCTAGCTTTGGCCTATCTCAGCTTTCAACATGCCTTTCTCACTAAGCTTAATCATGTCTAGCTTTTGATTTAAAGTGAGAGACATGTGACTCTTCCTTTCACTTGAACACTTAGAGGACATTTAGGGTTATTAATTGGTCTAATTTTAATATTGATGTGTCTCAGGGAATGGGTAAGCCTGAGGAGGGGTAGAGAGACAGGGGAATGGCTGGTTGGTGGAGCAGTCAGTACACACAAAACATTTATGGATTAAGTTTGCTGTCTTACATAGGTGCCGTCATGGCACCTCAAAACAATTACAATAGTTACATCAAAGATCCCTGATCATAATCACCATAACAAATATAATAGTGAAAAACCTTGAAATATTGCAAGAATTACCAAAATGTGACACAGAGACACAGAGTAAGCAAATGCTATTGGAAAAGGGTCACTAGTAGACTTGCTCGACACAAACTCACAATTTGTAAATAACACAGTATCTGTGAATCACAGTAAATCAAACTGCAATAAAATGAGGTATGCCTGTATTGAGGGTCTTCTGCTAATGAACTGCATCTAAAACTACAACTAATTTGCTGTTTCCTTTAATATGATATGCGTATACTTTCATGAAATTTCTAAAAAATTATGTGCTCCAAGATTATAAACCGCAGAAAATTCATCATTGTTACACCATTAAATAAATCTCAGTGGAAGACAGAACAATTTAAATGTAAACAAATATACCTCTAGTTTACTACCAAAAGTTACCTAAAACCAAGATGCAGTATCTTATTTTAATTCTTGAAAATTGTATTTTGAAAGACTTTACATCTTCCCTGTTCTTGCCACCATTTTTATCAACTGGAATAGAATTGATGATGGGATTATTTATGCCATTTTGTATACATTAAAAATTCAAGGGCTTCCCTGGTGGCGCAGTGGTTGAGAGTCCACCTGCCGATGCAGGGGACACGGTTTCATGCCCTGGTCTGGGAAGATCCCACATGCCGCGGAGCGGCTAGGCCCATGAGCCATGGCCACTGAGCCTGCACGTCTGGAGCCTGTGCTCCGCAACGGGAGAGGCCACAACAGTGAGAGGACCACGTACAGAAAAAAAAAAAAAAAAAATTCAAGCCTGTTTGCAAGTATGTACTTGTTAAAAACAAAAACAAAAGCCTCAAAGCTGAAAAGATATTGTAAAATTTTTCATCTGAAAGTTTGTTTTGGTAAAAGAAGATACCTAAATGAGAAAGTTTTCTATTATGAAAATAAAAATTAATAAACAAATTTTTATAATTGATCTACTCTATATTCTAATTAAAGATTAAATGAAAGCTCAGAAATTTTTATGTTTTTAGTAGAAAATAACGACATCTTGCTGTTTGCTTTGGCTTTCTTTCTGTTACTAACTCTCATGTTGATAGTTGCATAGCATGGTATGTTAATTAATTCCCAAGGCTACAAAATAAATTATTCTTAGAAAATATGATCTACCTATTTATCTTTTGACAACATGTCAATGGAATATTCCTTAGGAAATACAGCAATTAAAGGAATTAACAATTAAAAGGTATCCATATTTCATGGTTAAAACAAAAGCATATAATTTATATCAAAGTACTTTGAAAAATATGGAGTGCTGTGCAAATGTAAAATAATAATAACTTTTGTTTATTTATTTATTTATTTATTTTTTTGCGGTACGCAGGCCTCTCACTGTTGTGGCCTCTCCCTCCACGGAGCACAGGCTCCGGACATGCAGGCTCAGCGGCCATGGCTCATGGGCCCAGCCGCTCTGTGGCACGTGGGATCTTCCCGGACCGGGGCACGCACCCGTGTCCCCTGCATCGGCAGGCGGACTCTCAACCACTGCACCACCAGGGAAGCCCAACTTTTGTATTTTTAATCTTAATTTTCCTAGTGTCTTTTCTCCTGTTTAGTAGGGCTTCTTTGTGCCTTGCATTTGATCTCTAATTCCATTTCTTTCTCTCTTGGCCAACCCTACCAGGCAGAGAATAAGAAAGGGGTAAGGAACTAAAAAAGCACTGTGCCAGGCCCTTTAGATAATGATCTCATTTAATCTTAGAGCATGGAAAACTCTTGTTATTTGATAAGTCAGGTGTCTGTGACTCTTCTGGCCATAGGTGAAATAGGTCTTGGTTATTGTTTTGTTTGTGTCTGCTTTTGTCTGGATGTTATTATTCCTGTTAGTTTCCTTACTGCTACTTCAATGATCTTAAGTCCTTGAAACAAACAAACAAAAAAAAACACAGGCCATCATAAAATGATTGAACTTGAAAGGATCATTAAGGATCCTCAAGCCCAATCAATTCCCTTCATTGTAGAGATAAAGAAACTAGGAGCAACATGACAAGGACTAAATACCACAAGCAACAATCACCTTTCCCCTGTTCAGTTCAAAACCACTTCACCATTTAGCATCTCTAAGAGTTAGGACAGAAGTATGACCAAGGTGCTGTGATAGTATGAGGAGGAATACTTAGCTGAGGGTGTGTGTGTGTGTGTGTGTGTGTGTGTGTGTGTGTGTGTGTGTGTGTGTGTGTGTGTGTGTGTGTGTGTGTGTGTGTGTGTGTGTGTGTGTGTGTGTGTGTGTGTGTGTGTGAGAGAGAGAGAAAGAGTGAGAGAAGGAGAGAGAGAAATGCAGAGAGGCAGAGAGAGAAAGAGTTCTCAGGAGATGGGTGAAAAAAGTTTTCCTGCAGTGATTGACACCTTAGGATCAATAAGAAGTAATCCAGGTTAAGATGAAGAGGAAAGGGCATTAAATTCAGAGGAAATAGCGTATTAAAAAATATGAAAGGTTGAAAGAACATGGGTGTGTGAAACTGAATGAGGGAATTAAAATGGCATATAAAATGGCCAATGGAAAATATCATTAATATTATGAAGAGGTAAATTCTTCTCAGAGATCTGTATTTGTTTTGATGATCTTGTACTTTAATTATCTTACGGGATTCACATACCTCTTCTCCCTATGTTTTTCTTTTTTACCATGGCTACCAGGAAGCTTAGTGCTTAGTTTTGTATTTTTTTTTTAATAAATTTATTTATTTATATATTTATTTTTGCCTGCATTGGGTCTTTGTTGCTGTGCGTGGACTTTTCTCTAGTTGCACCGAATGGGGGCTACTCTTCGTTGTGGTTCGCAGGCTTCTCATTGTGGTGGCTTCTCTTGTTGCAGAGCACGGGCTCTAGGTACGCAGGCTTTAGTAGTTGTGGTGCACGGGCTCAGTAGTTGTGGCTCTCTGGCTCTAGAGCACAGGCTCAGTAGTTGTGGTGCACGGGCTTAGTTGCTTCGTGGCATGTGGGGTCTTCCAGACCAGGGATCGAACCCGTGTCTCCTGCATTGGCAGGCGGATTCTTAACCACTGCGCCACAGGGAAGCCCTTAGTTTTGTATTTAATTGTGGTAGCCTCTTTTGAGACTTGTTTTTCTGATATAATTATATTATCCTTTTTTTAAATTTCCTTCTTATTTATTTGTTTTTGTTTTTCTCTTGTTTAAGTTGTCTTTAAAAAAATTATTTTTGCTTACTTATTGACGGTCTGAAAGAGTACCTGATATGGAAGAGAGGGGAACTCCAGAACAAATTGTGTCTACTTCTGTACTTCTGGCCAGGACTGTCCCTGTGTTGACCAATGACTTTTTTCATAGCTGTAGAGAATAGTTTTTTGGTGTTAATAGACATGTGATTCAGTGGCATATGATTTAATTAAAATGTTGAAGCTTAGATGTGACAAGCCAAAATGGAGACCGGTTAATTAAGCATAGAATGACCTTTTACAATAATCAAAGAATTTCCTTTATTTCTTCCAGGGATTCAAAGTTTAAATAGACTTTTTATATTCCACATAAAATATACAGGCTTAAAGTTTCCAGGAAGGTATTTTTTGGAATTCTAATCTTTTTCCTTGATTGATTCTAAAATTGGAATAATGTACCACCCCTAAATTCCTGAACATAAAATTTTTTTTCAGATCTGTATTCACACAGTCTGTTAAATTAAACAAATATTTTTTCCCTGTAAGCCATACTCAAATGTTTTTTGAAAGAAAGCAAGTCGCAAATAAACGAAAATATTTTTAAGCACCTACCTTGAGGCAGACATTTTACCAGGTATCAAGATTATAAAGATAAATGTCTATAGCCAGGTAAGGGAGACAATTTTTGTTAATTGTTATGTCATTGTTATGGGTTGAATCTTTGTATTCCCCCTGCCCCCACCAAATTCATATGTTGAGATCCTAACCCCTAATGTGATGGTATTAGGAGGCGGGACCCTAGGAAGTTTTTTAGGTAATGAAGGTGGCATCCTCATGGATGGGATTAGTACCTTATAAAAGGGACCCCAGAGAGCTCTCCACCCCTTCTTCCATATGAAGACACAGTGAGAAGACGACCATACATGAACCAGGAAGTGGGCTATTACCAGACACAAAATCTGCCAGCGCCTTAATATTGGACTTACCAGCCTCCAGAACTGTGAGAAATAAATTTCTATTGTTTATAAGCCACCCAATCTATGTTATTATTTTAAAGAAGTCCAAACTGACTAAGGCAGGCATGGTGTGGCAAGAAGCAGACACTTGAGCTGGCTCTTGATCAGTGACAAGTATTTTGCCAAGTGATTATGCTGAAGAGTGAGGATTGTGGTGAGGAAGGAATTGCATATGCAAATGTATCCAATCTTTAGAGAAGAGCAATCTGGTCAGACTGGTTGGACTATTAGATATGGTAGGATCCCTTGTGATGGTAGAATCCAGAGTGAATGATTGCCAGAAAGATCTAAGAGTGGGGTTCAAGTTCTATTTAAGGCAAGACACTAATGTTTTTTATCTTTGTATTTCCTATGAAGCTTGGTATGAAGGAGAATTAATAAGACCTACAAATAACACAATCCTCTTCACAAAGTAAAGTAAGTCCACAAGAAAACCTTAGCTTTCTCCCAGAGTTAAATCCATATCTAGATGCCTGAGATATTTATTACTGCAGCTACTTTAATATGATGTACAAGAGAGATGAAAGGTTAGTAAGAATTGAGATGGGATTGAATGTGCTGGCTAAGATAGCTTTAGTTCTTATTCTTTGATTTTTGTCTCTGTTTTTGGATGTTGTAACAGTTATAAAATAGCAGTTTGATAATAGTGAATGCTATAATTTGGGGGATCTTGTAATTTTCCAATAGGGAACACTTGAGTACAGCATTAAAGTGATTTTCAGCAACGTGCCTTGATTTGGCTATGGTATTATTATTTAGCATTACATTATTTTCTGTTTACTATTGTACATAATCAAGACTATGAACTTATATAGGCTTGAATGCCACAGTTGCCCATATGCCATGACTGTGTTAGTGGGATGAGAACTGAAGCATGCCTGTGTGTTCATACTGGATATTTTCATGACTGATCGCAAAGCATACAGTTAGATTGACTGTAGCCAGTCACTGCAGTATGTTGTACAACAGTTATTTTGTATATTTGGATTTAATCCATATGGGAAAAAATATCACCAAGGTAAAGCTTTGTCTAAAAATATGATTTTTATAGGTTATTTTTTTAACTATCACTTCTCACTTTTGTCCTTGTTTCGCATCGCTTGAGCTGTAAGTCGAAGTGTTCAGAATAATCACTGAATTCATACCATATGACCCTGGCTGCATGTGAGAACAGATACTAGTCTATATGAGGAATAAATGTGTGTTTTAAGGGTTTCATGTAAAGATTTTAAATCCAGTTTTCTATTGCTTCCTTTAACAGACAGATGTGTCTACAGAAAATATGTTGGCCCCCAGAAATAGTAAAATCACTCTTAGGAAAGCAGCAAATCCTTTAAAGTAACCATTTTAAAGGAAAATTGTGAATATATCCCTGAGAAAATAAAATAAACATTCCATACTGCCATTAGAGAATTACTTTGCAGGCAGAAGTTTTCAAAGGCTGCCCATAAACATCTAAACATTTATAGTGTGTATCCTTGTATTAACTTACAACTTCCTCTCCACTATTCTCCCCCATGAAATCTCTGCTCAAGTCTTACGTTTTTCTTGCCATTCTCTGAAGATACCATGAGCTCTTGCCTCAGGACCTTTGCATTCAGACTTTCCTCCATGCTTAGCAAGCTTCTACTGACTGTCCACCCCTCCTACTATTTTGTTTACATTCAGTCTGATTTCACAGGAAGTTCTGAAACACAAATTATACCATAGAATTAATCTTATACGCTGAGCAGACTGACTTCTGATACCTACATGTCAATCAGTTATTACTTGTGGGAAACCCTGGAAGGGATGGTGGAAGGCAGTTTGTGAAGGGTGGGGAGCAAAACCTTGCAGGCCTGGCAGTTCCTGTCAGCTTAGGGCAATTCTCTGGAGAATAGGGTAGCTGTATTGGCACCCTATAAGGTGGATCTTGTTGAGGCACCAACCGCATCCACTGTAAAAGTGGTTCATAAATATGTTGTGTCTAACAGGATCAGCATGGTAGCATACAGCAACAGCAGCAACGTACATTCTACAATGGCATCATGGGTTATTAGATTTTGTTCATTTCTGTGTATCAGAAGCTGAATGAATTAGCAAACTGATTAAAGAAGAAACTTGTAGATTAGGAATCAATAAAAGTCTTAATAATCTGTGAGATAATGAGCTAATTTTAGCACCCAACAACTTGCATTCAACCAGAATTTATTGGGCTCTTACTATGTGCCAGTTCCCATACTAGGCACTGGTGATATAAAGGTAAATCAAACAGATGTTCCACCCTCCCCACAACAAGGAGCCTAAAATATAGTGGATTAATTAAATATTATACATCTAAAACACACACACACAGATCTTGCATGACAGTTGAATATTTTGTCAGATTAAAAGACTCCCATGCTATATGTTTTCAGCATTATGTGATAAGAAAATTCTCTTTTAATTTTCAACTCCTGCACTAAAGATTTTTGTGTGTGTTTGGGTTTAATGGATAGGACAATGACATAATGGAAAAAAATATACATGTTGTGATTAAACAGATATATTTAAATTCCAGAGCAGGACTCATTCTGAAATTTAAACCTTGGCAAGTTACAGAATAAATTTGAGCCTTGTTTCTTCCTCTCTAAAGAAAATGGCAATAACATACTTACTGTTCAGGGTTAATGTGTGGTCTTCAAACAATGTCAGTTCTTTCCTCTTTCCAGAGGAAAGAGAGGAAAATAAAATAGACTGCTTCCAATTACTTTAGGACTATCTGACAATGAAAACCTCTGAATCTGCACAATTTCTATCCTGAACGTTAGTATTGCTACAAATTTTTGGCATGTGCAAAAGTTTTGGAATGCAAGCCTTGTTCTTGGTAAATTGAAAAATATTAATTAATTTTTATTTCTCCTATTCCAAAGAGCTATCTGAGGGAAAAGGAGCTCATTGGTACAGATTTTCTTTTTTCTGTAACTGAATTTTTCTATGATCTTTCCACAATCATCATGAAGAGAAAAAAATTGGCTCACCTGACTAAGGCTCCCATAGAAAAGAACTAATTTTCAGCTGCTTAGTAAATTCCTACAAGTTAGAAGATTTATGTAAAAGGCAATAGGACAAAAATGCAAAGTTTTATGAGCCCTATAGTTGGGTGAAGACTAGACAAAAATGTGAAGAAGACAGTGTTTGTCTTTGGTGTTCCTGATCTCTCCTTTCACTCCTCCATCTTGGGTATACAGAGCTCTCCAGTGCTTTCCCCTTTCTCCTTTATTGGAGGTTCTGTTAAATTAACTCTAATTTGTAAGTGTATTACCTCCCTCAAGGGTATTTTCTGGTCAATAAGGAGGCAGGACAAAGTCAGAGGAATATATAGTCAATTTGAGAAATATATGGTTCTGTAAGCAGTATAAGGAATATGTTTAATGAACTCACGGATTTTTACACCTAAATAAGACAGTTTATGTGGTAAAATGAACACTGGACAAGCGTAGTGAGCATAGGAGGTTTTTTCATCCATTCTCCCTTTTTGAGCAATAGCATAATAGTATTACAATTTCCTTTTGTGGAATTACCTCTCCCCTATTAAGTGAAAACTTTCTGAGACCATAAAGCAAGGTACATGCCTCACTGACTAAGGGTGGGTGGATGACCCAAGAGTCAATCTGACTTTTTCTTCCTGGTCCTTGGACTTGTTAATGGAATGATCCAGGAATAAAGACAACTATTGGTTCCTCATGTTCTATGATTGCTCTGTGTCAAAACATTGAACAGTTCCTATTCCTGAGCCCACTGTAGCTACCTGGTTTTGTACTTTCTGATCTTGGCACTTGAGGCTTTGCTTTACTTCTGTGAGAACTCCGTTATCTTCTAGCACATTCCTTCTTTCTTAGGATAGCCAGGGGGGTTTCTGTTGCTTACAACCAAAGACTGACGTCAGACTCAAGGTATCAGGAGACGTGATGGCTCTGCGTGAAATACTTAGCATATCTGGTTTTATTTTTCTCATGTGTGAAAAGGAAGTGGTCGAACTACATGGTTTCTAATTTCTTCTCTAATTATAAAAAGAAATAAATGTGTAAGGTTGCCCTCCTTAGAAGTCTTTAATAATTCTGAACATATGCCTATTCCTAGATGAATAGATTCAGGGATAATGCACTTTCCCATTAACTGCGACTTCTTATTTGGTCTCTTAGCATGCCTTCAGCCTCTAGGCCCTGAAGTCCATTTAAGGTCATTTAAGCAGAGGCCACATCTGCGGTATCTGAATTATCTGGCTAAGCATCCTGAACTCATAGGATATTTGCCAACCATATGCTAGATCAGGGCCGGTCAGAATGGCCTCATTTTGAAGGACTATTTAAATGGCAAGAGAAATTACATCCGAGAGAAAGGAAAACATGGGTAAAGAGCCCAAGGAATTGGCACAGCTGGGTATCATTAGCAATAATCAAACCTTATCTAAGATAAAAAGCAACAGGAAGTGAGATGGGGGCAATGTGTATATGTATGTGTATGAATATGTATGTATTTATGTACATGTATGTGTGTGTATATATATATCTGTGTAAGAAATTTTTTAAAATTTCTTTTTTAAAGAAATTTAATAAGATTTAATAAGATTTTTAAAAAGTGTAAACACTTTTTAAAAATCTTATTTCTTCTGCCTGCTTTGCCCCCTCATTCCTAACTTGAATCTTTCTACTGTGTTCCAGTGAGAGTGTTTGATGTTCTGAAATCATCTTAGAATTTCAGTCTTTGAGACAGTGACTTTAATGCTACAGACTCAGAGGAAGATTAAATAATTACATCATTAACAAGAAAAAAAAGTGCAAGTATTAAACAGCTGCAGGAGAATCTAAGCTACGTTAAAAACAGATCCATAAAAGATCCATATCGTTTTCTTCTCTAGTTATTACATATCTTACAATGATTAATTTTCTGATTATAAAATAAAACGTTTACTTTAGAAAACAATAACTTGGAAAATAAATGAAGTGTATATAAAGGAGCAAATAAATATTATCTATACTTTTACCATCCAGATATATCCACTATTAGTATCTTGATGTATTTTATTTGCAGAAAATGTTTTTTAATGAAATAATCCAAATTTGGACTTTACTGAGCCTAGTTTGGGAATTCTTCTAATTCTAAACATGCATTTAGTTACCAATTTGTTAGACAAGAGTTCCCTTAGCAGCCCTTAATTTAGCTTTAAAAATATTCTTTAAAAATAATTATCCAGCAGATTTTATTTTTGAAGCTTAAATTTGGTGGTTTACATTTGCCTCTCCCCCATCCCAATCCCTTTCACTCACTCCATTGTACCAATCTTTGCTCACCTTCAAGTGTAAGCCAAAAGTCCCCACCCACAACCACATGAATCCACAGGACATGTCAAAATAGGAAGAGATAGTCAATAATAATAATTGAACACATGTGGCAGGTACCTTACCAATGACTTTTTGTGTTTTATCTCATTTAATCCTCACAAAGCCTTATGATAAAGATACTATTAATATGCTCATTTTACTGATGAGGAAAATAAATCTCAGGGAAAGTAAATGACTTGCTTAAGATGGTCATAAACTAGTTAGTGGCAAAGCTGACATTTACTCTCAGGTCAGCCTGATCTCAAAGCCACTATGCTACTGTAGCATGTAAGGGCAAAGAAAAGCCATGCCTAGACAAAATTGTGAAGGCAAAAGTCTGTGTTTAGTGCTCTTAATTCCCATCCAGTAGGAGTCCTTTTTAAAAAATAGTCTTTGATGGGAAGAAGGGTATTCATTAAGGGCTTTCTGTATTAAGGTGGGTGAGATACTTTGAACATTATGATGTTCATAGGGAGCATTGACCTCTAGAACATTACATCTGGCATCTAGAGTTCTACTAAGTTATCTAGCTATACTAAGTACGATCTAATTCCTTCAATTTACAGATAAAAAATGGAAGCCTAGAGAGGTGAGATTATAATTTCTTGGCAATAATAGAGTATGGCCTAGAATCTGTCTCTTGATTCTCTCAATCTAGAACTTTCTGGTCACACCGAGGCTTCTTTGTTTCATAATGTAGATGAATCTGATGAAACAAAATGATTTTGAATGGACTTTGAAGAGTGTTGTTTTTCTACCTGCTAGATGATTTTCTCTAGGTTCAAATTTTTTAGGCCAAGGCACACAGTGGCTAATATTTACTTTCAAGGCTTTGTGTCTTTCTGATTTTATCAACAGAATCACTTGAGATTCAACCAGTTCATATTCCTAAGTTTTAAAATGCCCATGTGAAACATTTTCTGTACCATCTATCCTATGTGTTGTTTCAATTTATATGGAACCACATAAGGCAGAAGTTATATGTCTGAAATGGTTTCATGTTGTAATGCGTGTTCTTTTTCTCTTTTTGGCTCTTTGTTATAATTTTTTTAATGGAAAAACATGTCAAACACAAAGAGTAACCAAATGAAACAAAAATATAAAACACAGTCCCTTTGTGTAGTTTAACAGAAAAAGTAGTTTAGAAAATAAAAGGATAAATTGATGCATATAGATCTATTTCTGTTTGAATTCTTATGATTGGTCTCAAGTCTGCTTGCCTTGGAAGAGTTCATTCTGAATTTTTCCATCATGAAATTCAGTCCTTCTCTTCAATCCAGAACTCAAGGCCATTACTGAAGCCACTTTACCTTTAGTTTAGAAGGTACTTTCTTTCCCATTGGTTTTGACCTTAAGCTTGATCTTCAGCCTCTGAGTTTGACTATTTAAAATAATTAGGTTGCAGAAATAACAAGAACATTTCTCCTTAGATAGAAATGATGAGAACAGAATGTCTATTTACTTTTCTTCCGATAAAGTGAGCTGAAATTCCCAGAAGACTGAATAAGAATAGATAGTAAGGGCAGATGTTTTCAGATTTGTAAACTTATGAAATAATTCTGTGAAATGTCATTTGAATAAGTATATGCTTTACAAAACTAAGCTCTGTCAGCACCACACCCAGGACATTTACTATAGTATGCATTTCAAATAAACACGTATGGATTTTCTTTTTTTTTTTTAATTAATTAATTTATTTATTTTTGGCTGTATTGGGTCTTTGTTGCTGTGCACGGTCTTTCTCTTGTTGCGGCGAGAGGGGCCTACTCTTCATTGCGGTAGCAGGCTTCTCGTTGTGGTGGCTTCTCTTGTTGCGGAGCACTGGCTCTAGGCACGCAGGCTTCAGTTGTTGTGGCTCACAGGCTCTGGAGTGCAGGCTCAGTAGTTGTGGCACACGGGCTTAGTTGCTCTGCGGCATGTGGGATCTTCCCAGACCAGGATTTGAACCCGTGTCCCCTGCATTGGCAGGTAGATTCTTAACCACTACGTCAGCAGAGAGGTCCACATACGGATTTTCTATATTGATGCTTTTTCTTTGAGTTTGCTAAAGGCTTGAGTTATGTTAAATGAAACAGAGAAGTAGAGAAGGATATCTAAATGCTGGGTGACAAATGAGGGTGATGGATGCCTATAATTTATACATCTAGAAATCTAATCTATCATTACTTTGGGAAGAACAGCATTTTATACGGTTAAGGATTGGCTACCTTTATAAATCTCTTACATTTTGGAATTCTCATAAGTTAAACAAATTTAGTTTCATTTATATTTAGGTATGTAATACAAAATGAATATTTGTACATTTTAAGTAGAAGTATATTGTACTTCCCTGGTGGCTCAGTGGTTAAGAATCCTCCTGCCAATGCAGGGGACACAGGTTCGAGCGCTGGTGCTGGAAGATCCCACATTCCATGGAGCAGCTAAGCCCATGCGCCATAACTACTGGAGCCTGCACTCTAGGGCCCGCGCACCACAATTACTGAGCCGAAGTGCCGCAATTACTGAAGCCTGCATGCCTAGAGCCCATGCTCCGCAATGAGAGAAGCTTCTGCAACGAGAAGCCCACTCACCACGATGAAGAGTAGCCCCCGCTCGCCGCAACTAGAGGAAGCCCGCATTCAGCAATGAAAACCCAACGCAGCCAAAAATAAAAAATAATAAATAATATTTTAAAAATAAATAGAAATATATTTGGCATATAACATTGTGTAAATTTAAGGGATACAACATACTGATTTTGATACATTTATATATTGTAGTATGATTGTCATTTTATCAATAATTAACACCTCTATCACTTTACTTAATTATCATTTCTCATCGTTTGAGTGGTTAGAATAACTAAGTTCTTATCTCTAAGGCTTATTTACTACTTGTTGCAAGTTTGTACCCTTAAACAACATATGTTCTATCCCATTCCTCCCCCGCCCCCATCCCCTGGTAACCACCATTTTACTCTGTTTCTACGAATTTGGCTTTTTTAGATTCCACATATGAGTGAATCATATAGTACTTATCTTTCTCTGTCTGACTTACCTCACTTAGCATAATGTCCTCAAGATTCATCCAGGTTATCACAAATGACAAGATGTCCTTCTTTGTCATGACTTAATAATATTCCATTTGTGTATATTATACCACAGCTTCCTAACAATTCATCTGTTGGTGGGCCTTAGCTTGTTTCCATATCCTGGCTATTGTGAATAATGCTGCAATAAACATGGGAGTGCATATATCTCTCAATATCCTGTTTTCATTTCCTTTAGGTATATACCCAGAAGTAGCATTGATGGGTCATATGGTAGATTTATTTTTAATATTTTGAGGAATTTCCATATTGTTTTCCATAGTGGCTGAACCAATTTATATTCCCACTAAGAGTGTACAAGGTTTCCCTTTTTTCCACATCCTTGCCAACAGTTGTTATCAATTGTCTTCTTAATGATAACCATTTAACAGGTGTGAGGTAATATCTCACTGTGGCTTTGATTTGCATTTCCCTGATGATTAGTGATATTGAGCATCTTTTCAGGTACCTGTTGGCCATTTGGATGTCTTTGGGAAAATGTCTGTTTAGTTCTTCTGCCCATTTTTTAATTGAATTGTTTGGTTTTTTGTTATTGAGTTGTATGAGTTTGTACATTTTAATATTCACAATTATACAGTATTCAAAAATATCCTATATCCTTATATCCTGTATCCTTCGGCACATGACTAAAAGAAAATTTATGCATCCAGAAATCCTTTTCTCAATTCCCTGACAGTGGCAAAGCCTGAAGGAAAAAATACAGGTTTCCACATTTTTTATGATAAGCCCTATTCTATGATGCTGGGTAATGCTGTCCTATTCGGGGCTTAGATTCATTTATTATCAAATATTTTCTAAATGTCTACTATATGCCAAGCACTGGGCTTGATTCTGGATACACAGTGGTGAATGAGATATACATTACCCTGCTTCCTGAAGCTTCTAGTCCCATGGTCAAGACAGACAAGGTAAATAATTACCAACTGTAAAAAGGTTATAAAAGAAAAGGAACTCTGGTAGGGAATATCTGGGGTGAAAGAGATGGACGAGGAAGACCTCTATGAAGAGATGACATTTAAATGGAATGCATGATAAAGTGGGGTAGGAGTGAGGTGTTGCTTTTGGTTGCTACCATCTATTTGAGCTATAGGTCTGAGCTAAATTTTTAAATATATTATCTAGCATCTCTATAATATGATGTCCACATTACAGATGAGCAAACCTAGGCCTTAGTTACCAAGGTCACAAAGCTAGTAATAAGGGGAAGGGGCAGGGAGACATAATCATGGGTCTGACTCCAGAGTTCATAGCCTTTGAAACTCTAATTCCATTTCCAGGAAAACTATCATAAAGGAATAACTAGAGATTCAAATACAAATTTAGGTAAAAGGATGATTCTCTCAACTCATTGTTTTTCAGTTTCCCACTAGTCTTTGATTTGGGGGATGAGGAGGGATTTCAGATGGAGTTATAGTTTCATTTAATCACACTCCTTATCTTCCAAACAGATAACCCCAGAGATTTATGGCCTATTGGTCATCACCAGCTTATATCTTAACCCAGCAATCTTATTTTAATATTTCTTTGTTAAATTTCCTGTAAATAGTCCAGCTTCTTAAATTCTTTTTGAATTTATCATAACATCTATCTGGCTCTCTCATTAGGGTTAATGAGTTAAAGAAAATCTTTTACATGTGTTAATTTTATATTTGCTTGAGAGTCATGATTTTATTTTTTTAAAATTATACTTTAACATGGAGGATAAAGAGTCTATCTTCATTACTCAGTTTTATTGTGTTTTATTGATGCTCGGTAAAGTGGGATTATTTGTAATTTGCTATGAGTACTTATTCCTATTACTTGATTTATAATTCACTGTATTCATTTATGTCTGTTAAACCTCCATAGAGGAGGTTTTATTCTTTTAAATTAGTGCTTTTACAAGGAAATCCTCAAAGATTTTCAATTAGGTGAAATATCCAAATTTGATGGACCCAATTAACATTGGCAGTCAGGACCCTAATGCCCAGAATAAACAAAGTAAGCAGAGGCCAATTTGGTGCTACAGCTAAAATTAAGTTAACATCATCATAGATCCTTCTGTACCTGATTTCCTCCTTTGCCTCATTCTCCTTTTATCCTCCGGTATATACTTTGCAAGGTATGTTGAGACAGGTATTTTAAA
This sequence comes from Mesoplodon bidens, assembly GCF_964165515.1. NCBI lineage: Eukaryota > Metazoa > Chordata > Mammalia > Artiodactyla > Ziphiidae > Mesoplodon > Mesoplodon bidens. The sequence continues at coordinate 30,376,363 of NC_138167.1, forward strand.
GAGCAGTTAAGTTGGCCAGTACTTCATATCTGTTTGCATGCCTTTTTTATTTGCCATTCAGTAAGGTGAATGGATACCCAATTGCTAACAGCATTATTTATGCTTAGGTTCTATGCCTACAGTGTTCCACTGATTTAAAAGAATGTAGATTCCAATTTGACAAGCAGTGTCCATTAATGGATTTTTCCATTTCTTTCAGTGGAAGTTAATGACAGTTAAGATTGCTTTGAATTTTGAGGAAACTCTTTGATATGAATAAAGTGGACTGAAAACGAAGCATTCACTTACTGATCACATCTCATTTGTCTACATTCCATTAATTCTATATAGTGCCATGCTCATTGACTTCAGGTGTTTTGTGTTTGTTATGCTAATGTGCTGTGGAAATAACACCTTTAAAATTTTCCAGCTCAAAGTATCCTACATAACAGTTGAAAGTGAAAACTTGAGCTTTGAGGGAAGCGGGTACTGTATCAACACCAACAGTACTTTTCAGTTTTGTAAAAACAGCAAAGTAGTTGAAATGTAAATGGCTCCAACTTTGCCTGATCATTACCGATAGCTGTTATGTATAAACCAGTTAGTCATCTCTCCACAATTAGGGACCAGGGAATTGCCACATTACTGAAAAAGAAACTAGAAGCTTCCTTTGTGTTTTATGTTTACTTGCTGTAGACAAGTTAAACCATTGTTAGGTCCTGGATGTTAAAGTTTCAAATAAGTCTCAAGACTTCTCATTGTGTCCTGAAACTTTAAACTTTTCTAAAGCAATTATCTTGCTTTGACAGTAACTGGTGAAGTGATGTTTGGCAAGTCAGTTAACCTCTACCTTCTAGGTTTCCTTATCTTGAAGGGGTGGCTATTGAAGTAGGTGACTGGGAAGATTTCTTTTTAGTAAGCATTTCTGAGTCTTTAATTTGGGCCTTTGTCTAATGATATCCAGAGATTTACAGGCTATAACTAATTTGTGAATTTTCTTTTAAAATAATTTCACTCTACATTAGTGTTTACAGTTTACATATTACTCCCAGAAGCAGGTTTGTCCCTTCATAACTAACAGCTTGTGGTGCATAGTAAGTGCTCAGTATACATGTTTGTTGTGAATTAATTAATTCATTCTACTACAAATGTTTAAACCTTCCTTGTTCAGGTTTGTGTTTTTCCAAGTATTAGAATAATAATAGATGAGAAAAACATTTGGCCTTTCCCATTTTTTTAACGGAAATGAGTTAATCGTGTCCATTATAATAGAAGGTAAATATTTTCTTAAGTGATTTGCCATAGGTAAAATGTGGAAAGAGCGCAGGATTTGGAGATAGAGGAACTTGTTTCTAGTCTGGTTCTGCAACTCAGCTGGACAAGTCATATCTCTTACCTGTAAAGTGGGAATAATATCTCACAGAGTTGTGATGTATAGCACTTCATCATCTGTGATTAACTTATACAACTCTACATGCTAGATTTAGATCTTTGATTAACTTATACAACTGTACATGCTAGATTTAGATCTCTTAATTCTTTTTCCCCAGGATTGAAATGGAAAACTGGAAAAGTTGATGAATTTATGCTCATAAAACCAAGTCGAAAAGCCAGGGCAGCTACGACAAGGTTGAAGTTCATCCATCAGAAGTGAATGAAACAGAAGGGTCAACCTCCCTAATCATTTTGATCACCAGGATAATGATGACTGACCAATTAGACTAGTCATTGATATCCAGCATAAAGATGGCCATAACAGATGTGATCATCCCCACTAGAGATAATTTAATGGAAAACAACAACCACTAATAACACACGATTGGAAGTAAGGAAACCTGGATTTAGACTCCTGCCAATGACAAAGAATATGATCTAAAGTTAATCACTCAATCTTTCTGAGCCCTAGTTTCCACTTCTGTGAAATTGTGGTTGGGAGTAAATGACTTTCATGTTTCTTATTTGGCATCATTGCTGATTCCTCTTCCAGCCATGCCTTCAAGTGATGGAGCTGAGGTAGGTATTTTCTTTTTGTTATATTTCTATGTCTTCTCAGATTTATCTGGAATGGCATTTTAAACTGTTCTTTATTTTGTGCCTACCAATCATTGTATTTTAGGTTAGTCAAAACATCAGTCTTGGCTTTTATGATTTGAAGTTTGGAGAAGATGTTTCCAAAGGAAATTTAAAGAGACTAATAATTAAATTTATCTGTTCACAATTCAGAGAATAAATTAGGCAGGCTCTTTTAACAGCAAAAATGATTTTCTCAACATAGTCCAAATTAATAAAACAAAATAATTGTAATATAAGATTATATATACTTAAATCATAAAATGGGACTTCTGATTTTATTAAATCAGATCAAATAAGGTTTTTCTTCCATAGCACATTATCACTCAAGCTTAAAAATATTTTGAAGGTAAGTAAAACAATATTCTAAGCTCATTTTTATGAGAGAAATTCTTCTCAGGAGAACTAAACCAGTATATTTACATTTTGACATTAAGACTGGTAAGGCTGGTAAACTGTCTTCAAGGAAACTAGAGAAAGTGGTCTCCCTTGAGACATGTAAATGTGAATCAACCTGGTGAGGCAATTCATGAATCAACCTTAAATAACTAAAATGAATCAAGACCTCTTTATAATATCACCTTGTCACCATTTATTCATTTACCTGTCAACCTTATTTGGATGTTATAAAGGCCAGCTAACTAAGAAGTGAAAACTCAGAGACATGCCTGAGGACTGTAAAATTTTCTTGAGGTAGGATCAAGCAGGATCGGGGCTAAGCACTGGGTCTCTGCAGCTGGCAACCTTTTGCTGCTTTGTTAGTGTCTACTATATTGGGTACATTGTTACTGGTACAAAATCAGGGTTCTGTGCAGCGAAGAGGAGGAAATGGCTGTTGGTTAGGGAACAAACACTGTCTTCCACACGTACTATCCAGCACACATATCTGATTGATTTCCTCTGAGTAAGTATCTGTTCAATCATTATTTCCAACTTTTACTCCCTTTCTTTTAAGCTATGGAGCTGCTAGAAAATAAAAAAGAAATCCATGCAAAGTAGAAAAACAAAAAAAGCAACTTCTTTCACTTGAATTACTGAGTTAACTGCCATGGAGTCACAGAACTCTGAAGAGCAGTTTGTAATGCACTCAAGTCTGCCAGTTTTTTAAAAATTGTGACATCCGAAAATAAGGACATAATTTGGGGCTAGTTTGGCAGGCACAAAAATGATCTGTCAACTCACTTGTTTATATCTGGTAGATGTTCTTTAACCCATCTCCTGTTTACCTATATACCAGATTAACCAAAATTTTCCATTCTGTCAGTAAAACTTGCCCATTGAGGCCCATAGTGCTGAAGACTCAAGGCTAGGGAGGCTATTCTCTAGTATACTCTGCATGTCCCTCTCGCAGTTGAGTAGTACACTTACCAAGACTTGGTTGTGCTTTTCTAAGCTGTTCATAATAGCTGGACTTGTTACTGCCATAATGTAATTTGAATATTATATAACCAAAGAAATGTAAATGCAAAAATAAAAACGCTATCTTTTGGGCTTCCCTGGTGGCGCAGTGGTTGAGAATCTGCCTGCTAATGCAGGGGACACGGGTTTGAGCCCTGGTCTGGGAAGATCCCACATGCCACGGAGCAACTAGGCCCGTGAGCCACAACTACTGAGCCTGCGCGTCTGGAGCCTGTGCTCCTCAACAAGAGAGGCCGCAACAGTGAGAGGCCCGCGCACCGCGATGAAGAGTGGCCCCCGCTTGCCACAACTAGAGAAAGCCCTCGCACAGAAACGAAGACCCAACACAGCCAAAAATAAATAAATAAATAAATTTATTAAAAAAAACAAAAAAAAACAAAAAAAAAACGCTATCTTTTGAGAACTGTGTTGACAAAAATTAACTCAAAATGGATCATTTGACCTAAAGCTAAAACTATAAAACATCTAGAAGAAAACATAGGAGACAATCTTTGAAACCTTGGCTTAAGCTAAAATTTCTTAGATGGAACACAAAAAGCACAAACTATAAAAGAAAAAAAAATACATTGAACTTCATTGAAATGAAAACATTTTGATCTTTTTTTTTTTTTTTTTTTTTGTGGTACATGGGCCTCTCACTGTTGTGGCCTCTCCCATGGCAGAGCACAGGCTCCGGACACGCAGGCTCAGCGGCCATGGCTCACAGGCCCAGCCGCTCCGCAGCATGTGGGATCTTCCCGGACCAGGGCACGAACCCGTGTCCCCTGCATCGGCAGGTGGACTCTCAACCACTGCGCCACCAGGGAAGCCCCACATTTTGATCTTTGAAAGAAGATGAAAAGAAAAGCTTGAACTGGGAGAAAATATTTGCAACACATATGCTTGATAAAAGACGTATCCACAATAATAAAGAATAAGAACTCTTACAATTCAATAAGATTATTCAATATTTATTATATGTAAGAAAAATAATAAACAGCCCAATTTAAAAACGATGGAAAGGGTTGAACAGGTAAGTAATGGATGGTGGATGTTAAGAGCCAGGTTTCTCTCTGTTGAAGAGGGAAGTTACAGATGAGCAAGAAGAGAAGGCTAGAATGAACTAGCCTTCTGTGATACTGGATTAGAGTCTGAGACATCTTATGCATCCCCTTAATACATACACAAATGGATAGATACAGAAACAATTATAGATCTGTATGTGGTTAGTACACACAATATCCTAGTTCTGTCTAAGAGGGCATAGGGGATTTCAAGTACAGCTGGGCCTCATGGGAACAGGAAAGTAGTCTCTATAATCTGGCCTCCTGATAACTCATCAGGTAGCTTCTCTCTCTCTTCTCATACTCTCTGTGGTCACATGGTGTCTTGGTTATCTCACCAAATGCTGCTATATTCTCCAGTTTTTCCTACACCTGGCTTTTCTGCTTATGAAACTGCATGCACATGGTTACAAATGGCCACCACCTTAAAAGTCCACATTAACTAATCACTCAGTGCCCACCACCATCTAACTGACTTAATCTCTATGTCTCTTAGATTTAGTTCTTTGGAGAGGATATCATTGAGCCAGCTTGGGTCACCTGTGTCTGGGGAGCAAGGTTACTTGTGTAAACATGGCTGCTGGGCAAGCAGCTTCATAGGTGTGTGACCTGTGCAGTCACACGGGGTCCTGGGCTCAGAAGGGCTCTCCACACTCACTTTAATGTTCCACTGTCACTATCATGAAATTCTTAATTTTCAAATGAGGGCCCCATAAATGATGTAGCCAGTTCTGTCGCTGGGCTCAGCTGTGGGGCAAGATTTGGTGGTGTGAGTAGATTCTCTTATAAGGAGATACTGGCGATAGGAAAATTTGGTGTATTTAGAGTCTTAATTTTCAAAACTAGGCTTCTCCCTTCTTTGAACTCACATCCCTGCTTAGTGCCTCATTCATCTTAACAGAAAATATTGGCTCCTAATAGGCACTATTCTGTGCTAGGCACTGAAAACACTCAGTGAACAAGACAGATTTAGTTCTTTGTCATGGAACATAGTGTCAAGCCAAGTTTACCCCAGTCCTAGAGTTACTGCCTTGTTCAGTTCTTTCTCCAGGAACTGGCATTTTGTCATGACCCTTCTATCCTGAAGCTTCCTGTCTGCTCTAGTCATAATTTGGGCAAGTGTAACTGAAAGGCATACCTGGGACCTTAGGGGCAGAGACTGGTAGGGAAAAGAAGCCAGTAATAAGATTTGTAGATTTGCCAGGCTGAAGGTTCCTTTATTGCCCCACTTCAAGCACACTCAGTCCCAACAAACTGATAGTTGGCAGCCTAATATGGCAAGTCCAAAGGGCATAGTAAGCTTGCTTCCAGCTGTCATTAATATCCAAGTTAGTCTTATCTGATAGGAAGTGGGAGTGCAAGGCATCAGGGAGTAGTAAAACTCAGATGGGTAGCAACATTGTGGTTTTAAGTCCTGGATTTATTTTGTAGCAAGATCCTTAGCTAGTAGCTGGGACTATAAGGAAACAAGGCCTACCTAGTGGAAAGTGCTGGAAGAAGTAGGGAGGAGGTATGACAGTCAAGTATATAGATGCTCAGATATTAATAAAGATCAAATAAGGAAGCCAATGCAGAATACATCTTAGAAGGCCTTAAGAGAAGGCTGAGATCCCTGGACTCCCCTCAAATCATGGTCAACACAACACCATGACTATTTTTAGATCCAACCAGCTGCTGATGCTTCCTCATATTGCTCAGAAGTGGCTCAGGGACCAAGTGCGGCTGAGTCCACAGGTTGAAGATATCAGAATCTACAACTGATCGAATTTGCTTAAATGCATAAATCTGTGAATATTGTTAGCTCTGCAGTTATTCATTGCTGAAAGTTAATCACTTTTTCAGGTACTCATCTACTTTGTGGTATACTTCCCTTATAGAGCATCCTTTATGATGTTTCCTGCAATAAAGCCAGTTTGCTATGGCAGAAGTTGCTAACCCTTCTTCCTGTTAGGAAGAGAACACCTGAATTTGGCTGATCACATGACTGCCCAGCTTTATTTCTCAGCATCCCAGGCAGCAAGATGTGGCCTATAGAAGACTAAGTTTTGCCAGTGTGATGTGACTGGAAATGATGTGTGCAGCTTCAGCATCATTTCCTTAAGAATAAAGCTGCTTGCTTGGGACTCCTACTTTCCTTCTTTCCACTGGCTGGATAATGGCTACAACTGCAGCAGTGTCCTTGATGTGAAGAGTGGCAGAAATAGCAATCTGGGTCCCAGGATGATCTCACCAAATTGAGCCCACCCACCAATTTGGGACTGTTAAGTGAGAGAAAAACAACTACTTTTTAACCCACTGTTTTTGGGGTCTTTTTATTATAATGGTGTAGCCTATACTCTAATTCACCCATTTGTTGAGGACTGCTTTGTACCAGGCATTAGGTACCAATGCTCTAAGCATTTGTACATATTATCTCACTCAGTTCTCTTGACTACACTCTCAAGACAATACTAATATCCCTAATTTATAGGTTGCTAAATTGAGGTTCAGACAAGTTAAGCAACGTACTCAAGATTCCATAGCTACTAAACGACACAAGGATTCAGATTCAGGGTTGTTTGACTACATAGTCCTTGCTGTATCTCCCACATTTTGCTACTGAGCCTTCCAGGATTTTTGTTTCCTCTGCTAGTGTGGCCTTGTAGAAATGTCAGTTGCAGATAGTAAAACATTCCCCTCCCCGTGTCGCACTTTCTTCATCAAGAAAAAGCAGAGAGTTTAATACACATTATTATTAAAGGTAATAAAACAAGTGGGATGGGCCATTTCCAGTTATCTTGTTTACCCCTTTGATTCTATCTGCAGCTTCTTCTTGTAACATTATTAATGAGGTTATAACTCTGTGTACCCAAGGAGTCATTTTCTGTGATGTTTCCTTTTCTGATATATAACTGAAGGGAAGCTCTGAGACTATTAGAAGAATTAACCTTTCAACTATATAAGATTCTTATTGCTTGTATATATTTTTTAATTACAGGAGAATGTCATCAGTAGATATAAGTATAGTCTCTACTTTCATGAGCAACATAGTGGTCGGTATACAGTATTGCTTTTTTTTTATCTGGGGAAGCCTCAGTAGCAGGAAGGGTATGAGTTAGGTAGAACTGAACTCTAGCAAAGTGTTACTTTACGATTGAAAAGCAGGAAGTACTGAGATTAAAAACACATGAATATCTTCAGGAGAAGATTAAAAACACACCAATATCTTCAGGAGACAGTTGTGAGTGTGTGGTATTGGGAGAGAGGATGTGGTCTAAGTCATATAAATAACAAATACTTGAGTTCACTAATTGTCAGGCACTGCAGGCATACCTCATTTTATTGCACTTTATCGTGCTTCACAGATATTGTGTTTTTTACAAGTCAAAGATTTGTGGCAACCTGTGTCAAGGAAGTCTATCAGCTCCATTTTTCCAACAGCATTTGCTCACTTTGTGTCCCTGTGTCACATTTTGGTAATTCTTACACCATTCCAAACTTTTTCATTTTTATTATATTTGTTATGGTGATCTATGATCAGTGATCTTTTTTTTTTTTTTTTTTTGGGCTGCGTTGGGTCTTCATTGCTGCATGTGGGCTTTCTCTGGGTGTGGCAAGCGGGGGCTACTCTTCATTGTGGTGCGCGGGCTTCTCATTGCAGTAGCTTCTCTTGTCGCAGAGCATGGACTCTAGGCGTGTGGGCTTCAGCAGTTGCAGCACACGGGCTTCAGTAGTTTTGGCACGTGGGCTCAGTAGTTGTGGCTTGCAGGCTCTAGAGTACAGGCTCAGTAGTTGTGGCACATGGGCTTAGTTGCCCCGAGACATGTGGAAATCTTCCTGGACCAAGGATCAAACTCACGTCCCCTGCATTGGCAGGCGGATTCTTAACCACTGCGCCACCAGCGAAGCCTCGATCAGTGATCTTTGATGTTACTATTGTAATTGTTTTGGCGCCCCATGAACCATGACCATATAAGACAGAGAACTTAATCCATAGATGTTGTGTGTTCTGTCCGCTCCATTGACTGACTGTTCCCTCATGTTTCAATCTCTCTCCCTCTCCCGCTTCGGGCCTCCCTATTCCCTGAGACACATCAGTATTGAAATTAGACCAATTAATAATCCTACAATATCCTCTAAGTGTTCAAATGAAAGGAAGAGTTATACACCTTTCACTTTAAATCAGAAGCTAGAAATGATTAAGCTTAGTGGGAAAGGCATGTTGAAAGCTGAGATAGGCCAAAAACTAGGCCTCTTGTACCAAACAGTTAGCCAAGTTGTAAATGCAAAGGAGATGTTTTCGAAGGAAATTAAAACTGCTACTCCAGTGAACACATGAATGATAAGAAAGTGAAACAGCCTTATTGCCCATATGGAGAAAGTTTTAGCGTTCTGTATAGAAGATCAGACCAATCACAGCATTCCCCTTAAGCCAAAGCCTAATCCAGAGCAAGCAAGGCCCTAACTCCCTTCAAGTCTATGAAGGCTGAGAGAGGTGAGGAAACTGAAGAAGCTAGCAGAGATTTGTTCATGAGGTTTAAGGAAAGAAGTCATCTCCATAACATAAAAATGCAAGGTAAAGCAGATAGTGCTGTTGTAGAAGCAGCAGCAAGTTATCCAGAGGATCTAGTTAAGATAATTAATGAAGGTAGCTACACTAAGCAACAGATTTTCAGTGTAGAGGAAACAGCCTTCCATTGAGGACAGTGCCATCTCAGACTTTCATAGAGAAGTCAATGCCTTTCTTCAAAGCGTCAAAGGACAGGCTAATGCAGCTGGTGACTTGAAGTTGAAGCCAGTGCTCATTTGTCATTCTGAAAATCCTAGGAACCTTAAGAATTATGCAAAATCTGCTTTGCCTGTGCTCTATCAATGGAATAACAGAGCCTGGATGACAGCACATCCGTTTATGACACAGTTTACTAAATATTCTCAGCTCACTGTTGAGACCTACTGCTCAGAAAAAAAAAATTTCTTTTAAAATATGACTGCTCATTGACAGTGCACCTCGTCACCCAAGAGCTCTGATGGAGATGTACAATGAGATTTATGTTGTTTTCATGCCTGCTAACACAACATCCATCTTGCGGCCTATGGATCAAGGAGTCATTTCGACTTTCAAGTCTTATGATTTAAGAAATAGCATTTCGTAAGGCTATAGCTGCCTTCACAGATAGTGATTCCTCTGATGGATTTGGGCAAAGTAACTTGAAAACTTTCTGCAAAGCATTCACCATTCTAGATACCATTAAGAACATTCGTGATTCATGGGAAGAGGTCAAAATATCAGCACGAACAGGAGTTTGGAATAAGTTGATTTCAACCCTTTTGGATGACTGAGGGGTTCAAGACTTCGGTGGAGGAAGTAACTGCAGATGTGGTGGAAATAGCAGGAGAACTAGAATTAGAAGTGGAACCTGAAGATGTGACTGAATTGCCGCAATCTCATGCTAAATCTTGGACGGATGAAGAGTTGCTTCTTAAGGATGAACAAAGAAAAGTGATTTCTTGAGATGGAATCTACTCCTGGTGAAAATGCTGTGAAGATTGTTGAAATGACAGTAAAGGATTTAGAATATTACATCAATTTAGTTGATAAAGCAGCAGCAGGATTTGAGAGGATTGACCTCAATTTTGAAAGAAGTTCTATTGTGGGTAAAATTTTACCAAACAGCATGGTATGCTACAGACAAAATGTTGGTGAAAGGAAGAATCAACCAATGTGGCAGATGTCATTGCCGTCTTATTTTAAGAAACTGCCACAACCTCCCCAGCCTTCAGCAACCACCACCCTGATCAGTCAGCTGCCGTCAACTTCGAGGCAAGACCCTCCACCAGTAAAAAGATTAGGACTCACTGAAGCCTCAGATGATGGTTAGCATTTTTTGGCAATAAAGTATTTTTTATATATGTCCATTTTTTTAGATCTAATGCTATCACACACTTAATAGATTACAATATAGTGTAAACATAACTTTTATATGCACTGGAAAACCAAAAAATTAGTGTGACTCTCTTTATAGCAATATTCACTTTGTTGAGGTGGTCTGGAACCGAACCTACAGTATCCCCGAAGTATGCCTGTATACCTGGCAACAGGGATACAAAGATAAATAAGACACAGGCTTCATGTACCTGGTATTTTGCCTTTGCTTTTTAATTCGAGTTACTATAGGTTTATTCCTTGGGTTTTCTTCATTGTAGCCTATAGAAAATAAAATTTGCTTTAAAAAAAAGAATTTCAAGTGATAATGATGTTCAGACCTAGAACTAGCTCATCCCTCATTGGTATCACTAACCAAAACTACAATTTCTGCTTGGATGATTCAGAAGAAATAATAAAAAGGGTCATAGGATCAGGAGAAAGGGACAAAAGGAACTTGAAGTGTTTGGGGTCAGGAGACAGGGTTTTGCTTCAGACTCTAGAATGAAATAGAATCTGAAATAGATTTTCTGAGTTGAAAAATCTGGGTTAGAACCTTGGCCTTGCTCTATAACTTCAGGCAAACTACTTCAATGTTCAGCACATTTATTGGAAACTGACTATGAGTCAAACACTGAACTAGGTGTATATGGTAGTGAACATCATAGACAAAGTTCCTGTCCTCATGTCAGTTTAGTGGTACATATTTGAGGAAATAAAGCCCATAAGAGAATAGACAAGTACTATTTTAGAAAGCGAGTTCAGGAAAGATGTCTCTGAGAAGGTGTCATTTGAGCTGAGACTTAAATGAAGCAAAGATATTGCTTTAGGGAATTTTAGTAGTTTCTGAGCTTTAGTTTTCTCACTGTAAAATGAAAAATAATAAAGGTCTACCTATGGGGTTGTTAAAAATAGAATGAGATAGTATATGGGGTTAGTAAACTATAGTGACTAATCAAAAGTGAGGTATTATTACTTCTACTGTTACTCTCATGTTTCTCTTTGAAAATAATGTTCCAGGCATTTTCAGAGGTTGGGAGGGAGAAAGGAGCAGATTACAGAAAATGTTAAAGAGCATAAAAAAAGAAGTTTAACCTACTTCATAATTTAGTATCATGCATCTGTGGTACTTATTCATCCTTTTTTATAATCCAGTCTTTAAATCACAATTCTGTAACAATTCATTTTTTTGAAAGTAACATTTTTTCCCAAATTTAAAGGTAATCTTTATTGAAGTATACTTTACCTACAATAAAATGCACCTATTATATGCATACAGTTCAATGCATTTTGAGAAATGAATACAACTATGTAGTAAGTACCACAAACAAATATAGAACATTTCTATCATCCTTTGTGTCCTTTCCCTTTTAATCCTTTCCACACTTAATCCCAGGCAACTACTAATCTGTTTTCTGTCACTATAGATCAGTTTGCCTGTTCTAATAAATTTTATATAAATGGAAGCATACAGTGTGAAATTCTTTTTTTTTTTTTTAATTTATTTTATTTATTTATTTTTTTGTGGTACGCATGCCTCTCACTGTTGCGGCCTCTCCCGTTATGGAGCACAGGCTCTGGACGTGCAGGCTCAGTGGCCATGGCTCAGGGGCCAGCCGCTCTGAGGCATGTGGGATCTTCCCGGATCGGGGTACGAACCCGTGTCCCCTGCATCGGCAGGCGGACTCTCAACCACTGTGCCACCAGGGAAGCCCGGGTGTGAAATTCTTGAGTTTTTTTTTTTTTTTTTTTTTTTTTTACTCAGCATGTTTTCAAGATTCATCTATATTGTTGCATGCATCTGAAGTTTGTTTTCGTTTTATTGCTGAGTAGTATTCCATGGCATGGATTTAGAGCAATTTGTTTATCTAGTCACCTGTTGATGGACATTTGGATGGTTTCTAGTTGTGGGCTTTTGTTAACAAAGCTGCTATGAATACTCATGTAAAGGCTCTGTGTGGATCTCTTTTCATTTCTCTTTGGTAAATATCTAGAAGTAGGGTTACTAGGTTGTATGTGTTTAACATTATGGGAAACTGCCAAATTCTTTTCCAAAGTGGTTGTGCCATTTAAAATTCCCACAAGCAATATACGAGTGTTCCAATTGCTCTGTATTTTCACCAACACTTTATATTATCAGTCTTTCTAATTTAAGCCATTCTAGTAGGTGTGAAGTGGCATCTCATTGTGGTTTCATTTTACATACCTATGATGACTAATGATGTTGAAGGTTTTTTCGTGTGCCTATTGGTTATTAATATATTTTGTGAGGTACTTATTTAAATCTTTTGCCCATTAAAAATTTTTTTTTCTTCTTATTTTTTGCTGTAAGGATGCTTTATATTTTTTGGATACAAGTCTTTTGTCTGATGTATGTATAGTGAATATTTTCTACCCAATCTTTGGCTTGCTCTTTTTATTTTTTAAGAGAATCTATTTGAAGAGTAAGATTTTAAGATTGACTTAGTCCAATTTATCAATTTTTTTCTTTGATGATTAATTTTATTTTTTCTACTTTCTATGAAACATTTATATACCCCAAGTCCATGAATACTTTCTTCTGTTTTCTTCTAGAAATATATATATATATATATATATATATATATATATATTTGTATATTGACATAGTATCCTGTGGCCTTGCTATACTCATATTTATTTTAATAGCTATTTTTGTAGATTATTTTGGATTTTCTGTGTAAACAATCATGTTTATGAGGGAAAAAAAGTGTTTTATATTTCCAATGTGTATGCTCCTTATTTCTTTTTCTTGACTTATTTTACACTGGCTGTATTGAATATAGGTTGGTTGTGTGAGTGAACATCCTTCTTTATTCTCAATTACAAGGGAAAAGTGTTCAATCTTTCACCATTAAGTGTGATGTTAGCTTTCGATTTTCCATGTGTATCACCAATGATTATTTTTTTTATCATGACAGCTCCTGAAGTTTGTCAAATGCTTATTCAGCATCTATTATGATGATCATGTGCTTTTGCTACTTTAATTTGGTGAATTACATTGATTAATTTTTGAATATTAAACCAACTTTGCATTTCTAGGACAAATCTCATTGTCTAGATATATTAACTTTTTAATATGTTGCTAGATTTGAATTCATAATATTTTATTTCAAATTTTTAACTTTTTTCTTCTTGTAATGCCTATCTGATTTTGGTATCAGGATAGTGTGGCCTCATAAAAAAAGTTGTGAAGTGTTCCCTTGTTTACTTTCTATATTGTGTGGGATTACCACTTTTCCTTCCTTAAATGCATGATAGAATTCATCAGTGAAGCTTCTCGCCTTCTGATTGCCCCTTTTGTCCTATTATCACAGTTAGTCTTTTCTAACAATTTCTGACTTGAACTATTCTGGATATTAATTACTTAACCAAAGAGTATTTGCTGATAAATAGATACTGCCTGAGACTGATAGTTAAAAACTAGTCATAACTTGATAAGAAAAATGAGAGTTTAGCTCACTTAACATTATTCCTGTCTTTTCTCCTTTCCTCCGTATGTTTGATATTTTTATTTTTATTTCTTCTACTGTACATCTTTATAGCTCTAGTGTATATTCATAACCCTCTATTTCTTGTTCCATTAACTTTCAACAATCTCATTTAACTCCCATTTTTTAAGTTCATAGTATGAATGCATCTATTTTATTTTTTACTTTTCATCCTCTTTCCATATCCTACCTCCTGTCAACTAAACGTTAAATTTTTGCTGTCAAGGATGTTGAAATTTGCATTTTGTCTTACAAACACAACTAAGTCTTCTATATTTTGCCATAAGTTAACTCTTAAAGTTGAAAAGCACTAGAGGGTCTTTATATTATTATGACAGTAAAATTTATTCAACGCCAGCCTAATTTACTATGCCAAGATTATATTTTCTTCTTTATAGAGTCAAAGTAAAACTTCTCGCCTTTTTGAAGGAAAATGTTACTAGTATTAAGGTCAACTGTATACTCTTTGTTACACTTTTATTAACCAGTAGCTTCATTTTAATTTTTTTCTTAGACCATGTGTTTCATGTATTTTTATTTTATTTTGTTTTTCCTGGGTTTCTGTTTACATTTCTTTTCTGCTTGCATTATTTGCCTCTGTCATGTATTAGTTTCCTTTTGCTGCTATAACAAATTACCATAAACTTGGTGCCCTATAACAATGCACATTTATTATCTTACAGTTCAGTAGTTAAGAAGTTTAAAATGGGTTGGTAGGGCTGCATTCCTTCTGGATGTTCTAGGAGAGAATTTGTTTTCTTGCCTTTTCCAGTTTCTAGAGACTACATCCACATTTGTGTCCTCCTGATCCTGCATTACTCCAACTTCTGTTTCTATTGTAACACCTCCTTCTCTCACTCTGATCCCCTGTCTCCTTCTTCTTACTAAGGACTCTTATGATTACATTGGATCTACCTGGCTAATCCAGGATAGTGCTCTCATTTCAAGATTCTTAATTTAATCACATCTGCAGAGTCCCTATTGCCATGTAAAGTAACATATTCACAGGTTCTGGGGACTAGGATGTGGACATCCTTGGGGAGCCATAGTCATATGTACCATATTTTGCAACTTCTCAATCATACTTTACTTCAGCAAAAAAATAAACGCTTAGGAGTATCCTGGGGAATCAAATTTTCTCCACAATTATTTCCCAGTTAGTTTTTTCCTCCATGCTTTTCCTGGCACTAACCTTAGTATAGAACAGGAATTTATATTTTCCAGTCTTATACATCTCAAGATTACTAGACTGTCATCCATCTTGGATATTAGGCAGAAAAAGCCTTTTGAACAAAGATGTATATGCTTCTTTTCCCATTTCTAGTTCAACTGAAAGTTGTCAATTTCTTGGAGAGACCTACCTGAAGCCTCAAAGAATAGTCAATGCATTATAACATCCAGGTTTGTCCTTCCAAGGCTCTGAATGTTGCATTCTTATTAAGTATACTGTCTGAAACCCAAGAATCAGCAGACAATTAACTAGCTGTGTGCCACCACGTAATAAAGACTAGCACTTGACTTTTTAGCTACATGCAAAAGCCACTCAGTGTATGTCATACACCTGGTCACTGTGCTAATTCCGTGTTGGGTGTAATGATGAATATCATGGTTCTATGATGGTTTAATGAGACTTAATCCTGGGATTTTATACGGACAATTGAAAATAGAATTGTTTTTTTCTTTAGGGTTTTCATACTGGTAGAGATGTCAGTTTGGAGCTGCTGGTAGCCATCTTGGTATCATAAGGAGAGAGTCTACCTGAAAGAAAAACCAACAAAGAGAAAAAGTAGAGCTATGAGTTGGAAAGACAGAGAGATGGTGAGTCCAATGACAACTATATTTTCCCAGTAAGTAGGTGGCCTTTTCATTTTGTTGATAGTTTCCTATGCTGCACAAAAGCTTTTTAGTTTGATGTAGTCCCATTTGTTTATTTTTGCTTTTGTTTCCTTTGCCTGAGGAGACATATCCAAAAATAATATTGCTAAGACAATTGTCAAAGAATGTAATGCCTGTGTTGTCTTCTAGGAGGTTTATGGTGTCCAGTCTTACATTTAAATATTTAATCCATTTTGAGTTTATTTTTGTATATGATATGGGAAAGTAGTCCAGTTTGAATCTTTTGCATGTAGCTGTCCAGTTTTCCAGTTTATTAAGGAGGCTGTCTTCTCCCCATTGTATATTCTTGCCTTCTTTGTCACAGATTAATTGATCCCATAAGATCATTCATTTCTGGGCTCTCTATTCTGTTCCACTGATCTAGTGTCTGTTGTTGTGCCAGTACCATACTGTTTTGATTACTGTAGCTTTGTAGCTACAGTTTGAAATCAGGGTGCATGATACCTCCAGCTTTGTTCTTTTTTCTCAAGATTGTTTTTTGTTATTCAGGGTCTTTTGTGTTTCCATACAAATTTTAAAATTATTCGTTCTATTTCTGTGAAAAATGCTATTGGTATTTAGATAGGGATTGCATTAAATCTATAGATTGCTTTGAGTAGTATGGTCATTTTTAACATATTAATTCTTCCAGTCCATGAACATGCTGTATCTTTCTATCTGTTTGTGTCGTCTTTAATTCCTTTCATTGGTGTCTTACAGTTTTTCAAGTACTGGCCATCTACCTCCTTCATTAGATTTATTGCTAGGTATTTTATTCCTTTTGAGGCAACTGTAATTGGTATTGTTTCCTTAATTTCTCTTTCTGATAGTTCATTGCTAGTGTATAGAAATGCAACAGATTTCTGTATATTAATGGTATAACATACAACTTTACTGAATTCATTTATTAGTTATAATAATTTGGGGGTAGCATCTTTAGGATTTTCTATGTATGGTATCATGTCCTCTGCAGACAGTGGTAGTTCTACTTCATTCTTTCCATCTTGGATTCCTTTTATTTCTTTTTCTTGTCTAATTGTTGTGGTTAGGATTTCCAACACTGTGTTGAATAAAAGTGGCAAAAGTGGGCATCCTTGTATTGTTCCTGATCTTAGAGGAAATGCTTTCATCTCTTCACCATTGATTATGATGTTGGCATGGGTTTGCCATGTATGGCCTTTATTATGTTGAGGTACGTTCTCTCTGTACCTACTTTGATGAGCATTTTTAACATAAATGGATGTTGAATTTTGTCCAAAGCTTTTTCTGCATCTATATATATCTATATATCTATATATCTATATATATATACATATATATGTATGTATATGTGTATATATATATACATATATGTATATATACATATATATGTATGTATTTAAAGTTGATGAGCTCTTAAGTTCAGATGCATTTAACCACATTCATAGTCCCAGCAATGTTTAACATTTTTTTTTTTTTTTTTTGCGGTATGCGGGCCTCTCACTGTTGTGGCCTCTCCCTTTGCGGAGCACAGGCTCCGGACGCACAGGCTCAGCGGCCATGGCTCACGGGCCCAGCCGCTCCGCGGCATGTGGGATCCTCCCGGACCAGGGCACGAACCCGTGTCCCCCACATCGGCAGGCGGACTCTCAACCACTGTGCCACCAGGGAAGCCCTGTTTAACATTTTTGATGTCATATTTCACATCTTTTTGTTTTGTGTATCCCTTAACTACTTCTTGTAGATATAGATGATTTACTACTTTTGTATTTTAACCTTCTTGCTAGCTTTATAAGTGATTCATCTATTACCTTTACTGTATGTTTGTCTTTACCTGCTGGTGCACGGGACCATGTCGCAGTGCTAATAGGCTATAAGGAGGACTTAAAAATGTTGCTTGCCTGCACTGTGTCATCATGGTAGAAGAAGCTTCTAACAATAGCTGCTGCCAGTGTCTGTCTTCCCAAGGAGGTCCCAGTTAGCCCCTGCAAAAATCAGTATGTGGGTCTGATCCAGGCTTCTTTCAAACTACTGCCTCTGTGCTGGGATTAGAACATGTGAGACTTTGTGCGTGCCCTTTAGGAGCAGAGCTTGTGTTTCCTATAGCCCTCAACCTCTCCCGGATATAAGCCCTGCTGGTTTTCAAAGCCAAATGTCCTAGGGGTTTATTTTCCAGGTCAGGACCTCTGATTGGGGAACCCAGTGTGGATTTCAGACACCTCACTCTCTGGGGAGGACCTGTACAGTTGTGATATTCCTCCCATTTGTGGGTCATTAACCCAAGGATGTGGGTCCTGACTGTGCTTCTTCTCTACCCTTCCTGTCAATCTACTTGTGGTTCCTTCTTCATATCTTTAGTCGTGGGCCATCTTTTCTACTAGTCTTCAGGTCATTCTCATAGATAGTTGCCCTGTAAGTAGTTAGAATTTTCATCTGTCAGAGGAGGTAAGTTCAGGGTGTTTCTACTCCTCCATCTTGGCCCCTTCTAGTAGTCTTAGTTTTCCTCACAAGTTAAAAATAGCTATTTAGGTAAGAAATTTGTGGGGATAGAAATATGTATCAATACTTTACTCATTTGAAAATTCCCCTGAGATAACTTGAAACTCTCATCTAAATCTCTTATATTTGCCATCTACATTCTCTTTTCTCAAAAGTAGCAGTAGAAAACACAGAATATTGTTCCCTAATGGTAATTTCTGTTAGATGTTTATTTACTCACTTCTCAGAATAAAAGTTTGTAGTGGGAATTGAGTGACTATGACTTTCTAACAGAGGAAAACAAAGTCACTTAAGTTCTTTAAAATTCCCATTTACTTCACAGTACATTAGTTTTTACTTCTTACACACACACACACACACACACACACACACGCTACAGAAATAAACTAAAATACTCCGCACAGTGTTTTAATAGTAAAGTTACATCTATGTCCTTTTACTGGTCAATCCTCTTTCATGTGCCTAATTACTTCTAAGGACCAAAAAAAAAAAATCTCATCCGAAACATCTGTATATTTACTTTGGATTTAGTTCTCAAAGATGGACTCTAAAGTCTTTAACTGAAGTTTTAAAAAATAGATTTTAGTTACCCGGGCTCTCTTCTGAATTGTAGGGAGATGCCTCCTCACTGTTTTAAATTTTAACAAGAACCATCTCATCTTCCAATATCCACTTTAAAAAATATTTTCCACACTCTTTCTAACTGTTACCTGCTTACAAAATATTAGAATGGTTTGTCTAATGTTATTTGCAAAAGAGTGACTTCTTGGGACGTTCAGTAACTATACTGTGTTTCCCTCCCCCAAATCCCAGGATAATCCCCTCTGAAGGTCTGATAGACTTTATAGAATTATTATGACATTCAGAGTGCTATCAGAACTCTGAGCCACACAAAGTATTTTTCCAATATTATAATTTATCTGTGATCTTTTTTTTTTCTTTTTTTTCGGTACGCTGGCCTCCCACTGTTGTGGCCTCTCCCGTTGCGGAGCACAGGCTCCGGACGCGCAGGCTCAGCGGCCATGGCTCACGGGCCCAGCCGCTCCACGGCATGCGGGATCCTCCCGGACCGGGGCACAAACCCGTGTCCCCTGCACCGGCAGGCGGACTCCCAACCACTGCGCCACCAGGGAAGCCCTATCTGTGATCTTTTTACTGCCACATCTTCTAAAATACTCAGGAAGACAAATTCAACATGGCTTGTTCTTGAGTACTTTTTGTTTTGTTCTAGGAAGAAAATTTTTGAATTTGAGAGGTAGATAATGGTACATTCATAGTTTCCACTTTGAAAGTGGAAAGTATCATTTTTTTTCCACCAGTGGGATTGATGGCTTTAGATATGCATAGCTTAGCTGGATCCTTCGTTACTCTCACAGCAATGTGTACCCAATTCCCAGTATTGGGGGGATATATGGGATATCCAGGTGTATTAGCAGGGTAACCGTCACACTAGGTTTGATAGAGCTGGGTCTTTGCTCTGAGTTTAGTTCTGAAGTTGCTTCGTAACCCTGCAGCCTCTCAGGTCCCTGAATTGATCTGCTTACCAGGAGAGATGGGGTGTGTGAGCAGGCCCATGGAGCAAGCAGAGGAACTCTAGACTGCTCTTACAGAATTACCCTCCATACGCATGCTTATATGGAGTCATACCTAATCATTAGCAATTTAGTGGGGGATTGCTTTATTCCAGAGCTATCACCTGAGAGCTCAGCACTGGAGAAATAGGCCCTGGGTGTTGCCCAAGTCTATATAGAAAACTATGAAGGGCAGTGCTGGATGCTATGGAAATCTGGCTTGCAAGGGAATAGGAGAGAGGAGAAAGGCACAGAAAAGAAGCAGAAGGGCACAGAATTCAGATAAGTTTTTCTGTCTCAGTTTTGCCAAATGGTGGCTCTGTTTCAGAGCTAACCCTTTAGTAAAGGGTTAGGGAGTAACAAACACTTTGAGTTTATTCTCCTCCCCACTTTGATGCTTGTTTTGAATGTTTTTTTCTTTGTGGTCACATCTGAGTTCCTGACTTCTACATGCACAGAAGCAGTTTCATGCTGAGAGTTGTTACAAAGCAGATCAGTGAATAAAAAATAAGCCCAAATGTTCGCATTTTAGGTCAAAACATTTATACTGCTCTGATGAAGACACGTAGTAATTTTCTCATTATTTAAATGGAATGTATGTCTATAAGACATTCCAAGGAGCAGTCTTCCTTGTAGCTACAGATAAAGGATTTCCTTGACTGCTAGCTCTCTACCAAACCTCTATTAGCAGAGCACAAAGTAATTATATTGTCTGATTGGCTGGTATTATTTGGAAAAAGTAATTGTCTAAAAAAGAGAGAATATGCAGACAGACTGATTTAATAATTTATATATCAATTTTGCCCTTTGGGTGGTTCTTATTAACATATAAATTAACTTTTAAAGAATATTTTGAACAGTGCATAAATTCTGGAACAATTAGATAAAATAAAACCAGCCTCAGACAGTCTCCCTCCACACACTAGAATTTCCCATAGTTCAAAATGGAAAAATAACTCAAGATTCTAAAAACATGTGAGACTGCCTCACTGTGCCATAGAATTTTGAATCACTTCCAATAAAAGGCTTTATTTAATGTTTGGGCATAGATCTCTTGCCAAACAGGTCAGCAAACGGTAGAAAAAGCAAGCTTTGGAAGATCTTCCTACATGTCCTTCTCAGATTTTTTTTTTGCCGTACGCGGGCCTCTCACTGTTGTGGCCTCTCCCGTTGTGGAGCACAGGCTCCGGACGTGCAGGCTCAGCGGACATGGCTCACGGGCCCAGCCGCTCCGCGGCATGTGGGATCTTCCCGGACCGGGGCACGAACCCTTGTCCCCTGCATCGGCAGGCGGACTCTCAACCACTGTGCCACCGGGGAAGCCCCCCTTCTCAGCTATTTAATACTCATACTCTACTTGTACTTTCAAAGACCAGGGTGCAGATTCTGCCAAAAGCCCACTTGCAAATAGACTTTTTAAAGCTACTGTAATAAAGCCCAGAAATCATTGCAGCAGTTTATGTCATCTGGTCTCAAATACTTTTGAAACCCAGGAAGTGGATCATACCTAAAATGCCCAGGATAGGGTATTTAAGGATATTGTAGTATTTCTAAAAATATTATAAATGGCCATGTGCACTAGATGGTAATTGATTCAGTTATCAATCAAGACATCTTTCTTAATGTTTTTCCCTGAGATCCTTCTTTCTGATCAGTGAGATCCCTCTCTGCATTTATTTATATTTGGGAAGAAGTCTCAATATATAGAAAATGTAATAAACATCTATGATAAATATTCACCTCCAAACTGAACAAATACTAACTTTTATTCCCTTCAGATTTTTTTCTTTTTTAAATAAAACATTAAAATCTCTATGTTTTCTTTGGCCCATTCTCTTCTCTTTCCAAAGGTCAACATCATCTGGTATATGTATCCCAATTATATTTTTGTACTATATTAATTTTATGTTCTTTAACATAGTTTTATAATATTCTCCATAAATGTCTTACCCAATTAAAAATTTTTAATTGTATTTCCTATTTGTTATTGCTAGTATTTAAGTATGTTATTGTTTTTTCTCTATCAATCTCAAGTTAGATAATCTGAATTCTCTTAATTTCACTTATCTTATCTGAAGGTTCTTTTGAATATTTTAGGAAGGTAATTATATGGTCTACAAATTAAAATTTTGCATCTTCCTTTCCAATCCTGATACCTCTTTTTTCCTATTCCTTTGATTAGGAACTCCAGTTTAATTTTGCAGGCATCCTTGTCTCCTTGTTACTGGAAATGCTTCTAAAGTTTTACCATTTAGACTAATGTTTGTTGTTACTGTCTGGTAGATTCTCTTGATTAGTTAGGAGAATTTGTCTTCTTGCACTTTTTTTAGTTTATGTTTTTCTGCTTTATTGAGAGGAATATATGGCATTTCTCTATTGATCTCTTAAAGCAGTAAATGTAGTGATTTAAATTCATAGGATTTTCTAATGTTAAATCGTCCTTGCCTTCCTAGTCTTAATCCATTTGGTCAGGATCCATATATATATATGGCATATATATGTGTGTGTGTGTATATATATGTTGCATATATATGTGTATATATATACACCCACATATACACACACACACATATATATACTCATTATGGTAACTTTGGGACTTTTTAATTAATTAATTATATCATTTAACATAGTCATTGAGTACTTCATTTGTTCCAGGACCTTAGGCAATAGAAGTACAACAGTGAACAAAATAAATTTTTTAAATATCTTTGCCCTTATAGATTACACTTAAGGAAGCAGTCAAAAGCAAGATTAATAAGTAAAATACATAGTATGTTAGATATTGATTGCCATTAAAGAAGAGAACAAGGAGAGAAAAAGGATGTGAAATCTGTGAGAAGTGTTGGACTTTAAATTGAATGTCCAGGGAAGTCTTCACAAAAATGTAAATTTGAGGATAGGGCTGTAGGAAGTGAGAGGATCTAGCTATGCAACTAGCTGGATGAAGAATATTCTAAGCAGAGGAAGCAGAAGTTACTTCAAGTAGGAACATTTCTGACATGTTTGAAAAATAATTTGGTATTTATTTTTCTAGAAAATTACCTATTTCAGTGAAATTTTCAAATTTATTGGCATAGAATTACTTATAATACTTAATTATTTAAAAAACTATTGCATTTGCAATTCCTAATATTGCTTTTTGTCACTTTTTGTTTTGATCAGTCTACCTAGAAATTTATCTATTTTGTTATTATTCTCCATACTATTATGACCAAATATTCTCTGTATATTGGAATCGACAGTTTATACACCACATCTTAGATATGCAAAAAAGTCACATATTTCTTTACCCCAGGGAACATCCTCCTTCTTACCCTCATGCAGTGTACTAGTAAACTTCTGGATCTCTTGCATGTCAAACAGAAGCTGATAAAAATTTGGTAGTTCTAGCCCAGTCTCTCTCTCTCTGCCTAAACACACCATACTGCCATTTTGACTCTACTGCAATTGAGTGCATTGGGTCAAGTCAGTCAGAGAGAAAGCTGAGCTCTCCTGAAGCAACCTGCTTGCTTGTGTAAGGCCAAGGTGCCATGAGTTACAGACACTTCAGTAGTAGAAGTAGTAAGGACCAAGGACAATTAGACAGAGGGATGAGATACTTCGACTAGAATGTATTCATCATATTTTTAATTTTTTGTATCTTATGATGTTTTGACCTCTTGGGGCCTCACCCACTGCGGGGAGACTGTCCCTTCCAGGGTTAGCTAATTCCTAGAGATAGTAAACACTTGCCTGAGAGCACAATCTTCAGATGCAAATCAACCAATCCAGAACCCATATCCTCAACTACTTCCTTTACTGGGAGCCACTGTACCCCTGCCTTAATCATCCCAGAGCCAGGCATCAGATAGCCAGGGGCAGTTCCTAAGCCCCAGAGCCCACCAAACTAGTCAGTCCTAGGTCTGTCTACCCTGTTTAGCCTGCCTTGCCCATTCTTTCCCCCAAAAATATACAATGAAGGCGCTTGCCCAAACTTTTCCCTCACTCCCTCTGACTCCTGACCTGTGTGGCCCTGCAGAGTGCCATGCAACACAAAGGGCCACATATAGAACATAGGTCTGTGTACCCAATGCCATTAGAATGTGTAAAGTTCCCTTGCAACCAGATGCCATTCCAAGAAGGAAGAAATTGAAGAAGAGGGAGAGGATTAGAGTCTTTAAATGGGGATTTAAGCTGTTCACACATCCTAATCTCACAGAAAATAAACTCATTGCTATTCTTGGTGGAAATTTTTTTTTGGTCACACTTTAACTTCCCAAGGATAGTGGCAAGTGATTATGGATGATGCTCCTTTATCTGCTTAGTCTCAGAATTTAGCACCATTAAAAGGCTTCTGAGCTTAGTTCTTTGAGTGAGGAATTTCTGCTTGAACATTCAGTACTTTAAGCTGCTTGCAAAATATTAGCAGTAGCTAATATTACTGGTGGCTAATATTTTGCTAATAGTTATTATTTATTTAACAGAACACTGTAGTACAGAGTAGTCAGATTGCCTGAGTTTGAATCTAGGCTCCATTGCACAGGCTGTGTGACTTTGGACAAGTGACTTAACCTCTCTTCACAATAATTTTCTTACCTATAAAATGAAAATAATTATAATAGTATCTACTTCATGGGGTAGTTGTGGGGAGTAAATGAGCCAGCACATAGAAGTTATTAGTATAATGTCTGGCACTTATTGAGCACTCAGTAAATGTCAATTTTGATTACAATTAGAATGATTATTATCATGTCTTTGTGCAGGTACTGTGCTAAGTGTTCCCTTGTTTCCTCTATTTTCCCACCTTCTCAGGTGGTAGTATTATTACCTAGGAACGGTGGAGCCATGCTTGAACCCTCTGACTCTAAAGCTCATATTCTTAATCACCATCTCCCTGTGACTGGAGGTTTAAGAGAGGATGAATCAAAGAAAGAGTTCAGAAATTCTGGCATCATTCTACTATATCAGGTATCCAAGAGTGAAAAATAAGAGAACTTAGGATGCCTCGTGACATTTCTCATGTTGTCACCAATGTTGCTGATATTTAGACCACTCAATCCAAATTGCAGTCTACAAGACATCCCACAGACTTCCCTGAAAACACTTCAAGAATGTCATGCTTTCTTTCTTTTCCACAAAAAGGCCAACATAACTGAAACATTTCATTTTTGTTTGGAAAAAAGATGTTCTTTGGCACTGAACTATGTAGCATGAGGATATTTTCTGGAACATCAAACAATCATTGATAGCTAACAGTGCTGGTTTTGCTTAAATGAAAGCCAACATGAAGCAACCAAATTGTTGCATCTACCCAAAAGCCACAAGACACATTAAGTTATGGGGACATCAGTATCAAAGGGAAAGAATTTTTCAGCTAGTACTTAACCTGAATGTTAATCTCTTTTGGAAAAAAATGGCAAGGTTGAGGGACAGTGAGAAAAAGAAAGAGAAAAGGAAGTTCTGGTTATTGGGTATATAAAGAACATAAATTAGTGAAACAAAGTACTCCAAGTGCCTTCGTTTCATGAAAAACAAATTAGAAGTAGCAGTGCTTAGAGGTATAAAATAGCATTGATAAAGATTTTGTCATTAAAATTTGAATTCTAAGCAATTACAATAACATAAGTAATAGTGTGGAAACCATACTGCAGTAGGGAATGGGAAGTTCCAAAGAGAGCCACCAAGCAAAGAAGAATAAAATAAATAAAGAAGAACATCTAGACAAGAGAGGGTAGGGACTCCCACTTTGGTCCTCACAGCTCTGGATTTACCTATCCCTTAACAAGGAAGGATTAGAGCAAATACCAGAAGCATTTGTAGTCTGTTGTGTTATAATGGTTGCTTAGATGGGTAGCGGTGTAGCAATATGTAATATAACATTTATCCTTTTATCATCAATATAAACTCCTGAGTAAAATACCTACTTCAGGCATTGCTAACAGAACTGTGGAGGATTCAAGTGATAATTGCAGTGCAGGCTTGTTACCCATACAACTTTCTCGGGAGAGAAAGGAAAAGAAACACAGAGGAAAACAGAGTGACAAAAAAGGGAGAGAGAAAGAGAGAGGTTGAGAAATAAGCCCTAATGCCCTAAGGTATCCATTGTATGTAATGAATAACTTCCCTCCCTTGCATCTAGAATGTTACTAGTTGTTCTGTGCCACCATCCTTGGAAGAAATGAGAATATAATATTCAAATCATTTTTTGGTAGAGTTTAATTTTTTTGTGGAAGCTGCATTGAGAAAGCCTGCTAGAAAATGTTTTCAGAGGAGGCCTTGTCCCATCTGGATGTGTCATAGGTTTCACTGATATATTCAGAGTTGTTAAACTATTGTTTCTTGGTACTGACACTTCACCCAATGGCATTAAAATAGCCTTTAAAGTACTGACTTTAGAGTCTAACAGGCATGGTTTCAAATTCTAGTTCTGCCATCCCCAGGCTGTCGATATAAGGAAATATATTTATCCACACACGTGACATGTTTGATATATATATATATATATATATATATATATATATATATATATATATATATATATATATATACGACATAATAATAGTGCCTACCTTACAGACTGTGATGATTTCAGGAGACGCGCATGTAAAACAGACTTCAGCACACTGTGAACACTCAACAAATGTTATTATTAACCACCGGATGTGACAATCCTGAGTACCCCCACTGCAGAGCTGTCCTCTTGGGGAGATTGAGAACAACATAGAACCATTAGACCTGTCTCCTACTGAGCCATCTGACATTGATTTTTCAGCTGCACATCACTGAAAACTCCTGGGGACAAGCTGCATATTGAAGGGACCTGGAATTTTACACCCTCTAGTATAACACAGAGAAAGTCTTGTAATAGGTTACCATGTTGCTGATTTCAAGACTGTTAGCTAAGGCGGAAGGGATATTTTGTATGCTAGAAGGCTTTCCATTATCCATTAACATTGTGGTCTCTTTGAGTTCTTGTCATAACATGGTATTTTTTTGAAAGAATTAATAACCCCAAGTAGCTTTGGAAGCAATAAAATAATATTCTGTACAAGTTGGCTTGTTCATTTTCTGCATATATTTTACTGCTATGTAAGACATGGGGAGTGAGGAAATGGGAGAGAAAAAGCATGAGGAGAGGCAGAGAGAGATGTGCAAAGAGGAAAAGGAAGAAGTATATATTGATCCTATTCTTCTTCACTTCAACTAAGTATATATTAATATTTTCTAAGTCTCTTTTTCAGACTACCAAAAAAAAAGCAGACCCAAGTTTTATTTTTTTAATTAAAGACATATACTGCTTTTCTTTCTGGTTATAAATATTCATTATAGAAAATATAAAAAGCATATTGAAAATAATTGTTTCCCATAATGCTATTAACCAGTTGTAAACATGTATTACATTTGGGTGCATTTCCTTTCTAATACGTTTTCTTTGTATATTTGTGAGGGTCATATTAAACATTTAATTTTGTATCTTTTCTTTTTTAAGTTTTTTGAGTTATTAGGTGCATTTTTCCACATCATTGAAAATTCTTTTAAAGATAAAATGTGATCAATTAATCATTCCACACACAAGAATAAACACTAACTGAATCAGAGATCTAAATGTTTAAAAACTGATCTGTACATCAAGCTGGTATTTATTTGACAGTTCCCATGTTTAGTTGGTAAAATGAACCCATTCCCCAACAGAATTTTTTTTTAACATCTTTATTGGAGCATAATTGCTTTACAATGGTGTGTTAGTTTCTGCTTTATAACAAAGTGAATCAGTTATACATATACATATGTTCCCATATCTCTTCCCTCTTACGTCTCCCTCCCTCCCACCCTCCCTATCCCACCCCTCTAGGTGGTCACAAAGCACAGAGCTGATCTCCCTGTGCTATGTGGCTGCTTCCCACTAGCTATCTATTTTACGTTTCGTAGTGTATATATGTCCATGCCACTCTCTCACTTTGTCACAGCTTACCCTTCCCCATCCCCATATCCTCAAGTCCATTCTCTAGTAGGTCTGTGTCTTTATTCCCGTCTTGCCCCTAGGTTCTTCAGGACCTTTTTTTTTTTTAGATTCCATATATATGTGTTAGCATACGGTATTTGTTTTTCTCTTTCTGACTCACTTCACTCTGTATGACAGACTCTAGGTACATCCACCTCACTACAAATAACTCAATTTTGTTTCTTTTTATAGCTAAGTAATATTCCATTGTATATATGTGCCACATCTTCTTTATCCATTCATATGTTGATGGACACTTAGGTTGCTTCCATGTCCTGGCTATTGTAAATAGAGATGCAATGAACATTTTGGTACATGACTCGTTTTCTCAGGGTATATGCCCAGTAGTGGGATTGCTGGGTCGTATGGTAGTTCTGTTTTTAGTTTTTTAAGGAATCTCCATACTGTTCTCCATAGTGGCTGTATCAATTTACATTCCCACCAACAGTGCAAGAGGGTTCCCTTTTCTCCACACCCTCTCCAGCATTTATTGTTTGTAGATTTTTTGATGATGGCCATTCTGACCACTGTGAGATGATATCTCACTGTAGTTTTGTTTTGCATTTCTCTAATGATTAATGATGTTGAGCATTCTTTCATGTGTTTGTTGGCAATCTGTATATCTTCTCTGGAGAAATGTCTGTTTCGATCTTCTGCCCATTTTTGGATTGTGTTGTTTGTTTTTTTTGATATTGAGCTGCATGAGCTGCTTATAAATTTTGGAGATTAATCCTTTGTCAGTTGCTTCATTTGCAAATATTTTCTCCCATTCTGAGGGTTGTCTTTTAGTCTTGTTTATGGTTTCCTTTGCTATGCAAAAGCTTTTAAGTTTAATTAGGTCCCATTTGTTTACTTTTGTTTTTATTTCCATTTCTCTACGAAGTGGGTCAAAAAGGGTCTTGCTGTGATTTCTGTCATAGAGTGTTCTGCCTATGTTTTCCTCTAAGAGTTTGATAGTGTCTGGCCTTACATTTAGGTCTTTAATCCACTTTGAGTTTATTTTTGTGTATGGTGTTAGGGAATGTTCTAATTTCATTCTTTTTTACATGTAAGTGTCCAGTTTTCCCAGGACCACTTATTGAAGAGGCTGTCTTTTCTCCATTGTATATTCTTGCCTCCTTTGTCATAGATTACATGACCATAGGTGTGTGGGTTTATCTCTGGGCTTTCTATCCTGTTCCATTGATCTGTATTTCTGTTTTTGTGCCAGTACCACACTGTCTTGATTACTGTAGCTTTGTAGTATAGTCTGAAGTTAGGGAACCTGATTCCTCCAGCTCCGTTTTTCTTTCTCAAGATTGCTTTGGCTATTCGGGGTCTTTTGTGTTTCCATACAAATTGTGAAATTTTTTGTTCTAGTTCTGTGAAAAATGCCAGTGGTAGTTTGATAGGGATTGCATTGAATCTGTAGATTGCTTTGGGTAGTAGAGTCATTTTCACAATGTTGATTCTTCCAATCCAAGAACATGGTATATCTCTCCATCTATTTGTATCATCTTTAATTTCTTTCATCAGTGTCTTATAGTTTTCTGCATACAGGTCTTTTGTGTCCTTAGGTAGGTTTATTCCTAGATATTTTATTCTTTTTGTTGCAGTGGTAAGTGGGAGTGTTTTCTTAATTTCACTTTCAGATTTTTCATCACTAGTGTATAGGAATGCTAGAGATTTCTGTGCATTAATTTTGTATTCTGCTACTTTACCAAATTCATTGATTAGCTTTAGTAGTTTTCTGGTAGCATCTTTAGGATTCTCTATGTATAGTATCATGTCATCTGCAAACAGTGACAGCTTTACTTCTTCTTTTCCAATTTGTATTCCTTTTATTTCTTTTTCTTCTCTGATTGCTGTGGCTAAAACTTCCAAAACTATGTTGAATAATAGTGGTGAGAGTGGGCAGCCTTGTCTTGTTCCTGATCTTAGTGGAAATGGTTTTAGTTTTTCACCATTGAGGACGATGTTGGCTGTGGGTTTGTCATATATGGCCTTTATTATGTTGCGGAAAGTTCCCTCTATGCCTACTTTCTGGGGAGTTTTTATCATAAATGGGTGTTGAATTTTGTTGAAAGCTTTTTCTGCATCTATTAAGATGATCATATGGTTTTTCTCCTTCAGTTTGTTAATATGGTGTATCACATTGATTGATTTGCATAGATTGAAGAATCCTTGCATTCCTGGGATAAACCCCACTTGATCATGGTGTATGATCCTTTTAATGTGCCGTTGGATTCTGCTTGCTAGTATTTTGTTGAGGATTTTTGCATCTATGTTCATCAGTGATATTGACCTGTAGTTTTCTTTCTTTGCGACATCTTTGTCTGGTTTTGGTATCAGGGTGATGTTGGCCTCGTAGAATGAGTTTGGGAGTGTTCCTGCCTCTGCTATATTTTGGAAGAGTTTGAGAAGGATAGGTGTTATCTCTCCCAACAGAATTTTTGTAGCTAAATATATAATCTCACCCTATGGTGTTAAAAAATTATAGATATATTCAAAACCATCTCAGTAACCTTTAGTATATCACTAATGGTTAGAAATGTTGTATTCATTTAAACATATTTAAAATAAAATAAATAATCATAAAAAAACTGATCTGTACAATGCTAGAAGAAAACATAAATGATTTTCTCTATAGCCTAGGTGACTTTAAATTCAGGTGCAATAAAAAGAATTGATAAATTTGACTCCATAAAAACAAAAAACTTTTGCATGGCAAAAAAGCACCATGAGTAAAGTCAAAGGACAAACAACAAATTGAGAATAAATATTTGCAACATATATCACAGATAAAGTACTAATTTTCCCAATATGTAAAACTTATAAAGATTGAAGGAAAAAAAAGACCAAAAGTCCTATAGAAAAAAATGGACATGAGATATAAACAAAAATGTTTATTTATACATTTGTATTGAATACATGTATATATGTATATATATATATATATATATATATATATATATTTCCATTAAATGTATGAAGAAATGTCCAATTTTATTTATAAGAGAAATTCAAATCTAAAGGAAACTGAAATACTACATCCGAACATCAGATTTACAAAAATTTAAAAGCTTAACAAGGATGAGAAGGAACTGGGCACTGGAACAATGTTAGTGAGAATGCAAAATGGTGCAATCCCAATGGAAGGGTGTGGTATAATAATAAATAAATTTGTTTTTTGTCCCAGATTTCTGATACAGAGCCCCTAAAACCCTTGGAATTTCCTGAGTGATTGGAGTGTTTTTTTATTCACAAGTCCCTTGAGAGCACACCTGAGTTTATGCTAATGAAGAGAGGGGCCCCGGGCTTCCCTGGTGGCGCAGTGGTTGAGAGTCCGCCTGCCGATGCAGGGGACACGGGTTCGTGCCCCGGTCCGGGAAGATCCCATATCCCGCGGAGCGCCTGGGCCCGTGAGCCATGGCCGCTGAGCCTGCGCATCCGGAGCCTGTGCTCTGCAACGGGAGAGGCCACAGCAGTGAGAGGCCCGCGTACAGCAAAAAAAAAAAAAAAAGGAGAGGGGCCCCTAGATAGTCTCAGGATGGGGCTGGTCACCCAAAAGACCAAGTTATTAGAAGGTTGGAACTTTTAGCCCCATTCCTGACCTTTGGGGAGGGGCGGGAGGAAGGGCTGGAGAGTAAGTTCTATAAAAACTCATGAACAACAACATGTGATGAGCTTCTGGGTTGAACACATCCAAGTGCTGGGAGGGTGTTGCCCTGGAGAGGACTTGGCAGTTCTGCACCCCTCTCCCCATACCTTGCCCTATGATCTCTTCCATCTGGCTGTTCCTGAGTTGTATCCTTTATAATAAACTGGTAGGTGCAAATGAAGTGCTTCCCTGTGTTTGTGAGCCATTCTGGCAAATTATCAAACCTAGGAGGTGGTCGTGGGAACCCCCAATTTATGGCCATAGGTCAGAAAGTGGCCAGGGGCTTGCAGCTAGCATCTGAAATGGGAGCAGTCTTATGGGACTGAATCTTTAGCCTGTACCAAGGTCTGAGCCAACTGCAGGTAGTTAGAGTCAGAATTGAAATGAATTGTTGGATACCCAGGTGGTGTCTGGAGAATCAGAGAATTCGTTGTTGGTGCCAGAAAACACCCCAAAGAGGATATGATAATATCTAACAATACTTCATATGCCTTTATGCTTTGACTCAGCTAATCCACTTCTAGGAGTTGACCCTGAAGATGATCTCCAAGAATATGAAAATCCATTTGCAAAAGGTTATTGTTGGCAACATTATCTGAAATTGAAAAATACTGCAAACAATCTAAATGCTTAAGTATAGGAAATTGTTTAAATAAACTGTGATACAAACATAAAGTGTAGTATCATACAGCCATAAATTTTTTTTTGAATTTTTAAATTTTATTTTATTTATTTATTTTTTAAATCACTTGAAATAATTTTATTTTCTGTGTTGTTAACCTACCAACTTGATATTGTTGGGCTTCTTTCATTTTACTTTTTACATTTAGAGGGTTTTTTCCCGTTCTGATTTAATTTGATTTTAATATAACCACATAAAACACTTACATGCTTCCAAAATCATATCTGCAAAACAAGGTACATTCAGAGAAATCTAGCTTTTTAACTGTACCCCACCCTATCACCAGCTTTGCCTTTCCCATATCTGTTTTGCCTATGCACCACATAAATCTTTCTAAACTATGTCTCTCATAGTCTTAATCATGCCATACAATCTTCATTTGCTCCCACCATACTTGGAGTGAAATTCATATTCCTCAGCTTATTGTTTAACTCCCCTCATGACATAGCACCAATTAACCTAATTTCATTAGGCAGTGAGCCTAATGTTCAGCCAAATTGAATTGTTCACTGTTTCCTATACAGGCTCCCATATTTGTTCACTCTTGTTTTTCACTCAGATTTTTCTTACAGCCTGGATCACTTTATCCTCCCTTTCCCTTCGTAGCCCACCCCCAATCACCTTATCCAGATCTTACCTATTCTTTAAGCCAAGATCAGATGCTTCTTTCCTATAATACCCCTCCTCTGCCATTCTCACATTTCTTACTACAGACATGTTGATTTCTGAGAGTATCCTAGTCGGGGACCATTAGAATTAAGTATTAGAGTGAGTCACTAGAGATCCAGAGATTTTGATAAATTGTGTTCTGGTAGTATCACACTGACAGAACACTAACAGCACAAACACTTTCTTAATTGATTCATCTAATCTCCCAAGGGCAGTGCCAGTGATACTTCTGTTATCCACATCTCTTCATTTTTGTTAGAGTGCTTAGGAGACCAGAAATTTAATTTTAGGTTTAACCTAACTATATTCCATCTTTTTATTCAAGTGTACAAATTGCAGTTGCAAATTCAGTTTTATTTTTTTCATTGATTTTTCTCTATTGCTTTTTTATTTTTAATATCATTATTTCTATTATTAATTACTTCCCTTTTTTACTTGCTTTGGGTTTATTTTGCTCTTTTTTTTCCCCACACACACACTGTATTTTATTTTTACAAGAGATAAATAAACTGACACCAAGCATTGTAAATGGATGTCCACAATGAAATAAACAATGATTGCAATTACCAAACACGAAACACACTCATACTATGTCATAATATTGACATGCAGTCCAGTAATCCTCCACTATAACAGCTCCTTTACTTTGCAGTGAAAATTGATTTGTATATTTTTTGCCTCTGAGTCCTTGTGGGATTTTTTTTTTATTCAAACAGAAAGTCACAAAAATTGTAATAATCCTCATCAGTTCACTCAGTCCCACGTAATTATTTTTTTTTCATCTTGATCTTTTGTTAGCACTTTTATGAATTCATCAGTTTTCCATTAGAGTTCTGAAAATGCTTATTCATTCAGTTCAACAGTATAGTCAGTTACCAGAAACCTGTACTTGTCAGAGTCTTTTCCATGAATTCCTTGAAAATGAAACCCTTTATAGGAACATTTTTGCAAAAGCATCAGAGTACACCCAGAACTGTCTGTAAATGACAGAAGACTTAAAAATGACCATGGTTAAAGATTTGATGAAAGTTCATAATAATGCAATTGACAAGGAAATTTAGTTATTTCTGAGATATACATTTTAAAGTAATAACTAGAATTATGACTTATAACATTATACCAGAACATATAAGATTTTTAGAAATTTCATGTAATGTCTGAAACATTTATATTAACAAATTTCCATACAAATAACCCAAAGAAAGTTTAGTATTAATTGGTTTTTTTTGTTTGTTTTTTAATACTGCAGGTTCTAATTAGTCATCAATTTTATACACATCAGTATACATGTCAATCCCAATCGCCCAATTCAGCACACCACCATCCCCACCCTACCATGGTTTCCCCATTTGGTGTCCATATGTTGGTTCTCTACATCTGTGTCTCAAATTCTGCCCTGCAAACCAGTTCATCTGTACCATTTTTCTAGGTTCCACATATATGCATTAATATACGATATTTGTTTTTCTCTTTCTGACTTACTTCACTCTGTATGACAGTCTCTAGATCCGTCCACATCTCAACAAATGACCCAATTTCGTTCATTTTTATGGCTGAGTAATATTCCATTGTATATATGTACCACAACTTCTTTATCCATTTGTCTTTCAATGAGCATTTAGGTTGCTTCCATGACCTGGCTATTGTAAATAGTGCTGCAATGAACATTGGGGTGCTTGTGTCATTTTGAATTATAGTTTTCTCTAGGTATATGCCCAATAGTGGGATTGCTGGATCTTATGGTAATTCTATTTTTAGATTTTTAGGGAACTTCGATACTGTTCTCCATAGTGGCTGTATCAATTTACATTCCCACCAAGAGTGCAAGAGGGTTCCCTTTTCTCCACACCCTCTCCAGCACTTGTTTGTAGATTGTCTGATGATGCCCATTCTAACTGGTGTCAGGTGATACCTCATTGTAGTTTTGATTTGCATTTCTCTAATAATTAGTGATGTTGAGCAGCTTTTCATGTGCTTCTTGGCCATCTGTATGTCTTCTTTGGAGAAATGTCTATTTAGGTCTTCTGCCCATTTTGGGATTGGGTTTTTTTTTTTTAATATTGAGTTGCATGAGCTGTTTATATGTTTTGGAGATTAATCCTTTGTCCGTTGATTCGTTTGCAAATATTTTCTCCCATCCTGAGGGTTGTCTTTTCATCTTGTTTATGGTTTCCTTTGCTGTGCAAAAGCTTTGAGGTTTCATTAGGTCCCATTTGTTTATTTTTCTTTTTATTTCCATTACTCTAGGAGGTGGATCAAAAAAGATCTTGCTGTGATTTATGTCAAAGTGTGTTCTTCCTATGTTTTCCTCTAAGAGTTTTATAGTGTCTGGTCTTACATTTAGGTTTCTAATCCATTTTGAGTTTATTTTTGTGTATGGTGTTAGGAAGTGTTCTAATTTCATTCTTTTACATGTAGCTGTCCAGTTTTCCCAGCACCACTTATTGAAGAGACTGTCTTTTCTCCATTGTATATTCTTGCCTCTTTTGTCATAGATTAGTTGACCATAGGTGTGTGGGTTTATCTCTGGGCTTTCTATATTGCTCCATGGATCTATATTTCTGTTTTTGTGCCAGTACCATATTGTCTTGATTACTATAGCTTTCTAGTATAGTCTGAAGTCAGGGAGTCTGATTCCTCCAGCTCCACTTTCTTCCCTCAAGCCTACTTTGGCTATTCTGGGTCTTTTGTATCTACATACAAATTTTAAGATTTTTTTGTTCTAGTTCTGTAAAAAATGCCATTGGTAATTTGATAGGGATTGCATTGAATCTGTAGATTGCTTTGGGTAGTATAGTCATTTTCCCAAGGTTGATTCTTCCAATCCAAGAACATGGTGTATCTCTCCATCTGTTTGTATCATCTTTAATTTCTTTCATCAGTGTCTTATAGTTTTCTGCATACAGGTCTTTTGTCTCCCTAGGTAGGTTTATTCCTAGGTATTTTATTCTTTTTGTTGCAGTGGTAATTGGGAGTATTTCCTTAATTTCTCTTTCAGATTTTTCATCATTAGTATACAGGAATGCAAGCGATTTCTGTGCATTAATTTTGTATCCTGTGACTTTACCAAATTCATTGATTAGCTCTAGTAGTTTTCTGGTAGCAACTTTAGGATTCTCTATGTATAGTATCATGTCATCTATAAACAGTGACAGCTTTACTTCTTCTTTTCCGATTTGTATTCCTTTTATTTATTTTTCTTCTCTGATTGCCATGGCTAGGACTTCCAAAACTATGTTGAATAATAGTGGTGAGAGTGGACATCCTTGTCTTCTTCCTGATCTTAGAGGAAATGCTTTCATTTTTTCACCATTGAGAATGATGTTTGCTGTGGGTTTGTTGTATATGGCCTTTATTATGTTGAAGTAGGTTCCCTCTATGCCCACTTTCTGGAGAGTTTTTATCATAAATGGGTGTTGAACTTTGTCAGAAGCTTTTATTTCATTGTATTTTATTTTTTGCGGTACATGGACCTCTCACTGTTGTGGCCTCTCCCGTTTGCAGAGCACAGGCTCCAGACGCGCAGGCTCAGCGGCCATGGCTCACGGGCCTAGCCGCTCCATGGCATGTGGGATCTTCCCGGACTGGGGCACAAACCCGTGTCCCCTGCATCAGCAGGCAGACTCTCAACAACTGCGCTACCAGGGAAGCCCTTGTCAAAAGCTTTTTCTGCATCTATTGAGATGATCATATGGTTTTTCTCCTTCAATTTGTTAATATGGTGTATCACATTGATTGATTTGCGTATATTGAAGAATCCTTGCATCCCTGGGATAAATCCCACTTGATCATGGTGTATGATCCTTTTAATGTGTTGCTGGATTCTGTTTGCTAGTAGTTTGCTGAGGATTTTTGCATCTATATTCATCAGTGATATTGGTCTGTAATTTTCTTTTTTTGTAGTATCTTTGTCTGGTTTTGGTATCAGGGTGATGGTGGCCTCATGGAATGAGTTTGGGAGTGTTCCTTCTCAATTTTTTGGAAGAGTTTGAGAAGGATGGGTGTTAGCTCTTCTCTAAATGTTTGATAGAATTCACCTGTGAAGCCATCTGGTCCTGAACTTCTGTTTTTTGGAAGTTTTTAAATCACAGTTTCAATTTCATTACTTGTGATTGGTCTGTTCATATTTTCTATTTCTTCCTGGTTCAGTCTTTTAAGGTTATACCTTTCTAAGAATTTGTCCATTTCTTCCAGGTTGTCCATTTTATTGGCATAGAGTTTCTTGTAGTAGTCTTTTAGGATGCCTTGTATTTCTGCGGTGTCTGTTGTAACTTCTCCTTTTTCATTTCTAATTTTATTGATTTGAGTCCTCTCCCTCTTTTTCTTGATGAGTCTGGCTAATGGTTTATCAATTTTGTTTATCTTCTCAAAGAACCAGCTTTTAGTTTTATTGATCTTTGCTATTGTTTTCTTTGTTTCTATTTTATTTATTTCTGCTCTGATCTTTATGATTTCTTTCCTTCTGCTAACTTTGGGTTTTGTGTGTTCTTCTTTCTCTAGTTCCTTTAGGTGTAATGTTAGATTGTTTATTTGAGATTTTTCTTGTTTCTTGATGTAGGCCTGTATAGCTATAAACTTCCCTCTTAGAACTGTTTTTGCTGCATCCCATAGGTTTTGGATCATCGTGTTTTCATTGTCATTTGTCCTAGGTGTTTTTTAATTTCCTCTTTGATTTCTTCAGTTATCTCTTGGTTATATAGTAATGTAGTGTTTAACCTCCATGCGTTTGTGTTTTTTATGTTTTTTCCCCTGTAATTCATTTCTAATCTCATAGCTTTGTGGTCAGAAAAGATGCTTGATGTGATTTCAATTTTCTTAAATTTACTGAGGCTTGATTTGTGACCCAAGATGTGATCTATCCTGGAGAGTGTTCCATGCGCACTTGAAAAGAAAGTGTAATCTGCTGTTTTTGGATGGAATGTCCTATAAATATCAATTAGATCTATCTGTTCTGTTCTGTCATTTAAAGTTTCTGTTTCCTTATTTATTTTCATTTTGGATTATCTGTCCATTGGTGTAAGTGAGGTGTTAAAGTCCCCCTGTATTATTGTGTTACTGTCAATTTCCTCTTTTACAGCTGTTAGCAGTTGCCTTATGTATTGAGGTGCTCCTATGTTGGGTGCATATATATTTATAATTGTTATATCTTCTTTTTGGATTGATCCCTTGATCATTGTGCAGTGTCCTTCCTTGTCTCTTGTAACATTCTTTATTTTAAAGTCTATTTTATCTGATATGAGTATTGCTACTCCAGCTTTCTTTTGATTTCCATTTGCATGGAATATCTTTTTCCATCTCCTCACTTACAGTCTGTATGTTTCCCTAGGTGTGAAGTGGGTCTCTTATAGACATCATATATATGGGTCTTGTTTTTGTATCCATTCAGCAAGCCTGTGTCTTTTGATTGGAGCTTTTAATCCATTCATGTTTAAGGTAATTATGTATGTTCCTCTGACCATTTTCTTAATTGTTTTGGGTTTGTTTTTGTAGGTCCTTTTCTTCTCTTGTGTTTCCTACTTAGAGAAGTTCCTTTAGCATTTGTTGTAGAGCTGGTTTGGTGGTGCTGAATTCTCTTAGCTTTTGCTTATCTGTAAAGCTTTTGATTTCTCCATCGAATCTGAATGAGATCCTTGCTGGGTAGAGTAATCTTGGTTGTAGGTGGTTCCCTTTCATCACTTTAAGTATATCATGCCCCTCCCTTCTGGCTTTTAGAGTTTCTGCTGAGAAATCAGCTGTTAACCTATGGAAGTTCCCTTTATGTTATTTGTCCTTTTTCTATTTGTCCTTTGACCCGTGTCATCCTATGTCTTATAAATCTTGTTAACTGATAACTTATCACCCTTTAAAGGAGTTCATATGCTTCAGGAGAAGGATAGATACCTATTTAAACAAAGAGATTGTTGCTTATCGATTTGCTTGAGATTGAAGCAAGACATTAGTCTCAAAAGGCAAGTTTTGCTAAGAAAGAAGTAATTTTTAAATTTCTTTTACCTTTATTAGCATACTGAAAATTGGGCCTGAATGTCTAAAATGTAAATTTATTCCCTTGAGTAGGGAAAAGACTTCTGAAGTCTTTCTTGCCTGGCTCTCTGTCTAGACTGTAATGAGAACATAACGTAGAGGAAGTAGAAATTATAGTAAGAAGCATTGCACAAGTAGATGAAGGAAGTCAACTAGCAGAGTCCTTGGAGCAGCCCTTTCTCCTTAGGACTGGGAGCACCAGAAAGCACCTCAAGAAAGCTGGTAGAAGGAGACACTTTCAGAAACACCCAGAGAGGTTAAGAAGCATCCAGAAACATCAAAGTTTATGGGCAGCTCCTCTGGTTGGGGTATAATGTGGAGAGGTTGTAGGCCTCTGGGAGAAGCCCAGTTTGGGGCTAATTGTTACATCCACGTGGTGTGGGAAGAAGAGCATGGAGGTGGTGGTAAGAGAAGACCACATCAATGATCCTCAGCAGCGCTCCTGTTTCCCTGGATCCCAGAGGTGGCAAACATGTGCAAGACAGTAAGCAGAAGCTCTAAAGAGGCCAGAAATCAGCAGAGGCCTAGGGTTAGAGTGAAGAGCAAAGACTCCCATTCTAGGAATTGGTAACAGAAAATATAGATTCCAGTAGTGGGTGCTGGCATGTCTCCTTACAAATTGTGATAGTTCTAGCTACACCTCAGTGACCACTGGGCCCAGGAGCAATCCAAATCAGCAACTGCACAGCAGCAACCAGCAAGGGCTTTCCAGCTGTCTTTCCTCACAGCTAAACGTTAGCCTGTAGACCTCCCCTCCCCTTTTCTCTTAATACCTGCTTGGAGAGGGGCAGGAGAAAAGAGCAAAACTCTGAACGACTGAGAATTTTCCTGAGGCATCCAGGCAGAGATTGTAGAGATTAAACCATAGGTCAGACTGATATCACTGGATTGTACCAAAATATAGTGTATTTTCTTCTCCTACCTGGTGGGTGGGTCTCCTGGGTTAGATAAGATGTAGGCAATATGAAGTACAGTTCCTTTGCACATCTTGCCTCATGTAAGAGCCTGTGAGAGATACTTAGAAATCAATGTATAGCATGTATTTACACCAAGGACTGGTTACAACCCCTACTAAAATTAGAATGAAAAGTTGCCTTGAGGGCAGGGCCATGAACCTCTGAGAAAAACAGGAGAGGAATTCAGACTGTCATACAGAAATGCAGAGAGAAAGAAAGACCTAGTGTGTAGTTTCTGGCATTCAAAATAGGCTTTTTGGATATGCAACAAGGCAGTGAATTTGAAAGTCAGTCTTTTAAAGAAAGCCTTTGGAAACAGCCTACACAAAGCTAATTCCCATGTTGGAAAGGGATGACATTGAAGGTAGTGACAGAAAACAGATGAAAGGATTAGTGTTGTAAGTTGGCTTCTCCAGAAATAGATGCTGAGACAGAGTTTGGGGTGCAAGATGTTCATTAGGGATCAGTACCTGTGAAAAAGGGGGATGGAAGCAGGATTGGACAGAAGGAGAAATTGATGAGATTGTGATGAGACTCAACAAAGCCTCAGCCAACCCAAAGGGAAACTCTAGAGTGAGAACTGCCCATTAACATTGTTTTGTAGTCTGCTGAACTGGCCAGGTCTTTATACCCCGCCTCACTTAGGGTTGCCCTGGGAAGGGTATGACCTTGGATGAGATGCCTTTCTATAGCTGAAGCAGATCCTGAAGGAGCTGTAAGTCAGATGCTATCTGCTGACCACTCTCTCAGTTGCCAAGGCAGCAAGTCTTTCCTTGAAGGGGAATCTGAGCAGTGATCCTTATGTCAACCACAATTGGGTTGGAGACAAAGTTCCCAATTCCCCTTTCCTGAAGGACTCTGAAATACATGTTAGTCCCAAAGGGGCATGTTCTGAGTACTAAGAGGGTGGGTGACCCAATAAAGCCCTGAGGTTACGATGAAGAGACTGCTGAGTAGATTTGCAGACAAATAGGGCCCGTAGCCCCTTGGTGAGTGCTGTTTGAGGGAGCATCCCTTTCCAGCCACTGTACATCTAAGACCAGGAGGATTCTGAGACCAGTATAGATTTGAGGACCCCCATCTTACCACCTAAACCACACCTATATTACTCCCCACACCCAGACACCACCTTAGAGTGGAGCAAAAGAAGCAGTGAAGCATTTAGCATTTACTGGAGTTAACTGACCAGAAATTGAATTCCCTAAAGAGATTTAAAATGATTGGACCAGACTAAGGTTCCATATTTAGACTAAAACTTGGTTTTTAATTTTCCATTATCTAGCAGGCTGAGGGATCATCAGGGAGAAAACATCAGTTAAGAGGCACTCAAAGAAACCACATCTGCTCTGCACATTCGTGTGTGGTATGAGGGACATTTTGTATTTACTGCATTACCAAAGAAAAACAAGAACCAAAAGTTCATTCCAGACTTGGAGGACAAAAATGAGATTGGAAGAGGGGTCAAGATTATGTTTTCTGAGAAGATACGTTATGCAATTGCTAGGTTTGGTGGGTGAACAGTGTGATTTTTCATCCTGGCTTACTTCCTATATGAAGTTCTGAAATATTAGGACCTTACTCATTCTCACTCATTTATGTTAAACAAAGCCCAAGATTTAGTAACCTACAAATCACTTCTGACTTCCCACTACTGTGAAAACCTACACCCAGCAAAAAAAATTGTTGTAGTGGATCCAGTTGCCTACGAACATTACAAACACCAAAATCTTTGGCAGCCAGAGACTAAAGAAAATTAAATCCACATAAATCTCTTCATCAGCAAGTAAAAGCCAAAAACAATACAACTGGAACTCTGGGATCAAACGATGGCAAGATGTGAGAGGCAAGCCATCTACTGTCAGGAACCCCAGGCATAGCTCAGAACTGAGGAACAGAGCTTCAGATGAGAGAAGCCTGGCCATCCATTGGCTGTGCCGGCCTCTTGGGAGGGAAGCCACAGATGAAAATGTCAAACAAAGCCTGGAACAACTGTGGTCCTAATTGTTTAAACTTACTAATCCCTTCAAAATGCTCAAATGCTCAAAATGATCACTTTCGTTATGGCCACAAAAGTCTAATTCTGGAAGGAGTTTTAGCCCCATTTCTAAATCATTTTTTCTTTGGATAATGGAATAGAACCTTGATGGTTTATTGTGTAACATTATCATATGTACTCAAAGGTATGCCAACATATCTTTCCAACCTCCCTAAAGTATCTATAAATGAAACGCCTTTCCTTTTTCCATCTCCCCTAGAGCTCCATCATGTTGCAAATAGGACTGATTTTTATAATAATAACAGCAACAACAACTGACATTTACTGAGCATTCACTATATGCCAAGCATTATACTCAGTGATTACAATCGTTTTTAAATTTTAATGCCTCCAAGTCTTCACAAGATAAGCATTTTTTTTTTTTTTTTTTTTTTTGCGGTACGTGGGCTTCTCACTGTTGTGGCCTCTCCCGTTGCAGAGCACAGGCTCCGGACGTGCAGGCTCAGCAGCCATGGCTCATGGGCCCAGCCTCTCTGCGGCATTTGGGATCTTCCCGGACCGGGGCACGAACCCACGTCCCCTGCATTGGCAGGCGGACTCTCAACCACTGCGCCACCAGGGAAGTCCATGATAAGCATTATTATTATCTCCATATTACCTTGAAGAATAGGAGGCTCAGAGAGATTAAGTAATTTTTCCAAAGTCTCACATTTAGGATAGAACTGAGTGAAAAGCCAGAAATTATCCCGAAGTAAGGAAAGCTACTAATGATGGTGAAATTGGCATGATTTTGTCTATGAATCCTGTGGTGTTGTCTTAGCTTGTGTAACCCAGACAGCAGAGCCTGAGGCAAGGAGCTTGTAGTACTTCTACATGATTAGGGAGTGCATTTCCAGCTGTGAAGGACAAGGAAAGTGAAGCAGAAAAGGAGGAGCCAATATAAGACTACATTATCAAGTTGGTAGCTGTCAAGTGAGACTGATTGTTCAAATCCACAGGCTCATCCTCCAGGAAGTCACATAAACAGCATCTCAAAACAGTCCATCAAGAGGGAGAAAGAGAGAAGAATATACTTACTAGCTGTCTCCTTTTGCAAAAGTTTGCCTCATGGGACACTAACTCCATGCACTTCAGTGTTTTACATATGTGTGCCACAAGCAGAATCCTGTGGCATTCTTTATCTTGGCATTAACACCTCCCTGGGGTTGGAGATGAGAGGCCCATGGTGCAGCCTGATGTGAGGCACTGTCAGCAGGAGCCCATAGAGAACTGCTGGTATTAAAACAAGAGACAGATAAAGCTGAGAGGATCTGAGACCTCAGAGGTGTCTGAGACATATGTGTCCTTCTCTTCTGCAGGTTAGAAAGAAGCAACTCAGTTTTAGAATGTTACAAGTAGTTGGGATGCCTATTAATGACTAAAACACAGGAAGCTAGTTTGTAACCTCACAAAGACATTGAAGCAAATTCTCATGCTCTAGTCCAGAAAGCAGAGCCTTGGGGCACCTTGTACAAACAGTAGCTAACAAAGCACAAAAAGGGTCAAAATTAGAGAAGAGGAATATAAGAATAGTCACTTAGTCATTAATTCTTCCCAGAAAATTAACCAGTGGGATCCAAAAAGTTCATGGAGGTTCTCAAGAAGTGCACCCTCTTTCCTGGAGTGGGAAGTGCAACCAAGTATGGTGTGGTTTCACCTGGGTTGGACCATCTAGGTTAAGACCATTGAACTACTTGGAATACCATTGTGCAGTTCCCTGACCTCGAGTCTGGTAGAGTGTCTTGCTCCTATGCAATGGCTTCAGAAAACAAAATCCCCTTTGTTTTGAACTCAGCAAGATAATAACAGCCATAAGCCCAGCAGGGGTCTGTGACAGTTAAAATTAGTTTTAGTTAAAATTAAAATTTAGGGCTTCCATTAAAATTAATGGTAAAAAGCCCTTGGTGGATAACTGTCCACAGACCTGAAACCAATCCCCATAGTTCTGGAGGAAAGTGGACCCTGATGAGGGAGTTACTTCTGCTTGCTAGAGCCTAAGCCACCTGATTATACCCAAGCTACAAGGGCAACTGGGAAAGTATCTGTCATTTTCAACTAATATAGTGGGTGTCAATCTTCGCCTCACAAATTAGAAAAATTACCCGAACATAGGAAGGGGGTTCAGATTCTAGGTAGCCAAAAAGAATGTCAGATGTCTGTACGTTTTTGCCCCCATTCCTTTTCCTGTTAACTGATTCTTTTCCTGATTCCAATGTTCTCCTTGTAGCTAGGTCCCTGATACTTCCTGCTAGACTTCCTTGATAGCTAGCAAAGTCAAAAGAACAAAATCATGCCAGACATAACCCTGCAGGTCTACATAATACTCCCTGCCTGGCCTTCCTTGGTTTGGTTGGTCCAACAGCTGCCCAAGCCCAGAATATATTGCTCTGCATTACACATCTGCAAAACCTGCCACATGGAATCTGAATATTGGAACCACTAGCAGAAACAACCATGTCACACATAGTAATCCAACTCCCAAGTAGAGTTAAGGCTGATTTATTGTGATACAGGAAGCCTGGGTTACAGCTCTTGCTGTCACATCAACCAGCTGTGTGACCTTGAGGAAGTGACTTAATTACTTTGATTTCCTAATCTGTTTTTAAAAAAAAATTTTTTTTAAAGAAAACAAAGAAAGAAAAGCCATTGGACTTGGGATAGGGGAAAGAAAACTAACACATGGGAGTACTGATCATGTACAAGGAGTTTTATTTTCAGTCTTTACAATAAGTCTCCTTAGGCTACTAGCCCTCCACCCTTCTCATGTCACCATATATAACCTTCTTATCATTTTAGTGTATATCCTACCACAGTTTTTCTATGCATGTAACCATAGAAAGCATATAATAGTGTTTATATATATATGTTTGTGTGTATACTTTGCTACAAAAAATTATGGTATCATTCTGCAAGTATCTTTGTGCAGCTTATTGTTTCATTTAACAGTAGATCTTGGAGATCTAGGTAAATAAGTACATAGAGAGCTATCTCATTCCTGTTAACTCCTGCATAGTATTTCACAGCATAGAGATAACAAGTTTATTTATCCATTTCCCA
The DNA here is from genome assembly GCF_964165515.1 of Mesoplodon bidens. Taxonomy (NCBI): domain Eukaryota; kingdom Metazoa; phylum Chordata; class Mammalia; order Artiodactyla; family Ziphiidae; genus Mesoplodon; species Mesoplodon bidens. Next base: position 30,421,253 of record NC_138167.1, read on the forward strand.
ACTGGTGGATGTTTAGTTTGTTTGCTGGTAGCCCACGTTTCTATTTCCAGCTTCTGTAGATGAGTTCTACAGACTCTTTTAGCTCAAAAATTCTGTGGCATGAAGGAAATGAAATGAGTATGAGTCTGAGGACATAATAATTCACTTCCAAACAACTCATTTATTAGGCAGTGAATTAACACCAAATTGTGAGATATATATGTTACCATTAAAATAAAAGAGCAAAAGAGACCAAACAAAAGGATCCAAACAGGTCCAAGCAAGGATAATGTCTCTTTGGTAACTAGAGACAAACCAGAGTCTACTTTGTTTTCACTTAACTGTGTGACTCAAGGCTTTGCATGGATAATCTTGATTATAGCAGTTTATTCCATGATAGTTGAGGCTTAACATGATACCATGCAATATACTGGATAGTACAGATATTATATTTTTAATCCTAATAATTATCCTTTAGAGAAGATATAATTATCTCCATTTTATTGATGAAACCACTGAGGCATAGAGAGGCTAAGTAATTTTGCCCAAGGTCACAAACTAGTGACAGGACCAAGTTTCAAACCCAAATTTCTGGACTCCAAAAGTCTGCCTTCTTTCCACTGTCTATCATCAATTCCTTTTAACCAGAGTTAGTTCAGAAAGACCTGCTCGTAAAGAATGGGTTCTCCAAATGTAAAATAGATAGCTAGTGGGAAGCAGCTGCATAGCACAGGGAGATCAGCTCTGTGCCTTGTGTCCACCTAGAGGGGTGGGATAGGGAGAGTGGGAGGGAGATACAAGAGGGAGGAGATATGGGGATATCTGTATATGTATAGCTGATTCACTTAGTTATACAGCAGAAACTAACACACCATTGTAAAGAAATTATCCTCCAATAAAGATGTTAAAAAACAAAAAAAGAATGGGTTCTCACCTGCTGTAAAGGCTGTCAACACCCTGTCCTGCGCTTACCTCCTCAGCTCATCTCCCGCTCCCTCCCCTGCCCTGGCCCTGGCCCTAAGTTGCTTAGAGTTCCCCCAAACACATTGCTATGAACTTCAACACATACTATTTCTACACATACTATTTCTACTATTTCTTACTCTTTGTCCAGGCAACTCCTACTTATCTTTCAGCTCAAACATCGCTTCCTCCAGGAAGCATTCGCTGTAGCATCCCCACCTCACACTTGCCCAAGATTAGGTTTTAGGGACCTTCTCCCAGGTTCCTAGGTTTCTAGGATCTGTGCTTTGTGTTTACTTTTCTTAGAGCACTTGACATAATGAATTATAAATATCTGTTACCTGCCTGTCTCCCTATACCACAAAGTGAGCGCCTTGAGAACAGAAACCACAGCTTATTCATAATTAAATCTCTAACTCTAGCATAGTGTACAATATACGGTAGGCATTCAATAAATGTTTGAAGATGAAATCTTAGAGTGATGACAAAAATGAACCTGGAAGTGGACTCTTTAACTCCATATGTGCTGATTGCCCCAAGACGGTCACCTTAGTCTCCCCAGTGCCAGCCTGTTGACCTTCCTAACACCTCACTTCCTGAGCTTGCAGGATTTTTTTTTCTGCGTATGATAACGTGGGAAGATTTGACAGATGGGGTCAGGAAGCCTAGGGTTATGAAAGCCTGGGAACCTTAGAGACAAAGTCTCTAAAGAGAAAACAGCCCTTCCTTATGTGGAGTCCAGATTTATTTTATCTACAAAAGATGGTGCATTCCTCTACTCTACATGAAGAAAGAAAAGGGAGCTGGATTTTATTGGGGAAAAAAAATGAATTGAGTGTAGAAAAAAAAATAATGAAGATCCCCTGGGAAATGTCAAGGAAAATATATCATTCAGTAGTTTTAAAGAACAAAAATCAAAAGATCCAAACCAGAATGTGTGAAACATAAACAGATTTTGCAGATGATAAATTGCTCCCCTGTACACATTTTTCTCATTTCAGTTACAGATCATCTGATGAAAAGAATTTGTTTAGTCCAAGTTTGCCAACACAGTTTTTGTTTTGACAGTTCAAGGAATGTATCAACTTTCTCTAATGGCCTTTGAAGCCCCGAGATGTAGAAATTTGGTATTCTAGACAATGTTTAAAAAGTATTAATGGAACTGGAACTTACAACTTGTGTTAACTAAACATTAGGAAGAAAAAATAGAAAGTGGAATCAGAAAGGGTTGACATCTCTGCCTGATTATTCACTTATCATTAAAAATAATAGGTAGTAATAATTATGGCTACCTTTTACTGAGTGCTGACTATATGCTAGGCACTGTGCTAAATTCTGGCAATGCAGTAGGAAGCAAAACAGATATGTCTTGCCCCTGGATAAGTAGATATTAAACAGATAATTACACATATATGTATATATAATTATAAAGTTTAGTAAGAAGAGAGTTTAAAGAAAGAATAATAGGGGAGACTACTCTATATTAATAATCAGGGGAACCACTTTGAGGAAATGATATTTTAGCTGGGACATGAAGAAAGAGTCAGCCAGGTAAAGAGTTGAGGGAAAACAATTGTAGCAGAGGCTAAAGAATATGTAAATATCTTGACATTGGGAAGAGCTTGGCCTTTCCAAGGAACTGAAAGAAGGCTGTCTATCAGTTGTTTTCTTGTTGGTTCTCAGAGCAATTCCTGCCCCTGCCCCAGGCCCTGGAGTGCTGGCATAACAGGGACCTGACTCTGCAGGTTGTTTAAGGCTGTCTTGTCAGATGGCTCTGCTGAACAGAGTCAACAGAAGAGACTGGTAGGAGATTGGAAGGTGAGCAAAAGGGAGAAACTAGGATATTTCTATCTCTTTTTTCTGGCTCAGGAAACCCTCTCCAGCAATGGTGATGTCTCCTCTACGGCTTCAGAGTTTTTTGGCTTTGGGGAAAACATGATGATAACCCCTGTCCTTTGTTTTGGGATTAGAATAATTGACTGGGGACACAATCCTTGCAGTTTAACTGTACCTCCTTGTGCACAGAGGTATAGTTGTGGTTAAAATCACCTAGTTGCTTCCTTCTAGAAGGTAATAAGTTTATAAGAAACAAAAAGACTAACAAATTGCAGCATTCACACATTAAAACCCCATCCTTCTATTTTCCCACTAAAAGAGAGAAAAAAATACTGTGACCCATTTCTGGAACAGCTTGCAAAACTATCAAAGTTTTGGTCAGTGCAGCCAAGGTTTTTAACAGTGACTCACATGATCAGAAATCCACATGGAAACAGCTGTCTGAATTTTTTTTTCCCTTTTGGCTAATGGTAGTGAGTGGAGAAGTCTACCCTTGCATAGGAAAATTGCATGTGACCCAGAGTGAGTTGAGTATGTTACTTATACATTTATAGTAGTCGTTATCATAAATTGGGCAATGATTCTGTTCTAGCATCTATACTAGATACTTTGCATATAATATTAAGTTTTCATGATAGATCAAAATTACCCTCAAGATTGTTAGTATTATTATCTCCATTCTGTAGAAGAGAAACTGAAGTTTGAGAATATTAGGACGCTTACTTAAGGTGAAAGAGATGGTAATTTTATACAAATTCATATCTGTTTGACTTTAAAATCCACAATACTGTATTACAGTATAGTATCTCCTTTTTGTCAGTAATCTCACAATAGCTCAGTTTCGTGGTAGAATTAAGCATTAAAAAACTGTGGTTTGACTTATAATCAGCTTTAAATACAACCAGTAATTGAGCCAAGACTGCTAATATGTGAATTGGTGGCAATGAGGTAGAAGCAAAAAGGCTGTTAGATCCTATTGGTCTATGCATTTATTGAGGAAGTGAATAGATCTTCAAAAGCTTTTTGTTGTAATTGTTGTTTTAAATAAAAATTTTCAGATGTGTTGCACTGGCTCCCAGCCAGTCTTGGATACCTTGGATACCCTTTGAGTATTACGATCAATGCCGTCTTTATCACAGAAGGCACATATGAGGATGTTTGGTGCTAACTCCAACTAACTGCAGTGGTTCTCTGGAGTACTGTGCAAAAATCCCTCTAGGAGTGAATCAGCAGAAAAGAAGGCCTTGACATCTATGGAGTACTTTGGAGTACAGTGGATGCGTAGGGAAATTATACTTGCCATTTCTACCTTAGCAACCCATTGCTGGTACTGAAAAAATGCCTTAATGCTTTGAGTTTCCTCCTTCTACAGGACTTCCCAGGCCAGTTCCTCAAACCCTTTCAAAACAAGTCATTATAATACGTGATACTGGATGTATGGTTAAGGAAAAATATATCTTTTTTTTTCCTTTGTGTTCTCGAAATATAAAGCTAAGAAGAAGAAAAGAGGGGAGTTTGATAATGTTTGCTGATAGACCACACACAGGGTGAATGACCTGACACCACACACACTAGACCTGGAATAGCATTTATTCAGAGAAACTTACAGAGGCAGGAAGAGGAGCAGATGTGCAGCTCCTTGTTTGCCAGTTGCTCTCTGGGATAGTACAAAGCGAGCACCAGGACTGCAGTCTAAACTTTGGGCTGATAAGCTGCATGCTTAAGGAAGCGCCAGCATCGACTCTGATGCAACGAGGGCCTGGGGTCCAAGCCTTGTTGGGCTTCCCCTGTTCTCCCATCTCAGCATTGATGGCTGGGGCAGCACTAGGTCGGAGTGAACAAGAGGTCAGGTACAAGTCTTGCAGTCTCAGATGTCTGTGTGTGGAACCTTGGCCTCCAATCCTGTGCTTCCACCTCAGTATTCTCTCAGGACATTTGCCAAATGGTCCCACCCTGCAGGAAGACAACTCTCACTCTGGGAGGGCTGCCAGGGGGTAGTCCAGAAAAATTAACCTTTACCTCTCGCTGAAGCATAAACCTGAAGCCCTCTGAGGACCAGGTAGAATTGAGAACACCTTGTTAGAATGTTTCGTTGGGTCTTTACCACCACATCAATTGTCTTAGCCTATAGTACTTGCATTGTCATCCTATTGGTCAAAAGAAATCGATCAAATCAACAGCATTCGTTTCATGCTTAGAGTCATTCTCTCCGACACTTCTGTCTAAATTCTTAGTCACTTCATTATAAGCAAATATGATTTTTCCAATAGCCTGATCCATCTGTTCCTTTGACTTCCTTTACTCTGGTGATTTTGTCCTCCACCCTACCTACCCCAGCCACTCATTCCCATGTTCATACTGTAAATCTTGTTATTACCAATAACTGCGGCTCCTTTATTTTCTCAGTTTCACATCCCCATCTCTTATCTTTCCAGTTCACTCCCTTTAAATTTCAACTTTAACCATCCTTTGACCTCATCAGGACTTCTAGTGTATTAGTCCTGTTACCTTTTTCCTGTCCCTCACCCCACTTTCACACCCCTCCTTTACCATCTTAAAGTCTGTGACAACCACTATCATCATTTCTGTGCATGTACAGAAATGCCTCTCCCTCATATTAACTTGGAAAAACACAAACCTGATTAAATCTAACTCTCCACCTACTATGTACAATATATGGCTGAAGGCAGCCACACTTCCTTTTGATTAGCCCCATTTTAAATTCATAACTACAAACATCAAATGGACCTAATGCTGCCTGGCAATATCACTGTATTTCCCTGGTCCATTTGTCATTCAACTTTCTTAAACAACTATTTGCCATCTTTTCCTCAAACTCTTAACAGACTCCCTCCTCCATCTTTGCCCTCAGATGATAACCTTCCTGCCTGCTGCCTTAAGAAAACTGAAGCACTGAGAAGAGTACTTTTTCAGACCCTTGCTACACATTTACCCTGCCCTGTAGCAGCATCTGTACCATATACATTACCTTTCTGCCTCTTCCCAGAGATGAACTATCCATGCACCTAGCTAAGGCCAGAACCTCCAGTCGCTTTCACATATATGCAAAGATATTACTCCAGTATATTTCTTCCAGTAAATTTCTTCTCCTTCTCCTGCAGCATTGTATTTTTCTTCCTCTCTGGATTATTCCCATAAGCTGCTAAACATTATATTATTTCTTTCATTGAAAACAAACAAATAAATGTCTTGGTCCCAGTCCCTCCTACAGCTACTGTCCCATTTCTCTGTTACTTTTTTTTTTTTTTTTTTTTTCTTTTTGCGGTATGCGGGCCTCTCACTGTTGTGGCCTCTCCCGTTGCGGAGCACAGGCTCCGGATGCGCAGGCCCAGCGGCCATGGCTCACGGGCCCAGCCGCTCCGCGGCATATGGGATCCTCCCAGACCGGGGCACGAACCCGTGTCCCCTGCATCGGCAGGCGGACTCTCAACCACTGCGCCACCAGGGAGGCCCTTCTCTGTTACTTTTAACAGCAAAGTTCCTCAAAAAATTGTTTATACCTCTTCTCTCCAATTCCTCTCCTCCCCTTGTGTCTTGAATAACCCACTGCAGTCAAGCTGTTGCCCCCATGGTTCCATTGTAATTGCTCTTATCAACTTCACCAATGATTTTTACATGATTAACTTCCATGGTCAGTCTCAGGAGCATTTACCATATTCTTATTCTCTCTAATATATATTCTTCACTTAACTTCCAAGACACTACATAATCGTGGTTTTCTTCACACTTCACTGGTAACTTCTCATTTTCCTCCACTGATTCCATCTTTTTTTCCCAGACTTCTTAACATTGGTTATTAACAGAGTTCAGTCTTTGGGGCTCTTCTCTTTTCTATCTACATTTACTACCCTGGTGATCTCATCCAGTCTCTGTAAGCTTTGTCAGCATGGGTCTGGGTTGACTTACACTCTAAGGCTTGTTTAGTCCCTAAAAAGGAGTCTTGACTGAATTCTCCAGGTGTCTACTCTGCCTCTCCACCTAGGTTAATTGGAACTTGAACATCTCCCCGCCAAGTGCAAGATCTGGTAATTGTTCAGTTTATTCTCTAGTAATTAGGGTTGCCAGATGAAATACAACAGGTACATGCTGATGCTCAACAATTACTTGTTGTTTGTTAAAATTCAATTTTAACTGGGCATTCTATGTTTATATTTGTTAAATCTGGCAGGTCTATCAATATTTGGGTTTTGCCCATCCTTGTGGAATCTTACCCTATATACGCTTAACTTAGAGTTTAATCAAGAGCTCGAACCCCTCTGCAGATTTGTGGAGATGTAGTTCTCTAGGTAATTTTTCATCTACAGTACAATGTCCTACAAATTCTGCCTTAGCCTCCCCAGATTCCAATCTCTGTGTCTTCAACTCACTAAGAAGACTGTGCTCTATTTGGGCGCCCTCACTCTTTACCTCAGTCCAGAAAGTGTGCCCAAGTAAAAAGCCAGCAGAATTGTAGGGCTCATTTCATTTGTTTTCCTTCTGCTAGGGATTCCAGTTCTGGGCTGCCTGTTGTCCAATGTCTGAAGACAGTTGTTTATTTTGGTAGTGATAGTGCAGTACTATTTACTCCATCATGGACAGAAGCAGAAATCCATGTTTTGTCTTTTCAATTTTCTGGTGGTTTTCTTTCTTTGCTGTCTAGAAGTTTAAGAATTTTATAAAAAGTCAAATTTAGCAACCTTTTTAGTTTCCTTTAATGCTATAAAAGACCTTTTCTAATAAATTACTATTAAAATTTCATCCAGGGCTTCCCTGGTGGTGCAGTGGTTGAGAGTCCGCCTGCCGATGCAGGGGACACGGGTTCGTGCCCTGGTCCAGGAAGATCCCACATGCCGCGGAGCGGCTGGGTCCGTGAGCGATGGCCACTGAGCCTGTGCTCCGCAGCAGGAGAAGCCACAACAGTGAGAGGCCCACGTACCACAAAATTTAAAAATAAATAAATAAATAAAAATTTCATCCATTTTCTTTTAGTAATTGGTTTACTTTTTTACATTTAAATCTTTGATTTCTCTGGATTTATTTTGATGTAAGGAGTGAAGGTAGTATACAGGTTTTTGTTGTTGTTGTTGTTTTCAGCTAACTAGAGTAGAAGATTAAAGACATTCATAAATTTGTGGACCCAATGAGAGGTGGATTCTATTTCCCCTCTCCTTGAATCTGATCTGTCTTAGTGATGTCCATGGCCAGTAGAAAACAGCAGAGGTGATGCTTGCCAGTTCTGGGCTTAGCATTTGATAGCAGTGATAATTTCTACCTTAGTTTCTTAGAGCCCTAAGTTGCCATGTCAGAGGATTGATCACCCTGCTGGAGAAGTTGTATGGCGAGGCCCTGGGCTACCTGGAGAGAGAGGGGAGCCAAGAAGAGCTCAGTCTTCTAGCTGTTTCTGCCAAAGTTCCAGGCATATGAGTGATCCTCTCTTGGACACTCTAGACTAGTTCAGCTGCTAGCTGAATATCACTAAGTGACATAGTCACCACCATATGGAGCAAAATAATCACCTAGCCACATCCTACCCACATTCCTGACCCCAAAATCACAAGATATGATCAAATAGTGTTGTTGTAGCCACTAGTTTTAGGGTAATTTGTTATGTAACAGTTTTCCAGTTGTCCCAACAAGATTTTTGTTTATCTTTTTTTCTATTCATTTGAATTGTCGCCTTTATCAAATATTAAATTTTCTTTTGTAGGCCTATTTATTTCTCAATTTTCTATTATGTTTCAATGATCTTCTCTTTATTATTCCTTTACCAGTTCCAAAGTGGTTCATTATATAGTTTTATGACATATTTACTATCTGGTAAAGCCAGTGCTCTCTCATCTCTCTTATTTTTGAGGATGCCTCTGCTAATTTGTGCATTTTCAGATGAGATTTTATATAATTTTGACAGGTAACAAAAAGTTTACTGTTAGTATTTTGTTTGGGACTAAATTACACTTCAATCTAAATTTAGAAAAAATTAACATGAAATTTAGAGAAAATTTTCATTTATTTATCTTCTTTTATGAACCTCATTGGTTTAAAATTTTTTTTATATATAAGCCCTCTACATCTTCTTGGAAATTTTCACACAAATATCTTATCATTTTTGCTATCATAAATAGAAACTAATATTCTATAATTTTCCAGTTTATTATTGCTTAAATATAGAAAACATTGATTTGTATATTAATTAGAAACTATTCAATGGCTGAGAGTTCCTGTTTCTCATAATTATGCATCTGAAATTTTCAGGTTTTCTATGTATACAATTATATCATCCACATAAAATCATAATTTTGCCTTTCTTTCCAAAATCAATCTTTTTTGGTTTTATTTCTGTATTGTAAGCTGAATGAGGGCAGGGATTTTTGTCTCCTTTATGTACTGCTACATCTCTAGTGCCCATAGGCCTGACACATGATAGACACTCAATACACGTTTTTCAATTAAAATTAATATAGTACAGTAATTAAGAGCTGGAGTCAAAGTGCTTGGGTTTGAATCCTAGCTCTACTACTCACTGGTGTTAATCAAAATTTCAGAAATGGAGACATGATTGAAATACAAAGGTATTTATTTGGGGTTTATTAGAACTGCACCTTGGAAACACAGATTCAATAAGCACTTGAATTGTGTTCTGCTGGCCTACAAAATGGAAGAAGCATATAAAGGCAAAAAGCTGCAGGGCCACAGTTAGTTACATAAGTTGTTTGTCAAGAATTATAATTGGAGCTGGCAAGAAGTGACAGTGCTTATTAAGCAGGGATTGGTTGAGGTTTGAAATGGTTGCATAGTTACAAGGGGAGACCTTAAGACCATAAAGTTGCAGCTGGCAGGTGTTCTTCTGAATATGCCTGATGGTGTCCTTGGGTCTGGTACAGTTCAAAGAAATTCAGGTTCTCAGTGGTGCAGGGACATGTCTGAGACCAGATTCTCAATGGCTACCCAACTCCATTTTTGTATGCCTTAACTGTGATTACTCCATTATAATTTCAATTTGCCATCATTGGATATGTTACTACGTCTCTGAGTTAAATTTCCTTAGCCTCAGTTTCCTTTTTTATCAGTAATTTGGTATTGCAGTAGTACCTACCTCATAAAGTTGTGAAGATTAAATGAATAATACATAAAAACATCTTAATGGAGTACTTGAAACATAGTAGGTTCTTGATATATTTTTATCTTTCCCATATTTCTCATGTCTGTTCTTAGTTATAGAATACAATAAAATAGTTATAGTAAATCACATTTGCACAATTAGGAAAGTTTATGGAGTTTCACCATTAAGCATAATGTCATTTGTTGGTATGAGATAGAGATTTTTAAAAATATGTTAAGGAAGATTAGGTATACAAAATCCTTTTTTTTTTTTTTTCGGTACGCGGACCTCTCACTGTTGTGGCCTCTTCCGTTGCGGAGCACAGGCTCCGGACGCGCAGGCTCAGCGGCGATGGCTCATGGGCCTAGCCGCTCCGCGGCATGTGGGATCTTTCCGGACCGGGTCACGAACCCGTGTCCCCTGCATCGGCAGGCGGACTCTCAACCACTGCACCACCAGGGAAGCCCCAAAATCCTATTATTAAGATTTTGATTTAGAATATAAGATTTGGTTAAATTATTTATTGAGATAATCATGTTATTTCTTCTTTAACCATTTAATAGAGTTTATATCACTATAGTTTTTAACATTGAAAAACTTACACATGGTACAAGGTGTATGAATCTCAAAGGCATTATGCTAAGTGAAATAAGTAAACATAAAAAGACAAATATTGTGTGATTCCACTTATATGAAGTATGTAGAATAGTCAAATGCATAGAAACAGAAAGCAAAATAGGGATTACCAGGGGCTAGGAGGAGGGGTAAGTGAGAAGTTATTGTTTAATAGGTACAGTGTCTGTTTGAGAAGATGAACAAGTTCTGGAAATGGATGGTGGTGATAATTGTGCAACAATGTGAATGTACTTAATGCCATTGAATTGTACACTTAAAAATGGTAAATTTCATTTTGCATATTTTACCACAATAAAAAATGTTTGGAAGTATTTATAGCATTCCTTATATTTTGGAATAGTTAAAATGATGCGGGGATTAAAGTGGCATCTGTTCCTTAAAGGTTAAAAAAAACTCACCTGTGAAACATTTTTTCACATGTCAATTTTTTCTTGATATCTGAAATTTTTTTGGATCTGAAACAATTGTCAACTTTTTCTGAGGTTATTGGTCTAATTTCTATCTCTTTTTCAAAGAAAATTTTGGTAACTTTTTATTTTCCTAGTAACTAATCTATTTTATCCAGTTTGGGGGCAAGCCAAAGCATTCCCTTATAATTCTTTGAATTGCCTTGGTATATCTTGTTGTTTTCCCATTATCTCTTAGTAGTTTGTGTATTCATGAATTCTCCATGTCCCCGGTAAAAAAAAAAAATAGGCTTGATAGTCACACACGTACAGACATACACACAAAACAGTTGTGCTTTTCAGTTCTAAAGTTTCCATTTTATTCTTTCTTGTATCTTCTGTTTCTATCCCTAGACTTTCTATTTTTAAAAAGATTTGATTTGTTTCACTTATGTTCACAATTGCTTGTTAAAGTATTTTCATGATGGCTGTTTTAAAATCCTGTCAGACAACTCCAAAGTCTGTGTCATTTCCTTGTTGACATTTGTTGATTGTCTTTTCTAATTCAAGTTGAGATTTTCCTGTTTCTTTGTAGGACAAGTGATTTCATTTCTATCCTGGAGATTACTCTGTTTCCTCTTTAATCTTCTTTTGTGCAGGTAGTTGTCCTGTTTATGTTTGCATTTGTTAAATATGGACAATTACAATATACTACACTTTTTGAAACGCTGTTTTGGCATTTCACTTTTTCATACAAAGACCCTTTCTGAGAAGCCCTTGCATACTTTGGCCACCTTCACTGTCCACTTTATAATTTTTTGTTTACTGCTCTTAACTTTTAACATCTCTTCTTTTAAGATCTATAAATATTTTATTATTTATCTTCTCCCACTAAGGGTTGACCCAGGCCATTTTAATCTGTCCCACCTAATCCAGCTATGTTCTCAGCAGCTAATTAGAATATAGGTATTTGGCTTTTTAATACTCCTCAAATCTTTCTGAGATATGAAATCTTGCACGGGCCTTTAGGCTCCTTCACCCTAAGCTCTCAGCCTGGGATTCTAACTTCCCTTCCCAGTCAGTTCTTTCCCGTAGCCCCACCATCCTTCCTCCTCTAGAGTCCCTCAACTGCCTTCCAAAGAGGATATTTGTACCCACACTCAGTTTAGCAACAGCTGTTGCTAGTTAACTTATTCAGATGGCTTCTTCTAGAAGAGTGATGTAATGGCTTCTAAATATTGGACAGAACTTCTACTTTTGAGCATTGTGAAATTACTCGACTGGCAAAGCAAGCAGTAAAATCAGAGTTAAATCACTTTCTCACGTACACCTAGGCTCTAGACTCTAGAGAAGGAAGGCCAGTAGGGCTACTGGAAGAGAGGGCAGGGAGAGAGACTCAGAACTCCAGACTGTCCATGGAGTGAGAGCCCAAAGACCCCTGGAAGGCTCCACACCTCAGAAAGGTTGGGGGGATATTAAAAAGTTAGTTAAATACATATATTCTAATCAACAACTGAACCCAGCTAGGACTAGGTGGAATGTGAAAATGGCCTGGGACAACTGTAGGTGGGAAAAGAAAAATAGTTAAACAATCGTAGAACTTGAAAAAAAGATGTTAAAAATTCAGTGATAGGAATAATAAGCAAATGGACAGTCTCCTCGCTTTCCTAATTTTAAAGTGAACAGTGAAGTTAGCCAAAGTATGGCTTCTCAGAGAGCCTCTTTGTATTAAAAAATGAAAAAATGTCCAAACAAGATTTTTAATAGTATGGCATGTTATAATTGTTTGCATTTAACACATTAATGCTTTTAACATAAAAATGAATAACATGATTGTGTCCTTTAAGAAAAAATTCTAGATTTTATTGATATTAAAAAAAAATTCATACCCAGGATGTAGTCTTCTCATTTTAAAGTGTATGATGAGCATTCCATTCTTTCAGACCTGACAGTGGAGTCTTTGGATTTGAATGTGTAACCTTAATAGGAAACGGTAGGCCTTTTACATGGGAAACTTGTGCCAGAGAGGGCCTCCTCCTATCCAGCTGGTCTGGTAAGCAGTGTGTTGAGCAAGGTGAGCCTGCTCTTCCCTGTTATTCAAGCAGGAACTTGTTTTAACTGTGCTCCCCTCTTTAGGCAGACCAGTGGCCTGTTGGGGCTGAGTGCATGAGGAAATAAAACTACTATGTAGGACTTGGCCTAGAACCTTAAATCTGTTTTCAGGTGGACTACATGACAGGTGATGGAAAGGCAGTAGGAATGGGTGGAGAAGAAAATATTTTCCTGGGAGGAGGAAGTGAGGGCCTAAGTCCCTAATAAGTTGAGAGAATGAAGCCTCTGATCTGTAGACTGATGGGTTGCTCTGCTGGGCCTGTGCCTCAGAGATAGATGTGCAGTTGTGTGCGTGCAGTATGTTTATAGGCTAGCACTGTACCTGTCTGTGTGTCTCTGTCCTTGTGCCTTCAGCTTCTTGCCTCTGTTCCACGGGGCATCTTAATGTCTGGCTGCTGCCCAGCTAAGTTTGCTTTCCAGCCCCCTTCCTGCTCTCCCATCTTGTTTCTGTTAGTGGGCGTGGATATTTGATTAAAGAGCTCTGAGAAAAATCCATTTTTTTATTCATCAACCCCCAAAATTCCTCTGATTGTCTCTGTCCTTCTTATGAAACCTGGTCCCAGAAGACCTGATAACCTGGCTTGCACTGAGGAGGCACAGTCCCAAAGTGTTTGCATTTTAAGAGGCAACAAAGCTTCTTGTCAAACGAAGCAATCTCTAATTGTATAGTTTTAGGCATCAGTGGAAAGACTCTCTTTGGAGAAGTTTGCAGGGAGAGACCTTATTGGTGTTTAGAATTTTAACTTAATAAATAAATCACCATTTCCTATCTGTAAAACGCAGATTACAATAATAGTATCTGTACAAAAGAATTTTTGAGGTATAAAGTGAGAAAGTGCATATGTCTAGCCCTGTGCCACATACAAAAGCAAGTGATTCATAAGTGTCTGCTGCTACTGCTGCTGCTGCTGCTATGGCTTCAATTATTCAACTCTGCCTCTGCACCGGGCACTGGGCCAGGCAATGGGGAGACCACCAAATACAATAACAGAATCATTCTCCAGAACCCCCAGGAGCTCAACCTAAGGAGAGATCATTTGCATTTGGACAGCTTAGTTCGCTCTCCCCAAAAATGTTGTCTTACATATTACCTCACTTAACTCTTATTTTTTGCCAGGTATGTGTAATCTTCTTAGTTTCCAAGAGACCAGGAGATTCCAAATGACTTGCCCAAGGTCCACACCCAACGTGGAACAGATATTTTTAAGTGAACATGACTCAAAGCTATGTATATCACAGCACAATACATTCATTACAAATAATCCTTACGACATTACTGAACTTGGGGCCATGGGAGGGGAGAACCAATGAAACCAAGAGAAAACTCAGCAAAAATTTTTACTAAAAGCAGGCAGCTGAGTTATGGTTCAGAAAGTATGACCAATGTAAGTGTAACATGATAATAGGAAATCATCAAAAATGCTTCTTAAAACTGAGATTTTATTCATGCTGTTACATTGGAAGCCATGTGCCAGTCTCTCTCTCTCCTCCTCACTTTCTGTGTGTGTGGTGGAGGTTAGTAGAGGGATACTCAGCATGAGTAGACGGTCAAATAAGCTCCATGTTGCAGTATATCCTTCATAAAAGTGAGGACTTAATTAATTCTAGAGCACACCTGTCATTTTAATTATGATTCTGTTAATAAATTTTAGTGCCTATGAGAGGTGCTGAAGTGAAATTACATTTCATCTTCCCTGGCAGAGTAATGAAAGAGGACGAACTGTGCAGTCACTGACTCTATCCCCCTTGCTTCCACGTGGAACCTAGATACCAGAAGCCGGGATCTAATTAAATTGTATGCTTTGTTCCTACATATTTCATGCTTTTGCTCCTATTGAGTATGGGATCTATTTTTCTATTTAATGGTTAACTGGTTATGGCTAACATATACCATTATATTTTCATGGCTCATTTTGGCAACCCAAGATTTGATCTTCTCTTAAAGATCACTTTATTGCTCAGTCCCCTTGAGGGTGGAAAGGTGACCATGATGGTGATAGAGGAGGAGACTGCTGAGGGGAAAGAAATTTTCCAGCAAGTGTTGGGTAGAGACATCTGGGTCCTTCAGCACGGCATTTGAGGAGCTCTGAGAGTGCAGCCCTGAGCACCACTGGACTGGGAAGTGGTGGCAGTGGGGTGTCCACTACAGAACCCCCCCTCCAAACACACATATAGTGTGGGTGGGCATTCCTGATTGCATGGCTTCAGGCTCTGTCCTGCTGCCCTTCCACAAATTCTGTGAACTGGCTAATGTCCTTTAATATGTTCCTTTCTTATTTAAACCAAGCCTAGTCCCTTACCTACAGTCTGTGGGTTGCTCTGTAGCAGTTAAAAAGAACTTGATAGGTTATACACACTGACATGGAATCCCCAAACCATTATTATGTGATAAAAGCAAAATGCAGTATCACCAAACAAAATGGCACATTTCTTCGTGTATGTATACATTTGTAAATGTGTAGAGAACTTCTGAGAGACTACAAACGCAAATGATAATAGTGGCCACCTCTGGGGAAAGGAGTGGGAGAAATAAGTGTAGACTTGTGTCTTTTACTCTGTACACTTTTTCTTGTATTTTTTACAAAAAGAATGTTTTCAAGTATTGTTTATGTACTCAACACAGCAAAACAAAATGAAAAGCAAGTTTGCATCACACACTCAAGTACTGCATCAAGATATTTCCCAATTACTTCCATTTCTTTCAAATGACAAGGTTACCCCATTTAGGCAGTCTCTGCCTATATGAAGTCTATCAACATCTTTACTAGGGCCTTGTGCCTATCAGCTTGAAATTGTGTATTGGGAAGAGTCCAGTGGACCTATCTGGTAAGAAATATAAGGAATTCTCAGGAAGGGATTATCTGGTGGTATCATGGTTAGTCTCCCACATTAGGAGAGTGCATTGACAAAAATCTCTCTGTCATTTATGTTTCTTAACATAAATTTCAAAATTTAGAAATTATATATCCCAGAGCACAGTTGGGGTAGAGGCTATACCACTACCCCAAAACAGTACCGTTGCCCAAAATAATTCTTCAAAACCACTCAGTTTAGCCTATTTAATAGTCCTAGTCCTTTGATATTTAAAATAAAAATGGTGAAGCACTTTTTAGTGGGTAGGCATTGTTTTAGCTTCTTTTAGTTCATTAATCCTCTTAATCTTTACTGTAGCTCATAGAGATAGATAATATATCCTGAGGCTGTGAGATAATATATCCTCAGGCTGTGGATGCTGGGCTGAAGTAAGTAACCTGGCCAAGATGACACATCCAAGAAATGGCACAGGCAGCATTTCAAACCAAATCTCATGGGGCTCCAGAGCCCATGGTGTTACATGAAGAGAGATGACACAGATTTTCACCCTCAAAAAAATACACAGAACTCATTCCTGCCAAAAATGGTAACCTGAATCTAATCAAGAGAAAACAAGCCAAACTGAGGGACATCCTTCAAAACAAGTGAAATGTACTCTTCAAAAATATCAATGTCATGAAAGACAAAACCTGGGGAAATGTTCCAAATAAAAGGAGGCTAAAGAGATGTGACAGCTAAACACAACGTGTTACACTGGCAGGGGAGAATGTTATAAAAATGCTACTGGGACACCTGTCAAAATGAAGCACAATGCATTTCAGATGATAGTATTAAACCAACCTCAAATTTCCTGAATTTAATCTTAGTCATTATGATTATGAAGGAAAATATCCTTGCTTTTAGGAGAAACATTTCTTTCATTATTCGTAAGACTGATCACCTCTAACATAACTACAGATTACCTGTAATTCTTTTATGAATATCCTATTGTTATCTTTGGGCAATTTAAAAATGAGGGTATGGTATGACTAGATTGATTTCAATTTGTTTTTATTTGTTTTTTTAATGGAATTTATTGCCTGCATATTGATTAGATCATGGAACTAAGGAAAGAATTGGAACAACCAGGCTGGAGGAAGAAAGAACTAGCATTTGATAATGTCATTTGTTAAAGATTTGGTGGTTTCTTTGGTATGAACCCCCTGGCCCTTTAATCATTAACTGCTCTCTATAAGGGCTATGACTACATTTTACCTCATTAAGTGCCAATTACACTCTTAGTTTTCAAACATGACATTTGTGCCTAAATTCAAACTGTTAAGTTTATGCTAAAAATGCATTCGTTTGCTTTTAATTTAAAGCCTACAGACTTCAACTATTTTAGGGGTAAAGGAAAGAAAATCCCATTACAAAATCATAAATTAAATGGCTGTGGTAAGGCAGGGGAGGTAAGCCAAGTCCTGTAAATATAATCTTCTGTGGCTTACCCTGAGGAATATTTCTCCACGAGGCCAGACCTGGCTAAGACCCCTCCTTGGTAGTCCAGCAGTGCTTCTCTGGCACTTACTTAAAACATTTGATCATCTTGTCAGGGACCATCATGGGTGTCTGTCTACCCCATGAACTATGTGTGTTCCAAGGAAAGACACTGAGACATTTCCTTTGATCTCCATTATCTAACCTAGTGCCTGGCATTCAGATGGAGGTCTATAAACATTTAGTGAATTAATCTAAATTTCTTTTTTTTAAAAAAGCATGTCCATGTGCACTTATGTGTGTCTCTGTCTATATCTAAAAGTCGGGGTTTAGGTAGAATTCTAATAAGTGCGTCTAGTTTCGTGCCCTACAGTAGGACAAAAAATTGGAACAAAAAAAGAGCGTATGTAGTCTGCTTCTAGAAGAGAACATTCACAGCAGCAATAAGTAAAACCCTAACAGAGATGAGAGAAAGAAAACTAGGAAAAGTATGATTCTGGAGATACTTGCTGTAATTTATGTCTATAAGGACAGTGCTGATTCACCAAAAGATGATTAGATTGTACTCCATATACTCTGGTTTAGCAGGCAGCAAAATATATAATGTTTTTAAAAGTCAAAAGAAAAATGTTATACAACATTTAAATTGTGGGAGGTTTTTTTTGGACATGTCATCCCTGTCCAAAGTTTAATAGATGGACAACAGCTATATGTGCTTTTTTTTTTTTTTTTCGCGTTACGCGGGCCTCTCACTGTTGTGGCCTCTCCCGTTGCGGAGCACAGGCTCCGGACACGCAGGCTCAGCGGCCATGGCTCACGGGCCCAGCCACTCCGCGGCATGAACCTGTGTCCCCTGCATCGGCAGGCGGACTCTCAACCACTGCGCCACCAGGGAAGCCCTATATGTGCTTTTTATTACTTGTTTTTACTGAACCCTCAGGTGGTTCCTGTTTTTTTTTTTCTTTTTAAAAAAATTTTATTGAAATATAGTTAATTTACAATGTTGTGTTAGTTTTAGTTATACATATATATAAATATTCTTTTTTTACATTCTTTTCCATTATAGAGTATTACAAGATATTGAGTATGGTTCCCTGTGCTACACCGTAGGTCCTTGTTGGTTCTCTATTTTACATATAGTAGTGTATATTTTAATCCCAAATTCCTAATTTATCCCTCCTCCCCTCCCCTTTGGTGACCATAAGTTTGTTTTCTATGTCTATGAGTCTATTTCTGTTTTGTAAATAAGTTCATTAGTATCATTTGTTTAGATTCCACATATAAGTGATATATTTGTCTTTGGCTTACTTCACTTAGTATGATAATCTCTAGGTCCATCCATGTTGCTGCAAATGGCATTACTTCATTCTCTTTTATGGCTGAGTAATATTCCATTGTGTGTATATTTATATATATGTGTGTGTATATATGTGTGTGTGTGTGTGTGTGTGTATATATATATACACACACACACATACCACATCTTCTTTATCCATTCATCTGTTGATGGACACTTAAGTTGCTTCCATGTCCTGGTTATTGTAAATAATGCTACAGTGAACACTGGGGTTCATGTATCTCTTCCAATTATGTTTTCCTCTGGATATATGCCCAGGATTGGGATTGCAGGATCATATGGTAGCTCTATTTTCAGTTTTTTAAGGAACCTCCGTACTGTGGTTCCTGCTTTTAATTTTAAAGCAGATGAATTAGAACGTTTTGTATTTCTCCCTTCCAGAAAGATCCCACAAAACAATGAATTACTTTTGTGGCCCTCGACCAAGTTTTGTCAGAAATGAAACACGACTTCCCTCAGGCACCTTTGCAACCTCCCTGAGAAGGGATGAAAGAGATGGGCCACCTCCTTCCCCTCCTCCCACACACACCCAGTCTGGAAACACTGCAGCCGCCTGCATAGTAGAGGCAGGTCAGAAAAAAAGGCTTTCCAGCCCTCAGTCCTCTTCCTACACCACTAGCTCCCGGCCTCCCGACTTCCCAAAGGATGATATTCTGGGTACAAGCAGCCTTTGTTAGTCTCCACCGGCACAGGAAGTAAACACCTGGGAGTCACTGGGGTAACAGATACAGAAGCACCAACACTTGGCCGCAGAGCAGGTCATCCAAACAGCTTCACGGGGTCTCAGTGGGCCTCTGCCTGCATTTCCAGCTCGGCACACCATGAAGTCCTTGGCCATGCCTAAGTTTTCAGAGCTTGGAAACAGCTGTCCTGGCCACCGAGTTCCTAATTCCTTTGGCCAGAGGTCTTATCCAGAACTCCCTGACTCTGGGGTCCAGGGCTTCCAGCTTTCAAGGATTCCACGCTGCTGCCCCCAGCCCAGCCATTCCTGCTAGCTGGTTCACCGGCTCCCGCTCAGCTCTCAGAGCCCCACCAGGGAAATTGGGGCGTTGACAGAGTCTTTGGGTTCTGCCCAGTTTCTCAGTGCTTGGCCCCTCGCAGAGGAATCCAGCCTCATCCTCCCCAGCAAATCCACCCTCTCTCCTTTGCCAGAGGTCTGTGCACTGCAGAGCGCTGCAAAAGCCCACTGAATTCGATTTATTTGTCTGTGTTTTAAGACAGAACTATAAACTGTTTCACTCATTCACTTAAAAAATTTTAAGGACAAACTTTGTGAGACTTGTGGGAAGAAAACAGAAACAGAACCTACATTTGGGTCTACATTTTGGCCATTGTTATGAAGAAAAATACGAGGAAGGAAAAAGAAGGTAACAGAAGAAGAGAAAGGGGTCAGGACAGATTAAATAGACGTAAAGAGATTAAGACGGCAAGGCAGAGAAGAGCACACATTAAATAATTGAAAAAGAAAGGACCATACACCTGCAGACTAGACATGCTGATGAAAAGAGAGTCAGAGAGAGAGAGAGAGAGAGAGAGAGAAAGCCACAGAAAAACAAAATACTGTCCACAGAAGTAGAGCAGTTCCCTGAGGACAGGTACTGTGTCTGTTTGCTGCTCTTTTCTCCAGAGCCAAGCACAGTACCTGACATAGAGTAGATAGACAATAAATAGTTGTTGACTGAATAATTGAAAAAGTGAGACAAAGAAACACATAGAAGGCAACAGATGGAAGTCTGTGTAGTCATTAAGCACCGGTGGACCTGGGTTCAGATCTTGGCTTTGTATCTTCAGATTTTTGTGATTTGGGGTAATGTACTCATTACTTTTAATAGTTTTGCATCTCGATATCTTAATATGTCAAAACAAACTATGTTCCAGATATTTCGCTATTTTTTTCCTATATCCAAACCACCCTTGCATGCTCTGCTTTGTGTCTCTGGGGCTGTGACTCTGCAGACCACATTCTGGTTTTGCCAACTGGCTGAGAAGGAAGAAGGGATTTGTTCCTCCTGCCTGCTTCCTGTTCCTTTTTAAATGACTAATACATTTTCTGTCTCCTGCCTGGATCCTGACTGAAACAGGGTAACACCGACTTCATGGAATTGTGAGGCTAGGTGTAGAAAGCACTTAGAATATGGCCTGGCTGTATTAACAACCCAATAACTGTGAGCTATATAATACATAGAGACACAGCAGCACATTTGGACAGTAATACTGAAGGTGACACAGATGGGCTTTCATGGAGCAATACCTTACCTTTATGACCTTTGAAGACTTTGACAGGTGTGCTCTGCCTTTACAGCTCCAGGCACAGATAAAGTAACCAAGTCAAATATCATATGTCATTGAATCTAAGACACCACTGATTGTCAAACACACCATTAATTCTGTGTATCACTAAGGAAATAAAAAATCACTACCAATTAAGCTATGGTATATTATAGTTTGTGAGGTTCATTCTGGTATTAGAAATATTAAAATGTGAAAAAAAATGTGTGCCTTAGAATTGATGAAACACGG
This sequence comes from Mesoplodon bidens, assembly GCF_964165515.1. Classification (NCBI taxonomy): domain Eukaryota; kingdom Metazoa; phylum Chordata; class Mammalia; order Artiodactyla; family Ziphiidae; genus Mesoplodon; species Mesoplodon bidens. The sequence goes on from NC_138167.1 coordinate 30,442,431, forward strand.
TATAGTCAGCCCTCTGTATCTGCGGGTACCACAACCATGGATTCAGTCAACTGTGGATCAAAAAAAATTTTTTTTAATTCCAGAAAGATCCAAAAAGCAGAACTTTAATTTGCTGTGTGCAGGTAACTATTTACATAGCATTTACATTGTGTTACTATAAGTAATTTAGAGATGACCTAAAGTATATGAGAGGATGTGCATAGGTTATATGCAAACACTACACCATTTTATACAAAGGACTTGAGAATCCATGGATTTTGGTCTCCATGGAAGGTTTTGGAACAAATCCCCTGTGGATAACAAGGGACAACTGTATTTACATTAAACTATGGTGAACTTTAGGTAACCCTCGAATGGATCTATAGTCATTCTTTATTTCTACCTCTATGCCAACATTAAAAATACATACATATACACACACACACACACACGCAATTAGGAAAGGTGAAGAAGAAGAAGGAAAGCATGTCCTGGCCCTGCATGGATCCTTATTCGAGGGTCCCTGAGGAAGCCAACAATTGGAAATTGGCCCCAACAAAATAGATCTTTCCTTTGGTTTAGTCTGCGTGTTTGTGTTTTGTTTTCGTTTGGTTTTTAATTCATCTTTATTGGGGTACAATTGCTTCACAATACTGTGTTAGTTTCTGTTGCATAACAAAGCAAATCAGCCATATGCATACACATGTCCCCATATACCCTCCCTCTTGAGCCTCACTCCCATCCTCCCTATCCCACCCCTCTAGGTCATCACAAAACACCGAGCTGATCTCCCTGTGCTATGCTGCTGCTTCCCACCAGCCAACTGTTTTATATTCGGTCGTGTATATATGTTGATGCTGCTCTCACTTCACCCCAGCTTCGCCCTCCCACCCCATGTCCTCAAGTCCATTTTCTATGTCTACCTCTTTATTCCTGCCCTGCAACTAGGTTCATCAGTACCATTTGTTTTTTTTTTTTTTAGATTCCATATATATGCGTTAGCATATGGTATTTGTTTTTCTCTTTCTGACTTACTTCACTCCGTATGACAGACTCTAGGTACATCCACCTCACTGCAAATAACTCAGTTACGTTTCTTTTTATGTCTGAGTAATATTCCATTGTATGTATGTGCCACATCTTCTTTATCCATTCATCTGTCAGTGGACATTTAGGTTGGTTCCATGTCCTTTCTATTGTAAATAGTGCTCCAGTGAACATTGTGGTACATGTCTCTTTCTGAATTATGGTTTTCTTAGGGTATATGCCCAGTAGTGGGATTGCTGAGTCATATGGTAGTTCTATTTTTAGTTTTTTAAGGAACCTCCATACTGTTTTCCATAGTGGTTGTATCAATTTACATTCCCACCAATAGTGCAGGAGGGTTCCCTTTTCACCACAACCTTTCCAGCACTTATTGTTTCTAGATTTTTTGATAATGGCCATTCTGACTGGTGTGAGGTGATACCTCATTGTAGTTTTGATTTGCATTTCTCTAATAATTAGTGATGTTGAGCAGCTTTTCATGTGCCTCTTGACCATCTGTATGTCTTCCTTAGTGAAATGTCTATTTAGGTCTTCTGCCCATTTAACTGGATTGTTTGTTTTTTGATATTGAGCTCCGTGAGCTGTTTGTATATTTTGGAGATTAATCCTTTATCTGTTGTTTCATTTACAAATATTTTTCCCATTCTGAGAGTTGTCTTTTTGTCTTGTTTATGGTTTCCTTTGCTGTGCAAAAGCTTTTAACTTTAATTAAGTCCCATTTGTTTATTTTTGTTTTTACTTCCGTTACTCTAGGTGGTGGGTCATAAAAGATCTTGCTGTGGTTTATGTCAAAGAGTGTTTTTCCTATGTTTTCCTCTAAGAGTTTTATAGTGTCTGGTCTTACATTTAAGTCTTTAATCCATTTTGAGCTTATTTTTGTGTATGGTGTTAGGGAGTGTTCTAATTTCATTCTTTTACATGTAGCTGTCCAGTTTTCCCAGCACCACTTATTGAAGAGGTTGTCTTTTCTCCATTGTATGTTCTTGCCTCCTTTGTGGTAAATTAGGTGTCCATATGTGTGTGGGTTTATCTCTGGGCATTCTCTCTTGCACCATTGATCTATATTTCTGTTTTTGTGCCAGTACCATACTGTCTTGATTACTGTAGCTTTGTGGTATAGTTTGAAGTCAGGGAGCCTGACTCCTCCAGCTCCATTTTTCTTTCTCAAGATTGCTTTGCCTATTCAGGGTCTTTTGTGTTTCCATATGAATTGTAAAATTTTTTGTTCTAATTCTGTGAAGAATGCCATTGGTAGTTTGATAGGGATTGCATTGAATCTGTAGATTGCTGTGGGTAGTATACTCATTTTCACAATATTGATTCTTCCAATCCAAGAACGTGGTATATTTCTCCATCTGTTTATGTCATCTTTGATTTCCTTCATCAGTGTTTTATAGTTTTCTGAGTACAAGTCTTTCACTTCCTTAGTCAGGTTTATTCCTAGGTGTTTTATTCTTTTGTTACAATGGTAAATGGGAGTGTTTCCTTAATTTCTCTTTCTGATTTTTTGTTGTTGGTGTACAGGAATGCCAGAGATTTCTGTGCATTAATTTTGTATCCTGCAACCTTACCAAATTCATTGATTAGTTCTAGTAGTTTTGTGGTGACATCTTTAGGATTTTCTATGTATAGTATCATGTCATCTGCAAACAGTGACAGTTTTACTTCTTCTTTTCCAATTTTTATTCCTTTTATTTATTTTTCTTCTCTGATTGCTATGGCTAGGACTTCCAAAATTATGTTGAATAAGAGTGGCAAGAGTGGACATCCTTGTCTTGTTCCTGATCTTACTGGAAATGCTTTCAGTTTTTCACTATTGAGTATGATGCTTGCTGTGGTTTTGTTATATATGGCCTTTATTATGTTGAGGTAGGTTCCCTCTATGCCCATTTTCTGGAGAGTTTTTATCATAAATTGGTGTTGAGTTTTGTCAAAAGCTTTTTCTGCATCTATTGATATGATCATATGGTTTTTATTGCTTAATTTGTTAATGTGGTATATCACATTGATTGATTTGTGTATACTGAAGAATCCTTGCATCCCTGGGATAAATCCCACTTGATCATGATGTATGATCCTTTTAATGTGTTGTTGGATTCTGTTTGCTAGTACTTTGTTCAGGATTTTTGCATCTATGTTCATCAGTGATATTGGTCTGTAATTTTCTTTTTTTGTGATATCTTTTTCTGGTTTTTGTATGAGGGTGATGGTGGCTCTGTAGAATGCATTTGGGAGTGTTTTTCCCTCTGCAGTTTTTTGGAAGAGTTTGAGAAGGATTGGTGTTAGCTCTTCTCTAAAACGTTTGATAGAATTTGCCTGTGAAGCCATCTGGTCCTGGGCTTTTGCTTGTTGGAAGATTTTTAACTGTGGTTTCAATTTCATTACTTGTGATAGGTCTATTTATATTTTCTAATTCTTCCTGGTTCAGTCTTGGAAAATTGTACGTTTCCAAGAATTTGTCCATTTCTTCATGGTTGTCCATTTTACTGGCATATAGTTGTTTGTAGTAGTCTGTTAATATCCTTTGCATTTCTGCAGTGTCAGTTGTGATTTCTTCTTTTTCATTTCCAATTTTATTGATTTGTGTCCTCTCCCTTTTTTTCTTGATGAGTTTGGCTAAGGGTTTATCCATTTTGTTTACCTTCTCAAAGGACCAGCTTTTAGTTTTCTTGACCTTTGCTATTGTTTTCTTTGTTTCTATTTCATTTATTTCTGCTCTGCTCTTTATGATTTCTTTCCTTCTACTGACTTTGGGTTTTCTTTGTTCTTCTTTCTCTGGTTGTTTTAAGTGTAGGGTTAGATTGTTTATTTGAGATTTTTCTTGTTTCTTGAGGTGAGATTGTATTGCTATAAACGTCCCTCTTAGAACTGCTTTTGCTGCATCCCATAGGTTTGGGGTCGTCGGGTTTTCATTGTCATTTGTTTCTATGTAATTTTTATTTCTTCTTTGATTTCTGTAGTGGTCTCTTGGTCATTTATTAGCGCACTGTTTAGCCTCCATGTATTTGTGTTTTCTACAGTTTTTTCCTGTAATTGATTTCCAATCTCATAGTGTTGTGGTCAGAAAAGATGCTTGATACGATTTCAATTTTCTTAAAGTTTCCAAGGCTTGATTTGTGACCCAAGATGTGATCTATCCTGGAGAATGTTCTATGTGCAACTGAGAAGAAAGTGTATTCTGCCACTTTGGGGTGGAATGTTCTATAAATATCAATTAGATCTATCTGGTCTGTTGTGTCATTTGAAGCTTGTGTTTCCTTATTTGTTTTCTGTTTGGATGATCTGTCCATTGGTGTAAGTGGGGTGTTAAAGTCCCCTACTATTATTGTGTTACTGTTGATTTCTCCTTTCATGGTTGTTAGCATTTGCCTTATGTATTGAGGTGCTCCCATGTTGGGTGCATAAACATTTATAATTGTTATATCTTCTTCTTGGATTGATCCTTTGATCATTATGTAGTGTCCTTCCTTATCTCTTATAACAGTCTGTATTTTAAAGTCTATTTTATCTGATACAAGTATTGCTACCCCAGCTTTCTTTTGATTTCCATTTGCATGGAATATCTTTTTCTATCCCCTCACTTTCAGTCTGTATGTGTCCCTAGGTCTGAAATGGGTCTCTTGTAGACAGCATATATATGGGTCTTGTTTTTGTATCCATTCAGCCAGTCTGTGTCTTTTGGTTGGGGCATTTAATCCATTTACATTTCAGGTTATTATCGATATGTATGTTCCTATTACCATTTTATTAACTGTTTTGGGGGTTTTGGGGGGGGTCTTTTTCCTTCTCTTGTGTTTCCCACCTAGAGAAGTTTCTTTAGCATTTGTTGTAAAGCTGGTTTGTTGGTGCTGAATTCTCTTAGCTTTTGCTTATCTGAAAAGCTTTTTACTTCTCCATCGAATCTGAATGAGATCCTTGCTGGGTAGAGTAATCTTGGTTGTAGGTTTTTCTCTTTCATCACTTTAAGTATATCCTGCCACTCCCTTCTGGCCTGTAGAGTTTCCGCTGAAAAGTCAGCTGATAACCTTATGGGGATTCCTTTGTATGTTATTTTTTGTTTCTCCCTTGCTGCTTTTAATATTTTTTCTTTGAATTTAATTTTTGTTAGAGTGATTCATATGTGTCTTTGTTTTTCCTAGGGTTTGTCCTGTAAAGGACTCTGTGCTTCCTGGACTTGGGTGACTATTTCCTTTCCCATGTTAGGGAAGTTTTCCACTATAATCTCTTCAAATATTTTCTCAGACCCTTTCTTTTTCTCTTCTTCTTCTGGGACCCATATAATTCGAATGTTGGTGCATTTAGTGTTGTCCCAGAGGTCTCTGAGATTGTCTTCAATTCTTTTCATTCTTTTTTCTTTATTCAGCAGTTATTTCCACCATTTTGTCTTCCAGGTCACTTATTCGTCCTTCTGCCTCAGTTATTCTGTTACTGATTCCTTCTAATGTATTTTTCATTTCAGTTATTGTGTTGTTCATCTCTGGTTTGTTTGTTTAGTTCTTCTAGATCTTTGTTAAACCTTTCTTGTATTTTCTCAATCCATGCCTCCATTCTATTTCCAAGATTCTGGATCATCTTTACTATCATTACTCTGAATTCTTTTTCAGGTAGATTGCCTGTTTCCTCTTCATTTATTTGGTCTTGAAGGTTTTTACCTTGCTCCTTCTTCTGTGATGTGTTTTTTTGCCATCTCATTTTTTTTTTTTTCATGAGTGGGATTTTGTTTCTGTCTTATTGATTGTTTGGCCTGAGGCTTCCAACACTGGGCTTTCTAGGCTATTGGGTAGAGCTGGGTCTTGGTGCTGAGATGAGGAACTCAGTGAGACCTCACTCTGGTGAATATTCCCTGGGGTCTGAGGTTCTCTCTTAGTCCAGTGGTTCAGACTCAGAGCTCCCACTGCAGGAGCTTTGGCCCGACTCCAGGCTCATGAACCAAGATCCCACAAGCCCTGGGGTGGCAAAAAAACAAACAAACAACAACAACAAAGTAAAAAATAAAATTAGACTAGGAAACTAACAGATATGTTAGGAAGAATATAGAAATAAAAATATAGATGAACCAACAACTGGAAGGTACATCAGTACCACGAGAGTATAAAAGAGGAGAGGGAAAAGAAATAAAAAAGCAGAGGGGGAAAGGCCTTGGATGTGGAGGGTGGGACCTAAGCAAGGGTGAGGTTTGGGCAGTGGGCAGAGCCAATGCTCAGGACCCCCAGGGCTGGAAAAGGCCCTGGGGGCAGTGGGGGGTGGGGCTTAGGCTCAAGGAACAGAAGGGGCCCAGGCATGCCCCCCATGCTCCTCTATCTCAGAGGGCAGGGGACTTCACCTGGCACCCCAGCAGGCTTCCTGGGCTCCAGTGGGTGGGGCAAATGCCCTCCTCTCCCCTCCTGCTCCTCTGGTCTGGGAGGGCCCCTCCCACCCACCTCTCCTGATCTCCCTGGCCTCCCTCCTATGCCCCCAGGACCCACGTGGCCTGGAGGGGGCTTTGGAAGGCAGATCAGTCTGGGAGCTCAGGAGGCACCCCATGCCTGAGTGGGCCAGGCGATCGCCCTCCGCTCCTCTCTTGCTCCTCCCAGAGGGCCCCTCCTGCCTGCCTCTTCGATCTCCCTGGCCTCAGGGGCGCTGATCCTGTCTGGCCTCCATTTCTCCTCCCCCCTCAGTCCCCCTATGTCCTACCAGTTCACTTTGGGGTTCCTCCCGTCTCCTTGGGCGTCAGAGGCCCCCTCTGGCAGCTGGCAGGTGCCCTAGTGTGGGGAGATGCTAATTCCGTGTCTTCCCACACCGCCATCTTTAGTCTGCCTGTTTTAACCAAGGGCTTACCTACGTCACCCAGCAAAGCCTTGCAGTTTTAAGAGCAAAATAACCTAGCACACAAACCACAGACAAATCAGAAGTTTGTTTTCCGTTCAAACTGAGAAGGAATGAGAACCTAAAATGGAAAGTGTCCTTGCTTATTAGCATGACCAATGGTTTGAACTAAAATTATCCTCTGTTCAGAACACTCTGTGGGCTTTTATGCATCATGCTTAAGCTTCAGTCCAAGTATGTTTCTAGAGTATAGTTATAATCAGAAAAACAAGGAATGCAAAAATAACACCTTATGAGTCAATGGATTTCCTGCCACAAATAAGTTCTTACTCTAGCTGGCACTGCACAGCCCTGATCACATTGGGAAACAGCCTGGAATTGCCTCCACATCACGCAGATTCAAGACCACCTGTCTCCATATAAAATCATGGACCACAAAAAAGTGATGAATTGATGGAACATAGGGAAGGTGTGAGGAAGCAAAAGAGAAGGATGAGTGTGAAACTGATTGGCACTTGATTTGAAGAAGAAAGATGACTAAATGAAAGCTCTTCAGACAGTTTTCATTGACCGGGGTTCATTTTCTTTTTTTTTCACACACTGGTCAAACGGGGGACTGCAATTCATGTCTTTCTCTGCCTCCAGCCTCTGACTTGATCTGAAAGTGGAAAATCGGGGTGGAGCCTTAGCCTCTTCTACAGCTCTGTTCACTCTGTGGGCAACCCTTGTTTACAAATCCTTGCTATGCCTCTCTGCCTCAACTTTCAAATTTTTTTCCTAGGATGTGTAAAGAAGAAAATTCATCCCCAACATGTATGAATATTGGAAAGAGGAAAGTGTGGGCTGCAAAAGGGGGAAGAAGGGGACCTAGTGGGCCAGTGTGGAAGTGCTTGTTTCATGGAGATAAGCTTCTCTCTCAGAAAGCCTAAACAAATTGCTGGAAGAACACCGAGAAGAGGCACGGAGAGGGAGGTAGATTAATCAGGTGTTCTATGATGTGTCCTGTGTATTGCATATTTACTATGTAACTAGCATTGTGGTGGACACTGGAGATGCAAAGGCCAATAAGAGAATTCTAGCCTCTAGGAGCTCACAATCTAATCAATGTGTAAACAGTCAACCCAATACTTTCCAAAAATAAAAGCAGAATTGATGAGTCAGGACCCACAAGAATAACAGAGGAGGAAGTTAATTAAGAGGCAGTCAACCCAGGACCTTTGCACTTGTAATTCTCTCTGGTTGGATGCTCTCTCCTGAGACATCTTCATGGCTTACCCTTTCAGCCATGCTCAGAAAAGGGCCAGCATCAGGGAGACAAGGATAAGATGGGTGAATCTATAGGGTCTGTGGCATCCCTAAGATCTTCTGATCAAAGACCAAATGTACCAAATCTCTTACCATATTAATCAACAACTTCTTTGCTCACAGCACTTACTTTCCCCACGTGTGTGTCAGCTTTCCTCTGTGCTAAATCTCTCATAGGTGATCAGTATTTCTGATCATGTATTCTGATGTAAGGCCCTAACAGAAACTAAGTGAGTCCTCTCCTTGGTGACTCAATAACAATCATGGCCCCTCTGTGCAGTAAGACTTGGCCCCCGGAGCTCCAGGCTGCAGTTCAGTAGTGAGGCTCTCACTGGAAATGAAGGACAGTGACATGCTGATGTTGGCTGGCATGGCTCACAGGAACCAAAGGTTGAAGTTTTAAGAATTTTGTAAACCAGTTGATGACACATTTTATAGCTTGAAATCAGCCATGGTGGGAGTATTGAAACCATAGAAATTAGCCAACTGTACACATCAGGTCTTCTTTTCCTTGGTTGTTATGTATTTACTAGCATACCATTGCCAAGGATGATCCTTTTAAATTGCAGGGAACAGTTTTTTTTTTTTTTTAAACAAATTTAATCAGTTATACGTGTATACACATGTTCCCACATCCCCTCCCTTTTGCGTCTCCCTCCCGCCCTCCCTATCCCACCCCTCCAGGCGGTCACAAAGCACCGAGCTGATCTCCCTGTGCTATGCGGCTGCTTGCAGGGAACAGCTTTGACCAAATGGTTCCTTTAGCAAAAACAAGACAAAACTTGTAAAAGGGGACAGAGAGCAGTATCCTTCTTGATCCTGAGCAAGGACGAAAGCCCTCACGTGCTCCATGCTCAACAACTGCCTGAAGCAGAGGTTGGCAAACTTTGTAAAGGGCCAGATATTCAATATTTTCAGCTTTGCAGGTCATCTGGTCACTATTGCTACTATTCAACTCTGCCTTTGTAGCACAAATACAACCAAAGACAATGTGTAAATGTTGGGTATGGCTGTGTTCCAACAGAATTTTATTTATGGACACTGAAATTTGAATTTCATATCATTTTCATGTGTCACAAAATATTATTCTTCTTTTGATCTCTTTTCAATCATTTATAATTGTAAACTCCATTCTTATCTCACCAGTTATACAAAATCAGGTAGTGGTTTGGATTTGGCCCATGGGCTGTAGTTTGCCTAATTATACAAAGTATAGCCCAGGTTCTATACTTTGCCTTGAAGTATAACATTGTATAATATAATAGTGTTGAAGAAGGAAAAGATGATCGCCAGGTCTCAATGAATAGACGTAACAACGGTTATTATTGCGTAGTGTATGTACCAAGTGCTATCCTAAGAGATTTGTATACATTCACTCATTTAATCCTTAAAATGATCCAAAAATAAACACTATTATTGAGGTTTAGGGAAGAAAAATACCATGACCAAAGTCACACAGTGGGAACATGGCAGAGATGGCTGGGGTTTCGACCCATTTTTCCCTAATTTGAAACTTGTACTTTTAGCCTATGCCACCCCTGTTTGAAATCCAGGGTCTTGTGTGCAGGAAATAATCTGGAGTACTTACCACGAATTCATATATTTACCCTCCTTCAGCCAGTCGCTTGCAGCTACTCCCTCTTTCATTCTTTTCTCCCCAGTCACAGGCCCTAGAAGCCATCCAGCAAACTTATCCCAGAAGAACAATAAGATGAACAAAGTCACTTGCAACTTTATCTTTTTTTAAGAACTCCGTAAAATATGGAAATAGGTTGAGTAGCGCTTGCAATATATTTTCCAAAAATCAAGCTAAAAAGAGGCATCTGGGTCGTGTGAGGATGGAAGCAGAGACCCTGGCTGGACTTTGCCCTTGACTGGGAGGACAAAGCTAGGAGTTTTGCTTCACACCATTTCAAAGAAGGGAAAGAAAACTAATTCTTGAGAGGACAGTGACTCCTGGTGGGAAAAAAATTATTGTATGTGTGTATGCGTGTGTATTTATAGAAGTAATATTCATAAATAGGAAGAAAACATAAATTATAAGGTTATAAATTATTCCTAGGAGATTAAATGTCATAATTTCTGTAATTATCTTACCACTACTTTAGTAAAAAAGAATTCAGGTGAAGCAAATTTAAAATGTTAATTTTTTATTTTTTTATTTAATTTTTTTGGCTGTGTTGGGTCTTTGTTGCTACACGCGGGCTTTCTCTAGTTGCGGTGAGCAGGGGCTGCTCTTCATTGCGGTGCGCGGGCTTCTCATTGCGGTGGCTTGTCATTGCGGAGCATGGGCTCTAGGCGCATGGGCTTCAGTAGTTGTGGCTCGTGGGCTCTAGAGCGTGGGCTCAGTAGTTGTGACGCACGGGCTTAGTTGTGATCCTGCGGCATGTGGGATCTTCCCAGACCAGGGCTTGAACCCATGTGTCCTGCATTGGCAGGAGGATTCTTAACCACTGCGCCACCAGGAAAGTCCTAAAATGTTAATATTCTTAGATCTAAGTGAAATGTTTCACTGTTAACAAAACATTTTTAAATGCCTAAAACAGATAGTATGACTGAATAACAGATTTTTATGTAGAACATAAATAACTGTTTAGCTTGAGTTCTAAGATAAATCAGAGGGATGGTGACCTGGGTACAATTGAGTGGTGTCCTGACAATGATTTTCCAGTTTAGGTCAGCCCTGACCACTGATGATCCTTCACTTGGCCATTAATTTTACTCAGCTTTGAAATAAGCCCAATCTGTCCTTGCCAATAAAACTCAGAAATCCAGGCACACAGTTAAAGGAAACTTTGGTTCAACCATGAAGACCAGGCTAAACACTCACTGGTTTATGGGGAAAGCTGATTTGTCTCCTTGAGAAGCGAGCTCTTTAGATAATAAAATGCCATGTCTGCTTAACCTTGAAAAAGGTCAAGCTACCGGTGATGGAGTCCAGGCTTCAAATAAAGAACCAGATGTCAGAATGGTAATGATCAAGAAGACGGATGGTATCTAGTGCTGCTGAGAATTTGGGGAAACAGGTACAAGCATGCACTTTGGGTGGGAGTGTAAATTGGTGCAACCTTCCCAGGGGAAAATTTGGCGACATGCAGAAAAGCCTTTTTGAAGTCTTTGACTTAGAAGTTCCACCCCTAGAAATTTACCCTAAGCCAATAGTTGGATAAATGTGTGAGGATGAACAAACAGGATGTTAACTGCTGGCGACTTTACGGTACTGACAAATTTGAAATGACACAAATGTAGTCATTTAAGAATTTGGTTAAATAATTTGACATATCTACTCAATGAAAACCATGAAGCCATTAACTAGAATGATATGGATATATATTTATAGACATGAAAATATAGATGTTTATATGTTGCTCAGTGGGGAAAAAACTATGTGTCCTCTGATTCTATGTGGGGGGGGGTGTGCGCACAGAGAAAAAATCTGAACAGCACAATTTTTACAGCAATTATTTCACAGCCTAATTTTAAGCTTTATATTTTTCTGTACTTTCTGAATTTTCAGGAATGAGCATGTATTATTTTTTTTAGAAAAAAAAATTACATAAGAAAAAATTCCCTAAGAACTAACTAGTGATTTCTGGTTGTCCTCTTCCTTTAGTTTTAACCCTCTAGTTAAAATTAATTCTGATCCTGCTTTTTTCATGACATCTGCTAGTTGGACCTCTACCTCAGGTTTCTCAGAGGTTGAGATGTTCAGGCCATTTCCATTGTTTTAGTCCCTTAGCATATATATATGCAACCTAGTAAGGGCCCAATACCACATCATGGTGCTGTGGTTTCTCTGTTGCCTGAAGAACCAAAGTTCTAGAAATAGTGATTTGGGAGCTGTGACAAGAAGACAATGTCAATGATGGGGAACCACAGGGCTAGAGGTGGATCAAGGAGCATTAGACACTTGCCTATGTTCAGAGAAACATACAAAAACAAATATAGACCAAGATCACACCTGCACTAATGTGGCATCAAGCTCCAAACTGAAAACAGGAGTTATGTCAACTTTTCTGCATAACTGAGAGACTAGGCCCTGCCCAGATGCCACATTTGAATGATTGAGCAGGCAAGGCTTCAGCGTTCTCAGCAAGACAGAGATGGATCACTCACAGTGATTTCCTGGGGCAGAACCAGCTGAGCCAACCGCAACAACATTCCTTGTTTTGCCTAATTCCCCTGTAAGCTGGACAGGAGCAGACACTGGGAACTCAGAGTACTCAAGCAGTTACCGTGGGCAACTGAGCAAGGGTGACCATCACGAAAGAAGAAACAAATTTAAGATACTCCAAAGCACCTCTGCAAGACATGTGATCTATAGGTGGCATCAGGAATGGGCACAACATGCAGACAAGTCTGGCAAGTGGTGCCACAGACAGGGCAAATGCTCTGGAAGACAATTTTGTTTGTTTACTTTTGAACATTCTGTTCAGTGACATCAGTGTCATGCAAGGCTTCTCCCTTATTTTACTTATAAATTAATTTATGTAATAAATTATGTTGTTAAATAATTGTTACATAAATTAATTTCCATTTATTCTCACCACCATCCTCATGCTCCTTTCACCATAGGCAGTCATTTTAATGTGTTTAGGGTAGATATTTTTATTTGCAGGTGTTTTTGCAGAATGCATAATGTTTTGTGTTCATGGATTTTTTTTTTTTTTTTTGGCTGTGCCATGTGGCTTGCGGGATCTTAACTCCCTGATTAGGGATTGAACCCACGCCCTTAGCAGTGAAAGTGAAGAGTCCTAACCACTGTACCACCAGGGAATTCCCCGTGGGTTTGTTTTTGTTTTGTTTTGTTTTGCGGTATGCGGGCCTCTCACTGTTGTGGCCTCTCCCGCACGGAGCACAGGCTCCGGACGCGCAGGCTCAGAGGCCATGGCTCATGGGCCTAGCCGCTCTGCGGCATGTGGGATCCTCCCAGACCGGGGCACAAACTCATGTCCCCTGCGTCGGCAGGCAGACTCTCAACCACTGCTCCACCAGGGAAGCCCCGCCATGGGTTTTTAAATTACATAAATGGTTATGTTAAACATCTCATTCTGTTTTCTACCTCTTCCTCTAAATCACCAAATATTAGTCTATTAATATTAGCTATATGTTGCTATATTCCCTATTGCTGTATGTATATCTATTGCTGTATGAATATATAATCCACTTTTCCTAACTGCCATCTCATGCCCAGTCATGTGCCTCCACAACGTTTTACCCATCTGCTTTCCCAGGGATAGACAGACACTCACAAATAATATTGCAGTTAACACCATTGTATATGTCCTCTTATGGACCTATGTGAGAATATCCCTGGCACATATACCCAGGAGTTATATTGTTGGAATTCTGAATGTATGCATACTTAATTTGACTAAATTCTGCAAGATTGCTTATCAGAATGGCTGCACCAACCTCTACTTGCATTAGCACTGTGTAAAAATTCCTCTCTCTACATCCCCAGGGCAGGAACCATTTACAAGAGGTAGGTTTCCATATGGAGCCCTTCCCTTTTAGATTATGGACTTTTTGTGTCTTGCTCCCAGACTGAATGCCTGAGCACAGCACTTGAGGAACTCCTGGGAGTTGGTACTGAGAATACTCGTTGCTCAAGCGCCCTAGAAGAAAGGTGGATTAATGTGCCTCACTGCTGTTCAGTCATTTATTGAGTGACTACTAAGTACAAAGCTCCATGCTAATGAATAAAATCTCATGGGGTCTGTGCCTTTTTTTGGATTTAGGAATTTGTGGGAAAGAATGACATTAATTCAAATTCCAACAAATAAATAACCACAAGCATGCAGTGTTAGGAATGAGAATGTCAGGATGCTGTGGAGAACCTTACCTAAACAAGAATGAAAGTGCCATGACGGAGGGAGTTTTCAATACTGTGCCTTAGCTTCCAGAAGAGTACTTGACACTGGTTGGCCCTCATTAAATATTTGCTGAATAAATGACTAAAAGAATAGAAGGTCAAGGTTCGGGTAAGGCCTTCCTAAGAACATAATGTTTGAACCAAGCCTTGGAAGGTGAGCAAGGGTTAGTCAGAGCAAGGTGATGGTGGTGGTGGTAGTGGTGGTAGTACCAGGACCTCTCCCAGGTAGAGAGTTGGGGAAGGGTACATAATGACAGCAACAACTGAACCCATCTGTGGAAATACCCTCACATTCCAGACACGTGTTCTGGAATGCCCATCCCTCTTCTCAGCAAAGCTGTTGGGACGAAGTTCTGACCTGTGAGCAGGGTCGTAGGCAATAAGAAACCCTGCAGCCACAGAGCAGAAGCCAGCGTTTCTATACAATAAATTGGTGAATTTTTTTGCAACATACTGAAAAGAGAACAAGTTTGGAATCAAGAAAGACCTGAATTTAAATATTCCTGCTCTATCTCTTAGCAGCTAAGCAAACGTGTACGTTACCTAACCTCCTATTGTTTCCTCATGAGTAAAAAATAGAGATGATGACACCAACTTTATGGGGGCTTTGAGAAAATTAAATAAGATATGTTATAAGATATATAATAATGATATATTATTATAATGATAACGGCTAACTACTACTGAACACATTTGCTGAGCTCTTTACATTATCTTTTCCGTCTTTGTGCAGTTTATTTTCCAAGGAAGATTTCACTCAGATGGAGTAATCTGTTTCCTGAGAGAGTTGAGGAACTCTCTTGGGGTCTCTTGAGAATCTAGTTGAAGGTACAGTGATTAAGTAACTCAGTCCAGATGAAAAGCCAAAAGTTTTCTATCTTCTTTTCCCAGGCTCCCTTCTCTTTCTCTGCCCCCCACCCCCCAGTTCTTCAAGTTTTTAACCCTATGATCCCGCCGAGCACACAGATTTTCAAGAAGCATACTAACCAGAGACGAAAAGGATTTATTTTTCAAGAGAGTCTAAATATCTTGGGCTTTCAGCCAGGCACAGAAAGGACTTCTGGCAGTATGGAAACGTGAAGACCCAGGGGTGGAAAAGAAATCCTCAGACACAATAAGGAGCAATTCCTGACCAGATTTGTGGAGGCTTCACCCATGCTCTCAGGAAAAGGGCTATGGCTGAATTCTAACAAAGATTCATAGCATCATTATGCTAAAGGAAAATTGCTGAAAACACACACACACACACACACACGAAATGGGAGGAAAGAAGTTTTAGGGGAAAATGTAGATGACTTATATTAGATTAGGTGCAGTTTATATTAATGAGATGCTAGGCAGGACTTGACGGAATTGTATGACAAGTTATGAAAATAAAATCTAAAATAAATCTGAAAGAAAATCTATTTTTCAGGGAAGGTATAAAAACTAAAGAGGTTGTATTTCCTCATGAGTTAAAGTATATTTCCAGCTGGGAATGATTCTTTAGAACAAATTGTAAACAAATCCTTTCCATCTCTGATTAGGACACTCCTTTTTCTCCTGAACTGGAGCTCCACAGTGAAAGGTGTTTGTGAGTGAGTGTGTGTGTGTGTGTGAATTACTATCTAGAAAAATGTGTGCTACATGTCATACTGATTTTCTGGTAGTTCAACACTAATTCCTGGCAAAGCATTCTGGGAAATTCCAGACTTATGAATGCTTTTCTGGAAGGTCACAGTCAAGTGTGTAGAAATCCAACTGTATTTCAAACAATTCTTATATTCTTTTTAAAAATCAGGAAACAGTGCCCCTGCATTACTTTTTCACCTCTTCAAGTTAAGTGCCTTTCATTAAACTGCTAGTATTTTAAGAATTTGACCTAATCCTCAAAATACCTCAGTAGGAAATGTGACAAGTGTTACCACTACAGTTCTCCATAGATTAGAAAGAATGCACTTAACAGGTCAGTGGTGGAAGTGAATATAAACACCAAATTTCATTACTCATAGTTTAGTGAGAAATCCATGACATATGATCGTTTTCTTGCCTCTAGAAATCAGAAATAACTGTGCTTCATTTAACTTTAAAACTTAATTTTCTTTTACAAAAATAAAAGGAAGCTATACTATTAGATTCCTTTTTCATACAGCATCAAATCATTCAGTCAATTCAGTAAAGTAAAAAAGATACAATCTCGTTCAGCTGGCATTAAATAAGTAAAAATAACCTAAATTTGGGTTAGTTAGCTGCAACGAGATAAAAAAGTGCTTCCTCCACCTGAATACTCTTGTTCTCTCCCACAGTCACTTCTCCAATTCCATGCATTTTATTTCTGTTCATTTAAGCTAAAGCTAATGGATATTAATACTATGAACTACTACTAAAAAATAGTAACAGCAAAAATAGTAAAAAAAAAAAAAAAAAAAAAGGCAGAAGACCTGATAAGACATTTTTCCAAAGAAGGCATACAGATGACTAACAGGCACATGAAAAAATGTTCAGTATTGTTAATCATTAGGGAAATGCAAATTAAAACCGCAATGAGATATCACCTCACACCTGTCAGAATGGCTGTCATCAAAAAGAACATGTTGGTGAGGATGTGGAGAAAAGTGAATCCTAGTACAGTGTTGATAGGAATGTAAACTGGTACAACCACTGGGGAAAACAGTATGGAGATTTCTCAAAAAACTAAAAATAGAGCTACCATATGACCCAGAAATTCCACTCCTGGGTATACATCCAAAAAAAATGAAAACACTAATTTGAAAAGATATATGCACCCAGTATTCATAGCAGCGTTATTTACAGTTGTCAAGATGTGGAAGCAGCCTAAGTATCCATCAACAGATGAATGGATAAAGAAGTTATATGTGTGTGTGTGTGTGTGTGTATACATATACATACATATATATATATATATATATATATATATATATATGAATACTATTCAGCCATAAAAAAGAATGACATTTTGCCATTTGCAACAACATGGATGAACTTATAGGGTATTATGCTGAGTGATATAAGTCAGGCAGAGAAAGACAAATACTGTATGATATCACTTATATGTGGAATCAAAAAATAAAACAAACTAGTAAATATAACAAAAAAGAAACAGACTCAGAGAACAAACTGGTGGTTACCAGTGGAGAGAGGGAAGGGGGGAGAGGCAAGATAGGGGTAGAGGACTAAGAGGTACAAACTACTATGTATAAAATAAATAAGCTACAAGGGTATACTGTACAGCACAGGAAACATGGCCAATATTTTATAATAACTTTAAACAGAGTATAACCTTTAAAAATTGTGAATCATTATGTTGTACACCTGTAACATATAATAATTGTACATCAACTAACTATACCTCAATTAAAAAGAGAAAAAAGTAGTAACAGGGAACCATGAGGATGTGCCCATCTAGGCTCTTTGCCTATAGAAATGGGTATTACTACCATTCCCACTTTACAGATGAGGAAATAGGCTTAGAGAGTGTTAAGTAAGTTGCACAATGTCACAGGCTAGTAAATGTGGAAGCGCAGTGTCCAAACCCAGGGCTGTGCAAAGTTCAGGTCTCTTTGGTAGGCTTAAAAACTGACCATTTGCTAACTCTTTCTTATAATTAAACTGTTCATCAAAGTATGACCCCTCCCACGCTTATCTGCTCTTCAATAAAGACTTAATTAGAATGTAAACTCCATCGGGGTAGGGACTTGGTCTGTTTTGATCATAACTGCATCCCTGGTGCTAAGCAGCTAGTAGGTGCTCCATAATCAGGGCCCCTCTCAGAAGAGCTCCACACTTGGGGTTAACGCTCTGTGGTCGCCATCTTGAAATTCTTAATAATTTTACCTTTGAATTTGTATTTTATGGGTGAAGTCTGATGGGACAATGACACTTGGGCAGGGCACTGGGAGTCTCGGCTCAGCTCACGTGTAGTCCTACTTCCGGCCACCTCTGCACCTCCTCGCTTCCCTGGGTTCTTGGCTGCCCACTCTCCACTCTCTGTGCCTTGGGTGGGACCTCGGTTACGTGGTGGGGGTGAGGGGGACTGTGACTCAGGCAGGGGTCTGGACGTGGTGTGAAGCCTGGATGCGAGTGGCCGTGGTTTCTCCAGGAGGGGCTTGGGCAGCAGCCATCCTACCCTGGACCCGCGACACCACCATGCATTCAGAGGGCGACCGAGGCGGCAAGGCTCTCATTCACACCTGATCCAGGTGCCAAGTGCACGCTGGTATGGAGGTTGCAGTGCCTCAGAGGACGTACCTGTCCCACCCAGGGCCCGGCGCATCAGGCACGGTGCTGCGCAGCAAGTCTTAGAGTGGGGCCCTACCTGCCTGTGAGGATCTGCATTTCCCCAAGAGCATCCCTGTACCTGAGGGAGCACACATGAAGTAGCAAAATTAAATTAAGTAAACATTAAGTAAAAAAACACCATGACAGATCAAGAGAGAAACCACAAAAGAAGGAAAAGTTTGTTTTAGTACCTTTAATGCCATTGTTTTCCTGCTTTTTGCATGGGGCCACACATTTTCATTTTGCAAAGTGCCCCACAAATTATGTAGCTAGTCCTGTCAATAATTATGTATTAGGTTAATGATTTGGACTCTTAGAGATGAATGGAATAAAGCACTAAGATCCGGAAACAGTGGCATCTTGGACTAGGAAGTTCTCCTTTGTATGATATTTTCAAGGAAAATGGATAAGAAATATACACCCAAGAACTTCTTGACAATCTCAGCTAGAAGGGGCCACTCAGAGACATCTAGGTGACATCTCCCATATGACAACTGTGGCTTCAATGGACGAATTTACTTGTAAACATTTATTATTTACCCAATAAAGTTTTAAAGTCAGTTTGATTGCTTTTTGGAATGGGTGTGCCATTTTCTAGTTTGGATCCATTTCCCATGACACCCACTGTCTCACATTTGATTGCTTTCACATATTCTCTCACAGTCTTGCATGTGAAGCCTGGCCCCTGAAACGTTTGTGTGTTTTATTCCTATTTCCAATATCACATGTAGAAAGAGCTGCCATGTTCCCTTTTAGGGCTGAAATTTTATGAATATGTTACCAAAGAGAGTTTATAAATACCATGAAGTCTCTGAGAGGAGTAATTATTATGGATGTGATATTTTTATATTTCTATAAATATAAAAATACTGGACTATGCACTTTTTTTTTCTAGGACACAGTTTAGCCATGGTAGTCTAACTGCTAAAACAAATCAGCCTCAACATTCAATGGCTTAACACAGTAGTGTGTTTGATTTGGGGTTTTTTTGCACTCATGTCATAGTCCAGTGGGGCATGATTTACTCCACACAGTCATTCAGGATCCCAGATTCTTCCATCTTGTGATTTCTTTATCCTCTGCGTCCTCAGAATCTTCCACTAGCTTATCAGCATTTGGCTGGCAGGTGGGGAAGATAGCACCCCTGAAGGAATGTGAGAGAAGTGTTTAGGGGTCAGGCCTGGAAGGGCCAGGTGTTTACATGCATGAGTGTGAGCAAGTATGTGACAGTAGTCAAATGTGAGACAGTGGGTGTCATGGGAAATGGGGCCAAACTAGAAAATGGCACATCCATTCCAAAAAAGTTAAAAACCTTACTGGCTAAATGATAACTGTCTACAAGTAAATTTGTCCATTGAAGCCATAGTTCTCTTGTGGGAGATATCACCTAGATGTCCCTAAGTGGCCCTTTCTAGCTCTAATTGTCAAGACATTTGGGGGTATATAATATTTTCTTACCGTTTCCACCTACATTCTACTGGTCTAGACTCAGTCACATGGTGCTACTTAACTGCAGGGCAAGTTGGCAGCTCACGTGAACTTTACCTTCTAGTGAAGTCCTTTCTGAAATTCGGATAAGCATGAGATTTAAATACAGGCAATGGTCAGTGAATGGTCTGGTTTTGAGCCTGTCACCTACATTTGAAATTTGCTCTACCCTAAGTTTAAATCCTGCTCTGCAACTTTACTAGCTGTATGACCTTAGGCAACTTATTTAGCCTTCTCTCAGCCTATTTCCATCTATCTGTGTGCCTAGAAAAAAAAAAAAAACAGGGTTTGCTGCTGCACTGGGCTCATCTTTGTTATTACAGCAAAGATCATGTGGCATTTTCTTTGTATATGTGATGACTGGCACCTAGGAAGTATTCAGTAAATATTTCCCAAATGAAGAAAATAAATGAGGAGGGGTTAATTGCATTCCTGCAGCAAAAGAAAAGTTCTGATCTGGGTAGATTTAAAATGAGAGGGTGTATTATGTATAAAATAAGCTACAAGGATATATTGTACAAATGGGGAATATAGCTGATATTTTATAATAACTACAAATGCAGTATAACCTTTAAGAATTGTGAACCACTATATTGTACACCTGTAACTTATATAATATTGTACATCAGCTATACTGCAATAAGAAAAAATGAGAAGTGGTGTTATTTAGAGAAAATGAGAATTCAGGGAGTTGACTGGAACTGTTGATTTGTGTTTGTCCTCTGATCCAATGACTAAGTGGAAGATGTGTGTACAAAGTCAATCTTCTCTACCCCATTTATTTTTCCTCTTTTAGTGAATTGCTTTTCTCCCTGTTAGATTCCTTTCTGCTTATGTTTGTCCATTTTCCAAAGGATATACCAAAGGTTTTCCAAATTCTGATCTTGCCCTTTCTGTGGTGTCATCAATTGCCTTAAAAACACTTCCACTCTGCAAGACATTAATGGCTCAGCAGAGCGTAATAAACTTCATCTTGGCTTTAGGACAAATGTCAAACAGATATACACTTCAATGACATATCTTTCATAAAATAAGCAGTCCCCTAAACAGGGAGAATACAAATGCAGTACCTTTATCGTAGTAGCAGATATTTATCTTGATCTACACACTGGAGTGTGTGCCAGAATTATTCCCTTTGCATTTTCTCATTTCCTTTAAATCAGTTTCATTTTTTCCTCTGAGTGCTTATCCTACCTGTCTGGTGCAAAGTTTCATTAGACATTATTGAAGCCTGAAACTGCTTCCTATATAAGACAAGAAAGCAGGAGAATTCTTAGGACCCAGAACTGAGAGAAGGTCTTCTAATCTCTAGTATATCCCAGTTCCTCCTGAGTTCCTCGTTGCTCAAACCAAAGTCCAGATGCTGTCAGCTTCCCTGTCATGCACAGGGCATCTTTGCCTGTGCTCAATGCCTCAGTAGTCCAGCCTCCCAAAGACGCTGCGTGGCCAACCTATGAGGAGACCTTGTCTGTGTAGAGGTGTTCAGGGAGTCGAGGTTGGGAGTTGCTGGTGTTAAGGAATACAATCAGTGACTATTAGTAAGGTTTGGTGTCACTGCTTTGATTAGTGCTAAGGCACCATCAGTTTTACCCAGATTGCTTTTGCAATGTCAACATGGTAACTCTACAGGCAGACATCAGCTAAATTAATCTTGCCAAGGAGTACTTTAGGGAGACAAATTTCATAGCTCCTAAGAATCTAAGTTCACACCATGGTGAGAAGAAGTCTGAGTATAACCTGTATAATGTTAAAGCAGGAAAACCAATGCCGATTGGAATGGGGTAAGCTCAAGCCCAGCATGAACAAGGAGCCTAAAGAACCTTTTACCCAGCACCCAGACTTGGATTCCTCCAGTTCAATACTCCCACTTGCTTTTCTGCTCCATTTCATTGATCTGTCATAAGAATTATAATTATGTAGTTATATTACATTATTGTTTCCTAATCTGATTATAGTTGTCAGCTCTAAACATGAAAGTAGCAGGAACAGACTTCAGAAACTCATACATTACTTTATTTACCCACAAAATAAATGGGACCAATTCATAAAGAGTCAAACTTGCTTTTCACAAGGATGTTGGATTTCAACCATTACCAAATGTTGTTTTGTAAAAGTCTCACTAGGAAATTAGATTTCACACCCTGGATCACTTGGTAATAGTAATAATAACAACAATACCTTATATGTGTAGCAAAGCAACTATACACCAGCCAATTTGGTCATCATCTCAACTCAGTGTAATAGAGATAAAATAGCTTATTATTAATCCCATTTTGCTGAAGGGAACACAGAAATTATGTGATTTGCCCACTGTCATCTATTTATTAAGTGACAGAAATGGGACCATAACATAGGTCATTGTCTAAAAGCCTTCAATCCTTTCTGTTATGTGTTTATATGCATTTGACTCTATTAAATTACGTTGTTTTTATTTTCCCATTAGCTCAAGGGCAACATCTTAGAACATCTGGATTTAATATTCTTTCCACGAACTCTTTGGAGTCTGTTCATTTGAGTAAAGGGTTTATGTCAACAGTTAACCCTTCGGATTGCCTTTCAGGAAAGCAAAGGCAAGACAGTATGGATCTGGAACTGACATTTATTAGTAGCCAGGGAATAGAAATTACTTTGTATTTCTGGGAATGAGTCAACTGCAGGCAAGATAGACCACTGAAGCAACATTTATCTGTCTTTAAGCACCAGCCATTTCCAGAATCCAGAAAGGAACAGTCAGTCACTGAGACTGTATGTTTATGTCATAACCTTGATCAGGCATCAACAGAATGGAAAAGGTTTAGGAAGTCCTGGATTCTAACATGTTTTCAGGGCCTGGCAAAGACCTGGAGTCTGAGCATAGTAGGAAGACCAAGGGAATATCAGTCTTCTAATTGAGAGAGCGGGTGGAGGGCAATGCAAGGATTCATAGGTAGGTCTATAATCAGGCCTTGTTCAAGGGAATAGGACAACAAGGTGGGTGGCACAACAGGAAAACGGCTTAAGCCAAGATCTCTGTCTTGAGCCCCTTATATTCTATTAGGGAAGATATGACACAGCTAGCAGGTGTTATAGCCAGGACTGCAACATAAGCAATCTAGCTTTAGAGTTCTCAGGCACTTAACGGCCCATGGCATAATTGGTAAGGGCATTAAGAGAAGTGTTCATTGAGTATTACACAGGAACAGAAAAGAGGGAGAGAGGCAGGCAGACGCCATTCTGCCTGGAGGGAACAAGGAAGGCTTCATAGAGCGTGCATTTGAACTGGGCTTGGATACCTGGGAAAATTTTGATAGATGGAGAAGAGAATGTGAATGATGGAAAAACCCCACCTAAAATAGTTTAGGCAAAACAAAAATGTTTTTGGCTTACATGTTTGAAAAATCTAGGGATAGTTCTGGCTTTGAGCTCAGCTTGATCAGGGCTCTTTAATAGCATTGTAGGGGAGGAAAAGAAAACTTTTTCCTCTACCCTCCTATGTTCTCCAGCTGGAGCCCTGCAAATTTCACTGACGAAAGATTAACGAGAGAAAAACAGAGTTTATTAATATGTGCAGTGTGCATATACTTTGTGAAAAAGACTCAGTGATGAGTAACTCAAAGGAGTGATTAGAACTTGGGGCTTACATAGCATCTTAACAAAGAACAATACATTTGTAGAGAAGTGACAAGACAATGGAAAGGTTTTAGGCTTCCAAGGGCAGCAAACTCTGGGAAGGTAAATATAGGAAAACTAATGGAGGAAGGTTTGTTTGTGTAGGTCCATCTCGGAGCCAACTTTCCATCTCTTCATGGCCATAAAACTTCCCCAGAAGAGGAGATTTATGGCAGTCTTCATTTCTCAGAAGTTTCTGCTTTTAGATAAGGGAAGCTCCAGGAAGGCTTCTTTTGGCATCTGTTGATTCTCATTTTCCTCCAGCTCAAAATAATCCTTATGCCAAAATGGCATATTTGGGGGTGACATAGTTTTTCCCCCACAGCATTTCCAGGACCTGGTTTCTCACTCTGTCTTAGCTTTGCTTTTGGCCATGTTGGCCTCACCCTCAGGCAGACCCCCTTCTCCTAGTAGCAAGATGGCTGTAGTAGACCAATGGCTGGGTAGACCGTCTCCAGGACCGCATTCTTAACCACTACACCAGACTTCCTCTTGTGTAAAGGAGCCTAGACTTTATCCACAGGAGAGAGAGTTTGGTGTGGAAATAATAAATAAGTAAATAATAACATATATTATAATAAATTATATATTAAATAAATAAATAATCAATCGATATGTTTCTGTATCCCAGTATTAGAGTATATGTATTCAGTAGCCTGAATTTACCTTCATACTTGCTCTAGCCTCAAGCTACTTTGGCCTACATGGGTATGGGGTTGGGTGGGGACTGAACCTGTTTGACCAGGCATCAACTGACAAATGGTTTCCCAACTCAAAATGGTTCCAGAATTCCATCCCCGCCCCAAGAGGAGACACATTCAGAGCCATTCAGTGGGAAACCAAAGGACCTGTCAATGAATTCTGGAGGTCCTCTAGTAGCAAGGCAGACTAAGTAATCAAGACTTGTGATAAATTTGCAGGCAAAACAATAGAACCAATTGCTTGAGAACTGAATTTGATGAGTTGAAGTTAGGCTTTGAGAATTTACATTTGTTGAGTTAAAACAACAACAACAACAACAGCAGCAACCAAAGAAACCCTGTGCATGGCAGGATTCTGTAACTAGTTTCTCTTTGCTTATTTCATACACACTGATTATCTAATAAAGCCAGATTAGCCCACCCTAAAGATTTTTTAATGGCCCAAATTGTTTTTATCCAGTTGTGTGGTATTTTTTGTTTCATCTACAGAGAGGAGAACCAATCTACCAAAATTTTCTCATTCCACCAAGAGGGAGCCACTAAATGCACAAGGACTCTGCCAAGTGCCGAACACAGTTTCTGATCTCCAGTGGGCAAACCAAGGAGGAAGGAATGATTGGTCACTATGGAATCACAGCTGAGAGTAAGTACAGGGGCTTGTCCCCTTATAATATAAAGGGGATAAGACTACGCCACCCCAAATATGCCACTTTGGCATAAGGATTATTTTGAGCTGAAGGCAACTGAGAAATAGACACAGAACAAAGCTCTCTAGCTTCCGTCCTATTTGCCTAAAAGAAGGACATAAATTTCCCTTCATGAAGATGTCCTCCCTACCCAACACTCTTGTACCAGGAGGGGTAGAGTGATTCTTAGTCACTGGAGACAACTCTAGACCCTTAGCCCAGAGATGGCACTGAGAGGAATCTGCCTTACAAACCTTACAAAAATGAACAACCCTTGTCTTCCATTAGCTTTCTCCTATATTTACCTTCCCACAATTTACTACTCCTGGAAGCTCAGATCCTTTTTCTTTTGTCATGTCTCCACATTTATCACTCTTTGTTAAAATGGTACATAAGCCTCCAGGTCTATCTGCCTCTTTGGAGTTTTCGCTTCATTTCTGTGAGACCTCCCCTACTGATATGAAATAAACCTTTTTCTCCTGATAATCTGTCTCTTGTCAGTTTCTTTTTCAGGGCCTCAGCCACCAAACCTAAGAGGGTAGAGGAAAAGTTTTTGGTTTTCTCCCCAACCAATATCACATATTCAAAAAGTTTTGTTTATATCCTGAAAAGGTATATGCTCAGTTAATGTTGGTGGTTTCTTCATGCTCAAGAAATATAAAACATTGGAAGTCACAAATATCATCCTTGATTCATTTCTGGCTAATGCTACTCTTTCCTAAAAGTGGCCTCTAAGTTAGCTTCAGCAGCCTATAAAGCAAATTATCATGATCTCTTTCCTAACCTTTTTTCATATTTAACTTTTATTGGGAGCTTAGTGTGTGCTGAGCCACCAAAGTAAGCTCAGCATTTTCACTATCCCTATTTTACAGATGAGGAAGACAAGACTCAGAGATGTGAAATAACTTCCTGTAGGTTACGTGGCCTGCATGACTAATTATTTTGTTATACTACCTCCCTAGTGAAGGAATAAAGATGGAAAGTAGAAGAAAACATAAGAAAGGAAGCAAAGGAAAAGAATCTATAGAAATGCTCTCTTGTTGAACAATGCCTTGCATTTGGTCGGTACTTAAATATTTGCTGGATGAATGATTGACATGAAATAAAAAAATAAAATAAAAATAAAATTATATGAACAGCCAATGAGGCCAGTCTTCTCCTGGCCACAGCTCTTTAGCTATATCAATATTATCAGAAACGACCAACTGGTCATCCCACCCTGAACTTTGTAAACATTGATTTCCCATCCATTTATCTTTAAGGCATCTTGTATCAGGTAATCACATGAGATTGCTCTGTGTGTCACATTATGTTTACATCTTTCTCTTCCTCCTCACCCCATGTAATCTAGGTGATAGACCAGCTGGCTGAGTAGGTTAAAATCCTTTTCTGCTCCACTCTTAATGCAGTTCTGTGGTTTTGTTCTATAAGCAAGATTGGATAGAGTGTTTGTGAAAAAGCAGTGAAATCTCTTGGAACAAAATGTGATCGCTTTTGCAATCATCCCGCCCCAAAGCACATTTATAAGCCAGTAAGTTCCAGGTTGTTCCTTTCAAATTTTTGTTTCCATCAGCCAAGCACAGAGCTCTGGAAGATTAGATTATTTTAAAGCAATTTGAATGTCATTTGCTAACACTATGTGCTAATTCCCCTGGGCCAAGCATTTCGGGTTCATTCAGATTAAGGATTTCCATTAGCAGTTAAGTCTCCTGTCCTTGAACCTGTAATTAAGAGAGGTGAGGCTGTGACCCTGGCCTTCATTTCTTCATAGGTCAGAATTCAGTCTAATTGCCTGAGGAACCTCTATAAATGTTAATAGAGAACCCCAAAGTTACTTCCAGTTCTCTGAAGAGCAATTTCAAACAGTATACGGCTTTGCTTATGGCCCACAGACTTGTGTCAGATACCCCTTGGATCACAAGTTGGCAAATAACATTCTATTGAGAAGTCTTGCAGTTTTAGAGGGCTGAGGTAGAGAGGTCCTCCCAAGAGGTAATATGGTCACTCCTGAATGTCCTAAAAGTAGAGAAAGGTTGGTCATGTGGGCAGTGTCACCCTTAGAACTGGGCAACTCTGTCCGATGGCCTGGGCCCCACTCTGGTCTTCCTCTGGGCAAACCCCTCTCCACATAGTGAGGGTGTCCGTGAAGCCAAGGAGATGTGTCTGCCCTGAGGTCAACCCTCAGCCCCAGAACATCCTCGCCAAATGGCCTATAGCAAATGCCAGCCTCTTCCTTGAGTCTGTTCTCCCAAAGATAGCCATTGCCATATCCACACCCCTGGGCTCCAGAAATGGCCAAGGAGTGGCTACTGGGTAGGCAGGGACAGGGACAGATCTTGGACTTGATGACTCGGGTGTCCCTATGGATGCTCACATAGGCCCCCTAACTACCCCCCACCCCCCTGTTGTGATGGTTAGAGCTGATGGTGGGAAGAAAAGGGGGGTAAGGCAGGCTTGAGTCCTCCATTTGTACTTTTGCCCGGGGCTCTGCAAATGGCAGGAACAGGACTGTAGGGGGAGAGAGGAGTGAATTAGTTGGATCACCTCAAATTTGCAGGTTAATGAATCTGATTTTATACCATAACATGCTAGCTCTCTAGAAGTCAGGCTAATGCAAAACCCACCACTCGTGACGACCTAGAGGGTTGAGATAGGGAGGATGGGAGGGAGGTGATGTGGGGATATATGTGTACTTACAGCTGATTCACTTTGTTGTACAACAGAAACTAACACACCATTGTAAAGCAATTATACTCCAGTGAAGATATATTAAAAAAAAAAACCCACCTCTCAAGCAAGTGGTGCACAAACCGATGGCCAGTTTTTTTGCAACAAGAGCCAAAGTTGGCAGGCCAACTGGGATGTTCATGCCATTTGATCAAGTATTCATTCCCTATACTCTATACGGAAAGCCAGATTATAATCAAATGTGTTCTTATCAAATGTGGAGTCAAAGGAACGGGAGTCAAGAGCAAGGCCCGGGCTTCAGGTTAATATCCTCTGAGATCCATCTCCGGGTTTGGGGATACACCTGCTACGTGGCCCCAATTCTTACAATGCCAGCTTCTTAGAAGCTTCTCCTAAGAACAGTGCTAAAGACTCACTGACAATTTTTCTGTCTTTGGATCATCTGCAGATCACCCCGTTTGGTTTATGGACCACAAATCCTACCTTCGCATATATTAATTCCAACGATTAGTCAAACATTTCTTTTCCTTTTAGACAAGATTTGAATGCACTTTTAGGCTTTGTTTTTCCCACTTGGAATTTATGCCTTTTAATGTGAAATTTTCAGAAAGAAAATCTCAGTTGATGCTGTAGTGGACTAAATACCAGTAACAAGCCTGGAAGAAAGTGTAGGAGTCTCCCTTGGCCATGAGAAGACTGACAACTATATAAATCTTTTGAGAGTTATTTCCATACCTAGCAAGGACATGGGAAATTTTCAGTTTTTATTAAAATTACTTACCAGAATTTTTCTTGTCATGTCCTTGGTTTATAATCTGGAATAACTTGCATTGGTTATTGTAAATGATGTTTTCCTGTATCCTGGGTTTGAAAGCAAAAATGCAACAGAATTGGTCTTCAAGCTTTCCATCATCCCTTCCCTGCCAATGCCTCCATCCATTATTACCTTTTCCCAGAAAGAAACAGACATTCCGGAGTGGTTCTCATCCTCATAGACAGGAATACACATAAAGTCTGGCAAATATGTCACATGATATCTCCATCTCAAAGTTTAAAAGGTGTTCTGATTTCTGTGTTCAGGGTCTTATAAGAATCACAGAGAATTAAAAGCCCAGAGCAGATCAATATGTGTGTGTATATGTGCGTGCACATGTGTGCATGCATACGTGCACACGTTTTGATCCCTTTGTTACATCTGGGGATGTGTGTATGTATGTGCATGCCTGTGTGTGGTTGCACAGGCACTGATTGCCTTTGTGCTTGGTACTTCTAGGGATCTGTGATAGAGGCTGGAATGTAAGTGCTGGCAGATGCTTGAGTTTCCTCAACTAGTGATGAGAAAAGGAGGAGTAGGAAGACGCAGTCAAAGGGGACCTGATGGTTAAACATGGGGTGAGTGAGTCCGAGTTTTGTGAGCCAGATGACGTGTTTCTGAATGGAATCGATTTTCAGGCTGTCCAAATGTACATGGCATATTTATGAAGAGAACAGACAACCCCCACTTGATTCTAAAGCTGTCCCCTGACCCAGTATCCACATTTACACTATGGTAAGATTTTATAGCTCGCAGCATCTAAAGAGCTCAGAAAACTCTTTCTAGACAGTTGCATGCTCAAGATTGCCTCCTCGCTTTATTTACATTGTCCTCTCTTCTTGCCTACTTACGAATCTTAGGCCATTGTGGGGCCTCACATCTTGCTCTTCAGGGAGGTTGGGCGGAAGCCAGAGGGAATTAATCTAGATAAATGTGCTGACAGAAGAGATGCTGGCAGTGGAGAGGTCTATCGACCAAAAACCCAGCAAATTCTGGTCGTTGAAGGGGGAGAGTGTGTTTGATGGAAAATGTCCCAATAGCTGCAGAAAACTGAGCCCAGAAAATAACAACAGTAACAACATTTATGGAAAATATGATCATACTTCTAGGCTTGGCAATGAATGATATTTCCATACAAAATAATGAAAACCCAGAATCTGAATTGCTATAAAACTTTGATATAAATGTATTGCAGGATGGGGTAGAAGGTAAGAGAGCTAGAATCCTCCTGCACTTTAGTGTCTAAATTGATGAACGATAGCAGCGTGTGTGTATTATTTAGAAAAATGGACCCAGTTCAAGAATAAAGAGCTTAAAGAATAGAAAATAGTTGCCTTTGGACAGTGAAATGTGTATGCATGAGAGAAATGTAGCTCCAGCAGTAAGCTTACTAGTCCCATTCAACTTCTGAAATCACATTCATGTATTACTGTGATAAAACAACATTTAAAATAATTGAACTTTGTCCAACTCCATAAATCACAAATGCATTGGGAAGTCAGCATTACTAACTTCTCATTCCCTGTGTAAAGGCAAAGGACCACAGCATCTCCCAGCTTGCACACTCCACAATTCGGAGCCCTCTATGCCTTACAATCCAAAAACACTGTAACTGGGACAGTGAATTCCCCTGGGCTAGAGTCTCTATGAAGGTCTGTTTTCAACATTCCTGGGTTTTCTGCACACACAGCCTTCATATACAGGAGATATTATCGGTAGTTTTGTTGAAGGAATTATTTGCTAACATTGAAATAATTTGCAATGTGATAAATATTGGCAGTAAGAGGCTGTTGTTAAAGGAACGTACCCTTCCAGTTGCCACTGGTGACCATAAACTTACATTCTAAAGGAAGAGGAAAACAAAGTAGTGAAATAGCAACTCCTGGTTTGAAGAGAAGGGTAATAGCCCCTTGGGAGTTCACACAATTCTTCTCTTGAATTCAGTTGCACTTCTTCGTTGTTTATTTGCACATACCTGGTTTCACAGAAGTAATAAAAGATTTTTATTTCTCTTTGTGCTTATCTTTTAGTTACACACCAGAGGCCTTACCTGAAACTTGAACACTGGGGAGAGGCTGTTCCAAACAAAACTACCAAAGCTCAGAGCCAGAGATTCCCTGGTGACAAAGGCTTTTAAATCCAGTCAAAAACGGAGGACTGCATAAAGCAGAAGAAGGGTTAGCTGCAAGAGGTGCCCTGCCGCTCAGCACAGGGTAACCAGATTCCCTGCCGTACTTGGGGAGAGACACCAGGAGCACTACCTTCAGCCAGGTAAACGATGCCAATTCTAAACCCAACAATCTCTGGGTGGGGTTGGAAAGTTATTCCTGGAGCGAACAATACCAGGCACTGGGCTTGAGCACTCCCAACCTGCATGCCAGGCACCCCATCCGCCAGCTCTGCAGCGCCTGTGGCTCAGCTCCAGGCCCCCTGCCTTTCAGTCCATGCTCCCAGGCTCCTCTGTCTCAAGAAGATAAATGGGGACAGAAGATACAGTTTGGTGGCTACTGCTGTCACTGCTGCCTGTGGAACTGTTTGAAATATCAAAGAACCATTACAAACCCAGAGTGGCAGCAAGTGTGTTGAACATACACTCATCATAATGGGCTAGAAATCAAAGGGTCTGTGTTCAGTTATCAGCTCCACTACTTCCCAACTTATAACATTAGTCTAGTTACCAACTAGTAAATATCTGCTACAAAGCAAAATCTCCATAATTGTTTGTCAGTAAATGTTGAAGTCACTTAAGCTTTTTGGGCCTCTTCTGCTCTATAGTAAAAATAAGGAGGTTGGTATGTTGGTAATAATGATGCCTACTGTTATTTACGGAGCAATTACTGTGTGCTCAGCACTGTTGTGAATTAATTAAGTCCTTTAGTTGTCACAAAAACCATATCTCCTTTTAACATACAAGGAAATCAAAGCACAGAGAGGCTAAGTAACTGGTCCAAATTTATTCATTTGGTTAAGAGGCAGAAGCAAGAATCAAAACTTCAAAGCCCATGTGCTTACCCACTTTGCTTTCGTCAACTTCTAGCTTATATTATTATTATTATTCTCATTTTGTCAATTGTTATCATCAATGGGAAGATGTTTAATCTCTTCTTGCAATTCTATGTATACTGCCTGTTATTACTTCCATAGATTGAGCCTCCATGTACCCATCAATACTTGAGCCTCCAAACATCGCTGAAAAGCCTATTTATAATTCAAATATGAGAAATCAGGAATTTTGTACCTACCTGTGGATATAGTATAAAGTGAACAGGGTTAGCAAGTATGTTGGATGACAGAATCACCAACCAAAACATGCTAACAGGCAACATAAAGGAGCAGATCTAACAGGATACAAGGACTGGGATTATACATAGCTGTGTACTGCTCAACCAGCTCTCTGAAATGGGAAGACTTGATATGTAATTTCCCTAAGCAACCTTACGGGCCAAGGGCTGAGGTATGCAGAGGAGCCCCAGTCATGTGGGAAGAAAAGCACAGGACTTGGCTTTCGATGACTGAATGGCTGTACAGCCCTGGGCAAGTCTGTTTACCTCATTGAACCTACCTCCACTTCTGTAAAATGGGGATGTGTCAAGTACCTCACAGGCTTGTCATGGGGATTGAATGGGATGACAAGGAGAATACGTGGCAAACTTTAAAGACTTGCTACTCAAAGTGGTGCCACAGACCGGCAGCTTCAGCATCACTCAGGAGTTTGTTAGAAAGGCAGATCTCAGGCCCCGACCCCAGATCTACTGAGTCAGAATCTGTACTTCAACAGGCTCCCCAGCTTAGTCATAAGCACATTAAATTGGAGAAGCTCTGCTCTAAGGCACCAAATAAATGTAGCCTGTTGCAACTTGGGGCTCTGTTTTCCTTACATATACCACCAATGAAATATAATACGGCCAAATTTCAAGGACTGGGTCTTCTCAGAGGCTTCTACATCCTCCTTTCCTGGGCCCTGATGAGTGTGCCCGGTGTGGGGCTACAGTTGCCACCCGTATGACCAAGCAGGTTATTCCTAGAGAGCAGTTCCATTTGCTCAGGAAAGGGCCACCTGAGAGAGGCATTGCGTTGTAAAATCCTTGGCCATTTTTGAGTTAGGAGAACCAATAAAATGCAAACCCACGTATTCATAACTGTCTCAGCCCTGGGAAAGGTTGTTAAATATGAGACTGAAGGGGAGTAGCAGCCAAAGTGGAGTTGAAGTGGGTGCTAATCTTTCCTGCTCAGAGCCCCGGAGAGCAGCAGCTAAAGGAAGCAGCTCGGAGTGGGAGGGCTTCTTGTCATAAATTTGTCTTTTATTAGATCCCTGTTGTGTATGGGAGACATGTAACAGGGTTGAACATGTTAAACTGGGTTGAAAACTCTATCAGCTCCCTACCTGTTAAGAGATCTTTAATTGTGAAACTGCTAGGACACCGGGGGTTGGATAAATAGAATGTAAGGACTCCCTGATGTTTGACTAGTTAGGGGGTTCAGGATATGCTACCCCAAAACATAGCACTTTGGGGTATTGAATATTTTAAGCTGAAGGAGTTTGAGAAAACGGGACTTCTCCCCACTCCGCCACTGTCCTTCTTTCTCCTCTGAAACACTGGCACAAGAACCCCATGTGAGGCGCCCTCCCTACACTCTAAGAAAAGGAGCGTCCTTATCTCTGAAAACAAAGTGACACCACCAGAAGAATCTGAACAAACAGGTCTCGCTAAGTTTCCCCCAGTTTACTACAATTACCTCATGTTCTTTGACCTAAAATATTTCTCTTCAACTGTTCACTCTTCATCAAACCCAGCATAAAAATACTCAGGTTTAACTATTTCTTCAGGTCATTTCCTTATGAAGGCTCCCATATCATGTAAAATGTATACTAAATACATTTGTATGCTTTTCTCCTCTTTATCTGTCTTTGTCGGTTTAATTTTCACACTCGGCCAGGGACCCTAAAAGCATCAAGAAAAACTTTTTTTCCTCCCTTGCACTAGCTTAACTCCATTTTATATGTATAGATGCACACAGGCATCACTGTTACTTCTTTAATCATCACTGTTATCATCTTCTCCATCTTCCATTTCCCTGGTCAAAGATTAACCAAGTGAGCACACAAATTTTAATAATCCATCAAAATGTCATAATGGAAGTGGAATGATTCCACTTGTAAATCACTATTGACAATTTTTTTTTTTTTTTTGCGTTTCAAAAGTGCAAAATTTAGATGTCCTAAATTTGGTTTAAGAAACAGTCTTTTCCAGAAAGTCTATGACTAAAACCTGAATGACAAACTAAAATGCATTAATGAAGTATTCGTGCACAGACTTAAATAATTCTGCATTGTTCTAAAACTTCAAAGGCTGGAGATCTCTGCTGAATAGAAGTGGATCAGGGGAGGGAAAAATCTCCCAGTTGGAGAAAGTCTCAACTGTAGAATATCCCAGTTGGGATTATGTGCTCCTCAGGAGTTATACAATTCCAAATTGTTTGTTCTAGCTCTTACCACAAAAGAAAATGGAAGCAAGCACATTGGCAGGGCCAGGAGCGCCCTCTCCTTGTGCAGCGATTATCTGGTGTAAGGCATGGAGAGTTTGCCTGGGAGGACTTGGCCAACGAGATCCTCCCGGGCCCAGAACATGGGAGAGCTGTGTATCTTCCGGGACACATTTGCACTTCCAAAAAACCTTCTACATGAGTTGCTTTTACTCTACCTTAGAGGTAGGATTATATATATATATAGCACTATTCAATAACAGACTTATGAAAGTCTGTCAGAAGGTGCCCATACATTCGCATATATTTATTTACATTCTGTTCTGAAATCTACATTCACCTACGATTCAAGCATCTCTGGCCATGGGATGAGTGCCCAGGGTCTTTTAAATGAGACACAAAGGGGCTCATCCCAGGGAAAGCAAGTAGAGATCCACAAGTTTGGTTCTAGGACAAAAAGTAGCCTCCTAGGAAGTGTTTTTAATAAAATCCATCTTTCAGATCATCCTCTGAGCCATGTGATTCAATCAAGGCTGAGTTCTCAGAAGAGGAGGCTGCCCCAAAAAAGCTACCTCAGCACAGGTTCTATGGAAGACAAGCACTCCGGTGGCAGTGGTGGCAGACAGAGCTCTCAACACAGACTTGGCAGAGGCTATCGAGGTGCAGACACTGATGGCCAGTAACAGCAGAACCTTCGGTGGCCGTCTGTGGTATCAGTGGGCGAGCCATTAAATTTGGCAGTGGTAGTGACGAAGATAACTCACCAAGGTACCACAAAAGAGAAAAGGAGAACGGCAGCTGTCACACCACAACTAAGGATGACCACTTTGCATGAATGCCATACCCTCAGGGACTCTGAGCACTATTTAAGATTGAATTTAAGAGGGGTGAGATTGGGGATGGGGGGTGAGTCCTGCACAGCGGTCACATCAGAGACAAAGAAATAGAGTGAACTTTTGCTTCCCTCTCCCCAGCCCAAGACTGGTGGGATATGGGAAACAAAGGACAGAATAGTCCAAGTTTGTGGAAGAATGAGCTATAAATCTGAGATTCAGCCATCCGTGCTCACAGAAGGCCCAAATGGGGAACTTTTAACAAAATACCACTATTCAGTTGGCAGCATTTACTACTCAAACTTATAAAGTTTTTTGTCAGATTCAATTTTATTTTTGATTCTCTCTTCTCATCCGGACAGATTGGCATTGCTTATCTCCAGTAAAATATTATATGCCAATTTTAGCACAATTAAAAAATGATAATAAAATAATAAATAAAATGCATCGTATGAAAAATGATAGTACTATAATACTGTCACTTGAAGAAAAAAATCAGATTTTCAGCCACCTCAACTACTGCTAAAACCAGCGCAGCGGCTGATAAGCCACACGGATGCCAGGAGCACAGGGGTCCACCATTCTCCAACAGTGTTTTCTGTTGAACTTTTCCTAATAGAATTCTCATTCGTGCTCACTTCATCATTAATGGATAACAGTGCATTCTTCAAGATCCATAGTTAGGTTAAATGGGGGATGAGAATCATTTCTATCTGTCAGAAATATGGGGATCAAATGAGACAAAGACGTTTAACTGAAGATATAATTTGCTTCCCTCCCACATTCCCTACTTAGAGAATCTATCCACCACTACCTCCAGCCTAAAAGGGGCAGCCCTACATGCCACACGACCCTCTTACCTGGCCTCAGCTGATTAGATGCCGGTGGGCAGCTGAGCCAGGCTGGACCAGTCAGAGTCTCTTTCACAGGAATTTGAAATTTGAGAGACTGAGTCATTTAGCCCTGGAGAGCCAAGTTGGAAGTTGATGGAGACTTGGGGTCTGAGATTACATTTAGGAGTAGCTATAATGGGTGCAAGCAAATGAATGGACAGAGAAGCTGGCCTGTAGAAAAAAGAATGAAGTGGCCT
The DNA here is from genome assembly GCF_964165515.1 of Mesoplodon bidens. NCBI lineage: Eukaryota > Metazoa > Chordata > Mammalia > Artiodactyla > Ziphiidae > Mesoplodon > Mesoplodon bidens. Next base: position 30,478,152 of record NC_138167.1, read on the forward strand.
TTCAGAGAGAAACAGGCAAGACGCTGTGTGTTCCCCAAAAGAGGAGAGATGGTGGGAGAAACTTCTAGTAACTCTCTAGTTCCCATAAAGCTCAGCTCAAATTTACTCCCAAATTTGGTGTGTAATTCTTCTATATTCTAATATAATAAACCCACTGTTTTAGTTTAGTTCCTTTAAGTTTTTGTTGCTTGCAAAAAAAAGAAGAGAAATAATTGTAAGATCGTAACATGGAAAGCACCATACAAATATGAGATTAATTTTGTCTTTGATTGTCACCTAGGACATAGCAGCCATTAGGGAAAGGAGGAATGGATAAGCAGCCTGGCCTTCCAGGCAAGAGCAGCTCCAGGTACCACCTTCCAAACCCTGAAAGTGACCGACATGCTCATAAATAAGGTATCAGGATCTGGAGTCATCTTGATTAGGGCTGAGATTCATCACAATTCTTTTGGCTATGTGGCAGAATCCAAATTTAATCTACTAAAGCAAAGTGGCAGTGTGTTAGACCACCTAAGTGCTACATCCATGGAAGGGGGCAGAGGGAAGGGGAGCAGATACCGGGCTTGGAAATCTGTCCTCCTATCTCAGCTCCACTTTCCTTTGTGTTAGCTTCATTCTCAGGCGATCAATCCACCATGATGCTGGGAGGCCCCAGCGGCTCCAGGCTTACTCCTACCAGCTTAACAACTCCCATGGAGAATACCTCTTTGCTCAGAGTTCCAGTCAGACTCCCAGGGATGGTTCTGATGGGCCTGATTTGGGTCACATGCTTACCGCTAAACCAATCGAGGTTGCCAAGGGAATGCAATATTTTCTTTGCTCAGGCTTGGGTTCTTCTCTGGAGTGAGGGAATGGTGTCAACCTCACCTGATTCACAGGGACTGAAAGCTGGGCAAGGTAATTGCAAAAAGAAAATCGGTGGGTGCTACAACCAAAATAAGGAGGAAGGCATTCCGGGAGATACCATGAGCACCTGAGACTTAAAAATGAGAAGTAAGCTTTCTTTAGAAAGGAAAACCTCTTTATTTTAAAATGGGCAGAGTGACCAAAAGACTTGTGGGCATTTGTTACATACGGCTGGCCCTTGCCCACTGCACAAATGTTTATCAAGCCTCCACCACAGAGAGCGCAAGCGGTACCTGTGGATGAGTCAGTCACTGTCCTGAGGCTCAGCCTCCTCCTCATCCAAAGTCTCATCGCCAGTTTCCTGAGTCATCCAGTGCCCCACCCAACTTGTTTTGCCTTTCCCACAGTTTCCTTGAATCTTCTGGGACAGATGACCAGCTCTTGGAGCCGAAAAAGAGAAGGGGTGTCTTTCAGAAAAAGGAGTGCCTCTCCCGTAAGCAAAGCTAGCAGAAGAGCTGGCTCAGGTGGGTGGAGGCGTTAATTATTCACTTAGCAGTTCCTGGTGCATTTAAAAGCAGCTTCTTTCTTAGAAAAAATTGATTCCTGTGTAACTGCTACCTTTTTCCATTGCTCTCTTTAAACACACACACACACACACACACACACACAGAATACTTATCATCCTTTTAAATCCAAATAGGTCAGATATCTCTTCCTGCTTGAAGCCTCTCCTTTTCCTCCCTTTAATCCACTTTCTCATTTACCTGAGAGGCAGGATGTATCACCCCTTCCCTGTACTCTCACAGCACAATGTCAATGTCACAGTTACAGCGCTTTTCATATTGTGTGATGGCTGTCTGGCTAGTCCCCCAGACAGTGGATGCCTCAGAAAGGTCAGGAAGGATGCCAGGCTTCTCTTGTGCCTCAGCACTGTACTCAGAGTCTGGCAATAGAAAGTCCTCCACAGATGTTAAAGTGAGTGGGAGAGTGAGAGTGAAAATGAGCAAACTGTTACAGAGCTCGGGGGCTGAATATGTAGAAGCTCATCTGTACTGGAGTGTTTCCTTAGAGGTAAATGGCCCTCCATGAAGGGACTAAGAACCTTTTTCTTCTTAACATAATCTTGAGTAGATTCTCTACAGTAGATAATTCCAGAGACTGCTCCTAAGAGCCAAGATACCTACACTAAAAGGAAATGTTTTTCCATAATTCTATAGGATGAGAAGCTTGAGATCTTACAACTCACTTCAGGGGAAGACTACAGCAGTTTAATTACTGTCATAATTCATTCAATGTTTGGATACAGTATGAAACACTCGTTAAAGACTTTACAGTTAATCTGCAATTAATTTAGATACTTACATAGTTGTGCTGTACAGAATAAAATGCAGAAGTATAAATATAAATGATGAATAATAAGCCATAATGGACTATTAGGGTCTGGAATCCTCTGACAGACAATAGACCATTTGACTTTCTAGTTTCTATTGGAAGTCATTTAGGGATGTTTTAGATGTGCTGGGAGAAGAAAATAATAACATTATGTTATTCCAAATGATAGCAAAAAATATCACGATGAAAGAGTGAGAGGAATTCAGATCTGTTTCAGTATGTCATCTTGCCATACTCCCTGGTAAATGAGAGGCAATGTTTCTATTTACTCACCTTTCATTTAACAAATGTTGACTGAGCATCCATTGTGTGCTACATGTTTTCCAGTTGAAGAAGATGGTGGATGGAAATGTAAGTAACTTACTCTAAGTATGATGGACTGAAGCTCATTAAAGGAAGTGAGAATTTCTAACTTCTTACTTTTTCAAAATAATGTCTTCCCAGGGACCATCGTTAATGATTCTTGTACACTTTCCACTTTACAAAGAGTTTTACTTAAATATCTCATGTAGGGTCCACAGTAATCCTTAGTGTAGGCAGGACTATTATGGATCCAATTTTGCAACTGGGGAAGTGAAATAAAGTATCCAAGATGACACCAATGGCGAGTTATCGAGCCAGGACCAGGACCAAGTTTTCTGGCTCTGAGTCTAGTTCTTTTCTCAGTTATTCTGCATTTAAACCGGAGGTCAGACTGATGCAGCTAAAAATGGCTTGAGAATTCAACTCTGGCAAAGACATGTTATCAAGAGTCTTTCTAAAATGTGATCTTGTTTATATTTGTATGGGGCCATGAAGAAATTGAAGGATTGAGATTGTGATCTTTGGCATCCATCCCTTCCTCCAATAATACATCCTAAGAATTGACAAAGACTTTCTCCATTCACAGAATCCAGCCAAGAAAAGAGGGGGCCGTATATGGAACACTGTTGGTAAACTGGAGGTTTCTGAAGCTGTGCTTCTGCAAGCTTTAAACAACCACTCATCAAAAATGCACTAGATTTTATTTTATTTTATTATTATTATTATTATTATTTTTGCAGTACGTGGGCCTCTCACTGTTGTGGCCTCTCCCGTTGTGGAGCACAGGCTCCAGACGCGCAGGCTCAGCGGCCATGGCTCATGGGCCCAGCCGCTCCACGGCATGTGGGATCTTCCCGGACCGGGGCATGAACCCGTGTCCCCTGCATCGGCAGGCGGACTCTCAATCACTGCGCCACCAGGGAAGCCCAAAAACGCACTAGATTTTAAATCCTTGGATGCTTCTTAAGAGCTCAACTGGCTCTTTAGAATCAGACACAAAAATCAATCACATATGTCCTTGAAGCAATGAAAACCAAAACACTTTTAGTTTTGCCAAGTGAAGTTTTTCCTGAAGTGTTCCTCAGAGTGAGGTTGATGTTTAGCATTCTTAAGTGAGCTGTTAAGCCCTGGTGCAATATAAATAGATGTAACTTACTGGCTGGTGACAGGAGATTGCCCTCATGTCTGTCCCTCTGCCCTCTATTCTGTATTATGACTAAATGGACTCTAATAAATCCTATCAGCTCATAGGACCTGGTAAGTGTATCACTTACCAGAGCCATTAACATGTTAGTGCCTTTTTGGTGGGTCATTATCTGTGTTGATGGTCTTTTGCAAACTTCAAAGAGTTGTGAAGAAAGGAAAAAATTTCCAAAGGGTAAAGTGATGTAATGCTGTTGACTGAATTGTCTCACTGTTGAATTCATATGCTTGTTACTGAACCAAACTTGGGTCCATTCACCTGAAGCAAAGCCAATCGACTGACAACAGTTGTGGTGAAGGAAAGTACAGCATTTACTGCAGGATTTATCTCCAATCAAGGAGAATGGACAGCTTATGCTCAAAGATCCAAACTCCCCAGTGAATTTTTAGAGAAGGGTATTTAAAGACAGTGTGAGGGGGCCCGGAGGAAGATGGCGGAAGAGTAAGACGCGGAGATCACCTTCCTCCCCACAGATACATCAGAAATTCATCTACACGTGGAACAACTCCTACAGAACACCTACTGAACGCTGACAGAAGACCTCAGACCCCCCAAAAGGCAAGAAGCTCCCCACATACCTGGGTAGGGCAAAAGAAAAAAAGAATAAACAGAGACAATAGGATAGGGACGGGACCTGCACCAGTGGGAGGGAGCCGTGAAGGGGGGAAGGTTTCTACACACTACAAGCCCCTTCGCGGGCGGAGACTGCAGGTGGCGGAGGGGGAAAGCTTCGGAGTAGCGGAGGAGAGCACAGCAACAGGGGTGCGGAGGGCAAAGCGGAGAGATTCTGGCACAGAGGACCGGTGCCCTCAGGCACACACCAGCCCGAGAGGCTTGTCTGCTCGGCCGCCGTGGCGGGCGGGGCTGGGAGCTGAGGTTCGGGTATCGGCTTTCAGTCGGAGCGCAGGGAGAGGACTGGGGCTGGCGGCAGGAAGAGAGCCTGAAGGGGTTAGTGCACCACAGCTAGCCCGGAGGGAGTCCGGAGAAAGGGTCTGCAGCTGCTGAAGAGGCAAGAGACTTTTTTCCCTTTTGTTTCCTGGTGCGCGAGGAGAGGGCATTAAGAGGGCTGCTTGGGGAAGCGCCGGAGACAGGCACGAGCCGCGGGTAAGGCACGGACCTCGGAGACGGGCGTGGGCCGCCGCCACCGCCGCCCGCCGCAGCCCGCCGCCGCCGCCGCTGCTGCCGCCGCCGCCGCGGGGCCTGTGTGCGAGCGCGGGTCACTGTCCGCCCCGCCTTCCGGGGGGCCTGTGCACCCCGCCACTGCCGGGGTCCCCGAGACCCGGGGACGGCTTTCCCGGGAAAGCGCACGGAGCGCCACGGGCTGCTGCAACGTCACGCCGGCCTCTGCCGCCGCAGGCCCGCCCCACACTGCGCGCCCCTCCCTCCCCTCTGCCTGAGTGAGCCAGAGCCCCCGAATCAGCGGCTCCTTTAAACCCGTCCTGTCTGAGCGAAGAACGGACGCCCTCCGGCGACCTACGCGCAGAGGCGGGGCCAGGTGCAAGGCTGAGACCCGGGAGCTGTGAGAGCAGAGGCAGGGAAATCTCTCTGTGCAGCCTCGGAGGCAGCGGATTAAAGCTCCACGGTCCATTTGATGTGCCCTGCGTCTGTGGAGTGCATGAATGGACAGCGAATCATCCCAAATTGAGGAAGTGGACTTTGAGGACAAGATTTAAGACTTTCCCCCCTTTTCCTCTTTTTACAACGAATTATTCCAAATTAAGGAGGTGGACTTAGAGAGCAAGATTTCAGACTTCTCGCCCTTTTCCTCTTTTTACAACGAATTATCCCAAATTGAGGAGGTGGACTTGGAGAGCAAGATTTTTGATTTTTCCCCCTGCTCTCTTTTTGTGAATGTGTATGTGTAATCTGTGTAAGATTCTCTCTGTATAGCTTTGCTTCCACCATATGTCCCAGGGTTCTATCGGTCCGGTTTTTTTTTTTTTTCAATAATTACTTTCTAATTTTAATAACGCTACTATATTTCATACTTTATTCTATTTTACTTTACCTGCTCTTTCTTTTTTTCCTACTCTCCCTTCCTCCCTCCCTCCCTCCGCTCCTCCTTTCCTTCTTTCTTTTTCTTTCCTCCCTCCCACCCTTCTTCTTTCCACTTTCTTTTTCTTTCCTTCCTCCCTCCCTCCTGTCTTTCTTCCTTTCCTTCCTCCCTCCCTCCCTCCTTTCTTTCCTTCTTTCTTTCCATCCTTCCTCCCTCCCTCCCTCCTTTCTTTCTTCCTTCCTTCCTTCCTTCCTTTCTTCCCTTCTTCCTTTCTTTCCCTCTCTCTTTCTTTCTTCTACTAATTCTTTCTTTCTACTTTTTCTCCCTGTTATTCTGAGCCGGGTGGATGAAAGGCTCTTGGTGCTGCAGCCAGGAGCCAGTGCTGTGCCTCTGAAGTGGGAGAGCCAACTTCAGGACACGGGTCCACAAGAGACCTCCCAGCTCCACAGAATATCAAGCAGTGAAAATCTCCCAGAGATCTCCATCCCAACACCAGCACCCAGCTTCAGTCAACGACCAGCAAGCTACAGTGCGGGTCACCCTATGCCAAGCAACTAGCAAGGCAGGAACACAACCCCACCCATTAGCAGAGAGGCTACCTAAAAACATAATAAGGCCATAGGCACCCCAAAACACACCACCAGACGTGGACCTGTCCACCAGAAAGACAAGATCGAGCCTCAACAACCAGAGCACAGGAATTAGTCCCCCCCACCAGGAAGCCTACACAACCTACTGAAACAACCTTAGCCACTGGGGTCAGACACCAAAAACAACGGGAACTACGAATCTGCAGCCGGCAAAAAGGAGACCCCAAACACAGTAACATAAGCAAAATGAGAAGGCAAAAAAACACACAGCAGGTGAAGGAGCAAGATAAACACCTACCAGACCTAACAAATGAAGAGGTAATAGGCAGTCTACCTGAAAAAGAATTCAGAATAATGATAGTAAAGCTGATCCAAGATTCTATTTCCAAGATCCATAATCTTGGAAATAGAATAGACAACATGCAAGAAACAGTTAACAAGGACGTAGAAGAACTAAAGATGAATCAAGCATCGATTAAAAACACAATAAATGAAATGAAAAATACTCTAGATGGGATCAATAGCAGAATAACTGAGGCAGAAGAACGGATAAGTGAGGTGGAAGATAAAATAGTGGAAATAACTGATGCAGAGCAAAATAAAGAAAAAAGAATGAAAAGAACAGAGGACAGTCTCAGAGACCTCTGGGACAACATTAAACGCACCAACATTCGAATTATAGGGGTTCCAGAAGAAGAAGAGAAAAAGAAAGGGACTGAGAAAATATTTGAAGAGATTATAGTTGAAAACTTCCCCAATATGGGAAAGGAAATAGTTAATCAAGTCCAGGAGGCACAGAGAGTCCCATACAGAATAAATCCAAGGAGAAATACACCAAGACACATATTAATCAAACTGTCAAAAATTAAACACAAAGAAATCATATTAAAAGCAGCAAGGCAAAAACAACAAATAACACACAAGGGAATCCCCATCAGGTTAACAGCTGATCTCTCAGCAGAAACCCTACAAGCCAGAAGGGAGTGGCAGGACATAATTAAAGTGATGAAGGAGAGAAACCTGCAACCTAGATTACTCTACCCAGCAAGGATCTCATTCAGATTTGATGGAGAAATTAAAACCTTTACAGACAAGCAAAAGCTGAGAGAGTTCAGCACCACCAAACCAGCTTTACAACAAATGCTAAAGGAACTTCTCTAGGCAAGAAACACAACAGAAGGAATATACCTACAATAACAAACCCAAAGCAATTAAGGAAATGAGAATAGGAACATACATATCAATAATTACCTTAAATGTAAATGGACTAAATGCTCCCACCAAAAGACACAGAGTGGCTGAATGGATACAAAAACAAGACCCATATATATGCTGTCTACAAGAGACACACTTCAGACCTAGAGACATACAGATTGAAAGTAAAGGGATGGAAAAAGATATTCCATGCAAATGGAAATCAAAAGAAAGCTGGAGTAGCAATTCTTATATCAGACAAAATAGACTTTAAAATAAAGACTATTAGAAGAGACAAAGAAGGACACTACATAACGATAAAGGGATCGATCCAAGAAGAAGATATAACAATTGTAAATATTTATGCACCCAACATAGGAGCACCTCAATACATAAGGCAAATACTAACAGCCATAAAAGGGGAAATCGACAGTAACACAATCATAGTAGGGGACTTTAACACCCCACTTTCACCAATGGACAGATCATCCAAAATGAAAATAAATAAGGAAACACAAGCTTTAAATGATACATTAAACGAGATGGACTTAGTTGATATTTATAGGACATTCCATCCAAAAACAACAGAATACACATTTTTCTCAAGTGCTCATGGAACATTCTCCAGGATAGATCATATCTTGGGTCACAAATCAAGCCTCGGTAATTTTAAGAAAATTGAAATTGTATCAAGTATCTTCTCCGACCACAATGCTATGAGACTAGACATCAATTACAGGAAAAGATGTGTAAAAAATACAAACACATGGAGGCTAAACAATACACTACTCAATAACGAAGTGATCACTGAAGAAATCAAAGAGGAAATTAAAAAATACCTAGAAACAAATGACAATGGAGACACGACGACCCAAAACCTATGGGACGCAGCAAAAGCAGTTCTAAGGGGGAAGTTTATAGCAATACAATCCCACCTTAAGAAACAGGAAGCATTTCGAGTAAACAACCTGACCCTGCACCTAAAGCAATTAGAGAAAGAAGAACAAAAATACCCCAAAGCTAGCAGAAGGAAAGAAATCATAAAGATCAGATCAGAAATAAATGAAAAAGAAATCAAGGAAACGATAGCAAAGATCAATAAAACTAAAAGCTGGTTGTTTGAGAAGATAAACAAAATTGATAAACCATTAGCCAGACTCATCAAGAAAAAAAGGGAGAAGACTCAAATCAATAGAATTAGAAATGAAAAAGGAGAAGTAACAACTGACACTGCAGAAATACAAAAGATTATGAGAGATTACTATAAGCAACTCTATTCCAATAAAATGGACAACCTGGAAGAAATGGACACATTCTTAGAAATGCACAACCTGCCAAGACTGACTCAGGAAGAAATAGAAAATATGAATAGACCAATCACAAGCACTGAAATTGAAACTGTGATTAAAAATCTTCCATCAAACAAAAGCCCAGGACCAGATGGCTTCACAGGTGAATTCTATCAAACATTTAGAGAAGAGCTAACACCTATCCTTCTCAAACTCTTCCAAAATATAGCAGAGGGAGGAACACTCCCAAACTCATTCTACGAGGCCGACATCACCTTGATACCAAAACCAGGCAAGGATGTCACAAAGAAAGAAAACTACAGGCCAATATCACTGATGAACATAGATGCAAAAATCCTCAACAAAATACTAGCAAACAGAATCCAACAGCACATTAAAAGGATCATACACCATGATCAAGTGGGGTTTATCCCAGGAATGCAAGGATTCTTCAATATACACAAATCAATCAATGTAATACACCATATTAACAAGTTGAAGGAGAAAAACCATATGATCATCTCAATAGATGCAGAGAAAGCTTTCGACAAAATTCAACACCCATTTATGATAAAAACCCTGCAGAAAGTAGGTATAGAGGGATCTTTCCTCAACATAATAAAGGCCATATATGACAAACCCACAGCCAACATTGTCCTCAATGGTGAAAAACTGAAACCATTTCCACTAAGATCAGGAACAAGACAAGGCTGCCCACTCTCACCACTCTTATTCAACATAGTTTTGGAAGTTTTAGCCACAGCAATCAGAGAAGAAAAGGAAATAAAAGGAATCCAAATTGGAAAAGAAGAAGTAAAGCTGTCATTGTTTGCAGATGACATGATACTATACATAGAGAATCCTAAAGATGCTACCGAAAAACTACTACCAATGAATTTGGTAAAGTAGCAGGATATAAAATTAATGTACAGAAATCTCTGGCATTCCTGTACACTAATGATGAAAAATCTGAAAATGAAATCAAGAAAACACTCCCATTTACCATTGCAACAAAAAGAATAAAATATCTAGGAATAAACCTACCTAAGGAGACAAAAGACCTGTATGCAGAAAACTATAAGACACTGATGAAAGAAATTAAAGATGATACAAATAGATGGAGAGATATACCATGCTCCTGGATTGGAAGAATCAATATTGTGAAAATGACTCTACTACCCAAAGCAATCTACAGATTCAATGCAATCCCTATCAAACTACCAATGGCATTTTTCACAGAACTAGAACAAAAAATTTCAAAATTTGTTTGGAAAAACAAAAGGCCCCGAATAGCTAAAGCAATCTTGAGAACGAAAAACGGAGCTGGAGGAATCAGGCTCCCTGACTTCAGACTATACTACAAAGCTACAGTAATTAAGACAGTCTGGTACTGGCATAAAAACAGAAAGATAGATCAGTGGATCAGGATAGAAAGCCCAGAGATAAACCCACGCACATATGGCCAACTTATCTTTGATAAAGGAGCCAGGAATGTACAGTGGAGAAAGGACAGCCTCTTCAATAAGTGGTGCTGGGAAAACTGGACAGGGACATGTAAAACTTTGAGATTAGATCATTCCCTAGCACCATACACAAAAATAAGCTCAAAATGGATTAAAGACTTAAATGTAAGGCCAGAAACTATCAAACTCTTAGAGGAAAACATAGGTAGAACACTCTATGACATAAATCACAGCAAGATCCTTTTGGACCCACCTCCTAGAGAAATGGAAATAAAAACAAAGATAAACAAATGGGACCTAATGAAACTTCAAAGCTTTTGCACAGCAAAGGAAACCATAAACAAGACCAAAAGACAACCCTCAGAATGGGAGAAAATATTTGCAAATGAAGCAACTGACAAAGGATTAATCTCCAAAATTTATAAACAGCTCATGCAGCTCAATAGCAAAAAAACAGACAACCCAATCCAAAAATGGGCAGAAGACTTAAATAGGCATTTCTCCAAAGAAGATATACAGACTGCCAACAAACACATGAAAGAATGCTCAACATCATTAATCATTAGAGAAATGCAAATCAAAACTACAATGAGATATCATCTCACACCAGTCAGAATGGCCATCATCAAGGAATCTAGAAACAAATGCTGGAGAGGGTGTGGAGAAAAGGGAACACTCTTGCACTGCTGGTGGGAATGTGAATTGGTACAGCCACTATGGAGAACGGTATGGAGGTTCCTTAAAAAACTACAAATAGAACTACCATATGACCCAGCAATCCCACTACTGGGCATATACCCTGAGAAAACCATAATTCCAAAAGAGACATGTACCAAAATGTTCATTGCAGCTCTATTCACAATAGCCCGGAGCTGGAAACAACCTAAGTGTCCATCATCGGATGAATGGATAAAGAAGATGTGGCACATATATACAATGGAATATTACTCAGCCATAAAAAGAAACGAAACTGAGCTATTTGTAATGAGGTGGATAGACCTAGAGTCTGTCATACAGAGTGAAGTTAGTCAGAAAGAGAAAGACAAATACCATATGCTAACACATATATACGGAATTTAAAAAAAAAATGTCATGAAGAACCTAGGGGCAAAACGGGAATGAAGACGCAGACCTACTTGAGAATGGACTTGAGGATATGGGGAGGGGGAAGGGTGGGCTGTGACAAGGCGAAAGAGAGGCATGGACGTGTATACACTACCAAACGTAAGGTAGATAGATAGTGGGAAGCAGCCGCAGAGCACAGGGAGATCAGCTCGGTGCTTTGTGACCGCCTGGAGGGGTGGGATGGGGAGGGTGGGAGGGAGGGAGATGCATGAGGGAAGGGATGTGGGAACAGATGTATATGTATGACTGATTCACTTTGTTATAAAGCAGAAACTAATTAAAAAAATAAATAAATAAACTTAAAAAAAAAAAAAAAAAGAAATCTAGAAACAATAAATGCTGGAGAGGGTGTGGAGAAAAGGGAACACTCTTGCACTGCTGGTGGGAATGTGAATTGGTACAGCCACTATGGAGAACGGTATGGAGGTTCCTTAAAAAACTACAAATAGAACTACCATATGACCCAGCAATCCCACTACTGGGCATATACCCTGAGAAAACCATAATTCCAAAAGAGACATGTACCAAAATGTTCATTGCAGCTCTATTCACAATAGCCCGGAGCTGGAAACAACCTAAGTGTCCATCATCGGATGAATGGATAAAGAAGATGTGGCACATATATACAATGGAATATTACTCAGCCATAAAAAGAAACGAAACTGAGCTATTTGTAATGAGGTGGATAGACCTAGAGTCTGTCATACAGAGTGAAGTTAGTCAGAAAGAGAAAGACAAATACCGTATGCTAACACATATATACGGAATTAAAAAAAAAAAAAAAAAAAGTCATGAAGCACCTAGGGGCAAAACGGGAATAAAGACACAGACCTACTTGAGAATGGACTTGAGGATATGGGGAGGGGGAAGGGTAAGCTGTGACAAAGCGAAAGAGAGGCATGGACATATATACACTACCAAACGTAAGGTAGATAGATAGTGGGAAGCAGCCGCAGAGCACAGGGAGATCAGCTCGGTGCTTTGTGACCGCCTGGAGGGGTGGGATGGGGAGGGTGGGAGGGAGGGAGATGCATGAGGGAAGGGATGTGGGAACAGATGTATATGTATGACTGATTCACTTTGTTATAAAGCAGAAACTAATTAAAAAAAAAAAAAAAAGACAGTGTGAGGGAGAGGGTCGCAGGGTGCTTGATCGGCTTGCCCACAGTTCTCTGACTGGTTGATGATGAGGTAGCAGGGTGATGTTTCGGGAATCTCAACCATCAACCTTCTGGTTCCAACCAGTCTGGGGTTTACGTGCTGGTGGTCAGCGTGCAATTAACTTCTTCCACCTGATGGGGGTTTTAGTATCTGCAAAGCAATTCAAGAATATGGCTCAGGATATTATTAATAGCCCTTGAGGAGAAACTAAAGGTCCTTGACTTTGTTTTATGGCTAAACTATTATTTTTGTCTGCTTGACCGTTTTCCTTTGTTTCTTCATTTTCTCACTTCTCTGATTAAATTTGCTCTTTGGAACTCGGAGAAGGCCTAGGAGGCTAAAGCTTTTCTATAAACAAGAAGTGAGGGATATGGGGGTGGTCTGTCCCTGGAAAGGCCCCTTCAAGGTTCTGCTCGGTTTTATGTTGAAGTCTGGTCCCCAGTGTGATGGTATCTGGAGATCTGATTTGGGGAAGGTAATTAGGTTAAGACAAGGTCATGAAGATAGGGCCCTCATGATGGGATTCATGCCCTTGTAAAAAGAGAGACCAAAGAACTTGATTTCTCCACCTCTCTATCTCTCCCTCCCTCCATATGCATGCATTAAGGACAGATCATGTGAGGACACAGTGAGAAGGCGACTGTCTCAGCTCGAGAATACAGCCCTTACCAGACACTGAGCCTGCTGGCAGCTTGATCTTAGACTTCCCAGTCTCCAGAACAGTGAGAAATAAATTCCTGTTGTTTAAGCCACCCAATCTTCAATTTTGTATGACAGCCCACGCTGAATAAGATATGTATGTAGTGGAAGTGGATTAATTTAACACCAGAAAATCTGGCTCACCTCTTATCCTTGCTTAACCTATTTCTGCCTCAGTCTCCTTATCTGTAGAATGGGGAACTGTGAGTAACTCCCCTCATTCCCAACATCACAAGGTTCTTGTGAGAATCCAGTAAGAAGAGGTTTGTAAACTGCCAACAGAATTCCTTTGTTGCTCTCCTCTTGAGGATTTTTAGTTTCATGACTCAAATAACATGTTGTTGGGAATCTGCCACTAAGGTTGAAATTGAAAAATTGTGTAGGAAAAGTAAATAAAAATAAAAATGGAAGAAGAGGTAGGGTTAAGAGCTCTACAAAATGCTTTTATTTTTAAATGCTGGAGGTCTGAACCCATACATGCTAATTGTTTTAAGTGAATTTTTATGGTGTGGTAGTTTAAAAAAAAAATCTGACAGACCTTGAGTTCCTGTATTAGAACTCAAGAAAAATCATTGTAATCTTATTTGTTATGTGTTGTTGTATATTTTATATTATATTTTATATCATATAGTATTCTTTATGGTATTTGGAAGCTAATTAAATTAATGTGCAGAATTGAACTCATGTTATCACAAATGATACCTTGTGGCAGCACGTGATATTTCAGCCCAGCTGTTATGGATTTCATTTCTTACTTTTTTTATTCTTATTTGTTTTGTGTGGTATGTGGGCTTCTCACTGTTGTGGCCTCTCCCGTTGCAGAGCACAGGCTCTGGACGCACAGGCTCAGCGGCCATGGCTCACGGGCCCAGTCGCTCCACGGCATATGGGATCCTCCCGGACCGGGGCACGAACCCGTGTCCCCTGCATCAGCAGGCAGACTCTCAACCACTGCGCCACCAGGGAAGCCCTCTTACTTTTTTTAAATAATTTTTTTATTTTAGAACAAATTTAGATTTATTTTGAAAAATTATGAAGCTGGTACACAGAGTTCCCATAAACCCAACACCTAGTTTCCCCCATTATTAACATCTTAACATTAGTATGGTATATCTGTCACAGAAAATGAACCAATATTGATACTGTACATTATTAAGTCCACACTTAATTGCTTAGTTTGTATCTAATCTCCTTTTTTGGTTCCAGGGTGCCCTCTAGAACACCACATTTAGTTACCATGTCTTTTTAAACTCCTCTTGGGAATTCCTTGGCGGTCCAGTGGTTAGGACTCTGTACTTTCACTGCTGTGGGCCCAGGTTCGATCCCTGGTCCAGGAACTAAGATCCCGCAAGCCACGCGGCATGGCCAAAATTTTTAAAAACATAAAAAAGCTCCTCTTGGCTATGACCATTTCCCAGACTTCCTTTGTTTTTGGTAACCTCCAGAATTTTGAGTAGTGCTGGTCAGGTATTTTGTAGAATGCCTCTTGTCTGGGATTGGTCTGATGTTCTGCTCATGACTAGACTGGGGTTATGGGCTTTTGAGAGGAATACTCTTATAGACATTTTAATCCTGTGAATTTGGGAATACTCCAGTAGAAATTCAGAAAATTCTCTGGCACAAGGAAAATTTTTTGGCCTGAAGCAGCCCGGTCCACAGTGGACGTCTAACAACTGGAGAAGTGCTGTAAATACAAAAAGAAACGTACAGCAAAGTCTATTCTCGTCCTAACTGATTCCAAGAAGCCACAGATTGCCACAGGTCTGTTCACTATCTTAAATCCTTTCATTCTGAAGTCTTTCAACACATCTCCTGTAGTAAGTTTTCTGTGGGGAAAAGACTTTCAGTTTTTTATGGATTAGTGGGAAAACAGTATTCATTTTACAGAAATCTCCTTATAGGCAACATTACTCAACTAGATATCTGAAACCCCCACATTATCCTGAACATATGTGAGTGAATAAGAACATGGGATTTATGTGCCGAAAAGAACTCCTGTAACTTGGCTACTGACCAGTATTTAACAGTAGAAGAGTCAAATTAATGGAGTCTCTCCTACACCAAGCCCCTGGGATGTTATTTTAAAAATGGAGTGGCAACTCCAGTATCTAGACTGAGGTCCTGCTGGGACAGGCTGATACTACAATTCAGGAGAACCAAGTTTGAGTTTGAATCTAAGAAACTGGAGGAATCCTGAACTCCCAAGAATTAACTACCTTATTTAAGTTTCTACAAAGCCTGTGCTGTTGGGCTTCCCTGGTGGCGCAGTGGTTAAGAATCTACCTGCCGATGCAGGGGACACAGGTTCGAGCCCTGGTCCGGGGAGATCCCACATACTGCGGAGCAACTAAGCCCATGCGCCACAACTACTGAGCCTGCGCTCTAGAGCCCGTGAGCCACAACTACTGAAGCCCTCATGCCTAGAGCCCGTGCTCCGCAACAAGAGAAGCCACCGCAATGAGAAGCCCACGCACTGCAATGAAGAGTAACCCCCGCTCGCCGCCAACTAGAGAAAGCGGCACGCAGCGACAAAGACCCAACGTAGCGAAAAATAAACACATAAATTTATTTTTAAAAAAGGCTGTGCTGGGCTTCCCTGGTGGCGCAGTGGTTGAGAGTCCGCCTGCCGATGCAGGGGACACGGGTTCGTGCCCTGGTCCAGGAAGATCCCACGTGCTGCGGAGCGGCTGGGCCCGTGAGCCATGGCCGCTGGGCCTGTGCGTCCGGAGCCTGTGCTCCGCAGTGGGAGGGACCACAATAGTGAGAGGCCTGCGTGCCAAAAAAAAAAAAAAAAAGGCTGTGCTGTTAGTAAAAGGGAAAACAATTTTCCAAATATAAAAAATATGTAAACGTTATGTAATACACATGCATATGCTCTATATCTGCAGTTTGGTTTTTACAATTGATGGAATGCCTCCGTGTGTGTGTGTGTGTGTTCAGTTACTCAGTCCCTTTATTATCCCACTGTAATCTTTATAACTGTTCTGTTCCGTATAACAATAACAGCTTATATTTATTTACAGCCTATCTGTGCTTTACGTATTTTATCTCATTTAATCCTATCTATTGCAGATACTCACTGTCCTCTTCTATAAATGAGGAAATTGAGGCTTAGAGAAGTTAAGTAACTCGCTCAAGGATACACAAAGTCAGGATTCAGGACTAAGGTAAGGACTGTTTGGCTCCAAAGTCTCAGCTCCTACTGGGTTAAACTACCTTTGTGTCCCTAAGTTATTTCGAAATGCCTTTTGTGTCAGTAAGGAACATGTCTTTTCTTAATAGCTCTTGTAATTTCCATCCACATGGCATGTGTTTAATCACATTTGAAAATAAGCAAATGGGGACTTATTCCTATTGATTACCACTGTCATGGGTGAAAAAATATCCATCTGCCTCATCCTACTTGACTCATAGGCTAAACACGGTTCTGGTACCCAACTCCACTGTATGGAGGAGTCTCACCCGCACAGCACCAAACCATTCTCAGACACTAGCGAGGTGTCCAGCAACTCAGCTCGGTTCTCGTACTGTCTCTCGGGGCACAGCTGCAGATACCACCGGCCGAGGGCTCAGTCCTACAGGACGCCCCCCCCACCCCGCCCACTTCAGATGCCAGATGCAAGCCCAGGTTATCATGTTTGCTTCTGACCTACCAGCTATAGATTAGAGTTGACCCCATCTCCTGCTTTGGGTTTGATTAATTTGCTAAAGTGGCTCACAGAACTCAGAGAAACATTTTACTTACTAGATTCTGTGTTTATTATAAAAGAATATAACTCAGGAACAGCCAGATGGAAGAGGTAGACAGGGTTGGGGCAGAGAAAGGATGAAGAACATCCATGCCCTCTCCAAGGCTGCCAGTCTTCCCAAATCTCCACGTGTTCACCAACCCATAAGCTCTCCGAACTCTGGATTCATTACATAGGCATGATTAATTAAATTATGATTAATTTGATTAATTATGATTGATTAATTGATTGAACTCAACCTTCAGCTCCTTGTCCCTCCCCAGAAATCACGGGTGGGACTGGAAGTTCAAACCCTCTAATCACATGATTGGTTGTCCTGGCAACCAGCCCCCGTCCTTTTGTGCCATCCAAATGTCACCTCACTGACAAAACAAAAGACACCTTTATCTCTCTCAGCACTTAGGGAATTCCAAAGGTTTTAGGAGCTCTGTGCCAGGAACGGGGGACAAAATCAAATATACATTTCTTATTGTAAATTACAGTATCACACATGCCAACAATAAGATAAGCCATTCAGCAGCCCTGCTACCTGAAGCTAGAGCTAGAGTGCCTTGAATCGCCATGTCCTAAAATATAGTGTATTAATGAAAATTTTAACGTATAGGAAGATCAACAGATCAGAAGATGATCACCATTGAAAAGGTAGTTTGTTACAGTTCCCAAGAGGAGAGGACATGCCACGCCTTGGGGGACCACACTGGGAAGCAGCAGGGTCAGTCAGGAGGCAGGGGGAGAGGGAGCAACCTTGGGCAAGTCATTATTGTGGTTTCCATGGAAGGAACAGGTGAGGCAAGGGAAACAGGCTTAGGACTGGCTAGTTGAGTAATTGTAGCAGGCGCTGGGCTATAGGGGCTGTCCATAGTTGTCTGGTACATGGCCCTGGAGTGATTAGGGCAGGTGGATAGTGGCCCCCAGTATGAGAACTTGATAAAGGAGGTGGTTGGAGTGTGAGCTCCGGATTGGCTGGTTTGTATTTGAAAAAATCGCAGGTGGGCAAGTTGTTTACTATCTCTAGGAACTGGCTAACCCTGGGAGGTGGTGTTCCATGAGGGTCAGCAAGACCCCAAGACGTCAAAACATCAGAATACAGAAAATAAAAGATATAGTTGATAACACTCCAGCTAGAGGATTTCCGGCTCTTCTAAGTTGGGAAGGGCATACAAATCTACCGATAAACCAGGTAGAAATATCCAAAGCTAATTCAGCTATAAACAATGGAAATGGGCTTAATGCCCTCTAAGAGAACCCCTTATAAGTAGAGGAAGAACAACAAAACAAATCAATGACAACTGGAAGATCAAACGCAACTATCTGAGCCTAGACTGTCTGGGTTACCTTAAAGGACTTGTCACAAGCTAGTGCTTCCCAAGAGGATACAGAAAGTTAGCATCCATCAAACCTTACAAAGTAGAACTGCAATTATTTTTCTTAAACCCAATTTATTAGCAAGCTACATTCTCTACGCTAGTGTATGTAGTGTGCATGCACGTGCACACACATACCTACACATAGCAATAGTTTGCCTAAATGTGAGCTCAGCAACAGACACCACCCACTCCTCCCCCCAACACACATGGTTATCACAAATTCTCAAGAGTCTGTGTTTAGTGGGTCCAAGTTGACATGGCTGAAATAGGCCTTTTTGTTTTTCTCAAAAGCATTGAGATACATTAAGACAAAGTAAAGTTAAACCTACCCATTTTGACTTCACAGCTTCCTTAATAACAGAAGCAGTATTTTCAAATCCAACAGTGCTGTTTACTCCAGGAAACGTTTTCCTCATAGTCATGGCAAAATCAAACACCACATTATCTCAAGTTTCAGCAAACACTTTATTCTCCTCATTAATGTCTCAAAACTGTTGGAAGCCAAAGCCTGGAAAAAGCCCTTTGGCAATAAATGTGAATGTTTTACAAAGAGAAGAAAGAAGTTGCAAGAGGTTGTAAGTTTCCGTTAACTGTATTTGAGTATTTTTCTTTGGTAAAGTCCGCAAACAAACTTGAATAAATTAGAAACAGTGTCGATAGAAGTAAAAGAAGTAGTCTGTAAAGAATATCCCAGCAAAATAAGGATCCGTTGAACAGTCAGCTAAATCCTGTCAGAACAAGGGGGAAAAGAAAAGAGAGAATGATTAATGTAAGAATTAATTGTAGCTAAAGTTTATTTATTTATCTATTTATTTATTTAATGGCCCATTTCTTTCTCACTGAAAAGAAAAAAAAAGAGAGCTTACCGGCGCAGCTACCCGGAAATGGTATGCGCTGTCAAAGAACGGGGCTGCAGGGAGGCTCCAAATGTGCTGATATCCCTAAATAATGAATGAAAGAGAGATCTATTTCATACCTGCATTTTACACTCAGTTGGAAAGAACATAGGCTGAAAAAGCATTCCCTTGACTGATGTAGGAGAGGTATTTGTGACAACAGCTTTTGATGGTGTTGCTGGAAAAGTCTGCAGCTTCTGAAGGATGCAAAGAAGATGCTGAACAAAGCCCTGTGATCAGAGTCAGCAAAGGGAAACATTGGCCTGTGGCTCATGGCATCTCTCTCAGTGAGGAACAGAGGCTGTGCCACAACTGTAGACATACTTCTTCTAGAATGGGGACAGAATGCCGAGGAGCTGGAAAACGTTACCTGTGTCATCTCCTGGGAGACTTCTTGGTGGCTTTGCATGCCTTTGGCTTCCCTTTTACTATGGAAACACATATTTCCAAGGGTGAACTTGCACTGGAAGACTATCAATGGCTCTGTTGTGCTTCAAGAGACAAAGAAGAGAAAGGGCAAATGGAAAAGAAATTACCAGCTCCCACTAGGCTACATCTTGATAAGAAGAAGGACTAATGGGAACATAACTTGGAAATCCATTCAAAGTTCCAAATAGGCATGTTATTACACAAAGCTCACGGATGCCAATATACTAGTTCACATCTCATTATAACAGAAACTCAATCTCAGATGACTACTGTTAGGGACTGAATGTTTGTGTCCTCTCCAAAATTCGTATGTTTAAATCTTAACCTCTAATGTGATGGTGTTAGGAGGTAGAGCCTTTAGAAAGTGACTAGGTCATGATGGCGGAGCCCTCATGAGTGGGAATAGTGCCCTTATAAAAAGGAGCCCAGGTCTCTCGCCCCTTCTGCCATGTGAGGACACAGAGAGAAGACAGCTACCTATCAATCAACCAGGAAGTGGACTCTCACCAGACACCGAATCTCCTAGTGCCTTGATCTTGGACTTCCCAATCTCCAGAACTGTGAGAAGTGAATGTTTGTGGTTTAAGCCACCCAGTCTATGGGATTCTTGTTATAGTAGCCTGGAACTGACTAAAACTAAAACTGAGATAACATATGACAGTCTCTAAAACCTAATCTCATGACTTAAATCACCTCAACATCAGAACTTCTTATCTCCCTAGATTTTTAAATAATTTTTGGATGTATTCCATCTCTTTTCACTGACAGCTGAATTTGCTTCCATCTGAAGTTTCCAGGATTTCAGATTCTGCAGACTCCTGCTCTGGGTAGGTATTGTTTGAATCAGAGAGGCAAACAACACGGGTAGGGATGCGCAGGTGAACCCCATTAGGAATTATAAGCCCTTCAAGCTATCGGGGTGGAAGACCTGTCAGAAAGAATGGCTCTTCTCTGGAGGCTGGCCCAAGAATCATCATCAAGAGGATGAGATCCATCTGTCTTTGGAAACAATATTTTTGCACAAGTGGGACAACCTACAATCTCGGTTGAGTGTATGTTATTTTAAGATCACCCATGTTAGAAAAAAATGGTTCTTAATCTAAAAAGCCTGATTTAGGGGCTTTCCTGGTGGCACAGTGGTTAAGAATCTGCCTGCCAATGCAGGGGACATGGTTCGAGCCCTGGTCCGGGAAGATCCCACATGCCTAGAGCTCGTGCTCTGCAACAAGAGAAGCCACTGCAATGAGAAGTCTGCACACCACAACGAAGAGTAGCCCCCGCTCACCTCAACTAGAGAAAGCCCGCAAGCAGCAACAAAGACCCAACACGGCCAATAAATAAATAAATAAATTTATTTAAAAAAAAAAAAAAGAAAGCTTGATTTAGTGGTTCAAGATGACCTTCTGCCACTTCAAGGGGTATACCACTTCACTTATTTCCCTCCATTGAAGCTAGGAACGAATGAGGACACGACGTTCCAGGTTGCTCAGGGAGTGCTAGAGAATAGTACATTGAGCTTTTGCTCTGCCTGTAAATATGGTGGGTTCCTAAGTCATGGAATTTTAGCTGCTTGAAACAAACCTTTCCAAGGCAAGCAGTTGGCTTGTGTCATTAGCTCATTGTAGAAGCAAAGTGGATGAAAGAAGGAGTATGAAGTCTGAGTGAAACAGAGGAAGAGATGGGGTGGAGACGGGGGAGGAACTGATGGAGGAAGAGTAACAGAGCTGGGGAAGCAGAGGGAAAGTGGGGAGGACAGAGGAAAGGGAGAAAGGAAAGGGAGAAGAGAGGAAATGTGGAAGGGACAAAGGAGAAACTAACATCAAGAGACACAAAATAAACACCATCTATCTGCATGGTATCTCACTGCATAATTTCTGCAAAAGTCTTAAAGTACCATAATTATTTTAAATAGCTGATAAAATAGATTAAATTAGAGTTTTGTGATTTTTGGAGGAAAGGCAGTCATAATATGAAGTGCCTGCTATGTGCCAGGAAGGGGCAATGTTCTTAAATATCTCATGTCACTGGGGAGGCAGGAAAGTGATGGTTGAAAGGAAAGGATGATTTGAAGCCCAGCTCCACCACTTACTCGCTATGAGTTTCGGGACAGGCTTTTTGACCTCTCTAAACTAAGTGTTCCCATCTGAAAAATATAAACTAGAAAAAAAAATACCAACCTCAGCGGGTTGTTGAGAGGATTATATGACCCAGTAGTAAAGTGTAGAGTATCTGGCATATAGTCTGTGCTCAGCAAATGGTAGTTATTAATTTCACTGTTATTATCTGTGATTCTCACAGCAGCTCTCCTTGTTATGGTATAATGTCAAACACATCTTATAACTGAATAAACAGTAGCTCAGAGAGGATAAGTGGTTTCCCCAAGATTACAGAATTAGTAAGTGACAGAGACAAAATCTGAACACTGGTCTGCCCACCTCCAAACTCTGACTTCTTTTTTTCAACTCCCTTGGGGGAAGGGGATGGTGTCTGCATTAGCATTGCTCCCAGAAGCTCACAAAAATATGCATCCCCCCACATCCAGGGGCCAGGGCCACACTATTACTCTAGTTCCCACCCCAATTCAAAGGGACACAGCCAGGGGCAGTCTGAGAGCATCAAACCCAGGGTCACTGTCACTTTGTAGGTATGAGTATACAGCACAGAGCCTTTCCATTCCACTGGAGGGAGCCTGGAAGGCCCCAACCTTCATTTTGTAAACGCCTCCCTCAAGCTGGCCTAACTCCCAACCCAACCATTATTCTTTAACTGATAACTTTCCACCTCCTAACTTACAGATCAAATTGTGAAGGAAATTCAGTACTGTTATTCAAATAATGATAAAAACAGAATTGTCTTTTACAGCTATGCACTTACTTGATTTCCAGAGAGAATCTGACATTGGTGGGTGTGTACTTATTAACAGGAATATGGTAATTGTAATTTCCAGACCTAATTATGGAAAAAAAACCACAAATCAAAATACTCAGGAAAGGGTTCAAAAGGCTTTTTTCTACTTTTTGTATACGATGTAAACTGTGAAATATTCTATAATACGTAACAGATACAGAAAAGCAAGTTTAACATGGCATAGTTTCATGTTTTTCTTTTTTTTTTTTTTTTTTTGCGGTACGCGGGCCTCTCACTGTTGTGGCCTCTCCCGTTGCGGAGCACAGGCTCCAGACGTGCAGGCTCAGCGGCCATGGCTCACGGGCCCAGCTGCTCAGCAGCATGTGGGATCTTCCCAGACCGGGGCACAAACCCACGTCCCCTGCATCGGCAGGCGGACTCCCAACCACTGCGCCACCAGGGAAGCCCAGTTTCATGTTTTTCAAAGACATACCTGTCAAATTTCAAAGTGATCTCTTTCGGATCTTACTATATATGAAATATACCACAAAGATTTATGGTTTGTTAAAATACACAGAAGAAATGACAGAAAGTCAAATCCCAGACCATATGCACAAAACTAAACAAATAGGAAATGACTTCAGTTCCCCTTAAGGAGATACAGATTTCAGAAGACAAATGAGGCAAAGTCCTCAAACTAACAGTCCCTCTGGAAAGGAAAATTGGAAATAATAAATACCAGCTTTTTTACAGTAAACCACTCCCTTTTAGGCAACATTAGCAGGAAATATCATGTACTTTCAAAACTGGAATCAACTAAAATTATTATAGTCCTAATTACCATTTAGTAATGGAGAAAACTGCAAGACAGAAATGCTTATACAGACATTCCTCCCGCCCTTGACGAGGGATGCTTAGGGAAAGGGGGGAGTTCCATTGATCTATATCGTAATGAAAACTCTAGCAAAAAGGCTTATTGTATCTAACACAAGTTCTTATGACAGGCTATCCCTTGAATTATATGGAGAAATAACTTAAAACCAGATAAATGGGGGAAAGAGCCAATCATTTTAAATTTCCTTTAATGAATATTAAACTGGGTTGTTAAAAATAAGAAAGCAAAAATAAAAGCAATAGATCTGAACTGGGATCAGGAGGGCTTTGTCCTCCTGGAGGAAGCTTAGGTAAATAGAATTCTTTTCCTACTATGTGCCTCCCAACATCTGTGTGCTTTCCAGGAACCCAACTCCTTAGCTAATAAGTATCCTCATCTTACAGATGAGAAACGGGTACGCAGGGAGAATAAACATCTTGTCAAAGTGCTGGAATTTGAACCCAAATCATCTCACTCTTCATCACGTCATTCTACCAAACCAATTATGTCTGTCTCTGACTTTTTCAAGCTCACTGAGCCTCAAGTTTTGTAACAGCAAAATGGGGATAATACCAACCTCATGTGATTTTGTGAGAATTCAATGAGATAATGAATGTAAAGGTCATAAACAAATCATAAAGCACCATACAGGTTATTTTCAAAAGTCAGGACCATCAGCCTGAAGCCTAAGGTACATTAGGCTGAAAAAGAAATAAGGCTGAGAATCCATAGGATTTGTGACACCAATTCAAAATACACAGCCTTGCCTTTAACCTAGCAGGCTTAAATATTAGCAGGCTTAACTAAACCAGTAAATACTGATCAAATAAAGAAAAATAACTCCTTATTCTTAATGCCTACAACTTGCATATTGTATTTGCTGAAGCTTCTATGCTTGCCCTCTATGCGTCTAGATGCATTGTTACCTAGATGCAGGCGATACACTAGAGATGAACATTGCTGATAACTTTTGCAGTACCCAGATTTTTTTCTCTTAACTGAAAAGGTTAGGATAAGCTATATTTTCAGCAATTAAAATAATGATATCCCTTGTTATTAAAATATACAAATGTCAGCTCACTCATAACTTGGAGCCATCAGTAATAATGTCTTTCTTTTCTATAAAATTAACTAACAGCTCTGTGCCTGTGGTATGTGGCCTCAGAGAGTCAGCCACAGAGCTGCCCGCTAAGCTTTTAGCTTTGGACTTACCCATTAAACCAGGAGACTGTAATCTTTGGAGCCGTGGTTTATTGATATTTGCTAATACCAACCATTTTATGATTCCCTCTTCCACCATGCAACAAATGTGTTTTCACTTAAGGAGCAATGTAAGCACACATCGGTTTTACCGGGTAGCATTAGCTTTCATTCCAGTCTCAAAAACCCAGAGCCCTGAGTAAATTCCAGAAACAATCAGGGGATAATGGGGAGGCTTACCCACCCGCACTGGAGGCTTCTACTGCAATACCGACGATCTATTATTTGCTGGATTTCCATAATCTGAATAGAACTGATGGTTGTATCAATCCCTGAATTGAGAAGAAATAAAGTAAACTTTTCTGCAGAGAAAAAGAGCATTGTGCTCCAGCACAGGCTCCAAATTGCAGAATGTGAAATAAGAGTTTCCTAGATAAATGGATTCCATTTGCATTCAAATGGGGGAAAAAAAGGAGAAGAAAGGGGAGAAGGCTTTTGTTGTTGTTACAGTAAATTTTAAGAAAACCAAAAAAAAAAAAAAAAAAACAAGCTCCAATAGACAGCCTCATAATATCCAAAAGAATGCCTGGATCGTGGAAGTCCTACTAAATTGAAATTTATTGAAAATGGAGAGCGCAATGTGATATGCAATCTGGCCAATAAAGAAAGATTCAATAAAAATCAGAAAACCAACTAAAAATTTAGCAGAAAAATAGAAGAAGAGAGCAGGAAGTTCAAATAAATTATTAAAATCCATGAAGATCAACCAAAAGGCCTAGCGGTATGCAACCATTTCTAATGCCTCCTTAATGGTTAGGCAGGCGTCGATTATCGAAACGTAATCCCACGGGTGTTTGTGGCCGAGTGCAGCCTCCGTCCCTGTGCCTTACTCCAGTAATGCTTTCACAGCTTGTTAGTATTCTGCCTGGCTCCACAAAACCAAAGAAGAGAGTCATTTAAATATAAACTTACAGTCGCTCCCCCAGTCAAGGTTGGTTAGCACCTGTCCTGCCAAGAATGATGTGCTTCTGTCTCCTGAAGAGGAAAAAAGTCTGTCAGTCTTGAAGCTTGTTCAGGATGAGAAGAAACCCAGTGTGTACCTAGTTTGTCTCTGTCAGTTGAATGTTTCCCCCACCTTTCAACCCATCACATCCCTATGCCATTTCTTACAGAGCTAGTTTACTGTCACCCTTCTCCAAAAAGCCACCTGTTTTGGACTGAATTATGTCCTCCCAAGTTCTTACGCATGAAGCCCTTGTAAGGCCAACTGGCCCGAGGCAGGGGAACGCAATCAGATTCACAGGTTGCATCAGACTGAAACTCTCCGGACTACCCAGTTCCAGAAACTGACCTGGAGACATTCCGGACCACCCAGTTCCAGGAACTGACCTGGGGACTTTCCACCCAGCCCAGCCTTCCCGCCTTTCGAGGGGCGGGACTAGCGGTCCCAAGACTGATGTAACCGGCACCAGATATTGCCACGATACCCGAAGAGACCACTAAATAAGGAATACCCTGCGCCCTCCCAGATTCACCACACCCCTTTCCCTTCTTCCCCTATAAAATCTTGCCCAACCCTCTCCCGGGTGCGACTTCTCTGGCCCCTTTCTCTCGGACCAGTGAACCTCGCCCGGGAGCGCCCCCTAATAAAGCTCACTTGAAGCTTTCCTCTGTTTCGCGGTGCCGTTTGTTAAGATCTGACCTTACAGCCCTAACCCCTGGTAACTCAGAATATGACTGTGTTTGGAGATGGGCCTTTAAAGTGATAATTAAATTAAAATGAGGCTGTTAGTGTGGGCCCTAATCCAATCCGAGTGGCATTCTTTTTTTTTTTTTTTTTTTTTGCGATACGCGGGCTTCTCACTGTTGTGGCCTCTCCCGTTGCGGAGCACACGCTCCGGACGCGCAGGCTCAGCAGCCATGGCTCACGGGCCCAGCCGCTCCGCGGCATGTGGGATCTTCCCGGACCAGGGCATGAACCCGTGTCCCCTGCATCGGCAGACGGACTCTCAACCACCGTGCCACCAGGGAAGCCCCCCGAGTGGCATTCTTATAAGAAGAGGAGATTAGGACACGAAGAGGCCTGCTTGCATGGAGCAGAGACCTTGTAAGGACACAGAGGGAAAGCGGCCATCTTTGCCAAGGAGTGAGGCCTCAAGAAATCAGACCTGGTAGCACCTTAATTTGGACTTCTAGCCTCTAGAATTGTAAGAAAATAAATTTCTGTTGCTTAAGTCACCTAGTCTGTGGCATTTCGTTATGGCAACCCCAGCCGACTAAGAGACCATCCCGGATTAGATCACTGCAGCTCACAGCTTCCCCACTTCCACTGCCATAGCATGTATTATTACCAAATCCTCTAAGTGGTGATCAATCAGTGATACCTTCTCTATGACTGTACCAAAGGGCACATTATCTCTGGATTGTTACTTTTCTCGTATCTTTGCCCTTTCTCAAAAACTCCAGAATAGGGAACCTCTACTAACATTCTTTGAATAACCTGTAACTCCAAGCATAATGTGATCCACTCAGGAAAAAAGCGAGCTTAAGTTAAAAACTGAGCTGCAGCCAGCTGAGGAGAGGACTCAAATCACTGGTATGGGGCCAGAGCTTGCTTGTGGGGAAGGAAGCCAGGGGAGTGGTTATGAAGCGTCAGAGCCGAAAAGGCATTTTAAAAGCATATTGAAAAGGTAACCACCCAGATGACTGTTGTTAAGGCTATGGGAAAAAAATGTATCTTTTTAAAGTGGATGGTAAAAGCAACCATTTAGTGAGTTGTTAAGCAAACCTAACAAAAGGATTTTAAAGTTTTTGCAGTCAGTTTTTAAATCTGCAGATGTTTTCTCAAGTATATGTACTCTTTATTGCAGTCCTTCATTTTCATTAAACAATATCTATGTTTTCCAATATAATTTTGGGCAAAACACAAAGACGTTAACCTTATTTAAGAAGAGACATAAGTTAAAACAATATGTGCTGCTTTCATGGGAAAGAAAAAGAGACAAGAGCTAAAACAAGTTTCTGTATGGAATTTCAGGGTAGAAAGCAAAGCAACAGTGCAGACTTCTGGGGGTTAGTCGCTCCTAAGTATCTGTCCGGGTTAGTACTTCTCACACTAAGTGGAAGGGCTGGTTTTCTTGTCTAAAAAGCTAACTGTGAGCTTTTGGAAGACTGCATCTTGTTCACTATTGTATCCCCACATAAGGCAATGCCAGGCTTAACTGTGGGGCTCACTACATATCTGTGGAAGGATGGAAGGAGGAGAGTCAGGGAAAGAAGAAGGAAGAGAGGAGGGAAAGCCAATCATGTATCTTCTAGAAAAATGTTTCCTCTTCCACACTCAAAGGAGACACCCTTAGGGGATGGGTGCATTCCTAGACACCCCTAGGAATGGACTCGGGGAGCTGGGCTTCTTCATCCTGTTAGCAAATGGGAGTGAGACAACTTGAAGGTGAGGCAAGTTTCCTGAAATTCCTCCCCAGCGTGATGCTTCCCTTTAAGAAGAAATGGACCTTGATATATGGTGATTTTCTAGAAAATTGAATATTTCCCTTTACCTAAAAATTTATGTACTGTCTAAAAGGCCTCCAGATTTCTTGGATTCCAGCTATCCAAATAGTAATTTTCGAGCACATGTCTCCTGCTGTGAGTTTTGCTTATGACTGCTTCCATAGAAGGCTCATTTACAAGGCAAATGAGGCATAAAGAGAAGGGGAAACCCGACTTCTCTATCCTGTCTGTTTTCTTTCCCTACCTTTTGTTCTATTCTCCTGCTGAATTTTCAGGAAAAAGGTCATTGTAAAGTCTGGCAGTAGAACTACAGAGTTGCCTTACTTCCACAGAAGTGTATTTCTGGGTTCCTGTGATAAGATTTAGCATCTAATGGGATAAAGTGTTTTTTAACAGTAATAAGGTGAAGTTGAGGAGAGATAATCTTATAGCTTAGAATTATGAAAATGGCTTTTCAAAAGCAGGATTGGAAATAAATTTTGAGTCTCATGTAAAACACCTCCACTTTGTCACTTATCTGAGGCAAGACTATTCAATTCCGAAAGGCTGGTTATTGGAAAACCATAAATTCTCCTGTAGTCATACAGGGGTGGCTCTCATTTTACAAGTTCCTTCCAGCAATATTCCCTATAAAGTTAATATACATTCCCAATGGTTTCCATCGTAAAGTTGGAGATATATTTCACAATCAGCAGATGAGATCTCCCCATAAACTAAATTAGAAACTTCTGGAGAGGAGAGACTTAAGATGGTGTCCAACCAAAGTATATCCTGTCGTGGTAGAATATGTGTATTGCACTACTTGTAAAACTGTGCTGATGGCTGAGTCCCAGTACATCCTGGATACCTTTTTCTTTCATGATTGAAACAGGCTCAGGCCAAGAAAAAGTCATGAGCCCAACCAATCGATGACTGAGTACTTTAACACAGGGAAACATTTTCTTTCAATCATTGACTCTTCTTAGAGGTCTGGTCTCCAAATCAAAATAAGCATGAATTACAGATGCCTTTTGCTTTGTGGGATTTTAAAAGTCTTTACCAAATCTCTTAAAATCTGTAGAACTCCACTGATGCTTTTTCCCACAGGCTCTTAAGTTTTTAATATCTAACTCTGCTGCCTATTTAAATCCTTATTCGTTCCATAGATTAAAATCTGATGCATCACACTCAGTTCCTCAGAGTAGAAGCTGAATATTTTGAAACACCCACTTTCCACTTCCTATTAGTCTTATGCAAACCTTTTATTAAGTGTGAGAAGAGGGGATAACCTTTCTGAAAGACATTTTAAACAACCAGCTTAGGCCCGAAGGAAGAATAATGGCTTGAGCTCAGCATGTCATAAAAATGCTGATTTCCCTGTACTTATTTTACTAGTAGTCTTACTCCTCAGGAAGGAGGCTCATAAATGTGTTCTGGGGCTTGGTAAACTATTAGATATTACTCCACATCTCACTGAGAGTTAGTCTAAGTTTTTTTTAATTAAAAAATTTTTATTCTTAAATTTGTAATTGGTCTTAAATGCCTCAGAAACATCTTGTTGAAAAGAAAATTTGCCTGGTTTTCTCTTCTTTTGGATTTAGGAACCCTGATGTTTTATGTTGCCCTGGACAGAGGCAAAAGATGGAGCAGCAGCAGAGGAGAAATGCTTTTCTTCAGGCCCCCAGAAATACCCCACACTGGGGACAACATCTCAGTGGCTATAGGCACACAACGGAATATTACTCAGCCATAAAAAGAGTGAAATAATGCCATTTGCAGCAACATGGATGGACCTAGAGATTATCATACTAAGTGAAGTGAGTCAGACAAAGACAAATATCATATGATATCACTTATATGTGGAATCTAAAAAGATGATACAAATGAACTTATTTACAAAACAGAGACTCACAGACATAGAAAGCAAACTTATAGCACCAAAGGGGAAAGGGGAGGAGGGATAAATTAGGAGGTTGGGATTAAAATATACACACGACTATATATAAAATAGATAACCAACAAGGACCTACTGTATAGCACAGGGAACTATGCTCAATATCTTGTAATAACAAATAATGGAAAAGAATCTTATATATATATATATATATATATATATTTTTTTTTTTTTTTTTTTTTTTTGTGGTATGTGGACCTCTCACTGTTGTGGCCTCTCCCGTTGCGGAGCGCAGGCTCCGGACGCGCAGGCCCAGCGGCCATGGCTCACGGGCCCAGCCGCTCCATGGCATGTGGGATCTTCCCGGACCGGGGCACGAACCCGTCTCCCCTGCATCGGCAGGCGGACTCCCAACCACTGCGCCACCAGGGAAGCCCCCTCTTATATATATTTTTATCTCACTTTGCTGTACACCTGAAACTAACACAACATTGTAAATCAACGATATTTCCATAACATTTTTTTTTAATGGCTGTAGGCAAAGGGGAGGGGGCAGAGGGTGCTGAAAGGGCTTTCTAGAGCCATAGAGTAGACACTTTCTGCATCTTCTAGAGTTGATCCCAGGTACGTGCACACACCAAGCCCAAATAAGTGGAGGCAGAATGGTGGGGACAGTGGACCCAGATTTCGATTTCTACTTTGCTCATAATTCACTGCAGAACCTTAAGCAAAGTCCTCAGCCTCTATTTCATCAGTCATAAAATGGGTAAATTGGTAAAAATCAGAGATTCTCCTGACCTGGGGACTTTAGAATCCCAGATGATTACATAAAGGGGTCTGTGGTGTTGGCTATGGACTTGAAAAGTAACAATCTCTCCCATAGATTTGTACCACTTTTCAAATGTTGCTATTGAATTAACAAAAATAATTCGATTAAAAGCTTAACAGAATTTATAGTTACATTTGCCCTCTACGTACTTTCTCAGTCAAATAATTATAAAAGCATAATGGATTCATAATCTCTGGGTCAAAAAGTCAGGGAGCCACTGGTGTAGCTGCTCTCTGACCTTCTATGACTCTAAATCCCCCAGAGTTTTCAAGTTTCCTGAAGGTTATAGTAAATAGAACATTTAAATCCTTTCCGTTTTTTTTCTCAAGTTGAAAGAGGGAAGAGGGAAACAACTTTCCCAGTGTGTAGGAGAGCCTGATAAAGCAGAATTTAAACTCCATTTTTAGCCAGAGAAGCTGATGATAGTTGTGTCTAGGAGGACACAGCCAGACACCTTGGAGCAAATCTTTCTTCAGGAGTCTCTTCAGTGTCTCTCATCATTATGGAAACATAAGATGAGCAGACACTCATTGTCCCAGAGAAGATGGCCATAAACCTTCATGTGGTTTGATAAGGGCTACTCTTCCCAATATCCCCTTGATGTGAAGAGCTGGTTGCTATAGGAGTGAATTTGCTCAAGGGTCAAAAAACTTTCTGAAAATGAAGATTGGGCCAGTTCCCAACCTCTTCCTGTTCAGGATTCATTGTTATCCACCTCACATGGGTCAGATGGTCTCATTTGAGCACTGCTCTCAGAAAATGACACCCAGTATCCTCAAGGTGGACTCCCAAGGTGAGGAAAAGTGTTACCAGCCACAAGGTTCCATGTGCTTTAAAAGGGAAGGAAGGTTCTGGGGCATTTCTGAGACAGTAATGGATTTTTCCATATTTAAAACTATTGAGGGTATGATCTCTGAAACTGCAAATTTCTTCCTGTTCCCAAGTTCAATGAAAAATTGCTTTCATGAGAAAAACACTACAAGCATTGCCTCCTATAGGTGCGGGGGAAAACTCTCTGTGCCTTAGCTTCCTCACTGGAAAAAAAAAGGGGATAATAACAGTGCCTATCTTTCAAGCTTGTGAGGACTAAAGGACTTACTTGTGTAGCCTACGTATGACAGTGCCTTGCATACAATAGTAATACCTCATTATGTGGTGTTACTGATGATGGTGATGATGATGATTTGTAGAAGTTATTTATTCAAGCCTCAAATTGAAATAATATCAAAGGAAATTACATTTCTGCCCCCAAACTTCAACCACTGACCATAGTCTACATGTCATTAGTCATTAGGTCTACTCAAAAATATTCTGGCTTGGGCTTCCCTGGTGGCGCAGTGGTTGAGAGTCCGCCTGCTGATGCAGGGGACATGGGTTCGTGCCCCGGTCCAGGAGGATCCCACATGCCGGGGAGCGGCTGGGCCCGTGAGCCATGGCTGCTGAGCCTGCGCGTCCGGAGCCTGTGCTCCGCAACGGGAGAGGCCACGACAGTGAGAGGCCCGTGTACCGCAAAAAAAAAAAATATTCTGGCTCATCTTCTTCCAGGCATGTGTTAGGTCTGCACTTCACCAACTGTTTTTAAATTAGACATGACCAGTGTCACTTGCTTTGGCCAGTAACATGTAAGCAGAAGTGACTTGTGTTACACCCACATGGAAGCTGTAAGAGCCAGTGCACAATTTGCCCCATTCTCTTACCACCTCTGTAGAGGCTGTGGAAATATGTACTGAGAAGGAGTCTCTATCAGCTGAGTCCTGAATGGCATGATGAACAAGATCCCTCTTTTGATCGACATTTAACATATACAGAGAGTCAAATAAATTTTTGTCACATTAAGCCACAGTGATTTGGGAGTTGCTGTTACCACAGCATCTTAATTGATAAGTCACACTGATATGTATGTATTGTTATTATTAGCATCATCATCATCATTATTTTAGACACTTGTTAAAATGTGTGTATACAGAAGGAGATTTCTAGAAACAATAATAACTTAGTATACATTGGGATGTATAGTATTTGATCTTACAGAGATAATTATACTTTTAGTCCTTGATCAAGTTTCCATAATTTATTTTATTTATTTGTTTATTTATTTTTATTTATTTATTTATTTATTGGCCACGTGGCATGTGAGATCTTAGTTCCCAGACCAGGGATCAAACCCGTGCCCCCTTCAGTGGAAGCACAGAGTCCTAACCACTGGACCGCCAGGGAAGTCCCAAATTTTTTAACATGAGAATTCTGTTACTTAAAGAGTGTGTGTGTGTGTGTGTGTGTGTGTCCCCCAAGGAGGAGGAAGAAGATAATCTGAAAGTGGAAGCCTTTTTCAGGGACTTAAAGCTTACCCTGAACTCATTAGAATCTTCATAGCCTTTTACATTTTGCCCTACTTGGTTTGGGCAGAGAGCCCAGATGCCACATCATTTTATAAGTTCTAAGTGAGCCAAAAGATCTACCCATCTTCACATAATTACTTCTCTTGTGCTACTATTACTATCTTGGTTGGCAATGAACAAATGAGACCCTTTCACTTGAATCAACCAAAATTTCATCCCTGGGTGGGGAACTCAATATTATAAGTGATTACAAGTTTGTGTATTTGTGTTTTCACAGATCTTGCCACCCCAAATAGAAGAGTGGAACCATTAACAGACTATCCAAGTAAATAGTGAGAAGGGAAAAACCTCAGGTTCAAAGCACTAGTTGTTACTCTTTGAACATTCTTTACCTGCCCATGGCCTCTGATGGGGCTCCTTCTCCTTGGGCTGTCTTTGCACAGGGCTTGAGAAGACTCTTCTTGTTCCCCAGATGGGACAGCAGTAAGTCTCCGAACATGGCAGGATCTCACAGAAAGTGATCTCTGGTACTTGGAAGGGGGGTTGTGTGGTTGCCAGAGAGGTATTAGGTGCTGCAAGGCATTGGACAGAGGGAAGGAAAGTGACAAGGTTAACCTGAAAGGCTGGTTCTTCTCTTGACAATTCACATGAAACCCAGACTGGGTTTGAGGGTGAGGAATGTGACGATCTTACCCAAGGGGGAAGCTGTGGGTGGCAGAGCCGGATCCTGGGAGCTGGTGAGGTTGCTGGAGGAGGAGAACAAAATAATTAATGAAAGAGGACTTCAAGAATCCTTCTCCCCAAAGGAAAACAAGACTGGAACTCTCACCTCGAAGGGAGACTTGAGGTACATTGGTCTTGATCTTTTAAGCTAAGTATGTAAAGGGAGACTATTGTCAAGCCACTGTTAAAAAAAAAAAGAAAGAAAGAAAGAGTTACGTGGCAGATTTGATTCCAGATATATCTCACACAACCATCTGGCCAGAGATGTCCTCTCCCAGGCCACACAGATGGGAGAGGAGGGGCGGGCAGCCAGGGCTGACAGAAGCGCCATGGAAGCCAGCACAGTTCTTCCTCTCAGCCCTGGTGAGAAAAAGCCCCCAATCTTCCCAGAGCTCAGAGGCTCCCTGGCTACTCCAGGCTGACGGATTTTTCCACAAAGCAGCCCCCTGGCCCTGGCAAGCTGTCTGAGAAACGGCTGTCACTAGTGGAAGATTACAAGAGGAAGCATGTAAACCACTGGAGGCAGCCCTCTGTTCCTTGCAGGAAAAACTCAGAGCAAAGTTCATATCCCCCTGGTGGAGGGCGTCCACACTGTGGTGTTGGGAAATGAAAGGCCACACAGGTTTAGTCAGCAGTAGGTGCCAAACCCTTTGGCCGCTTCTGACATCTTCCTGCTGCCTGTCTTTTCAGAGCACAATACACCAAATTGGACAGAGGAAGGAAAAAAGTACAATGAAGCATCCATTTCCACACTACGTGACTTCAAAATAATGAGTGTATCTTTCCCCCCAATTATCAGCATTTATATAGCCAAAAGGAAGCTTACCTTAAAGGTCCTGAGCTTTGGGAAGCTCTTCCCAATATTGCTCACACATCCAAACACTCAGCATTCTCCTCTTTCGAGGGTGTCTCTAGAACTCTCTCTACAATCCCGCCGTGTGCTGGGCCTGACACAGGGGACCTTACTTGACCTCTTGCCGGCTTGATGTCGCATCTGGTTCTCTAGACTCATCTCATTAGTATTGATATCTTGCTCCCCACCAAAGGTAGTGGATTTACCATCATTAAATATACACAAAGAAATGTGCCACACATTTGAATTCTGCTGATGAAGAAAGGATCCCCAGAGTGTTCTCAGCAGCAGCTGGTTACTGCCCAGTGGGCACAGCCCTGCCTGGGAAAAGTGGTGCTGAGCTCCAAAGATGCCGTTATACAGAATCTGTGGCGTCACCCTGGCAACTACTTGCTGTGGTCCAGTCTCCCTGACTTTGTTCTCCCACATTCCCCATTTTCTATCTCCCTATTACTAATCCTTAAATACTCTTTCTGATTTGTTTGCCATCTGCGTCATTGCATGGCCCGGGCAACTTCTAGGATCATAGAATGAAATGGACATCTGCTTCTTTCTTTAGGGTTTTGACCCTTTCTCAGGTACACCACAGGCCAGAAACAAGACAATAAGCCCAGTACCTCCCATTTCTGGTCTTAGAGGTAAACAACATTGGTATTTGTAAGATCTGATAAGCACATTTAAAAAGCAGTCTCTTCATACCAAAATTAGACTTCCTATAAGCTTTGCATTGGATTTTCATGGGAATGTGTCTCTAGAGAATGTTAAGCATGTCTGTGAAAAGTAGATGCTCACACTCTCCTGAGTTGGGAATCCCAGAAGGAGACAAGTTCACTGGAGAGTGAGAAAAGTACATCAACTTCTACTGGGAATTCTATGTAGTGGTGTCAAATACTTGGGGATGCTTCCTGCAGTGGGCAGTAGCAAGTGAAAAGTTAAAATGCTGAGGG
This sequence comes from Mesoplodon bidens, assembly GCF_964165515.1. Taxonomy (NCBI): domain Eukaryota; kingdom Metazoa; phylum Chordata; class Mammalia; order Artiodactyla; family Ziphiidae; genus Mesoplodon; species Mesoplodon bidens. The sequence continues at coordinate 30,513,850 of NC_138167.1, forward strand.
GAGAGAAGGGTACAGAGAGACCCACAATGTCTCCTATAACTGAGAAGCTGCTTTGGATCAAGAAACTGGAAGCATCCTTGGGACCATCCCTTACTTAGCCTCTGAGGATAATTGTCTCCTCTGAGACAAGGCCCAGAAGCTAGTCCTTTTCCACACTAACAAAGCATTTTTGGAGGGATAGATAAATACCCCTTCCACCATGTAAATAGAAGGCGAGGAGGACACAGGAAAGATGACCAGGGCTCAAAGGCTGAGGAGCCATCATAGCAGCAGCATGAGCCTGAAGACCAGAGACCTGATAAAGACTCCTCATCCCAGTAAAGGATGACCCCTCCTCCCTGCGAAGGAGGGATGGCAGTCAAAAGGCACACGATGCTTGCATAGCAAATGTATTTGTTTGCTTTAACTGCTTAGTACATTTGGCTACAATTTCATCATATTGCATATCTTGGGGTAATCTCAGTCTCTTTTGGTATAAAATCCAGAAGAATTCTAATAATACGAATATCCATGGGAGAGTGGATTGTACCTGATTACGTACTCACTCTTTTCGCCTAAGTAGATAGGAAGGAGAGCAAAGATTCTGAGAAAGTTATTTGCAAGACTAAAAAAGATACATACACACACACACACACGAAAGGCACAGGGAGCTGGTAAGAAATATCAGTTGATTAAAAAAAAAGATCATCCTTCATCTCATATTTAAGAGCAGAAAGCCTGTGCTTCTTTTCTTCAAAGTATGAGTTTATAAAGGGCTCCTGTATCTCTAAGCTAAATCAAAGGCCAATGCCTGGTTTAAAGGGCTCCTTGTCTTCAAAGTAAATAGAAAGTCAGTCCCCAGTTCATGTGTGAGAAAAGGAAGATGGGAAGAGAAAAAGAGCTTGACATAGCACAACACTGATGTTTTTCTTACCAAAATGCCATCACAGCAATGAGAGTTATAACCAAGGTCTGGAAAACCCAGTTAGGACACGACTGTTTTTTTCCTGAAAAAGAAACCTATAAAAAATTCAGCAATGAGAAATGAAAAATCAGTGATGCCAACTTTGAGAAGGATGCCTGAAGACTCACCCCCCAGGGGATCTTCGCTGCTCCCTTCAGTCTACATCTCCCTCCTCCTCTCTGCCTCTGAAAACGAAGTCCTTTCAAAGCCAAGTTCTTTCCTTTTCTTGGCACCCCAGGCTACACTCTCTCTTCCCTGCAGGACAATTGTCTGTGCCATTCATTTAGTGCTTTTTCTTGAAGTTTTATGAGAGAAGACCTACCAGACAATATACTGTCAGAACCCAGAGGTCCATTTCTTTTAATAGGATACTTTTGAAAAACAAAAAGTCTTCAAGACATAATAGAATAAATCCCAATGGAAGAACTTCAGGCAGCATGACAAATTGCAGAAAAGATTTTTGTGGCATGAAATACTATTAATTACTCCTTAAATCATATACAATTTTTTCCAATGCTGCCACCTATTTTTGAGGACTGTTCTGGGCCTATGTCTTATTTATTCTTATATCCATTCAACAAATATTCATTAAGCACTACTATGAACAACGTTATAGGGGGATATGAAAATAAGTAAATTACACTCTCTAGGAAGTGAGTGAGATTAACCTTTAGGACTGGTACATACTGGCATTAAAAACTTTCACATAAGGAATGAGCCAAGAACCATAGGAGAGACAGCTGTGCAACTGGTGAGGAGTCTCGCTGGAGATACGAGAGGCTTTCTGCCCAGTTAAATATGGTGCTCCTTAAATATGAGGTTCCTACTAATGCAATAGAAAGTATTATGTTTGCTTCCTTCTGGGGGTACAGGATTGGAAGGGAATTGGAGGATGGTGGTAGTTAAGAAATAGTTTAAAATTGGTCTTTGAATTTCTTGGGCAGGTTATCTGCATAAAGAAAATGTTCTTCAATGTAATATTGGGGGTCGGGGGGGGAATTAACCACACCCTTTTTAACAAGTACCCAAATTTTAGGGCTATCATAACTGAGTCATCCATAAGTGCAGTAGGAAGCCACTTTGAATACCAAGAAGTGGATGGTTTATACCATTCCTACATCCCACTGGAACGGTTTTGAGGACATCCTAATAGTGTGCTGTGCAAAGAAAGAACTCAATGCAATGAAATTTGTTGAATTGATTGGAATTAAATAGTATTAATCTCAGAATAAGAGTTTCCCCTTCCAACCTACTCCCCAAAGCTGCCAGATTATTTTAAGTCTCCATGCTTTTGCTCAAAAGCCTTTGACCTTGTATAGGAAAATGGCCTAAGACCTGGGGTCAGACCTGGAGTCAAGCCCTGAACAAGTCATCTAAGTGTCATTGATCCTTATTTTCCTCATCAATAAAATAGAAAGGATAAAATCATACCTGCCTACCTTTCAGAGTTATTGGGTGGACCTGATTAACAGAGAAGTGTTTCTCAAGTTCAAGTCCGCATGAGAATTACTATGGAGTTTGTTAAAAAATCTAACCGCCCTAAAAAATTCTGATTCAGTAAGTTTCCATGTAGCGTGAGGTGGGGGGCCGTGAATCTGTAAGAAGTGAGATAATGAAAAGTATCTGTGTTTACTAATATGTTTAGAATAGATAACTAATAAGAACCTGCTGTATAGCACAGGGAACTGCACTTCGCCGTACAGTAGAAACTAACACAACATTGTAAGACAACTATACCCCGATTAAAACAATAAATAAATAAATAAATAAATTTAAAAATAAACGTACTCATTGAGATGACTCATCATTTACTCAGTATTATCCATTTGACCTCTATGTTACTAATTTTCATAATACCCTGAATTGTGGGGGGAGGTGGGCTCTCAGAAGAAGCCTGTGTTTGTTCCTTCCCTCTCTCCCTTCTCCTCCACATACTGAGTGAGTTTTTACTTGAATCCTGAGGTCTTTCTCACCTCGCCCCAATCATCAACACACAGCAGGAATCACCCACCTACCTCTTGGAAGTAAAGAAAGAGAAGGAAAGGAGAGGAACCCTTTGAATTGGATGAGACCTTGATCTTCCTCCAGAAGGAGCATCATCTTGGCCAGCATTGGCCCAGCCAGGCTTCTCACCATCAGGTAAAGCCCACCAACTGCTCATAGCCAGCACTTTGCTCATTAATGCCCCCACCCAACCCAGGAGGACCACTCTCCACCCATACACTTGTGTTTCAATGCTCCAAGGATCTTGGAGGCTTTGAGGAATAAAGGTTACCTAGGGGGTTGGTATATGGAAGCGATAGTTAACCTCGGAGAAATAGCCAAAACCTCCTAGAAAGATAGTACAGGGAGAGCAAAACACCATTACTTGTATTTTATCAAGCTCCCTGGAAGACTGTGATATATGCCAAAGTATGAGAACCACTGAAATAGTGGGTTTGAAAATACTAAATAGCGGAGGACACTTACATAGCACTTACGTGCCACACACTCTTTTGAGTGCTTTATGTATACTAATTTATTAACCTCACAGTAATCCTCAACTATTCTATAACGCAAGTACTGTTATCATCCGTATTTTAGAGATGTGGAAACATGAGTCCCAGGAAGGCTAAGTTCCTCACTCAAGATCACACTGCTAGTAAGTCACAGAGCCAGGATTTGAACCAAAAAACACTTGGTTCCGGAATCTGTGCTCTTAACCCCAATGCCATGCTGCCTCCCTTTTCTGTCTGTAAAGAAGGATACACTATACAACTTAGATATTATTGTTATTATTCAAAAAGTCTTCATGACTGCCAAATGAACTCCTTAACTGGTGATCCAGAAACTGAGCCTAACATATTTTCAGCCTTAACTTCTACTCTCCTCTTTAACAAACTCCCACCTAGTCCTTCAAGGAAGCTGGTGTCAGCTCCCAGACCTTGGCTTGTGCCATTCCATCTGAAACCTCTCCAGCAGCACCTGTCACTTTCTAGCCAAAGCTTACGCCCCCTTGAAGGCCCGGGTCCCATGATATTCCCACAGTGCTCTGAGCCTCTGCAATATTTATCACATCCGGGTACAACTGTTCTTTGTATTCTCTTCTGATCTTCCCTGGCTACCTTAAAATTCTTTAGAAGGGGCCACATCTTACTCACTTTTGCATGCACAGGGGCATAGGACAGTGACTGCATGAAGTCTCTGAATTGAATGGGTGCTCTTTAATGTCTGGATGTCCATATAAGTCCCTGAGCCTGTGTCCACACCCCAACTCCCCCACCACCCATACACCCAAGACACTGAATCTCTTAATGCTTTAAATTTAGATTGTGAACCTTCAGGGAATATTTTCAGACTGGGCTCTCCATTCATTCAACAAATATTTCTTGAGTACCTGCTCTGTATCTGTCCCTGGGGACACAGAGTGAGGAAGGCTGACACAGAGCCTGTTCTCATGGACCGTATGTTCTAGTTAATATTCTGAGAAAACTGCAAAATAAAAAGATTCTTTGTGTGCAAGATGGGCGCTACAGAGGTTGCACAGGAACCAAATTGTACCAATCAGGGCCTCCATGGATGTAGATACAATTCCCTCTATCCCCTTGCAAACTGGTTAGTACAAAGAGCACCTTCTCAACACAATATTTTTAGTATTTTGTGTTTATTGAGCAATCTGCTATGTGCTGGGTATTGTGCTAAGGGCTTTCGCTCATTTAATCCTATCAATACTCTTTGTAAGATAGACATTATTATTACCTCTGTTTCCCAATGCAATTAAGTAAACTTGCCCCAAAACACTTCTACATATACATTTATCCATGTATTTATGCCTATTGGTGTACCAAGAAGCTTGTCCACAGCATAACATTTTAGTAGTTTTTAGTAGAATATTAAACTTTCTAAACCCTCTTAGAATAGTTCAGTGACATATAACATGAGGAGTAGAGAGTAAATTGGGACAATGGCCCAGACATCAGGTCAGCCCGTAACAGGATATAGGTTAAGGTCATAAATATCTTCCTCCGGTAAAGGCCACCTTTGGAAAACTAGTGGATCTGAGGGAGCGAGCTGAGGTTCACAGCTATCTATGAATGGCAGCTAGGAAGACAGTATTGCAGCTTCTCCCTCACTGACACTTCTCTGCAATGGAGAGGGTGTCCTTTAAGTTAATAAATGATTAACCTTCACCTTTAATGTAAATGTTATCCTATTTGATGAAATGCTCTATTCATTAATAAAGCTATCACATTTTAACCTTTGCAAGCAAGTTAATACCTAGTCTCCATTTGCATATATAGTACTAAATATCAAAGGGAAAAGAGGGATTTGTGGATTAACTGACATCCCTTTGAGATCTTCTGGAGACAAAGGGCCTGAGTCGAGTCAAGGCATCCACACAGATCTTGCAGCCCAGGGTCATCTGCTGATGAATTTCACCTGATGGGGACTATATACACAAAAAGCAGCAGAACAATATTTCTGAAATGAACAGGTTCTATACTCATATCTCTAAACTTCTCTTTGAAAAACCAGTTAATATCTATTAAAAGGATAATATTTAAATGCCTTAAGTGCATAAGGATGCCTAGGGAACCCATCAACAAATAAATGAAGAAAAAAATTCCTGATCAATTTTTCTAAAGACTATTTGAATAGAAAATATCACCTCTGTTCATTATAAATTTAACTCTATTTACCTTGCTGGTTTTTTTGGGAATGGTCCTTTTTGGAGAAGATGCACTAAGAGCTCTGCTAAATTTGCTTTAAAAAGAGAAAGAGAAAATTAGTTTTGATTCAAATGCCTCTCCAAGAGTTATATGACAAAGGCCCAGGCTGTCACTAACACAGCAGTATGCTTTTTTTTTTTTTATTCAGTGGTAATTTAAAAAAGGAAGAGTCAAGGCAATTGAGAGTTCTTTTTGTGTACAAGAAACTTAGTAAGTATAAATAAATGCATTAAAAGTTACATTTCCCTTTTTCTCAAAATATATCCCAGAAAATGTGCACGTACCTCCTTAAGTAATAAAAAAAAAATAGAATAAAAGTTTTTTCCCTGAGGACCAAACATGGTTTTCTAAATTTAGAAATGGCCACCTCTCCTCCTTAAAGGGAACGCCACCCTTTTGTTAAAATGTAGCACTTCCTATAATCACTGCTCTTAAACAGATGCATTATATTTTGTTTTATTTTAAAAGTAGCAACAGAAAAAATAAGAAAATTATCACATAAAACAACTGTGTTCCAAAACATTCTGAAAGAAGAATAGGGACTTAATTAAAAGAAAGTAATGGTTGCTGCTTGGTAGAACAAACCATTCAGATTGATCTAGTTATGGAAAGACCCCATTCTCTCCTTTCTCCAAATTTCTATGGCAATCCTGGAAGTACCTGATTGAGCTCACTTCACTGGCAGAGGACTTCCAACTACTGAGCCGCTTTAGCCTGGCCAGCCTTCTGTTCCATATTTCTAACTCTTCTATTCTTTCTTCAAGGTTGTTGGTTAGTTTGCAAAGCTGCTTCACTGCACCCACATTTTCCATAAAGATCTGGTCCTAAAAATGAAAATAATTCAGAGCACATTCAGTTTGAGACCACTAGACAACTGTCCACAGCCCATCCAAAGACAGTTGGAAAACTCCATTGAAAATGGTTACACACACACACACACACACACACACACACACACACATACACACCCAGCCTCAAGTTCATTCAAGATAAATCTGGAGGCTTGAAATTTAAAGTGGTCTTGCCAAACTTCTGGCTATGTAGTAAAACTGCTTATGTTCAATTTGCAATAAAATGGAAATATGTCCTTGTATTCCAAGAGAGAGAACAGAGCTGAAGGACACTGTCAAGTTGCCAATCCAAAGATTTATTTTCAGTGGCCATTATGCTCTATTTAAAACTCATGTAAAGAAATTCAGAACAGGCTTCTGAATGTTGATTTGTGTTTGCATCACTAAATCATAAGGAATGACTCCAGTTCTCCCTGGTAAAATGTGCATCAAATTGCTCAGGTGAAGGAGGGAGGAAAGAAGACCTGGGCTTTTCTCTGAGTTCTGCCACCTGCTAGATGTGAGATCCTGGGTAAAATGTAACAACTTCTCTGAGCTTCAATTTCTTCATTTATAAATGAGAGGATGATTCTTGAGGTGTTGATTTCTGTCTTAATATCCCATAAGCTATTACATGCAATTTACATTTTAGCTTAAACAAAATTTAAAACAACAGCACTTAATTCTTCCTATTCAAAGAAAGTTACTGACATGTCAGAAAGAGCAAGAAAGGAGAGATCAACCAAAATCACAGGGATCCAGACACCCCTTCCCTCACCCACACACGTCAGTTGTCTTGGGATCGTGTGTCTGTCTCTTAGCCATACAAAAATCCTGGAAAGCTCTCATCAACTCACACCCCAATCCCATGACCACTCCTCTTCCCCACCCTCCTCTGTTTACAAGTTTAGAATGTCATGGTGCTCTTTGGGGCTCATAGAGGCTGGTCCACTGTTGTAAAGTGATGAGCTCAAGGCCAAAATAGAAAGACTATTTTGTGGCTGGGGATCAAACTCAGGGCTGTGTGTCTTTGAGATTCTCATCATGCAAACCGAAGTTTTCTGGGTTTCAAATACTGTAAAGCAACCACTCGGAAAAGATTCAAAAGCTGAACATTATAGATTTAAGGCTTATTTCATAGAGTTTAAAGGCATACATACTGGTATAAAACACACTGGTAAAGGTAAGTATATAGTCAGTTTAAGAATAATACTGTTATATAATGGTGTATATAAATCACTTAACTCTAGCATAAAGGTTAAAGGACAAAAGCATTAAATATAACTATAGCTCCAATAATCTGTTAATGGTAAACACATAAAAAGAGGTAAATTATGACACCAAAAGCATAAAACGTGGGGTGGGGGGGTAGTAAAAGGGAAGAGTTTTGTATGTGATCAAAGTTAAATTGTTATTGGCCTAAAATAGACTGTTAAATCTATAAAATATTTTACGTAAGCCTCATGGTAATCACAAAGCAAAACCTACAATAGATACACAAAAGGTAAAGAGAAGAGAATCAAAGTATACCACTACAGAAAATCATTGATTCACAAACGAAGACAGCAAAGAAGGAAAAAAAGAACAAATGAACTACAAAACAGCTAGAAAACAATTAATAAGATGAGCATTTAAAGAAGAATTAATACAAATCTTTCTCAAACTCCTCCAAAAAATGGAAACTCCATCCACTACAAACTCATTTTAAAAGGCCATCATTACCCTGATACCAAGGCAAGATAAGAACACTACAAGAAAAGACAATTACAGGTCAATATCCCTGATGAACATACATGCAAAAGTCTTCAACAAAATATTAGCAAACTGAATTCAACAATACATTAAAAGAATCATATGTCATGATCAAGAAGGATTTATTCCTAGGATACAAGAATGGTTCAATATATGCAAATCAATCAATGTGATACACTCCACTAACAAAATGAAGGATAAAAATTATATGGTCATTTCAATAGATGGAGAAAAAGATTTTGAAAAAATTCAACATCCTTTCATGATGAAAACTCAACAAATTAAGTATAGATAAAATATACCTCAACATAACAGAAGCCATAATGACAAGACCACAGCTAACATGTACACTTAATGATGAAAAGCTGAAAGCTTTTCCTCTAAGGTCAAGGACAAGACAAGACATGCCCTGTTTCTCCCTGTTTCTATTCAGCACAGTACTGGAAGTCCTAGACAGAGCAACTAGACAACAAAAAGAAATTAAAGGCATCCAATTTGGGAAGGAAAAAGTAAGACTGTTTCTGTTGAAATTGGTATGATCTTGGATACAGAAAATCCTAAAGACTCCATCAAAAAATAGAACTAATAAGTGAATTCAGTAAAGTTGTAGGATGAAAAATCAACTTACAGAAATAAGCTATGTTTCCATACACTAATAATGAACAATTTGAAAAAGAAATAAAGAATCCCATTTACAATAGCATTAAAAACAATGAAAATACTTAGAGATAAATTTAACCAATGAGGTGAAACATCTGTACACTGAAAATTATTAGACATTGATGAAAGAAATGATGAAGACACAAATAAATGGAAAAATATCCTGTGCTCTTGGATTGGAAGAATTAACATTGTTAGCATGTCCATCCTACTCAAAGCCATCTATAGATCCAATACAATCCCTGTCAAAATTCCAATGGCATTTTTCACAGAAATAGAAAAACTAATCATAAAATTGGTACAGAACCACAGAAGATCCCAAATATTCAAAGCAATTCTGAGAAAGAACAAGGCTGGAGGCATCACACTTCCTCAGTTCAAACTATAATACAAAGCTATCATAATCAAAACAGTATGGTGCTGGCATAAAAATAGATACACAGACCAATGGAACAAAACTGAGAGCCCAGAAATAAACACACACATACGGTCAATTAATATTTGACAAGGAAGTCAAGAATACTCAATGGGGAAAAGATATTTTCCTCAATAAATGGTGTTGGGAAAATCTGATATTTACATGCAAAAGTAAGAAATTGGACCTCTATCTTATACCACTTACAAAAATTAACTCAAAATGTGTTAAAGACTTAAATGTAAAACCTAAAATTGTAAAACTCCTAGAAGAAAACAGGGAAAAATCTCTTTCTCTTGGCAACCATATTTTGGACAAGACCAAAAGTACAATCCATGAAAGCAAACAAACAAACAAAAGTGGGACTACATCAAACCAAAACTTCTGTATAGCAAAAGAAATAACCAACAAAATTAAAAGGCAACCTACTGAATGGGAGAAAATACTTGCAAGCCATATATCTGATAAGGGTTTAATATTCAAAATATATAAGGAACACATACAACTTAATAGCAATAAATGAACAAATATTCCAATTTAAAAATGGGCAGACCAGGACCAGATGGCTTCACAGGCGAATTCTATCAAACATTTAGAGAAGAGCTAACACCTATCCTTCTCAAACTCTTCCAAAATATAGCAGAGGGAGGAACACTCCCAAACTCATTCTACGAGGCCACCATCACCTTGATACCAAAACCAGACAAAGATGTCACAAAGAAAGAAAACTACAGGCCAATATCACTGATGAACATAGATGCAAAAATCCTCAACAAAATACTAGCAAACAGAATCCAACAAGATAGTAGCAAACAGAATCCAACAGCACATTAAAAAACCCCATGATCAAGTGGGGTTTATCCCAGGAATGCAAGGAGTTTTCAATATATGCAAATCAATCAATGTGATACACCACATTAACAAACTGAAGGATAAAAACCATATGATCATCTCAATAGATGCAGAAAAAGCTTTTGACAAAATTCAACACCCATTTATGATAGAAAACTCTCCAAAAGTAGGCATAGAGGGAACTTACCTCAACATAATAAAGGCCATATATGACAAACCCACAGCCAACATCAATCTCAATGGTGAAAAACTGAAACCATTTCCACTAAGATCAGGAACGAGACAAAGTTGCCCACACTCACCCTATTATTCAACATAGTTTTGGAAGTTTTAGCCACAGCAATCAGAGAAGAAAAAGAAATAAAAGGAATACAAATTGGAAAAGAAGAAGTAAAACTGTCACTCTTTGTAGATGACATGATACTATACATAGAGAATCCTAAAGATGCTACCAGAAAACTACTAGAGCTAATCAATGAATTTGGTAAAGTAGCAGGTACAAAATTAATGCACAGAAATCTCTGGCATTCCTGTACACTAATGATGAAAAATCTGAAAGTGAAATCAAGAAAACACTCCCATTTACCATTGCAACAAAAAGAATAAAATATCTAGGAATAAACCTACCTAAGGAGACAAAACACCTGTATGCAGAAAATTATAAGATACTGATGAAAGAAATTAAAGATGATACAAATAGATGGAGAGATATACCATATTCCTGGAATGGAAGAATCAATATTGTGACAATGACTCTACTACCCAAAGCAATCTACAGATTCAATGCAATCCCTATCAAACTACCACTGGCATTTTTCACAGAACTAGAACAAAAAATTTCAAAATTTGTTTGGAAAAACAAAAGACCCAAATAGCCAAAGCAATCTTGAGAACAAAAAACAGAGCTGGAGGAATCAGGCTCCCTGACTTCAGACTCTACTACAAAGCTACAGTAATCAAGACAGTGTGATACTGGCACAAAAACAGAAAGATAGATCAGTGGAACGAGATAAAAAGCCCAGAGATAAACCCACACACATATGGTCACCTTATCTTTGATAAAGGACGCAGGAATGTACAGTGGAGAAAGGACAGCCTCTTCAATAAGTGGTGCTGGGAAAACTGGACAGGGACATGTAAAAGTATGAGATTAGATCACTCCCTAACACCATACACAAAAATAAGCTCAAAATGAATTAAAGACCTAAATGTAAGGCCAGAAACTATCAAACTCTTAGAGGAAAACATAGGCAGAACACTCTATGACATAAATCACAGCAAGATCCTTTTGGACCCACCTCCTAGAGAAATGGAAATAAAAACAAAAATAAACAAATGGGACCTAATGGAACTTCAAAGCTTTTGCACAGCAAAGGAAATCATAAACAAGACCAAAAGACAACCCTCAGAATGGGAGAAAATATTCGCAAATGAAGCAACTGACAAAGGATTAATCTCCAAAATTTATAAGCAGCTCATGCAGCTCAATGGCAAAAAAACAAACAACCCAATCCAAAAATGGGCAGAAGACCTAAATACACATTTCTCCAAAGAAGATATACAGATTGCCAACAAACACATGAAAGAATGCTCAACATTATTAATCATTAGAGAAATGCAAATCAAAACCACAATGAGATATCATCTCACACCAGTCAGAATGGCCATCATCAAAAAATCTAGAAACAATAAATGCTGGAGAGGGTGTGGAGAAAAGGGAACACTCTTGCACTGCTGGTGGGAATTGGTACAGCCACTATGGAGAACATTATGGAGGTTCCTTAAAAAACTACAAATAGAACTACCATATGACCCAGCAATCCCACTACTAGGCATATACCCTGAGAAAACCATAATTCAAAAAGAGACATGTACCAAAATGTTCATTGCAGCTCTATTCACAATAGCCTGGAGATGGAAACAACCTAAGTGTCCATCGTCGGATGAATGGATAAAGAAGATGTGGCACATATATACAATGGAATATTACTCAGCCATAAAAAGAAACGAAATTGAGCTATTTGTAATGAGGTGGATAGACCTAGAGTCTGTCATACAGAGTGAAGTAAGTCAGAAAGAGAAAGACAAGTACCGTATGCTAACACATATATATGGAATTTAAGGAAAAAAATATGTCATGAAGAACCTAGGGGTAAAACAGGGAGAAAGACACAGACCTACTTGAGAATGGACTTGAGGATATGGGGAGGGGGAAGGGTAAGCTGTGACAAAGCGAGAGAGAGGCATGGACATATATACACTACCAAACGTAAGGTAGATAGATGGTGGGGGGCAGCCACGTAGCACGGGGAGATCAGCTCTGTCCTTTGTGACTGCCTGGAGGGGTGGGATGGGGAGGGTGGGAGGGAGGGAGACGCAAGAGGGAGGGGATATGGGAACAGATGTATGTGTGTAGCTGATTTACTTTGTTGTAAAGCAGAAACTAATTTAAAAATCTCATAAGATAACTGTCAAAAAAATAACAAAAAAAATAAAAAAATAAAAATGGGCAGAAAACCTGAATAAATATTTTCCAAAGAAGACATACAAATGGGCAACATGTACAAGAAAAGACACTCAACATTACTAATCATCAGGGAAATGCAAATAAAAACCACAATGAGATATCACCTCACACCTGTTAGGATGGCTATTATCAAAAAGACAAGAGATAACAAGGATCTGGAAAAAAGGGAATCCTTCTGTTGGTGGGAATGTAAATTGGTATAGGCACCATGGCAAACAGCTTGGCAGTTATACAAAAATTAAAAATAGAACTACCATATGAATATGATCCAGCAATCCCATATCTGGGTAAATGTCCAAAGGATATATCACTATCTCAAAGAAATATCTGCACCCCCATGTTCATTACAGCATTATTCACAATAACCAAGATATGGAAACAACCTAAGTGTCCATCAGTGGATGGATGAAGAATGTGTGTGTGTGTGTATATATATATATACATATGTATTATTCAGCTATGATAAAGAAGGACATTCTGCCATTTGTGACAGCATGGATGGACCTCGAAGGTGTCATACTAAGTGAAATAAGTGAGACACAAAAATATAAGTACTGTATAATATCACTTATATGTGGAAACAGAGAATAGATGGGTGGTTGTCAAAGGCTGGGATAGTGGGGGAAATGAGGAAATGTTGGTGAAAATGTACAAACTCGGTTTAGGATGAATAAATTCTGGGGATCTAATGTGCAGCATTGTGACTATAATTAACAATACTATATTATATACTTGAAAGTTGGTAAGGAAGTAAATCTTAAATGTTCTCACCACACACACACAAAATGTAATTATATGAGGTGATGTGTATGTCAACTAACCTTATTGTGGTACTCATTTTGCAATATATAAGTTTATCAAATCATCATGTTGTACACCTTAAACTTACCCTGTGCTGTATGTCAATTTTATCTCAACAAAGCTAAAAAAATGCAGCTGTATGGGAGGAGAGTTTATTTAAATAAAACAAGATTGGACGTGAATTAATAACTGTGGAATCTGAGTGAAATGTATAAATGTGTTTCATTACTATTCTCTCTCATTTTGTATATGTTTGAAATTTTTCATTAAAAATGTTAAAAAAATTAAATCACAAAACAAAAACAAAGCAAAAAAAAATCTCTTGACAAAAGCTGTTTTAAATTTTCTAATTCTGGTATAGATTTTCCTTTACTTCTAAATTTGTTTTATAAAAATAAGGCAGAAGTCGTGAAGATAAGAATGACTTTCCATGGTAAATGTCATATGACTATTTACTGTGTTTAGTAGAAAGCCTTATAATAGAATTATAACTGTAATATTTAGAGTCAGTCACATGGTCAGTCGATGTCCACCCAGCAGTCCAGCACAGGTTCCCAGCCATCACCTCTGACTCCTTCCTCCACAGGAAATCCTTGACACAGTGCTGTCAGTTCAACATCCTAAATCTCCTGAATCTACCTACTTCTCTCCATCCTCACTGGCACTACCATACCTAATAATATTTTTAATTTTTCTTGGCAACTGGCTTCCTTTTTTCCTCCTTTTAAAAAACTGTTTGCTTGGGGCTTCCCTGGTGGCGCAATGGTTGAGAGTCTGCCTGTCGATGCAGGGGACACGGGTTTGTGCCCCGGTCCAGGAAGATCCCACATGCCGCGGAGCGGCTGGGCCCGTGAGCCATGGCTGCTGAGCCTGCGCGTCTGGAGCCTGTGCTCCGCAACGGGAGAGGCCGCAGCAGTGAGAGGCCCGGGTTCCGCAAAAAAAAAAAAAAAAATGTTTGCTTGATACAGTCATTTGTGATTTAGCTCAAACCAAAGCAGACAGTGGAGAATGATATTAACGTCCCCTCTAAACCACAGTCAGTTCTTTTCTGCCATGTCTCCGCACAGGACTTTTAATGTTGCTACTGGCATATAAGCGATGGCTGCAATTGTCCAGTTATGTGTCAATAATGATGAGAAACCAGCTCTGATTTCTGCAACTCAAATATGCCAACACCATACATCTTCCAGGTAGATTCAATGGGCAAGAAGGTAATTCATGTGTTTTCCTATCTAAGAGGAAATAGAGGTGGAGAGGGAATTTACTACTACCTTCCTGATAGTAACGATGGCCCTGACTTTATGGATCCAGTCGGAGGTTACCAAAAAAGTTAACTTCTAGGACATGTTATTGGGATTGCTTCTTATTAAAAGACTTCTGATTTCTTGCCCTCTATCATCACAGTAAAGTCAGTACAAATATGTTCAAAAACATAATCTAGAGTTTTCTGAAAATAACCTTTTCAGTGCAAGTGGTAAGGTCTCCATGGGTTCATTTTAACCATGAATGTGCACCTAGATGCCTGAGGAACTTTTTCTAAGTGTCCAACTCACAGATAGAGGTTCGTATTCATTAGGACAGAGAAGGGCATAAGGCTGGGGCATTTTGAAAAGCTTCCCCATCTGATACCCACTGTTGGTTAAGAACTATTTTATAATTGAATCTAATTTAATTAATCAACTCTGTCCAGTTATTATTAACCACTTCAAATGGAATCCACTACCTCAACTAAAATGTAGCTTTATAATTGTGACGTAAAAATGATTAAACCAGCTTGCCACCAAAAATTGCTCATGAGATTGGGTTTGGGGGCAGTGGCAACTGCTTCAAATCACATGAGAATTTTCACCCACTGTTTAAAAGACTTGCTTTGGGGTGAGGGGACTTACGGACAGCGTGAGCATATTTTTTGAAAGGACACGTAGGGCAGTTTGGCAAGTATAAGTGCACAGGAAAACAACAGGGAGGTGTTTGTGAAATCAGAGACATTATTTAGCTTAGAGTGTGTCTCTGTTGAAGCCTCTCCTTTCACATAGCCCCCTCCACACGCTGTGCTCTAATCATATTGAACCTTGTGCCGGTCACAGAACATGGATCATGTATCCCTCGTCTCTGGCTGCTCCCTCTGCCTAAACCAGCTGTCATCCCTCTCCGCCCACCTCCCTTTCACTTAGTGTCATGTTTACCAGTGTTATAAACCCCTGGAGGCAGGGCCGGCCTCTCGTCCACAGCGGATTCTCCAGCACAGGGCAGTAACACAGGACAGACTTGAAGATTAAATGAGTGAATATTCTTACAGTGGTGATGCATGCCCTGAGGCACTCATAACCTTGCTTTCTGGTGAAATTGAAGAGAGTGGCCAAACATCCACTTTATTTTTTTACCTGAGGTTTTTCTCAGAAAAGCAAAGTCTATATTCCAAATTCCCTTTCCACGTTAGGAAATGCAGGTGAATTAAGGAAAGAAACACTAGTGTTCAACATCCTCAGTGCGATGGGCTAGTGACTCTCTTGTAACCAGCCACGTGGCCTCCACTGATGGAAACAGATGACGGTCCCTTCAGTTCCCCTTCATCCCCTAGGAAACACTTAGACTCTGTAGAAGGCAGTTTGCAAGCTCCTTGCAGGGTCCCTTGGGTCCCTTGCAGGACTGACGATAAATGAGCCCCAATGCTGGGGAGCAGCCAGGCAGTGGACTTGATTTCTCCTCTCTTTGGGAACTACAGCTTGTCCTCTGTCCAAAAACACTGAGTAAGGGTAACAAAGCCTGAGAGCAAAGAATGCTTTGAGAAGTTGAAATAGGCTCTTCTTTCTTTTCCAGTGAGAGTCACAGACTTGAAAATCTCTCGTGGCATCTGATGTTGCATGGACTGATGTTTTTATGATAAAATCATGGGACTAAAACAGCCTGTAATTGAGTATTATGAAAGTGATTGTCAAAGGGAGAAAAAGTCTTTTAGCCAATGGGTGTGCCTGGCAATTGTTTAGGCTTTGGATAAACTCAGCTTTAGATCTTTGTCCAAGAGTTTATTTGTAGACAGCTCACCAGGCCTTGACATGGATTTAAAAAAAAACTAGAATCCTCAAACCAGAAAAGCAGGCTGCTGAGATGGTGTAGGAGCTCAGACTTCAGCTGAACTTTCCACAGATCCCTGGAGGTGAGCTTTCCCTCCTATGCAGAGTTCTCTTGCAAAGAGGACAACTCCTGGGCTCATTTCCCTGGATGTTGTATTTTGACCTCTGCCTTAAATGGGGAGAGCACAAGTTCATAAAACTGTTTCAAATTATGTGTTTTAATTGTTGCCCTTTGTTTGCTTTAGAACTCTTGCTTAATTTTGTTATCTCAGTTTAAATGTAATTTTCTGTGGAAGGGCTTGAGTCCTTTGACCGAGGCAAGTTTCCAGTTGAACTAACACATGGCACCGTTTATTGTAATTCTTTGATTTCTTCTCTTTCTGGGTGACCAATGAGCTCCTTCTGAGGGCAGTGTCTTAGGGCCAACTCAGTACCTGGCACATGTAGCTCAATATTCAGCTAATGAACAGAATCAATAGTTCTTTATCAAACACCTTTGATGTGCTAACCACTGTCTTAAGTACAGGGAGAAAACAATTAGATAAGGTAGACAGGATCTCTGCCCTCATAGAGCATGTTTCCTAGTGGGGAGATTGGCCAAGAGCAAGTAAACCAGAAGTATATGATATAGTTTTAAGTTGTAATTAGCACCAGGAAGGAAACCATTGAAATAGAAAATAATTGTTACTATCTTAAGCCATTGGTATAGATTTGGTCTATTTTATCTTTGAGAGCACTGGGAAAAAATAAAATAACAGCATCAAGTGGAAAAGTATATTCTCATCCTGAAAAAGACAGGTAACCCAATGGAAAACTGGGCCAAACAATTCATATAAGGAGAAACCTAAATAGCTAACATAAGAAAGACATGCACAACTTTGTTACTCATCAGAGAAAGACAAATTAAAACAGTAAGATACCACTTTACCCCAATTAGAATTGAAAAATTTAGAAAGTCTGATAATGTCAGGTGTTGATGAGGCTACAGAGAAGCAGTAAGCCTCATGTGCTGCTGTTATGAGTTGGAGCTGACCAACAGTCTGACAGCATCTCACAGAACTAAGGCTGTGTGTATCCTATACCCCACCCTCCAGTATGCGTGCCAGAGAAAACCTCCCACAGATTCACAAGGAGGCCTGTGTGAGAACGTTCATCACTGCACAGTTGTGGTCAGCAGAGTTGGAAGAGGCCATCACTCGAGGAGGAGAACATAAGGACATATGCCAAGGAATTCCACGTATCAGACTCTGAGCAGATGTATATAATTCAAAGAAATTTAAAACAGATTCAAAAACAACACTAATAATGTTCCAGAAAGCCTGACTATCCAAGGATATATATGAAACACATTAGCGTGCCATCGTTGTGAGGAGTTGGATGGAAGAGGAAATGAGAATGCAGAGAAGAAAAAATGTAATAAAGAAAAAGAGCAGTACAAAGAAGAGGGTAGTACCTCCACTCAAAGTTCCAATAATAAAGATGAAAGAGGAAAATCTATTGGAGAAAAAAAAAAATGAAAGGGATTTCACATCTTGAGGGCTACCACTCTAGTCCAAAGTTTATTTACTTACTCTCAGTGCTCTTACTCACTTTGAGTAGCTTGAAGGCAGTGACAGACTCTGAATATCTGAGACCGAGCTCAGTAGACTGGGAACTTCATGGATGAAGCCCAAGGGAACTAAACTATACCTACAGGGAGGAAGCAGTTCTGACCTAGTGGCCAGATTTCACAGATGAAGAAAAGTCAGCATCATCAGAAAGGGATTGAAGTATCCTTAAAGATTTTATAAGAAATTACTAAAAAATAGTCTCTTTGAAAACTCTAGCATAAGTTCAGCCATTTTAACTAAATTCCACTTTGGTAAATAACATGTGAAATTCCAGGTACTAAATCAGTGAAGGCCTGAATAAACGGGGCTATCTGATTTTCAAAGCATTGCCACCACCCTCTGACACAATATTTAAATTGCAGTCTTAGATGTCCGGAACAATGATTCTTTTCCCAACATTTTATTACTAAAATTTCCAAGCATACAGAAAAGTTTTTTAAAAATTGTAGAGTAAATGCCCATATACCCCCCCACGTAAATTCCACAATTAGCATAGTGCTCTATTTCCTTTATCACACGTCTGTCCATCTGTCCATCCATCAACCCATCTTGTTTAAATGCATGGAAAAAAATAAATAGCAATTACTTTTTAAGAAGACATAACTACAGAAAGAAATTTTCCAAGAAAACAATAAATGGCATATTTCTCTCTAAAATTTAGAAACAAGAGAATTTTCTCCCTGCTGCCAGTGTAAGAAGTTCCTGGGAAAGAAGATGATCTACAAACAGGTGATCAGTTGTTAAAATATCCAGGGTTGGTTTTAATGGCATATTAACTCTAATAATTCAGCTTGGAGTCAAATCAATCAGTGAGTGCAACGGGGAATACTAACCTCCTGTGGGGAATATCACTGCAACTAATGAATGAATTTTATTTCCTCTCTTGATGAGAAAAGAAGGGACTTTTAAACTAACTGCTGAGTAGGACCTTTAAAAAAAAACCCGTTTTGATTCTGGGCTGGCTATATGAACTTAAACTAATATAATTTTTTATAACTCAGTTTTTCTGTATTTAAAAATGAAAAATAGTATTTGTCACTCTATAAAAAAAATAAGTCATTTCAGAGACACCCAAAGTGGTGGTATCTTTGAGCGGCACCTGAAAAAAATTTATTAACGATTAACCATTTATCAGTTATACTATGTTGTGGACCTAAAAGTTGTGGTCCTAAGAAGATTTGCATTAAAAAAAATTCATTTATGAAAGCAACTGCTTCATTGGGGGAAAAAGTGATTAAGGTAGAATTTCAACTCACCATACGAAAGTTAGTTTACTGTAGAACTGTAAAGAATAAAATAATTTGTTTTGAATAGCTTTAAAGATGACCTTATAATCCCCCAAACTGGCTAAGCCAAGTTCTGGACAAACTTTTATCTGAGGCTGAAATTCATGCTCTTAAACTGGTGTGCCATATACCATCAGGGAATTTTTAATCATCAAAATCAAAGAGATTTTGGTAAGGTTCATTTTCCTCTCATCTCCTCCATCTCCTCCCAATTTCCTTATCGATCCTCTCTGCCCACTTGGCTTTTTGACACTGTGTTTGCCCCATGTTCTCCTCCTACCTTCACCCAATCCTTCAGCCTTCCCAGGGCCTCTCCTTCTCCTATAGACCATCCTGGAAGTGTTCTGCTGTCTTTAGCCCTCTTTGTTTTCTCATCCTATATGAACTCGAGCGCCTGCTGGGCCAGGCAGGTAACAGGAAGCAGAGATGTGAGGCTGCCGAAGCCCCTCTGGGGGAGTCGCTTCTCAGCACCACATTACCAGATCTGATATTTCAAGAGAACCGGAAATCCAAAATTTGTGTGAAGATCTACTTTTTAAAGGTAAGCAACACATTTGAAAATTTTTAAAACACCATGAGGGAAAAAAGTCTGCAAGCCAGACTGGGCCACAGGCTTCCCATCTGTGACCTGCGTCCATGACCTTTTCCTTATGAATTAATATCTTCACCCCTGTCTGTAGCTCCCCCTTGACCCCCAACTTCTCTCTCATGTTCCACACTCCCAGTCACCACCTCTGGATGTTTTCATCTGAATGTTCAGCTGACATCTCAAACTCGAAACTGAACCCATCTTTTCCCCTAGAAAACCACTTCTCCTTCAAACTCCCTTATGTTGATAGAACCACATCTCTTCCTTTCACTGAGATTCAAAAACTCATGCATTAACATAAAGTCTTACTGAGAACCCACGAGGTATCAGATACTGTTCTAAACAACATAGGATTGACGAGGCACATTCTCTGACCTCAAGAAGCTCACAGTCCAGTAGAGGAGATACCAAATAGAGAATGACAACACAATGTGATGGATACTCTAGAAGCTGTCTATCCAGAGGCCTAAGGCAGTATGAGGACAGGAGCAATCAAGGTATCACGGAATTCATTAACTCAATCAACCAAGATATGTTGAATTCAATTCTCCAGTACTCTAAGCCCTGGGGTTAACACCTCATATAAAGTATTGGAGGTACAGTTTTGAAAAATATAGAAGATTTTTTTGTTCTCATACAACTACCCGGGGAGACTGGCAAAAAACAAGTAGGCAAATAAACAAGATCATTTCAGTTAGGGACAGAAGTCTCCAGGCTGCTGTGAGCAAGTTTGCAGTGTATCTCCTGCACAGAGACCCAGCTGAGGGGGAGGATGAGGGCTGCGCCAGCCAGAGGGAGCTCCTGTTTCTAACGACTGCAAAGGCACTCCACACCCTCGCAGTGGCCCTGGGTCTTACAAAGTGAAATCGAGTGCCATGGAGACTCTTTTAGACAAGGTGGTCAGGGAAGGTCTTGCTTTGCAATCCAAATGATGAGATCATCTGAAGGGAGAGTCTTCATGGCAGAGAACATCAACAGGACAGCTCGAGGCAGAAACAAACTTGGAGTGTGAGGAACAGAAAAAAGGCTGGCGGAGGAGGAGCTAGGAACAAGACCGTGCGTGTGTGTGTGCAGACACATCATATTCTGAAGGTGTCTGGGGGTTGGGGGTTATGAGTGTTAGAAAATGAGTCAGGAAGAGAAGATTCCATCCAGATTGTGGAGGGTTATAATAATAAGCCAATGAAGAGCCAAAACTGGGAAAGGGAGATTATAGGATCAGAGATTCGTTTTGCTTTGTTTTGTTTTTAAGGAAAATGATTCTACTGGTAGCTAGCAGGTCAGTTAGGAGGTTGTTATAATAGCTAGGGATAAAAATGGAGAAAATAAAGAGAATAAAGAAGGAATGTGATATACAAGAGACAGTACCTAAGTAAGAACAGCAGGACTTGTCTAACTGGACCCCGTGGATGAGAAAAAGGAAGGCTTGGGAGGCCTCTTGTGATGCTCTCCCCACTGCCACCAGCCACACCCCCAGTCCCCACAGTCCACCACTGTCTTCCTTCCCTTGTCTCTCAGTCTCCCCCCTCCCTTTCCATCTGAGAACACTTGCCTAGTCTCCAGATAGCCTCTCCCCTTCCTCTGAACTGACGTGGCACTTTATGCATCCCACAGATTTATTCCATATCACGTTGTAACGCAGAGCATTATTTCTTGTGTACCTGTCACATCATCCTGCTTAGACTGTCAGCTACTTGAAGACAGGAACCAAGTGTTATTTACCCTTTCATGACTCAAATAGACAATTCCTGCCACATTATGGTTGCAGGAAAAATAGAATCAATGAGTAAAAAGTAGCCACATACGAAGTTATGGCAGGGCGGCTTGTGACATGCAGTCTTAAAAACATGCACATACAGATTATTCAACGCCAGTGGATCATAAGATGAACCTCATCTTTACATAGACTCGGTTGTGAATTTGTTTAAGGTAGTTCTTACATTTATTGTGTGCATTTTTCTTACACCAAGTACACCTAATAATAATGCTCAGGAAATGTAACCACCTGTTCCCAAATAATCACAGAAACAAATTTTAAAAGCTGCCAAGTAAAGAGAGAGATGAACACGCCAAAAAGCAGAGCCCCAGTGGTCGAATGCAGGAGGAGACGATGGGGTCCACTCTAAGGCCCCCTTGCTCTCAGCATCAGCCCCAAGTCCTTTCACTCTACCTCCCACGGCTGAGCTTTCACTGGGCCACACGAACCATGAGAAATTTATGAGAAGCAGTAAATCACCCCGTATAAGAGAAGTTTATCTTGCAAGGTCATTTCTCCTGTTAAGAGAAAAAAGTGGCTTGTACCAACTTTGGCTGACATCGCTGATCTCCAGCGTTCGCTGGTTGTATGGACAGTCTGTAAAGATCCAGCCATTCTCTTTCCTATTTCGGCACCACGTTGCAAAGTACATGTGGAAATGATACAGCAGTCACGGAGCATAACATTTTAACATTTCCATGTTCTAGTTTGCATTTTAGCTTCAATGAGAATTTCCTTATAAAAAAGAGACATTTGGGGGAAGAGAACTGGAGTGCAGAGGGAGAGACTGTATCTTAATTGGATCTCCACCTGTTACTACAGCACACAAAGCCCGGGAAATCCTAGCGAAGGTCTTGAAAACCAACAGCCCTGGGTGCGGCAATCAAGGTGGCCACGGTGCCCACGTGAATAAGGAAGAGTCCAGGAAAGCAAGAGGTTATCTGTAACATCCTTCTTATCAGTTAACAAAGAGCATGGGACAACAGGAGCCACATACCCTGCGTTCTTAATCAGAGAATAAAGGGTATTCTGGGAAGTACTTCTAATGTAGAAGAGGGATATTCCACAATGTTGAGGATTAAACCAGCTATTGAACTCTATCCACAGAAGTGAGCCAAAGAAGAAAGCCAGCCTTCGGAGTATGGAGGTGTGGCCTTAGTGACATCACCATAGATTGTATCACTACAAGATCCTGTTACTAAGAGAATCACCCCTTTTCTATTCTGGACTCCTGTCAGTTTTACTTATTTATAAACTCAGTGCCCCCTTGGCATGGATTGCTCCTCTGGTGATGAATGTACCTGGCTGCGTGGAATGGGAATGCCACCCCCCACTTTCCCAGGTCTCTGCACTTGGCTTCCTAGGAATGAACTTGGGGTGTAACCTCCCCTGGGAAAGTGAGGGGTTGGCCCTCGGAACTCCTGTTGCTAATCATCTTGACTGTCTCCCTTCAACTCACCTGGGAACAGGAAAACACTGGGCCAGGGGAGAACTAATTATTTTGCTGAACAGTGACAGTCCTAAGGCCCCGGGCAGGCGTTACCTACACAGGAAACATAGAAATCTCTTTCCTGAGTGTTCTAGGGAAGGGCCACACCCAGAAGTGATACAGCTGCTACCAGATGAAACCCCAAGAGCCCCACCTTGGCCGCCTGGTGACACACTCCCAAGGCCGTACCCTAAGGCTGACAACTGTGCCTCTGCTCTTTTCTCTCAACCTAGGAAGCTTATGAAAATGCAAGAGAGTGAGGGTGACTTTATTTTACAAATACCTCTGAATATATTTTATATTTTAGTATATATAAAATAGTTTATATTTTAAGCAAATTACATAAAAAACTTTAGTGTTTTATTATTAAAAGTAAATTTCTGGGGAATTTCCTGGTGGTCCGGTGGTTAGGACACAGCGTGCTTAGTGCCGGGGCCCAGGTTCGATCCCTGGTCAGGGAACTAAGATCCCACCCGCTGCATGGCATAGCCAAAACAATTTTTTTAGTTAAAAAAAGATAAATTTCTGATGGTAACACCTCTCAACTGAAGTGATAGCCTCGGTGTGAGGGACCAACGAATTTCTTCTGTGGAGGACGTGGTCCTGGGAGACAGGAGGAAGTAACTTGACTTCCACCACTCGGCCCTTGCGGCCCAGTGAGCAGGCCATCCGGTGCTGTTATCAAAGTATTTGTTGTCCAAGAGCTTGTAGGTAGAAGACTGTGGAAGGGCCCAACATGAAGACATACCCTCTACCTTGCTACTCCAAGTGTGCCTTGCTGACCAGCAGGACTGGCAAAATTGGCTTCACCTGGAGACTGGTTAGAAATTCAGGATCTCAGGTCTCACTCCATTCTTGCTTAACCAGAATCTGCATTTTAATAACTCCCTTACTGATTCGTGTACACTTTGAAGTTTGGGAAGCACTGCCCCGAGGAACTGACAAATTACGAATTAGTCTCCACTCAAACATCTCTACCTACTGCCCTGAAATCCCCATGCCTATCAGCCTTCCCTCCAGCATCAAATATAATAATGTGATATAAAGCAAATCAGCCGCAGACTGAATTTGCAAACCTCACAAAAGATGCAGGGTTTCACAGAATTAATAGACGTGACCTCGGAGAACCACTCAAATCACAACCAAAGCATTGGCAAGCGAGGAAATGGCAGGCTTAGACTCCTTAACAAGCGAAGAGGAAATAATCTACAAGGATGGTGACATTCCTTCAAAAGAGAATGATTTGAATATCAAAGAATTCTGACAGGCCCCTGAGGAAAAACAATGAGGCTCATGAATATCTTTGTAAAAATGACCCACTTTATGATTGTGCTGCGAAAGTCAAACATATAGTTTTCTTAAAAAACTATGCTCCAAAAAAAAAAAAAAAAAATTCAACACTTCAGTCAGTCTTCAATCATTCTAAGGAGGAGCACATTGTTTTAATTATAACTTAAATGATATTATGTGAGAGAAATGACACTTTTGTAAGTTTTAGTTCCATTTTTCAAGACAAAGTCTAATCAGAACTTGCTGTCACTATTTCTCCTGATGTTTGGTCCTTGTTTGAAGGGCACTTCTGCTCAGTGGACTGTCCCAGGGCCAGTGTTCCTCCAACAAGACCCACTGGACTCCAGTGCTTACTGTTGCATAGTCCTTTTTCCTTTTCCCTTATGAGACTTCTTTTTGTTACCTATGACCATTGTGGGATAACTGATACCTACTTACTCCACACCTCAGTGAAGAATTCTTTTTTACTGTCCCGTTTCCCGGTTGGATGTTCCGTGCATTGTGATACCACAGAAGGGGGTTCGCCCGTGGGGTTAGAGCTCTAGGGTAGGTATCTGTTCAGGGTTACCTTATCCACCATGAGGAAGTTCTCCAGCGTCTCTCCGTTTTCACAGGTGACATGGCCAACCTCCCTCACGGCTCTGGGCAGGATCTCTCGCACCTCCTGGGCGATCATCCCTAGATACAAACACTCCAACAGGTTTCGTCAGGAAAAGACCTTTCTGGAGAAAATCCTCCCAGGCCTACCTCAGAATGGGAACACTGACAACTACACAGGATGTCTCTGCAAATAGATGCTTATCCCCCCTCAGCATTTGCTTTGATCTACGAGGCATTTAAAAAGCAAAGGAGGAATTTGGAGCCAAGGACCACTAGAGGATTAAAAGTGGGAGTGTTTTCTCCACTCTTTCTTGAGACTCTGAGCCGAATGTTGGAAGGGGTTAAGTACCTTCAGATCCCTGTACATAGACATGAGACCAGGGCATCGGCTTGATTTTCTTTCTTTTTCTGCAGGAGGGCCCTGCCCTCTAAATGGTCCTTTTTTCTTTAGAATTCCTGGACTGGAGTATGAACATCACTCTGCACTTCTCTGACCTGGACCTGCCTGTCCCGCCACCTTCCCTCTCTATCCTGATGCTGCCCAGTGCCGCCTGTCATACAGTTTGCGCTGCCATCCGCCCCTCGGCCCTCATCCCATGAGCAAGAGGCCTCCAGTGAAAGGAGACAATGTGTTCAAAATCCTCCACCAGTACCTTAGGGGGCAGGAGTGGGGATGGGGGTGTTGAGGAAAGATGACAGAAATTTCTTTAACTTTTCCTGTTCCGGTGATTATGGCTTTCACAGAGGACAAGTGAGACCGACAGGATGTTGTCAAGTGCCATAGCATACAGCCTCCAGATGAAGAGGGAATTAGAACTTTAATAGTTGACAATATAAAATTAAGAAAGGAGCTGTGTGTGTACCTGTTTGATGGGCAGTGTTTATTCCCATCGCAGATGCGAATTCAGGCTTGTAGTCGTATTCAACAATCCTCATTTGGGCTATTCTTCTCAGCTGTTCATTTGTGTCAACCTAATTTAATTAAAGAAGATCAGATTTCACCCGCTTAGATATTTGCTATTCGAATCAAGGTCCAGAGTGACCCAGAGAGATGAAGAATGTTGGGAATGGGATTGTCCTTTCCTCTTGCCCAAACTATTTTAAGAGAAATTTATGTTTTTCTCCTCCATGAAGCAAAAGTTTCAAGGTTCATGTCGGCGACTTCCATCCACTGACTTATAAACTGAGCCAGAGTTTATATGGCTAAATTACAGGGCAAAACCTTTCTCATTCACTACTCTGGCCTCACTTCTGTCCACTGAGAGTTGAACCGTCCTTCTGAGAATGGGGGTTGATCACCTCAGAGAGAAACAATTTCTGTCCAGGATGGCAAGGTACCATTTCCAAATGAGCACACAATATAAGCAGCTAACAAATACAGGCTGACCTTGTATTTATAAATTAAAAATGCAGTGCTTAGTTTAAGTAACAATCTATTAAGAATGGGTATATCGTATATCATTGAATTGCTTATGGACATCTTGCTGGAGAAAATTGTTTCAAGTGGCAGTTTGCTAGCCCGGATTACCCATCTGCTGGTCCCTCAAAATCCAGGCTACATTCCTACAGATGGCTTCTCCCCCAGACCACCCTGGTCAGTGATGGTGTCCTCCTTGGAGCCAAGCACTCTTACAGGTAGTTAAAAGCACTCCCAACTGTCACTGCAAGTTCCTCAAAAAAAATTTCACTGGGTCCCAGCAAAATGATAACAATAAAGACAATATAGTGGATTTTTCCTAAAGCTAAATGTGCTGATTCAAAGGCTTCCCTTTTGAGTTTGTTTTTTTTAATGAATTCACGGTAATAGCATGATTGATTTTTTTTAATGACCTTATTCCACAAGTAAAAAGTTGGCAGTCCTATGTGGGTCCTTAAATTTTCTTTTAGATAACATAACTGGATTATGAAACCAGTGGTCTCTTGGCAATTACAAATATACTGCCTGAACATTCATCCATATGTTGGAGCAACCAGAAATGCTTTTCTGTTGTTTTAAGAAACCCCTGCTTTGGCCCTGAACCCCTCCCTGGACCCACTCTGTCAAGTGAGCAGGAAAGTTCCTCCAATATCATAAAGGTTCTCTTTCCTTCACCAGTTTGGTGGGTTATCAAATGTTGTGACTTTGTGCTTAACTGGATAAATGGACTAACTTTACTTCAGGTACTTGTTGGGGAGTCTAATTTTGAGCTCACTGCTGTTTTGATCATTGCTGTTATCAAAAGCTTGGTTCAGTTCTTTCATTCATTGCTTCATTTGACTAATACTTACCAATCACCTTCAACATACCAGGCACTACCCTGAGTGTTGGAACTTCAAAATGATTGCCTTTTTAAAGTTCATGGTCTAGACAGGAAAACAGACTCATCCCATAAGATTATATTACAATGTGAGAAAGGCAGGGTGATGATGGAGTTATGAACAGAGAATCATGGCAACTCCAAGGAAGCACCTAAAAGATTATCAGGGGACCATAAAAGAAGGCTTCCCAGAGATGGTGAAGCCCAACCGAGATCTTGGCTTGTTTCAGTTCTCAAACACACTCTGCCCCTTTCACTACAAGGCCCTTGCTCAGGACATTCCCTGCCTCAGAAGCTCTTCCCTTCCACTCCTCTACCTCCGCCTCCCCCCATTTAAAACACCTCTTCACCAGAGAAGGACTGCTTGACCTCCAAGACTAGGAAGTTTCCCTCTGCCTTATGTGCTAATGGCACCCGTTCTTTTCCTCCATAGCATTAATCAAAGTTATCACCAGACAACTAGTGAGTCACTTTTATTATCTGTCTTCTCCTACAAAATAAACACCCCATGAGGGCAAGGACATATTTGAGGCCATGATTTTCTGTTCGTCACCACATCGCTGGTTTCTAGTACCATTCCTTTCATGTAGTAGGTGCTTAACTAATATTTATAAATTAATAACTTTAAGATAGGAGTTAGTCAGGGAAAGATAAGGGTGGGGAAGAGGGTGGAAAGGGTTAAGACTAAGATAGAGATGCTGGGCAGAAAGAACACCATAAGCCAAGTCCTGAGGCAGCAAATCCCCTGAATTATGCCTGCACAACCAAGGCAGGGCTTGGCGTGACTACACTGTAAAGATCAAGGTCAGAGCAGGGAGGGCCTTGCAGGCCATGCTAGGAAGGAACAGTCACAATCTCATATTGCCCTGTGCATACACCTGTCACTCTGAGCTCCTACATTCATTCAACAAATATTTAATGAGTAGCTACTATGTGCCAGATACTATGCCAGGCCCTGGAGATTCAATGAGTTTTTCTTATTTGGAGCTTAAATTTTAATGAAAGTTTCTTTCCTGAGGATGAGGCCTGTGTTTTGTTTGTCTTAGGACCTGCATAGTGCCTAGCACAGTGTCTGACAGGTAACAGGCAACCCAAACTTTGAATGAAGGAAAGAAGGAATGAAAGAATGGAGGTAGTGAAAAGGCAGAACAATTCCCGATGCTAACAGAATTGAAGGCAGGGGGTCAGTCAGGAGCCGGCTAGTCTGGCCTTGCACTAGCCAGGCCCTTCCCTGTTCCCCACTCCCTGCACTCTGGGGGTCCCGTGCCCACTTGCCTGCTTCTCATTATCCCCTTGCTTCCTGCATGAGGCCCCATCAGAGACCAAAGCAGAGGCAGTGTCAGTTCCTTTGCCGCAAGGGGAAAGCAGAGGAGGATGTGCCCTTCACTCCAACTGTCCAGGCTACACAGAGGGAAAATGACCCCCACTGTCTAAGGTGGATCCTTGACTGCATTTTCCCCGAAGACATATTCCTAGACATAGCAGTTAGGTTCGCTAGTACTACCACCACTGTATTTCAGACAGATTTTTGGCCAAACAAAATTTCGAGGGTTGGCTTGGGGACCTAAACACCTTCTGTAACAATCTTTTTCTAAGAAAATGCTCTTGTGATTTCTAATGCTATGTTGTAGACTTTCCAAAGCTAAATATAAACTGCTTGTATTGCATGCTCCCTATGGCTTGTACTCTTGGCCCAGGAAAAACACTTGAGGCAAGGACTGTGTCTCCTTGGAATCCTCTACTAACAACTGTACAAAGGCCACGACTCAACACCATGCCTTGCTCATCAATGTGTGTTGAGTAAGAGGGTAGTGAATTTGGGTGTCTAACCTGATCTTGCCCACAGCAATTTTGGAAAGTTTTGACCATGGATGCAAAGGGCCATCTCTGCCATGCTGCCTCACACCCAAGGTTTCTATATCTTAATTCAAGCCTTTCACCGCAGAGAAGACATTGCAGACCGTGAACTCCAGTCCGTTCAAGGAGGGAGATCTCATTACCCATGGCCCACAGCCCGGACTATCAGTCTCCCATCAGAAGCAGCTTGAATGGCACTGGCTCACCCTGAACTTCTGCATTTGGCTCATGGCCCTGAGGGGAGACTTTGCATGTTTGACTTTCTTGAGCTCTTCACACATTTGTCTTTAACTAGTATACTGCTGGTGCGCTTGGGAGAAATTACCTTTGAGCATTTTACCTTAACCGATCTTTTTTCCCCTGGCTTTTCTTTTTAGCTGTTTGCTGCCTTATTTTTAGCCTTCACCACAGAATTTGACTGGTGCATTCAACGTTCAACTTCCTTTTTTTTGCATTGACATTGCTGTTCTTCACGCCCCTTTGGTTTGCAGCATACCCTTTTCACCCTAATTTTGCTCCACTGTAAAAGCTGCATTTCCTCTCCAGTCTATCATCACCTCTGTAAACACCAAGTCTGGGTAAGTGAAACTGCTCTTCCCCGAGGCTGACCTCATTTCCCAGTGCCTCCGTTTCACAGGTTTCAGTCATATCTGCTTTATTGTCTCTGTGTCTTAGATGTGTGTCCAGATGAGCCCCAGAGATCTCCTCTAGGCCCCTCCACGCTGAGTGCTTGTGTGCTTAATATCCGCAAAGCCACCTTCGCTACCTTGAGCGAGGAGACGCAGAGTCAGGCACAGCAGCAACGGATGTTCATCCTCCCAACACGGTATCAGGCAACGTGTTTGGCCGCTACAGTTGTCTCACAGCAGCTAATTCAGAAGCCAGCTCTGGCTACCGTGCGTCCTTAATGGGAAATGCCTCCAGTCCTACGCTTGCAATCAGGTCAACCAAAGGTTCACTTCCCAGCACATCTGGAAGAATGGCCTTCTTATAAAAGTTGGAAAAACTGAGTCAGAGAGAGGTGAAGATGAAGTTCACACATCTGTCAGCACCATCATCAACATTACCATCATGTCTCTTGTCTGTAATAAATGGTGAATGGGATAGACAAGATTTCTAGAAACATGTATTTCATAAATGTGGACAAATTATTAAGGACAAATATATTAATGTGAAATAACTTAATAAATGAATTACATGTAATTTGCATTTTTTGCAAGTAAATAAGAGTAATATCTATTTGCTTAGCCTTATACAGCTAAAAAATGTTTCCCGCATATGAGCTTAGAAAAGGCTCTTAATGTGAGTAAATACAGGCATTCCCTGTTCAGAGAATAATAGAGTCATAGAGCGTGTCTGGGCCAAAGTTCCTGGGCGAGTGGGTGCCAGAATCAGGACTAAAACTCTGCCTTCTAACCAGAGACCACCTCCTCTTTATTCCCTCCTGCTGCTGTGAGCAGGAAGGCGATACAGGAACTTCATGTCGAGAGCCTGGATTAAGTGACATTTCACTTCATGGAGAAGTCTTCCTAGAGGGATTTGAGAAGTTCTAAGGAACCTTGTTATTTTGAGACAATATGTTTTCTTCAAACCAAGGAACACCATTTGAGGACGTTTAGTAAATGAAGTTCTGGGGAAAGCCCAGTGGTAGCAGGAGTGGTGGTGGAGGACTTTCTCCACTTGTCATCTTCCATTTACATTTAGATAAGGCCTGGTGGAGAACTGTATAGCCAGTTGCAAGGATAAGTTTGAGTTGGTGTGATCTGAAACACAGCCAGTTCATTTCTTTCTAAAAGGCAGACGCACGGTATCTAAGACTGGTATCTTGAAATATATGTGAGAACCTTCTAGCCCTGAGAGTTCCCATCAGGCTAGGAGGTCACAGCTCTTCTAACATGAACCGCAGCTTCGTGATCAGTATAAAAGTCTACAATTACAACCATTCTTTGGAATCCTCTCAGCCAACGAGGACATTCCTTGGCTGGCTTAGAAAAACCAGTGCAGATTTGCACTGGGAAAGGAATGCAGTCTGGAAGAATGGCCAATGATTTACAGATTAAGTCTCCTATTAACTAAGAAAGAATAAGGAAAGGAGGTTTAAAAACCATTCTGCCACCCCGCCTCAAAAATGTTTACAGGAGAAGCAGTGTGAGTGACAAGGTGGGGAGGTGGCAGAAGCACTGAATGGGACACAGAATTGAATGGTGGAACCAGGAGTGACCTGGCATCGTCATCGGGATCCCTTAGGTCTTCATAGCAGTTGTGACTTTCCGAGATGATTCAGTACTTATTATCTCAATGGGTTAAAAATGATAAAAGACTCGGTGGGTTCAGGCAGAGGCACCATTTCCATCTTATAGATAAAGACACTGAGTTTCGGAGAGGTTAGGCGTTTTATGCAGGCAAATCCGAAGTGGATGAGCAGCCTCCTGATTTCGAGGCCTGATTTCTGATTGCCACTAGGCGCCTCACTCAGAAGGAGAAAGTCTTGACCCGTAACCTGGGGAAATGGGTTTGCCCGAGTGAGGCGTGAGGAGGTGGAGTTTCTCTAACTGCTCCTCAGAGAAGGATGCTGAGTGGGGTAGACAATGGCTGGCAGGCTTGGTGCCAGGGGCTCCGGGAGGAAGGGGCTGGAGAGGTCCAGGAGAAACGTGGGCAGGAACTGGACTGAGACAGCGTTTGAAAGACGAACAGGGAGATGGAAGGTTGGAGATGGAAAGGAAAAGGCAAGCTCCATCAGTTGACAATGGAAAGGCAACGGCCTGTGGGAAATAATCCTGCTTGTGAAGCCAGTGCTATGCTGTCCTGGCCCACTGCTCCTGGCAGGTAAGTCCATTCTCTTGGGTAGGAACTGCTTTACAATTTCAGCAGAGATGCCTAATGACTCCAACACTCGTAACTGTTAAGCAGCATGTTCATCTCACACCAACAGGTGACATGGAGAGATGCCTTGTGCCAGGCGTGTCAGGGGCCAGGAGGGCCCAGAACTCCTGACTCGGGTGTCAGAGGAGGTGTCCGAGGCCTGCCCTGTGCTCACCTCCTGGATATTCTGCTTCGCCCGGCTGTCAGAGGGATGCATAATTGTCCCCATCACTTTCATGTTGCCACAGACAACCAGGGCTTCATCCGGTGCATCTGTGTTGATGCCCACTCGACCGTGACAAACCACAGATTCTGGAACTTGTCCTCGCTGCCATAATGCATCAATGTCATTTTCAAATTGCCCAGGGTTGGAGGCCTGGAGAAAATACATAAGTATGTTACAATTAAAGTTATAGATGCAGGACTAGATGATCGCTTTATTGCTCAAAGGAAAACAGAATGTTAGCCAAGTCTTTCACTTGAGAATCACATGTTGGATGGGACACTCTGACATATCCGAGTAACTGTGACCCCAGGAGAGCCAGGGAGGCTCTCCTAACTGTTCTGCCCCCGACAGCAGAAGCTCAGCGTGTCATGGTTTGCAATGTCCAATCTCTATATGGAATTGAGAATGTGTCAGTTATAGTAGGTGGATGATAAGGAAGAAGAAGAAAACTCAAAATGAGTATTTTTTCAGGGAGAATAATAATAATGATTTAAAACCAGAATATTACATCAGAAAATATTACAAGTTTATTAAAGCTCAGATAATCTCAAAAAAACCCTTGCATTTAGCTAGCCCTTCCATAGTTTCAAAACACCTTCATGTTTATGATTTCACACACAATTGACAAGCAAATGACAATACAAATATATTTAATACACCTCAGCTATTCCCTAAACACAGATGATTCTGACAGAAGAACTATAACAGCTGCATTTGTTGTGTGCAATCCACACCCCAATTCTATGAGATAGGACCATTTTATTCCTTTTACTGACGCTGAGACTCTGAAAGAATAAACAAATTGCCCAAGGCCACAAAGTTAATAAGTTCTAGAGCTGCGATTATGCTTCCTTTGATTATTAAATAATGATTCTAACTTTGAGTTTTGTGGTATTGCCTAAAAAAGCCCTGGCCGAATGCAGTCTTCAAAGAAAATCCAAGTGAATCTATTAGACTAGAGAAAGTTCTGGAGATTTTACTGTTAAATAAGTTTTTTTGCCAAAGAATTTTCCACTGTACTGCCTTCCCTACTCTCCATTTCCCTGTTGCCACTGAATATATTTCCACATATCTTTAAGTAGGGATCTATGAATCCACCAAAATCCTCACAACGAAATTAACTTGTTTTTTAAATTATGACCTATCCTTCTCTTACTCTCTTGGTATTATTTGAATGTTTTTACTATAGGCATGTGTTACCAATTTACAAATAATAATTAAAAGAAATCTCAAAGTTTAGATCTAAGTTTGGGTTCTGTTTAAAAACTTAGGTGTGTGCAACTTCCTGTTTCATTCCTACCTGTCTGAACCCTGAGCTGCTTGGAAGACTCAACTATTGACACTGGATAGACAAAAGCAGGGAAAGAATATAAAGTAACAACTTTGAACATTATTTTGTGTGAATTCACTTGAACAAAGAGCTTTTCCGCAAGATCCCTAGAGCCTCCTTGGTTGTGAATGGCAAATTGGCTTTGACTCAAATCCTTTTATAACGAGCAATCAACTAAATCCAAAGGTATGCCATATAAAATGTTGCTGCATTTTCCTCTGCTCTGAACATAATGAGCCACTTCAAGGAAACAGAATAGGACAGTGATGGATTTTCTTCTTCTTAATGAGCTTTGGGATAATTATTATCCTGTTTGTAACCTGACAGTACTGGAACGGCAGATATAAGTAGATTCAATTTGGGGGAACAATTACAACCATCTCATTTGAATTTCATCAAATGAAAACTCAAATCCCTAAAACATGTTCAAATCGTTTTGGAAAGGGTCACAGATCTACAATGGTTTAAATATAGAGCCCTAAGGAGGAGTCCTTATCAGTAATGGGAAATGTTATGATAAAATGTGTAAACTTATTTCCCTTCTCTGGTATCCAGAATGTTAATGGGTCAAAGAAAACAGAAATGGAATCACAGAAAAACATTCTGGAGTCATGAAGTTGTGTTCAGATGTGGCCTAATAGTGGTTGATTGCTATCAAACATCAGAATGAATTAAAGTTTCTAAAATACTTTTATTATTTATCACACAGCCTCATATATTTAGGGAAGACCCGAACATTCTAGTCTATGTTGTGACACAAACTAGCTGTGTGACTTTGGGACAGTTACTTAACCTTTCTGTACCAGTTTTCTCCCCTGAAGAATAAAGATAATAGTGTCTTCTTTACCTATCTCACGGGGCTGTGGGAATTAAATGAAATCACTATGCATGAACACTTCATAAAAAGGAGGATGCATAGTCTCAAGTTCATCCTCCACACACTGCTGTGCAGAGTAACAACCATTCAACCTACAGTCAATGAAGCTGCTCTCCTCAGTAACGCATCTGCAGAGCTGCACAATTCCGAGGGAACTCTGTTCACAAAGAATACAATGTAAATGGTGCCCCCTGCAGATGCTTGGAATAGGAAACACTAGTAGTAATTTGAGGCCATTCCAGTTTGGAATGGAAAGCTGGAATTTTTTTGCTTTACCATTGTTTGGGCTTCTAAAGAGGAGTCGAAGAGCATAATAGGAAAGCTTGAGCTGAGGAAGGCAGTTCATAAGAAATTCATTCTTGTACCTTGTGAAAAGACTATCGAAAATGGGCCTCGAAATGCTATCTACTGATGCTACTCTAAGTGTGGTCCCACAGGCCAGCAGTATCAGCGTCTCCAGGAAGCTTGTTAGAAATGCATATTCTCAGACATCTCCAACCTACTGAATCAAAAATTGTGGAGGTGGGGCCCAGGTATCTGTGTTTTCACAAGCTCTCCAGGGTATTCTTATTCTCCATAAAGTTTAAGAAGGACTTCTGTATGTCATACACTACTTCCATGCTACTACTATGAAAGGGGTCATGAGTTACCCCTTCCATAGTTAGTAGACGGTTCAGTTGAATCCCAACTGCAGAGTGAAACAGACATTGCTCCACACACTGATTCCTTTGGGTAAATAAAAATTCAACTGAACTCCAGAAGAGGTGTGCATGTGTGTGTGTGTGTGTGTGTGTGTGTGTAGCTCTAGTGTGTTGGGAGAGGGAAGGGAGATTTGTGGTCAGAAATGGGCAAGAGCCAGTGAAAACTGAGATGGCACCTGAAATGTCTCTGCTCTCCCCCCATACCTTGCCATCCCTGCAACTGCGTTGCTTCCCTTGTCTCTCCTGGCCCTTGGTGTTGGTTTCCCACCTTCATGACCCTGCGGTTGCAGAGCAATAAAGGAGGACTTTTGGGGGACGTGCCCATTTCTATTAATCTGGAAAATAACGAGAATAATTTATTAGTGTTCAAAACTAGGAAACCCTGGCGTGTCTTTGAAAGGCAGACAAAAATAATCATCCCTCCTGCTTGCAGCACTTCAAACCAGGTTTAATTATGTGTTTTAGAAGAAAAGTAGAGCTGAAGGGAAGCCTAGTCATTAACAAGGAGAATCTAAAGGAATCCTGCTGGGGAATGCTCCCCAAAACAAAGACCTGGGAAATAAATCTGTTCTTTGGAGTAAATTTTAATTTCCATTAAATTGGTCAGTTTACAGTATGGGACCAAAATATATTTCCAAAGCTGTTTTGATTGACAACCCGGATGAATAATTGCTGGGTCCTGCCCACCATTCTCTCTCCAAGGAGAATTCTGACCAGCCTGGTCTCCTGAACCCCTCCTGGAGCCCTGAAATTCATCTACTCCAGCCTTCATACAATTGCCCTTATGTTAATTTCTGCTATGGGGAGAAATGACTCTTGGATCTCAAAATGAATCTGGATCTGCTGAATGCAATTTGCAGGTCTCCATGTAATGTGGTCAGGTCTTGTAATGTCTTAATTGTCACATTTTTCTTCCTTCATTCTAGAACTCAAACTAACAGACCCAGACCATGACCCAAGAGGGCACATCTAGCTTTTTTATAGAATGTAGACTGGCCTGCCCTCTGCTCAACCCATGATACATATACCTGTTTAGTGCCCTCTAGAATCTCAGGGGCAAGACGTGTGCTCTGGGGACATTTCTAAAACTCACTGATTCAACCAATAATGCCATTTCTTAAATTCAGTTTTTCTCTTGGTTGGTTTAAACATTATATGATTAAACAAATTCAAAAGTCTGCATTCATTTTCACTCAGCTTTTTGGGGTTAGAATGAAATAATATCAATAAGATACTCCCAGTTTGAGGGGAAGATATTATTACTATCATTTTTTCCTCATTGTTGTTAAGGTAACCCTTGTGTTACCCAGCATACATATAGAATAGGGTATTCCCTTTAACCAAAAATTATGGCTGGAAGAAAGCCATTGAATCTGGAATACAATCATTTTTAAAAAATAAAAATGTAGTGAATAATATGACATCAAATCTATACTAATTTATTTATTTTTTTAGTATTCATACTTAACATAAATTGCAGAAACTTTCAACTTCTCAAAGTCATCATTATGAGTAAAATGATTGTGCTTTGGATGCGAGAAGGTGCCTGTTAACAGAGAGTTCCGGTAACAGAATGTACAGGGGTGTGGCCCCTCTCACGATGCTGCTGTGTAGACTCACAAGGCAGCCAAAGTATAGCTTTGCAGGGGCTGTCAGCAGGAAATGGAGAAACCTCAACACCAGGTAAATTATTTAAAGTATGCAGGTGACTAGCAGACTGCCTGACTCAAGCATGAATTCCAGCTCAGAGAGGCACTTTCATGATATCCAATCTACCCTAACTCTGAAAAGAAAGGCGTTGTCTGTCTTTATTCCTTCCTGTGAGGAATCAGAAAAAGTAAGCAACCTAGGTTTCCAGACTTGACTTAAATCATATTTGTTAGCGCAGCAAAGCAATCCCAGATTACATCAGGCAAGGCGTCAAAGACCCCTCTGACCCCTTCTGAGGGAAGGGCAGGAACCTCTGCCCTTGGCTCATGACCAAAGGAGGGGACTCCACCTGCCTTTGCCGCAAAGGAGGTTGTTTTGCCACAGCTTAGATCAGGCCCCATAAAAACACAGCCCAGGGCGTGCATGCTGGCAGGCACATAGCCGGCCCTCACCATCAGTGTTTTACCTCATTTCCATCATTACTTTACTTCCATTGAAATTCTGAGATGCAGTGTCAAGAGTTCCACTAATAGATGCCTTATTTTTTATTGACTAGAAGAATTACACAGAGGGTCCTTTGTTTCAGAATAGCTCAAGGCAAGCAGGGGAAGACTCACTTCCCCAGATGGGCAGATCTTGTCCCCACGCCAAAGTTTAACAGCCATGTAAGTGGACGTGCCTATCGTAAACCATTTTCCCTACTGGAGTGTGCATGTCCCCCTGTGCCACTTCAAAGACGTATAACAAAGCAGTCCCTCCCAGGGCTGCCAGGCCTATGGTTACCTGTTACCTCATGCCCCTGGCATTCTCTGTGCTGGCCGGCCTGGCCCCTCACAGATGCAGCTACAGCTGCCAACAGCTTTATGTTTTTGTGGCTGCCAAGACTCCCGTCCACAGCTGTGACCAATCATTCATTCAGCAAAACGTGCTGAGCCATTACTATGTGCTGTGCAGTGGCCCAGGTGTCCCTGGGGTCACCAATCACTTTGGGGCATGGAATGCCTTCCTACCTCTTTCCCTAGCCTGTGGGCTTTGGGGTCAGAGGAACTGGATTATAACCTGGGCTCCATCATTTATCAGCTTTGTGCTCATGGATGACTTTCTCTTCCTCCTAAGCCTTAGCTCCTCTGGGTATAAAGAATGTAATGTAAAAATGAAACAATGTAAAATGATGTCATATAGAAATTATTTAGCCCAGTGCCTAGAACATACTGTAAAAACCAGGGTTTCTCAACTGCCGCACTACTGACGTTTGGGGAGGGATAACTCTTTGTTGTGGGGGCTGTCCTGTGCATCATAAGGTGTTGAGCAGCATCCCTGGCCTTTATCCACCAGATGCCAGGAGCACCCCCAGTTGTGACAACCAAAAATGTTTGCAGACATTGCCAAATGACCCTTGGGAGACAAAAGTTCTGGTTGAGAACCACTGCGTAAAAACTAAAAATAACAGTATCTGCTATTGCTGTCATTATCTTTTCATCATTGGCAATTGAGAAACTGCATACTTCATGCATTCCACTGAAGGCAAAGTCTACTTACAGGTGAAAAAGCATGTGGGATCCAGAAAAGTCAAAGAACTGAGCTTACCCTTACAATGATCCGTTCAGAGACGTGAGCAGACAACAGGTAGAACTGGTCTTGGTTAGCAGCGTACAGTCCGACCACCAACATGAAGTATCTAGTTCAGAAATAGCAGACCAATGCCAACACATCAGGAAACAGAGACATAATTTGTGCAATCAAATGCCACCCAACAGTTAATCAAGAGTGAATTTACCCAGATGGGTTCGCGTATTTAAAGAGTTTCTCTGCTGCTCTAAGTTGCCCCTCCTGCAAAACCAGAGAGAAGTTGATTCACTCGCTGTTGTTCTGGGTCTGCCCTTTGCCCGGCTTGAGGGATGTGTGAGCTGTTTTGCAGGCCCAAAGCAGCCTTCACTGAGCAGACATCCTGCTGGGGGCCTGGGTTCAGCCCATCTGCGCTGGCCTGGTGCAGACCTTACTCTGCTGCATTCCTGGGCCCTCAACACAGCACTGCTGCCGTGCACTTGCACAACAAAAAGCCACCTTTCCAGGTCCCCTTGTTCACAGCCATCCAAGCCACACATCCTAGGCCATAATGGATGGTGACCCAGCAGGGATTGCCCAGCCACACAGGCTCCTTCCACCCTGATCTGCTGTTGGTCATGGGAACTGCACCTTTCACATTCTCTGGCCATGACTTTAGTCAAAGACCAGAACCCTCCCTTCCGATTGTTATCAAGGCAACCTTCCTCACTGTGACTTTAATTGCTTCTTCATGTGTACCACTGATGAGACATTTTTAAGATTAGACTATTTCTTTTTGTTTTTTTATAAAGCATGATGCATTAAAAAAATTTTTATCAGAGTATAGTTGATTTACAATATTGTGTTAGTTTCAGGTGTACAGCAAAGTGAATCAGTTCTACATACACATATGTCCACTCTTTTTTAGATTCTTTTCCCATGTAGGTCATTACAGCGTACTGAGTAGAGTTCCCTGTGCTATACAGTTAGGCCCTTATTAGACCATTTCTTGAAAGTCAAAATAAAAACTATCCCTATCAGAAAAGCTTTTGCTTTAAAAACTGCATAAAAAAAAAAAAACACTTCACCAACTTCTGTAACACTCTAAAGTCTCTAATCCCTGGAGAGCAAGAGTTCTCCCCTTTATCTAAAGTAAGTCAGTAATAGTAGTAATTGTTATGATGATGATGATGATTAGCCATCATCTACTGGGTGCTCAAAATGTGCCATGCACTGGGCTAAGCAGTTTATCTACATTATTTCATTTAGAACCCCGAAACAACCTTACTGGAGTAAAATATGGATATTGTCCCCATTTTACAGAATAGGAAACCTCAGAGAGGTTAAGTTCCATGCTCAGGGTCACCCAGCTACTAAATGGCAGTATGAAATATTCAAACTCAATCCCCTCCAACTCCAAAACCTATGTTCTAAAACCAGTGGTTCTTAAACTTGCATGCATCAAATCACCTGGGGGCTTGTTAAAATATAGATTGCTGGACCCCACCCCGAGTTGTTGATCCCGTAGGTTCTCGGTGAGGCCTGACAACTTGCATTTCTAATAAGTGTCCAGGTGATGCCATCTCTGCTAGTCCTGGGACCACATTATGAGAACCACAGGTATAAATCATTAATGCAAATTTATTTTCTTTTCAAAAAAATGCTACAGCAGAGCTGCAGGGCTCGGGTCACTAAACTAGTGGCCAGCA
Organism: Mesoplodon bidens; assembly: GCF_964165515.1. Lineage (NCBI taxonomy): Eukaryota > Metazoa > Chordata > Mammalia > Artiodactyla > Ziphiidae > Mesoplodon > Mesoplodon bidens. Next base: position 30,554,087 of record NC_138167.1, read on the forward strand.
CACAGAATTCAAGAAATGCAGTCAATCCTCAACCCTCGGCCAGCTTTGAGACACGAACATATGGTCCCTCTAGAGGATCATGGAGAGAATCAAGACAAGATGACCGGGCGCTGGGCAGGAGAGGAGGCATTGTGGGGAGTGAGGATGGAAGAAGAAAGATGTCTAAGGGTAAATGAGATGGGTCAACACACGGAAAGAGTCAGAGAAGGGAGGGAAGCGACTGAGGGAGGCCCGGCCTGCCGGCTGGTAGGACCAACAGGATCAGAGGGGCCGCTGGAGGGCCCTGGGCTGTCAGGTAAAGTAACCAGCCAGCCTGAGGCATACACACCACGCCAGTACCTCTGGTCAGGGTTTGGCTTTCCCTTCTTTCTCATGTTATTTGCCGTGGTTTCGCTGAAGTGTAACCGGCCCAGCGTTACTTTGGTTACCTGGTCGGCCAACAGGTCGATTCTAAAGCAAACAACAAAAATACCGAGAGACTGTAAGAGAACACAGAGTCTTTGATCATAAAGGACTCATTCTTAGCTTCTCAGGTATGTTCAGTCCCCCGCTCTCATCACACTGTGCAGGACACTGATTTTTAGTAAAGTACCCACAGCCTGGTCAGGAATGGCTACCAGGGAGTAATTCTTGAATAGTTAGAAACGTTCATCCAGCAGCAGCTCAAGCCCGGAGTTTCGGACTCATAAGGGTCGCACACTCCCACAGATGGGTTCTTTGACCACGACAACAGGAGAAAAGCTGTTTCACCTGTGCCACGGTTGCTAGAGCTCTAGCTTCCTGACTGAAGCGGTTCCTCTAGGTTCCCCATGAACTCCTTCGCATCTCCTTCACGTATTTGCCCTCTCCTGACCTGGCTGTGGAAGGCAGCGTGCTCCTAAGGAAGAGCGCACACAGCCTCGCAGCGAGGGAGACCCAGATGCACCAGGCAAGAGCAGCGCTGTCTGTACTGCGGCTCCTGCTTGAGCTTCAGGTTGAGCTCCCGCTGGCCTGTCCAGGCTGTAAGACCATCTTCTTCCCCCAGATAGGATTGACTCAGGGTCAAATCATCCCAACCAAATCAGTCGAAAAGCAAATCCCATTCATTCTATAGGGCAACCTCTTGCTTTACTGCCATATTGTTTAGACCACCACATTGTTTTGAATAATCCCAGTCCTGTATGCTTTCTATTTTGGAACCCATTAGGCAATCTATCAACACTGCTTTAAAAAAAAAAACAAGAAAAAATGAATTGTAAGCACAGCATGGATCCAGAACCTTGAAATCAATTCAATCAGCATCACGCTGATTTACATGAAAAATTAAAAGAAAGATCTAATCATAATCTATCTCCAGGAACCAAAGTTGTTAGCAAGGTTGTCAGTAATAAATGATCATATAAATAAGGATGACCTTAAAGTGGAGCTTTTTATAAGACTTTTTTTGCAATTATTTCAATGGATTTTACCTACTTTTGTTGATAAGCATGTGTTCATAATATTAACATATTATTACTAATTTAGTTCCTACAGCAGAATTCATTTTAAACAAAATAAATTTGGCAATAGGCCTTCTTCCCAAAACATTCACAAGGGAATTCAGAAAAGAAATTCTTACTTAACAGGATTGAAAATCTTTTTGCTTCTATCTGCTTGGGACTGTTCAATAGCAATTATTTGATTGGTGGCCTCTACCTGTGTAGAACAACAAAAAGTAATTACTTAATAATTAATTTCTTTATTAATTAAAAAGTTCATTAGTAAATAATTTTCAAGTACTTAAAGTTTCCCAAGGCATCATGTTAGGCACTTTGCAGGAGGGGCAAGTCACTGAAGGGATGTAGGGCACCTTAAAGCAGTGTGCTGTTGGGGAGAAAAGAAACAAATACCTGCAGAACTAAACAAAGAAAACACAAGACAACAGAGGATTTCAGGTAAACAGGGAATATAGAGTGGACTAGTAAAACACAGGAGCAAGGCAGCTCAAAGGATACATGTACTCATTCATTCATTCATTCATTTTATAAATACTTGTTGAGCACCTGCTGTGCAGCAGGCATTGCTCTAGGCATTACAGATGAGAAGATGAGACTAACAGAAATCCCAGCCCTTGCAGAGCTTGCATTCTAATAAGAAGAAACAACAAAAAACAATAAAATAAATAAAATATAGGAATGACATTTATTCAGTAGTTGCTACAAACTCTTGTTATTAGTGAAGAGAGTGGCAAGGGCCTGGTGAGATCTGCCCTATCATATATGGCTTGTAGGTATTTGCAATAGTAACAGTCTTTCTGGAAAGCAACTGGGCCACCAACATCAAGTGTTTTAATACTGATCATATGTTCAATGTGTAACCCCTCTTTTGGAATTTATCCTCATACAAGGATGGATGTACCTGGATATTCACTGCAGTTTTATCAATGACAATAAAAAATTGGCAATAAACAAAATTTACAATAATACAGGAATTAATACGGTAGTATCTCGCTATAATGGAAAACCATATCATCTTTGTAAATAATATTTTATAGACTTTAATATTATATAATGCCATTTTCACAGTATAATATTATCAATATGAGATTAATTTTAATAATAGAAAAATATGAGGAAAAATTAGACTACCAAGTGGTGGATCCCAAATACGAATGAATTTTACTCTTCTTCATACTTTTCTATTATGTTCCATAATGTTCACAATGGACTCATATTAATTCCATAATCAGAAAAATATACTTCATTATTGTTTGTTTGTTGTTTGTTTTATTTTGGTTTGGTTTGGATTAGTTTTCTTTAAGAGCTTGGTTTGGAGCAAGATCAGCTGATGTGTTCAGCAGTCAAGCCCAACTTTGGGAGACTCAGTGCCTGTGCCCAAGTCAGAAAAACAACATGCAGATAATGGATGTTCCTCACCCTAAGGAGCTGGATCTCAGGTAATAATGTAATAAATACTCGTTGATCACTCAGAAGTCATCCTACCTGCATTCTAATCCCAGCTCTATCATTTAATATTTTGGATGAACTGTGTGACTTTACTGGGCCTGGTTTTCCCCTCTGTTGAACTGGAAAAGAGGGGGCATTGACTAGATTAGCTTGGCTTTTTTAAGTTAGAGACCTCTTTGAGATTTCGGTGAAAACTATGCACTTACTGCATGTGAAAATGCACCAGCATCAAAAATAATAAAATAATTACACTCAGCAAAAGAAGTATAAGATTTATACACTAAAAAACTCTAAAACTGTAGTTTGAAGTGAGGTTCTGCCAGATTCTGAGCCCAGGCTTAAGAAATTGGCAGCTTCCATTTCCTGTGTCTTGAAGCATTTATTCTTAGAAGCCGTCCGCCATGCTGTGAGGAAGCACAAGCTGTCCCACAGAGAAATCTACATGGAGAAGAGCCAAGGCCTCCCAGCTACAGCCCCCTGTGAGCTCCTGGCTGATGGCCAGCACAGACTTGACAGACACCTGAGTGAGCCATCTTGGAAACTGGATCCAGGCCCAGGTGAACTGCCCCAGCTGATGACTCCTGAGCAGAGATGAGCTGTCAGAGCCAAGCCCTGACCAAGTTACAGATGTGTGACCCAAATCAATTACTGTTACTATTTTCAGTTGCCAAGTTTGGGGATAGATTGTTATGCAGCAACAGACAACTGGAACACTTAGTAAATGTTGGCTGAATTAAACTGAACTAAATAAAAGACTTACCTTAATCCCAAAAGCTTTCAAGTAAAACATTTCTATTGGCTTTGGACCCATTTGGGTTTTGACAAATTTGGGGCTTCCCCCAACTTGGATGTGGATGGTGATCTGAAAGTGGTTCTTCTTTTGGCAAACAAAAGCTTCATCTGCTGGTGAAAAATTAAATCCTTTGTCTGTAACAACTCGATAGCCTATATCAGGTCTGTGAAAAGTGGAAGCAAGAAACCAGTTTCACAAATATTTTCTACACATTTTCTTTCATGAACAATATTAATTATACAAACATTTCAGGAAAATATATTGTGGAAAGTACCTGTTGCTATATTTAATCAATTTCATTAATTTTCACCAAGGAAATGAAAATAGTATTTCAGAGTACAGCTGGCTCCCAGCTTTTTATGTTCACGAGGAAGAAGCACAATTCCTGCCAAATGGAAGCATTGTTTCCTCAGCCTGCCTTTTCCCTTTGTGCTCCCTAGACTTCTAATTTGACTCCACTGTACAACAGAAAGACGTAGGCTAGAAGTTGAGAAGTTAGTACATTAATCAGACATATGAAATATCTGGGATAGAATTCATCTCTTTCCTCCTTAAAAATAAAATCTCTAATTTCATCAGCAACACCACACTCAAACGAATGAATGAATGCATATCACTCAGACGAATGAATGTTCAGCCTCTGGCAGTCATATGAAAAAAGCAGACTGGTCAGAACTACCATCAATAGCTTTAAACCAGAGTAACCAGAGCCAGTCAGACTACTGATTGAAAACATGTTTTCACTAAAGTATGGTCATTTCCTTTTTATCTTCCCGATCTGATAATAGCACTGAATACCTACTATGCTATTTACTTCTGCAAGAAAAAAAAATGGGATGATGGTGGGGTGGCTGATCAGACTCTTGCTTTATTTATCAAATCATTTTCAATAGCAACGCTTTGTGTATTGTATGTTTGTTTAAATACTTTTAAATGTTAGTAAAAATAAAACCTATTAAACATGTAACATTATCAAGTAGAGAAGAAAATATAAAAGTTGAAAACTCCTTTGGTAATTTTTTCCATATACGTTGTAGATATGGAACATGATTTTTAATGCATCAAGTTTCCTAAATGTTCCTCAGGAAGGGAGCTCCTTCCTCAGATAACACACAGAGGAGGGCAGTACTTAACTGCTTTGCTAGCTCTCTGTCACTCTGTGGATCTTTGCTTCCTGGGATCTCAATTTGGATGGCTGCCATTTAATGAACAACATAGAGTTTCTAAATTTTCCTCTAATTTCAGAGGCAGAAAATATGGATGGGTCTCCTGGGAAAAGAGTGTTTGTGTTCTTTGCAAGTTAAGCACCTCACCAATGGATCAACTCACTAGGTCACTGATTACCCTCAAGAAGCTGATCAAAGGCCCGACAACCACAGTGCCCGCCAGCAGCAAAGGGAAAGACCACTGAATGAAGGATTTGATAAAGACCACATGTCTTATGCCATCTGGGAACTTCATACTGACTCAGGTTTCTAGAACTAATCTGTAATTTGCTTGTGGAAAGGCTGGATGGATTAAATTGTATACATTTTACTACAGAGGGTAGCAAGAACTATCTTGGTTGAGAAAAATAAAAGGAAATATCTTTGTGTGATCTTCCACGTTTCACTGTCAAAAACTCTAAGGAAAGAAGGTAAGATTTGCAGCTCATGTATGAGCATTAGCCCGAAATTGAGGGACAGCTGTAAGTAGAAACTGAATCAACCCATACAGTTGAAGAGTATTCTGAATCTTAAACACAAATCTCTGGTTATAGAAACTAGTCTACCTACCTAAGAGTAGCAATTCTGTTTTTTGTTTTGTTTTGTTTTGTTTTTTGTTTTTTTGCAGTACACGAGCCTCTCACTGTTGTGGCCTCTGCCGTTGCGGAGCACAGGTTCCGGACGCGCAGGCTCAGCGGCCATGGCTCACGGGCCCAGCCGCTCCGCGGCATGTGGGATCTTCCTGGACCGGGGCACGAACCTGTGTCCCCTGCATCGGCAGGCGGACTCTCAACCACTGTGCCACCAGGGAAGCCCGCAATTCTGTTTTTGATATCAAAAGTTAACTATAAAGTCAACTAAACTGGCCTTTTTAAAGCTCTTTTTAACACGTTATAAATATCATTCCCCCCAAAAAAAAAGATGTAATAAAATTTCAATCCCCTAACTTTATTGCTTTTAGGTTATTTAGGAAAATGATATTTTTGTAACAAGTTAGACATAATAATCTAAGAAGAGACAAGTGATTTTCTGTCTCAGTGATTTGAGTAGTGAATTCAAGATGGCCTGAGTTCTAATCCAGAAGAATATTGCCTTCCTTTTTTGCTTAAGAAAAGTGAATTACGGCTAAGTCTTTAAAATAAATCTGCCTCTGCACCTTTGAGTTGATACTACTTGTGTTCTCCTTTTTTTCCAGATAAGTGGAGCACAGATTGGCTGTCCAAATAAACTTAAAAAACCTACTCAAGTACGAAGAGAAATAAATGTTACCTTGAAAACTTGATCAACTCAAATACTTACAGACTAGGAAGCATTATAGGCTTCAATTAAAATACCGTGCATATGTGTGACAGTTCCATACCTTGGTACTCGTACTTAGGATAGAATATGGAAGAATTGCCAAAAAATCATCAAATGAAGCCTGACTCAAAACCAAGATCTATGGATCCTTCCTTTTTCTATTGCACACAGTGGTAAAGATACAAGTTGTGACATTTCAATGAAACAAGTAGCAACTTGCTTCTTTTTGTCTCCTATTAAACATACCAACTCCCAAAGTCTGTTTAACTCCTTAGATTTTAGGGAAAAGATTTCTTCCATCTAGTTCATCCAACATAAAAGTCCTAGTGATAAGTTTTGCTCTTAATGAAGCTATATTTGAGTTTGGAAAATACCCTGAAGACCCTCAAGTTTGTAGCCCAGAGTTTCTCATTTCATATTATGTTTATTAATTGAAAATCCTATTCTTTAACCATTAACATGCTTCAGTGTTTCAAGAAGGCATTTGTAATCAATGAAAATTCCAGAAGAGTTGGGTAGGTAAATTATATCCTAAGGAATAAAGAGAAGGCTTGAAGGATGTTTAAGAGCAATAATGCATAAGTCCACATTTATTTCTTGAAACTATAATGGCATAAGAATAGGATGAAAATTTTCCAGTTTAAGGATATTTTGTATGGTTTGATTTCAGTCTCTTAATATAAAGCCACCATCAACTATGATCGCTGCAGGCTGTATTGACAATAAATTGACAATACTGATTTGCAGCACGGATGTTGGGGCAGCTAACAATTTAATGTGGCCCCCCAAAACTATTCTATGGAATTTTTAACTAACTGCAGGATTAAATGTTAATGATTTGGGAAATCTCCATTTTCCAGCTTTTAGTTTAAACTGGGCATGTGATCTCAGAAAGATTCCCTCTTCCTCCATCATTTAGTGGGTAAATTCTGAGTTAGAATTACAGATCTGGATTCCTGAAGGCCAGAACTACCCACGTCCCAACTATTTATTGTTAAAATGCAAAATATAAGGAGTAAGACACACTTTCTGACTGATGCATCCCATTTGATCAGGGGTGGCATCAAAGCTCGAATACTTGGCTTTAGTTTTGAGAGTCAGCACTGCCTTTCTCCCCTCATTCTCCAGCCAAGCACAGGGTTCCTAAGGCCACTTACAGTTTTTCATATTGACTGTTTAATAAACTATGCCAAGGAACGCTTCGGTATGGCTGCCACTTCAAAGCAGGAGAGCACTGGTCCACAGGCATCATGTTCTGTCTCTCACTGTCGTGGTCTTGCACTTCGCTGCTGTGACTCCTACTTGTCACTGCAAAGAAATCAGTGCATTAAGTCTTCCCTCCAAGGCTGTTTTTCCTAGACTCACAGACAGCTGCATGGAGCTAATGCATAGGCCATGTATGAGGCAGAGGGACCGTGTGGGGAGTGACAAGTGTTGGGAGGCAGGGGGCATGTAGCTGGCCTTGTTTCCTCATCTGTAAAATGAGCAGCTTGGGGTCAGTGATTCTATGGTGCCATGGCAAGCACTTGTTAGAAATTTTTCCCTCAGTATCTATCTACCCTATTTCTGTCATGGCATCTCCTCACTCCCAGTTTGTGTGATTCAGGTGAAGTCCACTCCCAGCCCGAGGAGGGCAGGGGACGCAGGATTGATCAATCAAACTACCAGCATTCACTATTTGCATCAGTAATTGCACCAGGTAGACACATGGCCTAATTCAATCCAAGCAAAGTGGATCTCAGCATTTTAGGGAAGACGGGTTCAAAGATGCTGATTCTTTTCCATGAGGTTTGAACCTGTAAGTCACATCCCCAAGAGCTGCTGGCACCATTTTGGGACATGAGGGAAAAGCCTGTCTGGAAATGAAGCCAGCACAGCGGAAGGCAGAGTTGAGAGAATGAAGGGCCCCCAGTCCTGATGGCATGATTTGAGTTCTGGGATCCACTCTTAAACCTTGGGTTATAGGAGCCAGTAAAGCCCCTCATTTTGATTTTTTGTTTGTTTTTGCTTAAGGCAGTTTGTTTTTGTTTGTTTGTTTTTTGGTTTTGTCCTTTGTTTCTTTGTTTTTGTTAATTGCAACCAATACACTCTAATCTATTATAGGTCCCTTGCAGCACCAAGATTCTGTGGTCTCTAGCTTTTTGAACTTAGATGAGTTATTTATTCACTTAGTGTCTTAATTCCCTCAACGGCAAAACGGAAATTGAAACAGGTGTCCTGCCCATCTTGCAACATCACACAAGCAGAGAGAATATCATAATACAAGTGAAAGGACTTTCAAAGCTAATACCAAGATAAAGTAACACAGAATATCTTGTTATAAGGTAGTATTAACTATATGAAATTGCTATTTTTGTATTCAAAAATGGTCCAATAACAGCAATTTCACATGTGCAAGCCACTATTTTTGCATAATCCTTGCAAGTTGTTTGTCTAATTTGAGTTTGTCTAATTGTACCAAATGGTACAATTCAACTGCAGAAGAAGTTTATGTAAATTCCATTAGGATGTTTGCTGTTTCCCTTTTCTGTGAGTTCCCCTACCTTCACTCATGCCTGATATCAGGAGTGAAAGGGAAATAGTGTGTGTACATAAGATCAGGTGTCAGCTGTAAGCAACAACACGGGATATGACACCAGCTTCTATACAGCGTGTGCACTTAGCCCACAGCTTGGAAAATGCAGGGGCATGTGGCTGGTCTTTCCTTCACTCATCTAGCTTTCTTTCTTTATACTTTTACTGAGGACTTCTTAAGTAAATAGCAGAGCTGCTTCAGGTTACTTTGGATTCCAAAGGTCACAGAAATTGTGTTTTTCTTGGGGTGTCACTATTACCTGTCACCTAAGCAGAACATCTGTTTTGGGGGTTTTGTAAACAACCATTTTGGAAAAGGATTTTCTCAAAATCCTGAAAAACGTTTTCCCAGCTAAGAATACAGGAGGTCAGGGACTTCCCTGGTGGTCCAGTGGGTAAGATTCTGTGCTCCCAATGCAGGGGGCCTGGGTTCAATCCCTGGTCAGGGAACTAGATCCCACATGCATGCCACAACTAAGAAGCCCGCGTGCCGCAACTAAAAAAAGATCCTGCGTGCGGCTACTAAGACCCGGAGCAGCCAAAATAAAATAAAAAGGATACAGGAGGTCAGCAATGCAAGTAGCTCTTCATGCCCTCACTCCTCCTAAAGTTACCTGGCTCAAAAGCTTTTTAAAACAAACAAACAAAAAACCTTCCATGGTTTGCCTGCTTATACCAAGTTCAGAGAAAGGGAGAAACTAGTTCTTCCATCTTTCCTTCCTCCCTCCTCCAACGGAGAGAGGAAAAAGGAAGTTCAGGAGCTTGGAGTTTGGAATCAGATGGAACTGGGTTTGAATCACAACTCTACATTTACTGGCTACACAATTAGGAAAATGGTCTAATGTCTCTAGGCTTCAGTTTCTTCACATGCAAAACGTGAGTAACAATATGATGCCTCCCAGGACTGTTGAAGGAATTCAGTGAGTCATGTCGGTAAGTGCTTAGCACAGCGTCTGCCACCAGTAAGAGTTTAAACAATGGTGCCTTTGGTTAGTATTAGCGGCACTGTCATTATCACACGTCTATTTCAACTCAGGTGACTCAGTTATCCCTAACAAGCCTTGGCAAGTACTTCTGTTCTTGGCCTCCACAGTAACTCTATCTGATGTGAAATAATTAATGTCATGGGCCTGAGTGAATACCAGCTTAACTGGGACCCTTTCCTACTCAAGTATGGCAGTAAGGTGCCAGGGGAATCAACCAAAGGTCAGCGCCACTCCTCCAAGTGCTGGTAGGGAGGGTGGGCAGTGGGTAGGGGACATTGTCCTCAAGGAAAAAGGTATTTCCAGACCTTTCCCATCACAGCAGCAAGATTTTCGGGGCAGCCACTCCATAGGACTGACACAGTCCTAGCTTCCCTGGGAGCTAACTCTCAGCTGGTGAGCCCCAGGGATGGCAATCTGGGACCACAAGATTAATGATAATAATAATAATAATGATATCTACTGGTCCTGTGTGCTTTCTGTGCTGCAGATGCTGTCCCAGACACTTGGTATAGTTTCTCATCAACTCGTTAACTCATCTTCAAGGTAAGGATCCCTTTGTTTTCAATAAACATTCATTATTTAAGTATAATATATACGAAGGAGAGTACACAGATCATTAGTACACAATTTGATACTTTTTAATAAAATGAATTATACTAGGTAACTACCACTAGATCAAGAAATAGGACACTTCCAGCACTCTAGAAGACACGCTCATGCCCTTTTCTGATTACTACTTTCTCCTGCCCAGGAATAATCACTATTCTGAAATCCAACACCATAGAGGAGTTTATAGAAATGGTATAATATGATACGTACTCTTATGTGTTGGCTTCTTTTGCCCAACATCATGTTTATGAGATTCACTCATTGTTGGTGCAAATGGTAGTAGTTTGTTCATTTTCATTGCTGTATAGTACTCCACTACATGAATATACCACAGTTGATCATTGATGGCCATTTAGGTTATTTTAAGTTTATGGTTATTACAACTAGTGCTGCTATGAATATTTGGGGAGATGTATTTTAGTGGGCACGTGTATACACTTCTGTTAGGTATATTCCTAGGTGGGGAATCACTGGGTCATTGGATATGTTTTAGTAGATGCAGCCAAACAGATTAATAAAGTGGTTACAAGGTAAGGATTCTTTTTTTTTTTTTTTTTTTTTTTTGCGGTACACGGGCCTCTCACTGCTGTGGCCTCTCCCATTGCGGAGCACAGGCTCCGGACACGCAGGCTCAGTGGCCATGGCTCACGGGCCCAGCCACTCCGTGGCACGTGGGATCTTCCCAGGCCGGGGCACGAACCCGTGTCCCCTGCATCGGCAGGCGGACTCTCAACCACTGCGCCACCAGGTAAGCCCCAAGGTAAGGATTCTTAATCCCATTTAACAAATGTGGAAACTGGGGTTCAAAGACCTGAAATAACTAGTCCAGTGTCACAGCTGTTATGTGGAAGAGATGGGATTCAAATCTTCTCTTCTCTCCATGCTACACTGAGGATTTCTTGAGAAAATGTAACAGAAGAGAGAAGAAGTATGAAGGTAGCAAACTGCCCAAGTCCCAACTTTTCAGAGAAAATTCACAGCTTGCATTTGAATGTCTTTCAAAATATTTTCTTATACATTACTTTTTTAAAAAGTCTTGGAAATGGGTGAAGTAGAAATTGTGATTCTCATTTGATAATCAAGAAAAGTCAGGCTTGAAAAGTCCCCGATTACTGGAGACATGAGACAGGTACTTTTCCTGACTCTACAGTGTGACTTCAGCCCATGCACCTCTCACTGTGAACCAAAAGCTACGACTCTGGGGCTGAAAAATCCTCATGCATTTGAAGTTCAAACCATACGAGGCTATGAGCCCTCTTTTATTTAGAGTTTGGATCAGGTGGGACCAGGAACCCTCTTGTATCTGGGGTCCAGACCATGTGGGGCAGGAACCAGCTGGCAGGAGCCTGCCCAGCAGCTACATTCTGTCTAGGCCAGATTTTACATTTGCCCCCAGCAACCCAGTAATTCTACATTGTGATCCCTATAAACGGGGTTCTTGGCATCCTTGGCCAAAGTGAACTGCTGGGGAAAAGGTCACCGGAAAAGTCTTACTCATTGATTTAGAACATCTTCCCCCATCAAAATCCTGCCCATAAGACTAGCCCCTCCTTCCACTACCCGTATGCCGTTTCCCCAGGACCTTTATAAAACCCTTGGCCTCTGCAACATCAAATAGGAGTTCTCCACTGGAAAACTTCTACTGAAAACATGGCATTTGGATTGGGGTTTTGTTTTTTTTTTTAATTACCCTGGGAACCTGCTCATTTTTCATTCTGGAACTGTTGTCTGGAGCCAGCTATCTTTAGGTGGCTTTTCAGTGACCTTTGAATAGGATTTAAACAAGGGATGCAAGATTTCCTATCTGTTGGAACATTTCAGTTACTTTTCTATGGCTGTTCTCTGGAGACGGTGAAAAATCGATGCCCTCTCTAGGGACAGGCCACAGAACATCATCACAGGATGGAGCTTAACTCTGAAATAGCCAGGAGAATTTGAGGAGCAATCTGGTTTGATGAGAAAACTCCTGGAAGGTTTGGGTGACTTGCCCAGTACTCTCAGGGAGCTGTTGCATCTGTGGGAGAGTGAACAGATGGGCCCCTCATCTGGCTAGAAATTTACCCAGCTTTCTGTATTTGAGAAGCATAAAGAAGCTGCAGGCAGGATGCAAGGATACCTGAAGAAATTAGAGTAACCATGCCTAGGAAGGTGGATGGAGAGCTCTACATTATCCAGAAACAAGGCTTGAATTAGCATTTTGCGTTTCTAAGTTTGAATAAGAAAAATCAAGCAGCTGCCGGCCATGGTGGATCCATGCAAAAGATAAGAAGGCAGTAGAGGTTTGGTTTATACGATGGCTGCATGCCCGGTGCGGTGCTACCGCAGCATGCCCAGGGGGTTACGATCTGTGGGACACGGCCAAGTGACGTCATCGTCCACTGAAGGACCCTCACAGCCCATGACGGAGCTGAGGCCAGATGTCCCTGAAAGGACCAGCAGGCTCCACGGGACACAGAGGACCAGCTCTCATCGTGTGGCTGTGAAAGGCAAAGGCAGCAACGGAGCAGGGGAGAAAGCCACAGGCGCCTCCTGTCCGGGCAGCATAAACCCCTGGAGTGTAGGGACAATAGAGGGAGGGGAGCCTCGAGAGGGAAATCTTGGATCCTTGCCAAGCTGATGCCTGTGAGTAAAAGAGATATGACTTGGTACCCTGTATTTGGGGCACTATTCTCACTGCCTACATTAAGTATTTATAGTGGCTAATAGCACTGGCATGGAGGATTCTCCTTTCCCCGAGTAAGTGTCACAGCGTTTACTCCGGAGATTCAGAAGTTCAGGCCTTCAGGCTCAGAAGCCTCAGCTTGTTCTCAACTTGATCAGGTCTCTAAGCTCAAAACATGATATGTCCCATGATATGTAAGACAAAGAATGAGGGGGGCTGACCAGTTGGGCATCGTATAATGCTGCCGAAAGACTTCTAAAATGATTTTCCTGAATTTCAAAGATCTACTGGGAACTTGCTAATTGGAAGCAAGTGCTAGGGAAGCTCAACTTTCTACCTTCCTGCTGCCCTGGAGAAATCCTCTAAAGCAGGGGTCCCCAAACCCCGAGCTGCGGACCGGTAAGGTCCACGGCCTGTCAGGGACCAGGCCGCACAGCAGGAGGTGAGTGGCAGGCATGCAATCAAAGCCTCATCTGCGGCTCCCCATCGCTCCCCATCGCTCGCATGAGCACCTAAACCACCCTCCCCACCTGCCATGCATGTAAAAACTGTCTTCCACGAAACCGGTCCCTGATGCCAGAAGGGTTGGGGAGCGCTGCTCTAAAGCCCTGCTTCTCCGAGTCCCTCCCATGAGCCAGCAGCATCGGCATCCCCTGGGAGCTTGTTAGGGATGCGGAATCTCAGCCCCTACCTCAGGCGTACTGAACCAGAATCTGCACTTTACCAAGATCCCCATGTTACATGTGTGCACACCTGAGTTGAGAAGGATTGAGCTGAACGAAGCAATGAGCACACCAGCGGGCTCTTGTAGGTGCTGCCACACGGCACGGCTTCCCCAGGCCTGGAGCCTTGGTCCTCTGAGACACAATTGCCCCTAAAACTGAAGGGACCAGCATCTCATCTCCACCAGAGAGACAATGGCATCTTTTCCCAGCAGCACCTGTATGACCCTACCTAACACTGCATGAAACATTATGTCAAGAGGGAAGAAATAAATTCCCAGAGCCTATCATTGCCCTTCTATGAGAGAGAAACTAATTTTGTAGGGCTACTGCAAGGCTGGGAAAAATCCATGATTTAATGGCAGCGACAGGCCCCGAACTGGCTCACTTGGTCTGGAGTGGTGGGCCCACACGTGACAGTCCCCGGAGTCTTCCAGCGCCTGTGTGCACTTTCTCTTCTTGGTCGGTGGCAATGAGGGTCTAAAATTAAGAACGCAAAATAAGGTTAGGATTCTTCTTTTCTCTCCACATCATAGTTAGTCTACTTTAATTTCCCAGGACTCTGCTCTGGGCCTTTTCCTAAGACTAATTCTAGTTAGTTAAGGTTCCTTGAGCCCTACTAGTCTGCAACACCAGGTGGATACATGCAGTGGACAGAGCAAGCTCCTATTCTATGAGCCCTACTAGCCTGAAACTTAGTTTTTCACTATCCAGTGGATCTGGGATTCACCTATTTGAAAAATAAACTGACAACATTTCCAAAGGCACAGGACTCATTGAGACAAAGGCAGAAGATACTTAAAATTTAAGGGTATATTTTATACCTGAAAATGTTTTTCACATAGAATTTTATCACAGTTTTTGATGGCCTTTACTCTTTTTGCCATCCTCTAGATCCAGAAGGAGGAACGGAAGAGAGGGAAGGCGGAGAGGAAGGGAAAGAGAAGAAAAGAATATTAATTAAGACAGTTGACAGATATTTTTCAGGGAGCTCATTCACAAATCACTTGAGTGGTCTAGCTGAGGCTGCAAATGCAAACAGTGCTTTCCCCAGCACCCAGAATCTCCCTATACATTTCTGACATTTTAGCTTTCCACTGAATGAGGACCTTGGGTTCAGTGGACTGTTGATTAAAAGTTGGTTTGAAGCCAAGGGCACTGGGGGTCTGATATACGTCTCAACACTGCCATCTCCTGGAGAGGACTCCACAGTTCACTCTTTACCAGCACTGTGGGGTAGAGGGGCTGGCTGGCTGGTCTCTCATAACTAAATATCTTGCCCTTTACCCAGGACTGTGGCACAGAGGCTGCGGATGGTAAGAACAATCAGTTCCCAGATGGGAGGACACAGACTGGTCCAGAGGGGTCCTGAGATGACGGGCGTCTGGGTAGCAGTTGTGAAAGGCACTGTGGGAATGCACAGAGTCACTCATTTCAGACAAGCCCTGCGGCAGGTGTGCAGGCAGCATCCCAGGAGCAGCTGCCGAGTGGAGGAAAGCAGCTGGCGTCCCCCCGGCGGCAGGTGTCAGAGTCGGGCAGCACGCACCTGGGGAAACACACAAGTGAGAAAGGCCCCTCTTTCTCACCATGCAGAGTCCAAAAGAAGAGAAGCAAGTGCCAGACGTGCGGGAGGGAGGTGGGTCCCACTCACCTTTGACCTGTGGAGGAGAGCAGGAGTCTGACGCAGAATAGGGTGGGGTATCTGGGAGCTGGCGTTGCCTGAGGATTAGAGACATGCATTCCTTTTGTTTGTAACTTATTCCATCATTATATATTTTTTTTCACAAACTGGTAGCAGCCCTCCGTGTACAGCACCCCTAGGGAGGGTTCCAGGTGCTCCTGGGGGCCAAAGCCCACCAGAACATTCCCAGTGTCGTGTTGAGTGAGCTCTGAGTCAAAGAGACCTGGGTTTGAGTCCCAGCTCTTCCACTTCCTAGCTGTGTATCCATGAACAAGTACTTAACCTCTCCAGGCCTCCGTTTCCTCACCTATAAAATGGGAATAATCATTATGCCTTCCTCATAGCATCATAATGAAAATTACATGAGATACTGTGTATAAAGCCCATAACATACATCCCCAAACACAGTGAGTGCTCAACAAAGCTTAATTAACATTACTGTGGCTTCTTAACATTCTCAAAGCACTTACGCCAGAGAGATGGTTGGGCTAAAGCAGTATAAATTGTCACCACTAAAGCAATGGTTTTCCATCTGTGCTCTGGGGAATCTCCAAGCTCTTGGAAGGAGCTCAGGTGTTTCACAAAAGAAAAATTTTAAATGCCTAGGGGAAATATTTTACAACTTTTTTCTGTTTTATATATTGAGGTGCAAGTAAAATTTCATTTTAAAAAATGAGTACCATCACTAAGAAAAGTGTGAAAATGTCTGTTCAAAAAACCCCTACCTTTTCTGTTCAAAAAGTTTCTTATGGCTCAGAAACTCTGTGGTTCTAAGTTATATATAATGACCACCATCCTCCACTTGATTCTCTTGCTAGAGAGTAAGCTATCATTATTTTTCTTGGTTCATTAAGATTTCAACATCATGCAATGAAAAGAGAAATCTGTTTTTTATTATTTACTAGAAAACTTATGTTTTCTCCTCAAATTGGTCCTTTATAGTTTATTCACTTTTTATTAATAAGGGAATAGAAAACATACATTTCCCTTCCTCCAAAAAACTCCACCGAAAAAACTCCGCCTAAATGAAACTCCAAAAACTCCACCGAAAGAAAAGTAAAGGAATAAAGAGGCATAAACAAACAAAAAAAGACATAGAGTACATGAATAGAGACTACAACAGACTGTATTTCAGTAACAGTATGGCAGACAGAAATAGGATGGATGGTAACTGAATTAACAGAAGGGGAAAGCTGCCTGGGGATGGCAAAGGGGATGTAGGAACCAACAAGACATTGTCCAATGTGAAAACAACTCCAGAAAAGCCCAAGACATTGGCATCACCAGCAGTTTCTGAATTCAGGGGTAAGGTAGAGCTAAAAGTGAAAGAATTGATTGACAGTTTAATTAAAGAACAGCTGGACCCTTAGATCAACTTCTCCCACCTGTATAGTCAGGCAACTACCTCTATCATCCCAACAGAAATTGGAAAGTTTTATTCTCTGGAGAAACAGATCCAGGGAGATTGTAGAGCTATTGGGCAAAAAATGGAAGGACCCATTGAGCACATCCAGGTGAACAAAACTCCCAAGATGCGGTGCAGGATTTACAGAGCTCATGGTTGGATCAATCCATACATGAGCTCTCCCTTCCACCTTGAGATGATCCTTACTGAAAAAGAACAGATTGTTCCTAAACCAGAAGATGTTGCCCAGAAGAAAAGACATCCTAGAAGAGACTGAAGAAATGAAAACTTAGGGCCCGGGAATAAATGCTGCAAAAAAATAAATGCAAACAAAAGCAGAGAAAAAAAAAAACTCAAGAAAGAAAATATAATCGTAGTAAATTATATGTGAACACACAGTGATAGTAATGTAATCCCTGACTATAAACCTAACCAAAAATTCTTATACAATTTCATGATATTGGGAGGCTGGGGATAGAAGTGGGTGTCGGATATGATATAAGAAAGTTAAATCCTCCTGGAAGATGATTAAGTTCTTAAGATGTATAAAGCAAGAACAGCAATATAAAATATTATTCAGATAAAAGGTAGTTGAAACATCTAAAAGAGTTGGAAAGTATCTGCCTCTGGGAGAGCCAAACTTGGGGACATGGGGAGGAGTGGGGCAAAGGATTACTGGTTTTCATTGTAAGCCGTATATATGGCACCATTCAACTTCGTATCACTCTACATGTATAAATCTACAAATGAGGACTTCCCACGGCACAGTGGTTAAGAATCCGCCTGCCAATGCAGGGGACATGGGTTCGATCCCTGGTCCAGGAAGATCCCACATGCTGTGGAGCAACTAAGCTCGTGCACAACTACTGAGCCTGCACTCTAGAGCCCACGAGCCACAACTACTGAGCCTGTGCACCACAACTACTAAAGCCCGCATGCCTAGAGCCCGTGCTCCGCAACAAGAGAAGCCACCGCAATGAGAAGTCTGCGCACCGCAACGAAGAGTAGCCCCTGCTTGCCGCAACTAGAGAAAGCCTGCACGCAGCAACGAAGACCCAACGCAGCCAAAAATAAATTAATTTTTTTTTAATTTAAAAATTAAATTTTGTGATTGACTCTGTGATCTCACAATTCTACATTCAAGGTTCAAGGCAGTTGTTTACTTTCCTTTACATTTGCGGCACCACTGAATTCAATAATGTTAATGAAAACTGAAAATCACAAGCAAATTATCAATACACTCGAGAAATATGGCATGGCACATCACAGACTGGAATGCATGCTTCACCCAGCAGGTCCTTGTGGAGAACCAAAGGTTCCTGTGTTGAGTGGCAGCAACATGTGTTGGTGGTTTTAAAATGAGAATTTAAAAGTTTTAATACTTTCCTTACAGTTTACTCTCCCTTCCCAAACTCACTCTGGCTACTCCTTTATTTCATTGCATTTCATGTTCAATGCATTTTACTGTATTGGGCGAAATGTTGCATTCCTTTTCAGAAAATTTCACGTAAGATTTAATGATAGCTACCTTCAAAACTAAGCAAATTGGGGGGTGGGCTGTGATGGGGCGGGGGAGAGGCATGGACGTGTATACACTGCCGGGCGTGGGGTGGATGGATGGTGGGGGGTGGCCGCGTGGCGCGGGGGGCATCGGCTCGGTGCTTTGTGACCGCCTGGAGGGGTGGGATGGGGAGGGTGTGAGGGAGGGAGACGCAGGAGGGAGGTGATGTGGGAACAGATGTATATGTATGACTAATTCACTTTGTTGTAAAGCAGAGACTAATAAGAAAAAAAAAAACTAAGCAAATTGTTTAAAACAAGGGCTATGATTAACTTTAAGAAAAGCACTGTTGTCTGAGACTGTTTCTAAGCAGTTAACTCCTCCCGACTCACAATCATGATGTCGGCAAGGCACATTAGACTGTTTTGGGCCTTCAGTGCTCTGAATTTTCCTATTATGCTGAAGGGATTTCCATGAAGGGACCTAGAAATTGACAGAACCATTGGTCACTCCTTGAGGGGCTGTCTCTATCTCTACCTTCTACAGGAAATGGTTATAAAAATCAAGAAATTCTTATAAAATGATTTTATAAAATGAATAATTTGCTTTCTAAATCCCTTCCTCTCAGACACATAACTTGCTTTTGTTTTTTGGAGGATGAATGGCAAACTGTGGTCTCCTGGGGGTTGAATGCCATGCAAACCAAAAGGAGTGCAAAATAGACTTTTCTCTCCAGCTGGTTGAGGTTAGCACATCCATGACATCTGCATGCTGCAACCAAAGCAGCCAGGATTTCTTTCAGATTGCAGCCAGGCTTGATCAAGGATTTATTGAGTGCCTAGTACATGCTCATAACTCTACTAAACACTAGGCAGGACTGCAGGACTCACAGTATTTAGACACAGGGCTTCCCGTGAACACCCATCTGGGACTATTCACAACTCAACTGTTCAATCCTCAGTTTTCTCCAATGACTCCCCCGGGGTCTTCACATACAAATTACACCTCCTCTAAAGCTCTATTGCACAGTGATATCAACTCAGCACATTGCCTGGTACAGAGTTATTACTTAATAAGTATGAATTACTGCTTTTTACCTGACATATGGCCATAAATATGTTGTTTATATAAATTCATATATCAAGAGAGGGCATTCCTGACTACCCATCTAACATGGTAGCCTTCTCCCACCCCTCACTTTCTACTCCCCTGCCTTACATTTATTTTTCTTCATCTTACTGAATGACTTTATACTATACGCCATTGTCTTTCTCTTCCCACTGGAGTCACACCACAACAACGGAGCACCAAGAGTGAAGGGATGGGAATGGCTCTCCCCAGGAGCAGGTGATAAGGAAATGCATTGCCTGCTGAGAACTTAAAAACAATACTTAAATCCACAGAAAGTCAATCTGCTATTTATCATTATTACCACACACCACCAACTCAAAGAAAAATGCCTGGGTGCCCTGCAGGGCAGGCTGCTTTCCACCATATTGCCCTTGGTAAACTATTAGCAGGAACTTCATCTGTTTTGTTCAGTGTTGTACCCCATCACCCAATTACAGCATAAAAATAATTGTTTCTGAAAGTATTTTCTCCAGTTTTTCATGTGTATGATTCATGTCCTCCCACGCATTAACTTAAGAGCATGTCTTAATACTGTGTGTGTGTGTGTGTGTGTGTGTGTGTGTATCTCCTGCATAGTGCCCACTGGTGAGCACGTAGTAGGCACTTGATAAATACTTGACCAAGCTTGCATAGGGTTTGTACCCACTACCCGGAAGTTGGGATGGGAAAGGGCCTTGGCAGAAATGTCATCAGTGAATAAAGTAGCCCAAGAAAATCATTTCATGACAGGGCAGTGGAAGCAAGAAAAGCAAGTTGCCATCCCTCCCCTTCGACTCTATCTTGGCAAACTGCAAGAACCCTGACCCTCTCACCACTCTCCCCTGCTGCTTTAGAAATAGACAACCTTTATGGTGGACCTACTCTGGTCTAGGCACTGAGCTAACTCTTGCAGGTGTTGCTTCATCTAATCTCTGCTACCACCATGTGAAAAGGTACTATTACTGCCCCTACACCACAGGCAATGAAACTGAGGCTTGATGAGGTTAAGTAACATACCCGAGATTATTCATCTGGCATCTAGTCAAACTGGAGTAAAGTGATCTATCACCACAGTTTATGCTCTAAAGAACACAATGTTTTCAATACAGATATTTAAATATCCTAATCAAATTAATTACTGTAAGTTATTTCATTTTCTACAAAATCTTTAGAATCTAGAAGTCACTGGTAATGTTTTCGCCCAGGATTCTGTTTACCTTTTCTCCTGCTGCATCCGTTTGAACCCAGAAATCAAACCGGTCAATGAACTCAGCCTTTAACAAGCTCATCTCCTACAATTAGGTGGATTACCTCACTCCCTTTCGCAACATCACGGTAAAGAGTTTATCAGCCCCACTCTACTGGTGGCAGAAGTAAAACATGCAGCTGGTCATTGACGCCTAACTCATTTTTCCTTCCAACCTCAGTAAGGTATGTCCTAAGTGAAACCCAGAATATTAGGTGCTTAAGCTCAACCATTAGAATGAAATGAAATGAAACCCAGAGTTGATTCCTCACGGACCTAATATGTCTCTAGGTTCCCCTCCTATGAAGTCACCCATTCGAACTTGTGATTAGCTGTCCCCTCAGTGTCTTCAGCTAGCTCCCTCTTTCCCCATCTGCAGCACCTCAAGGCCAGCCTAAAGCTCGGTATACTGTCTACCCGCACTGAACACACTCAAACCAAACGGTATGACTTGGTCCGGGTCTTGGGAGGTGGTCGGGAAGGAGGCATATGCACGTGACCTAAAGTAGGGCTTCTCAAACTGTAATATGCCTGTGAATCCCATGGGGATCCTGTTAAAAATGCAGATTCTGATTCAGCATTTTGGGGGCGGGGCCTGAGGTGCTACAGTCCTAGCTCCCAGGCGATGCTGCTGCTGCTGCTGCTACAACCTGGCCTGCACTTTGAGTAAAGGAAGGAAACAGGTGAATCTCTGGGCATTTTTGAATGAAACAAACCTGTCTTGAAGATTCACTGGTGACTTTTCCAGAGCCTTCCTTCTACACGCACACACGGACACACACTGACACACACAGACACACACACACAGACACACACACAAACACACACAGACACAGACACACACACACACACACACACACACACACTTCTTGTCCTTTTTTTACCACAACCTCCAGGAATTTATGCTTTCCCCTAAATCTCTAGCCTCCCGCCCTCCAGGCAGCACTCCATACCTGGACATTTCCCGGTGTGTCCAGCCCCCACAGCTCACCTGTGTGCCTAGTAGGTAACAGGCTGGCTAAGCTAGGGGATCAGAGAGAACTTCTGCTTGCTCCTACTCCCCCTGGGCAGACAGCTGCCCTGGACTCCACCACACAAGGAAATACAGGTTAAGAGCAACTGTCAGAAATCTTCCCGTCCTGACGGAACTGCCCCCAGTTCAACAGACCAATTAGATTCACACGGAAGGATGAGAATGTCCTGAGCAGCACATCCCAGTGCTCATACGTGGGTACATGTTCCCAAAAGGGGCCCATGGCCACATAAGTTTGAGAACACTGCCTAACGTTTCCCTTTCCCAGTTGCATATTAGCACATCAAAGGCCCTGAGAAGTCCTGCAGTAAAGAAGTACATTTAATTTTGTTTAAGCCAGTGAGTCACATACTTATTTATTACTGATCATGGAACTTTTTTTCCCACAGCATCTCGGGGGACCAGTTTTCCATAGAGCATTTAGGGACATCTGTTTCACAGAGCCAATAATTCCATTTTTTAATATCTTTGAGATTTGAAAATCTGCCTATGAGATTCAAATTTGCTCCTAGAAATTTTACAGCCTAATGTTCTCTTAAATTGCTTAAAGGGTTGTCATTGATACTTTTAAAAGGCACAATTCACGGGCAATATAGTAGAGAGGAAGTAACTCAGGCTTTGTAGTAAATTCATTTTTGAATCCCAACTCTGCTATTTATTAGCTGGGAGCCCTGGCAAGAAAACCTGCATCCCAGCGCTGTTGTGAGGAATGCAACTAACCTGCACAAAGAGAGCCTGATATTTAGAAATACTCAACACTTGGGGTATTTGAATACATTGTACAGATGCAATGATCATTGGACCAGCCCAACAAATCCATGGTCACGGACTGGGACTGTTTCCACTTGTTCTCTCTTGGATTTCTATTGCAGCTCCACTTAACTGCATGCGCCTGAGCCATTTTTATCAGGCAATAGCAGCTTATCTGATCATAGGACTTTTCTTTAACGGGCTTGAACTCTGACAATCTTTGCAAACTATGGCTCAGGATCCATTCTGAGTCACACCTTTTGGCAGATAAATGTAGACCCACCCTGAGAGTCACGGAGCCTAAAACGTCCCCTAAAACATCAATTAATCCAAAAGACAAATGTAGAAGAAAGGGCAGGTGTTCTAGAGCCAGGCACATTTTAATCCCAGCTTTGCCACTTACTGACATATGAAGAGTTACTTAACCTCTTTGCACTGCAGCCTCTTCATGTGTAAAATGTGGATAATACTGTGCCTATTTGGAAGAGTTGATAAGAGAATGAAATGTGTAAAATCAAATATGCAATTAAATGAGTAAATATGTAAAATGCAAAGAACAATGCCTAATACTTGGTAAATACTCAACAGTATTAATTCCTTCCTCTACCTCACTTACAAATGCCACACACCCACTCCCAAGGGTAGAGAGTGAATCTGATTGGGCAAACCATGTCAGAATCTCAGTAGCAATCGCCTATAGGGAGATACCTCTGGTCTTGCTGGAAGGACCATTATTATCACGGAGACTAAGATCATATGATAGATTTCTGAACTCCCAGGTAGAAGGACAGCTCTTCGAATAAGACTTAAGACTTGTTCGCTTTTCCCTGCAAACAGCTAAAGTACTTTATGCCAGTTATGAAAGTGCTCCAGATGATTAAACAGAACCCTGATGGAATCAGGTCTACCTTCTTTTGAGGAAAAGTCTTGTAGGGGACAGAAACTGACAACTTCTGGCAGGTTTTTTGTAGGCAGAAATGGTAAGGATACACCCATTGCCCACCCTTCTCACAGGAATTCATGGCAGCTGCGTGGATGGATTGAGAGGAAGATGAAGGCAGGCACAAGGGCGATTAGTGCCTGGGTTCAGCCCACGCAGTGCCTGGAGCAGAAGAGCCAGCTCAGAGCGTGGGCTCAGACATGTGGCAACCCACCAGTTGTGTGTGTGTGTGTGTGTGTGTGTGTGTGTGTGTGTTTAACTAGCTTGCAAAACGTTGAGCCTCCCTTCTTCCCCACGGTCATTTTGGCAAGGATGCTTTTGTTGGCAAAGAGCAGCAAGAGCCAGGTACCAAAATACCTGCAAATAGGTTTCCCCATTACTACTGAGATTCACATCTTGTTCCACTCTCTGTCTTTCATGAGGCAGAGAAGGAAGGGCATTTACAGAAATGTCAAGGTAGGCTCAATAACAGAATGGAGATGACAGAAGAGGGTCAGTGAACTTAAAGACAAATCAATAGAAATTATCCAGTATAAACAACAGAGAGGGAAAAAAAGATTGAAAAAATTAACTGAGCCTCTGGGACCTGTCTACCATATCAAAGATCTAACAGTTGTATCATTGGAGTCCTAGACAGAGGAAAGAAAGACGTTGGTACAGAAACATAAATGTGAAGAAATAATGGCTAAAAACTTCCTAGAGGTAGTAAAAAAAACCCCAAAATTTACAGATTAAAAAACTGAGCAAATCCCAAACAGTATAATCTCAAAGAAAACCATGCCCATATCCAGCCATGTTATAATAAAATTGCTGAAAACCAAAGATAAAACAATATCTTGCAAGTGGAGAAAAATGATATATTACATACAAGGGAACAATGATTCAAATAACTGCCTATTTCTCATCAGAAACCATAGAGGTTGGAAGACAGAAGACAGTGCTGAGAAAAAAAGAACTTAACCGAGGACTCTGAATCCACAATCATTCCTGAGGACGTTGGCATTCCTTACACAGTAATAGATAAAAGAAGTAGACAAAAATCAGCAAGGCTATAGAAGACCGGAAAAACAATGTCAACCAACTTGACCTAATTAGCATTTATAGAACACTTGACCCAACAACAGCAGAACACACATTCTTTTCAAGTGCACATGGAACATTCACCAAGATAGGCCATATCCTGGGTCATAAAGCAAACCTTAACAAATCTAAAAGAATTAGAATTATATAGAGTATGTTCTCTGTCCATAATGGAATTAAACTACAAGTCAGTGACAGAAAAATACATAGAAAGTTCCCGAATATTTGGAAATTAACCCAATTCCAGCCACCTAGAGTTAAAGAGGATGTCTCAAGGAAAATTAGGAAACATTTTGAGCTGAAAGAAAATCAAAATATAGCATATCAAAAATTGAGGAAGGCAGCTAAAGCCATATGGAGAGAGAAATGTAGAGCATTGAATTAATCATTAGATTAGAAATGCAAATTAGAAAGCAAA
Source organism: Mesoplodon bidens (assembly GCF_964165515.1). NCBI lineage: Eukaryota > Metazoa > Chordata > Mammalia > Artiodactyla > Ziphiidae > Mesoplodon > Mesoplodon bidens. Next base: position 30,579,025 of record NC_138167.1, read on the forward strand.
GGATGACTTTAAATCAAGAACTAAGCTTCCACCTTAAGAAACTAAACAAAGAGGAGCGAACTAAACCCAAAGCAATCAGAAGGAAATAATGAGTAGAAATCAGTGAAATTGAAAACAAACACAATAGAGGAGATCAATGAAACCAACGGACACTTATTTGAAAAGGTCAACAAAACTTAAACCTTTCTAAAGAGACTAATTAAAAGAGAGAGAGAGAGAGCGGAAAGTGATTACCAATATAAGAAACAGAAGAGAATATCAGTACAGACTCCTTAGAGCCTGTAAAAGCCTATAAAAGCATAATAAATACTATGAACAACTCTTTGCCTATAAGTTTGACAATGAAATCGATCAATTCCCTGGGGAAAAAAGAAAACAAGCTACCAAAATTTATTTAAGCAGAAAGAGATAACATAAATAGTCCTGAATTTATTGGATAAACTTAATTCATAGTAGGGTCTTCCAACAAAGAAAGCTACAGGCACAGATTTCATGGTGAATTCTATCAAACATTTAAGGAAAAAATAAATCCAATTCCACACAATTCACCCAGAGAATTTAAAAGGGGAAAACACTTCCCAACTAATTTTAGAAGTCTATCAATATCCTGGTGTCAAAGCCATAAAAATACAGTATAAGAAAACTGGAGACCAATAGATGCAAAATCCTCAAAGTAATTTTAGCAAATTGAATCCGGCTATACATAAAAAGATAATACTTTAAAACTAACTGAGGTTTATCCCAGGAATACAAGGTTGGTTCAATATTCAAAAATTAGCAAAGTAATCCACCATAATAACAGACAGGGGAAACAAACATATGATCATATTAATAAATACAGAAATAACATTTGACAAAATGCAAGAGCCATTCATGATAAAATAATTCTCAGCAAACTAGGAGTAGAAGAGAATCTCCTTGATCTAATAAAGGGCATTACAAAAAAATCTTACAGCTAAATCATACATAATAATAAAAACTTGAGTGATTGCCCTCTAAGATCAGGGACAAGACAAGGATGTCTGATCTCTCTATTTCCCTATTCAGCATCATAGCCAAAGTTCTACCCAGTTCAGTAAGGCAAGAAACAATATTCAAAGGCATACAGTTTTGAAAGAAGGACATACAACTGTTCCAATTTGCAGAAGACATGATTGTCAAGATATAAAAAGCCAAGAAATCTACAAAAAGCTCTTAAATTAGTAAATGGCTTCATTAAGATTTCAGGGCCTGGGAATTCCCTAGCAGGCCAGTGGTTAGGACTCGGCACTTTCACTGCCGGGGCCCGGGTTTGATCCCTGGTCGGGGAACTAAAATCCCTCAAGCCATGTGGCCAGACCAAATTAAAAATACATATTTTTTAATTAAAAAAAAAAGATTGTAGGACCTAAGCCCAAAATATAAAAACCAGTAATAGTTCTGTATACTGGCAATGAATAATTGGGAATTAAATTTGAAAAAAATTTAAAAACCACTATTACTTACAATAACTCAAAGAAAAACATGAAACATTTAGGTGTAGATCTAAACAAAATATATACAAGATTTGTATGCTAAAATTGTAAAATGCTGATGAAAAAAAGCAAAGAAGGCCTAAATAAATGGAGAGGTATACTATGGAAGACTCAATTTTGTAAACATGTCGATTTTCCCCAAATGGGTCTCTATACTTAATACAATCCTAATCTATACCTCAGCAGCACTGTACAGATATAAACAAGCTGATTTTAATATTTATGTGAGAAGTCAAAGGAATTAGAATAACCAAAACAATTTTACAAAAGAAGACAAATTTGGAGAACTTACACTATATGGTTTTAAGACTTATGATAAAAGTACAGTAGTCAAGATAACGTGGTACTGACAAAATAACAGATATATAGATCAGTGGAACAGAATAAAGAGTTTAGATATAGAGCCACACAAATATGGTCGTCTGATTTTTTACAACAGTGTAAAGACCATTCAATAAAGAAAGGTTATCCAGCAAGGGATTCTGAAAGTAACTGGACATCTATACACAAAGAAATGAATCTCAACTTATATCTCAAAACTTATATGGAAATTAATTCAAAATGGATCACAGACCTAAATGTAAAACTATGCTTTTAGAAGGAAACAGGAGAAAATCCTTGGGCACTTAAATTAGGCAATATCTATATTTCTTAGATATAAAGAACAAACCACATAAGAAAAATTTGATCTATTGGACATCATCAAAATTTAAAACTTCTGCTCTGGGAAAGACATTGTTAAGAGAATGAAAACATAAGTTATAGACTTGGAGAAAGTATTCATAAATCACATACCCAATAAAGTTCTTACATCTGGAATACTTAAGGAATTTTCTAAACTCAAAAATAAGAAAACTTTAATTTTTTAAAATGGGCAAAAATAAATAAATAAATAAAATAAAATAAAATAAAATAAAATGGGCAAAAAATTTGAAAAAAGACTTCACCAAAGAAAACGTATGAATGGCAAACAACCACATGAAATAAGTCTCAACATCATTTGTTGATAGGAAAATGCAAATTAAAACAAAATGAGATACCACTATAAGCCTATTAGAATATATAGCTAGTGGTAATGTAAAATGGTATGGCCACTCTAGAAAATATGGCAGTTTTTATAAAGTTAAGCTTCCACTTACAACATGAACCAGCAGACTATCCAAGGTATTACCCTAGAGAAATTAAAACTCTTGATCACACAAACACCTGTGCATGAATATTTATAGAAGTTATTCATAATTGCCAAAAACTGGAAATAATCAAAATGTCCTTGAATGAGTGACTGGATAAACAAACTCTGTTACAACAATCCAACAGAGTTTTTCTCAGCAATAAAAAAGAATGAGCAAAGACATTATGCTTAGTGAGAGAAACTGGACTCATAATTATATATACCATATGGCTTCATTTATGGGACATTCTGGAAAAAGCAAAACTATAAGGACAGAGAAAAGATCAGTGGTCACCAGAGGTTAGGGGTGTGTGTTGGGTTTGACCACAAAGTGGAAATGTAGGGGGAACGTTTCAGGTGAGGGAACTGTTGTGTGTGGTAATCATGGCAGTAGTTGTACAACTCTATGAATTTGTCAAAACTCACAAAACCATACACAAGACAAAAATGGAATTTTATTGCATGTAAGTTTTTTAAGAGAAAGCTGGCATGGCTATATTAATATTAGAAAATAAGAGCATAAATCAATAACATGGAAAACAGAAAAACAATTAAGAATATAAATTTAACCAAAAGCCGGTTCTTTAAAAGGTTAGGAAAACTGATAAACCTCTTGCTAGATTGATCAAGAAAAAAAAAGACATGAATTACTGACATCAACAACAACAGTTGCTGTTCACTATAGATTCTATAGACATTAAAAGTATAAAAAGGAAATATGATGAACAACTTTATGCCAGTAAATTCAGAAATATACAAATTCATTGAAAGATATAAACTGCCTAAGTTGATAACTACTAATTGATAACCTGAATAGCCCCATATCTATTAATGATATTGAATTGGAAGGTGAGGGCTTTCAGATTAAAACTAAATAAAACAAAAACAAAAACAAACAAACAAAAAACTCCAGGCTTAGCTGGCTTCACTGGTGAAATCTGCCAAAGATTTATAAAAGAAATAAGACCAACTCTACCCAAGCTTTTCTGGAAAACAGAAAAGAAGGAAGCACTTCCCAGTTCATTTAATTATTTCATAATTTTAAAAACACCAAATGGAGGGACTTCCCTGGTGGTGCAGTGGTTAAGAATCCACCTGCCAATGCAGGGAACATGGGTTCAATCCCTGGTCTGGGAAGATCCCACATGCCACGGAGCAACTAAGCCCATGAGCCACAACTACGGAGCCTGTGCTCTAGAGCCCATGAACCACAACTACTGAAGCCCGTGTGCCTAGAGCCCATGCTCCACAGCAAGAGAAGCCACCACACCGCAAAGAAGAGTAGCCCCCGCTCGCCGCTACTAGAGAAAGCCCGCGTGCAGCAGCGAAGACCCAACGCAATGCAGCCAAACATAAATAATAAATAAATAAATTTATATGAAAACAAAGTCAAACATTAAAAAAAAAAAAAAAACGACCAAATGGAGAGCAGTGCCTTCATTACTTACAAGGCCGCCAAATCAAAATCATTGCCCAAGAACTCCTCCAGCAGACTTGTATCCAGCGTCGGGTTCCCCAGAGTGCCACTGGCCCCTTGAGCTGCAAAGACAAATTGAAAATCTTGAGATTCATGAATTTTTCAGAATGGCTAATCGCTAAAATTTCAAAGCAACTAAGTGGTATAATGCATTTATTGACAGTGTGGTCTTTCTTCCATTCAAATATTTCCTTCAGAAATCTTTTTAGATGTTACCCTCCTCGAGCAGCCTTCCCTGACTGTCCAAGGCTGGTTTAGGTGCTTTTTTATGTGCATTCATTGACACCATGTACTTTGCCTTATACACGATTATAATTGCTTGCTTTTGTGTTTATTCCTCTATCTAAAGTCTTTAAGGGCGAGGACTGTGTCTTTCTTATTGTATCCACAAGGATCTATGTTATGAAAAAGGCAGCAATTAACATTTATTGGCTAGCTGGCTGGCTGGCTGGATGAATGGACAGACTGATGATTGGCATGTTGGTCTGATAGATAACTTCCAGTTAAGTTCAACAAGAAGGTCAGTATCTTGCTTCACATTTTTGTTAGACTTCCCCAAATGCAACACAATAGTTCTGTCCTTTTTCTTGATTTACAAAATGAAAATAAGCTTATTGGCTTCTTTCTGACCATAACAAAGACACTAGAATTTTTAAAGAATATAAAATATTTAGGGACTTCCCTGGTGGTCCAGTGGCTAAGACTCTGCACTCCCAATGCAGGGGGCGCAGGTTCGATCCCTGGTCAGGGAACTAGATCCCACATGCCGCAACTAAGAGTTCACATGCTGCAACTAAAGATCCTGCATGCTGCAACTAAGACCTGGCGCAGCCAAATAAATAAATAAATAAATAACAAAAAAAGAATATAAAATATAAAAATATGTTATAAAGAAGACAAAACAATCTTTCTTTGCAGATAACATGACTCTATACCTAGAAAATTCAAGAGAAACAACTGACGAGTAGAAATGATCAGAAAAGTCAATAAAGTAAATGGTTAAATATAAAAACTAATTACTTTTGTATGTACAAAAAATAACCAGTCAAAAATTCAGATAAATATAATGAAAAAAAAAGAAGATTCCATTCAAAATAACAAAAAGCCTAAAATATCTAAACATATATTTAGGGACAACATATTTTTTTAAAAAGCTAATAAACTCTATGAAGGGTCATAAGAAGAAATTTCAATAAATGGAAAGAACTTCATTGTTCTTAGACTGAAAGATTGAATATTGCAAAGCTTTTACTAGACATTATTTATGATGTCTGTCAAATACACAGTCATTTTCTGAGAACTTTCCCCTTATAAAAACAGTCTCCTGCAACCTTTACAGGCACCTGAATCAGAAAGAAAAAATCCATTTGTTGGCCAGTGACCACTTCAGTTATTTCTCCCAAAATTTAAACTAATAGACTTTAAAGCTGGTGGTTGAGATTAAGTCACCTAATAGCTATGGCAGAGGACTGGAGTGATAGTCTAAATATTTCTGCCAGGTCCTTTACCCAGGTCCTTCATGATTTTTTACCCTTAATAAGGCTGGTTGTTCCCCTTCTACTCTAATTACATGACAAAGTCCTGTATACATCCAATAAACCCTTTTGAATTTGTTTGTATGTTATCTGAAATCAAATAATCCTCAAGGAAAATGTTCTGAAGTTCATCTGGAAAAATAAATACATAAAAATGACCAGAAAAATTAGGGAGGAAGGGGGTAAATAAGTACTGAGAAACACGCAAGTGAACAAATCAAAGGAACACAAACGAGTCCAGGATATATCAAGAAATATTACATATATATGGAATATATATATTTTATACTTATATAAATATTATATATATATATACACACACACGATAGATGCATGATAAGCATATCCTTTGACACTAGTGAGGAAAGATTCATTATTCAATAAATGTTGTGGGGAAAATTGATTATATATTTGGGAGAAAAAAAACCTGGATCATTTTCCTGCTTCCACACCAAAACTGCAGATAGATCAAAGATTTCAACATAAGTAAATGAAACCATAGAAAGAAAACATCAGTGACTATTCTTATGATCTTGACATAAAGAAGGTTTTCCCAAGCATGGCATGAAAGCCAAACACTATTTTTAAAAAAAGATTGATAAAATTTTACTTTATCCTTTTTTTGAGGGGAGAAGAATGTTTCACATTTTACTTTGAAATAATTTCTATCTTAAAGAGAAGCTACAAGAATACAAAGGAAGTCACATATATCCTTCACTCATATTCATCATTATTAACATTGTACTACATTTGCATTATTCTCTCTGTCTCTATCTTGTCTGTCTCTCTTTCTCTTTCTCTCTCTCACACACACACACACAAAACACAATGATACACACCCACTTATACATACCATTCTGAACCATTTGAGAACAAGTACCTTTATCTGTGAATACTTCAGTATATATTCCTAGGTACAAAAACATTATCTTCACAACCACAATTATCAAAATCCAAAAACTTAACATTGACAGTTTTACTGTACAATCTACATTCCGTATTCAAATTTTGCCAATTGTCTCAATAATGTCATTTATAGCATTTTTTCCGGTCCAGAATTTAATCCAGTATAACATAGTACATGTAGCTGTCATGCCTCTTTAGATTTTTTTTGAAGTGTGTAGGCTAACTGTTTTACAGAACGTCTCTCAATTGGTTTGCCTCATATTTTCTCAAGGTTAAATTCAAGTTTTGTATGTTTGGCAAGAATATTACACAAATGATATTATGTCTCTCTTAGTGCCTTATAACAGGAGGATCACAGTGTCTCATTATTGATGTTAATTTTCACCCCTTGGTTAAGGTACTATCTGCCAACTTTCTCCACTATAAAGTTACTACTATTCTTTTTGTAATTTGTGGCAAGATACTTTGAGATTGTGCAAATATTTTGTTCCACATTAAATTTTTATCTAATAGTTTTAGTATACATTGGTGATCATAAGCATTTTAATCCATGAAAAAAGTTAAAGACAAACTGAGGAATATTTTCAATATACATGAAAAAGAGTAAATATCCATAATATCCAAAATGTTCTTTCAAATCAATAAGGTAACAGCTACACCCCAATAGAAAATAGTAAAGGGCTTTAAAGGGCAGTTCATAAAATAAAAAATCAAATTGGTTAATAAATGCACAAAACACATTAAACATTAGTAAGAAACAGAATTTAAAATATGAGAAAATTTTCTTTTTGCCTACCAAATTGGCATATATTCAGGGAATTAATAAAATCCACTGTTAATGCTGATGGAAATAAGATAACCCTCTTATGCACTGCTGATAGGAGTATATATTAAATAATCTGTCTGAAAAGTGTTTAGCATGTTTCCAAAAAAAAATGAATGTGCATATATATTTTGATCCAGAAATTCCACTTAATACACTTACAATAATACACTTAATAACAGAAAATTGAGAATGACCCTTTTTTTTAACATCTTTATTGGAGTATAACTGCTTTACAATGGTGTGTTAGTTTGTGCTGTATAACAAAGTGAATCAGCTATATGTATACATATATCCCCATATCCCCTCCCTCTTGTGTCTCCCTCCCACCCTCCCTATCCCACCCTTCTAGGGGGACACAAAGCACAGAGCTGATCTCCCTGTGCTATGCAGCTGCTTCCCACTAGCTATCTATTTTACATTTGGTAGTGTATATATGTCAATGCCACTCTCCCACTTCATCCCAGCTTACCCTTTCCCCTCCTCGTATCCTCAAGTCCATTCTCTACATCTGTGTCTTTGAGAATAAATGACCATTAATTGACATTCATTCAATGAAATATCAATACTCTGCAGCCATTTAATAAATTCTACAGCATTTCAACAGAAGGTGGCTTGCAAAATCTTATATCCGCCCAATTTGTTTTCAAACGTAAAGGCAACAGACAATTCCAAAATTTAAAAGTTCAGGGTATAAAGCCCCCATGACTTCCTCTTGAAAATAACTCCTTGACAGTGAAATTCAGCCAAGCAAAAAATGAATCAAAAGAAAGAACTCAGAAATATAGAAATCAAAGAGGAAAAACTATGATGAACAGTGAATTCATATAAATATAGGATTTAAACTGAATATCTGAGGGAATTATGGTTGCAGATCAAAATGTAAAAGTGATAAACCCTTAAAAAAGAAAAAATATCAGCAACAAAAATTAGAAAGTAGGGCGAGGGAAAATGGGAAGAGATGTGGTAATAATCACCTTATTATTCATATCTCAGAGTTCATCTTCATTACCCTATAAACCTGAACCATTTAGTAAAAAAATAACTATTCCAACTTTGTAGGAACTTTTAAATCCCCTTTCTTAATCTTGGAAGACTCCTTTAAAACTGATATCTTTAACAGTAAAGAAATAATTATTTAAATTCTGTAATTCCTTCAGTTTCTCTTCTTTTTATCCTATTAAATTCAACTAAAATTAATATTTTATATTATATTTAATATTTTCTTTAAATAGTGCATGTGAGCTAAGATCCATTTCTTACAAAGTTATTTCTACTATCTATCTAATTATCCATCCTTCTATCTGTAGCTATTCATAGAAAGATGATGAAATAATATTCCACCATAGTTGACACTAGTTAGATGGTAGAATTTGGAATGAGTTATCTTTTTTTAAAAAATCCCTATTATATACTTTGGAAAATTATTTTGCACAATTTTGAATAAAATGATTTTCTTAAAAAGTAGGAAATCAAATTGCTAAAATAAACAAAAAAATATAGAAAAAGTCTAAACTGACAAACCCTGGAGTAAATAGAGAATATTTCCACTCATGACAATCCCCCCACCCTTGCATAAAAGATAAAAGTCCCAATGGCATCATGGGTCATGCTTCTAAAACTTTAACAAGATGATAATTCCTCTGCCATTTTCACAATTCTGGAACATAGACAAAAAAGAAAAGTACCCAAATTTTTTTATGAAGCCAGCATAAAACTGATGCCAAAAGCTGAAAGAGATGAGATGCATAAAGAAAACTACAGACTAATATCATTTGTGAATATACCAAAATCCTAAATAAAATGCCATCAAATAGAATTTAACATTTCCATTAAGAGAAAAATTCATCAAGGAACAAAAAGATAATTCAATATTGGGATTCATATATCAAAGGTAAAATAGTATTTGACCTTCTCAACTGATGCCAAGAAGGCATTAAACATTCAATATTGATTCCAATGAATACATCCTTAAGATTATATATATTTATACACATACATATACACATATCTATATCTCCCGTATACATATATGTGATAGAAAACCTACATTAAATAACAGCATCACATTCAATGGTTAAAAATTAGAACTATTTCTGTTAATATTAGAAATATGTATTTTCATTACCTTGCTATTACACAATGTGTCAACACCCCTAAATTAATCTATACATTTAAAACATCCACAATAAAAAATGTCTTAAAATAACAAAATGATTCTAAAGTGTAATAATGTAAAAATGCCCAGGAAAATAAAACAGAATAGGATCTGAAACAACTGGTATTTTTTTGGCTTTTGCCAACAGCGGTAAACCAAAAGTTTTTTCTTTCATCGTAATGAAATCTGAAATAGATTATCGATAATTTAATGAGAACTTTGTTAAACTTTGTGGACTTTTTTTCCAGGTATAATTTAAATATGCAATACTTCAGCTGTCTATCCTGCACACCCATATCCCTCATGTAATCCAGAGCCTTGAATTCTTCCCATGGGTAAGGTACCTTTGCATTAGATCCCTGCACTGGTTACAGGAGGTATAGGAGGGCCATTTCATCTTTATTTTGGGGCTTGCTAATTCATCCAAGGGCATTAAAACAAAATTTTAAAAATCTTGAACACCTCCCAAATGGTAAAAATTGATGGGTGCCAGAGACAGGTGGAAGGGAGGGAGAAAAAAAGAGAAGGGAAAGGGAAGAGAAGAGTGATTGCCAACTCCATTCAGTGACATGAACTCAGAGGGAAATGGATGGAAGACATTTTTAAAAGTTGAGATGGTCAGAAATGACCTCATAGTGGAGTTTTGTCTTGAGCTAGACTTTGAAGGAAGAAAGAGCAAGACAAGCTCATTCATTCTTTATTAAGCACCTACTATGTGCCAAGCACTGTACAAGGTTCTGAGGACACAGCCATGAAAAAAATTAACACGATCCCCTCAGGAGGCTTGGATTCTAATGGAGGGAAAGGTAGCAACAGTGGGGAAGGACTTACATGACATATGAGAAACAATAAATAACAGGATCTTTTCCGGTGGTGATGAAAACAGAACAGAGTGGCATGATAGATGGTGGGGGAAGGAGCTCCTTTCAGTGTGGAGGCCTTTCTCAGGAAGGAGCCAGCCATGCAAAGACCAAGGGCAGAGCATGCCAGGTAGAGGGAACAGCACCGCAAGAGCCCAGGGCTGGACTGTGCTTGCGTGTTTGAGAAACAAATCATTCCAGTGTGGCCAGAGCACAGGAGCACGGGGCGGGGTAGGGCGGGGAGAGGAGGTGGCCAGAGCAACGAGAAGCCTTTGGAAAGTGAAATAATATGCTTTAATAAAAGGTCACTCTGGTTGCTTTGCGGGAAAGGACTATAAGGGAATAAGAACGGAAGAAGGGAGGTCAACTTGCACACTATCGCGGTTGTTCAGGGACTTTCAGAGGGAGTCTGGAGTTCTTACTCTGGACCAAGCAAAAGGAGAAGCACTTTGCCCGACCTCGTCAATCCTCATGACAGCCCTAGGGGGTGGACATTAATATTATTCCCAGTGTACAGAGAAGGCAAAGTGATTACACAGGTTAACTAGCTTGCCCAGGGTCACACAGCTAGTAAGTGACCTGCAGGGAAGCCAACGAGACCTACCCTGATTCTTGAGGGTGTTCTCACCCCCAGCCCCATTACTACCCCCCCTCGCCCCGTGTTCCTCTTCCTTCCCCAACAATGCCAGCCAACTGCAGAAAAGCAACTTGACTCTACTACTTCACTGGGCTTTGGTCAAGCCAATTGCTAAGAGAAGCAGATGGAGGAAAAGATCTGTTTAGTTTCCCACTGAAGCCCCTGCTGGTGTCCCATCTGCTTTATATAGCACCGCCCCCGCCCAACAAACACATACACACAATTCCCCACATAGAAGTAGGAAGTGGCCCATAGATTCTCAGACCTGACCTTTGTGCCACTTGCTTTACATCACTCACCCTCTCCAACCTCCATCCCCAGGTAGAAATAAGAGATGGTCCACAGCATCCAGGACCTGCCTGTGCGGCTTGTGCAAACCTCTTAATGAACAAGGAGAGATGAGCCCTGGAGTAGCCGACTTTCTCTAGGACTCCAGTCACAGCTGTGCTTTCCAGACCCTAAGGAAATTCCTCAACAAGATAAATCCACAGTGTCAGATAAAACAGTTTTCAGGAGGCTCTGCACACATAGGGCAACTCTCAAAAGCCTCTTAAAATAAATCACATGCTTTTAAAAATAATCACTTTGCTCTAAATGTCTTAAACGCTGGTTTATAACACCCAAACCTGCAAAGAGTGTTTCCTCAGGCATCCCGCCCCGTCATGGAGGCTCAGTTTCAGACCTCGATTCCACCCTTTTCTACATTTCTCTCTGTGGCCAGGAAGGGCTGTCACAGTCTTGCTCACAAAAGCAGAAGCTACCCAGGCCTCCGGGGAGTGCCGGAGAACTGCTCTAGGAAACAAGGGCCCCCCTTCTTCACCCTAGTTCTCTGCCTTCCCTTCCAGGCACGCAACAGCTGCAGAATGGTCACCTGTGCTGTTGCCCTTGGCCTTACAAGGCAGACAAGAAAAAAGTGCGTGGTTATGAGGATCAATCCACCAGAGACACCACAGACAAATCTAAGTTGCATCTGCAAGATCCGCTAATAGACATACACATGCCTTTGGGGAAACAGGGCTTCTCCAAAGGTATGGATAGGGTGTGCCCAGCAAGGACCTCCCTTTCTGCTTCCCACCCACCTGCCCAGCTGCCACCACCCCCCAGTCCTGTGTAAGGACACTTCTTGTTTCCACCCTAGGGACTCCCTTCCCACACCACTTCCCCAAACCCAGACACCCCCCTCCCTTCTTGATCTACTCTTTTGCCCTTTGTCCCAAAACAGCGCTGGCCAGAGTATTCACATGACAGGCAAGATGACAAAATTTGTCTGTTACAGCAGCTCTAGGTTTTTTAAAGATTCTAAAAAGCCACAATGAGTGTCTCCCCCTTCCCCCCTTGATTGCCCTTTAAAGTTAAACATAAAGATAGTTTCCCTCTGATGTGCCAGGGCTCATGAGGAACTGGAGCAGAAATGTTCACGGCTATTCCAAAGAAGAAGGCGGGGGGGGGGAAGCAGAGGAGAAACTAGACCCTCATTTGCTAAGGTTACTTTTGTCTTGAAAATCCACTGAAAATAAAACTGGATTTAAAATCTAATGTCAGTGGTGAGAGCCACAGCCCATTCAGTCAGCTAGTGAAGATAACATTTTCCCAGAGACATTTCCAATCATTAAAAGACTGTTTCACTCATTTATTCAACATTAACTTAGTGTTCACCATGTGTCCAGGAATAAAATTGGGGACGAGCTCACAGTCCAGCAAAAGGGACAGGAAGATCGGCCACAGCAGCAGAGGGTGATAAGTGCCGGGATGGCGGTGGGCATCCTACTGCAGGAGCCTTTCTGTTAGGCTGGCCGGGCTGGGGCAAGGGCTTCCTGCAGGTGACACTTGAGAGGAATTTTTTTTTTTTTTTTGCAGTACGTGGGCCTCTCACTGTTGTGGCCTCTCCCACTGCGGAGCACAGGCTCCGGATGCACAGGCTCAGCGGCCATGGCTCACAGGCCCAGCCGCTCCTCGGCACGTGGGATTTTCCCAGACCGGGGCACGAACCCGCGTCCCCTGCATCAGCAGGCGGACTCTCAACCACTGCGCCACCAGGGAAGCCCCGAGGGGAATTTTTAAGGATAAGCAGAAGGTGATTTAAAAAAACATTCCAGGAACTGAAAAGAGTATGTGCCAATGAATTCATGGGATCAGCAGCAGGACTCCCGTGGATTGAGTGTGCAGTCTGGCCAGAGCTGGAAGGCAGGTGAAGAACGTGGCACAGACAGAAGAGCACCCTTCCCGGACCCCACTGCGAGCTCTGTGTACTTTTATTTCAGCCACTGTAGAAACTACATGTTGTGCGTCTGCTTCTCCACTCACCTTTAAGCCCCTCCAGGGTAGAAACTGCCTCTTTTTATATAGATCCTACACACTCAGAACAAGGCCTGGAATGTGGTAGTTATTCAATAAATATTGAATTTCTCAGATGAGTAATAACATTTGAATGAATAAATGTGATTATGAATGGTGGAAGGTGTATCTGGAGAAACTGGCATATCTCAGAAACCTGATCATGAAGGTTCATAGGTATCAAGGTAAGGAATTTGCCTTACAGGTTATGAAGACATTGCAATTTTTCATCAGACATGATCAGGTTTATATTTCTGAAAGGCCTTTCTACCTGCTCTTGGGAGTGAAGCTGAGAGCAAAGAGACTAGTCAAGTACACTGCCAGCATTAGCCTTCCCTCACTAAATCACCCAACACACAATCAACGGGCACCTGCTATGGACCAGGCACAGTGCCAAGTGCTAGAGACACAAAGACAAGGGTGCCTTAGAGGTTAAGGGTCCTGGTTCTACAATCAGGCCTTAGGTCAATTCTGGCCCAAACATTTCCCAGCTGTGCAACCTTTGGCAAATTACCTACCCTCTCTGTGCTTTAGTTTCCTTATCTATAGAATAAGGATGATAAGAGCATTTCCTTCATGGAGTTGTGAGGATTAAATGAGATAATGCATATAAGGTGCTTAGCACAGTTCCCAGCTCAATAAATACTACCCTTTGTCATAACCATCAGTTGCTGTGCTCAAGAGGTTCATAAACCAGTGAGAAAGACTGACATAAAAGCATACCATAGTGCTCGATGTGACAACTGAGTGTACACAGAGCATTACAGGTCACCTAAATGACTCAACAGGAGCAAAAGAGTGCCAGGTAAAGCTTCCAGGAACAGGCGTCCATGAGGATTGAACTGTCCTCAGGGGCAGACCCTGGGGCCTTGAATGCCATGAAATTCTGATCTGGTGCAGTGGAAGTGGGGTCAGGAAGGTGGAAGAGTGTGCAGTGGTGTGCTGGAGCCAGCTCGTACAAGCTTGGACACATCTCTTCCCAACTCCATATTTAGAGTCTTCACATTAGTAACTTGAAATCGGCAATAGTGGGAAGATTTACACCATGGAAACTGGTAAATATTACAAATTGAGAATTTCTTTCCAAAGATTTGGTTGTTAAACGTTTACCAGCATACCCCTGGCTGTGAGTAGTATTTGAGAGGAGAATCCTACTGGACTTTGTTACTGATTGGATTCTCCCATCTCTGTTTTGGTGGCCGCGTAGGAAGTGGTGTTGGTGCCCTGAGATAGGAAACAGGAGAGAGTTGGCTGAGGAGCCTGGAAGGAGCTGGAGGAGTTCATCTGCTCCAGGTCATGTCATATCAATCCTGTTTTTGCACTCCTGGAGAGAGAAGTGAACTGCAGGGCACCACCCTCAAGAAAACCTCCACCTAATGACCTGGAATCCCAGGAGTCTCCCCAGTCTTCCTTGTACAAGTAGTCCTGCATTGATCCAGGAAGAAGCTAATCAGTTCTTTCAAGCAGAGTTAACATGACCCATTGTTGGAAACAGTGACCAAATCAAAAGACTGTCTCTGGACTTTAACATGATATGAATCACCTGAAATTTACACGCCCGATACTCACAAGATAAAATGAAAATTAACCTTTATTCAACTTGAGTAAATAAATGGTTCAAGCACACTGTGTAACAAGATGGCAACACCCACATGGCTTTTCAATAACTGTCACAGATGCAAAATTCTAGAAAGGATTGCTGAACACTTGGCTGCTGGCCTCTGAGAACAGCAAAAGACATCCAGGAGCCTGCAACTGCCCACCGAGAACTAGTGCTGTGGATAGACTTCATCTGCTTTCCTGACCAGCAGATTCGGAGCCTGTGCATGAAAATGTATATCTTGATTTCAACTAGACACTTAACAATATTGTTAATTCACTCATCCAATAATAAATATTTAATGAAGTGCATGTGCTAGGCACTGGGATACAACAGTGAGCAACACTCAATCTTACCCTCAAGCCAGGGGACGGGAGCACAGACAGTAAAAAGGCAGGACTAACACAGTGTGGTACGTCAGTCCCAGGAGACACGTAAGAGGGCCTTCCAATCCAACTGGGGGAAGGGCAGTCAAGGATGGCTATACTTGTAGCTAAGACGGAGAAAGGTAAAAGAAATTACACTAGAGTTAGGTGAATTTGTATCTGGGAGAACAACTGAACCCTAACATGCTAACCCAGAGAAAATCCTAAAATGTACTATAAAATGACTCTGCTCTCATCCTTCTCAATAATGCTATTTGTGATTTGGACAAGTATAGAAAAGGCAAACCTGCCACATATGCAGATGGCCTGAAGGAGATGAACAAGGTAAAAATACAGTATAAGAGTCAGGTCACTAGAGATGGTCACACTGAGTGAAGTAAGTCAGACAGAGAGAGACGAATATCATATGATATCGCTTATGTGTGGAATCTAAAAAAGTGGTACAAATGAACCTATTTACAAAACAGAAATTGAGTCACAGGTGTAGAAAACAAACTTATTTGTTACCAAGGCGGAAGCGGGGGAGAGAGCTAAATTGGGAGATTGGGACTGACATAGACATAGTACTATACATAAAATAGTTAACTCGTAAGAACCTATAGCACAAGGAACTCTATTTACTACTCTGTGATGACCCACATGGGAATACAATTTAAAAAATAGTGGATATATTTATATGTATAACTGACTCATTTTGCTGTACAGCAGAAACCAACACAACGTTGTAAATCAACTGTACGCCAATTAAAAAAAAAAGAGTCAGGTCAAATCTTGGCGACTGGATTGATGGCTGACTCTGACACGATGAAATTTAGTAGATTAAGCATTCAGCTTTCCACTGATTTTTTTCCATTATGTAAATATGAGATGGGGAAACTTGGCTTTTGCGTAAATAAGTGATAAAGACATCAGTTTAATTTTGTCATCATGAAGAAGTACTGGGGAGACAAAGAAACTAATGTAGGCTGATAATAATGAAAGCACTGAGGACAGAACTGGGAGGGTAAGGTCCCTGTTCCTCTAGGCACAGGTCCCATCTTGATGACCTGGGCCTCATACCTTAAGAGGAATGTCGACAAATAGTAGGGTGTCTGGCGGAGATCCAACAAAGCGGGAAAGAATCAGAAGTCAAGCCACATGAGAGATGGTCAATGGAGAATAATAATAATAATACTTGGTAAATTTGTTGAGCACATTTTATGTACCAAGACCTTGCTAAGAATTTTACATTTACTTTCTCTCTTAATCCGAACAATAATTTTATTGTCAGATAGGTCTAGTACTACTCCCATTTTTCAGAAGAGCAAACAGCCTCAGCAAGCTTAAGGAACTTGCTCAAGTTGCAATAACACAGTTGTTATTGCAGGGGTTCTTATTGTAGTGTTTTCTACAGTAACATAACATACATATTCCTGAACCACCTTGCCTTCTGCAAAACCATGCAAAATAATGAAAGAAAGTTGGGTTGGAGCAAACCAGTCAAAAACGAATAAAAACAATAACATTCCTAATAGAAATTTAAAGGACACATCAAACTATAATATTGTTAAGTACTTCAGAAAATATAGGAATTTACCCTTTATGAAAAGGTTGTTGGGAGAGTTATGGTTGCTGAATTATGAGGGCAAGGGAAGTGGGAGGAGGCCACTGAGATTAGGATAACTGGTTTAGATCAATTACATTAGAACCTATCCTTCCTGGGCTCAAGGACTCTCCTCTGTCTGAACAGATTAAGCTTCAGTTAGGAGGAAAGAAGGTGGAACAGCTGATGGTGCCTGCCATTTATAACTTAGAAATATAGATCTAAGATCTTTCAGCATTAACATGATTACAATTCCACCGTGACTGTGTCCTGTACTGCTTTTTCACAAACCTAGGGTCGCTCAGCGTAAATAATACATGACGGCTGGTTGGCTCGGTACCTTTTAAGATCTGCCCTTGTGGCACAGCTTCTCGGTGAATAATCTAACAATTGGTAGGATTTAAGGTAGGAGAGGGAGACGGTCTGTCTACTGCATTAGGTTTCTCAATTTTCATGGAAGTATTTCAGTGTCTTCACTAACTGATTATCAAGTTCATACTTATTCTCCTTTTAAATTAATTATTTGAAATATAAATTAAGCAAGATCCTCTGGCCTTTCTGGGAGCCTGGTGATTCATTTTTCTAGGAGTTTTGGAGCCTTACAACTAAGCCTCCTCTCAGCCCTTCAACATGAAGGTTAAACTTTTACGCTTTGTCCATTTTCTCTTCAAAAGCACATACTAATGTTAATACATACAGGAATAATAAAACAAAAGAAGAGAAATAAAACATAATCAACTGCATGTTAACCAATATTAATTTTTAACCATGGAAGACAAATATGGGAAACTGAAACCAGCACATTACTTTTAAATGGTATAGGAATTCATCAAGGACTCTCATTTATTTTATGCCCAGGGTTTGAAGAATTATTGTTGTGATTTGTTCTATTAGAAAGTCTAATTTTGCCAAAGACCAAAATGGAGGAGGAAGAGGAAGAAGGAAGAGGAGAAAGAGAAGGATGAGGAGGAAGACATCCCAAAGGAAGGGAAGCCAAAAGGAGACACCACACACAGGCTTTACAGGGGAGTTGGCTCATCTGCAACTGGCAGTGTTGAATATTAAATCAATGCCCCATGGGCAGACCCTGCACAAATTCAGGAAAATAGGACAGGGAAGCTGCTCACCGTGTGGCTTTCAGGGTTCCTGCCTGCCTCGGCAATGCTTTCCTTCCTACCAACCCTCATAGGGAGGGGACAGCCCAGCAGAGCACTGGCTGAGGGCTGAGTCTTCAGCCAGGTGTAGGACAGGCTCATGTCCTCTCCGATGCAAGAAATAAAGGAGGGAAATCCAGAAGACTTGGGATCCTGAAAAGAGACCAGGCTTGGAGTTTTTTTATTTATTGACTCGGCAAATATGGTTGAGTGCCCACTATGTGCCAGTCCCTAGCTGCTGAGGCTACAGGAATGAATCAGACATAGTTCCTTCCTTCTAGCTGTCCACAGGAAACGAACACAGGCAATACATGCTTCGAAGGGTGAAATGCAAAGTTCTATGGAATATGTGCTAGCCCTGAAGGGAGGGTGCCAAAGCAGAGACCCCGAGAGTGAAAGGCAGTTAGCCAGGTGAACAAGGCAGGGGGCGAGGGTGTTCTGGAAGGAGGGAGCCCCGTGTAACCTGGAGGCAAGAAAAGCAGGAGCTTTGGGAAATTGCAAGTCAGGCAGACTTGGGTTAAATTCCAGGTCTTGAAACTCTCTGGGACTGTTTCCTTATCAAAAAAAGGAGGTGGGTTTTACCACCTTAAAGCATTGCTTGCAAACTAAAAGTGATAACATATATCTATAATCCCACTACTAACAGATTCTCTCCCTGACCGGACTGTATTCAGGCTCCCCTGAACTTTTCAATGAGGTCTATTTCCATGTTTCTGTCTTCATTTTCCAGTTTTAGCAAGAATCATGATAAATCAGTTTAACCAGAATCCCTCGTCCTTCATATCTGATCACGCTCGATATCAATCGAGTTCCTCATCCTCCACCAGCCCCCAGGTGGTGTCAGATCACCGAGCCTACTTTCAGGAAGAATCTTGTTAAGCCAGTTTATGAAGAATCTCCCCCTTACCCTGCTCCTTGGCTATAATTTCCCACTTGCTGTATTTGGAGTTGAGCCCAATCTCTCTCCCCCACTGCAAAATTCCATCCCAGTGGTTATTGCCTACTATGACAGTCCCTCCCTTGAATAAAGTCCTCCTTATCATGCTTTAATAAGAGTCATTGAATTTTTCCTTTAATACTACTAGTGCTTGGTACATAGTAAGTGTTCATTCCTTCCTAGTCCTTCTCTGTTCCTCATCCCCACCCCCAAACACAGGGGTCAGAAGAGTAAACCAATTGCTAAACTCAGGGAAGATCAGTTTCATCAAAGAAGGAGGTTAGGGGAAAGCCTAAAATATAGGCACTTGCTGGCTCTGCTCTGGAGAGGGGTTGGGTAGCCAGTGGCCAGTAGAGTATGTAGTAACTAGAGTTAAGTGAGGGAGAGGATAAAAAAAGAGGAGTTTTCTCCAAAGATCTACCATGTTGACTTAAGTATTTTTCTGACATCGAGCCCTAGAATATGGAAGCCAATAAGCCAATACATGTCCTTACCCACTTTTTCCTTTGGGAAGGCAAAGTGGTATGTAGATGGAAAGAGCTTTGGGCTTGGGAGGAAAAGACAAAGCTTTGGCCACCAGCCCTGTGATTTTAGACACATCTGTCAACTTCTTTAAGGATCCGTTTCTTTCACCATAAAAAGTCTTCCTCTCAGGGTTGCATGAGGGACCAGTGAGTTGAAGGAAGTGGAAGAGTTTGTAAAATATCAGACTCTATAAACAAGCATAATACAAATGGAGGAGTGAGAAAGAAACTTCCAAGATGGGTTAGGAAAGAACTGGCAAAATAAGGAACTGTAAAAATTGGTGGCTGGGTATGGATTTTTTTGGTTTTTTTCCAAACATTTCCATAAACAGCCAGTAAAGGGAGAACCAGGTCCTGAGCATGGTTTACAGCCCTGTCGGCCTCACCACCATGAAAGGTCCATTCAGATCTTCACACAGAAGCCTGCTTCTCCCAGGGGAAGGGAGAGATATGTGTGTGTGTCTGTCTTATGCCCATGTAAATAAAAAGAAGAAACAGCAGTACTCCAAATGCTTCTTAAGGCACAGCACTTCTTGAGATGTGTGGATAATAAAGTGTCCCTCTTCTGGTCCATCGGAATTAGCCTAGTCACGCTAACAGCTAGCTCTTACTCTTTTATATTTGGGCACAAAAATCGTCCCAAAGGACATTACTCTCAGCAGAAGAAGCTTGACTAGTTGTTACCTTGTAGAATTTATAAGAAATAGTTTGTAGGTGCCATTTCTGCCTCTTCCTGCATATAAACATCTTATGTGACTTAACAAATTTGTTTCAAAGCAGCAAGCTTCTCTAACCTACACGGGAAGAAAAAAACGAGGATCATTGTCTCCACACTTTGCATCCACAGAATCCCACTGCACACACAGAATTCATATGGGCCAGGAGAGTAAAATTCCCATCAAGACACTCCAATCTGCTTTTGTATTGTTTTAATATGCACGAATAAAGAAACAGCTATGCAAATTTAAAAACTGTTTCCATACATGCTTTTATAAGCTTTTAAAAATATTAGTTCAACTAGGATATTTTATAGGATGTTAAATAGTAATATATTCTTTCAATTCTTTTGGGGTTCCCAACCTTTACTTACTGATTATCCACAGGCAGAAATAATAGAAGTAATTAAAAGCTTTCATACCTTTCAAAGAATTAGGGAATTTAGTTTAGTTATGTGCCTCAAAGCCAACTTCTCAAACCCTGCCAATGCACGGCTGAATAACCTGTTTGAGGTCAGCGGTTACCAAGGTCAGCAGATAACATTTTTCATATGTACTTTACACCACCCTAGCCTTTTCCGAAAGACAACTGACAGATCAAAGAACTAGTTTTCTTACAGGTAGAGTATCACAGAATAGAGGTAAAATGAAACAAGTTCTCTCCTTAAACTGAGTTTGCAGTGTCCCAACTTCAGAACCTCTTACAGATTTACTATAAAATTAGGACAAATGCTTTAGACTATTCAAGAACAGACAATGGTAACAACTTATTCCTTTCAGCTTTGATTCAGCCTCCAAACAAGGAATTCCCACTAAACCTTAAAGATATGGTATTAAGTTTCACTGTTCTGTTTTTTTTCTGAAAAATGTTGATTTCAAGACCAACATGGAAAAGCTGAACCTTTTGCAATAAAAAGAAATACGCAGTACTTTGTCCTTTGTTGCTTGGCAACTAAAGGCTATAAATGGATTTTATGATTATAAAGGCTCTGGAATTAATGTGAACATGTAAAAGTTGTAATAACTCCCTGGGGACAGGAGTGTTTCTTTGAAAAAGAAGTATGAATATATATATGTAGCTTTTACTCATTCTTGTTTCAAAATAAATAGAGCAAGCAATTTTTTCTCCATACTTGTAAATGTTATAATAAAAATAAATAACTATCATTTATTTCATCATTTCAATATTTTATCATTCATGCTCACAACGCCAAGAGGTAGGTGCTATTATCTCCATTTTACAGGTGGAGAAAGCTAAAACTTTAAAATGTTATGCTACTGGCCCAAGGTCACAAAATTAAGAAGCAGAGGAATCAGGATTTGAACCCAGGTCTGCCTGAACTAAGGCTTCTGCCATCAAGTGTATACCATAGAGATTTCTAGGAAGCATATTTCTCGGCTTCTAATACTTGAGGATACTGATCACTTTAATCCCATGAGAGCGATACTATTTCCAATTATCAAGTCATATGATGTTAGCCTTAGAACACCTTACTCCTCGTTGCTTTACATGACAATGGTTTCTTATATTGCTAATACCAAGGTGTCAAATATTGGGGTACCATCTTACTGGACTTTTTGTCTTGAGTCTGGGTACCAAAAAGGACAATATGGAGAGTTAATATTTTCTACTACACTTCTGAGCAAACCCAGCTTCCTAAATTCCCTCTATGGATTCTTGTTTTGCATCAAGCAGTACTACAGGTCAGGGTTAGTGTTCTTGTACCTTTGCATTCTTATTAGTAGCCTTATCTTCTGAGTTTCTGTAGCTGCCTGCTCCATGAACAGAAACCATTGCCTTTTTACTGCTAGCACTGCATCTTATGGTGCCAGAGCTGGGCTTTGCCAAAAAATGCCTGATGGCAATTAAGTTCCAACAGCTCACATTCCAGAATAATTTCATCTACAGAATGGAATTACATGCACATGGTCACACACACACACACAAAAGCTCTGGTTATTTTAAGAGGAGCCATAAGTTCCAGCTAACTTTGCAGATGTTCCCCTGCAACCTGTTTGGAGGACACTGCAGAGTGGCAAGGAGCACAGGCCTTTGGAGAAAGACAGACATCTGTCCATCTCTAAGCTCTGATACATGATAGCTGTGTTACCTTGGGCAAGGTACAAACCTTTTCTGAATCTCTGTTTCCTCATCACTAAAATGATGATAACATTATCTGCCTGTTCATTTTGTTGTACAAATGAAGAATACATACAGCTAAAGGCCTTTGTACAAGGTCTAGCATAAAGTCAAGCATTCATTAAATGGTAGAGGTTTCCCTACTGATCACAGATGGCTTCTGGGAGCTCCATTAAAAGAATAAACATTTTTCTTAATTACAGAGGACTGATAATACTATTTCATTGGGCAATAACTGTAGGTCAGGCACTATTCAAAGTACTTCACGTATATCATTTTACTTAATTCTCATTTTTCTCCTATGAAGTAATACCTGCTTCATTTAATAGATGAGGAAACAGTCTCAGAGAGACCCAGTCATTTGCTAAAGCAGCATCTCGAGTGCATGGCAGAGGAGGGATTTGAGCCCAGGGAAATCTGTATACAAAGCCTATGCTCTAACTACTACGTTGCTTATCACCACACATGCAGGCTGGTGTCAGGAGCTCAGAGACAGTGTGCGTGATGTGCATTGGTGCCCAGTTTCCAGAGCTGATATGGCTGGCCTGTGAAATGCAACCTCAGAAATAGGAAAGATGCTGTGATCAGATAAACTCCAAGATCATTCCTGCAACCCAGGGTCCATTACCTTGACTGGTTTCCTAGTGCCTAGATCTCTACTTTTGTCAAAACTAGAGCGTCTACTCTTCTGTTTGTCTCCTAGTGTCTCCCAGTGACTCCCAGGTAATGATTCTGAATCTCAGCTATAACCCATTTTGAGTTATAGCCTGAACCTCTCACGGAGGGACTTGGTTTTTGAATTCTCTCCATCCCCGGTGAGCATCTCTGCCATGTTTCCTACTGAACACCACACCACCTCCACTCCCTTCCTGCTAATAAAGAATTCTTTTTAGGGGAAACAGAGTTATCACACCTAGGGGAAGATATCTGCCATGGGTCACAGATCTAAGAGTAATCTACATAAAAAAATGTTTTTGAGGAGCTGCGATTTCCCCCCCAGGAGAGTTGATTCTGATATTAAAATATACCTAAGAAAAGGAGGGCTTCCCTGGTGGCGCAGTGGTTGAGAATCTGCCTGCTAATGCAGGGGACACGGGTTCGAGCGCTGGTCTGGGAAGATCCCACATGCCGCGGAGCAACTGGGCCCGTGAGCCACAATTACTGAGCCTGTGCGTCTGGAGCCTGTGCTCCGCCACAAGAGAGGCCCGCGCACCGCGATGAAGAGTGACCCCCCACTTGCCACGACTACAGGAAGCCCTAGCACAGAAACAAAGACCCAACACAGCAAAAATAAATAAATTAATTAATTAAAAAAAAAAAAAAAGAAAAGGAGCACAACCTTTGTACAATGCAATAAAGGTGCCTGCCTTTCTATCAGAAGTTTTGGTCAAGAATCTCATTGACTTAACACATATTTAACAAATATTTCTTTTTTTTTGTAACAGCTACATTCAAGACAATAAGCCTGCATAGATAATGAGACAAAGTTAGGTCCTCACCTGGAGGTACTCACTGTCTTCTGGGGAGATAGACAAGTAGACCTATAAACTAAACCTCAGCGCGAAACATGTACATCCAAAGGTACGGACAAAGAAAGTGCTGGAGAAGCATGGAGAATTTTGCTTCACAGGATGAAGAAGTAGGAAAGTGCATTCGGGGCAAACAGCACAAACACCCAGTGTTATAAAAAGGTGTTTTTAAGAAACCATGAAAAGCTCAGCATAGCTGGGGTATAGAAACGTTAATAACAATACTGATGATGATGATGGTGATAAACATAGTAATTGAGGTACTGTTCTGAACCTCATGCATATTGAATCACTGAACCTTCACAATAATCTTATTAGATAGGTATTAGTAGTATCTAATTTTATAGATACAGAACTGAGGCACAGAGAGATTAAGTAACTTGCCCAAGATCACACAGCTAGCAAGGGGCAGAGTCAGGATTAGAACTCTGGCCTTGGAACAAGCTCCTATCCACTATATCAAACTGCCTCTCACAACTGTGAGGATGGGGGAGTCTCAGAGATAAGGACACTGAAATGTTACCTTGGGACCATATGCTAAGCTCAGGCAATGGAGAGTCAACAGAAACGTTTAATGGCGCTCACGTGAGCCAATGATGAAGTGGAAGGTGGTCAGCTCAGGGAAACAGATTCGAGGAGGCTCTTGCAAGAGGTGGAGATCCAAAGGGGAGGCTGCAGTTGAAAACATTTAGCAACAGTTTGGTAAACAATTAGCTGTAGAGCATGGGAGGAGCCCGTAAGGGTGACACCCTGGTTTCTAGTTTGGGAGGTTTGGTGAAGACCGAAGGGGGTATAGGAAGCAGCGAAGACTGGAATCAGGGAGGGGAAGGATAATGGGTTCCACTTTGAATGTACTGCTTTGGCGAAACTAAGGGACACTCGGCACATACGAGTGTACACTAAACATCTGTAACTATAGGTCTGGAATGTGGCAATAGGGTTTGGGAAATGCTGATCCATGGAAGTAAATGAAACCACTCAGGGTGAGTTTTTGGTGCTCAAATAAAAGAGTTTCCAAAACAGGACCCTGGGGCAGAGAAGGAGGAGGATGTACTAGCGAGCGCTCCTGAGAGGTAACAGAGACACTGGATGAGAATCAGAGGCGAAGATGCCATGGGATCAAACAGGAGAGTTTCTGTGAGCAAACCCCGATGAAGACAGGACACCAGAAGGATGAGGGCCGATGATCTTTAATACGATCTAGCAATTAGGAGAAACTTCAGAAGGGTAAGTTGGAGCAGAAGCCAGAGAAGATTGGGTTGAAAAGTGAATGGGATGTGAAGAGTGAAGGGAGTGGGTATTTTTCAGAGTTTGGTGATGAAAGGGAGGAGAAAGATTGGTGAATATCTGGAAGGAGAGGTGGAGTTAAGGAAAGAGATGTGAATCTCTTGCTGACCCACAGAGAACTTCATTTCACTACTGTTCCCCTGAGGAAGTTCTGTTACTCTCTCCCTTCCCTTATATACATCAATTTTTTAAGGTATCTTTTAATGTAACCTAATTCCAGAATCTTTTTAGAAGCAGATAACCAACAGATGTTGATCCACTGCCAGGGGCTTCCTCCTATCAAACTGGGCACATTTGACCACACCCTCTTTGAAACACTATTCTTTCCTAGCTTAACACCACACTCTCCTGGCTTTCCTCCCACCTCATTTAACATCCTTAGCTGGCTGCTCTCACTTGGGTCCCTAAATGTTACTGTGGGGCCCTCTTGTCTGTCTCCCTTCTTGGTGACCTCATCTAGTCTCAGGGCTTTAAACACCAACCATACGCTGATAACTCCCAAATTGATATCTATAGCCCAGATCCCTCCCTTGGGTTCCAAATTCAAACATCCAACTGCCTCCTCATCACTTCTGCCTGGTTCTCTAAAAGGTAGCTAAAACGTAAAGTGTCCCAAATGAATTCTTGATTTCACACATATGCACATGAACACACACACACACACAAAAGTGCACTTCCACCCATTATTCCACAGCTGAATACATTGTACTAAATCCACCAATTATTGACACCAACACCTAGGCATCACCCTTGATTCCTCTGCCTTCCTCACCCCACATCCCATACATCTGCAAGTTCTGCCTGTTCTCCTGCTTAAAATCCTCCACTGGTTTCCTATCACACTGAGAATAAAAATCCAAACTCTGACATCATCTTCGACCGCCCACCCCATTGTCATTCAACACTGTGCCCTGCCCCTTCCCACTCCACCCCGCCCCTAATCACTCCAAGCTTAGGGACTTCACACTGGTATTCCCTTTTCCTGGAATGTTCTTATGGAGGATTATGATTCTATACCCAGTACATAGTAGGTGCTCAATAAATAATAGTTATTATTAATTAGGTTGTAGATCAAGGGTTAGCAAACATTTTCTATAAAGAGCCAGATAGTATTTTAGATTTTGAGGGCCATAAGGTCTCTGTTGCCACCACTCAACTCTGCCATCACAGCATCCAAGCAGCCACAGATAATATTTATTTTTTAAAATTTACTTATTTATTATTATTTATTTTTGGCTGCGTTGGGTCTTCGTTGCTGTACACGGGCTTTCTCCAGTTGCGGCGAGCAGGGGCTACCCTTTGTTGCGGTGCGAAGGTTTCTCGTTGCAGTGGCTTCCCTTGTTGCGGAGCATGGGCTCTAGGACGTGCGGGCTTCAGTAGTTGTGGCTCGTGGCCTCTAGAGTGCAGGCTCAGTAGTTGTGGCGCACAGGCTTAGTTGCTCTGTGGCATGTGGGATCTTCCTGTACCAAGGGTCAAACCCGTGTCCCCTGCATTGGCAGGCAGATTCTTAACCACTGTGCCACTGGGGAAGTCCCACAGATAATATTTAAATGAATGAGTGAATAAAACTTCATTTACAAAATCAGGCTGCAGGCCAGATTTACCCTGTGGGCCATGACTTTCAGACTCCTGTAATAAATGAATAAGTAATGATAAGAAGAGATGTTTCCCTCTATACTCCATGAAAAACTCCACTATTAAAGAATATAAAGAGTATGATCCCATTAAATAATATATACAATATCAACACCAAAATGTGAACAGCTGTTATCACTAAGTGGTGAGGTTACTGGTGATAACTATTTCTTGTTTTGTTATCTATTTTTTCCACAATTGTCCATGTATTCAATGTTTAGCTTCCAAGATATTGTGGAGTCTTCCAGAAGCTGACTTCTAACTCCCAAGCTGAAAAGATGACAACATCAGTAACAACACCAAAGAAGGTGGTGTAGTCTCCTCTCAGAAGCGTTTGTCTGAGTGATTTTGTTCCCGGATTCCCTACAGTTGCTGATGACGTTGGCAGTTCTCAAATGTAGGGTGTGTGCAGGTGACAGAAGTTAGCTCTGACCTAGTTACAGCACATTTTAAATTCTAATGCAATCGGCTTCACCTTGGGGATCCCAGAGTGAAAGAAGAAAAGGGATTTTTTTTCTTAATGGCACCAAGCCCACGCCTCTGTGTTCTGGATGCTTCATGACAAGGCAACACAATTTCTAATCACCTGCCAACATTAGATAGAAGTGTTCAAATAATTATAAGCAGCTTGCATGATTTGGGTTGTTCTTCTTGTCCTTGACGTATTCTCATTCCCAGTCCCCTAGAAAGTCCATAGTGTCTCCAAAAACAGAAACAGAGGTGGCCTCATCAATAAACAAGGAGAACCTGCCTCTGTGGAATAATTTCAGCGTTTCTAGGATGCAACATGATATCTAAAATTCCACCATTAGAGATCAACTAAACCTACTCTTAGAGAAGGTAATCTTTTTTTTTTTTTTTTTTTTTTTTTTTTGCGGTACACGGGCCTCTCACTGTTGTGGCCTCTCCCGTTGCAGAGCACAGGCTCCGGACGCACAGGCTCAGCGGCCATGGCCCACGAGCCCAGCCGCTCCATGGCACGTGGGATCTTCCCGGACCGGGGCATGAACCCGGGTCCCCTGCATCGGCAGGCGGACTCTCAACCACTGCGCCACCAGGGAAGCCCGAGAAGGTAATCTTTTCGACTTGTATGATCAAAACGACTTTGTGTTCTGTGAAAGCACATTGAATACAAAACTCTATAGAGATGTAAGGTGTCATCAGATCCTTTGCCACCTGTACCTTCTGTGCAAACTCAGGTTTTATTGGGACAGAAGGAAGAGGGCATAAAGATGCTGGTTATGTGAGAGGGTGAAACACTGGTGTCTTAAAGTGAAAGAAAGACAAAGATTGAGAGACTGGCCGGAGGCCAAAGATACCCTTTACCTGCAATACAGTCTTGCCCAGGGCCAGCCCTCTACGCTGCATTCAGCTACTCAGAGCTTCTGATTCCAATCACAGGAATTCAGAAACATCAACCAATCAGAGTTGGTTTCACTTCTGGAGAAGTAATATACAGGAACCACATAAGACATTTACGACTTTACCTCTGGTAATAATGGAATCTGAGGCTTCCCACAAACTGGCAGCACTTGTCTCAGTGGCCTCTGTTTGTTTCATTCACTGAAACTTTCTGCTCTGCTTACTGGGCAAGTTTTTCTTCTCCCCATATTTGAGCTTGCTAGGTGCTCCGAACCTAGAGTTCAAACTGTTGAATAGAAGAGTCTGTGCACTGTTCTTCATTCATTTATTCTATAAAGATTACTGTCTACTATGTGCCGGCACCATTTGGGCACTTTTCCAAGCTACATCTCTCGTGTGCTCAACAATTCTACCAACCCTCCCTTGAAGCCTCTCTAGATCCATTCCATCTGGGTCAGTCCCTTGAGTCTCTGCTTTTCTGCTCCAGAATCTTCAGCATTTTCATTTTCCCAAAAACTTGACACCTCCATAATATTCCTGTACAGCTCATGGGTAGCAGATGTTTTTGCCTAACCTGCATCCCTACCACCCTACTTTAATAATAGCTAACTAGAAATTTAAATCTCAGGCAGAGAGAGGAGGGCAGAAAATACTTTGAAGCTTGTTTGACAGCAGCTTCCTGAAGGGACTGTTCTTCCTCTTAGATCTCAGGAGCTATCCAGTGGTTCCTGCCCATCCACAGCTTCTGGTTTTAGGAGCTACCCCTCACCTCCCAAACTTCAGTGGGTGAGTGGGAGTTTCTTCAGCTAGTTTCTCTCTTCTGCTTTCATGTGATCTCTTCAGGAGAGTCAGCCCTGTGTCTGCAGGTTCCACATTTGCAGATGTCAACCAACCGAGGATGGAAAATATTTGGGAAAAAAGATCCCAGAAAGTTCCAAAAAGCAAAACTTGATTTTGTCACATGCAACAACTACCCACGTAGCATTTACATTGTATTGGGTAGATTATCTAGATAGATATCTAGGTAGATATCTAGATTATCTCTATAAATAATCTAGAGATTATTTAACATGTACTAGAGGATGTACATAGGTTAATATGCAGATACTACTGCCATTTTATGTGAGGGACTTGAGCATTTGGGGGTTTTGGTATCAGAGGGGATCCTAGAACCAATCTCCTCCCGGATTCCAAGGGACAACTGTATGTAGTTTCTCCCACTCTGCTGAGTCAGGGCAGGCATCTCCTCTTTTGCTTTCGTGATAAGCCAAAAAGCATTTGAGAACCTACTTCAGGACTTTATGAAGAGGATGAGCTAAACAGTTGCTCACCAATTTAGAAAATTTCTTTTTAAAGATTAAATATAATGAACAATAAAATATTCTCAAATTAGTTTTTATAATCTGTTCTAAAAAGCTGGGAAATAAAAGATGAATCTTGATATCACAGTAGCCCCAAAGAAATACCCATAAGGAACCAAATTAAGAATGTAAGGTCACAGCTATGGAAAACAAGTGAGGTAAACTGAGGAGTGGGATTTTCCATACTTCATTTTCTATTCCTTTTTTACCTGGGGGGTTGCTGTAAGAAGTAAATGAGGTAATGAATGTAAAGTGAATGGAACAGTACTTCATGCATGGTAAATGCTCAGCAAACGTTATTAATCTGGTGCAAAGGTAATATAATTTACTTCATGAAGGAAGCAGGAAGATGTTACAAGTGGTTCAAGGAGAATTCAAACAGCAGATCTAGATCTAGGTACCTAGATAGATAAATAGAGATAGATCAATAGATCTATATAGATAGAGATAGGTAAGCAGATAGATAATCTAAATCTGGCTATGCCATGGAATGAATTTACAAATAAATGGAAAACTGGGTTTTACTGAAACTACTGATCCCCAAAAGGAGATAATTCATTTACATACCTATAGACAAAATTCATTGCATTGATATCAATTATCTACAATTTACAGAGTTTCAAAATAGCTCTAAGACAATAAAAGGTGAAAATCCCATAGAATCTGATAGCCCAAAGGACATGATCCAGGCATAGTTTTCTATGGAAGACACCTAATAATCTTTTTTTTTCATCCAATTCATACAATTTTTCTTTACACAGAAAAGAAACTCTTAAACAGAGGAGTTTTGTGGAATTAAACCCAGTCTCCTTTATTTAAGAAAAACTGACTATGACATCATGCATTCCAACTTTGAAGCACTGAGATAATAAAGAAGAAAATAAAAATCCCCATATTCCTACCACTAAGAAATAACTACTGTTAATACTTGTAGTGTATTCATCCAATTGTTTCTACATATATAGGTGTGCATGTATGTATATGTAGCAACTGTTTTCAGATCAGTTTTAATAAACTTTGTTCTAGAAAAATACATGTATACTCAATTCTATTATATATATCAATTTGTAATCTGCTTTTCCCCTTTATATCATAAACACTTTTCCTTATCATCATCATTTTTTTTTTTTTTTTTTTAGCGGTACGCGGGCCTCTCACTGCTGTGGCCTCTCCAGTTGCGGAGCACAGGCCCTGGACATGCAGGCTCAGCAGCCATGGCTCATGGGCCTAGCCGCTCCGCAGCATGTGGGATCTTCCTGGACCGGGGCACGAACCCGTGTCCCCTGCTTCGGCAGGCAGACTCTCAACCACTGTGCCACCAGGGAAGCCCCATCGTCATTTTTAATAGCTACAAAATATTCCATTATATGAAAGAACCATAATCTATTTAACTAATCTACCACTATTAGAATTTTAAGTTGTAACCAATTTTTAGTTATTAGAAATAAAATAATGTGCCTCTTCTCTGACAACCTTTCTCTTGCAGTGGTATCAGCTTTGCTGAAAAAGCCAAACATTTCACATGGTATCTGAGTTTCCAGTGGATGTTGGGATCCCTAGAGAACCTGATCCACCTCTTCTGCTTTAGCTAATGGGCCTACCTACTGCATCAGTGGCAGGCAATAGAATGAAGTTTGCCAGCTACCTGGAACCACACTTTGTTCTTATCATCTTCCTGAGACACACCACAAAGATTCAGCATGATCAGCATGAGATCTGATGTCCAAGGCCATTTAATTCGTGATGATACTGTCAGTACAGATAGTTTTTAATACAAAAGTGTTCATAAGAAAAACATATATTATTTAGGATCCAGATTCTTAGAATGAAGAGTCTGAGAAAGCAAAGAAAAAATAGCTTTCAGGTGGGTAATAAACTACAAAAATTTTTCTTGCTTTTCAGACCTTGATTTTTTATATGAGTTTGCATTTAATTAGAAGCTGACATATCGAAAGGAGCACAAGATAGAACAACTGGCCCTCCTCATGAGAATATCAGATCCAGCCTTGCTGTCCTCATTCTAAGGAATATTTGAGAAAGGAAATCATAATCTAAAGGAAATGTCTCAAAGCCCTCCAGGCTATCATTTAAAAGATGTGGTTGTTGGACTTGGCACACAGTCAGTGATCGATATTTGCTAAACAGATAATAAAAAATTGACAACCAGCTGTGTGACTTTCGGGGGGAGGGGAATAACTTAAGCTAGTGCTTCCATTTTTTAATTCCAAAGTTTACTATCTTTTCCATTTATTCACTCAAAGATAATGTAAGAAAAACACTCACTATTTTATTCTCTTTCCATGGAAAAATTACTCCTCCCTAGTTAAAAAGGCTTCAAAAGGAGCCAGAGTTTAGTTTGGGCTAAGAAAGATACTATAATAATAATAATAATAATAAATCAGATTTTGTAATCAGCTATACAGAGGACTTGTGGAAACTATATCCCCAAAGACTTCTGAAAATAGTATAAACAGGACAGTATAGTGACCCTATAAGTATAACAGCACTTCCAAAAAACAGAAGGTAGACCAGAGGAACTTTTCAGGTCTTCTCTAGCTCTGGAAAGAAATCAAGTAGATTTTGTATATTTATAAAATCAGTTGGTGGTTTCTCTAAAATAAAGCAGATATAACTGTAGCTTGGAGCTTGCTACCTACTGCTCAAATGAAAGTTACATAGGATATAAAATCAGGCAACAACAATCAAGCAACATTAGTGTGCCTACTGTGTGACCCAAGTGGACACACTGACTTGGGCGCTGTCAGAGACAGAACATGATGGGATGGATCATAGGGCTGAAAAAACATAATAATTCTCTAGGTCTCATATTCCTTCTTATCTCATGTGGCAAAATCCAAGCCACCTACTGTATTGTACTAATACCTTCTGATAGTGACCTCACTGTTTCTTTGATATAAACACTCTTTAGTGTTCGATACAATATGGTGTTGGGTCAATTCCATTCAATCTTTAAACGTCTAGTATTTGTCAGGCACTTTATTAATCACAAGAAATGCCAAAAGCACTTTCTCAATATGCTGCTAACTGCCCTCTGGATTCTGTGAGTGAGCTGGTCTGCCCTCAATTATTCTCATACTCCCTCCTGGAAAATACCTGGAAATGTGCAAAAAGCTCTGGCAACATTTCTCTTCCCATGAAGTCTGAGCATGACTAACTGATAAGGAACTGCAGCTGCACTAACATGCAGTCTCCCAATGGCTCCCTTAAAGGTGTCACAAGAAGGCAAGCCTTTCCTGACATTTTCAGCAGACCCACCATGAGAATCTCAACCGAACTAAATATGAGAAGTGGTACCACTATTTCAGGTTTTTAGAAAAAGAAATCTTTGTAACCATGTCCTATAGTAAGCCTTCGCTTGGGGAAAAATATATTTAACCTCAAAAAAAATCACCATTCAATAGTTACACATTTTTAAAGTGTTGTGAAAAACAAAGAACGTAATGGGGGAAGAGGTGTTCCTTTACTGTTAGGCTGTTTTGTATTTAATTATATTAACAGAAAAACCATCTTAAGTAAACTCTTACATTTCTTCTGTGCTGTATTCAATAATTTTAGAGAGAAGAAAAATCTAGTCTTATGAAACATAGGGATTAGAAAAAAAATCTAGCACAGGACAGGGACAAATTCTAATAACACAGGTATGCTGACCTCTTGATTCTTTTAATAACTAAGCTGTAAGATGGAAATCCTGAATTTTTAAAAATCACTGCCTATACCACTGATTTTTTGCTACAAACACAGCAAATAAACCTGCACTTCTGACTTCAGGACAGTTAGTACAATAGTATTTCTTTCAAAGCCGAAGTGAATTCCAAAAAGGTGAGACAGTGATAGTAAGCAGTACCATTTCTCAGATGTTGGAAACGGGCTTCTTACCTTCGAAGAACTGCTGTAGGGCCTCGTTTTCGCCTACCACATCCATGGTGCCGTGGTCCTGGTAGTTACTTCCGCAGAGAATGATTATCAGACCTCAGGAAATAAGTGCTGTCCTCGCAGCTCAACGCCTACGAATGCTCTTGAAAAATGTTCATTTTCTTTTTATTGGAGTGAAGCATATCTTCAGCCATCAAACTGTGCCCAAAAAGATGGTTAGGTTTTCAAATGTGATCATAAAACCAGAAGGATATGTAACCACGCAAAAGGAAAATTCACGAAGAGGGAAGTGGTAGAAAATCCATCTCTCTTTCTATAGGGAACTGTTTCTACTCTGCCTTTCGTCTTTGTTTTAAGGACCTTTGTCCTTAGTGACACATGTAATTACATAAATGGGCAATAAATACATAGCCTTATCTCCTATTTGTCCTTTTACACCAATATATTTATTTCTCTGCCTCTATCAACCAGATCGATTTAGCTACAGCCTAGCAAAGATATAGGGGTTTTTTTTCACGTAGAGAAAGAGGGCAAATCAATATAATCACTTTCATAGATACCGAGGCTTGTGATAATGAAAAGTTAGGATTTGTTAAATATTTCCAATTCTACTCGCAGTGAAAAAAATTCCTTGATACGCACCTCATCCATTTCCTCCAGTTTATTTTCTTTGAAAGTAGAAACCATAAAGTATGAGAAGTCCCTCTAATGAGCAATAAAACTGCGTTTCTGATTTAGTAATTCTTACAACCAAGTATATGGTTCACTCCTAGCTGGTTTTACTCCTAAATATAAAGGTATACCCAAATAAATGTTTTGTTTTCACTATTTAGCTATTAACTTATCTAATAATAGACTAAAAGGAATACAATTAGGAAATTAAACTAGTCCTTTCAGCTCCTTCCTGTTTCCTTTTCCCCCAACTTTTTATTTTGAAAGTTTTTAACCTATAGAAGAACTGAAAGAATAGTACCATGAAATACCCTAAACTCTTCGTCTAGATTTACTAATTGCTAATATTTTCCCACTTTTGCTTTTTGTCTCTCTCCCTCTCCCTCTCTCTCTCTCTCTCTCTCTCTCTCTCTCTCTCTATATATATATATATATATATATATATATATATCCTTGTCATTTTTGATTGGTTGGTTTTTATAACATTGATACTTGTTTAACAGTCCTGGAGCATTGTCTTATATAATGTCCCACATTCTGCATTTGTCAGATTATTTCACTTTTGTTAGAACTGGTATGGGTGATGTGGTATACTTCCCAATAAGTATTTTAAAACTTCACACATATAAACTGTTTAAACAAAAAAAATAATTTTATCCTGGGGGAAAAAAGAGGCTTAGAATCCTATTTTGAAAGTTATATTGGGTCCCAGATATTTAAGGACAAGTCATTAAGTTGCTTCAAGAAATAGATTTTCTATTTGTTTCAGTTCAACTTGTGCTAAACTCTCTGCTGGGTGCAGGAAATAAAAAGATGTGTAAATTATGGTCCCTTCCCTCCACAGGCTCAAATGTAGGGCACGAGAAAAATACAAGGAACTATAACTCAAGGCAGACTCTGATAAGAGCTGGGGAAAACATCCCAAGAGAACAGAGGAAGGAAAGATTAATTTCATCTGAGAGGATGTGGAAAGGTGTCATAAAGAGCTGGGATTTGAAGAGACTTAAACAATGGACATGTCTTTAAAAACATGAGCAATGGCTTGGAGGGGAGAAAGCCCAGGTACAGCGACTGGAGTTACAGTGTATGGATGGTGGAGTGAGAAAAAAAGATGAGAAGTAGGCTGAAGAAGGGTTTGGGTAGATTTTGAATGTTAGGCTAAATCTGAATTTGATTCCATGCATATTCATTCTAAGCATATCTACTGATATTTTCTATTTGGGTAGTTGTGGTGAATGATATAATTAAGTCTAATTTAGAAAGAAGCTGTGTTAGAGTGTGTTGATTGGGGCAGTAACTAAATTTACACCAGCTGAGAAGCTACTGCGAATCCAGATAGGCAGTAACAAAGCCTGAAGATGCTATAGAACCAAGATGAGTTGGCTACCAACTGGATGTGGGGAGCAAGGGAGAAATCAAATGTGATTTTTTAAAAGGACTTCTATGCCTTTAGGTGGAGTATGAATTAAGATGTCTAAAACATGTAGTCTATGTTTTAGCTGGAAGCTCCCAGCCAAGTTTTCTGGAGGCCGTTGAAAGTTAAGTCACTATACTATATCCTCTGCCAAATGATGATTCTGGATTCTAACCAACAGTTCACCCAGAGACTTCACATAGTCAGCAGCAGAGTAATGAGTGACAGGAAAGAAATTAGATTCCATTTAATAAGCTGAGAGACAAAGGTTAGAATTGGAGTCTCAATCTCAAATAATTATAGGACCAGGCAGGTAAGTGAGTAAAATGGGTCAAAATAAGCAAAAAAACAACCATGAGAGCATATTTATAACCGACAACTGACCCTTAGCTGTGTCTCCATCAGGGAGACACTTAGGGGTGGTGGAGCAGAGAGCAAACCAGAGAGTACCTGCCCTAAGGGTAGAGCCGCCCAACAGGTGGCGTCACTCGGCTCCCTCCACATGCTGCCACTCAAGGATATGGACTCAGGGTTCTTGAAAGGGCCAACTTTAAAAGAGAAGCTGGAAATACAGATTTTAATTTTAAATCTCATTTTAAAATGTTGCAACGAATATGTTTAAAAACAAAACAAACAGAACAATACACCAAAACATTGTTAAGGACAAATAGCACACGTGTGAAAGGGCAATTCAGCCTTCAGTTTGCAACATCTGGGTTGGAGGCTAAATTATAACAACCAACAGGGTTTGAGGAAAGCAAAGAGAATTTGGAAGAAAGATGTTGGAAGGGCTAGAAAATACTTCTGTATTAATTAATGAGTCCAGAGCACACAGCTGAGGACAATGCAGCTGGAGGCAGCTGGGATTTAAGCGGAAGTTTCTCTCTCACAGTAAATAACAAATATTACCCATATTTCCTTGATTCTGGTCTTTACATCTCCAATGGTCTAAGATTTTCCAGTTCTATTGGGCATCCCATTTTGCACAAATTCAATGGAGACTCATTCTCTTGAATAGCAATCTAACGTAGTTGTCATTTGGATGTTTTGGTATTGACTTTTCCTAAGAACATCAATAGCTAAATAGATCAAAGCTGTGCAGTGGTGGTTAAATCTGGGGATGTAATGATGGGAGCCTTGTCTCTCTTAAGACTGTCCCTGAGACTGATAGCTCCAGAATTCTCGTATTCATATCACAGTCCTTCCTCTTGAACTCAAGAGTGTTTGTGGGCTTGTACTTCCTTGACAGCTGCCTTTGGCAAGGGTTTCTATTCTTTAGCAAGCTTGCACCTCTTCTCTGATATTTGTTTCACTTTAAAAAGGTTGATGCATTGTTTTCCAAGCTGATTTTTATTATTTCTCTGTTAACAATAACCACTGTGGAAACTTAATGAGTTTGGGTTGACTTTGGGTTTATGGATTTATTATTATTATTTTTTTGGCCACACCATGCAGCATGCAGGATCTTAGTTCCCTGACCAGGGATCAAACATGCACCCCCTGCAGTGGAAGTGCAGAGCCTTAATCACTGGACCACCAGGGAAGTCCCTGGATTTATTTTTCTAAGAAGCCATGAGAGGACATTAAGTAGGAAGTGACATTCTGATTTTTGTTTTTAAAAGGATCATGTTGGGTGCTGTCAGTGATTATAGAAGGGCAGGAGTGGAAGCAAGGACACCAAGTAAGAGATAATTGCAGGAGTCCAGGTGAAAGATGATGATGGCTTGGACGATGAGTGGAAGTAGTGGACACGGAGAGGAGTGGATGGATCCGAGATATGTTTTGGAGAGAGTTGACTATAGGCCAACTCTACTCTCCTCCCTTCTCAAGATTGGATCTCCTCAGAGCCCCGCCTAAAAATGTCAAGTCCTAAATGTGGCCTTTCCTCACCACCTAATCTGAAGTAGTCATTCATTCCCTCTAGCCATTATCCCATTTTAATTATATAGAGAGAACGTGTCCCATCTTTTAACATTTGTCTTTTTGTCCATTTCTCACTACACTGGGAGCTCCATGAGAATTCGGACCTTGCCTGTCTTGCTCACTGCTGCTCCTGTAACACCTACAACAGCTCCTGACACATATAAGACTCTCAAATATGTGTGAATGAATGAAAGAATGAATGGATTTAGTGTGGAGAATTCTCATTCTAGAAGTTCTACAAATTATAGATATTACTGGGTCTTTATTTGCCCACATATCAAAGATAAGAAACTTAGCATCTCTTAAGATGGTACTGCATCCCATGAGGAAAACAAAAAAGTATTTTCTAGCACAAACGTTAAATACAAATACATATTCATACTGATTTGGACTGTTTTAAACATTGTGCCTTATAGGGAAAAAAAATCTATGCAGGGAAAAACAATGAAGAAAATCTTTGAAAATAAAAGCTTCTGAATAAAAGCAGACCCGTTTTAGACTCTGAGTGCACAAAACAAAAAAACACAGGATTTACATGGTGGTGGTGGAAGTGGGTAGGTTGGTGGTTGCAACTTCTTTCCAGGACTGAACAAACCTTTGTTCTTTCAGTGTAGATGCTTAGTCAAAGGCTGTGGGTTTTCAGAGCTGGGAGAGATGCTTGGAGAATGTCTGATCCAGCGTTATGGAGGAGGTCAGAGAGGAGTGGCCACCTGCCTAACCTCTCAGGTTTTGGGGAACCAAGCCTGGACCAGAATGTATGTCTTCTGAGCAACTCCCAATCCAGAGTTCTCTCCACTGGGCCAGGCTCTCTCCCCAGCTCTGAACTTACTTATAGAAATGTATCAAAGTCTTTCCCTTTTTTTTCAGAATTGATAATCAGGGCGATTAAATCCTGTATAAAAGTACTCTCAAGAATCTAAATTGTTAGTCAGCACCCCAACTCTACCCTCTCCTCCGCCTTGTCATTCCAACTAGCTCCTCTATAGTCAGTCTTTTTCGTAGGCTTTTCCTCTCTCTGTCATAGTAGCTCAGGGCCTGGTGCCGTACTTCTCTGACTCCAAAGTAGCCCTAAAGCTCTCGTCTGATCTCATGGATAACTACTCCCAAACTTATCTGCTGGCCTGATCATATCATTGAATTTAGACTTGTATATCCAATGCCTACTTAACATTTCCACTTTGATGCTTAACGGGCAGCTCAAACAATGTGTCAGACACTAAATTCTTGTCTCTATTCCACCATGTGTAATATGCCCCATCCCAGATTTCCTCATCTCAGTAAACTGCAGCAATAGCTAAAGCCAAAAGCCTAGGATTCAGAACCAATTTCTCTTTCATTTCCTTCTTCCAATTCATCAACAGGTCCTGTTATCCCTTTTAGTTTTTGGAATTCAGGTTTATATAATTGGACTAATCATAATCCTTGGTTTGTAACACCCCACCATCATGGTCTGTGCATGATTCTATTAATTCATTTGTTCATGCATTTACTTTAAATGACAAATGAACCCATCATCCAATCCAGGGACTAGAACATTAACAATGATTTACTCACATATTTGCTGCTCCCAGTTCTCTCTCCTTATCTCCCCCTCATCCAAAGGTAACCCTATCCTGAACTTTATTACTATCTTGTGTTTTTTATTAATAGTTTTGTCTCATATACAGAGATGCCTAAACAATTCTGTTTTAGTAGTTTTTAAACTTCATGAGAAAAGTATTATGCCACGTGTAGCCTTCTGAGTGTTTTACTTTTTCATTCAATTTATGTTGCTATGTTCCATGTGAGCACACAATACTTTACCCTCCTGTAGATGGACATTTGGGTTTTTCCCAGGACATTATTATGTATGTATTCTGGGACACTTTGTGCAAGTATTTCTCGAGTATGTGCCTAAAAGTGGAATTGCTAGGCTATGGGCAACTAATGTTCAACTTTTCAAATGAATGGTTTTTCAGTAGTAGATACGCATTGACATTCCCATTAGCAATATATGAGTAATCCTATTGATTGAAATTCTCTTCAAAACTTGACTGTGTTGTGCTTTTTAACTTTTGCTAGTTGGATAAATTTAAACATATCACTGCGGTCTTGACTTAGTTTATCTGATTATTAACAGAAATGAAAACCTCTTAATATGCGTATTGGCCCATATGCACTTGCAATTCTGCGAAGGACCTGTTTCAGTCTTTTGTCCATTTTTCTGTTGTTTTTTTCTTATGGATTTGTAGAATTTCTGTATATATTCTTAATATTAATCGATTATTGGTTATGAGTTTTGCAAATTTCTTACAGTTTACAGTTTGGCTTTAATATGTCTAAATTAACAATTTATAACAAAGCACTATTTTCTTTTACATTTATTTATCTTTCATGGTCTCTTTTGCTTCCAGTTTAAGAAGTCCTTCTTAAAGCAGGATCAGGAAGATATTCACCTACATTTTTTTTTTTTTTTTTTTTTTTGCGGTACACAGGCCTCTCACTGTTGTGGCCTCTCCCGTTGCGGAACACAGGCTCCGGACGCGCAGGCTCAGTGGCCATGGCCCACGGGCCCAGGCACTCCGCGGCATGTGGGACCTTCCCGGACCGGGGCACAAACTCGTGTCCCCTGCATTGGCAGGCAGACTCTCAACCACTGTGCCGCCAGGGAAGCCCTTACTTACATTTTTTAAATATGTTTCACCTATAGTTTTAACTATATTTTCTACATCAAAATTTCTAAGGTTTCAGGACACTTAAAACAGTTGTTTTTATGTATAGTGTGAAGAAGAGATCCAATTCTGTATATTCCTTTTTGTCAGCTCTACTTAATAGTCCTATCACTGATCTACCATGCCTTCTCTGTCAATCTGAAATTTACACATATGCATGGGTCTCCATTGGGGCTCTCTATTCTATTCCACTGGCCACTTTTCCTGTTTCTGCACTCACATCACACTCTTAAGTACTTCAGCCTTATAAGAAGTCCTTCTCACAGGACAAATTATCCCTCCTTTCTTTTTCTTCAAAAGTGCCTTGGTTATTCTTCATCCTTCACCGCGTCACATAAATTTCATTTTGTCAATTCAAGGAGAAATGTTGGGATTTAGTTTGGAGATGCACTAAATCTATATATCAACTTGGAGAGAATTAACATCTTTCATATTGTCTTTTTATCCATGAACATAGGATCAATCTAGTCCTCCTTATTGTCTTTTAGTGAAGTTGTATAACTTTCTGTACACAGGTCTGTGTACAGATTACACAGTAATCTAACCAAATCTAATCTTTGGTTAGATTACTTAGCACTTTAGAATTATGTTTGCAATTGTTTGGTCTTAAAAGTCCATTTTCTAATTGTTTGAGGTTGGTGTATGTAAGTATAATTCACAATTATACACTGATCCCTTATTTAGCCACCTAATAATTTGATGAAAGATTTTTTTATTTCCTATGTAGATAATCACATCATAAGCAAATAATGACAGTTTACTTTCTCCTTTCCAATCAGTATATCTTTATCTTCCTCATGGTGCTGCACTGGCTAACATTTATAGTACAATTCTGAATAAAAGTGAAGACAGTGGTCATCTTTATTTTATTGTTCATTTCAAAGAGAATGTTTCTAATGTTTCCTCTCTTAGGGTGATGTTTATTATAGGATGCTTGAAGATACTTTTTACCAAGCTGAGAAGTACCCTTTCATCTACAGATTACTAAAAGTTATTAATGAGCATTTTTATCAAATGTTTTTCTCCATCTACTGATCAGATGGTTTTTCACTTTTATTCTGTAAATGCAGCAAATATTTATAAATTTTCTAATATACCATCTTTGTATTCCTGGAGTAAACTCCACTTGCTCAGTATATTAAATTCAGTTTACCTTTGCATATATATTCACGACAAAATGGGACTATAATCTTCCTTTTTTGTATTGCCCCCATCTGGTTTTACTATCAGTTATATTGGTTTTTGATGTAGGAGACATTCTGTTCTCCAGAATATATCGAAGATTAGAATACCCATTCTTTAAAGTTTGGTAAAACCACCTATGCCTAGAGTTTTCTTTACAGGAGGATTTCTAACTACTTCCTTTCCTTTAATAGTATTAGTACTGCTCAGGCTTCTGACTTCTTCTTAACCAAAATATAACACATTTTTTCTAGGCATTTTCCCTTTTGCCTAAATTTGGAAACTTATTGCCATGTTGTTCATAACATCCGTTAGTATGTGCAGTGACATATGCCTTTTCATTCCCAATATGGGTTATTTGTGCATTTTCTCTTTCTCCAGGATAAACTTGCCAGAAATTTTTGTCTATTTTGTTCATCTTTTCAAAGACTCAATAGCTCTGATGATCTTCTACTGCATTCTTGTTTTCTGTTTCTGCTCTTACCTCCTTCATCTCGTTCTCCTATAACTTCTTTAATTGGACACTCAGCTCATTTTAAAAATATAAATAAGATCACAGCAAGATCCTTTTTGACCCACCTCCTAGAGAAATGGAAATAAAGACAAAAATAAACACATGGGACCTAATGAAACTTAAAAGCTTTTGCACAGCAAAGGAAACCATAAACAAGACCAAAAGACAACCCTCAGAATGGGAGAAAATATTTGTAAATGAAGCAACTGACAAAGGATTAATCTCCAAAATTTATAAGCAGCTCATGCAGCTCAATAACAAAAAAACAAACAACCCAATCCAAAAATGGGCAGAAGACCTAAATAGACATTTCTCCACAGAAGATATACAGACTGCCAACAAACACATGAAAGGATGCTCAACATCTTTGCTCATTAGAGAAATGCAAATCAAAACTACAATGAGATATCATCTCACACCAGTCAGAATGGCCACCATCAAAAAATCTAGAAACAATAAATGCTGGAGAGGGTGTGGAAAAAAAGGAACACTCTTGCACTGCTGGTGGGAATGTGAATTGGTACAGCCACTATGGAGAACGGTATGGAGGTTCCTTAAAAAACTACAAATAGAACTACCATATGACCCAGCAATCCCACTACTGGGCATATACCCTGAGAAAACCATAATTCAAAAAGAGACATGTACCAAAATGTTCATAGTAGCCCTATTTACAATAGCCCAGAGATGGAAACAACCTAAGTGTCCATCATCGGATGAATGGGTAAAGAAGATGTGGCACATATATACAATGGAATATTACTCAGCCATAAAAAGAAATGAAATTGAGCTATTTGTAATGAGGTGGATGGACCTAGAGTCTGTCATACAGAGTGAAGTAAGTCAGAAAGAGAAAGACAAATACTGTATGCTGACACATATATATGGAATTTAAGAAAAAAAATGTCATGAAGAACATAGGGGTAAGACAGGAATAAAGACACAGACCTACTAGAGAATGGACTTGAGGATATGGGGAGGGGGAAGGGTAAGCTGTGACAAAGTGAAAGAGCGGCATGGACATATATACACTACCAAACGTAAGGTAGATAGCTAGTGGGAAGCAGCCTCATAGCACAGGGAGATTAGCTCGGTGCTTTGTGACCGCCTGGAGGGGTGGGATAGGGAGGGTGGGAGGGAGACGCAAAAGGGAGGGGATATGGGAACATATGTATATGTATAACTGATTAAATTTGTTATAAAGCAAAAAATTAAAAAAAAAAAAAAACTTCAGACCTTTCCTAGCAGGGTATCAGAAGAAATGGGAAATTATTGAAAATCTGGATCTGATATCAAATAAATTATCCTTTCCCACTCTCCAAAAAAAAAATATATATATATATATATAAATAAGGATTTAAAGCTATAAACTTTTCCCTGAAGCACTTTCTCTGTATCCTTGTAAGTTCTGATATTATTAGTCAGCTCTTAGTATTTTTAAATTTCTCCATTTTTATTATTTCTATTTTTCCATTAAGACTTCTTGGTGCACTCAATTTTTAGTATTATGTAAAGCCCATCTCTATGTCTAATAATATTTTTGTCCTATCATGTTCTTTTCTGTTAACAGTATAACCACTCTAGCTTTCTTTTGGTATTTTCCTGGCATCTTTTTTCCATTCTTTTATTCCAACGTTTCCATGTCCTTATGCTTTGTTATCATATACTTTAATCCAACTTGACTATCTTTTTACTTACTTTTTATTTCCATATCATACTCTTTTGTTTCTCTACTTGGTCTCTTCACTTTTAACTGATTATCTCCATTTTTCATCTAACAAGAAATTTAATATATCCCCATGCTCTCTGGTCTTCTCCCATTCCCATTGTGTTGATATTGTAAAGAATTTTAGTTCTAGATTGTTATGGATATACTTGAAGTTTTAAAATTTTCTTTAGCCTTACTTTTTTATTCTTTTAAAGTTATCAACAAACTTTCTCTACGTATCTGGTCACTTTCTTCCCAAATCTCAAAGTATCTCCTGGATTTGTTTCTCTTTTAGTTTTAGTATTTTCTCCACAAGTGTCTTTTTTTAAAAAAATTTATTTATATATTGGCCATGCCATGCGGCATGTAGGATCCTAGTTCCCCAACCAGGGATCGAACCTGTGTCCCCTGCATTGGGAGCGTGGAGTCTTAACCACTGGACCACCAGGGAAGCTCCCCCAATTTTTTTCCGGCTGTGTTGGGTCTCTGTTGCTGTGCACAGGCTTTCTCTAGTTGCAGTGAGCAGGGACTACTCTTCGTTGCGGTGCACACGGGCTTCTCATTGCAGTGGCTTCTCTTGTTGTGGAGCACAGGCTCTAGGTGCATGGGCTTCAGTAGTTGCATCACGCAGGCTCAGTAGTTGCGGCATGCAGGCTCTAGGGCATGCAGGCTTCAGTAGTTGTGGCGCGTGGGCTCAGTAGTTGTGGCTCACGGATTCTAGAGCACAGGCTCGGTAGTTGTGGTGCACGGTCTTAGCTGCTCCGCGGCATGTGGGATCTTCCCAGGCCAGGGCTCGAACCCGAGTCCCCTGTATTGGCAGGCAGATTCTTCACCAGTGTGCCACCAGGGAAGTCCCCCCAAAGTGTTTTTAATTTGCATCTTTGTGTGGAAAATCTTCTGAAGCTTTGAAAGTCTGAGCGCATGTTTATTATGCCCTCACATGAACTATCAAGACATAAAATTCTAGTTTCAAATTTCTTT
Source organism: Mesoplodon bidens (assembly GCF_964165515.1). Lineage (NCBI taxonomy): Eukaryota > Metazoa > Chordata > Mammalia > Artiodactyla > Ziphiidae > Mesoplodon > Mesoplodon bidens. The sequence continues at coordinate 30,623,652 of NC_138167.1, forward strand.
TCATGTTCAATTTCATATTCTTGAGCTGGGCACGGTAATGATGGTTTCTACCATACCATTCTCAAATATCCTTTTGTCTGTGCGCTTCCATCCATCCTGGTGACTGAGTCTTCTATACGTAAGGTTGACCAAACCTTTGAGATGGGACTGAAAGTAATACCACCTTCAGAACACCAGTTCTCTCATACACATCTGCTATGAATATAAATTGGTTCATCTTTTCTAGATGGCAATTTGGCAATGCAGATCAAATATTTTAAAATACACATGTACCTTGCTTGACCCAACAATTTTACTTCTAGGCATCTATATGAAGGAAATAAGCCAACAATGTTCCAAGAAGTATACATAAGGATCCTCACCACAGCATTATGACATGAAAAAGAAATTTAAAACAAACTAATCTCCAAACACAATTAGTTAACATCCTATAATCAAAACCTTACATTGATCCAGATTTGTAGAATTTTTAAGTAAAAAAAAAGAAAGTCTACTTTTTGTTTCAGAAATGTACACACATAGGTAGAAAATATCTGAAAGTCTATTCTTCAAAAATATTGAGTAGCTTTCTCTAGATGGAGGGACTAAAGTGGTTTCTCATTTCTTCTTTTTGCTTTTCCATACAATTTGTTTTACAATTTGAAACTGACACATCGAGTGGCTCTGTGATCAGTGTATCCTTTCCAAGTATCACTCTTTCAACCCACACCCCTTCCAACCCCCCTGAGCACACACCAAACTCCTAATTTATCTTTATACCCTTTCAATGATTACTACAGTGCTCAATGTATGTAAAGTATAAATACACTATATCAAGATGTTTAAGAATGCATCTCTAGAATAAAATGTGGCTGTGCTCTATTAATCACCATAATAAAGGGATTCTTTAAGTTACAGAGAACAGAATGAATAAAAGTAACTTTCTTTTCAGAAGAAGTCTTTCTTTAAATAAAATCTTTTTTTTTTCAATCCTAACATACAAAACAGACAAAAATAGAGTCATTCTAGTGGGGGGGAAGGAAGCCAATCCTGTTCACTTACCTTTCTTGTCTTTTGCAGGCTGCTATGAAGTTTGAAAACTACAATTCAATATATTCAGCTGACCCTATATATCATGTCAGAGCTAGAAGAGAAAGCAAAAACACACTCAATCTAATATTTATTTATTTCGCTTTTTTTTGCAACTATAAATTACAATCACTAGTACACCTGTAATTCTTTATAGTGTGTTCAACTAAAGAATAAGCAGACACAGCATAGGTCAGTTTAAAAGAAATCACAGTACTTCTCAGTGTAATTTGCAAAAGAGGGAAAAAGTCTTGGACCCACTCCTTGGAAGGAAATAAATATCAAGTAACCATAAAAATATTCAGTCATTTTCCAGGTCTTCAGGGAGGTTCGTGCATGGTCCCAGGCAGAGCATCACAGTTCCTCTTTGAAATATCCCAGCTTTGCCAATGACATCTCTTTTCTCAACTGCATAACTTCCCAAAACATTTGATCAACTATACAAACAGAAAAGAGAAACACATAAATCATAAACTATTATCTTAATTATTTTTAATCTGTTTCACTGAAAATTTAAGATTAGCTGAAATGCCAGTTGGGCATCTCCTAATGATGTACCTAATGCGTAGACATGCTATCACTGCTTCACACTAAATTCTCCATGTACTTGTGAGCATCCCAACTTTATGAATAAATAAGCAGTATTTACCAATTTTTCTACAACGATTTGTTAGATACATCAATGACTGACTACCATTTTAGCCCAAAAGAAGGTAGGCATCTCAGTGTCCTGAGTAACTGGCAATGCTGCTGCTTTCTTGAGTAACTACACTCAGTGCTCAATTACACAAGAGTTATTATCTAACTTATGCATCTTCTTGCTGTAGTTTGCTGTATCTTGGCCATTTTTCACTTTTCATTAAAACTAACAGAGTAAACAGAAAAAAAGGAAAACAAGAGACAGTCCAGAGAACTTAGTAACATTCTTTGTGAGTAATAATAGGGAAAGATTTTGTGTATGGCTCAGTTAGAAATAAAAATAAATGCAGAGGATGAACTGTAAATTTCAATTATCTGTGCTTCTGAAAGTCCCCTCTATAAGTGGGAAGAAATTTGCTCTATGTTTTAGATAATAAAAGGTCTCTCTCTGACATATGATCAGATTAGATTGTTTAGATCAGTGGTTCTCAACCTGGGAGAATGTGTCCCCAGGTGTGCATTTGGCAATGTCTGGATACATTTTTCATTACTAGCATCTAGTGAGTAAAGCCCACGGATGCTATTAAACATCCTACAATGCACAAGACAGCCTCCCACAACAAAGAATTAACCAGTTTAAAATAATAATAGTACCAAGGCTGAGAAACCCTGCTTTATATTTAACTGCCTTAAATCCTTTTTAGCACAAGGCACAGATAATAAACAGATTGTAAAATTAACAATAATTTACTACAAACCCACTCAGTATACAATGTGTAACAAATGCTGTGAAGTGAAAGAGTAAGAGGAACCAGACAAGATATCACTTTTATCACCATCACCACAACCACTCATGATCTCTTCTTCCTGTTTTCACAAAGTAGGGTACCTTTCATTCTTCCCTACAAAAACTTCTTTTCTTTTCTTTTTTTTTATTCAAACAGAAAGTTACAAAAATTATAATCATCCTCATCAGTTCACTCAGTCCCATGTAATTAATTATTTTTCCATCTTGATCTTTTGTTAGCACTTTTATGAATTCCTCAGTTTTCCATTAGAGTTCTGAAAATGCTTATTCATTCAGTTCAGCAGTATAGTCAGTTACCAAAAACCTGTACTTGTCAGAGTCTTTTCCATGAATTCCTTGAAGATGAAACCCTTTTATAGGAACATTTTTGCAAAAGCATCAGAGTACACCCAAAACTGTCTGTAAATGACAGAAGACTTAAAAATGACCATGGTTAAAGATCTGATGAAAGTTCATAATAATGCAACTGACAAGGAAATTTAGTTGTTTCTGAGATATACATTTTAAAGTAATAACTAGAATTATGACTTATAACGTTATACCAGAACATATAAGATTTTTAGAAATTTCATGTAATGTCTGAAACATTTATATTAACCTATTTCCATACAAATAACCCCCAAAAAGTTCAGTATTAGTTGTTTTTTTGTTTATTTGTTTGTTTATACTGCAGGTTCTTATTAGTCATCAATTTTATACACATCAGTGTATACATGTCAATCCCAATCGCCCAATTCAGCACACCACCATCCCCACCCCACCGTGGTTTTCCCCCCTTGGTGTCCATACATTTGTTCTCTACATCTGTGTCTCAAATTCTTCCCGCAAACCGGTTCATCTGTATCATTTTTCTAGGTTCCACATACATGCGTTAATATACAATATTTGTTTTTCTCTTTCTGACTTACTTCACTCTGTATGACAGTCTCTAGATCCATCCACGTCTCAACAAATGACTCAATTTCGTTCCTTTTTATGGCTGAGTAATATTCCACTGTACATATGTACCACAACTGCTTCATCCATTCGTCTGTCGAGGGGCATTTAGGTTGCTTCCATGACTTGGCTACTGTAATTAGTGCTGCAATGAACATTGGGGTGCATGTGTCTTTTTGAATAATGGTTTCCTCTGGGTATACGCCCAGTAGTGGGATTGCTGGATCATATGGTAATTCTGTTTTTAGTTTTTTAAGGAACCTCCATACTGTTCTCCATAGTGGCTGTGTCAATTTACATTCCCACCAACAGTGCAAGAGGGTTCCCTTTTCTCCACACCCTCTCCAGCATTTGTTGTTTGTAGATTTTCTGATGATGCCCATTCTAACTGGTGTGAGGTGATACGTCATTGTAGTTTTGATTTGTATTTCTCTAATAATTAGTGATGTTGAGCAGCTTTTCATGTGCTTCTTGGCTATTTGTATGTCTTCTTTGGAGAAATGTCTATTTAGGTCTTCTGCTCATTTTTGGATTGGGTTGTTTGTTTCTTTAATATTGGGCTGCATGAGTTGTTTATATATTTTGGAGATTAATCCTTTGTCCGTTAATTCGTTTGCAAATATTTTCTCCCATCCTGAGGGTTGTCTTTTCGTCTTGTTTATGGTTTCCTTTGCTGTGTAAAAGCTTTGAAGTTACATTAGGTCCCATTTGTTTATTTTTGTTTTTATTTCCATTACTCTAGGAGGTGGATCATAAAAGATCTTGCTGTGATTTATGTCAAAGAGTGTTCTTCCTATGTTTTCCTCTAAGAGTTTTATAGTGTCCGGTCCTACATTTAGGTCTCAAATCCATTTTGAGTTTATTTTTGTGTATGGTGTTAGGGAGTGTTCTAATTTCATTCTTTTACATAAAACTTCTTTTTTTAACAAGGAGAAAACATAGGCTTGACAACTTAACACAAATCATCTGTTCTTCAGCTTAAATCATATTATCTACCAATAGGTATTCAAAAAGGTTTAAATTTTATTAAAGTCATAAAAAGTACTGTACAGTTTAAAGACTGCTTTTATGCTCTGTGGCCTTTTGAAATTCAACGTTAATTAGAGACAGGTTTCACCCCTTTTCTTTTATGCATTAAAACCTAATTATATGGGATTATAAATAAATGACTGTTTTCAACGTACTAGAGCTTGAAAATGCTCAACTAAGTTTTTATCAACACGACTGATTTTTCCAAAGAATTAAGATTCACTGGTTTACATGACAGAAAGATAGTAGGCATCTACTAGTTTTTAAGTATAAGAAAATTTTCAGTGTTTAGAAAAATATAAACAGGAAAATTTCCCACAACTTCAAATACAAAATTGGCATGGACTTGTCCCTAGCCTAGTATCTGTTCTGTTTTAAAACATTCTGTTTTAAAACAATCATACATATTAAAAAGAAAAACAAAAACAAAAACACAAAACAAAACACTGTCTTTGAGCTGTCAGGCCATATTAGTTTCTATGCATGGTATTTAAGACATTCGGCTATAAAATCATAAGTAATCATGAAAGACTACATTAAAAATGTCATGGAAGACTACATTAAAAAATATCCAGGGCTTCCCTGTTGGCGCAGTGGTTGAGAGTCCGCCTGCCAATGCAGGGGACACAGGTTCGTGCCCCGGTCCGGGAAGATCCCACATGCCGCGGAGCGGCTGGGCCCGTGAGCCATGGCCGCTGAGCCTGCGTGTCCGGAGCCTGTGCTCCGCAATGGGAGAGGCCACAGCAGTGAGAGGCCTGCATACTGCACACACACACACACAAAATCCAGGAGAATCCTGGGCTGACTATCCTGGATATATCATCTGCATGTCTCAGCTGATTTAGAACACAGTAATCTTTATTCCACTCAGAATTACGCTCAGGACTGCTTTATTAACTCACACATGAAAGTAGAAAATACAGAAAAAAATTTATTGTTAGTACCTTGTGGGTTCCAGTAATTAAAATAAATCTGGGGAATTCCCTGGCGGTCCAGTGGTTAGGACTCTGCACTTCCACTGCAGGGGACACAGATTTGATCCCTGGCCAGGGAGCTAAGATCCCACATGCCACGTGGCATGGCCAAAAATAAAAAATCTATTAAAAAATAAAATAAAATAAAATAAAATAAAATAAAATAAATCAGACCATGTCTAGAGCTTGTTCATTTTTATTTCTTAAGGAGTAAATTCAATGGGCTTTATATGCTCCTCCCACACTTACCATCTGGTTTATCATATACCCCTTAAAAGTTAAAACTGATCCTGCTTAAAACTCAAAATTAGAGTAAAATGAGGCAAATATAAGGATTAAATACAACATGTTTAAAAGACGCATTTGTTCCCAAATTCTTCACATATTTTATTAGACCTACAAAAGAGATTCAATACAAATGTACCAATAATAAAGTTTACTCGCGCTTACTATTATGTTCCATACATTTTACTGAACTTTCATGCAAATATTTTATAATGAATTAAGAACACTCACCATCCTGCTGTTTCACAAGTCCCTGTTGAATATATCGAATATACGTGAAAAAGTTACATACAGAAGTGATCTAGGCCAAAAAGAAAAAAAAATGTTAAACAGTCAAGTATCTCACATCAAAGCAAGCTTTATTAAAATTTGTGGTTAATGAGAAGCAACTAAGCCCGTGTGCCACAACTACTGAGCCTGCGCTCTAGAGCCCTCGAGCCACAACTACTGAGCCCCCGAGCAACAACTACTGCAGCCTGCGCGCCCTGAGCCCGTGCTCTGCAACAAGAGAAGCCACCACAACTAGAAGCCCACGCAGCACAATGAAGAGTAGCCCCCACTCGCCGCAACTAGAGAAAGCCCACGCGCAGCAATGAAGACCCAACGCAGCCAAAAATAAATTAATTAATTAAAAAAAATTTGTGGTTAAGTTACTTACCCTGTATCTGCAAAAAGGAGAAATATAGTAATAATTGCTTGAGTCCCCTAATTTAATTCTGTGTTTACAGGACTTACTCTGACCTGTGAGAGCACATTTTCTGTAAAATAAGGATACATTTTAGTTTTTTTAATTAAAAGCATTTTGCCCCTTCCTTCTAGACAAGTTGTATATTCATTAAGACAACTAATATCTGAGAACCGACCATGTATCAGGCACTTTGTGATGCTGGACTATAATGATGAAAAAGACAAAATCCCTGCCCTTTGGGGCTTACATTCTAGTGTAAGCTTACAGGCATAGCTTTAGACATGGTTCTAGAAATAGAAGCTAAATGTGTTAATATATGTCCTGGGGCAAATTTACAAATGAGTAATCAGCTGCAGGGCAGCTCTCAGCTTTCCACTGGGACTTCAACTTCTCTCTCAGTTGAAAAAAAGTTAAAAGTGACTGTTTAAGTCTCAGAACATGTTATTGACAGCTTGCAGGAGAACAGCTTCCAGATGGGATACTTTTTGGTGTGTTGGGTTGGTATATATGCATTTAACATGGCACCTAGGCCTAAGAAGTATAAAGGAATAAGCTACTGTACAAATACACTGAATCTTAACAATTACACAAAGGGTACACTACATTTAGACATACCAACCTTTCTCTTTGCATACTACAACATGTAAAATTTGGTATGAGGGCTTTCTGGCTGGGATTAGGCTGAAAGTCTCTCTTTTTTTTTTTTTTTGCCACACCACTTGGCATGTGGAATCTCAGTTCCCCGACCAGGGATTGAACCTGTGCTCCCTGCACTGGAAGTGTGGGGTCTTAACCACTGGACTGCCAGGAAAGTCCCCCTGAAAGCCTCTTGAGAGTAGTGAATGTATTTTATTCATCTTTAAATGCCTGGCACCAAGCATGTGCCTGGCACACAGCAGACATTCAATGACTGTTGGTTAAGTGACAGGCCACCTGTCACTCCACTGCTCAACAGGATCAGGCTGGACTCACAGCAGCCCAGTTGTCAACCTCCTAAATTAGAAGCTTGACTGAAGATAGCTATCATTCCTTGTCAATGCAAAATTAGTGTAGCTCTAAGTAAAATAAAGTGGCCAACAGCATTTTATACATCATAAATTATGTAAGAAAAATATATTAAATGAACGTTAATTTTCAGCTATACTTACCAGAAATATGATACAACTGTGCCTCCATATTAAGCAAACACATGGAGAATGTGTATTTAAAAGAGGGTAATTTTGGAAGTGGCCATTCAAATCATAAAAGAATTCTTACCTTTTCAAAGAGATTTAGCCTCATTTTTCCTTTATTAGAAAATTCCTTTAATGATCTATAACAATATTTAAAAGCACTAACTACTAGCTTGGGGAGGATAGACAATCAAGAAATTTAAGGGACAAGTGTTCAAAGTCCTTGGAACTATATACTATTTTAAGTACAATTTACACAAGAGAAAAAAGTAACCATCAAACTGATAAAAATCACCTTTTGGAAGCAGACATACCTATTTGTCTACTATTTTTCTAATTTTGAAAGGACTCAGGTAAAGTGGTTTTAAGTATCAACTTTTAAAATAATAAAGTGTTTAAGTTATCTCATTTCTAAAGTCAATATATTTTTATTTGAGCTAGGATTCAACACTAAGTCTTCTGACCTCTAATTGCAATGTTTTTTTTAACATGCCACACTACCTCAGTATCCCTTAACAGCTCTAGTCCCAAGATTTCAAATCCTTGCTTGCCATTTTCACTTAGGGATGTCAACATGTCTAAATCTAGACCTATCATCTTGTTTCCAAAACCAGAGCCCTTCCTATTGATTTCCAAAAGTTCACAGCATCCCTCTAATCAGTCACCTCTAATTCCTTTTTTCCACATCTTCCCTCTCCATACACTCACCATCCTCTGAACACACTGTTTTCTTGTTCCTTTATTCAGTCATATGTACTGTTCCTTATCTCCCCAATTCCACCCATGCTTCAAAAGCCCAGATCAAATCAAATCCCAAGAACAGTCCCTGATCACCACCAGTAGAATGATCTTGCCTTCCACAAAACTCCCCGAGCACTGTGCCATTCGTTTAGTGATTATCTTGATAACCTCATCCACAAGAGCCATACTTCACGTTTCATAAACGATGACAACGTCTTCTTTAGTATTCTCCACACAATATGCACCGCAAACACCTTGGTTTCTGGCCCCATTCCCACAAGGACAACAATATTCTTAATGATGTAAATTATTCTCTAAACCTAATCTGTATAATTATTTTACTAAAATACTGTAAAAATCTACTTTAACTGAGATTCTGATTTGTTATCATTTGATATTTGCACATGTTTAATGTGTGATATATAATGCAAGTACAAATTTAAAATCCTACAGTAAAAACTGTTATATTTAAAATAAGGTATAACATAGAAACTAAAAGTACAAAAAGTATTAATGACCAGGATAAAAATACCCAGGTGTTTGTTGAAGGATAGAATTTAGGAATGCAAATCTCTTCCCCAAAATTCAGAGGCCACCATACTACAGGTGTGGCATGGGGGAGTGTAAAACAGGACATAACTCTAGGTAGACGTGTGGCTCACAGAGCAAATACAGGATTAAGTTACCCAAATACCAACACTGTGTGATGCTGCTGAGAGTGTAACGTGTATAACAGGAAACAAGAACTATACAACTCCTACGACTGGCTTTAACAGACCTAGTAGTTAATCTCAACCAGCTATTTCCTCCTCTGCCTTCAAAATGGCCTGATGGGATTCAATTATTGCTTGCTGTGAGCTCTCTCGGGCTCTTCGGTCCCCTATACTGATCTAGTTCTTCACCACCAACTAAGCAGCTTCCTCAAAATCTTTTGAAGTCACTTTTTAAACAGCTGTGGCAAACGTTTTATGTACTGTTGGTTTCAGTCTTTCCTCCTAGCAGGACCAGTTGGAAGACAGCTTGCCCTGCTACGAAATGTGGGAGTCACCCCTGAAGGTATACAACTGCCGAATCTCTCTCACATATGGGAGACAGAGCTGTTTATTTACCAAAGTGAGAAAGTTTTATAATCAGAGTAGTAAAGGAGAGGACTAACCAAGCCTTCTGGTACCCTGTTTTCATGCTTGGTAAGACTTGGTCTAATTCACTGTCTTCTCAAACTATTTTTGATGGCAAGCCTCAGAAAGAAATAATTTACACAAAAGCCCAGAACACATAGCTGTACATAAACAAAAATTTTGCTTATGACCCACTAAAGAGATTTCATAATCAACTAATGGATTATAACATGCGGTTTTTAAAGAAGTTTCTAACACCTGATCTACCTGGATCCCACGTATACGTTTGTTATTAAAAGGGCTCTCCACTGATGCTAAATTTGAATTCCCCACACTGCCCGGGGATTGGTCTTTGGGCTGCACAGACTTTAAACAGAAAACTGACAAGAGATTTAACATTTAAAACCAGAAAATATTAAATAACTACAACACATAAAATTTTAAAAACTCAGTATCTTCCCTAAGACATGGTTTTGAAAACATACTTTGGTCCTCCACATTCAACTGCAGATGCTTTCACAAATCGAATAGGTTGTAGTCCCACTGGTTCAATGCTTAGAGTATTGTTTTCCACAGCTTCCAGAACAGCCGAAGCCAACTTCAAAAAAAACAAAGAAGTATTAGATGCTATGCTGGAAGGGAAATATAAAAATTCTATTCTATAATAAACTGGTTTTTAAAAATTATTTTTCCCAAGGTCCACTAGATTTGCCTTAGCTAATGAAAAAGAAAGAAACCACATAATCTTGGTTTAAATTCTTTTATAATTCAAACATTGTTATGAAAGGCAATTCAGTTATAGTTAAATAACTTTTCTTACTATCTAGAAGGAAATTAAAGACATTAATTCCACACCACCCCTTACCCACAATTAACATCCACTGGTAACGTCACTTCAAAATGAATATCCAAATGCTTTATTTTGCTAAATTTATGCATTATTTTTTCCTATTGGTCATTCATAACACAGCAATATGTGTTAATTCTAGCTATATATTTACTGATCATGTATTTATGTGCACAAGAGTCTACAAAGAATTAACTGAGTTATCAAATATTAAATGCCCAGATGGAGACGGCAGTAACTGATAAACAATTGATGAAATAGACAAATTTCATTCTGGCAAGATTACTCATACTGAACAGCCTACCTAAAACCAGAGCCACAATGACTAACATATCTACATATCAAAAGCATTTTACTGTTCATCTTAACTTTTCCTTACAAGCAGTGTTATATAATTAAATCCTCTAAAGACTTAACATAAGACTCTTAGGATTAACTTTCTTAAACACTGATTAACAGGATATTTGTAGACAAACTTTCCACATGTAAGAACAAATTAAAATTATGACCTTACAGTTGTATACTGCCTTGTAGTATTTTTTTTTAAGTTTTTCTATCTACTTAATTCACTTCATTTTATCTTAACAATCCTGTGACACAGGCAAGGAAGGCATTTTTTCCCCCTGTTTTAAAGATGAAGAAACTAAATAGGACTTCTTTTTAATCACATACAGATAAAACCAACAAACACTTTAGAGTGTACATAACTTCCCTTGCACTGAACCCTGGACTAAAAATTAAGTCCTACCCCCTTACATATTTAATACTTCACTCCAGTGCAACACACTGCAGCATAAGTGATCCTCTGCTCAAATAAGGAAAGAGGTTCAGTAAGTGAATGCCAAGAAGTTATTATGATCCTAATATGGAATGGAGAAAATGGTAAAATATGACACTTTATAACTTATTTATGTAAGAGATGTTAAAATATGCAACATGACTTAGTAAAAGGTATAGGAACAACTCTAATGCATTTCTGTTAAGATTTGTTTTTAATTACCTCACTTTTTGAGAAGGTTAAACATGGAAAAATATCTTCCTGATAGATTTTGTCTAAGAAAGGACACGTTCTGTCCATTATGGGCTCATCCTTCCAAGATTTGAATTCATTATACAGGGATAAGTCAGCCTGACAAAAGAAAACACAAAATAACTTTTTTAAAAGTACAAACATAAAATAACTTTATAAAACTGAAACCTAATTTAAATATTACTGAAAAAGAAATACTCTTTATTTAAAATAATAATTGAACCATTCTTTTTTTTTATTAGTTTCTGCTTTATAACAAAGTGAATCAGTCATACATATACATCTGTTCCCACATCCCAATTGAACCATTCTTGATTAACTAATACATGGTAGTAATTTTTCTTTTTTTTTTTTAACTGAAGTATAGTTGATTTACAATATTGTGTTAAGCAAAGTGATTCCGTTATACATATATTTTTCAGGTTCTTTTCTATGATAGGTTATTACAAGATACTGAATATAGCTCCCTGTACTATACAGTAAATTCTTGTTGTTGTTTTTATATATAGTAATGTATGTCTGTTAATCCCATACTCCTAGTTTATCCCTCCCCCGTCCTTTCCCCTTTGGTAACCATAAGTTTGTTTTCTATGTCTGTGAGTCTGTTTCTGTTTTGTAAATAAATTCATTTGCATCTTTTTTTAGATTCCACATATAAGTGATATCATATTTGTCTTTCTCTTTCTAACTTACTTCACTTAGTATGATAATCTCTAGGTCCATCCATGTTGCTACAAATGGCAATATTTCATTCTTTTTTATGGCTGAGTAATATTCCATTGCAGCAATTTTTCTTTTAAAAAAACAATCCAAACTCCCAAATGACTAGCTGGTGCTTTTCAATGTATTCACTATGGTGTCCAAGGACACTACTATTATCCACCTCGCCAAAAAAACTAATAGTAATGTTGGAGCTCCCCTTAAGATACAAGTGCAGGGCTTCCCTGGTGGCGCAGTGGTTGAGAGTCTGCCTGCCGATGCAGGGGACACAGGTTCATTCCCTGGTCCGGGAAGATCCCACATGCCGCGGAGCGGCTGGGCCCATGAGCCATGGCCACTGAGCCTGTGCATCTGGAGCCTGTGTTCTGCAATGGGAGAGGCCACAACAGTGAGAGGCCCGCGTACCGCAAAAAAAAAAAAAAAAAAAGATACAAGTGCACACTGTTCTGAATATAAAAGATGATAAGTCTTTTGTGAAAATAACCAGAAGTAATTTGGAGCCAAGTTAATTAAATAAAGTGTTTGAGGGGCTTCCCTGGTGGCGCAGTGGTTAAGAATCCACCTGCCAATGCAGGGGACATGGGTTCAAGCCCTGGTCCGAGATGACCCCACATGCCGTGGAGCAACTAAGCCCATGTGCCACAACTACTGAGCCTGCGCGCCTAGAGCCCATGCTTCGCAACAAGAGAAGCCACTGCAATGAGAAGCCTGCGTGCCACAACGAAGAGTAGCCTCCTCTCGCTGCAACTCTAGAAAGCCCGCGTGCAGCAACCAAGACCCAACACAGACAAAAATAAATAAATAAAAATAAATAATTTAAAAAAAGAATTTAAAAATAACATGTTTGAATAAACAGAGACTGACTAAACCGTGAAACTTCATTTGGGGTCAAAAGTGACACCAATTCTTCTGCTATTACCTTAAGGCATTTCCAAAAGAATTTCCAAAATATTTACTGTATAAGCTGCAAGACTAAAAGCAGCACACACATAGCCTCCTAAATTGACTATCCTAAAATATAACATTTATTTAGATTGTTTTGGCATTTCAACATCCAGTATCTACCATATGAATTATCAGTAATAATCCAAGCTGGCACCCACCTTCCTATTCACTCTTCCAGTTGTCCCTTCTCTACCCATCCAATTTAATAAATTTTCCCAAGAATTCTTCTCTACAGATTCCCTCAGCCCAGCTCAACACTACTTGTCAACATACAAAAGCTACATCCACCCACAGCCACCCAAACAGAGTATGTCTCTCACTCGCCCGGCACTCTAAGCCAGAAGCACTATAAATGAAGCACTGACTGCAGCTATGGCCTCTAGCACAGCTCAATCAGATGTGCAGGTAGTCTACACAAAAGTAACAAAAGGCTGACTGTACCCCAGCTTTCCTACAGACTTTCCTTTAAGGTGTATAATGGCAATCTCAATGTGAATATTTTTCGTCCCAATCCGTAAATTCCTTGAATCAAAGCTAAAGGTGAAAGGATAAAAATATTAGCAGATAAGTAATACTTACATTTTCAAATTCACTTTCTTTGTAAAGTCTACCCTTTGATGGATATAAAGCTCAAAGTAGGTAAGTAGTGTTCTAAGGAAAGATTCTAGTTTAATGGCAGTAATTTATTTATTAAGAGCTGACTCTGTGTCAGGAACTATGGTAAGCACTTCACAAACATTTAATCCTAAAAGCTGAGCAAGATAAATATTATAATCTCCACTTATTGATAAGGAAACTAGGGTTTAGAGAAATAAAATAACTTGACCAAGGTTACAGAGCAAGAAACCAATAAAAGTTGACATCTGAGTGACTTGATCTCAAAGCCTTGCCTCATTACATGTGTGTGCATGCATGCACGTGTGTTTTAAATGCCTTCAGAAGATACGTTATGACCAAATGCCCCCATCACATTCTCTGCAGAAACATGGACATGTTTCATTTTCCTTCCAATTGTTAGATCTTTTTCTAAAACTTACACAAGTCAAATTTATGTGTCTCCGCTGTCTAATAAAAATATTTGACAAGTTTTTCACATGTATTAGAAAACAGGATATATGTGGAAAGCAAAAAGTTATATACTGCCTATTCATATTTTAAGGAATTTTGTAAATTAAAAACAAAACTTTAAAATTTTCCATGAGAAAATATTTAAATTTTCTTAGTGTAGACAATAGGGGAAAAAGGTACATAATTACACACACTGAGAAACCACAGCAAAAATACAAGTTGTACCAAGCAATGAAAAATGCTATCTAGGGCTTCCCTGGTGGCGCAGTGGTTAAGAATCCGCCTGCCAATGCAGGGGACACAGGTTCAATCCCTGGCCTGGGAAGATCCCACATGCCATGGAGCAACTAAGCCCATGCACCACAACTACTGGGCCTGCGCTCTAGAGCCCACGAGCCACAACTACTGAGCCCACATGCTACAACTACTGAAGCCCGCACGCCTAGAGCCTGTGCTCCACAACAAGAGAAGTCACCGCAATGAGAAGCCTGAGCACCACGATGAAGAGCAGCCCCTGCTCGCTGCAACTAGAGAAAGCCCGCGCACAGAAACAAAGACCCAATGCAGCCAAAAAAAAAAAAATGCTATCTAAATTGAAAGAAATCAGAATTAAAGTTATGACTAAAAAAATTTCTTAAATATTTAATAGAAACCAATGTGAATTTTAGGTTTTGTCACATTCAGATTTGACCAAGTACTGAACTTCTCTCTCACTAGCATCTTTTTTATTAATAACTAAAAATGCAATTCAATTAAAATAAGTAACAACCTTGGTTATTCAATTTGATAAACTCCTGGCTTCCATGCAAAAATCAAAACAAGCACACACAGCTTCTTAATGAATAATGATGGACTTGAATTCACAATGTAAAATACAGCTTTTAAGAAAAAAATGGGAGAAGGCTGCTCATTAATTAGTGATCAATCCCCTTGGAAATGTTTTCTCATCATATGTAAGTAAAAACTATTTTACTCAAAACACCTCAAAATATTTCCAGTTATTATCTCAGTTATCTTTATAACATATCTTTTAAAATGATAAGGCTACCATTAGTTCTATTTTTTGTTGCTTAATTATCTGAACTCTAGGACTACCTTACTGATATAAAATTCTGCTTCTCCCAGAATTTAAGTAAAAGCAATGTGCCATTCTTCAAGAAAATCACCTAAATATTTTCACACATTCTTATATTCATATTTTGCTACAGCACCCTAGCAATAAATTTTGACTAGTCATATCATTAAAGCCACCCACTCTCCTTTATACAACACATGACAGTTTGCTCCCTAAATGAAATATCGAGATTAAGAAACTTACCAAGTTTCCAGCGGGTACTCCAAAGTCAGTCAGGTAGAGAAGGGAAATGAAGAATCCCTGAAAGCAGCCAGCTCTAGATAAAGCCTCCCCCATCTTAATATTGAATATTTTGTACTAAAAATTTTACTGGCAAAAATCATAACACCTCAGTGATGAGAATTAATAAGTATCAACAGAGTCAGAGGGGACAGTCCTGGATGAGTTACCTCTTTGCAGTCTTTTACAATTGGCTGTATCACACTGAGGTCCTGATGACTGCCACTCATAGCACTGCTTGTACTTTTATTTCTTGTATGCCCCTTTTTAAAATGTGTCTTTCCACTTGGCAGAGGCTCTTGTGTAGGTGATGTTGGAGAACTGGACAATACAAGTGTCTTCAATGCAGCTACTTCAGCCTGAAGTACATCAATCTTGAAAAGAAATCAACACAGTCACATACACTGAATATGTTTTATGACAGATGCAGCTAAATGTTAGCAATTTGGTTACTTTCAAAGATGAAATATAAGTTTAATCTGTATTTCCTATGGATTAATAAAAGGAAAGTAAAACCAAATGTTTTTTTTTTTTTAAACCAAGTTTTTTGATGTTTCCATACAGTCTGGATTCAGCTGCTATTCACATCAGCTGAAATTTTTTAAATTATCAAAATGTCTAACATTTCACTTATGTGAATTTTCAAAATCTTCAAAATATATTTAAAAATAGCTTATGATTAGTTGTTCATTCCTAAAATAGTAAAATCTAATATCATTTCAGTTGGCTTTTTTTTAGTGAATTAAGAAAATAAATATTAACTTTAAAATGTGATTATATAACCTTTTGATAATACATGCGATTCACAAGCCTTTAAATCATTTGCTTCTAATATAAATGGACACCAAATATTCATTATTAATTATATATATGTAGTAGCTATTTTCTTCTTTATAGTTTCCTGTAGTTTTAAAAATCTTCTAAAGTAAGCACTGCTTTTATAATCAGAACAAATCCAATAAATGTTAAAGTATTTTAAAAATAGTAATCACTAATTTCTTTACATTTTATAGTATTAACAGCAGCAACAACTTACTTTTCCTTGTGCTTCTTTTAGCTGTTTTTCTGCTGTTGCCTGCTTGACATTTGCTTCTCTCACCATCTTATGAGCTTCCTGAAAAAGTTAACATCTCAAATTTTGGAAACAAAGTATTTAGCATTTGTTTTCAAAAATCTTTCAACATGTGTCTATGATTGAGGCAAAGATACACTAACAAAATTTTGCCTAAAATTAAGTATCCAGCATAAACTGCTGAAATAGCAGTTGTCATCAGCCAGACCAACTATTAGGAATAAGGAATAGGCACCTTCTTTTAGTATCTATTACCACTGAGGCAGCCAAGTTGAGTTTGATCATTCTGATCAATCCCTGTGTAAGGACTGCAAATGTGATGAAGGAAAACACATGACCCACATGTCAAACCCAACTTCTTTGCAGTTAGGTTTTTATAATTTGGTATACACACAAACAAACACACACACACACTATTCATTCATATTACTACTCACGGCAAAGACATACAGAAGGGACAAGTAAAAATATTAACACATCAATAATGTTGCAGTTTATAGGAGTAACAGTTGAGAAACCTTAGAGCTTCCAATAAAAATATTCACAAAATGATATTAAATTACAATTTTGTGCAGAGCAATCTAAAAAGGCAAATCAGAGTTAACCCTTTAATAAGATCTTAACTTTTTAGTACCACAAATACGAAACTCTAGGTATTTAATTCCCCTTTATTCATATATCATTTATTCATCAAACACTTATTCATGACACCTCTTCATGAGGTACTGTTCCAGGTGCTGATAATACACTGGGAAAAGAGACAAGGTCCCTGCTCTTAAGGAGCTTACATTCTGATTACATTCTAATAATCAAATAAAATATCTGAGTACAAATTCTGGATTTTATTCTAAATCCACTATGAAGCCTTATGGTTTTTTAAGGAAGAGAGTGACATGATCTTACTTGTACTTTAAAAAGCTTACTCTCCTGTATGGAATAATCCCTATAAAGAATAAGAATAGATTGGAACAGTATACAGGGTGCTCAAGATAATCCCCCAGGATTTAAGAACATGTATTTTAGAACTTCAGTTTACAGTTCATGAGAAGGAAGGAAGTGAGGGAAGGAGGAAGGAAGGAAGGAAATCAACTTCAAAGACATTTAATCATTTGACAACAGAACCCTCACTAGGTCTGTTGACTGTTCAGGGGAGACTAGAAGTTCTCCACACCAGAATTCCACGGTGGCACTCCCATTTGTCCATTTGCTCTTAGAGGACTGTAATGAACTGCAGCTTGTATGTACCCATGAATGTGAGTTTACAGATTATATTATTCTAAATAAGAGAAGCTTTACTATCAATGCTTTATAATGAGATTAACTGTGAGAATATGCCATGCACAATTATGCTGGTTATCTTGTGTCAAAGTCTGTAAGAGCTATCAAATTTAATAATGAGGTGAGCATTTTTCTTTTAAAAATAACAAATGTTTCAGCTGTGCTAGATTTTTCTGTGATGTCGCTGTCCATAAAACACTACTTGACAGGTAGTTTCAAAATAATAAACATATCTATCTGACCCACCAACATAAGTGACATTTAAACTATGAATGCAGAAGTAACTCGTGCTAAGGAGAGAATATTTGTTTAAATGTTTGGAAATGGACTCTGGTTTCATAAATAGCGGACTATGCAACTTGAAACAAACTTCCTACAGAGAACAATTTTTAAAAGTGGGACATTTTTTTAAAATGTGTTTGAAGACATTAGAGAGCTAACAAAATAGTGAAGAATCAGAGGACCAAGATCCAGGAGAACAGGTAAACCCAGGAAAGTGGGCTAGGATTTGGGGTGACTTGTCCCTTAGAGATATAAGGGATACATTGAAAAGGTATAACATACATGTTATTGGAGTCCAAAAAGGAAAGAGAAAAGAGCTAGAATGAGGCAGGAGCAGTATCTAAAATAATTCATAGGTTTTAGCAAGTTGACAAAAGACATCAAAGGATATATTCAAAAAAGTTTGAAAAATTTTCTATCACTGTCATTCTTAAACTGAAAAATGATATAAGTATCATCTATATGGGAAGTCAACAAACTTTCTAGAAAGGCCAGATAGTCAGTAGTTTGAGCTTTGTAAGCCATATGGTCTCTACTGTAACTACTCAACTCCGCTGCTGCAGTGTGAAAGCAGCCACAGACAGTAAAACAATGAGTGTGGCCATTCCAATAAAAATTCATGGGCACTGAAATATGAGCTTCATATAGTTTTCATATGTCACAAAATATTCCTCTTTTGATTTTTTTCCCCACCTCTTACCATTTGGAAATGTAAAAACCAATCTTGTCTCATTAGGCTATACAAAAGTATATATAGGCCAGTTTTGCCCTGCAGGCTGTAGGTTGCAGACCTCTGATCTATACAAATATTCATGTCTGTATATTTACAAACTTTGAAAACAGAATTTTTTTCCTATCTGGTTAGCAGTGATTCAAATGAAGGGGATTTTCTTCTCTTTTTAAAAAAAAGTGTTTATTCAACATCTTCTGATTAATTTGCAAAAAATTAATTTGTTGGTATTAGAGAAGACAAAAATTCACTAGAGAATGTTCTGGAAAAGCCTTCACATAACTGGCAATGGGACTGAAAATTCAGTATAATGACTTATTACAGGAAAAGAAGTACTTGTTCCTTTTGGATCAGTATATCTGTGAGTCAGCAGCAGCATTACATCTAAATTTTAAAAATTGAATTTAGACCAGACCTTCATCTGGATCATAAATTTAAAACAAGATTTCAAAACAAGGTAACATATTCAATCACACTGCTCTCACTAAATAAATATATACACTCACAATATGTTTTAGTGAGAATAAAATACTTTTGTACTATTATAAAAAATTTAAGCATTTTTATTATCTCACTCTTTTTAAAACTTTTGTGTTTTATACTGTATGTAACACATTATATGTGTGTTAGTGTATGTGCATAATTTGTAAGTAAGTACATATGCTCTCAGAACAGTGTCTAGTACATAGGAAACTCTCAATAAATAGTAGGTATCTTTATCATAATGAAGGTCCATGCTCAAATTTGTCTCTGTGGCTTGAGACAAATGGAAGTTCCATTTATGACTTTCATAGCACTTAAAGCAAGATCAAGGTCATGAATTTGAGTCCCAACTTTGCTCCTTACTCTAATTATGCCTCATTTTCTTCACAGACAAAATAACAATTTATACTATATGTGCCATATAGCATTGTTGAGAGAAAACTAAGCATATTATAGACATTTATTAAAACTGGCTAAAAAAATATAAAAACATCTTAAGGCTACATATCTTTTTTTTCCATGTTAAATGTAGACTACTTTGTAAAGCATTCTTTCAACCGACTTCATTTTATATTTTACATTATCTCAAAATCTAAAATACTAGAAGAAAAAAATATATATATACATATATACACACACACATATATATAATTTTAGAGTCTTGTATTTGATACATTTAAGACTCAAATTTGTTAAATACAAAGTATAATTATATTCAAGATTAAAAAAACTTTTTAAACAGAAAAAATTTTTTAAACAGAAAAACTTTTTGCCCTTTTTTTCTAAATTCATATTGGTTTGAATACAACTTTCTTCATTACTGAAATCATCTTTAATCAGTGTAGTTTCTTTCCCAGAAAGTATACACAGTTAAGGCTATTAGCCATTGTTAGGTTGGGGATAAGTTAGGGATCCCAGAACAATGTTTTTTAGATAACTTTTTCATTCACTGCATGAACTGCATTTCTGGTACTTCACATCCTACTATAGAGAGGGCAAAGTCTGTTTGTTCTCCCCCTACTTCATCTAACAAAATGCACATGTAAGTGCAGATGGATGGAAATAAGCAGGGTTAAAATTAAGGGCAGGCAGATAGGAAATCAAAATTAACATAAGTAGCATAATATATTTGTTTGCTTATCTACTATCCATATATTATAAACATTTCTTCTAACCAGACATTGCTGGAAGAAAAGTCTTATGTTTCTGAGTCCTTCTACATATAAAAATGTAACAAGTTACACAGTTCCTGCTCCAGATCTTTAACTTCCCACTACCTCTATGCTTACATTTATCTTCCTCTCATCTCTGATAACAAGAAAATAAGTTAGTTTTTAAACGTCCATGAAAGCAAATGACCCCCAAAAAGACAGGGGAGAGGGCAAAGGGTTGTGGAGTAGAGGGGGCACGGAAAGCCCACGTGTCTGAAAATATCTTCTGCAATATTACTTGTAGTGATAGAAACTGTGAAATGTACACTTGATAGATTATGATTATCATTACATTCACTATGTAGTAACATGAAAAGATGTTATTTAAAGTACAAAATATATTAGGATTACAACTAGGTAAGCAAATACATATAGCTAAAACTAAAAAAGATTCTGCATATAAAAAAATAACAAAAGGTAAAGAAATTTTTCCTCCAAAATCTTTTTTTTTTTTTTTGCGGTACGCAGGCCTCTCACTGTTGTGGCCTCTCCTGTTGCGGAGCACAGGCTCCAGATGCGCAGGCTCAGTGGCCATGGCTCACGGGTCTAGCTGCTCCACGGCATGTGGGATCTTCCCGGACCGGGGCATGAACCCATGTCCCCTGCATCGGCAGGTGGCAAAATCTTTTTTTACATTAAAATTTTTAAGAACAAATTTTTAGGGAAAAAAAGAAAATATTGGTAAAGTGATAATGACAGTAGTCATTCTAGTAACACATCAATGTTTTTAATAAGGAACTTCTGAAGGCTAAAGGTCTTATAACCTAAAGGTAGTGGTTCTTAACCAAGGAAATAATACCCTCTCCCCATCCTCCACAAGGATATTTAAAAGTTGTCAAAATGATGAGGGAGTATTACTAGAATTTGGGTTAAGTGTGATGGTTAACTTTGTGTGTCCAACTTGACTGGGCCACAGGTGTCCACATACTTTAGTCAAACATTCTGGATGTTTCTGTGAAGATGCTTCTAGATGAGACTAACATCTGAATTGGTAAACTGAGTAAAGCAGACTGCCCTCCATAATGTGGGTGAGGCTCATCCAATCAGCTGAAGGCCTGTTAGAACAAAAAGGCTCATCCCCAAAGAGTAAGAGAATTCTTCCTGCCTTCAGACTCAAATTGAAACATTAGCTCTTCCTTGGTCTCAAGTCTGTCAGCCTTTGGACTAGAAACTAGAACTACACAATTAGCTCTCCTGGTTCTCTGGCCTTTGGACTCAAGACTGGAACTACACCATCATCTCTCCTGGGTCTCCAGCCTACCAACTCATCCTCCAGATTTTGGGACTTGCCAACCTCCATAACTGCATGAGTCAATTCCTTACATAAGTCTCTTTCTACATACATGTAAATGTATATATGTATATACACACATCCTATTGGTTCTGTTTCTTGGAAAATCCTAATACACCAAGGATTCTAAATGTCCAACAATGTCAATGGCCCCCCTACTGAGAAACACTAATTGAACTGGGTAGGAATTTTGATCCTGTGGCAGGCTGGAAATAAAGATGTGTGCCTTCTAACCTTCCTCAAATCATCCCCTATCAGAAGACTACCTCAAAGGTTTGCCATCTTTGTTACGGAATCGTATAAAGATACTCTAAAGCAGCCCCTAAATAGTTGGTAAAATCAAAATTAAAATTTACCTCCTTTCTTTCCACGTACACATTTTTAAACCACCTGATTCTGGTAACCCATAGTGTTTTTTTCTTTTCATATCATTTTAAGTTGTAGACTTTACATTTCTTAAAGATTTTATCTTTTTAGAGGACTTATAAATATGCATGAAGCTAAGCATATCTTTTTCAAGATTCCCTCATAAGACAAATCTATCAATATATAAAAACCATGACGTTGCTCTTGGCCAAGATGTAAACAGACCAACCTCAAATAGACTAGCTGTGAGTTCCTCCAATTCCTGTCCAAGTTGATCTCGTACTTTAGAAAGCCTCTCACACTCTTCATCTTTTAACTTCAGTTCCTATGAGAAATTGATCATTTTATTTTTTATTTCCAAAGTTCGAAGTTCGATTCAGCAGACTATACAATTTTTACTAATAAAATTATGAAATACTGCCCCCTCCTACAACATTCGCACTGAAAGTGTTTATTTAGCACTTGCTATGTGGAAACAATCAGGCAAGTCTAAAATTACAAATAATTCTAACTCACATATTAAATTTTCATGTTTTTTCATAAAATATCCAAAGATTAAGTATAATTATTCATTACATGTGAAAATAAACAATTAAATAACTTCATTCTTTTTTCCTTAACTTTTCTCTGAACATATTTATTTCTATCAACCAAGGAATTTCTTCAATTATGCTGAGTCATTTCAATAAATGTTCAGTGAAGTTTTTTCACGTTTACTTTAAAAACTGTTTACCTATAATTCCATGTACCATATTGCAATTAGTCTAAAATTTCCATTAGACTATACCCATTTAACACTGCAACCAGAGGCAAACAATGTATATTACATTTAAAATTAAGAAGATTAATGACAAAAATCCTACATTTATACGTAACTCCTCAATAGGTCATAAATAGATGCTAAAAATTCCTTTATTAAGATGTTAAATATGCAATTTTATGTTACCCTAAATTTATCTTTCAAACTTAGAGATTAAAAAAAAATCCGAACTCTCTATATATCAGCCACAAATACAGTCATTCTGTAATTGTGGTGGCAGCATAGTTTTTGAATCCCCTGACAATTCCTGACAACCAAATATTCCAACTGGGATATCAGAAGAACCAAATGACTACATCGTCAACAAAACTAGGTGAAAGAAAATCCCCACATATCTCAGACCATGAGAAAATGTGGCTACACTGCCCAGACCACAGGATCAGTCACTGTGTGGAAGGGAGCAGCAGGAAGTGAAAGGGACTACAGAGATACTATATAAAGCCTCAGAACCCAAAAATCATTACAAATGCCCCAAAAGCAGAGGACTATACCCTTGGTAAAAACTGGAAGAAAAAAAATGTGAGAACAAATGGAGAAAAAGGGAAGGGTTTTCACAGGCTCCAAGTTAGAGATGAGTGCAAAAATCATACGCACTACAGAGGCAGCAAACAGTACAGTGAAGCTCTAAACACTCAGGAATCTCAAAGCATCCAGCAAAGAGACCTTTCCAGAAGGACAGAGCCCCACCATAAGGGGAGAACTCTTGGAATATAAAACCAAATTGCAGGACGGGAATAACGGAGATAGCAAGAGAGAAGGTTCAGATATTAAAGGAGGAAGGAGTGGCAAGGTTCCAAAGGAGACAGATCACTGGAAGTATTATTAGAAAAAAAAAATCTTAGGATGTAATGCTAAGCACAGAGACACTAGGCTGATGGAGAAAACCCTCTTTCACTTTCATGGTTTTCTTGTTATTAATTAGTGCCCTTTCTTTTCAGCTTAAAGAAGTCCTTTTACATTTCTTATAAGGCTGGTATAATGGTGAACTCCTTTAGCTTTTACTTGTCTGGAAACCTGTTGATCTCTCCTTCAATTGTGAATGATAATCTTGCTGGGTAGAGTATTCTTGGCTGAAAGTTTTTTCCTTTCAGCACTTTGAATGTATCATGCCAGTCCCTTCTGGCTGCAAAGTTTCTGCTGAAATATCTGCTGATAAGTCTTTTGGGAGTTCCCTTGTATGTAACAAGCTAGTTTTCACTTGCTGATTTTGATATTCTCTTTAACTTCTGACATTTTGATTATAATATGTCTTGGTGTCTCTTTGAGTTCTTTTTTGGAACTCTCTGTGTTTCCTGGACCTGGATACCTGTTTCCTTCCCCAGGTTGAGGACGTTTTCAGCCATTATTTCTTCAAAAAATTCTCTGCCCCCTCCTGTCTCCCTTCTCCTCTGGGACCCCTATAAAGTGAATGTTGTTCCACTAGATAGTGTTCCATAGGCCCCTTAAGCTACCTTCACTTTTTTTCATTCTTTTTTCTTTTTGCTGCTCTATTTGGCTGAGTTCTACTGCTCTGTCTTCCAGATCACTGATGCTTTCTTCTTCTTCATCATCTATCCTCTTGTTGAACCCCTCTAGCGTATTTTTCAGTTCTATTATTAGATTCTTTGGCTCTGTGACCTATGTTTGGTACTTTCTTATATTTTCTATCTCTCTGTTGAAGTTCCCACCATGTTCATCCATTCTTCTCCCAGGTTTGATGAGACCATTATTTTGAACTCTTTATCAGGTAAATTACGTTTCTGTTTCATTATTTATTTATATTTATTATTTATCTTATTTATCATAAGATTATTTTCTTGTTCTTTCATTTGGAATATATTTCTCTGTTTCCTAATTTTGACTCTCTGTGTTTGTTTCCATATATTATGCAAAATAGCTCCCTTTCCCAGTCTTGGAGGAGTGGCCTCATTTAAAAAATGAACTTGGGCTTCCCTGGTGGCGCAGTGGTTGAGAGTCTGCCTGCCGATGCAGGGGACACGGGTTTGTGCCCTGGTCCGGGAAGATCCCACATGCCGCAGAGCGGCTGGGCCCGTGGGCCATGGCCGCTGAGCCTGCGCGTTCACAGCCTGTGCTCCGCAATGGGAGAGGCCGCAACAGTGAGAGGCCCGCATACCACAAAAAAAATAAATAAAAAATAAAAAATGAACTTTATTGTTCAAGTCCTAGCTCTTGGCTGCCTCTTGAACCTTTGTGACTATCTAGGCAGCCTGATTTATTCTTGACAGGTCCCAGTTGTGGGTTTGCCAAGACCTGTCAGTGTTCCAAAGGGCGGGACCTTAATCAGCATCTAGTTTCAAGCTGATGAGAAGCCAAACCCTTAGGCAGCAGCTTTTAAAGTATGAAAATATATACAGGCCCACAGGACCACAATTGAAAACCTCACCAGCCACCAGACCAGGTGATCCTGAGGTGTCTTCTTGGCAACAGTTGCAAAAATCAGGGCTCCAGACAAGTGTTCAAGCTCCTTTCTGGGAGGTACCTGTGAGCTGTAGCAAGGCCAAGGGAGACAGCAAAGATGGCATCCCCTGGCCTACATTCCCTGAGAACATGCCATGCCCTTCGGAACAGGCTGAAGCTCCAGGACAAGTAAATAGGATTTTTCACAGGAAGACTGGGAGTGTGTTTCAGTCAGCTATCTATGCCATACCCTGGGGATGGTAGTCTGCCAAGAACTGTCTCTCCAACTGTTTCAGTCTCGTGGGGCCCCCAAAACACAAGCCCCCCTCTGGCCTCTAGAGCCAGGCATTCAAGGCTCTGTGTGGACTGTGTGCACCCACTGGCTTTAGCAGGGCTGCAGGAGAGCAAGGTGGGTGGCGTGTGCCCACTGGCTTTCCTGAGGCTGTGGGAGAGCACAGGGATGGAGAACACTAGCAAGGTAGAGGGAGAGTGCAAAAATGGCACCTGCCAGTGCTTGCAAGATAGAGAATGCAAAAACAGAGCCTGCCAGCACTTCCATCCCCAGAGAGAGTCCCAATAAGCCCCTCCCACTCTGGTGGATGCTTTAAGATTAGCAGATGAATCTCCTCACTTATGGTCTAGGCACTTTTCAAACTGTTGCTTTTGTGCTGGGTCCCAGGGTAAGAGAGTCTGCGTGTGAGCCTTTAAGAGTGAAATCTCAGTTCCCTACAGCCTTTTGGGTCTCTTGGACGTAAGCCCCATTGGTTTTCAAAGCCAAACGTTTTGGGGGCTCATCTCTCCAGTGCAGGTCCCAAGGATTAAGGTGCCTGATGTGGGACACAAACCCCTTGCTTCTTAGGGAGAAGCTCTGTGTTTGTGAGACCCTTCCTGATTGTGGGTCAGCCGCACCAGGGGTGGGATTCCTGGTGAGACTGCATGTCTGCCTCTCCTACCTGTCTCTAAGTGGCCTTTTTATCCTTTGTGTGGAGAAGCTGTTCAACTAGTTCTTTTTCAGAGGGAATTATTCCATATGTGGCTGTAGATCTGGTGTGTTCATGGGAGGAGGTGGGTTCAGGATCTTCCAACACCATCATCTTGAACCACCTTCTCAAGAAAACCTTGAACAAGGCTTACCTCTGAGAGACAGAAGTGGCTACACAGATACACCACCAACAACAGAAGGGAAAGCCCTGGAACATGAGACTGAGAGAGCTATCCCGGTTTATCCTACTCCTTCACAGGAACCTCTTCCTAATAATCCTGGGAAATCCAATTCATTTAAACATGAAAAACAAACAAACAGAAGATATGTGAAGTTACCATAATAAAAAAGTTAAACATAAAGCCAAGTCAACTATTGATACAAGGGAAAGAAAATCAGATAGGTATCAAATTTCAACAGCATTTTATGCTAGAAAACAATGGAATCACATTTTTAAGATATTCAAGGGAAAAAAATGTGAGTTGAGGATTTTATATCCAGCCAAAGTATCCTTCAAATGTCAGACCAGACGCAGAAAATTATAAAACTGTAAAACTTTAGAAAATATATCCCCCATAAGCCTGCCTGAGTTATCAAGCAGCAAATGAGTTTCATGTAATCAAGAAAAAAACTGGAGAAGCTTTAACATTAAGAACTGGGGGTGAGAAGCAAATGAATTTAACTGTAGAACTACAACTAGAAGACGGGAATACACAAGAATGAAAAGACTAGGCACAGACTGGGAGAAAATATTTGCAGAAGACATCTGATAAAGGACTGTTAAGCAAAATATACAAAGAATTCTTAGTAAGAAAACAATCTGATTACAAAATGTGCAAAAGATCTGAACAGACACCTCACCAAAGATATACAAATGGCAAATGAGCATATGAAAAGACATTCCATATTACATGTCATCAGGGAAATGCAAACGACAACAACGAGATATCACCATACACCTATCAGAATGGCCAAAAACCAAAACACTGAGAACAGTATACACTGAGAAGGATGGAGAGCAACACGAATTCTCATGCATTGCTGGTGGGAATACAAATGGTACAGCCACTTTGGAAGACAGCTTGCAATTTTTTTACAAAACCAAACATACTCTTACCACACGATCCAGCAATCATACACCTTGGTATTTCCCCAAAGGATATGAAAACTTGTATCTACACAAAAGCCTGCACATAGATGTTTACACATTCATAACTGCCAAAACTTGGAAGCAACCAAATATCTTTCAGTAATTAAATGAATAATTAAACTTTTGTACATCCAAGTAATGAACCATTACTCAGCATTAAGTGGAAATGAGCTATCAAGCCATGAAAAGACATGGAGAAAATAAATCCATGACTAAATAAAAGAATTCAATCTGAAAAGGCTACATACTGTATGACTCCAACTACGTGACATTCTGAAAAAGGGAAAACTATGGAGATGGTAAAAAGATCAGTGGGCGGCCAGGGACTGAGGGGAAGGGAGGGATGAACAGGTAGAGCACAGAGGATTTTCAGGACAGTGAAACTGTTCCATGTGATACTATAGTGATAGATACACATTATTATATTGTTGTCAAAATCCACAGAATGTACAACACCAAGAGTGAACCCTAATGTAAACACTAAAGTAAATGGGGGATAATAACATGTCAATATAGGTTCACCAACAGTAACAAATGTACCATTCTGGGGTGAGATGTTGATAGTGGGAGTGGCTATGCATATGTGGGGAAAGGGGATATATAGCAACTCTGTACTTTCCTCTCAATTTCTGCTCTGAGCTTAAAATTGCTCTAAAAAAAGTCTGTTTTTTTAAATGGGGATAAAGTTAAGAAAACAGTTACATAAATGTTATTAGTTTTAGAAACGTAAAAATAACACACAAAAAAACAACAACAAAAAAAACCCAATAAAATAGGAGAAAGATGAAACTAAATTCACTAACTTCTTAAATATAAACTGGGAATAAAGGGATATAACTTGAGGCTCACAAATCAATTAGTATAAACCTAAACATATTTAACACCATAGAGATTAACATTAAGATAATACCTTTAACTAAAATTAAATGATAGAGGAGAAGGAAAGAAATAGTTACTAGATAATTTTATGGTATTGCTTATAGTAGGGAACAAAGTCAGTACCTAAAGAAAGGCTAAGAGAAATTCTTTGATTAAAGGTAACAACTAGAATGGAAATCAAACCTTCCAAAATACCAAATAGGAAAAAAAGGAAGAAGGCACAAAGAAAACAGAGCACATAGTGAAAAGAATTGTATTCATAGAGTAGACATTTGAAAGCTATGTGACAGAAACAAGCCCCAATGAAGAATACTTATCAATAAATACAAATGTGTGCAACTCACTTATTAAAAGAAAATGATTTTCAGATCGGCTAAAAGAGCAAAATCCATCTCTATTCTCTATACAAGAGACACACCTAAAACTAAGTGATTCAGACAGATTAAAAATAAAAGGATGGATAGAAGTGCACTAAAAAATATAATACAAATAAAAACAAAACAGAGACCTCAATATTGATATCAGACTAAGCAGGGCAAAAGTCCTTAAAGTAGATAAAGGAAACTTCATAATGCTAAAGACTACAACACAAATTGGAATACTCTCAAATGCAAAATGAAAAAGTAGACCTAAATAAATAGGAAGAAAGACATATTATGTTCTTGAATAGAAAGTCATCATAAAGATGCCAATTCTCCCTGAGTTAATTTAGAACTCTGTAAATGCATAAGTTTAATTCCAGATCCTTCTGAACTCTAAAATTTCACAATTTTATAATTATATATGAAATCTAAGTCAATTCATTCAACATTTCCTGAAATGTATCCCTCAGGATACAAAACCAAGTAAGATACTGCCCCCTTGAGAAGCTTCCAATCCTCAGAGCAATACATATGTCATTCACAAAGGCAAATTCTTGAATCATTCTCTACCATTTACCAAAGTAAACCTCACCCTGATTCTAAAGACCCTCTACAATATGTGCTCAGTTTCCCTTTTCAGAGTTATTACCCTTGATCTATACTCTAAAACTAGAGTTAAACTGGTCTGATTCATTCCTGTTTCATTCCCCAATTTAATCTCATCCACCTGGACTGGGCATAAATCTCTGACTCTTTATCTTTATGCTTCTAGGTCTAAATCAATCTACCCATATGAACTCAAATTTGTATTTCATGTGAATACTTTTTAGAATGTCATTTGTACTTTTCATTATCAGTACCTTATACTGTAAAATAGCTATTCGAAATTCACTCCTTCAACAAACATTAATTTAGTGCTAACAATGCATCAGGCATTCATCTAGGTGCTAGAAAGAGAAAAGGAATGAGGCCCAGTCCATGCTTTTCACAAAGCCATAGCCTACTGAGGGCAGCAAATCTTTAAACAGATTCACAAGGAAAACTGATAAGGGCTATTGTAGTGATGTGCACATATTAGAAAAAGTAGGAGCCTGCCAAACGTAAAGAGTAAAACAGTGTATTCCACGGTGGCTAAAGATGGGGAGGGGTGGATGCCACAGATAATATCAGAAAGTTAGGTTTATGGTGAGTCCTGAAAAGCCTTGGCTAACAAAGTGGAACTTACTGCAAAGAAAAGGGGAAATCATCCCAAAGGCAATGGGAAGTCACTGTGGTTAGGTTAAAAAAAAAAAAAAACTGGAGACAGGGAAGACAGTTGATTACTGAAGTATTTCAGGCAAGAGACACAGACTTAAGAGTAGTAGTACTAGAGAAAAGAAATTTGAGGGATATTTCAAACACAGAAAATCAGGACTCTATGATCAAGTATATTCCATCAAATTTAAGACTCATTAATTTTACGATAAACATTTTATACATCAAGAAAGAAAAAATGCTGGCAATGAAACTATGATCTGATGGGGTTTTTTTTTTCACTTAGAATTTTCATTTTGTACTTTATAGGAAGAACACTTTCAAACTGATGGAGACACAAATATTTATCGTATGTCATTCTCTTTTGTACCTTTCTCTTTGTTTTGATGTCCTATCATAGTGAGATCCTTTTAGGACATATAACCCGGTAATTCAGCACCCAGCTCACGTAATTCAACTGATTTAATAACAACATGTACGGCTACAGGCAAGTTAGCACACAATCAGGCAATGACAACTCTTATGACTGTTGCCTAGCTGGGAGCAATTTTAAAACTCATACTGATTTCAGAGACGTTAAAATGAGGGACAACGTACAACTAAGGATCAACGAAACATCACCACGCATACATGTCTTTTCTCCCCAACTAGTAAGCACCTTAAGAGTAGGGTAAAGTCTAAGTTATTTTTCCCTCTACAGGGCCTAATACAAGCTGTGAGAACTTTGGTTACTCAAGAAATGTTTGTTCATAAAAGAACACAATAAATGTTTATAAGCATCCTTGGTCACAGTTAGTAGGATCATGCTACACATGGATCTGTACGAGTATGTGTTTTGAATGACTTTCTCTGGCTGCAAGCTATTCCACCGGATTTTATTTTCTAAGTCATTTTCATTCTCTTTTAAGGAAGAAAAATTAAAAGTTGAAAGTAACACCTTATATCAGTAGGTCTCACACTTTAGTGAATATAAGAATCAATAGGGTGCTGTACACCAGAAACTAACACAACATTGTAAATCAATTATACTTCAATTAAAAAACAAAAAGGAGGGCTTCCCTGGTGGCACAGTGGTTAAGAATCCACCTGCCAATGCAGGGGACATGGGTTCGAACCCTGGTCTGGAAAGATCCCACATGCCGTGGAGCAACTGAGCCTGTGAGCCACAACTACTGAGTCTGTGTTTTAGAGTCCGCAAGCCACCACTACTGAGCCCGCATGCCACAACTACTAAAGCCCGTGCACCTAGAGCCCATGCTCCACAACAAGAGAAGCCACCACAATGGGAGGCCCACACACCGCAACAAAGAGTAGCCCCCACTCACTGCAAGTAGAGTAAGCCTGCTAGCAGCAACGAAGACCCAACACAGCCAAAAATAAATAAATAAATTTATATATATAAAAAAAAGAATCAGGGCTTCCCTGGTGGCACAGTGGTTGAGAGTCCGCCTGCCGATGCATGGGACACGGGTTCATGCCCCGGTCCGGGAAGATCCCACATGCCGCGGAGCGGCTGGGCCCGTGAGCCATGGCCGCTGAGCCTGCGTGTCCGGAGCCTGAGCTCCGCAACGAGAGAGGCCACAACAGTGAGAGGCCCGTGTACCGCAAAAAAAAAAAAAAAAAAGAATCAATAGCGTAGTTTATTGAAAATGCATATCCTCAAGCCTCAATACAATAATTGTGTTTCAAGAGAATCTGGGATAGACTCCAGGAATCTACATTTTAAAAGTGATGTACTAAAACCCAACTTCTGCCTCAGGATTCCACCAAAAGTTGTTCTTCAGCAATGACCTGTAGAAGGCCAAACAAGTGAAGGACTACATCACCACCTCTGGCATCCCCGCACCTGAAAATCAATAACCACATGGTTGCTCCCCCTACACACAGTATGGATTTGTTGCTGGTAAGTAGTTACTCCACCAAAGACTACATTTCCCAGCCCATCACACATTTAAGTATCAGCATGAAACTGGTTCACACCAATGGAATGTAAGTAAAAGTTATGTGTATCACTTCTAAGTCAAAGCTTTTTAGAAGCACGTGTGCTTTCTCCAAGTTTTCTTTTCCCTTCACTTCACTGGTTAGATACGATAATAAAACTCTAAAAGATTACAAAGGTCCAAGACAGAAGAAACATAGATCTCTGAATTATTTCACAAAGAATTACCTGTGAACTATGAACATTTGCTTTAAAGTGTTAAATGAATACAAATGAACTTCTATTAAGTCACTAAAATTTAGGGGTACAAGAAACTAGCACATCCCTAACTAATATATTATGCACGTGTGTCTACTTACACAACAGTGTAACTGCATACACATGTATATATTCATTTAATCAAGAGAATGTGTTGAGAAGCCATTATGTACTCAAGATATAATCATGAGCAAAAACACATGTAATCCTTATCCTCATGAAGCTCACAATTATTGAAGTGTATGTTTTAGTGTAGACTTCTGTGTTGGGGTTAACTGGGATGGGGCAGAGCAAACAATACAAATCAAGAAACAGAACTTTCACTCTCAACCAAGATAGAGTACCAGGGATCATATGTACCATCTTGCCTGACAGAACTAAAAAAAAAACAGAAAAAAATTGTGAAATGATTTTTAAGACATTAGACATCAGGCAAAAAAGACAGTCATCCTCCAGAAACAGGAAACAATAAAGTGAGGCCTATGATTTGTTCCAGCATTTCACCTGAAGAGATAAAAGCATTATTAGACAAGGATTAAATGTTATTAAACTGTATTTCATATGTTCAAGAAGCTAGAAGACAGACTAAGCATGTTAAACAAAACAAATGAAATACTTAAAAGACCCAATCAAACTTTCAGGGATGAAGACTAACATGTCTATGATAAAAAATACATCGTATAGAATTAACATATTAGATACTACAGGGAGAAAAATGAAGAGTAGGGACATTGAAGACACAGCAACAGAAATTACACACAATGAAACACAGAGAGAAAAAAGATTTTAAAAATAAATGAATAGAGCACCAGTGAGCTATGGGACAACTTTAAGCAGTTTAATGTACACATAATAGGAGTCCTGAAGGAGAGGAGACGTAGGGGAGGTAAGTAAATGTTTTTGAAGAAATAATAGCCCAAATTTCCCAATTTCTATGAAAACAAACAACCCACAAATTCAAGTAGCTCAACAAATTCCAAGTTCAAGAAACCCGAAGAGAACTGCACCAAGGCACACCATAACCAAATAGCTTACAGCCAGTGATAAAAAGGAATATCACATCACATGCAGAAAAACAAAGGTAAGGATAACAGCTGACTTCTCGTGAGAGACAGTGCAAGCTAGAAGACACTAGAGCAACATCTTTAAAGTACTAAAAGAAAAAAACTATCAACCTAAAATTCTTTACCCAGTGAAACTATATTTCAAAAGCAAAGGTGAAAAAAATCCTTTTAAAATATACAACAGCTGAAAATAATTTATCAGCAGCACACACATAACAAATATGTTAAAGGATGTCCTCCAAGCAGAAGGAAAATGGTATCAGATGGAAATCTGTATCCACATGAAGGAATGAAGAGCACTGGAAATAGTAACTATACGGGTAAATATGAGGATTCTTATGTTTAAATCCCTTTAAAAAATAACCAGCTGTTTAATGAAAGAAGAATTTAAATGTATTGTGGAATTTAAATAAAACATATAAAGAAGTAAAATTATGGCAATCACAGCACAAAAACTGAAAGGTGAAAACAGAAGTACAGTTGAGCCCTGAACAACATGGGTTTGAACTGCATGTGTCCACTTCTATGTGGATTTTTAAAAATAAATACATACTACAGTAGCACAGAATCCATGGTTGGCTGAATCCACGGATACAGAACCACATAAAGTCATATGCAGATTTTCAATTGCACAGGGGTCAATGCCCCTAACCCCACTCTGTCCAAGGGTCAACTGCATACTTTTGTAAAGTTCTTATACTGTATGTGAGATAGTATAATATTATCAGAACGTAGAGAGTGATAAGTTAAAGTTGTATACTACAAACCCTAAAGCAATCACTATATTAGCAAAACGAAGATATACAGCCAATAAGCCAAAGGAGGTAAGATGAAATCACAAAAACATATGGAATTAATCCAAAAGAAGGCATAAAAGGAGAAAAAAGGGAAAAAGAAACAGAAGAGACAAACAGAAAAAAAATAGTAAGATGGCAGATTTAAACCAAACTGTATCACATTAAATGTAAATAGTCTAACACAAACACACCAATTAAAAGGCAGAGATTATCAGAAAGGATAAAAAAACAAGATCTAATAATATCCTGCCTTCAAGAAAGCCCACTTTAGGGCTTCCCTGGTGGCGCAGTGGTTGAGAGTCCGCCTGCCCATGCAGGGGACACGGGTTCGTGCCCCGGTCCGGGAAGATCCCACATGCCACAGAGCGGCTGGGCCCGTGAGCCATGGCCGCTGAGCCTGCGCGTCCGGAGCCTTGCTCCGCAGCGGGAGGGGCCACAACGGTGACAGGCCCGCGAACCGCAAAAAAAAAAAAAGAAAAAAAGAAAGCCCACTTTAAATAGGGAGACAAAAATAGGTTAAGAGTAAAAGGATGGAAAAATGGTAACTTTCTGGCCACTCTTAAAAGAATAATCAGAATAAACAGAATGACTATTGACATAATTTTGATTCACGAGTTGCCATGAATTCAGGAAGTATTTTCATATTCAACAGTCCTTTCCAAGTCTTGAGCTCTAAGTAAGTAGTAATACTATCTTGTACTCTTCATAATAAAATTCACCATATGCATGTGTTCACACATCATTATCATTTCAATTACCTCGACAGTACTTCTAAATACAACAAACTAAATATTTCAAAAATAACTACAAACTTGAGCTAAGAAATTAGCAATGTATTCTGATCAATCAGTAACCACAATGTATTCCCAAAGATGGATATATATGTTCAATAGTTTACCTCTATATAAATTGTTATTTCACTTAATACTCTGTATTAAGATGAGAGTCTGAGCCAAATGACAGATGCCAAATATAGCCACATCTCACCACACCCCCTACCTTTCAGAAAAGATTAAAAAGGCTACTGATTTTTCCTTCTGATAAATATACATTCAACCAAAAATGTTTTAGCATATCTTCATGGATGCTTAACCATTAGCCATTCATTGAAGCATTATAAAGAGACATATATGCCAAGCATCATTCTGTATTATTCTAGGCACTGGGGATACAAAAATCAATGTTATGCTCTTGAGAGAAAAGTCTGGTGGGGAGAAGATGGGAATAAATGTTTGTAAAATGTCATAATATGCTGGAAATCATGTCACAGAATGTTTTCCCCATTGCTTCAATTTTCTAAATGTGCACTGGTCCATTTCACCTAAGTTGTGAAATTTATATACGTAGAGTTGTTCATATTATTCCTTTATTATACTTTCCATGTCTGCAGGGTCTGTAGTGATACCCTCTGTTTCATTCCTGCTATTGATAATGTGTCTTCTGTTCCTTTTTATCAGTCTTATTAGAGGTTTGTCAATTTTACTGATCTTTTTAAAGAACCAGCACTTTGTTTCATTCATTTTCTCTGGTTTTTCTGTTGTCAATTTCATTGCTTTCTGCTCTTTACTATTTCCTTCCTTCTGCTTGCTCCTGGTTTTATTTTGCTGTTCTTCTAGTTTCTTTAAGTGGGAGACTAGATTGTTGATTTGAAACTTTTCCTTTTTTCTAATGTATGAATATTTAGTGCTACATATTTTCCTTTAAAAATTTAATTACAGATGCAGAAAAAGAATGAGATATAGTCACAAATTGTGGAATAAACAGAAATTTAAAAGGTGAGCAAGTGAGAAACAGAACAAATTACTAGGAGAAGAAAATTCTCCAAGGTAAGGTACAGAATATATTCAAACCCAGCTGAATGGCAAGGCACTATCACTAAAACAGTTCCTCAAAACATAATGACTTGGACTGAATGGCTTCAAGTAAATAATCACAAAGTCAATTACATACAGAGAGGAAAAAACCCACACATGGAACATAACTCACCAAATTTGCATTACAGATAATGCAAGACAGGGAACAGGCAATGTAGGGGGGGCACAAAAAGAATTTAAGAATCTCTTTTTTCTAGTTTGTACTCTTAGATGAGCTTCTTTACTACTCAATTTCACAGATTCCTAAATGCTGCCCAACAGGAGCTGAGACTGTGCATATGCAAAAAATAAGTGTAGAACTGTAATGATTTCACTTGAGTTGCCCCCCATGGATAAATATTAATTTTGAATATAACATATGGAAGAATAAAATATCTTTTCGCTTACCCTCTGAGCTTTTGCAAGTTCTTCTTTTAATCTTTCATAGCCCTTTTCTCTAACTTCCAAAACAGATGGGCTTCGTAAGCGGGACAGACTATCAGTACTCAACCCAAAAATATCATCACTGCCATCACAAGCCTCTGTTATGGTAGCACCCTGTAAAAACTCCCTCTCTGCATTACAGTTGTCCTTCCTTGTAGTTAATTTAGTTAACCCAGCTGTGACTCCAGAGGTAGAACAAGGTGCTGGGTCTGTAACATGGATGCTGTAAAGGAGAGTTCAAAAAACATCAGCATGTGCTTAAATATAACTGGCATAAACACACGTCTATAACTGCATCATCCAATCTGTTCACCACTATATCTAATTAATAGCATGTCCTGAGCCAAAGCAACCACATTTCAAGTCCTTCATAGCCACACATGTCTAATGGCTATCAAATTAAACAGCACAGAAACAGAACATTTTCATCATCCCAGAAAGTTCTATTGGATAGTGCTACTCTAGAACAGGGGTCTGCAAACTAAATGAAGGATAAATCCAGCCTGCCACCTGTTTTTTAAGGCCTACAAGCCAAGAATGATTTTTATATTTTCAATGGTTGAAAAAAAACAATAATATTTTGTGGCACAAGAAAATTATATAAAATTCAAACTTCAGTGTCTATATATAAAGTCTTATTGGAGCGTATTCATTTACATACTGTCTACGGCTGCTTTCACACTTTAACAGCAGAGTCCAACAGTTGCAACAGAGACTGTGTAGCCCACAAAGCCTAAAATATTTACTATTTGGCTCTTTACATAAAAAGTTTGTGACCCCTGCTCTTGGGTATTAACATGTATTGCTCTTCATAAACAACCTTATATTATTCAAATTTTCTAAAACAATAAAACTTAAAATAAGTTAACCAAGCAAACTTTGTTTGTTTAATACAATACTCTAAAACAAGCATTTTGATGATCTCCTACCTGACACTAGATATTTCTGCACAATTTAAACGTCTGGGGGATGAATACACAGGTTGTGTAGGAAGGTCGGAAACATCTAAGGCATTAGCCTGGATAGGGGCGGAGCATAAAGCTGAAGGATGTGGCCGGTAGATGACACTTGGTGAGGTAGTCTGCTCTTGAGTTCCCGGTTCATACACACCAAGAAGGTCTGGAGAAGTAGGTGAAGCGAGGTTTACTTCATGGAAGCCTTCCAAGGGGTCATTAGCCATAGCAAATGCCTCATCATAGGATAACCTATGTTAAAAAGCAGGAAATTATTTTGAGATAGTGACATTTAAAATTAAGTTAAGATGTATATTTATAAAATGTGTTTAACAGTCCATTATAAACTATAAACTTACAACGAAAAGAGACAGCAAAGGAAAGAAACTACAATCATTTAAAATTTATTAAGTGATCTCAGACTATAAACACTACAGAAAGCAAACAATCTGATCCAGAATAAACTTGAAAGTGCTGGCTAACACTGTTACAGTGAGTAATTAATAAATATTTAACAATGAGGAATGAATAAAAATTTGCTTGATATTTTAAACTTTGCTATCATATGTGACTTTGGTTAGAATAAGGAGAAGAGGCAGTAAAGATAGAGACACATGTGTGTCGTTCAACTAACTGTTCTGTTCTGCCTCATACTGGCTCTGACTTTGGATGAGTCAGTGTTTTTTTCTCTTATTCTGAAATAATTTCAAATTTACATAAGAGTTGCAGAGCTCCTGTACATATTTCACCCAGATTATGAAACTATTAACATTTTCAAACCATTTGAGAATAGGTTTTAAGCATGATGCCCATTACCCCTTAATATCTCGGTGTATATATCCTAAGTAAACCATCACCAAAATCAGAATGTTAACACTGATCACTATTACCATCTAAACAACGGACCCCAATCAAAGTTCACTGATTATCCTAATAATGTTCTGGATAGGCCCAAGATCCAATCCAGGATAATGCATTACATTTCTCTAAGCCTTAAATTTCTCCTCTAATGGGATGAGAATGGGAATAATAATATTCCCTCCCTTCTCCAGGTTGCTGTGAGGATTAAGTCAGACAATCCACATAAAGTATTTAGTAGTGTACTATGTAACTGGCACAGAGTACAAATAAACATCTGTTATCAGTCAGCTGTTAGTAATAACATGTATGCTTCAGTTTCTCCATCAGTAAAAAATATTTCATGCAACTACACAATTATATAAAAAATTTACATGAAAACTAAAAAGTGTACCACTCAAGTTTTTCACTTGAAAAATATAAAGAAATCTTATAAACCTTTACTGATTTCCCACTGTCTATAGAATAAATTCCAAACTTGTTATCCAGAAAATCAAGGTCTTTTACGATCTGAATCCAATCTCTCTTCCCAATTTTTTTCTTTCCTACAATAGTACTTTGATAATCATGACTAATACTTTCCCAGAACTTCGAAAAATTCCCAAACACAAGCACCAATATACCATATAATTTCATCATAAAATACAAAAAAACTCCACCTCATTCATTAAACTGAAAAATTTTACTCTCACACTCAATAAAAAAAAGCGTTGAAAATAAGACAAGTAAAAGTAGTAAGCTACTTTTTATCTAAGAAAGGAGAAAATACAAATTTATTTATAAATATATATAATTATATATACTTTTTCATATGTACTTATATTTTAGAAATGAAATGATACACCAAAAGCTAATTAAAAAAAAAAACAGTTACCTTTAGGAAAGGGCGAGAACAGGAAGAGGAGACAGGCATAAAAGCTATACTTTTCCAAATGTACCCTGCTTTGTAGATTTGAATTTGAACTTGGAACCACGTAAATGATAAAAACAAAATTAGATTTTAAAAAATATCTAAAAATAAAACAAATGAATCTAGCTGTGTACTAACATGGTAGTTTTAACCAACATCAAAAAGAACTATTTCAAATGATTTTAAAACATAGTAATAAAACTGTATATCCCTAGTGGAATATATTCTAAGGTCAAAAGAAAGTTAAAAAAATCATACACTATTTTTAGTAATCATATTAGTAAGTAATGTTGATACTGTTATTCTGAAACTATTATAAAAGATAAAACAAATTATATTAATATCATTCAGAACTAAGAGTTTCAACATATGAGAAAAGAGATACAAATACAAAATCAAGGAATTTGAAACTCTGAAGTCCTAAATTTGAATCAGAAATATCAGGAAATTTTTTTCTATTTAAAAAGATGTCTACCTTTATCCATTGAAAAGGTATAACAACAGCAACCAACTCAGGAGCAATGAGTACCCCTTGTGCCCAGAGTAATACCATTTCCTACGAAAAAAGAACAAGGACTCCTCAGAGAAATGGCTGATTCCAAGCCCGGGGCAGTAATGTACAAAAAGACCTTGCAACATCTTGTTTTACCAGGAAGCAAGAAAGCTATCAAAGACTACTGGAGTGGTATCAAAAGGACTCCCACTAACCAAAGATGGGACAATCTGAACATCAAAAAGGATAATACCTGTAAAGAACAAAAAATAATTCTAAACCCATGAGTTCATGATTATACTAAAAATAAGACAAAACAAAACAATCTCACGGGTCCTTTTTTTTTTTTTTTTTTTTTTTTGCGGTATGCGGGCCTCTCACTGCTGTGGCCTCTCCCGTTGCAGAGCACAGGCTCCGGACGCGCAGGCTCAGCGGCCGTGGCTCACGGGCCCAGCCGCTCCGCGGCATGTGGAATCTTCCCGGACCGGGGCACGAACCCGTGTCCCCTGCATCGGCAGGCGGACGCTCAACCACTGCGCCACCAGGGAAGCCTCTCAGTGGTCCCTTTTGATCAGTGCTATGGAACAAATTCACTATTTTGAAAACTGGTAAAATAAAGCAAAGAATCCAGTATTTACCCTGACTTTCCTATACATTAAAGAACTAAATAGTTTATGAGGAAAAATTCTTCTTTTAAAAGAATCCCATTTAATAAATATAACTTTGCAATCTTAATGAAATAATGAGTCTAGGCAACACTTATCAATAACTATTAAAACCCTAAGGTAAAATCTGGGGCACTTTATAATTAATGGATCAGAATGACAGTACCTGAACTCACTGATGACATTATCACAAAAAGGGAGAAAATCAGACATTATGAGAATTATGTGGTAAAACAGGAAATGAACACTACCACCATCCATGAAGCATTCTTGCCCCCCAATAAGAAAAAAAGATCCCAATCCAATCAAGCCTTTAGGTCTTTATCAGTTTATAGGAAAGAGGCTAGAGGAACATACTAAAAATAACGTCTTCATCAGTTTATAGGAAATACAGAGCCTAGAGGAACATATTAAAAATAATACCATATGGACAAAAACAGCAAAATCTAGACTTTGGGAAACTTACAGCATAAACCACCTGGTTTTTTCAATAAATAAAAGTGGAAAAAAAGAGGGAATTTATAAAGAGACTTAAGGAGACATAATGAAATATAATGTATGGAACTTGTTTGAATTCTTATTTGAATTAACCAACTGTAAATCATATTATAAGATAATAAAGGGAACTTGAACACTGGATATTACTGTTATGATTATGAATTTTTGTCCATTTTTAGAGATAATGGTATGATGGTTACATAAAAAAAAATTCTTACCTTTTAGAGATACACACGGAAGTATTTATAGATGAAATAAAATTACCTGGATTTGCTTCAAAATAATCCAGGGGGAGAAGGAGGGTATGGGAAGCTGGGCCATGAAACTTCCAGTTCCCCCCAGTCACACAGGATTATAGGGTGGTTTCTCTCATAATAACAGCTAATATTTACTGAGCATTTACTAAATATCAGGTATAGTTCCAGTACATGTACAGTTGAGGAAGCTGCAGCTTAGGGTAGCCAGTATTAAAACCTACGTCTGGGACTTCCCTGATGTTCCAGTGGTTAAGATTTTGCCTTCCAATGCAGGGGGTGCAGGTTCAATCCCTGGTCCAGAAGCTAAAATCCCACATACCTCACAGCCAAAGAACCAAAACATAAAACAGAAGCAATATTGCAACAAATTCAATAAAAGACTTTAACAATAAATAAATAAAAATAAATAAATAAAACCTATGTCTGTTGGACTCCAGAGTCCTAGCTCTTCACCACCACACCACACTAGTACTACTAGAATTGCTTTGCCTTTCCACTGTTAGATGGTTCATGTAAAAATGTTTCTCCTTAAGCTGAATTAAAATCCATCATTCCTGCAACATCCACCCTATTTTTCCTATAAACACTCAACTATTCTTTCAACAAATATTCATTGAGAGTCTACTATGTGCCAGGCTCTGGGGAAAGAAGATGATACATCATCTCTGCTCCCAAAGAGTATCAATATAGTAGGAGACACTGACAGTGGCAATGATAGTGTGATAAATGCTATAGAATATGCAAAGGCTACTAAGAGACCACACAGGAGGGGCAAATAAATCAGAAGGAAAGGACTCCCAGAAAAAGTGAAGCCAAAGAAAAGACCCAAAGAAGAGGAGGAAATAATGAGAAAGATAAACCCCCTGGAAGGACTTTCCAGGCATGTCTAAAGTATGAAAGCAGAGTATTTATGGAAAACACAAATGTTGCATAAACTGGAGCACAGGCTAGGAACATAAGACCCAAACCTCAAAGAAAGGCAGGTTTCTGCTTCTATCAAGTTACTGGGTCAATGTGTGCCTAGGTTCTCTCATCTAGAAATCTGTAGCTCGGTCTTCT
Source organism: Mesoplodon bidens (assembly GCF_964165515.1). Lineage (NCBI taxonomy): Eukaryota > Metazoa > Chordata > Mammalia > Artiodactyla > Ziphiidae > Mesoplodon > Mesoplodon bidens. Next base: position 30,665,679 of record NC_138167.1, read on the forward strand.
TCCTCACAGGGTGAGAATTAAAAGAGAAATGCAAGTAGTATTTCGTAGAGGAGAGCGCCTCTGAGCAGTGCCTCTACCCACAACACACTGTTTAAATTCCAGTCACTCCCGAAAAGGAGATTATTTTAAGATTAAATGTAGTCCCTTTATCAAGCATGTGAAATTTCCATAAAATGTTTAGCTTAGCTGGTAATGAGCTGCCAATCAGACTAATCTGAAACTCTTTTGCTCTTTCAAATGGTACATGGAAGCTTTAAGATTTATTTTGTATTCAGAGTTCTTATATGAATAACATAAACTACTTTTAAGCAGTAGTACTCTTTGCGTTAAGTAATAAGTAATTAAAAAAACTAATTTCAAGTGGAGATTATCCCAATTCATAAACTAAACTTGTCAAGGATCACTAAAAATGAGTAAAAAGGACAAGAGCATTGAATTCTTATGGGTGACTTACCAACACAGCTTGGATGGCTTTACTATTACTCAGCTTTAAGTACTAAAGCTGATTTCCAATTTTAAAAACGTTGATCAAAACCATTTGCTTCTGATTTCTAGTGTGCATTTCACGCTATTTCTTCTTTGCAGAAGTCAGCACTACCACAGCAAAAACAGCAGTCAGTATGTACGGACAGTTAACTATGTGTTGTTAAGAACTTCACGTGTATTAACTCATTTAATGAACGCCTAGAAAAACTCTTAATGCTTTATATACGTATTAAATATATTTTATACGTATATTATTTTAGTATAAGATAAGTGTACTTAATAATTTTTATCAATTATATTTATTCTAGTTGGAATGGAAGATGTCTGCCAGCTTCAACTCCTCAGGGCAAATGCTGGTACTAAGTTCTGAGAACACAGATATGAAAATGGACTAAAAAGAAGGTGCAGGGCTTCCCTGGTGGCGCAGCGGTTGAGAGTCCGCCTGCCGATGCAGGGGACACGGGTTCGTGCCCCGGTCCGGGAAGATCCCACATGATGCGGAGCGGCTGGGCCCGTGAGCCACGGCCGCTGAGCCTGCGCGTCCGGAGCCTGTGCTCCGCAACGGGAGAGGCCACAACAGTGAGAGGCCCGCATACCGCAAAAAAAAAAAAAAAAAAAAAAAAAGAAGGTGCACAGCCTATCATGAACCACTAAATGATTACCCTGTGGGTTGGCGGGGAGAGGAGGAAGAGAATGTTTCAAGGAGAAGTAAAATATAAGTTAGATTTGAAATGCTGAATAAGAGTCTGTAGGTGGGCTAGGCAAGGAAATACGACAGGACAGTCAAGGAATAAGGGTTTGGCACTAATGAAACTAACCAAAAAAAACAAAGAGTGACAGAAAATCAGGCTGGAGAGGCAGATATGCGACAGATAATTAAAAGCTTCATTTAACGTGGAAACTGCTGCTTGGAGTTTATCCAAGAGATTCTCAGATCTACGTTTTAGGAAGTACAGATGTACTGTGATGTCATTAGAAAAATGACTCCCGAGGACTTTAACTAGAGAGAGGAGACTAGAGGCAACTGGTTAAGAGGTTATTGCAACAGGCTAGGCAAGAGATTATGAAGGTCTGATCTAATGCCAACATCACGCATTGCAAATGAGGAGACGGAGGCATATTTATCTATATATATGAAAAACATTCAGAACAATTCATTTATATTTCTACATATACACACATATGCATTACATTACATTCTATATGTGTGACATATACACATTTACATTATGTACATTATTCTGTTATTCCTCACAGCATCCCTTTGAAATGATTCTTATGTCTATTTTACAGGTATAGAAACTGAGGATCAGAGAGATTAATTTTGTCGAGGTCAAACAGTCAATAAACAACAGAGCTAGGATTCAAGCCCTGGTGCGTCTGACTCCAACACCTGACTCCACTACATCTAAGAATCACTTAAAAGGTAAAACTGATTGGAGGTCAGGGGTAAGACTCAGATAAAGGTTACATCAAGACAGAGGATCTCTAAGGCAGTCTTACCCAACCAACCATAAGAAGAGAACAATCCAAATAGAAGAATCCTATTTAATCTCTGAACGCTTGTTTAATTTCAGAAAGAAAAAAACTAAAGTTTCTCTAATGCACTGCTATTGAATGAGCATTTGCTATTATTTTGTGTTCTTTCTGGGTTTTTTCCTATATTCTCTTTGTTATCATCATTTCCTTATCTATTTTGCTGCCTTGCTGGGGTTTAAAATAAATACTTATTCAGCCCCTTATAGTTCTTTTTTTTTCTTTTCTTTTTTTTTTTTTTTTTTTCGGTATGCGGGCCTCTCACTGCTGTGGCCTCTCCCGTTGCGGAGCACAGGCTCCGGACGCGCAGGCTCAGCGGCCATGGCTCACGGGCCCAGCTGCTCTGAGGCATATGGGATCTTCCCGGGCCGGGGCACGAACCCGTGTCCCCTGCATCGGCATGCGAACTCTCAACCACTGCGCCACCAGGGAAGCCCCCCTTATAGTTCTTGATGGGGAGGGGAGGAATAGCATATAAATAAAAATCAACAAAAGCCTGATTTTACTATAGTGGCCTCATGATGTATTCAAAAACAGTGTGGGTATTTGATACTAAGGAATTAGTGTTCATTTTTTAAAGTGTGCCATAGTATTGTAGCTAACTGCCCTTATCTTTTAGAGATACATACTGAAATATTTACAGATGAAATTATATAATTCCTGGAATTTGCTCAAAATAGTACAGGAGGGGGAATAATACAGGGAAGTATATGGGGCAGGACTGACGGTTGCTGATGGGCTAGATGATGGGAAATTTGAGGTTCATCATACTTTTGCATCTACTTATTGTATTTTTAATTCTCAATAATCAGAAAGTTTTGAGATTTATTCAAATACTGTATAAAGGAAGAAAAAACAAAACAAAAAGGTGTATATATAAAAAATAATTTTCTCATTAACTTTCCCTATAATTATAAAGTTGGTTTTCCAAACTAACATTTTGGTTGTAGCAAAAAAAAAAATCCCACATTTACATTTTAGGAAGCAGTCTATGTTTATAAGTGTGAATTTAATTCATAACCCAAGGGAAATATTAGTCAGATGGTCTGTCAAGCTCACAATCTTCCCACTCTTATTAAAACAGACCACAAATTAATTTCCATTTACTAATTCCACAGGATTTAAATGTACAACCTAACATATTGAGAGATGTTAGTTATTGCAGATTTTTAAAATTAAAGGTTTTCAGAAAATTCTCAGAACTTACTGGGTTACTGTATTTAATTACAAATTCTTGGAACAAAAATGTAAAAAATAATTGTTTTCCAGGTTTCTTCTTCTTAAAAGTGTAAGCCTCTTTATCTTATGTATGTAAGAATATGTCAACTAAATATTCAATAGGCACTGAAGTATATATTGACTGGATAAATAAACAGTAAGATTCTTTAGAGAGGGAATAAATAGCAGAGCAGCGAAGAGTAGAGATAGTGACTCCCGGCCACCTTTAAAAATTAGAGATAAAACAGCAAGTACCCTGCAGCAAGATTGATGAAACTGAATTTTTAAAGTTTGGGGAAACCTGAGCATTTGATCAAACGAGCTTCAGAAAACCTTCTTTCTAGCTCAGATTCTGTTATTAACTGGCTGTGTGAACTTGGGCAAGTCACTTAATTTCTCTGAGCTTCAGTTTCAACATCTATAACAGTGGTGTTATCTCCCCTGCCTACATTTGAGAAAATCAAATGGCTTAACTGTCAATGTAAAAATGTTCTGAAGATTGTAAAGCATAACACAAATGTATAATATCTATAAAGACCTAAGAAGGAATAAATGATGGGGAAAATAACAAGAGCACAGAAAGGAGTCTGTCTTACAAAACAGAAGGGATCCTTGTTTATCCTAGATAAAGGAGAAGGAAGGGGAAATCAAGTCCTTCTGAGGTATAGTGTTCAAATATAATTCTCTTCCAAACAGGAAATTAATTAATGCACATTTACTTACTGTTTTTCTAACTTACTTTAGTTGTTCTTTTATACTTTATCCTGATCTGTCAATCAGATGTCCACAAACAAATACTCAATACTATTATCTGGACACATCAAATGACAATTCACTTATTTAATTGGTTCTAAGCTATCATCAGTATGCTCCTTTACAGCTGTTAACTATAAGCAACAAACCTCTCAAACTTGAACTATTTCAATAATTTCCATTCTTTTCCCTCTAAGTAATCTTAGCTTATGGTTATAGCTATGGAATTTCGTGTTGTTGATATCCTAAGATAAATCAATAGTACTTTTTCACTTTTTTCTATATACAGTTGAAGCTTATGAAACTACCTCATTTAGCTTGAAGTTGAAAGGGAAAGCAGAAGGGAAACAGAGATGGCAAGTTAATGTTACCTGTTGTAAGTAACCCCTCCCCTTCCCTTAGTCCCCTCAATTCCCACTTTGAACACTCATTTCCATTTCTACTGCTAGATCAATTTCAATACATCCTAACATTTTTTTCTCACTGACCATCCATCACCAAACAGCACAGCACCTACTGGGTTCCAGGCCCAATGCTAAAGCCATAAAATGGGGTAAGATAAATTAAAGCCCTGCCCCCAAAGCATGTGTACACTAGAAAAAGACACCTCATTGTTAACAAACGTTTACAAACACAATGTAAATATCAAAATAAATACCAAAATAGAGGCATATACTCCATGCTTTGGAAGCATAAAAGAAAAAAAAGATACGTACTACATGGCAAAGGTAAGGACAGCAGTACAGAAAAAAAAAAGAAACTAGCTAGAAAGGAGTTTTCAAAAACTCAGATATTTTATTTTAGGATATCAGGTGTATTTAGGTAATTCATTTAGTAACCAATTTACTATGCTTTGTTGAACTACATCTTGACTAGCACTATATAGGGCAAAGGTTTAGTTTGAAAAGGTGCACTCCCCTCAGAATAGCCTCAAAGACTTCCCTCAACACACAAGTACCTCTACCAACTCATCCTTCCTTCCTCCCCACTCTCCAACTATTCTAGCACTGTGTCTTATCTGGCACTCATTAAAATTACAAGAACAACATATGTGAAAGTGCTTTCTAAATTTTGAGGAACTTACAAAAGATATGGGAATGATCACACAGCCCACCTTCCAGATGCCTTAAAAAGTCTTTCCTTTAAGCCCCACTGTGACTTGCAGAGTAGATACTCAATGGATATTTGATTTAAAAATCTCCAGCGATACATTAAGAATTACTTATTACACCAATATTAAGTATCTCATAAAAGCTAAATTAAAACCAATTCTTCAGTATTACAACCTATGCATGAAGAAATAGTAGAGTGTAGTGGTTAAGATCATGGACATCAAAGACGAACTACCAGACTCCTAATTTAGTGCCCTCACTTAATTAGCTTTGACCTTAAGCATCCATTACCTTAAGCTCCATAACCGCTCAGTGCCTCAACCTTCCCAACTGTAAAATGGGATAAAGTATTACCTAACTCCTAGGTCACTGTGAGAATAAATGAGTTGGCATAGTGTTTACACCAGAACCTGATACACCATAAGCTCTAGACTCCGTAGTAGCAGCAGCAGTGCTGGTTGTCACCATCATTAGAAAACTTGGATATTTTTTAACCAGAAATAAAAATAATAATAACACTTTTCATCTATGTGTCTTCTTATAGTCACAAAGCTCTTTTACAGAAGGGGTAGTTCAGGAATGGAAGGAGCAAAACTGGTATGAGTTCCATTTGGGGCAGTCCCTCTCAGTGTTTAATCCTGGCTCTGCCATTAGGCAGCTATAGGACCACCGACAACTAAGTAACCAGAGGCAAGTTATTTCACTTCTCTGACCCTCAGTTTCCTGGTTTGTAACATGCAACACCACCACCTATACTCCAGGAATGTGCTGAGGCCTAGAGGAGTCAAGGTACTTGAAGTAACAAGCAGGATGCATGGCACACTGTTGCGTTAACATCTGTTCCTCTCCTCCACCTCCCACGTGGAGTATCTCATTTAATTCTCATCCCACCATTATGAAGTTCATATTAGGTTGAGCCATATTAAAAACAGCTGAATACTGGCAAATTCATATGGTTCAACCTAACACTACATCCATTTACAAATGGAGAAAACAAGCTCAGAGGTTAAATGCTTTACTCAAGGTCATATGCATGGTAAGTAATGGAGCTAAAACTTTAAAAATAGAAAGTTTTTCATTAAAATTGGTTCAGCGAGTCCTGTTCAGAAAGCGAGGGGGAAAAAGGTAAACTAACTACAATAATACATGTGAAACTACTGTAACCTACAAGTTTTTGTTCTGCCATATCAGAAAACAAAATGATGATGTAGATTGTCTTCTAAGACTCTTTCAATTTAAAAAATTATTTGTAGAGTGTCTATGCGTGTGTTGCAGAGGTTGAGGGTTTAGTGAAAATTAAAGGAAAATAATATCATCAAGAAAGCACATGCATAACTACGCCAATTCAAAAAGCACAGCTGGATCTAATTAGAAACTCCACGAATTAACAAATTCACAAAGCAGCTGAACATCAAATATCCACCCTGGTGAAAAGTCAGAGATATTCCATACCACAGATGAGGTGTTCGCCAAACACCCAAGGAAGAGTTACACTAAATGTATCCACTTTGGTTCACAAAGGTATGTACCAACATATAATATTACTGAAATGGAAAAAGAAAAAAATGAAAAGGCTTTTCTTCTAATAGTAAGACATACACTACTGTAGTACAACTGTATAACTGCTAAGTTTGTTTCTATACATTCCACAAGGGCTTTAGGATTATATCACATAAACCATATTTAGGATACATGTCTGTCCAAACATGAAGTGTCCTATCAAAATGCACGGCACTAGTAAATAAATAGCAAATGTTAACAGAACAAGGCGCCATAAAAGTGGTGGAATATTTACCAGTATCAAATATTTACTATGATTGGTCTACAAATCTGTTCTGCCTCTTTTCTCCTTGAAGTGCCATTCACCATTTTTTTCTTCTTTAAAAGGGCATGAACAACAAAATAGGAATGAGGATAATGAACAGAAACCAGGTCTTTCAATAGATTTACAATAGAACGGTTTTGTTTTTAATCCTCTTATCGGCCTCTCCTCCAATTATGTAATCATTCCACGGCAAAAGATTACATGGCTGTTTCCCTACGCTGCAAGGAATAAGTTGGAGGGGGAAACAGAAGAGTAGGAAACAGGTATCCTCAGAATATGCTACATTTCCACGAAACTAAACTGCTTCTTCGGAATCAGTATTAACTGAGCGCTCTTAATTTTCAAGACCTTACCCTTTAGCCATTACAGATTTTTTTTCTTTTTTAAATCCCATAACAACTGACAACTCTTCACGTGCTGCAGAGTCCACCTACCACCATCACTTCGAGTCCATTAAGCTCTCTTTTCCCCGGGCGGTCGGAGCGAGTCATACACGCTGGAAGGGCTGTGTAATTACAATTACATCTGTGCAGCTCGCCTCAACTCCCCGAAACAAAAGTCAGGCTGAACTGAGCTGCCTCCTAAGGCGCGATCCTGGGTGCTGGCTCTTGCCCACCAGGTTTCGCCGAAACCTCCCGAGGGTGACCTACCTCTACGCTTCAACTCGGTGCCCCGCTCGCCGTCTCCTAAGACCCCCGGTCCACGCCTACTGCCTCGCCCCGTCCAGCGCCGGCCTCCAGACTTGTTCGCGAACTCTCCTTACAGCCCCCTCCGCAACCCCGGGCCCCCAGCTCCCGGCTGCGCGCGCCCAGCCGACAGGTAACCGGGCGCCGGGCTCCCAGCCTCAGCGCTCGGGACCGCGCAGTTAATGAGTAACGCGCCGGGGCCCGGGGAGGAGCCGCCGCCGCCCGCCGCCACCAGCGGCCCCAGGGGGCGCCCAGATGCCCCGAGGCGCCGAGCCCCCGCCGCCGCCTCCGCCGGGGTCCCGGAGCCCGCGAGCCCAGGCGGGGGAGCGCGCTCGCTGGGCCAGGACAGTCGGCCGGGTCCCCGCGCGCCGCGCCCTCACCTGCACCTGCCGCGGCCGCCCCTCCAGGCCGGCTCGCGGGCGGCGGGCGCGCGGGCACGGAGGGGGGCGGTGCTCCGCGCCCCGGGCCTCTCCTTCCCGCGGACGCACTCACCTGACCAACCCACCGCGGCCGCGGCCGGCGCTCAGGGGCGCGTGCAGAACCGCACACAACGCGCCCCGAAGGAGTCACAGGCGGAGGAGAACGGCGGGCCGACGCCGCTACACTCAGCCGCGGCGGGTGCACTACCGGGGGGAGCCGCCGAGGGAGCGCGGGACTGCGCCTGCGCCGGGAGCGGGGCTGACAGCCGGGAGCGGTCCGGCCCCGCGGAGCGAAGGCGGGGATGGGGGCGGGGCGGGCGTGGGGCTGGTGGGGCCGACGCGCTCCCGCGCCCCCTGGCGACAGCCGGGGCTTTCGCAGGTGCCCGGCGCGGGCCCCAGGTGCCTCCGCGGGCGGTTTCCTTGGGAACAGGGCGAGCTGGCGCTAAGCCTTGTTGCCCTGGGCTCGACAGGCGGTCTCGGGTTCACTTCGAGTGTGTTGGGCTCTCCAGGAGTCGGAAAATGAACCTTCGATGTGAGTTGAGGACAGCTAGAACCAACCTGACACTCGGCGTGCATATGTACCTTACAAAGTGTGTGTGTGTGTGTGTGTGTGTGCGCGCTCGTGCGTGTCTGTTGTCTCTGGGGGGTGGATGGGAGGAGGGGGAGTCTGATAGGACCTAGATCCCAGCATTCTAGCAGCTGCTAGAGCATTCGAAAATGTCGTTTCTGCACCTGCCTTCTCTCATCTTTTGTGTCAACTCTTTGATAACTTCCACCCCACTTTAGGTCCTCCAGAGAGGAAACGTGAAAATACAAACCAGGCTTCCAAAAATCTGATCCAAAAGAGGCAGTCACATCATAGTATGTGTCTCTATGTTTAGTAAAAGAGTTACATGCAATTTTTGTGATATATGTATTGGGTAGGACCCCCGCTCTGTATATTGATCACATTTATTAGAGGCAGTAAAGAAGAGTAGGTTATGTGGATGGCTATAGGAATCAGAATTCCTGGGTTTGAGCTTGGCACCCACTAGCTGTGTCAGTGACCTTGGGCTAGTTGATCTCTAATAGCCTCAGTAAATGGGGATAATAAGATTACCTACGTAACTAAGTCGTTAAGAAATTAAATGGCTTAATATATGTGAAATACTTAGTGTACTTCATGACACAAAGTGCCTAATGAATATTAGCTATTATTAATAACATCATTATTATCATCCACCTATAATAAAAACAGAAACCTAGAAAGCCATTACTTACTCTTTTATACTCCATCTCCAATATATCAAGTCCTATCCATCCTATTTTGCAAATAATTCTTAAATCTACCCCATCTGTTATTCACTGGGACTAGATATGATCCTACTCATTAATGGACTTCTAACTGTTCTCCCTTACACCATGTCATTCATTCATCAAACATTTTTTATGCTCGATCTATGTGCCTACTGCTAGACATGGGAACAGAGAAACCATTACACACAATCTCCATCATCCAAGCACTCATAGTGAAGAAAACAAATGTGTCAATAACTACGTGAAATAAATAAACTCATCATACAGCAAACTACTTGGATTCTCCAGTCTTGCCATACTCCTTCGTACATGCTGTCTTTACATATGCTGCTCCTTTTTCTTGTTATGCCCTGACCCTCCATCTTTTCCTTACCTAGCTAATTCTTGCTTATCCTTCATTATTCTGCCCAGGCATCAATTCCATTGTGAACCCTTCCCTGTTCCTTGCCACCCAGCCTTATCCCACCCCAGGGCTAGGTGCCCTTTACTGTACTCTTATAGCACTTCATCTCTTTCTAGCACTTATCACATAGAACGGTAATTGTAGTTTTGTCTATTTCCTTATGAACTTTTTGAGAACAGGAACAAAGCCTGACATGTAGGAGGACTGGCTCAGAAAATGCAGAATGAGTTAATGATATACATGTAGATATACTGTCCTGGTATATAAATGTTTAGAGGACAGGCCCTATGCTGTGTTCTACACAGGACCTAAGATATCGTGCATCTACAGGAAATAGTGAGCAATAGCCATGTGCCTGAGTCCCATGTTGGTCTACCTGTCATCCACAAGGCTCTTTAGAATGGACTTAGAGGTGTTTCCTCTCACATACTTCACCTGCTAGCACAGTTTGAGAATAAGAAGAGCTATCTGAGTAGTTACCTGTAGTAGGACTGTAGTGTCCTTGCAGCACAGAGACCAAGATGCATTACAGAATGTTATACACTCAGAATCTCAGCCTGCAAAATACATAAAGTGTTGTAAGCATCCTAAGTTAGATTGCTCAGCCATATACTAAAGTAACAGACTCCTCACAAACTTTAAAAACATGATGATGGATTTTATAGTGTGCTCAAGTTTGCCTTCTTTTTCTTTCACTAAAATATAAGTTATTTAATTAATGTCAAGTAAAATAATATTTTTTTAACCTTCAGACTTTCCCATCCATATCTAGGGCCAGAAAACAAAGGACTGCAAATATCTAAAAAATTTTAATTGAACAAATCATTCTAAGGTTGTTATTCTTAGTTACAACTTTTATTGCTCATTTGCCTCTGTTTTATTTTCAAAGTTCAGAAAGTGTTGTATGTTTACATGGTACTTCCTGGTTTCAAACTGACTTCAGATTAATTATCTCATAAGCCTTTTATAAAAAGCAATTTGATGTAGGTGTAAAGGTAGTTCATCTTTACAGATCGGGAGCTTGGACCACCAGAGTTAGGGCCCTGGTCTTCAGAACTCAGGGTAGTATCTACAAACAAATGAACTTTTTAAAAAACGCTTTTATTTATTTAATTTTATTTATTTTTTTTGAAAAGATCTTTTTTTAAAATAATTAATTAATTAATTAATTAATGGCTGTGTTGGGTCTTCATTTCTGTGCGAGGGCTTTCTCTAGTTGTGGCAAGCGGGGGCCACTCTTCATCGCGGTGCGCGGACCTCTCACTATCGCGGCCTCTCTTGTTGCGGAGCACAGGCTCCAGACGCGCAGGCTCAGTAATTGTGGCTCACGGGCCCAGTTGCTCCGCGGCATGTGGGACCTTCCCAGACCAGGGCTCGAACCCGTGTCCCTTGCATTGGCAGGCAGATTCTCAACCACTGCGCCACCAGGGAAGCCCAAAAAATGCTTTTAAAAAGCACACTGGGCTTCGTGTCCAGCAGTATGGCAGACTAGAGATTGGCTGATTCTCCCACCAAATGCTAGATTAAATATATAAAACATCTTATGAAACATATCAATAAGCTGACAAGAACATAAGAAGCCTTCAAGGGCAAAAACTAGGTAAAAGCAAGAACCTAGACAGTAAATAATAACAATGCAAAATGAAACAAACAAACAAACAAAAAAGCTGGTTAGGGAAAAAATGTACCAAAAATAACCTCTCATTTCCTTGTCTGGCAAAATGCTTACTTGTGGGCCAGTGCTTGTGTCACATAAAAATTTGCTTTTGCAACTCCTGTACAAAGCAGAGTTGTCTTTAATGTATCTTTCATGAGATCAGTTGTGCACAACTCTGCATTTCACGCCCTTTTTCTGATGTCAGAATAGGCAACTGAAAAAATCAGAGGGCTGAGAGAAAGGGCTGACAGAAGAGCTTAGACTCTAAAATGTATGATCCCCTACAAATGACTCACTTTAACAAGCTACATATTTATAAGGAAATGGTTTGAGAATTGGCTTTGGATCCAGTTTATTTCACAGACACACAAATTGCCATCCATTAAACAAATGTTTATTTACTGCTTCTCTCTGCCAGGTACATAAATAGTCTGCAGTAAGAGGGAAGAGAAGGAGAGATGAGACACAATGAGAAGACCTCCTAGCTTCCCCACAATGTTTCAGTCCCAGGTTCTGGTCTATTCCTGGATCTTCTTTCATCCCTGCCCATGGGTTCTGAAAACAATCCTATATCCTTAAAATAATTCCCCCATTCTGCTTTGAATGGATTCCTGTTATTGGCCACCAGAAAGTTTTCCTAAGTAACATATTTTCATGGAAAGATTGGTTTCTGTTGCAGTTAAAAACTCAAAATAACACTAACTTAAACAAAATAAAGTGTATCCCTCTCATGTAAGTGTAGGCAGTGTAGGATTGATATGGTGGCTCTCTGATCATCATGGACACAGGCTCCTTCTATCTTGTGGCTTCACCATCCTGAAGATGCAGCTTCTACCATCAAGCAGGCTGCTCAAGCTCCAGCCATCACATCCTTATTCCAGGCAGCAGAAAGGTGATAGGGGCAGAAAAGAACATCCCTCTATTTAACAACACTTGCAGAAGTTGTATACATCGCTGGACTTACACCACATTGATCAACACTTAACTATAAGTGATGTTGAAACATATAGTCTCTATTGAGTGGCCAGGTGTCCAGCTAGAAATCAATGGTTCTAATACTAAAGAAAAAGGGGAGAACAGATATTGGAAACAACCTGTAGTACCTGGCTCATCATCTGATATCAGACTTAGGATGGAAGAAATGGTGATAGGGTAGAACGTACAAATAGAGCAAAGGCATTGTAAGGAAAACATGATGGTGAACAGTGCACCTGGGACACACAAGCATAGGTAGATAGATAAGTCTGGAAATATGTGGGAGCCAGATTGTGGAAGATTTAAATGCCAGACTGAAGAATATGGAATCTGGTACAGTAGTCAGAAGAGTTCCTGAAAGATTTTGAGCTGGAGAGTGAAATGATCGAACCAATGCTTTAGGAAGAATAACATGGTGGCAATGCCTAGAATGTACTTGGGATGGCGGGGGCAGGGGAGGGCGGGGGATGACTCAAGGCAAGGAAATTAGATAGGAAGCTACTACGAGATAATGAGTGCCTATACTGCAAACAAAACAGGAAAGGGGAAACATTTCAAAGGATGAATTTGTCAAATGCAACAACTGAGTAGATGTCTTCCCCTCTTTTTCTCCCCCCACCCTCCTTCTCTGATGTTCAGCATCATTCTACCTTTTTGAGATCAGCACAGTGATTTTATTTGGGGAAGTACCCTCCTACCATGTTCAGTACATGATTCAAGTAGAACTGAATTCCCGCCACTTCAGGGGTGAGCATATGACCCAGGCTTAACCAGTCAGAGAATCCTCCTGGTCTCTGTGATTAGTTCATGATAAGCAAATGACTCAAGCATGGCTGATAAAAATCAGTTCTGGGACTTATGGGAAATTGTTGGGAAAAGTGACTCTCTCTTTCTATGAGGATTGCTGAGAAGATTAAATGTAAGCCTGAGGCTGCTGGCAGTGATCTTGCCACCCAATGGAGAACATGCCTGAGAATGGAACTAACGGAGAAGGCAGAACTGAGAGATAAGGAAACCAAGTGTGGGTCCTGAGGACATTATTTCACTTCCTGGATCAAGCTGTGACTGAAGCTGGAGACCCTGAACTTTTTAGTTATATGAACCAGTAATTATCTCTTAGCTTAAGCCAATTTGTGTTGCATTTTCTGCCACTTGCAAATGAATATACAGGAAATAAAGGCAAGCATGATAATTCCAAGCCTTAAAAACATTACCATCTACCTTTGTCTTACATAGTGTTAAAAGACTTGGTTCTGATAAATTTTATCTGTTCCAAAAAATCAAATCTACATTCAAAGAGAGGATGTTTGATATAGTTGGGAATGTTCACAATTATGCTATGAAATATCTAAAAGTACTTACAGAGTCATAAAATATTGGAGCTGGAGGAGACCTTTAAGTCATCTCACCTCATCACCTGTTTTCACAAATGAGGAAGCTGAGACTCAGAAAGATGAGGTGATTTATTCAAAGTCACAGAGCTAATATGTGCTGTTCTTGAACCCAGGTCTTTGGAATAGTAGTCTGTATATTTTCATTGTATCATTCTGACACTTCAGAACAGGACAACTAAAAAATGCTTTCAAATACATTTGAAACACATGTAATACAGCACAAACAACTTCCCATGAAGCAACATTTTAAAGCCTGGAAGTGCCAGTAATATTCACCACGTTCTTGTGAGGATAGATGGTCTTTCTGCACAAGGTTGCTGTGACTCATGCCAGTATACAATTAAGAGAAACCAACCACGCTGTGTTGACCATTTATAACTGGACCTGTATAGTTACCTGAGCCAAAAGCAACCCTGTGTGTTTAGAATGGATATGAGGAAGGTCAACCTTCAACAACAGGGATCCACATCAGGGATCCTTCATTCTGTTGAATGAGATAAACCCAGTCAATTCCCTTCTCTTTGAAAATATGAATTTGAAAATAAGTGTACACAGGGAGAGTGATTATTCAAGCTCAACTGGTAACCCAAAGCAGAATAAACTATCCTTTATGAGGCCTATTAGTCATCCTCATTATAGGAATACTGGGAAGCCACATGTCCCGTAATATCTAATAATCCTTATATCTTTGCAGTAATTCTTTTATGCATTCATTCCCTTATTTACTGAGTGTCCCTTACATGCCAAATGCTCATTTAGATGCTGAGAATATGACAGAGAATAAGACAGGGTTATTTGTGGTGGTGGGGAGTTGGAAGCACTCTGGTAACTATCACCAGGAGAGTGAGTAAGTAAAAAGTAGTAAATGCACATCATGGAGTTTTATGCCACATTAGAAGCAACTGATTAGAGGGCCACAAAACAACATGGATGGATCTTAAAAACATAATGCTAAGTGAAAAATAAAGATATATGATCATTACCATGTATGTTCATTAAAAAAGTATATACATAAAAACAATACACATTTAACAAAAACACATTGAAAGATGCACACTTAACATATGCAAACGATTGCCTATGGGGGTATAGGAATATGAATAAAAAGGAAGAAATAAATAAGACTGAACTTGCATTAGTCAACTGTTAATGTAGCAAGCACTGACAATTATGATTAACTCAACTTTCCTAACTCTCTTCACTTGAAATTTTTAAAAATAAAGCAAAACCACAAAAGGAATTCAAATATGAATTGAAAGAAGTGGGAGGAAACAAAATTAAACTATCTCAAAAATGAAGGCAGACTTAGAAATAGCACAAAGGAGAATAAACACTTATTAAGGAAAACAACAAAGACAAAATAAAATATTTTTAAAGAGTCATGGAATACCATATTGAGAAAAGCAAGTAATATGAAATGGAAATAAACAGTTTTAAAGGATTAGAAAGAAAATTATGTAAATGTTAGAGAGACAAAAGAAATTCAATATATGCATCATTAAGAAAGAAAACCAAGAAAATAATCTAGATATTGAGACAGAAAAAAAAAGCTTACATAAATATTTTGAGTGACTTTCCAGAAATATAAGAAGACCTAAATCTATAGATAGAAGGGGCATATAGCATCCCAAAGAAAAAAATGGCAGAGAATAGTCAAACTAGACATAATCTAGTAAAGTTAATGGATTTCAAAGCTAATGAAAATCTTTTGGATAGCTAGTTAAAAATGATCAAGATCTCTATAAGGGGGGGAAAAATCAAAATCTGAACCAAAGGATTTTATATCCAAGAATTTCATACCAGAGAAACTTGTTCAAGTATAAACGTAATAGACAACATTTTTGAAAATGCAAGCAATATGGTTTTCATGGGCCCTTCTATAGGACATTAGTAGAGAATGAAATGTAGCCAACTATGAATTTAGAAAAAAATTTAAAAAGCTGGCAGTGATCCTCGAATCCATTTATCTGCAGAATTAAGTCTAAAGCAAATGTGAGAATTATGGTCAGAGAACAGAGAGTAAATTTTTTTAAATCCTGACAATATAGCAATGAAACAACCAAAAGAAGATGAAAGAGAAAAGAAATAAGGTAAACATTACAAAAAAATGTATAGTTAGTGAATGGGGAGGGGAGGAACAGGAAATATACTGCTCTCTGCTTTGAATAATATCTAAAAATAGTAATAGTTATAAAGTTATTAAGCTATCCACTGAGCAAAAATACATGCCTTTCAAGTTCAAAGAACATGCATATACAGAGAATACACAGGCAGTATACTGACAAAAAATTAAATGAGTTATATAAAACAAAATCATAACAAAAAATGACAAGTAGACTAAAATAAAACATAATTTTTATTTCAATAAATATAAAAAGATTAAATTCACCAATTCATTGAAAACTTTTCTCAGATGGAATATCAAACCAAGCCCCAACTATGTGCTATATACGTAAGATAATGAAAACAAAGTGATTTAAAACAAAAATAAAATAGACAAAGGGATACCAAGCAAATGAAACCAAGATCAAAATTATATCTCAAACAAAGCTTAATTCAGGGAAAAAGCAATAAATGAGACAAAGACAAAGATTACTTGTTTATAACAATAAAGTGTGAGCTGAAAAATTAAGATGTCACACATAGGAACATCCATGTACCAAATAACAGCATTCAAATTCATAAAGCAAGAATTACAAGAAATTCAAGAATAAATCCACAGAAATCATGACTAATCACATCATTAAAAATAACAAAATAAGTAAGGATAGAGAAGACCTAAGTAACATAATTAATATGGTAGGTTATATACATACATATATATGTATATATTTATATACATTTATATAGAGGTGTATATATATATATATATAGATATATATAGATATATATGCAAATAATAATATATCTTCTCTTCATTTACCCAGGGACTAGTCACAAAAATTGACTATGCATCCAAATGGGCTTCAAACAGGCCTTGGGATTTTGTGTCTCAGCCCCCTTTTAGTACAACTGGCTTCTCTTATTTCCTTTACATATTGAACTTCCAGATGTATTAAACAAAAAAAAGTTTGAAAACCACTGTCACACACACACACACACACACACACACACACTTAAACAACAATGTAAAGATATTTATTTTATTTTAAATTTAAAATGTACGGTCCACGTGCCAAATATATGGACTGGAATCCTATAAAGTAGGTGACCTAACTGACCCTGATTAGCTAGAACACAGACCTTTTCAAGGGCTGTCTCTGCCACTAAGGAATTTGAGAAGTCTGGTATAAACATGGATGTCTTTTATAGGTGGGGTACCTGTAAATGAAAGAGGGGGTAGGGATGCTTTGATACTAATTCTACTAATTCAAGACAAAGGAGAAGTCTGATGTTCCTTGCGTCATTCATCAGGCAAATTTGTGACTTGAGCTGTACAAGAAATATTCTTTTCCTGGTGTAAAAAAGGAAGTTACCATGGTTGTCAATATGTTTTGTGCCTGTGTTCTTAACCATCACCAGACTGGACAAAGACAAAGCAGTGTGTACAGTTTGGGTTTATTTTAATGAAATCAGAAAGCTAGGTCATGGGAACTTGTTAAAGACTTGTTTTGAGGTCAAGGACTTTGGTGAATGTAAGGGCTCTCAGAGGCCCAACTTGCTCAACATGCAGGGACCCAAGAGATTGTGCCTTCTTTCTGGTCTGATGAAACATCTGAATATACTGAGCTTGAAACCACAGGGGAAAGGAAGGGCAAAATTTTGTTTCAGGAAGTGAAGATCTCTGGCTCAAACCAGCCATGTAAGTTGAGCTCATGGCAACTTCTCTGAGCTTAATGGAATTATAGATTTGATGAGTTGCTGTACTATTTTGGTAGAAATAAAGTCCAAATTTCAGAATACACATATTTTGATGAATATGAACCATACTTTAAGTTTCTGCAGCTGCTTTTGATGTGCAAACCTCAAGATGTGTTTGGATTACCAAGCATCTCTCCTATCTGTGCAGCTTGGTTATAAAAGGAATTTAATTTCACAGACCCAAAAGGAAACTGTGTTATCAAAAAAGGCACAATTAGAATTTGAGAAGTGGCCTATGAATCACAAAATTGTCCTAAATTTCTGTCCACATGGCTTCCTTTCATGAAACTGCTGAAATCCAGGCTGATAGCAGCTATCAGTAACATAAATTTGGAATAGAAATTCAGGATACACTTTTTGAATACAGTCCAGACATCTGAGGAATTGTTCAGCTGCATACATAACAGTATTGTCACTAACATAATCAAAATTAATCAACGAGTTTTTGCTTTAGGTAAATATCTTTCAGGACCAGAAATACTCTGACATCATTCCCATGTGAGATAAATGTTGCCAGACAGGCAGACACTTTTGGCTGCAAGGAATGGGCATCTGTCACCAATTGCTTGAGCCAGCAATGCCAGCTCAAGGCCCAGATGACTCAGATAATTATAGAATCTGACCTTGAGGCAATGATGTGGGAGCAGTGTAGGAAATATCTGAGTATTGCTTACCATAATACTTTATAAAGAGTAAGTGAACAATACAAACTCTTAATTAGTCTGTCTCTTGGGGGTCTTGAAATTTCCATCATATTGTGATTATGAGGCTTTGAGTAAGGCCTAGCCAAAAGTTGTGAGTCATCCCTAGTTTTAGTAGGCTAGATGTGCAGTTTTATTAATAGTGACTAAATAATTTTGAAGGACTCTTTTTATATTATCCTAAAAAATTGGTAATTTTGAATATTATCAGGAGAGAATTCAGGCCACACTCATATGAGTTCCTCATTATCCGTAAAATATGAACATCACTATTCCAAAGAAATAAAGAGGACGTCTGGTGAGAACCTACACAGATACACAAAAAACAAAAAGGAAGTTACTCAAGCATATTGCAAAAGAAAATCATCAATTCACAAGGGGAGAAACAAAAGGAAGAAATAACAGAGAAGAACTACAAAAACAACCAGAAAACAAGTAATAAAATGGCAATTAGTACATAACTATCAATAATTACTTTAAATGTCAATGGACTAATTGGTCCAATCAAAAAACATAGGATGGCTGATTGGATAAAAAAAGACCCATCTGTATGCTGCCTACAAGATACTCACTTCAGACTTAAAGACACACACAGACTGAAAGTGAAAGGATGGGAAAAGATATTTCACGCAAATGGAAACAACAAGAAAGCAGAGGTAGCAATACTCATATCAGACAAAATAGACTTTAAAACAAAGACTGTACCAAAAGACAAAGAAGGGCATTACATAATGATAAAGGCATCAATAAAAGAAGAGGATATTACACTCATTAACATATATGCACCAAATACAGGAGCACCTAAATATATAAAGCAAATATTAACAGACATAAAGGGAGATGCTAACAATAATAGGAGAGGACTTTAACATCCCACTTACAACAATAGATATATCATCCAGTCAGAAATTCAATAAGGCAACAGTGGTATTATATTAAATGACACAATAGACCAGTTAAACTTAGTAGATATCTACAGGACATTACATCCAAAACCAGCAGAATACACATTCCTTTCAGGTACACCTGGAACATTCCCCATGATGCATCACATACTAGGTCACAAAACAAGTCACAAAAAATTTAAAAGGATAGAAATTATATAAGGCAGAAAGAAAAATGGGAAAAGCACAAACATGTGGAAACTAAACAACACGCTACTAAAACCCAGTGGGTCAACGAAAAAGCAAAGAGGAAATCGAAAAATACCTTGAGACGAATGAAAATGGAAACACAACTTTCCAAAATCTGTGGAATGCAGTAAAAGCAGTTCTAAGAGGGAAGTTTATGGCAATACAGGCCTTCCTCAAGAAACAAGAAAAATCTCAAATAAACAACTTAAACTACCACCCAAAGGAATTAGAAAAAGAAGAATTAACAAAGCGCAAAGTCTGCAGATGGAAGGAAATCATAAACATTAGAGAGGAAATAAATAAAATAGAGACCAAAATACAACAGAAAAGATCCATGAAACCAAGAGCTTTTTTTTAAAAAAGATAAACAAAATTGATAAACCTTTAGCCAGGCTTACCAAGAAGAAAAGAGAGAGGACCTGCATAAACAGAACAAGAAATGAAAGAGGAGAAGTAACAACCAATAACACAGAGATACAAAAAATCATAAGAGAGCAGAGGTGCTACTATGGCTTCCAGTGGGGTCAGCGTGACCGCTGCGAGGCATGGCAAATGAAGCTCCTGAAATTCCAGACAATGTGGGAGATTGGCTTCAGGGCGTCTACCACTTCGCTACCAATAGGAATGACTTCCGGAGGAACTTGATCCTCAGTTTGGGACTCTTTGCTGCCAGAGTTTGGCTGGCCAGGAATTTGAGTGACATTGACCTCAGCCTGGGGTGTAGCCATAAAGACACGTGGAACTCTTGTGCTGTACTCAAACCTTCCAAAAACGAAGCCTCCAATCTGTGACCATCACAAGACTTGCTCTGATGGCAGCTGAAATTTGATTCAGATGGGCACCTTACCTTCCCTGCCCTGCCTGATTTCCTTTCTTTGCTGAGTCCACTCAGAACACCCTTCTCTGGTCAGCAGACAGGCTTCAGCTAAAGTGTTGTCCTCTGTCCTGTAAAGTTCTGTACATAATTCCTAAGTTTCTGCAGAGGGTGTCCTGAGGCATAATCTAATGGTATTTTAACAAATAAGGTCTGTACACAAAGAAAAAAATCACAAGAGAATACTATGTACAGCTAACAAATTGGGCAACTTAGAAGAAATGGACAAATTTCTAGAAACATACAAGGTGCCATGACTGAATCAAGGAGAAAAAGACAATTTGAACAGACCAATCACTAGTAGTGAAATTGAAGTTGTAATTAAAAAAACAAACAAACAAACTCCTAGCAAACAAAATTTCAGGACTGGACAGTTTCACAGGGGAATTCTACCAAGCATATAAAAAGAGTTTAATACATATATTTCTCAAACTATCCCAAAAAATTGAAGAGGATGGAACTCCAAAATGCATTCTACAAGAGTACTATTACCCTGATACCAAAGCCAGACAAAGACACTACAAAGAAAGAAAACTACAGACCAATATCTTCTATGAATATAGATGCCAAAATCCTCAACAAAATATTGGCAAATCAAATCCAACAATATATAAAAAGGATCATACACCATGAATTATTCCAGGGATGCCAGGGTGGTTCAATGATCATCTCAACAGATACAGAAGAAGCATTTGACAAAATTCAACACCAATCAATTATAAAAACTCTCATCAAAATTGGTATAGATGGAACATATCTCAACATAACAAAGGCCACTTACAACAAACCCACAGCTTACCTCATAGTCAGTGGTGAAAAGTTGACAGTCTTCCTCTAAATTCAGGAAGAAGACAAGGATGCCCAATCTCACCACTTCTATTTAACATAGCATTGGAAGTCCTAGCCATAGCAATCTGACAAGAGAAAGAAATAAAAGGTATCCAAATTGGAAGGGAAGAAGTAAAACTGTCACTATTTGCAGATAACATGATACTACACATAGAAAACCCTAAAGTCTCCACCAAATAACTATTAGAACTAATAAATTAATTCATTAAAGTTGCAGGATACAATATTAGTATACAGAAATCTATGGTTTTGTATACACAAGAAATTAACTATCGGAAAGAGAAGGCAAAAATATTCCCATTTAAAAATCACATCAAAAAGAATAAAATACCTAGGAATAAACTTAACCAAGGAGGTGTAAGACCTATACTCTGAAAACTATAAAACCTGATGTACAAAATTGAAGAGGATACAAAGAAATGGAAAGACACCCCACGCTCTTGGATTTGAAGAATTAATATTAAAATGGCCATACTACCCAAAGAAATTTATAGATTTAATGCAATCCCTATCAAAATACCCATGATATTGTTCACAGAACTGGAACAAATAATCCTAAAGTTTATACAGAACCACAAAAGAGCCTGAATTGCCAAAGAAATCTTGAGAAAACAAGAACAAAGCTGGAGGTATCACCCTTCCTGACTTCAGACTATACTACAAAGCCACAGTAATCCTGACAGCATGGTGCTGGCACAAAAACAGACACATAGATCAATGGAACAAAATAGAGGGCCCAGAAATAAACCCATTCACTAAGGTCAATTAATATAACAAAGAGGGCAAGAATATACAATGGAGAAAAGACAGTCTCTTCAATAGATGGTGATGAACAACTACATGTAAAAGAATGAGATTAGAACATTTTGTCACACGATATACAAAAATAAACTAGAAATGGATTAAAGACCTAAATGTAAGACCCAAATGCAAGACCCCAAACCATAAAACTCCTAGAAGAACACTCTTTGACATAAATGATAGCCATATTTTTTTGGATCTGTTACCTAAGGCAAAAAATAAATAAAAGCAAAAATAAATAAAAATAAAAGCAAAAATAAACAAATAGGACCTAATTAAACTTAAAAGCTTTTGTGCAGCAAAGGAAACCATCAACAAAATGAAAAGTCAACCTACTGAATGGAAGAAAATATTTGCAAATTCTATGACCAACAAGGGGTTAATATCCAAAATATATAAACAGCTCATACAACTCAATATAAAAAAAACAACCCTATCAGAAATTGGGCAAAAGACTTGAATTGACATATTCCAAAGGAGACATACAGAGGCTAACAGACACATGGAAAGATGCTCAACGTCACTAATTGTTAGAGAAATACAAATTAAAAAATGAGATATCACCTCACACCTGTAAGAATGGCTATCATCAGAAAGTCTACAAATAACAAATGTTGGCAAGGATGTGGAGAAAAGGGAACCCTGGTACACTGTTGGTAGGAATGTAAATTGGTGCAGCCACTCTGGAAAACAGGATGGAGGTTCCGCAAAAAACTAAAAATAGAACTACCATATGATCCAGCAACTCTACTCCTAAGTATATATCTGTAAAAAAATAAAAACACTAATTTGAAAAGATACAAGCACTCGTGTGTTCATAGAAGCGCTATTTACAATAGCCAAGATATGGAAGCAACTCAAGTATCCATCAACGGATGAATGGATAAAGAAGATGTGTTACATATATACAATGGAATATTACTCAGCGATAAAAAAGAATGAAATTCTGCCATCTGCAGCAATGTGGATGGACCTAGAGAATATTATGTTTAGTGAAATAAGTCAGACAGAGAAAGTGATATCACTTATACATGTAATCTAAAAAATAATACAAATGAATGTATATAGCAAAACAGAAGCAGACTCACAGATACAGAAAACAAAACTAGTGGTTACCCGTGGGGAGAGGGAAGGGGGGAAGGAGCATGTACGGGTATGGGATTAAGAGAAACAAACTACTACGTATAAAATAGATAAGCAACAAAGATATATTGTACCGCACAGGGAATTATAGCCATTATTTTGTAATAACCTTTAAAGCAGTATCATCTATAAAAACACTGTATCAGTATGCTGTATATCAGAAACGGATATAATATTCTATTATATTAGATCAACTATACATCAATAAAAAGATAATAAATAAATATTTTAAAATAATAATAATTTTGTCTTTCCTATTTTGTCTGATCATTATTTTACATAGTTTCAGGCAGATTTTGATTTTTATTTTATAGCAGGTCTATGTTAAGCTTCTCTGAGAAAGAAATCAAAAGGGCCCAAGAATAAAGAATATTTCATATTCTATAACACAATAAAATCCACTGTTTAAAGGTGTTAGCTGACTCTTAAAGTGATGTGTTTATTAAAGTCAAGAAAATTGAAGATTTCAGAAATGCCCTAGTTAACCATTTAAGGGAAAGTGGGGGAAGGGTACCAGAGAGATCAGAGGCTGTAGCAGTGTGCTGGACAGTGAAGAGGATGAGCTGTCCTAGAAAAGAGGAAAAGCAGATGGAGTCCCTGTTGCTTCCCATAAGGGGTCATTACCTTCAAAACTGTCAAGATGTCAAAGCATTTACAAGATAAAAAAAATATATATAAGGTAAAACAGTTTTCCTCTAAAACATACCTAAAACCCAAGGTGTTTTCTGATGTAGGAGATATGTAAAATTTCCCATGAGGTGGTGTTTTTCTTATCAATGAACACTTCAAGCCCAATGTTAGGGAATGCACAATATCCTCCTCATGTTCTCACCCCTAGGCTATTGCCTGACTAGTTATATCTGCCTAAATAATAGAGGTAGGGAAACCCAGGCTGGGCAAAGTCAGAATGCATAGATTTCATTTCTGTATTCATTCAAGACATTTATTCACTGACAAGATAACTCAAATGGAAAGGCTTTGGGCATATGCAAAAATGGAAAGTAATCTCCGCTCAGGGCTAGGAGTCACCTGTAGAGTAGCATGCCTTATCAGTGTTGTAGACCTCCATTTGAAAACCCAGCAAATCCCAGTCAGGGGCATAAGCCCAGAACTGCCAGACCCTGTGCAAAATGCAATGGGACATAATTAATGCAGCCACAAGGATCAGATCAGTAAAGCTCCAGACAAGTGTGGAGACTGATTTTAAATAAGATCTTTCTTTTCAAATTATTTTTAACACTTTAGATTTGTCCTGCAGAAAGACTGTACATGTTCCTTAAAGATAATTACTATCATGTGGGAAACTGGGGATAGCTTGAATGTCCCTCATAAGGAAACGGCAAAATAAATTATGGCATATCCATTCTCTGGAATCTTAGGCATTTGTTTAAAAGAATGAGTTCCGTCTCAAAATCCTGGCAGGGAAAAATGGCTATTTTTTTTTTTTAACAAAACAAATATCAGAACAATGTGTATACGATTCCATTTTTACAGATTTTCCATTTTTGCAACATTTCCATTTTGCAAAGCAAGTTACTGGATGCAATCTTTGTGCACCTTCTCAGATTTCCTCTACTGCCTCTTTTTTCTGAAGGGAACCCCAACACCCTTATTACACCCTGACCACAATCATTGCCTTTGCTGAGCTCCCTGAGATGGCTGCAGTTCAAGTTGGAACTTTGGGCCTGTGTAGCCCTTGCTTCCCACACACTTGAGTCCTATCAACATCAAGTCATCACTTGAAATGCCACACTGTGAAGCATGGAAATTGGCTTCTTGGGTGGCTGCCAAGGGCTGAAAATATGGAGAGTTACTCTGCTATGAGGTGAAACTTGGCCAATCAGAAGTGAAAGGCAGGAGGCATTTGAGCAGAAAAATTCCCTCCCCTTCATCTCTGCAGTGGACCACTCTGAAGTGTGATTTCTTCTTGCAGCCCTTCCAGACACACCTGCTGCTCACCTGCCATGTCTTTACCAGGCCTATTGTGAAATGTGGCCAGAGCAGTGACACATCACATCACACTGCTTTGCATCTTTCTTATCTCACTTCCACTGTTTCCTCACCCTCACCATCTTCAGCTTGCATTTCCCAAGTAAAGAGGCCACATGTTAATCCTTGCCTCTGCTTCTCCAGTCTAGAGGACCCAAGCCAAAACCATGAGCAAACTAGATATTGAGGCTCTATATACATTTGTAGTGAATGTATTACACATGCGTAGACCTAACTCTTTGCTTGTAAATGCATAGAAATTTGAGAAGGATACACCTCAGACCTTAAACAGTAGTTCGCCTTTGCTTACATTTTTTAATAAATATGTATTACCTTTATGTATTTATCTAAACAGTAAGTTAATACCATAAGATCATGCCATATTAACAAGCCTAGCATATGCTCCCCTGCTTTACTCCTTTGCAGGCAATAAATCATTGTATTTCTCAGGCAAAATCAGTCTACAATATTCTTAAAAATTTTAATCTGTGTGACAGTTGATCACACCCTCCCCCCACTCACACACTCACACACAGCCACCCCCGACACACACAAATACACACACTTCCTCCCTGCTGGCAGACTCCAGTTCTATTTGTACTCACCCTTCCAGTTGTTCCCCTTGTCACCTTGGGAGCATGAGGGACAAGCCAAAAAAAGTGCAGAAAAGCAGATCAGAGCCATGATATCATGAAGGTCATGTATGAAGCAACAGTGAAGACTCCCACCTCCAAAATTCTTGGTTTGTGAGATAATAAATGTGCTCAGTGTTTAAGACACTTTAAATTGGATATTCTGTTAGTTGCCTTCAAACCATCTTGGGGTGACTGTTTGTATGTATATGTATGTGCATGTGTGTATATCTGACTTTATATACATAATAATATGTAATATACTATATATATTACCATTACAGGGTATCATGAGAGGTTATATTTGTCTTATTTATCTTCATATCCTCAGCTCCTAACATGGCACCTACACATTGTAGGAGGTCAACAAACATTTCTTGAATTGAACTGACAAACTCCATGCACCTCAATCTGTAATTTACATATTATACATCCAGTGGGAGGTTATAAAATAACAGAGAAGGTAAGGTACACACAAGAAAATCCAAATCATTTCTCATCCAAAAGCTTAAGGCTCTCAGTAAAGTTAACAATAATCATCAAGCTGCATTACTTAAATCATATCATATTGCACTGTCTAAAGGAGAGCAGCAAACTGCAGTGAAAATTAAAAGATCAGACTCCTGTTTCCATATTATTTCTAGATATAACCAATTACAAACAACTTTAAAAGAATTCAGGTTTTGGCACAGTAATCATAGTAAATACTTGAAAAGAAGAGTATAAATAAGATATTAAGACAACGGAAATAGACGAGTCACCAACAAAGAGTTCAGGTGGGTGGTGGAAGCAGCAGTTACCCCAAGTGAGAGCTATCATTTCGTGACCTAGATCAAGGCCCTTCTCCTAAACCCAGTCTGACAACCCTTCCCTTTAGTAGCTCCAGAACTGCAATAACAAAACTTAGTCAACTTTAAATTACAGACACAAGTGGGAAAAACAGTCGATACAGGCAAATGATATTCATATATGCAATTTTTATTATCCTGGTACAATGTGCCAGGAAATATTCTAAGTGCTTGAGATTCAGCAGTGAAGCAAAGGGACAAAAATCCCCACCCACATGGTGTTTATATTCTAGAACTGGGGGGAAGTGGGTTGGAAGGACAGTAACCAAAAATTTCAGAAATTCATTTTAGCCCTTAGTTTCTTAGCAAGGCTAGCTCTGAAAAAAACTTGTTAAAGCAGCAGAGTTCTGTTGTTTTCTTCCTCCATCACTCTCTTTCTGGCCCCATCTGGCCCCTTTTGCACCATGCTTCGCAGCTTCCCCACCCCAAAACCCTAACTACTTACTTGGGGCTGTGTGTCTGGTCAGCTGAATCTCAAGGTCTTGAGATGGAGTCCGCTAATCTGTTGCTGTTTTGTTTTGTTTTGTTTCTAAAAAGCTCTCCAGATGGCTCAGATGATCAGCCAGCCTGCTCCAGTTCTCTCTCTCCTCCTTGTAACCACCCATCACAATTTACCCAATTTGTGTCTTTTTCCCCAAAATATGCTTACTGCATTCCAAGGTGGTGCTATTAGCTCAAACTAATGTGTTACCTCATTTACTAAGTTCATAATACTAAGGGTCTCTGAGATTTGCAGAGTGCTTTTGTATTAACAGAGCATTTTCACATACAGTGACCATTTTGTTCACCCTACTACCGCCAGAGATAGGGCAGGGCAGGTTTTGTCTCCCTCTTTTTAGACTAAACCTCAGAAAAGTGAATTGTTTGCCCAGGGTCATGCAGCTGGGAAGAGCAGATGGTATGGGAATCCTTCCATCCCCTGAACCATGCTGCGTCCCTCTCCTTTGTGCTGTTCTCTCCAGATGCAAATTTGAATTATTTTGATAACATTTCATTACAACTCTAATGGTAGAAATGCCAGGCACCAGAGTGGGCTGATGGAAAAAGATTCTAAGGCACGTGTCTTTGCTATCTTAAATCAACTAGATAGATTTTCTGTTCCACCTTCAGGTAGAACCAATGCTGTCAGAATCAGTATCAAGTAATAGATATACGACTAATTAGACTAAGTAATACGGCCCGTGGGCCAGTGTTCATTGGCAATGGGCTACATTCTGTCCCTTCGAGTACGGCTTCTGGCTCCTCCTGTGTGCTGGCTGTCGAGAGCCAGCTGTCCCTCTCCCACACACCCCTCCACTCCAAGAGTCAGCATCCAGACAGGAGTACTCTTCCCTTCCCCCCTATATCTGATATTACTAGGGTGACCATATAACTTATTGTCTGAACCAGAGCAATTTGGAGAGAAAAAGAGGGCACTGCGTATTAATAATTATGCCAGGACAACAGGTATAAACCAGGACACTACTTATCACCCCCCAATAAAAGGTGAAAACTTTTTTTAAAAAAAACAACTGACTGAATTAATGTTTGCTGCTCTTTCTTGGTCTGCATCTGATAAAGGTGCCAGTATCTACAAATGTATCCTATGTCACACGAAAAGAAAATATTCCTGAGAAGTTGCATGCTATAGGATGCATAGGAAGGCTAGCGAGTTAGGGAAATTTGTGAATGCTTTGGAAATGTAAATAAAAACCCTTTCATGATGCACCTTCCCATCTCTTATGTAAAAGTGTAAAATTTAAATTTTCTAAAACAGTTTCTTACTAGATAGTAATCTACACCGGCCAGTTACATGTAGTAGAACATTTAAATCCCACACAAACCCTGTGGAGCAGCGTAATACGGATCACATCAGACGGGACTCTGCCTTGTCAGGCATCATCCTGGATCAGATACTGCTGCCCTCCCCAGCAACGAAATCCTTACTCATATTTTAATATTGTAAAATAACATATACTCGTTGTGAAAAAAAGTGAAAATATAGAAAAGTTAAAAGCCGGAAAACAAATCACCCACAATCACCACCTCTCAGGTGGCTATGATTAGCATTCTGGTATATTTATTTCCAAATATTTATATCTATATGACTTTTTTTACCTAGTTGTGATCATACTATTATACATATAAAATGTATCCTGCTTTTCACTTAAATTATATTCCATGTATTTCCGTGTCATTAAAAATTACTTATAAGCATAACTTTAAGAAACTGTACGTTAATCTATTATGTGGAGAACATCTTGTTTCCTTAACTATTCCCAGCTTGTAGGGCATTTAGGTTGTTTCCAACTTCTTCTTCTTATAAATAATGCCACAATGAACACTTTGTACTAAAAGATTTTTCTGTACTTCATGTTATTTCTTGAAGCTAGATTCCAGAAACTGAAATTATCTTAAAATATATGAACATATTTAAGATTCTTGTTACATATTTCAAAATGCTGTCCAACAGGTTTTTATCCAGTTTATAAATATTTATCCATATTCAAAAATGAATATGACCCTCAGCAGCATAGAATATTTTCATATGTAAAACACGATATACGTTTTGTGTTTTGCATTTCTTTGCTTTCTAGAGAGGCTTAGCTGTTTCTCTTATCCTGGATAACTAATTGTATATTCTATTCCATGAATTGTTTGTTCACATCATTTGTTCACCAGAATTTTTACTAAAATCACAAATTAGAAATATGTATAGCATACCTTTAAAAACTTCTTTATGTTCAGACTTAATAAAAATAACAAAAAGATCCACTAAGAATTATTTCATGGGTTATGGAATGAGAATAACATACAATTTTCTATATAGAAAATTTTAAACATAAGTATTGAAGCAACAAAATTGTGAAATTCAGTGAGATCTTGATATTAATTTCCAACCACATTGAGAATTGATAAAATTCTGAGCCAGGGAGGCAGCTAAGGCACTGCTCTCAGCCCTGGTCAGTGTGTCATATTCTGTATTCACAGTCTTAGTTTCCTGATTGTCCTCTCTGTGTTTGAATATTTAATCCTTTCTGCCTCCTGCAATAGAAACTGAAGCAGACGTTATTGCCATCCTTGCAGATAAGAAAACAGGGGTTCAGACAGACAGGTAACTTGCTCAAGACCACACAGCTGGTAAGGAGTCGAACCCTTTCTGATTCAAAGCCTCATGTTCTTTCCATTAACGTGCCTTTAACCTGAAGTCACATGTTTAAAAGCATTCAGGAAAACGAGGAAGCCAAGGACCTAAAAAATTTACTGAAATAGCATCTATCAAGTATTAGAGATGTCTTAGCCAGACTATACTGAGCATCAGTAACAAAAATATTCATACGCTCTTCATTATAGTTTTCAATTTTTATAAAAATTTCTACCTATCTTCAGCCTAGTTCTTTTAGGTACTATTTTATCTGAAAGTTAGTATAGCACAGTGAATAAGAGTACAGCCTCTGAAATCCATCTGCCTGCGTTTTAATCCCAGCTTTGCCATTTGCCACCTTGTAGCCTGGGAACATTACTCAAATTACTCAGTGATCTCAGTTTCTTCATGTGTTAAAAATAAAAGCAAAAAACAGGGCGGTGATGACAACAGTACTGACCACACAGAGTTATGCGGAAGAGTAAATGAGGTAATGCATGTAAAGCACTTTAAGTGGTGCCTGGTGCATGGAAAATATTTGAGTAATGAGAGTTGTTGCTGTCATTATATGTATTAATTCATTTAAACTCATTAGAACCCTGTGACCCGTGACAACCCTACTGTGATCCCCCTTTTACTGATGAGAAAACAGAGACTTTATACAAATTATGAAAGCATAACAAAAGATGCTGTTCAAACCTTAAGAGGATCCCTGGCTCTAGGTGTGAACCAGGTTTGAGAAACACAGTACAAAGTGTTTTCACATCGGTGAAATACAGAAAGTTAAGGGAAGTAAGTTATATTTTGCACCAAAACCAAAATTGAGTAACATTAGACACTAACACATAAAGTTTTTTGTGAACACTGAATGGGCAAGAAACATTGCAGAGATTTTTAAATAGTTTTCTTTTTACCATGAAATCCTGGAAAAGAGACGGTCACTAACCTACAGGATCGACAGGGATACTGACAGATGTTGCAGTCATCCTCCTTTGTGCTATTTAAATACCACTTATCCCTCTTCTCAATAGGCTTAAATGCTTGATTCAGATGCCTGTGACTCATATTTGTAAATAATAAATGTATGAAACACATATTTTGTGCATCAACATACACTTTCATTTTGAATGAAAAGTGCACATGCATACACTTTTTTTTTATTAGTTTCTGCTTTATAACAAAGTGAATCAGTCATACATATACATCTGTTCCCACATCCCTTCCCTCATGCATCTCCCTCCCTCCCACCCTCCCCATCCCACCCCTCCAGCGCGTCAGTCTCATACACTTTTTTTTAACAAATCAATCTTTATCCTGAGAACAACCATACAGCAAAACCCTAGGCAAAGTCAATATAACTTCAATATTTTTATAAGCACTGTCCTTAAGAAATATGAAATTAAGGGAAGCAATTACACTCATCTTCTTCCTCCTATTTTCCAAATGTAGGGGAAGACCTTAGCAGAGGGATGGTCTCCTGCCGGCTCCTAGGAATCCCGGCCTGACTCAGGGAGACAAGTGAGCAGGGACTGGAGATGGCTGCAAATGTGGAGATCTAGAAGAACTGCCAGTGAGGGGCAATCCACGTGTGGAAGCCTAGAGAAAGAGGAGATGGTGGTCAGCGAGGAAAGAGGAAAAATACAGACATGGGGGGAAATGAGAGGAAGGGATATAGATAGAGGACTAAAATGGCATGAAAGCCAGCAGATAGGTAAGTTCACCTATCTCAAAAGGAAATCAAGCTGCTCAAGAGATCCCTGGGCTGTAGAGGAGACAAATGAAATAGTTTATTTCTAAGGGTACTGAACTGTTAAGTCTGAACTGAGAGGTATAAAGTATGGCTAAAAACACAAAAATAAGCTTCTTAGGTAGCCTGTTGCTTTGTGTTTACAATAAGTACACACTCCACTGGACAGCAAGCAATCGACTTATCTATATATGTAAACTTGACCTGTGGTTTCTCCAGCTTTTCATCTGCTGGAGTGATTTAATTGCTAGGACATCTATATTTGCAAATTTGCTGAAGTGAATGTTATCATCAAACCGCCTGGATGTAACGTGAGTTTTTCTTGTACCATTTGGCTTCCTAGATTCATTTCAGCCATCCTAGAGCTCACTGAGTTTCAAGGTAGTATTGAGTCTCCCTGAGAAGGGAAATAAATCTTGTGTAGAGAGAAGGGAAGAAGATTCAGACGGGTGGGGCTGGAGAATGGGCCATGGGAAGGGATCAGGTTTGCTAATACACATCAGAGAGGATGGATCATTTCTCCTGACCGAGACCCTCTGAACACTGACCCCCAAAGTCCCCTGGGTCTGTGATATTTCACACCTTTGTATATATAGAATGTAAGCTCTCCCTGCCTGACAATGGTTTTTCTATCTGTCTGTCTCCCCATCTAGACAGTGAATCCCTTAAAGGCAGAGATGGAGTCTTATTCATATTTGTATCCCTAGCGCCTAGCACCAAGCTCGGTGCATGGCTGCTACTCAATATCTACTTCTTGAATGAAGGAGTCAAATACTCAGATATATTTTTTTCCCTTTTTTAACCTGTGAAACGCTTTTATTTATGAAACTTCCTTAAAGCCTATAAAATAAGGTGGAATGTGTTGTTTTGTGCTCAAAATCCCTTCAGCCCCTATGGCAGTCAATGGAAATTTATGTGATCTGATTATTTATAATGTCACCAAACCTCCAGAGTTGGACACAGACTGGAGGGTGGACCCAATTAAAAGAGACAGAGAGACACACAAGTACTTTGCACAGCAAGTGATACATTAATATAAATAAATTTAAAGGCTATTAAAAATTCACATCTTGGAATTAACCCTAAAGTAGGTATCCTTAATTTGGGGTCCATGGAGCCTTAGCAAGGCCAAGGATGGACTTCAGGGGGCTTATCTATGAACCACAAAAAAAATCAAAGTCAAAATGAGGTATATGAATATATGCATTTTGCGAGGGAGGTGATGCATAGCTCTCATTAGATTCTCAAAGGTCCTATGATCCAAAAATAATGGAAAGAACAATTTATGGAAACATGAAAAGAAATATGCACAAGGATGTTCATCACAGCACTGTGTGAAAGTAAAAAACTGGAAACGATCTAAATGGGAGTGTCAACACATACATAAAACATGTGATACACAACATACATGTCACAGCATATTGTTCAGTTAAAGAGCTGATTACCACACAGCACCATATAAGATCGTCTCACTTATGGAAAATAATATGCATGTGTGTCAAGACATGGAATGGCTCTGGAAAGACCAAATGTTAATGGTTATTGTTGATTGGTGGCATTTGGGATATTCTTGTCCTTCCTTTTTACACACTCTGAATTGTTTGAATTGTTATAGCGAGCATGTTGCCATCTTAACAAAACAATAATAGTGTTTTCAGGAATTGGAGGAGTTATTTAGAGAAATGTAAGGAAGGCAGAATCACAATTGGCAACTAATAGAAATTTGGAAATTATTAACTGTAAAGTTGGCATCAAAGAGATCACTGATGCTCTCCAAGCAGACAACAGGGTAAGATAAATCATAAGGCTGACCAACCATGGCAATTCCTGTGTCCAAGCTTAGGCGGATTCAAAGGAAGTGACAAGTGGTCTTGGAAGTTCCTGGTTCCATCTAGCTCACCATGAACTGGTTTTTCTGTGAAGACACAAGAGCGCCATACAAGAATAAGACGATGGGGACGTCCCTGGTGGCAAAATGATTAAGAATCCGCCTGCCAATGCAGGGGACATGGGTTCGAGCTCTGGTCCCAGAATATCCCACATGCCGCGGAGCAACTAAGCCCACGAGCCACAACTACTGAGCCTGCAAGCCACAACTACTGAGCCCGCGTGCCACAACTACTGAAGCCCGTGCGCCTAGAGCCCATGCTCCGCAACAAGAGAAGCCACCGCAATGAAAAGCCCACGCACCACAATAAAGAGTAGCCCCTGCTAGCTGCAACTAGAGAAAGCCCGTGTGCAGCAACAAAGACCCAACACAGCCAAAATAAATAAAATAAAATAAGAATAAAACGATGTGTGTAAGAGGTAGAGGTAATTGCATATTATCACCTGTGGTTGAACCGGTCAGCCTGGTATGTGGCACGACCAGTTCCTGGAAGAGCTCAAACTGCTCAACATTTGAGTATGATTAGAATCTACTTTCCTCCTTCAGGGACAAAGACCCACTTTCAACCTTATGTTTAAAATGTGAAACTTCATTTATGAGATTCAAACCCTTCTCAGAAAGACTATGTACGAATGCACATTTACCAACAGTAAGGGCTGCCCCTTTGGTATTACTTCACTGAACCTCTCTGGTTTGCTGTCACAGGAATCTGCCTCAAAAGCTATGCATTTTCAAAATGTTCCTATGTTTGGTGACCCCGGATTTTCACATCCTGGAGTAGTGCCCCACAGTAATATTTGAGACGGGTGAGAGGAAGACTTTTCTTTTGTCAAGTGAGAGGACTATTATGAAAGGGGAAGCAGGTAATTTTAGGAGAGAATATACATCAGGAAGTTGTGAGTCTGCAAAATGATTCACTTAAAGCTATCCATGTCCCTTTACCCCCTGGAAACTCTCATGTGTGCTCAGGGATGTGTGTAGCCCAGTTTGAAGGCCAGTGCTTTAGTCCATCTCCTTTATTCATAGATACGTAAACTGCAGCCCAGTGCAGTGGCCAAATCAAGACTAGAACCTAGGTCTTCCAAAATGCACACTAATGGGGTTTCAGCTCTATCACATTGCCCTTTAGAGTGATCTCGGATAAATCTTTTCCCTTGTCGAGGCTTATTTTTCTCACCTGCAAAATGAGAGGGATAAACTAGCCGATCTCAGTGTTAGATACTTTTTCTTTTTTCCTCCCATTCTCTTAAACTTCTCCACTCTGCTCTGGACCCCCGAGGTGGATATGTTTAAACTGCATCACTGGGCTCCCTTGACCTCTAGCTTCTGGTTGGGTGCAGCCAATGGGAGGCCCTGCCATGAGCTTGGAAGGCAGAAGGGGAGTAAGATTGGACCATTTGTTCACCTGATTCCCCTGCTTGGTTACCATGGGTTGTTTGTATCCTGCCCCTGAAGGCCATAAATCGTAATGTCAGGAGTTCCTTCAAATTGGTTCCTGTATCATTTTCATATACCCCATAATTTTTTAGTACTTCCTGACCTTCTGACACCATAAAATGTTCCAGGGTCACCTTATATTTTCCTTGGAATCAATCATTTTGGCAAGAAGCCCATTACTTATTTGCTCAATCCTAGTACACACGTCAAGTAGTTTCAGAATTCCTGACCCATATCCCTGCAGGAAAAATTTTACTAACTAGAGTCTAATATTTGTACACAGTTCTGTCTTTAGTCTTACATTGTAAGGTCAAAATACTGTTTTCCAAACTTAGTTGGATCTTCCCCAACTTCTTTAGTATGGTCATGATGTCCGTTGGTAATACAATTGTATCCATTTGTTACTCTTTGTATTCTAATTTGGGCTCCCCCCCACCATTCTGGTTGATTTTAATTATTTATTTTGGAGGTATTTTGGTTCTAAGAATGAGAGCCATACAAAAAAAGAATACCAGGTAAATGTCACTCCCCCACCCCTACTACCCCATTCCCACTTCCTTACTCTTTGCACTGCACTCCAGTCCCATCCCTCAGTAAATAGTCTCATTAGGTTTAATCCTTCTTAGTTTCTTTTGCACAGATGAACAGATACATGTATATTTTGTAACCTCTACTTGTGTCTTTCATGAAAGGGGGCACGTTATAGCAACTCTTTTTTTGATGTTGTTATTGAAGTATAATTCTCATAATATGAAATAAATCATTTTAAAGTGTTAAATTCACTGGTATTCAGTATATTCACATATTGTAAAACCACCATCTCTATTTAGTTCCATAACATTTCCATCACCCTGAAAGGAATCCCCATACCATTGAAAATTTACTCCTCATTTCCCCCACCCCATGGTCCCCAGCAATGACTAATCTGTTTTCTGTCTCTGGGGATTTACCTATTCTGAATGTTTACTATAAATGGAATCATACAATATATGTGACCTTTTGTATCTGGCTTCTTTCACTTAGCATAACGTTTTTGAGGTTCATCCACATTGTAGCATGTATCAGTACTTCATTTCTTTTTATGGCTGAATAATATTCCATTATGTGGATATACCACATTTTCTTTATCTGTCCATCAGTTGAGAACATTTCAGTTGTTTCCACCTTTTGGCTATTGTGAATAGTGCTGCTGTGAATATTCATGGACAAGTATTTGAATATCTATTTTAATATGTTGGAATAGATACCTAGGAGTAGAACTGCTGGATCATATGGTATTTCTAACTTTTTGAGGAACCTCCAAACTATTTTCCACAGTAGCTGTATCACTTTACATTCCCACCAGCAGTGTATGAGGGTTCCAAGCTCTCCACATGCCTACCAGCGTTTGTTATTGTGTGTGATTTTTTGTTTTTTAAATTATAGCCATCCTAGTGGGTGTAATGTGGTACCACATTGTGGTTTTGATTTACATTTTCCTAATGACTAATGATGTTGAGCATCTTTTCATGTGTTTAATTTGCCATAAAAATGCTTTTGTATTTTGGTTTTTTTACCCAATACATGCTGGAAATCACTCCATATCAATTCACAAAGATTGTTATTTCTTTTGTACCTGCATAGGTGAATTTTGTGGATTACTATAGTTTATTCAATCACTTGATTAAGTATGGGCATTTAGGTTTTTTCCAACATTTTGCAATTTAAAATAATTCTGCATTTAATAACTTGGTACATATGTATTTTCATATTACTAGAGGCATTCTTCAGGGTGGATTCCTCATACTTCAGGTGGAAATGGGATTCCATGAGGTCTAGTAGAAGCTGAGTCCTGAGTGTGCTTTTATGCGACCCATTTTTGTGTTTTTAATTTAATCTAATTTTGACTCTGTGTGAAAAACAGGATGAGAAGAATCATGAGTCATCCCAAAACTATGAGGGTATGTAGGGGGTGGTAAAGAGTGAATAGAGAAGATACACTTAATTCTCAATTTAATTCCATTTTTATGTCACAGAAATATTGAATGTTCCCTGAGATATCACTTTAACAGTGGATCTGAATATCCACATAGCTCATGTACTATTGCTCTACCATTGGGATTTAATCATGAAAATTCCACTAAAGGGCTTTTATAATTTAATCTTCACCAGGAATCATATCTCCTAGTCCAGAAGGATCTTCAAGGTCAAGAACCCCAAGGCACCTTATGAGCCACAAGAATGATATCACCACCACCTAGATCATCATCAAAGAACATTTACTGTAGTCATCCTTTCATTTCACTGTTATCTTAAGGGGTGTTTAATGTACTTGTCACTAGCTAAGTTAGCATTCAGTCCATGCCTGGACCAAATGATGCTATGAAGTGGTCAACAGGAAGTAGAAGGAATCAAGTTATTGCTGCCTCTACCCTTATTGCTTTTTAGTGTGCAGTGGTATCCTCAACTGAATCTCCTTGAGGTCAGTTAAAAAAAACAGAAGGTGAGAGGCACTGTTCCAAATGGGTCACCTAGAAGATATCATTCTCATCCCTACTCTAAGCTCTGAGTAGTTAGCTAAGGATACAGAAACTCAGAAGACAGGTGACCACACAGAATGCAGAGAGGTAGCATTCCACAGTATAGAGAGAATGAAAGTCAGTACTCAGGAGTCCCTAAATGAAATCTGTCTTTAGCATTCTGGAGTATTGTAAAACCTATATCTCTGCAGGAAAAATACTGTCTTTTTTAAATTCTATAAAAACCATGTATATGAAAAATATGGGCTAAACATCTGAATAAAAATATATGTTCACTTATTCACTCCACAAATATTTATTAAGTGCCTACTAGATGCCAGACACTTTTCTGGGCATTGGATATAAAGCAATTAACAAAAGAATCATGGCAACCTACAGACTGGAGAAAATATTTGCAAATGATGTGACTGACAAGGGCTTAGTTTCCACAATATACCAACAGCTTGTACAACTCAATAACAAACAAACAACCTAATCAAAAAATGGGCAGAACAACTGAATTGACATTTCTCCAAAGAAGACATACAGATGGCCAACAGGAACGTGAAAAGATGCTCAACATCACTAATTGTTAGAGAAATGCAAATCAAAACTACAGTGAGGATCACCTCACACGGGTCAGAATGGCCATCATTAAAAAGTCTACAAATAACAAATGCTGGAGAGGGTGTGGAGAAAAGGGAACCCTCTTACACTGTTGGTGGGAATGTAAATTGGTGCAGCCACTATGGAAAACAGTATGGAGATTCCTTAAAAAACTAAAAATAGGGTTGTCATATGATCCAGCAATCCCACTCCTGGACATATATCCAGAGAAAACTCTAATTCAAAAAGATACACGCACCAGAATGTTCATAGCAGTGTCATTTACAATAGCCAAGACATGGAAGCAACCTAAATGTCCATTGACAAATGAATGGATAAAGAAGATGTGGTATATATACACAATGGAATATTAGCCATAAAAAAGGATGAAACAGGAGAGACCTTCAAGATGGCAGAAGAGTAAGATGTGGAGATCCCCTTCCTCCCCACAAATACATCAGAAATACATCTACATGTGGAACAACTCCTACAGAACACCTACTGAATGCTGGCAGAAGACCTCAGACTTCCCAAAAGGCAAGAAACTCCCCACATACCTGGGTAGGGCAAAAGAAAAAAGGATAAACAGAGACAAAAGAATAGGGACAGGACCTGCACCTCTGGGAGGGAGCTGTGAGGGAGGAAAAGTTTCCACGCACTAGGAAGCCCCTTCGCGGGTGGAGACGGGGGTTGGCTGGGGCGGAAGCTTCAGAGCCACAGAGAAGAGCGCAGCAACAGGGGTGCAGACGGCAAAGTGGAGAGATTCCTGCACAGAGGATCGGTGCCAACCAGCACTCACCAGCCCGAGAGCCTTGTCTGCTCACCTGGGCTCTGGCCTCAGAGGTCAGATCCCAGGGAGGGGACTGGGGTTGGCTGCGTGAACACAGCCTGAAGGGGGCTAGTGCACCACAGCTAGCCAGGAGGGAGTCCGGGAAAAACTCTGGACCTGCCTAAGAGGGAAGAGACTATTGTTTCAGGGTGAGCAAGGAGAGGGGATTCAGAGCACCACCTAAACGAGCTCCAGAGACAGATGCAAGCCATAGCTATCAGCTCGGACACCAGAGACAGGCATGAAACGCTAACGTTGCTGCTGCAGCCACCAAGAATCCTGTATGCAAGCACAGGTCACTATCCACACGTGACCCCCACCCCCCACCCTGGGAGCCTGTGCAGCCTGCCACTGCCACGGTCCTATGATCCAGGGACAACTTCCCCGGGAGAACGCACGGCATGCCTCAGGCTGTTGCAACGTCATGCTGGCCTGTGCCACCACAAGCTCACCCCACATTCCATACCCCTCCCTCCCCACAGCCTGAGTGAGCCAGAGCCCCCTAACCAGCTGCTGCTTTAACCCCCTCCTGCCTGGGTGGGGACAGAAGACTGAAGGCAACCTACAGGCAGAGGTGGGGCAAAAACCAAAGCTGAACCCCAAGAGCTCTGTGAACAAAGAAGAGAAAGGGGGAAATTTCTCCGTGCAGCCTCAGGAGCAGTGGTTTAAATCCCCACAAGCAACTTGAGGTACGCTGCATCTGTGGAGTACCTGAAGAGACAACAAATCAACTCAAAATTGAGGTAGTGGATTTGGGGAGCAACTGTAGACTTGGGGTGTGCTGTCTGAGACTGACTTTTTTCTGATTTTTATGTTTATCTTAGTATAGTTTTTAGCACTTGTTATCATTGGTGGATTTGTTTATTGGTTGGGTTGCTCTCTTCTTTTTTTTAATTACTTTTTTATTTTATTATATTTTAATAATTTTAAAATTGCAGTTATTTTATTTTATTTCTATTTATTTATTTATTTTCTTTCTTTTTTTTTTCTCCCTTTTCTTCTGAGCCATGTGGCTGACAGGGTCTTGGTGCTCTGGCCTGATGTCAGGCCTGAGCCTCTGAGGTGGGAGAGCAGAGTTCAGGACATTGGACCACCAGAGACCTCCCGGCCCGATCTATAACAATCAATGAGAGCTCTCCCAGAGATCTCCATCTCATTGCTAAGACCCAGCTCCACCCAGCAAGCTCCAGTGCTGGACACCCCATGCCAAACAACTAGCAAGACAGGAACATAACACCATCCATTAGCAAAGAGGCTCCCTAAAATCAAAAAAAGGCCACAGACACCCCAAAACACACCACCGGACACAGCCCTGCCCACCAGAAAGACAAGATCCAGCCCCACCCACCAGAACACAGGCACCAGTCTCCTCCACCAGGAAGCTTACACAAGCGGCTGAACCAACCTTACCCACCGGGGGCAGACAGCAAAAAAAACAGGAACTATGAACCTGCAGCCTGCAAAAAGGAGACCCCAAACACAGTAAGTTATGCAAAATGGGAAGACAGAGAAATATGCAGCAGATGAAGGAGCAAGGTAAAAACTCACCAGACCAAACAAATGAAGAGGAAATAGGCAGTCTACCTGAAAAAGAATTCAGAGTAAGATAGTAAAGATGATCCAAAATCTTGGAAACAGAATGGAGAAAATACAAGAAACATTTAACAAGGAACCAGAAGAACTAAAGAGCAAATAAACAATGATGAACAACACAATGAAATAAAAAAGTCTCTGGAATGAATCAATAACAGAATAACTGAGTCAGAAGAAAGGATATGTGACCTGGAAGATAAAATAGTGGAAATAACTACCACAGAGCAAAATAAAGAAAAAAGAATGAAAAGAATTCAGGACAGTCTCAGAGATGTCTGGGACAACATTAAACGCATCAACATTCGAATTATAGGGGTCCCAGAAGAAGAGAAAAAGAAAGGGTTTGAGAAAATATTTGAAGAGATTATAGTTGAAACCTTCCTTAACATGGGAAAGGAAATAGTCAATCAGTCCAGGAAGCACAGAGAGTCCCATACAGGATAAATCCCAGGAGAAACATGCCAAGACACATATTAATCAAACTATCAAAAATTAAATACAAAGAAAAAATATTAAAAGCAAGGGAAAAGCAACAAATAACATACAAGGGAATCTCCATAACGTTAACAGCTGATCTTTCAGCAGAAACTCTGCAAGCCAGAAGGGAGTGGCAGGACATATTTAAAGTGATGAAAGGCAAAAACCTAAAACCAAGATTACTCTACCCAGTAAGGATCTCCTTCAGATTCGACAGAGAAATTAAAACCTTTACAGACAATCAAAAGTTAAGAGAATTCAGCACCACCAAACCAGCTTTACAACAAATGCTAAAGGAACTTCTCTAGGCAAGAAACACAACAGAAGGAAAAGACCTACAAAAATAAATCCAAAACAATTAAGAAAATGGTAATAGGAATATATATATCGATAATTACCTTAAATGTAAATGGATTCAATGCTCCCATCGAAAGATGTAGAATGGCTGAATGGATACAAAAACAAGACCCGTATATGTGCTGTCTACAAGAGACTTCAGACCTAGGGACACATACGGACTGAAAATGAGGGGATGGAAAAAGATATTCCATGCAAATGGAAATCAAAAGAAAGCTGGAGTAGCAATTCTCATATCAGACAAAATAGGCTTTAAAATAAAGACTATAACAAGACACAAAGAAGGGCACTACATAATGATCAAGGGATCGATCCAAGAAGGAGATATAACAATTGTAAATATTTATGCACCCAACATAGGAGCACCTCAATACATAAGGCAAATGCTAACAGCCATAAAAGGGGAAATCGACAGTAACACAATCATAGTAGTGAACTTTAACACCCCACTTTCACCAATGCACAGATCATCCAAAATGAAAATAAATAAGGAAACACAAGCTTTAAATGATACATTAAACAAGGTGGACTTAATTGATATTTATAGGACATTCCATACAAAAACAACAGAATACACATACTTCTCAAGTGCTCATGGAACATTCTCCAGGATAGATCATATCTTGGGTCACAAATCAAGCCTTGGTATATTTAAGAAAATTGAAATCATATCAAGTATCTTTTCCAACCACAACGCTATGAGAGTAGATATCAATTACAGGAAAAAATCTGTGAAAAATACAAACACATGGAGGCTAAACAACACACTACTAAATAACCAAGAGAACACTGAAGAAATAAAAGAGGAAATCAAAAATTACCTAGAAACATATGACAATGAAAACACGACGACCCAAAACCTATGGGATGTAGCAAAAGTAGTTCTAAGAGGGAAGTATATAGCAATACAATCCTACCTCAAGAAGCAAGAAACATCTCAAACAAACAACCTAACCTTAAACCTAAAGCAATTAGAGAAAGAAGAACAAAAAAACCCCCAAAGTTAGCAGAAGGAAAGAAATCATAAAGATCAGATCAGAAATAAATGAAAAAGAAATGAAGGAAACAATAGCAAAGATCAATAAAACTAAAAGCTGGTTCTTTGAGAAGATAAACAAAATTGATAAACCATTAGCCAGACTCATCAAGAAAAAAATGGAGAAGACTCAAATCAACAGAATTAGAAATGAAAAAGGAGAAGTAACAACTGACACTGCAGAAATACAAAGGATCATGAGAAATTACTACAAGGAAGTATATGCCAATAAAATGGACAACCTGGGGCTTCCCTGGTGGCGCAGTGGTTGAGAGTCCGCCTGCCGATGCAGGGGACATGGGTTCATGCCCCAGTCCGGGAAGATCCCACATGCCGTGGAGCGGCTGGGCCCGTGAGGCATGGCCGCTGAACCTGCACGTCCGGAGCCTATGCTCCGCAACGGGAGAGGCCACAACAGTGAGAGGCCCGCGTACCACAAAAAAAAAAAAAAAAAAAAAAAAAAAGGACAACCTGGAAGAAATGGACAAATTCTTAGAAAAGCACAACCTTCTGAGACTGAACTAGGAAGAAATAGAAAATATAAAAAGACCAGTCACAAGCACTGAAATCGAAACTGTGATTAAAAATCTTCCAACAAACAAAAGCCCAGGATCAGATGGCTTCACAGGCGAATTCTATCAAACATTTAGAGAAGAGCTAACACCTATCCTTCTCAAACTCTTCCAAAATATAGTAGAGGGAGGCACACTCCTAAACACATTCTACGAGGTCAACATCACCCTGATACCAAAACCAATCAAAGATGTCACAAAGAAAGAAAACTGCAGGCCAATATCACTGATGAACACAGATGCAAAAATCCTCAACAAAATACAAGCAAACAGAATCCATCAGCACATTAAAAGGATCATACACCATGATCAACTGGGGTTTATCCAAGGAATGCAAGGATTCTTCAATATATACAAATCAATCAATGTGATTTACCATGTTAACAAACTGAAGGATAAAAACCATATGATCACCTCAATAGAGGCAGAAAAAGCTTTGGACAAAATTCAACACCCATTTATGATAAAAATCCTCCAGAAAGGAGGCATAGAGGAAACTTACCTCAAATTAATAAAGACC
The DNA here is from genome assembly GCF_964165515.1 of Mesoplodon bidens. Classification (NCBI taxonomy): domain Eukaryota; kingdom Metazoa; phylum Chordata; class Mammalia; order Artiodactyla; family Ziphiidae; genus Mesoplodon; species Mesoplodon bidens. The sequence goes on from NC_138167.1 coordinate 30,708,954, forward strand.
ATATATGACAAATCCACAGCCAACATTGTTCACAATGGTGAGAAACTGAAACCATTTCCACTAAGATCAGGAACAAGACAAGGTTGCCCAGTCTCACCACTATTATTCAACATAGTTTTGGAAGCTTTAGCCACAGCAGTCCAAGAAGAAAAAGAAATAAAAGGAATCCAAATTGGAAAAGAAGTAAAGCTGTTACTGTTTGCAGATGACATTATACTATACATAGAGATTCCTAAAGATGCTACCAGAAAATTACTAGAGCTAACCAATGAATTTGGTAAAGTAGCAGGATACAAAATTAATGCAGAGAAATCTCTTGCATTCCTATACACTAATGATGAAAAATCTGAAAGAGAAATTAAGGAAACACTCCCATTTACCACTGCAACAAAAAGAATAAAATACCTAGGAATAAACCTACCTAAGGAGACAAAAGACCTGTATGCAGAAAACTATAAGACACTGATGAAAGAAATTAAAGATGATACAAACAGATGGAGAGATATATCATGTTCTTGGAAGGGAAGAAATAACATTATGAAAATGACTATACTACCCAAAGCAATCTACAGATTTGGTGGAATCCCTATCAAACTACCAATGGGGCTTCCCTGGTGGCGCAGTGGTTGAGAGTCCGCCTGCCGATGCAGGGGACACGGGTTCGTGCCCCTATCCCGGAAGATCCCACATGCCGCGGAGCGGCTGGGCCCGCAAGCCATGGCCGCGGAGCCTGTGTGTCCGGAGCCTGTGCTCCGCAACGGGAGAGGCCACAGCAGTGAGAGGCCCGCGTACAGCAAAAAAAAAAAAAAAAAAAAAAAAAAAAAACTACCAATGGCATTTTTCACAGAACTAGAACAAAAAACTTCACAATTTGTATGGAAACAAAAGACGCTGAATAACCAAAGCAATCTTGAGAAAGAAAAACGGAGCTGGAGGAATCAGGCTTCCTGACTTCAGACTATACTACGAAGCTACAGTAATCAAGACAGTACGGTACTGGCACAAAAACAGAAATATAGATCAATGGAACAGGATAGAAAGCCCAGAGATAAACCCACACACATATGGTCACCTTATCTTTGATAAAGGAGACAAGAATATATAATGGAGATAAGGCAGCCTCTTCAACAGGTGGTGCTGGGAAAACTGGACAGCTACATGTAGAAGTATGAAATTAGAACACTTCCAAACACCATACACAAAAATAAACTCAAAATGGATTAAAGACATAAATGTAAGGCCAGACACTATAAAACTCTTAGAGGAAAACATAGGAAAAACACTCTTTGACATAAATCACAGCAAGATCCTTTTTGACCCACCTCCTAGAGAAATGGAAATAAAAACAAAAATAAACAAATGGGACCTAATGAAACTTAAAATCTTTTGCACAGCAAAGGAAACCATAAACAAGACGAAAAGACAACCCTCAGAATGGGAGAAAATATTTGCAAATGAAGCAACTGACAAAGGATTAATCTTCAAAATATACAAGTAGCACATGCAGCTCATCAGAAAAACAAACAATCCAATCCAAAAATGGGCAGAAGACCTAAATAGACATTTCTCCAAAGAAGTTATACAAATTGCCAGCAAACAAACGAAAGGATGCTCAACATCACTAATCATTAGAGAAATGCAAATCAAAACTACCATGAGGCATCACATCACACCGGTCAGAATAGCCATCATCAAAAAGTCTACAGACAATAAATGCTGGAGAGTTTGTGGAGAAAAGGGAACACTCTTGCACTGTTGGTGGGAATATAAATTGATACAGCCACTATGGAGAATAGTATGGAGGTTCCTTAAAAAACTAAAAATAGAACTACCATACGACCCAGCAATCCCACTACTGGGCATATGCCCTGAGAAAACCATAATTCAAAAATAGTTATGTACCACAATGTTCATTGCAGCTCTATTTACAATAGTCAGGACATGGAAGCAGCCTAAGTGTCCAGCAACAGATGAATGGATAAAGAAGATGTGGCACATATATACAATGGAATATTACTCAGCCATGGATAGAAACGAAATTGAGTTATTTGTAGTGAGGTGGATGGATCTAGAGTCTGTCATACAGAGTGAAGTAAGTCGGAAAGAGAAAAACAAATACCGTATGCTTACACATATATATGGAATCTAAAAAAAAAAAAGAAAAAATGGTTTGGTGAACCTAGGGGTAGGACAGAAATAAAGATGCAGATGTAGAGAATGGACTTGAGGACACAGGGAGGGGGAAGGGTAAGCTGGGACGAAGTGAGAGAGTGGCATGGACATATATACACTACCAAATGTAAAATAGACAGCTAGTGGGAAGCAGCTGCATCACACAGGGAGATCAGCTCGGTGCTTTGTGACCTAGAGGGGTGGGATAGGGAGGGTGGGAGGGATACACAAGATGGAGGGGATATGGGGATATATGTATACATATTGCTGATTCACTTTGTTATACAGCAGAAACTAACATAACATTATAAAGCAATTATATTCCCATAAAGATGTTAAAAAAAAAGAATGAAATAATGCCATCTGCAGCAACATGGATGGACCTAGAGATTATCATATTAAGTGAAGTAAGTCAGAAAGAGAAAGACAAATATCATATGATATCACTTATATGTATAATCTAAAATATGATACAAATGAACTTATTGACAAAACAGAAACAGACTCACAGACATAGAAAACAAACTTATGGTTACCAAAGGGCCAAAGGGATAAATTAGGAGTTTGGGATTAGCAGATACAAACTACTATATATAAAATAGACAAACAATAAGGTCCTACTCTATAGCACAGGGAACTATATTCAGTATCCTGTAATAAACCATACTGGAGAATTATATAAATATGTATAACTGACACAACATTGTAAATTAACTATGCTTCAATTAAAAAAATTTTTTAAATAGTCATGGAATCTGTCCTCATGACATTTACAGTTGCGAGAAAAAGTGGAATACTGTCTAGCCTCTTTTTAAATTTATTCATTCAAGCCACCGCAATGAGAAGCCCGCGCACCACAATGAAGAGTAGCCCCCGCTCACCGCAACTAGAGAAAGCCCATGCACAGCAGCAAAGACCCAACATAGCCAAAAATAAATTAATTAAATAAATTTAAAAAAATTAATAAATAAAATAAAACAAATAAATTTATTCATTCAATAATTATTAATTGAACTAGGACTACTGGTGGCACTTTATTTTCATCAGTAAATAAAACAGCTTCATGCCCTCGTGAAACCTTTGGTTTAGTAGGGATAGATAAACAATAAACACAATAAATGTGTGAATTATATGGTATAGTCAAGGGAGGTAAGTGGTGTGGATAAAAAGCAATAGTTGAGCAGGGTAGGAAGGGGGATCAGGAGGGAGGGAGGTGTGCGGGGCCGGGATGCAGCTTTCAGTAGAGAGATCAGCGCCCTGAGACGGTGTTTGACCAAAGACTTGGAAGAGGTGTGGGAGCCATTCCCTCAGATACCTGGAGGAAGACCAGCCGTGACTAAGGCTTTCAGGTGGGACCATGCCTGGTGTGTTCAAGGAAGGAGAGGAGGCAAGTGTGGCTGGAGAGGGTCCATAGGAGAGGTGAGAGTAATAGGAAACGAGATCAGAGAGCAAATGGGAGCAAGTCGTGACAGACCTTGGACTGCTTAAGAACTTGGGCTTTAAGCTGAGAGAAGGAGGGAGCCAGGGAGGGGTTTTAGCAGAGGTGTGACATGATTCACCTGACTTGGCTTTCACTCCACCTTTTTCTCAGAAGAGACTGAAGGGGGCAAATAGAGAGGCGAGGAGACCTCCTGCTAGAATAAGGTGGGAGAAGGATGACTGCCGCCCCGATGAGGTGAGAGGAGTGGAGACAGGGATGTGAGAGGAGAGAGTGAGGTGACAGATGCTGAGTAGTTTTGGAAGGTGCAGCCAACAGGATTTACTGACAGAGTGGACTGTGGTATGAAGAAAGGGAGGAGCTGAGGACGACTCCAAGGCTTTTGACCTTTTGGAAGGAAGGAATTTTCACCAGTTGAGATAAAAGGTGGCAGGAGGAGCGTGTTTTAGGGAAAAAATGAGGAGGTTAGCTTTGGGCATGTTGGGCTTAAGATGTTTAGGAGAATATCACGAATAGGTCTGGAGCTGGGTGAAAACCTGGGCTGGAGGTATACATTTGGAAGTGGCATCGCATAAGATGTTTTATTGCGTATGATTAAATATGAAAATGTGGATGTTGTTCTAACAAGACAAAATTATGTGGCGCAAAAGCTGAGTGTCTCCTTCACTCTCTTACTCCAAACCTATGACCTTTTTCAGCAGTAACATTATTAAGGAGCTAGTATGTGTTAAGAAACTAAAAATGTCTTCAGAACGTACCATCTGCCATATCAGAGAACCAGAACCAACAGTTGTTTTTCAGTTTCACATGCATTTTTTCACACAAGCAAAGGTGCTTTATAAATGTTCAAGCATTTATGCATAGTATTTTCCCCATTTCTCTGTATCTTCCCTTTACTTACACAGTAATATAATTTCCAGAATGGCCATCTTCCACCATTATGGTGGCGAAGTAACAGAATTTCACAGCTGTTTGGAATAAAAAATATACTTGGATTTGCATGCCTTTTCTTATGAAATTAAACTGATTTTTAATTGGTCTTATCTTGCAATTTTTTCTTTATCCATCTGGAATGTGCCTGAGCTAAGCGGTACCATCCATTTGAGAAATATCATTGATTATAAAGTACAGGATACACTTTAAGCACTGTAGTAACAATTCTCTAGACTCTAGGCTTTCATCCCTAAAATAGAACAGTTTCTGTACCTTCCATTAGGAAAAGATAACCTTCAGAATGTGAACTAATGCATTTCTGTTTTGTTGAGTTGGCAATTACTCTGTGTAAGGAAAGTAATGATGACTCCTAAAATAACCAGTCTATGAGTTTAGATCTTCATCTGTAATAAAACTCAATAGTCTTTCTAGTCTTAGGAGTTCACTGTTTCTTCCCTGAAATCAAAGAGAAAAAAATTAATTGAAAAAGAAAAACGAATCAAACCCACTTCAGTTTGATTTTTTGGCAGAGTTCTGTCTCCAAGAACATGTATCAGAAACCTCCACACCTAGATTGACACATGGTTTATCCCAATCAGCTGCTTGTTATGCAGCTATTGCATCCATCACGGTATCCAGTAAATAGGAAAAAAATAAGAAAGAGTAAGGCACGAGTTCTCAAGAAGCTCACAGTTCCACTAAGCCAATAAAAATTTAGCTTTAGGGAAAAAATATCACTGTGAATGATTTTCAAGCCAACTGAACCAAGGTATTCTGCTGTTGAAAAAAATTGATGAATGAATGTTCTCAATTGAAAGCTTGCTTTATGAATTTTTCTTGAATCTTTAGCATTGACCACTGTCTTTTTCTAGACAGATCCAGCACATAGCAAAGTGAATAAGTACCAGAAGCAATAGCAGAAAAACTGAGGCTCAGCCAATCATATTCAACTTGATTTTTATAGACACATGAGCTCCTATTTGTGATTTTACTTTCCATCCATTTTTGCTGATAAAAATGTTCTTATTTGCAAGATCAAACAAAACACGTCAAAATTACATGGTGCCCTGCAAAGAACCATGTCACCTGAACAAATCTGCAATCATATTCTGTAGGTTTTGCTCTTCATGTGCAAATGGGCTCAAAGGACAAAGCAAGAGTCATATCAGACTTCTCTTTCCTCCTCCTCCTCTCCCTCCCCCCATCTCCCTCCTTTCCTTCTCCTCCAGTGGTAGTTTGCCTCTGGGTTCTCTCATACCATCCTTCCTCTGCATTCCACTTGCCAACCACCCCAGTTCATACCAGAACAACCATAATAACCTTCAAACTGATTCCCTTCCTATAATCTCTGCCCACTCAAATCCAGCACATTCCCATCTCATAGACTCACCTTTCTGCAACACAGATTTTTGTCAAGCCCTTTTCCTGTTCAAAAATGTTTACTGATTTCTTATTCCCCATTTAATAATGTCCAAAAGTCTTAGAGTCAGAATTAAAACCTCCAAAATAAAACAATTTCTAGCATTTGGTTACTATTTGAATGCAAAGTTTCACATACACATGACTATGTTCAACCAAGTGCTCAAGAGAAATTTGGCAAAAGATTTTTCACATCAATGGAAATGAATAGCTAGCTCTCCTTTAGGAAGTGGTGTTGCCTACCTAAACTTGCTTTTTGTTCCCTTAAGGAACAAAGAGGGATTTATCTTGACATCTATGGATGAATATCAGCATTTCCATCACTTAGAAATGATCAGTTACTCTTTTTTATGAATTGTCCTGTCACTGCAGGTTTACTGGAATCAAAGACAAATGTGTTTATCAGGGCTGTTGAAAATCATAGTGGTCAGGACTGGGAAACTTGATGCTTGCTTTCGAAAGAAAATATGGCTGGTATAATTATTTCATAGAGCCCTGACATTGCACGTCTCTTATATTGTTTGCTATTAATTATAGGATTTAAAATATCTTCTACAAAAGCCTAAAAAGATGAACTTTATGCTAAATGAGTATCACCTCTCTAGGGTGGCATGATAGAGTACCACTCAGTTCTTTATATGTTGTTTTACATTTTATTTTTTTATACACGTTACCTTTAGAATCTGGAAAAAAAAAGATGTCTGTTTTAAACAAGAAACTAAAGTTTTCTTCCATAAAGAGAAATGAAATTGAAATGAAATTCCATTGTATATGTGTGCCACATCTTCTTTATCCATTCATCTGTCAATGGACACTTAGGCTGCTTCCATGTTCTGGCTACTGTGAATAGTGCTGCAATGAACATTGTGGTACATGACTCTTTTTGAATTATGGTTTTCTCAGGGTATATGCCTAGTAGTGGGATTGCTGGCTCATATGGTAGTTCTACTTTTAGTTTTTTTAAGGAAACTCCATACTGTTCTCCATAGTGGCTGTATCTATTTACATTCCCACCAACAGTGCAAGAGGGTTCCCTTATCTCCAGACCCTCTCCAGCATTTGTCTGTAGACTTTTTGATGATGGCCATTCTGACTGGTGTGAGGTGATACTTCACTGTAGTTTTGATTTGCATTTCTCTACTGATTAGTGATGTCGAGCATCCTTTCATGTGTTTGTTGGCAATCTGTATATCTTCTTTGGAGAAATGTCTATTTAGGTCTTCTGCCCATTTTTTATTAGGTTGTTTGTTTCTTTGATATTGAGCTGCATGTATATTTTGGAGATTAATCCTTTAGCAGTTGCTTCATTTGCAAATATTTTCTCCCATTCTGAGGGTTGTCTTTTCGTCTTGTTTATGGTTTCCTTTGCTGTGCAAAAGATTTTAAGTTTCACTGGGTCCCATTTGTTTATTTTTGTTTTTATTTCCATTTCTCTAGGAGGTAGGTCAAAAAGGATCTTGCTGTGATTTATGTCAAAGAGTGTTCTGCCTATGTTTTCCTCTAAGAGTTTTATAGTGTCTGGCCTTACATTTATGTCTTTAATCCATTTTGAGTTTATTTTTGTGTATGGTGTTTGGAAGTGTTCTAATTTCATACTTTTACATGTAGCTATCCAGTTTTCCCAGCACCACTTGTTGAAGAGGCTGTCTTTTCTCCATTGTATATTCTTGTCTTCTTTATCAAAGATAAGGTGACCATATGTGTGTGGGTTTATCTCTGGGCTTTCTATCCTGTTCCATTGATCTATCTTTCTGTTTTTGTGCCAGTACCATACTGTCTTGATTACTGTAACTTTGTAATATAGTCTGAAGTCAGGGAGCCTGATTCCTCCAGCTCTGTTTTTCTTTCTCAAGATTGCTTTGGCTATTCAGCGTCTTTTGTGTTTCCATACAAATTGTGAAGTTTTTGTTCTAGTTCTGTGAAAAATGCCATTGGTAGTTTGATAGGGATTCCACTGAATCTGTAGATTGCTTTGGGTAGTACAGTCATTTTCACATTGTTGATTCTTCCCATCCAAGAACATGGTATATCTCTCCATCTGTTTGTATCATCTTTAATTTCTTTCATCAGTGTCTTGTAGTTTTCTGCATACAGGTCTTTTGTCTCCTTAGGTAGGTTTATTCCTAGGTATTTTATTCTTTTTGTTGCAATGGTAAATGGGAGTGTTTCCTTAATTTCTCGTTCAGATTTTTCATCATTAGTGTACAGGAATGCAAGAGATTTCTCTGCATTAATTTTGTATCCTGCTACTTTACCAAATTCATTGATTACATCTAGTAGTTTTCTGGTAGCATCTCTAGGATTCTCTATGTATAATATCATGTCATCTGCAAAGAGTGACAGTTTTACTTCTTCTTTTCCAATCTGGATTTCTTTTATTTCTTTTTCTTCTCTGACTGCTGTGGCTAAAGCTTCCAAAACTATGTTGAATAACAGTGGTGAGACTGGGCAACCTTGTCTTGTTCCTGATCTTAGTGGAAATGGTTTCAGTTTTTCACCACTGAGAACAATGTTGGCTGTGGGTTTGTCATATACGGCCTTTATTATGTTGAGGTAAGTTTCCTCTATGCCTCCTTTCTGGAGGGTTTTTATCATAAATGGGTGTTGAATTTTGTCCAAAGCTTTTTCTGCCTCTAATGAGGTGATCATATGGTTTGTCTCCTTCAGTTTGTTAATATGGTGTATCACATTAACTGATTTGCATATATTGAAGAATCCTTGCATTTCTGGGATAAACCCTACTTGATCATGGTGTATGATACTTTTATTGTGCTGGTGGATTCTGTTTGCTAGTATTTTGTTGAGGATTTTTGCATCTATGTTCATCAGTGATATTGACTTGTAGTTTTCTTTTTTTTGTGACACCTCTGTCTGGTTTTGGTATTAGGGTGATGGTGGCCTCATAGAATGGGTTTGGGAGTGTTCCTCCGTCTGTTATATTTTGGAAGACCAGGACTTGATTGACTATTTCCTTTTCCATATTAGGGAAGTTTTCAACTATAATCCCTTCAAATATTTTCTCAGTCTCTTTCTTTTACTCTCCTTCTTCTTCTGGGACCCCTATAATTCGAATGTTGGTGCATTTAATATTGTCCCAGAGGTCTCTGAGACTGTCCTCAATTATTTCATTCTTTTTTCTTTATTCTTCTCTGTGGTAGTTATTTCCACTATTTTATCTTCCAGGTCACTTATCCGTTCTTCTGCCTCAGTTATTCTGCTATTGATTCCTTCTAGAGAATTTTTACTGTGTTGTTCATCACTGTTTGTTTGCTCTTTAGTTCTTCTAGGTCCTTGTTAAGTGTTTCTTGTATTTTCTCCATCCTGTTTCCAAGATTTTGGATCATCCTTACTATCATTACTCTGAATTCTTTTTCAGGTAGACTGCCTATTTCCTCTTCATTTGTTTGGTCTGGTGGGTTTTTACCTTGCCCCTTCATTGGCTGCATATTTCTCTGCCTTCTCATTTTGCTTAACTTACTGTGTTTGGGGTCTCCTTTTCACACCTGCAGGTTCGTACTTCCCATTTTTTTTTGGTGTCTGCCCCCAGTGGGTAAGGTTGGTTCAGTGGGTTGTGTAGGCTTCCTGTTGGAGGGGACTGGTGCCTGTGTTCTGCTGGATGAGGCTGGATCTTGTGTTTCTGGTGGGCAGGACCATGTCTAGTGCTGTGTTTTGGGGTGTCTGTGAACTTAGTATGATTTTAGGCAGCCTCTCTGCTAATGGGTGGGGTTGTGTTCCTGTCTTGCTAGTTGTTTGGCATGGGGTGTCCAGCACTGGGGCTTGCTGGTCGTTGAGTGGAGCTGGTTCTTAGTGTTGAGATGGAGATCTCTGGGAGACCTCTTGCCGTTTGATATTACATGGAGCTGGGAGGTCTCTGGTGGACCAGTGTCCTGAACTTGGCTCTCCCATCTCAGAGGCTCAGGCCTGACACCTGGCCAGAGCACCAAGACCCTGTCAGCCACTCGGCCAGGTACATGGGGAGTTTCTTGCCTTTTTGGAAGTCTGAGGTCTTCTGCCAGTGTTCAGTAGGAGTGTAGATGCATTTTTGATGTACTTGTGGGGAGGAAAGTGATCTCCATGTCTTACTCCTCTGCCATCTTCAGATGGATGAATCTCATTCAAAGATTCAATACTTACAACTTTACATCCTCCAAATCCAGCAAAAATCACTTTCAATGGAAACCCACAGCACAATCGCTTAGGATTATTTTCCGCTGTCTGAAACTCTTCTTGTGCAAGTCTTCTGGGACTGCTGCACAGAGCCTACTTCCATCTCAGCAGAAAGCCCATTCTAGACTCTCTTGTGACTCACATTGCAGGCCTCTAACTTCTCAACCATCCTGGTTAAAAAGGAGCCAATGAGGCAGAACCTGAGAAATGTGAGTCCCTCGTGGTCAGCACTACGATGGCACTCTCCTGGCCTTAAGACTCTTCAGTGGGGCTTCCCTGGTAGCGCAGTGGTTGAGAGTCTGCCTGCCAATGCAGGGGACACGGGTTCGTGCCCGGGTCTGGGAAGATCCCACATGCCACGGAGCGGCTGGGCCCGTGAGCCATGGCTGCTGAGCCTGCGCGTCCGGAGCCTGTGCTCTGCAACGGGAGAGGCCACAACAGTGAGAGGCCTGCGTACCACAAAAAAAAAAAAAGAAAAAAAAAAAAAGACTCTTCAATGATCCTTTCTCTGGGTCCTTTCCAATTGGGCCTGGGTTTTTTCTCATGCTTATTGTTTTTAATAGAAGCGCATTCTCAGTACCTCTCAAATGAGTGAAAATCCTGTTTATGTTCTTGTCTGCCCCAGTTTAAGGTTTCACAAGAATTTATTCTCGTTTTAAGCACACACAGGCTGTGCCAATTCCCTGTTTTTGGCTGGCGGAGCCTCTTCAGAGCACTTTAGGGGCAAATGGCTCTTTCTTCCTTGATCCCAGGGTAGAGTCAAAATGAAAATAACAGACTTAGGTGACCCAAGCTCCTTCACATTACCTCCAACTTCTCATTCAAAGTGGTGCTTTGGGCGACAGGTGGAGTTATAATTATAGATTAGAAAAAAGCCACATCAGCAGCTGTTGCTCCTGTTTGTTCCTGGCTATCACTGTCACCAGTGGACAAATTGGCATAAACAGTTGTCCAGACTCCGCATGAGTGAAGGGTGAGCCGAGAGTACAACACCGACCCGAAGCCACCTCTGCAGGGGGAGCCTGGAGATTGTCTTTCCTGTCGGGGACTCCAAACCAAACAAATAGGTTAGTGCACAGAGTATACCTATGCATTTTACCTCTGACCTCTACTCGATGTGATCTTGGTTTTTCTGACAGAGCTGTAACAGAAGGGTGAACTGTTAAAGGAAAGAGAGTTATTTAAGGACTGTTATTCAAAAGTCCAGTGTCCATAAGAACAAATTATGAAATGGGCTTAATTTATTATGCTCCTCTCCCAGTTTTGGCTGTATTCACATTAGACAAAGAGACAAAGTGAAGATGGAAAAATGAAACTGCTTTTGTGGCCTGAGTCCCAACCTTTCGTAATGATACCTACTTTTGCCAAAAAAATCTCTGGTTTCTTTGTTAAAATCAGTAGTTGAAGCCTTAGGCTGGTGATTAGAAAAAAAAAAATACCGCTCCAGAATATAGTTCCAGAGTTTCACTTTTTTTTTTTTTTTTTTTTTTTAGGGAAACTAGGCAAATGAGAATTGGATTTTTTCTCTACCTCTGAATAAAGACAGAAAATGTCCTTGTTTATGATAAAATGTGTGCTATAGGCTACTTTGTATAAGAAATCTGCTATAGGATTTATTATTTATGTCTAGTACAGTTCTACCTAAAAACTCGATCATTTCAGTCTAAGTAGCTCTATAAGACTCCTCATAGATCCTTTTGAAAGCAAAAGGTTTCAAAGAAATTTCATGTTCTCTGTGTATGCTTTGTGTTAGAAAGCTGTGGAGCAGGATTTTCAAACAAAGATTAGCTTTGGGGCATCTTCTCAAAACCTGAATGCTTAGTGTCTTGGTGAAGAGCAATGGAATTCCAGAGAATCCACTGAAAACTAGGCTTTGGGGCCCAGTTCTCATCCCACCCACATCCATGGAACAGTCCAGGTGGAAAGAGTCCTAAATAATGGCCTCATTTTTTCAGCTCCAAACAGAAGGTGCCCTATCCCAAAGCATTTTATGTGGGACTTTTCAATGGGAAAATGCACCTTACTTAGTATCACTGTGGCCCGACGTTTTGTCTACCTTGTGAAGTGCACAGAGTGCTAACTATGCACTCAGAGCTCCACTAGAGAGACAGTTAAATTAAAACAACCAAAAGTAACCCGTCAATTAAATTCCCACAAGGGGCTGGCTTCTCCTGATTTCTAAGAGAGGCATAACTTTCTTTTAGGAAATTTAAGGGTGAAATAAATACCTCTTTACACATTTTAGCAAATAAAGCCCCAAACAATAAGTTTGACCACTGCTTTTGAAAAGGTCAATTAATATAGCATATCAATACCTTAAATCTTCCCATGGATTCAGAAAATATATGATAGATCATAATACATCATATCTCATACATCTCATTTAGTCATTCAAATATTTATTAATAGCTATATAATCTCAAAATATTTAGAAATGAAGGCAAGCTTAAGATTTCTAATATTTCTTTTTCCAGACACTCCTTTCTTCCCCTTTTCTACTAAAAGATTTAGCACTGAGTTGGTGGTTATCTCCAAATTCCAAATTGTTCAAGCTGAGAAAGGCAAAAAGTAGAGATGGTTGACTGGTTGCTGGTTAGGGTTTCTTTTGAGATACAGATTTATGCTCGGTCTTAAACATTGCTTTTTACTTGTGTGTTGTCTTCTTGCTCTTCTAGAAAAAAAAGAAAAATTATCCAAGATGACTGTCACTTACTCCAGTAAAGTAGCAAATGCGACTTTTTTTGGATTTCATAGGTTACTCTTCAAGTGGAGAGGCAGCATCTACAAACTACTATACAGGGAATTTATTGTTTTTGCTGTACTTTACACAGCAATAAGTTTTATGTACAGGTACTTTCCTTTGCGTGTGTCCTTAATGGCCATTAGATAGCATATATGAATACAGTCTCAAAAATCCAAGCCCTTTGGCTGCCACTGGCTTTTGCATTATGTGACCTCCTCCTTTGCATGATCCTCTGTTGCCTACTTCTCCCCAGGACTGGGTATTTTAATCCACACCTAACCATTTTTAGGATGTTAAATAGACCCTAACCGTCATGTTCAGGTGGCTCTCATTCCAGCCCCACTTTAATTGGTCATGATGAGGTATTAGTTGTGCTTCAAGAATTTTGCTATAGGCATAAAATGAAAGATTTATACCTAGAACCTCACTAAGTGATGATTTTGAATGGCAAAGTCCACAGACAAATAATTATTTGTGCTTCTCTGAACTATGTTATTCATAGTTTGAGTTTCTGATTTGACAGTTTGCAGTGACTACCTACATAATTAACATGTTCGTGAATAGTGTGTATCAGGCAACTTTCCTTCCTCTTTCCTGGAATGACGAAATCGTATCCAAGTTGGTGCCCCCAACCTTACCAATATCTCAATTAAAGAAAAGGCCTGAAAACTAATTTATTTTCTTTATATCTTCTGAGTTCAGGGCACATTATATTCATAAAAGACTTTTATTCTTTATAACCTCACAACCTTTGCCTGTCAGATTGACAGGAAATATGAGCAACATCATGTCCAAGAAATACTTTTATAACTAAAAATTATAGTCTTAATAAAATTTTATCAGTATTATAAAAGGGAAGCTTTATTAGTTTTTTAAATTAATATTGATTGCATACATTTCTTCTCTGGGGAAAGTTAAAACTTAAAATAGAAAAGCTAAAGGTTTTTGAGGCTGTATTTCCACCTTTACTGTGTTCATCAGTTTGTTCTTTTTCTTCTGCATACAATGGACAAATTTGTGAATCATTGTTTTCACCTACATTCTTCCTTGCAGCCACAGGACACCATGTGAAGAAGAGGGATGTTAATTTGGCTAGCTGATAATGACCAAAATTAGAATAGGAAGAATTACTTTTGCTACATATCAAAACTACAGTTCCAAACAAATGTATATATTGGTATACATTTTGGCAAAATATCTTTACAAGGAAAGTTTTATTAAAAATCTCTAATAATTTTTCAGATTTGTCTTCTAAATACGGTATTATTTTGATGATTTATTTATGTGTCACCTACTCCTTCAGAATATGAAATGGTGGAAGACACATGACGTTTCAGGATAATTGTCTCATTAGTTTATTTTTACTAATGTGAATTTATTGCTGCTACTGCTTCTTAGAATAGAATAGCTCTTAGAACAGTTGCATTGTAGCCAGAAATGCTCCATAGGGCCTTAACTTTGACTCCAATATCTTATTTATACCCCACAAAATTGTATGCACATATGTTTTCTAAAGACCAAAGAGTGCTTACATTTATAACAATAATCATTAGTTCAAGCCATTTTTCATTTTTTAAAGTTCAAACGTAAAAGTTTATTAAAATAGACCCTTATATGTTGATCAAAGCTCTACCAAGAACTACAGGTTGGATCTGTCAAGAAAGTCAGACATACCTGTAGACAAATACAGACATAGTTTCATTCTCATGTCTACTAATGATGCTAAGTTTTTTAATCCTGTTATAAGCAAATAGTTATACCTAGCAAAAAAATCATAAGACAGAACCAGAATTCACTAGTTTGATTATATCTCTTTTTATTTTGGGATGGATTTGACAAAATACTCGCTGTGGTACTTTCTAGCTAGTAAGATTTCTATGTGTCTATCAGCTAAATATTTTTTCCTTTGGCCAACTATTAATAGTAACAACCACTTTATTATTTCTTAAGTGTGACACCATATGCTAAGTGGTTTTATATATCATATATTCTTTAATCCTCATAACATTCCTGATACATATAAATAGGTATTAATATCCCCATTTACAAATGAGAAAACTGGGACTCAGAGAGATTTAAAAATATGCTCCAAATCCAAATCTGTTAAGTGGCAGATCTGGGATTCAAACCTGGCTCTGTTAAACCCTACGGTCTGTGCTCTCCAAATTTAAATTCTCTCTGATCATTTTTATTTGAGTACCAGAAAGCATTCTGGCTGTAACTTGTCATCAGCATGACCTTGATAGGCCTGTCCACCAGGTGATGCCTCTCTTGTCAGCTCTTCTCGATTTCAGAATTTCTGACACCTCTTCCAAGCTGAGGCAGGAACTCCAAGCCCACCCTGCACCCACACACCTCCTTGGTCAGCACCAGCTCCCAGATCTTCATCTGCAGTCTGGTCTGTGGCTCACTGTCACCTCATTATCCCTCTGCGTCCTTCTTCAAAGTTCTACTGACCCAAATAGGCCTCTGACACATGCTATGATGAGTGTTTCCAGGGGATTCCTTTCTCCCTTGGAAAAGCTGCATTCATTCATTTATTCAAATTCATCTGTGTTTTCTTTCTGGATTTTGATCATTATTACTAACCTGCCTTGAGATAGTTCTTCTGATTCTGAATCTCCTCCTTGCAACATAAATACCAATAATAGCTTCATTAAATGGATTTATGTTTAACAATACCAGAAAATGGGTTTGTGTCAGATCCATAATATAAATTTTTATATTTATACTATAGAAATAAAAACCCACCAAACATAATTATAAAAATTTCACTACTAATTGTTAAATCTGTGTTGTTTTATATTATAAATGTATATTTTAAATTCTTTTATTTTGAAAATTTTTTTAAGGATTTTTTTTTTGATGTGCACCATTTTTAAAGTCGTTATTGAACTTGTTACAATATTGCTTCTGTTTTATGTTTTGGTGTTTTGGCCCCAAGGCATGTGGGATCTTAGCTCCCTGACCAGGGATCGAACCCATACCCCATGCATTACAAGGCAAAATCTCAACCACTGGACCGCCAGGGAAATCCCTTAAATAACTGTAGGCTTTAAAATAAACAGTTATAACATCCCTTGAAGTACAACATGTATAATCAAGAATGTACTAAGTAGCATATTCATGAAAAAGTAAGATCAGGATGTCGAATCCAGGGTTATTATTCAATAATTACTTAATACGTGCAATCCACTTAAGGCACTCTTTTTTTAAGTACATATGATGAATAATTGGAAAATGGACTCTTTTATGAAGTAGTTTGCTCTAAATCCAATGCATTAATCATATAAAAATTTTAAAATATGAAGTATTTAAAAATAAAATGGTTATTATGTCCCACTGTGTAATGACCAACAATATTTATGTACTAAAAACGTTAGTTCTTAAAACATTCAGCAGTTAAAAAGGTTTTGAGATACATCAGCTTAGGTAGAAAAGAAAAAATTATTGCTCCTTAAAAAAAAAATGAGGTTATTTTTGCTTAATTGTTTGCACTGAATGTCACTTGCAAAGCAGGTGCAGAAGTATAATATCATAAAGGGCTGTGCATTTTATTTTTGCTCCAGATTGTTACTTACAGGAGCCCAAAAACGTTACTTTGAAAAATTATCAATTTACTGTGACAGATATGCTGAACAAATTCCAGTAACCTTTGTGCTTGGTAAGTATAGGTCACATGCAGAATGCAGCCACACAGCTGTCTCTGTTAGGATAACACCAATGACTCTGCATGGGAGTGTTTCCAAGCTGAGAGGCATGCCTGAAAAGTCACTGCTTGCAACAGAACCAGAATCATCCATAAGGTTTACCTTCAAGGCTGCTTTTGCTAAATTAACAACCAACAAGTCTGAGGTAATAATCTGCTCTTGGACAATTCAGCTTTATTTTCACTAACTCTCCATCTTTGCCGTCAATATTTGAGTTCTAATACCCACTTACTGGGTGCTACAGCATTGCGAGGCACAAATTACATTTTTTTCTGGAGGGCAAAATCATTAGATATGGATAACAACATATTTTTTACACCCCGATCCCTAAAAAAACTAAAATTCTGCTGAAAGCATCAGTGTCAACAATATGTCTACAGTAAGAAATTGCTTTACAATTTCCTGTTATTCTACAGGGTTTTATGTTACTCTGGTGGTGAACCGATGGTGGAACCAGTTTGTGAATCTGCCCTGGCCAGACAGGCTGATGTTTCTCATCTCCAGCAGTGTTCATGGAAGTGACGAGTATGGGCGCCTGCTAAGGAGGACACTGATGCGCTACGTCAACCTCACATCCCTGCTCATCTTCCGCTCGGTGAGCACGGCTGTGTACAAAAGGTTTCCAACGATGGACCATGTGGTTGAAGCAGGTATTGGAAATGACTTTTCCTTCCATGGGGCTCCTCTTGACCTCGATCAGAGCTTTCAAAGTTCCTTTGAAAATGCTTTTTATTTATTCATTCATTCAAGAAACATTTACTGATTACCTATCATGTGCCAGAAACAGTCTTAAGAGGTAAAAATGAATAAGTCATGGTTCCTGCCCTCAAGACATTTACTTGGGGGGCAGAGCAAAGGAAACAGCAGACAGTCAACCTCAAATTAAGTTGCAAACAGTCACATGGTCCATAATATAATAATTATCATATTTATTCAAACCTTCTGTAATATCGCCTTACATTTTCTAGCACTTTACAGTTTATGCACTTTCATAAATATTATTTCATACGGACCTCAAAAAAACCATGAGAGATTCAGAGAGGTTATGACCTGTTCTGGATCACATAGCTCATTAGTGGGAGCGCCAAAATTTCAATTCAGGCTCAGAACTCCTAACTTAATCCTTCCCCCCAACGCCTACCAAACAGCAGATTCTGGTAGGAACCAGAAATGCGGCTTTTCATCTAGGCAGAGCCTGAGAGGTGGCAGTAAAAGGCTGCTTTAGTGTGGGTCTGTTGTCCCTCCTATTCCTCAGGGTAGATGCAGTTTTGTACCTGGGCTTCTGGACACAGGATGCTGAGAACAAATCACGTTTGAAGAATGGTTCTCTTTGGTGTGTTAATACTTAGCAAAGAAGCTGTTAAACCAGCCTTCAAGGGGATGAGGATTAAATGAGATCATTGTTGGCACGTACAGAATAAAAATGGGGTTTTGCGCTGGGTTGTCTTTGATCCATCTGAGAGTATGTTGGAATGTATAAATGAATATATAGCAGATATAGGACCCATGAGAGGATTCTGCCTTTATATTGAGTACAGTCTCAAATTAGGTTGCTTTATCCAGTCTCCTTTTCTGAAATGTCCTTGAAAAAAAAAAAATATATATATATATATATTTAAGAGTAGCATGGTTTGTTTGTTTTTGGAGGTTTGGGGGCTTTTGTTTGATTTGGTTTTGTCTTCTCAGATGGCGACATAGATAGTGACTCAGAACACAGAGTAAGAGTTCAAATCCTTCTCTATCGCTTACTGGCTACATGACCTTGTCTGAGTTACTTTACCTTTCTAATGCTTCAGTTTCCTCATCCATAGAGTAAGTTTAGAGTGATTTATAATACCTTTTACCTCATATACCTCATAGGCTTGTTGTGATGATTAAATAAGTTAATACTTGCAGTGTCTAGAGCAGTGCCCGGCACATGGTGTGACATGAGTTCTTGCTATTAATAATGAAATTATCTAGTACAACAGCCTAACACAGACCTTTGGTCACTTTAGAAGACTCATTTGATATGACATCCTAGGTCTTCTTGATCCCCTATGACCAGGAGACTGTGAAAGGTAAGGTGGAAATAAGGAAGGAGGAGTGTAGAGGCCGTTGTTAGGGCAACAGAGCAAGACGTGAGAAAGTAATGGGGAGCAAGGAGTCGGTTACAGATTCAGTTAAATTCAGTAAATTCAGTAAAACCAGTCGGAACTTAAAAAAAATTAACTGCCACCCTTCCTCCAAATTTAAAAGTGGGATACTGCATCAGAATGACCAAGTTTAAAATGCCACTTGATAACTTATTTTTCTTACCCTAATGTCTAAAGGATCAAATGTGATAAGCATTTCGACCTATGAAAAAAGTCCTAAAAACAAACAAGAAACGTTTGGCCCATTCCAAATGGATGAGTGACAGCTAAAGTTTACTTGGATGAATAAAGGTGACATTTCTGTAGTCCGGACACATCCTTGGAAAGAAGAAAGCGCATTCTGACAGGAATCAGACTCCAGGCCCGATTCTCAGAGCGAATCTATCCTCTCAGCGTCACCTTCATATTAAAAGCACATGGGGTGGCTGGTGACAGAGAGGGCTTTAGGGCCTCTGGTTAGACGTGAGCTCAACGAGGCCTGAGTTGTGCTCAGGTCTGAGGGGCAAGTAGAAACGGCGAGATGAATGGGAGAATGATCTGAGTTCATTTCCTTTAGGTGCACTTTTCATAATACCGACACTCATTCCTTATCAAACTTACACAAACACCGGTCAGTACTCGCATCGACACTTTCCCCCTTTCCAAGGCATTTGGAACACTCGAGTGCTTCTCTCTCCCCTACCACCAGTACCCGCAACCATTCCAAGGGCATAGGGGAATCATTTGCTCCTTGAGGTGCATTTACATGAGTATGTCTCAGGGTGTGATCCACAAACCCACGGGCCCCTTACATCCTGAATAACTTGAGTGGTTTATTTAAAATGCATACTCCTGGGACTTCCCTGGTGGTGCAGTGGTTAAGAATCCGCCTGCCAATGCAGGGGACACGGGTTCGAGCCCTGGTCTGGGAAGATCCCACATGCCGTGGAGCAACTAAGCCCATGCGCCACAACTACTGAGCCTGCACTCTAGAGCCCCCGAGCCACAACTACTGAAGCCCAAGTGCCTAGACCTTAAGCCACCGCAATGAGAAGCCAATGCACTGCAACAAAGAGTACCCCTCCTCGCCACAACTAGAGAAAGCCCGTGCACAGCAATGAAGACCCAACGCAGCCAAAAATAAATAAATAAAATAACTAAATTTATTAATAAATAAATAAATTAATTAAATAAAATGCATACTCCTGAGCCCCACATCAGACCTACTGAATCAGAACCATTGTATGTAAGGCCTGGAAAACCTGCTTTTAAACATGCTCTTATGTTGCTATTTTTATATACTGAAGTTTGAGAAGTAAGGAGTCTTTTCTGGGATGCTTATTTTTTTAACCCTTTTTCTCACCCCCGGGGTAAAAGGCTTTGGCATTTGTCAAATAATTCATTACTAATAACAAAACTGCAACAGTTAAGAAAAGGGTGAATTCAAGGTTTCAACCATGCTGGAGGCTCCAGAATTGCTCTGGATGGTAGCCTCTGAGCAGTCTGCTCAGAGACTACCATCTAGGGGACTTGAATTAGACCTGCCTGGACACAACGAGCATCATTCTCACTTCAAGTTTTTGTGCCGCGTCTGAAGGAGGAAGAGTGCTGAGGGTGACAGGACGGGGCTGAAGGCTTAGCAGGTGCCCTCTGGGGCCATCACGGATGATTGCAGTGTAAAGGTCTCTACTACTCTCTTTCACCCCTAAGTGTTTTCTCGAAAGGCAGAAGAAGGGGTAGTGGACCAGCATGTGCCCAACAGGAATGCAAGGTTTGCATGCTAGGTGGTGGGACAAAGTTCTGAGCCACTGCCTTCCAAGCTGGGGGCCACGCTTCACAGGCAGGGTCCTTCCTGGTCTGCCTCACGGCCACCCGCATGGATGGGCACAGACTCTGTGTCGGCTGGCCACACAGACTTACCAGACTTCCTGCTTCCCAGCAGAGAAGGCTGACTCGGTCTGCACGTGGGGTCAGTTTCCAAGCTCTCCCAACTGGGTACGTGTCTCCACCTCTCTCTGTCTGTCCTTGGCCTGTGCCAACGTTTCTGGGAAGAAAAGGAAGCTCAGGGATGGCAAAAAATGTTTGGCAGGTGCCCTGAGCCCAGAGCCAGGGCACCTGCTCCACCTGAGGGCGCAAAAAAAAAAACCTCTTGTCAGGTGACTCCCTACATAAACCCACCTGTCTGGGAAGGTACATGTCCTCAAACTTCAGTGCACTTTAGACAGTGTTAAAAAAATCAATACTGCTAAAAACACAGAACCAAAGACACCACCCCCAGAGATTTTGATTCAGTAGGTCTAGGCTGGGGTCCAGGAATGAGTGTGTTTAACAAGCCCCTGGACACTTTGAGGAAGGGGGTCCCTGGATCACACTCTGAGAAACAGGGGGCTTTAAGGCAATGGGAGTTGCCCTCCAAACTCTTTGTATTGCTTCAGGGAGGGTCCCTGTCACAAAGATTCAGGACTAGCAGGACAAAAACAGTGAGAGGACGGAGAGAATGAAGATCAGCACCTCCTTCTGAAGCATCTGGCCATCGCTTGACTACAGCTGGTGAGCTAGGTCACTTACCCGCCGGTCCCTGACATTCCTTGCTGTTAAGCTGGACACTCAACTTACATTATTCTGGGAAATACATATGCTTTGATGTTACAGGTTACATTTCTCGAATTAAAAATTAAAATTTCTTTATTTATGCCCCCATGAAAATAGAAATGTAACAACTGAATGCAAAATAATGTCTATTATGCTGGAAATTCCCTGAACTGGTCTGTTATCAAACAGTTACTTCGCAGAGAAGCTGTAACCCAGGAGTCTCTGTTATTTTCCCTCTTGGCTACAAGCCTGCCCTGAAAAATTCCAGTCGTTTCAATCACCTGCCTTGGAAGATATCACTCATTCTAAGTCAAGTCACGTGCACAATTCCAGATCTTTGCCAATTTAAGTGATGGCCTTAATTGGGTGCTTACGTTATGGTATAAGACTGAATCAAAACATTTTATCTGGGGTTTCACAGTGATCAGGAGAGAAAATATTTCCCTTCAAAATTCTTCACCAGAAGCACAAAAAAAGGAAATGGGAAATTACATGCATTCCTCTAAAAGAAACGTTACTAAATCTGTTACTAAATCTGTCATGCTTTTGCTCATTTAACAAAGATTTACTGAGTGTATATGGTATGCTAGGCATTGTGCTGAGCACTGGAGCACAGCTGAAAGCGAGGTCCCTGTCCTCGAGGATCAGTAAAGATCACTGCAAATGTTTTCTTCTATGAATCATTTTCAGAGACAAGCATAAATATATTTACAGCTGAACTTCACATCACTCCATTGCATTTCTATTTCTCTAAAATAGTTTCCCTCTGTGCTTGGTAGCCTGTAAGAGTGGTTAAAAGACAGTAAAATTTAAGGAAAGGACACTGTTTTGTTTTCTCAAAGGCCTGGAATCTTAACATGAAGTTCCTTGAGCTTCTGCCCTGACGAGAGAGCCTGTGGAGACCCCATCAGGATTCTTAGCGACATACAGTTAACAGGCATAAATACAACCGACCGAGCTCCCAATTGTCACGTGACTGTTGAGATAAAAGTTCTAACTTTAGATGCACTGTCTGGAAGGCTAGCCCCACACTCAGATCATTTAATCTGTATTCTTCTCTCGCTAAGTAAAATCGAATGGATTTTGTATAATATTGACTTTCTGCCCTGTGATCTGCTGTTCACGTTTTTCCTGATGCATTCCGTGCTACTGGGGTTCCCTGGTCTCTGAAATCTCCCACTGCTCTGTGTTACATGAGAGATGATCAAGGGGATGGTGGTATTCACGGCTGTGCCAGTTTTTCCTCTGTTGGCTGAACTTTTACAGGCTGAGTCAGTTACCCCTATAGTCTCACGTGATGAGCCCAGAAGAGACTGAATGTCATCTTGTGAGTGCAACTTGACTCACCTATGTGCACTGGCTCTTCAATGGGAGAGAAAGTACACACCTCCTTGGTTAGTGCCATGGATGGGCAGTCTCAGCCCAATGTTTGAAGGTTCATCACAGCTCTGTTTTAGGAGTTAAATCATGGCTCACCAATCAATGCTTCTCAAAGGATGATCGTAGACCACCACATTCATTGAATTATCAAGCGTGCTTATTTAAATTGCAGGTTCCCAGACAACCTATGAAATTTGAATCTCTGGGGCTTGGGACCCAGAAATCCACTTCTAAACAAGCTCCCCAGAAGCACTATGTTTGAGCCAGAACAAGGATGCTAAAATGGCCAGCTTGCTGTGTGACTCTGTACTAGGTGCAGTTGTTCCCAACCTTTGTTACAAGATGGAGTCGCTAGGGATCTTTTAAAAATACTGATGGTGGCTCACACCCCCAGACATTAGGATTCGATAGGTGTACGGTGCAACCTGGGCATCAGGAGTTTTTAAGCTCCCCAGACCATCCTAATGTGCAGCAAAGTCTAGGAACCACTGCACCACAGCGCATCTATTAACTCCTCCAACTTTATCTGCAAATTGCCTCAGATCTACTTACCCAAAGCAAATGGAATTCTGGGCCACCTGGACAGGCCAGGAGTTAAGAGCACTGATTTTGTGAATGATATTTTCTGTGCATCATGTGTAGAAGGCAGTGAACTACCAAATAGGATACTAATTTAGAGACAGGAATACGGCTGACTAGAGCTGTTTCACTCGTGTCTGACTCATTAGGAAAATAGAGGAGTTTCTCTGTCTCCGTTCAGTATTGCTAACCCAGAAACTGATTTTACTCAACCATATCCTATTTCAAGCTCTTCAAACTGGGTTTCTTAAATCATTTTAATGGCTTTGAGCCAGCATTTTTTATGGAATGGAATGGAACAGAACAGAAAATATCAGAGAGCACCTCACACAGAAGAGCCAATAATTGTTTTGGGAACCACAAATATATCTTACTGTAGTTCATGGTTAAAAATATATATATATCTGAATACTGCCCTCCACAATGCCTTCACAGTGTGATTCCCTCTCTCTCTCAATCCCATTTTGCCTCACTTTGATTTTCCCAGTTGACAGGGATTTCTAAATTTCTACCGTTGAATTTAAAGAATGGCTGCAGTTGAATCTGGTGGCTTCATTCCATTCATTTGGAAAGTACAGAGAGGAAAATGAGCCAGGCTTGTTGCAATGTGCCTGAAAAAGTCATCTCTGAGAAGGGCTCAGATGCTGAATGCACAACTTTCTCTTTCAGAAAGAATTGGCAATAAACCCATCCTGCCTAAAAGTTTTGAGAAGCAGAGCTTTTAGCTCTCCTCCTAATAGAGCCTCATGTACGCACTCTGCTTTAAAGGCAAAAGACATCTGCCTCAGCTTCAACTGAATCTGCGATTACCGGAATATTGTTTATTAATGGACTTAATTGGTCCTTTGGTTTGAAGGCAATAAAATTTTGCCTTAAAGTAGCAGATCCTACTCCATCAAGCCACAATTCAAGACACAAGTAAATACAAACATATGTGTGTGTGTGTGTGTATATATATATATATATATGTAAATATATATATATTTTTTTACTCTGATTTGAAATATTAGAAAGGGTTCTTTGGGATACGCAATATGAAAATTGCTGAGCAGAGCTGAACTAGCCAGAAAACCAGAAGGAAAAAAGATAGCAAGAGAAATTCAAGGCAAATGTAATCGCAAGATATTGAATAAAATAGCAATGTCAGGGTGTGGATAGGGTCTGAGGGAGCGTGGCATAAAGACAGACATGTGAAGGAGACAGGGTAGTGTGAGGACCAGCCAGCTGATGGTGCAGCCAAACTGTAGCAAATCAATACCTGTGGTTAACATAGACTTACAGACGAGGATAATGATCACATTCTGAATATATCATCAGTCTCTGGTTAAAATGGCCTGAGGCACTGATGAGGATAACATTCCATGTAATAACAAATGCTCTTTGAATTGATTTGATTAACAATCTAGACTTTTCTTTCAATGGACCAACAACTCAATTTCCAAAGATGGGGTTACTTTGGATAAGATGTGTAACCCTGCAGGAAATAATTAAAATTATTCTGCCTGTACACTCTTGGAGGATACATTAATGTCTAGTTCATCTTTCACAGCACCTAGTAAAGTACGCAATAAATTTGGGCTGAACATTTAACCCCCACACACACTTTCCTAGCTCTACATGTCCCTTTCCAATCACTGGGTGTGCTACACGGCAGGGACTGGGGGGAGGTTACCTAACTCCCGCTTTAGGGTTTGCATTAAATTAACCCTCACTCTGCATATTTGCTTTTTGCTAAGAAGCCAAGAAAGGACTTGCCAGCATAAGTTGATCCATATTCCTGAATAAAAAATAACCAGAGGTAAAGTTATTCTTTGGTCAAATGACAGAGATTGCAGCCAGTATATAAATGCAGGCATTTTTGGAAACTGCACTATAAATCCCAAGACTATAACTGTTAGACAATTGATATGAAATGTCTGAGAATAGTCTTCCAGGGGAAAGGTGAAGGGTTGCAGGTCTTCAAGCACAGAGCCAAGACAGGTCAAGTTCATCTATTAACTTCTTATCATCAGATTTAATCATACTCTGCAAGTCTTAAAAAAAGCCAAACAGATTATCTAGATCATGCAACAACTTTGAAATGCACTGAGAAACAAGACAAGAATTCTCAGATTCATCTTATTCTTTGACCACCAGAGAGAGTCCAATTCCCCAGGCATGGGCAGACCCCTTCAAAGCTAATATAAATAACCTGAGTTTTATCTAAAATTAGTCTCTTGTTGGTAAATATTGGCTCTGTAGTTGTTACTCTGTTTATTTCAAATACTGAATAAACAGAATCTTCATTCAGTGGGGCAGTGATTTTTGAACATTGCTGTAGGTCAGAATTTCCTGCAGAACTTGGTAAACATGTGAATGCCCGGACCAAATTTCATTAAATTACCCAGGAAGATTAAAAGGATGCTTACACCTGGACCTCACTCTAGACCAAATGAATCAGAATCTCAAGGGATAAGGTGAAGGCACTGGAATTTTCTAAAGGGCTTTCAGGATAAGGCAAAGGTGCAACACTGGGTCAAGAATTCCTGCCCTATTGAGTCTGGTTTAGCAGGTGATGGTAGAGCCTAGCCCTCTCCATATATAATAGGTGTCACAAGTGATTCAGACACCCACGACCTGTGGACCATATTCTCAAAACACTGGCCTGGATCACATCAAGGATCTAGGTAACTCCAAAGCTCTATGGGTCAGTGACTTTCAAAATGGCACATCTCACTTCTCCTTTGAGTTATTTTCTGTTACAGCAACACCTCTTAAATAAAACTCAGTATGCATGGTAAGGAGGGAGGATTACTTTAAGCAGGAAAACCAGATTCATAAACCAATTACAGATGGTTAAGGATACAAACTGTGTCACATTAGGGCAAAAGTTGATTTTCATCTGAATGTGTTAGCATTTCATAAGCAAATGATTGCATTTCTGAATCAAAAGTAACTCAAAATTCATATCTAACAAAAATCAGTTTTAGAAACAAGTTTTAATTCAGAAAGCATTTATACTAAATCATAATGAACATTTAAAAGTCCACTTAAAAAGTTAAGGTGTGGGGACTTCCCTAGTGGTCCAGTGGTTAAGGATCCGCCTTCCAATGCAGGGGATATGGGTCCGATCCCTGGTCAGGGAACTAAGAGCTCACATGCCGCGGGGCAACTAAGCTCTCGCGCCGCAACTACTGAGCCTGTGTGCCACAATGAAAGATCCCGCGTGCCGCAACTGACCCGATGAAGCCAAAAAAAATAAATAATAAATAAATAAAAGAAAATGGTTCCTCATGCCCCTATATAATCCTTTAAAAAAAAAGTCAAGGTGGTAAGTACAAGGATAGTCACTGCAGCATTATTTTTAGTAGGAAAAAAATTAAAACAACTTAAAACTCTATTCAAAAGAGGACTACTTATATAAAATACTGCACACAGTTAAATAGAATGCAGCCATTAGGAAGAATGGGACTTCCCTGGTGGCCCAGTGGTTAAGAATCCGCCTGCCAGTGCAGGAGACATGGGTTCGAGTCCTGGTCCAGGAAGATCCCACATGCCACAGAGCAACTAAGCCCATGTGCCACAACTACTGAGCCTGTGCTCTAGAGCCTGTGAGCCACAACTACTGAAGCCCATGTGCCACAACTACTGAAGTCCATGTGCCACAACTCCTGAAGCACTTGACATTTTATTTATTTAATTGGTAATTAAATCATGATTTTAACTCTAAAAAAATAAAGTGTCAAGTGTTTTGAAGCACATCTTTATATGAACAAACCCTGGTACACAGTAGACATTCAATAAATGTTAATAAATAAACCTGTTAACTTATCCTCCTCTCCTATTATTCAAATCTCTTCTTTCTCTGGTGTGCAGGTGGTGGGGGTGTGAATAAAAGTTCACATAATATACTATTGGCACTTACCGAGTGCTAAGTATGTGCGAAGCATTATGTTAACCTTGACGTATGTTCCTCATCTCAGGTAATTCTACAACACCCCTGTGAAGTAGGTATTATCATCTCTTTTACGCATGAGAAAACTGAGGCTCTGAGAGGTCACTGCAAA
Source organism: Mesoplodon bidens (assembly GCF_964165515.1). Classification (NCBI taxonomy): domain Eukaryota; kingdom Metazoa; phylum Chordata; class Mammalia; order Artiodactyla; family Ziphiidae; genus Mesoplodon; species Mesoplodon bidens. The sequence continues at coordinate 30,736,247 of NC_138167.1, forward strand.
CTTAAGCAAACTGTGTTATACACACACACACACACACACAGAGGCACACAAAAATGAAAGAAGCACTTTTAAAGTATATGCGAGGGCTTCCCTGGTGGCGCAGTGGTTAAGAATCCACCTGCTGATGCAGGGGACACTGGTTCAAGCCCTGGTCTGGGAAGATCCCACATGCTGCAGAGCAACTAAGCCCATGCAACTCCTGAGCCTGTGCTCTAGAGCCCGAGAGCCACAACTACTGAAGCCCGCGCACCTAGAGCCCGTGCTCCACAACAAGAGAAGCCACAGCAATGAGAAGCACGTGCACCGCAAGGAAGAGTAGCCCCTGATCGCTGCAACTAGAGAAAGCCCGCGCACAGCAACAAAGACCCAATGCAGCCAAAAATAAAATAAATAATAAAAATTTTAAAAAGTATATGTGAAATGCTGTGGGGACCACGACGATAATATGCTCTTTGCCCTTCCAAAGGGCCTTAGCAGGGGAAACATTTGTGTCTAACATTATCATAATACAAGGCAAGGGAGAGCACCGTGGTGGAGCTTTGAAGGGGAGAAATCCCCGGGGAAGGAGAAGGAAGGAATCAAGGAAGGCTTCGCAGAAGAGGTCCTGGTAAATTAGGAGTTTGAAAGGAGGGGTCAGGATGAAATGTTATGCGATTCACGTGTTCGGCACCCTACTAAGTGCTTTGTATACATTATCACGTTTTATTCTTTTAATCCAAACAATTCTAAGTATTCTTGTTCCCAATTTTAGATGAATAAACCAAAACCTAAAGAAGAGACCTTCCCCAGATGTCCTAGTCCACATTTAATGTCACCTTACTTCCTACTGGCCGCCTCTGTTAGGGATTGCTCACATGTATTGCCTCCTATACCGATATATAACTTGTGTGTGTGTGTGTGCGTGTGTGTACGTGTGCTCGTGAGTACATATTCCTTATCTCTGATACAAGTAAAAACTACTTGAGACAGGAACCTTTATTTTATATTTCTTGAATATCCCCCATTATTTGCTCACATAGTAGACACTGAAATATATACGGTAATATACTAGCGCTAAACCAAGTCTGTATAATCTAGCTATTTTTATTTTGTGTAAAGGTTTTATGACAGCAGATGAAAGAAAATTATTTGAACACCTCAAATCTCCTCATCTGAAATACTGGGTTCCATTCATCTGGTTTGGAAATCTTGCAGCTAAAGCCCGGAAGGAAGGTAGAATCAGAGACAGTGTTGATCTGCAATCATTGATGACTGTAAGTACATAGTAAACTGTCAGTAAAAGATGCTAATCAGAGACCAACAGGGACCTGGATGCAACAGGTTGGACCTGGACAAGTCCAATTTGTTCAATCCTGGTTCCAAAGGAACCAGAAAGACTGGGCTAGTGTCAGAACCCTCAAAGGCAGGAGGAGAATAGTACACAGTTTAACTCAGATTGATTGCAGGTGGTTGCTTAGAGGCTCTGTTTTAAACAGAAGTAGGCTTTGTAATAGGCTCTGTAAGAAAATGTTCTTTGATTGATCAGCAATGTCTGCCAGGGCTTGGAAGGATCTGGCACCCTCAAGGAATATTTGCCATCCCTAGCTCCAGGATGACAGACCAAATCTGGAGTAGAAATAAACCCTCCAGTCAGCTCCCCCAAATCGGAATATCCCAAGGTTAACGCAGCTTTCCAGATGCTCCAGGAAACAAAACTGTGTTTTCATTAAATGAAATAATCCTGAATTCATTTGAGAAACGAATTTATAGAAGGGCTAGAGAGATTTGTGCCATGACAGTCTCCTGCCTCGATTAAGCTAAAAGGAGTGAATGATTTAAAAATAGCTCCCAATTTAACGTATACTCTTTCTCCCAGTCTTAAATAATAACTTGTGTTCAACAGAGAAAAAAGAAATCAATGGATCCCAGTCCTTCCTGCTTTAAACAGGGATAGATTTTCTGTCAATAGAAGCATTCTAAAGTCTTCATTTGTTGGGGGAACGGTTTAGGATGTATTTAGTTCTTTTTTCTAAGATCTACAGTAAGTATGTTTTCAAAAGCAATAGAGGAAACAAAAAATAATCTGCTCTCCACATAATTTAGAAATGATTTATTTAAAATATTAACCACTGCCTTCCTAACACCACTTGGGGCCAATATATATGTTGGAAATTATGAATTCAATAGAGTAGGGGATATTTCTATACAGTCCTGATTTAATATTTTTTAAAATGTCCAACTGTACTCAATCCCTTTTGCACATTGTTGAATTATGTTGATAGCTTGTCATTTTCAAAATTTTCCTTTTGGAGTGGATTTCAGAACCAACTTCTAGCCTGTCAAAGTCTCTCTCATCATTTTACAGGTGTATTCCTAAAAGTCATGGCCATATGCTGAATCCCAGTAAATATTTATTACCACACCCATCACCTCAGTAAATCGTGTCTAATTTGTTTCTGGCTTAGGAAATGAACCGATTTCGCTCCTGGTGCAGCCTCTTATTTGGTTATGACTGGGTTGGGATTCCGCTGGTTTACACCCAGGTATCAAATCCTTGGCACGTGATTTTTCTTTCTACTTGCCCACTTTGGCATGCTGTCTCTCTCGGGCAGCCAGCGCTGTGCTCTCACTCAGGTTTCTCTCTGTTTCAGGTTGTCACGCTAGCTGTCTACACCTTCTTCTTTGCGTGCCTGATTGGACGCCAGTTTTTGGATCCCACCAGAGGCTACTCAGGGCATGACTTAGATCTTTACATTCCGATCTTTACTCTCCTACAATTCTTCTTCTATGCAGGATGGCTCAAGGTAGCCAACAGTCTCAGTGCCTGAGACCTGCTTTGTAATCTCCGTCATGTTCCAAACTCTGCACACTGATCCCTTACTGAATCACTCATTCATGAGTGAGTCAAAGGTAGATTTAACATTTAATAGCTCGGAAATGTTATTACTTTTCAACCAGGCATTAAAGTGGCAGGGATGTGGTGAGTACTGTACTGTAGGGGTCTGAAGCAGCTCATTTATGCAGATGCTACTCTTTTATGGCCACTGATGGTTTTAAGTCTTTGTGTGCTCGCATTAGGGTTACAACAATGTAATTAAAGTAATAAGTGTACCTGCATTGATATTTTATACCACAACAAGCAACTAAGCAGAGTAAAAGAGAGTAAATAAGAAGGCTTGTATCTCAGACTTAAGCATTAATATTGTATGATCTTGGTTCTGCTCAACTCTGTAGATAGTTAGCTTCTATCCCCTGAAATCCCACTAGCTGTGCCACGACATTAAATGCATTCCATTTTCAAAACCAGAACAGAGACTCAAAGGAATTCATCGGAATCAAAACCAGAAACCCCAGGATTAATGATAATATTTGGTTTGCCAGGAAATTAAAAACAGGTCAGAGCAGTGAAAACAACTAGTTCAATCATCAGTGTAGAATTTTATTTGTTCCCACTACCATCTCCCCCCAACCCCAGATGTATGTAAAAGTATCAGAGGCCTGATTCTTCCATCTCTTTTGTATGTGACAGAAAAAGATCAAAGACAATGGCTTCATTAAGTTGATTGAAATCTAAAGACAGTTTGAAGATAATTTTAATAAAATAGAATTTCAAATGTTTGACCTTCCAAACTGCCACAGTGCACCGTCGAGACCTTCCAGGTTGTGGAAGCATTTTCTCTGCAGATGCCTTTACTTTCATTGGTTTGAATTTTAACCAGGAAAAATAAATATGTTGGCACTTCAAGTTATCCTCCAAAGAGTAAAGGCATTTCCTTTACAAATGGCAAAAACATTTTTAACCAGATGACAGTGACAATTATTTTTACCCATTTAAGACAGAGAAAGAGTAATAGAGACTAATAGCTCTCATTTCCCATTAGAGAAAAAAGTAGACTCTACTTTTATAAACACAAACTCACCACAATTGGCCCAAGCACTCAATCACTCTGGTCTTCTATTGTCCTTTCCCCTGAGCTGTGCTGAGCTTTTTATTCTTCACTTTGCGTCCACATGAGATGTTTGGCCAGCCTGGAAGGAAGAGCCAGCAGTTCCTGACTTCTGAAGTGCTCTCTAATATATTAACAGTCTTTTCCTTTATAAAATATTTTGAAGGCAAAATATGAAAAGACAATCTTAGCTCTATTAAGAGACAGGTAACCCTAAGAGAAAGTTTTCCCACCCAGTAGATTGGATCTCAGTTTCTAAACAGCAGTTTTTTTTGTTTTGTTTTTTTTGAGGTACGCAGGCCTCTCACTGTTGTGGCCTCTCCCATTGCGGAGCACAGGCTCCGGACGTGCAGGCTCAGCGGCCATGGCTCACAGGCCCAGCCGCTCCGCGGCATGTGGGATCTTCCCAGACCGGGGCACGAACCCGTGTCCCCTGCATCGGCAGGCGGACTTTCAACCACTGCGCCACCAGGGAAGCCCTAAACAGCAGTTTTGTCTTGACAATTCTAATATTTATAAATCTTTTCAAAGTGTGAAAACCCATCTTAATCTTATGAATGGTGTATTATTCAGTTGTTTGCTGGAAATGGAGCCTCCAAGTGAGTAAAGGATACTTTTGTGACATAGTCAATTCAGAAACATGGATATCATTTTGGTAGTTAAATGTAGACTCTAATACTATATGCAGGATGGATCCCATATAAGTGAAATTCTGGATGTAACAAAAATATTTTCAGGACCCATCCAGTGGCCCATTTAATTTAAGGAAAACCCCAGACAAGAAAGGTAGACAGCCCCTTGGAACTTGCAATGAAGGACTCTGACAATGGATATTGCTGTGACTGATCCAGAGGCATGGGCCCTGCCACAGGCTGTCCCTTAGAACAAGGGGATGTCCTTCTCTAAGTCAGTCATTCTCAACAATGGCCACACATTAAAAACTCCTGGGAGCTCTACTCAATATGATGCCTGGGCTCAACCTCGCACCCATTAAATCAGAATCTCCGGGGGTGGTGGGGTGAGGACCCAGGCATCAATTTTCTTTAAAAGCTCTCCAGGTGATTTTGATGTAGTGGTTAAGACTTAAATCCTAAAAAACACGTAGGTAGATTTTCTACCAAATAGTCTCAGAATCTAGGAACTCAACTAATCAATGGTGCCTTTGTTTTATACACTTGTAAGTTTTTTACATCTAGGCCCAAGGTAAAACCACATACACACACACACACACACACACACACACACAGGCGTACGTCCAGGTAATAAAAATCAAAGGGAATTAATGAAAATAGAGACTAACAGGTGAGACATATTTGGCATATAAATCTCTCATCAAGAAGGCTATTCAATTCAGGAACATGGTAAGAACATCTAGTACTTACCAACTGTTAGAAGATATATGATAAGAAGTTACTTAACTTCAAAGTAACTTACTAGATAGCCATAAATCCTTTAAGGTAAAACTAAGTAAGAAAAATTCCAGCTTTATGACTTACTAGCTCTGTGACTCATTCATTTAGCAGTTACATCCAATAATTATGAAATCTCCTTGTATTATTTTAATTGTGAAGTCTTTCTTTGCTGTTTAACCTTGCCCACACTTACATTTTATCTCTTCACCTGGCCCTTTGTAAATTCTTTCAGAGCACAGGCTATGTATCCCTCAAAGTGCCTAGCACAATGCCTAGCACAATGCTCTTTTGATATTTGCTGGCTGATTTGTACCTGAGAGTCAGTCATTTGGCTCCTAAACAGCCCATGGCTTCTCCTAGTTGGGGCCTGCATTGTCACCAGCTGAATAGACAGAGTCTTTGGAGAGCAGACTCTGCAGGTGCATGATTCACAGTCTGAGTCCATTCTCACTGGCTGATAAATATCTGCATCTGCAGAACAACCCACTCCGTTCTAGCCTTCCTATTATGAAAGGTGACCAAAGAAAGCAGACAGTGAAACAGGAATCCTCTTCAACCTTCACTCTTAGTCTTCACAGCATCACGGTGGACTTATTCTATGTTCTCAATTGCAGGTAGCTGAGCAACTTATCAACCCTTTTGGAGAAGATGATGATGATTTTGAAACTAACTGGTGCATTGACAGAAATCTGCAGGTTAGAGGAGTTTTTCTTTCCTTTACAAACATTAATAATCTAAACAGACTCTGAACGCCGGCCCCTGAACTTGAGTGCTTTAGCCACAAACAAAAGAGGTTTGGCTATTCAGTATGTTGTTTCGAGGTCCTTTTGGAACCTCATGGATCCTGGATCTCAGTTCCAGTAAAATTTAGTCCCTTTTAAATACAATTTCAAGCCAGTTTTCTTTGTAGGTTTCTTTACTAACTTGACATAGCCACTTCCATCTCAGTACAGACCAATATTTTAATTCATTCTTTAATCTGTTTCCTATTGCCACCTAAAAAGATTAACAATAACATAAAGTGGCAGCCACACAGTTCCCAACTCACATCATGTAGGTCCCTGCAGTCAGATGTCCAGCAGCTGGACACTGGAAACGTGGGTCACGCCAGCCTGTGTCTCAAATCTCCCTCAATCACACCAAATGGACCCCAGAGCCTTTACCCTGAAGCATTATTTCAGAGAGGTTTTTCATGAAGACGCAGCATGAGAAAATTTTGCTTTTAGGCAAGACTCTTCCCAACCCATTCTCTCCCCTGAGAACTACAGGCGGAGAAAAGGGCTTCAGCTTGCTCATGTTTCAAGCCCTTACTCAGCTCTTACACAGGTTAAAGCATTTTGCTGTTGGTTCACAAACTGGCCCCAGTACACAGAGGGCAAGAAGAGACCAAAGAAAAAGGAAGACCGCTCCAGATTGGTAGGTGACAGGTTTAACAAACTAGGAACTTAATTGAGAGGCTTGTCTTCAGTGGATACAAGATGAATAGACCTCCACACCTACCTGCCAGAATCCTGAAATTTGATATAGAGGCCTTACTGGGGTTCAGTCATGTATTCAGTCCAGACGGTCTCAACAGCACATTACTCTCTCAAGGTTGTGTCCTTGAAACAGCTCCCACTGTGGGAACAGTGGGCAGAATGTACATTCCAAGGACAGGGGAGAGGAGCTTCCGATTACTCTGGTCCAGCTCACAGGTCAACTGGCAGGTCATGACCTCTGTATTGACCTCTAACAATCACATTGTCAGCCTGTTGAGGAGGAAGTGTAATGCCTACACCACTCTTTGTAAAAATTAGATTTCTAGAGGATTAATAATTTTTTCATGCATCAGTTTGTCAAAGTCAAAAGAAGAGCACTATAACCCTAAACAGTATAGGCTTGTTGATATATTTTTCTAAACAAACAAACAAAAATTCAGGGCACATAAGAAATGATATCAAGTATAAATATGTTTATGGAATCAATGAAATGGGATATTGAAATCTTCAGCTTCCTGCAATATTTGGGATTATGTGGTTGCTGTCAGGAAAGCCACTAGACAATTAGAAAACTTTGAGCAAAGAAGAAAGAGGTGTCTCTTCTGCCTCCAGATAAGATGCACTCCACTCTGGGGTATGTAGCTTGATGAATCTAGTCTGGGCAGTTTTATGGCTCCACTTATCCCCATTGCCAAGTGCTCTTATGCAGTGAACGACATGTATAACTCTGTAGCAGCACTGGTTGAAGCAAATATCAACTACAGACATTTGTATATTCACTCATTCACACTGTTCTATCCCATTCCAAACCCCATGCACCCACTAAACTTATTCTTTCTTTATAAATACAATTCACATCTGAATTATTCTAACACTGTAATGATGATTTTAGGTCTCCCTTTTAGCCGTGGATGAAATGCACATGAGCTTACCCAAAATGAAGAAGGACATTTACTGGGACGATTCTGCTGCTCGACCACCGTATACACTGGCAGCTGCTGACTACTGCATACCCTCATTTCTGGGGTCAACAGTCGAAATGGGGTAAGCGCATTTTTAAAAATCATCAATATTTAGAAGAGAAATCACTGTTCTGATCTTTTTGTGATGTGGTCCTGAAGTTACTTTCATAAGAACTCTCAATTATTAATATCTTACAATGGTAGCCTTTTCAAATTTTTAGACATAATTAATATGTCCAAGAGAGTGAGAAATTAAAGAGACTGTAGTTTCTGATTTAAATATGGTGTGTGTGTATGTGTGTTTTGAGGTAATTTGCATTTTACCTTGCTTTTATACCACAGCAGATTTTCCAGTAGTTGTGAAACTATCCTCTTTCTTTCCTTCCAACTTGAAGAGTAGTTTACTATTTTAATTATACAGTTGTTTATCATTTAATTATGACTATCATAATGAAATGCATCTTAACAAGTATTTGTTGAGTATATACCATGTATAAGGCACTGTGTTAGACTATTTTGAGACAAGCAAGCCTTAAGATAAATTTTATCAAAAGTGCTCTCTAAGATTATCTTTGATCAAACTGACTTGTTTAGTATACAAGCCAGTGTCTGTTCAGTTGTTTTAACATAACAATCTGTCCCTATGTACTATGAGCTTTAAATAAATGGGCTGAGGCCTGCAGTAAATCATGCACAGTTCTTGAATAATTTTATTAAATCTGATAATGTATCTGATTTTGGAGAAATGTGTGAATGTGGGGGAAGTTTAAGTATATTTGCTGAAGGCAGATGCTACAGTTTCCAAGTAACTTAAAGAGAAGAGTATGGACAAATTTAGAAAAGTAAAAAGAGCCCCTCCAAAAAATTACAGAAAAAGGAAAAGCTTATACGGAGTTTTTCTTATAACTTTTTGGCAAAACTATGGTTCGTTGTTCCCTGAGGCCAGTTCTAAGCAGATTTGTGAAGTGAGATCGTGTCTAAAGTTGCCACCTGTGACCTCCTTTCTCTTCCCCCCATACAGTTCAGCCCTCCTCTTTCTCTACTGTTAAAAAACAAAATTCAACTGAGTAAATTTTAAAGATCTTACTGCTTTATTCAACAACTCACGAATTGGGCAGCATCCAATCTAGCAAAGAGAAAGGAGCATCAAGGGGCTATACAAGTGAAAGACTTGTGCAGGCAGAAGGGGGCAGGAAAAAGGCCGTTACACCAGGCAAAAAAGTGGGTTGGTTATTGCAAGGTCACTTTCCTATAGGAGATGGCAGGGGTCTAGAAGGCAGACTACCTAAGTAGTGCTGATCAGGCAAATCCTGATTGATTGGTTTAAGATTCCTGGAGGATTTCTGGAGGAACCGAAACTATGTCTCCGTTTGGTGACATGGGGCTTAGCATAAGTGACTATTCTGGGCCTATTTTTAATACTACTATGAGAATATCTAGCTTCAATCCTATCCCTATAAGGCTTTATTTTTAGCTCAATGTCTCCTAATCCTCAAAAATAATGGTTTGGGGTGCTCCTCCAAAAGAACCTCTGAGACTGAAACCTCTTCAAGACCCAAAGAAAAAGATGACTGAAAGTGGAATCTCAGGAATTGTGGCAAATAATGAGATGATGCAGGAGCCGGGAAGCTCACCTTGCTGCCCTCAAAGCACAGCTTGGTGAAGGTTGTCTACTCCTTGTGGCTTCTAGATGCCTGCTAAGCCTGGGCCCTCCTGTCCAGGACCTCCTCCAGACCAAGGTACTCATCCCCACCCCAGCAGACTGCTCAGTCTCCATAAATAGCGATCTCCTGCTGTGCACTTCTCAGCCTTTTGTAATATTGGGTTGGCAAAAACGTTCATTCGGTTTTTTCCGTAAGATGGCTCTAGTAGCGCTTAGTTGTCTTTAGCCCTCATTCAAAACAATTTTGTTAGATTGTATTGTGACAGCTGTCATGTCAGTGTGCATTTAAAAAATACTTACCGAAATTGGTGAATGTTTGTGTAGCCATTTTAATATTGCAGATGGAAGGAAAAAAGCAGCATTTTCGGCATATTATGCTTTATTATTTCAAGAAAGGCAAAAACGTAACTGAAACGCAAAAAAAGATTTGTGCAGTGTATGGAGAAGGTGCTGTGACTGATCAAACGTGTCAAAAGTGGTTTGCAAAGTTTCGTGCTGGAGATTTCTCACTGGACGATGCTCCACGGTCGGGTAAACCAGTTGAAGTTGATAGCAATCAAATCGAGACACTAACTGAGAACAATCAATGTTATACCACGTGGGAGATAGCCTACATACTCAAAATATCGAAATCAAGCGTTGAAAATCATTTGCACCAGCTTGGTTGTTAATCGCTTTGATGTTTGGGTCCCACATAAGTTAAGCGAAAAAAACCTCTGGACCATATTTCTGTGTGCGATTCTCTACTTAAATGTAATGAAAATGTTCCGTTTTTTAAAAAAATTGTGATGGGAGATGAAAAATGGATACTGTACAATAATGTGGAACAGAAGACATCGTGGGGCAGGCGAAATGAACCACCACCAACCACACCAAAGGCTGGTCTTCATCCAAAGAAGGTGACGTTGTGTATATGGTGGGATTGGGAGGGAGTCCTCTATTATGAGCTCCTTCCGGAAAACCAAATGATTAATTCCAACAAGTACGGCTCCCAATTAGACCAACTGAAAGTGGCACTCGACAAAAAGCATCAGGAATTGGTCAACAGAAAACGCATAATCTTCCATCAGGATAATGCAAGACCGCATGTTTCTTTGATGACCAGGCAAAAACTGTTACAGCTGGGCTGGGAAGTTCTGATTCATCCACCGTATTCACCAGACATTGCACCTTCGGATTTCCATTTATTTCGGTCTTTACAAAATTCTGTTAATGGAAAAAATTTCAATTCCCTGGAAGACTGTAAAAGGCACCCGGAACAGTTCTATGCTCAAAAAGATAAAAAGTTTGGGGAAGATGGAATTATGAAGTTACTTGAAAAATGGCAGAAGGTAGTGGAACAAAAGGGTGAATAGGTTGTCCAATAAAGATCTTGGTGAAAATGAAAAATGTGTCTTTTACTTTTACTTAAAAACCAAAGGAACTTTTTGACCAACCCAATATATTCTGCAGTGGCAGTTTCATGGATATCTGGCAACCTTCTCAATTTTGAAAATTAATAGGAAAAGTTTTTCTGTGAGTTTGTTTTTAGATCACTGAGTAAGCTTTAAACTTCCCCTCCACTCCCGTCATTAATTAATGCAAAGTATTTGAAGATCTGCCTTGTAAAAGAAAAGAGACCAGCACCATTGATAGGGCCGGGGAATCATCATGATGACTCTATTTGGACTGCAAGTACCACTTGTTCTCCATTTCTAATGTCCATTGAATTGTTTTTGCATGATGGTTAAAATGATAATTTATTTTGGTCCTCAAGAGTTTTATCTTGATCTACATATTCATCCTAATCATCATAATTTTACATTCCTTTGCAAGTGTCCATGTTGTTTAGAAAGTATTAAAATACGTATTTCTCCTATTTCTAAATACAGAAACATAGCATTAGGAATTTATAAGACCTTGGAGAAAATACATAACCCAAATGATTACTGGGAAGATTAAACAAGATGGTAAGCATAAAAACACTCTAGATATAAATGTAGAGCATTATTGTCAACTACTACAGATTTCTTATTTGTGGATGTCAAACTGAGGCACAGAAAGATTAGACAAATCTAAGCTATTTTTCATATTAAACTAACCTTGGAAATTTGGGCAAGAAAATAAAATGCTTGAGAGGAGACCAGGAGGTAGGGTATTTAAGAATGGAGTGGGCTTCCCTGGTGGCGCAGTGGTTGAGAGTCCGCCTGCTGATGCAAGGGACACGGGTTCGTGCCCTGGTCCGGGAAGATCCCACAGGCCGCGGAGCGGCTAGGCCCATGAGCCACGGCCGCTGGGCCTGCGTGTCCGGAGCCTGTGCTTCGCAACGGGAGAGGCCACAGCAGTGAGAGGCCCGTGTACCAAAAAAAAAAAAAAAAAAAAAAGAATGGAGCAAAAGGGACTTCCCTGGTGGGCCAGTGGTTGAGACTCTGCGTTTCCAATGCAGGGGACATGGGTTTGATCCCTGGTCAGGGAATTAGGATCCCACATGCACACGGCACGGCCTAAAAAATAAAAATTATTTTAAAAGAAAGAACGGACTTTCCTGGTGGCACAGTGGTTAAGAATCCTCCTGCCAATGTAGGGCACACGGGTTCTAGCCCTGGTCCGGAAAGATCCCACATGCCACGGAACAACTAAGCCCGTGTGCCACGACTACTGAGCCTGTGCTCTAGAGCCCGCGAGCCACAACTCCTGAGCCTGAGTGCCACAACTACTGAAGCCTGCGTGCCTAGAGCCCGTGCTCTGCAACAAGAGAAGGCACCACAGTGAAAAGCCCACGCACTGCAACGAAGACCCAACGCAGCCAAAATAAATTAATTAATTAATTTTTAAAAAAGAAGTAAATGTTCTAGTTCTAGAGTCACAAAATGTTAGTGAAAATAAACAGGTCTATGATTTTAAAAAATAAATAAAGACTCATCACCTACTTTAAAAAAAAAAAAAAAGAATGGAGCAAAAAGTTACCAGTTGTCAGAGAGAAACCTGTAATTAAGATGGCCTATTTACTAGCAAGATGGACCAGGCACAGGCAAAGGCCAGGGTCTATTAGGGGAGGCTTTTCTGAGATGTTTAACTGGACTCTGCTAGAACCAATTGATCAAAGAAACAACTAGGCAAAAGCTCACTTGATCTTGACTTTCTGCATGAATGAGGACCCTAAAGGGGAGCCACACAGTCCAGGAAAGGTCACTGCAGGAATTCAGGCTTTTGGAAGCCAGCATTCACAGGAATGCCCTCTTTGATCCATTAGTGTCGATTCTTTCAATGATTGTGCTATTAGACAAGATGTTTCTGGTTGCCTATGACAGAAAACCAACTCAAACTAACTTAAGCAACAAGGGGTTTCTTGGGTCACATTCAAAAAGTAGGCTAGCTTTGGGTGTGACTGGATCCAGAGGCTCAGATATGTCACCAAGACCCGCATTGCCCTCCCTGTCCCTCAGTTCTACTTTTCTCTCCACTGGCTCAGGCTTCAGGCAGGCTCTCCCCTCCTGACAGCAGAAAGGCAAGATGGCAGCCAGCAGCTCCAGATGTCCAACCTATCTTCTCAGCAAATCCTATGGAAAGAGCACATCTCCTTTCTAACTCTTAAAACTAAAGTACTGGATTTATTATGATTGGCTGGGCTTGGCTAACATGCCCATTCCTGAACCAATAACTATCAACAGGAAGACACAGTATTTTGATTAGCTAAGGTTGGTTTGTGTGTCCATCTTTGGGCCAAGGAGTGTGGTCAGCCCCAACCAGCCATACGGAGTAAATGATACCTTAAGAAAAATCACAGTGCTATTACCAGGAGAAGGGTGAATGGTTTGCTGGGCTGGCAGAAACAATAGATGTCCTCTAAAATCTTAAAAGCTAATTCCCTAAGCATTGATTTGTTCACTAAAATACAACATCAATACCAAGTAAACAATCTGAAAGAGGCTCAGGGAAAAGGGAAGGTAGAAGTAAGGATTATTGTAGCACAGGTGGTTGATGATGACTGAGCCAATGAGTTCTTTGCATTAGGATGAAGATTAGGTGTCAACATGGTATAGATGCAAACATTTCAGTGTTCGCTACTTGACGCACATAAAAAAATCCTTTCCTGGATAAGTTTTTTTATTTTCTTATTCTATTTAGGACATATGTTCCCAGCATATTTAATTCAGAAATCAGATTTGCCTCATCTTTTCACATCAATATTCCAGGTTTGTAATCACAATTCCCATGACCCAGAAATTCCAAAATCGAGGCAATGCCCTTCAATAACTGAGCAAAAGCCCTATCCAAGGGCAACCTGAGAAATTACGCTGCCTCCTACATTCTTTCACATTCAGCACACTACTCATTTCCATATAAAAAGGGAATTCCTTGGAGACAATTCCTTTGGTCTCTATATTCAGGAACATGGCCAAAATATTGCCCTATTTTCTACACATTTACCAAATATGCATTACTGAAATAAAGTAATTCCCCCCCTCTCATTTTTATCTCAAGTGCAAATTTAAATTATCAAGTTTCTCCTTGTATCTTCACATGTGGAACGTACTCATTCATTTATTCAGGCAATATTTTCTTTTAGGGCCTAGCATATGGTAGGTTCTATGCCAGATGCTACAGACAGGCAAAAACAAACAAACAAAAAAACACACCTTTTAAGCTCACAGACATAATGAGGAGATAAGTTACAATACAATGTGGTAAATGCAGCCATAGAGAAACGCTGAGAGTCTTATGGGAACACAGTGAAGGTACACTTCACAGGGTCTGGCGAATCAAAGAAGGCCCTTAGAGTTGGGGAGTCTAATGTGTATCTTTAAGAATGAATTTAGAGCTAGCACACAGGAGTGAGGCGATTCAGCAGAAGGTACATTCCAGGCCATATGAGCAAAGACAGAAAGGAATGATAGTGTATTCAAAGTGACAATTTTTAAAAATTTTAGCTTTTTTGAGGTATAGTTGACATATGAAATTATAAGATAATTAAAGTACACATTGTGGTGATTTGATATACGTATACATTGTGAAAGGATTCCCCCATCTAGTTAATTAACACATCCATCACCTTACATATTTATCTTTTTTTTTTTTTTTTGGTGAGAACACTTAAGTTCTCTTTTAGCAAATTCCAATTATGCAATAGTGTTATCAACTATAATCACCATGTTTTAATTAGTTTCTCAAACCCTATTCATCTTATAGCTGAAAGTTTGTACCTTTTTACCTATTTTCTCCCTATTTCCCCCAACCTCCTAGCCCCTGGCAACTGTCTTTCTACTCTGTGTTTCTATTAGAGTAACAATTTGATATGCAATCAGAAGAGCCAAGAAATGAATCTGGAGGGGGAGGTAAGGGGGGATTATGGAGGACTTTACAGCCTGAGTAAAAAGTTTCAGCCTTTTTCCAAAGCTATTAAATGACATGGTCACACTTGTGTTTTAGGCAGGTTGTCCTAGCAGCTGGCTGAAAGGTGGATGCCTGGGGATAAGACCAGAGCCAGAGAGCCAGTGAGCAGGCCGTTAGTAATAGTTTAGACGGGAGATGATAAGGGCCAGACTAGGGTGGCGCTTCCAGGGATGCGGACAGTGGAGATGGCAGAAGGGACATATTCGAGAAAGGAGGAGTGAAGTATGATGGGGTGATTGGTAATGAACCAAGGATGACAGAGAGTAGCAAGGAGGAGCTGCTGAAAGGGAAAGATGATGAGCTTCCTTTTGCATGGGTTGCCTTTGAGGCATCTGTGGGCAATTCACATGGAGGTGGCCAGCGGGCAGGGAGCACAGAGACAAAGTCTAGGCAGGGGGATGCATTTGACTGCTACCAGTACATGGGTGTGTTAGAACCTAAAGAGTGGGTGGGAGCAGCCAGGAACCGTGTCAAGTGAGTAGGACAGAATACAAAGGGTAGAACACTGTCACTTAAAGGGTGGTCAGAGGAAAAGGAGTCCTTGAGAGCGAGCAGGAATGATCACTACAGGTGCAGGAGAATGACCCAGAGAATGCCCTGTCATAGAGACCGAGGGTGGAAGTTTCAACATAAAGTCTGTAGAACACCATAGGAGTTTGCATTTTAAGGTCATTGGAGACTTAAGTGAGAGTGCTGAGCAGAAGCTAAATTGGGAGGCAAGGAGATCACGATTGCCAATGAAAACTATTTTCAAAATAATTTTATAATGGAAAAATTCAAACATACACAGAAGTAGAGAACAAACTATAATAAACCTCACGTAGCCATCACCCACTTTCAACTATCAAGTCATGGCCAACCTGGTGTCACCCATCTTCCCACACGCCTTTACGGTACCCACCACTGAACCATCGTGAAGCAAATATAACCACAATACCATTTTCATGCCTAAAAAAAAAAAAAAGACCAAAAACTCACAATAATTCCTTAACTCATTAACTATCCCTGTACTATTTTTTTGAGAAGTCTGGATTGGCGGGAAGAAATAGACCAGACAATATCCAATGAGACATAGTCGAGGGTAAGGTCATGTTTTTTATTTGTTTTATAACATTTTAGGATGGGAGCACCTTAAGCATGTTTAGAGGGAAAGAGGAACCTGCCCTCCCCACCCTACCACCAATCCTTGGAATTACTTTAACCATCTCTACTGAATTTCACTTTACCGTTATGCCCCGGTCTTGTCTGGACAGACCCATCAAGACTCCCTATGGTATTTACTGTAGTACTGTCCACTGTATGACTTAGCATCCCTTTTATCAGAGGTCCTATGGGGGAAAATTTATCTCAGACATCTGTGGGAAAAAAAGAAAGTTTTGCCTCTTCTGGGTAACTCTTAAACTATTTCTCTTACAGACTGTGAATTTTATAATTGATGACAGTCTTTTCATTTTGGCTGCTGAAAGCTGAAAACCCAATTTGTAGACTACCTTTAGTCAGTCTGTGAGGTTTTTTGGCATGTTTCTTTTGGTCTCATCTTGTTAGTGTTCCTTATTCTAGCTCTATCATCTTAGCCTAACTTTATATATTATTGCATTGTGTTTATTTGTATAAGCTACCTCCAATCCTTTATAAGATGAAGCAAGATGTAATAAAGAAATAAATTGATAACTCTTGTTGCTCCGAGAAAGGAACAAAAAAGGACAGGCAGAGTGAAAGGAGCTCCCTGGAGGAGAGGGAAGACACAGGAGCCAGGGGAATTGACAGAGAAGGGCCTAGAGAAGACATGGGGGGGCGGGCGGCAGGGAGACAGGAGGCCTTGGAGCCTGAGCTGGAGGGAGGGAGCTGAAGATGGATGTTGTAAAGGGCGATGGGGAGATGGTGCCTGTTCAGCTAGTGAACCAGGAACCAATGTTCTCACCACATCCAAGCATCATCATGTCTTAATCTGAAGGAAGTTATAACTAACAAAGCCCATCTTTCTCTGTTGAATCTAAGACCAAAAGCTTCTGTTTTAAAACAGCATTTTATCATTTCTAACACCAAACCAATGCATCTCCCAGTCTTTGTATGCGGCATGTTAAAAATCAACTTCAGGGAATTCCCTGGCGGTCCAGTGGTTAGGACTTCGTCCTTCCACTGCAGCTGGCATGGGTTCAATCCCTGATGGGGGAACTAAGATCCCACATGCCGCACGGTGTGGCCAAAATAAATAAATAAAAAGCACTCAATTAGACAAAATCAACTTCAGAATGACCACTTTGAATGAAAAAAGGCCAGTTGAAAATCTGAACTGAGCACCCAGAATAGAAATGCTTTCATAGATATACTTGTCTTAAGCATTTAATAAACCATGTTAATTATTGTAATAAACTACTAATCTCCATTTAATAAACCATCCTATGAATTAACTGAACAATGAAAAAGAATCTTTCCTATTTGGACTCTGTTCCCATTACCACACCTAAGATAATTTCAGTTGAAGCTCTTTAGTTTGTTCTTTGTCATAATACAGAATGCTTTCTGATCTGCTATTTTAATTAAGGAAGCTTTTCATTAGCTTAACCATGGAGACACTAGTAACCAAGATTAAGAAAACACTCATAAGCAGCCAAAAGAAGAGTTGTCCAAAAGTTGCATATCAGGAAAACATGCACAAGCCCTAAAATGAAAAAGGTCTTCTTTGGGAAACAGTGGACACTGATGCTTGATAAACCTCACTTAAACAAAACAAACCTAGAATGCTCAAACTCAAGCCAACATTGCTGAAAATATTTTTTTTAAATGAGGTCCTGGCCCAGCCTACCACAGCTGGCTTGAGGTAGAATGCTTGTCTTCACATTATAATATCATGAGTTCACTCCAAAATTCTTATTATTTTTTAAATACTTGGGATTATCCATTAGCACAGATTTTTAAGGCTCTGAGGAATGGAACACATGGAAATTAAAGACCTGAAGTTTCATAACTCCCTTTAAATCCTGTCTTGGAAATCCAAACAGCAATAATTCCTTAAAGGCATTGGAAAAACCCTAACAAAATATCCATCCATAACAGCTAAAGGATTCGAAATTCTGGAGGAGAGAGGCTGCAGCTGCTTGTGAAATAGATCACTTGAGTGTGTCGGGAGGGGTGTCTTCGTGGGCCTGTGCTCACTCTGCCCTGCTAATCTAAAGGCAGGCTCTCAGTCTGGCAACCTAAACTGCTGACTGCAGTCCAGTTCATAAAACACTGTTGTATTGGCCTTTCTGCCATGATTCAAATATGTCAAAATTTCCTCACGTTGGTAGTGATCTTAAGGAATGGGTCTGTGAATTAAGGATCCACTTAACAAAGAGGAGTAATATTCAAATTTTTGTAAGAGTTCCTCCTGGTTAGGGGTTGAGGAAGTTAAGATTTATTTGGTTCTGTGAAACTACAACCACGTACCCAGAAATAATGACTTTTACATATCTATCTTCGTTCCCAAGGTCCTAAGAATATGTAGAAATAATACAGTACTTTTTTGCAGTGAAACGTATATGTATTTAATGTGCACAAAGCATTTAAGATTTTACAGTACTGTCAGAAGTATTCTTAGTGATATAATACTTCAAATATATCAAAATACATATTCAAGCAAGCAAAGACTTTATTAAAGTGTGGTTAAATATATTTCTAGATGGATGTTTTATTCAGTAATCCCTTCTTAGCCAACTATATTCAAATATTTTAACTTTACAAGAAAAAACATAGTCTGATTATATATACAAACACACACACACACACACACACACACACACACACTATTGCATGCTTGTGCCATAAACAGCCAAAAATATCTCAAATTCTGAATCACTAACTTCAACAAAAACGTATTCTTGGAACATTGATTTTCACTTAATGTACCAGAAAGGAAATGAGAGACGGAAACTCCCAAGGAGATGAATGTGCATTAAGTTCATAATTTTAGAACTTGCTCAGGGATTCTTTCATTTGCCGGCATGGGGTCACCACTGGTGCTTAGTTTTCACCTTCTAAGTGGAATGAGAGGTATAGATGGCTTACTTTCCTTTTCTAACAAAACTCTCATAGGATACAAGAGTATGGAAGGGTGGAGACTTTAACTTTGGGCCACAATTTCTTTTTGTGACAGCCAATGGAGGCCAGGTGAGAATAAACAGAATGGCAATGTGAGGCTAGATATGCTTGTTCTTTAACCAGATTTGCCATAATCCTTGGTCCAAACTATCAGAGAGGCAATAGAAAGGCAGCAGGTAGGTGGTGGCCAGCTCTCTGGCCTCAACAACCTCCAGTGATGCTCCACAGCTTGAAACTCTCTCCTAGCTGGCGGGGCAGGGCGCTGGGGGAAGGGGCTCGGCGGGGAGTGTTGCTGGGTGGATACAATGTTCTGTCCACTGGATTTCTCTCACAACACTCAGCCCGCCCCTCCCAGCTTAGCATGAGGGTTATTTACTCCTTTTATAAATCCCTGGCTACAGCTTTGACGGTGATTCTGTAGTGCAGAAAGTTAAAAATTAAGTGTGTGCCTCTAATGGGTTTGAAGAGTACATTTTGCTTTGCCCGTGAATAAAGGCTCCTGCACGTGTGCCTCTGCCCCGATGGATTTTCAGGCAATTACTGGCTTCCTCCAAGGTAGCCGCCTGACTTTGAGTACACAAGCAATTTGAAAACAATAAATCTGATGTGAGAAGTAGAATTCATCGTATTAAGTATCATTTTCCTAAATTCCTCATTTCAGTTCTGTTAAAATGACCTATCATTGGAATTTAAATTGTCAAAATTCCACTTTAAAAGTGGCCACAGAGAAGGGAAGACAAGCATCATCTAGTTTTATTCTTCAGTCTTTGAAGCTCTATAGTTACTTGATCACACTAATGAGAAGGGGTTTCCTTTGCAGAAAGCTTGCTTTGAAAAAAATACATTACATCTTTCAAGTCACTGGGGCTGTTTTGGTCTTTCCATGTCAGACACACCCCAAGAAGCTGGAAGGCGGCTGCCATCTTCCGCAGTCCTGTGTCCTGGCTCTTCTTTGTTATGGTAACAGGAGGTGACAAGTATTCTTCTGCACCCCTGAGCATCCAAGCGTCTTTTCAAGAGGCCTTAATTAAATCACAGCTGCTGGAGCCCTCAGACATTAGTCATTGGCAAGGGAGACTGAGGGGTTGACAGTTTTGTAGGTGCTCAATAGGTATCTTGAAAATTGGGGGTCTTTTTTTAACACTTGAGATTGAAATCAGAACACATCCCAATCCTGACATCGATTTGACCTGTAGAAATAACGCATGCTCTCCCCCCTTCCAGACTCAACTAGAACCTACTAGCCTGCCGAGCTTAACATAATCTACTCTCTCTCCCACCATGTACACTTCTCCTCCCTTTCACAAATAGCCCAATACGTGCCACAACCTTTCTCATTCCCACTTTTTCTGCACTGATGATTTATATTGTGCCATAATGTTTACTGAAGGATTTGACAATGTCTGCAAATGGCACAAAAAACAATATTGGGAGGCAAGTCAGGGCAGTCCCACCACCTGACTGGCCTTATCTTCTTTCTCTCAAAAAACCCAGCTTCCTCCCATCCTTATATTTCCCCTCCATCTACTCAGTACCCTAGTCTCATCAATAAACAACTGTGATAGTCATCCCTTCCAACATGTTAATTGTTAGGTGGCAGCTTCGAGGTGTAGCAACATTTTTAAAGGTCACGCTTGAAGGAGAAAAGGGAGTGACCTTCAGACAGACACTATTATTTCCTCTAACCATGCGTAGTTGATGATGATTTGGAAACCATCTCTGAAAGTGTGCCAGTCATTGACAGAGTCCTTTTCATATCGTCTACTTTTCAAAGCTTTTCCACATATATTATTCCTTCTGAACTTCCAAGCACCCTTGTAAAGCAGGTAAAGTAAGTATTGTTGTACTCAAGTATGATGCTAAGCCACAGGGAGGTTAAGTGACTCTCCGAAGGTCATACAGCTGGGGTCAGCCTAGGCAGCAGTAAACCTGGCTCTGCAAGCCCCCGAAATAAATCATTCTCCTCACCACAGAGGCAATTCTCAAATTCCACCTGCTGGACACTAATGGCTGCATGGCACTTTCCATGTATGTCCTCTGGTCTCTAATTACCTGCCTATCTCAGTCTGAGTGAATTCCAGAACATCAGACCTAGGTTTTTCAGCTGATCTTCTCTGAAATATAGCAATATAATGAGGGTGCTGACATTCTATCATACAATGTTTCTGCTATAATTGTTTAGGGGCATTTTAAGTGGTGTTATATTTGGGCCTCAGGATTGTACTAATCCTATACTAAAGGTCTTTAAAAATCAAATAAGGGGGGCTTCCCTGGTGGCGCAGTGGTTGGGAGTCCGCCTGCCGATGCAGGGGACATGGGTTCGTGCCCCGGTCCGGGAAGGTCCTGCATGCCGTGGAGCGGCTGGGCCCGGGAGCCATGGCCGCTGAGCCTGCGCGTCCGGGACCTGTGCTCTGCGGCGGGAGAGGCCATGGCAGTGAGAGGCCTGCGTACCGCAAAAAAAAAAAAAAAAAATCAAATAAGGGGCTTCCCTGGTGGCGCAGTGGTTAAAAATCCACCTGCCAATGCAGGGGACACGGGTTCAATCCCTGGCCCAGGAAGATCCCACATGCCATGGAGCAACTAAGCCCGTGAGCCACAACTACTGAGCCCTCGTGCCACAACTACTGAAGCCCGCACACCTAGAGCCTGTGCTCCGCAACAAGAGAAGCCACTGCAATGAGAAGCCCGCGCACCGCAACGAAGAGTAGCCCCTGCTTGCTGCAACTAGAGAAAGCCCACGTGCAGCAACGAAGACCTAACGCAGCCAAAAATAAATAAATTTAAAAAATAAAGTTCCCTTTAAAATATAATAAAATAAAATAAAAATCAAATAAGGAGGAGCAGAAAGTCTCAAAGGACCTAAAAGATACATCCTTTCAACTGGGAAATAAATAATCTTTAATGTATTCTATTCTGCATGTTTTCAGCCTTAAACCATTTTGTCCTCAAACCTCAGTTTCTGCTGTCATATTGGGAACCAGAGAAAGGAGATGAGTCTTGTGTGTTGGCAACGAAACCTCCATCACAGAAACATTTGGAAGAAAGGTCATTAGGTCTGTCACACTGGGGAGTTTCACTTCTGCACTTTGATAGCGTGAAGAGCTGGAGGACTTCCTTCATCACAACAGCATGATATTCATAAAACTGCCCCCCCAGATCACAGACCACCAAGTGTTCTTCCAAAGACCCACTAATGGGTCTTTCTGACTAATGGTGTGGAAAGTTCCCAAGCCATTGAGATTACCTCCCCTTTTTCCCCTTTAAAAACTTTCATGGCCAAGCAGAATCTCCAGAGCTGGTTCTGGGACTCGAGTTCGCCTTCTCCCCAGGTTGCTAGCCCCGATTTTTGTTTTTTGTTTATTGGCCGTGCCACATGTCATGCGGGATGTGGGATGCAGGATCCCGACCAAGGATTGAGCCCATGCCCCCTGCAGTGGAACAGCGGAGTCTTGGCCACTGGACTGCCAGGGAAGTCCTTCTCTCCTCTTGTTTTCCTCTTTGTTTCATTCCTATCAATATTCATTTTATTTGCCTTATTTCTTAATAACCCTTTAAAAATGTTCACCCTGCCAAGACCTGTCTCTTGTCTCTTGATTCTCTCCTTTGCCTTTCCCCGTTTTCTTGTTTTTTAATAAATAAATTTATTTATTTATTTTAAAAAAAGAAAGAAAGAAAGTTCCCAAGTCATGTTTCTTATCCAAAGCATTTCTGGTTGCTTTCCATGTAGCTTTTCCCACTTGGACACAACTACCAAATGACACAATTCTAGTTATGCCCTCCACTTGCAAAGACAACCCACAGCTGCCCACTGCCTCTGGGGTAAAGCCCTAATCCCTCTACCTGGTATATAAGACTCTTCATGACGCAGTCCAAGGCTACCAGTTTTGTGCCTGACACTATTCTGCACACTAATCCGAGTATTTCCCATTCCTCACAAACACCTGAAGTTCCCTGCTGTCTAATTTGCTCAAGTCACTTCTTCCACCTGCAATATTCTGTCCCTTCTCTGCTTATCCGTTTCCTTTGCAGTGTCAAAGACCTGCTCAACAACTTACCTTGCCCCCAATTTAGCTATTTATATACATGCCTTCTTCCTCCTTCTAAATTATGTTATACAGAACTTAATGCAACAAATGTGTTCATGGCAGATGCTCAATGCATTTAGCTGGGTATGTGGATAAATCTCATGCGTCCACACCACAGTCTCAGAGGCAGGAAAGTGCAACAGGACCTCATGGGCAGTCCTGCCCGATGTCGGTGGGTGAATCAGTAGAACATCAGCAAGAGCACTGGCCTTTTTGCAGTTTGCTCTCTGCAACTGGTTTGTTTTTCTCCAGTGTGTGACCCAAGGCCTTAATCCTTTGCCTCAGTTGAGTGTACATATCCACCACATCAGTGCATAGTTAGAAAGTTTTTTCCTTAGGGTTCACGAAGTTTTGAAGTAACGATAATACAAACATTTTTTTCCTAGAAGATTTTGTCACTCTTACAAGGTTGTGTGGCTTAAAAAGTAATTAAGGAAGACAAATCCCAAATAAAAAGTGAAGATCCCAAATGGAGGACAGAGGCCTGTCCTATAAAGAGACATTGCCAGCTCCCCCTAGGATTCCCCGAGCACATCCAGCACAGCAATCTTAGTGACCAACTGCTCTGGTGTTCTCCGTAACTAAATGGGTTCCTGAAGTGTGACTGGAGACCTGACCTAATGAAATGCAACAAGCAGGGTCACCAAGGCTGCTGAAGCATGAGTCTGCATTTCTCAAGTCAATGTAACAGAATCCGAGCCGTGAACAGTGGAAGGTGGGCCAGAAGGCTATCTGGTAGCCAAGGGCACTGCCGAGGCTTTAGAATAACAGCACAAGGTTGTAATCGAATGCTATCCCAGGACATTTAGCTAGTTAATCATCTCAATCATCCATCTTTTATTCATAAACATGGAGGAACAACGTTTTCTTTGGCTGCTCACTTTGCCCTTTCAGGTTACACCAATATTATGCTGTTCCAAGTTTTCCCTTTCTGTCCCATAAAATGCACCTGGTTAAAGCATCTTGTCACCATGGATGTCAGTGCGAACACTGGACTAGGATGGCCTGATCACGGGCAGGGCTTTAAGCATTTTTTCTTGGAACTTTGTTAAGACTGTATATCCACAGAGATGTGAGACAAATAACCACAGAATCTGAGGCAGGAGCCTGCCTTACTAACAAATTTCCCTTACTGTTTTCTCAGTTATCCTTTTATTTCAGCCTTGAAGGAGAAGATTAAAAATGGGAGGATTATTTGTTTTATGTCTCAAATGTTAAAAATTCAGCAGGATATTCTTAGCAATAACAAATCCATCAGACTTAATCACCAGCGGAGCCCAAGTGCATTGCGAGTCCACACCACCTTCATGGATATACTCTTTCCCACAAGTACAGAAGTGCAAAGCATGGACCAGGAATGTCAGCAAATGACCTCTGGGCAAGAACTGTATTTTACACATTATTTTGCCCCCAGGCTCTACCTCATCTCTTGACACCTAGGTAGCAGACTTTATATAGAAGAGATTAAGAACAAAGGCTTTGGAATCAGACTTCTGGGTTTAGCCCTCACTAGCTACATAGCCTTAATTAATCTCTCGGGGCCTCAGTTTCCTCACCTGCAGAATGTGAATAATAATGATACTAACATACACGATTACTGTGAAAATTGAATGAATTAATACATGGAAGGTGCACAGTCAGTAAATGTTAGCTGTTGTTTGGATTGTCTTGAATTTAGCTGTGATTCATTGTTTTGGGGGGTTATATGGGTCCTGGGAAAACATGACTTTAGTTCACCTGTAACAAGGGAGAAAGAACACATACTATATCTTTTTTTTTTTTTTTTAATGTCTAAGTCTCTAGGTCAGTGATTCTCAAAATATGGGCTGGGGACCTCTGGAAATCCCCAAGAACCAAGACCCCAAGACCCAAGTCCTTAAGGTCAAAACTATTTTCATAATAACATGAAACTGTTATCTACCTTTTTCACTCTTGTCCTTTTGTGAGGGTACAGTAGAATTTTCCAGAGGCTATGTAGTGATGTCATCACTTAGTTAATGGAATGTGTGCTTGCACATTCTTGTGCTTTTTCATATTCCTCAGTCATCATTTCTCACACAGTAAATAGCAATAGCTATAACCACATAAACAAATCTCGCCAGGGTACTCAGTAATTTTTTAGAAGTTTAAAAGGGTCCTGTGACCCAAAAGTTTGAGAACCTCTGCTAGATTATCTCCAGTTAAAATCCCCCTCCCTCCTCCCTTTCAAAATCTGTAATGTGAAAATACCGAACTCAGTCCTTACCTTTTGAGCCTCTGGCCCCAACACAAAGTTAGGCCCCTTGAAGCTGCTCTGCCTGCATTTTGTCCTTGTGTGTTTCAGGCTGTCGGGGTCCGACCTGTCTGGCGAGGACTGGCTGTGGGATTATGAGAAGCATGGCCATCACCGCTCCATGATTGGAAGAGTCAAGAGGTTCCTGAGCACCTACGAACGCGCCTCCAGCCCCAGGAGGAAAAGCTATGGGAGACAGGCCAGCGACAGCTCCACGTTCTTACCCCCAGGCGACCTCAGCCCAGCCAGGGACCTGCAGCACGTGCCCTCGAGAAGTCCCCACCATGCCTCAGCCACCTGGAAGCACCCCTGCACCCCAGAGGGGAGCCCCAAGCTGCATGCCAGCCTGGGAGAGCTGCCCACCATCCGACAGGCCAGCCTGACTCCACCGTCCAGTGTGAGGGGCTACCCCACCAAAACGCCGCGGGTCCCTGAGGTACTGGTCACAGCAGCCGAAGCGGCAGTGCCCAGGGCAGAGGATGACCACCATGACTCCACTGCCTCTATCCAGAGCTGTGACTTCATTGAGGTTCAGCCGAGCAGGACTGGGCAGCAGGAGGACTCTGTGGGGTCAGTCCCGTTCCCCTCAGAGAAAGGGGCACCTTCTAGGGACCCCAGTTCCCAGACTGTTCCAGCCAAAGCTGAGATAAACCTCCTCCAGTTTGCTTCTGAGGAGGACCCTCATGAGAGTGACAAGTCTCCAGAAAGGTGGAGCCTCCCGAGGTTCGTGGAGTCCAGCCGCACCTCCCTGGCAGGCCTAAGTCTGGATCCCGTGAGCCCTGAGCCGGTTCCTTTACTTGACACAGAAACATCCTCAGAGACCGGTGGAATCAACATTGTGGCTGGTTCTCGAGTCTCTCCTGATGTGCTGTATTTAATGGAAAACCTGGACTCCAAGGAAACGGATATCATAGAGTCTAACCACGAGCAAACAGAGGAGTCACCAAAAGGAAGGCCAGAAAGTTCTAGGACCTGGTTCTAGCCTAGATTATTACTTTCCCAAAAGTTCAAGTATTAGTTCCAGAACATACCTGGGGGCTGGTCAATTTTTTTTTAAATGATCATACTGTATAAGCTACTTAAAACTTTGAAGGGCATTATGATCCTGACTTTTTGAGACCTGAGAAAATCAAACACATTCACGCCACCCAATACAAAGTGACTTTCATGGAAGTTATGCAGACGACAGTGACTTATCTTAACCAAATAAGGAACCTTAAATATATAAATATATATGCCTTATAAATTCATAGATTGTTAGCTTTGCGAAGGGCTTTATAGATCATGGTCCAATCCCCTAGTTTTGCCAATAGAGAAACAAAGGATTCTCTCTTCCCTTTTTTTTTTTTCCTTTTCTTCTTTTCTTCAGTTATAAAGACAGGCAGATGGATCATACGATGCCTCAGAAGCCCCTTCCTAAGCTGATTCCTTGTTTCAGGCTTTCTAACCATCTCACTCCACTTTCTATAACTCTTATCATTTCCTAATTCTTAAACCTCATCAGCATCAGAAAGCTCCATCTCCCTTCAATTTCCTTTTCGACCTCCGGGACTTCATTTTTCTCTCTTCCCCCTTTATTCCCTCATCCTATTGTTCTTCTTGTCCCCCTAGTCTTGCTCCTTCTCCGGTGATTCTCATCCGTCCCACCTTTCAGGCTGTAACATTTTCTCCTGCCAACTCTGTTGCTTACTTCTTGCCACAGTTTTAAAAGCACTAGGCATTGGCAAAGCCTCCTACAGAGCGATCAAAGTGTCAGTAAATGCAGCCGGGCTCCTCCCAGCCTCGCGGGAAGGGGCATGGGACCTGCTGTGTCCCCCATGACCTCTCAGCCGTGGCCATCTCTCTCCGCGTCCACTCTTAGGTCTTGAACACCGGAGAAGCCATGAGGGCATGAGACCTGCATAACCAAATGCTATGGAACCAGATAACAAGGTTTCAAACTGTTTCACTCAGACTCTTAAAGAAAAATCCCCATCGTGTCATGACATGGGACCAGTTACTGTGTCTGCCAGGTTGTTTGGGATGAAGTAGGGTATTGGAGCTGGGAGGTTAAGGGGGTCCAGGACTGTATGATGGGTATGGGACATTGACTAACTTCCTCCAAGGAGTTCTTGGGTGGCTGTTTGTTGGGAGTCCCAACTTTAACTGGAAGGCCATGCTAATGAGTGCTGCTCTCACTATTTCTGTCATATGATGAAGCTTGACTACAAGCTCAAAAACAAAATAGCCCTAATTGCTACCACTTATTGAGTGTTCACAATAGCATGTAAAAACAGATAATCCCACTAATCCTCACAGGAATCCTATGAATTGATATACTATTATCTCTATTTTACTTTATTATTTTTTAAAGGAGTCTTTCATTTCTCAATGTTAGTTGTTATTCTTTTATCCAAATAATATACCTTAGCAGACCAGTGCTTTCTTTATTATTATTATTATTTTTTTGGCCGCGCGACAGGTGGGATCTTAGTTCCCCGACCGGGATCGAACCCACAGCCCCTGCAGTGGAAGCGCAGAGTCTTAACCACTGGACCACCAGGGAAGTCCCTATCTCCATTTTATTTTATTTATTTATTTTTTATTTTTATTTTTATTTTTTTTTTTTGCGGTATAGCAGGCCTCTCACTGTTGTGGCCTCTCCCGTTGCGGAGCACAGGCTCCGGACGCACAGGCTCAACGGCCATGGCTCACAGGCCCAGCCGCTCCGCGGCATGTGGGATCTTCCCAGACCGGGGCACGAACCCGTGTCCTCTGCATCGGCAGGCAGACTCTCAACCACTGTGCCACCAGGGAAGCCCCCCCCATCTCCATTTTAAGATGAAGAAAACAGAGGCTTTAGAGAAGTAATTTGATGAAAATCACATAGCTAGGAAGTGGCAGGCCTTGGGTTCAAGCCCAGGTTAACTGACTCAAGAGCCCACCCTCTTGTTCAGTGCACTTTGACACTGTGCTGTGCTCTCTGTAGGGCCCTGAATCTACCAGCAATTTGCCCAGAATTCCGGAGGATGCCCCACGGGAGCCAGACCTAAGTCTCTCCAGCCTTGGAGGCCTTTCTGGGTCCTCCCTGCTTAAGTCCACCTGGACCTTATATGCATGTGTACAGGAGGGCAGTGCTCCAACGTGAAGCCTAGCCATGGTCCTCTTCATTTTTCTGACAGATGAAAGTTAGCAGGACCCTCTCCTTCCTTCCCCAGCTCCTCTCATTATGCAATGTTATCATGCGCTATAACATTAGCACATTTTTACAAGACATTGCATCCAACTGGGCCATGCCAGCTACATGACAGCAATGACGTTTTCTTGAACGAATTTTTCTCAAAGGACTAAAAGGTAATAATGTTGGAAGAAATGCTCTACGTTGATGGTTCTCTGCGTTGGTCAATAGTGTTAGCACCTGGGAAAGGCACCCATGTTCCTGAAGCATTATATATGGACTATGCAATCAGGCCCCAATGCAACGCTGCTAAAATGCAGGAGCCCTAACCTTCTCCCAGCCTCCTAACGCTATTTTCTTGGATGTTTCAACTCAAATCTTCTCTTCTCTTCTCTTTGGCTTTAGCTATTGCTCAAATTCAAATAAGTTTCTACTTAGCTGCTTTTGAAATATAATCAATTTGTGTTCCTAAATCCAAAGTGATATATTATACACAAATAGAGTCATACATTTTGTGGAGGACCAGGAGAGTTCATTTATCTCTGCTTCCCTCCATCCCTTATGCACCTTTGTCCAAAGAATTATTTAATTTCCTCAATATTTCATCAAAATTTGAGGTGGCCTCTATTTCCTCCTTGCACTGAAAACTGAATAATGGCTCATTCAATGAGCCCAGGTGGTTGAATTCAGCTATAAATTCAAGCCAGCAGTTGCCCAGATCAGATGAAGAAATTCTCTCTTCACTCTTAAATGAGTTTTTACCCAAACAGACTGAAGTTGCAAAAACAAAATGATTTCTTCTCCTGTGCCTAATTGTATTGCCTGCCTAGCCCATCTTCTCCTGAGCTCTGGAAACTTCCACCCGCTGGATGAATGGTCACAATGTCCAGCAGCTTAGTCGTTTGGGCTTATCCATTCCAAGAACAGGCTCAGCTCTGCTCTGCATTAAACGTAATCCACAAGCCAGAGGTGCAATGAGGCCAAGCCCTACTTACTGCATTCCCCCTCTGTTCTCCAGAGATGATGACTCTGCCCTGATGCCAGGATCCACAGGTCAGTAAAGATAAAAGCCCAGGAGCTTTTTCTCTGTCATCCAAGAATTTAGGGATGACTGCCCCTCCAGAACAAAGAAGGCTACTCTCTCCTCTCTTTAATGGTACCGTCTATTTCTTGGGGCATTGCCTCCACAGCTCCAGGCATCCATTGCAGCCCAGTTCAGCTAAGCTTTGGAAAACATATTTTCAATAGAATGGAGAAATATATAATTTACCATTAGTTTAAAGAAAAGACTCACTTAACTATACACCCCTCTTATTTAGTGTTCCCCCTCTAGCTTCCTCCTTCTCCAGAGAAATTGACTCAATCCTCAATCATTGTTCTGAGACCTTCTTATCATAAAGTCTGCTGAGCCCAGGCAGCCATGTGGTGTGATGGAATGAGGATGAGAAACCCGGTGTGTGACTTCCCTCTGAGTGGCTTTGTGAACTTGAACGAGGCCCCCTCCTCTATCTCTCATATTCTCATCTGTGAAATGGGCTCTTCTCTGCCCCACCTCACTGGCCGCCGTAAGGAGCTGAGGGAGTTTATGTGAAAAGGCGGGGAGCCCCAGGCAGCACTGTGTGGGTGACTGGCCCGACTGGGAATTGATGCCCCCGTGGATTCACCACGAACTGCAGACAAAACGACTTCTCCCTTTCCACTTTAGTCATTTGCTTATCGGGATCCCCTGTTCTCCAGGATGCTGAACTCTTTCACTCAGAAAGCTTGCCATTTCTCTTTGGGCTTCTTTTTCTGTTTTGTTTCATATGTTTCCCAATGTCTACCACATCTTTCTTTTCTCCAGCGTTTTTCTCAAACCTTCACTCCTCTCAATAGCCAGCTTCATCATCATGGTGGTCAATTCTGCTCCTAACTCATTTTACGTATCAATCTCCTCAATCAAAATATGGAACTAGAAAAAAAATCAATTGTCTTTGGTCTTTCCACTATAATTCTAGAGGATTTAGCACCTCTGGTTTGCAGTTGGAGGACCCTCTTAGGGCATCTAACCTCCCTAAACCTGGTCCTATGTCAGTTAAGGGGGAATAATAACTACAACTGTAAAAAATTCCTAAGCAGGAGCCAGATTAGAATCTAATTCCTTTTCCTCTTCACAATCATCATCTATATGATCAACATCAGTCATTTTCTGAAGGGCTGTGTTATCAATAGGAATAAGCAAGGATCTTCCTCATTTTATCTTATGGAATACTCTCAGGCAGATCCTCAATCCTTTCACATGCTTTCTTTCTTTTTTTCATAAATTTATTTATTTCTTCATTTTTGGCTGTGTTGTGTCTTCATTGCTACACGTGGGCTTTCTCTAGTTGCAGCGAGCGGGGGCTACTCTTCATTACAGTGTGTGGGCTTCTAACTGCGGTGGCTTCTCTTGTTGCGGAGCACAGGCTCTAGGCGCCCGGGCTTCAGTAGTTGTGGCACGTGGGCTCAGTAGTTGTGGCTCACAGGCTCTAGAGAGCAGGCTCAGTAGTTGTGGTGCACGGGCTTAGTTGCTCCGCGGCATGTGGGATCTTCCCAGACCAGGGTTCGAACCCATGTCCCCTGCATTGGCAGGTGGATTCTTAACCACTGTGCCACCAGGGAAGTCCCCTCGCATGCTTTCTGTGTTTCTTAGTTCTGTGAACCCTAATTTTTAGGAGAGTATTTACGGTAGTGACTATTGAGTCAAAGGAACCAATTCAAGAATACCAGGATTGTTCTCTTACTGCAAATCTTAGAGAACCCTAGATGTGGCAAAAAGAAAACGGAAGCAATTACCCTGGAAAACAGAGGCACAAAAAACACATTTGCCCTAAGTACCCTGTTAACTCTGTGTGGAGAGTCAGTTTTTGTGTTTTGTTTCTGAATTAGTTCAGAAAATGGGCCCAACTCTTCCTTTCACCACAAGTAGATTTGGCCAGATGGTTACCTGGAACCATCTTCTCTGAACTTCTAGTTTTAGATATTTACCTAACAGAAGCAGCAAAAGGAATGCTGTATCTTGTCTCCTGAAAGCGGATAAGAACATTTCTAAAATACCTTTTGTACAGAAATGCTGATGTGTCCCAAGTTCTTTGTCTAGCTAATGATTATTAACCTGAGGCAATTTTGTTTTTGTTTTTGCGGTATGGGGGCCTCTCACTGTTGTGGCCTCTCCCGTTGCGGAGCACAGGCTCTGGACGCACAGGCTTAGCGGCCATGGCTCACGGGCCTAGCCGCTCCGCGGCACGTGGGATCTTCCCAGACCGGGGCACAAACCTGTGTCCCCTGCATCGGCAGGCGGACTCTTAACCACTGCGCCACCAGGGAAGCCCCATCCTGAGGCAATTTTGTACACAGGAAACATTTGGCAATGTCTGGAGACATTCTGGGTTGTCACACTGGGGAGCGTTACTGGCATCTAGTGGAAAGAAGCCAGGGATGTTTCTAAACATCCTGCAATGCACAGGACAGATAGGCACAACAACTATGGAGCCCAAAAATAATCAGATTGGGAAATCTGACTTAGGCCAACAGGAAGGTGAAAATGAGACAACCACCAAGGAGATTAATGAAGAGAGAGAATCCAGAGAAAGAAATAGAACTAGAAGAGAACAGATGAACCCAGCAACTGGCGAAATTCTTATTCTGTGTACAAGCTATGAACTAATCACCATTCCTCCCTCGATGCTAAAGGATCTGATATGTCAAATCCAGAAAAACTGGATGGAAACCCTGAGTTTCACCCTTAGAGAATTCCTTGGATGGCTCTTACCAGTAAGATTAATTAAACACCATTGCTACCATGACTATAATTTTCTGAGAATGTAGCTTATATAAAGGGTGACGACAATAGATTTTGCCAAATATTATGCAAAGGTTTGTGCCAATAAACTGCTAGACCATGAACAGACACCTGATCCAGCTTTGGCCTTTATGTATGTCTTACTTAGGACCAAACAAATAAATGCTTATCTTCTAGACGGATAATCTGGTACTTTATTTTTCAGTAGAAAATAGTTAAAATGGGTAGGATCAGTATACCTCCTCCCCATGGGCCAAGCAAACTCACGGATTCCTCCACCTCATGCATTCTCCAGCACTTCCAGGAGGCTAACATCAGAGGACTAGTGCAGTTCTGGATGATGTCACCAGTTGGACTTTTATTCATAATCATTCATGAAACATTAGCAACTACAGTTTTAGCTAAAACTGGGTGGGTGGGAGATCCGTCCCTCTCACCCTCCTCACCCATCTGTCACTCTCTTCTGCAGGTCTAGGTAAATAGCAAAATGCCCTCTGAAGTTCAGCTGGTTTGCTTGTTTGTATGTCTGTTTGTTTGCTTCCTTTCATCCCCAATCTTGTTCCCCCTCCCAACCATTTTAGTTTGTTTAATGTAAAGCCCTTTTTAGCAGTCTTACAAAAGGTGTGTTACTGTTTTGTGTGCAAGTGTTCTTAACTTCTGTAAATGTTTATACTGTAGGCTTCATCTGTTTCTTTGTTGGTTTGTTTTTCACTCCATACCATGTTTTAAGATCCTCCCAAGTTCCCTGTGTACGTCTCATCCATTGCTTCTAAGCCCGGCACAGTCTAAGATGTCTGGGAGCTGACTTATCCACTCCCCAGGTTGCCTCCACCACCACCCCCCACAGTAAGCACCTCAGAGGCGTTCCTTTATGGCCCTGTAGGAGTTTCTTTGGGGTGTAAACCCATGAGCAGAGTCACTGGGTCACAGGGTGGGAATATATTTAACCTGACTGCTATTGCCAGATGGCGCTCCAGGATAACGGCACCGATTGGCAGCCCCCCACCAACTGCACATCGTATCTCCACTGCCCCTTCCCTGCCACATGCCTGGCATCACCTAGGTTTCTAATTTTTCCAGTCTAACAAGTGTAAAGTGGCACCTACTTGCGGTCTAACTGACATTTACCTGCCAATTATACACTACTGGTTACTGCATGACAGTTATCTGATTTATTAATGACATCAAGTATCTCTTCATATACTTGTTCATTCTTTGGGGACTCCTCTGCTGAAAACTGCCTTTTCAAATTCTTTGCCCTTTTATCTAACGGGGATTCTATATCTTTCTTGTTTGTTTTTGGGAGGCCCTTTTATATTCCAGAATGACAGCAGACCCTTGTTAATTTTGGACGTTGCAATAGTCTTTTCCAGTTTTTTGCGTGTCTGTTAAAAGCGTCCATGGTATCGTTTGCTGTGAAATCCTTAACTTTGATATAATCAAGTTCATCCATTTTTTTGTTTTACGTTTTTGAAAGTTTTTTTGAAATCTTTCTCCACATCATGTCACAATATTCTCCCACCCTTTTTTCTGTTATCTTTTTTTTTTTTTTTGCGGTACACAGGCCTCTCACTGTTGTGGCCTCTCCCGTTGCAGAGCACAGGCTCTGGACGCGCAGGCTCAGCAGCCATGGCTCACGGGCCCAGCCGCTCTGCGGCATGTGGGATCTTCCCAGACCGGGGCACGAACCCGTGTCCCCTGCATTGGCAGGCGGACTCTCAACCACTGCGCCACCAGGGAAGCCCTCTGTTATCTTTATAATGTTAGGTAGGGATCTGGTTTATTTTTCTCCATAGAGTGAGCCAATTTCCCCCCAATACTCCCTACTAAACAATCACATATAATAAGTTCTACATATTTCTTGTAAATCAGTGGCACTGGTTTGAAACGAAATAGCAACGGAGAGAACTGAAAGATAGAGTGGTATGAATGGAAAAAAAGAAAGCCGACCCTTAACCTCATAAAACTCATGCTCCTCCCCACTAAATAAAGCTTTCTCCAAAATGCATCCCCCTCTTGTTATCTTTCAACTGGTGATTTTTCCCCTTTGGTGCCTGCAGTGTGTAAACTCTTCCTACACACCTCTGCACAAAAGCCCACTAAAAATAGGCCATCTCCTTGATCAGGCTGAGATTAAACTGCAAGAGTAAAGCTTGATACATAAGGTGCTCTTGCTAAAGAAGAAAAGGTGATGGTATCACAGGGATAGTCTGGAACCCTTCAACACTCAGAAGGAGGCAGGATCGAATCCAGAGTGGCGGAGTCCACGACCAAACTATATTTAGGGCCCGGGATCGGAGAGGAGGAGGTGCTATGCTAGGAGGCCAGCGTCACTTGTCTCACTGGCTGAGACTGCCCTGGGCCTTTGGGACTTCCCCACAGTCTGTCTTTACTCTCCTGTAACAGGCTGTGCTCAAAGATGGTGGATGTCAGGTATTTACTGCTACCCAGGCCCTGTCCTTAGGAATCAGCTGCCATGCTTGAGACAATTGCAGATGGTTTCAGAAAAGAACTAATCTCACCTTCTCATTATTCCTCAAGAAACAAAGCTTCCCAAAATGGGCAGCATCCTTGACACTAATGATAAGCTTGTTATTCATACACATGGTCAGGGGACCCTACAAACTCCAAAGGGAAAAGCACTTTTCAAGATTAGAAAACACCTTCGAACAAAGGATCAGTCATATTTTTTCCTAGTAAAAGTGGAGTTTGATTACTTTCATCACAAAAGAATGTGAGAACACAGGCCAGTTCCTGAATGACACACTCACCTGTTTTCAACTAAGTTTGCCCCTCCTGGTCCCCGTTCAGAGGCTATATACCAAGGAAGAAGGTTCGGGTTTAGCTGTGAGAGGTCAGTCTCATAAGCAGAATGGAAACGGGGCGTATACTGACCTGTCCTAGGAGCCAGCCCTGCCCTGCCCACTGGGATGTAAGCTCCATTCACTGTCTTATTCAACCAGTGTATCCCCGTGCTTACAACAGTGTCTGAAAGGACTCAAAAAACAAACAAACAAACAAACAAACAAAAAAACCTTAGCTGAATGAATGCTTGAAATAAAGAAAAAAATGAGTGAATGAACAAACCAAATTAGACCTGGATCTAAAGTTAGGAAAACTGAAAATCTCAGTCAAATGCGACCACAACCTTAGCTGTGTGGACTCAATCAAGTTACTCAGACCTTGGGACTTCATCTTGTTCAGCTCTGAAATAAGTGGTTGGACCCAGTGATTTAAGGTCCCTCTCAAAGGCTGGTGCCAATAACATTTCTGAAGATTCTATACACAGGGAGGAAGGAAGAGGCATTCACGATGAATATTAAGAAAATGGACCCAAGTGGCAGAAAGAAACAAAAAGGGAGTGGGGTGAGCGAGAGGAGAATTGACACCTGTTGGGTACTTGGGGTGCGCCTGGTGTTTCACATACATCATTTCAATCGACCCTCACAAGGTACTACTACCCATTGTGTAGGAAGAAATAGAGAAGTTACGTAACTTGCCAGGGGGGTCACAACAGTTAAAATTTCAATCTGGGATTTCAACCCAGGTCTCTAAGGTGCATTGCTGATTCTACTACCGTATTCTGCACCCAGAAAACAATGAACTAGGGGAGGACAGAAATTTCTGTATGTAGTTGAGCAGTCAATTGCCATAACCACTCGAGCAGCCCCACTGACAGCCTTCAGAGACTAGTGGGGAACCCTGGGAGCCAGCTTTTATTGGACACCTATTATGCGCCAAATGTTACAGTTTAAATGCTGTACGTACATTATCGTATCTAGTTCTCTTAACAAACTGTGAGGTGTCACTATGCTCGTTTTACAGATAAGGAAACTGAGGTCCAGGGAAGTGAAATAGTGTACTCATGTCACAGAGTTGATAATGGGCAGAGGAAGGATGCAAAATCAGGTCTGTACATAAACTATGAGGCAAATACATTGTTTCCCTAAAGAACAGCCCAACCCCAGGGCCTATTTCTCTGTAAACACCTTCCCTGCAATCAAACCTGCCTGCATGATCCCTGCCTTCACTGCAACAAGCTTAAACTCTTGTCTACAATCTAGGATTGTACTTTGCCACTAGTCAAGGCCTGAAACAGGTGTATGGATACAGTGCAAGACTGCCAATTCCTTCTTCTCTGTGCACATGTGAGGTGTATATGTGTATCCTTCCAAATGGTGAAATTATACTGAATGTGTGTGACCCATATGAATTCAACTAAGTGAGCTTGGCAAAGGAAAGAGAAGCACTGTGTACACACATAAAGGAAAGACTCCCCTTACTTTCACCCTCTCCCCAGGGAACACAGCCCTCAGAGCGAGTGGGAAATGCAAGATGTAAAGCCCACTAGATCAGCCCCAATTCCAATGGGCTGAGAGTGATTCTGGTGCTTAAAGGCACAGCACTAGAATTTCCCAAACAACCTGGCTCCGAAACACAAGCCAACCATTTCATCTGCTGTTCAACAGAAAGACTTCCAACAATTTTTAGCATCCAGGCATGTGGACTTCCTGCAAAAGTACTAATAAAGTGCCTGATGTGTAACCTCCCTAAGAGATTTTCAATGGTAATTTTCACTCTACCAGTGTTCTCCTTGTTTGCTGACTTTAGGGCCTAAACTCCGTGTAAGTTCACTGTGACATGTTCATTACCCAAGTGTTTATACTGGGGCATCCTGGAAGTACCAGTTTCCATGAAGAGAAAGTGCACCAGTAGAAACAAAGTAATTTTATTGAATCTGGTTTTTTGTCTTTTTTTTTTTTTTTTTTTTACATTAAGTGGAATAATGTTTACTAATAAGTTCCTTTACTTAGCAGTTTTGAGACAAAGTTAGACACATGGCTTTGGTCTGCAGTGGGAAAGTGGTGGTTGGTGGTCTGGTCTGACTTTCTGATACCTTTTGCTTGGCCAGGATTCTCCAATTTACCACAGTCTCCACCACTCCCCATTGCCCTATGCTAGGCCCACTTGAATCAGTTGTGTTGCCTATTTGGCCCTGGTGGGTAAGTTGAGTGTGCAATTCTTTTACTAAAGCATCACCAGCTCCACGGAGACCTCAACCACTGTGAGTTTCCTAAACTGTGCAAAGAGGGAAAGAATAAGAAGATGCAAAGCCAATCATCTCAGAGCATCTTTCTACGGATTGCTATAGACTCCAGCAGCCCCATGCTGCCAATCAGACATGTTAAACCTGCATTCATTTCTTTTCTGACCTGTGTCTCCGGGAGAACTGGACAGTCTCAGTATTCTCCCTGGCTCAACAACAGTGCAGATCATTCGAGATGCAGGGACTCATGACACGAACCAACCTTGCTTGACAGGCCCCACTGGCAGCAGGCCTTGTAGGGCTGTCACATCCTAGATGACCCAAGAACAGCAGGTCATTTCTGCGTCATTCCCACTGGAGAAACCCGAGCCTCTCCACTGGGGGTTGCGTAGCTGCAGTTGCCGGTCACGGTCCCCAGCAAGCTGGTTGTCACTGTCTATGGGCAGAGGCAGCCTGGAGCCCTCCTGCTATTTCCAGCCATCGACCTCAGGACCCATCAGGCACTCTGAGGTCAGCTCCAGAGCAAGTGGCACGGAGCACTGAATAACAGGGGCAGCTCCACAGGGAGGGGAGGGGAGAGGATGTGGAATGTTTAAAAGCCGACTTCACTCTCCTAAGGAAAAGGGCAAGTCAGTAAGTGGGAGAAGAAGAAACAGCTAAGCCATAGTTGGTAAAGCCTGCTGGAGTGGGGGCAAGTGATGGCGGGGAAGTAGATCAAACCCACTCACTGCCTGGGAAGTAAAACCTCTAAAAGCCATAAAGGAAACTGATAAAAGACCAGATGTCCGGAGAAGCAC
Organism: Mesoplodon bidens; assembly: GCF_964165515.1. Lineage (NCBI taxonomy): Eukaryota > Metazoa > Chordata > Mammalia > Artiodactyla > Ziphiidae > Mesoplodon > Mesoplodon bidens. Next base: position 30,774,319 of record NC_138167.1, read on the forward strand.
CACATACAAGAGAGAAGAACACTCCCCTGTTCGTAGTGCTTTCCCAGAAGGGCATTGGCTTGTGGTTTAGCCAACACCAAGTCCAGGGTGGCTTTCCTCAGAATATACTCTAAGGGATACTCAGAGAGTCTGCGGGAGGGGCCCCGAGGAGTTTGAGAACAAAGAGTAGAAAGCCCAGCGTCAGATTAGAAGTGACCCTCTCCCTCTGTCCCATCAGCCTCTATGGGGGTCAGCCCCACAGCCACCAGGGCGGTTCTGGAAGCTTCCTCACCCATTACCCAAGGCCAAGGGGGTCGATGCCACCCCCATGCACAGCTCTTGCAAACCCCACCCTGTTGTTACCCCATCAAACATGTAGTACAATTCTGATACAAACACAGCTCCTAAGATCCAGAGCCATCCACAGTTGGTGGTGACATCTAGAACTTGAAAGCTGCGGATACTCACAATCCCATCCCTCAGGGCCTCCTGGAATCAAAAAGAGCAGACGTGGATCATGTGGGCATCACAGACACCCTGCATCCACAACATGAGGCTGGCTGGGTACCAAGCTCACGCCTTTCTGATGTGGTGTTCAGCAGACAGGGTGCACTTCTGTTGGTCAGTGGTAAAGGTTAAGTAAGTCATTCATCTTTTGTGGTTCACACTACACCAAGGGCGCAGAAAACAGAGTGAGCTCTTGTTTTTACTTTATGTTCCACCTATAAGACTAAACTTCAAATGTGGCCTAATCAACCTGTGTTAAGAAGAGAACATAGGGCTTCCCTGGTGGTGCAGTGGTTGAGAGTCCGCCTGCCAATGCAGGGGACACAGGTTCGTGCCCCGGTCCAGGAAGATCCCACATGCCACGGAGCGGCTGGGCCCGTGAGCCATGGCCGCTGAGCCTGCGCGTCTGGAGCCTGTGCTCCGCAACGGGAGAGGCCACAACAGTGAGAGGTCCGCGTACCGCAAAAAAAAAAAAAAAAAAGAAGAGAACATAGAGAGTAAGAATGTGAGCTTTTGGACTCAGATTACATGGGTTCAAATCCCAGATCCACAACTATCGGTGAAGTTACCTAACCTTGTTGTGACTTGGTTTCCTCACAAATAAAATGGGGATAATAGTAATCCCTATTATTGTGAGTATTAAATGAGTTAGTACATACAAAACTCATAGTACATTACCTATCATATAGTAAGCACTTGATGAATGTTTGCTCTCATTATTATATCATCATCTTATTAAATAGCATGGTGATTAAGAACTGGGGTAGCGGGTTCTAGTCAGGCTCAGACACTTACTAACTGTGCAACCTGGTCAAGCTACCCAATGTGCCTTAGCCCTAATTTCATCAACTGTAAAATGACATTCACGCCAGTACCTTCCTCATCGGGTTGTTTTAACAATTAAATGAAATAGTTTATTTAAAGCAATTAATTCAGGGTCTGATGCAAAGTTATGGCCCAATAATTGTTAACTATCTTTATTATTATTTAAAGAAATGGGCTTGACTTTAGAACAAAAGTAAGATTTGAGAATGATTAAGGTTTCTTCCCCGAAGCACAAAAATGACTCTTTTGCTGAGTCAAAGATCTAGGTACATAATTTCTTAAATTTTCTGCCTTAAGCCCATTTGATAAAACAGCATATAGCAAACTCCACTTGCAAAGGCAAAGGCCACAGAGAGGAATGAAAGCGGGGGCATTCCCTAGGAGCCCAGCCGCCGCCTGTCTCCAGGTGGGCAGCGTTTGATATGTCAAGCTTGGGAAAGACCCTGATCACACCTCAGTTCAGCCATCAGAAGCTGAGGGGCATAGCGATGCTGAATCCTGCTGGGGGTTCTCAGATGCACTTGAAATTGCCTCTCAGGGAGGAGGTCTGGGACATAGTCAGGGCTGTGGTTTCAGGGCTCCTGTCTCTGTAAACTATTTTAGTCACCCCAAATCAGTGTGTTTTTTCTGAAGGCCCAATCTCACGCAAAAAATAAGGAAAAAAAAAAAACCAAACACCTGTCCCAAGCACGATCCCCCGGCTAGGCAGGTCCCCTGGCACCAGGGCCTGGTCACAGGACACAGGACACCCCTATAAGCTTCAGTCTATCCTGCCTGGATGGCATTGCCGGCCCCACCAGTCCCAGCCCTGGGGAAGAACTTGAAAATGAGAAACTTTAGAGGACAGTATTCCAAAACACGGAGGGGTTTGGGGATGGGAGCGAGGCTTGCTAGGGGCAAAGGTCCCTGGGTCTAAGGTAACAAAAAGGAAAATAAAAGAAGGAAGCATGGGGTAGGATGGGAGGAAAGGGAAAAAGGCAAAAATGGGGAAAGGGTGTCCCACACAACCTCCCAGGCCTGCCCGGCACCCCCATAATCCCAGGGGCGTCACCAGACTGGGGCTGAGGACAGCCCGTCTCACACACTTATTTCTTAAAATCTCTGTTAACATTTAAAATCTCTTCCAAATAGGTCAGGTTTTTTGTTTTTTGTTTTTTATTTATTTATTGGCTGCGTTTGGTCTTCGTTGCCGCATGCGGGCTTTCTCTACTTGCGGCGAGCGGGGGCTACACTTTGTTGCAGTGCATGAGCTTCTCATTGCGGTGGCTTCTCTTGTTGCGGAGCACGGGCACTAGGCGTGCGGGCTTCAGTAGTTGTGGCATGTGGGCTCAGTAGTTGTGGCCTGTGGGCTCTAGAGTGCAGGCTCACCAGTTGTGGCACACAGGCTTAGATGCTCTGCAGCATGTGGGATCTTCCCAGACCAGAGCTCAAATCTGTGTCCCCAGCATTGGCAGGCGGACTCTCAACCACTGCTCCACCAGGGAAGCCCCAAATAGTTGTTTACCAAAGAGAACAACCAAGAAATAGGCAGCTAAGAGGCTTATCAGGAGGGAAAATGCAATAAAGATGAGTGTGTTATCTGAGATCAAGGAGGTGACTGAACAAGCTCCTTCCCGTCCCGGGTGAGCCGGTGCCTGGGGATGCTAGCCAGGTGAGGGAGGTAGATCAGATGGGCACAGAGAAGGCAAGGCTGCAGCAAATGAAGCCTAATGCCCCAGTCTGAGCGGAGCTGGGGGCTTCAGCCTCATCATATCTTGGGGCCCCTCAGATCTAGCTGCTCCTCTCTTTTTGAATCAATGGGACATTATTGAATAGAGAGTCTCTTCATCTGCAGGACACCAAGGAACAGACCTCAGAGGCTGCTGACAGCCCGCTGGCACCAGGTGGTGACAGTAAATGCATTCATGTTGGGTCTCTATGCCATTGATCTGCCAGTTCCCAGAACCTTGGGGTGGAAAGGAAATTTTGGCATCACCTAGTTCGGTGCCCCATCGTGTGATAGAATTCTCCCTACAGTATCCCTGCCAAGATTCATCCAGCAGAATCCCTCAACTGAAAGACAATTCACCTCCGCAAGGCGAGCCACTGTACGCTGGAACATCACACTCGGGAAATGGCCTTCTCCACCCTGGAAGGAAAGCTGCAGCCAGATCCCGCTGGTTCTCAATCCGCCTCTGGGTCCATACCTAAGTAGTCCATCCTTCTCCACACTCAGGACTAGCCTCAGACATTTGAAAAATGCCATTATGGTGCATCTATCTATATAAGCTCCCAGAGCACGCACACACACACACACACACACATGCACACAGAGTGTTTTCTTGAGACCGAATCTTGCCAAACCAAGACCCAAATTGTTCTTTGCATCTCATGATCTTGAGTCCCTTCACATCCTGATCTCTCTTTACTGGACGTGTCATAATTTCACAACGGCTCTACTCAAATGTGTGCCCAGAAGCGAGCGCAACACTCCTCCTATTTTTGTGTGTTTTGCTCTTCACCAGTGCACAGCAGAGCAGCATAGTCAGCTTCCTTGTCATAGACACTCGGCTTCTCTTCATGTAGCCCCGTGATGGGGAGATTGCGTCGGTTGTGTTCACTGCTCTACCCGCCCATCGCCCCCCCCAGAGATGAGTCCACTGTCTGGCACTGGGTGGACACTCAAGGAGTACTTGTTTAGTAAATGAATGACATTTTGAGAATACAGGCTCACTCTTTGTTGTTGTTTTTTTTTTTTTTGCGGTACGCGGGCCTCTCACTGCTGTGGCCTCTCCCGTTGCGGAGCACAGGCTCCGGACGTGCAGGCTCAGCGGCCATGGCTCACGGGCCCAGCCGCTCCGCGGCATGTGGGATCTTTCCGGACCGGGGCACGAACCCGTGTCCCCTACATCGGCAGGCGGACTCTCAACCACTGCGCCACCAGGGAAGCCCCTTTGTTTTGTTTTTGTTGTAGTTGGTACTTGTTGTTGTTGTTGTTAACAGTCAGGAGGAACAGTTTTATTTCACGTATATTAAACCCCATCCAAGAAGACAGTCAAATAGACAAATGGATAGACAGACAAGTATGGAGCTTAGAAGAGAGGTCAGGGCTGGAGAGAGGTCATGGAGTCACCAACTCACAGAGAATGAAGCCACTTTACTGCATGAAACTGCCTAGGAATTTAACTAATCTGGGATTCTACCCTCTTTCCATGTGGCCTCCCAGAGCCAGCGACCAGTAAAACAGAGAATATGGGCCTCTCCTCTGTCCACCATACCCAACTTTCCTCTGTCAGGCCCGCTCACCTTCCCGCCATCCACCCTCACCATCCCCAGGAGGTCCCTGTCAGGTACTGAAGGGAAAACGTCTGCCCTCCTTGCCCGTGGGAACTCCAGAGGAAAGATCTGAATGCCACGTGCCTTTCTGGGAGTGACAACGTGGTCAGTTTCCACCACTGCTAGAGAAAGTCAGCCCTTCCAACTCTAAAGCTGATTTCTTTCTCAGCACATGGCCGGAAACTTAGAGATCAACAAGGGAGGAAGGGGCATCTGTGTGCTTTCTTCTCACATCTACCTACCTAGGACAGGCACACAACACTGGAATCCTGGTGTCCCATGAAACACCATATCCCCAGGCAGACTCCCAGAGCCAGGAGTGCCCTCTGGTGGTCATAATAACACTGACGATTATGAGAATAACTAACACCATGAGCTAGTTAGCCAGTGATCAGAATAACTGACACTTACCAGGAGCATTTACCATGAGCCAGACCTAATAAAAATTACCCAGATTAACCCATTCACTGCTCATCCTAATCTTATGAAGTCCTACTATTCTACTGTTTTCCCCGTTTTACAAAGGAGAAATTGATCAAAGCAATCAGGTGATTTACTAAAAGTCACCAAGGGCGGAGGAGGTTGGCTGGTCTCCTCCTGGGCATCTATCACCTTCTAACTCCTAAAGAAAGACATAAGCCATCCTAGAACTTAAAGGGGAATTTAAATATCTATGTTTTTCATTTAAAAGTAAACACATTACATATTTTGGAAAAATTGGAAAGAAAAATAAATTGCCTATTATAAAAACCATATCAGCATTTTTAAAATGCTTTCTTTCAATCTTTTTTTTCTCCTTTTCATCTTTTGTTCCCTTAATTATGAGCAAGGTATAATATAAATTCTTCATTGAAGAATATGTTTTTAAACATTTATTTGTTTGTTTGTTTGTTTGTTTGTTTATTGGCTGCATTGGGTCTTCGTTGCTACATGCGGGATTTCTCTCTAGTTGCGGTGAGCAGGGGCTACTCTTCGTTGCAGTGCGCGGGCTTCTCATTGCAGTGGCTTCTCTTGTTGCGGAGCACAGGCTCTAGGCATGCAGGCTTCAGTAGTTGCAGCACGCAGCCTCAGTAGTTGCGGCACACAGGCTCAGTAGTTGTGGCTCGCAGGCTCTAGAGCACAAGCTCAGTAACTGTGGTGCACGGGCTTAGTTGCTCCACAGCATGTGGGATCTTCCTGGACCAGGGATCAAACCCATGTCCCCTGCACTGGCAGGCAGATTCTTAACCACTGCACCACCAGGGAAGTCCCAAAAGGAGTGAATTTTTGTTTTTGTTTTTGTTTTTGGCCGTGCTGCAGAGCTTGCAGGATCTCAGCTCCCCAACAAGGCATGGAACCTGGGCCCCTGCAGTGAAAGTGCTGAGTCCTAACCACTGGACTTCCAGGGAATTCCCTGAAGAATATTCTTTAAGATTTTTTTTCCTTCAAGAATTTTCTGTTCTTAGATGTGATTTTCACATTTTTTAGTCAAAGCAACAGGTATTTACTTGGACATCCAGCAAGGGTCTGACCTAGAGCTCCTACCTAGCCAGGAGTTCTGTAATACCCCAGCCTGCCCTGGGGCACTACCCAGAGAGCCAGGGTTGCTATGGAGACTGAGCGTAGCATGAAACCTCAGGACAGGTCACAGGTTCAGTCATCTGAACACACTGCCCTCATGGGAGGTGTCCCAGAGGGAACTCTGAGGACTGTAGCTGACTCACTTCTGTCAGCACAGAGGCTCAGACCATGGAGAGCCCCAGGACAGCCATCCACAGGACCTAGGATTCTTGGGGAGTTTTCCTCTGGCCACCATAGTGACATGGCTCTGTGGCAGCCCTCTCATGAATCTGTTCCATTTTTCTGCACTGATTCTTGAAAAGCGCCTTCCTCTCACCAGAAGCCTCTGTGCCTCTACCTTAGAACTAAGATACTCCCTACCAATGCAGTCCCTGTGGGGCCTCCGGAGTCAGATTCCCAACTTTGGCGCTTACTAGCTCCGTGACCTGGGTGCCAACTTAACCTCTCAGACCTGTCTCCTCATCTGGAAACTGAGGATAATAATTGTTCATACTCACAGAATTGTCAGCAAAAGTAAATAGCCATTTAGTTGAGTACTGAGCACACAGAAAGACCTCAGTGTATGGTGGCTGTTGTTCTAGAAACCTTCTACAGAGAGCTAGTGAAGGAGGGTGTAGAGCAGCCGTCTGTGCCGTGGGCAGCTGGAGACCACATGTAAACAGCTAGTCACCCACCTGGCATGTCCAAATTCCCGCATCCTCTTAGTTCTGTGCAAGTGCCAGGGCAGCAGAGACACTGCCTGAGTTCTCTCTTGTTCCCCCTCACCTCTCTCCCCTCCTTCCTGTGCCATTTCCCAAGAATACAGACGGACCCTACCAGGGGTAATACTCAAATTATGTAAAGACTCAGACTGAAGCAATATGGTGCCAGCCATGGAGCTGAAACAGGGTCTTGGGAGCTTCCTGTTGTACCAGGTGTTACCACCATGTTTGCTGGATTGTGGGGAGGTGAGGGGTCCTAGGAGAGGGGCCAGGGAAACTGCAGCAATGGAGAGAATAGTTAGCAGCCTCTGGGAAAGGGTTCTTTACCAGCTGATATGGAAATATCAGTTTACATTTTAACAACCGATATGGCCAAACCATCATGTACCAACTGATTTACCCCCAGGTGAAACCCTGGGAAGGTCATTGTGGGACACTCCTGAAGAACACAGAGACCAGAGACTGTGTTAAGACCATCTGGGGGCCCATGCCTTGTTGCAGAGTAAGTGAGTTGGGGAAAAGGACTTCACTGCCCAAGAGTCTACTCAAGTGCTACAACTCCCCTATTCATGTCATTCCTTACTGTATGCCTTGATGAAGCAATAGGACGAAGGGACCCAGAAGTTGGATGATCCTGAGTCAAACACCATTGTGAATTTCTGCAGTCGGGTGTCAGGGCTGACAACCCCAGAGACTGGGCCTGTAAGAAGAATACACCAAACTCATATTGCAGCCCAACACCAGCCCCTCACGCTCATTCAGTCTTTCATTCCACTAATACTCATTAAGTCCACGTCCTGTGGGCTGGGCATACGTCAGTGAGCACGACCCATAGGGTATCTGCACTCGTGGAGCCAAACATAAAACTATAATACAGGGTGATAAGAGCTACAATAGGGAAAAGAGAGGGTGCTAAGGGAGCAAAGGAGTGCACCTAACCCAGAAGTCTCACTGCAGGAAGTAATGTGTAAGACAAACCTGAGGTGGAGTGGAAGCTAGCCAGATGAAGAGGTGGGGGGAGCACGGAGCAGCATGTGCAAAGACCAGAGACTGGCTGAGCCATCAGTAGAACAAAACAGTTGACCTGGACTTCAATATAATCATGTTAATGTGTCAAGTTTGGGGTGCAATTAATTCTAACATGTGGACTTGGCTTCTTGCTTAACTAGAGAATGGTTTGGGAAGACTGTAACCCTGTAAATCTAAATTTCCAAACCAAAGGTGCAAGGTGGCAGGGACGCCAGGTTAGGGACAGTGTCGCAAGGGGCTAAGTGCTGGACTTTGGTACTGCATAAGCTCAGGTTCAAGTCCCAACTCTACTTCTGAGCTGGGTGACCTTAGCTAAGTTAATTCAACCTCTCTAGGTGGTAATTTCCACATCTGAAAATGGAGAGCAATGCTGGTATCTACTGTAATATTCAAATGAGATAGTATATGAAGTCCTCAGTATGCTGAATGGCATGCGGTTGACTCTTATTATTAAAATAGCTTTGTGAAATCCACCCCTAACCTAAACATCATTTTGTGCCCAAGAATCTCAAGTGCTTTTTAGAACAGAAATCCAACCTAATCCAAACATCACAGCTAATGGTTATTGAGAATTTACATAGGCTAGCCCAGTCCTATGTGCCTTACAAGGGGTTACTTTAATTAATCCTCATGAAAACCCAATAATGGAGGTGCTACTGTTTTCTGGGTTTCACAAATTAGGAAACCAAGGCAGAGAGGTTTAGTAACTTGCCTCAGATCATCTAAGGCTTCAAAAATCCACAACACTGACAATACCAAATGCTGGCAAGGATGTGGAGAAACAGGAACTCTCATTCATTGCTAGTGAGAATGCAAAATGTTATTGCTACTTTAGAAGACAGTTTGGTAGTTTTTGACAAAACTAAGCATTTTCTTCCCATGTAGTCCAGCAATCATGTTCCCTGACGTTTACTCAAACCTATATACACACAAAAACCTGCACACAGATATTTATAAATAACTGCCCAAACTTGGAAGTAACCAAGATGTCCTTCAGTAGGTGAATGGGTAAATTGTGGTATATCCAGACCATAGAGCATTAGTCGGCGCTAAAGAGAAATGAGCTATCAAGCCGTGACAAGGCATGGAAGAAACTTAACAGCATATTATTAAGTGAAAGAAGACAATCTGAAAAGGCTACATACTGCATGATTCCAACTACATGACATAAAAGGCAAAACTACGGAGACAATAAAAAGATCAGTGGTTTCCTATTATGTGAGAAGGAGAAATGAATAGGCAGAACTCAGAGGACTTTAGGGCAGTGAAACTATTCTGTAGGATGCTACAGCAGGAGATACATGTCATTATACATTGTCCAAACCCAAAGAATGTACAACACCAAGAGTGAACCCCAAATGGACTATGGACTTTGGGTGAGAATGATGTGTGAATGTGAGTTCATTGATTGTAACAAATATACACTGTGGTGTAGGATGTCCATAATGGGGGAGGTTGGGGGCGGTAGGGTAGATAAGAACTCTCTGTACTTTCTGCTCAACTTTTCTGTGAACCTAAAACGGCTCTTAAAAATACAGTGTATTGATTAGAAAACCAAATAAAACACAGGCTTCAAATCCAGGAGTTTGGCTCCACTGTGCACCCCTTTAACCACCGCATTATACCATCTCCCAACTTCTAATGGAAGGGAAACCCAACTTTTGATTGAAGTAAAAAAGAAAAAAATATGTACATATAAAGTAAAACAGAGAGGTTTCTGGGTTTTGGAATATGCCTACTGTTCAGGTTGACAACCCTCCCTCATCCCTTCTAGAGGGCAGGCAAGGCTCCATAGCTGATGAAGCCGACGGCTGCCTCCCGGGTAGTGTGTGACGAAGAGCACCTGACGTGTGGCGTGAGGCCAGCATCCCCAGCGCCCTTTGGTCTGGAAAACAGCTGTGAGTAATCTGAGGCACCCGGAGCAGAAAGCCTTATCAGCTGGCCTGTCCCAAAGCCGCTGGGAAGACTATCTGCTAGTGCAGCTATGCCTCCAACTGTCCTATTTTTAGAGAAAGGCATTCTTTTCGGGGCTGTTCTTCTGACAAAGGAGCAAGCCAGCTCTGTCCCAAGGTATAGCCGCTGAACAACAAGCCACTTCCACTGGTTTGCCTTAGGGCTCATTTTCTCCAGGTTTGTAGACCACCATCGAAAACTTTTAATCAAAGGACTTGTAAAATGCCAGCTCATTCCCCAGCTGAGAGAAGCCGGTGTGACACTGCTTTCTGCCCCAGGAAGGGAGGCATAAGACATTGTATATAAGGAGGACATAAGACTATTCAAACAATAGCATCTTGCCAACATTTCAAAGAATACCATTTAAGGCCGATAAAGGGACTTTTTTTTTTTTTTTTTTTTTTTGCTGTAAGGAAGCAAATAACTGCTTGAGAGACCATAGGATTAATTTATGTTTCAATAATCATGGTGGGAGGAGTTGGGAGAGTAGATAGTGAACCAAAAGGATGTAGAGTTGGCCCCGTCAGGTTTAGGTTTTCCCAACACCAAACCAGGAAGCCAGGTAGGGCCCAGGAATTGAGAGAAACAGCCCCAGAGCTGGCTCAGGGCTCAGCTCACTTGGGCATCTATTAGAACTTCTCGGAATAAATATAACCCAACAGCTAATAATAACATTAATAATAAGGGGATAATAATATTAACCCTTTTCAAGCATCTTCTGTGTGCAAAATACTTTAAACACATTATTGTATTGACTTTGGGACAATCCCATGCTGTAGGTGTTATTATTCCAGTTTTGCAGGTAAGTGAACTAAGGCTCAGATAATTTGTTTACCTTCTGCCCACTGAATGGTAGAGCTGATATGCAAACTCAAATTTTTCTGACTCCAAACCCTATACATCTTTTCATTTGTCATGCTGGCCCCCCTTACTGTCTTGGAGGGGGTTACACAAGAGGAGACTGGGTCAAGCTCTTTGCCGTTTTAACTTAGTGTCCCAGAATTTAAACTGAAGCAAAAGCAACGACGTTTTTCTAAGCACAGTCCCCACTCCATTTACCCCACACTTCCCTGCATTTGCAGCTGAGTGATACATGTCTGATGACCCCAAAGTGATGCAGTGGGAAGTCCCTGCTGCCAAGCTTGATGGGGACCTTACGGACCACCTGGTCCAACCCTCTTGTCTCCAGATGAGGGAAAGAAGAGCAAGAAGTTCAACAACTTGCCCAAGGTCATAGAGTAATGCAAACACAGATCTGCAGAGTCCACGTCTGGAGCCCCTCCCGCAGTATCAACCCCATCCCATCAATACGATCCTAACTGACCAGGACTCAGACTAAGCCCTCCTGTCTCAAAGACACCTGAGATGGAGCAATATTGAGCCCATGCCACTGTTCCTTCCAAAAGTAAATGGGAGAGGGAAATCCCTGGTGGTCCAGTGGTTAGGACTCCACACTTTCCCCACTGAGGGCCTGGGTTCGATCCCTGGTCGGGCCAAAAAAACACTTCTTTAATTAAAGAAAGAAACTCTCCAACAAGAGAAAAACACAGCCTCTGGGGAGTCCAGGTTGGTTTGTGGTCTTTCAGAGCCAGACATCTCCAGATCCCCAATCTACTCACATAATCTAGTCTTGTAATCACATAACTGCTCTTCTGTCGTTCTCTCCTATAAATAGACTTCCTGAGGGAAGCATCACAGATGTCTACAAGCAAAAACTTACGGCTGGTGGCCTTCCATGAACTCCTCCAAGGTCCCTGCTTCTCCAAGATGATGTCTGCTGGACTTAACTTGGATCAAAGAAATCCTGAAAAGGTAGAGAAGGAGGAGTGAGCTCGTGGTGTCAGTCCCACCCTGTTTCAGTTCATCTCTTTCAACATCAACTCAGCAGTGTGTGGAGGATGGTAGGTGTCAGTCATGGAGAGACGATGTCACAGCCTCCAGCTGCACCAAGCTTCCCTTAGCTCTCCATGCCATGATGACCTTAAAGACACCAGAGCCACCAGGACCAGTTTCATTGTCCTTGTTCAGTGGTTGCTTGCAATGCACCAGGCTTTTTGATAGCTCACTGGTTCCCAAAGTTATGAGCTTGTTCCATTGATTCTAGGAGGTTCTACGTTGGCAGTAGTTTTAACCATGTGGCTAGAGCTGACCACAAACTTGGGCAAATACTGACATGCCTTAAAGATGTGAGGTGGTATCAACCAAGTATTGATAAGAAAGTTTGCAGTGGGAGGGGGAAAAGTTGACATGTATTAAGCTTCCGTGTTCCAGGTATTTACTGTCATTTAATCCCCACCATGATATTAATATCATCTCCAGTTGATAAAAATAGAAAGACTTTCAAAGAGATTCAGCAAGCTCCCCAAGGCCAGAAAGACAGGAAATGGTCGAACTAAAATTCCAAACCTAACTGCCAACCCACACACACCAGACGTCCCCATGGCAGGCAATGCTGGTTTCCTACCTAACCTCTCCTTTCTTCCTTGTTGACAGAATCCTGGTTGCATTGAGGCAGCAATGTGCCCAGCTCCAGATGGCCCCAGAGTTTAGTAGCATCTACCATCCTCTGAAATCACCTCTCCTGGACTGACGCTTGAGCTGCAGCTCAGAATCCGTTTCCTCAGAAACCATCTTACACACAATAGTCAGTAAGACTGCCATCACTGCATCACCAGCACACTTCTGTTCTATGGGTTAAGACAACCCTTAGAGATTAACCTGGGATACCACCATTTATAGCATAATTTCTACTGGAAAATGCATTAAAAGATCTATACACCTGCTATTCCCCTACCCCCCACTCCCCCAGAAAACAAAAAACAGCTTCCAAGAGACTTCGTGATTCCTTTATAAGGTTTAAGTTAATTCAAATTTCACAGGTCCAAACCCAAAGCTGCTTTCCTATTATCAAACCTTTACTTATCAAGAAGATCTAGGAGTATCAAAAATGCCTAAGGACATTCCTGAAAATATAGTTAAATATGGGGTATTTCTAGTCAATCTTACCTCTCTTTATTAAATTGAAAGAAAATCTTCCCTACAACTGAAAAAAAAATGTATTCTAGTCAAGAAGATGAAATACTAGCTGTTGTACCCATTTTCCAGTTACAGTGATGCATTTCCCTGCAAGAAAACTTCTGGCTTTAGGATAACCCAGGGTAACCTTGGCACTATTGACATTTTGGGCCAGATAACTCTTTGCTGTGGGCGCTGTCCTATGCATTGGAGAATGTTTAGCAGGGTCCTTGGCCTCTACCTGTCAGATGCCAGGAGCACTCTCTCTCTCAGCTGTGACAACCAGAACTGTCTTCAGACATAGCCAACTGTCTCCTGAAGGGTAAGCCCACCACTAGTTAAAAACCACTGGCAAAGGCTGATAAACTAGAAGGACCTATTTACTCAAAGTGCTGCACTAAACCTTATAGAGCCAGGAAACATGCCAATGAAGTAAGAATGACTGAGCCATGTTCTGATAGCAAATCCTACTCCATAAAGCAGGGGGCAGATGGTCACTGAAATGGCCTTCGGCTGTAATCACAAGTAAGGCCCGTTAGTTATCCAGGGCCGTCAAGAAACGCAGCTTCAGAGAGCATATCCCTCATTGCTGGTTCCTAGGGACTGAGTCCCCTCAAGGTCCATCTTCCTGGCTTTGGTTCCTTTCACTCACACGCAGGCCATAAAAAGGCTGCCTTTCCTACTTCTGTTCATTTCCCCCTGGCTCTCCACCCGTGAGTCGTGAATCGAGTTGATGGAACTCCTTCAGGGTTCGTGTTTCACTTCACTGCTCACTTCTGAAGCCTCCTTTCTCAGAATAATTGTCTTAGCTCAGCAATGCTACTGAACAGATTCCAGCAGTTCGACGTTGCGTGAGAATCTAATCAACTTCACAGAGTACTTTGGGAGACTACTCTGGAATCCAGCTGTGGGCAAGTCCACAGAGCAGGCACATTTCATAGTGGTAGGCTGAACTCTCAGGGGAAATCTTCGTCTCCATCCCAGCATTGTGCTCTAGGAAGGCACAAAATTGGAGTTTATCCTACAGGTTGCCAAGCAAATATGAGCTCCTTTCCAGGTTTTTCCAACCCTGTGTATATCTTGTTAACTATTCTCAATAAATTCTGAGTCTTTCTCAGAGCCACTCTCTTTTACCTCAGTGATCATCGATGGTAGGGGAAAAAAATCTATGGATTCATAAATATATTAAGTCACTGGCTACCAGCAATCTGAGTTTACACTATCAAACTGAGAGTAATACATTACTCATTCTTTCATTCAAATGCTCCAGGAAGGCAGGGAATTCTGTCCTTATTTGTTGAGTAAATTAATGCCCACTTCGTTTGAGGTGCTGTCGTTAGTGCTAAGAGTTCAACAGTGAATAGGATTGGCACAAGCCCTGCCTTCAGGCAGGTCTCCTGCAGCAAGAGAGCAAGAGAACTAAGAAGTAAATAAAACAATCACAAATTGTGGTAAGAGCTAAGTGGAGAGAAAGTGGGGAGTGGAAGCAGCCAGCTCAAATAAGGTGGTCAGGGAGATCCTCTTTGAGAAAATGCCCATTAAGCTGAGACGTGAAGAACAGGAGCTGGCCTGAAAAGATTTTCAAGGGACCCCCCCCACACACACACACCACATACATGCAAACCACATATACACATACACATATAAATACACATAGACACTTGCAGGGTGTATGTGTATTTATATGCACACATACACACACCTATATACACATGTGCAATACATTCATATATATATATACCCACATAAATACACACACATGCAGATATGCACATATAAATACACGTATACACAAATACACACACACAAACATATACCCTTTGGTTCAAGGGAACCTGCAGCCCTCACCCCAAATGTTATCTTTAAAAACCCTTCCCTGAAAGTTATCGGGGAGTTCAGGTCTTTAGAGCATGAACTGCCCATTCTCCTTGCTTGGTCCTGCAGTAAGCACTTACTTTCCTTCACCACAACTTGGTGTCAGTAGGTTGGCTTTGCTGCAGGGTGGGCAAGCGGACCAAAGTTCAGTTCAGTAACAAGGGCAGGACAAATCCAGACGGCAGATAAAATCCACTAGAAAGAGTTAAATGATTTTAACTCCCACAGGCGGAGCCTCAGTGGGAAGGGGTCTCTGGGACTGCCCTGCTGCTCTGTCAGTAAGAAGGATGGGATCCTTTCTGCCTTGGAAAGCAGCTTTCTGGGGAATCCTGGTGTTGAAATCCAGTGGAAGGAGAAGGGAAGGAGAATGGGGCTCCTGGAAAGGGGAACCATCTGCAGAGCAACAAGAACCACACAAGCAATGGGATGTTCAGATGTTCCTGGTATTCTCGGTCTGCGCTGCCCCTCAGGAAGTGCCCAAATGAGGTTTCCCATCTGCTTTGGGTCTTTACTGTGCAAATTGAGAAAATGCAATCTGGAGACAGCCCTCAAAAGGCTGCTGACAGCTGTTTGGGGGAGAAAAAGAATGGCTACAAAGAGAGGGAGGAGAAAGTGAGACAGGACAGCCTGCCAGGGAGTGGGAACAGGAAAACGGTGGGGAGCTGGGGCAGGGTGGCCGCACCATCTCCTGGAGCCCCTGGAACAGTAGGGAGGCAGTGCTCGGGAGAGCGCCTCGGTGGGAGATGGAGAAGGGAAGGGCAGGCAGAGGGAGTCTTAAGAAGAAATGCTGGGCATCGTGAAAGTGATGTCCTCTGTCAGTTTCCCAAGTGACTATGATAAAGATTTAAATTGGGTTTCATTATTTGGGGATGCTGTATGACTTTTTTTTTTTGATGCAACACCACATGAAAACAGGGTCCCAGGTTACCTTGGCTTTATTGTGTAAGCATACAATTGCCTCTCATCAAATACTTAAGTCTATCCATTCTGGTAATTCACATACACTTACCAAGTGCCAACTGTGTGTTTGTCCTGTTCTAGATGCTGGGCAAACATTCCCAGAAGTCTTCCAAAACCCCAGCTCTACTTCAGCCGACAGGGGGTCGCTACGCCACGCACTCGCTCAGGTTGTAGGCATCTTGTAGGCAGAGCACACATTTGCAGCTCACTCACTCTTCAATAAGCCCAGCACAGTGTCTTAAGAAAGCACAGCAATAATACCTGTTCATGGTTAGTAAGTCAGATGCTGTGCTAATTACTTTAAGTACATTATCTCATTTAATCCTCGCAGTAACTCAATGAGGTGGAGCCCAAGATGATTCCCATTTTACAGATGAGGAGCCGAAGGCACAGAAACTTTGTCCAAAGCCCCCAAACTAATAAATACCAAAGTCCAGGTTCAAACTGTACAGGTCTCTTTAATGCCAAAACCTTTTTGCTTTTAATACTAAACTCTACTGCCATCTCATAAACCATAATAAGACAGTAAAAGTCAGAATTAATCATAAATCTAAATTATAGCTTATAGTAATATGAAATTTTTTCTTTTTTCAAGTATATAACAGAACCAGGCTAACAAAATGCTACCTAGTAGGAGTCCTGTTTTGATAGATTGCTTTCATTTCATTTCAATAAACATTTATTAGTAACTGATGGAAATAATTCTTACCCATTAATGTTTAATTCACATACCATTTTCCCCAAGTAGTATTGTCATCTGCTGATACAGCCGTCACACTGAATGTTCCTGGATTCCTTTGAAGGCCTTAAGATTATAATCCTTCCATTCAGTCTTTTAACATTACACAATTGTTTAGGAAACTAGCCATGTTCCAGCTCTGGGAAATCCACATATATTCCATATTAATTAAGTCTGCTTTAATAAACTGCTCCAATAGTCCTGTAGATATAAGAAGAAAAATTAACTGTGCAAGGTCAGACAGCCACGGGAGGGTCGGAGTAAAACTACAGGCTAGTTGTGATGGGTATCTGTGATTCTTTTTGGCTGTCAGTATACAACTCACCTTCCTGTGTTTGGGGAATTTCTCACCTTAGGAATCTTGGTGGTAGAAAAAGGCCACCCCCCCATCACAGAATCTAAAACCTCAACCTTAGCCTCCCTTAGGTTAGGGTGAGCATGTGGCCAGTGAGATCTCTCCAACAGATTCAACTGCCAGTGATGCAAAGAAGCAGGGCCTATGAAAAATCCCTTCGGGGGGTCAGGGGGAACGTGGCTACATCCAGGTTTAGGGGCAGCGTTCAGCACCAGGGAGTCAAAGGGAGAAGCAGAGGGGCTGAGCCCAGGGGTGCCAGTTCTGCACTGAGTTAGGACATGATCCTGGCTGCAGCATCCAAGCCAGGTTCCTCAGGGCACCTAGGGAGTCTGTGAGCACCCTAACACCTTGTTATAAATTCCTGTTCACTGTATCATCCAAAGATTTTTTTTTTATTGCATTGCAATTAAGAACCCTAATACTAGAACTGAACCTGGAATCATCCGAAGACCCAACATCACTTAGTTCTAGACAAAATTTTTGCGCAGACACCTCAGTAGAGGAGTCTGGAGTCAAAACCAACAGGTGCCCATGGTCAGACAGGAGTCTAGGCTTGGTTTCAGGCATGAGGAGGATGAGCTTGCTCCTGGATCACTCTTCTTGAAGGCCTAGGACTCTGGCAGTGGACACCCTTCTCAGCATCCGGCACCATGGTCCCCATGAATTCTAACAAAGGAAAAGACAGCTGTACCTCAAAGCTAATTACTGGAACACAATTCACTTTATGTTTTCTGTTTTCAAGAGTTTTCTGGATGTCTCTTGCTACCCGGATTGTCTTTTCATTGGGATGTGTACGTCTGTTCACGAGAGTGTGTTCTCCTTTTGATACAGGCTGTTCTTCTAGGGGCCACTTTGCTAATTTTATACCAGCTTATCATGGGGGCTGAAACCAGTAGAGTGTAGTGAAGATCAGCCATATTCTTCCTACCTTTTCTCTCACACACACTCCTTGCGTATTCCTACCCCAAGCCCCGGAGAGCAGCTTGGGCAGATCCTACAGCTTTCTTGACACTTTCAGATAGTTAAACGTTTAGTCAAGCCTACCTCAACATTTTAACATCTCATACAATTTCAAACTTCTTTCTGCCCAGCTGAGGCCTGGCCTGTGGCTTGAGGACCGACAAAGAGAAAGGAGTTGGCACTGGAGGTAGGAGACACAGTCTTTTCTTTTACTCCCTAGGCTCCACCTCCTCCTCTCCTCCCCCTCCCCTCCCCCTAGATCCCCTGGGGGTTGGGTCCTGCAGGAGAGAGAGGTGATTTCCTTCACTCCAGATGCACAGTTTTAGTTCTCCTTTGGCGGAAACTTGCCTTCTGTCATGGCAGATATTCAAATGCTGGCTGGTTCCTGGAGGTTCTTTTGGGACCCTCCACCCTCCCCTGGCACAGCAATGCACCCTCCTGCCAGCGGCTCACAGAACTCTGGGAAACACTTAGGTTTACCAGTTTGTTAAAGAATATGATAAAGGATATAGATGAATAATCAGATGAAAAGAAACATTGGGCGAGGTCTGGAAGGGTCCTGAGCACAGGACCCTCTGTCCCCGTGGCATTGGGGTGTGTTATCCTCCCAGTGTGGATGTGTTCACCCACTTGGAAGCTCCCGAAGCCCCCTAGTACTGGGATTTTATGAGACTTCCCTCACGTAGGCATGAACCATCATTAACTCTATTTCCAGCCCCTGTGCCTTCTCTGGAGGATGGCGGAGTGGGAATGAACATTCCAAGCTTCTAATCATGACTTGGTCTTTCCGGTGACCAGCCCCTATCCAGTAGCCACCCGGGAGCCCACCCAGAGTTGCTCATTAGAACATGATCCTAGTGTTCTTATCACTTAGGAATTTACAAGGGTTTTAGGAGCCCTGTGTCTGGATGGGTTCAAAGACCAAATATTAGAACAAGAGATGCTCCTAGTGGTCTTATCACACAGGAAATCACAAGGGTTTTAGGAGCTCTGTACCAGGAAACAGGGGTAGAAACCAATATATATATTTTCTATTATCTCACAAGTGCCTACATTTTAGGGTTGTAAGAAATAAGTGAGCTAATAATACTGTAAGCAGAACACAAGTGTTAGAGTTAACTCTGAAAATACTGTAGTAAAATTAGTTAAGAATTTCTTCTGCTCTCTCCATCGTTTTTGTTTCTTGATTTCTTTTACTCTGCTTATTTCAATCTCCATCTCTCACGTAGGCGGCTTGTCTCATGTGTGGTTATCCTTAGCTACCTGCTCATATTTAGGGGCTGGCATTAAAGTGCTGAGTGAAAGTGTGTGTGAGGGTAGTTTGTCAACAGGTGTGACCTAACTCCACTCTGATAAAACTGTATACTCGGTGAGATCAGGATCCTATCTATCTTGTTAGCCACCAGATTCCCTGCATCTAGAACACAACAGGTGCTCAATAAATATTTGATGTTATTCTTAAACCTCTCTAAGCCTCAGTTTTCTCATCTGAAAATTGAGGATAAAAAATATTTACCTGGCAGGAGTTCTGAGAAGAGACAGTATATGTAAAGCACCAGTTCAGTGCTTAGCACTTAGTTATAAATAATAATGGGTGTCAATCATTATTATTGTTATCATTTCTAGGGACATCAGGGCAGCAGCTGCATGACCATTTGTGGTCACCACTGACCATGCTAAATATAGAGCCAAAGTACAGTACCTGTTGAGAGGCTAGTTATTACAGTACAAATCAGCAAAGCAAGGAGAGGGCTTAAGATAATAGCCCTTGACATTCAATGTTTAGAAAGTCCAAGGACACTGGCTTTAGTCATGACTGAGAAGAAAGAAGGTGGGTAGTGATGCTGCATTGCCAAATAGCTCTGTAGAATGGCCATTCACATGGAATGCTCCTGTATTGCTCTGTTCAGTCTACTATAAGCAATTTAGCAGTAAAGGCACTGGAGGAGGTTAAATGGTATACCAAGCCTTCCCCCCCAGCCTGGCACTCTATCCAGACAGCAGGCAGGCTGCTAGAAATGGAAACAACCCATTTCTTTTGGAATAGTTTTTGAAAGTAATATATGTATATAGTTTAAAAAAAAAGTCAAACAATACAGAGGGTGTAAATGGAGGAGTCAGTACTCCTATCACCCCCAAACCTTCAGGCAGATTCCCCAGAGATAATCACTGTTTTGCCTTACAGATACTTTTAGGCATATGCAAGAATATATGCATATTTTTTCCCAGATGGGATGGTAAAAAAAGAGTTCTGAAACTTGTCTTTTTGCCCTTCATTTATCCTGAATATCTTTGCACATCAGTATATAAAGATTTATCTCCTTATTTTTAACAACTGCTCTATTCATTAAGATAAGTTAAGAGATAAGCCCCCAGATATCCACGGCTTAACACAACTGAAGTTTCTCATTTACCTAAATCCAATTGGTGGTAGTGAGTCCGTGTGGGAGGGGAGGTGTTCTGACCCTAGCACTTATTCAGAGATCCAGGATACCCAGGACTTCAACATGTGACTTCCACATACTTGGTGGCTTCTAAGGTCACCCTGGGTATTAGATGGGGAAAGAGAGTGGAGGAAGGTGAGGTTTGTTTTAAATGAACCAGGCGTAGAAATGTTTTACCACTTCTGCTCACATTCCATTGGCCAGAATTAGCCTGACTGCCCTAGACTAGTACTAGGAAATGTCCCAGATGGACAGCTTCTTCCCACAGTAACTCAGCTCTATGGAAGGAAGCTCAAGCCTTTGAGGGGCAGTGAGCCACATCCCAGACACATTGTAGGAATACACCCTCATTTATTTAAGCTTTAGAAGGCTGGTTTTCCTCTTCTCTTTCTTCTGTTTTTCTACTTGTCTTTTGTCAAAGGCAAATTTTTTTAAGTGTAGAAAACTACTAACTGGTAAGAATGAAGAAATAAGAAAACGGACACTTGTGGAGCGTATACACTCGTTCAGATCTGGTGGTGTTAGGGGGGACACTACCAACGAAAAGCCTTTAAAGCATACATATGTTTGACCCAGTAACACTTCTAAGGACATTTCCGAAAGAAATTAGTGGATAACTGCTCACACTGTCTGTACATGGATATTTATAATAGCGACACGTTGTAAGCAACCTAGATGCCCAACAACAGAGACCTATTTAAATTCCAGTGCATCCATATAATGGAATGCTTTGCAGGTGTTTAAAATAATTGCATGGACACCTGCAAACATAAAAATATGTCCATATGTTCTGATAAAACAAGACTCCTAAACAGTGTATTTTTTTAAACAAATTGATTATGTGTAGCAAAAGGCTGGAGGACATCTGTTAAATAAAATGTTTACAGTGTTTATCCCTGGTGGGTGTGACTATGGTTGTTCTCACTTTCTTCTTTTCCACCTTTATGTAATGTCTCAACGTTTTATCATTAGAAAAAACAGTGAAGCTATTTTCCGTTTGAAACAAACAAACAAAAAATGTAGATAAAGGACTGGGGCTTAGGCGACTGAAAGCAAGTATGTGAGACCCCGCCTCCAGGACCCTGCCTGTCACCCAACACTCAAGTCGCTATCAGGAGCACTTCTCTCTGTTGTAGTGACTGGCTTCTGTCACGCAATCCCCAGGTTATAAAGAGAGGGGAGGACAGGCCTCAGGGCAGAAGCAGCAGCCCCAGGGTCGGCAGGCTGCGGCTTGCCATGGGGAACACCATCAGGGCCCTCGCGGCCTTCATCCCGGCTGACCGCTGCCAGAACTACATGGTTAGAGACCTCCGGGAGATGCCGCTGGACAAGACGGTGGATCTGAGTGGGAACCTGCTCCACCGCTTCCCAGTGCACGTGTGCTCCTTCCAGCAGCTGGCCAAGCTCTACCTGAGTGACAATCGCCTCAACAGCCTGCCTCCGGAGCTGGGGCAGCTGCAAAATCTGCAGATCCTGGCCCTGGATTTCAACAACTTCAAGGCTCTGCCCCAGGTGGTATGTACCTTGAAACAGCTCTGCATCCTCTACCTGGGCAACAACAAACTCTGCGACCTCCCCGGTGAGCTGAGCCTGCTCCAGAATCTCCAGACCCTGTGGGTCGAGGCCAATTACCTCACCCAGCTGCCAGATGTGGTGTGTGAGCTGAGTCTCCTTAAGACTCTGCATGCTGGCTCCAACGCCCTGCGTCTGCTGCCAGGCCGGCTCCGGCGCCTCCGGGAGCTGAGGACCATCTGGCTCTCTGGCAACCTGCTGACAGACTTCCCCGCTGTGCTGCTTCACATGCCTTCCCTGGAGGTGATCGATGTGGACTGGAACAGCATCCGCTACTTCCCCAGCCTGGCGCACCTGTCAAGCCTGAAGCTGGTCATCTATGACCACAATCCTTGCAGGAATGCACCCAAGGTGGCCAAAGGGGTGCGTCGTGTGGGAAGATGGGCGGAGGAGACCCCAGAGCCTGACCCCAGAAAAGCCAGGCGCTATTCACTGGCCAGGCAGGAAAGCCAGGAGGCACAGGTGCCTGCCCTGCCTCCTCCACTTCCGTCTACCAACTCCTGAGAAGCTTCAGGTGTAGGTCAATGCCAAGGACCCAACTCCAGCATCTTCTGGAGACCTCTCCATTAGAATGCAAAGGACTGCTCCGGGACAGGTGGGGCAGCTCTGCCAGTGGAAAATGGAATACAGTCAGATGAAATGCCTACCTCACACCAAGAAGAAAATACTCAAGGCCAGCATCTCTCCCAGAGGGAATTGTGTGCTATAGGTAGCGTGACAACTTCTTGCAAGAAAATCAGCCTCTCCGAGCAGGTATTTTGAAACACTGAAGAGCAAGAAAGGCTGGGACCCTTTGGCCTCCCCCAGTCTCCAGGAGTGGCTGGTCATGAGGCCAATGAGCCCCTCAAATAAGGTATTTGTTACAGAGCTCATCTAAAAGTTCAGGGGGCCTGTCTCCAGCCCTTTGCAGGATGTATTTTCTTACTGTGAATGACCATAAATGGTAAGAAGACATTACCGATTCAGGTCACTTAAAAATGACATGTCTACCTAGTCAGTCCGATTCAGACTCTTTGTTGTTGCAAAGGCTCAAGATGAAGATGTTCCCTTGAAATTTAGTGGCTGCTGAGAAGACACCCCTGCTGGGAATGCCTCCTGGTGGAATCCAGCTGCCACTTTAAAACTCGACAGTGGTTCACGCTGATTTCACTCATTTTCCTCGAAAGATCTGACCAAAGGTCTGCTCCCACCTGTAGACTGTCACTGGCAATGCTGAAAGTCATCTAGAAAACAGAACCTCTCCTTGGCAGTGCGGTCGCATCAACATCAAGCCTCGCTGTGACTGGCTGCCTCTGTGGAGCAGAGCCCTCCTGTCTACTCACGTCATGAACCAGAATTGAGTTGAACCTCTTGCCATGCAGGGACCACATTTCCAGAATCCTATTAGGTTAAAAGTTGTAGGTGAGAAATCTGTTCGCTTGCAACAAGCATTTGGAAATTGGAATTGCAGGTTGTGGTATATATAGGAAGTGTCTGCCTCTTCAGCCTCAGTATCTCTGCCCTTGCTCTGATTTGTTTTCATTTCTGCAGATAAAATCTTTTGATGGTCAGTGTGTAAACCTAGGTATTCTCTGAAGTTTGTTAATCATGACCTTTTCTTCTCCCCATGAATACATCAATTTTAAACAAACTGCTGTCAGTGGGTAGTTTAATAACACAATCCTTTATGTTCTTGAACCCTTTTCAGTAGTCAAGGACACAAAAGTGTCATCTTAACTAAAATGTACTGAATTTAGCTATTAAAAAGTACTTTTGCCATAAAAGCATCTTAACCCAGCAAAGTCTGGTTCTAAAATGACATTATACAGCAGACTATTTTCATGTTTTCCTACCACAATTATTTCTTGCTAAACCAGAGGAAGAAAAAGTTTCATGGTTTCACATAATCTCTTCCTGTCACCACCTCCCAGTCTGTAGAGTATCTACAACCCATTCATCAGACTGCCAAAGGGTCCTTTTAATCACTAAATTGTCAAATACTTAACTCCTTTAATAATGAGTCCAGATTTCTATCAGACAGCTAGGATTTAGTCTATTTACTCATTCCTAATCACTGCAATTACACTATACTCAGTTGATACTAGAAACTTTCTGCCAACAAGACTGCCTTCTAGGCTGTATCATAGCTCATCCTCCACAATGGCTATGATTTTCTTTTGACCCTCTCTTCCCCCTCCTACGATTAAGGGGCCCACCTTTTCCAAGGAAGCCATAAGCTGTAGCCAATGACCTACAGAATTTTCATCTAATGAGCTAACTAGTCTGAAACAGGTATCAAATTATAAACATTGTGACACATAAACTGTTTTGTTCTAAAATAATCAATACACAACAAATAAACACTTCTTAAACAACATGGTTAGGTGTTCACCACAAATTTTGCTGTCCAAATTTTCACTATAGGATTTCAATTTTATAAATTGACTATGTAAATGCATATTTACATTTCCATAACCCTCTGATGTTTTCTTGAAATTCTAACATAATTATAAACTTAAAAAGGGAAAAATGGGGCTTCCCTGGTGGCGCAGTGGTTGAGAGTCCTCCCGTCAATGCGGGGACACAGGTTCGTGCCCCGGTCCGGGAGGATCCCGCATGCCGCGGAGCGGCTGGGCCCGTGAGCCATGGCCGCGGGGCCTGCGTGTCCGGAGCCTGTGCTCCGCAGTGGGGGAGGCCACAGCAGCGAGAGGCCCGCGTACCGCAAAAAAAAATAAAATAAATTTTTTAAAAAAAGGGAAAAATGCTGAAGCACCAAAAGTTAACTTTTTTACTTTTTTTTTTTGGTGCACCGCACGACCTGCGAAAATCTTAGTTCCCCGACCAGGGATTGAACCCGGGCCATAGCAGTGATAGCGCCAAGTCTTAACCACTGGACCACCAGGGAATACCCAACATTTTTACTTTTAAAAGTCCTGAAACCCAAAGTGCATCAGAGGAAAATCTCCTCCACAAGTTTATGTTGGATTTTAGCTTCCACAAATATGAATGATGCCAGGGATTCCCTGGTGGCACAGTGGTTGAGAATCTGCCTGCCAATGCAGGGTACACGGGTTCGAGCCCTGGTCTGGGAGGATCCCACATGCCGCGGAGCAACTAGGCCCGTGAGCCACAGCTACTGAGCGTGCGCGTCTGGAGCCTGTGGTCCGCAACGGGGGGCCGCGACAGTGAGAGGCCCGCACACCGCGATGACGAGTGGCCCCCACTCTCCGCAACTAGAGAAAGCCCTTGCACAGAAACGAAGACCCAACACAGCCAAAAATAAATAAATAAATTTTTAAAAAAGGTGCTCCAATAACCTAAAGGAGTTATTTATATTAAAAAAAATATGAACGATGCCAACTAAAATCTTTAATGTGGATTCTAAGGACATTCCCAAGGTTTGTTTTTGTCCTAAAACAATACTAAGTTTGCAATTTCACACTTGAAAAGTCACCTTGTGCTCTAAAAATCAACTACTCAACTTTTAACTAAAATCCCATATCCTACACACAGTAACCTGGAGGCAGTGTACTACGATGGTTAAGAGCATGGCCCTTCAAACTATCTGAGATCACATTCTACCTTTGTACATTTACTGGTCAGTTACCTACCTGTGTGCCTCAGTTTTCTCATCAGTAAGGTGGTAACAGTTTCTGCCTCTCAAGGCCCTGTCAGGTTTAAACAAATTACTGTGTATGAAACGCATGGAACAGTGATTGGCAGGTGATGGCTAATGTTTACTTAACATGTTCTTTTACTAAGTGTTATACCATGGCAGTAAAATACTTATATTTACCGTACAATCAGTGTAACTCCTTGTTTGAAGGAAAAAAACATAAATAGCAATTGAACAAAAAAGCTTTTTCTCTCTCAGTAAAATTTTCAATATTATCTCTAGTCTTGAATATAAGAAATACAACTGCAAAGTGGTCAAACACTACTGGTTTACATATACAGGAAAACACAGATAAGATTACCAAGGATTCATTTTTTAAAACTTCTAAACGAATATACTTTGCCCTCTGCCTGTTGTTCTAGAATTTGCAAAATCACCAAAGTACATGAAAATGTGAAACTATTCCTTGGCACTAAACCCATTCGTGTCATGAGGGCAAGAGACATGAGACTGAAGACATGGGTGTGTGTCTGCTAGATAATTTACTGCCTTTGTCACTGTAAAAAAAAAAAAAAAGAAAAGATATACCTTGTACCCTTGAATATTAATGCCATTAAAAAACAAGTTAAGTTTACATGCTTTTCCCCCTTTCTGGACTGTCAACTTCTGAGAACACAAAACAGGTGATATTTATCTTTGAATCCCCAGTGGCTGGTATAATTTGACCACATTACTTGAATTTTGGAGATTTTGTGTGTGTGTGTGTGGTACAGGGGCCTCTGTTGTGGCCTCTCCCGTTGTGGAGCACAGGCTCCGGATGCGCAGGCCCAGCGGCCATGGCTCACGGGCCCAGCTGCTCCGCGGCACCTGGGATCCCCCCGGACCAGGGCACAAACCCGCATCCCCCGCCTCGGCAGGCGGACCCCCAAATACTGCACCACCAGGGAAGCTCTGAATTTTGGAGATTTTATCCTGCACCAAGGCCACAGGACAGGGGGACACACTGACACCTACGGAGCACTACTGTAGGTTAGGCACTATCCTCAGGGTCTTGTGTAGATTCATATAGTCTAGTCTTTTCAATACCTCTTTGAAAGAGGTGTTATGTACCACTCACAATTTTAAAATCTTTACTCTTTATTCATATTGGGAATCAACAATGTTCTACAATAATACTATGATTAAAAAAAGGTTAAGTCCTCTTTACGTTTCTGCTCTAGTAGTATTCTAAAACACCAGAGTAGATACAAGACAAGGCAGACTTCGGAAAAGAATTTCATACAAAGTATTCTATTGACTTCTATGAGTCAGGGTCCTGACAAGAAAATGCATTCACCTCATACGATTTACAAAGAGACTTTTCACAAAGGAACTGTTACTAAACAGAATTAAGGGGAGAAAGATCAGGGTAATACAAGTGATTGTATTTGGCAGGAGTCGCAGCAGCCGCCAGCCCCACCCATGTTGAGGCTGAGTGAAGTGGGAACAGAAATGTTACCAAAATGCAGTTAAGAGCTTAGTCATGAAAAGAGGGCTTGCCCAGAGAGCTATACTGGTAAGTCTCGCAGGGATGAAGCCAATTCCAGAGACAAAGAGCAAAACCAGGAAGAAAATACCAATTCCCTCTCCCCATATCCTACCAGTGCCTCCTGAATTAAACCACAGGAAACCAGTCCACAGGGAGCTGTGCGGCAGTTAGCAAGGCTAAGTCCCATGGCCTCCAAGCAGGCAAAGAATGGATTCTGACTTGAGGAGAGTAAAAGAAAAACCAGCACACATATTATCCTTCTTCAAAGAAAAACGGAAGGCTACTAAAATGGAGTTAAAAATTCTAAGCACTTAGACAATTTCTACACAGTTAACTGTTAATGTACATTACAAAAATCTCCATTTCTATGTCATAAAAGCCTTGCGAAAATAAAAACTCACTACTTCCATAACTGCTGTTTCTGAGTTAAAAAAAAAACACTCCATCTTAAAACTCTTATAGGAATTAGAGGGCCCTAGGTTGGTACTTTACCTCTGAAATGGAAAAAACTTTGTAATCTGTGAACTCGGGATATTCTAGGCCTATGATGAAAAAATCTATAAAGGCTTCAAAGGATATGAATTCAGAGGAAAAGAAGCATGGGTGTATTCTTGGATATACAATTAAGCTCCCACATTTCTACCTCTTTTTAGATTAACTTTAATACTTACTGGTGTATCCTTTTTAAGACCTTTGGAGAAAATGAGCCCAAATACACTTTAGATTAAAATCCTACTCCACGTTACCTGGTCCCTCAGGATAAATGTTTAAACCCACCTACCTTTCCCACTGAAACCTCTGCACATTTTCTAGATCATGATATGCTCAACTGTTCCACCTACATGAGTTGTGGGATGAACACTGATGTTATGATGTGTGATAAAGTACTTTAAAAAATTACATAGCAGGGCTTCCCTGGTGGCGCAGTGGTTGAGAGTCCGCCTGCCGATGCAGGGGACACGGGTTCGTGCCCCCGTCTGGGAAGATCCCACATGCCGCGGAGTGGCTGGGTCCGTGAGCCATGGCCGCTGAGCCTGCGCGTCTGGAGCCTGTGCTCCGCAACGGGAGAGGCCACAACAGTCAGAGGCCCGCGTACCGCAAAAAAAAAAAAAAAAAAAAAATTACATAGCAAACATACTGCTATGTTTCTAAAAGTGAAAAAAGTAAAATTCTGTATAATTCTCTGATGATCTATCTCAGAAGTTTCTCCTTTATGTGAACATTGGAGGATATAAGCTAGTATCACAACAAAAACCAATTTTTTCCAGTTTTCATAGCTTCTACATAGTATTAAAATGCTGAGACACACTTTTGGACAAAAACAGAACAGGTTGGTTTATCAGTGTTTCTTTGAAAACACTTTCGCTCCTCTGTGCGAATAAAATGTCTCTCCATGATGCTAGCAGAGATACCCAGTAAAAACTACTGCTGGGCTTTCGTTTAATTTCTTGTGCATTCTGCTGTATACTGACAAATCAATAACCTCCAAATCTAAATTCACATTTAAACCATCAAACTCAGCACACTTACACTCTATCTAGGATCCATTTGCCAAAAACAAAAACAAGAAACCCTAACAAAACAACAAACAACAATGCTTACGTCTAACTATATCCATACCCTATAAAATAACAGAGGTGCCTGAAGCAGCTTGCAGCTACCATCATTTAAAATATAACTCTTCCACACTTGAAGTAACAGAAGCCACCATAAATTTTTTCCTATATAAGAGACAGTACTTAGACTACAGAAAAGTAGAAGAGTACTAAAGTATATGGTACTTTCACAAAACAAAATGGTTGATAAATGTTACGTATGATTGAGAATCAAAAGATTAATGTAAGTTTATCACATCTCACTTGGACTTACATTAATCAGGATAATTTTTTTCAAAACTGTGTAACATCAATCATTAGTTAAGCTGGAAATTCTACACTGAAACTATAATCATTCACTCCCATTAAGCAGAGTTAAAACGGGATACAAATCACTAAAGTCAGGTAAGAACTAGGTAACTGTTCAAATTTTTATTTTGATGCACAGTATGAGAAATGAACTCTTAAATCAACTGAATTTTATGGAAAATGAAATAGCAAATAAATTAGACCCATGTTAAAATAGAAGGTCAGTTAAATGTCCAATCTTAAGGATATAACAGCCACAGGTAAACTTCAATTCTATAGTCTTCTTTCAGGAGGTCAAAGTCTTTCAAACACAACTTTACTATGAACTGCTCCAGAGCTCAAGAGCATATGGGAATGCTTAACAGGGGAGGTGATCAGGGACACGTTTCCTGCAAGAATCATAAAACGTACAGTTAAGAAAACAAAGGCAACGGTGAAAATGAAAAGCATGATTGTAACCAAAGGTCTATATTAAATACAAACACAGCTATAATCCTACTTTTACTAAAACCAATTTTAAGTGTATAAACAATGTTTCTACCTCACAATTAACGTCCCTTAATTATTGTATTAGTAAGAGGACGGGAAAAATCTGTGGAATGTAAGGGCCTGTAGGTATTCAGCAGTTCTCAGCTTCTCATCCAAACAACCTACTTACCAAATATGTATTCTCCAGAAAATGGTTAATTCATGTTTTTAACCAATACGTTAGTGAATTTTACTAAATTAGTCGAAGATGGTTCTCTCAATCAGAAGTTGTAAAATGACAAGGCTTTGGGGTTTCTAAATCAAAACCTCTGGATCACTATTCTAAATGAACAAAAACAAATGCCAATAGATAAGCTGGTGATGGGGTTAGGTAATTCACTAAAGTATGCCAACAGTACCTCTCACATCTGTCATGTTAAACTTTTATTCTCTGGTGACCATACATAGTGAATCAGGAAGGGGGCGTGGTAGGGATACTAGCTAAGTTTTTTACATAATGACTGTGGAAACACTGCTTCTAGAGGCAAGCACAACACTTAAGAGAAGCAGAAAAAGCATAAAAATGGATCCAGAGAGTACAGCATACTGGGATCACACAGAGATAAACCTTCCAACCTCGGTAGCTTATAGGAGTATGACCGAAGGATGTCAATATAGAAAAAGTTATCAAGCAGCTATCACAAAGCACTGATCTGAAAAATTAATTCCCTGGAGGTTAATAATGAGTTTGAAAAGAAGTGCATAGCCCAGTACATTTGGGAAGGCTGAGTTAAACAAAATTACTCATGTTTCTTTACTGCAAATTACGCAGAATTTCTAATATATTTAAAAGACACTTAAACTTTGAAAACAGTGATATCAGATCAAACGAGGTACTATAGTTTATATTTCAAATGTGGTTGAGGGTATTAAGGTATTACAAAGATTTCTGAGGGTGGGTGCAGCTATGTGACCTTGTTCCCAAGTCAGAAAATTTTACTTATAGAACTCAGTTTCCTTTTGCTATCATTCTGCTAGAAGACAACAGAAACTGTAACTGTATTTAACCATCTTTGGCGGCACTGCTTCCAGGAAAACTGTGTCAACTTTTCCTTCCCTCACAATTTTTCCATTTCAAAATATGAGTGCTCCTTATTACCCTATCCTCCCAATACCAGGAGCAGAGAATCTAGATTTTTCAGCCCAGTCCTTTCCACTCACGACAGTAGATTTGAATAGCATTTCAGCTTTTCTCTCCACATCCAAATCATTATTTTCTACTCTTTCCTTCCTTTAATAGTAAGAGGATAGTTGCCATTCATAGAAGAAAGCCAATGAAAGGAGTGCTGCAGGATTCTGCACAAAGAACTTAGTCCACTTAGGGCATACTTTCCTAATAACATTCCTACTTCCCTCCTGTTCTCTTGTTCTCCAGATCCAGCAGCTGCTGGTGGACTGCACCCCTCTTCTGCATCGATCATTTCCTCTCTCTGAAACTGCTCCCACTTACATACACTGAATTATCACAGTAATGACCCACACCTCCTCTAGCTACTATCCCACTTCTCTGCCCCCATTCATAATACACTCCCCAAAGAAGCAGTCTACGTACATTTCCTCCAACTCCTCTCTTTTCCCAGCCTCTATCGAATTTACTTCAGACTTCTGCCCGCTCTATTCCACTAAAACTGCTCGTTAAGACTACCAATGACCTGTTGTTAAATCGAATTTTTAGGACCAATTTTCAGTCCTTATCTTACTCGACCTATTTGCATCATCTTGGCAGCTGATCACTCCTCCTCCCCAAATACTTCCTTAATTTGGCTTCTGGGATACACATTCCCTTGGTTTTCCTCCTACCTCAGTGGCACCCCACACCCCCCAACCTTAGAATTTTGTATTATGGGAAATTTCAAAAGTATGTATAAAAGTAGAGGTTGTATAATGAATCCTCATGTATCCATCATCCAGTTTAATAATTACCTATACTTCACAATCCTTCTTAGTGACCCTTGATGGTTGCTCTGAATCTTCCCAAACTTATTACTGGAATTCTCAAGCACTCAGTCCTAAAAAAAACCCTTTCCCTTCTTTAGCTACGTTCACTCTCTTGGGGACTCAATCAGTCTCATGGCCTTATATAACACGTACAGGCTGACAACTTAATTTATAACTACAGCTCAAACTTCTCCCCTGAACTACAGACTCAACTATCCAACTAACTGCTTTCTCAACAGACATTTCAAATGTCCAAAACGGAAAACCCCCATCTTCCCTCCCAAAGCTTTCCTCCACCTAAGAGAAACCCACTTTTCTCAATAAAAACCTTGAATTACGTGCCCCAGTACTTTTTTTCATTTTTTTGGTTTGTAACTGTTGTTTTTGTTTGCTGGGAATTTCCATGTTTTATTCCTGAACTAAAAATGTTTAATATTGTCATGTTAAAACACAATTCAGATTTTTCTGATGAAATTTATTTAGAATTGTTCTTTTTTCCTTCTCTATCCTTGAAGAAATGGAAGTGTGTTTAACGTACTGGAGAAATGCAGCAATTATTAAGGCGCTCTGAATAAAAACCTTATAAGACACTCCCCCCGCCCAAAACACCCTTGAATTAACCAATCCCTTTCCTCACAGACCTTATATCCAACCCATCATCAAATCCTGCCGGCTCTACCTTCACAAATAGATCTATTATCAATCCCTTCTCACCACCTTCACCTCTATCTACTGGTCCAAGCCACCATCCCCTTCCCTCTCCCTGAACTTCCACTAACAGGTAAAATAAATGGTTTTCGTAACTACTAATTAGCAATTAGTAAATTTAATTAATTAAAATTATTAACTGAATCTTCAAATGTTAAGATTTCTCTGGCCACTTAATCATTTTTGTGTGAATGAGTTTTATCTTAGAAAAGCTGCTGGAGGGACTGCCCTGGCGGTCCAGTGGTTAAGACTCCATGCTTCCACTGCAGGGGGCAAGGGCTCAGGGAACTA
This sequence comes from Mesoplodon bidens, assembly GCF_964165515.1. Classification (NCBI taxonomy): domain Eukaryota; kingdom Metazoa; phylum Chordata; class Mammalia; order Artiodactyla; family Ziphiidae; genus Mesoplodon; species Mesoplodon bidens. Next base: position 30,806,600 of record NC_138167.1, read on the forward strand.
AGATCCCGCATGCCACATGGCACGGCCAAAAAAAAAAAAAAAGAAAAAAAAGTGCTGCTGGAATAGGAACATGTAGGAAACTCTGCATATTATGTGCTTAAGAATGTATATATGAAAAAGTGTACCCAGGACAGAAAATGACTGAAGCCAACTCATCCTGGTAAACAGACATCAGTTCTTACTACTACACGCCCACCCCCAAGTTATCTGGTTTTTGACCTTCCCAAGCCTGGCTCTTTATGTGCCCTTTCAATCTTGAGGGCTACCCTGTGTTACCCACACCCTTCTCCCCACCTAAGCTTTTCTGGCTTAAATCTAAGAGTTGTGATTACATATTTTAAATAACTTGCAAAATACTGTTATCTAAACAAAATGGCTCCACTTCCCATCAACTACAATTATCAAAAATATACCTATTTTTTTGTTTCCATGTTAAGTTTTCCTAAGAAATGTTCTTTAAAGTGTTACAATACCTTGGTGCTGCCCTGATGATGTTGTCCACACGTAGAATCACTTCTGCTGCTTCAGCTGCACTTAAAAGAACTTGTCGCTTCACTTGGAAACTTTCTGTTATACCCAGCATTGCCATATCTCCAATGGTACCTTCCTTCATATCTGGAAAGTATTTACTAAATAAACAACTAATCTTAACATATCTAATGATGTTACAAAACATATCTAATGATGTTATAAAATTAATCCTGACTTACACAAACTACTACAACTAACTACTCAATTTAGTTAGAGCATTCTCATCAGACTATCACTCAAGGAAAGCCTTTTAGAAAACTGAAAGGTCAACTACTGATCATCTGTATCAATAGAGAGTAACTATGTCAAATAATGAAAAATTTATACACAACACTGTATCACCCATCTTTCTCTATCTACAAATAAAACTGCAGAAAATTTGCTCATCACTGAACGCACCATGGATTCTTAAGAACTGGAAGAGAATTTAGAAGTCATCCACTTTTCTTATTAGAATCCCCCTTCATCTTCTGACAGATTATTCATTAACCTCTCTCTTGTCCAGTGGCAGGACTATCTACTCTCTAGAACTGTTCCTTTTATGTGGTAGACATTTTGTTGGGAAATTTTCTAATCTGAATTAAGTCCTCTTTTTGGCCATTTTTATGTTATGTATCAGAGATCTACTCTCAAGAATGTCTCAGAATACGGCTTCCCTGGTGGCACAGTGGTTGAGATTCCGCCTGGCGATGCAGGGGACACGGGTTCGTGCCTCGGTCTGGGAGGATCCCGCATGCCGCGGAGCGGCTGGGCCCATGAGCCATGGCCGCTGAGCCTGTGCTCCGCAGTGGGAGAGGCCGTAACAGTGGGAGGCCCCCGTACCGCAAAAAAAAAAAAAAAAGAATGTCTCAGAATAAGTTTACTGTGAGATTAGGAGTTAATACTGATTACAAGAGATACAGTAAAGTTTACACTTATTTGAGAATATAAGTACTGTTTTTATACACTAAAATCCTACAGTCATTATATAACAAGTTAAAAATCTTCTAACTAATGTTATACCCCCCTTTAGGGAATAATAAAATTTTGACAGTGTAGAGATTATGAAGTTAAACATTTTTTCTACAATGTATAATGGCTATAAAGGCAAGGGTCACAGGAATCTTTTATATGGTTATCATGAGAATTCATCATTTTTAAAAAATTAAAAAAATAAAAGAACCTGGTCAAGAGTTACTCTGAACAACTACCACAGGAGCTTCTCTGGTGGCGCAGTGAAGAATCCACCTGCTAAAATGCAGGGGACACGGGTTCGAGCCCTGGTCTGGGAAAATCCCACATGCCACAGAGCAACTAAGCCCCTGTGTCATAACTACTGAGCCCCCAAGCCACAACTACTGAGCTCACATGCCACAACTACTGAGCCCATGTGCCTAGAGCCTGTGCTCCGCAACAAGAGAAGCCTGCGCACCTCAACGAAGAGTAGCCCTCACTTGCTGCAACTAGAGAAAGCCCACGCACAGCAATGTAGACCAAACACAGCCAAAAAAAAAAAAAAAAAAAAAAAAAAAAAAGACCACATGGTCCCAATTAATTTCTTACCCAGTCCAGCAGTTGTATTGCCTTCACTATGGGCTGCTCGGAGCTGTGCCACCAGATCTGCACTGTCATAGCCTGCATTGTCAGCTATGATAGTTGGCAACTATGAAGTAAAGAAGACATGTAACTATTCTACTAAAAGAAAGTTAATTTACTAACTATAAGAAAAGCTTTCTAAAGTTATACATTTAGAAACAATGTAAAATCTGCTTCCTTTTAGCTACTGCTCATAAAGAGGATAAACTCCAAAATCAAATTTAAGCAGTGTGAACCAATTCTTAAAGCCAAGAAAGTTAAGTATTTTCTGCCCGAGAGAAGAATGGATTCATTTAAAACCATCAATACCTACAAAATTTAAATTCAAGGCTCTCTTTCTCATTAACTTACCATTCTCAGTGCTTTAGCATAAGACTCCATTGCAACGGCTTCTTTGCCCGGTGTTCTACTTGCAAGCTGTGTCACAGCATGAGCCATCAGCATCTCAGAACAGCCTACAGATTAAAAATCCAAGAACATATCATTATGCTTAGTTGTCTCCAAGACACTAAATTAGACTTCCCTTAAGATATATTAAGCATTAACAATTAAGTGCAAAGACAATATGAAGTTCCTATAAGAAACATTAAAGCCAAAAGCCACTACTACACTTCAAGAAATAAAATATGTTCAATATTTTTCAAATGCTTACCTCCTCCATAAACTGTTCTAGAATCTTTCACAGTTTGGGAAAGAACACAAAGAGCATCATGCAAAGATCTTTCTGCTTCATCTAAAATTTGTTGAGTGGCACCACGCAGAACAATGGTGCAAGCCTCACCTAAAGTTAAAAAATAATAATATTCTTATGTCACAGTGAACACTTAGTTATAAAACATAAAAGTTTGCCTTCTATTACTTATATAGGTTATACTCGGTTTTGAAAGCTGACATGTGTTCCATTGCTACCTTCTCTTTGCTAACAATCCACATTCCTAACAGTTCTAAGCTATCTAAAACAACTATATTGAATATGCACTGTTCACAAACACAAAGTTAACATTAGGCTGCCCTCAAGAGATTGAAATTAGAATTTCTCAGGAATTAAGACATATATTCTAGTAACTATAGTAACTAGTAACTGTTTCTTTTACTTCAAAAGAGCCTACCAAAGATTTAGGAACCTAGACCAGGATCTACATAATCCCTCACCAAGGGCTACCCCAGAAAAGTGAATCAGTTTGTCTTCTCCAATCATGACTTCCTCAATAAGTTTGCAACTTCCAAGCTTCACTAGTTCTGGGTGGTCAAAGGTAGACGCAATTTCACCACCTATGAACAAAAATATACATTAATTAAATGCACAACAGGTTTAAAATTTGCTTTCTAACAAGCAGTAATGAACAGAAAACACAATATTTAAGTTGACTGCTTACTATACGCCAAGTACTCTGAAGCAATTCATACAAACTATTTTTTTTTTTTTTTTTTTTTTTTGCGGTACGCGGGCCTCTCACTGTTGTGGCCTCTCCCGTTGCGAAGCACAGGATCTGGCCGCGCAGGCTCAGCGGCCACGGCTCACGGGCCCAGCCACTCCGCAGCATGTGGGATCTTCCCAGACCCGTGTCCCCTGCATCAGCAGGCGGACGCTCAACCACTGCACCACCAGGGAAGACCTCAAACTAATTATTTAATCTTCACAACAATCCTATTAAGACAGGCTTCATTTATCACCCCATTTAGAACTGGTAAAACTGAGGCAAAGAGATGTTTAGTTTCTCATCCAATGTTACACAGTTTGAACAAATATGAAGCTGAAATTCAAATACAAGCAATCTGGCTTCAGACCTATATGGACACACTGTGTAATAATACCACCTCAATTGAGATTCTGACATTTACCTTTAAGCCTGAATTTAAATTCAGATTCTCTTCTGAATTCAACCTAGAAGACCAGTACTCTTATGATCCAATATCCCAAAACAAAACATGAAAATATTTGACTAATCTTATTATATCAACACATGTACTGACACTAAGAACTGCTTAAAATAGTGAGCACTTGGGCCTAGAAAAAAGGGGAAATGTATACTGAGGATTTCCCAGAGCAAACTTAATGAGAAGTCAAAAAACTAAATTCATTTTATTCCATCGGTATTATTTTTATTCCTATTTTCCATCTTCCATGCTATAAACACTTCCTCCTTTCCTGGTTCTTAATTAAGCAAAAGTTAGGTTTCAATTTTAAAATCCTTTTCTCAGACTTCCCTGGCAGTCCAGTGGTTAAGACTCTGCAATTCCACTGCAGGGGGGTATGGGTTCAATCCCTGATCAGGGTACTTATGCCACGCGGCTTGGCCAAAAAATAAATAAATAAAATTAAATCCTTTTCTCTAGCTCATTACCCTCTTTTAATAGATTCCCTCAATCATCAACCAACCCCTTTCCCTACACCTTACTGATAAATCTGCTGAATAATTGATGCTTTATTTCTATTTTACAATTAATTTATAAAAGGGACTCTGGTCTTCCCAACTCTACTAATTTATACTCATAATCTGTATAGCTGAAGCTCTTCTTACTTTTGGTTGGCAAATTCCTGAGACTGCTTTGTGTCTAGACGTGAGACACAATAGATGTTTGGGACATCATATCCCCCAAATGAGACGAATTTGGCTTATGAGAATTTTCACTTATCCTACACTCATTCATGTGTATCTGCTTACAAAATATTTCTAGACATTTCTAGACATTTGCAAGAAGCAATTTCACACATCTTGACAACAGATGTTACTAAGGATGGGAGCCACCATGGAGTCTACTTCACAGCCATACAGTTTGGTGTGCTTGGTGCAATTAATTTTCTTCTGAGTGTATGTGGCAATTTCATGTTATCAAGTCCTTATGATATCAACTTATCCCATGAATGTGCTATCATTCACAGTTCTTATGTCATGTCTTTAATTCTGTTGCATCAAAGGAAGAATTAAGTAAACGTGAGCATCATAAGTTTTATTATCTTAAGCACCAAGTATGCAATAACTTTTAAATCAGGTAAACCCACTTCCAAATAATTAATGAAAGTAAAATGTCTCTTTTTAGGTCAGAACACTATGCTTCTCAAATTATTAAAAATGGCTTAAGAAGTTATTTTGAAATGAGACCAATCCTACCATCTACTTAGTATAATTTCTTCTAATACACAGGGCAGTTCTGATCTGAATCTGATGTTCCTAGTAGCTTTACATCTAAAACCCAACTCTCCTTAATTCTCACTGCCAGAGAGCAAGCCAACTTTCCAGCCTATTCATTCATTTCCAAGCGCCTGAAAGTTAGAGGATAAAGACTGTTATACTCAGTTTTCAAGGGCTATTTAGAGGTTTCTTTAAAAACCATTACTAAAACAATAAGTGAACAACTGCATTCTATGTCTCTTTGATGTAGACATACCTGTAGACACACTTTCTAGTCTATACTGGGATTATAAAACTCATATACCTCTACTGAAGGATACTGGAGTAAACTAACTTTTCATCATACACTGCTGGAATGTTTCACACTTATTCAACGTTTATTACTTTCATAAATTTTAAAAAATTAATGACAGTAATGCTTAAGTATTTGATCCACTGCCTGGCATATAGTTAAATGTTCAATAAAGGTTACTATTCCAACTGCACTATCACACAGGGCACAAAGCATTCAACTACTCACTTAGCACTAAAATTAAATGAATAAACTAGGTAAGACTTAAGACTCCTTTTTTGGGGACTTCCCTGGTGGTTCAGTGGTTAAGAATCTGCCTTTCAACGCAGGGGACACGGGTTCGTTCCATGGTCAGGGAACTATCATCCCACAGGCTGCGGGGCAACTAAACTGCACTCCATTAATGAAGAGAAGCCCGCGTGCCGCAACAAAGATCCAGCATGCCGCAACTAAGACCCGACGCAGCCAAAAGAAACAAAAAACAAAAAAAAGACTCCTTTTTTTAAGCTTCAGTTTATTTAGACTATGTTTAGAACAGTGGTCCTGTGGGTTTGTGAGAAAAGACAGTATCTTTAAAACAACACAGCAAAAATAAACCTACACCTATGGCGAAGCTGGCATTTAACTTGGTATATTAAAAATAATGTGAAGATATCAAAAAGTATGTCAGATTTCAGAATAACTTTAGATTCTAGGATCCTTACGGGAATCTCTTTGTCCTCTTAGCAATGAGTTAAATACACGAACACTCAGTAAATCCAAGAGTAATTATTATGTTAGAAATTAATGCCTTTTTCCCATACCTGTAACAAGAGCGAGACGTTCCACACCTGCAAAATCTGCATGCTCAATAGCCATAACACCAGCAGCACCAAAGAGCTGTTCAGGATAATTATAAATTAATTGCCTATAAATAAAATATGAAAAAATATCGTTCAAAATGGTTACTTCACAAGATAAAATACATTAGACTAAAAAACATGAAAATATTTTTATCTCACCAGTAATCAAAGAAATGCAAATTAGAACATTTCTTACTTATTATTGTATAATACTTCATAAATTATACTAGTGCATCCATGTTAGTACTAAAAATGGGTATTGTTTTTTATATTGCCATTGACAGTATAAAATGAACCAATAATTCTGAAAAGCAATTTAGCAGTAGTGCATCAAAACCCCTATCTATGGGCCCCCCTGGTGGCGCAGTGGTTAAGAATCCACCTGCCAATGCAGGGGACACGGGTTCAAGCCCTGGTCCAGGATGATCCCACATGCCGCAGAGCACCTAAGCCCATGTGTCACAACTGGTGAGCCTGTGCTCTAGAGCCCACAAGCCACAACTACTGAAGCCCGCACGCCTAGAGCCTGTGCTCCGCAACAAGAGAAGCCACCAAAATGAGAAGCCCGCGCCCCACAACGAAGAGTAGCCCTTGCTCGCCACAACTAGAGAAAGCCCGCGTGCAGCAACAAGACCCAACGCAGCCAAAAATAAATAAATTAAAAAAATAAATTTACTAAAAAAGCCAAAACAAAACCCTTATCTATGTTTATATGCTTTGATTCTACTCCTGAGAATCTACAGCAAGAAAATTCAGATATTAATTAAATGAAGATATGTGTAAAAATTTTTATATAGAACAAAACTTTCCAATGTCTGTGAGGAGAGTGTTTGTGTAAATCTCAACTTACCAATTATGAAAAATTTGTAATTTTAAGTAAAATATATATACTGTTAGGTAAAAAAAGCATGTTATAAAAGTTTATACCATATGATCACAACTAAATGAATTGAAACAACATACACACACACCACGAATCAACTTAATAAAAGAATTTCTGGGAGAATTCTGTTCCTTCGTTATACTTTCAAACCTTCCAAAATGAGCAAATATTACTCATACAACAGGAGTAAAAAGGACATCTGTTTAAAAGTTTGTAACTTAAAAAAAGCCAAAGAAAAGATGTTCATAACTAGTATAAAGCACTGCTAAGCAAAATGTGCCTTATCAGAATCATAGATCTCATAGAAGTTTAGAAACTAGCTTTTTTTTTTTTTTAATTTATTTATTTTTGGCTGTGTTGGGTCTTGTTGCTGCGTGCAGGCTTTCTCTAGTTGCAGCGAGCGGGAGCTACTCTTCGTTGCAGTGCGCGGGCTTCTCATTGTGGTGGCTTCTCTTGTTGCAGAGCACGTGCTCTAGGCGCACGGGCTCAGTAGTTGTGGCACGTGGGCTCAGTAGTTGTGGCTCGCAGGCTCTACTCTAGGCGCACGGGCTCAGTAGTTGTGGCACGTGGGCTCAGTAGTTGTGGCTCGCAGGCTCTAGAGCGCAGGCTCAGTAGTTGTGGCACACGGGCTTAGTTGCTCCGCCACATGTGGGATCTTCCCAGACCAGGGCTCGAACCCCTGTTCTCTGCACTGGCAGGCGGATTCCCAACCAATGTACCACCAGGGAAGTCCCTAGTAACTAACTTCTAAAAGCCCACATACATTAGGCTTAAAACAATTATTTTCCATCAAATGGTAAATCTCTCTCAAAGTTAACTACTGCCTTTTCACTGAAATGCCCTGTTTCTCTTGGTATTTTTCTCCATTCAAAATAATCCATAAAAACCTTAGATACTGAATATTAAGAATACATGGGGAAGGTATACACATATTTTCTTCATACAAATTAAAGATAAGCCCTAGAACTCTTAATACTTTTCACCTCTTCATCCTTGTTTTATTCCTATGCTACCATTAGCTTTTTCCTACTTCAAACCCCCATCATTTAATGTGGAATTAAATCTCTCTTCCAAATACAGGTATACTACAGCCCAAACTAATAATATAACTGCCAAAACAGAAAACTGTTATTGTTGACACAAAAAGGTTTAATAAAGTATATTAACATAAATTTTCACTAAAATCATTGTAAGGCAAATGCCTTGCTGTACAATTTTATTTACATTTGGAAAAAAAACACTTCCTAAATAACTAAATTCAATATAAAACAATTTTCCTAAATCTCTGCAGAAAACAATCCTTTCTTGGATTATTATAAATATTGTTAGCACAAGCATACACAGACCTGTTAATAAAGCAATTTATCCCATGCTTAAGAATACGTTCAACTTTCTCCTTCATTTTTTCCTTTTCTGCATGTTCTATTTCAGCAACTTTTGCTGTAGAATCAACTCTTACCCGGGAACCAAATATCTAAGACAAAGGAAAGCATAAAAAATAACATCATTTTCCTTACTCGCAAGTTTCATAGCATATTTAAACTTTTTAATGTAAATACACCAAAAACTATGTGTGCATGTGTGTATGCATGTGTACAATATAAATATATATTCATATATATAAAATCAGAAGCTACGAAGATATATTATATAAATACATATTCATACGTATATAAACCCTATAAGGGTTTTTATTAGTGCAACTGATTACCAGCCCAAGTTTACAGCAGCTAGCAATTAGAATTCCAAGAAATGTAGTTTAACATACCTTAATTTTGTCTGTATCCATACCAGTATTTGCAATAAGAATTTTAGCATTTTCAATTCGCTTTGGTTGATTTACTCCAATTTTTTTATCCAACAGAAAGCCTACAATATAAGATAGTATTGTATTAAATATTTCAAGGCTGTGTTAATAAATCTTTTAAGGTAATCTGCTTTATCAAATTACTCTTTCAAAGAATGCATTTAAGTCCAATTCATCAAGCTCCTAGAACCTAAAACTCATTCCACTAGAGCAGTGACCATAAGAATCAATTTAGCAGATCATTTAAAAAATAATATGCGAGGGCTTCCCTGATGGCGCAGTGGTTGAGAGTCCGCCTGCCGATGCAGGGGACATGGGTTCGTGCCCCGGTCCGGGAGGATCCCACATGCCGCAGAGCGGCTGGGCCCGTGAGCCATGGCGGCTGAGCCTGCGCGTCTGGAGCCTGTGCTCCGCGACGGGAGAGGCCACAACAGTGAGAGGCCCGCATACCGCAAAAAAAAAAAAATAATAATAATAATAATATGCGAAACAGAAAATGTAAGAGCAGAGTAGAAATATTAAGAGTCAACAGAGCATTTTTGTACAGCAACCTATATTTCAATACAAATTAATTTTTTAAAAGAAAGTCAATAGCATTTTGAATCTTTTGTCTCAGAGACATATTATATTTGCAGGTGTGTGTGTTGCAATGCATAGCTGTTAAAGTCCACTTTCATTAGCTTAAAACCAACAAAAAAGAAAACAAGCTGTGAAAACTCAGATACACAGGGTATTGCTAGAGATTAGTGAACTTTTTAAACACCGAGGCTGGTGATAAAATGAAACGCCATGGACAGCAGACAAACCTGGCCCCAATCATGCTCATGCTGCTTACGGGTTATGTATGCAACCTTGGACAAATTGTTCAACCCTAGGTACTCACCTATAAACAGGAATATCACCAGTGGCAGAGATGCTAGCTACCAGCCTAGGGCCCTGCTGTATCACCTTGGGTTTTCTGCTCTATTCAGCTGAACTTAATTCTCACTCACTGGATCAACATCATGAGAAAGAAATGGTATTTTAAGTAAAATTCCTATTAGAATGCCTGGCACAGAGCAGACATTCAATGGTAGCTATCCTTGTTTTAATTATCTTTCCCTACCACCAACCCCTATTAGAAATGCTTTACAGCCCTTACATATAAATTCAATCAAGAATATTTTCAGAATTGTTACTCCTGTGAAACAGAGACAAACAACATGCATTTCTGCAACAAAACCCAGACTCCGAATCACTAACTGGTAGAGCAGAAACTGTAAAGCACAATTTACCCCGTTTTTTCCTTCTCTGTAGAACAGAATGCCTACACTTTCTACCGTTTATTTTGTGAATACACTGTGAAGATGCTTTGAAAAATCCACACTCTAAGAACAAAACATACTATTATTAAGGAAACGCAGTTGCTAACTCATTTATCACTCTTCAAGAACGCCAGAAACTATATTCTCAACACCTGCCAACTAACTGGTATGACCTACCCAAACCCTTCCTAGAGAATACATGTAATCCTGGAAAAAGTGCCATTTGACAATAGCTGACTTTTGGTAAAAAAAAAAAAAAAAAAAAAACTACTTCTCTTTTTAGAAACTAACTTACTTCATGGTAAAAAGTAAAACCTAGAGGTTATCAAAGAAATGCTGGGATAGTTTGAGAAGATCAAGCACACTGTCAATATAACAAATGAATTAAGATGACAAAAATGGTTGCAATATGATTTGTGTCCTTAAAGACAAGTTTTCTGGCTTTGCAAAGTGTCACTAGTCCTGACTAAATAAAGTGGATTCACTGAGTACTTAGCTTTCAACAACTGGTCAAGGCTTCTTTTCCCGTATTCAATATGTACATACCTTCATCTAAATAGGAATCAGCCAGACTTCCTCCTAGCTTCTTGATGACATGAATTGCCTCCAGATTACCAGAGCCTTTCAGTCTGAGAACGGCTTCCACAGCTAACTTAGTAAAGTGGTCTTTGTGATGAGTAAGAAGTTTTGAGGATAATGTTGTTCCTGCAATGTTCATTAAATCTTGACGGAATTTAACTTCGTCAGAACTAAAAAAGCAAAACAAAACAAAAAACGAACAAAAAACTCAGGCCGGTTCTTAGAATGCTTCTCTGAAGTTATCAACCCTGTTTTACTTTTCAAAATTTATCCAGATACTTGTTTGTCAACAGACTTTCACCTCAACCAGTCAGGGCTCTAAGTCACATGAAAAAAATTAAACCTTATCAGTAATCAAGAAATACAAATTAAAGGATACTATTTTCCCCACCAAGCTGGCAAACTACCAAAAGGGAAACACAAGCAAACAAAAATTCCAAGAACATGGGAAACAAGGCATTGTTATACAGCTAGTGGGACTGTAAATTAATGAATTTTTTCTAGAGCACTACTTGTAAGGTAAATAAAATTGCCTTTAAATACATACATATCTTTGGACACAGCAATTATACTTACTTTTTTAAGTAACAAGTCTGTCACAACACTATAAAGCTAAAAATTGTCGAAACACAAATCTCCAATTATAGATAGGTGAATTATAGCAGTCACATAATCAAATGCATACCTCTACCAAAACTAGTATTACAGAGAACACTGACACCTCGAAACTGTTCTAGTTATTCAACTAGGTTAAAGAGGCTAAAAAACCCTCTATACAATGATACTATTTATTCTGTTTATTGTGATTATACGTGCAAAAAAACCCCTGGAAACCCAAACTTTAACTTTAGTTACTACCTCTGGGGGGTAATGTGGGGTTTTTCTGGTTATTATTGAGGCAGGATGAGCCAACAGAATCATGTTTGTGTATGCTTTTCACTGCTCTCTAGACTTCCTGCATTGAGTATATTTCGAAAAGAACATTTAAACATTAAATGTTTGAAACAGTAGTATTTTGGTATACCGACCCATGATCGACTGCAGAATTCAACAGAGCCTGTCTTGCCGCCTTTGTGGCTTCTCTCCAACCCGCAATAATGGTCTGTGGATGAATCTTTTTTGCAATTAAAGATTCTGCTTCCTATTAAACAACAGTGGAAGACAAGCATGAATACTAAATCTGTAGTAAGAAGTTGATTACTTCTAATACTCAAAACCACAGTAGCAAAAAAACCCCAATAAGATGAAATTGAAGTTGCTCAGATATTCTTACCCTTAGTAATTCTGCTGCTAAAACAGTAACAGAGGTAGTGCCATCACCAACTTCATCATCCTGAACCCTTGACATATCTAGGGGAAAAAAAAGCTAGTTATTAACTCTTACATTTAATTCTGCTTTTTAAATTACTTCTCGGTAGCTTACCTAATTCTCCAAATATATCCACTATCAATCTAAATCTCACTTATCTACGTTTCCTCACCTGACAAATTCTTTGAACTTTTCAGCCCGAAATACAGTAGTTTTACCATCAGTAAGTACATGGCACTCCAGAAGATTGTATTTTTTTTTTTTTTTTTTTTTTGTGGTACGCGGGCCTCTCACTGCTGTGGCCTCTCCCGTGGCGGAGCACGGGCTCTGGAGGCGCAGGCTCAGCGGCCATGGCTCACGGGCCCAGCCGCTTCGCGGCATGTGGGATCTTCCTGGACTGGGGCACGAACCCGTGTCCCCTGCATCGGCAGGCAGACTCTCAACCACTGCGCCACCAGGGAAGCCCCAGAAAATGGTATTTTTAAAAAATTTTACTGAAGTATAGCTGACTTACACTGCTGTGTTAATTTTTGCTGTAGAGCAAAGTGGTTCAGTTGTACACACGTATATATTCTTTTTCATATTCTTTTCCATTATGGTTTAACACAGAATACTGAATATAATTCTGTGCTATATAGTAGGACCTTGTTGTTTATCCCTCCTATATATAATAGTTTGCATCTGCTAATCCCAAACTCCCAATCCATCCCTCCCCCCCGCGCCCTTGGCAACCACAAGTCTGTTCTGCATGTGAGTCTGTTCCTGTTTCATAGGTAGGTTCATTTGTGTCATATTTGATTCCACATATAAGTGACAGTATATGGTATTTGTCTTTCTCTGACTTCACTTTGTACGATAATCTCTAGGTCCACCCATGTTGCTGCAAATGGCATTATTTCATTCTTTTTTATGGCTGAGAAATATCCCATTGTGTATATATACCACATCTAGAAGCTTGCATTTTAATAATGATAATAATCAATTAAAAACTAAATAATCAATGAGTCGAAAGGACAGTCAACACAGCCTATTTAAAATTGTTTCCAAATGTTAACAAAATGTCATCCTCAGACTCACCAACTAAAACTTTAGCAGCTGGATTGTCCACACCAATGTTTTTTAAAATAGTTGCACCATCATTGGTTACCATAAGAGAAGCATCTCGTCCACTGCTTAAGAGAATTTTGTCCTAAAAGGAACATATTTGGTTCAAGTTAAGATATAAGTACATCTGGAAGAACGCACAGATTCATCAGTACTCTCATATACTGCTAATGTGTAAATACTCTGGATGGTTATTTGGCAGAATCCATTTAAATTTTTTCACTGCATACACCCCCCCAAAAGCAAACCTTGGTGTCCTAACCTTTGTCTACCCCTAAAGACAGCAGAAGAACAGAGAGACATGAACAAGGCTGTTCCGATACTGTAATAGCAAAAGCAATGAACGCAAACTAAGGGTCCCTCACAATACAGTAATAAATACAAACTATAAGCAAGATACAGAATACTATTTGACAGTCAGAGAGGAGGCAGTATATCTATTTATACTGAAAGGAATTTAAAAAGCCAAGCTACAGAAAAAGTACATACAAATAATATCTATCACGTAACAAAACAATGTTATCTATTACAGGGAGAATGTATAAAATAATATCTTATAATACATAAAATACCTGTACATCTACATAAAAATAAAGACATTGGTTAGATTTATATCCAAATGGTAACAGTGTTTGTCACTGGGGAGGTGAGTGGCACTGGGGATAGTGATCGAAGGGGACTTTAGCCATATGGGTACTGTTTTGATTTTTAGTAAGGAGTATATATCCGTATCTTAACTTTTACAATTAACAGTTAAGTTTCAAAGATAACAAAGCATCCAAAAGAAGTTTTTATACCTCTAACGGCTCTAAAGCAACATTAAAAAATTAAAATTCCCTGTTTTTCTTACCATGCCCTTGGGTCCCAACGTGCTCTTTACCAAGTCTCCAATTGCAATGGCACCAACAAAAGAAGACTGGAATAAAAATCAGAGATGGTCAAAATCAACTTCACAGTCTTAAAAATTTTTAAAAACCCAAAAAACTACCGTATCTTTATAAGAATGAGATAAAGTCTTACCAGACGAGCTGTCTCTGCTCTCTCTTCATCAGCTCCAGCCTTGAAGATATTAACAGGTGCAAGGGAAAGGGACGCCTAAAACGGAACATCAAGACTCAGTTTTAATACCAGTATTCTTTAACACATATACTTAGATGCCTTCCACTAGACTTACAAGTAGATACCTAAGAGAAAATTAATTTACAGCACAGGGTACTTCTTTAAACAAATGAAGCTCTCCATCATCGGAGCAGTCATTTATTTAAAGCGGAAGGAGGGACTTAGGTGACGTTGCATTTTGGATCTCTAAGCCCTTCAGGAATAAAAATTCTACCCCAAAGAGATCGACTGTAAGTACGGCGAGACCAAAGATGGCAAAGATGATTTTAAACTAAGGGTAAGGCAGGAAGGGGTGGTAGGCCACTCGCGCGACAACGACCGCCAGGAGGACGAGGGGACGCTGCGGCCTCGCTGCCACCTTCGCCCTCCGGCCGCTCCAGGATCCGCCCCGAGAGGGAGGGCGAAGCCCGTCTCGCCGACCCGCCCGGTGCACTAGAAATTTCTTCGCTTGGGGTGAACTCCGAGCCTCGGGGTTCTGGGGCTGTGGAGAGGCCGAGTCACAACAAGATGCTGGCCTTCAGGCCCATGCCTCCCCTGCGGGCCCGGCGCAGGCCACACGCCGCGGCCTGCGCCATGTGCGGCGGGCCCGGGGGCAGACACAGGGAGCCCGCGGCGCTGGGATACAGATGAGGCAGCAGACGGCGGGGGACGGCCGAGGACGGCCGAGGACGGCCGGGGACGGCGGGCCTTGGGCAAGGGCCTACAGGGCCAGACTCACCATGGTTCCGAGGAGTTCAGCACACACAACAACCCCTCACCAGCTCGCGCCTCAGGCCGGAGGAAAAAGAGGCCGGAAATGACGCCAGACGCTCTGACGCAGGGGGCGGAGCCCCGGCCGGCGCGCCGCTCGTCCTGGCACCGCCCTTGGGGGAAGGGAGGGCACAGCGTTTGAGGGGAGTCCCGCGGTTCGGAAAAGCTGCTCGTCCCGCTGGAGGGGCGGGGCCTCGGCTGGCGCTCCGCTCCCTTTGGAGGCACCCGCTGGGGACCAGGAAGGGGAAGGTTGGAGATTTTGCGTGAGGCCCAGAGGTTTGGGCGTAGAACTCACCAAGGTGGGAGGGACGCTGCGCTGTGGGTGTTGCCATAGCAACGGAGTTCTTTCTCGCATGTTTAATTTTTTTTTCTTATATTTAACTTTTAAAAAATGTTGCTTTGGGCTTCCCTGGTGGCGCAGTGGTTGAGAGTCCGCCTGCCGATGCAGGGGACACGGGTTCGTGCCCCGGTCCGGGAAGATCCCACATGCCGCGAAGCGGCTGGGCCCGTGAGCCATGGCCGCTGAGCCTGCGCGTCCAGAGCCTGTGCTCCGCCACGGGAGAGGCCACAGCAGTGAGAGGCCCGCGTACCACCAAAAAAAAAAAAAAAAGTTGCTTTAAAGTACTACATGTACAGAGTTTAAAGTGTTGTATACTAATGTAATAGGGGTGGGGCAGGCACGTTAGAGAGCCACTGGTAGCAGTCCCGCTCAGCCACTGGTTGACGTCGCAGGGGACCCCACCCCCACCCCTTTCAAGGTCCGCTAGCTTTGCGATTAAAGTCATTATTCCCTGCCCCAACAACTCGCCTCCAGATTTATTGGCCTGTTGTGCAGCAAGCAGAGCGAGCTTGGGCTCAATAACACTAATAATGGAAAACATAATTCACCAACCGCATTAATTCCTCTCCTCAGAAGCAACCACTCTCAACTTTTTGAGCTTTATAAAACATTTACCATTATATTCCTAAATAATATTTTATTGCTATTTTAATTTTAAACATTATTTATTAAGATGGAGGAAGACATCTTTCTTTTACTGGATTGTAAAACGCTGTTCTCAGTTGGGCTGTCCAGAACAAGGTCTTGTGAGCTCTGATGGAGACTTTTACTTTGTCCAGCTTGCTCACTTTCAGGAGGTTTTGCATTTCACTCATTCTCCCCTCCCCCCAACACACAGTTGTAGAGATGACTAATATCCTCTTACATAATGTCTTTGTAAAGAGCAAAATCAATCCCAAATATTTCCGTTTGTTAAGAACAGTTTTCTACTTTCTCTAAGTTGACCCCTAGGACATTTAAAGCAAAATTTTTGTACTTAAAAAAAATCTGTTTAGCTTTGCATCTGATACTTTTTTCTCCCTTTGACTAACTGATCTCTTAGCAAGCTCTTGGATTGTGGCAATTGTTAACATTGGTGGGTGTTTTCAATTTTTAAAAAAATATATTTATTTGGCTGCGCCTGGTCTTAGTTGCAGCATGCGGGATCTTTGTTGCCACATGTGGGAACTTTAGTTGGAGCATGCGAACTCTTAGTTGGAGCATGCGAACTCTTAGTTGCAGCATGTGGGATCTAGTTCCCTGACCAGGGATCAAACCTGGGCCCCCTGCATTGGGAGGGCAGGGTCCTAGCCACTGGACCACTAGGGAAGTCCTGATATTTTCAATTTTTAATTGTTCTACCCTTCAGATATATGCTAAGAGGGTTAGTTTCACCAGGGATTGACAAACCATGAGGTGCCAAATCCAACCTGCCACCTGATTTTGTATGGCCAGAGAGTTAAGAATGATTTTTATATTTTTAAGTGATTGAAAACAAAAACTTTTGTGATACATTAAAATTATATGAAATTTATATTTTGACATCCATGAAGCTTGGTTGTAACACAAGCAAACTCATTTTTATACTGGGCAATACAATACAGAGTCATACAATGGAAGAGTTGAGTAGTTGTGACAGACTCTATAGCCCACAAAGCCTAAAATATTTACTATCTGATCCTTTACGGACAAAGTTTGCTGACCCCAGTTTACACTATTTGCAAGGTCCATCATGAAAAGGGGTGTTCAGATTGGACAAATTATTATAAATCTACCAAGAGTTTTGTGTTCTTTGCGGGAAAACTTGCTCTTCTTTCAGGGAATGTACCTCAACCAGCAGATCTCAAATCGCACAGTGGAATGAGAAGTCACAATAAGGCACTAAGATACCTGCACAGTATTGAAAACAGCTGTTTTTATTGTGGGCAAAATCACATATGTGGAAATATTATTATGTCCTCTGGCAGGCAAGTCTGAGACTATGGGTGATGGAAAAGCCAGCCCCCCCTCCCTGCTGGTCTTTGGATCGGCGGTGGGGAGAAGCATAGCCAGGGGCTCTTGGATGGGAACTGGGAGGCAGGCTCTGCCACCTGTGGAGCAGAGGCCAGAGACAGCCAGGAGGAGCCCCCTATGAGGGAACTCCCAGCAATTTGTCCTTTCTCTATTGCGTGTGTTTTTGACTTTTCCTCCTTTCCTGTGTCATTTGGTGTCACCCTTGTATGCCAGAGGCTAAACAGCTTCAGGATCCAGACTGCGTGGGTTTGGATTTCAACTCTTCCATATATTAGTTTTGTAATTTGGGGTGGGTTCCATAAGCTTGCCTACTGTGATCTATAGCAATGTGAGAAATAACAAAATGATTTGTTTTAAGCCACTAAGGTTTTAGGTGGCTTGTTGCACAGCAACAGATAACCTAAACACTCCTTTAACAATGCCTTTGAAAAAGCATTTATCCAGTTTTGCTTCCATTTTAGTCTCCCTGCCTTATTAAAATGCCATGTCCTCTATTTTATCCTCCATGTTGATGTCAGTCATCTTTATAAAATGTTGTTTCTCCAATGTTTAAACCCTTCAAATTGTCTCACCTCATTTTGAGTAAAACAAAAACTCCTTCACATTCTGTACCTATATGATGTCTCTCATTTCTCCCTTCTCTATCCCCCCAGACTGCCTTTTCATCCTATGCTCCAGGCATATGGAACCTTTGCCACCACTGAACATCGTGATCTTTCTACACCTCTGTGCCTTTGCACATGGTATTTCTTCTCCCTAAGATATCCTCTCCCCTCCTGCCCTCATCAAACACCTCAGGGATTACCTCCTGTAAGCCCTTCTCGAAAATCTTCATTCTCAGGCTGTTAGATGCCCTTCCTTTGTACGTGCCTTTATCACGTATTAAGAATTGGAATAATTTTTTTCAATTCTCCTAAGTATATAGCTACTACTATTCTAGAGGTATCACAGAGATGGTAATTCCTTATACCTAATTTATGTCTTAGGGCTTAGTCCTCTGGGGGGAGGAAGGGCACTGCCCTCAGTTAGAAGGGCTGTTCTAAACTACAAACTCTTTTGAGAACAAGAATTACTATCTTTATTACTAGCATAGGACCTAGTTTGTGCTCATTCATTAAATAAGAATATGTGAATAGTTACTGTCTTCAAAGGAGCTCAAAGGAAAAATACAGCAATAATCCAAAAAAAGGTTTTAATTTCTGAGAACAAACACCTAAGTTTTGCAAGGTGTGGTCTCTGTCACATCTTAACCAATTTCTGTGTTCCATGGTGTCTGGTACATAGTAAGCACCCGATCATTTGTGGACTTGTCTATTCCCTTTACTGTTTAAATAATCTCCATCTTGAGCTATACTGAAATAGGGTTTGCAGTGCCGCTCAGTGACAAAAAACAGGTCTGGAGTCCCAGCCCTGAGTACTAATAGTTTGAATGACCAAGAAGATAAAAACTGTGAGAGTCTGTCAAATACATAAAATTTCATTTCACTTTGAACTTTGAAAATGGAGGCAGTGATATGAGACTAAGGAATAAAACCTCTTATAAAGTTTCAAGAAATGTATGAAGTATAAATACAGTGAAACTTTAAATAGGTATCCAACCAAACTTTTATTGGGGTTTTATTGCAATCTACTTTAGGCAATAAGGGGGAAAGTAACCATAAGAACTCCGATCAGATTTTATTCAACAAAGCAGTTTTTCACGAATGTTAAGGTTAGTGTATAGTCAGCTCAGCTTCCAGTATCAACTTGAGTACCTCGTCATGGAGATTTATGCCAGAATGACAACAGTAAGTCATTGCAAGGAGCTAAATCATCTAAAATTAAACCATATTTTATATATAATTTTTAGGATGGTATACTAATACTCTACAATAAATAAGGATTTTTAAAAAGTGTTGCTTAGCCCTTGTTGAACTAAATTCAATTATTAGCTTATTCTTTAAGTACTCCAGTTAATAAAGGTTTGATTGTACTTCAAGAACTCTGACTTTTCCAAAAATAAAAAACTAGTTATTTGTTAGGACAAAAATTAAGCTTAAAAGCACATTCACACTTGTCCTTAAAAGCACGTTCACATCATATACGAGATAACTTCCTCATGCCTGGAAACATGGCTTATACGGCAAAAAGTCATATGCAAAGAATAACTAGAGGGTAATCCTCCCATGTCCACATCCTCCAAAAAGCCACACTTGGCCTCAGTGTAAAAGTTATATTTTATTGCCATGCTACAAAACGTATGAAGTTGGCACTGACAGGGAGAAATAGAGAACAGGGTGGGGAGGGCTAGAGGGCAAAAGATGTTGTTACATATACAACAAGGTTTAATCAACAGTGGTAAATTTTGCCAATATTAAAAATGCAAACCAAAATTTAAAATGCTGATAATGAAACAGCATTAAAATACAATTTATGCATAGTACAGTATCACTTATGTCTTTTATTAGAGAAATATGGAATGCTTATAAACGAAATTAACTATAGGGGGTAAAATTCATATTTCATATACAATTTGGCAATGTTAGACAATTTAGTCCCACTGTTAGACAATTTTTTATAAAAGACAAAATTAAAAATCTAATAAGCTACCTTTATACAAAGTTGCTATATTTATGCCTTTACGTAGGAAAAAAACATTTATAATGCAAATTAGGACGTACATAATCTTACAATATTATACAATGTAATGAAAATAAAAACATAACACAAAATTTGTCCTTTATAAAATGTGTATTTTGCATTTACCAATGCAAATGTGGCACACTGGTGACTACTGTACTATTAATACCAGTCCGTTTCCATGCTATTATTGTCCAATTGTCATAGAACTGCAATTGTAATGATGCTACAAAAGAATTGTGTTACACCAAAAAAGAAAAAAAAGAGGATGTAGGGATGGGGAAAAGGGACGTAAAGAACAGGAAAGATAGGGTGCTGGTTTGGGCAGAGTATATTGTGGTATGTCATAAAATATTTGTTAATTTTTCAAGCCAAAAAACATTTTCTATACATTCTGTGATTTTGTACCAATGCCTTTATTCAAATTTGGCAAACATCAGGGAAAAGGTAGTTTAGTACCATATACCTCACATATCAGAGATTAGAAAGAGATGCCAATACATCAGTTACTTCTGAATGTTGTCTCTGATGGTATGTCTATTTCAAGGATATATATATATATATATGTATATACAAATATACATATATATATTTATACACACACACTACACATTGCACAAAACACTTGGACATTATAGGTTAGGGGAAATGGGATGTATTTTTTAGCTTGTTAAAACCTTTACCTTGAGGCAAAAATATGGTGGCACATTATTGGGAAATTATGAAAACATAAGGCCCCTGTCCCATTTTTAATAGAACATTATTGAGGTACATTTTTATACTTTGCGCCACAGATTTTTTTTGGTGGGGGGGGATACACAAACACTAGCTTGACTCACAACACTGAACTGTGGGGTCAACATTAATATCTGTAAAAACAAAGACTGCTTGGCAAATTTTCTTAAGTCCAAAATGTGATCTGTTCTGGATATACTGAGAAGTGAAAAGCTTTTTGCTGAGTCTTCAAAAGTAAAGTGCATATCTCATCACTCCACAGCAGCAGTAAATAAAAGGAACTATTTGCCAATCTTCCTGGAGGGAGGGAAGGCACCATATTTTCATTTTGAAAGGAAGATGAACCTGGGAAATAAAACACACTAAGAAAAAACACATGTAATACCCATATTAGTTTCCAGCCCTGGTCTGGGATAAAAGCTGTTATGATCTATATGGATAAAACAGGATTCTATTGGGGGAAAGCATATGATCAATGACTATATTTCCAAAACCAAAAAGTGGGATCACATGATCTATCAACAGAACAGAATATGTAAAATTAGGTCTGTCTCAGAAAATCTGAAACATATGGCCACAATTATATCCCAATAAAATATCTCATTCTAAAATGCACCTAGTAATTGGTACAATTCTTCCAGAACAGAGCTTAATGCTCATTACTAGACTACTGCAGAGGACAAATAGTGTTCTACATTATTTTTAATTAAATAGGAACACAGGTGATTTCCAGAGACATCTAGAAATTAATACCAGTTGTATACATCTTCCCTAATACTCGTAGTACCTAAAAATCAAATTCTTAGCAGACAACTTGGTCCCATTTTCATTTTTAAAGCACACAGTATTGAAAGAATAAACTGCAATGGTTATATTATAGTTGCTTAAAAAATATAAAAACTAATCAGAATCTGGAAGGAAAAATGAAAAGGCTGATGAAAAGTAAGAAAAGAAAGTACCCAACCTCCAAAATGAGTAAACAGGTCAGCCCTTTTGTTTGGAGGTTAACGTTCTGTCTTGACTGCTTGTTTCGGAGAAAACCATGTGCACTGGTTCCATCATAACTCTTATTCCACATTACAAAAATCATCACATAAATTTGGCACAATTAGCAACCTACTCAGAATAAAGCATAAAGGGAACAATACATTAAAATGGAAACTGCATACCTATACCACTGCTCTCTTTTTAGAGAACAGTGAACACTTTGGTAAGCACCAAATTCACAGAAAAGAAAGAAAATTCTGCTATGCACATAAACCAGTGGCATTAAAAATGATAAAGACATCTTTAATAATTTATTTTCTTTATAATGGTCCCACGCTATTATTTTGCTAATTCATTCACTGTCCTATAATTAGGTCATTTATGGAACAGATTGGATGCTATATGACTGAAAGTTTTTCACGCTAAATTAACCTTAGTTACATCTGGTAGATCCAGACCAAAATCTCAAACTTCCTCATATTTAGAGGAGACAGTGACGTATTTTGCAAGGTTATCTAACCTTCTTTCCACTCTACCTGCTCTTGTCTTCTCTAGGATTTGGGAAACTGGAAAATTCTTGATTTTCCAAGAGCTAGACATATGGACCTCATCCATTTATATAAACATCAATTCATTTTCAATCCTAAATTCTGACACAATGTCATTGCTATAAGACTTCCACTGTACCTGCTATGCTGGCAACAACTTTAACATTCTATTGAAATCAAGGGATAACCCACGATCCAGCTATGAATGAAAGGACAGCAGAGCTGAGGAGCACGACAGTGGGCAAAGTACAACTGCAGCCGTGTGACTGAGGGGATCACTGCTAAAGTGCTGGGAGAGTGCCCACAGAGAAAACACAGTACCTTTAGGGAAATTTGCATGTTAAAAGTAGCTTCCTTTTTGTTTTCTTCTCAGCTGCTTAAGAGATCACCTATGAACACAAGTGAAATTTAAAATTGTGAGAATGCTTTTATCAACTTGAAAAGTAAACGGCATATAAATAAATACTGGACAAGGGCAACCCTGTTATAGAATAACAGTAAGTTCCAAATGAACCTTCAAAACCACAATTTGACAAAAATGCAAACTAAACAACAATGAACACATAATCCAATGTTTCAAAACTATATACAAACTCAAACATCCTAAATTGAAAAAGACATGAAGCAACAAAATTAGACATCCCAAACACCAAAGGAAAAACTTGAAGGTAAATGGCAATCTAATGGCACAAATGCCTCCAGAAAACAATGTTACTATTAATAATCTGTAGGAGAGAAACTTTCAAGAGATCATGGTTCAGATTTTCAAATGTTTTTGGATAAAGTGACCTGAGACTGATTCTTGAGCCTATGTGTAATTCTGACTAAGATATCTGGGCACGCCTTTCAAATGACACCATGAGATGAGTAAACAGAAAACCTCGTCTATTTCCTGCCTTTCAACACACCAACAGCAAACCATGTTCATGAACGTAGGGCTCTTTCTAGAAACGATGAAGGCTAAGGAACTGACTGGTACATAGGAGGTGTGGTACTTCTATTTCCATACATATGTCCTGGCTCAAGTCAAAAAGCCTACAATTAATGAAATAAAGGATTCCTCATGTTACATGCTGGAGGTCACATACCATGAATAGTAAATCTACAAATAGTACTTTCAAAACCTAGAGTTATCTGTTAGCAATGCACATTATCAAGAGGCTTTATAATATGCTTTAAATGCCAACCATGACTTAGACGTGAATGATATGCATGAGTCCAGAATCTTAATAAAAATTGACCAGCATGTCACTCACTTCAATTCTCATTTTAAATAGGCACTGTGAAAATGGGAATGCTGCTGTACAGTAAAGAGTAGTATAGAATGAAATTAGTGTTCTTTTATGAGTACCTGCTCTACATTTTAATTTCCCTTTAAAGAAGCACATGAAATAGTCAGAAAAAATTTTTTTATCAGTCTATAAAAGGAGTTAGTGTTTAGAAATAAAAATGAAGCACTTGCATCTTCATTTTTTAAAACTTCACAAAGGTGCAAACAATGTAATGGTTTCCGGGCTCACATGGGCAGATCAGTACTATTGTGTCTAGTTTTCCTAGATGTACCATCGTCTCGTGGCAGTGCTTTCTGCAGATTTGACATAGCAGCAGTTCTCTCGATGTCTATCACAGCATACAGCTCTGTGCGTCTGGTAGGGGTCTGTGGAAGGGGAGTGGTAGGCGTTTTTGGAGTCTGAGGGTTGTCAGAGTCACTGCCACCTTCCAAGTCAACCTGTATGTAATTGAGCTGCCTGTGTTCTAAACTTGGGCGTCTGATATCAAAGTTAAAGACTGTCGGTGTACAGTCCCGACGCCTTGAATATTCTATTTTGTGAGCACTTGCCGGCACTGTTACATTCTCTGTATTTACATAGTTATGCATTGGATCAAGATTATTATGGTAGCCATTTAGAGATGGGGTCTTTGGTCCTAAATTGTCATCTTCATCCCTACTTAGCTTGCGGGCTTCCCAAACAGGAGGCAAAGATGGTAGATTTTCGTAGTTTAACAATGCAGTTCTTCTCTGAGCTGAGTTGTTGATATTCTGGGTATCTGAGGTACTGGTGGACGGCAGACGACCTCTCCTGAGCCCTGAGGCACTGGGGAGAGATAGCCCATTTAGATTTTCATACACCAGTTTGTTAACAGAGGGCGCATCTCTTCGTTCATCACTGTCATAGCCAGTGTCCCATTCCGTGTTATTCGCGCCACTTCCGCTGACTTGATCTCTTCCAAGTTGTTCCAGTTTCTCTTTTTCCATTAATTGCTTTTGAACTGGGGTTGGTCCTAAGACAAACTTGACTCCTTCAGGTTCAAGAAGAATCTGAGGGTCCCTGTCCTCAATATTACTTGGTTCTTCTTTTGGTGTGTTGCTTTCAGCATTAGAAACCCTCGCCTCCAATGGGACATGCACGCTTGCGCGGTTTTTCTGTTCTTCTTGTACACCTGTAGTGTTGACATAGGTATGTACCTAAAACAAGAGGAAAGTGAATCAGTAAACTTGCTTTAAAAAAAAAAAAGAACAAAAAAATTTGCCTGACTATATCAATTAATTTTATTAACTTTCTAAGTATATTCTTACTTCAAAGCTTTTGTACCTGTTTTTTTTACCAACAAAAAGGTTGGGGGGAGGTGGGAGAAATGTAGAAATGTCTTCCTAGCTTGATAAAAGAATAACTACTTTAAAATACACGTGATGGGGCTTCCCTGGTGGCGCAGTCGTTGAGAGCCCACCTGCCGATGCAGGGGACATGGGTTCGTGCCCCGTTCCGGGAAGATCCCACATGCTGCAGAGCGGCTAGGCCCGTGAGCCATGGCCGCTGAGCCTGCGCGTCCGGAGCCTGTGCTCCACAACAGGAGAGGCCACAACAGTGAGAGGCCCACATACCGCAAAAAAACAAAAAGCAAAACAAAACAAAACAAAAATACATGTGATGGTGAAACATGATAAGCATTCTGTAGAAAAAATAAAAAATCAGGAACAGATGGGGATTATTACTTTGATGTTGTTCTAAAATTCTCATCAATGCATTAAAACCTGATTTAGAAATAGGAAATAACAAGTATTAAAAAGGAAGAGAGAAATTTATCATAATTTATAGATGATCTGACTATATAAAGAGATAGACCCTACTAGATTCAATAAGAGTTCTGTAAAATGCATAGATATAAAATAGATACCAGGAAATTTCTGCTACTTAGAAAAGTTCGTGGTATTTTGCAGGGGGGACAATATAAAAAAAGTTCAGAAGTCTATACATAAAATTTGAAAAACTCAAAAATAAAATTCAAGGGCTTCCCTGGTGGTGCAGTGGTTGAGAGTCTGCCTGCTGATGCAGGGGATACGGGTTCGTGCCCCAGTCTGGGAGGATCCCACATGCCGCAGAGCGGCTGGGCCCATGAGCCATGGCCACTGAGCCTGCGCATCCGGAGCCTGTGCTCCGCAACGGGAGAGGCCACAACAGTGAGAGGCCCGCGTATCGCAAACAAACAAACAAACAAAAAAATAAATAAAAAATAAAATTCAAAACTAAGGGAAATTTAATTATAGTAAATAAGAACTCATTTAACAAGTAAAGAACACAAACAAATGGATTTCAAAACAGTAAAAATTTCTTCATGATAAACAACCATATTGTTGACAAAAGATAAGTATAACTAAGTAATACACAGACAATGTTCAACCAGATAACTTCATTCCTAAAATGAAAATATAATAGTCAGGAATATTAAATTGCTCTGTTAAAACACTGACAACAAAA
Organism: Mesoplodon bidens; assembly: GCF_964165515.1. Lineage (NCBI taxonomy): Eukaryota > Metazoa > Chordata > Mammalia > Artiodactyla > Ziphiidae > Mesoplodon > Mesoplodon bidens. The sequence continues at coordinate 30,832,808 of NC_138167.1, forward strand.
TCTGTCTTATTGTTAGTAGTCCACTAACTATAAAAACTGTAACATAGGGCTTCCCTGGTGGCGCAGTGGTTGAGAGTCCACCTGCCGATGCAGGGGACACGGGTTCGTGCCCCGGTCTGGGAGGGTCCCACATGCCGCGGAGCGGCTGGGCCCGTGAGCCATGGCCGCTGAGCCTGCGCGTCTGGAGCCTGTGCTCCGCAACGGGAGAGGCCACAGCAGTGAGAGGCCCGCATACCACAAAAAAAAAAAAAAAAAAAAAACCTGTAACATAAAAAGCTTTCATTGGAGGTTATTGTAACAAAATTGGCCATTGGTTATGTCCATCTTTATCTACAGATGCACCTCTCCTGTGAACCCACAAACTTACTGTAATGCTAAGTCTCCCTCAACACCTATATATATTTGGGTATATGACAGAAAATACATGCTATTTCCTCTGAGTCTTCACTACAAAAGTCATATACAAATAGTGACAGCTAAAATTCAAACGAAAACCTTCAAGTGTTAGCACAATGACACTCTAACCCCACACAATATGTTAGACAGTAGGACATGCTTACTTGTTCCTCAGCCACAAGCAAGGGATGTGTAGACTCTTCACCTACTGAAGGCAGGCGTGCACTTCCCACAGAAGGATGTCTGCTTGAAGGATGGGATGAAGCGTCTCCAAATGAGGGGTATCGGGGATATCCATTAGGTAAGTTCTGAGCAGCAAACCCTGGAGCTGAGTTTTTGTTTGTTTATTGGTTTAAGAAAGGATACAGGGGTAGGGCACAGAGAATAAAAATGAATGAGAATACAATCAGCACTGAGAGGTTTAAGGAAGGTGTTTCTGGCAAGACATATGAGAAACCACAGCAAAACAGCGTACCCCCTCCACCCTAACTTTCCACTCACATTTTAAATAATATGAAACAATTAATGTTTTCCTATTTAAAATATTAAAAATGTTTATAATTATAGCTAACAGTTTTTTAAAACTCACAACCACTATACTTACGTTAGCCAATGGTAATTCCTAACAATTTATAGATTAAATAACTGTAATCTATAGTTTATAATAGAAGAAGAAAAATGGACACTTACTTGTAGGTGTTCGAGGTGTTCTGGGGACTTCCAATTCTGTCTGATGATTATTCCTTTCAACAACTGGCTCCTCCACTACATTTATACTATTATTCTGCATAATCTCTTGCAACATATTAAATAATTCTTCTGCACGAGCACACTTAAAGGCAAAGATTCCTACAAATACAAACCGGGAGAAAAAAATGGTCACCGCATCTTTAAAAAAGACACAGGAGCATCTGTCGAAGAATAAACTTGTAAAGTAAGCATTCCATGCACCAATAGCAAGAAAAGCCTTTAACATAAATGTCTGATAAATTAATTATATTCCCTGTTTCAAAACATAAACCCCAAAGTTCACAGAATAATTTTCATTTGTCCATGGGTGATGGCTCAAAATAAGGAAGACATAACAAGATTTGCAAACTTACTCTAGTTTGCTTTTTAACAGCAGGGGGAGCCCAACTTACCATTACCAAGGGAATTCTTTATCACTTGACAGGCCCTTGCTCTGCGGTTTACAATCATTACCTTGTTTAATTACCGTTGCCCCCTGATACAGAAGAAATTTGATGCGACAGAGGTCATGCAACTTGCCCAAGGACTTTCAAGAAGTAGGTGTAGCAAAAAATAAAAGTACGTTTTGTTTGACTCCAACGTTTAGGTTCTTTTCCCTGAGTTATAACAGTAAAGACACATAGGCAATTTACTGGGACTAATCATTTACTTACTGCAAATCTTAAAGTTAATATGAGCCAAAATTCTGGACATAGAAAACATGCTTAATAAATGCTTGATAAATGAATACATAGTGTACTATGTCTCTTTTTTAAATAATCCACTTATTTGGGAATTTTTTAATTCTGGATAAAAGTAAAACATTAAACATTACATACAGAATAACTGAATTATAGCATGATATTTCAAATATGATAATGTTTGGAGAAAAAAAATAAAGGCTCTACCTACCTTGTCCAGTTTGACATCTTCGACCACTTTCAAAAGAAAAGAGATTTGAATCATAGCCATAGCGTCGGAGGCAGAGGTAGTGCCATTTTACCGAGTCACGTTTGCGAGTGTATAAAATCAGTTCCGTGTCTGTAAGTTCCATTATGCCAGAACCTAACTCATTCCCATCATCATCCACATTAATGACCTAAAAAAGAAAGTTTAATTAGTGCTAACTTAATGCTCCCACTTGACAGTTATGCACATATTTCACTAATTTGTCAGGAAAATGTACTATTGCTTATTGGTTCCTTTGTTAGTACATTCAACAACTGATTGTGTGTTCAGGGCATGGACTATGTAGCAGTGTAATACCCAGTTCATATCCACAAAGAACTCACATTCCCACTGAGGAGATAAGATATACAAACACGAAAAACACCACAAAACTGTAAATGCTTAACTAACAAATGATTGCAACAGAGGCTGTGAAATGCAGTAACTGTGGCGGAGGGTTGTTGGAGAAGCCTTCACATAAGAAGAGGAGGGACTTTAGCTGGGCCTTGGGTATAATTAAATTTAGACAGGAATAAAGAGGGAGAACTGGTGGGTCAGGAGTTAGGGGGCACATCCTGAAGATGCAGTGCTACAGCAGAGACAAAGGAGGTATGTTTCAGAGAGATCAGGACAGGACTGGCATTGAGTTCATGTATGGGAAGGCTTTGCACTGCTCAGTTTCAGAAAATGGCCAGAGACTATAAAGAACAGATAACACTTAGGGAGAATTTACTATACCCCTGGGTTGGGCAAAGTGCTTTACTTGTGTTTTTGTCATTTAATACCGATCCTAAACTGCAGGTAATACTATTTTCTCCACTGCATACAAGTGAACAAAGACTTAGTGATAATGTAACCTGCCAAAGGTAATAAAGCTATGAAGCAAGAGGGCTGTGACTTACACCTAGGTTTGTGTGATCCAGAGGCTATGATTTACAGCAGAATGAGGTCAGAATATGAGAGATTAATGACTGTGGATGAGTAAGGAATGGAGCACTTAGCATCTAAGTAACAGAATACCACTAAAGTTTTAGAATGATGAAGGAGGAAGATTAATTTGATGTCAACTGCAGGATGCATCACAGAGATGACTGAAGATAGAGTTCAGTTATGAAATTGTCCAGGCATTAAACAATGATTGGGAGCTGGTGACGGGACTGAAGAGGCACCTATAAAGTGGCATTTTAAAGACAATATTATCAGTAGGTCATTTCAAAGAGGGCTGATGGGACCAAATCCAGGGGCTCTTATCACTGTGACCAAAGATTGAGTTCTTCAGAGGATATAACAGTCACTCATTAGTGCTATGTTTTCCTGACGGAGATACAAGATTTAGGCACTCATATCCATGACTGGTGATGTCGAAAGGTAAAAATAAATGTAAATGTCTTCCAAGTTAAAAAAAAAAAAAAAAAAAGACAGTATTATCAGAATTGTGTGGCTCTAACTGGATATGGAAGACCAAAGGAAAAGGAAAAGAGGATTTCACACTGTCAGTAAGAAATGTTGTCATCATTTGTTAAAACAAGAAAAGGCAGAATGGACAAAGAGGAAAATAAAAGGATCTGAAGACAAAAGTGAGGAAATAATAAGACATGTTAATTAAGTGAAGTAAAAGAAAAGCATCCAGGTAGGCAGTGAGAGCTACATCTCAACCAGTTTTTACTGACCTTAAACTTGTTCCGATGGTTATCTGGGACAGTGTCTTTATCTGGACAGCTACAACAGCTACCCATGGCTTCTTCAGAAGACCATGTGAGCACTACATGAAAGATAATTTGCAAAAAATTATTAGATGTAAGATACAAAAGTCATAAAACAGAAAAAGACATTAGAAATCATCTAACATAAGCCCTGCGTTATTCTGATGAGGAAAATGAAGCCTAAGGAAGTAAATGGCTAGAGCTAGATTTCACACAACTAGCTGGAGAATTTTACTCAGCAACAAGAAGAATAATTCTGTGAGGGAGACTTCACAGAAATCGCAAATTTAATTTGCAAAGGTCTGCCTGTTTTAAAATTATCTAAAAGAAACCAATTTAAGTTCTCATACATAACACTACTAAAATAAAGTCATTCATGGAATTAACCCTTTATGGCTTATTAGGAATTTCAGTCCATCTTTATTAATAAATTTCCAAAAGGATGCTAGACTTCTGGCTTGGCAAGTATTTTGATTCATACTATGCATTGTAGTATTCTTTACGTATCCCAACAGACAAAATTGGTTAATAAGACACAAAAACAAATCTGGAATAGTTCATTAAGAGAGAAAGACAACTCAAAATTCAAGCTGTAACTTAACAGAGAATACTGGCCAAACTGAAAGAGTGTGTCTATCTAATCCTTTCCCACAGAAGGTTAGAGACATGTGGTTACAGTGACATTAAGTGTTGAAGAATACTGCAAGTGGGCAAAGGAAAAATTCAAAACTTCACTTACAAACAAGAGAAAGAATGAGAATGGATGTGACAGTATTTGAAAAAAGGGGGAAAGAAGGAAGCGTAAGAAGCCACTAAACATTAAAAACAAATCTGATAAAATTTGCCTAAAATTCTTCAGCAGATCTTCACTACCTTCAGGAAAAAATGCAAAGCTCATCAGTATGACACATGGTCCTTCACAATCTGGTCTCTGTCTACAAATCCAGTCTAACCTCTTCCCTCCTCTCTGCTTCGAGTCCTACCCAGCCATACTAAACAGTTTCCCCAGAGCATCTTGTTCTCTCACACCCTTCCACGCTGCTCCTTTCTCAAGATTCAACTTCAGAGTACAGTGCCTTCAGGAAGCCTTCTCTGACTCCTACCAACTGGGCAAGTTATATTCCTTGTGTACCCCCAAAGCACCCTGAGCTTCCCAGTATCACAGCAACTTTCACACTGTTCTGTGTTTCATCACAGAAATTGTGATAGACTGTTTACTTATCTATCTACTTCCCTCCACTGTGAGGTCCTTCCCAGCAGGGATGGACTTTATTCATTCTTGCATTCCCTGTGCCTAACACAATACCTAGCACACAGGAGGTGCTCTAAGTTTCTTGTGAGCCGAATGAACTGCACTAAAGGAAGATAAAGAATGCTGGCAGGTATAAGGATTAAGCAGATGAAAAAGGATACTAGTGTATAAACCAAAAGAAGTGATAAGTAAAATAGTAAAGTTAAATTAAGACTCATATTTGGTGGTGTCCTCACACTGGTGAGAATGGCCATCATTAAAAACCCTACAAATAATAAATGCTGAAGAGGGTGTGGAGGAAAGGGGACCCTACTACACTGTTGGGAACCTAACTTGGTGCAGCCACTATGGAAAACAGTATGGAAGTTCCTTAAAAAACTAAAAAGAGAATTGCCATAAGATCCAGCAATGCCACTCCTGGGCATATATCCAGAGAAAACTCGAATTTGAAAAGATACATGTACCATAATGTTCATAGCAGCACTATTTACAACAGCCAAGACATGGAAGCAACCTAAATGTCCACTGACAGATGAATGTATAAAGAAGATGTGGTATATATAAATACACAATGGAATACTGCTCAGCCATAAAAAAGAATGAAATAATGCTATTTGCAGCAACATGGATGGACCTAGAGATTATCACACTAAATGAGGTAAGTCAGACAGAGAAAGATAAATACCACATGGTATCACTTATATGTGGAATCTAAAATATGATACAAATGAACTTATTTACAAGACAGAAACAGACTCACAGACATAGAAAACAAACTTATGGTTACCAAAGGGGAAAAGGGGCGGGGGAGGGATAAATTAGGAGTCTGGGATTAGCAGATACACACTACTATAAATAGAATAGATAAACAACAAGGTTCTGCTGTTTAACACAGGGAACTATATTCAATATCTTGTAATAAAACATAATGGAAAAGAATATGAAAAATTATATATATATACATATATAACTGAATCACTTTGCTGTAAACCACAAACTAACACAACATTGTAAATCAACTATACTTCAATTAAAAACATAAGTAAATAGATTTATATAGGGAAAATGTGTGATGACATAAGGATAAAAAAATCTTGTTACGTAAAAGAAAAAAGAAATCATATTTGGTGTCTTAATATGCCAGTTAAGTATCATGGTATAAAGATGACTAAGTCACGGGATGTACCTCTGAAGAGCCATGAGTCTAAAGGGAAAGACAGAGATGTCAACAAATAATGCATTATGATAAACCTCATGTTAGAATATAAGAAGAGTTCCGTGGGCACAGAGAAAGAAGCAACTAATTTTCTGGGTTAGGAAGGGCAGGAAGCACCATTTGAGCTGGTACTTTAAAAGGTGAGCACAAACAGTGTGCTAGGCAAAAAACAGAAATAGGCACTTGAGACAAGATAAAAAATTAGGTGCAAAGATAAAGTCATGAAAGGTGGCAATGTATTCAGGAGAAAGTGAGGCATCTAGTACGACCAGAGTGCAGAATAGGCTGTAACACAAGCATAAGCCAAACCATAAAGCATCCTGAACAACAACCTAGGGATCTGGGACTCCAACTAACTTGACGCTAGCCTACCTCCAATGTCCCTGTAGTCAAATGGACATGACTCTATCTTGGCAGTTATCACATTCTACTGTAATGTTGACCTGTCTCACCACCCACTTCACTGTGATCTCCAAGGAGATAGGAAACATGTCTTCTGAATTTTCTAGGGCACTAAGCATACTGTTTGACATAGCAGATAATCAATACATGTTTAATTTTTTAAAAATTAGTAAGTGTCTAATAAATTAGAAGCTGAGGAGGCCAAAAGAATATTTCAAAAAAATTTTTTAAAGCAGATAATTGATAGAAACAAAAAAACAAACAAAAAGTCTTGAAATTGCTTATCCAGCCTCACCACTGAATACAAAGAGCTAAATGATTACTACAGTGTGGCTTTTGCCTGAAAAAATAATGCCTCAAGTAAATATCTTTCAACTATTTCTCAAAAGAAGTAGAAAAAGCATTCTTCCACTTGACACCTTCACAGGCTACCTGTTAAGGCAGCACCTCCGATTTTGTCAGGGATATACGAATGGTGGTACAACCTACTTGGGGACTCTTTCACATTGAATGCTTCAGTTCAGTACAAAAATAGTTAATGAAAAGCCTACCATGTGACATGAAATCCTTGTATGCCACTCCAAAGAGAATGAATTTCATCCTACACAAGGTAAAAAGCCAATGAAGTATTTTAAGCAGGAAAGTGAGGTGGTCAGGAATTCATTTTAGATACCTTCATCTGCAGGGTAATTTTAAGTGGGCGTTTAGCTCAGAGGAAGGGAAGCCAGTGAGAGACTACTGAAAAATGGAATATGCCAAAGACTTAAAACCAGAGCAGCAATAGTAGGAATAAAGATGAAAATAATGAATTTAAAAAATACTTAGGGGGCTTCCCTGGTGGCACAGTGGTTGAGAGTCCGCCTGCCAATGCAGGGGACACGGGTTCGTGCCCCGGTCTGGGAAGATCCCACATGCTGCGGAGCGGCTGGGCCCGTGAGCCATGGCCACTGAGCCTGCGCGTCCGGAGCTTGGGCTCCGCAACGGGAGAGGCCACAACAGTAAGAGGCCCACGTACCGCAAAAAAAAAAAAAAAAACCTTAGGAAGACAAGTCTGCAGCACTGAGTGTCTGGCTAGGTATACAGGAAGTAAGAGGCAGTTCTCAGGGCAGCAGATGAAGGGTGCTGGTTCCATTACCTGAAATAGGAAAAACTTTCTCAGGTCTTCAAGAGGAAGTGATGGTGGTTAGTTCAGTTTTAGACATGTTAAATTGAGATTCCAGAGAACAACCAAACGAAGACTTGCAATAGAGAGGTAAGTACATCAGAATGGGTTTGAGGAAAGAGGTAGAATATTGGGACACATGGTATTTGAAACTATAAAACAGAAGACCCCGATCAAGGACAGTATAAAGAGCAGTCTGCAGTTAAAATTCTGGGGAACACAAATGAGCAAATACTGGAGTAGAGAAAAACAAGTGAAGGAGAAGAGAAACAATCAGAATAGTACAAACTAAGAAAAGAAAGTGTCAAGAAGGAAGGTTTTATCCATAGTGGAGTGTTAGGTAGAGGCAGAAGCCATTCAGCAGTGAGCAAATGGAAGATAAAGAAGTAGTCCTCCAAAGAATAGAAAAGGCTCTTTCAAGAACACAGTTGGAAAGGAAAGCCTAAAGTGATAAGGTATGGTTGGACATGGTTTCAAAAGAAAATATGTTTCTTGAGTTATTTATTGTTTTAAGGTGACACAGAGTTATGCAAGTCAGTAATCAGTATGTCAGTAAAGGTTAAAGAATATAGGAGGGCTTCCCTGGTGGCGCAGTGGTTGAGAGTCCGCCTGCCGATGCAGGGGACGCGGGTTCGTGCCCTGGTCTGGGAGGATCCCACATGCCGCGGAGCGGCTTGGCCTGTGAGCCGTGGCCGCTGGGCCTGCGCGTCCAGAGCCTGTGCTCCGCGACGGGAGAGGCCACAGCAGTGAGAGGCCCGCGTACTGCAAAAAAAAAAAAAAAAAAAAAAAAAAAAAAGAATATAGGAAAAAACAAAGGACATAGACGGCTACAGGATGGATCAAGATGGAGCGGGGAGGCTAGAGAAGATGAATTCCAGGGCCCAGACTGAGAAGTCTGCCCAGAGAAGGAGTGCCTTGTCCTCTGAGGAGAGAGGGCAGAAAATAAGGATGGGTGGAACACAGTAGAGAAGCTGAAATAGATAACATCTATCATCCTAAATTTCTTTGGCAAAATAGAAGCCAAGTTTGCACAATGAAGGACTTGAGGATTATTCTCTGAGAAGCTACCCAAGAAAGGTAGCAGGATTATTAAGTAGGCTATGCTGAGACTTAGCAGAAGCTGGAGAGTAAGATTATGCTATTTTTCTAGCTGTACTCAGCAGTCCAGAGGGTAGACAGTTCAACTGACCTAGGGTCAGAAGGTAAAAGGACAAGGAAATTAAAGGATATTGGCAATATAGGGCTTTGAAGTGATAGGCCATCAGGTCTAGTCAGGAAAGAAGCAAGAAAGAAGAGGGCTGATGAAATGGGAGAAAACGGAGGGAGGCAAAAAGGAACAGGAGGCCTCAGTAAGGCTGAAGAATAGGCTTAGTACGAGTGAGACTGTGAAACAGCTGGGACTACAGGCAGCTGTCAGTCTTCCAGCACAGGAGATTTTTAATGTGAAGTTTTCACCCACATCTCTGACTCCTGCTCCTGAAGCATGAATTCCCAGGCAGGGAGAAAGGCAAGACACTAGATAGTCTGCATTTAGGACAATCAGATTAATACCTGGAGAGCGTCTGAGTTATGTAACACCCAATAATATGCACAAATACCTGTAAACACTTGATGAGAAACCACATGATCTCATCATCTTACCCAGTCAAGTTTATAACTCAGCAAAAACATAAAAGACATACTATACGCCCTCAAGAAAGCCACATAGGAAAGTAATAAGGGTACATTCAAGAACAAAAGGTAGCTTCTGTTTGGGAAGATCAATATTGCAACAAGTGTGTTGGGTATTTTAAATTAGTAAACACTGTCATGTTTAATTAAAGCCAATTGTCCTTATTTTTGGGAAGTGGGAGGTGACAACATATCAAGAGGCAAAATAAAACTGCATTCAAGAAAACACTATTAAAATCTATAGTTTAAAAAATGTAATTTGTGGACTTAATGATTTTTTTAAAAGTAAACTTCAACTTACCTAGATCTGGCCATTAATATTCTTAGCCTCTGCTGCAGCATCAGGAGTTTAATCATACTTCAAAACACCATGTTTTCTTTGTTTGCTGACTTAACCTACAATTAGGAAGAAAAAGTCAAGAATTTATTATTTCTTTAAAAAGTTTTCCCTATGAGACTTCTGGCAGCACTGTTAGTTCAGTTAATCTATTTAAACAAACTAAAAAGACTGAATTTTTAATTAAAATATATATAATTTATAAGATCTATTCTAAAAATTAATATAATGTGTACATGGTACAATCAACACAGCCTTTTCAAAAGAAAAGTAAAAATGCGGTAGCTTACGTTCCATGATGTTTGGATATCAGGACCTTTAGAAGCCATTGATTTTGGCTTCTCCACTACAGCTATGACATTAGACAACACATTCTCTATACTTATCTCCACAGCCATAAAATGAAACGTTAGACTAAACTACCTCCAAGGTTCCTTTCCAGCTCTAAAACTCCATTTTAGCCAAGGGCGGCTAATTCTCCATATCCAGTCACGTCTCTTAAACCTCACTGTCCGTCCTGCCGAAGAGTTGACTCTCTTTAGAATCCACCCTCTGTATCTTCAAATCCACAAGACACCCCCAGAATCAAATCAGAAGAGTCAGTCATCAGAAAACAGTAGGAAAAAGCATGCCATAGAGTCACAGGATACTGATATAAATTACAGCAATAAATGACAATCTAGAGTTTTAAGAGATTTCAATATACTTCTGAAAAATTTCTGGTTAATTTATTCACTTTTTATAACAGAAAAAAAAATCAAATTCACTCAAACACGAGCACTAGCATTTACTAAATAGCTATACTACAGTAGGCATTATGTTAGGGGTTTTACAAAGAGTCTTATTTTTTTATTTTATTTTATTTTTTAATGAAATGAATTTCTTTTATAGAGAAAAAAAGAGACAGTAATAAAAGCTGTATGAGTGGTGCCAACCAAAAAACTTAAGGAGCACTGAGAAAGAGCAGTTTATTTATTTAGTTTTTGAATTTTTTTTTAATTTTTTAATTTTATTTTTTGTACAGCAAAAAATAGTCATCAATTCTATACACATCAGTGTATACATGTCACTCCCAATCACCCAATTCATCCCACCACCACCCCCATCCCCCGCCACTTTCCCCCCTTGGTGTCCATACGTTTGTTCTCTACATCTGTGTCTCTATTCCTGCCCTGCAAACTAGTTCATCTCTACCATTTTTCTAGGTTCCACATATATGCGTTAATATACGATATTTGTTTTCTCTTTCTGACTTACTTCACTGACAGTCTTGAGATACATCCACGTCTCAACAAATGACCCAATTTCGTTCCATTTTATGGCTAAGTAATATTCCATTGTATATATGTGTGTGTATATATATATATATATATATATATATATATATATATATATATATGTATATATGTACCACATCTTCTTTATCCATTTGTCTGTTGATGGGCATTTACACTGCTTCCATGACCTGGCTATTGTAAATAGTGCTACAATGAACATTGGGGTGCATGTGTCTTTATGAATTATGGTTTCCTCTGGTTATATGCCCAGTAGTGGGATTGCTGGATCATACGGTAATTCTATTTTTAGTTTTTTAAGGAACCTCCACACTGTTCTCCATAGTGGCTGTATCAATTTACATTCCCACCAACAGTGCAAGAGAGTTCCCTTTTCTCTACACCCTCTCCAGCATTTGTTGTTTGTAGACTTTCTGATAATGCCCATTCTAACTGCTCTGAGGTGATACTGCATTGTAGTTTTGATTTGCATTTCTCTAATAATTAGTGATGTTGACCAGCTTTTCATGTGCTTCTTCACCATCTGTATGTATTCTTTGGAAAAATGTCTATTTAGGTCTTCTGCCCATTTTTGGACTGGGTTGTTTGTTTTTTTAATATTGAGCTGCTTGAACTGTTAATAAATTTTGGAGATTAATCCTTTGTCTGGTTGATTCATTTGCAAATATTTTCTCCCATTCTGAGGGTTATCTTTTCGTCTTGTTTATGGTTTCCTTTGCTTTGCAAAAGTTTTTAAGTTTCATTAGGTCTCATTTATTTATTTTTGTTTTAATTTCCATTACTCTAGGAGGTTCATCAAAAAAGATCTTGCTGTGATTTACGTCAAAGAGTGCTCTTCCTATGCTTTCCTGTAAGAGTTTTATAGTGTCCGGTCTTATATTTAGGTTTCTAAAGCATTTTGAGTTTATTTTTGTGTATGGTGTTAGGGAGTGTTCTAATTTCATTCTTTTACGTGTAGCTGTCCAGTTTTCCCAGCACCACTTATTGAAGAGACTGTCTTTTCTCCATTGTATATCCTTGCCTCCTTTGTCATACATTAGTTGACCATAGGTGTGTGAGTTTATTTCTGGGCTTTCTATCTTGTTCCATTGATCTATGGTTCTGTTTTCGTGCCAGTACCACATTGTCTTGATTACTGTAGCTTTATAGTATAGTCTGAAGTCAGGTAGTCTGATTCCTCCAGCTCCGTTTTTTCCCCTTAAGACTGCTTTCGCTATTCGGGCTCTTTTGTGTCTCCATACAAATTTTAAGATTTTTTGTTCTAGTTCCATAAAAAATGCCATTGGTAATTTGATAGGGATTGCATTGAATCTGTAGATTGTTTGGGTAGTATAGTCATTTTCACAATATTGATTCTTCCAATCCAAGAACATGGTATCTCCGTCTGTTGGTATCATCTTTAATTTCTTTCATCAGTGTCTTATAGTTTTCTGCATACAGGTCTTTTGTCTCCCTAGGTAGGTTTATTCCTAGGTATTTTATTCTTTTTGTTGCAATAGTAAATGGGAGTGTTTCCTTCATTTCTCTTTCAGTTTCTTCATCATTAGTGCAGTGTATAGGAATGCAAGGGATTTCTGTGCATTAATTGTATCCTGCAACTTTAACAAATTCTTTGATTAGCTCTAGCAGTTTTCTGGTGGCATTTTTAGGATTCTCTACGTATAGTATAATGTCATCTGCAAACAGTGACAGTTTTACTTCTTCTTTTGCAATTTGTATTCCTTTTATTTCTTTTTCTTCTCTGATTGCCATGGCTAGGACTTCCAAAACTGTGTTGAATAATAGTGGCGAGATTGGACATCCTTGTCTTGTTCCAGATCTTAGAGGAAATGCTTTCAGTTTTTCACCATTGAGAATGAGGTTTTCTGTGGGTTTGTCGAATATGGCCTTTATAATGTTGAGGTAGGTTCCCTCTACGTCCACTTTCTGGAGAGTTTTTATCATAAATGGGTATTGAATTTTGTCAAAAGCTTTTTCTGCATCTATTGAGATGATCATATGGCTTTTATTCTTCAATTTGTTAATATGCTATATCACATTAATTGATTTGTGTATATTGAAGAATCCTTGCATCCCTGGGATAAATCCCACTTGATCATGGTGTATGATCCTTTAAAAGTGTTGTTGGATTCTGTTTGCTAGTATTTTCTTGAGGATTTTTGCATCTATATTCATCAGTGATATTGCTCTGTAATTTTCCTTTTTTGTAGTATCTTTGTCTGGTTTTGGTATCAGGGTGATGGTGGCCTCATAGAATGAGTTTGGGAGTGTTCCTTCCTCTGCAATTTTTTGGAAGAGTTTGAGAAGGATGGATGTTAGCTCTTCTCTAAACGTTTGATAGAATTCACCTATGAGGCTATCTGGTCCTGGACTTTTGTCTCTTGTAAGATTTTTAATCACAGTTTCAATTTCATTACTTGTGATTGGTCTGTTCATATTTTCTATTTCTTCCTGGTTCAGTCCTAGAAGGTTATACCTTTCTAAGAATTTGTCCATTTCTTCCAGGTTGTCCATTTTATTGGCATAGAGTTGCCTGTAGTAGTCTCTTAGGATGCTTTGTTTTTCTGTGGTGTCTGTTGTAACTTCTCCTTTTTCATTTCTAATTGTATTGATTTGAGTCCTCTCCCTCTTTTTCTTGGTGAGTCTGGCTAATAGTTTATCAATTTTGTTTATCTTCTCAAAGAACCAGCTTTTAGTTTTATTGATCTTTGCTACGGTTTTCTTTGCTTGTATGTCATTTATTTCTGCTCTCATCTTTATGATTTCTTTCCTCCTACTGACTTTGGGGTTTCTTTGTTCTTCTTTCTCTGGTTCCTGGAGGTGTAAGGTTACATTGTTTATTTGAGATTTTTCTTGTTTCTTGAGGTAGGCTTGTATAGCTATAAACTGCTGTCTTAGAACTGCTTTTGCTGCATCCCATAGGTTTTGGATAGTCGTGTTTTCATTGTCATTTGTCTCTGGGTATTTTTTGGTTTCCTGTTTGATTTCTTCAGTGATCTCTTGGTTATTTAGTAACACATTGTGCAGCCTCCATGTGTTTGTGTTTTTTATGTTTTTTCCCCTGTAATTCATTTCTAATCTCATAGCATTGTGGTTAGAAAAGATGCTTGATATGATTTCAATTTTCTTAAATTTACTGAGGCCTGATTTGTGACCCAAGATGTGATCTATCCTGGAGAATGTTCCATGGGCACTTGAGAAGAAAGCGTAATCTGCTGTTTTTGGATGAAATGTCCTATAAATATCAATTAAATCTATCTGGTCTATTGTGTCATTTAAAGCTTGTGTTTCCTTATTTATTTTCATTTTGGATGATGTGTCCATTGGTATAAGTGAGGTGTTAAAGTCTCCCACTATTACTGTGTTACTGTCAATTTCCTCTTTTATAGCTGTTAGCAGTTGCCTTATGTATTCAGGTGCTCCTATGTTGGGTGCATATATATTTATAATTGTTATATCTTCTTCTTGGATTGATCCCTTGATCATTATGTAGTGTCCATCTTTGTCTCTTCTAACATTCTTTAAGGTCTATTTTATCTGATATGACTATTGCTACTCCAGCTTTCTTTTGATTTCCATTTGCATGGAATATGTTTTTCCATCCCCTCACTTTCAGTCTGAATGTGTCCCTAGGTCTGAAGTGGGTCTCTTGTAGACAGCATATAGATGGGTCTTGTTTTTGTATCCATTCAGCAAGCCTGTGGCTTTTGGCTGGAGCATTTAATCCATTCACGTTTAAGGTAATTATCGATACGTATGTTCCTAGGACCATTTTCTTAATTGTTTTGGGTTTGTTTTTGTAGGTCCTTTTCTTTTCTTGTGTTTCCCACTTAGAGAAGTTCCTTTAGCATTTGTTGTACAGCTGGTTTGGTGGTGCTGAATTCTCTTAGCTTTTGCTTGTCTGTAAAGCTTTTGATTTCTCCATAGAATCTGAATGAGATTCTTGCTGGGTAGAGTTATCTTGGTTGTAGGTTCTTCCCTTTCATCACTTTAAGTCTATCATGCCACTCCCTTCTGGCTTGTAGTTTCTGCTGAGAAATCAGCTGTTAACCTTATGGGAGTTCCCTTGTATGTTATTTGTCGTTTTTCCCTTGCTGCTTTCAATAATTTTTCTTTGTCTTTAATTTTTGCCAATTTGATTACTATGTGTCTCAGTGTGTTTCTCCTTGGGTTTATCCTGTATGGGACTCCCTGCACTTCCTGGACTTAGGTGGCTATTTCCTTTCCATGTTAGGGAAGATTTTGACTATAATCTCTTCAAATATTTTCTTGGGTCCTTTCTCTCTCTCTTCTCCTTCTGGGACCCCTATAATGTGAATGTTGTTGTGTTTAATGTTGTCCCATAGGTCTCTTAGGCTGTCTTCATTTCTTTTCATTCTTTTTTCTTTATTCTGTTCCGCAGCAGTGAATTGCACCATTCTGTCTTCCAGGTCACTTATCCATTCTTCTGCCTCAGTTATTCTGCTATTGATTCCTTCTAGTGTAGTTTTCATTTCAGTTATTGTATTCCTCATCTGTTTGTTTGTTCTTTAATTCTTCTAGGTCTTTGTTAAACATTTCTTGCATCTTCTTGATCTTAGCCTCCATTGTTTTTCCTAGGTCCTGGATCATCTTCACTATCATTATTCTGAATTCTTTTTCTGGAACGTTGCCTATCTCCACTTCATTTAGTTGTTTTTCTAGGGTTTTATCTTGTTCCTTCATCTGGTACATAGCCCCCTGCCTTTTCATCTTGCCTCTCTTTCTGTGAATGTGGTTCTTGTTCCACAGGCTGCAGGACTGTAGTTCTTCTTGCTTCTGCTGTCTGACCTCCAAATAGTCTCATTTTAATCTATATTTTAACTTGAGTTAACAAATATGATTGATACCCAAAATGAACATTTCCAAAACCATGAACCCACACACAAACAAAATTTTTCGTTCTGGACTTATAACCTGTATATAAAATCAGTGGTTCAGCCAGGTGTTTGCTTACACCCCTTGTGAGCTGCTGCTACACCCCACATTATGGTGGGCAGCAACCCACTGCCTTTTCCTTACCACAGCTTTTTTTTTCCTCCAGAAGCTTAACATACATCATGCTTTGCCTCTGGCTTATAAAACTGTCTAGCTAATTCCACCATAAATCATTTCTCTTATATGATGTTTGTCTAGCTCTCTCTCTTAAGAGATTTTAGCCAAATAACTAAGAAAAATCTCTCTTCCTCTTTTTATTTGTTCCTCTCATAAGCATCCCACAACCCCTATCCTGAAATGAGTTTATTCATAGTAAATGTGATTAAGAGAATTGAGAGTGATCCATCTGTACCCCTATATCAAGGAAAAGATTTGAAATGAAGTTAAACATACAAAAGAATCAGTGTGCCAATCTATAAGGCTCTTGAAAATATTAAAAATCCCGTTAGAAACTCTCTCTCACCTTCAGATCTTTTTTTTCTAATTTTTAAAATTGTGGTAAAATACATATAAAATTTACCATCTTACCCATTTTTAAGCATACAGTTTAGTAGTGTTAAATATATTCAATATTGTGCAACCAAAGTGCAACCAATCTCAAGGACTTTTTCATTTTGCAGAAATGAAACTCTATACCCATTGAATAACAACTCATTTCCCCTCTGCCCAAGTCCTGGCAACCACCATTCTACTTTCTGTTTTCATGAGTTTGACTATTCTAAATACCTCATATAACTGAGACTGTACACTACTTATGTTTGTGCCTGTCTTATCTCACTTAGAATAATGTCTTCACAGTTCATCCATGCTGTAACATGCATCAGAATTCCTTTCCTTTATAAGACTGAAAAATATTCCACTGAATACATACCAACACTTGCTATTCCATCCGTCAATGGACATTTATCTACGTTCTGGCTATTGGAATAATGCTGCTATGAACATGGATGAACAAATATCTCTCTGAGACCCTGCTTTCAATTATTTTGGATACATACCCAGAAGTGGTACTGCTGAATCATATGGTAGTTCTATTTTATTAATTTTTTGAGAAACTTCCATACTGTTTTCTACAGTATATCTTTTTTAGAGAAATGTCTATTCAAGTCCTTTGCCCATTTTTGAATCAGGTTGTTCTTTGCTGTTGACTTTTAGTATAAATTCTCTATATATTCTGCATATTAATCCCTTATCAAATATATGATTTGCAAATATTTTCTCCCATTCTGTGGTTGTCTTTTTCACTCTGTTGATAGTATCTTTTGAAGTAAAAAAATTTTTTTTCATTAAGTCCAATTTGTCTACTTTTGCTTTGATGCCTGTGCTTTTGGTGTCACATCCAAGAAAGCATTGCCAAATCCATGTTGTGAAGCTTTTGCCCTATGTTTTCTTCTAAGAATCTCACTGTTCTATGTCTCATACTTAGGTCTTTGATCCAATTTGAGTTAATGTTTGTATATGGTGTTAGGTAAAGGTCCAAGTTCATCTTTTGCATGCAGATATCCAGTTGTCCCAGAAGCATCTGTTGAAGACTCCTTTACCCACTGAATGGTCTTTGTACCCTTTTCAAAACTTATTTGACCACATATGTGAGGGTTTATTTCTGGGTTCTCTATTCTATTCCACTGGTCTATATGTATTTATGCCAGTACCACACTGTTTTGATTATGTGGCTTTGTAGTAAGTTTTGAAATCAAGAATTGTGAGTAATCCAGTTTTAAGCCTGTTTTGCCTATCCAGGGTCCTGAGATTCCATATGAATTTCACAATAGGTTTTCCTGTTTTTGAAAAAAACATCATTGGGATTTTGACAGATATTGCAATGAATCTGTAAATCTCTTTGGACAGGACTGATATTTTAATAACATTGTATCTTCTAATCCATGAATATGGGATATGTTTATTTATGTCTTCTTTGATTTCTTCAGCAGTATTTTGCACTTTTCATTGTATACTTTGTTTGTTTTTTCGTTTTGTTTTGTTTTGTTTTGCGGTACGTGGGCCTCTCACTGTTGTGGCCTCTCCCGTTGCAGAGCACAGGCTCCGGATGCGCAGGCTCCAGACGCCCAGGCTCAGCGGCCATGGCTCACGGGCCTAGCCGCTCTGCGGCATGTGGGATCTTCCCGGACCGGGGCACGAACCCGTGTCCCCTGCATCGGCAGGCGGACTCCCAACCACTGCGCCACCAGGGAAGCCCTGTATACGTTTTTTAATTCCTAAGTATTCTATTCCTTTTGATGCCACTGTAAAAGGAACTGTTTTTGTAATTTCCTTTTCAGATTGTTCATTGTGAATGTACAGAAATGCAACTAACTTTTACATTTTGACTTTGTATCCTGCTACTTAGCTGAATTCATTTATTAGTTCTGAAAGTAGTTTTTGTGTGGAATCTTTAGGGTTTCCCACATATAAGGTCATCTCACCTGCAAACAGATTATTTTACTTCTTGCTTCTCAATTTGGATAACTTTTATTTCTTTTTCTTACCTAAGTGCTCTAGCTAGAACTTCCACTACCATGTTAAATAAAAGTCATGAAAGTGGGCATGCTTGCCTTGTTCCTGATCTTAGGGGAAAAGCTTTCAGTCTTTTACTATTGAGAATGATGTTGCTGTGGGTTTTTCATATATAGCTTTCATTATATTGAGGTGGTTTCCGTCTATTCCTAGTTTTTTATAATGCTTTTATCTTGAAAAGGTGTTGAACTTTGTCAAATGCTTTTTCTGCATCAATTGAGATGATTGTGTTTTTTTTTCCTTCATTCTGTTAATGTGGTGTATTACACTGATCAATTTTCATGTTGTACCATCCTTGCATTCCAAAAAGAAATCCCACTTTACCATGGTATATAATCCCTTTATTATGTGGATGAATTCAGTTTGCTAGCATTTTGTTGAAGATTTCTGTATCAATGTTTACAAGAGATATTGGTCTGTAGTTTTTTTTTTTTTTTTTCTTTTTTTTCCGGTACGTGGGCCTCTCACTGTTGTGGCCTCTTCCATTGTGGAGAACAGGCTCCGGATGCGCAGGCTCAGCGGCCATGGCCCACGGGCCCAGCCGCTCCACAGCATGCAGGATCCTCCTGGACCGGGGCACAAACCCGCATCTCCTGCATCAGCAGGCGGACTCTCAACCACTGCGCCACCAGGGAAGCCCTGTAGTTTTCTTTTCTTGTAATGTATTTGTCTGACTTTGTTATCAGGGTAATGCTGGCCTCATAGAATGAATTAGGAAGTGTTCTCTCCTCTTCAATATTTTGGAAAAGTTTGACAGGGACTGATAGTAGTTCTTTAACTAGCAGAATTCACTGGTGAAGCCAGGTCTTTTCTTTTCCTTCTTTCTTTCTTTTTAAAAAAAATATTTATTTATTTATTTGGCTGTACTGCGTCTTTGCTGCAGCACATGGGATCTTTTAGTTACGGCACGTGGGATCTTTTTTAGTTGCAGCATGTGAACTCTTAGTTGTGACATGGAGACTCTTAGTTGTGGCATGTGGGATCCAGTTCCCTGACGAGGGATTGAACCCGGGCCCCCTGCACTGGGAGCGTGGAGTCTTAGCCACTGGACCACCAGTGAGGTCCCAAGCCAGGGCTTTTCTACTCAAGAGATTTTTTTATTACTGATTCAATCTCCTTACCTTATAGGTCTATTGTGATTTAGTCTTGGTAGGTTTTGTATTTCTAGGAATTTGTCCATTTTATCTAGGTTCTTCAATTTGTTGGCATACAATTGTTCACAGTACTCTCTTATAATCCTTTTTATTTCAGTAGACTTGATAGTGATGTCACCACTTTCACTTCTGATTTTAGTAATTTGAGTCTTTCCTCCTTTTTTCTTAGTCCACCTAGCCAAAAATTTGTCAATTTTGTTGATGTTTTCGAAGAACAAACTTCTGGTTCACTGACTTTCTGTTTTTCTATTCTCTATTTCCTTTCTCTCTCCTTTAACCTTTATTATTTCCTTCCTTCTGCTAGCTTTGGTTTTAGTTTGTTCTTTTTCTAGTTCCTTAAGTTATAAAGCTAGAGATCTTTCTTATTTTTTTAACATAAGCATTTATATCTACAAAAATCCCCTTAGCACTGCTTTCATTGTGTCCTATAAGTTTTGGCATGCTGTGTTTTCATTTTCTTTGGTCTCTAAGTATTTTCTAATTTCCCTTGTTATTTCTTCTTTGACTAGTTGTTTAAAAGTATGTTGTTTACAGACTTACTAGAGAATGGACTTGAGGATATGGGGAGGGGGAAGGGTAAGCTGTGACAAAGTGAGAGAGTGGCATGGACATATAAACACTACCAAATGTAAAACAGACAGCTAGTGGGAAGCAGCCACATAGCATAGGGAGATCAGCTCAGTGCTTTGTGACCACCGAGAGGGGTGGGATAGGGAGGGTGGGAGGGAGGGAGATGCAAAAGGGAAGACATATGGGAACATATGTATATGTATAACTGATTCACTTTGTTATAAAGCAGAAACTAACACACCATTGTAAAGCAATTATATACTCCAATAAAGATGTTAAAAAAAAAACTATGTTGTTTAATTCCCACAGTTTTGTGAATTTTCCAGTTTTCCTTCTGTTGTTGATTTCTAACTTCATCCTCTTGTAGCTGGAGATGATACTTTGTATGCTATCTATCTTTTAAAATCTTTTGAGACTTAATTTGTGGCCTAACATATGTTCTATGTTCTATCCCAGAAAATGTTACAATAACGTGAGCTTTTAGACTAATAATTTTTTTTCCTTTAAATGTATTAATCTTTTAAGTCATGTAGAAAATAAAAAGTTATAAATCTTTGTTACAATAGTACTAGCTTTTATAATTCCCTTTGTATTTACCTTTATTGAGATCTTTATTTCTCCACACAACTTCTAGTTACTGTCTAGAGTCCTTTCGTTTCACCTTGCAGAACTCTCTTGTGCATTTCTTGCAGGGCAGGTCTAGTGGTAATGAACTCCCTCAGCTTTTGTTTACCTAGGGATGTCTTAATTTCTCCTTACTTTTGAAGGACAGTTTTACCAGATAATAGGATTCTTGATGGACAGACTTTTTTTCTTTTAGCACTTTGAATATAGCAGCCCACTGCCACTTGGCCTCTGAAGTTTCTGATGAGCAATATGCTAATAATCTTACTGAGAATCCCTTGTATGTGATGATTAGCTTTCTTCTTGCTGCTTTCAAGATTCCTGGTCTTTGTCTTTTGGAAGGTTGATTATAATGTATCTTGCTCTATGTCTCTTTGACTTCATCTTACTTGGAGTGCAATGAGCTCCTTGGATGTTTATGTTCATGTCTTTCATCAAATTTGAGAAGTTTTTAACCAGTATTTCTTCAAAAGTTCTCTCTCTGCTCCTTTCTCTCTCTCTCTCTTCTCTTTCTAGGACTCCCACAATATACGGCTTTCAATATGTTAAGGTGGTTCCATATTTTAGAATCCACATATAAGTGATATCATATGGGATTTATCTCTCTTTTTGATTTACTTCACTTAGTATGATAATCTCTAGGTTCATCCACGATGCTGCAAATGGCATTATGTCATTCTTTTTTATGGCTGAGTAGTATGCCATTGTGTATATATACCACACCTTCTTTATCTATTCATCTGTCGATGGACATTTAGGTTGCTTACAGGTCTTGGTTATTGTAAATAGTGCTGCTCTGAACATTGGGGTTCATGTATCTTTCTGAATTAGAGTTTTCTCTGGATATACAGCCAGGAGTGAGATTGCTGGATCATATAAGGGTGCCAGTCTTTTAAATTTCCTGGAAGTCACTTTAGCAGGTAGGGGAGGGGCTTGCAACAATAGGGTACGTGCAACAACAATAGCTGCCCACCTCTCTGTCTGCACCTCTCTGATCAGAAGCAGCACTCTCTGATCCAGGTACAGATCCTTGATATTTGGAGAAGAGGGTACTTTCTGCCTCCGCTGGCTCCAAAAGCTGTGTGAGAGCTGCACAAAGGTGGCAGCAGAGAATGGCTGCAATTTTACATCTGAGCCTTTTCCTGACAGTTGCAAGTCTTCAACAGCTCCATAGTTCCAAAATAGTTACATCAGATTCTGCCACTGTATTTGTTATCTAGGTGGGGAGGCAGACTCCTGATGCCTCCTACTCCATCTTCCCAGAATCCTCTCCAGGCCTGTTTTTGGGGATCAGTGTATATTCAGTTTCATTGTTTTAAATTACTTTATTAGCAGTGCCAGAGTGCTGTGACGTTTTTGCTTGCTTTTTACTGCTTTCAGTGCAAATATACACATATCAGTTATATCAGGAATTACAAGAATTTATGTGCCTCATTTAAAGGGATACTTTCTGTAAGAAAACAGATTCTGAGTTCCAAACAACTGATATACCACAGCACTCCTGGAACGAACACAACACAATGGACTGAGGATATCTTGTCTTGACTTTGGAACATGAATGCCTCAGATATCCACTTTGGTTTCTTCTGAGTAGTGGAAGCCTTAGAACTAAAAGGTGATTGGGAGGTAGTGAGAGGGAAGAGGTAGTTATAGCCACTATATAGAGCTATAATCTTGTTGTAACATGGATGTTTTTCTATAAAACAGGTATATGTATATATGTATCATCAACTATGAGTTTATGTTCAAGAAGAATACAATTTTACCAGGAAAATTATCAAAAAGCTAAAAATTACAGTAAATACAGTCTACTAACACTATTTTTTATAGCAAACTGATTATAAAGCCCCTTCTTTATACCAGACATAGATTCACTTGGATTATCTCAATCCATACAACCACCCTATGAGGTAGGTACTATCATTATTTCTTTGTAGCACATGAGGAAACCAAGGCTTGAAGAGGCTAGGTAGCTTTTCCAAGGTTAATAAGAGGAAGTATCACTTAGTATGATTATCTCTAGGTTCAGCCATGATGCTGCAAATGGCAGCAATGGCACGATGCCAGAATTAAATCCAGATCTGACTACAAAGCCCAAGTTCTTATTAATTAATATATGTAAAAAGCTTGAAACAGAGCTCAGCATATAGTAAGCATGTAGTAAATGCAAGCTATTGAAATGGTAACAATACTTTATTATAAAACAATACTGTATGCATTTGGCACTCAGTCAAAATTTCTATGCCTAAAATTTCTCATTTATAAGATTAAGACACCTATTTCACAGTTATTGTGAAAACCACATAAATTCTGGCTATAAAGTCATTTAGAAAAATATACAGTGTTTAGAAAGACAGGCATTATTATATCACCACTACATGTAAAATCCTGTCTCTTATATCACAAAGAAGGCTTTTGCACTGTAAGTACAAAAGCCTACAATTTAAGCACCATCTTCATAACACGAGTTACATTAATAAATTTAGTAAAGCTGTCCTAAATTATTCCAATATGATTCTTGCAGAATGACAAGCAAAGAGAACAATGAACTCTATTCACTAGCATGATTATAAATCTGTTGCTCAGGAAGGTATATTTGCTCTTTCAGTTCACTAGCACAGAGGGTGAATTTGGCTTATACTACAGTAGTTCTGTTCAAATACAGCCAGGACAGAATATCTATAGTTAGAAGCATAGCAATATAACTCTATATTTTGGGCACAGCTAACTGCCGTATTTAATTTCATTAAGACAATCAAGAGAATAGCATTCAAAAACCTTGTTCTTTGTGTAAGTGGTCTGGTTGATTGTTTTTAAACTATTTGGGTAGGTCTTTTTTTTAAATTGATATACCTTAGTTTTCTGTTTATTTTTAACACTGCTAAGGATTTTTTATTATTTATATTACTCTAAGAAAGAGAAGTTAAAAAAAAAGGCTAAGGAGGGAGATTCTCAGTATATTCTGCTAGTCACTAAACCAGAGTCATTCTGTAAAAAGTAAGGATACATGCAACATAGTTTCCTTGGTTAGCTGAAATTTTAAAACATATATGTACACAGTAAACCAAAAAAGTACCCAAGTATTTTTAAGCATCTATCCATGAATATGGTTGTATCTGCATAACTCTAAATAGATCTTCTTCCTTTAAGTTTTTTATTCTACTAAGGGCAATGTTGGTGAACCACTTTGCAACTCACAACCCTCTATGAACTCCCCCTTTTTTTAACTCTCAAAAAGATCAATTACATTACTTACAAATCACTTCAATATCTGGTACTTTATTTTCTGGAAACTCTTTATGTCTAATCTAAATTCCTTGTACTGCAATTTAAACCAGATTCCTCTCATTTTTGTTTTTTCTGTAAGAGACAAGTAAAACCAGGATGATCAAGAAAGATTAAGTACATGCGTATGTATATTTAAACTGCCATCAATTCATTTTCCTATGGATAAATCTAAAATATTAATAAAGAAACATTTATTTTAGACACAGTTTTATTTTTTGTTTTTGTTTTTGTTTTTGCAGTACGCGGGCCTCTCACTGTTGTGGCCTCTCCTGTTGCGGAGCACAGGCTCCGGACACGCAGGCTCAGCGGCCATGGCTCACGGGCCCAGCCGCTCCATGGTATGTGGGATCTTCCCGGATCGGGGCACGAACCCATGTCCCCTGCATCGGCAGGCAGACTCTCAACCACTGCGCCACCAGGGAAGCCCTAGACACAGTTTTTGAATTAAGCTAACAAAAGCTTACTTAGTAAATAAAAATGATTGTAAACAGCTATCAATATTAAGGAGAGAATAAAAAATGAGTTCATTCATTTCTCCATCTATACATTAAAGCATTCAACAACTATTTTCTGAGTACCAACTCTCTTTGCCAGGCACTGAGTTAAATGTTAAAGAAATAAAGAGGACATACACATTCCCTGATTCTAAGGAGCTTACTGTTTAGTGAGGGAGGCAGACAAGCAAAGTAATACATGGCAGAGTTACAGATCCATGTATCTATGTGCCAGTGCCATCAGAACATTTAACTCAGAGCAGAAGGAAAGAGAGAAGTGATCAAGGAGCCTTCCTAGGAAAGGTGACCACTAAGTCAAGTCCTGAAAGACGGATGCGAGTTTTCTAGGGCAAGGGCAATCCAAATGAAGAAGAGTGCATACTAAAGCACAGAAACCTAAAAGAACATGGCAGCCTCCAGAACCAAATAGTTTCTTTTAGTTGGAATGTATGGTATGCATGGGAAAATAATAGGAGATAGACAGGAAGGTAGGCTCATGCCATTTCATGAAGCGCCAGTTTGCAGTGCTGAGGGCAGTTCACATTTTCCCTTACAATCTTAAAGACACCACTAATGTCCTACCAAAATACTTTCTTATAGAAGCATAAAGTCTAGAATATATACAAGGAGAACATCTAATTCCTAAGAATAAAATTAATGGTGTTTTACTATGATGCCTAAAGTCTAACCTATAAGTCACAGCATCTATCTATAAACATAAACATTCTCCCAACAGTATCCAGACCTGCAGTGAGTGTCATTGTAAGATGATGACCGGAACCTCGGATACCCTTCTTTCATTTCTGGAAAATGTTACCCACTTTAACCTCATATTTCACACTGAATTTGACAAGGTCACTTTCAATCATGCATCTGGGTTTTTAGAACAGAAATCCAAGAATCTGTATGTATATCTTTATCTACTATCTATATTTCTATCAATCAAGAAGTGTGTGTGTGTGCGTATGTGTGTGTGCGTGTGTGTGTGTTTAGCAAATACTGAGAAAATGGTACTAAAATGGCTTATGATACAAAACACAACTTTTACCTTTAATAACACCAGTCATAATTCAATCCTGGAATCATCTATAATCTTGAAACATACTCATACCCAGAAACACTGGTGATGAAATTTACACAGTTAAATCTGGGTGCCCATCATCTCTGCCCTAAATATAAAAACAGACATACAGATGTGCAAACTCAGCAGATGAGTTACACTCTGCCTTAGCTAATTGAATAATGTAATCAGCACCAATGGCAACAATCCCAGCACCTTAAATCACAGGCAAAAATATCATCAGCCTTGGGAACTCCCAAAGAAAGTCTTAGTTTAAGTGCTCTATGTTGCAATATAAAAATATGTACAAGAAAATCAAGTACTGTCCTCCAGCAACATCAAGGGGTGAACAATCTATATGACAGATCATGTAGCTCTCTCTACTAAAAATTCACAGATTGCACCACAGAAAGAAGACACATGATTGTAAGGTAGCAGTAAAAAAGTATATGCATTCTCCAGAAAGCATTTATCGTTAACTCTGAAAACTGGAATACATATATTTGATCTTATGGAAACAGTGCATTCAGTTTTCTGTAAGTATTATACATCAGAATTCCATGTTTGTATTTTTCAACTCGGTTATTATTTCTATATATTATTCTTAAAACTGTGTCAAATTAAACCAATGATTGCTTAACCCTCATAATAAATCTCTAGTTTATAAATTTACTAATAGACACTAGTCCCCTAGCAGGGACTGAACCCTAGCATAATAACTATTTAACTTATGAGGTTTTACTAACCTGACCAACAATAAAAGGTAAAATCCAAATATGAATTTTACAATGTTTTTCTTAGTATGATACACCTAATAGTTCTTAAAAAGAATTTGACTTTATGGCTTTATTCTTTAAAACAACAAAACACTAAATGCAAGCCACTTGAATTTCAATTTCATGTTAAATGAATATACAAATTATTCAATATCAATCCAACTACAAATATCAATAAAACACTACAAGACATACAAGAAAATCTCTAGGCAACTTCAATTTTATATAATACGCTTAGTCTAGCGCTAAATAAATATTAATGAAGAATAACAGAAAAGTAAATAAAAAGATTAATGTTCAAAACTGAATATACTGGTGTATGAGAAGAATATACCATAAATCTGCATTTTCAAACTCAGATGGTTATCATGCTAGTTACTAGACTCTTATAACAGTCTAAATATTGACTGTGTGTATATAAAATGTACACACACATTCAATTTGCTCAAAATACACTAAGTCAAATGCCAAGCAACTCTAAAAAAAATCCTCAAAACAAACTGCTTCATGAATAGGTCACTCATGACTTTCTGCACTTGTCTCAACCTAAAATGCTCTTAAATTCTCTAAGGAAAATAAGCTTGATAATTTATTTTCTACTTTTAGAGCAATGCATTCAAAATTACTGCTACAATCTAGCATTAAACTCAACTAACTCAAATACCCCACTAATAAAAATGTTTGATGTGTGTGTTTTCTAACATTCCCCACCCTCACAAAGTACAAGAAAAAAAGAGTTAACCAGAAATATTTACATCAGAGTAAATATTTGATGAACTGTTTGGGGCCATTAATAAGCACTGCTTAAAGAATATTTAATGACAAAGAAAAATGTTCATGGTATAAAAAGTTAAGCAGAAAAAAAAGACAAAACTGTTCTTTTAAAATGCAATATGGTATTCAGGATTGGATCCTGGAACAGAAAAGGACACTAGCGGAAAAACTGGAAAAATCCAAATAAAGTCTGTAGTTAGTTAATAAAATTATACCATTGTTAATTTCTTAGTTTTGACAAGTATACTCTAGTTATGTAAGATTAATATTAGGGAAAGCTGAATAAAGGATATATGAGAATCTCTGTACTACCTTTGCAACTTTTCTGTGATTCTAAAATTGTTCTGAAAAAAAAAAAATTATTTTAAAAATTACTTTGCATGCCCAGTAGCAAGTTTGAGAGGATTCTCATTTTAAAAAATAACACACTTACTTTTCTCTCTCCCACTCCTAAACAAAATACATAAACCTAGAAAAAAAAGACTAGATAAAAACACATTAAAATGTTAACAGAGTGGTTCACTCGGTAGTAGGATGAAAAGCATTTTTCTCTTCATATTTTCTATAGTGTGAATTGCTTTTATAATCAACAATAAATCGTTAACTAAAGAATATACAAATCAATACTTCATTAAAGGCTTCTTCAGAAAGAAAAGCTATAAATGTCTAAGCAGAGCCCAAAGGCAGACAACATATAAAACAGGTTAGGGCAGAGTGTGAAGAACACAGTGGCCAAGAGAAACTGCCAGGAGAACCTAAGTAGGCAAAACCTAATCAGTAAATGCTGGTAAACTGACAATACACGAACTTAACATCTACTCTTAGGCTAAAGGTGCTCACAGTCAGCAATGTTATGCTCAGAATTCATGATTTAGGGGAGTGTCCCAAAAGTCCCCCTAACACTAGGAATTTATGGGATACGTACCCTGGGTTTATTCCAAACAAAAATAATGCAGCTAGACATGCACAACTGCCCAGTGAGAGCTTCTAGAAATACATCAGGATGACAGTGTGTTCTCTAAATTTTTCTACTTTTTTCTTCTCTAACACCTCCCTACAACCTATGCCCATGTCCAGTCTTTAGCCCAAAGACCAAAAATGGTACTCTGATGTCATTTAGCAACAGGGGTAGAGACCATTAGAACAAGATAATCAAATACCATTTCAGATGTCTGACAGGTGAGTATCACAAAAGTTTTTCAATACTTTCAGGGCAAAATATGCTGACCACCTCATTCAACCATAAGAGGGGAAAATTTAATCAACAACAAATGTTCCCCAATCAAAATAAAATACATTTGTCCCTTAAAGAAAGTGCCAGTGGAATCAGACAGAATGAATTTTGATAAAGAACCTCTTCCAAGGGACTTCCCTGGCAGTTCAGTGGTTAAGACTTTGCCTTCCAACGCAGGGGATGTGGGTTCGATCCCTGGTAGGGAGCTAAGATCCCACATGCCTTGCAGCCAGAAAAACAAAATGAAACATAAAACAGAAGTAATATTGTAACCAATTCAATAAAGACTTTAAAAATGGTCCACATCA
The DNA here is from genome assembly GCF_964165515.1 of Mesoplodon bidens. Lineage (NCBI taxonomy): Eukaryota > Metazoa > Chordata > Mammalia > Artiodactyla > Ziphiidae > Mesoplodon > Mesoplodon bidens. The sequence continues at coordinate 30,861,671 of NC_138167.1, forward strand.
AAAAAAAAAATCTTAAAAAAAAAGAACCTCTTCCAAGCTGTAATCAGGGTGATTTGTGTGTGTCAGGCTGTCTAACCCTCCTGAAACAGTGCTATGTGGCCTGTTCTGGGTTTTGTGTTGTTTTTTAAAGATAGATTTGAATTTTTACTTTATTTATGGTCACCCTCATTCTCAGTTGTTAGCAGGTCCTAGAGTTGTCACTTAATAAATATGTATGTGCTTTTTTTTTTTTTAGTTTATTCTTTTGAATCCTGGACTCTGTAATCAGATACCCATGCCTATTAAGAACAGGTGCAAAATGAGGCCCTCTACTGAGATCACAGAATATTTTACGTTAAGAACGTGGTCTTTACTTCCTGAGCTTCTTAACAGCAACTGTAAGCATCAGAAGCCTCTTCTGCTTACTTTCCAGTTCTTGGTCATGTTTAAGAAAGTAGAGGCTACCAAAAAAAGTGATTCTCAGGAATGCAGACTATAATATTATCACTGTTATTACTTCTAATACCAATGAAGATATATACTGTTTTCATCAAAACCGAGACACAACTCATTTTAAGACTTGATATTTTATATCCCACCAAGAAACAGAAGTGGTTAATTAAACTACGAGATGCCACCGACTGTAAGATACACCCAAATTTCAGTGAATAAAATTGGAAAATCAATGAAATATACAGTCAACGAAGACTATCAACTTATTACAAGTAACAGTAATGAAAGGATGTTTAAAATATCTTTTCTTTGCTCCTTCCTATACACTAGAAGATAGTTACAATCAAGTAACAGGATTTGAGTGTCCAAGACCCAATATTCTTTTGAGCCATGATAAATATTTGTCTAGAGAACAATCCTGTATTGCAGACTGCTGGGAACTATTTTCTCCATCTTCGAATGGGGAAATTAAGGGAAAAAATGAATCAAGATCTTACTGGAAGCCAAATTTAGAATTCTTAGTGTCCCTATCTACAACTTTAACAAAGACAATATGCACTCTATCCCTAAACGTTTCATGGTTTGTTTTCCTTCAGATTCACCTTGATCTTAAACTCAGGATATCAAGCATCCATGGTAAAGGAAATTCTGAAGAGCTATATTCAAAAGTACAGCTAAGGTCACTGGGGCTATTCCCTCTGAGCAAAACATATGATGAAATAGAATTTGAAAGCAATGATGAGAATATCTCCTTTCTTTTTTTAAGACACATGTGGAGAAAACAAATCTCTACAGAAAACAGCCAGAATTTCTAAGATGTTTTACTCTGTACCACTTTCAAATGTTTCTTCATCAGCATGAAAGCTGGCTGAAAAGCTATCAACCTTAAATTCTCTTTAAAAAACAGGCAGGGACTTCCCTGGCAGCGCAGTGGTTAAGACTCGTGCTCCCAATGCAGGGGTTCCAGGTTCGATCCCTGGTCAGGGAACTAGATCCCACATGCATGCCACAACCAAGAGCTTGCATGCCACAACTAAGGAGCCAACAAGCTGCAACCAAGACCTGACACAACCAAATAAATAAATATAAAATAAAACACAAACGAACCAAACTCCCACCCGCGCCCCCCAAAAAACAATGAACTTAATTCAACAGTTAGCTACAAAGAATATTAGTCTCATATTCTTGTTAAAGCCTTAAAATTTTTAATTTTCCATATGCAAATTCAAAATTTGAATTCTCTCTATTAACCCTGCTAAATAGAAGGTAGAATGTGACTAAGACAAGTTTTTAATCTTCATATAATGGATAGATGGCCTACAACAGCTCTGCTATCTATAAATGCATTTTAAAATACCACATTAGAATCTAAAATAATGCTTCATTTTAAGCACTCTAAATTCCTCCAATAGAAGGCAATATCAATCTCTGATAATGCCAGCAAGGCAGCATGATACAGTAAAAATATCATGAGCTTTAGAACCAGGCAGAGCTGAGGTCTTAACATCTCTGAATCTATGTTTCCCCATAGGCAAGTTAAAAACACCACCACCCACCTCATATTACTGTTACAGGTTTGGAGGCTGTTGAAGAAATCTGGGGTCTGAATTAGAGTAGTGAGCAATGAAGATGGAGAAAGAAAGATGGATTAGAGCAATACTCAGAAGTAAGCATCAATAACACCTGATAACTGTGGTTAGACTGGGAAGAAAAGCAGAAGTCAAGGAGCATACCTACATTTTCCATTTAGGTAACAGTCCATTCATAGAGCTAGAAAACATAAGAAGGACACAAGGTTTAGAGAAGCACATAAGCTCAATTTTGAACGTATTGTGATGCCTGCCAGATATCCAAGTGGAAATGCTCAAAAGACAAACAGAAATACAAGTATGGAGGTGGAAGAAAAATTGGAGATAAGGATCTAGGAGTCATCAGCTTATGGATGCAAGGCACAGGACAAGATGAGATTACCCAGTGAGAAGAAAAGACCTAGAGAAACTCAGAAACACCAACATTTAAGGAAACTGCAGAGGAAGAGAAGCCCACAAAGGAGACGGGAGAGGTACTGTCCAAGAAACAGGAAGAAAATCACCAAGAGTGTGGTATCACAGGGGCCTAGAGAAGACAATGATTCAAGGTGAGATGGAATACAAAGAACAGTCTAATATCAATAAGGTAAGACTGCAGAAACCATGGTAAGTTAGTTTGGAGAAGATAATATTTAGCAGTAAGGAAGAGTTAAGTCAGCTGTCTTAAAATTTCTGTTTTATGGAATAATGGACTTGAGCTGGACCAAACCACAGACATCTATGAGAATAAAGTAGATTTCCGTCTATCTAACAAAGAATTGATTTCCCTTTAAATGCTGAGTTCTCAATCAACTACCCATGTTCAACTGGATGAGAAGCTGGATGAGATGACTTGAGTTTTTTTCAATTGAAGTAAATTTCAAGAACTAAACTAAATCTGAAATACTTTGCATTAAGAAGAACAAAGGGAAAGACATAAGAAAAAAAGTTTTTAAAATACTTAGAAATATAAAGTAATGGTTCTATGAAATTTTAAAAACCATATTCAAATAATTCTAAGTAAAATACATAGACAAGATAAAGGAAGGAAAATGAGACAGAGATGAACCCAATGAATGAGCAAGACAGGAAACCCACTCGTCATGTTTTGCCCATTTCAAAGTCGTTTATAATTTTTCCTGACAAAATCTTGCATGGCTCCCCCTATTCCCCTGAAAGTAAAAATTAAAGACTTTTTAATAGCTGGCCTACAAAGTCCTAAATACTCTGTTATTGTTTTCTGCCCTTCTGGCTCCAGTGGTGATCATAGGTACTTCACACTCGGCTCCAGCCACACTGGCCCCTGGCTGTTTCTGCATACACTAAACCTCAAGGCCTTTGCAATCGCTGTTCTGTTTGGAAAACTCTTCTACCAAATACCCACATAGCTTTCTCCCTCATTTGTTTCAAGTCTTTGCTCACAAATCAATATTTAGAGGACTTCCCTGAGCACTCTACAGAAAACACATAAACTTTTACCCCACAGTGGTAACCCCTTTTCCTCTACACTGCTATGTTATTCTCCAAATGACTTATTACCAGCTGGCATGCTATATATTAACTTATTCTTTGATTCCCTGTCTCTACGCCAAAGCCAGAACAAACTATAAACTCTATGCTGTCTTCACTGCTGTATCCCCAATGTCTAGAGAGTGCCATACATATGTTAAATGCTCAAATAGTTTTAGTTGAATGAATAAATACCATTATTACTCAATAATGTTTCAAATTAGCAACATACATACTGATACATTTTGCCCCTGAATTGCTACAATATTAAAACATATCAATAAAACTACAAATAATCTCATATTTCCACTAGTTAATACATTACTTCATAGATTTTTGGGTCTTTTTTCTACCAGTTTTATTGAGATATAAATGACTGTAGCATGTATAAGTTTAAAATGTATGGCATAGGGCTTCCCTGGGGGCGCAGTGGTTGAGTCCACCTGCCGATGCAGGGGACACAGGTGCGTGCCCCGGTCCAGGAAGATCCCACATGCCGTGGAGCGGCTGGGCCTGTGAGCCATGGCCGCTGAGCCTGTGCTTCCGGAGCCTGTACTCCGCAAAGGGAGAGGCCACAACAGTGAGAGGCCCGCGTACCACAAATAAATAAATAAATAAATAATGTATGGCATAATGATTTGATTTATATCATGAAATGATTACCACAATAAATTTAGTGAACATCCACCTTCTCACATAGATACAAATAGAAGGAAAAAAAATATTTTTCTCCTTGAAGTGAGAATTCTTAGGATTTACTCTCTTTAACTTTCACGTATGACATTCAGCAGTGTTAATTATATTTATCACATTGTACATTACATCCCTAGTACTTATCTTCTAACTGAAAGTTTGTACATTTTGGCTACCTTCATCCTTTAAAATAGAGCTTAAGATTATCACTTAGATTTGCGTAAACACTGACAGCTATTTCAGGAAAAACGCTTTGAATTTTAGCATATAATACCAGAAGATTTCTCTGAGAAGCAATGCTATCATGTGGCTGTCAAAGTGGGCAAATATACTCACAAGATTTACGTGGCATCAGATGTCTTCCTTTTCATCCTACAAAGGTTCAAAGACTGCCATCTAGATTGTAGTTATTATAGATGTGATGCCAAAAGAGTCTATCTGGGCAAGTCAATTGCCTGAAAGTCACCATCCAAGCTGTATCAATTCCCCCAAGCTAGGTCACTCCTTGAAGTTCCTGCAGTCTTGGTATGGGCCTACTTGAAGGAGAATACTTGAGGACCAAGATTACTGTTTATATTGAGTTTCTGATCCTAAACCCCTCCCTAAGCTATTAATTTTTAACCTTAAAAGGTTCCTAATATTAACTAGTATTATCTTTGACTATCACTTGAACTACCTGCCGTGTGCAATTCCAAAACCAACATCTTTGGTCTAATTATTTGACATTTCTATGATTTAGTTACTTGGGAGTTATTTCAGCTAAAAGAGGAATGTGGTTACATAAGTGGAAAACACAAGTTTGGAAAATCACAGGCTACTGAAATAATGGTTTAGCTATTAACAACACATCAGTTTCTCCAAATATTTTCTTTCTTTACACTAATTCATCCAAAAATCTGTCTAAAAATTCAAAGAATAAAGAGCTCATTTTTTCCCTTCATCTATAAATAAGCCAAAAATAAAGCTAAAAAAGTAAGGCTTTAAATTCCTCCTATTGATAAGGCTGAAATTGTTTAAGATTGGGTTTGCTACCATACACATTTTTCACTTTAATTAAATTGCTACAAAATAATATGTTTATTTGTCACAACTAAGTATGACTGTTAGTAAGGGAAGGTATTCATAACATATTACCCCTCCTTGTTGCCAGCCAAGAAAATATCTGGATTGGAGGCAATAAATGCTGTTTTCCTAATATATGGCCCCAGTGACACTTGCTTTAGTAATAAAAAAGATAACCAAATAAGCATTCAAGTGTCCAAGGCAAAATTGTTCTGAAAATAGAAAAATAGAAAAAAAATACTTATTTGAAATCAACATCTCTATTTAAATTACTAAAAATGTGTTAAGAAAGATGGTGGTGTGGGAAGATGCAGTTAGCGTCTCCCCACAACTAGGGCACCTGCAGGCCGCTGGTGGGGGACTCTAACCCCCAAGGAGATGGGAGGAACCCCAGAGTAAACTGGTAGGATGCTGGGGGACTGAGGGTGGAGGAGAAGTGGAGGCCAGGCAAGATCAGCGTCCCTGAGGTGGGGGAGATCAGGAGAGGCAGTGGGGAGGGACTCTCCAGGAAGAGAGGAAGAGGAATGGAGGGCAATCGCCTGGCCCACTGGGGCTGGGGAGCCTGCTAAATTCCCAAGCTGGTTCCCCCCACTCCAAAGCCCCATCCAGGCTGCATGGGTCCTGGGGGCATAGGAGGGAGGCCAGGGAGATCAGGAGTGGCAGACGGGAGAGGCCATCCAGGAGGAGTGGGAGAGGAACGGAGGGTGCCTGCCCCGCCCACTTGGGTTCAGGAAGCCTGCTGAGCTCTCAGGCCGGTCCCCTGCCCTACAAAGCCCCCTCCAGGTCACATGGGTCCTTCAGGGCATAGGAAGGAGGCCAAGGGGAGAATAGGAGAGGGGCCCTCTGGGAGGAGCAGGAGAGGAGCAGAGGGTGACTGCCCCACCCATTCGGACACAGGGAGCCTGTTGAGCTCCCAGGCTGGTTCCCTGCCCTCCAAAGACCCCCGACCCCTGCACTGGTCCTGGGGGCACAGGAGGGAGGCCGGGAGATCAGGAGAGGCAGGCGGGAGAGGCGCTCCCAGACTGCAGACCGGAGGAACAGGAGAGGAGAGGAGGGCGTTTGCCCCACCCACTCAAACCCAGGAAGTCTGTTGGGCTCCCAAGTGAGGAGGTCCCCTGCCCTCTGAGACCAGGGGTGGGGGGCACACCAGGGCCCCTTCTGTTCCTTGAGCCTAAGCCTAAACCTCACCCTTGCTTAGGTCCCGCTCTCCACAGACAAGGTCTTTCCCCCACTCCTTTTTTCTTCCTTATTTTTTTCTTTTCTCTCCTCCTCTTTTTACTACTGTGGTACTGACTTACCTTCTGGTTGTTGAGTCATCTATATTTTTAGTTTTAAGTTCTTTCTAACATATCTGTTAGTTTCCTAGTCTAATTTTATTTTTTACTTTGTTATTGTTTTTTTTTAACCACCCCACGCAGCTTATGGGATCTTAACTTGCAAGCACGGGGTCGGGCAGAAGCGCCTGCGGTGGGAGCTCCGAATCCAAACCACTGGACTAACAGAGAAACTCAGACCTCAGGGAATATTCAGCGGAGTAAGGTCTCACAGAGTTCCTCATCTCAGCGCCAAAACCCAGCTCTACCCAACAGACTACAAACTCCAGTGTTGGAAGCCTCAGGCCGAACAACCAGTAAAACAGGAACACAATCCCACTCATTAAAAAAAAAAAAACAGAGACGGAAAAAAATATGTCACAGATGAAGGAGCAAGGTAAAAACCAACAAGCAAATAAATGAAGAGGAAATAGGCAATCTACCGGAAAAAGAATTCAGAGTAATGATAGTAAAGATGATCCAGAATCTTGGAAAGACTGGAAGCACGGATTGAGAAACTGCAAGGAATGTTTAAGAAGGATCTAGAAGAACTAAAGAACAAACAAACAGAGATGAACAACACAATAACTGAAATGAAAAACACACTAGAAGGAATCAATAACAGAATAATGGAGGCAAAAGAACGAATAAGTGAGCTGGAAGGCAAAATCGAGGAAGTAACTGCCAAGGAGCAGAATAAAAAAAAAAGAATGAAAAGAGGTGAAGACAATCTCAGAGACCTCTGGGACAACACTAACCACACCAACATTCGAATTATACGGGTCCCAGAAGAAGAAGAGAAAAAGAAAGGGTCTGAGAAAATATCTGAAGAGATTAGAGTGGAAAACTTCCCCAACATGGGAGAGGAAATAGTCACCCAAGTACAGGAAGTACAGAGAGTCCCATACAGGATAAACCCTAGGAAAAAGATACCAAGACACATATTAATCAAACAAACAAAAATTAAATTCAAAGAAAAAGTACTAAAAGCAGCAAGGGAAAAACAAAAAATAACATACAAAGGAATCCCCATAAGGTTATCAGCTGATTTTTCCATAGACACTCTGCAGGCCAGAATGAAGTGGCAGCATATGCTTCAAGTGATGAAGGAGAAAAACCTACAACCAAGATTACTCTACCTGGCAAGGATCTCATTCAGATTCGATGGAGAAGTCAAAAGCTTTTCAGACAAGCAAAAGCTAAGAGAATTCAGCATCACCAAACCAGCTTTACAACAAATGCTAAAGAAACTTCTTTAAGTGGGAAACACAAGAGAAGAAAAGGGCCTACAAAAACAAACCCAAAACAATTAAGAAACTGGTAATGGGAACATACATATCGATACTAACCTTGAATGTAAATGGATTAAATGCCCCAACCAAAAGACACAGACTGGCTGAATGGATATAAAAACAAGACCATATTATGTTGTCTACAGGAGACCCACTTGTGACCTAGGGACACATACAGAAAGTTAAGGGATGGAAAAAGATATTCCATGCAAATGGAAATCAAAAGAAATCTGGAGTAGCAATACTCATATCAGATAAAATAGACTTTAAAATAAAGACTACTAGAAGAGACAAAGAAGGACACTACATAATGATCAAGGGATCGATCCAAGAAGAAGATATAACAATTGTAAATATTTATGCACCCAACATAGGAGCACCTCAATACATAAGGCAAATGCTAACAGCCATGAAAGGAGAAATCAACAGTAACATAATAAGAGTAGGGGACTTAAACACCCCACTTACACCAATGGACAGATCATCCAAACAGAAAATAAATAAGGAAACACAAGCTTTAAATGACACAATAGACCAGAGAGATCTAATTGATATTTATAGAACATTCCACCCAAAAGTGGCAGAATACACTTTCTTCTCAAGTGCACATGGAACATTCTCCATGACAGATCACACCTTGGATCACAAATCAAGCCTCGGAAAATTTAGAAAACTGAAATCATACCAAGCATCTTTTCTGACCACAGTGGTATGAGACTAGAAATCAATTACAGGATAAAAACTGTAAAAAACACAAATACATGGAGGGTAAACAGCACGCTAGTAAGCAACCAAGAGATGACTGAAGAAATCAAAGAAGAAATTAAAAAATACATAGAAACAAATGACAATGTAAACACAATGAACCGAAACCTATGGGACGCAGTAAAAGCAGTTCTAAGAGCGAAGTTTATAGCTATACAAGCCTACCTCAAGAAACAAGAAAAATCTCAAAGAAACAATGTGACCTTATACCTACAGGAACTAGAGAAAGAAGAACAAAGAAAACCCAAAGTCAGTAGGAGGAAAGAAATCAAAGATCAGAGCAGAAATAAATGAAACAGAAATGAAGAAAACAATAGCAAAGATCAATAGAACTAAAAGCTGGCTCTTTGAGAAGATAAACAAAATTGATAAACCCTTAGCCACACTCATCAAAAAAAAGAGGATGAAAATCAATAAAATTAGAAATGAAAAAGGAGAAATCACAACTGACACTGCAGAAATACAAAGGATTATAAGAGACTACTACAAACAACTATATGCCAATAAAATGGACAACCACGAAGAAATGGACAAATTCTTGGAAAGGTACAATTTTCCGAGACTGAACCAGGAAGAATCAGAAAATATAAATAGACATACCAGAAGTAATGAAATTGAAACCATAATTTAAAATCTTCCAACAAACTGAAGTCCAGGAGCAGATGGCTTCATAGGCAAATTCTATCAAACATTTAGAGAAGAGCTAACACCCATCCTTCTCAAACTCTTCCAAAAATTGCAGAGGGAGAAACACTCCCAAATTCATTCTACAAAGCCACCATCACCCTGATACCAAAGCCAGAAAAAGATATCACAAAAAAAGAAAACTACAGGCCAATATCACTGATGAACATAGATGCAAAAATCCTGAACAAAATACTAGCAAACAGAATCCAACAGCACATTAAAAGGATCATACACCATTTATTCCAGGGATGCAAGGATTCTTCATCATTATATGCAAATCAATCAATATGATACACCACAATAACAAATTAAGGAATAAAAACCATATGATCATCTCAATAGAGGCAGAAAAACCTTTTGACAAAATTCAACACCCATTTATGATAAAAACTCTCCAGAAAATGGGCATAGAGGGAACCTACCTCAACATAATAAAGGCCACATATGACAAACCCACATATTCAATGGTGAAAAACTGAAAGCATTTCCACTAGGATCAGGAACAAGACAAGGATGTCCACTCTCGCCACTCATATTCAACACAGTTTTGGAAGTCCTAGCCACAGCAATCAGAGAAGAAAAAGAAATAAAAGGAATACAAATGGGAAAAGAAGAAGTAAAATTGTCACTATTTGCCAATTACATGATACTATACATAGAAAATCCTAAAGATGCCACCAGAAAACTACTAGAACTAATCAAAGAATTTGGTAAGGTTGTGCAGGATACAAAATTAATGCACAGAAATCTCTGGCATTCCTATACACCAACAACAAAAAATCAGAAGGAGAAATTAAGGAAACACTCCCATTTACCACTGCAACAAAAAGAATAAAATACCTAGGAATAAACCTGCCAAAGGAGGCGAAAGACTTGTACTCAGAAAACAATAAAACACTGCTGAAAGAAATCAAACATGACATAAACAGATGGAGAAATATACCATGTTCTTGGATTGGAGGAATCAGTATTGTGAAAATGACTATACTACCCAAAGCAATCTACAGATTCAATGAAATCCCCATCAAACTACCAATGGCATTCTTCACAGAATTAGAACAAAAAATTTCACAATTCGTATGGAAACACAAAAGACCACGAATAGCCAAAGCAATCTTGAGAAAGAAAAACTGAGTTGGAGGAATCAGGCTCCCTGACTTCACACTATACCACAAAGCTACAGTAATCAAGACAGCATGGTACTGGCACAAAAACAGAAATATAGATCAATGGTACAGGGCAGAATGCGCAGAGATAAACCCACGCACATATGGGCACCTAATTTACGACAAAGGAGGCAAATACATACAGTCGAGAAAAGACAGCCTCTTCAATAAGTGGTGCTGGGAAAACTGGACAGTTACATGTAAAAGAATGAAATTAGAACACAACCTAACACCATACACAAAAATAAACTCCAAATGGATTACAGACTTAAATGTAAGACCAGACACTATACAACTTTCAGAGGAAAACATCGGAAAAACACTCTTTGACATAAACCACAGCAAGATCTTTTCTGACCCACCTCCTAGAGTAACAGAAATAAAAACAAAAGTAAACAAATGGGACCTAATGAAACTCAAAAACTTTTGCACAGCAAAGGAAACCATAAACAAGATGAAAAGACAACCCTCAGAATGGGAGAAAATATTTGCAAATGAAGCAACTGACAAAGGATTAATCTCCAAAATATACAAGCAGCTCATGCAGCTCAATATCAAAAAAACAAACAACCCAATCCAAAAATGGGCAGAAGACCTAAAGAGACATTTCTCCAAAGAAGATACACAGATTGCCAACAAACACATGAAAAGATGCTCAACATCAGTAATCATTAGAGAAATGCAAACCAAAACTACAATGAGGTATCACCTCACACAGGTCAGAATGGCCCTCATCAAAAAACCTACAAGCAATAAATGCTGGAGAGGGTGTGGAGAAAAGGGAACCCTCTTGCACTGTTGGTGGGAATGTAAATTGATACAGCCACTAAGGAGAACAGTATGGAGGTTCCTTAAAAAACTAAATTTAGAACTACCATATGACCCAGTAATCCCACTACTGGGCATATATACCCTGAGAAAACCATAATTCAAAAACAGTCATGTATCACAATGTTTACTGCAGCTCTATTTACAATAGCCAGGACATGGGAGCAACCTAAGTGTCTATCGACAGATGAATAGATAAAGAAGATGTGGCACATATATACAATGGAATATTACTCAGCCATAAATGAAACGAAATTGAGTTATTTGTAGTGAGGTGGATGGACCCAGAGTCTGTCATACAGAGTGAAGTAAGTCGGAAAGAGAAAAATAAATACCGTATGCTAACGCATATGTAAGAAATCTAAAAAAAAAAAAAAAGGTTCTGAAGAACCTAGGGGCAGGACAGGAATAAAGACGCATACGTAGAGAATGGACCTGAGGACATGGGGAGGGGGAAGGGTAAGCTGGGACGAAGTGAGAGAGTGGCACTGACATATGTACACTACCAAATGTAAAATAGATAGCTAGTGGGAAGCAGCCACATAGCACAGGGAGATCAGCTCGGTGCTTTGCGACCACCTAGAGGGGTGGGATAGGGAGTGTGGGAGGGAGATGCAAAAGGGTGGGGATATGGGGATATAGGTATACGTATAGCTGATTCACTTTCTTATACAGCAGAAACTAACATACCACTGTAAAGCAGTTATACTCCAATAAAGATGTTAAAAAATAAAAATAAACATTTCAGAGAAAAACTGAGAAGACAGTAGGGTTCCTATATATCCCACACCCAGTGTTATCTATTAACATTTTACATTAGTATGAAACCTCTGTTACAAGTAATAAACTAATATAAACATAGTATTATTAACTAAAGTCCATACTTTATTTAAATTTCCTTAGTTTTTACATAATGTCTTTTCGTTTCAGGATCCTATCCAAGATACCACATTATATTTAATCTTCATATCCTTTGTAGGCTCCTCTTGGCTATACAGTTTCTCAGGTTTTCCTTGTTTTTGATGACCCCAACAGTCTTGGGGAATCCTGGTCAAGTATTTTGTTGAATGTCCCTCCAATAGGATTTTTCTGTTTTTCCTTTTTAAAAAATTCAATTTATTTAAACTTTTAAAAAGAACAAAAACAGGGCTTCCCTGGTGGCGCAGTGGTTGAGAGTCCGCCTGCCGATGCAGGGGACATGGGTTCGTGCCCCAGTCCGGGAAGATCCCACATGCCGCAGAGCAGCTGGGCCCGTGAGCCATGGCCGCCGACAGCGCCTGTGCGTCCAGAGCCTGTGCTCCACAACGGGAGAGGCCAGAACAGTGAGAGGCCCGTGTACCTCAAAAAAAAAAAAAAAAAAAAAAAAAGAACAAAAACAGTTCATCCATTTCTCCCACCCCACCCCTTTTCTCTAGCAACCACTACTCTGTTCTAACTATGAGCTGGGGGGCGGGGGGTGATTGGTTTGTTTGTTTTTAGATTCCACATATAAGAAAGATCTTTTACTGATGTGTCTGTTACTGCCTTATTTTACTTAGCATAATGCCCTCAGGTCAATCCATGTTACAAATGTCAAGATTTCCTCCTTTTTTGTGGCTGAATAATATTCCATTGTATATAAATACCACTTATTCTTTAACCACTCATCCATCGATGGACACTTACATTGTTTCCATATCTTGGCTATTACAAATAATGCTGCAATGAACATGGGGGGTGTGGGGGAGTATACCTTTTTGAGCTAGTGTTTTTATTTTCTTCAGATAAATACCCCAAAATGAAACTGCTGGATCATATGGTAGTTCTAGTTTTAATCTGAGGACCCTCCATACTGTTTTTCATAGTGGCTACAACAATTTACATTCCCACCAACACCTCACAAGGGTCCCGTTTCCTCCGCATCCTCACCAACATTATTTATTTCTAGTCTTATTCATAAGAGTCATTCTAACAGGCGTGAGGTGATATCTCACTGTGGTTTTAATTTGCATTTCCCTGATGATTAATGATGTAGAGAATCCTTTCATGTACCTGTTGGACACCTGTATGTCTTCCTTGGAAAAATGCCTATTCAGATTTTCTGCCAGTTTTTTTTTTTTTTTTTTTTTTTTTGCGGTACGCGGGCCTCTCACTGTTGTGGCCTCTCCCGTTGCGGAGCACAGGCTCTGGACGCACAGGTTCAGCGGCCATGGCTCACAGGCCCAGCCGCTCCACGGCATGTGGGATCTTCCCGGACCGGGGCACGAACCCGTGTCCCCTGCATCGGCAGGCGGACTCTCAACCACTGCGCCACCAGGGAAGCCCCCTGCCTGTTTTTTTGCTATGGAATTACATGAGTTCATATATTTTTGATATTTACCCCTTATCAGATACATGATTTGCAAATATTTTCTCCCACTCAGTAGGTTGCCTTTTCTTTTTGTTGATGGCTTCGTTATGCAGAAGTTTTTAGTTTGATGTAATCCCACTTATTTATTTTTGCTTTTGTTGCTTTTGCTTTCAGTGTCAGATTCAAAAAGTCATCACCAAGACCTATGTCAGGGAGATTCCCATCTGTTTTCTTCTGGGAGTTTTAATGCTTTCAGGTCTTATGTTCAAGTCTTTAATCCATTTTTAGTTACTTCTCAAGTACGGCATAAGATAGCGATCCAGTTTCCTTCTTTTGCATGTGGTTGTCCAATTTTCCCAACACCATTTATTGAAGAGACTGTCCTTTCCCCATTGTATATTCTTGGCTCCTTTGTTGTAAGATAATTGACCACATATGTGTGGGTTTATTTCTGGGCTCTGTATTCCATTCCATTCATTGATCTATGTGTCTGTTTTTATGCCAGTATCACACTGTCTTAATTACTATAGCTTTATAATGTAGTTTTAGACAAGGGCACATGATGCCTCCAGCTTTGTTCTTCTTTCTCAAAATTGCTTTGGCTATTCGGGGTTTTTTATGGTTCCACAGAAATCTTAGAATTGTTTGTTCTATTACTGTGAAAAAATGCCACTGGAATTTTGATAGGAATTGCACTGAACATGTATATTGGATAATATGAACATTTTAACAATATTAATTCTTCCAATCCATGAGCACTAAATATCCCCCCATTTATTTGTGTCGTCTTCAGTTTCTTTCATTAATCTCTTTTAATTTTCAGTATGAAGATATTTTATCTCCATTGTTAAATTTATTCCTAGGTATTCTTTTTTATGCAGTTGTAAATAGGACTGTTTCCTTTATCTCTTTTTGATAGTTCATTACTTGTGTACAGAAACAATGATTTTTGTGTACTGATTCCATATTCTGCAACTTTACTGAATTCTACTTTTGTTGTTTTACTAAGTCTGATGGAGTCTTATGGGTTTTCTACATATAATATCATGTCATCTGCAAATAGTGACAGTTTTACTTCTTCCTTTCCAATTAGGATGCTTTTCTTTCTTTTTCTTCCCTAACTGCTCTGGCAAGGACTTCTAATACTATGTTCAATAAAAGTAGTAAGAATGGACATCCTCATCTTATTCCTGATCTCAGAGGTAAAGCTTTCAACTTTCCATGGTTGAGTATGATGTTAGCTGTGGGCTTGTCATATATGGCATTATGTTGAGGTATGTTCCCACTATACCTGCTTTGATAGTTTTTATCCTAAATGGATGTTAAATATTGTCAAATGCTTTTCCTGCATCTATTGAGATGATCATATGATTTTTTTTTTTTTTTTTTTGTGGTACACGGGCCTCTCACTGTTGTGGCCTCTCCCGATGCGGAGCACAGGCTCCGGACGCGCAGGCCCAGTGGCCATGGCTCACGGGCCCAGCCGCTCCGCGGCACGTGGGATCTTCCCGGACCAGGGCACGAACCTGTGTCTCCTGCATCAGCAGGCAGACTCTCAACCACTGCGCCACCAGGGAAGCCCCACTCATATGATTTTTATCCCTCATTTTGTTAATGTGGTGTATCTCACTGACTGATTTGCAGATGTTGAGCCATCCTTGAATCCCTGAAATAAATCTCACTTGATCATGGTCTGTATGTTGTTGAATTTGTTTTGCTAATATCTTGTTCAGGATTTTTACATCTATTTTCATCAGGAATACTAGCCTGTAATTTTCTTTTATTGAGGCATCCTTGTCTGGTTTTGGTATCAGGCTAATGCTAGCCTCATAAAATGAGTATGGAAGAGTTTGAGAGGGATTAGTATTATTTCTTCTTTGACTCTTTGGTACAATTCACTAGTGAGGCTGCCTGGTCCTAAACTTTTGTCTGTTGTGAAGTTTTTGATTACTGATTTAATCTCCTTACTCGTAATCAGTCTGTTCAGATTTTCTATGTCATCATGATTCAGTCTTGGCAAACTGTATGTTTCTAAGGATTTATCCATTTCTTTTAAGTTGTCCAGTTTGTTAGTGATATTCAAAGTAGTCTATTATGATCCTTTGTATTACTGTAGTTATCAGTTGTAACATCTCCTCTTTCATTTGATTTTATTTTCTTCAGTCCTCTCTTTTTTTCTTGGTGAGTCTAACTATAGGTTTGTGAATTTTATCTTTTCAAAGAACCAGCTCTTGCTTTCATGGATCCTTTCTATTGTCTTTTTAGTCTCTAATTTATCTCTGCTCTAACCTTTGTTATTTCCTCCCTTTTAACTTTAGGCTTCATTTGTTCTTTTCCTAGTTCCTTGAGGTGTAAAGTTAGGTTGTTTGAGACTTTTCTCACTTCTTGAAGTAGGCATTTATCACTACAAACTTCCCTCTTAGAACTGCTTTTGCTACATCCCATAAATGTTGGTATGTTACATTTTCATTTGTCTCAAGGTATTTTTGACTTTTCTTTTGATTTCTTCTTTCACCCATTCGTTGTTCAGTAGCATGTTGCTTAATCCCCACATTATTTGTGATTTTTCCAGTTTTCTTAGTGTAATTAATTTCCAGTTTCATACCACTGGGGTCAGAAAAGATGCTTAGTATTTCAATCCTCTTAAATTTATTAAGACTAGCTTGTGACCTAACATATGATCTATCTTGAAAAATATTCCATATGCATTTGAGAAGAATGTGTACTTTATAGCTTCTGGATAGAGTGTTCTTTAAATAACATTTAAGTTCATCTGGTCTAATATGTATTTTAAGGCTGATGTTTCCTTACTGATTTTCTGTGTGGATGATCTATACACTGGTTTCAGTGGGATATTAAAGTTTCCAACTATCATTGTATTGCTGTCTATTTCTCCCTTTAGGTTTGTTAATATTAGCTTTATATATTTAGGTGCTCCTATGTTGGGTGCATAAATATTTACAAACGTTACTATTCTTATTGGATTGACCCCTTTATGATTATGTAACGTCCTTTTCCCTTTTTGTCTCTTACTAGTCTTCCGTTTTAAAGTCTATTTTTTCTGATATATGTAGAGCTACTACAGCTTTCTTTTGGTTTCCATTTGCATGGGATGTCTTTTTCCATCCTTTCACTTTCAGCCTGTGTACATCCTTACACCTAAAGTGAATCTCTTGTAGGCAGCATATAGAGAGGGGTCTTGTTCCAGCCACTGTGCGTCTTTTGATTGGAGAATTTAGTTCATTTACATTTAAAGTAATTCTTGATAAATGTGTGATTTAATGCTATGTTGTTAATTGTTTTCCAGCTGTTTTTGTGGTTCCTCTCTATTCCTTTCTTCTATTGCTCTGTTCCTTTGTGGTTGGGTGACTTTCTTTAGCGGTATACTTATTTCTCTTTTTCTTGAGTATTTACCATAGATTTTTGGTTTGTGGTTAACATGAGGCTTACATGTAACAACATATCTATAGCAATCAACTTTAAGATGGTTAAATTTGATCCCATTGTAAAGCTCAGTATTATTACCCCCACCCCATTTTATGCTTTTGATGTCACATTTAACATCTTTTTATCTTATATATCCCTTAATTATTGTAATCAGTTATTTTTATTACTTTTGTCTTTTAAACTTTACACTACCTTTGTGAATGATTAATCTACTAACTCTCCTGTATGTTTACCTTTCTTTCATTCTTTCTTTTTTTGCTACTAATTGGTGCCCCTTTTCAGCTTAAAGAAGTCCTTTAACATTTCTTGTAAGGCTGGTTCAATGGTGATGAACTCCTTTAGCTTTTGCTTATCTGGAAAACTCTCTTATCTCTCCTTTACTTCTGAATGATAACTGGGTAGAGTATTCTTGGTTGGGAGATTTTTTTTTTCTTTCAGCACTTTGAATATATGCCACTCCCTTCTGGCCTGCAAAGTTTATGCTGAAAAATCTGTTGGTAGTCTTATTGGGGTTCCCCTGCATACAAGTTATTTTTCTCCTCCTGTTTTTAAGAGTCTTTTTTTTTGTTTTGGTCATGCCTTGCAGCATGGGGGATCTTAGTACCCTGAACAGGGATCAAACGCCATGCCCCCTGCAGTGGAAGTGTGGAGTCCTAACCACTGGACTGCCAGGGAATTCCCTCTAACTTTTTGACATTTTAATTATAATGTCTTAGGGTCTGTCTCCTTGGGCTCCTTTTTTTTTTTTTTTTAATAATTCTTTGAGTATCCTAGATCTGGATGTCTGTTTCCTTCTCCAGATTAGGGAAGTTTATAGCCATTGTTTCTTCAAATAAGACTTCTGCCCCTTTCTCTCTCTTCTCCTTCTGTGAGCCCTGTGATGTGAATATTAGTCCATTTGATGTTGTCTCATCAGTCCCTTAAGTCATCCTCGCTTCTTTTCATTCTCTTTTTCTTCTTGCTGCTCCGACTGGGTGAGTTCTATTGCCTTGAGTTAGTTGATCCTTTCTTCTACTTCATCTAGTCTGCTGTTGAACCCCAAACTAATCCTTTCACTTTGATTACTGTATTCTTCAGCTCTGTGACTTCTATTTGGTACTTTCTTATATTTTCCATCTCTTTAACGTTCTCACTGTGTTCATCCATTCTTATCCCCAGGTCAGTAAGCATCTTTGTAATCATTACTTTGAATAATTTATCAAGTAAATTACTTATCTTCATTTCATTAAGGTTTTTTCCTGAGGTTTTATCTTATTCTTCCATTTAGAACAAATTCCTGTTTCTTCATTTTGCTTGACTCTCTGTGTTGGTTTCTGTACAGTAGATGAAATAACTTCTCCCAGTCTTGAAGGAATGATCCTGTGTAGGAGATGAAACTTGTTGTTCAACTGTGCCTCGGCTCTTGGTTGTCCCTCAAACCTCTGTGCTTCTCTAAGAAGCCTAACATATTTTTAATAGCTCCTAGTAGTAGAAGATGTACCAAGACCTGTAAGCATCCCAAAGGGGAGGATTTCAGCACCTAGACTCAGGCTGACTTGAAGTCAGAAACTTGGGCATCAGCTTTCAAAAGTATGAATACCTATGCAATCCTGTGGGACTACAAACATAAGACCTGCTGGCCACCAGAGCCAGGCGATCTGGAGGTGTCTGCTGGGCTACAGTTGCAGAAATCCAGGCTCCAGGAGAGGGTAGATGCTCTTTTCTCAGTGATACTAGTGAGCTGGAGCAAGGCAGAGAAAGAGCACAAAGATGGCAACTACAGCATACGTTCCTTGAGAGTACAGGCCATAGGCCACTCCACAGGCCACTAAATGTGTGCCAAATCTGAAGCCTGTCCCTCAGGCCAAAGCTCCAGGACAAGAGGCTTCCTTCACAGAAAGCCAGGGTCAGGGAGAGGGGTGTGTATGTGTCTCAATCCACTGTTTGTGCAGTGCTCTGGGAGTGGTAGCCTGCCAAAAACCATCTTTCCTAATACCACAGTCCTGTGGGACCCAGAAATGAAAGCCTCCCCATCCCATCCCCCAGCTACCAGAGCCAGGTGATCAAAAGGTGTCCTCTGGGCAGCAGCTGCGAAAACCAGGGCACCAGACGTGTGTAAAGCTCTCCTCCAAGAGACACTGGTGCTCTGGAATATGGCAGAGGATGAGCTCAAAGGTAGTATCCACCCTCCGAGGTGTCTGGAAAGGATTACAGCCAGTCCCAAGATGTGTGTTTAATTAGAAACCCACCCTTCAGGCCACAGTCATGATGACTAGCTAATAGGTCTCCTTCACAGAAAGACTGATGAGCTCCTGGGTCTGTTGCCTCTTGCTATGCTCTGAATTCTTGTGGTGCCCTGGAACTGTTTAAGAACTCTTTCTCCATTGGTTACAGTCCTGTGAGACTCATGAACATAAGCCCCACTGGCCACCAGAGCCACATAATGTAGAGGTGTCCCCTGGCAGCAGCTACAAAACTTTGAGTAACAGACAGGGGTTTCTGGGAGACACATTATTACAGTCTCATGGGACCAGGGACACAAGCTCCCCTGTCCTCTAGAGCCAGGCAATCAAGAGGAATCCCCAAGGCAGTGGCCACAAAAATCGAGGCATCAGCATGTGAAAGCTCCTTTCTGGGAAATACTGGTGCTCTACAGCACAACAAAGGGAGAGCATGAAGATGGCACCTGCCAGCCTCTGTCCCCAGAGGACGGTCCAGCAGGCTCCTAGGTGTGTGCATTAAATTAGATGCCTGTCTCTCAGGCCAGCGCTTTAATATTAGCAAGTCTGGGCACAAGTCAGCTGCCTCTGAGTTGGCTCCTGAAGTAGGTGAGTCCGAGTGCACAAGCTCTTTAACAGCGTTTCTCAGACTGCTACAGTCTTGTGGGTCTCAGGACACGAGCCCTCTTGGTTTTCAAAGTTAGACGTTTTTGGGGCTCATCTCTCAAATGTATCTCTTAAAAGCTGGGATGCCTGATGTTGGATTTGAAACCTTCACTCCTCAGGGCGAGGCTCTGGTTTTTGAGTTCCCTCCCACTTGTAGAATGTCACACTGAGGGTAGGGTTTATGGCAAGACCTTGACAGTTTTGGGGAATACTGGTCAAGTATTTTGTAGAAGGGCCCTCTACTGGGATTTGTCTAATGTTTTTCTCATGATTAGATGAGAGTTATGGGGTTTAGGGGAGAAGAACACAGAGATAAAGTACTATTTTCATCACATCATATTCCTGGAAGTATCCTATCACTATGACTTATCACTATTGATACTGATCCAGATCACCTGACTGAGGTAGTGTTTGCCAAGTTTCTCAACTATAAAATTACTTCTCCCAAGATCCTTTCATTAGTGTACTATTTGAAAGTCATTAGCCCACACTTAAGGAGTGGGGAGTTATTTTCTATCCTGTTGAAGATAAACGATCAACCTAAATTATTTAGAGGTCTTCTGCACAGACTTTCTCTTCTCCACTTCTTTATTCAATCATTTATTTATATTAGTATGGAACCAAGGATATTTACTTTATACTTTAGGTTATAATCCACTACTACTTTATACTTAATTTATTTTCTTGCTCAAATTAGTCCAACTTTGGCCACTGAGAGCTCTTTCAGCCCTTTGTCATGTTCCCATTACCATGAGTTTGTTTGTTGAAGCACCTTCTTACTTTTTGGCACTACAAGATGCTCCAAGCTGATTTTTTTTTTTTCTTTTTTTGGCCAAGCAGCATGTGGGATCTTAGTTCCCCAACTAGGGATTGAACTCACGCCCCCCACATTGGAAGCAAAGAGTCTTAACCATTGGACTGCCAGGGA
This sequence comes from Mesoplodon bidens, assembly GCF_964165515.1. Classification (NCBI taxonomy): domain Eukaryota; kingdom Metazoa; phylum Chordata; class Mammalia; order Artiodactyla; family Ziphiidae; genus Mesoplodon; species Mesoplodon bidens. Next base: position 30,882,554 of record NC_138167.1, read on the forward strand.
AGTCCCCAGCCTGATCTTACATATTTCTTGCCCCAGTCGTAGAATCAGCCATTTCCCCAAGAAACCCTGGTTCCCTTCACTGGAGAACTGTATTAGAAACAAAAATCTGGGCATCAGGTGTGCTCCTTATTGGGCTGCCATTGTTTCTAAGAGGACCTTAGTTTTTTTATTAATTAATTAATTAATTTTTGTCTGCATCGGGTCTTCATTGCTGCGTGCGGGCTTTCTCTAGTTGTGGCGAAAGGGGGCTTGCTCTTCGTTGCGGTGCGCGGGCTTCTCATTGCAGTGGCTTCTCTTGTTGCGGAGCACAGGCTCAGGGCCCGCAGGCTTCAGTAGTTGTGGCACATGGGCTCAGCAGTTGTGGCTCGCAAGCTCTAGAGCACAGGCTCAGTAGTTGTGGCGCACGGGCTTAGTTGCTCTGCGGCATGTCGGATGTTCCCAGACCAGGGCTTGAACCCGTGTTCCCTGCACTGGAAGGTGGGTTCTTAACCACTGCGCCACGAGCGAAGTCCCAAGAGGGCCTTAGTTTTTAAAATAAATTTATATGTTATTTTGTAGGGATTTGCATAACAAAATATAGAAATAAATTCATGCAGAGACTGGAGTAGGCCTATAATATTTTAAAATTAATCAACACGATGGTAGATGTATTTATCATCACTTTTTACAGATGTTTTGAAAAACAATCTGAAAAAGGTAAGGGAGACAGTTTTTTTTAAATACACAATTGGGACATGCCATCTTCTTTTGTTTTCTTTTTATTTTAAGGAAAGAGAGACAAATGTAAAATATCAGAAATAAAAAAGAGACATCATTACATTTTCTGTAGGTCATCAAGCAGTTCACCAGCTTTTTGGTCTGTGGACCGTTTACAGTTTTAAAAATTATTTGAGGATTTTTCAAAAAGAGGTTTTGTTTAGCTGTGTTATATCTATTAATATTTACCAAATTAGAAATTAAATATGAAAATGTTTAAAATATTGGTTTATTTAAAAGAATAAGCCTATTACACATTAACAAAAATATTTTATGAAAAAATAACTTTAAAAAACCTATTTTCCAAGAAATTTAGTAGGGAAAGTGACGTTATTTTATATTTTTGCAAATATTTTTAATGTCTGGCTTTAGAGAAGACAGGTGGATTCCTATGACTGATTCTGTGATATGCTGTTGTGGTTAAGGTATATAAGCATATAAAGAAAATCTAGCCTCACACAGGTATATAATCAGAAAAAAGAATATTTTAATAACTGTTTTAAAAATCACATAACTTCATTTGTGTGTGTGTGCGTGTGGTACGTGGGCCTCTCACTGTTGTGGCCTCTCCCATTGCGGAGCACAGGCTCTGGACGCGCAGGCTCAGCAGCCATGGCTCACGGGCCCAGCCGCTCCACGGCATGTGGGATCCTCCCGGACCGGGGCATGAACCCGTGTCCCCTGCATTGGCAGGCGGACTCTCAACCACTGCGCCACCAGGGAAGCCCAACTGTTGATATTTTTGATATTATACCTAAACTCAACAAATAACCTTCTTAAAAGTTAATTACAATGTGGTTTCTAAAACCATATAAATGAACTTTTCGCACTCTGTTACATTAAAATCCACTGGCTTATCTTGCACTTTTAATGGATCTTTTACGCATATGTGACTTTGTATCATCATACATTGGTCATTTGGAAAATAACTGGTTTGCAGATTTTTGACGCAAGTCAGAATACAACATCAAGGCAAAAAAAAAAAAAAACCACACTCTTTAATATCATTACCCATCTCACCAGAAGGTCTTTAAGTATCGGGAAGCTGTCAAGCTCATGGTGTTAGATACAAGTTTTCCATACTTGCAAATTCCATTTGAAAGTTTGATTGTTTTTTTAACCATTGGCTACAAATACAGCTATTTTTCTTGAAGTGTTAGGCTCACTTAAGTTCATTTTTGAGAAAAACAAATGTCAAATACTAAGTTCGAATAACCGAAGTTTTCCTATTCTGTTCTTTCAAGAACAAAAGGGGTGTTACAGAAAAAAGTAGGTAGTTAAGTTCAAAACTCAACTGAACAGGAACTTCTTCTGAAGATGACTATCTTGCTTCAGTATGGAGTAGAAGTACTTTATGAATTCTTCCCCTTTCATCACACATAATATTAAAAAGACGTGTACTCAAAGGCAAAATGAAATGAAGTTAATATTTTTACTGCTTCATCAAAGACATTCTTAAATGAAACCGGATTAAAAAAAACAACAACAAACTATGAATACATGGCAATGAAGAATATAATTGTTCACTTTGGTACCACTGCCTTAATATGTGCTAAGGTGTTACCAGTTTTATTCACCACTGCTTTTGCAGCATCACTGCAAATGTCAACAAACTGAAAAAATACAAAAAAAATCTGTATTATGAAAATAGTTTTGACCTCCCAGACTACCCAGTCACAGGGACCCACAAAAGTCTACAGAACATACTTTGAAAACTGCTCTAAATTAGATTCTAAAGATAAGAAAATATTACAAGCAAAATTGTAACATGTTAAATTCCTAGAAAAAAATAACTTACAAAATATGATTCAAGAAGAAATAAAAATATGAATAGTATTATAATCTTAAAAAAAAACCAGGAATCAAAAAATCCTCCCGTCCGCGGAGCAGCTGGGCCCGTGAGCCATGGCTGCTGAGCCTGCACGTCCGGAGCCTGTGCTCCGCAGCGGGAGAGGCCACAGCAGTGAGAGGCCCACGTAACGCAAAAAAAAAAAAAAAAAAAAAAAAAACTCCCGTAAAGAAATTCTAGGCCTGGATGGCTTTAACAGATGAATTCTGTCAAATGTGCAAGAAAAATAATTTTCCATGATGTATTCCAAAGAACAGTTAAAGAAGATACCCTCTCTGACTCATTCTGAGACTAGTATAACCTTGACACTAAAATCCAAAAAAGAGCACAGCCTATAAAAAAAAATTTATAGGCTGATATCCTTCATGAATATTAGCATGAAATTCTTAAAATATTAGCAAACTGAGTCTGGTAACATATAAGGTATCAAAGGTTGGTCTAATGTTAGGAAAAATGAAGTAATTCTCCATATTAATAAACAAAAGAAGAAAAAAATTATATCGTTGTTAACAGATTCAGAGAAGAGGAATCTTTTCAGAGGTTTTTCTCAACAGAAAAGGAAAGCTATAAGGCTGTTTTGGGAGACTCAGCTCTGTGGATTCAAGGAAAAAGCAAGCTGCAATACTCAAGGAAAGCAGAAGCCTCTGTAAGACAAAGGTGCTACCAGTATCACCTTTCCCAAAAGAAAAAACTTAAGGTCAAAAATCCTAACCAAGTTTTTATGTTTCATATCAAATGCAGTCATGGTTGATGTTTCCTCACACAGCTGTTCTGACAGTCCACTAACAAGCTTCTTGTAAAATCAATCTGTAAGACAAAGGTGGCCTATAATGCTGCCCTGCCCACCCCCCAACCCCCCTCCCCCTCCCCACCACTTAATTATTTGCATTAAAAAGGAGATGAATGGAAAAACTATTCTTTTATCATTATTCAGAATACCTGGGTATAATTACCTTTTCCCCTACCTCACTACTACCTGAGCAGGGTTCCCAACTTAAAAGAAGCACTACTGTTCCCACTGGCACAGTTATTAAGCAAGTCTAGCAGAAACCATCTTATCTAAATCAAAACAGACCTGAGGTTAGCTGTAGTTGGTTAAATCAGGAAATCAAATATACACATTATTTTATATTTTACATTATTATATAATATAAATACATTATATATTATGGCGAGGTGGATGGACCTAGAGTCTGTCATACAGAGTGAAGTCAGAAAGAGAAAAACAAACACTGTATGCTATCACATATATATGGAATCTTAAAAAAAAAACAAAACCTAGAAGAACCTAGGGGCAGGACAGGAATAAAGACGCAGACATAGAGAATGGACTTGAGGACATGGGGAGGGGGAAGGGTAAACTGGGACGAAGCGAGAGAGTGGCAGCATGGACATATATACACTACCAAATGTAAAATAGATAGCTAGTGGGAAGCAGCTGCATAGCACAGGGAGATCAGCTCAGTGCTTTGTGACCACCTAGAGTGGTGGGATAGGGACGGTGGGAGGGAGGGAGACGCAAGAGGGAAGAGATGGGAACATATGTATATGTATAACTAATTCACTTTGTTATAAAGCAGAAACTAACACACCACTGTAAAGCAATTATACTCCAGTAAAGATGTTAAAAATAAGTATGTTAAGTACCATATATATGACTATTACTTACACACACACACACACACACACACACACACACACACACACCTTAAACATTTTATTTTAGCTTGAGCAAGTAAAAGGGGATGAATTATCCAAACTTAGCGCCAAGGATTTTTTTTTAAATGGGGGCCTGATGACTGGAACTCTGTGCCATATTTCTTACATAAACCTTATCTAAAATGTATATTTATTTCAAATGGATCAAGGATTTCCATTTCTGGCAACATGGTATATTAGGTGCCCGGACTGTCTGAATCTAAAATGCTGTATAGGGCTTCCCTGGTGGCGCAGTGGTTAAGCATCTGCCTGCCAATGCAGGGGACACGGGTTCGAGCCCTGGTCTGGGAAGATCCCACATGCCGCAGAGCAACTAAGCCCATGAGGCACAACTACTGCGCCTGCACATCTAGAGCCTGTGCTCCGCAACAAGAGAAGCCACGACAGTGAGAAGCCCGTGTACCGCGATGAAAAGTAGCCCCTGCTCGCTGCAACTAGAGAAAGCCTGCGCACAGAAACGAAAACTGAACACAGCCAAAAATAAATAAATAAATAAATTTTTAAAAAATGCTGTATAAATTTTTTAAAATATTTTTAAACTTCTTAATTTGGCACAAACATACAGACACTATGGAAGGTGGCTCTTGACTTTAATGTTACCTCACAGCAATGCTTTGAAAACGACAGAGTGCTGGAGACAGGATACATATTCTGAGACTCCCAATATGGAGATGTAATCAAAGAACCTTGCATATAGCTGAAAATCCGAAATGCGTACAACTGAATGAGCAGTAAACCTATCTGGCAGAAGGTGACAGCAAGCAAACTTGCCTTCTTTAATCTTAGTGCTGGTCAAAGGAAGAAAAAAAATCTCCTGTGTGAATTTATAACTACAAGCCAGTTCTTATATGAGTCTGTGGAGAAGGAAAAAGATAAAAAGGGGTGAGAAACATGGAAAACAGATTAAAGGTCTAATGTATGTCTAACTGGAATTATAAACTCCTCATCTCCAATGACCAAGGAAAGAAGGAACAATGGTCATGCCAAAAAGGGCTGCTGCCTCTTGCAGCACATTCACTGTACTAACTGCACCAGATATGTACCCAAGGACAAGGCCATTAAGAAGCTGATCATTGGAAATATAGAAGAGGCATGCGAGGGGCTTCCCTGGTGGCACAGTGGTTAAGAATCACCTGTCAATGCAGGGGACACAGGTTCGAGACCTGGTCCAGGAAGACCTCACATGCCGTTGAGCAACTAAGCTTGTGCGCCACAACTACTGAGGCCGCACTCTGGAGCCACAATTACTGAGCCCATGCGCCACAACTACTGAAGCCTGCATGCCTACAGCTCGTGCTCCACAACAAGAGAGCCAACCGCAATAAGAAGCCCACACACCACAACAAAGAATAGCTCCCGCTCGCCGTAACTAGAGAAAGCCCGCATGTAGCAACAAAGATACAATGCAGCCAAAAATAAAAATAAATAAATGAATAAATTTTTTAAAATAAATAAAATGAAACATTAAAAAAAAAAAAGAAGAGGCATGAGAGACATTTCTGAAGTGAGAGTCTTTAATACCTATGTGGTTTCCAAACTGTATGTGAAACTACACTGCTGTGTGAGTTGTATAACTGACAGCAGGGAAGTCAAGAGTCATTCTCATGAATCCCAGAAAAACCATACACCCCATCCTGATTTAGACTTACAGATGCTGCCTCATGACCTCTGCCAAAGCCCATGTAAGGAGCTGAATCCTTAAGGACTGAAGAAAACCTGTCCTTTGGGGGAAAAAAAGAGAAAATTATACCTTTTAAAACAGTTGTAGAAGGCAAAAATAAAGAAAACAATAGGCATTACTCAAAGAGATAAAGGTCAAGAATTTAACATAATTATTCGAAGACATCCTCAGATCCAGGAAGCCCAAAGAATCCCATGTAGGATTATAAATAATGAAATAAAATAATGAAGTAGAAGAAAAGAACATCTCAATACATTATATAAAACTGCAGAACACCAAAGGGGGGCAAGAAGGCTTGAAAACAGTCAAATAAAAGGTATATACAGGGACTTCCCTGGTGGCGCAGTGGTTAAGAATCCGCCTGCCAATGCAGGGGACACGGGTTCGAGCCCTGGTCTGGGAATATCCCACACACTGTGGAGCAACTAAGCCCGTGTGCCACAACTACCGAGCCTGCACTCTAGAGCCCGCGAGCCACAACTACTGAAGCCCATGCACCTAGAGCCCATGCTCTGCAACAAGAGAAGCCACCACAGTGAAAAGCCCACACACCGCAATGAAGAGTAGCCCCTGCTCGCCGCAACTAGAGAAAGCCCACACGCAGCAATGAAGACCCAACGCAGCCAAAAATTAAAAAAAAAAAAAAAATACAATTTTAAAATGGACAAAAGATTTGAATAGACATTTCTCCAAAGAAGATAAACAAATGGCCAAAAGAACTGAAAAGATGCTCAACATCACTAGTCATTAGGAAAATGCAAATCAAAACCACAATAAGATTCCACTTCACACCCTCTAAGATGGCTATAATCAAAAACACAGACAACAGTAAATGTTGGCAAGGATGTGGAGAAACACCCTCATACACTGCTTGTGGGACTATAACATGGTGTATCTGAGCTGGAAAACAGTTAGGTAGATCCTAAAAAGGTTAAACATAATAGCACTACCATATGACCCAGGAGGCCCACTCCTATGTATACACCCCCAAAACTGGAAAACATATGTGCACACAGAACTTGTACATGGAGGTTCACAACAGCATTATTCGTAATAGCCAAAAAATGGAAACAATACATATATGCATCAACTGATTAATGTATAAACAAAATGTGGTATATCCACACAATGGAATTGTATTCCATCATAAAAAGGAATGAAGTGCTAACACTAGCGACAACATGTATGAACTTTGAAAACATCACACTAAGTGAAAGACACCAGGCAAAAAAGGCCATATATGACTCCATTTATAGGAAATGCCCAGAACAGAAAACTCTACAGAGACAGAAAGCAGATTACTGGCTGTCAGGGGATGAGGGAAGGGAGAATGGGGAGTGACTGCTAATGGGTATGGGGTTTCTTTTTGGGATGATGGAAATGTTCTGGAAATAGTGGTGACAGTTATAAAACTTTGTGATTATTCTTTAGGGAAAAAAAACTGAATTTTACACTTTAAAGAGGTGAATTTTACGGTATGTGAATTATATATCAGTCTTTAAAAGACAAATCAACTGACCATTTAAAAGAGAGAACCTGGGCTTCCCTGGTGGCGCAGTGGTTGGGAATCAGCCTGCCAATGCAGGGGACTCGGGTTCATGCCCTGGTCTGGTAGGATCCCACACGCTGCAGAGCAACTAAGCCCGTGCGCCACAACTGCTGAGTCTGCGCTCTGGAGCCCACAAGCCACAACTACTGAACCTGCGTGCTGCAATTGCTGAAGCCTGTGCGCCTAGAGCCCGTGCTCCACAACAAGAGAAGCCACCGCAATGAGAAGCCCACGCTCCACAACAAAGAGTGGCCCCCGCTCGCCACAGCTAGAGAAAGCCCGCACGCAGCAGCGAGGACCCAACACAGCCAAAAATAAATAAAGAAATAAAATAAAATAAAATAAAGAAATAGAAAAATAAATATAAACTTGGACCCTTACCTTCCACCATATATAGAAATTAACTCAAAATGGATTAAAGACCTAAACATAAGACCTAAAACTATAAAAATTTTTGAAGAAAACAGAAAAAAAGCTTCATGACATTGCATTTGGCAAGGATTTCCTGGACATAACATCAAAGCCACAGACAACAAAAGTAAAAACAGATAAATTGGACTACATCAAAATTAAAAGCTTCTGTGCATCAAAGGAAACAACAGAATGAAAAGGTAGCCTATGGAATGGGAGAAAATCCTTGCAAATTGTATCTCTGATAAGGGGTTAATATCCAGACTACATAAAGAACTCCTACAACTCAGTATAACAACAAAAACAAATAACCCAATTTAAAAATGGGCAAGGGACTTGATTAGACATTTCTCCAAAGGAAATGTATAAATGGCCAACAAGAACATGAAAAGATATTCGACATCACTAGTCCCTAGGGAAATGCAAATCAAAACTACAATGAGCTATTACTCCTCACCCTTAGGATGGCTACTATCAAAAAAAACAGGAAATTGGGGGGAAAAAAAACAAAGTAAGTGTTGGCAAGGATGTGGAGAAATTGGAACCCTTGTGCATTGCTGGTGTAAGGTAAATGGTACAGCTGCTGTGAAAAACAGGAAGATGGTTCCTCAAAAAATTAAAAATAAAATTACCATTTGATCCAGCAAGACTGCTTCTGGGTATATATCCAGAAGAACTGAAGCAGAGTCTCAAAGAGATATTTGCACGTCCAAGTTTGTAGTAGCATTATTCAGAATAGTCAAAAGGTGAAAGCAACATAACTTTCCATTGACAGAAGAATGGATAACAAAATGTTTTATACATACAGTGGTATATTATTCAGCCTTAAAAAGGAAATTTTGGACACATGCTACAACATGGATGAACTTGGATGAACTAAGTGAAATAAGCCAGGCACAAAAAGATAATAAAAATACTGTATGGTTTCACGTATAAGAGGTACCTAGAGCAGCCAGACGCATAAAAAAAAAAGTAGACTGGTGTCTGTCAGGGGACATGGGGAGGGGGAAATGTGGAAGAGTTTTTCACTGGGCACAGAGTTTCAGTTTTGCAAAAAGTTCTGCAGACTGGTTGAACAACAATGTGAATATACTTAACACTAACTACTTTAAAATGATTAAGAATGTAAATTTTATGTTAGGTGTATTTTACTACAATTTAAAAAATTTTTTTAAAAACCCAACCAGGACAATATGAAAAAAGAAAATTACAGGCTAGACTCATGTACACTGATGTAAAAAACAATCCTATACAAAGCATAAGCAAATCAATCCAGTGATTTATGAAAAAGATAATCCAGCGTGACTAAATTGGGTTTATCCCAGGAATGCTTAGTTAGCCTAATTTGAAAATCAAGGTAACTTGACCACATTAACAGGTTAAAGGGAAAAACATTTGATCATTTTGAGTTACAGAAAAGCCTATCAATACAGCTTAACATCTATTCATGATTTAAAACAATCAAAATACAACCCTTAACAAGGTAAGAACACAATGAAACCTCCTTAACTTGATAAAGGAGGGATTTTTCTCTTAAAAAAAAAAACCTACAAGTGTAATTTTATTGAAATATAGTCAACTTACAACGTTCTGTTAATTTCTGCTATACAGCAAAGTGACTCAGTTATATTCTTTTTTATATTTTCTTCCATTATGGTTTATCCCAGGATATTGAATATAGTTCCCTGTGCGATATATACAGTAGGACCTTGCTGTTTATCCATCCTATATATAATAGTTTGCATCTGTTAATCCCAAACTCCCACTCCTTCCCTCTCCCACCCGCTCTCCCTGCTGGCAACCACAAGTCTGTCCTCTGTATCTGAGTCTGTTTCTGTTTCGTAGATGAGTTCATCTATGTAATATTTTAGATTCCACATATAAGTGATATCCTGTAGTATTTGTCTTTCTTTTTTTGACTTACTCCACTTAGTATGATAATCATTAGTTCCATCCATGCTGCTGCAAATGGCATTATTTCATTCTTTTGTATGGCTGAGTAGTATTCCATTGTGTATATATACATACCACTTCTTATCCATTCATCTGTTGGACATTTAGGTTGTTTTCATGTCTTGGCTACCGTAAACAGTGCTATGAACATAGAGGTTCATGTATCTTTTCGAATTATAGCTTTGTCTGGGCATACGCCCAGGAGTGGGATTGCTGGATCATCTGGCAACTCTATTTTTCATTTTCTGAGGAACCTCCATACTGTTTTCTACAGTGGCTATACCAATTTACATTCCCACCAACACTGTAAGAGGGTTCCCTTTTCTCCACATCCTCTCCAGTATTTGTTATTCGTAGACTTTTTAATGGTGGCCATTCTGACTGGTGTGAGGTGGTACCTCATTGTAGTTTTGATTTGCATTTTTCTAATAATTAGCAATGCTGAGCATCTTTTCATGTGCCTACTGGCCATGTGCATGTCTTCTTTGGAGAAATGTCTATTTAGGTCTTTTGCCCATTTTTCGATTGGGTTGGTTTTTGGTTATTGAATCTACAAGTGTAATTTTAAATGGTAACATTTGAAAGCATTTCCTTTGAGATCAGAAACAAGACAGGAAACAAAACCATGAGTATCTGAAGATATCTAAGAAAGTACAGTAATAATTCAGAGGTAGACAAACAGACCAAAGACATAGAAGAAAGAGTACAGAAAGGAAACCACCCATATATGAAAACTTGATTTATGAAAGAGAATTTTGCATATCAGGAAGGAAATGAAGAACTATTTCAATAAACAGTGCTGGAATAACCAATTATCCATACAGAAAGAATCAATTCATAATCCATACCTCTCACAAAAATCAATTATTGAGAGATTAAAGGATTAAATGTAAAAAGTATAACCATAAAGCTTTTAGTTGATAAAGAAGAATATCTTTATGACCTCTGAATAGGAAAAGATTAAGGTAAACTATAAAGAAAAAAAACCCATATATTTAACTATATTAAAGTTAAGGACTATTATGAGGTATATATGTAAACCAATTATATTCTATTGTGTTTGGGAGGAAAGGGTGCAGCTTATAGATAATGTCATCAAAAGTTATCAAGGTATACATGAAATATGTCAACTAACCAACTGAATTCAAAGATCAAATGCTTTTAATCAACATGATATTGTAGGGACTTGGAAACAAGAATTAAAAAAAACAACACTCTCATGGTTCAGTAAGTGTCTGCATCAACATTTTTGTCTGTATCTCATTGCAAATATTAGCAATGATACCCATGGTAAAATCTAAATAGTGTTTCAGATAAGTGGGATGTTACTTTGACCTTTCCCACTGCTCCTTGAACCATATTTTTTACCAAAATCCAGAACCTATCTTTGGATGCTTTAGGGGAGAAATATTTAATATGTTAAGATAAGATCTCCCTTGGAGAAATACTAAGGACTTTTCAAAAAGAAGAAATGGAGCAAATAGACAACATATTCTTAGGACTTCCAAATAATTCTGAAATTAAAAATGGAAAAGAAATAAACACAATTACAAGGAACACCTCATGCACTTGGGAAACTATTAACACTGTATATATGACTGAAAGGAATGAGTTGGAAAGAACATTTATCCCAAGATAAATTTTTTTAACAATATGAAGGTATATGTCCACCAAGGAAAATAAATCCATTCCCATTTCATCCACCATCAAAAACATCCTTCCCTTTACCCAAAACACACACATATATATACAAGATAAATGTTTTCAACCTAAACTGTAAGCCTCTGGCTCACATGAAAACAAAATGATTTTAACCACACACAAGCTCCAGCACTCAGACTTGTAGTTTCTACATGCTGCCCACACAGCACTTTGTGAGCATGTGATTAGGAGGAATGATGCACAATCACACCACATTCCTTCCCTCAGCTCACACATCAAGAACTTGCCCTCTCAGCTGCATTCTTCTCCAAACAGCCATGGTCACCTTAGCAACCCTATGCTCCTAATATGGACAGCTGCTCCATTTAAAGTCAGCCCTTCTTGGCAGGGAATATGCTTGTTCTTCACATTGGGGGAGAGAGGAGAGGTTTTCCTTTCAATACACATTGCAGGGGTTGATTTAACTTGATCAGCACTTTTGTTCTGCGGCAGCAATTTGTGTCGAGTTTCAACCTATTTTGAGGTTTTCTTTCTTTTATTTTTTTTTAATCTAAAAGCAAATGGCTAAAAAATAAAATCAAGGCAGCTCATATGGAATTCTAAGGAAGAATGGAACATGAAACAAAAATGTATCTGAAATAACTGTATTCTTTTATAAAATGATGAAGCTATCCATATTTTTGAAAGTTAAAATTTACTTAAATTGAACTGTAACATCTGAAGCCTTAATATACAATAAGAAATCAGTCAGAAGACCTGTCATAGCCTATTTTTGAACAACAAAAACATTGCTAAGCTTTGAAGTGCTATGACTCCCATCTATTTAATAGATTATGAGTTGATCTGCATCCCTTTATCCCACCATCTACATGTGAAATCTTTCCACAGGCTCAAAAGTAAACTAGGTATTGAGATCAAATGATGAGTATATATGAGGACCCTCCAGACCTAGAATGACCTAGGATAGCACTGGATTACTCAAAACCAATCTTGATCTGTGCTTGTACCACTAAAGCTGGGTCTGAACCAAAGTAAGTCTCTCAGGATAAAAGATACAGGTTTATAATACAGTTTGCCTGATTTTCATACTGCAAACAAATTATTTGCGGGGGAGGGATTACCGTATTCTGAAATAATGTGAGATCAAACTGCTCATTCCATACCCACAAAAGGATTCTAATCCCCACTTGTTAAAATTAAACACCTTATTTTTAAGTATAGTTAACAGGCATGTTCAAAACTAAAACATTTATAGTATTTGTTCTAAGTTGGAAAGTTTATGAAATAATTTTCTATACAACTGATGGACAAAATCCATATTAATTTATTAAGTGCTGTTTCAGTGAATGTTAAGGTTAAGTGAATACCATCTACATTACTTATTGGTTTTATTTTTGTTTGTATATGTGTGTTTTTTAAACTTCTCAGGCTATGAGGTTTTTTATGGTTAGAAACATTTCTTCCATGTTAAAACTATCCTTGTAATTACATCTTCTATATAGAGCAAAATACACATTGATAGGGTGGCAGTGTAGATTAGTAAAAAGAATCTAAAGCTAATTCTGCTACTGGTTTCCTCATTTGTAAAATGATAATACTCTGTCCTACTTACGGCATTTGTTATGTTAACACATGAAATTATTATGCCATACGAAATACTCAAAAAGTTAAGAAATCAGAGAAAGGGACTATGTTACCTGAACCGTTATTTTTAAAAAGAATGGGGAGTATTCAACAATGCATGGGATACCAAATCAATATCAAGAGGGTCCAGTCTTCCCGCCAAAGATTTTACAAATACTTAAGTGCTGACATGTAAATAACTACTTCTTTCAAAAAGCCTCAACACTGGCTTTTAGCAAATGTGAATTCCCTTACCCTTTTCCATTCCACTACTACTGAATCAGTTCCACATTTCCGCCTGGCCTCCAGAACTAAGTGCCCCTAAGATCCTCTTTCCATAAAAAGAAACTGCTCCCAGAAGGTACCTTGTTAGCTTTTTCGACCTGATAGAAGCCCCTCCCTGATCTGATCAGTGCTGTCATTATCCTCCTTAATGGAATGTCAGGGCCCACTTTATCCTCTTCTAGGAGTTTTCCCCTCTCCCCTCTTCTCGACTACAAGGCATATCATCACCACAGACTTGGAGATTCTAAAGTTCCCACTTTCTGACAATTTCTAGTTAGGGGATCCAAGAGAAGTTACTTCTGCTGATACTGTGCTTACCATAGGTGAAATTGTCTTTCTGCATCCCAAATTTAGAATCTTGCATTTGTACTGTTCTTACTCTGTGTTAGATTCAGTGATGGAAATTCACAGAACATGATTCTGCTTCAGTGAAGTAATAGAAATAAGATGAACGTTCATATATAATTTAATGGAGAAATTAACAAGCAATAGATAATGGGGAGGTTCTATAACATTACTGGTATTATCTTTCAACCATAAGGCTTTTCACCAGCTAACACTGAGACCTAAGCATTTTAATATACTGTTTCTAGACAAAAAATATACGTTTTTGTTAGGCCCTACAGTTTTCTTTGTTCTAACAGACTCCTAGATAGACAGCCTTCTAAACAGATGTTTATATTTCCTCTAATCTTCCACAGGATCTAATTCGCATTCTTCAACTTCAATTCTAATATAAAGAAATAAGCATGAACTGACCTTTTCTTAAATGCTCATTTTATGTGCCTTACACATTTAAGAAACTTTACATTTAATAGCTTCATTTTAATAAACAACCTGGAATACAATGTACCAGTTGGACAAAACAAATTAGAAGAACACTCAGCAACATGGCCAGATCTTAGAAAAAAATAAGACAGGAGGGTGGAGGGGACTATAAGAATAAGATTAAGACCTAATGTATAATTAAAACACAGGCACATAAAATAATAAAGCTTTTATAAGATATAAACAAAACGATACACACCAAACACACTTAAAGGTCATTTGTTATGAAAGAAAATGGAAGAACAATCCTTTAACGAACCAGTGATAAATGGGTATGACACAAACTGAAGAATATCATTAACTCAATACTCCTGTACTTGAGGTTAAAAACTGGTACTTCAATATTGGAGAAGATAATCATGTGACTGTTTAGATACCTGGCCTTTCTCCCGTCTATGGAATTCTTACTGCTTTATTTAAATCCATGGTTGTCTGTGGGTCATTATCACCCTGGCACTTCAGGCCATGTTCCCATTTGATTATAGTATTATTTTGTAAGGATTACTTTTTCTTCAACTCTCAGCTTGGTACTTTCCTTTTTAAATGGCACTCCAAAACAAGGTACAATAGCTAGTATAAAAAGATGCAAATTTTTCTGCATTTTAAATTCTGCATGCGTCTAAATTACATTGCGTCTCATAAGCAGCAACATGTTTTGAGATACAATTTTGGACTAGTTAACATGAAATTCTCTGCATTTCTTTACTCCTTTGTCTTTGAACTGTCAATAGTGGATACCAGAAGTTAAACCTGTATTACACAACTATGGTAAGGTTAAGGTGGAATTCCCCCAGCTTAGCAACAGTGGAGAGCTAGAGCTGTTACCACCTCTCAGTCCAAAGGGTAAAGCGAAGTGTGGCTACTAGGACCTAGGAGAGTAGTGGCAGGAGAGGGCCTCTTGACAGAGGCAAAAACAACAACAAACTGGTACTTCAGACAAAGCCATCCTCTTTCATAATAAACAAAGTTGCCCAAAATTTTAAACAGTAATTTTTAAAATTGTGATAAAATATACATAACATAAAATTTACCATTTCAACCATTTTTAAGTGTAGGGTTAACAATAATTTAAGTTGTCATTGTCCCTTTAATACCTTTAACTGTGTAGCAGGGTAATACTATATAAAGGTGAATAATCTTTTTTAGATTATTTTCTACTCTAAAAAAATTATGAAAGCACCTGGTATGTACAAAAATATATATTTATTGAACAGGTACAGGGGAACCCTAAGGGTACAGACAATATAATTCATCATCATTGTATCATACATTGTACTGATGTCTGAGATTTACATTTTATTTGCCAAAAGAACAGTGACAAAGATGTAACAGATCAAGTTCACTAAGATTAAAATTTTTGAAGTTTTTGTTTTTACTTTAAGCATTGTGGTCCAGGAAAAGAAGGATCTGGACTTCTCCTGAAGTAATGCCTTTGAGTAGTGCCCTGGAAGATCAGATAGTGCTATACACAGGTTCTAGGATCCCCTCCCTTAACCTCCTGTTAAGTAGAAGAAAAAAATAGGGCAAAAGAGTTTCACAAGAAACTTATAAATGAAAACTTGGAAATTTACTCTCTCTTCCTCCTTATCAGCTAGTGGGTCCCCTTTATTTTAACGCTTTATTTTCAGTTATCAGGATAAAAACTGACTTGATTAACTAAATCTGTGGCAGTTTCAAAAGCAGGTGGAAAAATTGTGTTTGAGGGTGAATGTTACCCTCAGGACATAGGATACTGAAAAAAGAGAAAAAATGAGAAAGTTATTGATCTGAATAATTCACTTTATAAGCATTTCCAGTTGACAGATTGAATTACTCTGCAAGGACCACTACTACCTATGCCAAAAGTTCCTGAGAAAACTTAACCAAAGTAAGTGCTTAATGCTGCCAAGCAATTGATTTTAAGTGTCTGGCATAGGGTAGGCACACTGATAAGGAAATCTTACTATCTACTCACTTGAACAATTTCATCCTTCAGAAGTCTAAAGAGAATAATAATGTATATCAATGATGATTTAAAATCCATTGTCAAGGTGATCATTAGGATTTTTTTCTTTAATACTACCTGTTACTCAATCTTTTATTATCTAGCTGGTAGGAAGCATTCCACTTTTTAAACGAAATATAGCAGTTACACAATTTCCATAGGTGGAAGCATTGCTAAATAATCTCCTTTAACTTAAAGCCTCTAAGAGAGCTTCTATGAACCCACTACTCCCTAATGTCACTTAGATAGTACTATCCATTGAAGTAAAAGGTAAATGGGCCCCAATGAAAGAAAAGAACTTTTTTCTCAAAATGGACAAACCCACTCCTAAGTATGCTAGGAATAAGCTGTGACTATGAAAAGCAGTATTTGAGTTTCAAGGTGACTACTTTAATCACACCCTTTTAATCCTAACTTCAAATAAGATGACTTGTGTCTTGCTAGCAAATTCTGAGGTAGTAAAGGAATAGCTAACAAATTTGTGAGAATCTTGTAATAATCCAGAAAAGATATGAAATAAGTATGGGAAAAGGATAAAAAGCCAGAGCAATTAAGCCTATACTCAACCATATTTGTTTTATTAGTATATTAACAATGTCTTACCTTGTGGAATTCTCTTCTGAGAAAAATAGATACAATTTTGTCCCTAAAAAAATTTCAGGTAGAAAAGTTGAAATGTTAGTTTCAAATAGAAAGTCTTTTGAAAATGAAAAGTTACAAAATGCTAGCATAGTACATTTAGATTATAATGGCATTTGGTATTAACAAAGCTTAAGAAATATTAAGCCTCAAGTAAATGTTATTATCTTCATTAAAATAGTTATTATAAAATTTATTATTGTATTATAAAAATACTCTACTATCAAATCATTTTTGCTAAGTACATAATAATGAGGGGCACATTTTCATATTCTAAGACATTAGTACTTAATTGGGTTTTACTCGTGCCAAGATTTGATATTCCGAAGGGTACCTTTTTTTTTTTAGCTATTGTACATGTCATAGAAGTCATCCCTTTAATGTGTAAAATTCAGTTACACAACCATGACCACCACCTAATTCTAGAACATTTTCATCACTCCAATAAGAAACACTGTTCTGAAGGGTATTTTTATTCCCAGGAAGAAACATCTTAACAAATTTAATTTTAAAAGATATACAAGAAGCATACTCTTTATAACACTATGACCATAATTTGTTTTTTTTTTAAATGTGTAGAACACAGACCAGAAGGGAAAACAAATATCCAAAAATTGTTTAAGAGTGGCTGTATTTGGAGAGCGTTATTATAGTGACTCTTTTTCATGTATTTCCTCAAAACTAAAATTTTATAATATTAACTTTATAGTTCTTAAAAAAGTAAAGCAAAGACATACATTTTCTAGAGATATATGCTAGAATTTGTTCCACAACCCAAAGGAAAAACAGAAATACAAGTTGACACTTCTTTAAAAGTCCACTATATTTTTTTATTAAATGTTTTTCAAAGTAGATAAAGTAAGTATAAAGTTAAAAAAAAAATTTGGCCACACTTACTAATCTGGTTGAAAAGCCACAGCTGCATCTTACTTTATGACAAATTGACTGTTTCATTACTTTGGCATCTGGACATCTACTTCTTAATGGTCATTTCTGAAATAAAGATGTAATTAACAACATATTATAACAAAAATATAAAATCTTTAAGGACAATTATCTAAATATTAGTGACTAGAGGGAACTATCAAAACAGTTCTTAAGCAACCTTCTAGTAAAAAACATTAACTGGGCTGAGAATGAGGTGGGAGGGACCAGAATTATACAGTTATGCTACACATACTCGTTATAAAAATCTACAACCGCTTCAGTCCTCAATCCCTTTCACCCATCAGACTCTTGCAATTCCTAAGGATGCCACTTACAAACCGGAAAAAGAGGAAAGGGAGACGTAGAAAAGGAACCCTAAAATTGCACATTTGGCTTCTTGTTTTTGTTTTTTGTTTTTTGGGCTGCACCGTGCAGCTTTCAGGATCTTAGTTCCCCAACCAGGGATGGAACCCAGGCCCAGGTAGTGAAAGCGCCGAGTCCTAACCACTGGACTGACAGGGAATTCCCTAAAATTGCACATTTGAAAACAGTAAGTTAATTGCTTATTTATTATGCTTGTCTGTTTCTCCCTCACATCTATAAGAAATCTAAGCTCCAAAGGAGATTTTTTTCTGTCTTATTTGCTGGTATCTCTCAAGCACCTAAGACAATGACTGCCATGCTGTAGGTGTTCAGTATATATTCATCGAAAGAATGAATAACTTTATGAATGATTTAATGTTAACTGATGAAATATTTAACCTGACAGTATGTCAAAACGGCAGTCTCAAAATGCCATTTCTTCCGCACATACACCATTAATGTTAATGCCAACTACATCATCAGTATTGTTTCTTTTTGCCAACAAAGCCCATAATTAAGATAATCAAGACATGGTCCCCGAACTTCAAGGAACAGAATAAAGGCATCTATCATTTTGTAATTTTATTAGTGCAACCTCTGGGAAAGACTCCTAGAAGGGGAATTGCTGGACGTGTGATCTTCCTAAATATTGCCAAATAGTGTGGATGAGGGTCTTTTTCTTTTGCAAACATGTATGTTCTTTGAGGAGACAGCTAGGAATATAAGAAAAAAATCTTTTATAAGGAGTGAAAAGTTGATCTCAACAATAACCCTCAAGGAACCCAGTAGTACCCCCTACTTCCCATCCTGTAACTGAATTAATATTCCACAAAATGCTGCTCTTTTAGTAAAAAAAATTGGGGGGAATACAAATATTATTACAGAATTGCTTTTCTTCCTTTCAACAACTGGTGGAAGAATAAACCAAAATCATTTTTAAATGGTTGTCTACAGAGAAAAGAGAAAGCAAGTTGGAAAGGACAGGCATGGAAGTTAGACCCCTCAGAATGTATCTTGTTTCATAGTTTTTACCTTGAAGACATGTTTTAAAGTCAAATGAACATCAAACGATAATGACATTTTGAACATCAAAATAACGACTACCATTGACTGGAACATTAAATGTATTTTTTAAAAAATCCATCGTCTTTGGTAGTCACTAAAGCAAGAACTAATTATCCTGAAAATTGATAATGGAAAAGAATCAAGTATTTATCCTGCCTTTCTTATATGAAAGGTACCCCAGAGTAACCAGACAGTCAGTAAGTGAAAGCCCTCTTTTATAGGATTGCAAAAAATAAATGTAGAAGGAATGACAGAATTAGAGAATACTCATTTTGTAATAGTTAATGAAATAATAAATCTAAAAATTGATCAATGGTTGCTAAAACCATTAGATAAAAGGTTGATGGGAAACTTTATAATGGATAAATCAGGCTACAAAACCTGAACCCAGTGATTAACCTTAACATCATTACAAAGGGATCAACCAGACTTTATGTGCAGAAGTATTCATCACTATTCATTAGGTATTTATCCTGGGAGCTCCAATTTCAAAAGATATCCATAATATGACCACTTTTACCACCTCCACTCTTAGGATGGTCCAAGCCACCTTATTTCTCATCTGCATTACTGTAATAGTTCTCCATCTGATCTCCTAGCTTCTTCCCTTGCTCACCTCAACAAATCAGTCAGATTAGTCCTTTTCAAAAGAAAATCAGATCATGTCATTCTTCTGCTCAAACCCTCTAATTGAGTCCATCTCACCAGTTTCAAAGCCAAAATCCTTACAAAGACCATAAGGACCACGATCTGATTTTCCCTTCCCCAACTCTCTAACCTTATCTCCTACCACTCTCCCTCTTGTTCACTCCATTTTAGGCACATTGGCCTCTTTCCTTAAACACATCAAGCATGTTCTCACTTCAGTGCCTCAGGACTTGTACTAATTCCTCCTTCACTTCCTCTAGGACTTGGTTTTTAAAAGTTATCTAATTAAAGAGATACACCCTGGTTCCCCAGGCAAGCCCAAAATATCTGCCTCAGATTTCCTCATCTGGCAGAGAATATGTAAGGAGAAGTCAGTCATAAATTTTGGAGACGATAATCATTTGAAACACAAATGTAATCAATTTTCGTATCTTTGTATCTAAACATCTATGAAGTTATACTGTCTCTTTTAAAAGATTCTTATGGTCCAAACTTCAAAGAATTAATGAAGATATAGCTACCATAGTGTGCGTGGCTTTTTTTTTCTTTTCAGTTTTTGTTTTGTTTTTAAATCATCTGTATCATAACCCTAGAAAGAAGTGGTGAAAGATTTGAATTATATGAGTCCCATTAAAAAACAACTAGCAAAATAAATGGCATTCCCTTTCCTCCCACTCCTTTAGGGATTTGTTTGAGATTACATTATAAAATTCCAAGTAATTTCAGGAAAAGTTTAACTACTTCCACATTTATCTGTTACCTTTTAGGCACCATGACCACCAGAAAGAATCAAAAGAACTCACTAACTCTAACATGACTAGACTAGCTATGCCATGGTAGGGATGTTTGAACTTAATTATTTTTCTTTAAATAAACAAACTCCTCCTGGGCTAAGGCCTACGCTGCCTTTTAAACATCCTGCGTGTGGTGGCCAAGCTTCAGGGTCTTAAGAGAAATAGCCAGGGGACAGTGAAAACAGCAAGTATGACTCAGTGATCATATTTAATAGTCTCTGAAGACCAAAACAAAGATACCAGTTCTGGCAAGAGTTCTCTAGAATTGCCCCAAAACTGACTTATCCACATACCTTTCATCTGAACAATCTATTTTTAAGGCTCACAAAGCATTTGTTATGTGCCTATCAGACCTTACATACAAAAATAAACCAAAAGTATTATGAAAACAATCAGCTGGGGTTCTAAGAGTTAGATGATGAATCTAATGTTAAAATCTGCTTTTTGGGGGAGGGACGTGAAGAGAACTCTTGAATATTGTTGTGCAGAAATGCCCCCATTCATCTGGAAATCAGACTTTCAGCAAGTTCAACCACGTGAAGAAAGGCTAGTGATATTAAAGCAACCTTTTACTGAGCAACTTCTGTGTGCCAGAAATTTACATTAGCTTGCTTAATTCTCAGAGCTTCCCTATGGGAAAGGTATTAACAAAACAAGAGTGGTTAAATAACTTGTCCAAACCAGAAAAAGACGGCTCCAAAATGCAAAATCTCAGTCTTTCTTTTTCACTGTTATAATCTGCAGTAAACTGGAATAAAACTATTAGTCACAAATACCACATTTGCCCCATAGGAGTAACATGTAAATCCAGGCTGCTCATTTGAGAAATTTGTTCCATTCTTCCACAGCTGTTTTAAATAAGAGGACAAAAGAGGAAGGTTCACTATTGTACATTAATAAGAAACATGTAGCATTAGGGATGAATCAGAAGAATATGCTACATTTAGCTCTAAGGGAACTGAGTAAGAGTAAGTGGGGCACAGCACAGCTCACTAATTAGTATTCATTCATAATGATTAACCTGACTCAACTCTTAAGTGACTGATGGCTATTCCATATGCGCTGAGAAGTCAGGGAAGAAATGTTAAGACTTAATATAGTGGGTAACACAGATATTTACCAAAATAGTTTCTGTAGTTTTCTGGATGTTTGAAATACTTCTCTCTCTTTCTCTCCTGATGTACAGATATATACATACACATACATACATTAAAGTTTTTCATTAACTTCTTAAAATTTACAATAAAATTATTAGTTATAATTCCTAATTTTCCTTTTCCGGAAAATTCTCTCATGTGGAACACCTTAGTTCCTGACAATGTGAGATAACACTTATTGGCTTTGGTTCTTTATACTCAACAGAATCTGATTTTTTAACATGTCATTAATCAGAAAATATTTTGTAGGAATATTTCCTTTCTAAACTGTACATTTAATTTGTTACTAGATGCACCCACTGCTTATCATACAATGAAAGTAACATACCTATTCTAAAATAAAAAATCAAGGTGATTACTTAACTATCAAGACGCATTACCCCGGGACTTCCCTGGTGGTCCAGTGGGTAAGACTCTGTGCTCCCAATGCAGGGGGCCCGGGTTCGATCCCTGGTCAGGGAACTGGATCCCGCATGCATGCCACAACTAAGTGTTCATATGCTGCAACTAAAGATCCCACATGCCACAACTAAAGATCCCCCATGCTGCAATGAAGATCCCACGTGCCACAACTAAGACCCGGCACAGCCTAAATAAAAAAAAATTTTTTTTTAAAGACACATTACCCAGGAACTGTGGCCTTACTATACTAATGTCCTCAGTTATTTGGAGAAAGTGAAGACTGCTTGGAACAAATTATCCCTATTGACTAAAAGACACAACATTTAAATAATTTACTGCTTTACACAGAGCAGAGACTCAACAGATTCATGATTAAAAGTTCCCCAAAGACCTAAATACATTATGCTAGACTTCTAAATACTTGATTGTGTCCTGGGAATTTTCAGCATAAATTAACACACACACAAAAAACCTCCTTCACAATCTCAAATCATTGCACTAATGGTTAAGAATGATGAAGGAGGGCTTCCCTGGTGGCGCAGTGGTTGAGAGTCCGCCTGGCGATGCAGGGGACACAGGTTCGTGCCCCGGTCCGGGAAGATCCCACATGCTGCACAGTGGCTGGGGCCGCTGGGCCTGCGCGTCTGGAGCCTATGCCCCGCAACGGGAGAGGCCACAACAGTGAGAGGCCCACGTACCGCAAAAAAAAAAAAAAAAAAAGAATGATGAAAGGAAGGGGAGGGAAGGTAAGGACACACTCTTCCAGGATACCAATTATAAGTAATGCAACCTTCACCTATGGTGTTTGCTGTTTTGTTTTGCATTTTAACAAAATGGAAGTACACAGCATATGGAGTATGTATTGTTTCTTGAAACTTTATCATACACACCTTCTCTCCCTAGAGTTAGTGTCTGTCTCTTTCTCTCTCTCCTTCCCTTCCTTCCTCTTGCACACAATATGAATAACTGTTACTTTTTTAAACTTTTGTTTTATATACAAACATGCTACTCACATTCTGGCTATGACAATAAAATATATTTCTTAGTTTAAAAAAAAAAAGACCTCTTAACATATGAGTCTATGTAGAACATTAAGGTAAATATCTCCTGGGTTAGTTTTCTTCTATGTGTTCAACATTATATGTAATGAAGAGATATATACAAATAAATATCACAGAGCCTGTGGCTTTACTGTTTTTCATGAATTTTAATACCACACACAATAAAATATTCACTATGGAGAGGAACTTGGTATTAAAGCAGATTTACTTTGACTCTATTCCAGGGGGTTGAGTTACTTGAATACCAAAAGACTTCAGCATTTGATAGTCTCTTCTTGAAGATGCTGTAATATGTATGTGCCCCACAAACTGTTACCCAACTGCATTAACTTCCTCAAAAGTGGAAACAACTTTGATAAAGTTGTTTATAAAGTTCAGCCCTTTTATTTTCTAGGGGATAACCAATAACTTCAAAAATAGAAGTCAACCTAGAAGAGCTACAATTTTTTTCCTAAATTCCTCCTTTATCTGCTAGGAGGAAAATACTATCTTCATCCTTTAGTAGTTCTGGTAGACTCTAAATATTTTTCAGCAATGTAACAGACACAATTTTTCACCACACTCAAACTCTAATTTCTCATGGTAAGCACTGCACAAAGAACAATGAAAGAAAGAATGACCAATGCCTTCAAACTGGCAATCAGTTTCCAGCAAAATGAAAAGTAGAATTCATGTCTCATGAAAGAATCTTCAGTAAATCCGTATCACAAAGCAATCAATATAAGCTATACCTGTTTTCTCTGAACTACAACTATGAAATATTGTTTCTCCTAAAATCCACAGAACTTTCAGTTATGGCCATCAGATAATTCAAAGGAATTCAGTGGCCCTCTATAACTTGGTCCTCCTTCATTATACATAAAGAACTTGCCTAATATTCTATATTTAAATTGCATGTAGAAACAAAAAATGGTAAGAAGGAGGGTGAGAAAGAAAACCTCATAAATTGGCCATATTAGAAATAACAGAATAGATTTTGAGACTGGGGGGAAAAAACTGAAATCATTTTCTACTTTATAGGTGAAGAAACTTGAAGAAGCATAGGAGCAAGGAAAGAACTGAAGTTCATATTATAAATGGTATTTTACCCTAGAATTACCAATTCCAACAGATCTAAAATAGGTGTTTTAGCTTAATACATACATAGCATATGTAATCAGAACGGACTGCAATGTTGAAGAGTTTAAATGAATGCATGAATTCTGAGTACAGTATATAAATTAAGGGAAATTAGAAATGGTCTATGTATCCTTCAGTGATGACAGAATTCCAATAAGTAACCTGATTCCTTGGTGCAGCTTTTTAGGACAGTCTGTGCCGGATGGATCACTGCTCTGGCCCAGTATGGCATTTCTTACTTAGATGACTAATTAAATGCACCATTAGCTAATGTTCATAAAGATAAGAAACTGTGTATATGCCAATATCCTGTTTTCAACCTGGTAGCTTAATAAAAGGACTACTGCCCATTTGAAGATTGCTGGTCCACTAAACCAGTTCATAAAAGAGGAATAAATCTCAAAGTTAAGTAGTGGAATAGCAGAGTATATATATAACATCAATTGCATTTATACAAAAACCCATTGTATACAGCCTGCACTGGACCAAAAACAAAAAATTCACAGAGAAATAAGAGAAATAAGAGTTCTCAAATTTAAATTTATATTCTAGGAAAGATCAGATTAGGATAAGGACAAAAAGCATAGTATATTCAATATTAAAAATGTAATACCTAAAGAGAATAAAAATCACTTTCAACTTCATGGACATTTACCTTAAATTAAGTATTTCTCTATCATCCAACTCACATTTAGACTGTTTACAACAGTATGTGTGTGGAAGGGCATTTGATCTACTCAATTTCACAAAAATTACAGCCTCCCATTTAGTCCCAAAGGTACAAGTGAACAAAATAACATTATTATAAAGTGCTGTTTTGGTAGCAAAGAAAAATATGCAGAACAGACGGACTCGTACTAAAGGAATAATTAACAAGAGCTGTGGTTCATGAAGAAATACTCTAGCTTGGGTGACATCATGGTAACTACGAGAGTTTGCCTTTATGATTTTCCCCCCAAACCAAGTTGGATATGTCCCAAGTTAAATAACAGCTCCTGTTTCACTCCTAGATATCACTTTTTTTTAGCTTTAAAATAGAAGTACATAAGTCAATTTAAAATGCAAACTGGTATAAAGGCTTAAAACTTATTGTTTAAAGAAAGCACTGATTCTAACTTTAAAAAAAAAAAAGGCCTTAATGACTTTCCTAAAGCAGAGGAGGAGTTTCATCGTTTTTCAACCTACCAATGCAAATAAAAAAGGCTATAAAGGATGCTGCTTGTAGAATAACATGCATGTATCCCCCCAATCCTTCCATATATATTTGTCTCTATCTCTCCCTCTCCCGGGGCTGTGTGTGTGTATATGCGTGTGATGTTTCTTCCTCCCTGCCTCTATTTTGGTCACTCTATGTCCCCTCTCCTTCTTGCTGACCTCTATTACACTCTATAACTGGCTTCTAAGCACTGATATTCAGAAAGAAAGCATTTTATCAGATTGTAGCCTGTGGCAAAGTGAATTAGAAAAATAGCCACAAAATGAAAAAAAGAAAAAAAATCATTCAATTAGTTGAAAACAGATAAAATTAAAGCCACAAATTTTCATTTCCTTTAAAATGCCTAAATACATAGATATACCATACATATGACTTTAATAAACTTAGTAGAGTTAATCTAACAGATTTATTTACAGGATTTTCAGCTAAATATATGGGGAGAGGGGGTATTAAAAGAGTTAGTTTAATACAACAGTTATGAGCACAGGCTTTGGAATCAGCTTTGAGTTCGTGTCCTAGCTTGACACTGACTAACTGTATGATCTTGGGCAGGTTACTTACTCTCTCAGCCTATTACCTCATTTCTAATGTTGTGAGGATGGCCTGTGATAACACCTGTAAGACAGTTTGCATGGTACCTAGCACATAGTGAGGGCTCAGCACACTTTACATCTAAAACATGCAGTCAACGTTTATCACTCTTTTTGTCTGCCTAGCATCTGAACTTCCCTTCTTAAGTTTGGGAACTTCCCCACCTTATGTTTTCAGAAGATCAAAGAGTTTTCCACATCTTAAATTTAAGAACTTCACACCATCTCATGATGTGAGAAGGTGAGACACTTTTCTGCATGTCCTACACGGCCAGGACACGGGCTATGCCAAACACATATGCCCAGCCCAGAGTAGAAATGGGCAACTAACAAGCAGGACAAGAAGAGACCAGAAAGAACTCTCTCTCACACTAATGGTGGAGCAACTGCAGGAAGGTCAAGTCTGGGGCAGAGGTGGCAGCACTTACAGTCAACCAGTGCTAGCCGTGTCACTGGGGCAGGCTGTGGCGTCTGTCAGTCTGTCTCTAGATGGCACTGGCAACCTCATGGGAATCGTTGTGCAATGTGATTTTGGGCACTGTTTCTGGCTGCTCAGCCCTGAATCTGGTTCTCTAACTCTCAGAACAATTTGATGAGCCACTGAGCTCTATCCAATATCTTTTTAAAATACACGATATGCTTTTACTGGTTTTTACTGCCACCAAGAATTGTGACGGAAACAATCAGGCAGGGGGAACATCCATTCTCACCTACCCCACCCCCACAGGGGAAAAAGATTCTGTTTTTAATCTCTCCAAAGAAACACAAAAGTAATGTTCACTTTTAACCAACGGATTTATCCTGTGAAGTTTTGGAAACCTGATTTCTATAAATTTTGGATAATAATTTTCCTCATTTGGAATATGAGAAATGTCTAATCAGTTTTAGATTTATTTCAAAGGAACACAGACAAGGAGAAGTGATGACACAAGAAAATACGTATGTGCAAGGAGTAAGTATCATTAAGGTAAGAAAAATTATCCCAACATGTCTGAAATCAACCTCGCTGTATTCCCAAGCACCTTCTTCCCAGCAGGAGCTTTTCACTTGGGGTTCTATAACCAAGGAGTCCCTCCTCCTCTTAAGGGTTATTTTAAGGTCAAAAAATTTTAAATTATCATCAAAAGGCCTTAAACATTCCTATTTTGTTTTAGCAAATAATTCAGTAAAATATTTGTATAACAAAACCATTCAATTCTCTGTTAAAACAGTGCAGAGCAAGTCAGTGCCTGATTGCCACAGGCTGATTTTTCAGTATGTAAAATACACTCCTCTCCCTCTGCCAGATTTCTCTGCATGGCCATTTTATAGTTCAGTAATGCTTTTTCCACTGTTTAGAATGTTAAAGCTCAAATCTGTTAATTTTATTACTTGTCAATATAAATGTAATATAAGGTTTGTGGGGAGTGTGAAAATGGCGGGTTAAATATCTATGTTTTTAACCCCAGGAGCCAGTTACCATATAGAGTTGAATGTTTTAATGAATAAAAGAGCAATCTAAACAAAAGAGCAATCTTTAAAAAGTGATAGTCTTTTCAGATTAAAATTAAAAAAAAAAGAATCAAGCATTTAGAAATGTATATTGACATCTAATCTATAGCTATCATATTAAAAACTCAGTAGAAAAAAAAATGAATTTCGACAGAGATTTGTGAAAGAAAATAAAAAAGGCCACAAAATTGTAGGGCTCATGACAATAATACGTTAGAGCTATGTTACAGGACAGAAGCTGTTGAGACCTTGAGAGTTAAGCAACTTACCCAAGGAACCTATCTTCTGATTTAGCTGAGTGATATCATTAAAACACCTTCAGCTTGTTCTTCAAATAGATTCAAAATAAAGTTAATTGCACACCATATGGCATTAATTCCTGGATTTAAAATGACAAAAAATACTAAATCCAAGGCAAGTAATTTCAAAACTCAACTGTTAATACTCTTTTTAATATAAAGTTCTGACTTATGATAATTTATAAATACCCTGGACTTATCAATGTAGAAAAAATCATCAAGAAAAGTAAAAACTTTTCATAGTATCCATAACTCCCAAGGTGTGTAAAATCATTTTTGCCTAGGTGCTGAGGGCTATTCCATTAATCACTAGTCATAATTTATTGGCTGTTATTTCCCGGATTCTGTCAGAACATAACTTATACTAAACACCACGTGTTTAAATTTATGCCATTTAACAAAAAAAAAATTTTTTTTCTGGTCATAATCTACCTGCTCTAAAAAGACACCATAAGCCCTCATGGAAAAGTTCCTTTGTATTTGGTTACATTATATTAAACACAGAAGGAGCTCTGTACTCAGGAGAGTAAGAAGAAAAAGTTCACAAAAAATCAAACTCTTCTTTAAATGAGGCATGTCCAAGTCAGCCTAACAAACTAGCTATATTTACGTTTCATGAGAGGCCTAGGACAAGCAGGGCTAAAAAAGAACTAAGGCTAGCTTTGGATGACTACCCTGTTATGAAGAGTAACTTACGCTATGAAACTACAGTTAACAGCCAAAACATTAAAAAAAAAAAAAAAAAAAGGAAGCTAACAGACTCTCCATCAAAATAAGGTGCAAGAACAAAAAGTACATGATACCCAGGAGAGAACAGGGAGTAAATATGTGTATAAAGAGACAAAGAAGGTTTACAGCAAAAATAGCAAACCCAAGACACATGTACTGCTATTTCCCCTTCTTCAAAACTGGCCGACGCAAGTAACAGGTGACAGCTCTGTAGAGGTTAGCAAAGGCCTCAAAAGCCTCTAGATGGATATTACAAAGCAATGGGAATTATCAGACCAAGCAAAATATTGCCATTCCTTGTTTAGATTGACTGGAGGAAGGTTACTCAGAAAAACTATTAAGGAGGAAAGGAGTGTAAGGAAAAACAATAACAGCAAGCCACAAATATTTACTGAACTATTTGTTTTATTTTTAAGGTTACATACACTGTTTCATTTAGTCCTCACGACAAACTTCAAAACTACTATTACACCCACTATACAGACAGGAAAAGCACCGAGGTTTACAGAATTTTAAAAAACCAACTTGCCAGAGTCATACATACACTAGTGGTGGTACTGGAGCTCTAACATGGACCTGAGCACTTTACCACTTCTTTTAATGGATCGGGCAATTCGACTGACCTAACCCTCTATCCATCCTCCCATGTAAATCCACCAGGACAGATTTTTTTAAGTAAAAGTTTAATTATTTAAGTATTAGCATGTTTCTAATTGAAAGTCTGGAAAATATAATGG
This sequence comes from Mesoplodon bidens, assembly GCF_964165515.1. Lineage (NCBI taxonomy): Eukaryota > Metazoa > Chordata > Mammalia > Artiodactyla > Ziphiidae > Mesoplodon > Mesoplodon bidens. The sequence continues at coordinate 30,912,091 of NC_138167.1, forward strand.
ATGTACCAAAAGTCCTATCTTTTTTATTGCTTTTATAATTAGTATTTTAATGAACACCTTGTACATAAATCTCTGTGCACATTTTTATTCCATTTATAAAATATTATAAATGGAATTCTGGTCAAACAGTGTGAATATATTCTGCCAGAACATCTGATTTTAATATTACTGAATTGATGAAGAGATTATGGTTTCTTAAGAAAAACTGTGCCTTATTCTCCCTTACCCACAATGCCTAGGCACATGAGCAAGTCTTCTCATGACTGCTGAATGAATGGAGGAGGGTTCTCTCCCCTTAGCACACAGTCTCTGAAGAGAAAAATAAACAGAGCAGGCTCACAAATTAGAAGACAACAGTTATGCCACATATCGAATTCATTAGTGGGCTGCATAAAACTCTTCTTAGGGAGAGAAGAACATGAACGTTAACATTGCCATTCAATGTATTTCCATGTGTTTAAAATGTATTTCCATGTGTTTGGTTATTTTATAATACATTTAAAGAATACAGTATTTCAGTAGGTATATAACACACTGAAGACCTTACTTCTCCCAGTTTATTATCTATATGCCTTAATCTGCTATTGTCCACGGAAATCATTTCAGAACATGTTCATATAGAAAATTCAGAGCTAAATATTTTGATAGTAACTAGAGTTGCTATTTTACTTTGATTTCCTATATCAGCTATTTCCATCAAGTTCTAATGATATCATAGCAGGCAATGTCCCCATAAAGATGAAAAAGATTGACTACAAAACATTGTACCAGGGCCTCCCTGGTGGCGCAGTGGTTGAGAGTCCGCCTGCCGATGCAGGGGATACGGGTTCGTGCCCCGGTCCGGGAGGATCCCATATGCCGCGGAGCGGCTGGGCCCGTGAGCCATGGCCGCTGAGCCTGCGCATCCGGAGCCTGTGCTCCGCAACGGGAGAGGCCACAACAGTGAGAGGCCCGCATACCGCAAAAAAAAATAAATAAATAAAAAAAAAAAAAAAAAAAAAAAAAACATTGTACCAGCAGGCACTGATCCAGCACTTTAGATGTATTAACTTAATCTTTATGACATTACATGATATTACGATTATTAATCTCTCTATTTTATAGGTAAAGAAACTGAAACAGAGAGAGATTAGAAACCTGCTTGTTTTGGGACTTCCCTGGCGGTCCAGTGGTTTAGACTCTGTGCTTCCACTGCAGGCGACACAGGTTCGATCCCTGGTCGGAAACTAAGATCCCGCATGCCACGCGAGTGCAGCCAAAAAAAAAAAGAAACTTGTTTTTTTTGAACCTAGGTATTCTGGCAGCCACACTTCTAATCGCTACACAGAACTGACTCGCAGTATCAAGCAAAAAGCACTGAACAGCTTTCCGTGGACATTGGTGACTCAGGGCACAATGAGAGTATGCGTCCCAGAAAATAGGAAATTCAACCAAACCAGGTGGATTATTTACTCATTAGGTAAATAATTATTTATTATGGATCAAAAACTGTATCAAAATTGGGAGTATTCTCCTAACCTTGAGAAATACTAGGTCTAAGAAAGATGGAGACAGACCATCATAAGGTAGATATCTAGTGTAAATAGACAGATCTAACCTCGCTAGAATAAAATAGAATTTTTACAAGTGCTATGGCACAGAAGGCATTATTAACTCTGTCTAGGGCAGTCAGAGAAGCTGCACAGAGGAGGAAATACCTCAATTACACCTTGAATAACAGGCTTGTACAGAAATTTGTAGCTAACAGTCTACCTCCCCACAGAAGGGTCACTGCTGTGAAACTGCTGCAGTAGCACAAAACATGTCTCAGCACAGCGGAACCATCTTAGGTTTGCTGGAGGAAGAGTATGGGGCTGCAATAGGTCTGAGTGATCAAACCCCTGTCAATACAATGGGAACCAGCAATAAGAAGCAGACTATCTATCCAGCTTAATTTTACAGCCAGTATAGCTACAAAACTGCCTTTATTTGTTCGACATACCTGCACTTAAATTTCTAATTTAGAAAAACCTAAATTTTAAAACTAATAATAAGGAATGGAGGTGGGGAGTAGTAGACCTTCGGTTAATCATGACTGGCCCTGACCCCTTCCTGGAACCTCACCTTAAAAAGTTAAAGGAAGGGCTTCCCTGGTGGCGCAGTGGTTGAGAGTTCGCCTGCCAATGCAGGGGACACAGGTTCGTGCCCCAGTCTGGGAAGATCTCACATGCCGCGGAGCGGCTGGGCCCATGAGCCATGGCCGCTGAGCCTGCGTGTCTGGAGCCTGTGCTCCACAACGGGAGAGGCCACAACAGTGAGAGGCCCGCGTACCGCAAAAAAAAAAAAAAAAAAAGTTAAAGGAATTTTTAGGAGTATAAAATCCATAAGGATAAGGGAATGGGGAAAGACAACAGCAAATAAGAGAAGGCACAATTATTTTGGAAGCTAGGAAAAAAAAGAGGTAACTAAACTAACTAGACCAAGAAAGCCGAAACCTAAACCTGAAAGGAAGACGCCATCAAGCTGATAAACACAGAAAGTAGAATAATGGTGGCCAAGGGCTGGGATAAATAAGCAGTTACTGTTTAATAAGTACAGAGTTTCAGTTAGGGATGATGTAAAAGTTCTGGAGATTGATGGACAGTGGTAATGGTTACACAACAATGTAAATACACTTAATGCCACTGAACTGTACACTTTAAAATGGTTACAATGGTAAATTTTGAGTTATGTATATTTTACCACATTACCACAATTAAAAAAAAAAAGCAGCAAGCTGACTCATGCTGGAGAGATTCAGGTATTGGTAGCATGATGAAGACAAAAATGCAGGGTGCGGCTGGAAACGAGATGACTGGTTGAAAGTTCATTTAAGTGGCCTCACCCCAGAACCAATCTTCTCCCCATCCCTGGAGAGGGTGTACCACAGACCCTGATCTTTGGAACACAGGTCAACACTGAAAGCAAGACAAAATGATTACTGAAACACAGGAGAATTATTTGAAAGTCTGCATTCTAAATAGGAGGCAGAAGGCTGTCTCCAGAAGAAAAAGGAACTGACAGATTATCTCACGTGTCCAACCATATTATATGTTATATTCGTCAGAGAACTGCAAATTAATTAATAGGCACAAAGTACATAAAATCTCAAACTCAGATAATTATTCGAGAAAACATTAAGTTGGACAAGAAGGGAAATACAATCACAGTGAATTTTGTGACAAGGCTGTGAAGATATTTGCATAGTCATAATAATTTAAATACTAAATAAAGAATTTACCCCCCAGACCTGATATCCTATAAAAGGAAGATGAGAGAAAGGGAAATATGTATAAATGTTTGCAGGCGGCAGAGAGATTAAGATGACTAATCCTCATTTTTCTTAGAAGGAAAGTGAGTAGCTACTGTCTAAAATGAAAAGCCAACAAAAAGCAGAACTGACTTAGAAAAATAAAGACACATCAGAACAAACAGCTGAAGGAATTGAAACTGACTGCCCCTAAAGGCTGGGAATTGGACATGAGAAGAGACGGTGCCTGATATTTTTATAAGCCTTGAATATTATTTGATTTTCAAAACTACATATGTACAAGTATCACTTTAATTTTAAATAAATAAAAATGTACAGAGGTAAAACAGAAAATTGGCAAAATGTTAAAACGATCTGAAATTGTCTAAACTGAGTATACGCCTTTTTTTTTTTCCAACTATTGTGTTAGCTTTCTGTAATTCTCAGGATTTTCAGTAGTACTGAGGTCAACATGCTACTTGCTGCTCTGCCCTTCAGTGCTGTTAGGCATCACCAAAATGAGGCTCCAGCGGGAGGAAATGGTGCTGAAAATGTTGCCCCCGACCAGCATGCTAAGCCACCAGCCAAGAACACACTGGTGCCGGAAAACCCTGATGCCCAGGATGACCAGTTGGAAGAGGAGGAAGAGGAGAACAAGGAGGACGACAACACAGGCGGGGAAAATGCAGCTGATGTGTCACATGAACTGCAATGCTTTAGAACGGGATGGAGCTACAAAGAGTTTACATGGGGAAGAATGCTAGGACTTCATGGATGACTAGTGTTTCCAGAGCATGTCATCTGGGTGGTGTCTTTATACACACTGTTCTTTCTTGGTTTTGCATTTTACCCTGACCACACTGGTCATTTCTCCCTCGTTCATTTGGGATTTGAAGAACACCTCCAAGCATCTCATTTTGAAGGCCTAATCACAACCATAGTAGGGTATGTACTTATTTAGCAATAACACTGATAATTTATGATGGCGTGGCAACTCTTGTTAAATTTCATAGGTCTCGTCACTAGCTGGGGGTCTGCTATATTGTTGTTAAAGGTCTCTTTGTTAGTGGTGGTAGAAATAAGTGTTCCCTCTCGTTTGTGGCCGGTGACTGGATATCTGTTCCCTGGAAATGTCTGTTGCTTCTCTGAAAGATCATGTTTCTGCATTAACTGGTAGGAATGGTATCTGTTTTCTACTTTGCCTCCTTCATTCTGTTGCTGAGACAGGTACTTCAACCTGATGTATTTTGGTTTCTAAGGAATCTGAATGATCCAGATTTTTAAAAATCCAGTATAAAAAATGATTCACTTGACTATTTATAAGCATCTCCCAAGATTTATTTTGTCAGTGGTTCTCTTTGACTCCATCGTGCTCCTGGTGCTTTGTCTACCTATTCGTGTCATTAAGAGTCTGCTGCCTAATTTTCTTCCATACAGCGTCACGCTCCGCAGTGATGCTCCACTGAGTGAATTGTCCCTTGAGCTGCTTCTGCTTCAGGTTATCTTACCAGTGTTACTTGAACAGGGATACACACAGCAGTGGCTGAAGGAGCTTGTGTGAGCAGGGACTGTTACTGCTGGAAACTTGCTGGATCTTCATTCCTATTTGGTGGAAGACCAGGAAGAAAATGAGAACAGTGCAAACCAACCAGTGAACAATAACCAGCCTGTTTGAAATAATAATTCTATTCCTGTGGTGGGGCAAGGTGTGTATGCAGCCCACCAAGCCATACTTCAGCAGGGAGGGCCTGCTGGCTTTCAGCCTTACCGTCGGCCTTTAATTTCCCCACTCAGGATATTTTTGTTGATTTTCTTCACGTGCAAGAACCTTACTGATGGCCAGCCTCATCTGCCTTATTCTACCAGTATTTGCCAGCTGTCGGTTAATGTCATTTTGGACAGGGACTGCCAAAATCCATGAGCTCTACACAGCTGCTTATGGTTTCTACGTTTGCTGGCTAACCATAAAGGCAGGGACGGTGCTGGTGACATGGATGCCACAGGGATGCAGAGTGATCTTCAGAAGGTTAAAGGGTAGTCCCGCATGATAATGCAGGCTTCGATAGTTGCAGTGCTGTTGGCTGGAGGCGTCCTGCTTCTTCTGGGGCTCCTGTTTGAGCTGGTTATTGTTGCTCCTCTGAGGGTTCCCTTGGATCAAACTCCTCTTTTTTTCCCATCACAGGGCTGGGCACCTGGAATCCTGTATGTGAGAATCTGCAGCTATATAACACTGATGGATCCTCAGTGGTGGTTTAAAACTGTAATTGAGCAGGTTTAGGCAGATGGCATCTGGAACACTGACCTTCACTATATCATTCGGAAACTGGCAGCGCCAGTGATCTCTGTGCTCTTGCTTCCCTAATGTGTACCTTACATCATCACATCCGGCATCATTCCTTACAAGGTGTTAACTGCGGAAATGCAAAACTTGGTCCACTGGCGAGGTTTTCCACTTTTACTGATAGTCGTGGTATTGATGGGAATCTTGTCCTTCCAGGTCTGCCAGTTTAAGTCCCATTATGAACATATTAAAAATGACAAGTACCCTGTGGGCCAACGCCTCGTGAACTATGAATGGAAATCTGGCAAACAAAGCACGTCTCCACCACCTCTACATTCATCCCAAGAATAAAGTGGTTGTATCAGCTACCTTGAGCTTCCCCTTGCCTTTATGTGTCCTTTTTTGTGGACTTCTCTCTTCGGAGGTTTTCCCCAGTGATCTCTCAGTATTGTTTTTAAGTTAAATGTATCTGACTTGCGTTCTCAGCATTCAGAGAGCAGCAGTGCGAGGCTCTGCTGCCCTTCCTGCATCTCTGACATCACTGCTGTCGGAGGTCTGTATACGTGTAAACAGAAGTTTCTGGATACCCTAAAACCTTGGATTAAACAGAATGTGCACTGTACATCTTTAAACAAAACATATATTAATTTATTAAATCTAGTTGTCACTTTAAAAAAAAACACCTTTCTTATAGCACAATTCATGAACTGATTACAGTATGCAATTCACTGGAGAAATACTTTGGGCATGTAGCAATTCTAAAGCCTAACTGTTTAAAACCACTCTATAAACACAGTATTTTATTTATTCCTTTCCCCCTAAGAATATATATTTGGATTTATTTATATAAAGGCTTATATTATTTGTAACTCTTGGATCAAATCCAAATTTTGACATTCCAAATGACTAACATTTATAAGCCCCAGTGATGGTAGAGCTGAACTTAAATAAAGTCTGAGTGTCAAATGATACAAATGGACAAACTGAAAGGCTACTCATGGAAAAATATATAAAAGTACTAAACATGCAAAAGAAAACAGGAAACAATCTTATCTGCAAGAACTGTACAACTTGCAACTTTTTAGTATATGTGCTGCCAAACCGAGCACAACTTACAACTTTTTAAAAGTCACATTCTTGTGGGCACAAATTCACCAACTAAATATAATCTAATTAACATACTTCTACACAGTCGCAACCAAGAACTTCATTCCAGAAAAAGAAAATACTTCAAAGCACAAGATTAAAACCATGAGCAACTACATCAGAATCTACTGAATTTTTTCTTTAATTAATAAAGTTCTTTTCATATAAAAACTATGAGCCTTGGTTTGTTTTTCCAGCAGTACTAATGGCCTATGCTGATCTACAACATATAGTTGTTCATTTTCATGTATCAACTACATAACAAATTTACAAATACTTAAATAACTATCACAAAGGTTTAAGAGCTAAAATCATATGTGTTATACTGTTTATACTGCACACTCATATAATCAAACAAGAAATAGAGTCAGAGATAGAGCAACCAAAGAAAACCTCAAGTATTTGTCACTGAGTGCCCACGTGTCAGAGAACATGACGGAGAAATTCCTATGCGACAAGACTCCTGCACTCAAGAGTTTGAGATTTAGCAGTGCACAAGGAGAGGTAAGCAGTGTGTGTGGTGGGGTTGCCAAGACCAAGACATGAAAACAATTCATGAACAATATAAAAAACTAAATGACTAAGTACTAAACTACAAAATATAAAAGGTAAATTTAGAGAAGAGGAAGATAACAGTTGCCTTGAGAGAGGAAGAAGGTATTGAACTGGGTCTCAAAGAAGTAGAAAACAGTTGAAGAAATAAAGGAGAAAGATCAATGTCTCTGTCTCTGTCTGTCTCTCTCTTGTTCTCTCTCTCAATTTTGCTGTATACTTAAACTACATAAGGACATAAACCACGTTAGGACAGCTGAGACTTTCTGATTCCCAGTCCTCTAATCTATGCATTACTACACTACACACTATTTTATGTATTAAGTATTTTCCACTGGACTTCATTATCAATCTCAATTTCCTATAACCAAAAACATTAGGATGCTATAAAAAAAGATGCCCATCTTAAAGTAAGTATGCTATAATACACAACGGCCAAATGGGTCTCAGTTAAGACCACAAAACTTTTACAGCCAGAACCATGGCCTTCCCATTAAACTGAGATACGTTACTATTCCAGGACTATTCCTTTAGCCAACAGGCCATTCTAATGGGAGGGTACTGCCCAAGCAACAAACTTCAGAGCTAAAGTCACGGCTCCAAGTAATTCATATATAGAACTTTTTCATTATTTTATCTAAATTATTTTGATTGTATGCTGATAGCTACCTAAATAGAGATGGAAAATCAAAGAAAAATAATATATCTAAATGAAACACTATAAAATAAACACAATCATGGAATGCACAAGTTATTATGCTATACAGTTATTAGTCACAAACTTATTATAAGCTTTCTCAGGAATTATAATATTACTTTTTACACCTAACCTAAAATTTTCCTTCTCTAAATTGGTAAGATCCTATTAGTTTTTATACATCTACAAATGGTATCTATGTTCACTAGTGTACCCCAATCTAAATTAATATTCATCACAAATTGAAAAACACTCATTGGTCCAGCACCTGAGAGTCATGGTTCCTTACATCCTCTCTCACTTCTTTCTCTTTTCTCACACCCAAAGACAGAACACTCTAATGCTCTCCCATTACACTCCCACCTAAAACCCCTGAGCAGTAGCCAGGCACTCCCTCCCCCTTCCATGAGGATCCACTACTTAATTGATCCAATTTATCCAGTATACAGAAGGGTGTAACCAAGTTTTCTTTCAATATTTTTTCCTGTGTTTTCATGTGTGACCGAGAGGAGGAGGGAAAAGGAGTTCTAAATGGAGGCACGAAAGAGCCAAAAACCACCTTCAGCCCTCTAAGGCAGCTGTGGCACAGTACAAAAGCAATGTACCTGAGGTGGAGGATCAGGATCTTAAGCCCAGCTCTGCCATTTAACCATTTCTTAGTTGAATGACCTCTTTCACTTAGCAATTCAGCCTGCCATGTCCAGCTCAGTAGAGTCTTTGATAATATCCATGCTCTTAAACCACTCCACTAAGCAGCCACGTATTTGTAGATGGATCACTATTTCTACTTACCTTTGGATATGTTATGTGATCTTTAGCACACATCTTCAATTATGCCTTAGATTAACATTTAATTATACAAGCCTATCACCAAGGAAATAATTGTAGTGGATATCAAGAGCAAAACAGAAATTGGGATCAGTGTTTTATCAATAATATTCAGAAAATCAATAATGAATAGTAACAATCACTAAAGTACTTTATTAGCCATTCAGGAATCTATTATTTTTAATTCTGTGAAAATGTATCAGCTCATACACACACAGAACATCGACTTTTATGTATTATTAGTTTGTTTCAATGATTATAGATCACACTAGTTAAATATTTGACCAACAAAATTGTATACTCTAATAGTCAGGGTTAGACACTAATTAACTTCAGTTACAATTCACTGGTAACTGTATAAAAGGCTATACAAATTTCTATAACTTACCAAAAATTAACTCATACAATGTTTTATTGCTTCCACCACAAAGTTTTATCTAGTAGCTGAATACCGTATTAACATTTTTAAGCAATCTCCTTAAATATATTTAGTAGTTAACAGTATTAATATCTTATTAAAATTATTTCCATTGAAGAATACATATCAGTACTTTCCCAATTTATCAGCATAATTGTATTTGCAGTACTATTCTACACTTGATCTTAGCCAAAAGGCCGAGAAGCGATTGCAGTACTATTCTAAATTACTGGATAAACTAGAAAGAAGACTAAAAGTTAATTATAATTTTTTGAAACATCTGGGATCAAACCAAATGCTACAGAACCCAAGTAAAACAACAAAATCAAATAATTCTTTGGGGATACAGGACAAAAAACAGACTTCTGGAAGTCTTATTAACATTAAGACAATAAACTAAATTTTGAAACAATTCCTAGAAATGTTAATGCTATAAGTGACTCTTCTCCATGAAGAGAAACTTATGCAAAATAAGCATGTCTTAAAGGCCAACTTAAACAGTGCTAGAGTGAAAATAAGAGACATCTGAAGATAACTTTACTGTCTCATAATTTTTTTTAAAGCACTAGGAGAAAATTTAAGGTTAAAGTAAAAGCATTAATCAAAGTAAATATGAAGATAAAAATAAGAGAAGAAAAACTAATGCAACACTTCTGGAACAGAAGGGGGAGGAGGATTCTAAGTAACCAAAGATGAAGATAACAGGAAAAAAAAAAAAAGATAAGTAACTCATGTGCAAAAACACTTTTGGAATCTGCATTGAAAATTAATTATACAGAGTAATTAATATAAAATATGAGGTCCCACATACTATACTAAAGCATGAAGAGTTTATATCACATTTTTCCATGCACACTCAATGAAGACTTTTCCTCCACCGTAAATTCACAAAAGGTTTTTGTTGGTGCAATTTACTATGCCTATTCCCAGCCCTAGGATATTTTTGTACCCAATCTCAAATTGGAAATGGGATGCTATCTGTCCTCAAAATGTCGAGTTATTGGCAGAAACATAGCTCCATGTCTAATAACTTTTATGCTCCACTACAAGTTTTTTAAGTGGTATTCTTGTTTAGATGTAACTAAGACTACCTGTGTATTTTAAAATATAAATAAAAACTTATGGGATACATTGCTCATTGACTGATATAATGCATCTGAGCCACCATTACCCATCTCCCTCCTAGCACTGAAAAGGAAAATGTAGAAACACTGCTCCACCACTTGGCTACTTCCTGCTAACTACACCTGCCCAAACTCCTCTTAGGAGCCTAAAGGGAAATCTATTACCACTGCTGCAGAAGCTCACCATCTGTGGCCACTGATAAATGTATTAAGGAGGACTGACACAACAGAGGCAACTGCAATACTTACTGTCAGCTATACAATGAGGACTGTCGGCGGTAGGCAGAATTCAAAGACGCAAGATCCCTGCTCCCTGGTGTATTACCCTGCATAATCCTTGGGACTGCAAATATGATGGGATTTCACTCCCATGATTAGGTTAACTTTAAGAAAGTTGACTTATGATGGGGAATTATCCAAGTGGGCCTGAACTAACCACATAAACCCTTTAAATTTGGGTCTAGAAATAAGAGACAATTTTTTTTTTTTTTTTTTTTTTTTTTTTTGCGTTACGCGGGCCTCTCACCGTTGTGGCCTCTCCCGTTGCGGAGCACAGGCTACGGATGTGCTCCGGACGCACAGGCTCAGCGGCCATGGCTCATGGGCCCAGCCGCTCCGCGACATGTGGGATCTTCCCAGACTGGGGCACGAACCCGTGTCCCCTGCATCGGCAGGCAGACCCTCAACCACTGCGCCACCAGGGAAGCCCCCAAGAGACAATTTTTAATGGCTCTCTATTGCCTATAACACTGGGTTGGCCAAAAAGTTCCTAACCTTGCACCAAAATACCTGAACGAACTTTCTGGCCAATCCAATAGCAAGAGCTGCCTACTCTACCAGCTTTTTAAGGACTTCTGTAATCTAGCCCCAGTCTTACCAATATAAAAAGAAAAGATGGGCTTCCCTGGTGGCACAGTGGTTAAGAATCCGCCTGCCAATGCAGGGGACACGGGTTCGAGCCCTGGTCTGGGAAGATCCCACATGCCACGGAGCGACTAAGCCCACGTGCCACAACTACTGAGCCTGTGCTCTAGAGCCCGCACACCCCATCTACTGAGCCCGCGTGCCACAACTACTTAGGCCCATGCACCTAGAGCCCGTGCTCCGTAACAAGAGAAGCCACCGCAATGAGAAAACCGTGCACCACACGAAGAGTAGCCCCCCACTCGCCGCAACTAGAGAGAGCCCATGCACAGCAACGAAGACCCAACGCAGACAAAAAAAAAAAACAGAAAAGAAAAAAATAGTATTATCATGGGTCAAATAGTCATGCTTAACGTAAAGTTAAATATAAGTTAAAACTAACTACTTAAGACTCCAAATCTAGATACTATTAATAATTCTGTTAGGCACTATTGCTCAGTTCTCCTAAAATTCAAGTTTTTATTACATCCTTCATTTTTGAAAGACTCCATTCTAGAGAACTACACAAACTACCAAGATTGTGTTTAGCATGCAAGCTACAGTCCAGTTAATCAAAAGGTATTAATGGATGTATCCATACAATAAGAATATACTTATACTGAAGCAGAGGCATAAGAAAATAATTAACACAATTTCTAAAGGTATAAAATCAATACCAGCAGGTAAGTGCTAGACCACCAGGACCAAATTAATTAGACTGAGTATATTCAATGTACAATTTTTGTTCTAAGTTTTCATTAGTTTGAAGCAACTAGTTTCTTTGTTCTGTAACATATCACCTAAAGATTCTAAGCTCTGTACTACTTAGAAGGTGTTTACTTAGCACTTATGAATGCCATTTCTTATTAGTCACTTTTGCCCAAGAGTATATGTTCTGGGATGAGAGAGACAAATTAGGCAAAAAGCCCCTGCTCATCACTGCTCTTCACCTCCCAAGGAACATCTAAATGCCATTTAGTCCTCATGTCCTTACCAGAGAATACTGAATGAAAACCTAGAATCAACAGGCTGGTATGGGAGAACTTTCTCAAATGTTGTGAGGATTAAATGCTGAGTCAGCACTTAAAAGATCCCGAGAGTGAGTGATTCATTAAATTTTGTGCTCCAGATGCCTCCTTTCTTTACCCTACTCCCGGCCCGGAGTTCAGCCAGGAATACTGCTGAACATCCTATAGTGCATAGGACAGTCCCCCACAACAAAGAATAACCTGGCCCAAAATGTCAATAGTGCTAAAGTTAAGAAACCCTGGTATAAAAGAAAGAACACTAAGTTAGAATCCCACCTTTACAACTTATTATCTAAATGACCTTCAACAAATTATGCAACTTCTCTAAGTTTCCTCATGTTTAAAATGGATAGCATGCTCATGTTGAAGGATTTAGGAGGATAAATTGATACAGAAACCTTTAGACACTTTACAAATGTTAGTTTCCATTCTTCAGAGTGAGTACAAAAATCTTCTCTATCAGAGGTAGAGCTGTGGACCTCTCAAAGATAACTTCAAACTATGAATGACACATGGTACTCTGATTTATTTTCTGAATCTCCTATCAAAGTCTAAGCAACTTGAAGGCAGAGTTCTTATTGGACTTGGTATCCTCAGCCTCTACAACAAAGGAAGCACTGAGGTGTAGAGGCTGAGGATACCATCTGTTAAATGGCCAAACGAGCAAATAAGCTCTAAGTATCTACCCACCATAACAAAGCAGTCATCGCATTACACAGTACAGAATTACCAAAGAATGTAAGAAAACATAACTCTTGTCTTGGAGAAATTTTAAAATAGAGATATCTAACAACAAAACAAAATATGTAGAGAGATTTAACACATAGTAGGCACTCAAAAAAATCTCATGGGTAAAATTCACATGAATAGCTGACGTCACAAATGAATATTAGTGGGATGCACAAAAAAAGTTAGAATTAAATAGAGTTAATCAGGGAAAGTCCTATTTTTAATACTATAATCCTTCAGAGTACATGCTGCTAATATCTTCCAAAGGCAATGAAACAGTACATTTAAAGAACAAATATCAAAATGTCAAGTGCTATCATTTGTCATTTTAGCAGTACTCAGCTAAATTTCATAATTCAGATGATGGTAGCATATTTTAACAGGTTCAAAGGCCATTTTAAGCAATTTTTAAAAACACATTAGATTTTAATGGAAGCTTATCAAATTCCTGACATCCACAATCCATCTTAATTATTTTAAATAGTCTGAGACAGAATAAGACCAAAAAGGCTGATGCTCAAATGTCTGAAATACACTGCTGAAAAGGCTGAGCTCAAGCATACCAAAAGTGTGTTAGAAGCAACTTTTTAAATGCACTAATGTAACAATTATTTTTAAACCAACAATTTTAGAAAAATAGCAGTTCCTATCTAAAGCTTATATAAATATAAGACACTGGGTTTGCAAGTGTCAGCAGAGTTTTAAGATCCCTTTCTAAAGCAATAGTCTCCTTCTGTTTTGCTTGGTATCTTAATTTGCCTTTAGTTTCAAAACTAAGTTTGCTAACACTGTTCCTCTCAAAACCTCAGGAATTCCATTACTAGTTTTAAGCTAAATTAAAGAAAAATAAACCCATTCAACCCATGGCACAAAGTATGCACAAAGTGTTTGTTAATGCTCATAAATAGACTGAGAAATTTAGACATGTCTTAAGGACAACAGCTGTATAGTCAACTCTGGTTTGTCCCACCATGGAACTGAATAGAAAGAGAATTATTGCTACCACTTCAAGTGAGACCAGCACAGATACCTTTAAACCAACTGAGATATAATAGAACATTCCCTTTAAATCAGAGCCTTTGTGTATGTTTTCACTTTAGAGGAAAAATGGTTAGAATACTCTTTAAAAAAAATACACATGGAGCCAAGATGTTACGAGCCTCTCCCCCAAAAACAATGCTTAAAATGCCCTCAACACTGCCCACCCACTTGCCTCCAAAAAAAAAAAAAGAAAGAAAAGAACAAGCTATAAATACTTGACATACAGATGGTTCTTTGTCTTATCACTAGAAATCTTCTTTTCCATTCTGTATCCCTATTCTCAGACTCTATAAAACTTCCTGACAAGTACAGGTATTTTCACTTTTATCCCTCTCCATCACCTCCGTCAAATCATAATTCATCTCAACTCACCTGAATCCCAGGTATCAGGATCCTGTGAATGGGACTAGTAAAGGAGGAAAGTACTGATACTTGAAAGTACTGATACTGATACAGATGGGAAAAAATCCCATCTTTCCCATTTCCTGGCTCCCTCCCTTATCCTGGCCCAGCACTGCAGAGTAGCAACAAATGGAAGGAATAAAAGCACCTTAAGCTCATTCTATTGCTATTTCTCCTTCTTTTATCCCTAACTCATTCACTGCTCCCCAAGCATCACCCTATCTAACCCCTACTCTCCTGTCCCAGGTAATGGAAGTCACAAACAAGGGCCTAGATTTTGGGTAGACCCAGTTCCCTAAGAGAGGAATGCAACAAGATGAATGAATTTCCACCAGTCTTATAAAGGGTGATTCGAATATACTGTGATATAATGAGTTACAACATTTTTTATTGCCTGACCTAGTGATAAGCTAAATACCATTTTTATGACTAACTGGAAAAACAGGCTCCTAATCCCAAATTCCTTTTTGTTAATTCCCCATTTCCCCCATCCCAAGCCTCTAGCCACAATCTTTTTTAAAACAATTCATTAAAAAAAAAAAATTCTCGGGCCTCCCTGGTGGCGCAGTGGTTGAGAGTCCGCCTGCCGATGCAGGGGATGCGGGTTCGTGCCCCGGTCTGGGAGGATCCCATATGCCGCGGAGCGGCTGGGCCCGTGAGCCATGGCCGCTGAGCCTGCGCGTCCGGAGCCTGTGCTCCACAACGGGAGAGGCCACGACAGTGAGAGGCCCACGCACCACAGAAAAAAAAAAAAAAATTCATTTACAAGATAGAGGCTACCTATATAAAAGAGTCAAATTACAGTGACTGCTAGTGATTAAAACAATAGATTTTTGACAAAGTAAACAAGTGAATGCCAGTAGCTTGTGCAACATGAGTGAACCGTGCTTACCACCACATAATTCATTAAAGGAAAGAAAATAAATCTGGTTATAAACAGCATATTACCAACCAGTGATCACACTTTTGCAAAGAATATATTACAAAACCAATATTCTAACTTTAGAAATGAATATACCATGAAGAATAATTTGGTAATACCTATTAAAATGTTTAATGCATATGTCTATTGGCACAGAGATTCCACTTCTAAAATTCAAAGTACTGATATATTTACACAGGTGTGATATATGTATACAATACTCACTGCTGCATTATTTATAAAAGGAAAAGATAAGAAAAAACTTACATATCAACCAAAAATGGAATGTATAGTATATTCAATACAATGAATACTATGTAACCAATAAAAAGAGTGGATATGGTTGTAAATGTAGGAAGAAACTTGCTACAAACAGCAGTTGCCTCAGGGGAGAGGACCTAGTAGACAGGGAGATGGGAAATGAGACTTGTTTTCACAATATACCCTTTTGCACCTTTGAATTTTGAAACATGTACACATATTACCCTTTTATTAAAAATGAGTAAGCTAGGGGCTTCCCTGGTGGCGCAGTGGTTGAGAGTCCGCCTGCCGATGCAGGGGACACGGGTTCGTGCCCCGGTCCGGGAAGATCCCACATGCCACGCAGCGGCTGGGCCCGTGAGCCATGGCCGCTGAGCCTGCGCATCCGGAGCCTGTGCTCCACAACCGGAGAGGCCACAACAGTGAGAGGCCCACGTACCGCAAAAAAAAAAAAAAAAAAAAATGAGTAAGCTAAAAATTTGTTAAAGAACTTAGACAATTCTCTCCAATCCTCTGATGCATAAACAGTTCTACTTTCCTCATCTGTAGGCAATGTTAATCAGGACTGAGAATCTGGGCTACTAGAGGTTAACAATAACCAATATACAGGATACAGGGCTCATTTCCTCTTTAGTAAGAAGAGGTACAACTATGGCAACTCTGCATCAATCAAAACAAAGTATAATAGGGGAAGAAAGAGGTGAAGAATTTATCTTACCCAAAGCAACCTTTATTACAGAAATAAAACTGGATGCGGTATAATTTTGTCAGCACTCTGAAAACCGTGCTTCGCCAAAAGGAAAAAAAAAACTATCTGGCTGGAAATTCTGGTTAGGGTCTAGATCTCAAATGGGTACATGCACCAGAAATATTGTGTAAAGAACCTAAGAAGGGCCAAAATCATTCAAATGCAAAAGGCTAGAAAACAAGGGGAAGGCGGAGGACAAAGTCATGGGCAATGTTTCAAATGTCAAAAGAACGTTTAAGATATTTTTCTATCAGAATTTTTCTCTTGATCTCTTAAATTCCAAGTAAGATTGAACGTAGCAGTCCCTCAGTAATTAAAACTCAAGCAATTGAAAGAAACAATTCAAACTCTTTTTCAAGCTTATTTTTATTTATTTATTATTATTATTTTTTTGCCGTACGCGGGCCTCTCACTGTTGTGGCCTCTCCCGTTGCGGAGCACAGGCTCCGGACACGCAGGCTCAGCGGCCATGGCTCACGGGCCCAGCCGCTCCACGGCATGTGGGATCTTCCCGGACCGGGGCACGAACCCGTGTCCCCTGCATCGGCAGGCAGACTCTCAACCACTGCACCACCAGGGAAGCCCTCAAGCTTATTTTTAAATGTTACTATTTCATATGATTTTTGGTTTTGATGCTAAAGAGAACAATTAATATAACATCAGCTAATACTAATCTGGTTCCCTCTTCCGCTGATTCGAGTCCAATTATAAAACCAGGAAAACGGGGAAAAGAAATCTTGACGGGGGGTACATAACATGGTAACATTTAGGAAGAGGATCATATTTATTTTTTGTGAAAAACAATACTATTTTTGGGGTCTCTTGTTAACAACACTATGACATTTATGACTTAGCCATCTAATCACACAGCTATATCACTATGTACAATTTAAATTTTACAGACTTAATGACGTGTTTAAAAAATGTAGCTCAAAGGTTTGTTGTCATAACCGATTACAGTATTCTGAAGGCTAGAATATATCTCAGTAAGTGAAAGATGCTAGCTGGCATATCAAAAACAAATTCGTATATTCATTTGCCACATTCACCTGGACTAATGTCAAAAAAGAAAAAGAAATAAAAATCACGAAATAAAATTACACTTAAGAAAGCAGGAGGAGGGCTTCCCTGGTGGCACAGTGCTTAAAAATCCGCCTGCCAATGCAGGGGACACAGGTTTGAGCCCTAGTCCAGGAAGATCCCACCCACGGAGCAACTAAACCCGGGCGCCACAACTACTGAGTCTGCGATCTACACAGCCCGTGAGCCACAACTACTGAAGCCCGCGCACCTGGAGCCCATGCTCTGCAACAAGAGAAGCCACCTCAATGAGAAGCCCGCGCACCGCAACGAACAGTCGCCCCCGCTCGGCACAACTAGAGAAAGCCCACGCGCAGCAACAAAGACCCAACTCAGCCAAAAATAAATAAATAAATTTATTTTTTTTTTAAAAAAGGAGGAAAAAGTGCCTTAGAATATGTGGAGTTCATATATCTTGACATTTACAAAGGGAAAGGAGAAGAATGTTATCAACTGATAAGTTTCATTTTTATTCTATTTTATTTTATATTTGCTAGTAAACCATTTACTATGGCTCAAGAGTGTCCGAGGTACCTGATAAACTTAACTAACAAGTAATACTAATCATAATATTAATTATAATCATACCAAAGTTACGGACTAACAACCACACAAATGAACATTTAAATTCATATCAACGGTTTTCAATCCTGAGTCGAGTACCACCTAAGGTAGAACTGAGAGTTCTTTAAGCTATTTTCAAGATTTAAATAGCCTAAAAGCCTCACATACTGTCTGAGATGTAACTTTTTACACTAACTATATACATATCTGTTTCTTTAGATCCTAACGGCTCAACTGATGCTTCATGAAATAACAAGTAATGGACAGATAAAGACTGATCAGATTCCAAACTAAGAAGGAAATTTAACAGAAGGAAGAGCAAAGTTTATGTCTGTTCCCCACTCCATTTTTCCCCTTTACATTCTTTTATTTCACAATTACCTTAGCAGTTACAACACTGCAAGATCTTAGTCTTGTTCTCACATATACATAGCCAATACAAAATAAAAACAAATGATTGTAAGCCTAATTTTCACCTTGGGATGCACCCTCATTCTTCACATAGTTAGTACAAAAGAAACACTAAGGAGGAAAATGAAAGTAGGGCCCAAGATGTGGGATAACTGCAAAAACACAACCCCAAACATACCTAAAGACCACTCGAGAGTACTTAATGGCTGGGTAAATAAGATGACCTAAAAGGCATCTAGCACCTGCACAGGAGGCAAAAGGACATGCTATATTTGAGCCTTATACAGATCTAGATACAAATCCAGTAAGTCCCCTACATACAAACCTTCAAGCTGTAAACGTTCAAAGACATGAACATGCGTTCACACGTCCAATCACATAAGTTAATCATGTATCTGGCGTACACTGTCATGTGTGTACACTGTCACGTACGTGCATCCTCTACAAGTGGTTGTGTTTTTGTATACTTTACTGTACAGAGTACAGTAGTACAGTATCTTTATTTCAAGTCCAGGATGTGAGTGAAATTGCAGCTTACCCTCTGTCTCCTATTGCTGACATCCTTCAGCTCTACCATCTCCCTCCTCATCTCCCTCTCCAGTCAGTAACTCTTTTTTATCTGTTCACTCGATGCCAGCCCCTGTATGCCAGCTGTTGTACTGTACTACTGTACTTTTCAAGGTAGTATACTGTAAGATTAAAAATGTTTTCTTTATTTTTTGTTTGTTTTTTATGTATTAATTTGGAAAAAGTATCATAAACCTATTACAGTACAGTAAGTCCCCTACATACGAACGAGTTCCGTTCTGAGAGCACGTTCCTAAGTCCAATTTGTTCGTAAGTCCTAGGGCTCCATCGTTTATTACCTGCCTGACCTTGGGAATCTTACTTAACTCTGAAACCTCAGTGCTCTCCTCTATAAAACAGAAATGAGAATAATAATTCAATAGAAACTCATCTAACAGGACCTCTACTTTATCAACTTAGAGAAATAAAGAGCTTAAATTCCTCCATAAATCACTTCCTGATGTCCATCGTAGGCTGACCACTTGCACCTGGTAGTCCTCTAAGTCAACCACTTTCTTACTGTGTCCTCACCCTTCTACTCTCACCAAATGAGCTGGAGGCTTAACGAGAGCCAGCTGTTTGTTCCCAAACCCATGTATGCCAACTGCACTTGTTATTGTAATTATGTAATTTAAGATTATGTAAACTGATGAATTAGCGTGAAAGGGGTTGTTTCTCCGAAAATTATGTTGAAAAATTCAAAAAGATTCAAAGGCTACTTATTTTTTGGAAGTTATTATAGAGTTATATGTATGTAAAACAGCTTTAAGAGAATAGCGGAAAAAGCATAAAACTGTAGAAGGATTTTATTTAATACATTAAAAGTGCCTTTAAATTCTCTATCCAAAAATGTATGGATACCGGGCAGGGGGGCAGGGGGGGAATGAATTGGGAGATTGGGAATGACATATATACATTATTGATACTATGTATAAAATAGATAACTAATGAGAATCTACTGTATAGCACAGGGAACTCTACTCAATGCTCTGTGGTGACCTAAATGGGAAGGAAATCCAAAAAAGGGGGGATATATGTATACGTATAGCTGATTCACTATGCTGTACAGTATAAACTAACACAATATTGTAAAGCAACTATACTCCAATAAAAAAAAACTAAAAAGATAAAATAAAATAAAATAAATTCTCTGTTCTATTAGACAGCAATACTTAATAGATAAATGCCTCATGGGTGTGGATTATGCTAAAAAGACAACTCAGAACTCTAATGAAAGGACCCATCCATAAAGAAAAGCCCTGGGGCTTCCCTGGTGGCGCAGTGGTTGAGAGTCCACCTGCCGATGCAGGGGACACGGGTTCGTGTCCCGGTCGGGGAGGATCCCACATGCCGCGGAGCGGCTGAGCCCGTGAGCCATGGTCGCTGAGCCTGCGCGTCCGGAGCCTGTGCTCCACAACGGGAGAGGCCACAACCGTGAGAGGCCCGCATACCGCAAAAAAAAAAAAAAAAAAAAAAAAAAAAAAAAAGCCCTGAGCCTATAGGGGGGAAAATGGTGAATGAATGTATATTCGAGTTAAAATTAAAAATATATATCATTTTTTATGATTCCCTGCTAACCAACTTTTCCAACTTTCTACTCAACATCACATATGAGATCTTCACATGTAGCTACCTCAAAAATTTACAGGAATATTATGACAACTAAATAAAATTAAGCACAGTGCTGGCACTTAGTGACATTCAATTTAAAACTTCTGTTTTACTTTAAGGGTTCTGTTAGTACCCTGATGGTCTGACTACTACTCTAAGAATATAGTAATGCTTTCTTCCAAAACAGAAAAGTAAAAGGTGCACAATTTCCTTGTTATTCTGTTATTTTTATATTTGGGTACACTATACATACTCCATACATGATTAACCATATAACTCTGTGGTGGCCATCAAAAAGGTGAAGACGTCCAATACTACTGAGACTGCAGGCTCCCAGGGTTACACTGTAAGGATAACATTACAGTAATGCAGGTAATATATTAACATATCAGAGTGACCTGGCACCTAAAGCTGACAAGAAAGTAGGAAAAGTCAATGAGATGCTGGTGTGGTGCCAGTGGAGGGAGCAAGAGCTCTCTGAAGAGGGAACAAACAGAGGAAAAGGTCAAGGACCCAGATTGAGGAGAGTAACTAGGAGGTGATAACGGCAGAAACCAGAGAGGAAGCAAAGCAGAAACTGGTAATCAGTCTGTAGGTAACAAACCTATAAACTGAAGAGGTTACAGGCAAGGTAAAGAGAAGGATCTGGTGATTCAACTTCCTGCTCAGAACGGCTGAACACTGGCACAGATATTAAAATGCTTTTCCAAATTACTTAAAAGCAAAATCACCTTTTTAAAAGTTCATGTCATTTTGACATTACAATCAATTTTACTCTTCATGGAAAAACTGTTACATAAAGAAATGCACTCTAAAATTAGAACAATGAAGTACCTTTTCACCTTATTAAGTTAGGGGGCGAAAAGTAACACTAATAACCAATCTAACAAAGATACAGTGAAACAGTACTAGTAACACTGTCCCCTTTTGAAAAGCAATTTGACTAAATGTCTCAGGATTAATAAACCTTCATATCCTTTGGCTCAGTATCACACACCTGGGAATCTGCTATAAGGAAATAACTAAAAATATGAAAAAAATATATACTCTTGGGTGTTTTCTGCAACGTTTCTTATAATAGCAAAAATTAAGTATGATGATAACACAGGAAATACTTAATATAATGTTAAGTTTAAAAAAGCAAACAAGGAGGGACTTCCCTGGTGGTGTAGTGGTTAAAAATCCACCTGCCAATGCAAGGGACATGGGGTTTGATCCCTGGTCCAGGAAGATACCACATACTGCAGAGAAACTAAGCCCATGCACCACAATTACTGAGCTTGTGCTCTAGAGCCTGCGAGCCACAACTACTGAGCCTGTGTGCCGCAACTACTGAGGCTGCGTGCTGCAACTACTGAAGCCTGCATGCCTAGAGCCTGTGCTCCGCAACAAGAGAAGCCACCGCAATGAGAAGCCCACACACTGCAACGAAGAGTAGCCCCTGCTCGCCACAACTAGAGAAAGCCCATGCGCAGCAACCAAGACCCAACACAGCCCAAAATAAATAAAAAAATTTTAAAAACTTTTAAAAATTAGAAAATTTTAAAAAAGCAAACAAGGGAATTCCCTGGTGGTCCAGTGGTTAAGACTCCACACTTCTACTGCAGGGAGCATGGGTTCGACCCCTGGTCAGGGAACTAAGATCCCACATGCCACACAGTGCAGCCAAAAAAATTTTTAAAAATTTTTAAAAAGCAAACAAAATTGAGCATACACTATAAATATGATATAAAACATCATAAGAACGGGATGTAAAAAAAACACCGAATGATGATTGTATTAGAGTGGTAGATTCAAAATCTGTTTTTTCTACCATCTAACCTTTCTGCAATGTTACTTTACATTTACAATTAAAACAAATTATATTTTTAAAACATGCATCTCGAAAGGTTACACACTGTATAATTGCATTCTTATAACATTCTCAAAATGACAAAACTAGCGATGGGGGGATGGGCTGTGAATACAAAGAAGTAGCACTAAGGAGTTCTGTGGCGATGGAACAGTTCTGTATCTTGATCGTGAGAGCGGTTAAACAAAACTGTATATGGGATAAAACTGTACAGAACTACACACACACACAGAAATGTAAGTGATATCTGTACATGGCCTGTATTCTACTCAACAGTAACGTCCCAAAATCAATTTCCTCATTTTCCTATTGTATGATAGTTATCTAAGATGTCACTGTGGGGAAACTGAGTGAAGAGTACACAGGGCTATACTATTTTTGCAACTTTCTATAAATCTCTACCTCAAAATAAAAGTTAAAAAAATATATATGTACTTGCATGTATAACATTAAACTTTTTTGAGGGAGTGGGAGACAAGGGAATGTAAAAGAGCCATGTAATATATAACTTCCAAGACACTACTCCTAGTAACTATTCATAAAACCCCATAGGAAGCAAATGGCAGTCTTTATACTGAACGTAATTTACTTAGGTCAGGCTTTAATAAAAGGCTTCAATTTAAATTAAAGCTATCAGTCAATTTTCAGAACACGCTTAACTGAGTAGTTTTCAGTCTCAAACCCTATACTTATATAATCCATTAAGTAGGAGTCCTCAGAATTTTCTCCCTTGCCAGAAAAGTTTCAGCAGATATAAATAAGATTTTCTTATATACATTCAGTTTAAATATATAAATGACTAATACAGACAAAGGTATATAATAGCTCATCACCTCTGGATTGTGCTCCATGACAACAACCACATCTATCTGAATTCACCATTTTAACCTCAGCACCCAGCATGGCTCTTGATAGCTAGTAGGCTCCCAATAACTGAAGCCAAGGGATGAATTTGTGTTCTAACCAAGGTTCTATGCCAAAGTCCCTCCAGCTTTAACCAAGAACGGGAGGTAGAAAGTAAGAGGGAAAAAAAGGTGAATGTGGATAGGGCCCAGCTTCTACCAATTCACCAGGTCAAAAGATCACATTAACCAACACTACATTCTAGTATCGGTGAAAAAGTTGAGCTTAGAAAAACTTTAAGCCATTTCCTCCGATCAGCGAAATCTTCAAGACTAGTTTAACAATTAGAAAAAGAATTGAACTAATATCAGAAAATCTGCCTCACTGATCTTTACCACCTAATGCCTTTACGAAAGCCAAATTTGGAGGAATCCCCCGGAGGTCCAGTGGTTAAGACTCTACACTCTCACTGCTGAAGGCCTAGGTTCAATCCCTGGTCAGGGTACTAAGGTCCCACAGGCCGTGTGGCGTGGCCAAGAAAAAGAAAGCCAAATTTTCTTCGCTATGTGCAAATCCATTAACTTTTTAATCTGAAAAAACTCTTAGCTACAGTTATGCAAAGCATCAGAAAATCCTTCTACACAAGCTTTAAGCTCTAAGCAATTATGTATATTATCATGTACCTATATATACTTACACATGATACATATACCTATATTTATATATAAATATAAAATATGTGAATAAGTAATACAATTACATTAGAACTACTACCATATAAGACCCTTAAGTCAGATAGCAACTCATGTCTATATGTTATTTATTCATTCAACAGTCTGAAGTACTGACAACACAGTAAACAAGACATAGATCATGCCCTGAGTTAACAGTCTATCTACCAACTTAAAAGGCAACTGTAGCTAGTTAAAGAAAAAAATGTCAGAAAACAAGGGTTTGAATTCCAGTGCTACCTCTTATTAGCTAGCCATGTTTCTGAGTCTTAGTTTCCAGAACTATAAAATTGGTACTATTTCCATAAAGATTAAAATAGGATCATAGGGGCTTCCCTGGTGTTGCAGTGGTTGAGAGTCCCCCTGCCGATGCAGGGGACACGGGTTCATGCCCTGGTCCGGGAAGATCCCACATGCCGCGGAGCGGCTGGGCCCGTGAGCCATGGCCGCTGAGCCTGCGTGTCCGGAGCCTATGCTCCGCAACGGGAGAGGCCACAACAGTGAGAGGCCCACGTACCGCAAAAAAAAAAAAAAAAAAAGATCATAAAATACAGGCATACCTAAGACATACTGCAGGTTCAGTTCCAGATCACCACAATAAAGTGAGTATCACAATAAAGCGAGTCACACAAATTTTTCTGGTTACCCAGTGCATGTAAAAGTTATGTTTATGCTATCCTGTAGTCTATGAAGTGTACAACAGCATTACATCTAAAAACAAAAACAAAAAAAAACCGATGTACGTACCTGAATTTAAATAAAAAGTTGTTTGCCTTAAAAAAAAAAAACCTTTATTGCTAAAAAACGCTAACCATCATCTAAGCCTTCAGGAAGTCATATTAGTTAACATCAAAGATCACTGATTACAGGGCTTCCCTGGTGGCGCAGTGGTTGAGAGTCCACCTGCCGATGCAGGGGACACGGGTTCGTGCCCCGGTCCGGGAAGATCCCACATGCCGCAGAGCGGCTGGGCCCATGAGCCATGGCCGCTGAGCCTGCGCGTCCGGAGCCTGTGCTCCGCAACGGGAGAGGCCACAAACAGTGAGAGGCCCGCATACCGCAAAAAAAAAAAAAAAAAAAAAAAAAATCACTGATTACAAATCACCATAACAAAAAATAATAATGAAAAAGTTTGAAATATTGTGAGAATTACCAAAACGTAACACAGAGACATGAAGCAAGCAAATGCTATTGGAAAAATAGCGCCAATAGACTTGCTCAACAAAGGGTTGCCACAACCTTTGATTTGCAAAAAACACAATAGAATGAAGTACAATAAAAGCAATTTTTTTAAAAAAAGCAATAAACAAGGTATGTATAAAAATGCTTGGCAGGGGCTCCCTTGGTGGCACAGTGGTTAAGAATACGCCTGCCAAGGCAAGGGACACAGGTTCGCGCCCTGGTCCGGGAAGATCCTACATGCTACAGAGCAACTAAGCCTGTGCACCACAACTACTGAGCCCTCATGCCACAACTACTGAAGCCTGTGCACCTAGAGCCTGTGCTCCGCAACAAGAGAAGCCACCACAATGACCGCGCACCGCAACGAAGAGTAACCCCCACTCGCTGCAACCAGAGAAAGCCCACGTGGCACCGAAGACCCAACACAGCCAAAAAAAAAAAAAGCTCGACAAACTAGAAAGCACTATACAAATGAAAAGATATATTATTACTGTACTTAGCTTTTCATTAAGAAAAAGCAAAACAGGGACTTGCCTGGTGGTGCAGTGGTTAAGAATCCGCCTGCCAATGTAGGGGACATGGGTTCGCTCCCTGGTCCGGAAAGATCCCACATGCCACGGAGCTACTAAGCCCATGTGCCACAACTACTGAGCCCACATGCCTAGAGCCCGTGCTCTGCAACAAGAGAAGCCACCACAATGAGAAGCCTGTGCACCACAACGAAGAGTAGCCCCTGCTCGCTGGAACTAAAAAAAGCCCACGTGGGGCTTCCCTGGTGGCGCAGTGGTTGAGAGTCCACCTGCCGATTCAGGGGACACGGGTTCGTGCCCCGGTCCGGGAAGATCCCACATGCCATGGAGCGGCTGGGCCCATGAGCCATGGCCGCTGAGCCTGCGCATCCGGAGCCTGTGCTCCACAACGGGAGAGGCCACAACAGTGAGAGGCCCGCGTACCACAAAAAAAAAAAAAAAAAGCCCATGTGCAGCAACGAAGATCCAAAGCAGCCAAAAATAAATAAATTAATTTAAAAAAAAAAAGAAAAAGAAAAAGAAAAACACAATGCTAGGATCTCCCTGCAGGTTGCTTACTAATTGTAAGGGGAAAAACAGTAACTATATAGTGAATAAACCAGTCAACACCCTGACCAAAATTAAAATCGCTAATGAGGGGCAAACAGACATATGTATATCCCCATGTGACATCCTGAGAGGGACACATACCTTTTGCAGTAGTCTGGCTGAAAATAAATAACCTGAAATCATGAGGCAAATCAGGCCAATCCAAATTGAAAAACTTTCTATAAAATAACTTACCTAGATTCTTTAACTGCATAAAAGACGAAGAGAAGCTAAGGAACTCTTCCACTTTAAAGAGACTAAAAAGAAAGGACAACCAAATACAAGATATGATCAAATCTACAGAATTGGAATATAAAGTGTATGCAGACTAAAGTATTTATCAATGTTAAACTTTGGAATTTGATAACAGTACTGTGATTACATAAGAGAATACCTTATCCTTAGAAAATACACCCTGGGATATTAAGAAGTAAAAAAGGCATGCAACATACTCTTCAATGGTTCACAAAAATAAATAATAATGTGTATGTGTGCCATAAGACAAATATGGCAAAATGTTAAAAATTGGTAAATACGGGTAAAGGGTGTAAGAGTCTACTATATCACTCCTGCAACTTTACTATAAGTTAGAAATTATTTCAAAATAAAAAGTTTAAGAACACAGGATACTAATCTCCAGGGGGTTACTTATAAGCTCTAAGCTATATACCATTTTTTTAAAATCACTCTGCAAAATTAATAGAGAGAAAGTTCTAAGGAACTTCACAGTCCAATTACAAAACAAATTAGGAAAACACAGCACCATGAGCAAGAGCCAGCAAAACAAACAGCAGAATCACATCTGCAAAGACTTCAGATACTGTATTCCCTGGTGGCACAGTGGTTAAGAATCCGCCTGCCAATGCAGAGGACAAGGGTTTGAGCCCTGGGCCGGGAAGATCCCATGTGCTGCATAGCAACTAAGCCCATGCACCACAACTATACTGAGCCTGTGCTCTAGAGCCCACAAGCCACAACTACTGAGTCCACGTGCCACAACTACAGAAGCCTGCGTGCCTAGAGCCCGTGCTCTGCAACGAGAAGCCACCACAATGAGAAGCCTGCGCACCGCAACAAAGAACAGCCCCCACTCGCCGCAACTAGAAAAAGCCCGCACGTGGAAACAAAGACCCAATGCAGCCAAAAATAAAAAATAAATTAATTAATTTTTTAAAAAAAGACTTCAGATACTGGAATTATCAGACAAATATAAAATAAGTATATTTAGTAGATGTTTAAGAAATAAAAGATATCTTGAGAACATGACTAAAAAAGGAATAACTACAAAAAAAGGATAGATAAACAGTCTTAAAAAGGAACTGAATGGAACTTCTAGAGATAAAAAAACATAGTAAATGAAATTTTTAGAAACTCAGTAAACATGGTACAACACAGATGAACCCTAAAGACATTATGCTGAGTGAAATGAGTCAGACAAAAGGACAAATATTGTATGATCCACGTATATGAGGTACCGAGAATAGATAAATTCATGCAAGTAAAATAGTTGTTGCCAGGGGCTGGGTGAAGAGGGAACAGGGACTTATCGTTGAATGGGTACCAACTTCATGAAGTTTATGATGATGAAAAAAGTCCTGGAGATGGACAGTGGTGATAATTGCACAACAATGTGAATATACTTAATGTCATTGACCTGTACGCTTTAAAATGGTTAAAATGGTAAATTCTATTTATGTATACTTTACCACAATAAAAAAAAAATTGATATAATTGTTAAAACAAAGTGAAAAAAATTCAATAAAACTGGTGAACAAAGCTGAAGTGAGAATTAGCTAACTGGAAGAAAAGATACTAATTATTGAGAACACAATACAGATAAATACAGAAATGGAAAATATAAAAAACAGGTTAAGAGGCCTGGTGGATAGGGTAAAAAGATCTAACATACTTCAAATACAAGTTTCAGATAGAAAGTATAGAAAATAAATCTGAGGAGAAAATGGCCAACAGTTCTCCAAAATTGTTGAAAGACACCAATCTTCAGATTCCAAAGCCTACTGAATATCAAGCATAATAAATAAAAGAAACCGTCTTCTAGATATATCAAAATGAAAGTGCAGAACACCAAGGACAAAGAAAAGATTCTAAAACTAGCTATAATGAAACAACAGATACAGTTGTCTCTCAGTTATCCAAACGGGAACGGTTCCAAGACGCCACAGGATACACCTCCAATGTTCAAGTGCCTTATATAAAATTGTGAGTATTTGCATATAACCCATGCATGTCCTCGTGTATACTCTAGATTTCTTCGAATACTTAGTACAGTGGAAATGCTATATATATAGTTGCCAACATGCAACAAATTCAAGTTTTGCTTTTTGGAACTTTCTAGAATTTTTTTTCCGAATATTTCAACCCATAGGTGGTTGAATCCAAGGATACAGAACCTGCAGATATGGAGGGCCAACTGTATCTCTAAAGGAATGACAAATTACATGAATTACCAATTTTTCAACAGCAATAAAAGCCAGAAGAGAATGGAATAAGATCTATAATAAAGAAAAAAATACTGCTAGCATTGAATGCACACTCAGAAGAGCTACCTTCAAGAAGACGACTAAGGCACTTTCGAACAAATAAAAAGTTTTTCAACAACAGACCCTCTAAAGGATATTCAGGCAGAGAGAAAATGATCTGATCCCAAATCCCAGACAGGAAGTCTGAGATGCAAATGGAAATGAGCAAAGACACTTGTAAATATATAGGCAAATCAAAGCAACAGTGTTTAAAACAACAATAATATCTAATTTGTTCGGAATCAGGGAGAACTAAGATAAAGGAAAATTACACAGAATTTAACTTGCAAATGTGAAGAGACAGGAAAATGGATTTTTTTAAAATACATTCACCAAAATTACAAAGAAAAGCAAGGGAATGATTAACACAAAATTCAGACGGCGGTTACTTAGGAACCATGTCAGAGAACACAAGTGGTGAGAAGTACAAAGGGGCATCAAAGAGGCAGTGTTCTACTGTTTAAGCTAGTTAGTGGTACATGGTAGTTCATTTTATAATTATTTAAGTTGTACATTTATTATCCTATATGCTTTTGTAATAAAAGTAAATCTTAAAAATCAACACAAGAAAAAAAACGAAAGGCTAGCCATCATTCCCTAAAAATCCAGAATATGTCCCAGACCTTGGTATTTAAAATTGAAAGAATTTAAAAAGATTCATTATTTTATTTAACAACTACCTATTGAGTGCCTAATCGTTGCCTATAACTGAGCTGAGGGGTGGCACGAAGATTCCTAACCTCTCTTCTCCCTCTTGTCTTCCTAACCCTAGAGAGCGGCACTAATACAGTAGCCACAAGGGACTGTTCACACTTAAAGTTAATTAAAATTAAATAAAATTTAAAATTCAGTTCCTCTGTAACACTGGACACACTTTAAGTGCTCAGTAGCCATTTGAGGTCCACTATATTAAATAATGCAGATACAGAATATTTCCATCACTGCAGTAAGTTTTTTAGACAATGCTGCTATATTTTTATAACATTAGAAATATACTGATAATTGAATAATCTTAAATTTTCAGATGTTCTTACTTTTATAATTATTAAATCTCCTTTCAAAGTCATTTTATTTCTATGAAACTACAGCTACTTAGTAGTATTTTAAAAGTATGCTGTTTGTTAAGAAATATGTAGAAAGTGTGAGGACCTCTTCACCATCTCCCATGTCTCACCAAAACCATCAGAACACAGGATTTTTTTTTTAATGAGCCAAAATTAAATAGTTAAGCACAGTGCTACTAAATTGTAATACAAGCCACATCAAAAGGATACAAAAATCCACAGGATGAACACATGACCCTTCTTGGGGGCACCAACTTTAGTTGGCAGTACTTTAAAATACTGTTTACATACATATAAAATAGCAAAATGCAAAATTCATATGAATTTTTAAAAACAAAACGCTATAGGCATAGTGAAAATTTCTACTTATAGCAGGACACTCTGGGCCGCACCTCCAGACTTCTGAACATACCATTCATTTCTGCCGTCAGCAGCACTTTGGAGGAAAAATTTAAGCATTCTTAAACTAAATGAATTCTACATGATTTTTTTATTTAACAGAAACAATGATGTACAACAAAACTCTATAAAACAATAGCATCCTTAATATCTAAAGCAGCAAACCTCCACTTTCTTTAAAATTAAAGGACAGAGGGCCTAAGCTGTTTCAGCTTAACCTGAACATTTTGCTTTAGGCATTCTAACACAAATTAAGTATTTCTATAGCACTCGAATTTTTTTAAATTATCTAACCAAAAACATTCGAAGGAAACAAATATTAAGCCTTAATTTAAGTCACTTAGGCTAGGTTTGCAACTTAAGTTTTCCCCCAACTCTAAGTGAACCAGGGGGTCAATAAGCTTCTCATCTAAACAGCTGAATGCAATTTCAATAAACACTTATGCTAATAATTGTTTTGTGTCCCCAGGAGGACTTCTGGGGCTCCACTTACATAACCCATTATGCAAAGTACTGAACCATTCTCTTTCTCTAGAAAGCATTCTGAATACCAATATGTGTACAAGGTTTACTTGCTATATTAAACGAAGATTTTCTCACTCTAGCTTCAACGATCCTGCAGGAGAGGTGAAAAGGAAAACCACTTTCTGCTACTTCACTATGTCAAAGGCGAGGTATTTGTCTTCCTGGCTCATCAACAGAGGATGACTTACAGCAGCGGCCCCCACGGTTCGCTGGTCTCCTCGTGGGACTCCGGTTGAGAAACACAGCTTTAAACAAATAATTTGGAGCAACTTGTTTGAACTCAACTGAAAACAATCTGAACTGCTCCTTGAAATGTGCCATAAGTATTAATGTAAAACTTGACAGAATTAGATGCAATGGAGGTGAGAATCACAATACAGCCTCTGTAGGGTAGTCGAAGGGTAGAATGTACCCCAAATCTAACTTGAATATGCATAAATATGTTGGATGAGTACTCCCCCCGCAATCTCCTGGCTCTGTTTAAACCAAGATTTTCAGATTTCACAAAGTCGTAATCTTTAGGTGACAAAAAAGGTGGGGGGCGGGGGGAATGAACAGAGTTGCCAACTTTTATTCTGCCAAAGACATTTAAAAAGGAAATAACTAACAATTACTATCACCATTATTTCATTAAAAAAAACCTAATATGCTTATACCAAAAATGGTAAGAGATAATTTTAGAAAAAAAAATATTATCTTCTAAATTAAGTAAGTGTAGGTTTATGAGAAGTTCACCCATTCTCATTTCACTTCAGACAAGTGAAAACTTTGTCGTGGACTGACACCGCATTTGGGAACCACGGGCCCAAGCAGCTAACTCCCACTTGGAAAAAGAAAGCAATGGTAGCACATGCCCAAACCAAATATTAACCTATTCAATAATGAGGAAATCGAGGCTTTGAGGGGTTTAGGGACTCTCCCAAGGTCACAGACCAAGAATTTTGACACGGGTCTGTCTGATTCCAGAGTCAGAGCTCCTAACCATCATGCTAAATTTCCTCTAATATTCTTCCAGTGGTAAAAAGATCCATCCCAATCCAGTCACCTTTGTGACCAAGGACAACCGAGGAATTTCCAAGACAGCTGGCAGGAGTGAGAGGTGTACTCCCTGGCCATCACTCAGACTGAAGCTAAATGGAACTCCTGACCTTTGCCTCATGAATAGCAGGCTCACAGCAACTAAGCTAACCAGCCCAGACAAAGCACACACAAACCCCTGCCTCCGACAACACTGACACAGGACTCCTCCGTGTTCCCAAGTGCCTGGCTTTCACACAGTGAAAGCCATATTCCTAAAAACAAAAGGAATGTATGAATGATCAAGAAGGAAATAAACACTTCCATGGTAACTCAGTCTAAAAATAATCAACTTGCCCTCAAAAAGTTACAACTCTAAGCCTCATTCTGCAAATAATTACAATCTTTTACACACTGATACACAGGTTCCCTTAAATTAAATATCTAAACAGAAAACCGCACGAAGTTCTATAAATCTATAGTTCTTAAATAGTTTCCAAATTAAAATATATAGTTTTTATATATGTATCATTATATGATGGATAAAAAGTGTCTTATCATTCTGTCTCTCTAGGATAGTCCAAACATTAGAGACAAAACTACTCATGTTAATCAAAAGTACTTATAAAAGAGAGTTGAAAGAAAAATATGTAATTAAATACCATTTTCTATGGAAAGCACTATTAGCAGCCAGTAGTAACAGGAGGCACAAAAATTATCTTTGAATAATCAGAAGTTCTTGATATTGAAACCAAAGTTGAAAGTTATACATATAAATAAAGAGAATACTTAAAGAGAATAAATAAAGAGAATAAAAAGCAATATCAGAGAATTGCTTCCATATCACTTGCCAACAAATGTCCAAAAGGAACGACCAAACAGCTCTACAGTAACCAAAGACTAACACCCTGAACCAAATGAGTCTGAAATAGTTCTTCCTCTCTGAAATAGAGTAATGATAGCACAGTATTCTTACTAGCAACGGCAAGAAAGTTTTGTTTCCCAATTAGATTTTCAATGATCGGATTCTTTTCTACTCCATCTGAATCTGCAATGTGAGCGAGCACTACACAGACTATCAAGTTTTTTACCCACTGAATAAAACTATCTATTTAGTGTCTTTTCCTTCTGTTTTAAATAGATGCTGTCTAAAATAAAGGGGTTTTTTTTCTTTCCATCTAAACTCTCCCTTGGCTCTTTCATCTTCATATACAGATTCAACTAATACATCTGTTTATATCATTCTCTACACACGTTTAATATATGCCTAGCACTGACCTCTCTCATGAACTACAAACCCGTATTTCCAAAAACCTCTGAGCATTTCCAGTGTTTGGTAAGTATATAAAAAACTCACCATGTTCAAAACTGATCTCATTATGCACCTTCTTGTCCATATTTCTAGTAATAGTACCACCACTGATTGCCGTCACCCGCACTTAAAATGAGTGTAATCTTCAACCTCCTCTTCCTCCAAACCTTTCCCAACAATCCCTCCTCCCACCCACCTAGTAAATCATACCAACACCATTGCCCTTGCCTATTATTTATACTCTACTGAAAGTCAGCTGTTTACAACAAATCATTCTACACACTACACTGTTAGACTTTGGTAGTTTCTCATTACTTCCCAAATACTCCTAAATACAGCATTTATACATGTTCCACAATCCAGCCCCAATTTAAATTTCAAACCTCATCTCTTATTCCCCAAAATGAACCCTATATTCTAGGTAATCTAACTTTCCTCTGAGGACACAATGAACTTTCCCACCTCCACATTTGTGCTCACATCATTCCCTTTATTTAAAAAGCTTTCTTCATCCACCTACTCCCAGCCCCTAAACTTCTGGCTTAGAAAAGTCTTACCCTCTGTAGTGTTGAACTCAGGCTGCTGGTTTACTGCAAGGTAGCATGCTGTGGCGAAAACACACAGGCTTTGGCACCAGGCAGACCTGGATTCAAATTGGGGCTCAGTTACCTGCTAGCTACATACCCCGGATAAGTTACTTAACTTATGTAAGTATCAGTGCCCTCATTATTAAGAAATATGCTTAGATGTTGTTATGAGGCTTAGAAAATGTATGTAAAGCAACTAGCATAGAGCCTGGTATACACTAAATGCTCAATAAATAAGAGCTTCAGAGCTAACTTTGTAAGTATTATATATATATTTATAATATACCTATACCTACACCACTTTCCATTTTACTCTAGCTAAGAATGAATCCATTTTCCTTTCATACAACTCCAAATTTTAGATCAAACCACTCATGTAGTGTTAACGTATATTTCTATATGCTGTAAATTTTTATACAAATATCTGACATTCCCTTCTAGATTTCAAATTCCTAAAGACCCAAGGTTTAATCTTTGCATCCTATAATGCCTAGCAGTGATTTTCATGAAGCACAAAGAACTCACCTCCAATTGGAAAAATATTTTAATATGCTTAAATATTTAATATGCTCTTCATGATTTCTGACAAACCTTAAAAAAATTATTGCCAAAAACATGAAGCTTAGCTGTAAGGGCTGTATCTTTACTGGCTCCTGCATGGTTGCCTAACATAGCCTGATGCCTAACATATCAATATCTGTTGAATTGACTTGAATGATATAAGCTCCAATGTAAATGTTCAGTATCTGTTGAACTAAACATAATTAAATTTACTAACGGTATCTGATTTTCCCCAATTACCTTTTTCTGTTCTTACAATTCTTGAAATCCCTCCCTTCAAAACACATTAACTATCATACCTTCAGTACAGATCCACAATCGTATCTAACTTGACTCTGTTTCCAGATTCTCTCAATTCCAATATTCCAACCATAGGCTCTAAACAATTAGAGCATTTCAAATAGCTAAGAATCTACAGTTTTCATCTAAATCTAAAAGTTGAGCAACTAATCTTCACTCCACAATTTCTTCCAGGGACTTTAAAAATCATCCACCCTTTGCCTGTTGAAGATCAACAACCCTGAAATAAATCTTCTTTTGCATAAGAGAGCTCCCTGAACTTGTCACTTCAGTCTATTTTCCCTAATTCATGAGACTACCTCCCCTTCCAGTTGTGAGAGGTGAGAAAATGAGATAAGTACCCCCAAAAAACTACAGCTTAAGTCCTAATATAAGCACAAGATGAGAAGTGCAGGCAAGTGTCACTGGTTTCACAAAGATGGTGTGCATATACTTTACACTGCAAAAATAATGGTCATCTACTGGTAGTCAAAATCTGCAGTA
Organism: Mesoplodon bidens; assembly: GCF_964165515.1. Lineage (NCBI taxonomy): Eukaryota > Metazoa > Chordata > Mammalia > Artiodactyla > Ziphiidae > Mesoplodon > Mesoplodon bidens. Next base: position 30,947,186 of record NC_138167.1, read on the forward strand.
ACTGCATCCCCTTATGATCATAATTTTAAAATCACCATTAAATGTGGAAAATCCTATTTCCTACAAACCTTTCAGGAGTAGTTTATTATCTAAAATCTGTTCACTATAAACAACTACCTACATCACTTTCTCCTCTAGGAAATGCTCAATTTATCCGAATTAAACACCTCATACTATAAATTAAAAACAACAACAACTAAAGACAAAAACCAAAACACCTCTGCCCACCTGTGCGAACCTCTGCATTGCAGGAACAGCTGTAACAGTCTAAGGAACCTCCTTGGAGTTACCGAGAACAATTTTTCTTTAAAGTTAAGGAAAATGACAATTCCAAATATGAACTGTTAAGGAAAATGACAATTCCAAGTATACAAAATTCGGGAAAGAGGGGGCATAATAATTCTCCAACCCTCTGCAGTCAATTTGTGCAACAAACGCAGACTAAACTCATCAACCAACTGCGACTTCTGAGAGCCACAGAATTAGGAATGTAGATTAGAGAAAGCATCATTTTTTACGTCTGCCAAGAAAATAAGGGAATTTACCTGAGCTCCCGATTTTCCTCAAGCAAGTTGTTTTTTTAAGAAGTGACTTCAACAACAGCTTGAATAAGCTTTCGAGTTTGTAAAGATCATCGGAGGCACGGTGGTGCCACACTGACCTACGTATCCAGAACCCGTCCCAAGCGCAGTCCAAATCGACCGTAGGCAACACCTAAGCGGGTCTAGATGGAAAGCCTTGCAAAAGATCTCCGGTATCGACACGCGCTTCGCCCCGCCCTGGGACCAAGGAGACACCACCTCTGGGACCCCAGCTAATTACTGAGCCCGAGGACAGACCCAGAGGTCGCGGAAGTCGGGAACTAGAGCCCAAGACTGGGTCTGACGTCCAGATTCCCAGACCCGGGTCGGACAGAGAAAACCAAATCCGAGAGGCAGCGCAACGATTTGGGGGAGCAGAAATGAGGGGGTTGGCTGGACGGAGGCCCAGCCCATTCTTACTTTCAAGTCCCAACAGCAACAACAGCTCCGGGAACCCCCTCCCCGGCTCCGCCCCGCCCACCCCACGGCCCCACCGCCCGCTCCTTCCCGCCCCGCGGGCTGGGCGAAGACCGCGGCGGTCGACAACCCCCTTTCTCGAACCCCGACAGCCCAGCCCGCAGCCCGGAGCGGGCAGCGGGGGGCCGAGAGCGCCAGCCCCGACGCGGCCCGCGGCCGTCGCAGTTCACTCCGTCGGCCACTCACCGTCGGCCCGGGAGCTGGGAGGGGGCAAGGCGCGGGTTGGCGGGCGCGGAACCCCGGACTCCCACCCGGGAAAGAGCCCCTCCTCGGAGCCGACCGAGCCTCAGCGTCTGTACCTACAAGGCCTCTCTCCGGCCCGAACCCTGGAAAAGCACTTCCGGGGGAGCGGGGGAGGGAAGGGTTTTGGCACCGGAACTGCTCCCGGGCTGGAGCTGCCAGGGCCTCCGATGCGGGGCGGGGCGGGGCGCGGCGCGGCGGGGCGGGGCCTCTCCGAGGGCTCCCGCAAGTCCGCCCCCGGGCTGGTCGCTAACCCTTTCTGCCCCGTGGCCCCTCGTTTCCCCAAACTCCGGCTGTATCCTTTACCGCTCTTCGACGTGTTCCACTCAGGCCACCTGATTGTACAGAGGAGGAAACCGGGGCTCTGAAAATTTAGGTGCAAGGATCCAGCACCTACACCCGCCCTCCGACTCTTCCAGTATTCTTACCACTCCAATCTACCTCCGTTAAAAATAATGATAGCCGATGCAGGGGACACAGGTTCGTGCCCCGATCTGGAAAGATCCCACATGCCGCGGAGCAGCTGGGCCCGTGAGCCATGGCCGCTGAGCCTGCACGTCCGAAGCCTGTGTTCCTCAATGGGAGAGGCCACAACAGTGAGAGGCCCGCCTACCACAAAAAAATAAAAAATAAATAATGATAGTTAACATTTATTGACCGCTAACTGCGTGATACACACTGTATTAAGCGCTTCGGTGCTTAACTCAGTTAATCGTCCTCAAATCCCTTGAGGTTGGTGCTATTATCTACGTCTTGCAGAGGAGGAAACCGGTCAAGATACCAAACCCAACACCACAAACTTCGGTTCTTGATTTTATTTTAACTCATGTTGTGTGTATAAATTTCACCTATCCCTAACACGATTTTTAAGTTCTTCAAGGGCAGGAACCAAATTATATTCCTATATTCCATCATCACTTGAGGCCAAGAGCTGGGAGACTCTGGAATCTTACTACCTGGATCCTGTTATTTAATACTTTTACTTTTTCAGCGTGGGCAAGTTGCTTGACCTCTCCAAGCCTGTTTCCTCATTTGTAATATATGTGATATATTTAATGTGTGTTTGTGTGTATGCACACATATAATCATCTCTGGGTTGTTACGGGAATTCAAAATAAAAATGCTTGATAAACAGTGGTGTACCTAGTACCAACGTACGACTGCGTAAAAATCAACAATTCTCATGCCTCATCATTGACAGAAACAGTTTTTCCTCCAGTGGAGTCACTCTAGCAGGGGGTAATTTGAAAAACTATGGGTTAGCAGTAGACAATAGAAAAGGTTAGTTAAGGAAATAAAGAAAGAGTAGAGGTTTTTGCGATGGGAAAAATGAAGGTAGGTGAGACAAAGAATGTCCTGGGGCCAGCCTGGATACTTGTGACGCTGTGAGCTGAGACTGTTTGAGGACCCAGAGTCAGATGCCAGGCAGGGAAAGGAGGGGGGAAAAGAAAAAGGGATTCCTCAGCCACAAAATCAGGAAGGCACCGAACATCTGAGGTAGTTTCTGTATCTGAGTCCAGATTTTGGGGGGGTATGGGGGTGTTTAGCATGCATACTATCTGCAAAACATCTCTAAAAACTGAGGGGGAGGAAGAGGAAGATTTTTCAAAATTGTCTACTAAGCAAGGCAGGGGAAATAGAAATAGTTCAGAACCCATTATTACAAATTTAAGATGCAAACAATGCCTTTGCTTTTGGCTTTTATTACAGCACTGTGTTATTTTTGTGTGTGTGATCACAGAAGTGTTTGTAAATACTTCTGTAATACCCAAATTTACCAGCCTTTCATGCCTTGGAGTGTGAAGAAGTAAAAAACAGAGCCTGGGTTGGCAGGACTCACTAACTTCTCTTTCCACCAAGGGCTTAGAGGGATAGGGAGAGGGAATTCTGAATCACAGACATTGTCGGGCTCCCTGCTGGACGCAGGTGTGCTAAAGGTTTGTTACTGAATCTGGTCGTCTAACTAGTAAATGGTGCAGCCAGGATTTGAATGTGAGTCTTTCTCCTCAGCTGCTCTTCACCATTGTGCCAAGGGTTCTCAATCTTGAGAGTGCATCAGAATCACCTGAAGGTCATGTTAAAACACAGAGTACCGGACCTCACCCCCAGAATTTCACTTAACCATACTGGTGCTTCTCTGAGGTGTAGTCCCGGGACTAGTATCATCAACATCATCTTTGAACTTGTTACAAATGCAAATTATTAGGCCTCACTCCAGAACTTGTGAATCGGAAAGTCTGGCGTGGGGTCCTGCCATCTGTGTTCAGACAGGCCTTCCTAGTGATTCTAAAACATTCTCCAGTTTTAGGACCTCTGTACTCTACTATCTTGTCTTCCACATAACCCTCTTTTTTTTTTTTCTAATTATCCCCAACAGAAATAACTCTACTGAAGCAAAAGTTCTTCCCAATGAATTAAATGATGTATTGAAGCATTTTTTTTCATGTTTTGCTCTCAGTGGGAGAGGAGGCTAGAAAAAAAATTAATGGAGGATTCTTTTTTGATTACTTTCAATTTGTACTGAAATTTAACCAGATAATACTGGGTTGGGGGTGGAACTAATCTCACTTGGGAACTTCTCTGTGCCAGGGCTTAACATGCATTTTCTAAATTGATCTTCACTGCACTACCATGAGGTTTCATGGCCTTAATTGTACAGAAGAGAAAAACTGAGGCTTAGGTGAAGTAATTGACTTAAGGCCACGTTCTTATTAAGGGGCAGAAATCAGTGTTGTTCAAACAAAGATCCCTCTAATTCCAAAACTCATGATCGCTCCACCTCATAGCAGGAGCTTGGAGAACCAAATTCCACTGTGGGCTTCACCACCCCAACTATGCAACATTCAGTAAGCAATTTAATCTCTATGTCAATTTCTCCATCTATAAATAATGTTATCATAAATCTGCCCCTCCCACACTGGAATGTTAGAACAAATGAAGAAATAAAAGTGTAAGTGCTCTGAGTTTTTAAAGAAAAACAGTAAAAAGACAAGTTATTATAATATTAATATGTTTAGCGAAGTGTTACTATGTGAGCCTGAGCATTGAATCTTTCCTGGTTATCTCCTGATTCATACATAAGAGGTTCAAAAACTATAGCTGATGCCAAAGAAAAAGCCTTTTGACTTAATTTGTCAGTATCTACTGGAGGTTAAAGAGGATGACAGAGGATTATATGTGTTTCTCTTAAAAATTACAAGAAATCTCTCAACCTGGAGGTTCATAGGCTCCAGTTTGTTGCCAAATTGCTGGCCCATCCACATCCTAGAGACCTTTTCTCCAAACCCTTTCTTCCCCCCATAACAAGCACCCCTCCACCCTCCTGCCTCCACCCACTAGGCAAAGACTTAAAATTCCTCCCACTTTATTATGTAGAAGGATTTAGCTCTCAATCCTCCTCTCAGACCAGACTCCAGGCCTATCTTTGTTGACAGAGTCGCCAAGTTGCACAATTCCAGGGGGTACCATTCACAAAGAATACAACCTGAATGGTGCTCAAGGGGGTGCCAATTGCACAGGCGACAATAGGAATGGTCCCCCTGGAACTGTGCAAGGCTGTAGCCCTGTCTATGCATAGCTCCCACCCCAAAAATCCATTAAGGTGTTTTGTTAAACAAAAGAACCATCTACTTGGGTGTCCACCAGTTTGCCAACCTTTCAAATAATGGGGTTCTTTGTGTTTTTTGTTTGTTTTAACATAGGACTGATCAAATACTTAAATCACCAGGCTTAAGTCCTGGGTTCCACACTCTACTATGGCATTTTTCACTCTCTTCTGTGACATTATTGCCCATCTCCCCACTAGACTTGTGAGTTTCATGAAGGCTTTGTCATATTTTGTCTTCTTTACCTTTTATTCATGTCTTGGCACAAGTGCTTAATAAACACTTGCTAATTTGAATAACAGCACGGTGTACTCGTAGATATGTACTAGTATAGTTGGCAGAGATTTGACAAATGGCCTCAAATGTGCTGTTTGACCCACAGAGTTCTGTACCAAGAAATAAACTGAGCCCAAAATTTAAAAATGAGAAATGTCACATAAAATAAAAATCCCAATTTCTGGCATCTCTTGAAAATTTAGACACCGGCAAACTGCGCATCATCCCACAAGGTGTTGGCATCTTTAGCTCAGGTGCAGCTCTCCATTCAGGTCGTACAATGAGTTGGCTCCACTCATGTGTGAAATCTTCATGTCAAGTGCTGAGTTTGGAGCCACTGGTGTGTGGGATCATATGGATGTTTTAGAGAAACAAGTATAAAATTTTGCCTTGTAGATTGTACATGTGTTCTTAATGATTTATTTCAGTGTATTCTGAGGTAATTTTAAATTGTTTTTCTGAGGTAGAAAATTGTGGGGTACCATCTTGTACCATTTCTAAACAAGCCAAGCAAGTGCAGACATCACATTATAAATATGATTACCACCAACATTTTACAGACATTGTAGCTAATGTTATTTGTCAACTGCCTTGGAAACAGAAACGACAAATAATAACAAATAGCTGAATAAGCTTCATGATAAACTAACTTTATGGATTGTAATTTTTTTTTTCCTGGATGGAGAAACAAACACAAGCACAGCTAGTTCAGGTAGCAAGCAAGTAATGGAGCCAGGATTAGAACCCAGGCAGTCTGTCTCCAGAGACATGGTCTTAACCACTAAATTAATATTTATTGAGCCTCTCCCATGTGCTACGGCCATGACTGCCTCCCAACTCAAAGAGACTACCAGATTTATAGAAGAGTGCATGTATCTCTTCCAAGCCTTTTATAGGCTGCTATATTAAACCCACACAGATCCTTCTCATCTCTCTCCCCCTCCCAACCCAAGTCATACTGACATGTTTATAATCTTCAGTTTTGAAGTGTACAAACTGCCAGATGTCTAAGACTTCCTTTAATTCCAATATAATTCTTTCACAGAGTTTGCTTTTATTGCAAATTATCATGAAGAGTCTTACGCATTTGGTGAACAAAAGGCATCTTTTAAAGACAATGGAAGCACTTTGAAGCAATATAATATTGACAGTGGAAACCAATATCTGTAGTCAAATTATGCTTGTGTGGAGAAATGGGAGATAGCAAGGTTGAATTTGAGCAAAAATGTCACATTGACACAAATGCAGTAAAAGCTCAAAAATAGAGGAATGGTGATCAACATTCCATCAACATTCAAATATGTCATCAACATATTTTAGATTTAATTTTTAATTAAAAATGGGAAGAAATTTTGGAACTTACATTTTCCTTTAAGAGTTTTAAAGAATTAAACTTCTATTGTTGTCCAAAATGAGCTGTTTAGCAAGTCTCAGGAATTTTTTTTTTAATTTTTATTGAAATAAGGTCGATTTACAATATTCTGTAATAACCTATATGGGAAAAGAATCTGAAAAAGAATGGATATATGTATATGTATAACTGATTCACTTTGCTGTACACCCAAAACTAACACAACATTGTAAATCAACAGCATACTCTTTTTTTTTTTTTTTTTGCGTTACGCGGGCCTCTCACTGCTGTGGCCTCTCCCGTTGCAGAGCACCGGCTCAGCGGCCATGGCTCACGGGCCTAGCCGATCCACAGCATGTGGGATCTTCCCGGACTGGGGCATGAACCCGTGTCCCCTGCATCGGCAAGCGGACTCTCAACCACTGTGCCACCAGGGAAGCCCCAACAGAATATTCTTTATTGACTGCCTTTACTTCCTTTACAACTATCCCATTTCCTAAGGATGTTAGCTGCAATTCCCAAACAAACCATTTTCATTCACATCCTTGTTTCAGGGTCTGATTCCTAGAGAACCTAAGCTAAGATTCCACGATTATCCTTGAGTCAGTTGAGAAAGAACCATGAATGGAGTCTCAGGAATTTGAGTTGCATACTATCTTCACACTTTCTTATGAAGATATAGCCTATCTTCCTCTGCCTCAGTTTCTCCATCTGCAAAAATGCATGATAAGTGCATCTTTATATTGTAGAGACATTGTGAGACATAGCTAATAAATGATTATAAAGCACAGCTCTTTGAAGTATAAAGCACTGCATAATTACTCAATACTATAATAATCATCCTCATAATAATAGTAATTTTCAACCAACACATCAACCAGACCCAGATGTCTTTAGTCACCTTCCAATTAGACAAAGGTGTATATGCCAACTATGAAATAAAGTAAAAACCTTAAACCATGAACTAGTTCCACTCCCTTCCTCTTTCCTATGCAGAATCTGAAGTCAGATGGCCAGAGACATAGCTCAGTTCCATCACTTGCTAGCTGTGTGACCCAGCTTGCACAAGATAGTGAAACCTCATCAGCCTCTATTTCTTCAACAGTAAAATGACAGTAATAATAATACCTACCTCACAGGATTATTGTGACAGTTCACAAATTAATACATGGAGCGCTCTGTACCAGTGCTTGGCAGACTGGAAGAGCTCAATGGATGTTAGTGGTGATGATGACTAGCAGCGTTATCTGGAAAAAGAAACCAAAAAACAAACAACTAATAGTGAGCAGCTGTCTAACCATGTTATTGGATGAAAGAGAAAGAAAAATCAATACACTCAACTTGGAGGATGATTTCAGCTCCCCTCTAGATTACATTCACATTTATCAAATATAAGCATATTAATATGAAATTTTGATAGAAAAAAAAAGGTGAGGCGTTTTACTCTCCTAGTGTGTTAATTTGTTTGTTTTTAATGACTGTGCATGTAGTAAATGACCATAGATGATTAGGGGGAAAAAATAGGGTAAAATGAAAAAATACAATGCTTCCCATTCCCCAGCCCACTCCTCTCCTCAGGTGTAACCACTGTTAATGATTTGGCATGCTCCTTTCCAGACCTATTTTTGTGCATTTACATTTATATAAACAGAATTACCCAAGAGGCAGATGAAGTATGTACCTAAGGCACCAGCAAACCAGAACCCCCCCCCAAAATTTTTGTAAAGAATTTGATGTCTGGGCTTCCCTGGTGGCGCAGTGGTTGAGAGTCCGCCTGCCGATGCAGGGGACACAGGTTCGTGCCCCGGTCTGGGAAGATCCCACATGCCGCGGAGCGGTTGGGCCCGTGAGCCATGGCCGCTGAGCCTGCGCGTCCGGAGCCTGTGCTCCGAAACGGGAGAGGCCACAACAGTGAGAGGCCCGCATACCGCAAAAAAAAAAAAAAAAAAAAGAATTTGATGTCTTTACAAATGAATAGATATAAAAAATCAGGGGGCTTCCCTGGTGGCGCTAGTGGTTGAGAGTCCGCCTGCCGATGCAGGGAACACGGGTTCGTGCCCCGGTCTGGGAAGATCCCACATGCCGCAGAGCGGCTAGGCCCGTGAGCCATGGCTGCTGAGCCTGCGCGTCCGGAGCCTGTGCTCTGCAAGGGGAGAGGCCACAACAGTGAGAGGCCCGCCTACCGCAAAAAAAAAAAAAAAAAAAAAAAAAAAAAAATCAGAACTTGTTGGGACTTCCTTTACATTTATTTAATTTTAAGATGGTTTTAATCTTAAAGTAAATAATAGGATACTATTTCATATGCATCATAAGCTCTTCAGTGCTTAGGACTTTTCTTAATATCTTAATCCAAGCTTGCTTTATAATTATATATACTCCCATATTTTTTTATTTTTTTCGGTACACGGGGGTCTTACTGCTGTGGCCTCTCCTGTTGCGGAGCACAGGCTCCAGACGCGCAGGCTCAGCGGCCATGGCTCACGGGCCTAGCCGCTCCGCGGCATGTGGGACCCTCGCGGACTGGGGCACGAACCCGCGTCCCCTGCATCGGCAGGTGGACTCTCAACCACTGCGCCACCAGGGAAGCCCTATACTCCCATATTTTTAAGACCATAAATATAATCATATTGTTTTGCAAATTTCTCTATTTGTGTGATTTTAAATATTGTGATATTTACATAGTGGCAACCTAAATAAAAAGGAACTTTCAACATATATGCCATTTTACTTCAAGAACGATCTCTGTATAAGGGTCCTATTAGAACAATCTGAGTTTCAAAAACCTTCCTTTCTTTGTAAAGCAAATTTCATCTTCCATCACATTTTCAAGCCAATGTAATTCAATCCTTTTTTAATCTCCACAGAGCGTATGATGGATTGAAATCCTGCCCACCAGGAGTTTACTAAATGGTGACTATGGAGAGATGCCAAGGAAATTGAATGGTGCCAAAATGTAGAATCCTCAAGTTGCTCTCTAAACCAACGGAAAGTCATTCGGGGCTGGATTTCACTGAGGCAGGACGTATTTCACCTACAAAGATAGAGCACATGTGGAGATTATATTTGGGACCAGGGAATAAAGAAGAAAAGTAAAGCTACATTGTATTTCAGTAGACAGTAAGAAGGGAACATTCCCTGAAGAGAAGACCAATGACCTTCTGTGAGGGAAGAAAGAATGCTTAAGCAATAGTTTAAAACTACAAGTATTTAAAATGTTCCCCTTATAGTAAATTAACTGTTGAATAAGCTCAATGCATTCTGAGGATACAAACATATATGCAAAGAGAGATATCCAGTTATTTCAAATTTTAAAATGTATATGTATATATTTGTATACATATTAATATATGTGTATATATACATATGTATATATTTAAAGTAACCTTGGATCTAAGCTATTGCAAATGCTTATTACACATTTACTGTGAATAAGACACAGGGGTGTCAGGGGATACCAAGAACTCTAAGTCACAGAACCTGTCCTCTAAGAATCAAAATGCCAGTTGGGGAGATAAGTTATGGACTCATAGAACCATATAATGCCAAGCATCCTATGGTAAATGCTAAATAACGGAGCCACTAATCTTTGAAACCTCTTCCATCGTTAATGGTCTTGGGACCAAGTAAGAGGCAGAACTTAAATAGTATCTTAAAGGACTTGTAGAAGTCCTTTATAGGAAAAGGAGGGAAATAAAAAGGATCTCAGCTCTCAAAAAAGTACAGAGGTAGGAAAGTACAGAGCACATCCAGAAGACCTTGACCTTTTAACTGAAGAAAAGAGTTTGGGTAAGTAGGTTGGGCCTCTCATCTGAAGGGTCTGACTACTAAATTAAGATACTTGAATATTATCTTTTTAGGCAGTAAAGAATCAAAGCTGTAATTCCATTTCTGGGTATATACCCAAAGGAAATGAAAACAGGATTTCAACAAGGTATGCACTCCCATGTTTATCACAGCATTATTCACAATAGCCAAGAAATGAAAACAACCCAAATGTCCATTAATGAATGAATGGATGAAAAAAAGATGTGGTATAGATACACAATGGAATATTATTCAGCCATGAGAAAGGAAGATATCCTCCCATTGGCAACAACATGGACAAACCTTGCACACTTTATGCTAAGCAAGATAAGTCAGAGAAAGACAAGTACTGGACGATATTACTTATAAATGGAATCTAAATAAGTTCAACCTCGGAATTCCCTGGTGGTCCAGTGGTTAGGACTCAGCATTTTCACTGCTGTGGGCCTGGGTTCAATCCCTCGTCGGGGAACTAAAATCCCGCAAGCTGCACAGCACAGCCAAAAAAAAAAAGTTAAACCTGTAAAAAACAGAGTAAAAAATTGTGTACCAGGGGCTGGGGGTAGGATAAGAATGATGATGTTTTAGGGTACAAATTTGCAACAAGTAGTAATTGAGCCATAGAGATCTAACACACAGTATAATGAATATAGACAAAGATATTGCACTGTAATTAAGTAATGTGATAAATATCACTACATTGGCAATCATATTACAATATATAAACGTATCAAAGTAGCATGCTGTACACCTTAAACTTACACATCAAATTTATTCAATTAAAAAAAAATCAAAGCTGTTTTCCTGACTATGAAGCAACAAAATTAAAGTACACGATTAATTTTTTTTCATGAAGGAAATTTGCAAAACACAGAAAAGCATAAAAATAAAATAAAAGTCACCTGGAAACCCACCATTCAGAAATATGCTATGCTTTTGATGGATAAACTTATAGCATTTTTTTCTGGTTATATATCTGCATGTGTGTGTGTGTGTATAAGTTGAGATTATGCTTAATTCACTCAACATTATTTTGCAAATATTTTCTTATTAAAATTGTAACTGCACTGTATTTCATCATATAAATGTAATATGTGGTACTTACCCAATTTTTTATGTTTCATCCAGGCACAAATAACTAAAATTAATCCAAAGTTAACCTAAGCAGTATGTTGAATGGATTGGAGTAAGGATAAACTGAGAGCAGGAGTAACTGTTAAGAAGCTTTTGGTAGAGGACTGCTTATACAAATGAGGCATATTCACAAACTAGAATAGTTTATGACTATTATATTACAATGTAACAATTATTTCAAAGAATGATGCTGCTCCCTGTGTATTATTTCAGTGTGATCTCCCAGATATATTTTCTCTTCTCCCAGTTTCTTAAACTTGGAGTGCTCCAGAACTCAGTCCTTTTCTCTCCATTTACATTTCTTCCCTTAATGATCTTATCCAGTCTCAAGGATTTAAATATTGCCTACATGCTAACCACCTAATGGCCTGTGGAAAGAAAGGGTATTCTACATGCAGAAGTGGATACAAGTTTTATGAAAAAGAATTCAAAACTGTAAGTAAAAAATGCCTGTTCCACTCCAATGCTATCCAACAGGAGAAATTATAAATACAAAATGCTGGTGTTCTGCTCTGAGAGGGGTCCTTGGAAGTCAGGAGCCTTGAAGCTGTATGCTACAGCTTAAGCAAGAGTCTGGAGACAGGAGCAAAAGGATATGATGAAGGAATCAGTAAGGGGGCATCACTTCTCAAAGTCAGGGGATGGGATGGGTGGAAAAATTACCCATAAATTTAGGCAATTTGCTCTTTCACCTCTATTCATTCCAATGTTTACAGAATAACAACATGAAACCATCATTTGATTTGGAGTCCTAAAAAATGGTACATAACTCATTGTGAAAGAGGTAGGAAAGTCTCTGTGGACTAATTAACAAAATAATTCTCCTGAGATAGAAAGCAAATGTACCTGATTCTTCATTTCCAATACCTTCTCCATGTCAAAGTTTCTCTCATTGTTTCTACTCCAAGCTGTGCTTTTCACCAAATAACACCCTCAGCTAAAATATGCGAAGAATTCTTGCTTTCTGTATTGAAAAGACTGGGCTACATTGATATGACTGTGGTCTGCCCATTATATAGGAGTACAAACAAGTAAAAATGCTTATACATCTCTCCAATCTATAGAAAACATTTCGGGGTCTTGAAAACAGTCTCTTTACAGATGGAGAGAATGTGAGAGAAATGCCCTCAGTGTGCGGGCTAAAAACTGCAATGTCTGCCCAGCACTTCCTCTCATAACGGGGGATGCTCTGCTGAATGAGCCCTTGTATGTCAAGATTCAAAACGTTCTTGTTTGCTCCAGTTGAACAAAGCTCTTACAGACAGTGGGATCTGCAGGGCAGCCACCAAGTGTGTTAGACCAATGTTCCCTCCACCACATCGCCGAGTAGTTTATCGTAATGGCAGTTCTCACCTTCATGTATAGAGGCCGGTGTTCGAGTTGCCGTCCTGCACAGAGCTCCCTCTGACTTCAAAGGAAATGACATAGAACAGAACCCCATGGTGTAAGGAGAAACAAGCAGCATCTGAGCAGAATCGGGCCATTTTTTTCCCATTCTCTCTGTATAAATGGCTAAATTTATATACAGAATATTTAAAGGCCACCTTTCACTTCAGCAGTTTATGGATTGTCAGATGTACATACACTTATTGGGGAGCTTGACACTGAGCTGTTTTTTATGTAAGAGGGGAAGGGAGGGAGTTGTGTTGCAGAGAAATCCATCCCAATCCCACAGGGGTTTTTTTTGTTTTGTTTTGGTCTATAAGACCCCCAAGAGACCAAAGTGATTGGGGCTTGCTTAGTGACTCATTTTATTTAAAGCTGGACTTGAGGCAAACCCTAAAAAAGAAGGAGAAGAAAAAGAGGAGGAGAGAGAGAGGGAGAAGGAAAGCAAGGAAGAGAAAAAAGAAAATATGTGTACATTTATTAAATCTCTGCATAGGGGAGGTCTCTTTCTAAGCTTAGAAGAAAGAGAAGTCACTAGAGTAAAGATTAGTAAATCTAACTACAAAAAATGAACAATTCTACATGTCAAAAATCAAAATAAGATTTAAATGGCAAATAAAAAGCCAGGGAAAATATTGGTGACAACTCTGATGGGTAAAGGATTAATACTGTTAATATTAGAATTTTCTACAGACTAGCTAAAAATATAACAAAGTAAGTTCCAGAGGGGTAGAGAAATGTTTAACAAAATTTCTAAAAATATTTAACAAAAATAAAAATGTTTAACAAAAATATTTAACATTTCTTAAAATGTAAAGTTTCTTAAAATCTTTTTTTCTTTGCGGTATGCGGGCCTCTCACTGATGTGGCTTCTCCCGTTGCGGAGCACAGGCTCTGGACGCGCAGGCTCAGTGGCCATGGCGCACGGGCCCAGCCGCTCCGCGGAATGTGGGATCTTCCCGGACCAGGACACAAACCCATGTCCCCTGCATCGGCAGGCGGACTCTCAACCACTGCGCCACCAGGGAAGCCCTCTTAAAATCTTTAACAAAAATAAAGTATAGGTGAATATCTGACCTCTGGAGAGGGAAGGAAATTCGAATCTTAAAGATAACTAGGAAAAAAATCAAAGTATTAGGCCAGGGCTTCCCTGGTGGCACAGTGGTTAAGAATCTGCCTGCCGATGCAGGGGACATGGGTTCAAGCCTTGGTCTGGGAAGATCCCACATGCCTCTGAACAACTAAGCCCGTGTGCCACAACTACTGAGCCTGCGCTCTAGAGCCCGCAAGCCAGAACTACTGAGCCCATGTGCCACGACTACTGAAGCCTGTGTGCCTAGAGCCCGTGCTCCACAACAAGAGAAGCCACTGCAGTGAGAAGCCCATGCAGCCCAATAAAGAGTACCCCCGCTCGCCGCAACTAGAGAAAGCCCGCGCGCAGCAACAAAAACCCAACGCAGACCAAAAAAAAACAAAAAACAATTAGGCCATATAAAAATTTTCAATTCTGTAAATTAAAAAAAAAAAGAAAATTTAAAAGATTCCAACCAATTAAGTTGGAAAATATTTGAAACAAACAGGCAATTATTCTCCTGAATTTATAAAGAACTCAAGAAAGTTGATTTTTTAAAAACCACAGATTCTCAGAGAAGAAACAAATGATGCATACAGTTCACAGAAACATAAATTAATATGGCTAATAAACATTTGAAAAATGTTCAGTGTTACTAGTAACCAATAAAAGCTATGAAATAAAAACTTTCTAACCTCAGATTGGCAAATATAAAAAATGAAACTATATATTGTAGCCTTTTCAAATATGAGCAATAAACAGAAAATGTAATTTTTTCTAAAGTGAGTTTTAAAAATAGCAACCAAACAAAATACCAAAGAATATATATAATAAAACATGTGCAGAACCTCAATAAGGGAAATGAACTTTCCTTCCTTCCTGACCAGAAGAACTGCCCAAAGGCCAGGCCTGCACAAAGAGAGCATTCTGTCAGGGTGGCAGCCTAAAGGTGTCAGGAGATTGGCCACACACAGGGTGATCAAGCAAACTAGCAGAATACTGAGGATAATGACAGTCAAGCTTTTCACTGTGAGAGAAGAGAGGTATAAATATGGAAGGAGGAAAGCTAGAATGAGCTCTGTGGTAATGGACTGAAATGGAACATGAACTCAGTGTGAACTCACCATTTTCAATATAGGTAGATACAGAGACAAACACAGATGTAAATGTATGTGTGAATATATGTATATTCCTGGCTCAGTCTAGTAAGACCGCCTAGAAGGGACACCCCTAGTAACTGATCTAGTGCTCGGTTTCTTTTTTTTGGCCACGAGGCTTGTGGGAATTTAGTGTCCCAACCAGAGATCGAACCCGGCCCCAGCAGTGAGAGCACCGAGTCCTAACCACTGGACCGCCAGGGAATTCTAGCTCTTGGTTTCTAAATACCACCTTCTTTGCCACCTAGACTTTGTCCTTTGGGGAGCTCATCCATTTCCTAAGGCTTCATGCTGAGGAAACCTACATTAGTATGTCAAAGCTAGACCTTTCATCTAAGTCCCAGATTAATATATTCAAACTACTAATCTGACATCTCTACTTTGTTACCTCACAAACATTTCAAACTTAACATAGTCAAAATAGAATGTCTGATTTCCTTGTGTCTTCCCTAAGCCATTCCTCCCCATTGTCCCTATTTCTATAAATAGTGACTTTATTCACTCAGCCACTGGAGTCTGGAGTCAGAAAACTGGGAATTGTTCTAGTCTCCTCCCTTTCCCTTATCCTTCATAGTCAATCCATCAGCAAGTCTAAATTGTTCTACCGCCAAAATACATCTTGAAGTCGTTCACTTTTACCCATCTCCACTTGTGACTATGCTATGTAAGCCACCATTCTCCCTCTCCTGGATTACTGCAGTAGCTTTCTAACTGGTCCCTGCACTTCCATGGTAACCTCCTTGCATTCCATTATCAACACAGCCGGAGTGAACACTTAAAATGTAATTGGAGCATGCCAATTCTCCTCTTTAAAACTCTTCTGTGATTTTCCAGCCTGTTGGAACAAATCCAAGTCCCTGGCTATGGCCAAAAAGACCCTGCATGACTGGCCACCTGCCTGAGGCCTCCAAATTTATACCATGTACCTTATCCCACCAGTTACAACTCTGAAATCAAAGTGTCCTCTGCAGCCAAAGTTCCTAGAATACACCAAGATTTTTTCTGTTTCGGGATTTTTGCATCTTCTCTTCTTTCTGCTTATAATGTCCTTCTTTTGGCTTTCACATGGTTGGCTCCTTCTCATTCTTTAGTTCCTAGCTTAAATGTCAATTCCTCAAAGCAGAATTCCTTGGCCATCCTATTCAAGTAGGGCCCTCTATTCTTTCTTACTACAGCAAATGTTTACTGCCTTCCTAACAGAAGCAGCAATTTTTTTGTTTATTTGTTTGGTTCACCGTCTATCTCTCTCACTAGAGTGTAAGTTACGTGAGGGGAGTAATCTTGTCTTTGTGTTCGCTTGTATTTCCATAGCCTAGCACAGTGCCTGCTATCTACCATGTAGTTGATGAATTTGAAAAATATCTGCAGAAATTTACCATATGTTAGGTGCTAGGGATTCAGAAGAACACTAAATTCCCTCAACTGGCTTATAATCTAGAAGAGTAATAAATAGGAAGGTAAATAAGAAATTGCATTCTGCATGATTAGTACTATAATGAGGAAAGTATAATTGGGAAAATATCATATAGGAGAAGCCCCTAATCTGGGCTCAAGGAAGATCACAAAAGGCTTATGGAAAGACGTGACACCATAGTGAAACCTGCAAGATAGACGAGGTTAGTCATCAAAGATATAGTGGGGTAGGGCTTCCCTGGTGGCGCAGTGGTTGAGAGTCCGCCTGCCAATGCAGGGGACATGGGTTCGTGCCCCAGTCTGGGAAGATCCCCCATGCCGCGGAGAGGCTGGCCCCGTGAGCCACGGCCGCTGAGCCTGCGCGTCCGGAGCCTGTGCTCCGCAACGGGAGAGGCCACAACAGTGAGAGGCCCGCATACCGCAAAAAAAAAAAAAAAGATATAGTGGGGTAGAGCAGAGGCACAAAACCACATGTGCCTGGAAATGAAGCAGAGCATGGTACATTCAGGGGCCTTAGGGTGGAGAGTAGAGATGAGGGTGAGGAGGATGAACGGTGAGAGGTGAAGCTATAGAAATAAGCTGATATAATGGTTTGTACTTCATCTTAAAGGAGTGGGATGGTCACTGGAAGGCTTTCTGCAGGGAGTAACATAAGCAGTTTTGTGTTACACAAAGGTCATTTTGACTGCAGTATGTATAAGGGATTGAAGACCAAGAAAGCGTCAGGAGGCTATGGAAGCAATCTAGGTGAAAGTTGGCAGGATGATAGTGACCTAAACTAGGGCAGTACCAATGGAAAGATAAAGAGTAAGACAGATTTGAAGGCTATTTAAAAGGTAGCAGTGGCAGAAATTAGCAATTCAATACATAATTTGATAAATGATGTAGGGATAAATGGTTATTTGGAGGAAAGGAGATCCTTACTTCAAAAACTATGTCAAGGGCTTCCCTGGTGGCGCAGTGGTTGGGAGTCTGCCTGCTGATGCAGGGGACGCAGGTTCGTGCCCCGGTCCGGGAAGATCCCACATGCCGCGGAGCAGCTGGGCCCGTGAGCCATGGCCGCTGAGCCTGTGCGTCCAGAGCCTGTGCTCTGCAACGGGAGAGGCCACAGCAGTTAGAGGCCCAGGTACCACAAAAACAACAACAACAACAACAAAAAAAAAAAACTATGTCAAAATAAACTCCAGGTCAATTTAAGATTTAAATGTTAAAAAAATAAAATTATAAAACTATCAGAAGACTTCTGGTCAGAATGACGCTTTGATGCACCCCATCTCTTCCAAATCTACAGTTCACCCACTTATGAGAAGAGGCTAAAAAACAAAGCTGATGCCAACCCTCTTCCTGAGGTTATGGCATTATATAGAGCTGTGAACCTGAGGAGGTAGAAAGACAAGACGCAGCAACTACGAACTGAACAAAGTTGACCACTGTCTCAGTGATTGGATCTGCAACATCCCTGATGTCCCATAGTTATTACAAGAACTTTGAAGGGCTAATATAGGACGTGATTTTGGATGGAGGGAACAGAGTCTGACTGGAGGCGGCCACAAAACTGCTAGATAAGGGGGTGTGACCACAGAAGTAGAAGAAGAAAATAAGCAAACAAATAAACAACAACAAAACAAACAAACAAAAATCCCTCTTACTTAAATTTGAGTCTGAAAACCTAAATTCCAAAACACGTGAAAACAAAACTAACACTAGGGCAAAAAGAACATAAAGTAAACAATCGTTGCATGAACTCACTCCAGTTGTATAGATCAATCTGAAATTTATTTTAAAAAATATATATTTAGGGGCTTCCCTGGTGGCACAGTGGTTGAGAGTCTGCCTGCCGATGCAGGGGACATGGGTTCGTGCCCCGGTCTGGGAGGATCCCACATGCTGCGGAGCGGCTGGGCCCGTGAGCCATGGCCGCTGAGCCTGCGCGTCCGGAGCCTGTGCTCTGCAATGGGAGAGGCCACAGCAGTGAGAGGCCCGCGTACCACAAAAAAAAAAAAATATATATATATATATATATTTAGGATACTAAAAGATATAAAGGAATAACTTCTATTAATATTAATAAGAATTTATGAAAATAAGTATAAATAAAATTCAAAACATCTGGATATAAAAAAAGAGGCAATAAGAGACTATTAGAATTTATAAATGTTTATGACCATTAAAAATTTAATAGACAGGATAAACTCTACACTAGACACAGTTGAAGACTGACTTTACTGCATTGGAAGACAGTGCTGAGAGATTCATCTAGAAATAGCACAGGGAACCAAAGAGATAAAAATATTTTTTGAAAGAGTAGTTAATTAGGAAATATGGAAAACAGATTGAAAAAAAATTCATTCAGAGGGCCTCCCTCGTGGCGCAGTGGTTGAGAGTCCGCCTGCCGATGCAGGGGATACGGGTTCGTGCCCCGGTCTGGGAGGATCCCATATGCCGCGGAGCGGCTGGGCCCGTGAGCCATGGCCGCTGGGCCTGCGCATCCGGAGCCTGTGCTCCGCAACGGGAGAGGCCACAACAGTGAGAGGCCCGCATACCGCAAAAAGAAAAAAAAAAAAAAAAAAAAAAAAAAAAAAATTCATTCAATAAAAATTCCAGAAGAATGGAGGGAATGGCGAAGAAACAATATGTGAAGAAATAACAACCAAGTAATTGTAGAATTGACACACACATACACACTGAGTACTATGCAGAATGTATCAGTATAAATCTCCAACTATGTACATTATAATAAAATGAACATCATCTGGGATAAAGAGCTAATTTCAAAAGCTATTAGAGAAAGTAATATGATGACAGTAATACTGTAAGAAACAGTAGACTTCAACAGCTGTGCTTCAGAAAATATCAATAGATTATACGGAAAAAATAAAATTTGTTTTCTATCACATACCATACATAAAAATAAACTTAAGAGGAAGTAAAATTTTAATGTTAAATGCAAACCTATAACTTTTAAAAGAAAACTTAAGATAATATGTTTATGACCTTGGAGTAGAGAAGGATTTCTTTTATTTATTTATTTATTTATTTATTTAGGCCACACTGCATGGCTTGTGGGATCTTAGTTCCCCCACCAGGGACTGAACCCAGGCCCTCAGCAGTGACAGCGCAGAGTCCTAACCACTAGACCGCCAGGGAATTCCCAGAAGGATTTCTTAATTAAGATATAAAAATGAGAATAATAAAAATGATGAATAATTTTTCAAATTTAAGAAGGAAAACTTTTATTCAACAAAAGCCATCATAAATAAGTGATAACCCCTGCTTGCCGCAAGTAGAGAAAGCTCGCATGCAGCAACGAAGACCCAACATGGCCAAAAATAAAATATAAATAAATTGATAATTTAAATAAATAAATAAATAAGTGATAAGACAATCCACAAACTTCTCTTCTGCGATGGACGAAGATATTTTCAAAGCATATATTATGCCATTGAACCTAGACAAGGGGTAGGTGTCTGCTTTGCATTGCTGGTTCTAAACTTTTCTGCTTCCTTCCTCCCTAAAACCCTCAGTTTTTTTTTTAGTTAATTAATTTATGTTATTTTATTTAGTTATTTTATTTTTGGCTGTGTTGGGTCTTTGTTGCTGCGCGCGGGCTTTCCTCTGGTTGCTGTGAGCAGGGGCTACTCTTCGTCGTGGGCTTCCGTAGTTGTGGCACAGGGGCTCAGTAGTTGTGGCTTGTGGGCTCTAGAGCGCAGGCTCAGTAGCTCAGTAGTTGTGGCGCATGGGCTTAGTTGCTCCACGGCATGTGAAACCTTGCCGCACCAGGGCTCAAATCCGCGTCCCCTGCATTGGCAGGCGGATTCTTAACCACTGTGCCACCAGGGAAGCCCGACACTCAGTTTTGATTAACATGGTATCTGACTATAGCACTCACTTTACTCTTTGTTGTACCTGTCCTCCCATCCTGAGACACTTATCTTTCCTTGAAGATTTCAGCTGGTGGTTCACTGTCACTTCAGTACTATTCTTGTCATAATTCTTACAGATTTTGATATCCACTTACTGATGTGGTCTTTCCAATAACTTAGCTTCTAAGTTTTTGGCCTCCTCTTCTCCAGTAAAATTGTCTTCCATTTTAGCTACTCACTAACATGGTCATAATCTCTAGAACTGCACTGTCTAATATGGAAGCTACTAGCTTCATGTTGCTTTTAATTTTAAATTTATTAAACTTAAATAAAATTTAAATTTTATTTCCTTAGACCATTTCCAGTGACCGGTAGCCACCACTGGCATATTAGACAGTGGATATAGAACATCCCCATCATCAGAAGAAGTCCTATTAAATAGTGCTGCTCTAGATCTTGTCATTTACCCATAAATGCAACTCCTCCATAGTGTCAGTATTAAGCATCACACTCTGACCAAGACTTTCTACTTTTTAAGCTTATTCCTGTCTCCAAAAATTTGTCAAATATACCTAGACCTATAATCCATGATTCTCCCATCATTTTATTATCCCTAATCTGTGCCATGTTCTACTTCCATTATTATCTAACTTGACAGATTCTGATTAAATCTAAATTTCTGCCTGTTTGTTACCTGGACACACCCAATTCTCCATTTCACTCTGCACCCACACCTCTGCAGCTGACTGGGGTGGGAGAAAAAAACCCACACAATCATCACTAACCTCACATAGGCCCTTAGTTCTACTACCAATCAATATTGTTCCCTAGTGCATTCAATCTCCCATTCCTCTAGACTACTCATACTTTTCTCTAAGTTTCAAACCTCTCACAACTTCTCCCTATCTTCACTCTCAGTGGATGACTTGCATCTTACTTAGCTGAAAAATAGAAACAATCGAAGAGAATTTTCCTATGCTTCCATAATCATATCTACTCACCTACCTGCACTTGTGACAATATGGTCGGCCTTCTCACCTGTTACTCTGAATCGACTGTCTATGCTCCTGATGAAGACCAGTCCTCCACAGAGCACTAGAGACCATCCCCTCTAGCCTGTTCAGTACAGTAATTCTCTACTTTCTCTCTGGCACCATCAGTTTTCTCCCTCTTTACTGGATCTTTCTTATCATCATGAAACCATGGTTTTATTTCTCCCATCTTAAAAAAAAAGACTACTGTTGGCCTCACTTTCCCCTCCAATTACTCATCCGTTTCCTTCCTTCCCCCTTTAGCAAAAGTCCTTGAAAGAGTAGTCTGCCTATATCCACTATCTCTAACTTCTCTCCTCCCACTCTTTCTTGAATCCACATTGATCAGGTTTTGGTCCCACCATGTCATTAATTCTCTTGTCAAGATGAGCAAAGATTTCCACATGACTAAATCAAATGGTCAATATCTGTCCTCACCTTGCTTGACCTATTAGCAACACGTGACATAGTTAATCCCTCTTACCTTCTTGAGACATTTTCTTTACTTGACTTCTAATCTGGTTTTCCCCCTACCTTACTATTTGCTCCTTCTCAGTCTCCTTTGTGGGTTTTTCCTTATCTTTCTGACTTCTGAACATTGGAATACCTGTCTTTGGATTTCTTCTCTTCAATGTACTCACATCGTAGGAGATTGAATTATGGTTTACAACTATTTGCTCCCTCCCTTCTATGAGAATTGTACATACACACCATTTGAATTTGTCTTGAAGTGCCTTTTCTGTGCACAATATACATCCTTGTCCCAATGCAGGGCTGGGCTATGTGACTTTCTTTAGCTAATGGAATGGAATGGAAGCAAGTGATACAGCCACATGCAAAGAGAAGCTTTAAATTGAATTGCATTGCTTAGTTTAGCCCCTCTTGATTCTGCCCTTTGCCGCGAGTATGGCATGTGCTGGACAGTGGCTGTTTATTCAGTTTAGGCCCCAAATTAGAATACACTCTAACGAGACACATAGCTGGCCCACAGCCTAGAGCAGAACTGTAATCAACTTGTCACCCACATGTGACAAGAGCAAGAAATAAATGTTTGTTGCTGTAATCCACTGAGATTTTGGAGTTGTTTATTACATCAAAAATGGTGACTAATAAAACTCCCTTTAAATTCTCCTGAATGCCAAGCTCATATATCCAGTTGCCAGCTGGGCATCTCCTCCTGAATATCAAAAAGGCAGCTCAAACTCAATAGTCTGTAAATGAGCTCCTGATCTTCTCTACCAAATCTGGTCTTCTTGAAGCTTTTTCACTATCAACTTATGGAAACTCTAATCTTTTAGAACAAAAAAACCCCTAAAGTAACTCCTGATTTTTCACTTTTGCTTACATTCCATGCCCAACTTATCAACAAATCTTGTTAGTTACACTCTCAGAATAAATCCAGATTCTGCAAACTTCACTGGGACCACCTTAGCCCAAGCCATTACCATTTTTGTGTATTTACTGTTATAGCCATACCAGTCACCACCAATGTCTTGGTCATTTTTGTTTTCTCCATCCAGAGTCCCAGCTCCTAAACATTAGTAGAGAAATTTCTTCTAGCATAAGAAAACAAAAATTAACCAATAAGTACCCAACAAATGCTACCCAACCTCAACATGGTCATAGTTACTCATGGATTATCTTTTAGTTGTCTCTAATCACTTTTTACCACCTCAGTATCACCTTAGTGCAAGCCACCATTATCTTTCACCTGAATTATTCTTTTTTTTTTTAATTTTTATTTTTGGCTGCGTTGGCTCTTCGTTGCTGTGCATGGGCTTTCTCTAGTTGTGGTGAGCGGGGGCTACTCTTCGCTGCAGTGGCAGGCTTCTCATTGTGGTGGCTTCTCTTGTTGCGGAGCAGGGGCTCTAGGCGCACGGGCTTCAGTAGTTGTAGCACGCGGGCTTCAGTAGTTGTGGCTCGTGGGGTCTAGAGCACAGGCTCAGTAGTTGTGGAGCAGGGGCTTAGTTGCTCCGCGGCATGTGAGATCTTCCCGTACCAGGGCTCGAACCCATGTCTCCTGCATTGGCAGGCGGATTCTTAACCACTGTGCCACCAGGGAAGCCCCACCTGGATCATTCTGAAAGCCACTCAGTTTACTCCTCCCCTTGTCCCCAGAATGGGCCTTTTAAAGCAGTAAGTCAGATTGTGTCACTCCTTTGCTCAAATCTTTCCTTTTCTCAAAAGGCTTCCCACCTCACCAAGAGTAAAAGTCAAGTCCTTATAATGGTCTACAAACATCCTTTACATTCTGCACACATACCTTCTCCACCTTGCTGTTCAAATCTCATGTCTTGGAGAACAGTATGGAGGTTCCCTAAAAAACTAAAAATAGAACTACCATATGACCCAGCAATCTCACTCCTGGGCATATTCCTGGAGAAAACCATAATTTGAAAAGACACATGCACTCCTATGTTCACTGCAGCACTATTTACAATAGCCATGACATGGAAGCAACCTAAATGTCCATCAACAGAGGAATGGATAAAGAAGATGTGGTACATATAGACAATGGAATATTACTCAGCCATAAGAAAGAACAAAATAATGCCATTTGCAGCAACATGGATGGGTCTAGAGATTGTCATACTGAGTCAAGTAAGTCAGACACAGAAAGACAAATATCATATGATATTGCTTGTATGTGGAATCTAAAAAAAGAGTACAAATGAACTTATTTACAAAACAGAAGTAGAGTCACAGATGTAGAAAACAAACTTATGGTTACCAGGGGATAAGGGGGGCAGGGAGGGATAAATTGGGAGATTGGGATTGACATATAAACATTACCCTACATAAAATAGATAACTAGTAAGAACCTGCTGTATAGCACAGGGAACTCTACTCAGTACTCTGTAATGGTCTATATGGGAAAAGAATCTAAAAAAAAAAAAAGAGTGGATATATGTAGATGTATAACTGACTCACTTTGCTGTACACCTGCAACTAATACAACATTGTAAATCAACTACACTCCAATAAAAAAAAATTTTTTAAATGTGTTCTTACCAAAAAAAACCACAAAAAACAAAAACCCAAAACAAAAAACAAATCTCATGTCTTATGACTCATTTTCCCCATTCAGCTTTGGCCACACTGGCCTCCTTGCTGTTCCTTGAACACACCATTTATGTTCTACCTGCAGGGCCTTTGCGTTTGCTATTCTATCTAAGATGCTCTTCCCCCAAGCTCCTCTATGGCCTGTTTCCTGACCTCCTTCAGGGTTATACTCAAAAGTCACCTTCCTTGACCACTATTTAATTTAATTTACTTAATTAATTAACTTATTTATTTGCTGCACCACGCCGCTTGCGGGATATTGGTTCCCCTGCAGTGGAAGCACAGAGTCCTATCCTCTGGACTGCCAGGGAATTCCCTTGACCACTTTATTTCAAACTGAAACCCTTCCCCAGAATTCCCTAACCCCCTTCCCTGCTTTATTTCTCTATATAGCATTTATCATAGAGTATGTAAAATTTAATATACCTTCACTTTACTTATTTATTGTGTTTATTGTTCCTCTCCCTATACTAGAATGTAAGCTTCATGAACTAAGAGTGGTTTTTTGGTCTGTATTGTTCACTGCTGTATCCTTTGAGCATAGTAAATGCCAATAAATATTTGTTGAGAGAATCAGTATAACTAACGAAGTGTAATATCCAGAATATGTAAAGTACTACTACACATCAAAGGAAACATAAAACCAACTGAAAAACTAGCCAAGGATTTGAATAATGACTTCGAAGAAGAAATACATAATCAATAAACCTAAGAAAAGGGACTCAACCTCACTAGTAATCAGTGAATTAAGCAGAATGAGCTCTCCTTTCATAACCATCAGATTTGCAAAAAGTTTTAAAATCTAACAATACTAAGCCTTGGCAAGGACTAAAGCATCAGGAACTCTCATGCACTGCTGGAACAACTTTGGATATTTGAAATATCTAGTAAATACTAGATATACACATGCCCTTCACCCAGCAATTCCAGTCCTGGATATAAACCCAAGAAATAAGTGCTAACATATTTTTACAAGAGACATGTAACAGAACGTTCATGTTAGCATTATTAACAATAGCCCCAAATGAGAAATTTAAATGTCCATTAATAGTTGAATAAATACATAAATTTGGTACATGCACACAGTGGAATACTGTACAACAATGAAAGTGAGTGAACTATAGCCAAACAACAATATGAAAACTACCTGAAACAACCAAAAAGCCAAAGTGTAACATCCTGGACAATGTAGCTCCCTGTGATACAGCACAGAGCAGGGAAAGGATGGGAGATGGTTCTGAGAGCAAACAGGAAACTGACAGGCACACATGGGAAGTTGGGTTTGAGTGCAGCTCCTCTTCCTGGTGAGACAGATGGGTGTGTGGTCCAGTCAGCCCATTTCCAGGCAATCCAGAATAAGTTCCTGGAGTTATTTTTGATTTATCCACTTTGTCATTCTACAATGTATTTCCCTGTCCACTCTTTACCCCCTCTATTCACCCACTCCAACGGTCACTCCTTCATTTATCAGATAGTACATTGGGTGCTATAGAGACTAGAAGGAAGTATAAGATGTGAACTCTGTCCTCTGGGAGTTTAGAATCTAGGTTTTATTTTTTTGGTGGGGGGACGCCAGAGCAGCTTGTGGGATCCTAGTTCCCTGAGCAGGTTTAGATCCCAGGCCCTCCGAAGTGAGAGTGCAGAGCCCTAACCACTGGACCGCCAGGGAATTCCCCCTAGAATCTAGTTTTAAAGGTAATACTGATGCTGAAGTGCCACATTCATTTGCTCATTAAAAAAAGTTATCATGGGCTTCCCTGGTGGCACAGTGGTTGAGAGTCCGCCTGCCGATGCAGGGGACGTGGGTTTGTGCCCCGGTCCGGGAAGATCCCACATGCCGTGGAGCGGCTGGGCCCGTGAGCCATGGCCGCTGAGCTTGCACGTCTGGAGCCTGTGCTCCGCAACGGGAGAGGCCACAACAGAGAGAGGCCCACGTACCGCAAAAAAAAAAAAGTTATCATAAGGTAGTATACTAAGTATCCTGGGAACTTAGGCCAGAAAGAGATTGCTTCTGACTGAGGTAGACAGGGAGATTTCTAGGACAGAGTCGAATTTCAGATATATTTTAGAAAATGGCTAAGGTTCTTGTGGGCACACATGGGGAAAAGCTCATGAATAATAATAACTCATGATGGTAGAGAACATAAGGGAGGTTCATAAAAGGGCATCCAACAGGGGTGGATTGAAAGACAGCACAAATGTAGGGAAGAATAGGGAGAGAGGGTAAAAAGGAAGGTT
The DNA here is from genome assembly GCF_964165515.1 of Mesoplodon bidens. Taxonomy (NCBI): domain Eukaryota; kingdom Metazoa; phylum Chordata; class Mammalia; order Artiodactyla; family Ziphiidae; genus Mesoplodon; species Mesoplodon bidens. The sequence continues at coordinate 30,973,877 of NC_138167.1, forward strand.
GAAACGGTATATCGAAGAATTTGAAAGGGATGCTAAGGAGTTTTAAATTCAATTAACAGATTTTGACATGGGAATAATTTGGTCAAAAATGTTATGGAGAAATAAACTGGCAGTAATAATGCAGATTAGCTTGGAAAGGGTATCTGAAAGCAAATATGTTTATTAAGAAAAAGAGATTATGTTAACTACTTCATGGGACTTCCCTGGTGGCGCAGTGGTTAAGAATCCTCCTGCCAATGAAGGGGACACGCGTTCGACCCCTGCTCCAGGAAGATCCCACATGCTGCAGAGCAACTAAGCTTGTGCGCCACAACTACCGAGCCAGTGATCTAGAGCCCGCGAACCGCAACAACTGAGCCCACGTGCCACAACTACTGAAGCCCATGTGCCTAGAGCCCCTGCTCTGCAACAAGAGAAGCCACTGCAGTGAGAAGACTGAGCACCTCAATGAAGAGTAGCCCCCACTCGCAGCAAGTAGAGAAAGCCTGCGTGCAACAACGAAGACCCAATGCAGCCAAAAATAAATAAATAAAATTTTAAAAAACAAGGTAATTTTTATTATAGTTATTATTATATAAAAGTAAGTGTGATTAAAATACACTGTGTCTCAGCAGTGAACAATATTTACATGAACATAACAATGTAAACATGAACATTGAAATAATCAAAACTCCTATATTGGGAGGATGGAAGTACAGAGAAAGATGACTTCTCTTTTATGCTGGTTGAGTTTAAGTTATACCAGATGGGACTCCAGGTGGAAATGTCAAAAAGCTATAGGAGGGCTTCCCTGGTGGCGCAGTGGTTGAGAGTCCGCCTGCCGATGCAGGGGACACGGGTTCGTGCCCCGGTCCGGGAAGATCCCACAAGCCATGGAGCGGCTGGGCCCATGAGCCATGGCCGCTGAGCCTGCGCGTCCGGAGCCTGTGCTCCGCAATGGGAGAGGCCACAACAGTGAGAGGCCCGCATACCGCAAAAAAAAAAAAAAAAAGCTATAGGATGTCAAGCTAGAGGTACACGTTTTTTTAGCAATCTGCTTGAGCTGTGAACGTGGGTAAGATTACTAAAGTGGACAGTGTAGAGACCAAGTTGAAGACAAAGAGCAGAACTATGACCCTCTTTACAGTCCAATGAAAGCATTCAATAAAGATGTAAATAAGCAGTTAGAGGGAGAGGTACTTGAAATAGGAAACTTTATGGAAGAAAGGGGAAAAGACATTCTTAAAAAAGGTGTAATAATATAAAATATTTTAGAAAGCTCAAGGAAGATGAACAAAGTCTCTTGGTTTTGTTTTTTATTCTTTATTTTTTAAATATGGGTGAAAAGATATATTTAGAATTAGCCATCTGGACTCAGTTTAGATGATCCCAATTTTGTTGGCAATATTCAAGGCACCATAGTCAGGAGCCAGTGGAACATATGCCTTCTTCTTTCCTTTAGGCCTGATGAGAGTGTTGACCTTGGCCACGTCAGTGTCACAGAGCTTCTTCACAGCCTGTTTGATCTGGTGCTTGTTGACCTTGACATCCACAATGAACACAAGTGTGTGTTATCTTCTATCTTCTTTATGGCTGACTCAGTGGTCAGGGTGACCTTGATGATGGCGTAATGGTCAAGCTTGTTTCTCCTGGGTGTGCTCATCTATGGGTATTTGGGCTGCTTTTTGAGCTGCAGTGTCTTAGGCTGTTGGAAGTTGGATGACATTCCTCTCTTCTCTTTTACTGTGGCTGTGGATGTCTTTCATCACCGCCTTCCTTGCCTTCAAAGCCTTTGGCTTTAGGAGGGTAAAGTGCAGGGACTTCCGTCTTTGCTTTCGGCACCACCTTCATGAAAAGCCAAAGGCTCTTGGTTTTCGTGGTAAGGAAGTCACTAGTGACCTTCTACAGAAGAGTTTCGTTCGGTGGCGGGGGGAAGAAGAATTAGGGAATAGGGTAAAAGGCAGCCATATGAGAGTCTTAAAAACTTCTTGGCATTACATGGGGCCAAAGTATCACTCCAGGCATTGGTTATTTACTGATTGGAAAAAAAGTGTATCATAACTTAACAGTGGGAAGATCTGGCTGTTGCCTCCTTAACTCAGTAATTAACGTTAGCATCACTAAAAGTGAGACAGTTAGAAGTGATGTGCATAAAATGTGATGCAATATAAAGCACACAGCACCAACTACGAATATTCCCAACAAAAATATTTAACTTGAAATCAGCCTTTATATCTCATCTCCATTTTACAGAAAATACAGGGGTAGATGAACCTCTAATGACACCAAAAAATAAACAATCACACAAATCCAGAAAGTGGGACATTAAATAGGGACAATGGGCCCAGTCTCTTCAACAACTCAATGACATAAAAAGAGGGTAGGAAGCACTGTTGAAATCAAAAGAGAATTAAGCCATCCTAAGCAATGCATGGTCTTTAATTGAATTTTATGTGATAAAGACAGCTGTAAAACACATTTTTTGAGATCACTGGGAAAATTTAAATATGATGTGTTATATAAAATGAAGGCTTTATTATTAGTTTTGCTAATTGTGATGATGATATTTTTAAGAGATGCATTCTAAAGTTTTTAGGGGTAAAATGTCAAGATGTCTATCATTTGATTTAATATTTCAGGAGAGGAAAGATGAAGTGAATATGGTCAATTGTTAAATCTGGGTGTAAGAATATAGGTATCTATTATGGTATTCTACTTTTCTGTATGTTTGAAAATTAAAATAAACTTAGTGGTAAAAAGAAAGTGATGAAGTAGTAGCTTGAGGCAATAACTGAGTCCAGGTTGCTTTTACTGTGGACATGTTTGCAAGCTAAAGGGAAGGAGGCAATACAGAGAGAGAAAGAGGAACAGATGGAGCAAAGCCAAAGAAGAAATGGGATAGGATGGAATATAAGGACACGTGAAGAGTTTAGACCCAGAAAGGAAGATCAACACCTATTCCTCGGAGACAAGAGGAAGAAAAAAATAATGAGTGAAGAGATGAGAACATTCTCAAGCGGAGATAGCCAAAGTGGGGAATGGCCTTCCACTGGAGGAAAGCTAAAGGTAGACTAAGAATAGGGAAGGTAGATTTGGGAACCTGAGGAGAATGAGAAAGTTCTGGATATGCTGCTGGGTAAATTCTGTAGGGATGCACTTCTGAAGAGAGGTGTTACCCAGATGAAGTTAGATAGCATCTATTTATAGGGCACCCAGTCAGCATGATTTTATAATTTCCTTCAGGCATGCTCATCAACCTGGAAATGGAAGAAAAACCAGAGAATGCTAGATCTTTCCTAAAGTGGAAGAAGGGAAGGTGACAATCCCACAAATCAAATAGGTGAGTGTAGGTGTTCCTAGGTTTTTAATATGCCCGTACATAACTAGCCGCTCATAGGAAACACCGTGTGTGGGGCTTTGAGTCCCCACAAAGACAGGAAGGATATTAATAGACTAGCACAAGAAGGGATGAAAAGGCTAGGAAGTCATGTCTGCTGTGAGTGAAGTTGTGGGACAAGTAGAGGGAATGACAAGTAGTAGTCATGACAGAGAGCAGAGAGGGTGAACGTTTGAAAAACAAAATTCCAAGTGGTGTTGAGGTCCCAGGTATGGCCATACCAATTCATGACTTGTAGAAACTAGTCAGCCAAGGGACTTCCCTGGTGGTCCAGTGGTTAAGAATCTGTCTTGCACTGCAGAGGACGCTGGTTTGATCTTTGGTCAGGGAACTAAGATCCCACGTGCCGCGGGGCAACTGCACACCACAACTACTGAGCTCATTTACTCTGGACCCCACGCGCCACAACTAGAAAGAAGCTTGTGCGCTGCAACAAAGAGCCTGCACGCCACAACAGAAAGATCCCACGTGCTGCAACTAACACCCAATGCAGCCAAAATAAATAAATAAATATTAAAAAAAAAGAAACTAGTCAGCCAAGTTATTAGAGGAAAATGCACTTGGATGTAGTTGGCAGCCTCTAAGATCGCCCCCAAACATCCTCCTGCTACTTGCACCCTTGTGTAATCCCTCCCCTTGAGCGTAGATTGGATTTAGTGACTACGTCTAACAAATAAAATAAGGCAAAAATAATGGACTGAGATTACAGAAAGACTCTGGCTTCCATCTTGCCTCCCCTTTCTTACTTTTTCACTTGTTCGCTCTATGAAGCCATATTGTGAGCTGCCCAGTGGAGAGACCAACCAGGCAAGTAACAGCCCGTGAAGACACGAGGCCCACCATAAGTCACACGAGTGAGCTTGGAGCGGCTCCTCCCCAGCCCAGCCTTAGATGACTACAGCACCAGCTGACACCTCGACTGCAGCCTTATGAGAGACCCTGAGCTACAAGATCCAGATAAGTTTTACCCAGATTCCTGATGCACAGAAACTGTGAGATAGTAAATGTCTGTTATTTTAAGCCAGTAAGTTGGGATGATTTTATATGCAGTCATAGATAACTAATACAGTGGGTATTGATATCTTGAGGATAACAGGAGACAAGATAGAAAGGAAAACCATGAGCCACGAGCAGCGGTCGTCAGAAAGATGTAAAGCAGAGCTTCTCCAACTCTAATGTGTACACAAATCACTTGAGAGTCTTGTTAGAATTCCGATTCTGATTCAGTAGTTCTGGCACCTGAGGGTCTATAGTTCTAACAGGTTCACAGGTGATGTTAATGCTGTTAGTCCTTTGAGAAGTAGGGATCTAAAGGATCAGCAGAGATACTGATTTTCTGATAGCAGTATGGGTAAAAGGTGAGTCAGGAGAGTCCAAATCAATATGCTTGTGGAGGGGGTCAAATTGTTCAATAAAACAAGGAAGCAGGCTAAAGCATACATGAGCCAGGGCCTAAGATGAGGCCAGAGAATAACAGAAGGATCAAATGAGTAGATCAGTCTGTGAGAAAACGTAAAGCATTAAGTATTGCATAAGGCTGGCTTTTATGGGTTCCCCATGGTATAATGTTTGGATAGGTCTCTCCCCATTAGGGAATAGGATTCATTCTTCTCTCTCTCTCTCTCTCTCTCTCTCTCTCTCTCTCACACACACACACACACACACACACACACACACACAGATATACAATTGCTCTTAATATCTATCTACATCCATTTAATAAAACCTGATATAGAAGGTCATTAGGGTAGATGGAGAAAGAACTTCATTCATTCACTCATTCCTTCATTCATTTAGCAACTCTGCACTGAGTACTTATGTGCTAGGCATTGAGGAAGCAAAAGTGGATGGAGACCCTGTCCCTGTCCCAACTATCTAAACAGCAGGTGAGACAGGTATCTCAAGAACTACTAGAATACAAGTGATTGGTGCTGTAATAGGTATAAAAGTTATGCTAAGCTGGCTGGGTGAGTAATTAATTTTTCCCAAGGGCCCAGGGGTAGAAGAAGTTTCACAGAATAGGTAAGGTGTGAACTGGACCTTTAGAGGAATAGACACTGTTAAAGGGAATCCGGGAATTCTAGGCAGATCAATTTATAAACAAATCTCTCAGAGACCCCCTTCCTCATACCAATAATTTACACAGCAACAGACTTCTAGTCTTTGTTTGGTTTCCTTTGTGGGAAGAGAACTCACAAACTGGTCAACGTAAATATCACCCCACTTGGCCTCTACATTTCTCATTGTAAATGATTAAACTGATTTTCTGATACAAATCAGATTCACATGAATTTGGGATGCATGAGCCAGTTTTTCCTAGGTCCTGACCAATCCAGGGTAAGCCAAGATTGAGGATCCAGATTTACAAAGACAGAAAACCCAGAGAATCTAGAAGGGCAACATCTTTGACCATCAACCCACTCTTCATCTGTACACAGTGAAACGATAAACCTAAAGAAGATTCAATTAGTGATAATATTGTTTAATGAAAGATACAAACAGCACATACTGTAAGATTTAGGGTCAGGGGAAGAGTCCTGAAAGAGAACTAGGAAGAGACCTAATGAACACATTCGAATAGATACTAAAGTTTGGGTACTTCAGCCATGTGGGTGTACTAATAGTGGGCCTTCAGCACCATGCTTCTATGCCTTTGATGGTGACAAATACCAATAAAGAGAAGAGAACTTGGTGAAATGTTCCTGGACCCTCTTTGTACATAAGGTCAGTTTCACATCACACACTAATGTTCTGCTTGATCAAGTCTGACCAGTTCCTCTCAGTTAATAGGGCAGTTCTTTTCCTGCTCTGTGACTTCTCAGTGGTTTTGAGCTGCTGCTCAGCAGTCCCTCATGTGACCACGGGCCAAGGGTGTAATGTGCATCTACGAGCACACTAAGTACAGCCATAGGCTGTGGGCTGCCTGCCCCATCCCCAACCTGACTTGAATTGATGCAAACACTGACATCCCAACATTAAAAAATCTGTCACCGTGTCCTTAGCCCAACGTGCTGTACTGGGGTCTTAAGTTTTTAAGTTTCGCTTCTAGTTTTCTCTTCATTGTATAAAATCCCATGTGAGTGCCCCCAGAAGAAAATTCCAAGGGCATTATTTTCCCTGTTTAAATTTTTATGTCACACTTAAACAGAAAATCTGATTCACATACAATACCAAACATTTTATTACTTTTTATTACTATCTAGTCTTTGTCAGTGTGTACATGTGTATTTTTACAGAGTTGAAAGCAGGGTGTTCATTATCCTGTTTGTTAAGTTTATTTCACATTTCCCACCTTTAGACACACGCTCATGCCTCAACACAGACCAGATTCTTATCGTTTAAAGTAGGTACAGAGTATTCCAGTGTATTGATAGAGCAGGTCTTGCTTAGCCCTGCCCTTTATTGTTGGGTTTGGTTTGTTTCCAGTTTTTTAATATTGTGAATAAAGCTACTACATACATCCTTGTACAAGTTGCCCTTTTCTTCCTTTTAGGTTATTAACTTATAACACATTTCCCCAAGGAAGGATTAATGAGCCAATGGGTGGACAGTGAGGAATCACTGAAGGATTATAAGCAGGGAAAGGGTATGATCAGATTTTCATCTTTACAATATCTGTCCAGTGAGGGTAATACCTACCACAGGGTTACTGTGAGCATTAAGATAAGGACAAGAAGGGCTTCCCTGGTGGCGCAGTGGTTGAGAGTCCGCCTGCCGATGCAGGGGACACGGGTTCGTGCCCCCGTCTGGGAAGATCCCACATGCCGCGGAGTGGCTGGGTCCGTGAGCCATGGCCGCTGAGCCTGCGCGTCCGGAGCCTGTGCTCCGCAACGGGAGAGGCCACAACAGTGAGAGGCCCACGTACCGCAAAAAAAAAAAAAAAAAAAAAGATAAGGACAAGAAGGTGAAAGACCAGTAAAGAAACTCTGCAGATACAGATTATTATACTCAGAATTTGGGCAGCAAGTCTATCTACCAAAGTCTAATCATAGTTAATTGAAGATTATTGATTAATTTAATCCCACACTTACAGTGTTTTTCTTGGGTTCTTATTTTATGCTAAGGATAATGCCGTGCCATGAGAAGCAGTGAATCCCAACAAATAAATATTCAAAATAGACCCATTCTTTATCCTGTGGGCAAATACCTGCTTTAGGAACCCAGGCCTACCTCAAAAGCATGGAGGTGGCCCACTCTGAAGCATGACAACTTCTGTGACCTGACAAAGAGAAAGGAGACATTATCTAGTCTAGACACCGGCTTAAGGGACAGCGCCTCACAGTTCTCTTCTCTCTTTTCATTTTATCCATTGTAATCCTCTTATTATATTTAAGTCCTGTTTTTGTGTCTCTCTCTTTTCTTAAATGCTCAAAATTTCCTGGCTTCACCATCTCTGGGCTCTATTTTCTCATCTGGAAAATAAGGAGGTGAACTTGAAGGATGTCGTCTGGCATTTGGAGCTCTTGACCTCAGGGGTTCTATGGTTCTGTCCACTCTCTCTAGATGGCAAGGCCCAGTGTCTTGTTGCTGCAATTTCCCCACACCATGAACCACTGGCTCTTTAAGAAAATCTTTGTCAGACTGTGGCATCCAGATCACCTTAAAGCAGGCTAAAAATGCAGATTCCTGGGCTCCAGGCCTGCAGAATCAGAATCTTAGGGGTAAAGCCTGGGGAAGCTGCTTTTATTTTATAAAACACAAACATGTATTCAATACAAATGGTCGCTGCCTTAGAGGAACACCTCCCCTGCAACTCCCTTCACCTTCTAGTCATTACCTCTTATTTTTCAAGGTTCTGCCCTCTAGAACAGGTCAAAACAGTCACATCAGAATCATATCAAAGACAACAGGTTCAAATGATGGGATTGGCAGGCATTAGATGCATAAAGAAGGCCTTTTCAATCCCACTGATTCTCAGTCCTACCTCATCTGCAATTACCTACCCTACTACCATTAAGGTTGACACTAAATGTGACATTTCGAGACTGTCATGGATTGAATTGTGTCCCCCTCAACCCTAAATTTATATGTTGAAGCCCTAACCCCCAGTACCTCAAAATATTTATACGAACTTATTTAAAAACAAGGTCTTTACAGATGTGATTGGTTAAGAGGAGGTTGTACTGGAGTAGGGTGGGCCTCCAACACTATATGACTGGTGTCTTTATAAGAAGGGGAAATTTAGACCCAAACAGACAAAACACACAGAGAAAACACTATGTGAACATGAAGGCAGAGATCAGGGTGATGCATCTACAAGTCAGGGAAAGCCAAAGATTGCCACCAGATGCTAGGAGAGAAGCACGGAACAGATTCTGTCTCCCTGCCAACATCTTAATCTAACTCTTATCGCTTCCAGAACTATAAGACAATAGAGTTTTGTTAAGTCACTCAGTTTGTGGTACTTTATCATGGCAGCTCTAGCAAATGAATACCCAGACCTTGGTTACGTTCCTGGCTTAGTCACAGCAACTAGGCTATCACTTCAGCTACTCTGGGCTGGGCTGTGCCATCTCAACAGAAAGACAGAAAATAGGCTGTGTTCATTAGAAGATGAGTGTTGAATGAGATCTGTGTGAAAGCACCTGTGAAGTATTGACTGTTAGCGATGTTATTATTTACCAAGTGGCCAACTGGGAACTGCTTTGGGAAAATCATAAAGGAATTCCTTGGCAACCAAGACTTATTATTCACTGTGTATAAAGATAGGCACCAGAGGGTAGGTGCCTTCAATTATCCAAAATGTGCTGTTAGCATAGATGAACTCCCTCTGCGCTTGTCCAAACGCAATCCCTCTACACTTGTACGTACCAGACTGCATCCCCTCTCACCTAGTCAAGGACATCAATCTAGCATTTTCCCCTTTCTCTTTAACATCTTCAATTTTCTCCTCCCGTCAACATATAAACATGCTATTATTTCTCTCAGCTTAAAAAAAAACCCTTCTTTAACCCTCCTTCCTCTGTGAACTACCCCTCATATCCTTCCTCCCCTTTGCAGCAAAACTTCATGAAGGAGTTGCTATAACCCCTGTTTCCAGTTCCTTTCTTACGATTTTTAATTTTTAGGAAACTTTATTTTAGACATTCAGAAGTGTGCAGAAAGTCCTAAGTGCTCAGTTAATTTTCGCCAAGTGAACAATCCTGGTAACCAGCACCCAGATCAAGAATTAGAAGATCATCAGCACACTTGAAACTCACCACCTGACCCCTCCCAGTCAGTAATCCCAAGGTAACCAGCCTGCTTATTTCTAGCACCGTTGATTAGTTTTCCTGTTCTTGAACTTCAGACAAATAGAATCATGCGGTGCATACTGCCTTGTATCTGGCTTCTTTCCCTGAACATTGTATTTTGGAAATTAGTCCATGTTGTTATGAATAGCAATAATCCACTCACTCTGATTGCTCTAGTCCAGAGATGGGCAAACTTTTTCTATAAGGAACCAGATGATAAATATTTGAGGCTTGTGGCCATAGGACGTTAGCACAACTACTCAACTCTGCTGCTGTAGCCCACTAAAGCAGCCACGGATATTATGTAAACAAATGGTTGTGTCTATGTCCCAGTGCAACTTGTTGAAAATAGGACCTGTGCTGGATTTGACTCTCAGGCTGTAGCTCGCTGACCCCTGCTTATTCTATAGTATTCCCTTGAATGAATATGCTATAATTTATCTACCCATTCGAATATTGATGGGTATTTGTGGTATTTCTAAGTTTTGGTTATCCTATTTCATACTTCCTCTCTTCTTGTGCTTTTAAGTTAACTTTATTGAGGTATAATTTATACATAATAAAATGCACCCATTCATTCATATACATACATATATATATATATATATATATATATATGTATATATATATATATATATATATTCCAATCTGGATTTTCCCCATCACTCCAGTAAAACATTTGTTAACAAAATCACCAATGATCTCCATGTTGGTAAATCCAATGATCATTCTCAGTCCTCATCTTACTTGGCTTTTCAACAGCATTTGACATAGTTGATATCCACCTCCTCCAGGACATACTTTCTTCACCTGGTTTCCAGAATTTAGCATTTAGGTGGCCCTCCTACCTCTGGTTATTCCATCTTGGTCTCCTTTTTCAAATCCTCTTTTTCTCACAATCCCTTAATGTTGGAGTATTAAGCTTGAAGTCATACTACCTGGACCTCTTCTCTATACATACTCACTTCCTTCGTGGTCACAATCAGCCTTTGGCTTTAAATATCATCTGTATGCCAACAACTCCACATTTACCTCCATTTATCTCCAGACCAGACTTTTTCTCCGACCTCCAGACTTGTATATCCAACAACTTGCCCCACATGCAGTCTTCTCCATCTTGATGGTTATAGTCATCTGACTCATCTTTTTCTTTCTTTCTTTCTTACACACCACATCCAATCCACAGCAACTCCAATTGGCCCTACCCTCAAATTCTACCCAAAATCTGAGTACTTCTCACCACCTCCACTGTTACAATCTGGTCTGTGCCAGCATTCTCCCTCTTCTTGATAACTGAAATTGCATTCTCTCTGGTTTTCTCATTTCCACTCTTGCAATCAACTTGCAACACAGCAGTCAAAGTGGTCTGGTTATAACATAAGAGAGAACTTGTCAATCCTTTGTTCAAAGCTCTTCTAACGGAATCCCATCTCATTCAGAGTAAAAGTCCTACAGTGTAAAAGTAGAAGCCCCAACAGTGGCCTACGAGCCAGCACATGATCAGGTCCTTGCTACCTCTCCTGATCTTCCATGGTCCCCCACCCCCGCCATCCTTCGCCCACTGCTCTAGCCACCCTAGCTTCCTACTATTCCTCAAACATACCAGGCACACTCCCGCCTTGCTGTTTCCTTTGCCTGGTGTGCCCTTTCCCCAGATGTCCACTTGGCTGATCCTTTCACTTCCTTCAAGTCTTTGCTCAAATGTTACCTTCTCAATAACATCTACCTTGACTATTCTACTTAAAATTGCAACCATCCCCAAACATTTTCAATCCCTCTTATTCTGCTCTACTTCTTTTTTTCCCCATAACACTGAAAACCTCCTCATATACACCATATAATTTACTTATTTATTATGTCCATTGCTAATCATCTATCTCCCCACACTAGAGTACAAGTCCCATGTGGGCATGAATCTCTGTTTTTCTCACTGATGTATTTCAATCTCCAAGAACAGGGCTTATCACACAGTAGGCACTCAATAAATATTTGCTGAATGAATGAATGAATGATTTAGAAAATGGGTATTTCTATTTCTCTTTAAAAAACATTAGTCTTATTTTTTTCGTGCAAATCCTCATCCTGGATTGGAATCTAAAGGACTCATCTGTCAAGTTCCCAGTGAGTGGTTTGGCAATTATATCAACTACAAGCAGGTCCTCTTAGGTCGATAGACACCTGAGGCTATTTATTTTATTGGTGAAAGCTTGGTGTGAGAGCATTTTGGTCCAGTTCACGAAAGCAGCAGTGTTCTAACCAGCAGCTCCAATAAATCTTACACATTCTCGAGCCCATAATTCCTGGCCTCTTGCCTCTCTACACATCCATTCATCCAACTAAGAAGAACCTCTTGTTGGAGCACACAGGGGCACTTGATTAGTATGAGCTATGGGAAGGAGTACAATCTTCTCTCCTTTCTGTCCTGGGGACAAGACTTCAGACAACCAACTCTTTGCTCAGGACACACGGACTCTGATGAGAAAGACTTTACATCTCTTTCCACATATACCAGATGGTTTGCCCACTGTCCAGAGACAGATCAAGTTAACACACAGAGCCACTGATATAATCTTATTCCAAGGCAAGCTGTGTTTACTTCTGGGACTGGCAGTTACTACATGGCCATCAAAGGCTATAGAAATTAGTAGGCTGAGAGATGGTTCATTCAAAATAGCATGTTTCCTATAATAATTTTCTGATTCCAATCTTCCTATCTATATCTCTTGCTCATCCACTACACTAGCAGTTTCTCATAGCTGGGACTATGGTTTATTAATTTGGCAGCAAAGTATAGTAGTTAAGGGCATGAACTCTGAAGCCAGATTGTGTGGGTCAAGTCCTCGCATTAACACTAGCTGTATGAGCCTGGGCAAGTTACTCAACCTCTTTGTGTCTTGATTTTCTGGAATGTTAAATGAGCATACTAATACTACCTGCTTCATGAAAGGTTGAAAGGATAAAATGAATTGATGTGTGTATATATATATATATATATATATATATATATATATATATATATATAAATCACTTAGTACAATACCAGGCACACAGGAAGTATGAATATATATATATATATATAGATAGGTAGATAGATAGATAGATAAATATGTAGTATAAATATATATTCATATATGTGTATATATGTATATGTACATATACATATATGTGTGTGTATATCCTCATTTTTGTAATTTAGAGGCACTTTGTGACTTGGCAAGGTGACAGAAATTATCCAAGATTGTCTTTCAGTGTGACCCCTGCATTGGAATCAGAATGAACCAGCTGTTTGGTGAAAAGATTCTAACAAAATGGTAAGGAGAAAAATCAATTTGACCCTGTGTATACACTCCCAGAATGCATTTTGGCTTCCAGCAGGGCTGGGCCAATCCCGTGAAATAAGCTCTCCAGCAGACATCCTGGAAGGGAGACCTCAGAGGACAAGGGATTTTGTGTGACATCACCAGGGTGTGAAGGAGGGGAAGTAGTGGCAAAGTTTGGGATAAGTTTTTCATTTGCTTCCTCCCCATCCCCCAAAATGCATATTAAATCTTTGTGATCATCATATTCATACTTGAGTACTATAAGCTTAGCCTATATTAGTTAGATCCTTTAAGGTTTGCTATTAAATAAATTGTGTCCCACCCCCATCCATATATTGAAGCCCTAAGCCCCCAGTGTGATTACACTTGGAGACAGGGCTTTTGGGAGGTAATTAAGGTTAAATGAGGTCATAGGTTGGGGTCCTAATCTGATAGGATTGTAGTCTAATAAGAAGAGGGAGAGGGCTTCCCTGGTGGCGCAGTGGTTAAGAATCCTCCTGCCAATGCAGGGGACACGGGTTCGAGCCCTGGCCCAGGAAGATCCCACATGCCACAGAGCAACTCGGCCCGTGCGCCACAACTACTGACCTTGCGCTCTACAGCCCACGAGCCATAACTACTGAGCCCGTGTGCCGCAACTACTGGATCCTGCACGCCTAGTGCCCGTGCTCCACGAGAGAAGCCACCGCAACAACAAAGAGTAGCCCCTGCTCGCCACAACTAGAGAAAGCCCGCACAGCAATGAAGACCCAATGCAGCCAAAAATAAATAAATTAAATAAATAAATTAAAGAAAGAAAGAAAGAAAGAAGAGGGAGAGAAATGTCTCTGTGCACCCAACAAGGGAAGTCCTTGTGCGGACACAGCAAGAAAGTGGTCATCTGCAAGCCAGGACAAGAGTTCTCATTACGCACTTAATTGTCCCACACCTTGGGCTTGGATTTCCCAGCCTCCAGAACTGTGAGAAATAAATTTTTGAAGTTTAAGTCACATAGTCTATAGTATTTTGTTGTGGCAGCCTGAGCAGACTAAGACAGGTTGAAGCAGAAAGCATGCCCAGATGAACTCTGATAGCGGGGGTTTATTGCTGGGATTCATGGAGCAGCATGAGGTGCCCTCTGCTAGCTGGGCAGCCATTCTTGGTCACAGAGCTTCCCAGACAGGGATGATCTATAGGCCCATGGAGAAATGAAACAAAGGCTCAGCATGGACTGGATTATTGCCTACTCTTTGTTTATTTAGTATTTACATTTCCTGGTTGACTCCATTTGTCACTGTCCAATACACAGTGTCCTTATTAGGCAGTCTGACACCAAGCTCTTTTTGGCCTCCTTCTGACTAGCCCATTCCCATGGGACTCTGGATCCAACCAAGTGTAGCTGGAGTAGTAGTGTTGGTTTCACATGGCAAGAAATAGAACAGCTTTATGCAGAACAGACCACAAGGGGCCTGTTTCTCAGAAGGGGGCTGTAGAGCTTCAAGGGTTTCTCCTTAGTGTAGAGTCTGGCCCTTTCTATAACAGAGCTTGAAAACAGCAATTTTGAGGTAAGCTGTACTATAATACTTGTAGGGTTTTCTAGGGCTGCTATAATGAAGCACCACAAACTGAGTGGCTTAAAACAACATAAATTTATTCTCTCACTATTCTGGAGACCAGAAGTCTGAAATCAAGGTGTCAGCAGGGCCATGCTCCCTCTGAAGGATCTAAGGAAGAATCCTACCTTGTCTCTTCAAACTTCTGTTGGCCTCAAGCATTCCTTAGCCTGTGGCAGCATAACTCTAATTTCTGCCTACCTTCATCCTCAAATGGACTTCTTCTCTGTGTGTATTTCTTGTGTCCTCTTATATTGTCATAAGAACATAAGTCATGGGATTAAAACCCACTGTAATCTAGTATAATAACCTCATCTTAACTAATTATATCTGCCAAGATCCTATCTCCAAATAGGAGATAAGGTCACATTCTGAAGTTCTGGGTAAATATGATTTTTATTGGAGAGGGGAACTATTCAATCCACTATATTGCTTTAGTTAAGATTCTTTAGTTGAAAATTACAGAAAAACACTTGAGCCATATTATGCAAAACAGCAACAACAAACAAACAAAGAAAACAACAAAGGATTTTATTTATAGGACACAGGAGTGTTTTATGGAAACAGTAAAGCAGTCAGGCCTCGGGAGGAAGAACCCAGACCTGTGCAGCTATCAGAAGTATTAACCTCTCTCTCTTCCTCTCATCTCAAACTCTTCCTATCTATCAGCTTCATTCTCTCTCTAGACCGGCTTTCTCTGCATCTCCATGCCCTCAGCAGGCAGCAGATGGCCAATCCATTGCTCCAGAGTTTACATTTCTGTTCAAATGATGAGTTCAAATTGGATAGTCTTGGTCCCAATTCTAAATTCTCAGAAGAGAGAACCTGATTGGTCCATCTAGGATTAGGTGGTCAGTCCTGGTCCAATGAATTGTGGGTAGGTGAGTGGAGTGATGTAGTAAATCCAGCTGGGGGCCTGGAGTCATACTAGTGGATGGGAAGGCAACCCTCAGAGAAAGATGAGTCATTGTGAGCTGGGTAGAAAGCACAAAATAGTCTACACTTATCTTGTATTTCATAGCATTTAACAGCATACAAAGTGTTTTCATGCACTCAAATCTGATTTGTGCAAATACATCTGGAATAGGCATAATTGGCATTCTGCCCATTTTACAAATGCAGAAACAGACGCAGAGAGATGAGACGACTAGCCCATAGAGATGGTCAGTGTCAGAGACCAGACACAACATTAAGCCTTCTGACTCTTGGCCTGACTCTTCCACCTCACCACACAACACAGAAATGTAACTGACTTTGTAGTTTTTACTGCAACCAAATGTCACTTATGCAAAGTTAATACCCAAGTTTACAAATGTGCTTTCAAAAACAAAAATTTAGGGCTTCCCTGGTGGCGCAGTGGTTGAGAGTTCGCCTGCTGATGCAGGGGACACGGGTTCGTGCCCCGTCTGGGAAGATCCCACATGCCGTGGAGTGGCTGGGCCTGTGAGCCATGGCCGCTGAGCCTGGGCGTCCGGAGCCTATGCTCCACAACGGGAGAGGACACAACAGTGAGAGGCCCGCGTACCGCAAAAAAAAAAAAAATTTAGTAGTCTGATGCTCACAGCCCTTCTACTCTTGTCCAGCTCATCCGAGGTTTTTCCCACCTCTCATTTTCCTTCTTCTTTCCCACCTCTCATTTTCCTTCTTCTTTCCCAATCCACAGTTTCTTCACAGTTCTAACGTCCTCCACATCATTATTCTCCTAGAAAGTTTTCACTAGGATTTAGTATACTAAAAGAAAAAGGGAAATCATTTTCCTTTTAACATTTAAACTCAAATCCCTCCTCCTTTGCATTTTAGGGTTCCCTTCTTACTGACTCTGGCATCCAATCAACTCACAGTGTTTGGGGAAATGGGGCTGTTTTGGGGATACACATTTGTAATCCTTTTATTCATCTTATATTTTCTCTGAGGCTTGTTTCCCACAGTCACCGGTTCAGGCTCCCTCTTCTCATTTGCTCACTCACTGGATTCCCTTGGCCTCTTCTCATTGGCCTCTTAGTGAATGATTTTGCCTACTGTTCAGTGAAATTCCATTAATTACCTTGGCCTTGTTTAATTCCCTTGAACTTTCTGTCTCTATTTTATATTCACCTTCTTTCCATTACCTCAGGGAAAAATCATTCCTCTTCTCCTTAGAGATAAAAGTTTTCTCTCCGAAAGCTTCCTAAAGCCATTAACCGCACATAATTTCTTCTTTCTAACCAAATTAAACATTTCTTTCCCAACAGCCTCCTTCTCTTTAGTTTTCATTTTTAGCTTCTCAGTTTCTTTCTAGGAAAAAGAAAGAAAAGATAAACCAACAACCCAAGACTTTGATAGGCCTTGCTGTCCCTTTCTGTCTTTGTAGTCCTAATTCTTCTTCTTTTTTAAAATATTTATTTATTTGGTTGTGCCAGGTCTTAGTTGCAGCAGGCAGGTTCCTTAGTTGTGGCATGCAAACTCTTAGTTGTGGCATGCATGTGGGATCTAGTTCCCTGATCAGGGATCAAACCCGGGCCGCCTGCATTGGTAGCATGGAGTCTTAGCCACTGCACCACCAGAGAAGTCCCTACTGAAGTCCTACTTCTGAAGTAATTGGTGTTTGCCCATTACCTTCATTTTGCCCTCCTAATTCCTTCCCTGTTTTCAGTCTTGTATCCCTCTCCACCGCTCTGTTGAAACTTCACTTTTTTTTTAATGTCCTCCATTTCTCTCCTCATTGATCATGTTTTCATTTAAATAGTCAAACATAGTTATAGTACTGCTTTAACATTCTTGTCTGCAAATTCTATGCATCTCTATCATTCCTGAGTCTGTTTCTTTTGAGTAATTTTTCTTCTGGTTATAGGTCACATATTCCTGCTTCTTGGCATTTTTAGTAATTTTTTACTGGACATTTTGCATTTTACATTGTTGAGTGTCTAGATTTTGTTGCCTTTCTTTAAAGACTGCTGTGTTTTGTTGTGACGGGCAGTAAAGGGTACTTGATCCATTGGGGGCTTGTTTTTAAGCCTTTTTAGGGCAGACATAAAGTAGCCTTTATTCTAGGACTAGTTAAGTAACACTACTAAAGCATGGCCTTTCTCGAGTCTCTATTGAATGTTCCTAGTGATCATTGAGGACACTCCTCTCTGGCTAGTCAGAACTTGAGCAATTCTGCCCTGTGTAACCCTCAGGGACTGTTCAGCTCACAACTCCCCAGCCTCTTTACCCAAACTGTGGAGTTTCACTGTATTCAGCAAAGACTCAAAATGAACCCATACAGATTTGTGGAACTCTCTTTCTAAGTAGCTTCCTCCTCCCTGCAACTCTGCCCTACAGCTTGCAGTAGCTTCAGGCGTCCTGAACTCTGATCTTTGTCTCCTCAATTCAGTACAATCATTGGGGTTTACACGGGACCCACTTCCCTGCTCCATGGCCAGGCGTGTGTCTCAGGGCAGAAAGCCAGGGCCATCTTAGGGCCGCCTTTTCTCAGGGATCACAGTTCCATACTACCTGTTGTCCAAAGTCTGAAAACAGTTGTTTCATATATTTTGTCCAGTTTTCTAGTTGTTCAAGTTTAATCCCAGTTGCAATGACTTTACTCTGGCTAGCAGCTGGGGCGTCTGAAACTGTTCTTTTAAAGAACACCAGTGACTGCTTTCTAAGTAATTCCAAAGGCTTTTCCTTATGCCTCTCGTTCTTGTTGCAATATTTGAGTCACTGTCTTCTTAAAATTCTCCTCCCGGGACTTCCCTGGTGGCACAGTGGTTAAGAATCCGCCTCCCAATTCAGGAGACATGGGTTTGAGCCCTGGTCCAGGAAGATCCCATATGCGCGAGCAACTAAGCCCGGGAGCCACAACTACTGAGCCCACGTGCCACAACTACTGACGCCCACATGCCTAGAGCCCGTGCTATGCAACAAGAGAAGCCACCACAATGAGAAGCCTGTGCACAACGAAGAGTAGCTCCTACTTGCCGCAACTAGAGAAAGTGCGTGCACAGTAACAAAGACCCAACACAGCCAAAATTTAATTAATTAACTAATTTATTTATTTATTTTAAAAAAAGAAGGGAATACAGTTCCAGAGCATCATGAGTGAGTAAAAAGGAAGTCAGTCAGGGATGGAGAAATAGTAAACGTAAAGTGGTGCATTAGGGAATTGGCTCTGGTTTCATGAGAAAACAGTGAGTTGCTTGGTCAAGCCCTAGGGAATCATGGTGCCCAGAGTGGTCCATCAAGGAGGAAGGGGAAAGGGAAAGAAGTGCTGGCTCCTGTCTTTCTTTGATGAAAATAGATCTCACAGACTTCAAAATGATTGCTGCAGCTCCAAACATTATATCTCCAAGAGCAACATCCAGAAGCAGAGGAAGGAAAGGGACAGTAGAAACTTTCTTCTCAAGCATTTCCTTCTTTTCAAAGAACTGCTTCCCAGAGGCTCCTTGTATACATCCTTTTATACCCTATTAACCTAAAGTGGGCTGCATGCCCCAACCCTAGATCAATCAGTGGATGAAGAGATTGAGATTGCCATTATTAACTTCAATCAATCAAGATATATCCTCTGTGGCTGAATATTTTTTGCACATCGAAATTGGTCTCCTTCTTGACCTTCTTGCTTCTAGCCAGCATGCTCTTTCTAACAAACAAGCTGATGATGTCACTGTCATGCTTGACATCCTTCCAGGGCTTTTCCTCATCTATAGGACAAGTCCAGGTTCCATGACCATTCATATTTGTTCATGTTAACTCATCACTTTCATCCCCTCCCACTCTGCAAAGGGCACTGTGTTTCAGACACGTGGCATTAGCTGAAATTCCCAGAGCACACCGTGCTTGTTGTTACCTCTAGTGTTTTCTATATACTGCCTCCTCTGACTTTCCCCATTGTCTTCATAGCAACTACAACTTAACTTTCAAATATAGGCTTAAATGCCCCCTCCTCAGAAAGCCTTCCAGGATGTTTCTCCTGTTTTCTCAGTAGCACCCTGATTATACCCCTTTCATGACATTTACAGCCTTGTGGTAATTACTTATTTCTTCATCTACCCGCTTAACCGCTCACTGTCCAGAATGCAGAAGCCACTTAAAAAGTGCTGATTAAATGGAAAATCCCTGTAGATGTATGCTATCAATCTCAACCAGGTCTTTGTTTGTTTAATTTGTCACTTGGTGAATCCTGACCCTGGGGACTGTTGCAAACACTCCTCACCCTCCCAAGGCCCAAGTGCAGTCTTCACATCCCTCATCCTCAGCATGTAATCTCTACTTCTTAGAGTCCATTGATGACATTAAGTTCACAGTCTTTAAACTTCCCTCATTTACCTCACCCCCATTCCCAACATTTAACATTTCTCTGTTTTTCACTCTCTTCATACCTCTCATCTGAAAGGAAAAGGTGTCTCTTCTCCCTAAGGATCTCATGCCTCTCACCTGCTCCTTGGACCTCTTGCCCCAGCATCTTTCATCTTCCCTTTGACACCAGCTAGCACTCCAGTCTCTAAAACACCCATCAGACTGGTTACTCTTGCACTGCCTTATATACAAAAGATTCCTGTCCTGTCATCAATGCCTTCAAAACTAGCAGAGGTTGCTAGAACTGGTGGCTCAAAAATCAGATACAATTGATAGAAGAGTTTCACTTGACTCCCACAGAGTTTTTTCATTTGGGAAATTTCACTTAAAAATTAAGGATTTTGGTCTTCTCTGTAAAGATCAGACAGCTGGCTGCCCTGGGCCACCCTTTCCACGTGGCAACAGTGGTCTGGGTACAGCAGCTGTGGGTAGGGCCTGTGATCAGTAGGTCATCACAGTCTCCTCTGACCCTCTTTGCTCACTTCTATCACCTGTCAGGTCCTTATAAGCATTTGCGTTCGCAATCCCTTGCTAGTGTTTGGTTTTGCCCCTATCTTTCACCTGCAAGTTTCCTCTTGAAAGTCCCTGGTGATTTTCCAGTTATGAGATACACAGGTGTGTGCTCCATCCTCATTGTCCTTGAACTTTCTGCCTCTCCCTATCACCTCTGTAGAGACCACATCCAGCTTGGCTTCCTTAGCACCTTATCCTCCTGGTACTATTAGATCCTAATGCCAATGTTGCTGGCTGTTTTACTTCTGCTCCCTAAATGAAAGCTTTTCCTAAAATTCCTGGAATTTTCTTTCTAGTTCCCATTCACCTCCATGGGCTCACCAAGTCATGTGGCTTTTGCCATCCATCCCTTTATGTGAAGAGCTGCCAAATATCTCTCAGTCTCTAATGTCTCTTCCTCGTGTTCTTTTCACATATCTCCAATGATCTGCTGGAAATATCCTCCCGGATGTGTTTCCAGCACCTCAGATTTAATACATCTGAAACACAACTCATCATCTTGCCTTCCGCCCTCTCCCCACTACCATCCAGGTGCCTGACTAGTTAACTGTTGACAGAGATTTCACAGCAACGCAGTTTGCAAATCACTTCACCCCTTTCCTTTGACATCCAAAGCATTTTTTCAGATCCTCAAAACTCCTGGCCTCCCAACTGGCCTCCCTGCCTCCTACGCATCATTCATATCTCATTCCTTATACCTCAGAAAATCATTCTTCTAAAACACTGCTGTGATTATGCCCTTCTACTGCTCGACGTTCGGTAGCTGAAAGAATGAAACAGGCAGTTAGTCAAGGTTCCTATCCATGTTCTTCTCAGCAATCCAGTTATATTTAAACCTCAAAGCAATGACAATCCATCCTCCCCACACTGTTCTTGGTAGATCAGAGACTTTTAGTAGTTCTCCATTATTTGAAAAAGATAATCCAAAACTTATGACTTTCAGCCATCCAGGCTCAATTAGGTTTCCAGCCTTATCTC
Source organism: Mesoplodon bidens (assembly GCF_964165515.1). Taxonomy (NCBI): domain Eukaryota; kingdom Metazoa; phylum Chordata; class Mammalia; order Artiodactyla; family Ziphiidae; genus Mesoplodon; species Mesoplodon bidens. The sequence goes on from NC_138167.1 coordinate 30,995,208, forward strand.
CCACTGCTTTCGGACACTGACCTAATATAACCTGGACAACTTGAAATTCACCAGACAACATGAAGGTACCTCATGTTTTCTCCCTTTGCTCATGCAGGTCCATTACTTGTAAGCTTCTTCCCACATCCTTCCAGGCCCATCTCAAATGTTTCACTGATAATGCCACCTGCCACACACATTCTTATATTGTATGTATAGCTAGATCTTCTGTGATCCACTACATTCTACGCTCCTTGGGAGTAGAGACCGACTCCTTCTCCATCTTTCATCCCATTGGAGTGCCCAGCACGTGGCACCCTTTCGATCAATAATCATTTAGATAAGCCTTCTATAAAGGCAGACACTGAGCCCGGTGCTGGCATACAAAGGTGGACGAGGCACAGCCCTGGCTCTGATGGGGTTCTCATTCAAACCAGTGAGAATGACACATAAACACATGACTATAAACTAGGATGAGCACAGTAGAGGTATATGCTAAGTAAGGGAGGATCTATTCATGGAGGGATGATTGAGAATGGGAAAGTGAGGCCTCAGAAGATGTGACACTTGAATTGGGTCCCAAGGAAAGAATGGTTAGAGAGGTGGGCAGGAGAAAGGTTTGCAGTGAAACTTAGGCCAACCATATTTACAACTTAATGGCAATATTGATGATGAGGAGGTAGCAAGGCTGAAGGATTAGCCCAAATATATTTAGATTATGTAGGTTGTACTTTGATATGAAACAAAAAAACAAGAGTTAAGTATCACACAAGGATGGATCCTACCAAGGGAAATACGTGGAGGAAAAACCAACTGAAGTCACTCTGATTCTTGGTTGTTTACTCCCTCCGACACATACATCACTTTGTTGACAGGTAAATGTTTTAGAGCAGCATTTATTTATTATTGACGTCTTATTTTATTTTACTTTTTTGGCTGCACTGCGAGGCACGTAGGATCTTTGTTCCCTGACCAGGGATTGAACCTGGGCTCTTGGCAGTGAGAGCTCGGAGTCCTAACGGCTGGACCGCCAGGGAATTCCCTATTATCGACCTTTGAAAAAGAGGGATAGAGAGGTGTCAATCAAGATTTGGTGCAGGGGCTTCCCTGGTGGCACAGTGGTTGAGAGTCCGCCTGCCGATGCAGGGGACATGGGTTTGTGCCCCGGTCTGGGAAGATCCCACATGCCGCGGAGCGGCTGGGCCCATGAGCCATGGCCGCTGAGCCTGCGCGTCCGGAGCCTGTGCTCCGCAACGGGAGAGGCCACAACGGTGAGAGGCCCGCGTACCGCAAAAAAAAAAAAAAAAAAAAAAGATTTGGTGCAGATCAGAAAACAGGTAAAAAGTGCCTTATACAAATTTCAAGCAGAGTATCTGCAGTCCAAAATTGACTTAGATTTTGGAACTCTTCCAACCTCCGAACAGGACTAGAACAGCATTATCACCTGCCAAGGCTGAAGTCACTGCTAAAATGGCTTCCCTAAAACAAGACAATCACCAGAATCTTTGTCAGAACAATGACCTTTGATTTCTTTGCTAGAATACACAGCTTTATTTGACAAAGATAAACAAAAAAGCCAGAAACTTAAATATAACTGATTTTATTTGATCATCTTAACTGAAATCTCTTTCTATTTGAGAAAAGATACCCTATCAGCAGTTTTTTAAAGGGACATCTGACTTCAAAAGCTTTGATTACTTTTTTTTCTACTGTAAAAATATTAAGTAAAGCATTTCTGGGGAGGCATGCAACAAAAGTGCCAACATCAGACTAAGCGCTACTGATTTCCACTGGGACTCTTTCCACAATGACAAGTGGTTGCTGTTATTTTTACAGAGACACCAATAAATAAACAGTCCTGGAAACACAGCACATGGATAGTGATTGATAAAATTAAATATTTCTCCACTTTAAAGCTAGTCCTAAAACACCACAGAATTCCTAGTGGAGAACACAGATAATTAGACTTGAAAAACAGAGGATTTAGTCACAGGAGTTTTAGCCTCCCACCCACGTAGCCCTTATGCATTAGCAGTTGGTCATCCTTTCTCATCTGCTCCAAAGCCTCAAAGGTATTCAGCCAAGATCTTATAATTCAGCCCTGACCAAACTGGGAACTAACCATCCATCTCCCACCGAGTGTATGCTCAACATCAAAATTAAGCTTTGGAAGTCGGTCGCTACACATGGACCTGAGAGGAAAGTGGACTGTCCTAGGTGCCTTGTAATATCCAATCCAGACCTTGGGCTTCCCTGGTGGTGCAGTGGTTGAGAGTCCACCTGCCAATGCGGGGGACACGGGTTCATGCCCCGGTCCGGGAGGATTCCACATGCCGCGGAGCGGCTGGGCCCATGAGCCATGGCCGCTGAGCCTGCGTGTCCAGAGCCTGTGCTCAGCGACGGGAGAGGCCACAGCAGTGAGAGGCCCGCGTGCCGTAAAAAAAAAAAAAAAAAAAAATCCAGACCTTGGTGAAGCCAACCTGGGTCATCTGATGGTGGTGGGAGGGTTGCAGGGAGGTGGGCAGGGAACATGACCCACTGTGCATATTGGACTGCCCTTTGAACCAAATCAATGGAGATCTTTCCTTACTTGTGATAAGTGCCTTCACATACTGATAAGCACCATTTGGAAATCTTCACCATTCTGATAAACATCACAAGGCCACGGTGAGTATTACTGAGTTCTGGGTCTTTCCCTGCGACCAATCACTTTGCAATAAGCCTCTTGGGCAAACTCCATTTCACTAGCTAGAGGACTATAAACATAAAAATCAGGAGAATTTCTTTTTCTTTTTTATTGTTTGCTAGATAACAAATTAAACACATCGGAGGATTGAAAAGCCTTGAAACTGTTTCCTGTTTTGTTGTTTTACAGGCAGGAGAACAGCTCATGAACCAGGTTGAAATCTTTGTCCCTGTTTGCTCTTTGAAGCACAGCATACAGGTGAGGGTTAGTGGTGGTGTCTGTAAGAGGGCATGGAGCTGGGTTCACTTTTCTTCCACTGAGGTGGGACTGAGGGCCTGGAAGGTGCCAGGCCTGGAGGATCCAGCTGCCTTTGGCTTCTAGGGCTGGTGTAATGGCTCTGTTTTCACAGAAGTGCTGACAGAACATGACAAATAGAAAACAGATGTGAACTGACCTTCCACAAAAATGTATTTCAAGGTTTCTTAATCTTCATAGGAATCCTTCAGAGTGAGAGATGCCACCTTCGGGCAGTGACCCACATGACATTTAAAGAAAGGCTGCGGTTCCTGCCTGGAGCCCCCAGCCAGTCCCCCACTCCCTTCTCCTCCCACCCCTCCCTTCCTGCATTGACTTTCAGACATCTTTCCCCTCCCAGTCCGTTTCACCTGTGGTCATGTCCCTGCACACACGCTTTTCCCCCACCTGTCCCCCCATACCTATGGCCTTGGTTTTTATAGATGTACCAACTTTCACCAAGCATTCAGGCCACTTCACTCCCAATTTTGCTTTGAAACCGTCACTGTCACTGGGTCCATTCCTAGCTCTAAATACTTTTGTGACACTAAATGTTGGTTTGGAACCACTGAGTACACTGAACTTTTGTCCACTTAGTGACTTAAGTTAGAAATACTGGAATAGAGGGGTACAAAGGCCAACTGGGGAAACAAGTTCTCATGTTCCTCTCTTACTGCCTTCAGGGCCCCTGGCTCTGAGGGCAAAGTACTGCTCCTTGTGCACGTGATACGGGCTTGAACCATGCATGATTCTAGGGGTTTTGAATTGCTCTGCTTATGCTCTTCGTGGACACCTGTCTGCATCCTGCAGGAATTTGGGTGGGATTTCCCAAAGTTTTGCCCTTCCAATAGCTACAGTACTTTGTCAAAGACTTTTTTCCTTGCCAAGTTGTTGATCTCTCACAAAACAATTTATGGCAACATTGTCCCTGAGAAAGAAAGTCACGTAAACGCAAGGTGGTGCATGTCCCTGAGAAAGAAAGTCATGTAAACGCAAGGCGGTGCAAATTCATTCCCAATGCCGCTGATGAGCAATCAACTACATCACCCCGGTTAATCCCAAATCAGTTGGCTTCAACATCTGGTCACCTCTCAGTGGGCCAAGCTGGCTCTGATCCTGGAAGTCCAGGGGATTCTCTGTTTAAGAAGTCAGTGCATTCTCCTACTTCTAGACATCATATGCCAAGAAATTCCCATCTTATTTATTTATTTATGTTTTTTGGCGGTACGCGGGCCTCTCACTGTTGTGGCCTCTCCCGTTGCGGAGCACAGGCTCCGGACGCGCAGGCTCAGTGGCCATGGCTCATGGGCCCAGCCGCTCCGCAGCATGTGGGCTCCTCCCGGACCGGGGCACGAACCCGTGTCCCCTGCATCGGCAGGCGGACTCTCAACCACTGCGCCACCAGGGAAGCCCCCCATCTTATTTTGAAGTAAACTAAAGAGAAAGTTCTGGACAGAAGTGGATTGAGTTTGTGGATGTCAAATATTTGAATCTTTTTTCTATTCCAGTATCACTTAAGACTAAAACATTTGTCCAATTTGTAGGATAATCAAAAATGCACTCTTTATCAGATATGCCATTGTTGTTTAGATTTTTTTTTTATTTTTTTGACTTGTGAAGTGACTCCATTTGGGGGATAATCATGGGAAGGACTACATGCTCAGATGTGAACTGGATGGGGGATGAGCACTACAGTTTAAATGAGATAGCATAGCAGGGATCACATCTGGATGCACTGTCATTTCTCTATGGATAAGGTATTAAAGAAACTGCACAGGGCTTCCCTGGTGGCGCAGTGGTTGAGAGTCCGCCTGCCGATGCAGGGGACACGGGTTCGTGCCCCGGTCTGGGAAGATCCCACATGCCGCGGAGCGGCTGGGCCCGTGAGCCATGGCTGCTGAGCCTGCGCATCCGGAGCCTGTGCCCTGCAAGGGGAGAGGCCACAACAGTGAGAGGCCCGCCTACCGCAAAAAAAAAAAAAAAAAAAAAAAAAGAAACTGCACAGATAACTTGTCTACTAATGTGCAGGAATAGCTGGAAAAGAAGACTGATAGGAAAACTTGATCTACCTAACTTTATAATGCATCCCACCCTTAACAAACTGAATCAGCTTCAGTGTCATCTCCTCGGTCCCATATCATCCTATTATAACTCCCATCACACCCGCCATCTCTAAGGAAGGCGCTCTGCAGCCCAACCCCCTGCACCTGAATTCTGACTTTGCCTGATTGTGCAAGTTTGGGCTATTCACTAACCCTCTTGACGTTTGACTTTCCTCACCTTTAAATGGGGACTATAATGGTACCTGAGCTCTTGAGATAGGTCCATATTAACTGAGAAGATACCTGTCAAGCGCTTTGAGCTGACCTGACTTGCAGCAAGCCCTCTGTCCATGTTAACCATTACCATTAGCTGTTTATAGTGATAGGGGAGGGAGTGTCACTAGGCTGGCCACTGCAGCATCCTGGCACATAGCACAGTGCCTATGAATATTCACTGGGTAAAATGAATCTCCAGTTGCACAAACATAGCTCATCCCCAGCTCCCAACCCCGACCATCATCATCTCTTGTCTGGATTCTGAAATAGGGTCCCAACCAACGTTCCTGCTTCTATCCTTCCTCCCCTCCAGTCCAGCCAGAGGGGTCTTTTCCAAACTTACATCAGATCATGTTGCTCGTCTGGTCCCCATCTCCTTGGAATAACAACTAAAGTCCTTGCAAGGTACATGAAGACCCTACATGTCTTGGCTTCCTATTATCCACCTAAGCTCATCTTCCACCCCTCTACCCTTGCCCACTCGGCTCCAGCCACACTGTCCTCTGTGATACTCCTCGAACACAGCAGGAACGCTTTTTCTTTAGGGAGTTTACTATAGCTGTTCCTTCTACCACTGTTTCCAGAGATAATTGGTAAGTCATCCCCTCCTTCATGTCTTGTTCTAAGGCCACCTTCTCAGTAAGGCCTACGTAGATCACCTATTTAAAATTGCAACCTCATCACAAGAAAGAAAGAATAAAGAAAAGAAAAGAAAAAGAAAAGAGAAGAGAAGAGAAGAAAAGAAAAGAAAGAGAGGAGAAGAGAAAAGAAAAGAAAAGCAGGGACTTCCCTGGTGGTCCAGTGGTAAAGAATCTGCCTTCCAATGCAGGGGATGCAGGTTCAATCCCTGGTCAGGGAACTAAGATCCCACACGCCCCCGGGCAACTAAGCCCTGGCGCCTCAACTACAGAGCGTGCTGCAAACTACAGAGCCCACGCACCACAACTAGAGAGAGAAAACCTACACGCCACAACTAGAGAGAAGCCCACGTGCTGCAACAAAATATCCCGTGTGCCACAACGAAGATCCCGTGTACCACAACTAAGACCTGACACAGTCAAAAAATAATAAATAAATAAATAAATAAAAAGCAAAGCAAAGCAAAGCATAGAGGGCAGGAAGAAACTTTTGGAGATGATAGATACATTTATGGTATCGAGATTGGTGATGGTTTCACTGATCTATACATATCTCCAAACTCATCAAGTTTTGTTTTTTTAAAAATATTTATTTATTTATTTATTTTATTTTTGGCTGCGTCAGGTCTTAGTTGTGGCACACAGATCTTTGCTGTGGTGCTTGGGTTTCTCTCTAGCTGTGGTGTGTGGGCTCCAGAGCATGTGGGCTCTGTAGTTGTGGCCCACATGCTCAGTAGCTGCATCACACAGGCTTAGTTGCTTCGTGGCATGTGGGATCTTAGTTCCCAACCAGGGATCCAACCCGAGTCCCCTGTATTGGAAGGGGGATGCTTAACCACTGGACCACCAGGGAAGTTCCTCATCAAGTTTTATATTTAAATATGTACAGCTTTTTGTATGTCAATTATACCTCAATAGTTTTTTTTCAAAAGCAAAAATATAAAATTGCAACCTCGTCTATGCTCACCCCCAGCAATCCCAACCCCCTTACCTTGCTCTTATTTTCTTTAACTTAACACCTTCTGACTTGAAGCTTTAGTTAATTTATTTATTATTATTATGTTTACTGTTTATTTTCTGACTTTTTCTTTTAGAATGCTAACGCCACAAGCACAGGGACCTTTGTTTATTCACTGATATATTCCCAAGTGCTTAGAACAGTACCATGTGGCACATACAATTAATAAGTATTCTTGAATAAGTGGTTCCATATGCATGCATATGTACAGCTATGCATAGTTTTAGTTTGTAGTTACTACGGGATGGTAAGGTTAACAGGAGACCAAGTCTTCCAGGTGAGAAAAGCAAAGACCTCTTCACTTGCAGTTTTGACATAATGCCTTAGCTAGATTTCATCTAAGTGGATCTTTTCAACAGAAGGGGCGTGATACAAAGCCCCATCTTTGTGCAGCCTCAACATTGTCTTTGGCAGTTTGGATGCTCTGCCGTCTAGGCGTGGCCCCGCACACGTGGGCCTGATAAAATGTCCCAATTAGTTATCAGGTGTGCCTGAGCGGCTCTGGGGACGAGCTTGTCAGTTCAGGTCTCACCAAAGAAAAACAGTTTCTCACTAGCAGTTCGACTGAAAGCCTCCTTGGACTGTCTCAATCCTTCTGCAGCTCAAAAAAGCACTCTCCCTCATAGTCTCTTTTGTCAAAGTCTCTTTTCCCCTATTGATTGCTAAAAACAAACTTATAATTTCTTAATTTATGACTACAGTGCTAATTTTGACTGAATATTTCAGCCCTATTCCAACTATTCTGTGGTACATGTAATAATTTTTGTCTTACTTATATTGGAAATAATAAAAGAATATGGTACAGTCATAGAATGGAATAATGTGCACTCCTTACTTACGGTGTTGCTTTTTATTATTGTTCTAGATAAAGTTCATGCTGTATAATATTAAGTGAAAAAAGAAATAAATAAGACCAGTTGCATGGCAGTTCACAAAAAAATGAAACTCAAATGGCCAATAAGTATATGAAAAGGTATTCATTCTCACTCAGAACTGAAAGAAATGCAATTCAAAACAATGAAATATTTTTCACCTAAGACTGATGAAGAGTTGGCCAGAGAGCAGGGAAACACTCTAATGCACAGTTGTAGAAAGTATTAATTGGTACAAACTTTTGGGAGAAATTTGGCACTATCACTAAAATTCAAAAATACACATACCCAGGGTATTCCCTGGGGGTCCAGTGGTTAGGATTCTGCACTTCCACTGCAGGGGGCATGGGTTCGATCCCTGGTTGGGGAACTTAGATCCCTCATGCTGTGTGGTGTGGCCAAAAAATAAATAAATAAAAAAGAATAAATTGCTTTAAAGTGATTTAAAAAAAATACATACACCCTTTTTTGACCTAGCAATATTACTTTGTCCTATAGAAATACATATATATGCAAAGATGTTCATTATAGCACTAACTGTAGCAGCAAAAAACTTGGAAACAAGTTAAATGTTCATCAATAGCCAAATGATTAAATATATGGTGGAACATTCAAAAAAGTGAAACATAGGCAGCTCTCAAAGTAAATGATATAGATCTCTATGTGCTTATTTACAAAGACATTTACATTAGTTAAGGTCCAGCCAGGAGCACTAAAGTCATGTTAGACAATGCAAAAGAGGGAATTTAACACAGGAATTAATTGCAAAAGTTTAGAGGCTAATTATTTTATATCTAGAAGGTGGTGATCCAGGGACACAGGCAGCCCTGCAGGCAAGGCATAGGCAGGTGGAGAGTTGAGAGGGCAGAATCAACATTACTCTACCTAAGGCCATTTCTTCTACTCTTTCTGCTTTTGCTTGTGTATCAACTTCAATTCCTCTCTGTACACAACTTTCTAATTCCTCTCCATGAACATAGCTGCACCAGTTCTAGTTCAAGCATCAGTGATGGTTGAAGATAATCCCAGGAGATAATCTGATTCAGACTGGGTTAAGCATCCACCCAAATCCAATCATCTCTAGCCAGGGGGAAGGGCCACAGGACTCACCTCTGTGAGTAGCGACTGCAGTTCTTACCAGAGGAGCCTAGGTTGGGAAAAGCCTGTCTACACTTGACAACATGGAAAACTGGATTGGTTCTGATGCCATCTATCAAAGGAGGGAATTCATGATGGGGAGAGGATGGGGATGGAAGATGATAACTTAAGTTTTGGACATGTTCAACTGAGATGCCCACAGAACATCCAAATATATTGTTTAGGAAGTAAATGAATGTAAAGTCTGGAGTTCAGCATGGGAATTTGGACTAGAAATCCAGGCTTCAGACAGTCAGCATAAAAACTGAATTTGAAGCCATGGGTACATGAGAAAAAAATTGCTGGTTCAAAATACAATTCTAGAGACTAAAAAATACAGAATAAACAGAGGAAGAGGAAACACTAAAAGAGACTAAGGAAAATTGACCAAAGGACTGGTATATAAAAAAATAAACAACACAGAAAAAAAAAAAAACATGGAAAGAGGAAAGAGAGAAATTTCAAGGAAAAGAAAGTGGTGAATTCTATTAAATAAGATAAACCCTGAAAACCACCCAGTTGGATATGGCTCCAAGGTCTCTGATGAGGGGCATCAAAGTGAAGGAAAACACAAAACTGCAATGAGTTTAGGAGGTTAGGAAGTGAATTCCTCATGATTTAACGCTTTTGTAGCCACCCATGAGACAACAAGGTGACAAGCCTTGGTGAAATTAAATGGAAGGAATAAGTCTGTGTGCTTTTGCTTCACAGTTCTTCAGCAAATCTGCTTTGTATAGAGTAACTTGGACTAACCTAGTCAACTGGGGACATTACAGGCCATGGGGACATTTAAGGCCCAATCTCAGGTTTTTACTCCGAATTTGCAGAACAAATCCTAGAGCTCCCTCTTGGGGTTGGCAACTCTTGTATATTCCTAGTCTTACAAATACTAAAAGGATCAGCAAACTGTGGCCCTGGGGCTGCATCTGGCCCTCTGCCTGTTTTTGTATGGCCTGTGAACTAAGGATGTTTTTCATATTTTTCAATGATGAAAAACAATGAAGGAAGTATTCTGTGATGTAAAAATTATATGACATTCAAATTTCAGTGTCATTAAAGACATTTTCATTAGAAGACAGTGCTCATTTGTTTCGGTATGGCTACTTTCATGCTACAATAGCAGAGCTGAGTAACAGTGACAGAGGATGTATAGCCTGAAAAGCCTAAAATATTTACCATCTAGTCCTTTTATGAAAACATTTGTGGACCCCTACTCTAGAAGAGTGGAGAGGGTGGTCCTGGGACTTTAGGTTGCCTTTTAGAGATATAAAAATAGCTTAGTTCTGGTCACGAAACCTCAGTAAAAAACAAACTATAAATCTGTCTAATCTCTGAAAATCTTAAGTATAGGAACAACCCCAGCATAATTAGACCCACATAAATGCCTCCATTTTAGGCCAAATCCAAGCGTTTTCACCTGACTTATTTGTGCTTCTTTGTGATATCTGGAGACAGAGCTGGGTAAGACTCTGTGCCTAGCACTGGGACAGGCTAGAGTAGATGAAGAGAAAACCAAGATCTGCAACTAGACTTGTGCCTTGGTGTGGAATAGATCCTGGTGCAGGTGCTGGAAGTTAAGTGACAGAGAACAATAAAATGACAGCGACCATTTATTGAGCACTTCCTGTATGGTAGGCATGCCAAGTGCTTTACATTCTATTATCAAGACAAACAAAACTAACTCCCTGCTCTTTACCAAGAGTGAAACGTCTGAAGGCTGGTAATACAAGTATAGGGTTAACATCAGTTTCCATATATTTATATATATATATGTATAGTTTCCAAGCGGGAACCAGGAGTTCATCAATTCCAGTTTACCCTTTTTTTTTTTTTTTTTTTTTTTTTTTTTTTTTTTTTTTTTTTTTTTTTTTATAAATTTATTTATTTATTTTTATTTATTTTTGGCTGCACTGGGTCTCTGCTGCTGTTCGTGGGCCTCCTCCAGTTGCGGCGGGCGGGGGTTACTCTTCGTTGCAGTGTGTGGGCTTCTCATTGTGGTGCCTTCTCTCGTGGAGCACAGGCTCTAGGCACGCGGGCTTCAGTAGTTGCAGCACGCAGGCTCAGTAGTTGTGGCACACGGGCCTAGGTGCTCCGCAGCATGTGGGATCTTCCCGGACCAGGGCTCGAACCCGTGTCCCCTGCATTGGCAGGCGGATTCTTAACCACTGCGCCACCAGGGAAGCCCCTCCAGTTTACCCTTTTGAGGTACAAAATGAACTACAACACAAAAGAGAAGGAAGCAAGATGCCATGGTACTTCAGAGGAAGATGTACTAACTTGGGAGTGGGAAAGGGAAATTTAAGCCTGGAATAAAGGAAATATTTTAACAAAGGAAGATGGAGGGTGTGAAACAGGAGAGTGCAGGGTACATTTAAGGAACAGCATGGAGATTCTACTCGTTGAAAAGGAGGGTGTGTATAAAGTATTTATTTATTTATTTATTTATTTATTTATTTATTTATTTTGCTGTAAGTGGGCCTCTCACTGTTGTGGCCCCTCCCGTTGCGGAGCATAAGCCCCGGACGCGCTGGCTCAGCGTCCATGGCTCACGGGCCCAGCCGCTCCACAGCATGTGGGATCTTCCCGGACCAGGGCACGAACCCGTGTCCCCTGCATCGGCAGGTGGACTCTCAACCACTGCGCCACCAGGGAAGCCCATAAAGTAATTTTTTAACTTACAGATTTATTTTCACTTTGTCATAAAGGCCCTTCCAACCATGCCCATCACAGGTTGGGGCGGGGGCGGTCTTCTTAGGTTCAACTACACATTGACTCACAACTCAAGTGTAGACCACACTTGGATACTCCAAAGGGTACAGAGCAGGAACCACAGATGTCTGCCAGGGCAAGGGCGAGCACCTCCGGGATTCCTGGCGGTAGACCCCTGAGCAGTGCAGCTTAGACTCAGGGAAGCAAGACGCCCATCCTGCAAGCATGGAAGCTGCCTTGGTTTACAGGCATCACTCCCTAAAGAAGCTGATATTTCTTGTAACAACTTCAGAGGCATAGCTTCCAGGTTTCTAATGACTAGAGTCACAGCATTCAGGGAAATCCAAAGATAGGACTTCTTGTTAGGGACTGAGAAGTTCTCTCACTCCAGATGTATTTTACCAAACAGGGGTCATTTATCCTATGTGCAGTGTTGCCTAGCAGTATGTCACACATTATCCTTATCAAGTTGCCTGAGAAACAGAACTAGAAAGTTAACCAAGGGTCTAATTGTCAAGCAGGAAGGGGAAAGGTTTTGTTAACCTTTTACCCATCTTTCCCAACGCCCAATCTAATTTCAGTGCTTTCCTCAAAAGTAACTCCTGTTAATAACCTTTCTAAAAATTTACATAAAATTGTGTACATATCTGTAGGCATTTAGTTAACATCCAATTTTTCACTATCAAAAATAATGAATATCCTTATGTACACATGAGAGTATTTCCTAACAGTGAAATTATTTGATTAAATGATAAACGTAAAATTCTTATAAATTGCTGTTAATCTTACTGCACACCAACAATGTATGAGTACTGATTCCCCTTCACTCTCTGTGACACTGTGTATTAGAAATCTTTAAATTTTGTCATTATAATGAATGAGAAATGGTCTTGTATTAATTTGCATTTCTCTGAATACTGCTGACTTCACACATATTTTCAAATGTTTGACCACCATTTGATTTTTCCTTTTCTGAATTACTTGATCATATTTTTTTGCCCATTTTTCTATTGCGTTGACTTAACCTTTTTTATTGATTTATGGGTAATACATATATTATTATATAACCTATATTATATACTACTTATATACTTCATATTATATAGTATATATAATAGTATACATATTACTGCATATATATATAATACTCCATCTATATTACTACTTATTTTCTATATATTACTATAGCATATATATTGAAGTAGTGTTTATATATACACACATAAATATTGTATTTGAGTATTAACAGATATGTAATGGGAACTATTAACAATTTTTGATCGGGGAAGCTTGGTGCTGGGAGTGATTAAATGTGGGGGCTTTGGAGTTAGACCTGAGTCTCAGCTCAAGTGCTTCCTTGTATATGTGACTATGGGCAAATCATTTAATCTCCTTGAACCTAGGTTTTCTTATTTGTTAAGTAGGGATAATAACATGCACTCACTGGGTTACCTTTAGCTAAGTGTGGGGCCATTAAGTCTTCAGTAAATGGTAACACTTAGCATTATTATTTTTTAAATTGAGATATAATTCACATACCATAAAGCGTACAAGTTTTAGTATATTCACAAGGTTGTGCAACAATCACCACTATCTAACGCCAGAACACTTTCATCACCCCCAGAAGAAATCGTTTCCCCATCACTCCCCACCTCCTACACCCCCATCCCCTGGTAACCCCTAATCACTTTCTACCTCTGTGGATTTGCCTATTATGGACACTTCACATAAGTGGACAATATGTGGCTTTTGTATCTGGCATCTTCCATCTAGCATAATTTTTACAAGATTCACCCATATTGTAGAAGATTTCAGCATTTCATTCATTTTTATTCTGAATAATAACCCATTCTATTGATATACCACATTTGATTTATCCATTCATCAGCTGATGAACATTTGTGTTGTTTCCATTCTTGGTTATTATGAATCATGCTGCTATAAATATTCAGGTTCAAGTTTTTGTGTGGACCTACGTTTATAATTCTCTTAGGTATATAGCTAGGAGTAGAACTGCTAGGTCATATAGTAACTCTATGTTTAACTTTTCTGGAACTCCCAACTGTTTTCTTTAGCAGCTGTACCATTTTACATTCTCACCAGCAATGTAAGAGAGTTTCAATTTCCTCACATCCTCACATCCTTGTAAACACTTGTTGTCTGAGTCTTTTACTACAGTGATCCTAGTGGGTTCTGATTTCCGTAGTGACAAATGATTTTGAGCACATTTTCATGTGCTTATTGGCCATTTATATTTCTTCTTTGGCGAAATGTCTATTCAAATATTTTGCCCAATTTTTAATTGGCTGCTTTTTTAAGATATATAGTTTGCAAGTATTTTCTCCCATTCTGTGGGTTGTCTTTTTACAATCTTGATAGTGTCCTTTGAAATATAAAAGTTTTTAATGATACAGTCCAATTTATCTATATTATTCTTTAGTTACTTGAGCTTTAGGTGTCATATTCCTAAGTATTTTATCCTTTTTGATGCTATTATAAATGGAATTGTTTTCTTAATTTTACTTCCAGTTCATTGCTAGTATATAGAAATATAGGGCTTCCCTGGTGGTGCAGTGATTAAGAATCCACCTGGTCCGGGAAGATCCCACATGCCACAGAGCAACTAAGCCCATGCACCACAACTACTGAGCCTGCACACTACAGCCCACGAGCCACAACTACTGAGCCCGCATGCTGAAACTACTAAATCCTGTGTGCCTTGAGCTTGTGCTCCGCAACAAGAGAAGCCACCGCAATGAGAAGCCCGCGCACTGCGACAAAGAGTAGCCCTTGCTCGCTGCAACTAGAGAAAGCCCGCGCACAGCAACGAAGACCCAACACAGCCAAAAATAAATTAATTAATTAAAAAAAAAAAGAAAGAAATATAACTGATTTTTGTGGGGGTGGGGGGAAGCAGGGGGGTGCTGGGATGAACTGGGAGACTGGGTTTGACATATATACACTAATATGTATAAAATAGATAACTAATAGGAACCTGCTGTATAAAATAAAATAAAAAGAAATATAACTGATTTTTGTATATTGATCTTGTATCCTGCAACCTTGCTAAACCCATTTATTAGCTCTAATAGTTTGTGCGTGTGTGCGTGTGTGTGTATATTTCTTAGGATTTTCTAGGTACAAGATCATGTCAACTGCAAATAGAGGTACTTTTACCTCTTCCTTTCTGATCTGGATGCTTTTTCTTCTTCTTGCCTAATTGCCTTGGCTAGAATCTCTAGTAACTCAATGAACAGATGTGGTGAAAGCAAACATCCTTGTTTTGTTTCTGATCTTAGGGGGAAAGCATCCAGTCTTTCAAAATCATGTATGATGTTAACTGTGGGTTTTTCATAAATGCCCTTTATCAGGTTGAGGAAGTTTCCTTATAACCCTAGTTTGTTGAAAGTTTTTATCCTGAGAAGGTATTGTATTTTGTCAAATGCTTTTTCTGCATCTATTGAGATGATCACATGTGGCTTTTGTCTTTTATTCTATTAAAATGGTATATGTATTAGTCTGCTAGGGCTACCATAACAAAGTACCATGGACTGGGTGGCTTAAACAAGAAATTTTTCTCATAATTCTGGAGGCTAGAAGTCTGAGATCAAGGTGTTGGTCTCAGTTTCTTCTGAGGCCTCTCTCCTTGGTTTGCAAATGGCCATCTTCTCCGTGTCTTCACATGGTCTTCCTAATCTCTTCTACAAGAACCCAGTCATATTGGATTAGGACCCGTCCTCATGACCTCATTTTAATTTAATTACCCCCTTCAAAGGCCTTATCTCCAAATACAGTCACATTTTGAAGTACTGGGGGTTAGTTAGGACTTCAACATATGAACTCTGAGTGAACACCATTCAGCCCATAACTGTATTACACAAATTTTTATATGTTGAGCTTACCTTGTATTTATGGAATAAACCCCACTTGGTGATGAGATGACTTAATCCTTTCTATATGTGGCTGGATTCAGTTTGTTAGTATTTTGTTGAGGATTTTTATGAGCAGCTACTAGCATTATTATCTCCTTTATTCCCACCATTCAAAGTGCTTTTACATGTACTATTTCACTTACCTTAAACAGAATTGCATGAGGTGGGTAGCATACTCATATTCACTGAAGCAAACTGAGGCTCAGGAAAGTAATGTGATTTTACCCTTATTAGAAATTTGCAGTAATACATCATATAAATTGAAACCAGAACCACAGATGAGAAGAATATTAGGGAGATGAAAGAAAGCAGGATTTGGTGAGAACAAAGAGAAACTTTGTACAGCTAGAAGTTTACAGGGTCAGTTTGAATGGCATCTGTGATTTCAATGACATGAGAACGGAGGTTATCTGCTGATGTGCATAATAAGAGTAAATAGACTTGTGGTTTCAATTCATGCATGTAATGAAACCAAGTAGGGGTGACAATTCTCATTAATTTTGAGATCATGATTTGACCAGATAAACTGGAAGGAGAATAAACCAAAATTTTAATGATAGAGATTTGACTGTATCAATAACAGCACACTGCAACTTACAGATTCCTTTCTCCTTGGGAAGCTTTTCCCCAAGTAACCTGCCAATTCACACGCTCTTCTCTAAGCCTTGGTGGAGCTGTACAATGATATACCATGACTGCTCAGTCAGAGAAAGCTGAGTTCAAATTCTATCTCTGGCCCCAAAGGACTGTGTGACTTTGCAAGTCATTTAATATCTGCAAGACTTTACTCCCTCATCAAATGAGAGAGTTGAATTAGATGTTCTCTAAGCTGCCTTTCAGTTTTACGACTCTATTAATTTAGTGAATAAGGGGAGTGGTGATTCAGTAGACTGGGAATTTTCAAACAGTATTGATGAGGAATTCACTATGGAATTACTGAAGAGCAATGAAGCCTGGTAGGGGACAGAGAGCAGGTAAGCTAGGGTGGGTAGCCAGTGAAAGTGAGAAAGTAATCAGATTGGGGTGGGGGTGGTTACCCAGAGTTGGGGATGTCATGGGGCATATTACACAGGCTACTGTAATCTAGTTGGTTAATTAATTACACATTGTTTTAATTAAAAATAACAAAAGTAATTAAAATTCCAGATCAGAGAGTCCAGACTGGGACAGAAGTCAGATAAACCCCACACCTTTCACCACCTATTTTTACATCAGGATTATGATCCCAGGTCACTGGATGATGCACTGAAGAGCAAGGATCTTACCCATAAGTCCCTCCAATAAAATTCCAGAAGTCCTGGCCCATCAGCTTCTCACATCATTCACAGGTCACATTTCATTTCTCTGAACTGTCACATGACACTTCATAATGGTCTGGTTCATCGGAGGCAATGTTCTGATAATCAAAAGACATCAGTTTTTCCTTTTCATTTAAGTTTTAAACTATTTTAAAATTCTCTTTAATGCAAATGAAATGCACTATTACTGTAAAAAATTCTAACATTCACACACATTATGTAGATACTGACAGTCCCTATAATTCCTTTTCCTATTGTTAAGATGGGTGAAAATTCCTCCAAGTCATGCTTTCTCTCTATACACTAATGTAATATTATTTACAAAAAACGGAATCATGAACACTATTTTGCAAAGTGCCTTTTTCTTGCTCACCAACCAGTATAATCCAGGTATTTTTTCATGTCAGAGCATACAGATGTGCTTTATCCACTTTGACAACCACAGAGGAGTCCATCATATCACTATATCATAGCATAATTTATGCAGCTCCTATTGATGGGCATTTACCTTGTTTCCAATTTTTTGATATGTAAACAATAGTGCAGTGAACATCCTTGTATATATCTTGCATATTTGGTTTTTTTAAATAAATTTATTTATGGCTGCATTGGGTCTTTGTTGCTGCATGCAGGCTTTCTCTAGTTGCAGCGAGCGGGGGCTACTCTTCATTGCGGTGGCTTCTCTTGTTGCGGAGCACAGGCTCTAGGTGCACGGGCTTCAGTAGTTGTGGCTCTTGGGCTCTGGAGCGCAGGCTCAGTAGTTGTGGCGCACAGGCTTAGTTGCTCTGCAGCATGTGGGATCTTCCTGGACCAGGGCTCGAACCCGTGTCTCCTGCATTGCCAGGAGGATTCTTAACCACTAAACTGCCAGGGAAGTCCCCGCGTTTCTACCTTTCTTTTTCTTTTTTTTTTTTTTTTTTTTTTTTGCGGTATGCGGGCCTCTCACTGTTGTGGCCTCTCCCGTTGCAGAACACAGGCTCTGGACGCACAGGTTCAGCAGCCATGGCTCACGGGCCTAGACGCTCCGTGGCATGTGGGATCTTCCCAGACCGGGGCACGACCCCGTGTCCCCTGCATCGGCAGGCGGACTCTCAACCACTGCGCCACCAGGGAAGCCCTCTACCTTTCTTGAAATAATAGAGCATAATATGCTGAAAATGTTGGTTTTTTTCCTTCCATCTTCAACATTAAAATGGCTACACAAAAATTCACCAATCTTGATGTCTTTTAAATGCATGCTGTATGTCACATACAATCTAACAAAATTGTTTCAAATGAAGTTAAAGACAAGTAAGTGCTACTAGAGCCATCTTATGGAAAAAACCTAATGAACCTTTTGGCGAACCCAATAGAATGGGACTTTTCCCCCATTCTTTTTTCTGATCTATCCCCAAGCCCTACCCTATACTGTGGGAATTGGGGTAAGAGGTAAGGGAGAGCTGAATGATGCCTAGCACAATTAGAAGTGCCATCTCCAACCCCCCAGAGAACCCCTGGCAGAAATCTCAGACCACAGCTTTGTCCAACCTCCATAATGCTTATAAATGTCACAACCTAGAAAATAAAGCAACAAAGGAAAAATTAACCAATCCACCAGGGCAGATAGATTAAAAGTATCTTAAAGTACTAGAGTGGCTAGTTATCACTCTGTAGAAGGCATAGAATCTGCATTAGGCGTATGCGTGGTTTCCATTTTTAGGAGCTTTGTAACATGTTAATATTACATGTTTTCCAAAATACCTTCCTACTTATTTTTGCTCCTAGGTTGCCAAGATGGGTCAGCCAACAGGGCCTTAAAAATTAAGTACCACTAATGTTCAAATTAGATGAGTCAAAAGTAGAGGACTCACCATGTGGATCTGAACAGGACAGCCTGAGGAGAAGGTAGAGAAATTAGGGGTAGTATGTGAAATTGATGCACAGCTGCACCCTATATGTCAGCAGTCCCCAACATTTTTGGCACCAGGGACCGGTTTCACGGAAGACACTTTTTCCATGGACTGGGGATGGGGTGGGGATGGTTTTGGGATGATTCAAGCGCATTACATTTATTGTGCACTTTATTTCTATTATTATTACATTGTAACATATAATGAAATAATTATACAACTCACCATTATGCAGAATCAGTGGGAGCCCTGAGCTTGTTTTCCTGCAACTAGATGGTCCCATCTGGGCGTGATGGGGCTGCCTCAGCTCCACCTCAGATCATCAGGCATTAGATTCTCATAAGGAGCGCACAACCTAGATCCCTTGCATGCGCAGTTCACAGTAGGGTCCCCACTCCTATGAGAATCTAATGCCACCTCCTCTCTACAGGAGGTGGAGCTCAGGTGGTAATGTGAGTGATGGGGAGCGGCTGTAAATACAGATGAAGCTTTGCTCGCTCGCCAGCCTGCTACTCACCTCCTTCTGTGTGGCCCTGTTCTTTTTTTTTTTTTTTTTTTTCGGTACGCAGGCCTCTCACTGTTGTGGCCTCTCCCATTGCGGAGCACAGGCTCCGGATGCACAGGCTCAGCAGCCATGGCTCACGGGCCCAGCCTCTCTGCGGCATGTGGGATCTTCCCGGACCAGGGCACGAACACGCGTCCCCTGCAACGGCAGGCGGACTCTCAACCACTGCGCCACCAGGGAAGCCCTGGCCCTGTTCTTAATAGCCACAAACTGATACCGGTCTGTGGCCCCGGGGGGTTGGGGTCCCCTACTATATGTCTTTGGAACATGCATGAAGGACTGAATATTGTTCTATGTGAAAACTAATGACACTGTGGGAGTTAGGCAGAACAATACTTAAGATATGATCTTGGCTGTCAGAGAGCTTCTGTATGCTACAGTGACTGCAAATAAGAGATGCATGGTCACAATATTATGGAGATACACATTAATTGTAATGAGAGAGCTCGAATTGCTTCAAGGCGAAGAAACACATCAAGAGGCAGAAACAGCATCTGTAAACTGCATTTATTGAGTGCTTATTGGGCACTGGGCACATCAGATACAAAAGAGTTGGGATGGGGGCAGGTAAGAACTTAAGAAATTAAATACACACATTAATTTTACCACAAATTCTAACTACTAGGGAAGTACAAAATTCGTACAAGTTATACTTTATAATGAAATTTTGATGTCTGTCAAAAGGATAAGCTATACATACAATGCAATAAAAATGTTTTAAAATTGTGCTTAGTATCACAGAACTACCCCGAAAATGGGTTGATAAAATGCCTATACAGCATTATACACATATATTTTACATTAAAGATTGCTTGTAAAGTACAAATACTTTGACCCCACTGCTGAGAAATCTATGGCTGACAACTATATGTGCAGTTCCTCTAAGAAACATCGCAGCATTTGTAGTCTATCTCTCCTTTAAACTCCACCTTATTTTTAGTTTCACTTACTATCGAGTTCTCTTCAGAACTGTTTATATTTCTTTTGTCTGATCATCTTCTTCGAGTTTCCTGATTTCATTTTTTAAACAATTTATAGTTTCACGACTTGCTTTTAATCTCTCTTTAAGCTCTGCAATTTCAAAGCTTGTTTTTTTTTTTGCAGCTTCTAATTTTTCTCTGGTTTTCACTTCAAGTTCTGCAACTAAAGAAAACATACACTTTTACTGATTTATTTCATTTTTCTCACATGTACAAGATAGTTCATAGAGCAATAAATGTGGCATTTCCTTAGGCCAATGTTTTCATGATGAAATGCAGACAACTTAAGATATATAACTTTAGACACAGGGGGGTGGGTAAGAAAGTCTGAACTCTCCAGAGAGGATCTAAGGTGTTTTCTACCACTAAGAATGAAATTCTGACCACTAATATTTTAATTCACAGTTAACATTTTAAGACATAATGTCTTAAATTATGTCTAATTTCCTAATTATGTCTAATTTCCTAATTTGATTTGGAAATGAGGGAGTACACAGTCCAAGAAACATCCAGCTAATAAGAGTTTACTGGGCTTCCCTGGTGGCGCAGTGGTTGAGAGTCCGCCTGCCAATGCAGGGGACAGGGGTTCGTGCCCTGATTCGGGAAGATCCCACATGCCGCGGAGCGGCTGGACCCGTGAGCCATGGCCGCTGAGCCTGTGTTCCACAACGGGAGAGGCCACAACAGTGAGAGGCCCACGTACCGCAAAAAAAATAAAGAGTTTACTAAAAACAGTATTCTTAAATTTATGTACAGGTAAAACTTACATAATCACACTGGTAAAACAAACCTGTATCTTTTTTCAAAAAGATGATATCAGTAAGTGTCTAGGTTTGAATTCCAGCTCTATCATTTACTAGATGTGCCACTCTGAATAAGCTATTTATTATCTCTGTGCTCTATTCCTCATTGCTAAAATGAAGATTATAATAGCAAACACCTCATAATATTATTTGTTTAAAAGATTTAAAAAGAATACTGTCTGGCACATAGAAAGCCATATTAACTACTATTATTATTATTACTGAATATTTAAAACATTCTAGCTGGCTACATAACAAATTACAAAAGAAAAATATCATTACTGCAAAATAGACTGATTTAACTATTTAACTATTAAACTATAACTATTTAACTATTGATTTAACTATTCCACTTGGATAGTGTAGCATCAAGTTTTACAGAGAAAAATGACTACTATCATCCAACATTTCCACCTTGTGGACATTTCAGGTAATTGCTGCTGATGACTATTGAGGCACAGTTGTACTTTTGTTAATGTAAAAGGATCACTAATTGGAAGCAGTGTGGTTTGGTGAAGAAAAAAAACCAAAACCATTGAAATCAGAAAGACTTGAGTTCAAATACACCCTTGGCCCCTTAACAGCTGAATGCTGATATCTCTAAGTCTCCCTTCATCTCTTCTTTCTATATGATACAGTTAAAACTTCGTATTTCTCAGAGGATTTATGAGGATTAAGTAATATACCTAAAGCATCTAGCGCATTAAAAACACGCAATGTGGGACTTCCCTGGTGGCGCAGTGGTTAAGAATCCACCTGCCAAGGCAGGGAACATGGGTTTGAGCCCTGGTCCAGGAAGATCCCACATACCGCGGAGCAACTAAGCCCGTGCGCCACAACTACGGAAGCCACCGCAATGAGAAGCCCGAGCACCGCAACGAAGAGTAGCCCCTGCTCGCTGCAACTAGAGAAAGCCCACACGTAGCAACGAAGACTCAATGCAGCCAAAGATAAATAAATAAAATAAATAAATTTATAAAAAAACAAAAACAAAACACGCAATGTGTCCTTATTTTCCTCACTGCTGGTGCTTTCTTTTTGTGATATATTTTGTAACACAGGTAAACTTTTACATTGCCAAAACAATCCATATTTTTCTTTGTAATTTTTCATTGCTTTTATTTTTTAAATTATTTTTGAAGACAGGTAGTACATACACATGATACAAAATTAAAAGGCTGAAAAGTGTAGACAATGGAAAAAATGTCTCCATTTTATATGTGTATGACTGATTTACTTTGCTGTACACCTGAAACTAAGACAACATTGTAAGTCAACTATACTCCAATAAAAACAAAAACAAAAAAAGCCTCCTTTTACCCCTGCCCCCCACCAACCAGCGCTCTTCCCAGAGATAATCACTGTTAGGTTTCCTTGGTATCTTTCCAGAAATAATTGGTTCAGAGACGAGCATACACCTAAGTGTGACTTCTCACCCCCAACACAAGTGGTGTCACACTACCCACACTGCTCAGCACCCTCTTTCACTTAACATTACTACATCTGAAAGCTCATTCCATATCACAGGGCTGTCTCATTCTTTCAAAGGCTGCAGAGGACCTCATTGAATAGACATATATAATTCATTCATCTGTCCCCTCTGATGTACATTTGGAGTATTTCCAGTTTTCTCTATTACAAACAATGCTATAACGTGTATGCTGCGCGTAATCATTTCGGTACACTTGTGGGCTAAATTCCAGTAAACAGTAATTGAAGGACATTTGATCTTGTAAATCTAGAAGAATGCCAAGTGACTCTTAGAGGTCCTCTTAATTTATACTCTCACTAGCATTGTACACCTATTTCCCTACTGCATCAACGTTTTGGTCTTAGTTATTAATCTGAAAGATTAAAAATTGCATTTCAGAATAGTTTTAATTTACATTTCTATTACTTCTGAGGCAGACAATCTTTCAATATGTTTAGGGGACATTCCTCCCTTTCTTTTTATGGATTGTCTGCTTTTCCTTTGCTCATTTTTCTTTTAGGTTATCGGCTCTCCCCACCACCCTTTTTAAAAAATTGAGGTATAATTGACATATACTAGTTTCAGGTGTACAACATAATGATTCAATACTTGTATATATTGCAAAATGATCATCACAGTACGTCTGAAGTTAACATCTGTCACCACATATAGTTACAGATATTTTTCTTGTGATGAGAAATTTTAAGATCTACTCTCAGTAACTTTCAAATATGCAATACAGTATTATTAACTACAGTCACCATGCTATAAATTACATCCCCAGGACTTACTTTTTAGTAGAAGTTTGTACCTTTTTGCCCACCCCTCACCTCCCGCCTCTGGAAACCACCAATCTATTCTCCGTATGTGAGCTTTTTTTTTTTTTTTTTTTTAAGATTCTACATATAAGTTAGACCATACTGTATTTGTCTTTCTCTGATTTATTTCACTTAGCATAATGCCCTCAAGGTCCATCCATGTTCTCGCAAACAGCAAGATTTCTTCTTTTTTATGGCTAAGTAATATTCCATTGTGTATATATGCATGTGTATGTGTATGCATCTGTGTGTGTGTGTATATATATATATATATATACACACACACATACACACACACATATATATATAAAACACCTCTTCTTTATCCAGTCACCTGTTAATGGACACTTATGTTATTTACCTGTCTTGGCTATTGTAAATAATGCTGTAATGAACATGGAGTTGCATATATCTTTTCAAGTTAGTGTTTTTGTTTTGTTCAGATACGTATCCAGAAGTGGAATTGCTGGATCATATGGTAGCTCTACTTTTATTTTTCTGAGGACCCTACATACTGTTTTCCATAGTGGCTGCACCAATCAACACTGCACAAGGGCTTCCTTTTCTCCACATCCTTGCCAACACTTGTTATTTCTTGTCTTTTTGATAGTAGCCATTCTAACAGACATGAAGTGATATCTCATTGTGGTTTTGATTTGCATTTCCCTGATGTGTGATATTGAACATCTTTTCGTATACCTGTTGGCCATCTGCATGTCTTCTTTGGAAAAATATCTACTCAGTTCTTCTGCCCAATTTTAATTAAATTGTATGCATTTTTTGGCCATTGAGTTGTATGAGTTCTTTATATTTGGATATTAACCCCTTATCAGATACATGATTTGCAAATATTTTCTCCCATTCAGTACATTGCCTTTTCACTTTGTTGATGGTTTCCTTTGCTCTGCAGAAGCTGTTTAGTTACTGGTTGTCAGCCTTTTTAAATGATGTGCAGAAGCTCTTTATACATTAAAGAAGCTAGTCATTTGTGATTTGAGTACAATATTTTTTCATGGCTTGTCTGTCTTTAGACTTTGTTGACAATGCTTTTTTACTATGCAGAAATTTTTATCCCCTTGCTCTCCCCCTCTCTCTCCATATCAATTATAAAACATACATGGAGTGAAAGGCACATTGTGAGATGGTGGGATACGGAAGTAGGAGATAGACAAGAAAGAAAAATGCATTACAGTGTCATGAGGTAATCATAGGGCGCTATGACATACCAAGGGAAAAGGGTGTGTGTGTATATCAAAGAAGGCTTCTTGGCAGTAGTAAAATCTGAATTGAGTTTTAAAGAATGAGAAAGGAATTAGGTAGATGAAGTGGACATAGTAGGCCTTGGAAAGAGTACAGAGAGATTTGGGAAACAACAAGGAGTCCTATATGACTGTAACAGGTAGTTTTAAATCTACTCAGGAAGACCTGATTTAACTCATTTGTCAGAGGACAGCATGCACTGTAGATACAGATTTTTGTGGTCTGATTTAGTCACTATACTTTATTTTTGACAAATCATGAGACTGCAAAGGGTACCATATATTGAAAGAACTGGGTTAATTACCAATGAGATGATAGGGGAAAACATTTAAAAACTTCTTTTAGCCTGTTCTGGTTTTCTGCTTCCAATATATTAAATGCTTATACATACATTTAAGAGATATATATATGGGGCTTCCCTGGTGGCGCAGTGGTTGAGAGTCCGCCTGCTGATGCAGGGGACACGGGTTCGTGCCCCGGTCCGGGAAGATCCCACATGCCGCGGAGCGGCTGGGCCCGTGAGCCATGGCCGCTGAGCCTGCGCGTCCGGAGCCTGTGCTCCGCAACTGGAGAGGCCACAACAGTGAGAGGTCCGTGTACCACAAAAAAAAAAAAAAATATATATATATATATATATATATATGTGTGTGTGTGCGTGTGTGTGTGTGTATATATATATATATATACATGTACATATAAATATAGATAAAATTTCTGTTTTAAATTTCCAAATAGAGCCTCAATTTAGAGTAAGTCAATCCAAAGAAGAATTAATATTTTTGCAAAGCCAATGTAACTTACTGGTTAGAAAAACAGACTGTAAGGTTTTTTTTTTTCCTTAATATTTACTTATTTATTGATTTGATTGCGCCGGGTCTTAGTTGTGGCAGGCTGGCTCCTCTGCTGTGGCATGCGAACTCTTAGTTGAGACATGCATGTGGGATCTAGTTCCCTGACCAGGGACCGAACCTGGGCTCCCTGCATTGGGAGCGCAGAGTCTTAACCACTGTGCCACCAGGGAAGTCCCTGTAAGGCTTTTTTACAAAGAGATAAAACAGTTTATCGGTTAAGAGCACACACTCTGTCTCAGTTTAAATCCTGGCTTTGCTGAGTGATTTGGGGCAAGATATCAAATCTCTATGCTCTAGGGTCTTACCTAGAAAATGGGCTAACAGTAGTACCTTCCTCCTAGGGTTGTTAAGGGTATTCAGTAAATTAAGAAATGCAAAGCACTTATCTAGTACATGTAAACTCTCTTCAAGTATTCACTATCATTTTAATTATCCCTTGTAGAAGCAATTTCTATTAAAAGAGATCATTAGTACTTAAGTAAATTTCCATGGGTTTACCAGTATAAACATCTTTATAAACTTTTAATGTGTTTTAAATTTTATAATGAGCAACCTCTATCCTGGTTATTACTCTATCTAAAAATATTACTATGTTTTTAGAGCCTAAGTTCTGAGGACTGCTTAGGATAAAGTCCTGGCTCTACCACTAACTCATGTTAACTTGGGCAAGTTTCTTACTCTCCCTGTGCCTCAGTTTCCTTTTCTAAATGGATTACCTAATAAAGTTATTGTAGATGTAAATGAGTTTATACATGTACAGATTTACAAGAGTAGAAACAGTAAGCACTCAATAAAGCTAACTGATATTATTACCAAATATTGAGTATAATGCTCTCAAACTGGTAAAAGTATACCTATCTTCTTTAGACCTTTGATTAATATTCCCAAGTTGTTTTCCTAAAAGGCCTACTCACACAAACAATTCATAGAACACAGGGTTCACCACATCCTTAACAGGTAAAACTATTAAAAATTCCTTTTGCTTATTTGATACAAATATAACCACACATTATTATTTGGTTTGCATTTTAAAAATTACTAGCAGGGTCAAATATTTTCCCTTTCTATTTACTAGTCATGTCCTCTTTCATCTGTCCATGTCTTTTGTCCATTTGTCAACTGAAGTTTAAAATTTTATTCTATTTTATTTATTTTAGGGTTTTAAAGATATTAATCCTTTGTCATATTTTCTACAAATTTATCTTTCTTTTTTTGCCCTTTTGAAATGCATAAGTTAAGTATTTTTTTGCAAAATCAAGTTTGCCTTCCTTTCAATGTGATTTCTTCTAACACCTCAAATTTAGAAAGTCTTCACTAGCCAGGACAGTCATTTCTCTAATTTTTTAAACAGCTTAACTGACTTTAAAAAAACAGTTAATAAAACTGGAATTTGTTTTGGTAAGTGCTATAAAGCAATGATCTAAATTAAGTTTTCTTCTCAAAAGTTATCAGTTGTGTCAATATCATTTACAGAATTATCTTTTTCTTCCTTATGGATTTGACACTGTTGAGAAAATAACCTGAAGATGATATAAAACATGCAATTTACTGATAAAAACTTCCCAAGGTTATAAAGTTCCACACATAAACTTTCACGTTAAAAATTAATTTGTAGAAAAGTCTTTTTATGAAACACATTTGTCTCTACTATTATACATATATGAATTAATGATATTATTTTTGTCGAAATGTGGGTACTTGAATTTAAAAAGAGAAGTTTCCTCTATGAATTGGGCACATTTCATAGTATGAGAGAAAGGAGATCTATAATGGAGAGAATATGACCAGTAACAAATTAAAATAGCATATGACTAGTTTTTTACCTTTTCAAAGTGATCATATACATATCTGTTTTATGTTCATAACAAAGTAGCCCAAGTATTTTTTCAGATGTAGAAAGTGAAACATAAAATTTTTTAATGAGTGTGCTTTTCAATTTTAAATGACTACCAAGTAGCAATTATAATCAGTATTCAGATCTTTTAACTCTTGGTCAGGGTTTCACGAAAATACAAACAAAACACTACTATAACCAACAATGGTTAAACAGCAACCTCTTTCTCTCCTGCTTTCTCATCCCCCACCCCCCTTCTTTTACTGGATTGCTTCTTCCAGCCTATAACGATACTGGTCTATTTCCCCCCAAAACTCTGCTCTCTTGACCCCAAATCCTGCTCCTGCTACTGCTTCAAGGGCTACTTTCCCTTTATAGTCAAGCTCTAAGACAGAGTTGTCCACAGCACCTGTCTCCAATTTCTCATCTCACTCTCTTTTTTTTGGCAGCACTGCACAGCTTGCAGGATCTTAGTTCCCTGACCAGGGATTGAACCCAGACCACGGCAGTGAAAGTGCCAAGTCCTAACCACTGGACCGCCAGGGAACTCCCTCATCTCATTCTCTCTTGATCCACTTCAACTGATCTCCTGTCCTTACTATTCTCCTTCAACTGCTCCTGTTAAGGTCACCAAAGACCTCCACCTTGCTATAGCCTATTTCTTGGCTCTGATCTTACTTGACCTATCAGAGGTACTGAACACAGCTAATGACTATTTCCTGGTACACTTTCTTCACCTGGCTCTAGAATATTATGTGCACCTAGTTTTTCTCCCTCCACACTCACTGTTCTTTCCTAATTCCTTTGCTGGTCATCTCCTTAATCTCTAAATGTTGGAGTGCCCAGGGCTCAATCTTTGAACCTCTTTTCTATCTTCACTTACTCTTGTGATGATACCACTTGGCCTCACAATTTATAAATTCATGTGTATATTAACTTCCACATTTATATCTTCAGCCTAGTCCTCTCCTTGAATAGCAGACTTTGAGTACAATTCCCTTCTCAACATCTCCACTTAGATGTCTTACAGGTATCCCACATCCATCATGTCCAAAACTGTACTCCTAATCTTTCCCCTCAAAGCTGCCCCTCCCAGACTTCCCACCTCTATGAAAAGCAACAACAATTTTTGTTTGTTTGTTTCCTCAGGCCCCAAACCTTAACAGTCATTCTTTGTTCATCTCCTTCTTTCACATCTTATTATCAAACCATCAGCAAATCCTACTGTACCTATATTCAGACTAGAACCTGACCCCTACTCACCACCTCCATTGCTATCACTCTGGTACTACTCACAGTTCTATATCTGGATGACTGGAATAGCCTGCTAACTATTCTGCTTCTACCCTTTCTGCTTTACAGTCTACTCTCAACACAGCAACCAGGGTGATTGATCTTTTTAAAATATTAGTCTTATACTGTCACTCTTCTGCTCAAAACCCACAAAAGACTTCCCATCTCCTTCAGTTTAATAACTTAAACTCCCTATACGAGCTGGTCCCATAATAACTTGTTTGGCCTCATGTCCCACTCCTTGTCCCCTTGTTCACTCTACTCCAGGCACACTGGCCTTCTTGCTGTTCCTCGGATATGCCAGGCATGCTCTTACCTCAGGGTTCCTGCCCTTGCTGCCACTCTACACGTAACATTCGTCTCTCATGTAGCTGCATGGCTCATTTCCCCACTCCTTCTGGTATTTGCTCCAATGCCACCATTTCAGGAAACATTCTCTGACCTGATATTTAAAACTCTTAACCATCTCCTCCCACCAAAAGCACTCCTTCCCCTGCTTTAGTTTTCTTCATGCCACCCAATCACTACTTCACACTTCATTGTTCTGTTTATTTAATATTTGTCTTCTTTCCACTAGTATGTAAGCTCCATGAGGGTAGGGCTTTTGTCTGCTCTATCCTCTGAACAATGCCTGGCATCTTGTTGTTGCTCAATATATACTGTAAGCAAATAAATGAAAGATCAAAGGAAAAACCGAATAAATGGTGACATAAATGTCAACACAGGCTTGGTAAGTAGATTTCATCTTGAATGACAACTGCAAATGGTTGGCAATAGCTGAATGAAACGATGTGTAGGGGATTCTGAGGCCTCGTAAGCTAAAGGGAAAAGATAGCATGACTGACTATCAATAAGGCATTCTGGTCTTCACCACCCCAGCATTAATATAAAACTATGTCAGGTCACAGGTTAAAAAGAGAGAAAGGGAGAAACTAGTTCACCTTACACTCAAGTATAATTATGTTCTGCAAGGTTCTTCACACAGATTTTGTTAGCAAAGATAGTAAACAGAAAGTGATTGAGTGACAGGTTAAGCAAGATTAATGAAAAGCTATGCTTAAATGTAATTAGTGAATAAAGACAAACAGTATTTCAGAATGTGTCAGAGGCTGTCTTTTACCTTTTTGAAAGTAGGCCTACTTTGAGAACTACTTAAAACATCCTTCTTACCTGTTCTTTAGTAATATATATATTGTATAACTCCTAAAAATTTTACCTGTATCTACTAAGGAAAAAAATTTAATAGTCGCTAATCAATCCTTTCACCATTACAGAATACATTATTTCTCAGGATTAATTATGAACTCATGGCACTTACATTCTGTTTCATGCTTATAGGCTCCTAAGGTAAGCTGACGAGATGTTGTTAATAATTGTTGCATCATTGCTGTTGGGTCTTGAAATATCTAATGGAAGAGAATGAAAAAAAGCCCAATAACTGCAAAATCTACAATTTAAAATGCTTTAAAAACTCTCATTATAAAACCTTCTTACCATTTCATCATAGAACTCTGAAACCACTGTCTTTTTTCCCAGCATTGCATTGGTGTCTGATTGAAACAGCTTTAATAAGTGATACAGGGTTACCTGTGAAATAAAAACAGACATGACATCTGTGCAATGGTTTTTATCATCATCATGAGACATCATCATTTCTGTAACTGATTTACAGACTGAATTAGTAAACATATCAAATTCAGGATCTTGTTTCAACTACAACTTACTGTGGCAGGTCACCCAAATTCTGTGTGTACTTTTATTTTCCTATTAGATATTACCATTTATCCACATCTATTCAATATGTATGTTTTGAAGAGGGTAAGCAAACATTAGTTACAAAGTATCTCTAGAGTGACTATATATAAAAATAACACAAGATACAGCTATGGAAATTAAACTGGTAAGTCACTAAGATGATTTCTTTTACTTACACAGGTGAAATTTGATTAACTGTGACAGTTAAAGTTTACAAACTTACTATGGCAAAAAAACATTTGATACTTTCAAAAGGAATGATCAATACTAAAATGCTCAGTGAGGACAAGTTAATTTCTTTAGTGTAATAATAAGATTAATACATTAGTAGCATAATAAACAAACACAAAGTTAGTCAGTGATAATTCACTTCGGCAAGAGCAATATGTCTTCAAAATATTTAAAAACAGATACAGTAAGACATCAAAGGAAAAGCTTTGCAGCACAATGTGTGATTATTTGAGCAAAACAAAACCTAGCTGGTAAAACATCAGAGTTCATGCTGAAGGTACAGAAACCAATTCAGAGGCCTCAAAGAATTTTCCCAAAAGTTAGCTAAAATCATCGTAAGGAGTATGGATCATATGCCATATTTAAAGCAGATAATTTGACAAATTTCTGGAACAGACAGAAAGCAGATGAGACTACACAGATGGGTAAACCATAACAGGGAAATCCATAACCTAAAATCTTAAAGAAGAAAACTGCATCAGAGGTGGGAGCCGCTGCCCCCAGTGGAGCCCCAGAGAAACTGTGAGCGTAAAGTTGGCAGGTACAGAAATCAAGAAGGCTGTGGGGCGGCTAGGCTGGCCAACCTTCCCTCCTTTCCCCCACTCACAGACGAGAGAGTGCACCTCCTGTGGGACCTAGAATTCTTTACCCAATCAAGTGAGAGGTAAACAAAAATAAAGATGTTTTCAGAGAGCATTGGCTCTGAAATTTTACTTCTCTCGCATCCTTTCTGAATAAAGTCCTGCAGCAAAATGAAAAAAGATACCAAGAAAGATGAAGAAAAAGGATCAGCTGTCATCACTAGGAGCTGACAGGCACTATCTAAAATTGAAAAATCCAACCATAGGGATTTAAATACACGAGATGAATGGGAATAATTTCTAGAGGAACTGAAAACGGTAACTGTGGTTTTCCTGAGGAAGGGGTCAGAGATGGGGGAAAGAAGATGTTACGGGTTGAACTGTATCCCCCAAAAGATATGTTGAAGTACTAAACCTCAGAACATGTAAATGTAACCTTATTTGGAAATAAGAGCCTTTTGCAGATGTAATCAAGTTAAGATGAAGTCGTTGGGGGGGGACGACGTTAGGGGGGGACCCTAATCCAATATGACTGGTGTCCTCATAAAAAGAGAAGTGACACAGAGATAGGGAGGGAGAGAAGCCCATGTGAAAATGGAGGCAGAGACTGGAGTTACGCTGTCACAAGCCAAGGAACACCTGGGGCCACCAGGAACTAGAGGAGGCATGAAAAGATTCTCGCCTAGAGGCTTTGGAGAGAGCACGGCCAACACCTTGATCTGGGACTTCTAGTCTCCAGAACCGGGAGAATAAATTTCTGTTGTTTTTAGCCACTCAGTTTGAGATACTTTCTTATGGCAGCCCTAGGAAACTAATACAGGAGACTTGTACTCTTTATTTTTTAAATCTTTTAAAAAAACTATATGCATGTCTTTTATAATTTAAGAAGTATTAAAAACTACATCATAAAGCCTTCCATTCCCAAATTTATTATTCAGACCTGGAGAGGCAATCATGCAGATATAGGCAATGAATAATTTCAGGACAGATGTCTCTAATTTTCAGTGGTGTTTGAAGATTCTTAGAGCAATGTAAATGCCTATACTTGCCAGAGATATTTCTAGGAATAAAAACCCAATATTAGCATTTTGCTTTTAGAAACAACCATTCCTTTTACAGTGGTTTGATGTGTAATAGGTTACTGGATAACAGAAGTAAATCACAAGTTACCCATATCTTTCTTTTATATTTTAAATAAACCTCATATGACTTATTTTCTGTAAGAGCCAACTATTCAAAAACTATAATGGTTTCATTATACTAAAAGAACATTACAGTAATTTGGAGGGGATAAAACTCAGGCCTATGTAGATCTATATGGAAACCTATTCATTAAAGGAATCACTCCAGAAAGGCAAAAGATCATATTACCCTACTTTCCCAAGAGTAGACTTTGAGAGTGTCTGATAATGAGATTACATTATATAATGATTTCTTTCAGAGATGTATTTTCCAATTGAGGGCAGGATAGGAAGGAGAGAAGGGGGAGACAGATGAGGAGGCAGACAGGTAAGGCAGCACATTCTCAAAATAAAATGAATTCAAAGCAATCTTACAAAGTTAACAAGAACCTCTGCTCTAGTAACATGACCAACTTCTTCTTCCTCTCTCTCAACATCTGCCTATTCTGTGCTCTATTCTCCCTAATAGACTACTTTGGTTAAGGATAGGTGTAGTGTCTCATCTTTGTATCCCACCCCTTGGGCAACATCTTGCAAATATTCCTATTTAATAATTTCTTGTCAAACAGAATATAATGTCTGTGAGAGTATCCCAGAAGGACAAGAATGGTAGGAGACCTGGAAACCTTATCACATGGAAGATATTTAAATGAGCTATAGATGGCTCTTCAGGAGAAAAGAAAACTAAAGTATGAATAGTTATCAGTAAAAAGTTCAAGGAAGCTTAACATAAAGTAGAGCTTTCTTTCTTTCTTTTTTTTTTTTGCGGTACGCGGGCCTCTCACTGTTGTGGCCTCTCCTGTTGCGGAGCACAGGCTCCGGATGCGCAGGCTCAGTGGCCGTGGCTCACGGGCCCAGGCACTCTGCGGCATGTGCGATTTTCCCGGACTGGGGCACGAACCCATGTCCCCTGCATCGGTAGGCGGACTCTCAACCACTGCGCCACCAGGAAAGCCCTAGAGCTTTCTTAAAACTAGAACTACCCCAAACCTGAATAGGATGTTTCACTTAATAACGGAAGTCAATATTCTCTTCTTGCTATACTGGACTGCCTAAAGGAACTTCTATGTAGGAAGAGTATGGTCTACCTCAATGGGTCCTAAATATTACTGCACATCAGAATTACCTGGGGTGCTGGTCCCTCTCCAAACCTGTGAATCACGCTCCATGGAATGGGGCCTAGAAGTCTGAACTTATAAAAAACACCTCAGGCATTTCTAATGCAACTAGTTAGGAACTAATTCTCTGTATCACTGGCCCAGGTGACATCCAAATCCTTTAAAAGCACATTGTTTTACAAATGTAATCTGATAATTAAAGTGTCAATGTTTGGTGCTAAAGGAGCGAGCTGAATCTAACAAGATGAAAATTAATGGTGATGAACATTAAAGCCCTGAAACTGGAGTTAAACACCAGCCACACAAATGTGCAATGAGAGCCTGAGTTGTGACCCTTTAGGTTTAAAAATAAAACAGGCTTAGTGGTTTTAGTCAAAAGCAAGAGTAAAGGAAGGAGTGTGAGGTCTGAATGCAAATACCTGGATTCAAAAACTAGCTCCACCAAAATTAACTGTTTTTGAGCACATGACTTCATCTCTGAGCCTTAATATGCTCATCTCTAAAACGAGGATCTCACCAGCCTCACAAAGTTGCTGAGGGGTCAAAGTGAAAGCTTTGAGAGACTTTTTACATTATCAAGCAACAATCTGAAGAGATCAAATAATGAAAAAGTCAGTGGTTATAAATAAGGATCCAGGTATAAGATAAAGCTGCTAGTACTGATGACAGTTTGAAAATGTAAAAAGACTTTCTAGGGCTTTTAACTATAAAAAACTGGACACTCCCATTTCAGAGAGCATATGGACTCCACTTGTTTGTTACTAATAACCAAACGATACTAATGAATTTAAAATTTTTTTGCTGTAGTAATCATGTAATTTCCATGATTCCTTTCAAATAACTGTTCACATTCTATCCCTTCTTTTTATACTTGAAAAACAAAAGAGTTTTGAAAGGCACTTCACTTAAAAATGAAAAAACCTTAATTCATAGCAAGATACACCAAGCCATAAGCTTACATAAAGTATACCTGAATGAAAATGTCAACATATAACAAGCTATTGAATATTGTAAAATTTGCACAATTACTAAAAAATCCATTTTATATTTGCAGAGATTAACATTACTCACAGGTCTTTCATTAGGATCAATGAAAAATATTTTGATGATTATTTCAAATTCACCCCAACCTGTTTCAGTAATTTCATAGGGAGGCTTAGTAACAACTAAAAGAAAGAAAAAATAAAACAATTATAAATTGTAAATTACTGATATAGTCTCCTAGCTCTTTTAAAATTTATAAGATTATGAATTTTAAAAAACTACTGTACCTCTTAAAGGATTGCCATAGCTTTCATGTAATTTAAATTGGATTTTCTTCACATATGCTGACATATCCTAAAATACAGAGGAATTAATTAATTAGTTCTGCCATCTACACATAACAATTAGGAAGGAAATACACAGAGCACCTGTGCCAATTTTACAAAATACACTTCCCCTTAAATTTTATGGAAACCAATTTTCTAAGAAACATGAATTATACCCTGGAGGTTTGTTTTTTATTTTAAACAAAGGAAGCCTGTGCAGAATTCTTCCAAAATTCATAATATATAGAAATATATGTCCCTAATTCATTGTTTTGCATTCCTATTTTTATATATCTCTGTAGACAATACTCAAAATCAATTTTGATTTTTCCATATAACAACAGTACTTTCCAATATTTTCTACAGAAATAAACATATACACCAAAGCAAATCTAAGAACTAAGCAACTTCAATAAACAAAATTATATTATACAAAGGTCAACTAAGCTAAGCAACCTAAAACTGTTGGATATAAAACTCTTCCTTCCCTTAATTATATTTTGAAGCACAAAAGCATATTCATTAGTTCCGGCACACAAAAGGGATTCTGCTAGCGAAGGAGGCCTTTTCAAAAATAATTCATTATAGAAAAACAGGAAAATGCAAAACAGAGTAAGTTGCACTCAATAGTAATGTTCATTAATCTTTTTATTTGCTTTCAGGAATTTTTATGTGCTTATTATCTACGTATTTTTTTAACTGGGATCCTACTGTAATAATATATTACTATCTGCCTTCATCACTTAACATTATTTTGTGAACATTTTTTCTGAGGCAGATTTTCATAAGCATCTTTGAAGACTATTTGGGGAATAATTTCATTCATTTTTTCTACAAATATGAGTGACTACCAATATTGGTAGATGCTATAATGATAAATAACAGAATCTTGTCCTCAGGGTCTCACTGTAAAGTGGGGGGCAGACAAGAAAATCAGCATTTCAATGCTGTAATCTGTAATCTGTTGTGTGCATATTAGGTCATGTGTTATGAGGACATTAGGTACAAATCCATAGGAAAGGCAGCTATTTT
Source organism: Mesoplodon bidens (assembly GCF_964165515.1). Classification (NCBI taxonomy): domain Eukaryota; kingdom Metazoa; phylum Chordata; class Mammalia; order Artiodactyla; family Ziphiidae; genus Mesoplodon; species Mesoplodon bidens. The sequence goes on from NC_138167.1 coordinate 31,031,061, forward strand.
AGTCTTTGGAGATCAAGAAAGTAGATCTAAAGAAAATACACTTGAACTAAGACCTAAGGGAACAATAAGAATGGAGTGGGTGGGAAGAAAGGAAGAGGTTTAAGAGTGTTCCTTTGGGAAACTGAGAGTAATTTAGTATTGGTAAAATGTAGGATATAAAGAAATGAGGCAAACACAGACAAGGGACAAGGCTGCAGAGATAGGATAGGGAAAGGTCATGGCAGGCCTTCTAAACATGACAGCTTTATGATGAGGGCAATAGGTAGTCACTGGAGGTGTTTTTGTTTGTTTGTTTGTTTGTTTTTAACAGCTCTATTGAGATATTCACATACTACACAAATCACCCATTTAAGGTTCACCATTCAATGGTTTTTAATATATTCACAGAGTTGTACAACTATCACCACAATCAATTTGAGAACATTTTATCACACAAAAGGAAACCTCATACCAATTCTTCCTCCCACCCGCTATCAACCACTAATCTAGGTTCTTTGTCTACGGATTTGCCTATTATGGACATTTTATAAAAATGGAATTATACAGTATGTGGCTTTTGTGTCTGGCTTCTTTCACTTGCCATGTTTCCTAATTTCTTCCATGTGTTAGTAGCATGTATCAATACTTTATTTTATTCCTTAATAATATTCCACTATATGGATACACTACATTTTATTTATCCATTCATCAGTTTAGAGACATTTGGGCTATTATGAATAATGTCACTACAAACATTCATATACAAGTTTTTGTGTGGACTTTGAAGGGTTTTTTTTTCCTTCATCTTTTAACTTTATTTAATAGAGAATAGTATAACTGCTGAAGAAAAAACAACATTATCAAGCTTAATTGGTTTCAACATGTATTAACTCAGTCTTTTGGTGGAATATATGAAGAAAAGATAAATAGAACTCAAAAGTCAACTGCCTTATTCTTTGTCCTTGAAATTAAGATAACTTTGGGTTGCATCCCTACTTGATGTCCTGTAGATGTTTGACTTCAGCTCAAGAGCTCTACATTCAAGTGGTCACCTTTAAATTGAGGCTACAGCTCCACTGAGTTCAGTTACTGTAAACTGTCCTACATGACAGTTTAATGTGTGGCATATTGCCCTTCTTTCGATTTACCTCTAAATTTATCATCTCTTAATTTATTAAATGTGACTGAACATACTGTGGGGTACATGGAAAGAAAGAGTATTCAGCATTGGAAGTAATTTTGAATGATAAGTCAGCATTTCTACCCTTAAAATTGACACTATAAAGTTATTTTGAATAATTATTAAATTTATTTTAAAAATGTGACCCCTTGATAAAGTAAAAGTATGTCCAAAATTCTAGTCTCTTACATGTGGTAAAATATAATTCAAAGTGTTTGAAGCAGACTACCTTTATCACCATCAAGCTGTGAATCTACCCTTGGGTTATTTGGCACCATTTTCATCTTTTCAGAAGTAACAACTCTTCTGTGACATCTCTAACTGCTTTTTCAGATGTTTCTAAAAGGTGACGAATGATTACAATGATAACATAAATTCTCACCTGCCTTCTTGCTTCCACTATATTGGAACAATGATATTTGAAATACAGAATGAAGGGTTTTAAATAGAGGAATAGTTTATTCATTCAGTAAGTATCTGTTGAATACCCACTATGTACTTACTGCATTCCAGGCATTAGAGATTCAGTAGCAAAACCAAATTACCAGCAGCTAGATTATGTAGCAGTTTGTCTTTCATCTTTTCTGATGGTCTGATTACCAAATTATCACTTAAATTTACTATTTCTGAAATATCTGATTATATACTAGGCTACCTTAAGGTGTGGTGATTGGAAGACGTACTGTGCACACAGCTTAGTTCTTTTTACCGTAACATAATTTTAATTAGAAAACATTTTTGGAAAGTTGATTCTACTAACAATTGTAGAAAGATGACAGCTCTTACTTTATTCTTTCAACTTTTTTGGTAACATTTCTACAATGGGCCAATTTTATTATCAGTTACTATACAATATTACAATTTAACTCTGAGCAAAAGAAACTACAGTTTCAAAAAAGTTTTAGGAAAAACAATTACCTACCTCATTTCTATATGGTTTTACATATACTGTCCACTGATGGGTGTGCCCATCCTCTTCTCTTTTCTTTCCAAAATATCGAGCAACATTACCATAAACTATTGGTTTAACGATTGTAACCCCCTACAAGAAAACAATTTCAACACCAGTTAACATTGTATTGGGCTTCCCTGGTGGCTCAGTGGTTAAAAATCCACCCACCAATGCGGGGGACACAGGTTCGAGCCCTGGTCCGGGAAGATCCCATAGGCCGTGGAGCAACTAAGCCCGTGCGCCACAACTACTGGGCCTGCACTCTAGAGCCCGCGAGCCACAACTACTGAAGCCCGCGCACCTAGAGCCCGTGCTCTTCAACAAGAGAAGCCACCGCAATGAGAAGCCTGCGCACGACGACGAAGAGTAGCCCCCGCTCGCCGCAACTAGAGAAAGCCCGTGTGCAGCAATGAAGACCCAACGCAGCCGAAAATAAATTAAAAAAAAAAAAAAAACACCCACATTGTATTATTACCCAAATAAACAGAATTAGAACTCTGAAAGCTTGTTTTAAGAAATGGCAGGCAGTCTAACAACCTAGAGTTTACTTATAACATGGATTTCCCTCAACAAATCGTTTCCAGACAATTAGCCTCATTTCATAATACCACAAATAACTAAACACCACATTAATTACAATGTTCCCACTTTGAAAACGTGTATTTAAATCATGTGGAGTACTTTGAGAGTTCCTTTTTTCTTTCTCTCTCTTTTTTTTTTAAAGAAACAGAAAAAGCTCTATTTACAAACTTTAAAGAGCAGTCTGGAATAACGCTCACCAACTTTACCATCACCTGATGGTAATGTCCTTATCAGCTTACACCAGGGTTCTCCAAAGCACAGTACAAAAATTAAAGACAGTTTGGAAGGGGATTTTAGGTAGAATAAGGGCAAACATTTTCATTTTATTACTTGTGTTTAATCCGTAACTATAACTAGCAATTCAAACCCACAATTTCAAAAATAGTAATGCTTAAGAAGGGACTTTAAAAAATTGATTTAGGGCTTCCCTGGTGGCGCAGTGGTTGAGAGTCCGCCTGCCGATGCAGGGGACATGGGTTCGTGCTCCGGTCCGGGAAGATCCCACATGCCGCGGAGTGGCTGGGCCCGTGAGCCATGGCCGCTGAGCCTGTGTGTCTGGAGCCTGTGCTCCACAGTGGGAGAGGCCACAACAGTGAAAGGCCCGCGTACCGCAAAAAAAAAAAAAAAAAAAAAAAAAATTGATTTAAACAAAAATGTTAAATACTACATTTTGATTCAGATAATGGCAAAGAGGCACTTGGATGACTCAAGCTCAGTAAACCCTGGACTGATGGCATGTGTGCTATATTTGTGTTCAGTCTGAGATGTACATACATGTTTCTCATCACATCCGGTTAAGTGTAAAGGCAGATTATGATGGAAAGGAGATAGAAAAAATTCCAAGTGAAGAAAATTGCTGAATGTTGCACATGAATTTGAGACCAATTGTTCAATAGTAAGACTGTATCTGAAGGTCAAAGAGCAAGATATATCATCACATGTGAAGTGCTGTGCCAATGTAATCAACAATTAATAAGAAATGAGGAAAAGCAGTGAACAAATGGAAAAACTTTTCATTGTGACTAGATAATTCACAAATAAAACCAATACCTATTAGCCTAAAGTTAGTTCAGAGGAAGGCAAGTGGTTTGTACACAAACTTAAAAAAAAAAAAAAAAATCACAGCAAGTGCCCTTTTGTGGCACCCAAAGATGGGGCCTCACATTCAAGGTCCGAGTGAGTAAGTACAAGGAGCACTGACATGGTGAGGGATAATAGATCCTGAAATGCTACAGTGTTGCTAGGAACTTGGGGAGTTCCTCAATGTTGAAAAGCGGGCTCATCTGCCAAAAGACTTTCTACCTGGATCAAATTTATCTAAATTGGGAAAAGATGCTTACAAGACCACGTAACAATCAGCACGGAGAAGAAATAAGTCCCTAATTTTAAAGTTTTACATGACTAACTCGGACCCATTTTCGGTGGAAAAGCATTTGAGGACTACAGGCCTAATCTCAAGTGATTTTGGACTTAAAAGACTTTTAGAACCTAACATGATTACAAGTAGAGAGAGTTCTATAAGTTCTTCTCCAAAAGCTAGTGTTCTAATCCTTTGTTCAGTAGTACTTTCTTATCATTCCAAAACCTCGCCCAAAAGTGGGGGAAAACATGTTTATGAACCTTATGGTACTATGAATTTTACCTGGCATCTGTTTCCCCTTCCATTAAATTTCAGTAGCTTTTGAAACTTTCAAAGCACTGTGTATGACAATTGTATATTCAGTATAAAATGTGAAAACAATATGACATAGAGAAGGACTCAAAAAAAAAAAAAACCTAGATCAACTAGATTGGTGCAGAAGTGGGTGATTTCTTTCATAAAAAATTTTCCTTTCTGCGGTAAATAAAAATCAGAAGGGGTAAAAATAGGTGTTATATCAGGAACCAGTTGGTCGTCTCATAAAAAATTAATGTGCCAGGGGATGTAGTAAAGTGGGAGGGAAATGTGTCACAGTGTCATACATTACGTTAGGCTCTATGATCACTTTAATTAAAAACTAAGAAGCTATCGTGTACTGAATGTTCCCTATGTGCCAGGCAGTGTTATGTTCTTTGCATGCCTTGATTAGTATCTTGGCTGTAGCCTTGGGACTTTAGGAACACCATGAACTTGGGGAAGTCTTCTGAACTTTTCTAGTTGTAAATACTGGGGGTGATACTGCCTTTGTAGGGACTGAATCAGAGAATCGGGTAAAGCGTCCACCCACTGTGCTTACTTCGTACGGTATCTGCTACTGTTATTATCCTCACAATAGGTGGGTACCGCCCTCCCCACCGCCTTTTTACAGGTGACCTGGGTTGGCTGAGGACGAGCAGCAAGCCAGGATCTCCCAGCCCCGCAAGTGGCTTTTTCCTCAGCAACAATGTCCAGCTCTCCCCCAGGCACCACCGACTATGTTTGTTTTTTGTCTGGGATGGAAGGGAGGCGGTGACACATGAAGTTGGGGCCAAATGAAATCATGATTTTTCCCTCTGGGGCTTTGACTCGCCGTCCGCCTGGAAACCGCGGCTCCAGCCCGAGGCGAGAAGGCGCGAGAGGAAACAGGCAGGCCCTCTCCAGGCCGCGCCAGGAGTAGCCGGGGCGAGAGAGCCACTCCCGGAGGGGAGGCGCGGGCCGGGCACTGACCTTCACTCTCCCGCCGGAGTCAGGCCCAAATTCGGCCATTCTCTTGAACATATTGTCCTACGGAAGAAGCCGCCGCCGCCAGGGAAAGAGACCGGGGCCGGCGGACTCGCCGCTCCGCTCAGAGGCCCCGCGCGGGCCCAGGACGAGGATTTCCGGCCGAAGGAGGACGAGTCAGCTGAGCTCGGGGTGCTGAGGGATCGCCAACGCCTCACAGCGGAGGGCGTCGCGGAAGCCCACTCACCCCCGCGCGGTTGGAGAGCGGGATGGGAAGGATGGCAGCGGCGACGTCTTGTGCGCAGGCGCGACGAGCTCGCGCACACTGCGCACGCGCCGAGCCGCTGCTTTTAGGCGAACGGAAGAGCGGTCTTGGTTGCCAGTGCCTGTCGACAAGCCAGACCGCCTGGCTTCGTAATGACCGAGAAACTGTCTTTTGGAGGTAATACCTTGCCATCGCCAAAGCATGACAGTTCTGAAATTAAGTTCATGAAATCTCTCCCACCGACAGCTTTTCTTTTTGTTCATCCAGATGTCCTCAGACTTTCAGGCTTGAACCGCTAATTTCGTTTTTTTATTTACTCCCTTCTTCCTCTCCTTCCTTCCTTTCTACTCATTTTGTATTCTCAGGTCCATAACGTGACGCAAACCTCCCCTCCCTTGCCCTTCTGTGGTACTAACTACTTTGCAGGTTAGTGCAGTGCTAAATGAATGACCTCCAATTTAATTGAAATAGGTTCGCTCTTCCTTTTCTTCTGTGTTAAACTGGAAGCTATTTTATTTCCCTAATCTCCTCAAACCTCCAACCTTGACACCAACCCTCTCATTCTGATCAGGTGACTTTGCATCTTATTTCAACAGAGAAAACGGACCTCCATGCCACCAGACCTAAACACAAGCTTTGGTTTGCCCAATATCCACCCTCCCTTCCTTTCTTCTCTTCTGTTCAAGAGAGAATCGTCTCCCAGTTTATTTATTTATTTATTTGGGTGAAGTAGGAAAGAATAGCTTTATTGCTTTGCTAGGCAAATGGACACAGCGGGCTCGTGCCCTCAAAACTGTGTCTGTCTTCCACTTTAAAATCAGTCCTTCAGTCAGTGTTCTTGATCTCATTCTTTTTCACTTTCTTGAGGATTTTGCCCCATCAGCCATCTCCATTCTGCCCTGTACCTCCAACTTTTCTTCTTAGGCTTTTTCCCTTAAGAAGAGTTAAACAAACTTTCATCTTTCCTGTTAAAAACCAACCAAACACATCTCTAATCCTGCAAAACTCTCTGTTTTATCTTTCAAAGTCAAATTTGAACCTGAATTTCACCTTCACAGAAACCTCTCTGACCAGTTACTGACTTTATCAGTAAATCCAACGTCCACTTTTAACTCCCTTAGCTTCTTGGCAGGATGTGACGCTGCTATCTACTGCCTTCTTTTATAAAATACATTCTCTTGGTTTTTCTCCTATCTCTCTGGCAGCTGATTTCCGGGTGGTTTATAGTCACACTGTCCTCTCTGTTTCCATGGTGCCTAAGGGATTGAAACACTTAACAAGTTTATATATGAGTTATTTGTGAACTCCACGAGGGTAGTAATCGTATCTTATACCCCTTAACGTTCTTAGGCCCTAGTAAATATTTCTAGTCAGCAATGTTTATTGACTACTGAATAAATGAAAAATGGAGAAGTTAAGAAGACTTGAGGCTCTTTTTCCAAAGGTGGTTGAAATCAGTGAGATCTGTTAAAAGTCCGCTCTCATATAACATCCTTCATACCACAGTATAGGATTGTTTGTCCCCTGTGAAACAGGAGTGCAGGGGGCAGGGCACAACCTTTGAAAGAATGACATAGACCAAGAACATGACATAAACTGATTAGAACCAAATGGGTCCAAGATGGCAGACAAGTCGACTTCCACTAGACCTTGAGCCTCAGTATACACTCACTGTAACTCATCAGCAAGCTAAATGGCACACCCACAGGCGCCATGACTGTTCCAAGGCCGACCATAAGGATCAAAAAGTGGGCAGTGGCCCAATTCCTGGAAATCCCTGCCCTTTCCCAAAAGAGCTGGAACACTACTCCCACTCATTAGCCTTTGAAATTACCCACGCCTATAAAAACTGACAAGCCCAAACCCTGGTGCCACTCTTGCCTTCTGAGACGGCCCACACTCTGTCTGTGGAGTGTGTTTCTCTCTAAATAAATCCCCTATTTACCTATCGCATTGTCTTTCACTGAATTCTTTCTGCCATGAGACCTCAAGAACCAGGTGTGTGATCTCAGTTGGAAGACCGTGTGTTTTGGCCGGGTTTGAGTCCTGGCTGTGTGGGTTCAAGTCCCAATCAGGGTTTTGGCTGACTTTGAGTCCCGGCCGCGTGGGTTCAAGTCCTAATCTGGGTTTAGGCTGGGTTCAAGTCCCAATCTGAGGTGCCGTTTCACCTGTACCCTCTCCTCCATTTCCCCTTTCAGAACATGATCTCTGGAGCACAAATTTGCCCTTTGTGATTATTTCTCCAGCTTTCGTATTTCTGCTTTCCCCTGTTTCTCAACGAATTTTTTTATCCTTTGCTCAAAGTGTTACCCTAAGTATTTTTTTAATGAATTTATTCATTTTATTTGTTTATTTTTGGCTGCGTTAGGTCTTTGTTGCTGTGCGCAGGCTTTCTCTAGCTGTGGGGAGTGGGGGCTACTCTCTCTTGCGTGGGCTTCTCATTGCCGTGGCTTCTCTTGTTGTGGAGCATAGGCTCTAGGCGTGCAGGCTTCAGTAGTTGTGGCACGCATGTTCACTAGTTGTGGTACATGGGCTTAGTTGCTCCGCAGCATGTGGGATCTTCCCGGACCAGGGCTCGAACCCGTGTCTCCTACGTTGGCAGGCGGATTCTTAACCACTGCGCCACCAGGGAAACCCAACCCTAAGTTTTTTTTTTTTTTTTTTTTTTTTTTTTTTGCGGTACGCGGGCCTCTCACTGTTGTGGCCTCTCCCGTTGCGGAGCACAGGCTCCGGACATGCAGGCCCAGCGGCCATGGCTGACGGGTCCAGCCGCTCCGCGGCACGTGGGATCTTCCCGGACCGGGGCACGAACCCCTGTCCCCTGCATCGGCAGGCGGACTCTCAACCACTGCGCCACCAGGGAAGCCCAACCCTAAGTATTTTTAAAGCAAAATAACATTTTAACATTTAATAAAATGAAATTAATACATTAAAACACATTGGGAACTTTGAGGGAAAGATAGTGGATTGAATACACATCTTTTGCTTCCTTTCAAAACTCCTTTGAAATAAGTAGATTTTCAAAAAGGCATAAACCTTTTAGAAAGGGTGGGGAGAATGGGAGAGAAGGCAGAAACAAAATCTTGAAACTTGGATTACAAAAGGCAAGTGGTATACAGCAGTCCTAAGAGCTGAGTAGTCAGAGACAATAAGCTATTCAGTTCACACTGCAGAAACCCCCCGAATCTCAAGAATCTGTGGTTGTAGGGATCTCTGGAAATAAGGGAAGGGAGGAGGAGGAGAAGAGCTAGCAAAAAAAGACTGGTTGAGATTCTGTTTAAGAAATATTCAGGTCCTTACAGCCCAGCAATTACCCCTTACTTATCCCCAAGGGATAGAACAGTGGTAAAGCAGGGTCTCTGCATTGAGGATCACCAGCCAGAATTGAGGGAGGAATACCCTACAGAAAATAGGTAGATTAGCCAAACACGTGCAGGGTACTAAGACCTTCATCGCACTTAACTCTTTTTTTTTAGATGCTGGGGGTAGGAGTTTATTAATTAATTTATTTATTTTTGGCTGTGCCGGGTCTTCGTTTCTGTGCGAGGGCTTTCTCTAGTTGTGGCAAGCGGGGGCCACTCTTCATCGCGGTGCGCGGGCCTCTCACTGTCGCGGCCTCTCTTGTTGCGGAGCACAGGCTCCAGACGCGCAGGCTCAGTAGTTGTGGCTCACGGGCCCAGTTGCTCTGCGGCATGTGGGAATCCTCCCAGACCAGGGCTCGAACCCGTGTTCCCTGCATTAGCAGGCAGATTCTCAACCACTGCGCCACCAGGGAAGCCCGCACTTAACTCTTAAAATACTGGTAACCAGACCTTTTTTTTTTTTTTTTTCCTAGTAGAGAATAGGGATAGGCTTCTCTGAGGAATGTGACCAGTCTAAGAGGAGAGATCTAAGGAGCCCCAATGACACTGATTCAACCAACTTGGTCATCCTTCAGTGAAGTACACGTGGTCAAATCCACATAGGCCCTTGGAACTTCAAAGTACTTTTTTAGTTTCCCAATCCTAAATATAAGTAGATAACCAAGAATTACCAAATAACAGAGAAATGCCTCTAGTATGAAAGATATAATCCAAAGTAAACAAGCAAAATGGCAGATTAAAGGAAACATGGAGAAGTCAACTAAAACCAAAACAAACCCAAACTATTATTATTACTATATCCAGATAAAATAAGAAATAGCAAACGTGACACAAAACAAGGAAAAAAAAGAATATATATTCAGAGAACGAAAAACAGCTGTTGGAAATTAAAACTGTGATAGCAGAAATGAAAAAACTGGGAGAAAGATGAGACTGATGAAATTCTAGCTGTGTCTGAAGACCTGAGAGGAGATTTAAATAGAAGACCTAGATAGCAGTGGGGATTTAGAGGTACAAACTACCATGTATAAAATAAATAAGCTGGGAATTCCCTGGCAGTCCAGTGGTTCCAACTCTGTGCTTCCACTGCAGGGGGCACGAGTTCCATCCCTGGTAGGGGAACTAAGGTCCTGCAAGCCGTGCCGTGTGGCCTAAATAAATAAGCTACAAGGATATATTGTACAATACAGGGAACATAGTTAATATTTTATAATAACTATAAATGAAATATAACCTTTAAAAATTGTGAATCACTATGGTGTACACATGAAACATATAATATTGTACTTCAACTATACCTCAATAAAGAAAAAAAAGACCTAGAGTTTGGGAATTGAACTAATAATAGATACAAAGAAAGCTAAGCCAATTTAAAAATCATGCAGGTATTAGCTCTAGGGAAAATAAACTCTTGCTTAAGAGAAGAAAGTAATTGTATTTATGGCTATGTAAATACTGAGTATTGATCTAAAAACATATATGTAATTACACTGGAAGGATGGGTTTTAGGGAAAGATGCCATGTGTGATAGAGATGGAGGAGAAAATAGAACTTAATCCTTAACTTGCATAGTGGGAATCAATATCTTAAAATGAAAAAATCCAGAAGGAGCAATACAAGCCTAATACTTAAAAGCATGGGAGTAAATATAAAATTGTTTTTTTTTTTTTTGGGTCGTGCCACACAGCTTGTGGGATCTCAGCTCCCCAGTCAGGGCTTGAACCCGGGCCACAGCAGTGAAAGTGCCAAATCCTAACCATTAGGCCACCAGGGAACTCCCTAAAATTCTTAACATTAAGCTAAAAGAGTAGAAAATTGCGCATGTGAAGGGGGAGAAATGGGGAGTTACATCTTTCAAAACAAACCTTGTAGAACTATCTGACTCTGTAAACATTGAGAATTTATAACCTTGTTAAAATTTAAAATGATTCAAAATATAATGTGCATAAAAGACGTGCATTTAATCGAAAAACACTATGTCTATGAATGACATTAGTCACTCATGATTGTAACTTTTAGTAATTCCCTTTAGCAACTTCTAAGAAAATATTTTTTAAATAAGTCCGCTAAATACAAGTGCAAGAAATGTGCTCAGGGCTTAGTTACAATTAGTGCTACATGAAGAGTCCCGTTATCATCTGGAATATCACTCTGCATTTCAAATAATATCCTGAGGTGAAACTAAGCAACATAGGAATTGAATTTCTTTTTAAAATGATCAAACTTTGATATTGATTTTTTACTTCATTCTCAGAATAAGTGTTGAAATTTGGTTTGTGAACTTGATTGTATTAATATAACAGGTATAAGTAAGACATATTTATCAAAAACACTAAGCAGAATCTCCAAAAAATATTGCTTTCCCTCTTAAGCCAACTTTTGCTAATCTCTGATTATTTCTTCAGTCAGCCATTGTTATGGGTCTGTCCTGGTGCTTCTTGGATATATCCTATCTCTGCATCTGAGCTGTCACTCTTCAAGCCTCTTTCCCCTACCTTGACTCATTCTTCGTACACCTCTGGAAATCCTGATATGAATAAACCCATATTCTTTTTTGTTTATTCATATGAAAATGGTCCCAGAATCTTGAAGCCTGAGGCTGAACCTGTATTGGGGCCCTCTGCTGTCCTCCCATGGCTGGTCACATAGATTTGAGACCTGACCCTTGGAACCCCAGAAGCTGCTGTACTGGAATCATGTGGGATCAGAGAGTAAGAAAAATCTCAGAGGGACTTCCCTGGTGGCGCAGTGGTTAAGCATCCACCTGCCAATGCAGTGGATACGGGTTCGAGCCCTGGTCTGGGAAGATCCCACAGGCCACGGAGCAACCAAGCCCGTGCACCACAACTACTGAGCCTGCACTCTAGAGCCCAGGAGCCACAACTACTGAGCCCGTGCACCACAACTACTGAAGCCCACATGCCTAGAGTCTGTGCTCCGCAACAAGAGAAGCCACCGCAATGAGAAGCCCGTGCTCCTCAACGAAGAGTAGCCCCCGCTCGCCACAACCAGAGAAAGCCCGCACACAGCAACGAAGACCCAACATAGCCAAAAATAAATAAAATAAAATAAATTAATTTTTAAAAAAGAAAAGAAAAATCTCAGAATGCCCAGCATGGGGGAATATACTAAATAATCGGAGAGATTCAATCAGTGGATATTTATTGAGCATGTATCATGTTATAGGCACTGTTCTAGGTGTTTGGAATATGGGTGTAAACAAGAGTAAAACATTTCTGCCCTTCCTCCTGTAAGGACAGTGGCCCAGCATGGTGTGTCAGAGTAACACATGTAACACAGTAAAGAAGGTGTCCAGATGTGGAAGTAGGGGTGGCCCAATGAGGGGTATCAAAGCCTGAGTGGAGAGCATCTATTCCATGGTGTGGCAGTATTGGGAGATTGGTTACATATAGGCAAATTGATCAAATATATGCATGTGCTAAGGATACGTTTTCAGGATATGAAGGACAATGGGTGCCAGGTTTCTCACTGTCATAGAAGGGAGTTACCAAATGAAAAAGGAAAAAACTAGAATTAACCTTGTGGTGTGGGATTGGAATTGGAGGTATTATACGAATTCAATTTAAATAGATAAATATTATGTCAATACATATCCTCTAGCCCTGGCCATTGATGGGGCCTGGGAACAATGACACTCTAGTGCCCAGAGCTTGTTTTTTTTTTTTTTTTTTTTTTTTTTTTGCGGTACGCGGGCCTCTCACTGCTGTGGCCTCTCCCGTTGTGGAGCACGGGCTCCGGACGCGCAGGCTCAGCGGCCATGGCTCACGGGCCCAGCCACTCCGCGGCATGTGGGATCTTCCCGGACTGGGGCACGAACCCGTGTCCCCTGCATCGGCAGGCGGACTCTCAACCACTGCGCCACCAGGGAAGCCCCCAGAGCTTGTTTTTTAAATACCATTATCCACTATGAGGAATAAGGGCTCTTTGGAGAAATGGCTGATTCCAGGCTGAAGCAGGAAAAGAACAAGGTGAGCCTTAGAATATCTTATGCCAGAAAACAAAAAAGTGCACAAAGAATGATGGGGACATGTCAAAATGACACAGAACTAGCTTGCAGAGGCTCTAGTGGCCAAATCAGGGACAATGTGAACATCAAAATAAGTGATAGTAATGGATTATGACTCACTATAATTTGAATAAAGTAGGAAGCCAGGGGTCCGTACTGATATAATAAGTAAATGCATACATGGACATTTTGATGAGGAACAAAATTTCTCAAAGTATCTTACCCTCTCCCAAATACTTCACAGTGGAGGTGACTTGCAGACATCACCTTATTCAAATGATGAATGTGAACACCATCAGTAACAGAATATTTAAAAACTGCATGTCACCTGAAAGGATCCAACGAGAAGAGCACAATCACTTCTGTGGTATCCCTGCCAAAGATGCATAACCTAATCTAATCAAGAGAATATCAGAAAAATCTTAGGTCATTTTACAACATAGCTGGTTTGTGGTCTTCAAAAGGGTTAAAGTCAGCAAAGTCAAGAAAAAACGTGAAGTGATCCAGATTGAAGGAAACTGAAAAACATAACAACCAAATATAACACATGATTCTGAATTATACCTTTTAATTAAGAAGGACCTTTGGGGACAGTTGATGAAATTGAATAGGATCTGATGATTAGGTGGTCCTAATTTGTCCGTGTTAACCTCCTGATTTGGATGATGTTTTGAGGTTATGTAGGAATTACACACAGAATGATTCAGAGCCACAGGGCAGCATGTTGGCAGTGTATTCCCAAACTGTTCAGAAAACATAAAAGGCTGTACTTTACTTGCAAATTTTGGGGAAGATTGAGATGATGTCAGTGTCTTTAAAAAGTGGGAAAAACTCTTATTCTTTTGAAAGTTATAATTCAGCAAGAAGAGACAAATAAATGAAGAAGTAAAACATGTCTCTCAAATGGTTATAGGCTTGAGCCCGGGGTACTCCCACAGTTAAAAATCAAACAGCAGAGAAACAGTCAGCCAAGAAGGACTGAGAAGGAGCCATCAATGAGGCAGGATGTAAATGAGGAGAAGCTGAGAAAAAAACTAGAAGTATGACAAATGCTGCTGAGAGATCAAGTAAGATGAACAGAAAACAAGTGATCACTAGAACTGGCCCCAAGGCATCATGGAATGAGTCATGTTGGAGCAGTTTTCAGCTGAGTGAGGATAGCAGTCAGATGAAGACGAGTTGAAAAGAGAAAGGGAAGTGAGGATGTGGAGTTGGTAAATATAGATATCTCATCCCACAAGTGTTGTTGTAAAAGGAAGCAGAGAATGATGCTGTAGTTGGAGGATTATGTAAAGAATACAGAGAGTTCTCTGTAAGATGGAAGGTTACCAGGGCAGTTTGTACAGTGACGGGGGTGATCCAGCAAAGAGGGAGAAATTCAGGATGCATGAAACAGCCTAAATTGGAGTAGTGAGAGGGCTTCGATGACGATTGCATGTGGAGACACTGCCACTGGCAGGAGCAGAGGCCCTTCATCCTAGTAATAAAGGGGAAGGAAGAGACGATGGGCCCAGGGAAAGACGTGACCTCTGTTAATGGTGGTGAGGAGGGGGAGAATTTTGTCTAAGGTTGTGTCTATTCTTTCAGTGTAATATGAGGCCAGGTCATCTACTGACAGCAGAGAGTGTGGAAGGCCAGTGGTTGGGCGTGTGTGCTGGGACTTTGAAATGAGAGAAGTAAATAGTGATAGTCATTTTGGAGAGTGGGGACACCGACACAGAAGGATTGCAGAGAAGTGAGTAAGATGACCAGGCAGACTTGAAAGCCCATTTGAGATTTGTGTTTATGAATTTAAAGTGAGGGAAGGGCTTCCCTGGTGGCGCAGTGGTTGAGAGTCCACCTGCCGATGCAGGGGACATGGGTTTGTGCCCCAATCCGGGAGGATCCCGCATGCCGCGGAGCGGCTGGGCCCATGAGCCATGGCCGCTGAGCCTGCGCATCCGGAGCCTGTGCTCCGCAACGGGAGAGGCCACAACAGTGAAAAAGTGAGGAGAATTCCCTGACAGTCCAGTGGTTAAGACTCCGCACTTTCACTGCTGAGTGCGCGGGTTCAATCCCTGGTCGGGGAACTAAGATCCCACAAGCCGCGCGGCACGGCCAAAAAAATAAAAAATAAAAAAAATAAAGTGACATCTGTCAGCATATTTTTGGATTTTTCCAGCAATATCCAGCTGTTTCGGTACAGGTGAGGATGTAGGAAATACTAAGTGTCAGATCATTTTTTTCCGAGTATATACATATGTATTTCTTCAGAGATACTAAACGGCTCTAAACAAAGAGACAAGGTATGAATTGCAAAGCTTTTAATGAAAATGTTTGTAGTTTTTACAGCATGCAGAATTTCACACCTGTGGTTAATTAGCAATTACTTCAATACTTGAAAACTCATCTGCCTCTGAATTTGTCATAATGCATGAATCTAACTTAATAAAATTAAGGAAAAGCAACAGGTCATCTAATCCCTCTTTATATTCCTTCATGACCAGCAAGATGCATAAATGAGTTCTTTAAAAGTGATAAGATAGATTGATATATAAACTGTGAGTTTATTTTTAAAGCTGTGTAAATGCAACATTTCTAAGAAAACATTTAAATCAAAGGTCACACTTTATGGAAACAAAATTCTTAATTCAGGCTTTTTTTAGTTTTAGCCACTTGGCATTCTGCTCTCCTTAAAATTTTATATTGCCCAACAACGAGTGGTTATCGTTTACTGTTTTGGGAGATGACAGAACAGATGAAGGTGTCACATGCCTACACAAGTGGGATTTTGCCTAAGCTCCATTTGTTTAAACATATTCTTTGGTTATATTTTTATTGCATATTGGGGAGTACTTATATCATTCAAGATTAAGTCTGGGTTATTTCTTTGATTAAGAACTGAATGTACTGGACATATATTTGATAATTAAGATTTTAGACAAATATTCACCAGCATTAGTTCTATTAGCAAACCGAAAAATATTGTAGGCCTAATATAATACAACAAACACATGAGGTAAACATTAAGCCTCTTAGAAGAAAGACCATATGCTCCTGCTTCTGTAAAAACATTATTTGTTTGAAAGAATGGTAGTATGACCTTTCGCTCAACTATTACTTCCTTAATGTGAAAAAGAGACAATGAGCTGAAGAAAGAAAACTCCACAGTTACACTCTGCAACCCTGAACATATTTCCTGAGATCTCGGTTTTGACAGTGATTTCTCCATGCCACCCTGCAGAGAAAGATGAAACACATGGTAAGAAGGTTAAAACATACCTTCATTGTAATACACATACTTCAAATCCTTTGGGAGAACAAAATAGTTTATCAATACTGAAATACAAGCTACAGATCAATCCAAGTATTAAATGGAGATATGTATACCAAGTACTTCCTGTCTCCCCCCAAGCCTTCACTAGAGCACAGAATGCTGAAGAAGAATGTTGAGTCCCGTGTAGTCCACAACTGCAAATTACATTCCACATTTACTTAATTACAAAAATAATTTCAAGATATGACAAGGAGTTCATAGAGTGTGGAAAATCTTAAAAACTCTAGAAATTGGGACTTCCCTGGTGGTACAGTGGTTGAGAATCCGCCTTCTAATGCAGGGGACGTGGGTTCGAACCCTGGTCAGGGAAGTAAGATCCCGCATGCTGCAGGGCAACTAAGCCCATGTGGCACAACTACTGACCCCGAGCACCACAGCTAGAGAGCCCATGTGCTCTGAAGCCTGTGCGCCAAAACTAGAGAGAAGTCCGCGCACGGCAACGAAGAGCCCACGAGCTGCCACGAGGACCCAACGCAGCCCAAAATAATAAATAAATAAATATTTTTTAAAAAGAAAAAAACTCTAGAAATCTCCTAAAAAAAATTGAGGAGTAAAAGAATAAGATTCTGAATCAGTTAACGTAGATGGTTTCTATGTGATACGTTGTTTAGCATATATACCTAAAGCTGCAATTTTCAGTTCTCAGTAGCATATGTTGGTCTTTGGAAATATTCCCTCACTTCTCTCATAACAGTAGGGTAAAACAGCTCTCCCCTTTAATGATTAACACATTGCATGCTCTGTAACAGGAACTAACATAGTGTTGTAGGTCCATTTTACTGCAAACACCGAGAAACGAACATACAAACAAACTCATAGAAAAACAGGTTGGATTTGTGGTTACCAGAGGTGGAGGTTGTGGGTGGTGTGAGGGGAGGGGATTGGATGAAGGCAGTCAAAGGTACTACAAACTTCCAGTGATAAGTACTAAAGATATAATGTACAACATGATATATATAATTAACACTGCTGTATGTTATATACGAAAGTTGTTGAGAGAATAAATCCTGAGACTTTGCATCATACACACAAATTTTTTCTTCTATTTCTTTAATTTTGTATCCATATGAGATAATGGATGTTCACTAAACTTATTGTGATAATCATTTCATGATGTATGTAAGTCAAATCATTACGCTGTACACCTTAAACTTATACAGTGCTGTATGTCAATTACATCTCAATAAAACTGGAAGGGAAAAAAAAAAGCATACCATGCTCTAATGCCTTGTGGATCACGGACAACCCTCTTTGCACATGTTACAGCTTCAGTGATGTCATCTTTCAGCAACGCTGAAAAAGAAGTGGTGAGAAATGGAAACAACGCTCATAGAAATTTCATTTTAAGTTTAGGTTCAGCCAGCTTCATTCTCTTAGGCTGAGAAAAGAACAACTAAAATTATTTTTTAAGAGTCCATGTATCTGTGAATGTTGGGGGAAAACTCATTCTTCATTCCATCCCATTTGGCATGAAATAAACCATTCTGTTTCTCATTTACCAAAGTCATTGGAAGCTCTGGAATTATTCACTAATGTGATAGAAGGTTCTCTTTTTACTAGGCACTGTAAAAAACAAAACAAAACAGAAACAAACCCACAAGCAGAAACCGGTCTAGCACTTTTTTGCTCAGCAATTCTACTACTGGAAATTCACCCTAAAGAAATAATAAGAGATGTACCCAGAAATGTATGTACAAGGTGTTTCATAGCAATTAATAATAGGGGAAAATGGAAACAGCCTAAGTGCTTAACAGCTAAGAGTTGGATTGATAAATTATAGAATATTTATAAAGTGGAATTCTATTCATCTTTAAAAAATAATAAAGATTGGTATTTGACAAAAATAATTTTGTGTAATAAAGAGCAAATTGTAAAGCAGTAAATATAGTACAATTTCATTTTTGTTGAAACACACATTGCTTACATGTTTGTATGTGTGTACATATGTGTATAACATAGCTTTACATTCATATATGTAAGTGATACATATCCTCAGAGAATATATGTATACCAAAAGTTTCCAGTAGTCATACATCTCTGGGTAGTAAGAATTTTTATTCAATGAACACAGATTATTATATAATACAGAATATTTTTAAAAATAAATTAACTGGATACAAAAGAATATTCTAAGACGAATCTTCTCTTTTAATATTTAAAAATTTAACAATATCAATTTTGTAATACTTCTCCAATATTTTATGTACTAAAGATTCCACGTTATCTCTCTTTTAAAAGGAACTAAATAGAATATTTGTTTCACCCCAATTAAATAAATCTGTAAATTAACTTGTTAGAATAACAATGTTTATATAAGAACTATATTTTTCGGAGATGCAAACTAAAGAATTTAGAAATGAAATGTCATAATGTTTCTAATTCACTTTAAAGTCACTCAGCAAAAAAAAAAAAATATATATATATATAATATATACATAAAAGTAAATATGACAAAATGCTTACTGTTAAAGTACATGATGAGCATATTGATGTTTATTATACTAATATACTAATGTTTCTAATTTTCCATATATTTAAAACATTTCATAATAAATAAAAAGTAAAAACAATTTTTCAAAAAGGACCACACATATTCCTCCTCTTTGGTTAACTACTAATCCTTTCATTTTCCAATAAAGGAGCGTAGATTAAAAAAAAAAAAAAGACCACACACCAAATTATCCCTAAACCTCCCCAAACAAGGTAAGTAGGAGGAATGGCAATGTTCTTTTTTTCCTTTTTTTAAAATTTTATTTTATTTATTTATTTTTTTAACATCTTTACTGGAGTATAATTGCTTTACAATGGTGTGTTAGTTTCTGCTGTATAAAAAGTGAATCAGCTATACATATACATATATCCCCATATCCCCTCCCTCTTGCATCTCCCTGCCACCCTCCCTATCCCAACCCTCTAGGTGGTCACAAAGCACCAAGTTGATCTCCCTGTGCTATGTGGCTGCTTCCCACTAGCTATCTATTTTACATTTGGTAGTGTACATATGTCCAATTGGCACTGCTCTTTACAAAGCATCAACAAGTCCAGTTATAATAAAGTGATGTCATTCCAGAAGCTTTTGTATATTAGAAAACAGCAACCTTTTATGATACCAGCTCTTTAATTTCTTCCTTAAGGAATTATGAGAATAATAAAGAGTTTCTAGAAGTTAAGATGAAGTTTTTCTAGGTCCCTGATGAACCCTTCAAGACCTTTTCATTTGTATTGAATCTCTATTCTTGTAAGTATAACTAGATGGATCCTGTGCCATTACTCAACATTATCTTGTCTTACCACTGCAGGGCATGTTACAGGAGTTAAATGCTCTTGGGGTTTTGCCATCATTACACCAGTAGAGGCTATTGATTTGAAATATCCCATAATCAGTGCTTCGGCTTCCAGGATTGTAGTTTGTAGCTTGTGTGTTATAATTGCTTTCCCAACTGGCCAAACACATCCCTGAAAAAAACGTATTTTAAGTAATAAACAGCAACACCATATGATTTATAGTTCATAGCATAATTATATAGTTCTACTTAACTAATTCTATTTTACTAACGACTTTATAAAGATGTATTTTACTTGTAAAATATTTTAACACTTTGGTGTTAAAGGGCCCTTAAGAGAATTATTTTGTTAGCAAATCATTTGGTAATACTAATGAAACAAGGTAACATATTTTTAAAAATATTAAAATAGCTGTTTCTTCCATTGCTATTACCCTTCCCCTGCTCCCATCCCTCAGGTAAGATTCAGCCTAGAATAGGAAAATCAACAGAGATGTTGAGTGGGTTTGGTAATTAGCAGCAGATGTATAGGCTAATGCTTTTTATTAGGAAAAATAAGGATTTTCTGGGAGAAAGAGAATTTCTTATGATACCTAAAGGTGAATTTGGATATCAAATTAGAATCCAGACAACAGGAGTCATAGAATAGGAAAGACTGTGTCATCCATCCATCCATCTAGCCATTTGCTCATTCGTTCAAAAATAGTTATGGAGGGGAAATGTCTAATTCAATCTGAAACATTCAGTGATTACATTGACAGATACGGACTAAAATATAAAGTAACTTTTACTTAGGGCACATCTTGAATTCTGTGGAAGAAAATGAAAAATAATCAACTAGAGTAAGAATAATAAAATGTCATTTCATGCTGCATTTCAGGAATCCTTATATAGATATTGATTGAGGGGAAATAGGTTCCTACTGTCCCTGTTTTAAGAATTCAATGTAATTTAAAAAAAAACTTTGCTGTTAAAAACCCAACATCATGGTAGGGGGATTAAAAATGAAAAAAATACTACATTACTCAGGCTTGCAGAACCCAAGTTCCAAACTGGAAATGGCTGGAGTCCAACACCAAGGGCTTGATAGACATATCCTCGGTGCACAAATGAATCTTTGAGTCAGCTTACATGTGCCAGCTGGTAAATTTAGTGGCACTAGAAGCGTACAACGGGTCCTGGCATGCTTAAAACGGTATAGAATTTGGTCCTCCCATGCCTCAGTCCTTCACCTGGTACATCTGATTCTAAAGGAACAAGTTGATGTTTTTAACCATTGTAAGTGTACAAACCATCAAAGGAATAAAAAAGTCCATTCACTCAAAGTCCCTTTCTTATTCTTCATCCCCTATGAGTATCTGTTCCATATCTGACTAACTTTTTGGACAGATGAAGAGTTAACTTACAGTTTGCCAGGCTGACTCCCCTGTAGCCATCCAATCCAAGTCTTTTCAAAGTTCTGGCAAGCTCACACCTCTCAAAGATCTTGCCCTGGACAGCGACAGAAAGGAGGAGAAGCCCCAGAATAAGGACAGCCTTCATGCTGACTGAGAAGCCAGACCTCCAGGCTGGCCAGGGCGAGCTGGCCCTGGTATTTAGCATCTTTTCACTTCCTTCTCCGAGTGGTCTGGCAGCTCCACCCTTTGAGACAGGTGGAAAACAGGAACCATTTATTGGTCCACTGACTTTAAAAGTTTTCTTCCTTAGGTTTGAAGAGGGATATTCTGAGGTCCTAAGGATGACCTGCAAGAAAATGATGAAATGACATTGCTTAAAGACATTGCTCAGGAAGAATTGGGATTAGCACTATTGCCAAAAGAGGAACTTCCTCCTATTTTATCATGAATTTCAGCAACTATAAAGGAAAAAAACTGAACATTTTACGTAACTGCAAATGAGCTCCAATCTTTGATTAATATTCATTTTCATTAAATTGTTTTATGTGCCTTCACTATGCTGTCTTCATCTTTTTCACTTAAAATTACTTTATATAATTTCCACAAAAGAACACGACACTCTGTTGTTTTGATAGTTATATAGCACAACACCATGTTGCTCAGACAGACTCCTATACTAACTTTTTTGGTTACTATTGTAAACTCTTAATTTATAAATCAATGTTTACTATTATAAATAAGTCTCATGTGAACAACATTCCTAACTCCTTTCTGACAATGCCTTACTTCACATTTCCATGTTAGAACATAAAGGGTCATTATAAAGCAAAGGAACTTTATAGCAAAACCTACAGAAGAATACCAGAATATGTCACCAAAAAATCTTGCCCTTTGGCATGAGAATGATTTTGAGCTGAAGGCAATTGAAAAGAAGCAGATCCAAGAAAAGTTCTCTGCCCTCCCCCTATTTTCTTGAAAGCAGAACATAAATTTCTGCAGAAATTAATCACCTACAACCCTAGACACTTAGCCCCAAGACAGCACCAGAGGACTCTACAAAACAACATTTACTGACTAGCTATTATCTTCCATTGGTTTCTTATATATTGATCGTCCCACAATTTGCCACCCTTGGAAGCCTAGTGCTTGTTGCTCCTCTAAAAATATATTGTTCTTTGGTTAAGACGATATGTAAGTCCAAGTTCTAGCCACCTCTTTGAGTTACTCATCCCTGCATTTCTCATAAGTATATATGAGATATACATATTAATAAACTTGTTCTCTTGTTAATCTGTCTTTTGTTCCAGAGCCCCAGCCAAAAACCTAAAAGGGTAAAAGGAAACAAATTTTTCCTCCTGTACAGTTTCTGGTGATGGGACAGTAAAAGGCTGGAACACTCCACTCTCCCTAGAGACTATAGTTTAGATATGGGATAACTGAAAACAGACCAGCAGAAGGTAAGAATTCTTACCATGTCAGTCTACCAGATCTCTGTAGTGCACAGTCAAGAGAGGAGGATAAACATTTCTCCTTGTCCCTTCCTTTCCAAATGCACAGTGGCAGGAGAAAAACATTTGTGAAGATAGATCTTGAACCATGACTTTTGTGATTTTGTTGTTGGTAATCAACACCTATGGGTATTGATTCTTAGCCTCCCAGAGTGAGTCATGTTTTCCTTTGTCTCTGTCTTTTGTGTCATTTGTCATAAGGATGAAAAACCGTAAGATGAGAATCTCCTTTTGTCTCATTTTATGTACTGAGAACTTGGCTTTGTAACCAGTGAGAATATTCCCTCTGGCTTCTGCCACTTGGGGGTTGCAGACTGTCTGTCAGGCTTGCATCAGCAGCTAGTCAGCCAGCTAAGAGCCTAAGACATGAAGTGACAGGCAACATTCTTTGTCCAACCATGCTGGCTCTCAGGGGAGTTTGTCTTAATAAAGGGTCTCAGTCCATGAGGGGCCTTTATCGCCTCTACCTTCATTGCCTTGTTTGTGAGGGAAAAATTCTCATCCCAGTATCCCCTTTCTGGTAACACAGATAAGTATGTCAGTGACTTCAGGTGTCTCACTTTGTGGGAGATAGAGGTTTCTTTGACACCTGTGACAATGAAGGTCTTTGCTTTCTTAGGCTAGCTCTGGAGTGGCTCTGCATCTTGAGAGGGCTACATTTCTTAGGGGACACCTTTTGTGTCCATGGTTAAGCCTTGAAATTGGTTTTAAGACATAAAAAGACTTACTGGTTTGGAGTCACAACTGAAATAGGTATATTAAAGATTTGGACTTTTACATCTGAAAGGATTTTTAAGAGAGCCCTCATTTTAAACAGATGTCCTACTGGTACCTATGGGAAGATCAGATTGAAGAAAGGAAGAAAGGAAGGAAGGAGGGAAGGAAGGAAAAGAAGCAAGGAAGAAAGAAAGAAAAAAAGAAAGAAAGGAAGGAAGAAAGGAAGGAAGAAAGAAGAGAGATACAGAGGAATACCTTGGCTAGTGTGAGAAAAAACAAAACACTTCCTTGGGCTTCCCTGGTGGTGCAGTGGTTGAGAGTCTGCCTGCCGATGCAGGGGACACAGGTTCGTGCCCCGGTCCGGGAAGATCCCACATGCCGCGGAGCGGCTGGGCCCGTGAGCCATGGCCGCTGAGCCTGTGCGTCTGGAGCCTGTGCTCCGCTACGGGAGAGGCCACGGCAGTGAGAGGCCTGCGTACCACAAAAAAACAAACAAACAAAAAAAACCCCACTTCCTTAACAAGATTAGGAGGGGAAGATCAGAGAACAAACATCAAGAAGTGCAGGTGGCACTCAAGCAGGTGTACAACTTACGTAAATATTGATAGCCAGGAAATAGCTTTGATAAAGGTTCAGAAAATGCACAGGAAGAGTTGATTTATTGTCCCTTACTCTGTAAGCAGACGCCCACCAGGTCCAGATGTTCACTGTATTTTGGGCCGGCGCTACAAAAAAAAAAAAAAAAAAAATCACGGAACTATCCTATCTTACTGTTAAAGAAAAGAGAAACATTACAGTAATTATCCTAGATTTCTGATAATAGGCAAATATGCCCGAGTTCCTTCTTAGATAAAACCTACAATCCTTTCTCAGTCCCTTGGAAATATTGATCTTACTATATCTTTGAAATGTAAGCATCCAAAGAGACAATTGTTGGGACTTCCCTGGTGGTGCAATGGTTAAGAATCCACCTGCCAATGCAGGGGACAAAGGTTCTAGCCCTGGTCCGGGAAGATCCCACATGCCACGAGCAACTAAGCCTGTGCGCCACAACTACTGAGCCTGCGGTCTAGAGCCCACGAGCCACAACTACGAAAGCCTGCGTGCCTAGAGTCCATGCTCCGCAACAAGAGAAGCCACCACAATGAGCAGCCCACGCGCCTCAACAAAGAGTAGCCCCTGCTAGCTGCAACTAGCAGCAACAAAAACCCAATGCAGCCAAAAATAAATAAATAAATAAATAGATTAAAAATAAAAATTAAAAAAATAACAAATATAATTGTTGGCTAAAGCAACCATGGGACTGGAAAAATGAGAGAGAGAGAGAGAGAGAGAGAGAGAGAGAGAGAGAGAGTTTTAAAAACAAACTGCTATTTTATATTTCCATAAGCTCCCTTGCCCCAAATTTTGTCCACAGCCTCCATAAGATCATGTATTAAAGACTAGTAAAATTCTTAAAAGTCTTTTCCACAAATATTGGTAAAAGCTTCAGCTATCTGAGCAGGTAAACTTAACTTGTTCAATCTGTCAGAAACACCATTTAGATCCAACTATTCTTTTATAAGCTAGTGAGTTTTGTACTACTGTACCTGATATGTGGCTAAGATTTTTAAATGAAATCTATAAGATCTCTGATTGCATCTGTCTATGTGTCTATGTATATCTATATATGTATGTTATGTATATGTGATATTTTTCTCCCTCTGGATAGTATTCCTAAAAACTTGTGAAAGAGCTCTATTTAATTGGCTTAAAGAAAATACAAGTACTTATATAAATTAAGACTAGTCAAATAAGTTTATGTTATCTCTACTAGATGCTTGAGATTATAAAATTATAAATTTAACCTAAGGAAATAAAGTTACAATAAAAACGATTTTCTTAATGTATGTCAACATGGTAGGGGAAAAAAGCCATGTTTAAATGTTTGGGTTCTTTGCTTCTGTGATTTTTGCTACTTGCCTAGTTTGTCAACAACAAAAATAACTTAAAATGATGGTTAACTTTTCATATCTCATGAAATTTTCATGGCAACTCAAGAATAATTGTTAAGAACACATGAATTAAATGGATGTAAGTGGGAGAAAAGTTTGTAAATGAATTTTGCAACAATCATTATGTTCTATAAAATATGTCTGCTTAAAAATAGTTTCCAAAATCTTTTCATAACCTTAACTGTAAATGATGGACATTCATTGAATATCTAGATAATTTCCAAATAAGAGAAAATACTGAAACATTAATTGCCAAACATAGGTTAAGGTAATCTGCTTTTGACTTCTTATTACTGAGAAACTAAAGATATTTGGGTCTGTTAATAACATGTTCTTTTTGCCACTTTAAAAAAATTGTACTATAAAAAGGCATATGTCTCTAGAAATTACAAAATGATGTATTCTTGGGAATACCCTGGCAATCCAGTGCTTAGGACTTGGTGCATTCATTGCCGGGGCCTGGGTTCAATCCCTGGTTGGGGAACTAAGATCCCACAAGCTGTGCAGTGCTGCCAAAATATAAATAAATAAATAAAAAGTAAAAGGAGCAAATAAGATAGAAGATGTGGGTTCTAGGAAACAGGGTTCTAATACAGGAAAGAGGAGAAGGGAAATTATAGAGATGAAGGGAGAAGTGTCCCTGTGGACTCCCTGGGGAAAAGTAGAAGAGATGGCCTAGAATGTCTGAACCTATTGAAGGGAGTTTGACAACTCTGGCTGAGATTTTGGGTAATGAATTAATACATGAATAAGTACATGGAAAACTAAGCAAACAGAAAAGTAAGGCAATTATCAACTCCAAGGAAACCAAAAAACTTAAGAATAGAAATACAACCAAATTATACCATAAAATTATACTCATCTGTGAGTGTTTGTGCATGCTTGTAAAGGGGAACAACAAGGCAAGGGGAGCTGAGAGAGAGCTAAATCTTCATCTTCCTTGGTGGAAATAAATAGAAAATGTCTATGACTGAAAATCAAAACTGAGTAGAATAATCATGCTCGTGAGATATATGGCTGTAATACTAGAATATAGCTAAAGAAGATAAAAATAGCTAAATAAGTTGAAAGGGATTATTACCTCTCGTGTTGGGAATTGGATGAGAAAGGTTAGGGCTATTTTTTTTTTTTTTTTTTGCTGTACGCGGGCTTCTCACTGCTGTGGCCTCTCCCGTTGCGGAGCACAGGCTCCGGACGCGCAGGCTCAGCGGCCATGGCTCACGGGCCCAGCCGCTCCGCGGCACGTGTGATCCTCCTGGACTGGGGCACGAACCCGCGTCCCCTGCATCGGCAGGCGGACTCTCAACCACTGCGCCACCAGGGAAGCCCAGGGCTATTTTTCATCATTAAACTTATAACACTTTATTTGACTTTAAAAATATATACATGTATTTTATGACAAAAAAAGTTTAAAAATGTATTATGTAAGAAAAATAACTAAAAGACATACACCAGAATGTTTACAGTGGTTATTTATGAATACTCTTCAGAATTTTTACTCAATTTGTATATTTTGGCATTTTCCAAGTTTTCTTCTTTCAGCATATATTACTTTTGCAATTAGCAAAATAATAAATAATTACACACACAGAGGAATGTGCAGAATCACTAAAAAAAAAAAAGGATGATTATTTTGAAGTCCTCGACATCCCTCTGTGTATATGAACTCAGCCATTTTTGTAGAAATATTCTGCCATTTAACTTTAAAATTATCTTTCTCCTATACAGCTCTTCTGTACCCAGATCAGTGGTCTCTTAAGTTTCAATGGAAAGGAGTTAAATATTAATTTTCACTGAGCTTCATGAGCTGCATTAAAATGGCATATAAGCTATATAAAAAGAAACGTGAGAGAGTATTTTGGAACAATGTTGTTTTGGTAGGATCATTTTTATCGTATAGTTAGTTAATTTTTTAAAAAGGCTAAAAAATACTCTTACAAGAATAGAATTTATATTCCTTGGAATAAAGCACAAGTTGCCAAGCTCCTGGAACACTGTGTCCCATCCAGGTTTTTTCTTTGGGAGACTATATCATTGAAGGAGGATAAACTGGGGAGGAGACTCCCTGAGGCCAGGGCTATTGAGGAGGCCAGTTTGGCCAGATCTAAGATGATAGTGGTAGCAGGCTTAAAAAGCGGCAGGGCCCTGCATCCTACTCCCATGGGGGGCCCAGAGCAATGGCAAGAGGTCTCTTGGATGGCATGTAGTTGCTGGGGAAATTGAACACAAATTGCCCTGCCTTGGGAATCGATGAAGCTTTGAAAAGGAGCTTCTGCCTGCAAATGAACCACATCAGCTTGGGTAATAACCACCGTATGAACATCTCAGTGATGGACTGAAACTCTAAGGTCTTCCTCAAGTTTTCTGGATTTTGTAGTTTCTTGAGATGCTTGGAAGCTCCTGGGCAGGGGATTAGCTAAAGAAGTTTAAAAAGACTATCACTGACTCACCATTTGGGGAAGTGGGGCTTAGAGACAAATTTTGTTTGATCTAGAAAAATAAAGCAAAGTGGTGTTTCTTGCACCCATTTATGGTATAGCAAATTTATACCCACTGCACCATTTGATCTACACTTACCTGCTCTGAATGGGATTGGAGAGTGGGAAGTGAGATGGCTCTTGGGAGCCCTAGAGATGAAACTATTTTCCTGAAAATGGGTCTTTGGTTCCATGATTCAGGTCACCATTAACTCTGGAGGTAAGCCTAGGTGTTTCAGTTTTCAGTGACTCAGACCATATGGACAGACCACTTTGTCTTGATAACCTTGTTTTGCTATCATCTATCCCATTACTTTTTTTGTTGTGGTTCCTACAATCCTGTTTTTCTCTATTAGCACAAAATTAAAATCTATTTGTGTCAGTATATGAGGGACAGGAAAAACTGTATGAAAATAGGATAACCTCAGAAAGTAACTGACACTGGTAAATCAAAATTGTCTGTATTAATGAAAAGAGGCATTGGCATGAGTTTTGTCAAAAGGTATAAATATTCACTTGTTAGTGAAGCAGTGCCATTTTCTTGAAGCCATTATGGACCTTGGGAGACCACGGTCAGGGCAGCCGCACTCACTGCATTCTCCAGCTGATGCCGTCCTTGTGTAGTTTGGCTCAGGGGTACAGAGGACCTAGTCTCATCTCTGCTGTGGCAGCATGGCTGCTAGGAGAATCTGGAGGGGTGGGGCAGTTGGGAGGGCGGTGGTGGGGAACACCGCTGGGCTCTCTGGGGGAGCCCACATGTTGAAAGGTTAAGGTGGAGTAAATTCTTCTTCAACGAATGTAGTGTGTAACAGCCTTGTGAAACAGGACCAGCACACAGCTGCTCCCAGCAAGTCCAGCAGCCTGGCCACAGGTCAGAGTGGCTCCCTGTGGTGACATTCCCTGACTTAGGAGCAGTGCTTGACCCCAATCCAAAGGTGGCATTTTGTTGGCCCCTCAGGTATATGGGTCATTGAAAAATGGTAAATGGTTTGGGTTTGCTTAATCCAGACCACTTTCCCTTCTTTTAGCTCTCGATATCCCTGTAATTTAAGTTCCCACTCTTTGCAAAATAGATCAAACAAGATAATTTCCTGTGTTCCCTGACACCATCCAAACTCCAGAAATCATCTAACTTTTGTACTTAATTTTCTCTATGGTCTTGCTGTTTTTGTGTTTTGAGTGAGGTAATTGGTTCATACCAAGAAAAAGTAATACTATTTAACATACACAAGAGAAATTATTTCTACTATGGTAGCAATACTGTGCTGTAAGAGTCTCTAGTTACTGTGCTCTAGCACAGAGCCACAAGTTACGGACCCATCAATTGATCATTAAGCCTAAAAAGTAGTACTAGCCTAGTAATCTGCCATGTACTTTACTGCTAGTCATAGATGAGATTTTACCATTCCTGATACTTGCCACGTACTCACTCTTCTGTCTTCATTCCTGCTGTTTCCTCTGTGTACTATGTAGACAACGAAAGAAATGTTAGGATATCTGGTGGCAAAGAGAAAGTCGGAGGGGTGAGCAGGACCAGACCTGGAAGCTTAGTCCCCCAAACTGTGAGATTCAGCACTTAATCCCAAAGACAATGGGAAACTATTCATGAGTATTAAACTGGAGAGTAACTGGATCAAAATCTTAACAAAACAAAACAAAACAAAACACTCTAGATTGGATTCAGGGACCGCTGCTAGAAAACTGGCAAGGAATCCAGATGGCAGACAAAGGTGGGGGTGGGTAACAGAGAGAACTGGGAGGGTTTCAGAGATATTTAGGAGGTTTGAATAATCAGGATTAGAGATTATCCAGACCAGTTTGAGATACAGGGGAAAAGGAAAGGTAAATAATACTAGCTTTTGTTTATCGAATGCTTATGAAGTGTTAACCACTTAACAAACATTACTTATAATTCTTACAGGGGTCTTAAAGGTAGGTATTATATCTATTTTACAGATGAAAAAATATATGTCCCAGAGAAGAAAAGTCTCTTGCCCAAAGACATACAGCTAGTGAGTGGAAGAGCTGGGATTTGGATTCAGGTCAGTTCCATGGTCTTTTCCGTTTACCACATTACCTTGTAAAAGTTGAAGTGAATGGGAAGAAGTTCTACTGCGACCCAGTTCTCACCCTTTGACACACTATAACTCTTTTGTCTACCTCTTGTCTGATTTTAGCTCCCAATATAGTTGTGCAAACCCATTTTATGTATTTATTTTAAAAGTGTGATTTTTCTCTAAGAGGTTGATCTAACACCAGGCAATGCCATGGAACAGTTAACAGACAATTTAAAAATCAATATTCTTGATATGTGAACAACTGATAATTGTGGCAAGCCTTTGATCTCTTTGTGAATACTTCCTTTGTACTATTACTTCTGTTATCATTATGCAATCAGAACTTAGGCTGGATCTCACTTCACTTCCCGCCCCCCCCCCCTTTTTTTTTTTTTTGCAGTACGCGGGCTCCTCACTGTTGTGGCCTCTCCCGTTGCGAAGCACAGGCTCCGGACGCGCAGGCTCAGCGGCCATGGCTCACGGGCCCAGCCACTCCGCGGCCTGTGGGATCTTCCCGGACTGCGCGTCCCCTGCATCGGCAGATGGACTCTCAACCACTGCGCCACCAGGGAAGCCCAACTTCCCCCTTTTTTTTTTTTTCTGCCCCTTTTCACGTTATGAACAAATATTTCCCTTCCCACAATCGGTCAGGTTACAAAATCCTTTCTCAGTTTACACAACAATTGGGCATTCATCATTGAGAAATTATAATGAAATAGGTAACTGACTTTTCAAACATGTGTTAAAACAGTCTTGTTTAGAAAGAGATGGAAACGCTCCAACTTTAGTTTCCTCTTTCCAGAAGAGTATTCTGATTTCATTTCTCTATTAAGTATGACTTTTGGGTTTCAGGTTTGTTTGATTTTTTTATTTGTGCCAGTGCAACTGCATAATCATTAAACTTCTTTCATTGAACTAGAAAACAATGATTTCAATCCGTACATTAGCTCTGGTAACATCACAAAATGTTGGGAGAGGAGAGAAGAAATTCTTGCAAGTGGGGGAATAAGGTCATGTATTTGGGTTGTATTTTCCCCCCCCTCTCGACAAACAAACATTTTATTGCTACCCTTAGCAAGCAAATAAGATAGTATGCTTAACTTCTTATTAACAACAATTTATATGTACACATTTAACTGAAGATGGTGCGGTTCTCCCTTTGACATCACTCTAAATTGTTTAAGATGCAGCCACACATTTTCTCACCCCAATCCCCCATCTCAGGTCAATATCATACCTCTGTGAGGTGGCTGGTTTGCTGGCATGGGAGTGGTCTATTTCCAGCTCAGTCAGAAAGGAACTGAACTCACAAACATAGCACCATTTACACACAGGTCTCACAATGACCTGACCCAAAGATGATGAGGGCTAGTTATCAGTGCCTTACACGTTTATTTTGGAAGATAGTTTCTCTGACGGCCGATTCAAAATGATTTTCAATTAAAGAGTAACTTAGTAAATTAGAAATACTATACAAATATAGAATGGTAAACTCTAACCTGCTAAAAAAAATGAATGGATGTTTTAACATCTAGGAACTTAAGATAATTTTTAGTTTCCTCATAAGAATACTATCTTCTAAAATGGAAAAGTTTACACACACACATATACATACACACATGACTACTAATTTTTGTGAAAAATAATGGGAATAAAATAAACCTAAATTCAGAAAAACTACACTTAAAATATCTTCCTCATGTAAGAAATTCAATTCACTGCAAGTCAAATATCCTCAATGTACTCTGGTATGTGAAATCTAGTTTAGATCTGAATTTTGTGACAGGACTACTGACATGGCTTTCTAAGTAGTCTCCTTATGTCCAGTTTCTCTCCCTTCCAACCTACTTTGCATCCAGAGCATGCCAACCCTGAACTCAGAGGACTCAGAGTTTATAACACACATATGCCAATCACATGTAATCTATGACTTTATTGTCTATTCTGTGGTTTGCTGTCATATTGTCCTCATATTCATCATGATGAGCTCTTTGAGGACTTATGCTCCTTTAAGGTTTCTCCTCTGCCGTCTCAGAAAGAAGCACACTCATGTGTACAGTGCAGACAATCAACAAACTTGGTAAATGCCCTGTATAAAAAATGCATTCCACCTACAATTAAGGTGTTATTCTTCTCTCTGGACTACCTGTGTTAAAACAGTGTTTTGATATTACAAATGGTGCAAGGAAATAATACAAACTTACAAATAAAAAACAACCACAAACTACACAAGGATGTGCTTCTCCAACATGAGAAAACAATTACAAAAAGGTAACCTAGAATTTTAAAGAAAGAATCTGTTTTTTATAAAGAGTTAACTCAGGCCTCTGGAATAAATTAGAAATAAGACAATCTGTTTGAGACACAGGATTCCTCATGCCAATATATGTAAAAATTTTTGAAGGTATTATTCAACGCTTCACTATAGTAAGGGAAAAAAACTTCTACTTCAATTGTCAAGAAATTATACATGAATAATTGTATTATGGAAGAAGGTTCTGTGTACATTTGGTTGTAAGTTTAGGAATTTGTCCATTAACTAATTCAATAAATAATAAAAGTTGATTGATTGAATACTTTCTATGTTAGAGGCACCATGTTAATGCTGAGGATACCAAGGTGAAAAGGCATGACTGTTTTCCTCTACAGGACATGCAAACCAACAATTACAATCCAATATATAGTTGCTTTATTGTTGGTCTGCACAGAGGGCTGATGGAGCACAGAGGGGACCTGAAGTCAGTGGGGAAGAGACAGTGAAGGCTTCACAGCATTTCAGATGGATGAAAACTGGAGGGAGAACAGGATTTTGTTTGGTGGGCAACTGGGGTAGGAGACTTGTGATAGGAAATTCCCATGTCTGGTTCTCTTCCTTCCAGGCACAGGGGAGGATTATACTTATACTTCCCTACTCCCTTGAATTTAGGGAGAGCTATGTAACTAATTCTGGCCAATAAGCTATGGGTAGAAACGATGAGTCACTTCTAAACTGAAACATTTAAGTGCTAGTGCAAAACACTCCAGTACTTTTCTATCTGCCTTGGCAGCTGGTGAAGTTGTATGTGTCAGAAGGTGTTGGTAAAACCTCTGTCAGCCCAGGTGCCTGAGTGACTGTGTGGAACAGAACCACTTGCTGAACTGTGATAGACATTGTGGCATGAACAAGAAATAAATTGTGTGATTAGCCATGGAAATTCCGGGAGTGTTTTGTTATTTCATCATTTCAGATGGAGGTAAAACAAGTTTAAAAACAAAGGAAAGGGAGGGAGCTGCTGTCACCATGTTGTTGGTCGCTGCCCGCTCGGGCCCTTTCACGCCCGTCCTGTCGGCCACTAGCGCAGGCCGCGGTGCCCGCCACCTCGGAGTCGCCAGTGCTGCACGTGAAGCAGTCCTTCCTGTGCTGGGAGTCGCCGAGTGGCTAGGCCGGGCAGGCCGGCTTTTTGTCGCCTCCGTGGGCCTCAACGTACCTGCTTCTGTTCGTTATTCCCATACGAACATCAGAGTGCCTGACTTCTCTGACTATCGTCGCGCTCAAGTGTTAGATAGTAAAAAGTCTTCAAAAGAGAGCAGTGAGGCTACAAAAGGTTCCTCCTATTTGGTAACTGCAACAACTACTGTGGGTGTCGCATATGCTGCCAAGAATGTCGTTTCTCAGTTAGTTTCCAGCATGAGTGCTTCTGCTGATGTGTTGGCCATGTCCAAAACTGGAATCAAGTTATCCGATATTCCAGAGGGCAAGAACATGGCTTTCAAATGAAGAGGCCAACCACTGTTTGTGCACCACAGAACCAAGAAGGAAATTGACCAGAAAGCTGCTGTTGAAGGACTCCAGTTGAGGGACTCACAGCATGATTTAGAATGAGTAAAGAAACCTGAATGGTTTGTCTTGATAGGTGCTTGCACTCATCTTGGTTGTGTACCCATTGCAAATGCAGGAGATTTTGGTGGTTATTATTGCCCTTGCCGTGGGTCACACTATGATGCATCTGGCAGGATCAGGAAGGGGTCTGCACCTCTCAACCTTGAAGGTCCCTCATATGAGTTCACCAGTGATGATATAGTGATTGTTCGTTAGAGACCTGGACTCAAGTCATAGGCTTCTTTCAGTCTTCGTGTCACCTCAGAAGAGTTATTTGAGAACAAGCCTTCTGTACTTCAAATTAGTTGATTTGAAATATTTAAGAATTGCTAATCATGTGTTTGCAAACATGTGAAGTAAATTGAATTTCACGTTGAATACTTTCAAGCATTCACCTAATAAAGCCACTGTTAAACACTGTTATGCTCAAAGACTTCAAAGGTGCAGTGTCTTCGATAGTTAATTCTAATTAAAAATTATAGACTGATGTATGGAGAGAAAAAAAAGAAAAAAACAAAGGAAAGGGAGAATAGACAAATCTCCCATGCCAAAGTATTCCAAAAAATTTATGTAGATACTCTGCCCTCAAGGAAGTGGAGTGTAACTAACCACTCCTTAAGTGTGGGCTGTGCATAGTGACTTTCTTACCAAGAATATAGCATGGAAAGGAGCAAAAAGAGTAATTTTACTGCAGAGAAACCTGACAAATGCTACTTCAGCCAGTGGATCAAGGTTAATATCAACAGTAATAAGTTATGTTGATAGTATGTATCCTAGATACCATGTGATGAAAATGGTATCTGTGGTCTCCCTCCCCAAAACACATAATCCTTGTCTAGTCATGAGAAAAACATCAGACAAATCCCAGTTAAGCATCGTTCTACAAAATACCCCATCAGTGCCCCTCAAAACTGTCAAGGTCATCAAAAACAAGCGAAGTCTGAGAAACTATTAGAGTTAAAAGGAGCCAAAAGAACCTAGCAACTAAATGTAATGTGGTACTCTAGATAGGATCCTAGAACAGAAAAAGGACATTTGGTAAAAACTAAGGAAATCTGAATAAAGTATAAACTTTATTTACTAATAACTTTTCGATATTGGTTCATTAATTTTAACCAATGTACTACACTGAGGTAAGATGTTAAAAATAGGGGAAAGTGGGTTTGGGGAATACAAAAACTGTATGTACTATCTTAGCAATTTTTATGTAAATCTCAAACTATTCTAAAATTAAAAGATTATTTTAAAAAAAGGTATAAGAGAGAACATAGTATGTTCTGGAAATTCCTTTTGAAGTGGGGAGTGGAAGTAAAGAGTTTCGCTAGGTAGGCAAAAGACCTTTTATGCTATTCAAAGGAGATTCAATTTGTGAATTGTATAGGCTGGGTGAGGAATTCCTAGAAGATCTGTGGATGGGCTTCAGGGGTGTTGCAAAACCTCTGACGTTGTATAAGATTTTACTGTGTGTACGTGTATATGTACATTTTTCTCAGAAGAATGTCAAAAAGCTTTAATTATTATTTACTTATTCTTAAAGGGAAAAACACCTGAATGTGTTAATAATCATTGATGAAGGTAATGTTGAAACTGAAATATTCTGAGCAAGAGATATGAAACAATTATATTTTTTTTGTTTGCTTGTTTGTTTGTTTTGACAGTGCCATGTGGCATGCGGGATCTTAGTTCCCTGACCAGGATTTGAACCCATGCCCCCTGCATTGGGAACATGGAGTCTTAACCACTGGACCACCAGGGAAGTCCAAAACAATTATACTTTGTGTGCAAAAGAGATCCCTTCTTGGTAGTACAGACTAAAGTGATAATGTGTGTGTGTTTGGAGGAGGAAGGCAGGAGTTAAAAGCCAAGATAGTAATAAAGACCATGATCTTCAAACTCTTTTTTTTTTTTTTTTTTTTTTTTTTTGCTGTACGCGGGCCTCTCACTGCTGTGGCCTCTCCCGTTGTGGAGCACAGGCTCCGGACACACAGGCTCCGCGGCCATGGCTCGCGGGCCCAGCCGCTCTGCGGCATGTGGGATCTTCCGGGATAGGGGCACGAACCCGTGTCCCCTGCATCGGCAGGCGGACTCTCAACCACTGCGCCACCAGGGAAGCCCTCTTCAAACTCTTTTGATTGTGGTCTACTTTGCAGGGGGAAGAAATGATCCCATAAGATACCTTACCCTACTGTTGCCACTTTCCAGAGAAACAAGTACCGAGTCTTTAGGATGAAGTATCATTTTTTTAAAACCAAAGTTTGATGGGATTATATATACATCTACTTTATCATTAGGGTTGTGAATGATTAATATTTGAATCAAAATAAATATATGTCTTTAAGGGTAGCTATAAACCTAAAGCACTATGATATAAATCTACATTTATGGGAAATTATAGCTAAAAAGCCAAAAAGCAGGAACTGAAAACCATGACAATGATAACAAGGCATCCTTTCTGAAAATTAGGGTAATTCCAACTTTTTTTTTTTTTTTTTTTTTTTGTGGTACGTGGGCCTCTCACTGTTGTGGCCTCTCCCGTTGCGGAGCACAGGCTCCGGACGCACAGGCCCATCGGCCATGGCTCACGGGCCCAGCCACTCCGCAG
This sequence comes from Mesoplodon bidens, assembly GCF_964165515.1. Lineage (NCBI taxonomy): Eukaryota > Metazoa > Chordata > Mammalia > Artiodactyla > Ziphiidae > Mesoplodon > Mesoplodon bidens. Next base: position 31,067,239 of record NC_138167.1, read on the forward strand.
CATGTGGGATCTTCCCGGACCGGGGCACAAACCTGTGTCCCCTGCACCAGCAGGCAGACTCTCAACCACTGCGCCACCAGAGAAGCCAAATTCCAACTACTGATGTACAATAACATTGCATTCTGCCAGACTACTTTATAGGGTATGGTTTAATCGGTAAATCCTATTCATGTGCTAATTTTAGTTTATTAATACAAAATTTCAGTAATCCTTAGTAACTCATGTAGGTGGTTATTCACAATTAATCCTTTGTTGTATATACAAATGAAAATACAGTTATGCATCATTAGCCCATAAAAATGGGGGCAAAGTTTTAATTTTTTTTTTTTTCAATTCATGGTCTCTTAGGAGGACCGTGGACTGCAAATAATTCTTTGAGAAATTGCTGTTACAATCTACAAGAGAAATAATGAAAGACCAAGATAGAAGCAGTCAGGAGGTACAGAGAACAGGAGACAGATAAGACAGATATCAAAGGATCAGAACCAGGGGAATTTTTGGATTGCTTGGATGGGGAGATGCAAGGTAGAGGGGGAAAGCTACCTTGATTTTTTGGTTTCTGGCAGGCCAATTATGGGGAATACAGGACAGTGAATAAACTTAGAGGAGGACAGGGTGGGTAGGAGATAAGTCCAATTTTTAATATGTTGTGTTATATTATGTGTTATATAATATGCTGGGTCCTGTGATCTTTCAGCTTTAGAAAAAAGGGTCTGGGCTGGAGCTGTAAATTTTTTTTTTAATAAATTTATTTATTTTATTTTTGGCTGTGTTGGGTCTTCATTGCTGCATGTGGGCTTTCTCTAGTGGTGGCGAAAGGGGGCTACTCTTCATTGCAGAGCACGGACTCGAGACGCGCGGGCTTCAGTAGTTGTGGCGTGCAGGCTTCTGTAGCTGTGGCACGCAGGCTTAGTTCCTCCGCGGCACGTGGGATCTTCCCGGACCAGGGCTCGAACCCATGCGCCCTGCATTGGCAGAAGGATTCTTAACCACTGCGCCACCAGGGAAGCCCTGGAGCTGTAAATTCTTAACTTAAAAAAGTGAAGCATTCATATCATAGTGTGACTTCTCTAACATTTACAACAATAAATAGGAGTTCCAATTTTTAAAAAGAATTCCATTATATATCTAGAAATAAATATAGGGAGGGGGGAAGTCAGCAATTAAGAATTCCTGAGATACAGCAAGAGTAACTACTTTTTATGATTAGAAATTCTTGGTGGGGGAATTCCCTGGTGGACCAGTTGTTAGGACTCTGCCCTTCCACTGCCAGGGGGCCAGGTTTGATCCCTGGTCGGGGAACTATGATCCTGCAAGACGCATGGTGCAGCCAAAAAAAAAAAAGAAATTCTTGGTGAATGAAGTTTCCATTGCCTCATTTCTTGAAATTATGTTCCACTCATCTTTGTTTCTTCTTTAAATCATGGAATTCAGGTGTCCATTTAGTTGTTGCTGTTGTTGCTGTTTTTCCTTCTTTTTAAAAAAATTTTTATTATTTTAAATTTTATAGTGGAGTATGGTTGATTTATAATGTGTTAGTTTCAGGTGTACAGCAAATTGATTCAGTTCTACATATATCTATTTTTTTCCCATTTAGGTTATTACAGAATATTGAGTTTCCTGTGCTATATAGTAGGTCCTTGTTGATTATCTCTTTTATATATAGTAGTGTGTACATGTTAATCCCAACCTCCTAATATATTCCTCCCCCTCCCACCTTTTCCCTTTGGTAACCATAAGTTTGTTTCCTGTGTCTGTGAGTCCGTTTCTGTTTCCTAGATAAGTTCATTTGTATCATTTTTTAGATTCCATATATAAGTGAATCATATATTTGTGTTTCTCTGACTTACTTGGCTTAGTATGATAATCTCTAGGTCCATCCATGTTGCTGCAAATGGCATTATTTCATTCTTTTTAAGGGCTAATATTCCATTGTGTGTGTGTGTGTGATATATATATATATCACATGTTCTTTATCCATTCATCTGTCAACGGACATTTAGGTTCTTTCCATGTCTTGGCTATTTTAAATAGTGCTGCTATTTACATAGGGGTGCATGTATCTTTTTGAATTATAGTTTTGTCTTGGTATATCCCCAGGAGTGGGATTGCTGGATCATATGGCAACTCTATTTTTAGTTTTTTGAGGAACCTCCACACTGTTTTCCATAGTGGCTGCACCAATTTACATTCCCACCAAGAGTGCAAGAGGGTTCCCTTTTCTCCACGCCCTCTCCAGCATTTATTATTTGTAGACATTTTAATGATGGGCATTCTGACAGGTGTGAGGTGGTATTTCACTGTAGTTCTGATTTGCATTTCTCTAATAGTTAGTGATGATGAGCATCTTTTCATGTGCCCATCAGCCATCTGTATGTCTTCTTTGGAGAAATGTCTGTTTAGGTCTTCTGTCCATTTTTCGACTGGGTTGTTTGTTTTTTTGTTACTGAATTGTAACTAAGCTGTTTGTATATTTTGGAAATTAAGCCCTTGTTGGTTCCGTCATTTGCAAATATTTTCTCCCAGTCCGTAGGTTGTCATTTCGTTTTGTTTATGGTTTCCTTTGCTGTGCTAAAGCTTGTAAGTTTGATTAGGTCCCATTTGTTTATTTTTGCTTTTATTTCTATTGCCTTGGGAGACTGACCTAAGAAAACACTGGTATGATGTATGTCTGAGAATGTTTTGCCTATGTTAGTTTGAATAATTTCAGTGGGCTCTGGGCTACAGGAGTTGTCTCTAGCTGTTTGGTCCCTGGACCTGGGGTGATTTAGGGCAGGAGAAGTATTGGCTCAATGTGTGAGAGTTAGATAAAAGAGGTAGTCAGAAGTATGGGCTCTCAACTGGTCGGTTTGCATATGAAAGGTATGTTCAGGCAAATTATTTACTATCTCTAGGAATTAGCTAGTCCTGCGAGGGGCAGTCTCTCCCCAGCCAACAAGGTCCCCAAGATGCTGTCATAAAATACAAAGAATAAAAACATGATTGATATGATAAAACAGAATAATACATATTATTTTTGGCATATTAATACAGGCTTTATGAGTGTTTCTTTCGTAGTCCCTCTTGTCTTTGTCAACCCCATTCTCACCTCAGCAGCTTCTGAAAGATGATTCAGGTTTTTTTTCTCTCTGGGTGATCCAGGCCTTGCCTTCTCTCTATCATAGTCACATTTTAATGCAGCCTGCCTGGATAAGGCTGAGAGCTCCACTAAGAGGAAGACCTTCTGGACTGTTGGAGGTCAGGGGTGGGCAAGACTAGGGAATAAGAGCACTTTGGAAGGAGCTTTCTTCGTTGGAAGACTGACATCCATGTTCTGGGGCTGGAAGAGAGGGAGTCCCAGTATAAAACCCAATGAGAGGTCAATCATGGGTCACCAAGCAATCAGCATCCTGCAACAGAGAATAAAATCTATTCTCCCTGACAGGGCTTCCCACATGCTTCAGCAACAACTGTCTCCAGGCTGGTGAAAGGTACAGTATATTGGCCTCTCTCTGAGAAGGACTGAGGCTTAGCAATAGTGGTAACAGCTATGATGAACAGGTCATTTTCTTGAGTTGTCTGGGCTGTCCAGTTTCAAGATGAAGTGAGAGTAAATAGGATAGATACTCTGGACTGAGTAAGTATCCTTGGATTCTTTGAACTTCAAAGGAAGAGGTGTTTAAAGAAGATAGGACACACTTTTCTGTTAATGTGGCCAAGTGGGATCTTAATTGGGAAAACATCTCTGAATGGTGAAGTAGGACACTAAGGCAGGGCACCTTGTAGGATATAGAATTATGCAACTCAGGTACTAGATAAATATCCTTTCTTTCCAACCATCCTACCATGAAGAGGTTACCCATGGCTGAATTAGCACCATCAGAATCTACATTTCCTGTAAGTGATATAAACTTGGCTCCAGGTGCCTCATACATATTTGCCCAAGTAACTGCTCTCTCTTCAAAAAAAAAAAAAAAAAAAAAAAAATTAAAAAGCTGCACTCATCTCTATGATCCTAACCAGGATCATCCTCATGAAATCATACTCTATGAAGTATATGCTCATAGTCATTATTCATACTCTATGAAGCTCAATTTCTTCCTCTATAAAATGAGTACTAATGTTTACTCTGTAACTTAGTTGAAATCATACCATGAAGATTATGGCAAATTTTAAACAATCAAGAAATGACAGCTCCTCTTCTTCCCCCCTCAGTTCTTTCTCTCTAAACAATAAAAACAACTTATTATTTTAATACAACACATGCCATAGCATTTACATATAATACTCTTCTGACTGTCTGAATAAACCACAAATCCAGAGAGACAAGAATAAAATGAGAAGATTTCATCATAGCTGATACAATATAAGAGCATAGTTGATACTGGAATAAGAATGAGAGAAAACAGAGAAAATATATTACCTTCATGCCATCTATTTATTAGTTAATTTTAGAAATTTTTGAGGAAAAATAAACAATAAAAAGATACCACCTAGAAAGACAGCTATTAAAAATTGATCATAGTAATCAAGAAAGTATGATGTGGAAGGAAAGATAGACACATAGGTCAATGGAACAGAATAGAAAGCCCAGAAACAGACTTATACAAATATGCCCAGCTAATTTTTGACAAAAGAGCAAAAGCAACTTAATGGAGGAGGGATAGCCTTTTCAATAAATGGTGCTGGAATAATTGAATATCCATTGGCAAAAAGAAAAAAAAAAGAACCTTGACCTAAACCTCACACTTTATGCAAAGTTATGTTCAAAACAAATTTTGAACTTAAATGTAAAATTATAAAACTTACACAAAAGAACATAGGAGAAAATCTTGAGACCTAGAACAAGGTAAAGAATTCTTAGACTTGACACCAAAAGCACAATTCATAAGAGGAAAAATAGATAAATTGGACCTCATCAAAATAAACTTTTGCTCTGCAAAAGACCATATTCAAAGGATGAAAAGACAAATTAGAGATCAGGGGAAAAATTTGCAAATCACTTATCAGACAAAATCCCTTTATCTAGAATACATAAAGGACCTTCAAATTTCAACATTAAAAAAATAATAATCTAATTAGAAAACTGGGCATTGACACAGAAAAGACATTCACAGACATTTCTCCAAAAAGGATAGATACACAGGTGGCAAATAAACAAATGAAAATATTTTTAACATTATTATCCATTAGAGAAATGCAAATTAAAACTACAATAAGATATCATTATACACATGAGAATGAAAAAATTAAAAATAGCAAGAGCACCAAAAGCTGGCAAGGATGCAGAGAAACTGGATCACTCATACATTGCTCGTGGTAATGTAAAATATTACAGCCTCTCTAGAAAATAGCCTGGCAATCCCTGTCAAAATTAAAAATGGACTTATTATACAAACCAGCAACCCACTCTTGGGTATTTATTCCAGAGAAATGTCTTCTTCCCACATAAGAACTTGTATATGAATGTTCAAAGCAACTTTATTCTTAATAGCCCAAAACTGTAAACTATCCAAATTCCCTTGAATGGGTGAATGGTTGAACAATCTGTTGTGTCCACACCATGGAATACTACTCAGTGATAAAAAAAAAAAAAGGAACAAACTATTGATACACACAACATCTTGGAGAAACCTCAAGGAAATTATATTTAATGAAAAAAGCCAATGTCGAAAGGATACATACTGGAAGATTCCACTTATTTAACATTCATGAAATAACATAATAAAAGAGATGGAGAATAGAATAGCAGTTACCAAGGGTTATGGATGGGAGGAAGGAGATGGGTACGGCTATAAAGTAGTGAAAGAAAGGAGTCTTGTGGTAATGGGTACAGTTGAATATATTGATTGTGGCAATAATTATCTAAGGCTCCACATGTGATAAAACAGCATAAGGCCACACATAACATACTCATAAATACATACATGTATAACTGGTGAAATTTAAATAAGCTCTCTAGATTGTATCAATGTCAGTTTTCTGACTTGGATGCTGTTCTATAGTTGTGCAAAATGTTAACATTGGAGGAGGCTGGAGGGAGAGTGAACAGGATTCTTTTGTACATTTCTTTGCAAACTTCTATGAATTTATAATTATTTCAAAATAAAGAATTTTTTAAAGCTGCTATGAACATTTGAAAAATATAATTTATGATAAATAATTTTGTCAGATACACCGAAAAGACTTTCATATTTGTTCAACTTTACTGAATCTAAAACCTACTTTCGTCTCTTACCTTTTATTGAAAACCTTTCAACAGAATTATTTTGATACTTAGAAGCTGGTATGGACAAAACAGGCCAGTGAGAAATGTGTAACTGCTGGGTGTCCATAAATGATCTGGACATTCTGTCATTTTAGGAAAGAGAAAATAAGCTGGGCGTGAAAGTGTACCCTTTATCTTTAAATTTTTTCCTGTATCTGTTGCAGGTTGCTTGAACCTCAACATTGTTTTTATTTTTGTTTTATTTATTTTATTTTTATTTTGTTTTATGACTGTAAAAAGAACACAGATGTTACAAAATTATATACAATATAGAATTGTTTTTAAAAAGAAAGTGAATTCCCCTGCCTACAAATCAAAATAGATCCTAATAAAGAGACCAAGAGGAATAGTTTTATTTTTTGGTGGTATAAATCTGAAGCTTATTTTGATAACTTAAGATAAAGACGGTAAAAACTAGAGCAACTACCAAACAAAACCCCTAAAAATAGTGAAAAATCATTAAACACATTAAAATGCTATATTAGAAAAATTCGTTTAATGCAAAAAAATGCAGTAAAGGACAAATAGTGGGACAAAAAAGACATGAGACATAAAAAACAAAAAGTAAAATGGCAGATGTAAATCCAACGATACCAATAATAACGTTAAATGTGAATGGATAAGAGAATCAATACCAAGTCTTCACAAACTCTACCAAAAAATAGAAGAGGAAGAAACAGTACCTGACCCATTTTATGAGGCAAATATTACCCTGATACCAAAACTAGAGAAAGACATCACAAGAACAGAAAACTACAGACCAATATTTCTTATGAATATGGATGTAAAAATCCTCGACAAAATACTAGCAAACTGAATGCAGCAACACATAAAAAGAATTATACACCATGACCTAATGGATTTTATCCCAGGAATACTAGTTGGTTTAACATCTGAAAATCAGTGTAACACATCACATCAACAGGATAAAAAACAAAAATCGCATGATCATCTCACTACACAGAAAAAAAGCATTGAAAAAATCCCACACTCTTTCATGATGAAACTACTCAACAAACTAGGAATAGAAGGGAATATATTCAATCTGATAAAGGACATCTATAAAAAACCCACAGGGGGCTTCCCTGGTGGCGCAGTGGTTGAGAGTCTGCCTGCTGATGCAGGGGACAAGGGTTCGTGCTCGGTCCGGGAGGATCCCACATGCCGCAGAGTGGCTGGGCCCGTGAGCCATGGCCGCTGAGCCTGCGCGTCCGGAGCCTGTGCTCCGCAACGGGAGAGGCCACAACAGTGAGAGGCCCGTGTACAGCAAAAAAAAAAAAAAAAAACCCACAGATAACGTTATACTTAATGATGAAAGACTGGACACTTTCCCCTTAAGATCAGGAACAAAACAAAGAAGACCACTCTCACCACTTCTATTCAACACTATACTGAAGGCCCTAGCCAGGCCAATTACTTATGACAAATAAATAAAAGGCATCCAGATTAGAAAGGAAGAAGTAAAACTACCTCTAGTCACAGATGACATGATCTTGTATATATTGGGTTGGCCAAAACGTTTGTTCGGGTTTTTCTGTTATAGTTTACTGAAAAACCTGAACAAACTTTTTGGCCAACCCAATAGAATATCCTAAGGAATCCATTTTTTTAAAAAAAAACCTATTAGAACTAATAAACAAGTTCAACAAGGTTACAGGATACAAGATCAGTATACAAAATCAACTTCATTTCTATACACTTGCAATGAACAATCCAAAGATGAAATTAAGAAAAGAATTCCTTTTACAAAAGCATAAAAAAGAATAAGATACTTAGGAATAACTTTAGCAAAAAAAAAAAAAAGTGCAAAACGTATACACTGAAAACAACAAACCATTGTTGAAAGAAGTTAAAGAAGATCTAAATAATTGAAAAATACCACAAGTTCGTGGACCAGAAGACTTACCATTGTTAGGACAGCAATAGTCTCCAAACTGTACAATAGTCAGGATATGGAAGCAACCTAAGTGTCCATCGACAGATGAATAGATAAAGATGTGGCACATATATACAACGGAATATTACTCAGCCATCAAGAGATGAAATTGAGTGGTCTGTAGTGAGGTGGATGGACCTAGAGTCTGTCATACAGAGTGAAGTTATTCAGAAAGAGAAAAACAAATACCATATGCTAACACATATATATGGAACCTAAAAAAAAAAAAAAAGGTTCTGAAGAGCCTAGGGGCAGGACAGGAATAAAAACACAGATGTAGAGAATGGACTTGAGGACACAGGGCAGGGGAAGGGTAAACTGGGACGCAGTGAGAGAGTGGCATGGACTTATATATACTACCAGATGTAAAATAGATAGTTAGTGGGAAGCAGCTGCTGCATAGCCCAGGGAGATCAGCTCGGTGCTTTGTGACCACCTAGAGGGGTGGGATAGGGAGGGCAGGAGGGAGGTGCAAGAGGGAGGAGATATGGGGATATATGTATATGTATAGCTGATTCACTTTGTTATAAAGCAGAAACTAACACACCATTGTAAAGCAATTATACTCCAACAAAGATGTTAAAAAAAACAAAAAAAAAAAACCAGTGGTACATTCGCCCCCCCAAAAAAATCTCCAAAGTGATCTACCTATCAGAATTCCAGTAACTTCTTTGTAGAAACTGACAAGCTGATTCTAAAATTCGTATGAAATTCAAGGAACCCAGAATAGACAAAACAATCTTGAAAAAGAAGAACAAAGTAGGAGGACTCACTCTCCCCAGTTTCAGAACTTACTACAAAACAGTGGTAATCAAGACAGTGTGGTACTGGTTAGGAGGGCTAGATTCAAAAAGGCAGATAATAACCAGCATTTGTTAGGATGTGAAGAAACTGGAACCCTCATACACTCCTGGCAGGAATGTAAAATGGGGCAATCATTTTGGAAAATAGTCTAGCAGTTTCTTAAAAGTTTAAACACAGAGTTACCTTATGACCCAGAAATTCAACTTCTAGGTTTCATTTCAAAAGAAATGAAAACACACGTTCATGTAAAACTTGTAAACAAATGTTCATAGCAGCATTATTCATAACAGCCAAAAAATGGAAACAACTCAAATGCCCATCAACTGATAAACAGATAAATAAAATGTGGTACATATATTTAACAGAATGCATATAATGGAATATTATTTGGCCATAAAAAGAAATGAAGTACTGATATATGCTACAATGTGATGAATTTTGATAACATTATGCTAAGTGAAAAATGACAATCATAGAAAGCCACACATTATATGCTTCTATTTGTATGTTGTACAGAGTTGTCCAGACAGGCAATCCTATAGAGACAGAAAGTAGATTAGTGACTGCCTAGAGCATTGGGAAGAAATGAGAAGTGACTATTAATGGGTGATGAAAATAATTTTATCTCAATAGAGCTGTTTTTTTTTTTAAAGAGCCAAAGAACAAAGACTTGTTACATATGGAGAAACAAAGGGTGACATCAGAATTATTGTCAGAAATAATACAATGAAGTCACTGGAGTAACATCTTTAAAGCACTGAAAAGCAAAAACTGTCAACCTAGTATTCTATACACAGAAAAATATCTTTCAAAAATAAAGTTGAAGCATCACACTTCTAAATAATACTTGGATCAAAGAAGTCTCAAGAGAAATGAAAAAATTGTTTAAACTAAATGAAAATAAAAATACAGCTTATCAAAGTGTATGGGATGCAGTGAAAACAGTGCTTACAGAGGAATTTATAGCATTAAATACATATATTGGTAGAGAAGAAGATGTAAAATAAAAAACCCTAAGCTTCTACCTTAGGAACAAAAAAAAGAACAATTCAAGCCTAAAGCAGAGGAAAATAATATAAATTAGAGCAGAAATCAATGAAATTGAAAACAGGAACATAGAGAAAATCAACAAAGCCAAAATCTAGTTCTTTGAAAAAATGATTAAATTGATAAACCTCTACTAGGCTTAGCAAATAAGAGAGAGAAGACACAAATTACTAAATTCTGATACATGTGCTGATTAGTACAAGTACTGATACAGGACTAACTTTGAAAAATTACGCGAAGTGAAAGAAGCCAGTCACAAAGGACCACATATTATGTGATTCCATTCATATAAAATGCCCAGACCAGGAAAATAGAGACAGAAGGTAGATTAGTGGTTGCCTTATGCTGGGGTTAAGGGTCAGATGGGTGATAGCTCAAGGGTACCTGGTTTCTTTTTGAGGTGATGAAAGTGTTCTGAAATCAACATTGGTGATGATATACATTTCTGTGAATATATTAAAAACCATTGAATTGTACACTTTAAATGGGTGAATTGTATGGTATGTGAACTATATCTCAATAAAGGTGTCTAAGAGAAAAAGCAGGGTACAGAACATTGTATATAACAGGCTAATTGTATCAGAAAAGAGGGAGGGAGGTTACCAAATATTTCAGCACAAAATGCTTATCTATGCATAATATTTCAGGCAGGACATAGGAGACAATATATTTATTGTCTCCAAGGAAGAGAACTGGTGGCTGAAGGACATATTTGGAGGAAACTTCACCTTACATTATCTTTTTGTACTTTTTGAATTTATACCTTGTGCTATATTATTAGGCAGATTTACCATGAAGCTAATGAAGCTTAAGTTTTGGGGCCCCTCACTTGCATGGGCTCTTCATAAGGCCCCAAGAGGGGCCCTAATAACATATTTACGTGGTCATATGTGTTTGTAAAAATCCCCAAAATGAGATGTGTTAACTTCAATAGCTAACCTTGCTGTTTCTTTCCACTCCAAATTCCCCTCCTTTACTTCTCCTTTTGTGTGATGTGTGGGAAGGGAAAAGAGGGAATCTGGCTGTAAACATTTTGGGGAAATGGTTAAGGGAAAGTAGACTAAAGAGACACTTTTAGTTTGGGTTATGTGGATGGCAGTCACTTTCATATACAGCAAAATTATTGCTAGTTGACCTGGTGTAGAAATAACTTCCAGAAATATTATCTTATTATCCACTATGCCAACTCATCTGGCATTGCAATAAGAAGGTGGAGGGATGGACCTTGAATTTAGACATAGGTAGGCAGAATGATGGGTCCCCAAAGATGTCCCATGTCTTAATTCCAAGAACATGTAAATATGTTATGATACATGGTAAGGGAGAATTAAGGTTGCACAGGGAATTAAAGTTGCTAATAAGATGATCTTAAAATAAGGAGATTATTGTGGATGATCTGGATGGGCCTAATGTAAGTTTAAAGGGTCCCTAAATATGGAAGAGGGAGGCAAAAGAGTCAGTGTCAGAGTGATGCAACGTCAGAAAGACTCAACTGGCCATTACTGCCTTTGAAGATAAAAAGGGACCATGAGCCAAGGAATAAGGTGGAGTCTGTGGAAGCTGGAAAAGGAAAAACAACAACAACCAACCAAAAGCAAACTCTCCCCTGGAACTTCCAGAAGAGATGCAGCCCTATTGACACCTTGATTTTAGCTAAGTGAGACCCATCTTGTACTTCTGACCTCTAGAACTGGAGATAATAGAAGTGTGTTGTTCTGGGCCGGGGTGGGTAAATTTGTGGTAACTTGTTACAGCAGCAATAGGAAACTAATATACAATGTAATTTACTTTAATAAAACATGAGAGTGACATTTAATTGCCAGTGTGAGACACCACCACACTCCCTTTGACTTGCCACCATTGTAAATTTTTGTAGATGATAAAGATGGAGTCTCATTCAACTTGAGTTCCTGAATGAGGATGAGTGATCCAGCATGGACATGTAATATGAATAAGGAAAAAAATCTTTGTTTTTAAGCCACTGAGATTTCAGGATTTTGTTGTTGTTGTTGTTACTGTGGCATAACCTAACCTATCCTAATTGACTGGCCCTTGAAGGAAGGAATCATACGACCAAGTGGTTATTTTCACTATATAAAAGGGGGATAAGGGTGGTTGTTTCAGCTTCTGGTAAATACTGCATCCTCATTAAAAGGAACAGTTGTATAATAAATGAGGCAAAGAAAAATGCTGTACTAGTGAATTATTTCACAATTAAACTGGGAGAGAAAGCCACTCAAAATCCTTAAGGCTTATGCAAACATGATTGATGCATTTCACTTTATTTTTGAATAGGTAATACTTGGGGATAGGTACATGTTGACTGAAAATTTTCATAATACTTCCTTCCTTAGAATTTCATAGTGTATATTATGTGACTACTTTTTTTTTTTTTCCCATTACGCGGGCCTCTCACTGTTGTGGCCTCTCCCGCCACGGAGCACAGGCCCCGGACGTGCAAGCTCAGCGGCCATGGCTCACGGGCCCAGCCACTCCGCTGCATGCGGGATCCTCCCAGACTGGGGCACAAACCCACGTCCTCTGCATCGGCAGGCGGACTCTCAACCACTGCGCCACCAGGGAAGCCCGTGACTACCTTTTTATATGACAGCGATTTTGTAATATATCCTACGGGAAATGGAAAGAGAATTCAGTCTTTGTTCTAGAGTGGTTGATGAAAATTTATTTTTTGCTATTGAAGATATTTTTAAAAGTTCTGGCATCACAAAGTAAAGATATTTTCAAGTAAATGTTTAGGGTGGCAATCAAATTTGACACAACTTCTATGAAGTTTTTTTTCATAAATGAGCTGTCAGATTTCAGGGCATTTCAAAATTTTCTTGTGCAATGACTATTTTAAATACTCAGTAACCAGTTTTTCACCAATATCCTTGTCATAGTGACATGAATTTTGTGTTATCTTTGTAGATGTCACTATTTTGTGTCAAATCAGCAAGAAATTTTAAAATTTCCTATTGTGTTCTTATAATTCACTCTTCTTTAATTGTATTATCAGACAGTCCATAAGTCTACTACTTTTATTAAAATTTTCTCTTATGAATTACTGCTTTTGTATGATCTGAAAATATGTTAAAATTTGCTACTCAAGGGCTCCCCTGGTGGCGCAGTGGTTGAGAGTCCGCCTGTCGATGCAGGAGACACGGGTTCACGCCCGGGTCCGGGAAGATCCCGCATGCCGCGGAGCGGCTGGGCCCGTGAGCCATGGCCACTGGGCCTGCGCGTCCGGAGCCTGTGCTCCGCAACGGGAGAGGCCACAACAGTGACAGGCCCGCGTACTGCAAAAAACAAAAAACAAAAAACAAAAAAACCCAACTTTCTACTCAATGTCAGGATTTTTATTCGTTTATATGCTCTTTTAAAAAATATTTTTTGGGGCTTCCCTGGTGGCACAGTGGTTGAGAGTCCACCTGCCGATGCAGGGGACACAGGTTCATGCCCCGGTCCGGGAAGATCCCACATGCCGCGGAGCGGCTGGGCCTGTGAGCCATGGCCACTGAGCCTGCACGTCCGGAGCCCGTGCTCCGGAACCGGAGAGGCTGCAACAGTGAGAGTCCCGCGAACCACCCAAAAACAAAACAAAACAAAACAAAACAAAAAATAATTTTTGTTTCATATTCTATTAGTTTTTATCTGAATTTCTCCTTGGTTCCTTTTCTTTAAGAAAAAAACCAACTTTATTGAGGTATAAGTAACATAAAATAAACTGCACATTTTAAAAGTATAATTTGATAAGTTTTTATATATGCATATACCCGTGAGGCCATCACCACAGTCAAGAGAATGATCATATTCTTCACCTCCAAAAGATTCCTCTTGTTCCTTCATCAAATATGTGCTTTACAAAGATTTTCTCCCAGTCTTTTCATTATCTCAGCAGTCTTTTTAAAAGCACAAGTTTTATAAATTATGTTGAAGTTCAATTTATTTATTTGTTCTTTTCTTGATTGTGCTTTTGGTGTTGTACCTAAGCAATCTTTGCCTAACATACAAGTCACAAGATTTTCTCTTATTTTTCTTCTAGAAGTTCTACAGGTTTTTCATTTAGGTCTACAATCCACCTCAAGTTATTTTCCATATGTAGTGTGAGGTATGGATTCAAGTTCATTTTTTTGCATATGGATGTCTAATTGTCCCAGCACCACTTGTTAAAAGGCTATCCTTTCTCCACTACATTGCCTTTGTAACTTTAAAACATTTTTTATATTTACAGAAAAGTTGCAGAGGTAGTACAGACAATTCGGTCACTGAGTTTCCCCAATGTTAATTTCTTAGATTTGACAAATGAACTAGAGTTACGTTAAGATGTTGACATTAGTAGATTACTATTAACTAAATTCTAGGCTTTATTTAGATCCCTCTAGTTTTTCCACTAATGTCCTTTTTCTGTGCCACGACCCAACACAGGATACCACATTACATTTGTTTTCATGTCTTATGTTTTCTTCTTCTTTCACATAAATCAAATAAAAATGCACTAGACCAAAGTCTTAAACGCAGACAAGAAAGAACGTTAAGTGTTATTCTGAAGTGCTAATAGTTGTGGATCTTAAAATTTTAAAGCAAAACAGAGAATTTCTTTTCAGAGGTCAGGATGAACAGTGGCATTCTTAAAAAACAAATATTTCATAGGAATCATCAAAATAATTGCTGCTTTTAATCCATGAGCATTTGGGAAAATACTAAAATGAGAAAAGCTCATTTAACATTTATCCAAAACACTTTATTAGAAATTAATTTTAGGGGCTTCCCTGGTGGCGCAGTGGTTGCGAGTCCGTCCGCCTGCCGATGCAGGGGACATGGGTTCGTGCCCCGGTCTGGGAGGATCCCACATGCCGCGGAACGGCTAGGCCCGTGGGCCATGGCCGCTAAGCCTGCGCGTCCGGAGCCTGTGCTCCGCAGCGGGAGAGGCCACGACAGTGAGAGGCCCACATACCGCAAAAAAATAAAAAAATAATAATAAAAATAAAAAAATAAAAATTTTTAAATGGGAAAATATGTATAAAATTAGCTGGTAAATAAGTCAAACAGCAAGTAATAGTCCATTATTGGAGATTTTATTTCAGATATGACAGCCCTGACCAATTACTGATTTTTGTGTAATATGGTTATTATAGAAAACCTTATGAATGATTTTTAACTTTCTTGTCAACTATAAACTAGCTATGACTTTATTCAAGAAAGTGAAGCAAGTTTTGGATGATTTGAATTTGTTTGTGAATGACATTTCTGGTCAGCTGTATGATAACAAAGCTGTAATGAAAGATGTGAACAAAGCATTCTTTTAAAACATGAACAAGTACACAATATGTGCTCTGTCTAGTTTCTTTAAATTCATTGGAGAAAATGTCGCTTCCTCACTACCAGGCTGTGTTGACTTGGATTCAACATTTTGCAACTATTATTTGTGTTCTTTTCAGGTTCATCTGGCAGATGAAGTATTTTTAAACATACATGCCAACTTAGAAGATCTGCCCATAATAAAGCTGTTCAAACTTTGCAACACGGGTTCAAAAACATACTAAGGACTCTAAAACAAATTTTTAAAGATCTGGAGAGAAAACTCACAATAAAGAAGGTGCAACATGTTTTTTCCTAAAAGTTGATAAAGCTCAAATAAACCATTAAAATTTTTAAACAATCATAAGACTATAGGAAAGTTGAAATAATATTATAAAGAACTGTTTTCCCTGAAAAACATGTTACCCATCATGTTAGGTGTATTCTTACAACCAAGGACATTCTCCTACATAACCACAATCAAAATCAGAGAATTAACACTTATACTTTACTACCAACTCAGACCCTATTCAAGTGTTGATAATTATCCCAATAATGTGTTTTAGAGCAAAATAATCCAGTTTACCATCACACATTGACTTTGTCATGTCTCTATGGTCCTTTTAGGCTAGAACAGTTCCTTATAGTCTTTTCTTGACTTTTATGACCTTGACCATTTTGAAATCATAGTAATTTACTTTGTAGAAATGTCCCTCAATTTTGGTTTGTCTGATTTTTCCTCACGACTAGATTCAGATTGTGTATCTTTGCCAGGAATATTGCAGATACTAGGCTGTGTTCTTTTCAATGCATCCTATTAGATAGCACATGGTTTCCATTTGTCCCATTACTGATAATAATCACTTTGATCACTTCAATTAAGGTGTTTCTACAAGGTACCTCCACTGTAAAATTAATGCTTTCCCCTTTATAATTAGTAAGTACTTTGTGTGGAGATATTTGAAACTGTGCAAATATCCCATTCCTTATCAATTCACCCATAACTTCAATTTATTTGCTTATATCTGTATAAGCTCACACTTATTTTTACAATATGTTAAAATCTTTTATTATCACTTTTTGCAATTAAAAAAATGGTGGTAAAATACATAATATAAAATTTAACCTCTTAACCTTTTTTTTTTTTTGCAGTACATGGGTCTCTCACTGTTGCAGCCTGTCCCGTTGCGAAGCACAGGCTCCAGAGACGCAGGCTCAGCGGCCATGGCTCACGGGCCCAGCCGCTCCGCGGCATGTGGGATCTTCCCGGACCAGGGCACGAACCCGTGTCCCCTGCATCGGCAGGCGGACTCTCAACCACTGCGCCCCCAGGGAAGCCCCTAACCTCTTAACCATTTTTAAGTGTACAGTTCAGTAGAGTTAACTGTATTCACAACATTCATTGTTGTGTAATAAGTCTCTAGAACTTTTTCATGAAAAAGTAAAACTCTATATCCACCAAAAAACAACTCTCCATTTTTCTCTCCCCCAAGCCCCTGGCAGCCACCCTTCAAATTTGTTTCCATGATTTTAATAGGAAATTTGGAATCATAATTTTGACTGGGGACTAAACTAGATGTTTCGTGATAGTGGAATAATACAGTATTTGTCCTTTTGTGACTGGCTTATTTAACTCAGCATAATGTCCTTAAGGTTCATCCATGTTGTAGCATGTGACAGGATTTCCTTCTTTTTTTAAGACTGAATAGTATTCCATTGCATGAATGAAACACACTTCACTCATCTGTTGATAGACATTTGGGCTGCTTCCACTCTTGGATATTGTGAATAATGCCGCAATGAACATGGGTGTGTGAATATTTCTTTAAAATCCTGCCTTTCAATATTTTTGGATATATACTTAGAAGAGGGGTTGCCAGATCACATTGGTAGTTCTATTTTCAGTTTTTTAAGGAACTTTCATGCTGATTTCCACAGTGGGTGAACCATTTTACATTCCTGCTGAAGGTACACAAGGATTCCAATTTCTCCACGTCCTCACCAACACTTATTTCATTTTTTGTTTTGGGGTTTTTTCTTTGATAGTGGCCATCTTAGTGGGTATGAGGTGGTATCTCATTGTCAGCTTAATCTGAATTTCTCTAGTGATTACTGATGTTGAGCATCTTTTCATATGCTTGTTGGCCATTCTTTGAAGAAATGTCTATTCAGGTCCTTTGCCCATTCTTTAATTGGGTTGTTTTGTTGTTGAGCTGTTAAAGAGTTCTTTGTATATCATATTAACCCTTTATCAGAAATATGATTTACAATTTTCTCCCATTCCATAGTTACCTTTTCACTCTGTTGTTTATTTTCTTTAACGTGTAGAAGTTTTTAGGTTTGATGTGATCTCACTAATCTGTTTGCTTTTGTTGCCTGTGCTTTTGGTGTCATATCCAAGAAATCATTGCCAAATCCAATGTCATCAAGTTTTTCTCCTATGTTTTCATCTAGGAGTTTTATAGTTTTAGGAGGAGACAAGGATTGAATACAGTTTTCAGAGGGAACATGGCCCTACCTACATCTAAATTTCCAAATTCTAGGCCTCAGAACTGTGAGTCAATACATTTATTGTTTTTCTGGTGCATTGTTACAGCAGCGCTAGGAAACAAATACAGAGGGTGTCTCCCCTGCCCCCTTGTTGCTCTGGCTGGTTTCTAGAAGGTAGAAGAACTTTGGATCTAAACTGTCATCAAGTTCACTGCCCACTATTATTCTCTACTTTTACAAAAGAATTCTGTTACTAGAATTGCTTACATGATTTCCCAAAAAAGGACTGGGTCCTAATTCCATATGCTAACTCACAAATTATCCTGAATAAATAAATATATATATATATAATGAATATATTCGTACATGAAGGCAAATGAACTTCTCCATAGTAGAAGTGTGACTGCAATAAAGCTATTGAGTTACTGTGAGTTTGTGTCCTTGTCAAGTACTTGCATTGTTAGAAAAAAAGGGAAGCTCCATTGTTAGGACTGTGGAGGCCTTAATGAGGTCACTGTTCCAGACTTTGATATACTCTCACTTTTCCCTGACCAGTTAGTAGCTTACTGGAGGGTGGGTATTTTGTAAAAATGTGTGCTCCCTGGGAGCTTCAACTTTATATAAGGCAACAAGTGGAAGATGGCCTTTCAAATGTGACTTGGCCATTCCTGAATATTCATCGTGACACTGTTTGTGTGAGACCCCCGACATCCACTGATTAATAATAACACCTCCTTCCAGCTACTTTCCCATTTCTTTGCTCTTTACAACAATACTTTTAAAAACTATCACCTTTCTCTCCTCCCATTCTCTCCTGAATTCACTCCAATCATCCTTTTATCCTCACCACTCCATTAAAATCATTCCACTCAAAGTCACCAATGAATTCCAGATACCAAACCAAAAGGTCAATTCAGTCTTCATTTTATTGAAACCCTCAGTAGCACGTGACACACCTCACTCCCTCTTCTGTGAAACTTGTCTTCTGAGACACCCTCCTTTTCTCTCCCTCTCTCCCTTTCTTCCTTCCTTCCTCTCTTTCTCCCACCCTCCTTCCCTGTCTCCCCCACACCCCCACCACCCCCTTCTTTCTCTCCTCTCTCTCTCTTCCCCTCTTCCTTGGTTCTCCTACTTATGGGCTGCCGCCTCTGTCTTTTTGGTTGCATCATTCTATTTTCCCTATTTCTAGGCATAGGAGTCCTCTATGGTTCAGGCTGCTGACATTTTTTTTCTTTATCTATCATCATTCTCTCAGTGACCTCACCTGGTCCCACTGCTTTAAATAGTATTTAGACACTGATACCTTGCACAGTCATATCTTTAGCCATGAAATTGTCCCTGAATTCCAGATATGTACATCCAAATGACTACTTGATATCTCCACTTGGTAGTCTAATCGTTCTCTCAAACTCAACATACCCAACATGAAACTTTTTATTCCTGCTCCCACCACAAAATGTTTCTACCCCACCCTCCAGTCTTCTTTATCTCATTTTTTAATTTCTTAGGTCAAAAACTATAGAGATAGCCTTGATTTCTTTCTCTCACATTCACCTTCTGTCCATCAACAAATGTAGCTGGCTTTACCTTTAAAATATACTCAGTCTCACTGCTTCTCCACTGCTATTACCTTAATCAAAACCACTTTAGGGACTTCCCTGGTGGTCCAGTGGTTAAGACTTCACCTTCAATTGCAGGGGGTGCAGGTCTGATCCCTGGTCGGGGAGCTAAGATTCCCACATGCCTCGCAGCCAAAAAACCAAAACATAAAACAGAAGCAATATTGTAACAAACTCAATAAAGACTTAAAAAAAATGGTCCACATCAAAAAAAAGAAAAATCTTAAAAAAAAACCACTTTAATTTCAAACCTACACTAATGCAAAATCATTCCAATTGGTCTACCTGCTACCACAACTGCTCCCTAACAGCCTCTTCTTCAGATAGCAACCTGTGATAAAACTTAGGGTTATATCACTCCTCTACTCATATCTTTCCAAGTTTCCTGTCACACCATGAGTAAAAGCTAAAATCTTTACCATTCCCTATAAAGCCCTCCACAATCATGCCCCCAAACACTTCCCTAAACCCATTTCTGACCATTCTCCTCTTCCCTCATCCTACCATCCTTTGCTGCTTCACTTACCCTTTAGGGCATCTCCACTTACCATTCCCTCTGCTAGAATGGTCTTCTCCTTGATATCTACATAGCTGACTCCCTCACTATCTTTGGATCTCTGTTCAAAACTGCACCTTATAAAAAAGGGCCTTCCCTGATGAACCTGTATAAAAATATCCTGCCTTATTTCACTTAATAACTAACACCAATTGGTATATTTGACCATTGTCTATCTTTCCTCATTAAAAATAAGCTCCAAGAGAAGAGGGATGTTGTCTGTTCCACTCAGTGCTGCATTTCTAGCTCTTAGATCTGTGGTCAGCACATTTGTTAAATGAATGAATCTCTCCTACCTGGAGAGAGATGCTAACTACACAATGTCCTGATCTGAACATCATATATGACTTCACATAAACCCCTCTTCCAAGACATCCTGAATACTGCAGCACCACCTCTTTTGGGGCTAACCCTTAAAAGCATGCACATAAAAGCACTCAAAAACTGAAGTTCATGAGCTATATCTTCTTCAGCCAAGTTAGCTCCATAATATCCAAAAAGAACTCAGTCATAGAAGATTGGGAGCCCCCCACATTGATGAAAATATATCCACTGCTTCAGAGAAAAATTACCTTTTCATTTCTTCACTAATCTTGAGATGAAGGAATTTTTTTTTCCAATCTGGCCCTCAGAACAGTGCCTGGCATCTAGTAAGCAACTCAGTAATTCCTGAAAGAATGAATACACAGAACCCATTGGTAATTAAGGCTTCCAAGTATTGGAAGACACTCTTCACTGCCACCCACATAATATCGATAGCTTCCCTAACCCATCTTGGCCTGCCACCTAGTGGTAGTTGCTTCCAACACTATGCTAGGGCCCATTCTGTCCCAAGAAGACTCGTTCTGGTAATCTCCATCTTAGCTAATTTCTTCAAGAAGCAGGCTCCAACTGAGGTCATCATTCCAAGATCTGGGAGCCGTTAGCACAAGCAGCTGTTTTTCAAAATAGTTTTTGAAAAAAAAGGAGGCACCACATCACCGTAAGGAGGACAGAGATGGTTTGGCACATGTATACTACTAAGAGCAAAGGCTCACCCAGAGTGGCTCTAGGAGGCATAGAACTCCAGAACAGTCTGCTTGATGAGGGAGGAAGACTGTTCAGTCTACATCCAAGTACACTGATTGTACTGACCACTGCATCCCATCTAAGACAATGAATACACAAAATATACTTGGGTGCAGCCTGACATGCAACTCAAATTTTCAGAATGTTTATCTTGTTACTGACCATTGTTGGCAACTGCACTTATCCCAACACCCACTCTAGTACGCTGGGACACTGGTGACCAGGCACGTAGCTTCCTTTAACCAGTACAGTGTTAAGACTAATTTTAAGGCTGTTCTGAGAGCAAGTAGTGTCATAAGCTCACTTCTAATATAAACCTTATGCTTTACATTGACGCTATTTGAAATTTTGAAATAAAACACATCAAAGCAATGGTAATTTTTCCAAACTACACATCTTCCTTTCATGTTGAGAACAGAGCAGGAGGCTAGTTATAACATTATCTGCTATCACCATGAACTCAATGGATTGTGCTATCTCCCACTTAAAGTCAACTCGTGCTCAAATAAATCTTTAGATATAAATAGGAAATCAACTGTTTTAGAGCAGCATTTGTAATGTTTTTGGAAAAATACTTTAAGTATTATCTTAAATACTCGTTAGTAGCATTATCTAGGTATGATGATAGCTTGATCTAGAATTCAGTTGCACTTAACACAACAAAAGGCTATTTCTATCACTGCAATTTTATTGTGTATTAAATATATCTAAAATGTATATTTACAGTTCGAAGAGTAAAAACACATGAGTACCAACCATTCCGATTAACAAATACATTATGCCACCTTAGGAGCCTCCTGTGGCATGCTCCCTTGACTGTATTCCTCTACCTCCCCGCCTCCGGAACTATTATGCTAAATGTTGTTCATGACTTCCTTGAACTTTTCTATTGTTTTCCTTACATAGGAATCTCTAATACACACTCAAAATTTTGCCTGTCTTGGAACTTTATACAAATAGAATACTACTGTGTGAATTCTGTGACTTGCTTCTTCCAGTCAATATAATTTTAAGACTCATTTATGGTGTTGTGTGCAGCTAGAGTTCTTGTCTTTCCAGCCTATGTAGTATTTCATTGTTATGGATGCCCTGCTATTTATCTACTCTATTGTTGGTGGGTATCTGAGCCACTTCCAGTTTTTTTGCTATTGGAAATAATGTTGCTATATACACTCTTGTAAATGCCTCCAAGTACAAAGATACAAGTTTCCCTGGTGTATACATGCACATTTACTTTACAAAGTAATGCTAAACTGTTTTCCAAAGTGGTTTTAACAATTCACACCCTTTCCAGCAGTATCCTTCATTGCACCATCTCCTAGCCAATATGTAGAACTGATTAAACTTTTTTTTTGGGGGGGCAATCTAGTAGGTGTGAAATGGTACCTGTGATTTCAATATGCATTTCCTAGATTACTAATGAAGTTGGGTATCATTTCATATATTTATGGAATCTGTTTTTGTGTGAAATATCAGTTCATGTTTGTTGCCCATTTTTCTACTGGGTTTCTGTCCTTCTCTTATAGGTCTGTAGTTTATTATATATTCTTGATATTAATCCTTTGTCAGATTTATGTGTTTCAAGTGTCTTTCCCCAGTTTGGGGCTTCTCTTTTCACTCTTTGTGGTGTCTTTTAATGAACAGAAGTTCTTAATTTATTCACATTTATCAATCTTTCCTTTTATGATTTGTACTTGTATCTTAAGAAATCCTTCTCTAATCCAAGGTCATAAAATTATTTCCTATATTTTCTTCTTAATAGACTAGCTTTGCCTCTCCCATTAAGTCCACATTTAATACACCTAGAATTGATATTTACGTATAACATTAGGTGGATCCCATTTTTCTATTTCAGTATAATCCATAGCATTTCCATCTTAGCATAAAATCTAGCTTTCATATATATGTGGTTTCTGGTCCCTCTATATTGTTCCATGGCCTACTTATTTATTCTTGTACAAAGCCTGCACTATCTTACTACAGGCCTTGGTATGTGACAAAGCAACTCTTCTCTCTCTTGGTTATCATTTGCTTTTAATTCCGCATAAAGTTTAGAACAAGATTGTCATATCCAGTAAGACCTGACAAACCTCTTGGAATTTTAATTGGATTTGCACTGATGTTAATTTGGAGGGAATGGCCATATTTACATTAAATCTTCCTACTCATGAACATGGTATGTCCATTGATTTGGGTCTGTATGAACGCCTTCCATTAGAGGTTTAAAACTTTCTCCAAAAGGGCATGCACATCTTTTATTAGATTTAAAACTAGCTTTATATCTAGTTTCTACATTGATGTTGTGTCCACAAAGCTTTCTATCCTTTTGATTCTAATAATTTATCTGTAGAATCTTTCATACCATCTCCTATTTTCTGTAAGTAATGACCAGTAAATCCCACTGTCACATTCTCTAGATTTGCTCTTCTGACCCTAAAGTGGATTACTGCTCTGCTATTTAATCTTCCTAAATTTGTTTCCTCACCTGTAAAATGAGGAACTCCAATGGAATTGATTTGATGTTTACATTAAAAATACCACCTGGGAAAGTGGCCAGCATATATTACTCTCTTCAATGGCTTTCTTCCAGACAGCACATGGTTTTCTTTCTTTGTGTATTCATGGTATTTTGCACGTGGCAGTCATTTTGAGTATTCACTGAGTATATATTACTTTATTTCCTGACTCTCAAAGGGCAGAAAGAATATTCCTTGGCTTATGTCCCCTTCCTGAATGCCATGTATAGCACAGAGTGGGCACTCAAACGCTAAAAAAAGATAGGCTTTTTCACCTAGGGTTAAAAACAAAAAAAGTATTATATAGCCAAGTAAAAGTAAGCCCACACTCTTATGCCTACCACAAGAATTCTATTCAGAATGACATTAGAATACTACACTTTTCAAAGAAATGTTAAATATATTCTCCATATAAATAATCTATATATAAATACAAAATATGTAGGTACAAAATTCCTTCCCTTCAAATGACCCTTATTATGTGCACTGAGCAAATTTACAAATATTTTCAGTATAAAGATGAAAATAAAAAGGTTTTATTAACTGATTTCATCAGAATATTATCATTACTTTGATCTTTTGGTTTGACTACATTGCTGACTTAACAGGGACAACGGATTAGAAAAAAATCCTTCAGATCTTTCTTGGATGAGAGCCTGGCTTGGATTTTTCAGTTCTTGAGTTTGTCCTTAATTAGTTATTACTTTGGGTCTGGATGCATACACTTATCTGTTTCCTCAATTATAAAATGAACTTACTAAATTACAACTTACTCTCTTTTTCTTACATAGTTATCACTAGATGGCAGCACACTAATATTTTAAAATATTAAGCCTCTGTAAAAAAATCACAAAATATTTTAAGATACCAATTTTCACCTCTAAAATCGGTATTTTTTAAAGCACCCATTATTGAAAAGGATGTGGAGAAATACGCATTTTCACATACAGCTGTGGTGAAGCTCAATCAGAGGGCAACTTCATGTGTCAAAACCCTTAATTTTTCGTACTTGTTGAATCAAGAACCAAAAGAAATTTCTTGGAAAAGATGTGCATTCAGATTTACTTGTAAGGACTCTCATTATAATATCCTTTATACAAGTCAAAAACCTAGTGAGATAACCTGAATACACAATGTTAAGAATTAAAATGCCCTCCACATAACCTATCTGTACAGTCCCTCTATAAAACTGACTTAACACAACATTCATGTCCAAGAACTTCTGCTTACTAATTACAATACCTAAGATTCAGTGCGTGTATTCCTAAACTATATCGATAGTATTTTTTCCTGTGATTTCATGACTTAACATTATGTAAACCAATAAAATGTGAGTGCAAACACAACTGGTTCAATGAAAACTACGTTAAATGCTTTGGAAAGACTGGCTAAAGATGAGCCACTTTAAAAATCACAGTTGATAAAGAGGGACATTACACAATGAGAAAGGGGTCCATTCTCCAAGAAGACATAATTCTTAATGTGTATGTGCCTAACAACAGAGTATCAAACTACATGAGGCAAAAACTGATGGAACTCCAGGAAAAAAATTAATTAAATAAAAATCACAGTTCACAATGTCATACTTCGCACCCAACAAGATGGCTATTAGAAGAAAAATGGAAAATAGGTTTAGTAAAAATGTGGAGAAACTGAAATTCTCACGCATGGCTTGTGGAAATATAAAATGGTACAGCTGTTGTGGAAAAGCTTCAGGGTTCCTCAAAAAGCTAAATATAGAATTACCATATGATCCAACAATTCCACTCCTAGGTATATATCCAAAAGAATTTCAGGAAGAGACTCAAACAGATACTTGTACACCAATGTTCACAGCAGCATTATTCACCACAGCCAAAAGGTGGAAACAACCCAAATGTCCACTGACGAACTGATAAACAAAATGTGGTATATACATACAATGGAATATTCAGTCTTAAAAGTAATGAAATTCTAACACATGCTACAATGTGCATTTTGAAAACATTATGCTAAGTGAAATAAGCCAGCACATAGGACCACATATTGTGTAATTTTACTTATATAATGTACCTAGGACACACAAATTCATAGAAAGTACAGTAGAGGTTGCCAGGGAGGGGCTAGAAGTGGGACAGGGATGGGGAGTTACTGTTTAGTGGGTACAGAATTTGTTTAGGATGTTCTAGAAATGTATAGTGGTAATGGCTGCACATTGTGAATGTACTTAATGCCACTAAAATGTATATTTAAAATGGTTTAAATGGCAATTTTTGTTATATACAATTTGAAAGATGCTGAATTAGCTCTGACAACTGTACTACCATAAGCATAAGCTAACAGGATAATGTGGTAGACCTAAACCTTAAGGACATTCATTCATTATTTACTGAACATCTATGTGCCATACCCTTATGTAGGCACTTGGGACTTACAAGATCCACGCTTTCATGTGCCTTATAGTCACACAGACAACAAAGATAACATATTGTGCTAGGTAACAACATATATTATGTTAGGTAACACATAGAAAAATAAAGCAGAACTAAGGGAGACATTGGGTTCCATTCTTCAATAGAAAGGTGAAAATAAATCTCATTAAAATGACATTGTCATGCAGATACCCAAAGCATTCCAAGCAAGGAAATCGGCCCATACAAAGGCTAAGAGAGAGGAATATGCCTGGACTGTATGAAAAAGGAGGCCAGGGGAATTCCCCGGCAGTTCGGTGGTTAGGACTCTTGAGTTCTCACTGCCGAGGGCCCAGGTTCAACCCCTGGTGGGGGGACTAAGATCCCACAAGCCACGTGGCATGGCCAAAAAAGGAGGTGAGAATGGCTGGAATGCAGCGAGCATGGGGAAAGGTACTGGGAGGTCTGGTTAGACAGGTAATAGGAGCCAAATCATGGAGGAACCTTTTAAGGACTGGAGTTTTACTCTAGTACAGATGGGGAGGCATAGCAGGATTTTGAACAGAAACGACAGAAGCTCTAACAGCTGTGCTAAGAACAGACTGCAGGGAGGCAGGAGCGGAAAGCACAGAGAGCTGATAGGAATCATTGCAGTAATACAGGCAAAGAATGAGCGCAGTGCAAGCAGTAATGGGCTGTCAGATTCTAGGTATTTTCTGTGGTGGACAAAAAGATTTCCTGATGTACTGGATATGGGGTGTGAGAAGAGTCAATAATTCAAAGTTTTGACCCTAAGCATTTGAAATGAGGTTGATGTTAGCTGTTAGGGACGACTGTGGGCTGAGCAGGTGGTGGGGAACGGGTGAGGATGAAAGAATTCAACCTTGGCATGTTGTTTGGGATGCCTGTTTGATATTCAAGTAGAGATGTCGGTAGACACTTAAGTCTCCAGTTTGAGAAAAAGGTCTGAATCGGAAATATAAATTTAGAAACTGACAGCATATTAATACTTAGAGCCATGAGACAGGAAAAGAGCATCAAGGAATGCAGGGAGGCTAAGCCTCCTGGGAGTACCCCACAATTCAAAGGTTAGGGAAGAGAAACAGAAGACTAAGAAGGATGTAAGGAATAATAAAATTTTAAATTAAAAATCTTCATTTACGTGGCTTCCCTGGTGGCGCAGTGGTTGAGAGTCCGCCTGCCGATGCAGGGGACACGGGTTCGTGCCTTGGTCCGGGAAGATCCCACATGCCGCGGAGCGGCTGGGCCCGTGAGCCATGGCCGCTGAGCCTGCGCGTCCGGAGCCTGTGCTCCGCAACGGGAGACGCCACAGCAGTGAGAGGCCCGCGTACCGCAAAACAAAACAAAACCAAAAAAACTTCATTTATGACCCCATTTTATCTGCCTATTTATGTTGAACTGATCAACTTCTAATAAGAAGGCATGTTCCATCCTCAACATTCACGTAAGCATGCCAAACAACTGCTAAAAGGTACCTTCAGGTTATCTCACCCACGGGTGAGGAGTTGTGCCATTTATCTCCCTCCTCCCTTTAGTGTTCATCTACATACTCAGATCATTTAGAAAGCCAAGGACAACATAAAACCGATTACCACAGAAGTTTATAGGTAGGCAGTTTCCCGGTGTGTAGATATACACAGCATGTTGGTTGCCAGCCATCCTGAAACAATTTCTGAGATGCATAAAAATGATTTCAACAAATGTTTACAATGGATATACTATTAACTGTGAAAAGCCAGCCATCACTAAATTCAGCAAATAACCATTAGCTCCAGTCTTCAGTCTGCAAATCACTTTCTAATAAAGTGAGCATGTTCTTAGGTCAAGTTAGATGCTTAGTTAGATTCCAGCATTTTGTTTTCATTTTCTCCCTTACTTGGGAAAAGCTGAAGAAAGAGTAATGTAAAATGACTTACCAGTTTCAGGGGAAAAAGAATTAAAGTGGTACACACTGATACTCGAGTTTCTATACTGCACTGGGGGTGCGGCCCAATTCCTGAGTCAATGCCAAAATTTCCCACAATGTTAAATTAACATTTCCACAAATGTTACTCATTGATCTTATATCTAATAGGACAGCTACAGGAATTATGTCAGTAGAAACTGTGCAACTATTAATATGAAATATTTTTTAAAATAAAAATAACAAGATACAACTGAGTTGCTATGGTCCATCCTATACAGCACAGTATATTTTGCAGAACAGGTATGTTCAGTATTTGTGGAAATGAACATTTTTGTTTTGTTTTGTTTTGTTTGGCCGCACTGCACAGCATGTGGGATCTTAACTCCCTGACCAGGGATCTAAACCCTGCACCTCCCCGCTCCTTCCCCAGGCATTGGAACAGCGCGGGCCCAAGCACTGGACAGCCAGGGAAGTCCCAGAAATGAACATTTTAAAGTAATATACTCCTAAATGCTTACAGCTATCAATAAAGCTTTTTAATTTAGCACTTAACAGCAGTGGGGGCTTAGTTTGAAAACCATTCAGCACACAAGCTGTGTGGATTTGCAGTCATAAACCTACTCTAACTTCAACTCACCATTCTGCTAGCTATAACCCCTCAGAGACTGTTGGCTCACTTGTAAAAGGAGAAACCCACCTTGCGTATTCAACAGGGTAAGAAACTCTATCAAGATAACAGGTACAACAGCAATTTTTAAAAAATGCTCATGGATGGACCTTGAGCATATGCTAAGTAAAATAAGCCAGGCAAGTACCCTATGATATCATTTATATGCAAATATAAAAAATCAAACATGTAATGAATCCTGATGGAACTCCCCCCCCCAAAAAAAAACAATGAGCACGGGTGATTCTATTCTGCAGCTGGGTTGACAGCCATTAAATTGAAAAATGATGAAGACTCTCCTCATTATTTAGTTTCTTCTCTATTTTAATTGTTACTACAAAGTTATGGCTTTAATCCACGTCTCCTAAACTCCAAAACCATATAACTATTGAATACATGACTACTTGCTATTTCTTGGATCTCAAAGGCATTAAATTCAGTGTCTCTCCATCTTTTTCCAGTGTTTCCCATCGCAGGCAATGACATACCACTAGGCTCTAAACATCATCCTTCCAAACTTACAGTTATTACCAGTTTTGTCTCAAGTCTTTCACTAAATCAACTTTTCTCTACCACTATTATTCCCACTATCTCTCAGGTCAAAGACTCTTGCAATAGTTTCACTGGTTTACCTCATCTATTCTTTACCTGATTTAATGTGCAGCCAAGAAGCTTTCAGAGATGCTTTGACACTACACACACTTCAGTGATGCCACATCATTCCTAGGACAATCTTTAGCGTGATTTATAAGCCCTGCAGAGCCTTGGTCCTTGTCTGTTTCTTGAGCCCCACACATAGGCCATGTTCTTCACTCCCTACTTCAGTCAAACCAGTATTCTTCCTAATATGTTCCCTCATACCAAAAGGCCTTTTGTGCAAACCTCCCTTTGCCTAGAAGGTACTCCCCTTCCCTTTCCCCCAAGTTAAATCTTATTCCTTCTTCAGGACTCAGTGTAACTTAAGGAAGTAAACTATTTTCTCAAGTTTTCCTGTAAGCTATAGGTTTTCTGAAAGGTTTTTAAAAAATATACATGTATTCCTTATCTAACACTGAAAATAGCAACTGACTGGAATTGATATAACATGAAAATTCAAGAACTCCTGTTAGTGAAATATAAAAGAGAAACAAAGATACAAGACAAGACAGCATTGGAAACTATTTCTAATATCATTTACTTTGGGAATTAAAACTAGAAGACTGGGAAAATTCTGTCTACGAATCCTTTATTATTATTATTATTTGGTCGCGCCACATGGCTTGCAGGGATCTTAGTTCCCTGACCAGGGAACTAAACCTGTACCCCTGGTGGAAGTGCGGAGTCTTAAGCATTGGACCGCCAGGGAATTCCCTTACAAATCCTTTATTTAAAAGCTCCCTCTTTCACCAAACCAGGCCTTAACTGACTCCTATTAAGTTTTGTGTAGCACCTGATTAAAAGATGTTCCCAATAATCTTTTCTTTCAAATACTCTTCAAGAGACTCAATTAACTCAATGCAAGTGAGGATCAATGAACACAATCCTCTTTAAAATGTAAACATATAACAAAGAGTATTAGGGAAACTAATAAAACCTCAAGCACAATTTTAATGGGGTCGCGGAAAGAGATCCTAGTAATGGTCATTTATTTCTTATATCGTTATTTCAACTGTTCAGAATTGCTACCTTCAACATACACTGAATCATACAGATAAGAAATCTGGGGCCTGATTTAATTAACACCTGGCACACAAATCTTTATTGAAATCATAATTTGTTACTGTTTAAAAAGTACTCTGTATTACTTCAAAGCTAGTATGAAATATTTTTGCTGCAACCTAGAAACATTTTTACTTGATTCAAGTCTAGTAAGGTTAATAATCCTCTAAAATTAGACAAACGTTTTCTGAATCTTAGACTTAAAAATAAAGCAGCCTAGAAATCTTTTAGGTTTCTAAATCTTTTTTTTTTTTTTTTTCTTTTTGCGGTATGCGGGCCTCTCACTCCTGTGGCCTCTCCCGTTGCGGAGCACAGGCTCCGGACGCGCAGGCCCAGCGGCCATGGCTCACGGGCCCAGCCGCTCCGCGGCATATGGGATCCCCCCAGACCGGGGCACGAACCCATCCCCTGCATCGGCAGGCGGACTCTCAACCACTACGCCACCAGGGAAGCCCATAGGTTTCTAAATCTTAATTTTAGTCAGATATCATCTGCTTTAAAGACCATCAAAATGCCAATAGAAAAGAAAATGACCGGTATCTAGGAGGCTGGCTTCAAGATAAAATACAAACAGTACAATTTCTGTTATACTGCATATTGCAATTAGATATGAATTATTCACACCATACACAATGGTTAACAAATTATAAATCAAACAAACAAGACAAACTGCAAAGTATTATAAAAACTGTGTTTTATTTTCAATACAAGATAAATACCATGCTCGTTACTAGTGCAGTTTAAAGGCCAACAATGGCCATATAGCAAACTGCTGAACAGTCACCTAAATGCTAAAGAAAGAAAAGACAGAAAGTAAACATTAAACACAAAATCGCAATTACAAACATTTTAATAAAATGGGATGAGCTTTTTAATAGAAGCGAATATGGAAGTCTAGTTCTCAGGGACACCAAAAAGATGTTTATTTGATCGAATATCACCTTACCTTTTGCACAGAAATCTTATTGTGAAGTCACCATAGAGTCAATAGCTAAAATTTTAAGACTTTCTTTGGCCTTCTGGTATTAGTCAAATTATTTACAAACCATGGTTCAGTAATGCATGTATACTGGTAATATGATACAGTTTTTTGTTAAGAGCTTTCGATTAAAAATTGTAAAACAACTTTGTAAGGCTGTACAAGGCTGTAAACTACTTTGCTAATATACCATGGAATGAAGAGGAAGAAGGAATAATAGACCTTTCTTTAAGGCTAAAGTCAATGTTATAGATGCATTCCTTAGAATACATTATGATTTACCCCAAAGGATCCTTTCCCATTAAATACCACCTGAGTACTACAATTTTCAAAGTAAAAAAATAAACATGAATTCACCATTTTAAAATAATTTAACTTACAGAATGCTGAGAAGTGTTACGCAGTAACAATGAGACAAAAAGAACACATCTTCAAAATGAAATGTTTTCACTAAATGCAGGGTCTGTCCAATTATGAAATTAATGTAAAACATTTACACCCATGGCAGAGTTTTAGGATACTCCCACAGGAAAAACTCTCCGTAGTATTTATTATCTGCAGATACCATTTCAAGATTTGTGTGACTTCAATTAAACTCCACCTAATATTTAAAAAAACTCCCATTACAATATGCTAATTAATATAGCAGGAAGTCTTTAAAACATTAACATCTGTCTATACCTAACCAAGTGTTTATATGTCGCGTACAAAAACCATAGTAACTGCATACTCAAGAGTGAAGGCCAACAACCTGAAATTTTAAAGAAACTGGTTAAGACAAACCTAAATCAATCTGAACAAGATACAACTGCCTGAATATTTTGAATATTCACAGAAATTCATATTGCTTCTTTCTAATACCAAGAAAGAAGAGTATAAGAACTTCCTCCCAGAAGCCTAGACATTTTAGACATTTTAACACATTTTCTATTTCAACTTACAATAAGATACTTTAATCCTGAATCTCTGAGTTCTCTAAATCAAAAATCTCACATTACAAACACAAGGAATGCTATATGTAAGGCCACATCTTAATAAATTTATAATTTTTGGTTGAATGTTTATTTAAAAATTAGTCTAAGGCTTCTAAGAGTCAAGTTGCTAAAAAATAAAATACACCAGTGTTTAAACTGAAGGTTAACGTAAAAAACAACACACACACACTGTAAAAACAGAAAAATGCTTTGCTACAAAAATCTCACTTAATATATTTTAGCACAAAAATGTCTAATGTGTACAATGGGTAGTAAGCGTGCACTTAAAGTACATACAACTATGGGAAATATTACAGATGGCTATGGGATGCAAATGAACTTAATGAATAAAATTTAAAAGGCAGTTATCTGTAAAACAGCTAGGATCTCAATACTGTATTCTCAGTAAAGAAATAGAACATAAACTTCCTCTTAAAATAACAAGCCGAAGCTTAAAACACAAAAGTGAAGCCATCTTACAAGATACAGAAAATGCAATGATCATTCAGGTATGAAAACCAAAATGTCAGAGCACGCCAACAGAAAGTCTTGTAGTAGCATCTCATTGTATAAAACAGTATGTATTTAGGTTATTGGCACATTTAAATACATAAGGGAAAGAAAGTCTTTACCCTTCCAACAATTTTTCCCCCTCACTATAAAATGTTATATAACATTCATTAAAATCTCCATGTTTATTTTAAGAACTGTCCTTAAACTAGTAGAAAACAAAGCAATATTCTCCACAGGAGAATTAACTGAAAGTAATACCTTAAGCTACAATCCATAAGTTTTTTTGTGAACTCCAAATTGTAGTTAACTGCTTAAGAATATTCTAGGTAAATGGGCTAAACTATGATCATTAGCCACTGTAACTTACTCCGAATCTTGCTTATAAAAATTGACAAAATAAACACTTATAAATTTATACTGGAATATCCTTTCCAAAACCTATGTCTATTAACCAAAAGAAGCACATTCAATTCAAAGTACTGCTTCAAAAGCAATACCATTCAGGTGCTGCATCACTCATTCATAACTTTACCGGCTGAAAGGA
The DNA here is from genome assembly GCF_964165515.1 of Mesoplodon bidens. Lineage (NCBI taxonomy): Eukaryota > Metazoa > Chordata > Mammalia > Artiodactyla > Ziphiidae > Mesoplodon > Mesoplodon bidens. Next base: position 31,100,512 of record NC_138167.1, read on the forward strand.
ATGTGATGGCATAGCACTAACAAGTGCTATGGTTTAAAATTAAATTCAGTTTTGTTTTCATATCCACTATAATTATTATTATGAAGAAATGAAAAGATCTCTGGGACTCTTTTTTTTTTTGGTGTCTATGTAGAGATTTATCTCTTTGGATTGTTTTTAAACATTAAAAAAATTTTTTTCAAATAACATCAGCCCATTAAAAAAAAAGGGATATGAAGAATAAAACATAGCTTGCATTTTCACCTTCACTGCTATATATTCATGTATCAGATAGAGAAAGACTTGGCAAAAATTGGTCAAATCAAAAAGTTATTCCCTTCTGATAACACTTATAATAGACTAACAGCAAACAATTCTAGTACACTCACAACGTCTGCAACAAAAGTCATGTAATGAGATCAGCCAAGCAGGGAGAAGAGTGATATAGTATGAGCAATTAAAGGGTTCCACTGATTAAAAAAAAAAAAAAAAAATGAAAAGGTAAATGAAGGATTTAATTAGTACAAAATTTCCAGTTTTCACTTCAAGTTCAAGCACAGTTAAGATTTTTATGATTCCATTTTTAAATTGTTCAGAGAAAATTGTATCCTCATGGACATTTACTTACCTTTTAAGCTTACTATTAACTAATTCCCTTGTAATATATTTATGTCCATACTTCTTCGCATTACAGCATTGTAATATAAAAAAATCTAAGAAATAACAAAAACTAACAACATCTATACACAAAGCAAGAAAACTGATTTTGATACAACTCTCAAATGTTAAAAAGGCAACTGCATTTTCAACAAGATAGAATACTTAAAAAATCATTTCTGAGAGCAAACAGTTCTGATAAACACCAATGATCCATGCACAAATACTCTAACCACAAAATGTTTTAAAATAAAGCTGGCAATAATATGGATAATTTAAAACAGCTAATTCTGCAAGAACTGGTATGATGGTGGACCACATGAAAGCAAAGAACTGCAGTTCTCTGGAGGGCTTCTAAGGTTGCACTTACATAATATTTAGGGTGCCTTAACAAGCAACGTCCTAAAATTTGGCTACACGTTTAAAAAAAAAAAAAGAACGTGTATTATCAGAAGATCTCTCAAAGATAATCAGATTTTAAAAACATTAAAAACAAATTAACTTGCTTAAGGATTTTAACTCAGATTTCTGAAGTAATGATTCAGAATGGACTTTCTATAAAAACGTCTCATCAAATTGACACTCTGCCTATGCTAATTTCACAATTAAGAACACATGCTAGCCAGGTGCTTTTAATGTGGGCTTATATGCAAGGCAGGTTTGAAAAAAATCTTTGATTAGGTAACTTTAGCATGAATTAATAGGTTGCATGAATACATAGAACTCCTTAAACTGTGGAGATCGGTACACCTATAATCTCCTATTACACATATAGGAGAATACAACCCAACGTTAATAAACACCACACCCTTCAGAAATCTATTTCCTGTAACTGGAAAATAAAACTAAGGCTTTCTCTACTCACATTTAGCTGCTGCATGGCTGCCTATATTTACGTTGCCCATGGCTTCAAAAATAAACCATAAGCACTATCAATATAAAATAGCAAATAACTGCCGCATCAAATCTTCAATGCTAGCAGTTTACAATTAAGCGTTTCAGTACATCTGTGTTGTAATTAAGCTGCATTACTGTAGCAAATCATGTGTGGGTTTTTACTAAAATGTTAATAAAACCACAAAATCTTTGTTGACCCCTAACACAATGACTAGATTGTTATGTTGTGAAATTTCAGTTTTTACAAGTTTACATACCATTCAGCAAAGTCACAAGCTTTAACTAGGTAAAAACAGCTAGAAAAGCAGAATATAGAAATATTAAATACCCATGTAATCATCTATTCTAATATCAAAATCAAGGGCAAGAGACAATTAGTATGTTTAATTCACTGAACGCAAGATTAGATTGATGCATATCCAAAAATGCTATTGCAATGTTTTTTTAAAGGACAGTATAAATGTCATAGTAACATTATCTTTAGATATTGCTGAACACAAGACTTTCCCTGAGGTGTAAACATCAAATAACTTGAACAGCTTTACACATCAGCCCCATTAAACAGTTTATTACAACACTACATCTATTGTAATCAAAGTGGTGCTGTTTACAGACATTATCATATGAACATTTTTAACAAGAACTACTATAAAACAAGCATTTACTTGACTTTTTTTCCAATTGCTTGCACATTATAATGGCCAAATGTATATAACCAGTAATAAAGTTGCAAAAGCTATAACTTTTTAAATCACACAGGTTTCCTTCAAATAAAACAGGTAAGCAACATAAAAAATAAAAGTAGAACTACTGGTTACCATTTATGCAGATTTGCTTTATTCAGATCTATTCCTGTTCATTTTATCCATGAATCCTTACAGGTTCAGTTCAATCACAAGAAGCAAACTGCTGGACAAGCGTCATTTTTCCCCCATGAAGACTGTTTTGTCTTGGAAGGTGTTCCTCTTCCTTCAGCTGTAATGTGTCAAAATTTATGATGTAGATTTTGCTATTCCCCATAATACACAGAAAAATGCTGGCTTAACTATACATACACAAGTCGTGCATCTACTTCACTGTTATGTATTCTAACACAAAATAAGAATTAACTGAAACAGTAGCTGCCTTTGTGATGGAGAAATGCTCCCAAATTTATGTGATGATTAAAACTGAGACATTCTGATTTCATTCTTATTAAATATTATTGCCTTATAAATTTAATGACTGAAACAGAAATGAAAATGTAGCAGCTACTGTTTCTGTGAAGATGGAAACATTTATAAGTCATTTTCTAAAGTATGCATACTACAAAAATAAATGGAAAAACGCTTGGATGATTTTAATGTAAATATTTTCATTCACCCACATAAATTCTATATAACTCATAAACAATTAAATGAGAACTGAATATAAATGCAATAAATTATTTTACAAATTAGTTGTATTTATTTGACATACAGGAACTTCTGCAAATGTTATAAATCAAACGGTCCTCCACGTTACAAAATTTATAAATATAAGCTCAGTATGCACATTTAAATAAATATAATGACATCCACATACAAATCTTTAGACATATACAAATTTATAACATTACTGTCCCTCTATTCCACCTACACTGAAATATCTAATGTAAGTATAAAACTAAGCCAAAACAAGCTAAATGCGAATCTACAATGATAAATTTCATTGAAAACTCACATAAAGAAAAAAAGCCCCAATAAATGAGATAACCTAAAATTTCAGGAATACATAAATATGCAAACTTCAGGTAGAGGTTCACAAAAGAAACATTCAATTAACGTGGATATAAGTGATCACTTGAAACACCAGATATTTAAAATATAAATTCCAAGAGTGTTTCAATAATATGATGTAAGAGGCAAAAGGGCACAATGCTTAGTGATAGTCTTCCATAAAAGTAACTGAAAAATACTTTTTGCTCTACAGTTAAGAGTAATTAATATTCTGTCACAACTATGAATTTTCTTCTATGTCCTTTCCTCCTCAATTAGGGTGTAAGCATCTTAAGAGCATCACTACACATACGCATTCACATTGCCCAGCAGTAAAAACTTAAATTTTACAACTACAAAAGGAAAAAGCAGATGTTATAATCCTGGACTTTTAAATAGTTTTTAATTTGCCCATATTTTTCAAATAGATACTTAAGCCATTTCTAATGTTACCTTTCACTGTATTTTATCTTATGCTGATAAAGCTTTTGGTGGAATTATTTCATGGAAAAAAATCTAGAAAGGTAGCTTTCACACATTTTATCTTTACTACTTTGCAATATACTTAAAAAAACTGGTATTGAAGTATTAAAGAGAGACAAGGCATATGTTCTAATCTGAAAAAACAGATTAATGGGTAATTCATAAATCTTATTGCAAAAGGATGTTATCTCCCTAATTATTTTATCATGCTGGAAGGGATTTAAATAAGGGGGAAAAATTAAGTCACAGTGAGCAAAACAAAAATACCCAACCCTTCCAAAAAACATGGCATACACTGCAATTTTATATCACTCCAATGGAGAATTTTTACTACTTTTTAGGTACAGAAACCTATTTGTGAAATTACAACACATATCTTTAGGATGAATGCACTTATCTTTTGCCTTATAGATAGATCTTTACTATTAATAAGTCTCTAATTTTCACCATACAGACAAAATCTGGGGGATAATCTGACAGCTTTTATTTCTATTTCTAAACACTTTACATTTATCCATTTGGAAATACAAAATTTTACAATCTCAAAAAAAAAGAAAGAAAAAGCAAATCTGAAGGCAATACAACCCATTTCCAATAACCCAATTCCATATTATAGTCTCAAGTTTCTAAGTAGAAATCTACATAAACACAGATATCAAAAAGAAGCTTAAAGTGACAAATACATTCAACGGTCATGTTTTCAGAATACCATGTGGTCAAATCTGTAATGTCAAAGCCACACAATTTCTTGCTTTAGCTATCAGTTATAGAAGGAAGATCTATGTAAGCAGTTGTTAAAAAAACTGAGAGATGGAATCTATGGCTCTTTAATGAAGTATATAAAGTGAGCACTAAGTTAAAATTTCAATACAGAGAAGCACCTGCATTTTGAGATAATGCAAGATCAAGTCAATACTAACAACTCAAATTACTAGTGTTTCTGTTAGAAAACTTATCCAAGCAAATTTACTGGTATCAGTCAATTCACCTTTCAAGTAAAAGATTCAAATATATATTAGATACGGATCTTTTACAGGTTTTCACATTAATACACTGAATTAGAAGGATTCTAATATAATTTTAGAGATACACTTTTATTAATGCAGTATAATAAAATTCACTTTTTTCTTAATGAGAGGAAAGGAGATGAAGTGGGCAAAAGAACTACAAGTATCTAAATACAAGTGAACTCTTTAAAATCAAAATCCCTTCTTGCATTGACTAGAATATATTACACAAAATCCTGTTGGTTGTAGATGTTTACAAAAAACTCCTTTACTACCAAAACATTTCGTACTTTCATCTTTGCATCTCTGCAGATAGTACTTACCTCATTTTAACTAACGCATTTCATTACACTATAAAACATATACAGGATTGTTGCTCTAGGCAGTTCACTAAATAGTAGAAATAAACTTCACAGTTAAAGAATACCCAGCTTTGCCCAAAAAATTTGACAGAATGGACATTTCAAAATAAGCTGCTGTGTGATTTAGATTTCACTGTGAGATGAGAGTTAAAACATGCTACCAAGGTAAACTGGACAGCATATGACACCCTTACTCCTTTTTTCGTTATTAGATTTCCTTTAAACAATGCTAACTATTCATTCAAATCATTATTTATTCAAAACAATCTAATTTACAAACTAAAACAATGGTAGTAAATTTCACACTGAGATGAAGGTGAGAGATCAAGGTGACTCACATTGGCACTGATTTTTTTTTTTTAAACAGGGAACATTAATCATTTGTAAACAAAACCATATTCTTAAACCACAGTGAGCAAAACACACACTATACATCCATTCTAGGATCAATTCTTACCCTCTTCTCACTTTAATGAACATAACTGTGTAGTCAGGCAGGTTTTACAAATAATACTAAAAGCAAGGAAAATTAGAGGGAAGAAAATGAGAGCTGGCATATCCAGATGAAGCAGTTAGGATATATGGGGAAACCATAAACACAGGGCTGGACAGTATTAGTCAGATCTCAGATGACTTAAGAGTTGCAGAAATAATTTTTAAATCTCATTACCACCAGTATCATTCATCAGATAATTAGAAGAATTTAATTTTCACATAAGACTCAAAGTAACACTAACTCTTGAGGAGATAAAAACATCTTAACATTTATGCAAGAACTTTTGATTCTTTTGGCTTCCCCCCCCAAATTAATGCAAAGCTATAAATTGAATAAGGAATGCAAAACACCCTAAATCCTGTGCAATGACAACAAAATCTAAGATCATGGTATTTGTGATAGGAGAAAAGTAATCATACAGCAAAGGAAATTATAGTTACTTAACTTATACCCTGTATATGATGCTTAAAATCTAATCAAAGGAATGGATAATGATTTGAGAATGTGTAAAAACATCATGTGTCAGAGAGAGGAAAAGCATGAATAAAAAAGAGTATTTAAAAAAATAATTTCGTTTCATTACTCTTCAGTATACAAAGGAAAGTGGAACTGTTAACAGAAATCTGCTGAGTAGGGTTGTTCCCAGCAAGTAATAAGAGGAACACAAAAGAAAACAACTATGAAAACAAAATTATTTCTGTAAAAAGCATAAAATCTTAAAACACTGAACTACTTTTGTTTTGCTCAGAGTGGTCTGAGAATAGAGGCAGAAATTACAGAATATGAAACACAATATATTTACATGCTGAAATTTACAATACCGATATTCCCATTAAAATATTATATATTTGAACTCAGATATTAAATGCTTTTAGAAAAACTAATACATTTTTAAATGAGAGAATGCAATTAACATTACCAACAGTTCAAACACACAAAAAAATTAAGATGGGACAGACATTAACAGCTTGCCAACATCATTTAAGTTTCCAGTTAAATTAAGAACTTGCCCTTTTAGCCATTCATCATCACTTTAATAATAGATTACATTATTGTTTTATTTGCATACAGACTTACTACTGACATTCACTTTAGCTTCCAAGTTACTCTTATTCCATTCAGTCCATTTAAGATTTACATGAAAGTTCAAAAGGACTCATATTTTAAAACTTCTAAAAAAGGTCAATAGACCTCACTATGATGGTGATTAAATGTGCAGATATTTTTTATTTGCTCAAAAAAGATTTCACTCAGATATATTTAATCCCAGTCCCTACCCATTTATTCACATCTATGTTCACAATAAATACTGTTTGGTATAGCAAAGGTACAATATTCCAGGATAACAGAATTTTTTGCACTGGAAATGCTTATGTAAAATTTTGCTTGGATGAAGGCACATAACAATATTACAACTCAATTCTGATTAATGCACAAACAAAACATGGGAATTTTGGTATGGTACACATCAGTGATTAAGAAAAAATGTCAACAATAGTTTGCAAGTTAGGAATTCATAGTTAATGTCTGAAGGTAATGAAACTCAAACCATGATATAGTTAGGTGTACCCATTACCGGAATGTAATGTTAATTCAAAGTATTTAAAATTAACAATGGACCTTCTAGAAGGAGTTTACTTAACTATGCTAAAACCATTAAGAAGACTTGTTAATTAACTTTGGGTATAAACTGGTTCAGAATGCCCTTGATGGGCATATCCAATCTTGGAGATGACTGAAAATGTATGCAAGTTCCATTATCATGACTTCAGTAACTAGAAGCTTGTTGATAACTGACACAGTCTAAATAAAAATATAACTTGAAGGACCTGTACCTTACTTTAAATGAAATGGCTGATATACGTTAAGCATTTCCCTAAGTTGGCCACAATTCACCTTAAGCACTGATGGACACTGAGAATTTTTTCGTAAGATGGGATCAGATCTACTCAACTGGGGGGTGGGGTGGGCGGGAGTGGGAGAGGCGGAGGGCTACATCTTTAAAATTTAGTATTTAGTCTTACATGATACAACATTCAGTTCTTACATCCAAAAACAGTATCAATTTCAATAAACTTAGTTTTAAAAATAAAAAGTTTTGCCTCGTATTAAAATAATGTTTTGAGAATTATTTATATTAAGTTCTATAATACAGTACATGGAGAACTATTTTAAAATTAAGGTTTTGATATATATTCAAGATGCATATTCAAAATGCAAGAAGTATTAAAACTTGCCTTTTTACTTCAAAAAGCCCTTAAAACGGTAAATAATATAATAGGTTATTTGTGTACCATAAAAATAAGACTTACATGCTTATTTTCTAAGTAATATTACTTAAAAAGGATCTCGTTTGCTACTTTAAAGAAACTTATTTTGTCACAGAATTACATACAGTCCTTTGATTTTGCCCATAACAATTTAAATACTAACAATTACCATAATTGAATTTTCAATATTTCCCAATTTTATTTTACGGAAAATAATCACGTAAAGAGTAATTACCAATAAGGGGTTTGTTTTAGCCTAGTTTATTTTGGATATGCCACCAACATACGAAGAAAAAAAATCTGTTTACAGAATAACCTTTGTGTCACATGCACAAGCCTTATAGTGCCCTCTCCCCACTTTTCACATGAATAAACGCTGTTCACAAATATAAAAATAAAATTACACGTGAAAATGAAGTATAAACAGACAACTCTGCCCGCTTTATGAAAAATGTACACAATAGTTTTAAAATACAGAAAAAAAAGACACAATGATTATGGTTTATGAATGAAACATCAAAGAAAATTATTTCAAGGTTATTCTAACCTGGGATGTATGATTTGATACAATTTAAAATTCTCTACATGGAATACCCTGAATCCATTTTAATTGAGTAACTTTCTTATCTTCTTTGCAAATTAAAGAATACTGTTTCTTTTCTTTTAAAAACAAAACCCAGATGGCAGGAAAAGTGTCTTTTCTAAAAAAAAAAAAAAAAGTTTTTCTCAATGCTGAGAGACCACCCTCCTATATTCTTCCTGTATTATAAACTATTATACTGTCAGATTTTCTTTAAAATTTTTAGGGATAAATAAAGTTAGTTCAAGGAAAGAAACTTTATTTTTTGAAGTCCAAGCATATTATATATAGTATGAATTAACTCCCTATATTTTATATTTTAAATCATATGCAAACTATGTATGTGATTAAGAGAATTCCAATTTTTAGATTTTTAGAAGTAGACAATGAGTCCTCTTGATTATTTCTTAGGACCATTAACAACCTGAAACCTAAAAGCTGTAACTCAAGCAAGCAACACAATATTCAAGGATAAGAGGTCAAAATGTTTACCTGTTATTACTCACCTGTCATTTATCTCAGATGTTTCCAGAAGATTAAATTCAGAACAAGTAGTTGAACCATGTAAAATGTGGGTATATACTGTATAAACAATAGCCTCGGAGTTATAATTACTATTAATAATACATATGTTAAATACAACAGGAACAAGGAATACCCACCTTCTAACGATGACGATACTCGCGCTCTCGGTCGCGCTCTCGATCGCGGTCCCGGTCCCGGTCCCGGTGTCTCTCTCGTTCTCTGCTTCTCTCTCTGTAATAATCATCATGACGATCTCTACTGCGGGATTTATGACGCCGACTCTTTTCTCGTGATCTACTATGATCCCTTTCTCTTGATCGTTCACGTCTTCTAAAAGAAATTACTGGATTAATGCTCTCCATAATTAGATAGCTTAAAATATTCAATATTTTGGTGTTTAAAAATACCTAAGGCAAAAAATAACTTATAAATCTAATTTAAACTAAAATATCCTGAACTGCCAATAATGATTTACTCACATACAAGCATGAACTAGAAATCCCATTTTCAAAAACATTCACCCGGGACTTCCCTGGTGGTCCAGCGGTTAAGACTCCTCGCTCCCAGTGCAGGGGAGTCCTGGGTTCAATTCCTGGTCAGGGAACTAGATCCCGAATGCCACAACTAAAAATCGCATGTGCTGCAACTAAGACCCGGCGCAGCCAAATAAATAAATAAAAATTGGGGACCAGACACACCATGGCAATACACCATATCATCTATTACATATATTATAACTAGCAGCCTAAAACAGACATGCAGTATTTACTGAATGAAAAGCAGAAAGGTAAAGGAGAGAAAATTTCAAAGGACTTGTTTCAAGCTAAAGAACACAGAGAAGGTAGTTTTTAGACACAAAATTCATGAAATCGCTCAATATATAATGAGACTTAAATACATAAAACTACCACCTATTAATAAAGGTTACCTAAACCTATATGTAAATATCAATTTTACATTTAAAACTAGCCAAAATATGGTTCATCATGAGTGTTACCACTAAGAAACTTTCTAATGAAACATATATATAGGTGTGCTTGCGGGGTAGTGGTGCTGAGGGGCATGGTGGGAAGCAGAGAAGAAACTTATGACCACTAGAAAAGACAGAGATACTATTCTCATTTTTATTTAATAAAGAGAAATGTTTCATGAACTGCCTTTAAAAACAACAACAGGGCTTCCCTGGTGGCGCAGTGGTTGAGAGTCCGCCTGCCGATGCAGGGGACACGGGTTCGTGCCCCGGTCTGGGAAGATCCCACATGCCACGAAGCAGCTGGGCCTGTGAGCCATGGCCGCTGAGCCTGCGCGTCCGGAGCCTGTGCTCCGCAATGGGAGAGGCCACAACAGTGAGAGGCCCGCATACCCCCCAAAACAAACAAACAAACAAACAAAAACAGGTACTTTAACCAAAGTATGTATCTTAGAAATCCTACTATTCTACATTCTGAAATTCACAACAAGGAAATAACAACTGGCTATTAGTTTAATCTCTATTTTGTATTTCTGCACCAGACAGCTCAACTTAGCAAACATTACAAAGTGCTAAGCCTGTGATGAAAGTAGAAGTTATTATTCTGGACTTAAATGGTTAAAAGAAGACTATATAAGATACAATCTTTAGTTATGACAAATGTGTTCAGATCCAAACATCTTTATACTGGGTCAAAAAGGTACTAATTATAAAGTTGGGGACTATGACAAAGACAAGCTCTCTTTTCCTAACTTAATGAAGACAACTCTACCACTAGATAAAGTACACTAAAGACCTGCAAGTATCATGTCAAGGTTAAAGATCTACCTTTTGAAAATATGTAAAATTTCAAGGTTAGCGGTAATGCCAAAAAAAGGAACTGCCTAATTAAAATAAAAATACTAAGAAATAGATTATTCATTAACTCCTTTGTTCAAGAAATATTTATTTAGCACCCAATCTGTACCAAGCACTGTTTCATCATTACAAATACTGTAGCGAACAAGACAGGTAAGGTCCTTTCCATCTTTCGATGTGTTCTAGTGGAAAAAAATGTGCATTAGTAACAAATAAGAATAGACCGTAGTAAGTATTATGAAAGAAATAAACAGAATGAACATGACAGAATAACCTGGGAGAAGACCCCTCTTAGCAAGTTAGATTGAGTTGAGTCATGAAGGATAAGAGCCAGCTATTAGAGCCAGGGAAAAGGACTCTCAGCAGAAGAAATACCAAGTACAAAAACAGCAAGGTGGGCAGAAATACCAAGTACAAAAACAGTGAGGTGGGGCTTCCCTGGTGGCCCAGTGGTTGAGAGTCCACCTGACGATGCAGGGGACACGGGTTCGAGCCCCGGTCTGGGAAGATCCCACGTGCCGCGGAGCGGCTGGGCCCGTGAGCCATGGCCGCTGAGCCTGCGCGTCCGGAGCCTGTGCTCTGCAACAGGAGAGGCCCGCGTACCGCAAAAAAACCCAAAAAACAAAAACAAAACAGTGAGGTGGGCAAGTGCTTGATGTGTCAAGAAGAGAAGGGAGACCAATGTGGCTAGAGAACAGTGAGCCAGAGGAGAGGTACACAGTGAGGCTGAAAAGATAGGTAGAACTGTATCACACAGCACTTCAATATTTACAGTCTTATTCTAAGAATAACTGGAAGCCACTGAAGGGTTTTAAGCAAGCAAACACCTAACATTTGATTTAGGGTTTAAACAAAAACAACAAGATCACACTAGCTGCTAAGTAAACAGTAATAAGTAAAATCAAAGTCCTATAAAGTCCCAAACACAGTATTTTTTCTATTTGCAAAGCAGCAGTTTTACATAGACATGAGACAGGAAAGTTTTACCTTGATCCAGAACCATAAGACTTGGATTCAATTCCATGAAGGCAATCTTGCAAAGAGCTAATAAGAACTTTGCAACGATCATCAGCAGATACTTTGGATTGTTTAATTAAAGAAATTGCAGTTACCAATGTCTCAATAGCACTCCCATAATCACCTGTGAGTGGAAGGAGAGGGGCCGAAGTCAAATAAATTTTGTTTTCAAAATACCACCAAACCATTTGGGGCAACCATTTTACAAAAGGAATGCACTTTAAAATCACTACAGAAGATGTCTTAATTTTTTTCAGAGTTTCACCATTCTGAAAGGCTTCAATGTACATGAAGTTAACACCATTTGTTACTATTATAGCTGTGTGAAACACATAATCATTTAGTAAATATGAGAATAAATGAGCTGCCTTAAGGTCCCCGAGCCATTAAATGTCAGAGCTAATATTTAAATTTACACCTAAAATTTTAAAATTAGGGGTTTTTCCACTACACTGTGACACACAGTTCCCTTCAATGCCTTTTAAATAAAGTATAGGTAATGATTTATAAATATAAAAATAACTACTACATGTAGATGACCCATCTTCAAGACTGTACTTTTTAGGTCATTCCTAATAACATAAATAAGAAATGTTAATACAGAAAGAAATATACAAACCAGCACTGGCATCAGACACAGCTCTTGAAATAGCACTGCTTGAGATTGCCCTATTTCTATTCATGATTTCTTCAAACTCAGCTTCACTCAATGGTGTTCTTGCAGTATCCATTTCCCTGTAAAATCGAAATAAACCTTAAATCATAGTCAAAAGATTTTCTAAATTAGTCACAATAGTGTAAAGCAATTCAAATAATTGCTTTTGACAAGTGCCTTAGAGCTAATAGTTACTTTTTCAAATTGAAATGTGATCTTTTTCCTACAAAGAGAGGTCTAAGCAAAATTCCCTTATCTTTCAGCTGAAATAAAGTAGCAACTTAGAAACCTCATCTTTCTGGAGGCCAGAAATTATGTATTTACATAACTATAATATACTATTTTTCAGAGTCATACAAAAACAGATATAATAAATTGTTCTGATGTCCCCGACACATACGTATATCTAAACAAAAAATCCTGACTGCAAAAAATACAACCCTACACAATCAAGGGACAGAATTTGGTTTCATTTATATTTGGATCCTCTAGGCGCAAGGCCCAATTCATAAGAGAAGGATAAAAAATGTCTGTTGGACTAATAAAATTTCAGGAGGGAGAAGATTTTAGACTTATCTTGTTTGCCACTGAATCCCTAGAAGGATAACTGGCAAATAAAAGGCGCTCAGTACCTGTAAATATTTGTTGGAAAAAAACAGTAAAATCCCAAGATTTTCTAAAGCTGCTGGACAACTTTAAAAATTGTGACTGCATGTGTAGTATAGGAAAAGGTAAACTTTTTGTCATCTTAGTTATTAGTTACTAGGTAGGATGTTGAATTGAGGCAAGCAGTAGCAGTTCATTCCAATGAAATGAGGAAACAGCTAATATAACCTTCTTCATGTTTATAAGGTATTATTGTTATTCCCAAAACTTTATAAACAGCCCAACCAAATCACAAGTTGTTCAAAATCCATATATGACTTCAATTAATTTCTGTGACTCATACCCATCTGATGCCCTAAAAAAAACAAAAAAAACCCCACACAAGAGAATCAGTTTTCTCCAATTTTCAATCAAAAATTACTCAGTAATAACAAAAAATATATACACAAATGTATATTAAGGAAAACTGACACTGTAGAAATTCTATTATGTTAGAAAAAAGACATGAGATTCAAATTTTAAACTGTCAAACCAAGCCACCGAACCCACCCCTATACACTGAGTGGACACTTAATAGGTAGTTGCTCACTGAAATTAAGCTGAACAGGAGAAAAGTTGTGCTAGCTTCCTAGTTATAACGTTTTTCAAAAGAAAACGAAGCAATTTTGGCAGTCACATAAAGACACAAGCTCTATGGATAAATAACTGTCAGGAGACTTTGTTTACAACATCAAATTTATTTTCCTGGCCCTGTGCAACTGTATGGAATTAGGCGGATGCTCAAATCCATCCCTGCAGAACACTGTCAGACAAACCGAAATACAAAGTCATTCAACAGTAATAGTTAAAGAATATAAAATCAAATGATAAACTCAAAAGAAACTGAACGGGGCAAATTCAAGTAGTTCTTAGAGATTAATCTCTAGATTATGATTTGAGTATGGAAAGCTTTAAAAGTACTTTGAAAGGGGGCTTAGGGATCACTTAGTTCCACCGTGATTTCCATGTAGCTTTTTTCTAAGGATTGCCATTAACCATTTTAATTTCCATAACGTCTCTGTTTTACAAGTCTTTGTCTACCCAAATATGCTTGTAAATTATCTAATGTTCCCATTTTAATTAAAAGTAATTCTGCTACTCAGGACTCCTGATAAGCATGAGATAATCAATAGTACCTATCTAATAAATTGACCTAATTCCTAAACCAATGAAGAAACTTTAGCATTCTATGTAATGTCATCAATGGTAAATGAGATTGACTTTAAAACCTTAAAAATAGCTTAAGGATTAACCTCTTTTAACTTAAAAATGATGAAAACAAAGTGACTTGCCCTAAAATCACATGGCTGTATAAGTGGCAGAGCTGGATTATTCCCAACCCCGTTCAGTATGTTTTTCACCATATCACACTGCTTCTTCTAAGAGAAAACAATACAAAAAATTATGTACCTTGGGAAAAGGTCATGATTTTTTTAAAACTTCACTGACAGAGAAAAATACCTTTTGCAGGTCAAATACACCAAGTCTACTTTTATAGATACATACTAACTTACCTTCCAGGAGGCCCATAGTCACCCCTATCATATGGTGGAGGCCGGCCATATGGATCCGTTGGTGGTGGACCCCGGCTATCTGATGTAGGCATGCCGCTGTTAGTTGGTGGAGGAAAGAAAGCGGGGTTCACATGAGGAGCTGGTGGTGGGGCACCTGGAGGTGGTCCAGGAAGATGCGGAGGAGGAGCGAGTGTAAGGGGTGGCCCAAGAGGGCCAGGTGGGCGAGGTGGAAAGGGGCCTGGAGGTGGAGGTGGTCCCTGTTGTGGAGGTGGTGGACCAGGAGGGGGGCCGTAGCCTGGAACTGGAGGTGGAGGACCAGGAGGAAGCGGACCCAACGGAGGCTGCCCAAAAGGTTGTCCAGGAAAAAGAACTGGTGGTGGAGGGCGATCTCCTCGATTAGGAGGCCCAGCTAGAGGAGGAGGCAGAACCTGACCAGGAGGTGGAGGACCTGGTGGACCGGGTGGGCCTGGAGGACCTAAGGGTGGACGTGGTGGAGTCTGTCCAGCTATAGAATAAAGGGGAGGGAGAGAGAGAGAGAGAGAGAGAGAAAAAAAAAAAAAAAACCCACTTCAATAAGGCAGTTTAATCTTCATACCAAAATTATACTTTTAAAGCGTAACTCATAGACCAAGACTCTTTCTCTTTAAATGAAACCCATATGGTAAATGCTACACTAACAATTACAAAGGTGAAGTTTATCCTTACACATTTAACTAGCTCAATTTATGCTTAAGAAAAACTACTGAAACAAAAACTTTAATAGATTACATTGCTTAGAGATAGTTTCCATCTTTCAGCGTACACACACTTCTTACAGTGAAATCACCCACCTTATAGTCTACTCTGATGCCAAGCTAGAAAGTGAAACAAGGAAAAATGGTCTTGAAAGGATTTTTTAAGAGGTAAGAAAATAAGACGGATGTAAATATTCTATACATAAGTCAAGCAAGTTTGGAGAAAAATAAAGACCTTTTAGGCCAAAAATGGGTATTTCCTCTATGCTGTGCCCCATATGCCATGGAATCCTAGTTTCCAGGAACAAAGGCCGAGTTCCTTTAACAAGATGCTTGATCAAATTTCCTGGATTCCAAAAATAGCATAACAAGGAGAGTAAGTCACATTAATAATGCATTACTTGAAAAAGAGAGAAAAGGAAAAGAGGTATTAGGTAGACACATTTTATCCATGGTAATTTAAGAAAAATTTTACCTGGAAAAGGTGGAGGTGGCCCTCCTGGTCCTGCTGGCCCAGGAAATCTGTCCCCACCAGGAACAGCCCCTGGAAAACGGGCCCGTCCTCTACCACCTTGTGGAAAGGCTGCACGTGAACTGCCTCCCGGAGGACCAGCTTTACCTTCCCCAGACATTTGTCCTGACTGTGTAGCTGCAAATATCCAAATACTCATAAATAGCATTTATTAAAATAGCTGATACATAACCACTGTTAGATATTAGAAACAACTCTATTTCAAAGTTCATTTACACTATATACTAACTTGCAGATGCCTTGGGCCTGTCCAAACTACATGAGAAGTACTGGTTTAGGAAAACATTCACATCTATTTAAGTTCTTTTGAAGCCTCAAAAGATCCAGGCTTAAATGTATTTCCAATAAGCAAACATGAGTTACTTTCAAAAAGTAACTTGGCCGCCAAGACCAAAATTCTCCAACAGAAATCTAAATATAAGTATAAATCATTTAAATTTTGTAACATTCGTCAGTTGAGTGTTAAGTGCTAGAACATTAAAACAACCACTTGAATTTCTGTTAATTGCCTGATCATCCATTTATCTCTTTAAGTGATAACATTTGTAAGTGTATAATGGCAAATCTTCTCTATAGCCACTTTACCAAGTGGTGAAAGGTCTTGGTGCTAAGCGGAAAATCAACAAATACTTTGATTATCAATGGTTCCTCCTCCACCACAATAGACACCCACATAACTTTCCTTCAATCTAAGGATTAGAATGTAGTTTCTTCCTTTCTTTATGATGGGAATGACAGGGCTATAGAACTTGCACACTGTTGTATAATGCTGGGTCTGTGACATCTAGAGAAAAACGGGAGTAGGTTCCCAGTATACGGGACCAGTCATAATCGGTAATTTAAATCAAATTCAAAGCATGGACTTTCTAAAATGGATTCGCCAATGAACTAAATACTAAATATAAATATTAAGATGACTTCTCCAATATAACATCTAACAAATGCTAGCAACATTAGTTAAAATGTACAACTTTTAATAAAAGTCTTTGAGGGGTTGCTTACTTTTCCTGGACTGCATTTCAAATTGACTCAGGAACTGTTTATTGCATGGAGTTACAACAGGATTCTGACCATGAAGCTCTCTTTTAGGCAAAAGATCCATTAACTTTTTTGAGGATGCTTCAGATCCAACACCAACAAGGGCAAACCTAAAAGATGTTTAAAGGGGTGTGGGTAGAAAGTGAGGAGGGATTAACTTTTATTACTCTTATTAAAAAGGAAATGGTCTGACTTTCATTTTACCTAAGAAAACGGAAAATATTTCTTAGAAATATACAAAGCTCACACTTTGATCTTTAACTTTTTTTTTATAACAACACATCATACTACCTACTCACTTAAAGTGTATAGAATTCACGGTTTCTTTTTTTTTTAGCATATTCAGAATTTTACAAACATCACCACAATCAATTTTAAGAACAATTTTCATCACTCAAAAAACCCTCCATAACTGTTAGCTGTCACTCCATTTCTTCCCACTCTCCAACCCTAATGAATCACTAATCCACATTCAGTCCCTACAGATTTGCCTATTCTGAACACTTCATATAAATGGAATTATACAGTATGTGGTCCTTTGTGATTGGCTTTTTCCACTTAGCATAATGTTTTCAAGGTTTATGCATGTTGTAGCATGTGTCAGTGCTTAATTCCTTTTCATGGCTGAATAATATTTCATTATATGGATATACCACATTTTCCAAAAATCGACAGACATTTGGGCTGTTTGCACTTTTTTCATTATTATGAATAATGTCACCATGAAAAGATGCTCAATATCATTAGCCAACAGGGAAATGTAAATTAAAACCACAATGATACCATTTCACATTCACTAACCAAAAAGACAATTAAGAAGTGCTGGTGAGGATGTGGAGAAAACTAGAACCCACATACACTGTTTGATGGGAAATGTAAAGTGGTGCAGCCACTTTGACAAATATGCCAGCAGCTCCTTAAAAGGTTAAATACAGAGTTAAAAATACAATCCAATAAATCTTCTCTCTTGGGAGTTCCCTGGTGGTCTGTCTAGTGGTTAGGACTTGGCGCTTTCATTGCCGTGGCCCAGGTTCAATCCCTGGTTGGAGAACTGAGGTCCTGCAAGCCTCATGGCAGAAAAATAAATCTCCTGGTGTATACGTGTACCTAACAGAATTGAAAATATATGTTCACACAAATTGGTACATGAATATTCACAGGGGCATTATTTATAAGAACAAAAATGGCAATTTTTATAAACATTTATAAATTTAATTTCTTTCACTAAATATTTGTCTATATGAAAGGGTGGTTCTGGAACAGTGCCAAAATCATATGGGGACTATAGTGTAACCTATCTTTTTTTTTCATATGCTATGCTGATGTTGTTTATTTTTTAATCAGTATTATTACAGAGTTCCCTGTTTACACAATTAACATACATAAATCAGGTATAATGTGTTGGACCAATAATAAACTTCCCCCCAAACAAGACAGAAAAAGTTAATAGTGCAATTTAACCTATTGTTGGCTCTCAGAGAATTTGCACCTTAGAATGAAGAAGAAATGGGATGCTTAGTACACAGTTTCCACAGTCAGATCTCATCTCCATGTGCTTCTCACAGTATGAGTACCTCATTTTGCTTATGAGAATCTATCTAGTGTTTAAAAATACAAAATTATTTTTCAAAATTAACATTTTATAAAACAGCCCCAGGGTTTCCCTGGTGGCACAGTGGTTGAGAGTCCGCCTGCCGATGCAGGGGACACGGGTTCATGCCCCGGTCTGGGAAGATCCCACATGCCCTGGAGCGGCTGGGCCCGTGAGCCATGGCCGCTTAGCCTGCGCGTCCGGAGCCTGTGCTCCGCAATGGGAGAGGCCACAACAGTGAGAGGCCCGCGTACCGCAAAAAACAAACAAACAAACAAAAAAACCCCCCCAAAAACCAGCCCCAAATTCAAGCTATTTAATCGAGTAGTAGCAGTGGCAGAAGATATAACAACAGTGTAACCTATTTAGATGAAAGAAACAATTTCCTTAAAAAAAAAAAGAAAATATATGCTCATGCAAAAACTGGTATATGAATATTCATAGGGGTCTTATTCATAATAGCAAAAAGGAAACAACCCAAATGTCCACCAAATGATGGATGGGATTTTAAAAATGTGGTGTATCCACATGCTGGAATACTATTTAGCTATAAAAAGAAATTAAGTACTGACACATGCTACAACATGATGAACCCTGAAAATATTATGCTAAGTGTAAGACGTTAGTCACATGGGACTATTCTTTATGATACCATTTCAGAATAGGCAAATCCACAGAGACAGATTGCTAATGCATATGGGATTTCTTTTGGGGGTGATTAAATATTCTGGAATTAGACAGTGGTAATGGTTGTATAACTTTATAAAGAAACTAAAAACCACTGATTTGAAGACTTTATAATGATAAATTTTACAGTATGTGAATTATAACTCACTAGGAAAAATAAATTTAAAATAGAAAAAAAAAATGAAAGAGCAACAATTCACAGTTATATAATATTCTAAATTATTCTCAGAAGGACTCTTAGGAGCCTTTTCTCCCTGGTATTCAAAATGGTCCTTTGGGACTCCCCTGGTGGCCCAGTAGTAAGACTCCGTGCTCCCAATGCAGGGGGCCCGGGTTCGATCCCTAGTGGGTGAACTAGATCCCACATGCACCCCGCAACTAAGAAGCCTCCATGCCGCAACTAAGAAGCCTGCCTACCGCAACTGAGTCTGCATACTGCAACGAAGATCCCGCAGGCCACAACTAAGACCCAGCACAGCCAAAACTAATAAATAAATATTTTTAAAAAAACGAGATCCTTGGTCAACAAAGCCTGCTGTCTGATTCAAGATTATCCTGGGTCACAACATTTAGAAATAATTTAATTAATTCACTAACTTAACAAACATTTATTGAGCACCACCTCCTATATCCCAGGCACCATTCTAGGGTTAGGGATACAACAGTGAGCCAAGCTCTTACGGAGCTTACAATCTAAACCTAGTAGGAGACAAGACAATAAATGAGTAAAATACACCATAAGAAAAGCTAAAAAAAGGAAACAGTGATGGGAGCAGAAGGTCTTGCACAGGGTGGCCAGGGAAGGGAACTCAAGCAAAATCCTGAATGAAGTGAAAGATCCCAAATGTGGACATTTTGGGAAAAAATAAACCAAAAAGAAGAAACAGTGTAAAGGTCTTAAGTAGCAATGTGTTTGAGGAACATCAGAGACTAATGTGGCTGAAGCAGCATAGGGAAGGCAAAGGGTAGTAGGAGATGAGGTCAGAGAGGTAGTGGGGAAACCGGTCTTAGTGCCTTGTAGGCCACAGGGAAGATTCTGGGTTTTACTCTGAATAAAATAGATAACCATTAGAAGATTCTGAGCAGGCAAATATTGATGTCACTTTTTTTCAGCTTCTGCTATGTGTCATGTATATAGACTGTAGAGAATCAGAGTGAAGGCAGGAACACCACGTAGGAGGCTATTACAGAAGTTCAAGTAAGAGAGAACAGTGGCTCGGATCAGGTAGTAGAAGTGAAGTTCATGAAAAGCACTCAGACTCTGTACGTATTTTGAAAATATTCCTAGTTACTGAAAACTGGCATATTAAACAATATAAAATAAGTACATTAAGCATATTTTTTACTTTATCATTCTGCATCTAGCAAATTACCTTTTAAAAAGTCCAAAATCTGCACCTAAAGATTTATATAAAATGAAGCCTGCCACAACATTATTTATAATAGGCAAAAACTGGAAACCCAAATAACCAAAAATTAGAATGGTAAAATAAATTACAGTAGCATACAAGGTACGATGGAAAGAACTAATACATTAGGGAAGATGTATGTTTATTGTTAAGTATTTGTTTTACTCCGTGTATCAAATACATTATAAAACGTGAGTTGTAATCCTATTGTTTTTGCAGTAAAAATTTAAAAACCTGAAAGTATATTCACTAAAATGTCAAGAGCGATCATCTATGGATGGTGAGATTGTGGCTTTTTATTTTCTTACGTTCGGACATCTGTATTTTATAATGATCCCGTAATGATCCTACCTCATTTGTGTAGTTTAATAGTTTAAAAAAATAAAGCAAAACATCCATGTTACATTATTCTTCAGTTGCCCATCTTCCACTATCCCTTAATTACAGGGATAGCAATGCTTCTTCAAACTGTCATTTCAAAAATCATTTCAACCATAGATGGAGAAAATTCAGGAAAACTAGAAAAGAGACCCAATCTATCCACACTCCCAGCTCCACTAGTTTTAGTGAGGTAGATCACAGGATACATGAAATGAGTATGAATCTTTATCCAAGAACCTCCTGACAATGCAGAAATAAAACATCCTACACATGTGTAGCTAGCATTAACTTCAAGGAAGGTTGCCCCCCAAATTGTAATCACTAGCTACTAACTTCCATTAGGGAAAAAAAAGAATTAAAACAAAATTCTTACCCCTTTGACTGGCCATTTGCCCGATTTTCAAAAAATTTTATCTCCAAAATATCATTTACTCCCAAAGAATGAACTGCTTCAGTTAAGTCTTCATCTGTTGTCCACTGCAAGATATTTCCCCCTCATTAACCATCAGAACATATCCAAGATTTTTATTGTTTCCATTTATTTTTTTAAGGGTAAACTCAGGATAAACAAGAGAAAATGCTCAGTGCAAATTAAGTACAATTACTGCCAGTCAGCCTTCAATTTTTAAATAGCACAAAAGCACCTGAGGACATAATTTTATCCCTTGATAAGAGTTTTGGAAATCAGAAGCTACATACCCTTAGAGAGAACATAGATTTTTTTTTTTTTAACTGTTAATGAGTTTTTGGTCTCTTCCAGCTTTCAACTGCTACAACTTTAAATTTTCAATAAAACCAATCTCACTTGTCACTTCCTTTCCTTAAAGGAAATTATTTGGGGAAATAAACTCCATCTTATGTTTCAATGTAAGATGGAAAAAAACAAAACAAAACAAAACACCTAACATGTATTGAGTACCTACCATGTACTTTATATCAAATATTTAATTCTTAAAACATAAAAGTCCTATATCACTCCCATTTTACACATGGGATAGAGAGGTTATAGAGAGGTTAAAGAGCTTTTCCAAGGTTATAAAACTAACATATGTAAAAACTAAGATTCAGAGGCTTACTTAGCAACCATACTCTTCATAACTACATTGCTACTGTCTCCAATATTATAAAAATTGCTCAGGGACTTCCCTGGCGGTCCAGTGGTTAAGACTTTGCCTTCCAATGCAGGGGGTGTGGGTTCGATCCCTGGCTGGGGAGCTAAGATTCCATATGCCTCGGAGCCAAAAAACCAAAACATAAAACAGAAGCAATATTGTAACAAATTCAATAAAGACTTTAAAAATGGTCCACATCAAAAAAAAAAAAAAAAAAAAAAACCCAAAAAACTTCAAAAAAAAAATTTTCCTCAGACTGGGTAGTGGGAGATAGATCAATTAGTTTTTTTAAAACATAAACATTTAAAAATAAAATGATATTAAGGAAATGGAACAGTAACAAGTTTTGATTTCTAGACAATTTAAAAATTTTAAAGTATGTGTAACAAATGTTTCTAAGTAGAGATGCAAAAATTCTATAGGACTGTTTTAGTAAATATTTAAGATTTAATACTAATAAAATATAGATAACACTGAACATCCAGCTAATGAAACTCCCAACCAATAATAATCCTACAGTCTCATAAATAACCCAAATTAAAATACAATGTATATAGCAGCATTTCCATAAATCAGATTTCAAATTTATGAGCGAAAATGAAATTCAACATGTCTGTAGTATGATTTAGATAATGAAAACTCTTAAAACCGGAAGTTGTACTGTGTTTCTCTCCTGCACTTCTGAATCCCGGTTTGAGACTTTATGTGAGCATTTTTCTTTGTAAAACTGGGATAGCTGAAGTGTAGGAGTAGTAAAATAAAAAGAATTGATTTGAAGATAAAATCAAACTATATTTAACTGTAATCTCTACCAAAACAAGTTGAATGTCTACAAAATTCAGAACTAGAAGATTTGGAATTTACGATATTTTAAAGGTACTTGTATCTCCCTCCTCGTTGCATTAAGCAAGCATGTAGAACAAATCTAGTAACTTCAAATTCTTACTTTATAAAACTGGAGAAAACCAACTACTGGAACAGTTTGAAATCAATCACCTATGATTTAATTCATATGTTAAGTCACTTACCCATGTTAGATTTCCAATATATAATGCAATTCTCTTTCCAGTATATGTATAGACAACATTTGGTGCTGCTCCTTTACCCACATCATCACCAACAGTTGGTGGCAGAGTATCCATGTAATCCCGATCTTCTGGGGCATCTCCATTATTTGCAGATGGAGAGATGACATCATCATACAAATCTATCTGATCATGCCCACCATATTCAGCTTCCTGAGATACAGAAATAATGCTCTAGATTATACAATAGTCAGACTACTACTAAACAGATTTGAATGCAAATTCATTCAACTATTTTGTTTTAAACATTTGGTAGAAGATAGAAACAGCCAAAGATCTCAGTACAAATCTTTTCACTTTATGCCACAGACGTATTCTTCTTGAACAGTGCCTATAAAGCGAATTTCTATACAATCAATACTATTTTCCCACCGATATTTAGTATAATACAGGAAATAACATTCCTCTAGGAATAGAATAACATGTAGACAAAATAAAGTAATAATAAAAAACTTTCCATGGAAATAATAATACTCTAAAAGTAACAACACACGAATACAAACAGATGGGCTTAAATTTTTTTTGACACACAAATATCACAAAAATCAGAGCCATCACAAATCTTTTAATATTTAACAGAAAAATACAACTATTGTTTTCTTTGGTATTCAGTATCTTGCTTTCCAACTCTGTGAAAGCTATTAGTTTTAGAAAAAGCATAGTGAGCTAAGCCATAAGAAAGGGATAAAGAAATGTGGGTATGTAAATGATTCCGTACATCACAACAAATCAACAGGGGAAAGAGAAACAATAAATAAAACACAGGTTAAACTATCCAAATTAGTATCTATTCATAGTATCATTATTCTCAGTCAACAAAGAGTTAATGCTTACCTGACTTCTTAGTCAATTGGCAAAAGATATCTACATAGCCAAGAGAAAAGGGATACAAACAAGGATCTAGTAAAGCTTTGCCATTGTCAGCAGCCGAATTAAAGCAATGCTAGTAGATGCCACTTACATGCCCAAGTGATATGCAAGTAAGAGGTAAACGAAAATGAAGCAAATACGTGAACAGGAGAAAAATGGAAAAATAGGGTTCAATCTGTAAATAAGCACAAGAAAAATGAAATGCAGGTACTGGCAGAACACTGAACTCCATTTAAATTGCCTTTGGTAACAGTTACTGGGCCACAGCCTTGACTAGCCAGTATCAGAGGAAAAGTTCTATTTTTATCTTCCTCCCTTTCCACTGCTAAGTACCTAGATGGATGTGAACTATTTTATTCTTATGAGGTAGAATATTTGAGATAGTAAGGGAAGAGAGGCAATTACACTTAGAAAACAATAAACTTAAAGAGTTCAGATATAACTCATATCCTCTCCATTAATACAATTCACTAAGGATGAATACAAATGGCACATAAGGAAAAACTAATAGTTTTAGGGATTATTGTATGGATAAAGAATGACACAGAGAAGATATCTGTGATGACTGTGAACATATCAACAAAATATTTTTATTATAGGCCCCAAGGGAACATGGCTGTTGTTTTGTTATTCAGAAGGGAGCCAGAAAAAGATTTTTTAAAAAAGAAACAGAAAAAGAAGAAAAAAATCTAGAAGGGGAAACACCACTTATAACACATAGCCAAAGGGACCTGAAATTTGTAAAGTCATTTCAGGTAACCTTCAGCATAACGAAGTTATCCAATTTACTGATTATGTAACAGAATCTCTACATAACATTGTTAACCAGGTTGAATGTCTGTAACATTTAATAAGGAACAAAAATCTCAAGGTAAGTCAGAGAACAAAACCATCATTAGCAATGGGCAGAAACTAAGACCACAAGTCACTGAATAATGCCATAATTTTGTTCGTACAACAATACCAAAATAACCTTTGAGAACTGAGTTTTTAAAAACCAAGCAACATGATCAAATCGCAGTGATAGCAAAAATTAGAAAAAAGAAGGGTGAGTTTTGTTATGAAGTTTCAGTGTAGCTGAAGCTTCAGGTGGCATGGCTGCAGCAGTGATTCCACACACTTAAGATACTAAAAACCTTCCCGCAAGGGGTAGTGGGCACTTTAGACTCTTTGGCAATCCAGTTCTGTACATCAAGTAGAATTATTATTACTATTATTCAAAAGGAGTTGTGTTTCCATCCTCCTCAGCAGAGACTATAATCACACTATATGGTCTGAGGGAGAGTAAAAGAGAATGCAAGGGTTATTAATAGCAGCGCTAAAATAAAAGGATTTAGATTTACACTTTCATGAAACAGGTTAACACATTATGATTTTTCATTAGTTGTACATCTAGGAAAATGTTCACATAAGTAGACATCATTTACAAGCATAATTGCAGCTACACTAACCTGGTGAATCACCATGACTTACTATTTTTGTCCATCCACGAATTCCTATGTTGACACCAACCAATTTTCCATACTGATATGATTCTACCAATATTTAGGATCAGCCATTTTGTCTGGTAGCTGGACTGCTTCCAATTGGTTGAAGTATGATGCTAATTGAGACCATGGTCCTGGGGTTTGATCTCCATGTGGACTAGTTAGCTTCGCTCAGTTCCAAGGCCACAGCCTGTACTTCTAGCCCCAATGGTATGCATTTGGACTTGGTGAAAAAATTATTAATGAATCTGAATACATTTGCCACCATTACTAAAATGCAACTCAAAACACATACTCAATCTTCCTTTTCAGCTTTAGCATATCACACCTATCCTCCAGATTAAGGGAAAAAATATATATATATACACACACACAGAACACATCCTACTTTCTGTTCCCACTCTAAAAGGGGGAAAACATGCACATTCTGAAATTATGGAAAATGTATATCACAGGTCACATATAAAGAAGGTGAGCTCTGAAAGTCTATTGGACAAACTTTGTCAAAGAGAGATAGTCCACAGTGTCAAGTTCTACTATGTAGCCTTTCTTATTATTACCATTAGGAAATTTTATTGGCATTCAAAACCAACAAAAACAACAACAACAAAAAATCAACATTACCCCTCTAATTATTTTAGATACCAAATACTGCCCAATTCTAACTACCTACTTTTCATAGCAGCTTATCACCAACAGAGCTGTACATTATATATAAATTCCAGTAGGCAACAGCTCTTAAGGTTTGTTAAAAAATCCACTAAGTTATTTCATTCCCTACATTCTAATTACTATAATCATTTTAAAGGCAAGGTATCCTTTCAAGATTGTACACTTCAAGATTATGTTCTTCATGATATATGAGTAGCTGTTGCCCAGTCAGAGAAAACGCTTAAATTAAGATGGATAGTAAAATAACCAAAATTCAATTAGCTCCTTTTAAAAGCTGTGTTTCTCAACCTTTTTTTCATTATCATTAACCCCTTCCTCCAAAGAATTATTTTTTAGACATACTTTCCCTAATCACCTCCCATAAAATTTTAATGTCACAGATATAGTGTATACCATTATTGGGATGACTGTGGTATAGTTGTACTATATTTTCACTCTCCCTGATAGGCCCAAGACAGCTTTTGGTGGTCCTAAAATTGTATTAATACCACTCCTGCATTATATGATACTACCACTAATGGCACAGCAAAGGCCACTTGTTCAAAGTCCCCATAGTAAAAAAAAAAAAAAAAGGAAATTTAATAGTCATTTCCATTTAGAGAAATATAGCAGGGGGAAAGGTTTTATTTTGCATTTACAAAATGTATTCTATACCATGGAAGAGAATATAATATACCAGCACATAAAATCCAACAGCAGATAATCTAATACATATTTATCTTTTTAAAATACTTCACTTTCTGATTTTGTCTATGTTTCAAGTAGATATTAAAATTAGTTTGTAATCCCTGTAAAAAGCTCAACTAATGGTAAGGAAGCCAACTTGGTACTAAAAATATGCCACATAAACCACAAAGTGGGCAACTGAATGAACTACTCATAAATAATAAAACTGAGTAAGAAGAGTTCCAGCTCCCCTAAACATTTCTATCCAAGTTTCTGAATCAATCTCTACCTACCTCAGTTTCCACCTTACAAGCCTTATCTTAGAGGGTTCTCTATTCAACATAAATTTATTAGAAATAAGATTTCACTGATATTTGCCTAATAAACTTATTTTCCAAAATTAGCTAGACATTGGCTAGAGCAGATACACAATAACTAAATATAAGCTATAACGACTCATGATATAAAGGCAAGTAGACTTAAGCATGTCTAGGTCTCTAGCTTCCAAATGAATTTTTTCCCACTACCTATATACATTTTCATTTTAAAGTTGGATGGTCAGATTACTAAGTGAGCACTGCTATCAGTGACCTACCACCAGGTACATCAATAACTAAATTCCACATTACGAGCTTTTGCTCCCCAAACAAGCAAAATACACACTATTTCAACGCACCCAGCATAAGCTTTCCTGAAGTTCACAGAATCTGACTTTCCTCTCCTCTGCCAACAAAAATTCTACAGATAAAGATACACATAAAGGAGTCGTTTCTATAACACATGACCTGTCAGAGTGTTATATTTATGTGTCTCCCAATCCCACTACAGTGCACTCTAAGGACAGACTATCTAAACTTTGTATCCTTCCTTGTTGGCATATAACAAATACTCAAGAAATATATATTAAACAGTTGAGTTAAAAAATTTAATTTAGTTTTGGTCAAAATAAATATCTATAATTATTAAATATTAGGCTAGTAACTACTACCTTCAAGTACAAATCCCAGTTCAAACTGAATTGATACACACTATAGAGACTGAAACCAACCACTTTCTTCTCAACTCCAAATCCAAGGTAGAGGTTTGTAAGTTCAAATTCTTCCACTGGAGCAACTGTTCTCAATTTGGTTGGTTACATGCAAAGACCTTAAACTTAAGAACTAAAAGAGCAGCTATAAAGAATAGCTGAGTCCCTTGTGCCTTCTCCCTTTCTCCAATTTCATTCTCCATTCTTAATTCATCTGGTGAAGAAAGGAACTATTCTATAGTTTCACTAACTTTTTCTCACACCATATCCAAATTAAAGTTTCTTCTAAGACAGCTGAATATCTCATATTTTCAAATAGGTTTTTTACTGTTCTTTACCAAAACACACATGAAAAAAATGTATCATAGAAGTATGACCCTTTAAAATTGTAAAAAATGAAAAATACATGAATTACAAAGAATTTCAAAGCATACTGTGCAATTAAAACTACAGCTCACATTGAAGAACAAAGATTTTTTTCAAATGTTTACAGCAGTTTAGAAGCCAAAGTCAAGACCCGTTATACTTAGCAAAACATTTTACTCAACTACAACAAAATAAAGAGTCATAGTTGGGACTTCCCTGGTGGCGCAGTGGTTTAGAATCCGCCTGCCAGTGCAGGGGACACGGGATAGAGCCCTGGTCCAGGAAGATCCCACATGCCGCGGAGCAACTAAGCCCGTGCGCCACAACTACTGAGCCTGCGCTCTAGAGTGCCACAACTACTGAGCCTGCGCTCTAGAGCCTGTGCTCCGCAACGAGAAGCCACACTCCCTGCAACTAGAGAAAGCCTGTGTGCAGCAACGAAGACCCAACACAGCCAAAAAAAAGTCATAGTTTACTACAGCAACCAGCAGAAGTAATGTCACCAGCTAATAAGAGTGCAAAATAAAACAATCAACAATAATTTTGTAGTTGCCTCTAATTCTGATAAAATTTCAGATAAATATTTCAATGATAGTAACATTATTAAAAATGAAGGATGAACCTTAAAAACCACCAACTATCCTTATGTGGCCATATTTTGAACAGGAATTACCACAGCAAGCAGAAGATTACAAAGGCCAGTGATATGCAAAATAATAATAAAAACAAAGTCTCTACTTAATCCCATTAACCGATTGAAAAGTATAAATACCTTTCTAGTAAAAATCATGCAACTATGTGTGAAATATAATACTGTATGTACAAATCAACAAAAAGTTACATTTTTAAAAGAACCCTATAAAGCAGTTCCTCATCAGGGCCACAGAATTTTAACCTCTTCTTACCTCCTGCTCAGTCAGCACTAGTTACTGCACAGGGATAAGCAAGTATCACTACATCCAGCTATACAGGTTAAAGAAATGCCCATCCCAAATTAAACAGGCAAAAGCCTAAAAAATATTTCATTAGAAGGTTCTGAAGAAAGCTCAACTTCTAAAATTGTAGCCCAATTCTTCCTTTATTGTGGGTAGAAAGACAAAGCAAATATATTTTCTTGTAAGAAAGCTAATGAAGACTGTCTTGAACATTTAACTCTTCCTTTACTTCCAGATACGGACCCCTTTTCGATGGAATGTTACATTCATTTGATAAATAAAAGGAAAAGAAATTTCCGAGAAGTCTTTGTCTACTGACCTTAAAAAAGGATTAGAATCTGTGTTAGCACTCAAAGTAATTTTCTAAACTGTCATTGACACAACTCAGGCATCATATAACCAAAATATAAGCACAACAAAAAAGAAAAATTTTTAAACTTAATGTTTGATTACAGTGGGTTACGTTTAAATATTCATTCAGTCTTTAACGGAGTAGGAAACATTTAAAGCTAATTGCATTTTTCCCCTAATATTTAAACCAGGGGCACAATCATCCCTCAAAAAAAACAGCAAGGATTTCTAGCTTTCCCTATTTATAAGAAAATCTTTAGCCCCTAGTCACAAATAAGATCCTTAATGGAAGGGGGAAAAACCCACAAAAACACATTAACCAGAATTTTACTAAGCTTCTCATATGGACCTGGAAAATATAAGAGATAAAGCGATTAGGTGCACTGCAATTAGGCACAATTTGATTTTTTAAATGTGTTACTACATAAAAGGGAGTAGAGATGTGAGCAGTAGGCTTACAGCTTAAACGTCACTACTCTAGTAACAACCTTTCGCAAGGATGCCCAACATCAGACATCACAGCTCCACAGCTAGTCCTTCTACTGTGGCCAGTGAGATACCGGAAAAACCTTGCACTCTCACTTTCTCCAGCCTTTCAAAACCCCTCGGAGGACAGTAAACATTTTGCTTTCGGAAATCAGGTCATAGCTACAATCCTTTATTTTAAAACTAACACCATGTGAATTTCGGGTGAGATTCTTTCATCACACTTCTTATCTCTTGGTGAGCTACCGCCTTTTTTGTTCCATCCAACCCTCGGGCGTCCAAGTCTTCCTTTTCGCTCGGGCCACCTATCTTTACAGGTATTTTCATCACAAAGGCCAAGCACGAACCACTGGGCCTCAAAGGCACTACAAGCCCTGGGCCACCGAGGCAGGGAGGCAGCGAATCCACTTTTTAAACACGATCCATGGGTCCGAAAGTCAAAGGACTTGTTGCAAACGTGCCCGCCACGAAGCCGCCTTCCCGGAGTGTGAGGGGAGGAGGAAGAAGGCGCCACGCCGAAACCTGTCGCAAACACGAGCAAGGGAGCGCAGGAA
Organism: Mesoplodon bidens; assembly: GCF_964165515.1. NCBI lineage: Eukaryota > Metazoa > Chordata > Mammalia > Artiodactyla > Ziphiidae > Mesoplodon > Mesoplodon bidens. Next base: position 31,131,146 of record NC_138167.1, read on the forward strand.
GCAGAGCGCGCGGGATACAAAGGGCCGTGAATACGGCCTTCCATGAGGCGACCGTGCGCCGACAGAGACAAAATGGAGCGACCGGAAGAATCGGAGCCCGAGCGGCAGGGCCGGGGGCGAGACGGCGGCCTGCGCGCGCCCCGCCAGGCTTCCTCCTCGCCCCGGCGGCCGGGGAGGGGGCGCAGAGGTGTCCCGTTCTCCCCCCGCGCACAAGCCACCCCTCCGCTCAGGCCTAACACGGCGGGAAGCGCCCGCCGGCCGCCGCCAACAATGGGGAGCGAGGCAGCGGAGAGGGAGGGGTCGGCGGCAGCTGCACGGCGGCCCGCGTCCGCGCTCGGGAACCCGCGGCGAGTGGCGGCGCCCGCCGCCCGCAAAATGACGCGCTAGAACGAGGGGTGAGGGGGGCGCCGCGCCTGGGTCGGGCGGCGCGGCCCACAGGCGCCAAGGGCGCACGGGCTGCAGCCGCGGCGGCTCGCGGCCCACGGTGGGCCCCGGGTCCGCATCCCAGCCGCAGCGCCGCCTACTTCGGCGGCGTGGGCCCAGGGCCCTCACGTACCTGGTTGAACTCTTCGCCCACATCCGCGTAAATGTCTATGTGGTCCACACCGTCCGCCATCTTCCCTCGGCCTCGGCCGCCGCCGCCGCTACCTCCTGCAGGAGCGCCCGCCGCGGCAGCAGCAGCGGATCTAGGGGCGGGGGCGGAGCGCGCTGCGTCACTTCCGAGGGCTGAGGCTGGGGCGGCAGGGGGCGTGCGTCTACTCCGCTGCCGCCAGTTCCGCAGGCGGAGAATCAAAACTGCACCTCGGAGGGCACAATCGGTTTCTTTTGTGTGTCTGGATTAGGCTTGGGGGGCGGGGCGGGGCGGGGCGGGGGTGGTCCCAGTCATTTCCAGAGACTGTGGTTTCACGTTGTCCCTGGCAGACTCAAGCGTTTTGTGATATTTTCATTTCTCGGTTTTCCTTACATTTCTCACAGCCAGGGCTTTTAGAGAGGTGGAAGTTTTATGTCACGATGAAATACAAAGTGTAGCTCCGCTTTCTGTGAGCGCCCAGAGAGGATGTCTCACCCCTAAAACCTCAGAGACCAGCAGAATTTCGTTTGCCTTGTAAATGCTAGTTACCCGTTGATGATTATCTTGAGTTATTTGCATGCTACTTGTGTCATTTGCATGCTGTTTATCTTTCCATCTGTATCCTCGGCATCGTCTGCTTTCATCTCCTCCGCGTCCCACCTCCCCCCCCCCAAACCTTTCATCTCTCTTCATTTGTTTCCACCTTTGAGCTGCAGTTGGTTTTCTCTGGGATAGTTTAAATGCCTCTAACTTGAATGCGGTGCCCCTCGGACCCACCCTATAAGGTGGAGGTATCTTCAGGCAAGGGCTTCGCTCTTAGACTCATAGAATGTCAGAGAACTGAAAAAGGTGTCATTAAATCCAAACATTTTACAGTTGAGGAAGGGAACTGAGGCCTAAAGAATCGGATTTTCCTGGTGGCACGGTGGTTGGGAGTCCGCCTGCCAATGCAGGGGAGCTGGGTTGGAGCCCTGGTCCGGGAAGATCCTACATGCTGAGGAGCAATTACGCCCGTGCGCCACAACTACTGAGCCTCCGCTCTAGAGCCTGTGAGCCGCAACTACTGAGCCCGTGTGCCACAACTACTGAGGCCTGTGTGCCTAGAGTCTGTGCTCCGCCACCGCAAGAAGCCTGAGTACCGGGACAAACAGTAGACCCTGCTCTCCGCAACTAGAGAAAGCCCGTGCACAGCAACGAAGACCCAACGCAGCCAAAAATAAATAAATAAAATAAATAAATTTATTTTTTAAAAAAAGAACCAAAGTGGTTTAACCGGAGTCACGTGGTTAATAAAGAAAGCTTTTGCCACCAGTATAGCAGTCCTCCCTTAAAGAGGTTTTCAGTTACCTGGGGTCAACTGCAGTCCAAAAATGTTAAATGGAAAATTCTGGAAATAGACAATTTCTAAGTTTCAAGTTGCTACTGTTCTGAGTAGTGTCAAGTAATCTTTAGCCATCCCACTCCAACCAGCCCTGGAAATGAATCATCTTTTTGTCTAGCACTTTTTTTAAATGTTTTTATATTGTGGTAAAAGTCACATAATATAAAACATACCATTTTAACCATATTTAACTGTACAGTTCAGTGGCACTAAGTACATTCAAATTGTTGTGCAATTCTCACCATCATCCATTTCCCGAATTTTTCACCTTCCTAAACTGAAACTCTGTCCGCTTTAAACACTAACTCCCCATTCCCCCTCCCCACGCCCCTACCCCCTGGCATCTACCAATGCACTTTCTGACTCTATGAATTTGACTAGTCTAGGTACCTCGTATAAGTGGGATCAAACAATATTTGTCTGCATCTAAAGTATATTGGAATGCATTTTTAAGGTTAACTTAATATATGTCCTGCAAACAGATTGTACCTTTTTTTCCCCCGTGCTGTACAGTAGGCACTCACCAGCCATCTACTTCACACATAGTAGTGTACATACGTCAATCCCAATCTCCCAATCCATCCAACCACCCCTCCCCCCTTGGTGTCTGTACGTTTGTTTTCTGTGTCTGTGTCTTATTCCGCTTTGCAAATAGGTTTATCTATACCATTTCTCTAAATTCCACATATGTGCGTTAATACCTATTAGTCCAGGAAAAAACATTGTATACGTAGGGTTCAGTACTATCTGCAGTTTCAGGCATCCACTGGGGTCTTGGCACATATCCCCTCAGGTAAGTGGGGACTACCACACTTTATTCAAAGGTGTCTCTCCAGTTTGAAACCCTCTCCCATTCTTTATTTCTTTTTCACCCTTTTTAAAACCCACCAAGTTAGAGTGTGTTTCATAAGATACATACTGCCCAGAAATTATTCATACAATGATAAGCCAAGTGATAACTGTACTTGATATGGTAGAAAAGCTTGGTTGGAGTCTTAGAGACCAGTCTGGTGATCTGGATACAAATTTCTAGTCAGACACTTTACCAGCTAGATGACCTCCTTCAAGTTACCTATCCTCTCTCATGTTCAGTTTCAGAATCTTTAAAATTGGGGTAATAATATTTACCTCACCAAGGTTGAAGGTTGATAGTGGTTTAAATGACATAGTATGAAAAATGCCTATCTGCTTCTGCTTCTTGGAAACACTGATTTCCTTTTTTCTATGGGGCTTCATAGAAAAAAAGAGCCACTCATGATAAAGGGCAAGAGCATTTTTTAGATTGGTAATGTGGTAGGTACAATAATGGCCCATCATAGAGTTCTACATCCCAATCCCGGGAATCTGTGAATATGTTACCTTACATTCTAAAACAGACTTTGCAGATATGATTAAGTTAGGGATCTTGAGATAGGGAGATTATCCTGGATTTCCTGGTGGGTCCAAAGGAATCACAAGAATCCTGTAAGTGAAAGAGCAAGACGAGAGTCAGAGGAGAAGTGGGGTAAAAGCAGTTTTTGTTCTTTCAGTACGCTTAAAAATCACTCCAAGATTCTGACTTCTATTGCTACCTGTGAAAAGTCAGCTGTTAGCATGACTGTTTTTTTTTTTTTTTTGCGGTACGTGGGCTTCTCACTGTTGTGGCCTCTCCCGTTGAGGAGCACAGGCTCCGGACGCGCAGGCCCAGCGGCCATGGCTCACGGGCCCAGCCGCTCCGTGGCATGTGGGATGCTCCCGGACCGGGGAACGAACCCGCGTCCCCTGCATCGGCAAGCGGACCCCCAACCACTGCACCACCAGGGAAGCCCTCTAGAAATATTTTTATTGCTACTGTGCCGACTCACCCAACTTCTGTGGTACGAAGACACAAGGCCAGATGTCATACTGTGATCTGGGAGTGTGCAACCGTGCTAGGCTCTGGAGGTATGTGGGTAGTGGAGGAGAAACAAAGTTTGAAAGGTATGGATTATATACTATTCTTTAGAAAATTAATCTAAAGAGACATGCAAAATTATAAGTGGAAGATTTGGTTCTAATGAATGGCTAGTCAAAATGAAAGTCTCTACTGACAGGAATACACTAAATAATGAGGCATATAAAATTATCAACTCACCATACATTCTTTTCTCTTTTTGAGAAAATCACATGAACCTGAAATTCCTTTTTCTTTTCTTCTTCTAAATAACAATTTGCTTTCATAACTTATTTTGTATTCATAATCTTTTTGTTCTTTTTCTTTAAGAAAGCTCCCCAAATATAGACATATTGGGCCCCAGGAAACCTCGATTCATACCTTCTACATACCTTAGTGACATAAAACCATTTGACATATGAATTGGTTGAGGACACTAGTGTCAATTCACATATTACATATTAGTTGAGCTGAAGTTTTCAATTTTTTAAATAAAAATTATAACAGTACATGATCTAATATCTTTCTATATCCCAATGAACAGATTTGTATACTCCATTTCAGAGACAATGGTTAAACCAACTATTTTGTGATGGCTAAATAAGAAAGACCTGTTAAAGGCCAGAAGAGTGGGGCATTCCCTCCTTGAATCAGTCAGTTTCATATTTCAAGCACTGCACTTCCTGTTAACCAAATTCTGTTAGACTGAACCACCTAAAATTGCAGTTTTTATAGGTCAACAGTGGTCTAACATTGGTGAATTCGCCCTAATATATCATTTAGGATGTACTCAGCTGCGAGTAAAAGAAAGAGGACTCAAGTTGACACTAAAAGTAAGAAAATATATTGTGAGGTATCAGTCAACGCACAAAATTGACTAAAAGCCTTGAGAACTGAGTTTGGAAAACAGGCAGAAAAACCAGAGGAGGCAAAGTAGAGTCAGGATCATGTTGCAGAGAGAAACTGCCTAGGAAGCTTTCACCAGCATTGTTGCCACTAGATATCACTGGGCTGAACTCCACCCTTAACGGTTGATCCTTGCTAGACTGACACACTTTTTACTGAGCTGAAGCCACCTCGTACCTACTCTGTGTTGTTTTTTTGTACATTCCCTCAAGATTCAAAGTCCAGGGCTGGAACATTAAGCAAAGGCTCATGTACACAGTGCCAGGATGATCAGATACTGGCCAAAATAAAAAGTTCATCTCAAGTATGTATAGGCAAAATACTGGCTACAAACACATCCAAATGTTAATATCATTTTTGGGCAGTGGAGATCTGAGTATTTTTAGTTTCTTATTTATTTACACACTTCTGTTTTCATTGTTGCTATGATATATATTTATTAACTGTATAATCAAGAAAAATGTAAACTTTAGTTTTAAAAATAAAAAACCATAGAATTAAGACTTTATTGTGCAGTATAGCTATTCATTTGGACTCAGGATGGAGCTTGGAATTTAGAAAATTATAATCCTAATGAGACACACCTGATTAAAAAATAAAACCATCTGAAGGCTACACTGTAGTTTGCCATAGACTGTTTTTCAACATTTGTGTGAAAATATATTTTAAAAAATAAACAGGGCTTCCCTGGTGGCGCAGTGGTCGAGAATCTGCCTGCCAATGCCGGGGACACGGGTTCGAGCCCTGGGCTGGGAGGATCCTACATGCCGCGGAGCAGCTGGGCCCGTGAGTCACAATTACTGAGCCTGTGCGTCTGGAGCCTGTGCTCCACAACAAGAGAGGCCGCGATAGTGAGAGGCCCGCGCACCGCGATGAAGAGGGCCCCCGCTTGCCACAACTAGAGAGAGCCCACACACAGAAATGAAGACCCAACACAGCCATAAATAAATAAATTTTTTTAAAAGGCAAAAGACAACATATTAAAAAGAAAAGAAAAGAAAAAAAGGCAAAAAAAAAACACCAAAAAAAAAAAATAAACAGTTCTTGCCATGACTTTAAAGTGTGTTGTTTGTTACAAGTGGCCTTATTTTGTGCTTTGTAAAATGTATTTGTCTTTGCAAACAAATCTTTGCGATTTGTTTCTGGAAATTACTGGAGGTGAAATGGAAATATAAAGTCCATGTGAAGGACTGGACTTCAGCAAAACACAATAACATTAATATGAGTGGAAGTATTTTTTTTAGTATCAAAAATCAATTTTTATGGAGCTAATGGGGCTCAAAATTAATAATCATACTGTTTATTTTTTCCTACAACTTATACAGCAACTAAATAAATGTATAAGTGATGATATAATTTATTCATTCCATTAATCAACACGCATATATATAATTTTTTTAACTGCGCGGCTTGCGGGGTCTGACCAGGGATTGAACCTGGGCCCTCAGCAGTGAAAGCACAGAGTCCTAACCACTGGACTGCCAGGGAATTCCTTTAACACATTTTTTTTTTCTTTTTTTTTTTTTTTGCGATACGCAGGCCTCTCACTGTTGTGGCCTCTCCCGTTGCAGAGCACAGGCTCCGGACGCGCAGGCTCAGCGGCCATGGCTCATGGGCCCAGCCGCTCCGCGGCATGTGGGATCTTCCCGGACCAGGGCACGAACCTGTGTCCCCTGCATTGGCAGGCAGACTCTCAACCACTGCACCAACAGGGAAGCCCTAACACATATTTTTAATGCAACTACTATGTGGGGGCCACTGTAGTAGGTAGTAATGAGTGTTACAAATGTAAATAAAACTCCATCATGATGTAGTAAGAAGTGGCATGGTAACATGCAATGTGACAGATCTAGGTTTGAGACTCAACACTGTCATTTGAGACCCAAGTGTGACATTTTGGGCAACAGTTACTTAAACTCAATAGGACCTGTTGAAAAAAATAGGGATAATACTATCTACCTCAAATAGAGTGTTAGGATGAGGACAAGAGAAATGGGAAAGAACCAATAATTATTGGGCATATAGTAATATGTGCCAGCCCCTGAGACGAATGTTTTATAAGCATCAGCTCCAATTAGAAAGTATGGGCTTCCCTGGTGGCGCAGTGGTTAAGAATCTGCCTGCCAATGCAGGGGACATGGGTTCAAGCCCTGGTCCGGGAAGATCCCACATGCCGCGGAGCAACTAAGCCTGTGCGCCACAACTACTGGGTCTGCGCCCTAGAGCCTGCGAGCCACAACTACTGAGCCCACGTGCCTAGAGCCCGTGCTCTGCAACAAGAGAAGCCACCACAATGAGAAGCCCGTGCACTGCAACGAAGAGTAGCCCCCGCGCACTGCAACTAGAGAAAGCCCGCGTGGCAACAAAGACCCAATGCAGCCAAAAGTAAATAAAATAAATAAATTTATAACAAAAAATATAGTATATGTACAGTATGGTGTGTGGGATGTGAGGGAGCTAGTAGTCCTTAGAAGCAGTGATACTCTTTTGGAATTCTCTGGGAAGACGTGCCAGTCAGAACGCAGCAAGAAAGAGATGCCACGCTCAATGTGGAAAAGAGAGATTTTTTTTTCACACACACACACTGTATTTTATTTTTACAAGAGATAAATAAACTGACACCAAGCATTGTAAATGGATGACCACAACAAAAGCAACAATGATTGTAATTACCAAACACGAAACACACTCATACTGTGTCATAATATTGACATTCAGTCCAGTAATCCTCCACTGTAACAGTTCTTTACTTTGCAGTGATCATTGATTTGTATATGAAAAGAGAGAATTTAATAGAGCAATGATTTACGAGCGTGTGGGCAGGGTTAAGAGAAACTAATAAAGGGTGATGAAGCACTGTAGGGCAAGGTTGAAGGGACAAAGAGAGCAATCAGTTACTAAAACTCAGAGAAATCTGTAACTGTAAGAGAAGACCCCTTGCCTAGGCTGTAACCTTCAGTAGAGGCACACAGTGGAGAGAACCTGGAAAGTAAATACCTGATATTTCTCCGCTCTTGACCTTAGATCTCCTGGTAGGGCCTCCTGTTGGATGAACCCAACTGGAAAGGTGGAAGAGGTACCACTGATATGGTCCATAAAGTTCACCCACTGAGGTAGAGAGCAGGGTGGAAAAGGGTAGAAAGTGGATCTGGAGGGGCAAAGAAGAATATGTAGAATAGAAAGTATAGAAATGAGTAAATGTTACCTACCATGTACATTCACTTGTGGGATCAAAAAGCTAGAAGGGATCTTTCTAGGCCAAGCTTACTTTACAACCTGCATTGTTCTAAATTCTAGCCCAAGAGTAATGAGATTAAAGTATATTAGTCAAATCTGGTTAAGCCTTCCACATGGCCAGTTCAGTGATTTAATTCTTCAATAGTGAGCACTTGTACTAGTTTTTTTTTTTTTTTTTTTAATGCCTCTTCTTCACTCAAGTCAAGAAGAAATGTTTTATCTCAGGAGCTAGGGAAGCTATAATGGAGTTCTGACTAGCAAGCTAGTGTATCTCCAGCTCCACCTCATTTTCATGGATCCTTCCAAAAGGAAGCTAATCCTGCCATTCACTCTTTTTTTCTGTATTCTCTCTCCCTTCTTCAAGAAACAATCCCAGGACTTCCCTGGTGGCGCAGTGGTTAAGAATCCTCCTTCCAATGCAGGGGACATGGGTTCGAGCCCTGGTCTGGGAAGATCCCACATGCCGTGCGCCACAACTACAGAAGCCCATGCGCCTAGAGCCCGTGCTCCACAGCAAGAGAAGCCACCACAATGAGAAGCCTGCGCACCACAACGAAGAGTAGCCCCCGCTCGCTGCAACCAGAGAAAAGCCCGTGTGCAGCAATGAAAACCCAACGCAGCCAAAAGTAAAATAAATAAAAGAAAAGAAACAATCCCAATTACATGGAGCCAGGAAAGGAAATACCTAGGGTAAAGTTACAAACTGTCTCTGTACTAGGCAACAACAATGTTTGGAAGCAAGCAGGCCTGAAGAAAAGCAGGCCTGATGGTGATGATAATGATGATGATGATGATAAACCCTAATGTCACACTTATTATACTGTGAATTCCCTGGGGTCAAGGAACACATTTTACTCATCTCTATATTCCCACAGCATCTTGAAGAATGCCTTAGTTATAAAAGGCATTAAATGAATGATGGCTGAATTGACTTGTTAAAAAAGAATCAAGAAATTTCAGAGCTAAGAAGGACCTATGAATCCAAGTTCCCCCTTTTTTTTTTTTTTTTTTGTGGTACGCGGGCCTCTCACTCTTGTGGCCTCTCCCGTTGTGGAGCACAGGCTCCGCATGTGCAGGCTCAGTGGCCATGGCTCACGGGCCCAGCCGCTCCGCAGCATGTGGGATCTTCCCAGACCGGGGCATGAACCCATGTCCCCTGCATCGGCAGGCGGACTCTCAACCACTGCGCCACCAGGGAAGCCCCCCCCTTTTTTTAATAGAAGAGAAAACCTAATTCTAAACAGGTTGGTGGTAGAGCAGTGATGATCTCACATGAATCTTTGAATAACCAAGTAAAAGAAATTAGAACTGAGATATAGGTGTTTACCAAGTAATGTTGAAAGAAATGAAAAAAAAAAAAGCAAACTGTTGAAAAGCCTCAGCTCATTCAGTCTCAAACCTGTTAAAATTTTCTTTAACTAGTTCTCAGATACTTTCCATTCTGCTATTATTATTTTGCCCCAGGCCTTCATCACCAACAAAGATGATCTAATATAATGTGCTAGTGTTACAACAGAGGAAAGTGACTTGTTCCAGATCATAATTAGAAGGGATGCATTTGGTTCCCTCTTATAAACCATTATCACGTTTTGTAAAGTGGGAATGGAATCCTGATCTACTAGCAAATACTGTGTTGCCTTCGTTTTCCTAGCTTCCTTTGCAACTAGGGACTTGGTTCTGGCCAATGCAAGCTAGTTGGAATTCTGCTAGCAGCTTATGAGAAAAGTTTTGCTTTCTTAATAAATAGGATAGATATAAACTTTCTCTTCACCTCCCCCCCCCCTTTTTTCTTCCTTGAACATAAACTTGGTACCAAATGGAGTTATGGCAACGGTATGGCAACCATGAGGCAGTAAACATGTATGTAAAAGCCAACGTGATAATGATGCTAGAATAGATAGAAATAGCTTGTGCTAAGGTTCTGTTCTGGACTATGATAGAACTATCGAATAACTTCAGACATAGGTTGAAAAAAAATATATGTTAAATCGTTATATTGTTATATATGTTAAATATGTTACTCAAAAAATTAAAGGTAACCTCCAAAATTAGAGTTCTGGAGGTCAGAAGACTGAAATGGGTCTTACTGGGCTAAAATCAAAGTGTTGGCAGGACCGTGTTCCTTTTTGGAGGCTTTAGGAGATAATGTTTCCATGCCTTTTTGATAAAAGATCAGTCTTCAGCCTTAAAAAATATCTAGCGGAAACATTTGCTGTGTGGTTACTTGCACAACATCTCCCAAGCCTGCAGCACAGAAATCCCTTTTGAAAACTAAGCAGCCAGCCCCAAGTAGAGCACACTCTACAAAGCCTATTTCAGATGTGGCCACCGAGAAGAATGGACAGGAAGAACCTTCCATAGGACAAAATTTGGGGTCATGGAGAGAAAAGGGCAATGATTCAGGAGAGAAGTTCCCACTTACCCCACCTGTCCACCCCCAAGCAGCAATAATAGCAACTGCCATATGGGATAACCTAGGGACTCACTCCAATACCAGTGAAGGGAGTCTTTGCAATTACTGATCTGCAGGATTTGATGATTGCAATGAACCAGAGGCTGCTGTGTCTTTCCCATTCACCTCTTTTCAAATAGATGGTTTAAAAGGGAGGGAAAAATATATATATGGAGCAATCTTATTCGTGCTCTACAATTTATAACAGGATGATTGGAGGCAGGTGACTTTCTTTTAGTTTATAGGCTACCAGACCATGAGGAATTATACATGGGTGCTCTAGATAGGACTGAGAATTAAACAGAGATTGTGAACTTTGAGCTGGATGCAGAAACTGGATGGGACTTTGGTGGTTTCTTCCCCCAGGGAGGAAATAAATGTGTAGAAAGAAGGGTGCACATGGATATTTGGGTGACTAGAGGGGCAGAATGGGCGGGAGGCTGTTAGTTGTCCTCCCACATGTCTTCTCTTCTTTCTTAGTATCAGAAGTCTTGAGTTTGGCACATGGCTACTGCAGAAGACAGTATATTTCCTTGCCGTGCTTACAGCTAAATTATTCACATAATTAAGTCCAGGGAAATGGAATCTGAGTGGGAGTGATGTTTGTGACTTCTGGGTTGCACTCTTAAAAGGAGTGGCATATTCCCTTCATCTTTTCTTTCTTGTTGGTTGAAATGTGATACGATATCACATCTGGGACCATGAAGGCCAAGAGAACACCATAGGGATAGGGATGCAATAACACAGAAGGAACTTGGGCCCCTGATGCTGTGGAGTGATTTACCAGACTTACATGAGAGAGAAATACCTTTTCTCCTGTAAAGACACTATTATTTTAAGTCTTTATGTGTGTGGCTGAAACCATATCTTTTTTTTTAACAATTTATTATTTATTATTTTTATTTATTTATTTTTGGCTGCGTTGGGTCTTCGTTGCTGCTCACAGGCTCTCTCTAGCTGCGGGCGAGCGGGGGGCCGCTGTTCGCTGCGGTGCGCGGGCTTCTCATTGCGGCGGCCTTTCCCGTTGCAGAGCACGGGCTCTAGGCGCGCGGGCTTCAGCAGTTGTGGCTCGTGGGCTCTAGAGCACAGGCTTAGTAGCTGTGGCGCACGAGCCCAACAGCTCCGCGGCGTGTGGGATCCTCCGGAGGGCCCGAACCCACGTCCCCTGCATTGGCAAGCGGATTCTCAACCACTGCGCCACAAGGGAAGCCCTGAAACCATATCTTGACTTTCATATACATGTTGAGTTTGAGGTGCCTTTAAAATTTCTTATGACAAGTGTCAAACATACACAAAGTAGAAAGGATAGTATGATAATTTCATGCATACTCAACTTTAACTTCAACAGCTACCACTTCATCTATCTGATTTAAGCTAAACCCACACCTCCCCCTCTTTCCACTGACATATTTTGAAGCAAATTCCAAATATCATATCATTTCTTCTGTAGATATTTTAGCATGTATCTCTAAAAGACAAGGATTTTTTTTTTAAAGGAGAGTTTCAAATGCTTTTGAGTTAAAAAAAATGCAGTTATCTAGTAGGCAGTTGGGCATATCTCTTTAACATTCAGGAGAAAGGTCTGGCCTGAAGGTACTGCTTTGAGAGGTATCCTCATGGATGGTATTTAAAGCCTTGGCAGTAGATGAGATAACCCAGGGAAGGTGGCCCACTGATTTGAAAAGAGAAAAATTATACCAGTTTAGATGAGCAAAGGTTTCTTTACCTGCTGTCAGGTAGCATGGGGAGTTGTGAAAGATAAATGCACATGGGTAGGAAACTTGCACAGACATTATTTTCACTACCTCAAATCCATTCCATATCCTGATTTTCTTCAGGGTAGAAAGTTCCAATCTTATTTCCTAGGTACTAGTTAATTGTTCAGGGATGGTCATATATCTTAGTCACAGCTGATGAGACCCAAGGAATGTTTGCTGAGACTTCTAAGAAACCCTCTCAGTTCTTGAAGAACTACTTGCATCTGCCTGGATGGTGTGGTGTGATGGAATGTGCTGCAGCCATTTTGTTATCTCGAGAAGATTCTAGAACTACTGAGGGCCTTGTTGTAGAGACTGAGGATGAAGTCAACACTGAGTGCAGAGAGAGAGAGAAACCCAGTCCTTAATGATACAATTTGTGCTGCAGGTTTAAGCTTCTTAAAGCCAGCCCTCCTCTGGATCTTTTGAGTTATGATTTACCAATTTGCTTTGTTGTTTAAATCATTTTAAATTGGATTTTCTGTCACTTGTAATGCAAAGTGTTCTGACTGATAGAATAGGCCATGAGGTTAATGTTTTTCAAGACCTGGAGGGACATCAGTGCTGGTCATCTCAGTTTTAGCATGGGTCGGTAATATGTTTGCATAAGAAAAATAACTATTCGATGGCCTCCACTCAATATATTTCCTTGATGTTCAGTATCAATAAACATGGATTGCTTTCTGGCAGATAGGAGGATTTCCTGCAGGCTTTCTCTAGTGGCTTATACCTTCTGCAGGTACTGGCCAGTTGATGGGGGTAATGGTGGTACTTAAAGGTATGGGTAAATAGCAAATGTGGAACCAGCTGTTGTGAAAGAAAGTGTTCTGGGTAGTGAAATGCAGTGAGTTGTGTATAGAATCTGCTTTGGTTATGGGATAGACCTAGTTCTTCTTGTAGAAGCACACATGGAGTATTGCTCTAAGACTTACCTAATACACCCAACCAAGTGGACAGGAGGATACAAAACTATATCTTTTTGAACCATATCCTTCAAAACAGCAGCCAACACAGCAGTTCTTAGAGGCGGATATTTCTTTGACAAAATGTTGGGGGGAAGGAGGATGGATGGTATTGATGGAGGGCTAGAACAGGAGATGAAATGTACCATATTGATGCAGGATGACCTCAACCTTCAAGGCTGCATTGAATTCATGGGGCCATCATTACCTGAATGTGGTTTCATTCTGCAGCACTGACACTTCAAGTAATCATTAAGGAAAGAGTGCTCAGTGATGTGGACAATTACTAAAGTCACCCCCTCAATGATTTTCCTATATGCAGAAAGGGGAATTTCTATTCCTTTTTATGCACCATTGAGAAAAAAATGGTAGCCATGAGGACTATTTTCCAGGAAGAGTACTCACACTTTTTGACAGTGATTTGTCAGGGAAATTAGCTGAGGTCACATAGCTCTTATTATGTAAATGGAAGACAGCATATGAATATTTCAAAAAAGCAATTCATATCTATTTAAATTTAGCTCAGAGTACTAAAGTTTCTTAAAACTCCATAGACAAGGGCCTACAGAGGACAGGCTTATTTTCATTTTTGTTTTAAGTACCTAGAACCCAGCATTTGGAGAAGCCAAAAGGGCTTTAAAATTTAATTATAAAGTATTTATGAACATTTGCATTAGCCAATCAAGCATCTTCTTTGGAATGTAGATACTAGGATAACTGGATTAGTAATCACATTTGACAATACTAGAGTAGGGAGAGTCAGCTCTTAGAAGAGAGCAAAATATCTCAAGTGGTAGAAGGAACTCTTGGAGACAAGAGTACAGAGCCCCCTGCTGGCAAAGACAAAGACCAAAGAAAAACAGAGACCAGAAAACAGAGTAGAAATATTCATTGGAAATGCTGTCAGAAATAATGAAGTGGGAGACATAGAGAACAGACTTGTGGTTGCCAAGGGAGAGGTGGGTGGGGGAGGGAAGGATTGGGAGTTTGGGATTAGCAGAGGCAAACTATTATACATAGAATGGATAAACAACAAGGTCTTACTGTATAGCACAGGGAACAATATTCAATATTCTGGGATAAACCATAATGGAGAAAAGGAAGAAAGAAAGAAAGAAAGGAAGGAAGGAAGGAAGGAAGGAAGAGAGAGAGAAAGAAAGAAAGGAAGGAGGGAGGGAGGAAGGAAAGAAAGGGGCTTCTACTCATAAGCAAAAGAAAAAAGAGAAAGAAAAAAGAGATAATGAAGTGGATCAGAACATGAGGTTTTAAGGTTGATAAGGAAGATTAAGATTGTTGTCACCCTTGGCAGGAGAAGCTGAGAGTTTACAAGTGTATCCTGAGAGACAGGTGTAAAAGTTGACCCAACCAGTACAAATGAACATGGCAGAGGACCAGAGTGGGAGTCAAAAAATCAGTAAAGAGGGCTTCCCTGGTGGCGCAGTGGTTGAGAGTCCGCCTGCCGATGCAGGGGACACGGGTTCATGCCCCAGTCCAGGAAGATCCCACATGCCGCGGAGCGGCTGGGCCCATGAGCCATGGCCGCTGAGCCTGCACGTCCGGAGCCTGTGCTCCGCAACGGGAGAGGCCACAACAGTGAGAGGCCTGCGTACCACAAAAAAAAAAAAAAAAAAAAAAAAAATCAGTAAAGAAGTAGAAGTGGCAGTGGTGTGACAAACCAGAGTTACAAGTGTTAGTCTTGCAGGGGACAAAGGAATTGGTCAGCACAGACGTGGCAATCCAGGTCTGAGGGCAAGTTTAGCAGAAAACTTCTCCAGAACTAGAAAGAGTTTTTGAGATGGTAGCCTCTGGATGCTCCTGGCCAGGAACCTAAAGTGCATATTCATCTAAGATCTACCTTCACCCCCCACTCCCACCCCCACCCCTGGGCCTATTTGTGGAAAAGATTAGGAGATCTGCCTTTATGTTGACTACAGGACCTCAAAGAGGTCACTATTTGAATTTGCTGCCTACTGCTCTTAGGCCCCAAACTTCTGGGCCACCCTCAGGCATTCTATTCCCCTGAAGGCAAGGACTGTGTGTGTGTGTGTGTGTGTGTGTGTGTGTGTGTGTGTGTGTGGTGTGTGTGTGTGTGTGGTGTGTTTTACTGTTTTCAGCCCCTACCCTCCCTAATACAATGCCTGGCTCATAGTAGATGTTTAATCCATATTTGTGAGGTAAATGAATAAATCATTAAACCAGACCTGTGGGAGGCCTATAATTTGGTGAGGTCTCAGAAGAATAATTTACTTATATATTCATTTTCCTCTCACTTTATTTCTGTTCTGTCCTCTTCCACAAGGGATTCCAAAAGCTTACAAGAATATATATGATCCATTAGAAAATATAAATAATAAATAAAGTCAGGATCATTAAAAACATATATTAAGCAAAAACAAGTCAGTGGAGTGGAATGAGTTATATAAGCAATAGGATTTCATATAATTATCTAAGCTGAGCCACAGATAAGGATTTGAGTTTTCTGCTGAAAAATGAAGGCCAGTTGTGATTTTTCTTGACTACAAAGGCAAAAATGTTCTAGTTGTTCAAGCTTTTATTGGAACTTAGCTCTAAAATAAATTTCTGGTATGGAGATTTATATCTGGGACATTGAGTAATGTGGTAAACAGTGTCCTTAATGATATTCTTACAAGAAATTCAACAAGTGTTTTTTTTGGCCGTGCCACGTGGCATGGGGGAATCTAGTTCCACCAGGGATCAAACCCATGCCCCCTGCATTGGAAGCGCAGCATCCTAACCACTGTCAGGGAATTCCCTTGATAAGGTGTTTCTAAAGCTGTGTCTTAATAGGGTGCTTCTAAACCTGGTGCATGATCCGTAGTGTAACTCATTGAAAGCAGTTTTATGGAAGACCAGGGAAATATGGTTTGAGATCAAAACTTTCTAAAATTTTAGCTAAATCAAAGAATATATCTAGAAAATCCAGAGGAGTACAAGTCCTTCAAACAATTCTCCATTAAGATCACCTCTCTGAACTAGATCTCTTACAAGGGTTGGGAGCAGATCATTGGAGTTTATATCTTCTCTCAGAGCCTTAAGGGTGATTGTTCTATGTTGTTCATTTAGGATGGCAACACATACTATAGTTACCCAAAGAGATTTTTACCAGCTTTTATGAAAATTGAGACACCTAACCAAACCATTCTTCAGAATAGATGTCTAGTTCTCTTTTTTTGTTATCTATCACTGCCTAGCAAACTACCCCAAAACTTAGTGGCTTAAAACAACAATGGTTATTATTAGTATCTGTCATAGTTATAGGGGTTGAATGGGTTTAACTAGGCAGTTCTTGCTCTGCTTTTCTCATGCAGTTGCAGACAGTGACTGGGGCTGGAATCACCTGAAGGTCTGCTCACTCACACGTCCGGTACCAGGTTGAGAAGACTCAGTCAGCTGGGAGCTGGAACAGCTGGGCTCCTTGGGCAAGTCTGTCTCTATGTAGTCTCTGCGTGTAGTCTGTCCAGCGCAAGGCTTTAGGATAACTGGACTTCTTACATGGTGGCTCAGAATGAGAGGGAGAGAGAGAGAGAGAAAGTCAGGTAGAAGTCAAGTTACCTTTCTTGACCTAGCCTTGGAAGTCATATACTGTCACTTCTACCACTTTCCATCCATTGAGACATGCACAAAGGTCTGCCCAGTTTCAGGAGGAAAGGATATAGACTCCAGGAGGTATTAATGGGGAAGTGGTAGAGTTTAGAAGAGCATGTGGGACCTAAAATATTGTTGTAGCCATTTTTGTAAAGTACAATCTGTCACACCCTCTTCATTTCAAAGGTCCACCAAAGGAGTATCTATGACAAGAACATTCTTAAGAGCCTATTCTGACCCTTCAATAAATGAACAAATTCAAGTCCCTGAAGTTTCTTTTCTTTTCTTTTTTTCATCATGGAGTATGGACGAGGTGACTTAGCATGGAAGATTTTCAAAGAGGCATTTACTAATCACTCACCACAGACATAGGAAAAAAGGGCGTAACGCGCGCATGAAAAGTCCAGTTCTGAGCAATTTTGAAGCCGTTTCTAATTCATGTCTCCAGCAGAGGGAGATGTACCCAGGTCATCCAAGGGTTTTCTGTCATTCAAAGAGCAGCTGATAAGAAGGTGTGGGAGGTAGAAGAACACAGTCCTGCTTTAGACCCTTCAATGTAGTTATCTGGTTTGCCAGGAGACAGATCTGTCAGAAAACAGATACTGACTCTTACTAAGATGTTAAAATGCAGCTTTTGTATAAGAACCAAGAGCTGGGAGTTAGTATTGTGCTCAGGAAGCTTAACGTAGTAGAATCATTCTAGTTCAGGATTAAAGGCAGAGGAAAGGTTAGTCAAAAGGCAAACAGGAAAAACCAACTCTATAATTCATTTACTGTATTTAAGATTTTAAGTTGTGCCCATTTAATTCCAAGAATGTGAGGCTACTAACAGTCTATTATATTATTCTTGGTAATTTTTTCTGTTAGGTAATAGTGGAGTATCTATGCTTGAAACTTGTATAAAATACTGATCCAGAAATCCTCAGTATCTTAAGGAAGAAATAAGCATCAGGTTTAAATGGACCATTTTATAAACAGATGGGTCTATATTTTAGAGGATGTCATTTGAACAGGCTTTGAATAACTTTGATAGCAGAAGGTCTTCACCTGCTGCTGTATTTAACGTAAGCCTTCTAACCAAATGAAATACATGAGGTGATATTCCTAGGTACCAGTGAAGACTTCAGGAACAGCAAATTTCAATGTAGTTTTAAAATGATACTAACAGGAAGAAAGGGTGACCTCCCAGTTGTCAACTGAGATTTGTGCTTATTTATGCTTACTGTAAATTATTACATCTCCAGATCTATCTTTATTATTGGTTCAGGCAGTAAAAACCCAGGCCTCCCTACAACATTCACTAAATCAAATTTTAGGCAAAAGGTTTAAATTGAAGGAGATCCTGTCTGATCCTTCATGTTCCTTTTATACACCATTGCACCAACCCAAGTAATGTTTAGAGGAGTATTAACTAGAATTCTTAACTCCCAGGACTCCAACTTCCACCAGCCTCTCAGATGGATGTCCTGAGAAGGTGCTCCTCAGGTTCTCCTCCTTCAGAGACCCAGTGGGAAATGCAGTCAGGTAGTGTAGGGAGAGCAGGAACCTCTGTTCTCAGACCCCCTAGAGTGGCTGTGACAGATACTGTTCATTGTACCCAACAGTCCTTAGGAATAGAACCTCCCAGTGTTTTTGTTTTTTTGTTTTTTTTTTACTTTCATAGAGGGATAATACCTAAACACCAAAGGCACCAATTCTAAGAGTATAGCTCAATGAATTGTTGTATCTGTATATACTTGTATCATTACCACACAGATCGAGATCTAGAAAATTTCCAGCACCTCAAAAGATTCCCTCTTGCTTCTTCCAAGTCTGCATCCCAATTCCATGGAGAGGAAGTGTGGGTAGTCACTATCTAACTTCTATCATCATTGATTAGTTTTGCCAATTCTTGAACTTTGTATAAGTGGACTCATATGTACCTTTTAAACTTGGCTTCTCTCACTCAGTATCTATGCAACTCATCATGTTCTTGCATGTACCAATGGTTTGTTCCTTTTTATTGCTAAGTAAAATATATTCTATTTTATGAATATACCTCAATTTATTTACCTATTCTTCTGCTGATGGGCATTGAGTTGTTTCTGCTTTGGCTAATACGAATAAAGCTGGGATGAACTTCCTTATGCATGTCCTTTGTGGACATATATACTCACTTCTCTTCAGTAAATTCCTAGAGCTGGAATTGCTGTCAAGTGGTTAGATATATTTAGTTTTAGCAGAAACTGCCAGATTTCTGGTTTACAAAGTGGTTATACTGTTTTACATCAGCAATGTTTAAGAATCCCAGTTCTTCCACAACCCTGCCGTCATTTAGCACTATTGATCCGTTTAATTTTAGCCATTATGGTTGGCGTCTAGTGGTATTTCACTGTGGTTTTAAATTGCATTTCCCTAACGAGTAATGATGCTGAGCATCTTTTCATACACTTATTGGATGTTTGGATATCTTACTTTGCAAAAGCCTGTTCAAATCTCATGTCCACTTTTAGTTGGGTTGTTTATTTTTTCTTCATTGGTTTGTAGGAGTTATTTACATATTCTGAACATGAATATTTTGACAGAAATCTGTATTGTAAATATCTTTTCCCAGTGTGATTTGTCTTTTTATTATGTTAATGGTATCTTTTTTGGGAATTCCTGAGAGAATTTTAATGAAGTCCAAATTATCAAGTTTTTTCTTTTATAGTAGTGCTTTTTGAGTCTTGGTTAAAAAATCTTTGTTTACCCCAATGCAATGGTATCAGTTAAGTTTCAACCAGAGAAGTAGAACCAGTAGATTTATATATTAAGAGATTTATTGCAAGAAATTTTCGTATGTGAAATGGGAGCCTACTAGGCAAATTCAAATTCCATAGGGCAGGCTATCAGGAAGCATAGGATGGAACTCCTGGCATGGACTGGAGCTGACGTCCACAGGCAGAATTTCTTCTTCAACTGGGAAGCCTCAGCTCTGCTCTTAAGGCTTTCCACTGATTGAATCAGGTCCACCCAGATCATCTAGGACATCTCTCTTACTTAAAATCAACTGATTATGAACTGTAATCACATCTACAAAGTGCCTTTACTGTAACACCTAGGTTAGTATCTGATTGAATGACTGGGGACTGTAGTCTAGTCGAGATGAGACATTAAAAGATCATCACTTGCAAAACAGCATGGAGATTTCTCAGAAAACTAAAAATAGAACTACCATATGATCTAGCAATTCCTCTCCTGGGTTATATCCTAAAACAACAAAAACACTAATTCAAAAAGATGCATGCACACCAATGTTCATAGCAGCACTATTTACAGCTGCCAAAATATGGAAGCATGTTTCCATCAATAGAAGAATGGATAAAGAAGATGTGGTATGTATATATATATTTACAATGGAATAATACTCAGCCATAAAAAGGAATGAAATTTTGCCATTTGCAACAACATGGATAAACTTGGAGGGTATTATGCTATGCAAAATAAGTCAGACAGAGAAAGACAAATACAGTATGATATTACTTATATGTGTAATCTAAAATATAAAAGAAACTTGTAAATATAGCAAAAAAGACACAGACTCACGGACATAGAGAACAAACTAGTGGATAACAGTGGGTAGAGGAAAGAAGGGAGGGACAAGATAGTGATAGAGGATTAAGAGAGACAAGCTACTGGGGCTTCCCTGGTGGTGCAGTAGTTGAGAGTCTGCCTGCCGATGCAGGGGACACGGGTTCGTGCCCCAGTCCGGGAGGATCCAACATGCCGCGGAGCGGCTGGGCCCGTGAGCCACGGCCGTTGAGCCTATGCGTCCGGAGACTGTGCTCCACAACGGGAGAAGCCACAACAGTGAGAGGCCCGCGTACCGCAAAAAAAAAAAAAAAAAAAAAAAAATGAGAGATACAAGCTACTATGTATAAAATAAATAAGCTACAAGGATATATTATATAACACAGGGAACATAGTCAATATTTTATAATAACTGTAAATGGAGTATAAACTTTAAAAATTGTGAATCACTATGCTGTACACCTGAAACTTATATAATATTGTACATCAACTATACCTCAATTAAAAAACATAATCATAGCCATTAACATATTTTCCTTGTTTTCTTCTAAAAGTTTTATTGTTTTACCTTTTTCATTTAGTTTGATAACCCCCCTTGGAATAATTTTCATGCATGGTATGCATGGTCAATGCTGAATGGGGTATGGTTATGGGGAAGCAATATGCTTAGGCAAGATGAGCTCTGGCCCCTGCCTCAGGGGATGAGTCACAGATTGATCCAAGCCAATCATGGTAATTCTATGTCCTTTTCAATCATTCAGCAAATATCTATTAAGTGCTTACTATGTACCAAACATATTCTCAGTTCTGAGAATACAACAATGAATAAGACAGATAAAGTGCCTGCTATAGTGCAATTTCCCTTTGCAAGTAATTGATTAAAGATTAGGTATGTGACCCTGTTCTGAGCAATGGAACCTGAAGGGAAGTATGCTGTGAACATCTGGGGAAGATGTTGATTCTTGATGAAAGGGACAGTTATGAAGAAAAACTCCCTGCCTTGCATATAGGAGCATGTGATATTTGGTGTTGCAGCAGTCATGTTATGACCCTTAGGGTAAAACCCACAGAATGACAGAGAAGCCAACCCAGAGTCTTGACATCTTTGAGCTCTTTTATTAACCAATTCTGGAACAGCCTGTCTCCAGGTCTCTTATGTGATGTAATAAGATATTCTTATTGTTTAAGCCAGACTTGGGCTTTCTATTAGTTGTAGCCACAGATACATAGATTTTGTAGCATGGCACCACTGCTCTCTAGCACATGGGCCATAACTCACCTCTGTTCCTTTCATCATCCAGCTCCAGCCTTAATTCTGCCTTAATCCTTAAGTCTTAGACACTTAGGCCTTCTTCAGCTACCATTCTAACTTGCTTTGTCCTTTAATAAACTAAAGTGATCTCTTCTGCTGAGGTCACTCTACCCCGAAGTGTCCACATCAAAAAAATATCCACCTCAATTTTCCTGCCACATCCATCTTCCCTTTCTAGTTTGTCTTCCATCTCCCCAAACCCCACATACACTAAGCTCCAGTTGAAGAGGTAGGTACTAAATTATGGTTACATAGTGTATGAGCCACAGTTAGTGCATTTTTTGATGGAAAGCCACATGAAGTATAATTCTAAGGAGGAGCAGAAACAAAGAGCCTTGCCCAGAAGCCAGACTTCAAAGACCAAAGTGGACCTAGAGCAGAGTTGAGAGAACACGTTGTCCTAGATAGACAGAGAAAGACAAAGAATAGCTGTCCAATGATTCCCAGTTACCATATGGCCTGACTATGCTTATTGCACTTGAGTGCCTTGGAAATCCCCTGTATTCTCATGCTAAAACTCTTTCCTTAAGCCACCCTGAAAGGCTTTCTGTTCCTTGCAAACAAATCACCTTGACTATGTGGCTCTTGTAGTCCCCAACGGGCCCTATTCTTTCAAGTGTACAACCCCCTCTGTTAGAGAATGTTATCGACTATTTGGGAGTTAAGCCAGGTATCTGTTTAGTACACTTCCAAGTTGCACCAGCAATAACTTCTGCAGATTCTAGCCTAGGATTCCAAAATAGGGAACAAATCCTTCCTCAGAGTGGGTTCCTAAATTCCTGCAGTTCGCTTTCTTGAGAAGCTGAGGGCAAGCATTTAACTGCTCTCCTGTCTTAATTTGGGTCATTCTTCCCCAGAGCAGAGCCTGGGACTCTGAGTTGACTTGAGTTCAGGTGGTTCATTTGGAAGGTGACCTGAGGAAGCAGGAGAGGACAAGCAGAGGGTGACACAGGGCAGGAGGAAAAAGTCAGTAAGTGGTACATTATTGGGCTGGTTACCACTGCAGGTGGCTAGGGCTCAGCTCCACTGGAAATGTTATGAAAACCCGAGTAGGAGGTGCCTTAGAATCCACCTGCTCTGTCCACCATTGGTAAGGTTTGTCCCCAGGGTATTAATTCCCCTATCCTTTTGGACTGTCCTGCACAGGCTGAGGGAACTCTTGTGGTTTCAGAAAAACCCCAGAGGCAGAACAGCTGAGAGTTACAGGGGCACTCTATGTGGGACATAGGTAGTGAGCATGGGAACCATTCAGCTTGAGCTGAATTCAGAGGTGGGCTGAGGGGATGTGCCACAAACCACCTTCTACATCCTGTCTTTGGGTTTTATCCTAGTATCCTTAGACCTGATTACGAGTCCCCAAAACAGGGACCCTAGAAGTATGTATGGTAATCCTTTGTGACAGACTGCTATCAGCTAACCAGAACTCCACGTGGTCCTCTTCTTCCTGGGTATTCTGCTGGTCCATATTTCCCAGCCTCCCTTGCAGCTGGGGATGGCCAACTGACAGAGTTCTAACCAATGGAATGTGAGCAGAAGTAATGGCCGCTAAAAATCTTCACATGCATACTTCTCCATGTCCTTTTCCCTTCTGCTGGCTCCATGTTGATTCTCAGGTGACCTTGGAAACCACATGCTGAAGACAGGGAGCCTCTGCCAACCTGGGTCCTCGAATGACTGCGTGTAACCCAGCCTCTCTTCCTCCCCCTCCTCCCATTACTGCAGCCCCACCTCAGCCACGTGGAACTACCTTGCTCTGAAAGACAGAAGTAAACTTCTATGGTGTTTGGGTCATTATACACTTGGGGATTAATTTTTTATCGCAGGTATTCTACCCTAACTAATTTACCCACCACGACATTTTATCACTCCCTAGGCACAGAATGACTCTTCCGATGTCTCTGAACTATACTATTTATGAAAGACTTGAAAGTTTAGAAAGATAATGATAAAATTAATACATACACAGGTAAAAAAAATTAAACAATACAAGAGTCTAAAATCAAAGTAAAAATAAATAAAGAAATTAAATCACTAAAAAATGTAAATAAAAATAAAATCAAAGTAAAAGTCTCCTGTCTCCCTTCTCACCCCATTTCCAGCCCCACTCCTATTGGGTAGCCACTTTAAACTATTTCTGCCTGTATTTTACTGATTGTTACCTCTATATTATCTCCTCTGTTTCTGTTTATATCATCATTAAAAAATATTTAGTGGCATTCCACTATGAAAGATGAATCGTTACCAAACATTTCTTTTAACCTCGGAAAGTGAGGAAGAGTAGTAGGCAGGTGAAATAATACGGTGGTAGAAAAACCTCACACCTGCTTTAATTATATGAAGGAGAAGCTATGTGGTGATCTGTGGAGTTTAGCTTCTACTACTTATTTGCACGGTTAGGAGGTTTTTGTGAGATGAAAAAATGCATCTGCAGGTATTTTGCTATGGGTTCATTCCTCGAAATATTTTCGGGGTCTTCACACATCTCCAGACTGTGTGGCTGGTGTCAATTAATCCTATTGTCCAATCTTAGACTGCTCTGGAAGGTAACCTGTATGAAGTGCCTTGCACATGAGCAATTCTGCCCAATTCCAGCACTTCTTGCTCCAGCCAATAGAGGGCAGTAACATACACAGTGCATTGGCTTTTAGAGCACGGAAAGTCTTGCTTAGAAACCATACCAAAGTCACATTTGAATTATTGTCAGCCTATCAAAGTGCTGGCCAGAAGCCCAGAAGTATATAAAATCGTACTTCTCAAATGATAGATCAATCAAAAAATGACTTGAAAAAACCCCCCAGCATATTTCTTATTTAGAAATAATCAAGCTACATAGTAAACACTTTGCTTAACCATCAGGTATCAGCCATAAGATTATGGTTTTGTGGATATTCAGCTCCCATATGAGGAAAACTGCTCATTTGCTTGTTATCTGAATTATGCCCAAAGCAATTCTTGTGCTGATTCATGTTACTAAACAAGTGATATCATCTACCGCAGAGTGTTCTTCTTTAGTGAAACTCTTCTCCTTCGGTCTGATTAAGGGTTCCACTATGGAATTTTTTAGATTGAAGCAAACAAACAAACTCCTAATTGACTACTCAGTAATGGGAATTCTCATGAATTCTTAAATTACATAAATAAATCATGGAGGGAGTCGGCCTTAGACCACAAGGCCTAACATGGATTAAAAAGTAGATGTCAGGCTTTCAGACGTGGAAAGTAAGTCACTTTTTCCACTGCTACTTGATCTTAGAATTTAGATACATTTTGATTAATTCCAAGTTGAGGTGGGAGGGTAATGTGGGGGAGTGGGTGTAAGGGGAGCAGGAAGGTGGGAATATGCCTCTTGAACATCTTTTTTTTTTTTGCGGTACGCGGGCCTCTCATTGTTGTGGCCTCTCCCGTTGCGGAGCACAGGCTCCGGACGCGCAGGCTCCGTGGCCATGGCTCACGGGCCCAGCTGCTCCGCGGCATGTGGGATCTTCCCGGACCGGGCACGAACCCGTGTCCCCTTCATCGGCAGGCAGACTCTCAACCACTGCGCCACCAGGGAAGCCCTTGAACATCATTCTTGAACTTCTTTACCAGAACTAAGCCTGCTTGGATAGAAGCTGGGAGCCTCATTCTGAAAAGGTATTAGTTTAGAGGAATAAAACATCTGACACACAATGAATTTAATATTTAAAATAAATAATAGATGATTAATATATATTTTAAATGTCTCTCTGTAATAATAAAAGGAATAGTGTCCATCAGAAATTTCTTAGTTCAATGTACCATTCATTCTCACTTTTTCTGCATGTATTGCTAGACTTTTGATTGAGAATCCTTGCTGACCTTATGGGTTTGCAAATTTAAATACAAAAGGATAACACCATCCATCAAATACTCAGAATTTATTTGGCATGAACGTTAGAAAAGAAAGTTGCCTTTTTAGATAAAACTCATTGGGAGGCAGTATTGTGAGATGGCTAACAGACAGGGTTTGATTCAGACAGACCTGATTTCTTTTGTCAGCTCTACTATTGACTAGTTATGTGACCATGGGCAAGTTACTTAGCCTCTCTGTGTCTTAGTTTCCTATCTGAAAAATACGGATAATGATAAAATGTTCAACTCATACGGTTGCTGTATTTGGAATATGGTAAACATTCAGTAAATACTATGTGTTTTAGTGCTGGAAATAATTTTTGAGTAAATGCCTGATAAATGTTAGCTGCAATTGTCATTATATTGAGCCATAACTTCAGTAAATATCAGTTATTTAATTTTTAAACCAGCCTTAGTTCCTCGACTATCTACATCTGTAAACTTAGGACAGTCTACACTCTGATGTGTGTTTCTACTGTAACAAGAATTTTACAGCACCTATCATGATTACTGGTCCTTGATAGGGACAATCAGTGCAGACTGAAGAATGTAAGCAGATCCCGGGACTGGAATGTCAGATTCACGGTTAAGCCTGCAAGTCTGAGCATTGGAACAACAGCAGGGGAACATGTATTTAAGACTGAATTTGGGACATCAGCTTACATGGGAGATGGAGGTGGAAGGAGTGAGGGGAGAAAGAAGTATGGAGATATCATTAAACAATTATTTATACTGAATCTAGGATCTTGGGTACCCTGGACTCGACACAGGTAATCAATGGGACTTAAATCACCAGTACCTGGACGATCTTTATATATCGGAGGCATTCAAGAGAGTCATCAGCTGATATTAGCACCTCAATCATGAGAACACTGGGATTTAGAGGCAAGAAATCCAGACTCTGTGGAGAATGAGGTACTGGAAGAGATTTGGTTTGGGGGAAATTGGGGAAAGGAGAAAGTATAGGGAACCTGGGCAGATGCAAGGATTTATTTCAAGGGAATGAGTTAAGATTCTTTTGGGCAGGACTAGCCCTGGGTATATGGTTCCTGTCTATATAAACAATTTGGGTCACCCCAAATCAGTGTGTCAGTGTCATCCAGTGGCTCAATTTCACGTGATTGCAAGGGAAGAAAGGTGCCTGATGGCCAGTGGAGCAAATCTGTTCACCAGTCCATCCTCCTGGGACTGGAGCTATCCATAGGCTCCTGGGATAACTCTTCTAAAGGCACAGAGCCCAGAGGTCTTTGGGGATCTGGTTGACCCCTCCACTTGAGTAGGGAGTATTGGGGGCTACAGTGTGGGAAAGTGCCCCAAAGAAGAGAAATGGGGATCAGGACCCATGCAGGTACTGGTCCAGATGTGGATCCCAAACACCAGAAGGGGACTAGAAAATTTTGAGGAAGGTGCTTCAGAGAAAGAGGAAATGTCAGACCCAGCTTCAGAGCCCTGCTTGCCCAGGTCCACGGGTGGTACTTAGCTTAGGTCAGAGTGGAATCAACAGCACTTACATATTAACTTATTTAGCTAAAGTAACTCTATGGGAATGGGATTGGTCCAGAGAAGGGATGACCCTACTTATGGCAGTTAAATGCACCTAGCCATGAAAACTAAGCACGTTGCAACTAACCTAGACCAGTGGTTCTCAGTGTTGGTTACCAAGTAAAATCCACTGAGAAACTTTATGTTTGTTTGTTTTTTAATATCTTTATTGGAGTATAATTGCTTTACAATGTTGTGTTAGTTTCTGCTATACAACAAAGTGAATCAGCTATACGTATACATATATCCCCGTAGCCCCTCCCTCTTGAGCCTCCCTCCCACCCTCCCTATCCCACCCCTCTAGGTGGTCACATAGCATTGAGTTGATCTCCCTGTGCTATGCAGCAGCTTCCCACTAGCCATCCATTTTACATTTGGTAGTGTATATACGTCAGTGCTACTCGCTCACTTCATCCCAGCTTCCCCTTCCCCTCCTGTGTCCTCAAGTCTGTTCCCCTGAGAAACTTTAAGACAGAGCGAAACATACACACACACACACACACACACACACACACACATGCATACAGTGCTCAGGCTCCACTGCAGACCAATTAAATCAGAATCTATGGGGGTGATGGCCTGATATGATTTTTTTCAACTCTCCCCACGTGGTTCGAAGTACAGCCAGAACTGAGAGTCACTGCTCTAGGTCCCTCACCACAGAGTCCCATCCACTTCTCCAGTGATGGCACTCTTTCTTGCACTCTTGGATTCCTGGGATTCCACTTGATAATTATTGACTGCAGATAACTGTGCTCTCCAGCCAAATCTCTTCTCTACAACTGAGGAACCCTCACCTACTCTTTACTTCGGTCAGCCACAGATGTTGTAGCTCTTAGCTCACCCCTCTTAAAACTCTGACTTCAGTCTGGCGCTCTCTCTTGCTCGGGGCCCTCTCATAAAGTAAATGAGAATTAATTTGCTTTGGAGATTTTGGAGATGCTTTAGAATGCCATAAACTAGATTGAAAATAATTGCTATAGAAATATCTTATCCCTTTAAAACAGTAAGGGAACCCTAGCAGAAGATTTACTGCCAGCCCTTTCTAAAAGCTTATGTGTGCGGTTAAGCAAATGTCCCAAGCATTTGTATGCAAGAAGCTCTGAATTCTTTCTTGGAATTCCCTCCACTTCTTTCATTCATACGTACATCCATTCATTCATTTATTTTAGGCCTTGGATGGCTTTATGGTGCTTCTGCTGGAGGAAAAAAGAGGGAACAAAAAAGCTATTGGAATACTTTTAGCCTCACAAATCTAATTTTTATCAGGAACAGATAGAAACTGCAGTTGCAGTTGATTTTAAAAGTGATTCTACTTCTGTTTCATTGAAAGCTGTATTTTGGCTCCAACGAAAGCATGACTATTACAGGTACTTACTAATT
The DNA here is from genome assembly GCF_964165515.1 of Mesoplodon bidens. Classification (NCBI taxonomy): domain Eukaryota; kingdom Metazoa; phylum Chordata; class Mammalia; order Artiodactyla; family Ziphiidae; genus Mesoplodon; species Mesoplodon bidens. The sequence continues at coordinate 31,159,586 of NC_138167.1, forward strand.
AAGTAAAATCAACATGAAGATAAGAATGCTATATGAGGGGGCTTCCCTGGTGGTGCAGTGGTTAAGGATCCGCCTGACAATGCAGGGGACACAGATTCGAGCCCTGGTCTGGGAAGATCCCACAGGCGGTGGAGCAACTGAGCCCGTGCGCCGCAACTACTGAGCCTGCATGCCACAACTACTGAAGCCCGTGTGCCTAGAGCCCGTGCTCTGCAACAAGAGAAGCCACCACAAGGGGAAGGCCGCACACTGCAAAGAAGAGTAGCCCCCGATCTCCACAACTAGAGAAAGCCTGCGCACAGCAATGAAGACCCAACGCAGCCAAAAATAAATAAATTAATTAATTAAATTAAAAAAAAAAGAATGCTATAATTGTGAGTCCATAAAGAGAAATATGAGAGTCTATTACATGGTCAAAATTTTACTGAGAACCATGGTAGACGCAGATATAGTTTGTGATACTCTCCTTGCATCAGGGAACTTACCATCTGTTGGTGAGGAGATTAGCACATAAGAAATTCCGTGGGCTTCCCTGGTGGCGCAGTGGTTGAGAGTCCGCCTGCTGATGCAGGGGACACGGGTTCGTGCCCCGGTCCAGGAAGATCCCACATGCCGCGGAGTGGCTGGGCCCGTGAGCCATGGCCGTTGAGCCTGTGCGTCCGGAGCCTGTGCTCTGCAACAGGAGAGGCCACAACAGTGAGAGGTCCGCATACCGCAGGAAAAAAAAAAAAAAAAAGAAATTCTGGTATGGCATGTGAGGTGCCAACTACCTGTAGGTGCCCTTACAATCAGAGAGGGAGATCAGTGAGTAAGTCTTCCTCTAAAGAAGGAAGTGGGCTTGGGCTGGGTTTAAAAAACCCAACCAACCAACAAACCAACCAACCAAATGCAAACATGGGAAGAATTTGGATGGACAGAGGTAAAAAAGGAGGACTTTCCAGGCCAGGGAGGAAACCCAAGCTAGGATAAGCAAGAATCATTTGCATGACAGTGACTGGACCAGGCAGATATGTTTGGACTACCAAAAGAAGACAAAGTAAAAATGGTATTTGAAGAAGGAACCATCTGACAGCAACAGGAGGATGGATTGGAGGGGGAGTCTCAGAAACTAGCTACCTTTTACCAAGTGCCTGCTAAGTGCCAGGCTCTAGGATAGGATTTTATACATATTATCTCAGATTATTGCAACAATCTACAAAGTAGGTTTAACTCTCTCTCCATTTTGCAGATAAGGAAATTCAAGCTCAAGAAGATTAAGAAAGAGTCCAAGACCATCCAGCTGATAGGAGGCTCAGTAAAAATTGCAACCCAGTTTGGTCTGATTCCATAGTAACTCTTTATTCCACCAGCACACAGTGTCCCTCCCAGAACCAGGAGGCTGCTGCCAATGCCATTCCCCCAAATCAACCCTAAACTGATCATTTGCTGGATTTTGCTACTGCGGCAGTTGGTTACTGAGAAGTTGATTACCTTGCCTGACAGTGATTTAATTTAGTTGCTGTGAATGTCTAAGTAACTGTCAGCCACTTTGATGTCTGTCTTGAGGACAGATTCCAATCCAGTGTGTGGCAGGCAATGTGAGTGAGGACAGAGAAGGCGATCAGACTGGTAGCTGCTCTCCTTATTGACTCCTAGAGGCAAACTGCAGGGGAGTCCTATGAATAGCTGCTGTAATCACAAACCAAAGGACAGTCCTGTATTCGTGCCTAATGTGGAAAAACTGTGGGTCACACACCAGTCATTTCAGTAACATCTGCACGTTCATGGCTTTTGAACACCAAATAAAAGCCAAATTTTAATTCAGATGTTGAGCTGCTCTGCAATCATACCAAAGATCAGAAGGAGAGCCAGAAGTACAACAGAAGTTATGGTTTTTAATTCCCATGTATCTTGTGTCAGTTTCCTAAAGAAATCAAAAGAGGGATGGTCAAGTGTGTATCTGAGGGGGGAGGAAGGGATCCTATTTCTGGAAAAGAATTTCTTTTAAATTCTGTTATAAAAGCCAATTATTATAAACCTCAGTTCTGGAAGACCTAAGTCTTTTCTTTCTTTAAGAATAGAGGCGGTACTGTATATATGTCCATGCCACTCAACCAATAGCTAGTGGGAAGCAGCCGCATAGCACAGGGAGATCAGCTTGGTGCTTTGGGTCCACGCAGAGGGGTGGGATAGGGAGGGTGGGAGGGAGACACAAGAGGGAGGAGATATGGGGATATATGTATATCTGATTCACTTTGTTATAAAGCAGAAACTAACACACCATTGTAAAGCAATTATACTCCAATAAAGATGTTAAAAAAAAAAAAGAATAGAGGCGGTACCCCACGCCCCACATCACTGATGCAGTTCAACTCAGACATAAACAGGCTGATTACATCATGCTGCACATCCAGCCAGCTTCTCTACTGAAACCTTCCAAGGTGTGTATTGCAGTTGTGAATTAATCATTATTCTAACTGAGCCAGACTCTTATTTTCCTCTTGAAGCTTCTCATTATTAAGTTTGCTTGAATTGGTTGATTTGAGGACACCGTCAATGCAAATTATCATTCAGCAATACACTACTAAACATGCACAGTTGTTTTCATTATGTGCTCTACTGCATGGAATGGTATGTGTGGAAAAGTCATAATTAACCACTTATTCTAAAATTCTGTTTTCATTCCTTGATAGTTAATTTTTATGAGTTCAGGGTTTTTGTCAGGATCTCCTTTTCTTTTCACATTCTTTTTTTAAAAATATTTTTTCTATTTTGTTAAATTAATTAATTTATTTTTGGCTGCGTTGGGTCTTTGTGGCATGCGGGCTTTCTCTAGTTGAGGTGGGGGGGCTACTCTTCATTGCGGTGCGTGGGCTTCTCATTGTGGTAGCTTCTCTTGTTGGGGAGCACGGGCTCTAGGAGCATGGGCTTTAGTAGTTTTGGCACTCGGGCTCAGTAGTTGTGGCTTGCGGGCTCTAGAGTGCAGGCTCAGTAGTTGTGGTGCACGGGCTCAGTTGTTCCTTGGCATGTGGGATCGTTTGGGCCAGGGCTCAAACCTGTGTCTCCTACTATGGCAGGTGGATTCTTAACCATTGTGCCACCAGGGAAGTCCTCTTTTCACATTCTGAAACCTAAAATGAAAGCCACAATGGTTTGTCTTTTCAGAAAGTGACCTATTTTAAAAAGAATATCAAATATTTTGCATGAGTGCTTTTCAAAAGCAATATCTCTTCTCTGCCTTTATGTACATTAACAAAGCTCTTATAACAGTTTCACCATGATAAAAATAATTCAGCAAAACTGGTCATTAATATATCAAGATGAGGATGTATAATTCCCCTATTTTCCAGAAGTTTCTAGTACTGGAACTAAGGGCTTTCAATGAAAGTGTCTCTTCAATAATAGCTAGAGGAGAGTTGCTCCTGTATCTTGGGAACCAGTGGGACTCAGTAAGGGTCTAACCTGGAGAAAGTCTAGCATTTGGCACAGAAACCCTCACTGGGGTGGGTCAGGTGCTGGGGATGAACTTACTGATGGTTGATGTCCTGATTGACAAGCTTGGGTGTTCATAGGGCTCTAGTCTGGGCTTGGGGTTGGAAAAGAGAGAACTAAGATACAGAGATTGGGGCTTCCCTGGTGGCGCAGTGGTTGAGAGTCCGCCTGCCGATGCAGGGGACACGGGTTTGTGCCCCGGTCCAGGAAGATCCCACATGCCACGGAGCGGCTGGGCCCGTGAGCCATGGCCACTGAGCCTGAGTGTCTGGAGCCTGTGCTCCACGATGGGAGAGGCCACAACAGTGAGAGGCCCGCGTACCACACACACACAAAAAAAAGATACAGAGATTGGAACCTGGTTGATGCTTAGCAGGTACCCACTTTTTCAAATAGATAAAATTTTAAAAGAGTTAGAAATCCAGGCAAGAAGTCACCATCTAGTTGACTTATACATGAGCCATCAACTTGGGGTTCAAGGAGCAGGGCTTACTCTTGGAAGGACTGTCTCAAGGCCAGGCTCCAGGCTCAGGAAGGGAGAGAGTAGCATCAGGGTATTCTAGAACCTCTGCTCCGTGCACTCATAGGACTCAGTGCTCAGCTGTGAACACTAGTTTAACATCTTCTCCAGAAGCTCCATGAAGGCAGAGGCCCAGCCTGCCTTGTTCAGCCCTGTGCTGTGCACTGTCACACTCTAGGCCGGGCCATTAGCAGCTCTTACCTAGATCATGGTGAGAGCCTCCAGACTAGTCTCCCCACTTCTACCCTTTCATCTGTCCAATATATTATTCACATAGTATCCAGTGGAGTTTTTAAAATGCAAATCTCACCCTGCTTATAGCCCTTCAGTCATTTCCCATTGTTCTTAGGAAATAGCCCAATTTCCAAACATGGACTTCAAGCCAAGCCAGCTACTTGGGCTTCTTTCAGTTCCTCATGCCACACTCTTTGCTGCTTCCTCCCCAGCCTACCCTTCATCCAGCTAATTCCTTCTTATCCTTCAGCTCTCTGCTTATGGGTCATTTCCGTGGGAAATCCTTCCCTGAAACCCTGGTCTCCCTGATATTGACTCTGAGAACCCTGTGCTGCTTTTTCACAACACTTTCCCCATCTTGTTGTTCCTTCATTAGTATCATTATTTGATTAATGTTTGTTTCTCTAATCTGACTTGTAAATTCTATATATGCAGGAAATGTACCCATTTTGCTCAGTGCCTGCAACATAATAGGAGCCTAAATATGTGTTGAGTTAGCTCAGGACTACTCCAGGTACTAGGTTCAGTTGTGAGAATTGGAGACTTGAGGCTTATGAACCGGTCAAGAGGCTAGTTATGAGAACTGGGCAAGGGTGGGATTAGAGCAGTTTGACCCATAGCTCCTGAAAGGTGGTCTGGGAGGGCGTAAGCATCTCTTGTCTCAGCTCTGGAGGGGCCTCATCAAACTCTCCCAGCAACCCTGAAATTAGGTACAAATGCAGAAATTATACCTTGTCCAAGATCACACAGTTGGTCAATGGAAGACCCAAGATTCAAACTAGCATTACGTCCAGGTGTCCCCTTTCACACCAAGGAGCTACTTTTCTTCTTTGTAAGAACAATCAGGTAACAGATGAATAATTACTGAGGTGTTTGCCTGGGACTTCTCCTGTCCTGTTTCTGCCTGGCTCACTCTAAGTAACAGCAGCATTTCTGTTACTCATGCATTCTTCAATTGTATCCAGCTTGGGGACTGGATTATGATGGATGTCACCTAGAGGTGCATGCCGAACATCTGCATTCCAAGCTTTGCTGTTGTGATTGTCTTCTGCCGGTCTCTGTGGGCTCTTGTCACGGCCAGCATGCTGATGGAGCTGCTCGGGAAGCCAGGTGGGAGCTCAGGCACATTGCAGAGAGGCTGGTGGCAGACACAGTGGCAGAGCAGGCAGCAAACAAGCAATCTGGAGGTTCCTGTCTTGGGAAAGGCTTTGGACAGAGCAAAGAAGCAGTCTCAGAAGGAAGCGCCAGTGGCGGGATGTGCAACTACAGGTCAAATGACATCCCGTGTGCCAGGTGCAAAATATCAGCCACGTTCTCACCCAGACTGTGGACTGTAGCAGAAGAAAGGCACTCCATTTTGTCACTTGCTTCAGTCAGTATGAAAGCCTTTTGTGAGTGAGGACATCTGTGGTATTGGGGGAACGCTTTCCTGTGTGTACTGTATCCTACTAACAGTGTTTTAAGGAATTGGTAACTTAGTGCCTACCCACTCTTTGTTCTATTATTGTGTACTGTTGATTAAAGGAATTGCCCTGGTATCCTATTTGGTTTGCTTCATTGATCCACATCCTTGATTTTAAGTCAAGAAACCAGAATTTGCACCTAATGAGAAAACCTTTCATTTTGGAAGTAATTTCTCTTGAGCCAGTTAGAAATTATGAAATCCTGTTTCTGCTTCAATTCCACATTAAAAATACACTCTATGCAATTAGGGTCTCAGAAAATACTTTTTGCCTTTTAAAAATATACTTTAGGGCTTCCCTGGTGGCGCAGTGGTTGAGAGTCCGCCTGCCAATGCAGGGGACACGGGTTTGCGCCCCGGTCCGGGAAAATCCCACATGCCGTGGAGCGGCTGGGCCCGTGAGCCATGGCCACTGAGCCTGCGCGTCTGGAGCCTGTGCTCCACAACGGGAGAGGCCACAACGGTGAGAGGCCCGCGTACTGCAAAAAAAAAAAAAAAATGTACTTTAGAATTCTCATGTCTACATGTGCATGCAAAAAATGAATTTTTATACTTTTGTCCCTTCTTGAACAATTCTAAAAGCTTTATTTCAAATGTCTTTGCTAATTTTTTTTTAAATTTATAAGTACCAAATGATGCAACTCAGACAAATGCCTTAAATGAAAAAAGTAAGTGGCTATAGGAAGATAAAGACAAACTGTCCCTTAATTTACAGGCTGTGGAATGTGATTCAGGTGTCCTTGGCATTCTTTAGTGAGTTCCTTTTTTTTTTACTTTAAAAAAAATTGTTTATTTGGCTGCGTTGGGTCTTCGTTGCTGCACGCAGGCTTTCTCTAGTTGCAGTGAGTGGGGGGTACTCTTTGTTGCGGCGCGCAGGTTTCTCATTGTGGTGGCTTCTCTTGTTGCGGAGCACGGGCTCTGCACGTGCAGGCTCAGTAGTTGTGGTGCACGGGCTTACTTGCTCCGTGTGATGTGGGATCTTCCCGGACCAGGGCTCGAACCTGTGTCCCCTGCATTGGCAGGCGGATTCTTAACCACTGTGCCACCAGGGAAGCCCCTAAATTGTATTTTTGAACTGAGAAAAATTCTTGAATTCTGTGACCACGGCCCCACAACCCGCAATCCCCTATCCACCCCCAGGCAGCTCAACACAGATTCCTATCCTCACCTCTCAGTCAAGCATTGCTCTCTGGCTTAAAGGAATAATACTTGGCTTGGCCAAGGTCACCTTCTAACTGCCAGGCTCACCAGACTCCTCAGCCCCTATTTAGCTGCTCTCTGTAGCTTTTGGCCCAGTGGACCACTCTTCCCTACTTGAAACCTTTGTTCCTCGACTTCTAGAACACCATTTCTTCCCCATAGTTTTCTTCTTATTTCTCTGAAAACTCTTCCTAGTTCCCTTTGCATTTCCTCTTTCTGGTCTTAGATGGTGGGGCTGCCCAGGGTTCCACCTCTGGCCCTTTCTTTGCTCACTCTACCTACTCTTCCTATGGGGTTTCATCCAAGCCCAAAGCTTGAATTACTATCTGTATGCTAATAACTCCCTGGGGGAAGCCCGATATACTGAAACCTCCAATAGGCCAATGGTATGGCAAGAAATAAAATGCAAAAGTCTGTTGCTAGAGTGCAGCGGGAGATTCCTTGTATGGGGACAAGTTGGACATTTGAATGCTGACCTGTTTTCCCCTCTCTTCACCATCCCCAACCCCAAGCCCTGCCTAAAATGGAATAAAAGACAGCAGACTGAGCCCCACTATTCTGCTTCTCCTGATCTACAGATTCCTTATTATCTAGGGACTGTTGTGACCAGAACTTGGACCTAGGGGCCTATGTCCATTCACACGTCCAGGTAACCTCAGTTGGTGTATATCTTTTGCAGGGTTTGTTGGGAAGTAAAACAGAAAAAGTAGCCTTTGCTGAGTCACCAGTCGTCATTCTCACCAATCCTTGAACCTGGACCAGCCTCTGTGGTGGGCCTAGCTCACTGCCAAATCTCCAGTTGCAATTCAAGCCTCTCATCTGACCTGCTCATACCATACTGACCTCTGCCCAACTGGCCACATGCCCCAAGGGAGATCTCCATCTTGTTGCACCATCCTTCCTGGGTTAGATCCCTAACTCAATGGTTGGCCGCTCCAAGCCACTACTCTGCCCACTCACTCATGTCGGAAATCTGAGAATCAACCTAATTTTTCTTTCCTCTCCACCCTTGTATTCAGTCATGAATGGATTCCATCTCATCAATACCTTTCAAGTCTGCACTTCTTCCCTGCTGATGTCCACTACCACTGGCTTGATCCAGGCTTCCAGGATCTGTTAAGCCTTAGAGTTAAGGCTTAAGTGTGGAGCCAGTAGCCCTCTTTGTTCTGAAAAATACAGATACAACCAGAAAATGAGATAAATTTATTCCATTATTAAGAAAATTAACCTAGTTATAAAGGTAATTATGTTTCTGAAAATAGAAAGGGTTATACAAAGAGAGTCACCATTTATTTTAATTACCTGAGCTACTACAGATTTATTATTTTTTAAGTGGTGATTATCTTACTTTTCTCAAATAATCAAGAAATCGGAGAATGTTTTGTTAGCTCATTTTCTTTTTAATGACTAGGCCTTTTTTCCCCACAACTTAAACTATATCAATCGTATATTCTCCAACACCTTTTTTCTTTGGTTGAATCTCCTGAGGGACTTGAGACCAAGGAAGCAAGTTCAGTTATCTTACATTGGAACACGAACATGACTGAAAGGTAGAGGTATATTGTGGGGCAGGAGAGTGCATTTGGGGGGCTGAGAAAGTAAAGATAGTGTTCTCACAACATGCAAAGCCAGTACCAATACTTAAAACAGCATTAGGTGGATTGAAAAGCCCTTTTAAATACCTTACTTTTTCTATATTCTCTTAAAATCTAAATATAAATTATCATTAGCAAATAATTATGATGAATAATAACAATGTCACTTAATTTCCTGCTGGCTGAGGCCTGGCAGAGTTGAAGCATGCTGAACTCAAGAGCATGCAATTTTAGAATTGAACAAGTAAACTCAGAGAAGATGAGAGCAGAGGTTACCATGGCAACCTGATCCCAGGACCCTGTGTGCGACCATATTGTTTCAGTGTTTGAGTCACAGAGGCTGGTTATTGTGATTTAAAATCCAGGCAATGGGGCTTCCCTGGTGGCGCAGTGGTTGAAAGTCCGCCTGCCGATGCAGGGGGCGCGGGTTCGTGCCCCGGTCTGGGATGATCCCACATGCCGCGGAGCGGCTGGGCCCGTGAGCCATGGCCGCTGAGCCTGCGCGTCTGGAGCCTGTGCTCCGCAACGGGAGAAGCCGCAGCAGTGAGAGGCCCGCGTACCGCAAAAAATAAACCACAAACAAACAAACAAAATAAATAAATAAAAATAAAATAAAATCCAGGCAATGTTTGGGTACAGATAGCGAGTTTCCTCTGTGCAAGTTTAGAAAGGACAGGTACTTTGGAGTCTGCTGAAGAGCATTATATAATCTTCAGTGAAGTGATGATCAGTTAATGGAAATAATTATTTGTAGCTAATAACGATGATTAATTTTAAGCTATGTCATAAACATATTAGAATTATGGGCTCTGTAAAAATAATTGCATTAAAATTTAATAGTTAAGTATAATTTTATAATTAGTTTTCATTCATTCAACAATACTGATTAAACCCTAGTATGTGCCAGACCTTGCTGTAGGTACTGGGATTCAGTGAACAAAATAGGGTAGACAAACAATATAAATAACTTATGGTATCTGATGTGTTCAAATATGATAAGGACTATAAAGACAAAATAAAGTAGGGCAGGGGGATTGGGGGTGTGTGGGACAGTGAGAGTGTGGTATGGCAGTTTTAAACTGGGTTGTCAGAGAAGGTCTCATAGAGAAGATGACATTTGAACAGACTCAGAAAAGTTGAGGGGTGAGCCATGCAGGCATTTGGGGAAGAACATTCCAGGCAGAGGAAATGCCAGTGAAAAGGCCCTGAGGTAGAGGCATGCTTGTCATGTTCAAGGAACAGCAAGAGAACTGGAGTAAAGGGGAGAATAGTAACAGAAGAGATCAGAGTAGAAACAGAAGGCAGGACTGTATAGGGCTTTGTAGGTCACTGAAAGTATTTTTGGCCTTTATTCTGGGAGAAATAGGCAGCTACTAAAAGATTTTGAGCAGAAGGGTGACATGACCAGTTAGGAGGCAATAGCCTCCTTAATTGTTACTAAGGGGGAAAATTATGGTCACTGCGGGTTAGTAATGGAAGTGGGGAGAAGTGTTTGGATTCTGGATATATTCTGAAAGTACATAGATACAATGGGATTTCCTGATGGATTGGATATGGGGTATGAAAGAAAGAGAGGGGTTAAAGATGACTACAAGGTTTGGAGACTAAGCAACTGGAATAATGTAATTGCCATCATTTGGGAAGGGGAAAACTGGATGGAGGGGGTTTGGTGGTGGAGATGGCATGGAATGAGAGAGCAGAATAAAGTTTGAGCTATCTATAAGAAACACATGACGGGGGGGGTGGGGGGACTTCCCTGGTGGTGCAGTGGTTAAGAATCCGCCTGCCAATGCAGGGGACACGGGTTCAAGCCCTGGTCTGGGAAGATCCCACATGCCGCAGAGCAACTAAGCCCGTGTGCCACAACTACTGAGCCTGCACTCTGGAGCCCCCGAGCCACAACTACTGAGCCCCCGAGCCACAACTACTGAGCCCGCGTGCCACAACTACTGAAGCCCAAGCACCTAGATTCCGTGCTCCGCAACAAGAAAAGCCACTGCTCACTGCAACTAGAGAAAGCCCGCGTGCAGCAGCGAAAACCCAACGCAGCCAAAAATAATAAATAAATTCATTAATTTAAAAAAAAGCATCACACGGGGAGAATAGCTCCGTGCTTTGTGACCACCTAGAGGGGTGAGATAGGGAGGCTGGGAGGGAGATGCAAGAGGGAGGGGATATGGGGATATGGGGATATGGGGATATGGGGATATAGGTATACACATAGCTGATTCACTTTGTTATACAGCAGAAACTAACACAACATTGTAAAGCAATTATACTCCAATAAAGATGTTAAAAAAAATCAGTGTAGAAGAAAAATATATGTGTGTGTGTTTCATATATATGTGGTAAAATATTTGAAGATGAACTGTTTAAGAAGGGCATATGTTTGAAATTAAACTTTTTTAGTTAATGAAAAAAAAAAAGGAAGAAATACATAGGGGAATTCCCTGGTGGTTCAGTGGTTAAAACTCCGAGCTTCCACTGCAGGGGGCACGGTTTCGATCCCTGGTCGGGGAACTAAGATCCCGCATACCGGGTGGTGTGGCCAAAAAGAGAAAAAAGGAGAAAAAAGAAATACATAGGGAAAGAGAAGACAGTTGGAAATACAAGTCCAGAGCTTGCGGGGAGTTTAGGCTGGAGGTATAAAGTCGGGGGTCAAATGGATGGTATTTAGAGCCACAAGAATAGGTGAGACAACCAGGGGACTGAGAAGAGGCCAGACTGAGCTCTAGGACACTGTAATAGTAAGATGTTGAGAAGAAAAATGGGACCAGCAAAAGCAAAAGACTAAGGAGGAGCCAGAGAGATAAAAGCAAAACCAAGTAAGTATGGAGTCTTCGAAACCAAATGAGGAAAGCATTTCCAGGAGGAGGGAATGATCAAAGATGTTAAAGGCTGCTGATAGGGTAACTGCCATTGATTTAAGCCATGTGAAGGTCATTGGTGCCCTTGACACTCATCAGAGTGATGAGAGGGGAGGCTGATGGGAGTGGTTGCCAGAAAATATCAGGTGAGGAGTTGGAGACAGCCTGTAGACAGATCTTTTGAAGACTGTTCTTTTGGGGTGTCAGCTAGAGGGAAAATGGGGTAGAGAAGGTTTTTCTTTAGAGAGGAGATTTAATAGCATGTTTTTATGCTATATATATATGGAATTATTACTATTTTATATTTGATTATTTTATATTGAAATTTATCTTCCAGATACTATATCCCCTATTCCCTAGGACCTCCAATTAGTCAAACCTTCATCTTTCACCTGGGATGTTGACATTTTCCTGGCTACATTAATGTCTTTATTCAGTTGGATAACATGGTCAGTCTTTCAATTTGGAATTTCTCACTCATGTGAATTCTGAATGTCCCTTGCCCTTTTGACATGCCCAATGAGCCACACCAACACTAGTCCATCCATAACATTCTTGGTCTCTGTTCCTAGTCTCAGGTTCCACAGTGATGCTGGAGAAACACGAAGAACATGCAGATCTAATCTGCCACTCACCCATAATATCCTGCCCGATCCAGGCCCTTGGCACTGTGCTGTATTTCCTGTATCTCTTGTTCCCTACCTATTGTATTGATCCCACTGACTGAGTCTAGGTTAAACAGGAGCATTTGCAGGTCATGTGCCGCCGGTAAGGTCTACCCTGATGGCCAAAGGTCCAGATGGATGTAAAGCCCTGCAGCATCTCTGCAACCCAGCACAGGCAGAGCTCACAGGCAAGCAAGAGGGGTTGTGCCTTTTGTATAACAGCAGCAGCAGCTGGCTTTTGCAGGAAGACCCAGGAGAGTAATGCAAATCTCTTTAGAAATATAGTGGGACAATGCCCTTGAGGGGTGAGCTCTGAGAAATCACAGGCAGACACTGAGAATCCCCTTCTGTGTGTATAAAATCCCTGTTGCTGGAGATGGCTGTCCAGAAGCCAACAAGGAGAGAGTGAGGCCCGGGGCGTGAATATATGGCACCCAGCTGAGCTGAACAGAGAAGAGGATCCACACTACACAGGGACTGAGAAATTTTCCGTTTGCTGCTTATAGGCCTCAGGTGTAGAGCTGAGTTAATCATGCTCCTTGGTTTGCTTGCTATCTCCCTTCCCAGCCCCACGGAACCATCTCCCCAATGCCTCCTGAGTCAGGTTATTTACAGTTGCAACAAAACACACACAAACATTTTAAAGCTAGCTCATATTTATAAAACTCCCAGATTATAGCTCTTATTCCATTGTGAGGGTTCAGTCTTTAATCTTGTCTACCTACATAAAGGGACAAGTTCAACTTACCAGAAATTACATTTATTCTGCAATAGCAGAGGAATTGCAATTCAGGAAACGCTCACTGTAATAAGCTGCAGGTGAGTCTGATGATAGTTTGGAGTGGGCTGTATTTAAGGGCAAGGACTGCAGAGTGGAGGTCCAGCCAGAGTCCAAGTAATACGTTGACTGGCTTGAAGAAGGGGAGAGACTCTTGGAAGGTGTTCATTGGTCAAGAGGTAAGTCTTGGTCTTCTGTGAATCAGGCATGTATGGGGAAGTCAGTCACTAAGTTCTTTAAGTTTGGTTCCTCTAAGGGCGTGTGTGTGAGGTTCTCCATTCTGTAGCCTCTGGTTCCATTTTAGATTGGAATGCTTTCACATTGTTTTTTTTTTCCTGCGATAAGCGGGCCTCCCACTGCCGCGACCTCGCGCTCGCGGAGCACAGGCTCCGGACACGCAGGCCCAGCGGCTTTCACATCATTTTGATATTTTCATCAGGTCGTGAGTTAATCCCACTCAGGTACAGTTAAAGGTATATCAAAAGTGGGTAGAATTGGACTTCCCTGGCACTCCAGTGGTTAAGACTCCGTGCTTCCACTGTAGGGGGCAAGGTGTTCAATCCCTGGTCCCAGAACTAAGATCCTGCATGCTGCGTGGTGTGGCAAAAACAAAAACAAACAAACAAAATCCCAGCTGGGTAGAGGCAACGAACAAGTGTAGTCAAGATTTTTGTGCCCAGAGTGAGCATTTATTATATTATTCAGTAAATACTTACCAAATGTCCACTACGTGTTAGTATTGTTATTTTTCTTTCAATTTATAGAACTACTACATATATCAAGTACCCACCTGGGGTGATTTTGACACAGTGAATTCTCCTACCCCAATGGGGGGTCCTACAATTCAGTTCAATACTGATACTAGCTACTCAGAGTTAGTGCAGACCCCACAGGTTAAGGGCTCAGTCGCACAAGACAACACCCACTTCAAACACCAGGTGTAAGTCCTGAGCCATCTGTACATCTGACCAACTGGCTGTAAATCAGAGGTTCTCAGAACCTTCTTCCTAGATTCCATAATTTGCTGGATGGCTTGCAGAACTCAGGAACATGCTTTGTTTACGTTTACCACTTATTATGAAGGATACAGCTCAGGAACAGCCAAGTGCAAGAGATGCTTATGGGGGTGGGGGTGGCCGGGGTGTGTGTGAGGACATGGAGCTTCTATGCCCTCTCCAGGCACGCCAGCCTCCCGGCACATCAATGTTGTTCCAAACCCAGAAGCTCTCTGAATTTCATGCAAGAGTTTCTACAGAGCTCAATCTCCCTCACCTTCCCCCAGCCCCTCACCTTGCTCTTCCTTCCCAGAGTTGGTGGGTGGGGCTCAAAGTTCCAGCTCTATTTGGTCTTCCAGGAACCAGTTCCATCTAAGTCATCTAGGGGCCCCGCCCTTAGTCACCAGATTAGCATAAACTCAGGTGTGATCAAAGGGGCTTGTTAGGAATAATAAAAGATACTCCTATCACTCAGGAAATTCCAAGGCTTAAAAGTTCCTAAAGGAGCACTGTGCCCCAAACCAGGGACGAAGAACGAAATATAGTTTTGTATCCTACCACACCATTTGTCAGTGTCTCTGATGTACTGCCGAGACGCCCGCCGCGGATCTGAGCCTCGTTCTCGCAACTGCTGGGAAGTGTCGGCAGCTGACAGCTCTCAGTTGAGTTGCTCTCTGGGAATTGCCCTCAGTTGAGGACCCTCAGCTCATCCAAGGTTACAGAAGGTTCTCTCCCTGGGGAAAGTCAGCATTCAATGCCTTGGCTTACAGGGGGGGATGGGGGCAGGGCAGAGCTAGTCTGAAGGACCTTCCTAGCCTTAGGTCCTACTGTGACTGCTTTACAGTCCTTTCCTCTCTGCCCATTCCCATTTCTTCCTTCCCCATGATGTTGACCCTAAGGGCATTCCCTAATAAAACCTCTGCACGCAAATCTCCCTCTCTGAGTTAGTTGCTAGGAACCTACCTAAGACATCAGACATGATGCTTGGAAGTTTACATGTAATGTAATCTAATTTTCTTAACAACCCCATAAGGTAGACATTATTAACCACTTTAGAGAAGAGGATACTGAAAACTAGTAAAGTTGAATAACTTTCCCAAAGTCACAGAGGTAAGGTGTGATTGACTCTAGTCTGTTTAATTTCAGAGCTATACTCTTTTCACTGTGACACCTCAACCTACTGGCCGTTTCTGGTGGAAACAGGGGAAAGGGAGGTGCCAGGGTTCAGGTCCTGAGGGTGTTAAAAATTGCTGAGCTGTGAGGAAGAAATGAAAGGAAGTCAAGGTGGGAGGCTGGAGAAATCAACTCTTCCGCCCAACTAGGGAGCCCTAGATTGAGACTCTGCAGGTGGGAAGAGTCAGAAATAAAGGAGAGGAGGAATGAGTTCAGGAATTGAACAAGTAGAGCAATTCAGAGTCTTACTCTGTAACCCAGAATTACTTCTGTGTGGGTCCTGGAGTGTGTCAGTGGGTGGACACATCTTTCAAGGAGCTAAATTAAGTGTAACATTGGCCACATCCCATAATTTTTATGTACATTTGTCATTTATGTATATTTGTCACCTGAGAAATTATTGTGCATCTAGGAGGTGTAGGTTAGCAAGTACATTTATATGTTGATTTCTTCTTGCCTTCCTGCTCGTTTACCCTTCCATTAAGCCTTTAAGGATCATATTACATTAGACTCCGGGCAGTCAAAAATCAATAAAACACAATTCCTGTCGAGGCATTAACAGTCTAGTGGGAGAAACAGACATTCAAACAACGACAAAGGCAAAAAGGCCCATAAGGAAGCTCTGAGCGCCAACTGGAGGGAGCCACTAACTCCGATTGGGATAATAGTCCTGGGGGGGTTTAAGGGAAATGTCCTCTGGATTGGAAATCAGGTTATACTGAGAGCAAAACCGGAAGAATCAATTCATAATGGATAAGATTAGCCATCAGGAAAAATTTTCCAATATATTGTCTATAAATGTGTACCTCCTTTGCTTAAACCCTTCAATGGCTCTCTATTTTCCTTAGGAATAAATTCAAACCACTTACCATGACGTTTCTTTAGTCTTTGCTTTTCCAATTTCATCTCAGATCCCCAGTGGTTAGTAAGCACAAGAAATTTGAGAATCACACAGGATAATACATGAGAGATTTAGTACAGAGCTTGGTGCTTGTGCCAGCTCTTTCAGCTCCAAACCACCTTCTCTATCAGAAGGTGATAGACCTTCTGTGACCCTGGGGCTGGGACTCTACAAACCACATTTCTGCTTTGCCGGCTGGCTCGCTGCTAGGCTCTGCCTTTAGGGGGCACTAGAGGGAGGCTGAAAGGCTGGAGGAGGAAAAGTGACTCACTCCTCCCAGGGTCCCTCCTGTTCCAGAGAACCTCATTCCCACAAAGCTTCACCGCCGCAGCTGCAGGTCCTTTTCTGGAAGCAGTGGAATCCAGTTTGCAGTTTTTCTAACAAGCACCTGCAGCCCCAGGTTCATAGTGCTCCCTCAGAGAGCAGCGCCAGCAGAGGTCTGGGGAGATTTTTGATTGTCACAGTTCAGAGGATGTATGTCGGGGGGGTGCTATTGGCATCTAATGAAGAGAGGCCAGGGATGCTGCTAAACATCCTGCAATTCACCGACAGCTCCCTCTGCAAAAACTTATTCGGTCCAAAATGTCAACGGTGTCGTGCTTCAGAAACTCTGTTAGAGTTTTCTTTTTGCCTTTTTCAGTTAATTTTATACATAAACAATCCTTTATATTGAATTCCTTCTGATCAAATAATTGTCATGGTTTTTGGCTGAATCCTGACTGATTCAGCTCTCAATAGTGTTAAAAGAAATTGCATGACTAGGGGAAAGCTCAAGATACCCATGTTTGAATCTAAAAAATATAATTAATTGTAAATGAGTTCATTCTTCGTGTATCATGATATGAATTAAAAATATAATGTCTAAAAGGGATTATAAATCAAGAGGCAGTGATATTATTTAGGAAAATATAACTTTCCTCTTGGAGTGGGGCCTGAGAGAACGGGGGCAGAGGATTGCTGATTTTAATTTTAAGCGCTTCTATACTATTTTGTAAAACCTATGCTCAGGTATTATTTTGATTAAAGTATTTTAAGGGACTTCCCTGGTGGCGCAGTGGTTAAGAATCTGCCTGCCAATGCAGGGGACACAGGTTTGATCCCTGGTGTGGGAAGATCCCACATGCCGTGGAGCAACTAAGCCCGTGCACCACAACTACTGAGCCTGCACTCGAGCCCGTGAGCCACAACTACTGAGCCCACGTGCCACAATTACTGAAGCCCACATGCCTAGAGCCCATGCTCCGCAACAAGAGAAGCCACCGCAAATGAAAAGTGCACACACTGCAACGAAGAGTAGCCCCTGCTCGCTGCAACTAGAGAAAGCCCGCACGCAGCAAGGAAGACCCAACACAGCCAAAGATAATAAAATTTTTTTAAAAAGAAAAGAAATCCACTACATATGTACCACTCAATAAATATTATACAACGGAAGCCTCAAGCCAGTGGCTGACAGATACGTTTTGTTTGGCCTTCACTGTATTGTTTAAATGGCCAATATTGCAAAAATATAAGAACTTACATAAAAGTGCAGTTTTAAAAAATTTCCCCCCAAAATTAAAAATTTGGCAGTGACAAGACTTTATTTGCATATGGTAAACATCAGCTGTGCTTGAGCCACTGCCCACTTTCGACAAAGTATATGCTTTCCATTTTGCCACGGTCCTCACCACTCCCTGCTTCCTTCATTTGGGCTACTGGTTTGCTCCCATATGTATTGGAGTTTGCAAGCCAGATTAAATAATCTTTAGTGTCTTATACCATGGTGCCATCAACATACAAAGCAACAAAAGGAATTTACATAAGAGTCACGGATCAAGATTGGCACAAGCCTGGTAACATTGATTTTTTTTTTTTTTTTTTGGCTGTGCTGCAGCATGCAGGATCTTAGTTCCCCAACCAGGGTTCGAACCTGGGCCCCCTGCATTGGAATTGCTGGAGTCTTAACCACTGGACCACTGGGGAAGTACCCCACTGATTTTTAAATGAAGGAAGAGAATGGCTCCTCTTGCACCAACTTGGGATAAGTTATATGCCCGGTACAGTACTGTTCTAACTGAATTAATTCAGTTAATCCTCACAACAGTACAATGAAATAAGTCATGGTATCCATTTTACAGATGCAAAAAATCAAGGCACAGAGAGGTTAATAAATGACACAATATCACACAAGTACCCTCCACACATCATCTATGTTTAACAAATATTAAAAAAAAACAAACATTCCATGCAGTTGGTTCAGGTGGTTTCTGTATTCACTAGGACACAAATATCAGAAAGCCAGCTCAAACCAGCTCTAAAACAAAACATCTCAAATGTGGATTAATTGGCTCATACAATCAAACCACAGGATGCCAAGACTGGAGCGGGCTCCTGGGTGATTGCACACAGCCGGTTCTCTTGTTCTCTGTCTCTCCCTCTCTAATTCATATTCTCTTTGTGTGTTGACTTAATTCTTTCAAGTTCCTCTTTTTGGTCGGTGTTGCAGCCTGGAAAGAAGATCCCGACATAGAATTTAACGCTCAGGATGTTTTTATTTATTTAATTAATTAAAAAAAATTTTTTTTGGCTGTGTTGGGTCTTCATTGCTGCACACGGGCTCTCTCTAGTTGCGGCAAGCGGGGACTACTCTTTGCTGCGGTGCACAGACTTCTCACTGCGGTGGCTTCTCGTTGTGGAGCATGGGCTCTAGGCGTGCTGGCTTCAGTAGTTGTGGCACGCAGGCTCAGTAGTTGTGGCTTGCGGGCTCTAGAGTGCAGGCTCAGTAGTTGTGGTGTACGTGGGCTTAGTTGCTCTGTGGCATGTGGGATCTTCCCGGACCGGGGCTCAAACCCATGTCCTCTGCATTGGCAGGCGGATTCTTTTTTTAAATTAATTTATTTATTTATTTATTTATTTACTTACTTATGCCTGTGTTGGGTCTTCGTTTCTGTGCGAGGGCTTTCTCTAGTTGTGGCAAGTGGGGACCACTCTTCATCGCGGTGCGCAGGCCTCTCACTATCGCGGCCTCTCTTGTTGCGGAGCACAGGCTCCAGACGCGCAGGTTCAGTAGTTGTGGCTCACGGGCCTAGTTGCTCCGTGGCGTGTGGGATCTTCCCAGACCAGGACTCAAACCCCTGTCCCCTGCATTAGCAGGCAGATTCTCAACCACTCTGCCCCCAGGGAAGCCCCTCAGGATGTTTATTAAGGAGTACCCTCAGGATTAACACCTGTGGAAGGGAAAAGCTGGTTGCAGGACTGGGCAGAGGGAAAAGCTGAGCTGTGATGCAGGCCCAACGCTGGCCTAGGCTGACCCCATCAGGAACTGTGGAGTTAGAATAGCTCTTCAGAGCTGTCCCAAGTTGGATGGAGATGGCCTGGCTGCTGCATCAATCAGTCTTTGCATGTGTGTGGCTCAGGGCTGGGGTGACTTTGGGTGAGGAAGCTCTCTGTAGCTGAGGCAGTCCTTGAAGGCTGACAGCCAAAAGCTGTGGGCCAACAATACTCCCAGCAGCTGGCCCAAGTCCTTGACTGAAGCGGGATCTTGGCCCTGCATCCCGTAGGGGATGTGACTGCCAGCCATTCTAGGGTCACATTTTTATAGTTTTCCATCTAAGGAAAAAGAAAGATCTTCCTTGAACTCCAACAAATTCCAGGGAAGGACTCTGGTCTGTCTTGAATCACATGCTCATTCCTTGGGCCAGTGACTTAGCCAGGGGGTGAGAACTATGATAGGTGCATTCTTGGTCATGCCCACCCTTGTAAGCAGCTGGGTGTTCCGCAGAGGACTGGGGTTGGCAGCCCCACAAAACCCCATAGAGTCTGGGAAGAGCATTTCCCCAATGAAACGGAGGGTGGTGCTGTAATCCCAGGAAGAGGGAGGGAGTGTCTCATTCCGACTAAAACAATAACTCTCACAACAGTTTTCCTTTCATTGTTTCTCAGTCAGCCTTTCAAATTTGACCTCCTCCATGATACTGGCAGCTGTACCCTTTGCATGGCTGGAAACCTGAGAAGGGCACATGGCTATATACTTGGGGAGAATAAAAGTCAGCCGGCCTTTCCAAGCCTGCAAGAATAAAGGAGCAGTGACATCCATCAATTTCTGACCTCAACCTAGCCTCATGATAGAGGCTCTACATTAGTTCCCAGCTTTTGCATAATGTGCCCCCCTCCCCAATCAACCAAGAGAACTTGATGAGTCAGGAATTTAACAGTCTGTCTTGATCCTAGAGCTTCAACCCCTCTTGATACATACTCCAAACACCTGCCAACTCACCCAGGTAAGGTGCAAAATCCCACTGCATTAGTGGAATATTATCCTCTGCTTCCTCTCCATGCTTGTCTCTGTTCCACTCCCCAGTTTTGCCTTCATCTTTCATTTGAGATCCTCCAGTTCCTTGACCTTGCTGCTTGCTTTGAATCTTTCTGATCCTGACTTTTGGCTCCTAGCCAACAGCCCAGCCCTCTCTTGGATTCATTGCCCACACCTGTCCTAGTCAACCCTGGGGTCCTCACTAACTTGACAGCCACTCTCCTGCTTGACCCCCCGTGAGTGAGGCACAAAGGACCTCAAAATGCTGTACTCTGTACATCCATGTGGTTTCGATTCTTTGGAAGAAATTCAAATGGAAAAGCATACAGTGAATAAAAATGAGAGTCATGCAAATAGGAGAAACCAGAAATCTGCCAAGAGACTCACAAAGTAGTAGCTGCCTGATGGGCTTCCCACGGTCCAGAGTCTGACCTTGCAGGCAACCACATGTGATCTTGTCAGTTGGTTGTAGCTAGGGATGTTGACTGATCCTCCTGAAACTCTGCAAGAGATTGAAAATTATACAGAAGAATGACAATCTATTATTTTACAGAGGAAATGGAACTGTGAGAGGGACTAGATACTTGATCCTTCTTGTCAGCATATTCTCTCCTTTATGGCGACTTCCAACTTTTTCTCATTTTATAAGGTATTAAGGACAAAAGCTATAAAACACATAAATGATTTTCTGTAATGGGTAGAGCAAGGGTGACATTGATGAACTGAACTATTGGCTGGCAGGCAGTGCCACCTTGTGGCAGTTCCAAGTGTCCACTGGTCAGCAGAGGTGGGGAAGGGCACACGCGGTGGGTGAAATGGTGGCTTGAGTGTCTTTGTGAAACATAAAAGTGTCGTTTGTTTAACAGACACAGGAAAGTCAAGGACCGCCTCTACTTTTTGCATTGTGTTCACAGTTTAGATCTCTTAATGTTCTCCCTAGGGTCAAGTCTTGCTGGCCTCAGAAGCATTTTGTCTCTCTGAGCTGACTGCATACCTCTGAGCAGTTAATGTAATGTGTTTACCTCTCCAGGTGAACATTTATTCCCAAATGCTCGGGGGACAATTTACCATGTCTCTTGCGTACAGGTCATGTGGCTTCCTGATGTTACAAGAGTCCAGGAAGTAGGGCTAGGCCAGCACTCTTGTGAGGCTATTGGAGACTGTACCATGCCAGGCCTGCTTCTTCCTGAATCTCTTGAATCATCCATGTGGTTCTGCTCTGTCATCTTCCAGCCCCACACCCAACTACCCCAGGGGTTGCCAGAGACCTGCTTCTCTCTAGAGGATGTCTCCAGTTCTTGTTTTCCTTGCTTCATATGGAATAGTTGAATTACCTGGCTCATCCCCATCATGATTTCTCAACAGGTGCTTAGCTATCTGCTGCATGTCCACATGCCCTGCCCTTGGGGATCCAGTTTCTGTTCACACCTTGGGTGGCAGGTTGAAAACTGGACAGAACCTCTTGGCCCCTGTCTGGCCTTTGATCATCTGTCCTGGGAAGAGTGCCCGGCTCTGACCTGCTCGCCCTGTCCCTTCTTATTCCTCTCCAATTCCCTTTCCCCACTTCTCCAGACATGCTATTGGGCTGATATTCCAAGTGGAGCACTCCAAACGCTTGCTGGGGCAAACTCTGTACAGTCCCAGAAAAAACAAATTGTCCTTTAAGCCAGTCTGACCTAGGACCCCTGTACAGATGCAGCCTCATCTCACAGCATGGATGGTTCTCCAGTGTCACGGAGAAGGTCACATGCATTTTCCTGTCACAATAAAATGGGACACGAGAGTGCCATTCTTGCATGAGTCATTAGATGTAATATAATGCACTCAATTTATTCTTTAGTTTAATAATTTTGCTCCATTACTGAATAAATGATGAACAAGATAAGTGAACAGGGTAAATGAAGAATATGATGCATTTTTGGCATTGTAGAGGAAAATTATGCTCAGAGTTTTAATACATTTAAATTCTACATTAATTTATTACTTCTATCCACTGAGCACTTTTGCATGCTCCATTTAATTTATTTTCCATAAATGCATTCTGTAGTGTAGGACATTCTGATAGAGGTTCTTCTGTGTTTCTTGGCTTCTCTAGCATATATATTGTCACTTCCCACCTCAAATTCTATGTCCCAACAACAGTAAATGCCATTTATTGTCTCAAATATGCCATGTTCTTTTTCACTCTGATTCTCCTCTCATTATGCCTGAAACAGTGTCTTTACCAGACCAACAGAAGTGAGGAGGAGTAATTTCTACCAATCCATTACATTTTTATCCAACAGTATGGGAAAATATCCCTAAACCTACGTCCAGGTAGGGTGCCCTCCTTATGTGCTCTGCTTGTCAAGCTTCCGAGGGTGCCCACCCCTGAGTGTACTCAAATGCCACTGCAAACCCAACGTCTTACATACCTGAGGAGATTGGTCCCATGCTTACTGTAGCAACCAGTACTCTTGAGTGGAACATTTTGAAAAAGTTAAGTAACTGTCTTCTTTAGTGCAGACCTATCGTTGTTGAGTATTTTTACGGTATGCATGTGCTGTTAAGGCAGCAGAAATTCTGAAACTGAATAGAGTACAGTGATATTTACAGTGAATGGGTGACTTTTTTTTTCTAGTGTCTAAATTTGTAAAAATGTTAATATTGCTCCCAAGAATGTGTGGGGTTCAGAAACCCAAAGGCAAACTTGGGGAATAATTATAAAAAAATGAAAAATTAAAGTCTTTGCAAAAATTTTCAGAACTTTGATTTGCTTTGATGTTCAGCTAGTAGAAGTGAATTAAATGTCCTTAAACAATGTTTTTTTAGTAGAATATTTATTTCTCTAAAAAATTCTATAAATTACATGACATACATACACACCTATGTGGTAAAAGTGTAAAGGTATGTATGGGAGAGGAAGGAAAACATAGGAGGTTTCAACCGTATTTGTAGTGGGTTTTTTCCTAGTTTTATTGAGGTATGGTTGATGCATTACATTGTATAGTTTAAGGTGTACAGCATAACGATTTGCTCTATGTATATATTGTGCAATGATCACCACAGTAAGTTTAGTTAACATCTATCACCTCACAGAGTTACATTTTCTTTTCTTATAATGAGAGAACTTTTAAGTTCTACTCTCAGCAATTTTCAAGATAGTATTGTTAACTATTGTCACCATGCTGTACATTACATCCCTAGGACTTACTCATCTTGTAACTGGAAGTTTGTACCTTTTGACCACCTTCACCCATTTCTCTATTTCTCTGTAGTGTTTTATGTCTTAGGTGGTGTAATGGACAAACCAGTGTTTATTGTATTATTCTTTAAAAAAATGGATTTAAAATCCATTTTTCCCTACTCCTCACTGAATAACTTGAAAGTAGTCTCCAGTTAATAGCCTCCCCAGGAAGCATGTGTCTTGCTGTTGCCATGCCCACGGCATTTTGTACTTCCCCCGCTTGATGCTGATCACATTAGACTGTGTTTTGATTGAGAAGTGTGCTTCTCTTTCTCTATCTCTCCCAGTGGACTGTAAACTCTTTGCTTGTTTGTTTTATTTTGGGCCATGGCACACGTCTTGTGGGATCTTGGTTCCCCAACCAGGGATTGAACCCGAGCCCTGGGGAGTGAAAGTGTGGAGTCCTAACCACTGGACCACTGGGAAATTCCCTGGACTGTGAACTCTTAAGGACAGGGGTAATTGATTCCTCACTGTTGTCTCCCTAACCCTAAGTGCAGGGCTCACACAGAAATGGTGCTCAGTAAATTTGTGGAATCAGCAGGTGGCTGGATGGATGTAGGGTAGGATGATGTCCTCTGAGCAGCCAGTTAAGCAGTGCCAAAATTCCAACCTATAGGTTTCTGCCATTGACTCCTTCTCTCGTCCCCCTTCCTCCTAAAACAAAATTCTCAAGGGGCTGTTTAAGTACTAGGTCTCATAGAGAACATACATACATGGCAAAACCTCATCCACAGCTACAATTCCCTAAGAAAGAGCTCTCCTGGAGGGATTCAGAGAGACTCAGGTCGCTCTCTGGGTGATTTGGAAAAGAAAGGTAGAGGTACTCCCATTTATTCATTATCTACCATGTAACACTTTCACATATAATACTCTCATTTAGTTCTCACAACCACACTGTAAAGTAGGTTTCACTATCCCTCTGTGCACAGATGAAAGAGAGATGATGGACCTTGACCAGGTTACATACAGTAGGAGGTGGAGCCCAGGCTTACCCTCAGGTCTACGTGGCACCAAAGCCCAAGCACGTTCCTTTTACCACGTACTCTAGACTGTTAGAGACATGGAAGGCTTTGACCTGAAACACACCTTGGAAGTTATCCATGTAATCCACTTTTTGCTATTAAAATGATTTTCTTTAAAAATAAAGAGTTTTGGAACATTTCTCTTACCAAATAGGATTTTGCAAATCATGATTTTGCCAAGAGAAACAAAGGATGCTCAACTATCCCTTAAGTCTGTAATTGATTGAGCAACTCAAAATTAGTCACGAACCTTTTTGGCCGTATTGGATGAGTGAGGCATGTCCTGCTTTTTTACATGTCTGGGGCATGAATTCTGGCTTAGGTTCCCCTAGCAGAAGGATTACTTTCATTCATCTCCAAAAGTAGCCCACTGGCCTGCTTCACCACTACTTCTGCTGCCAGGTCAACTCATTTACTTATTAACCAATGTTTATTGCACACCGGCTGTTTGTCAGGGTCAGGGCTAGGCATTTTACCTGAATCATCTCAGTTAATCCTAACTGTGACCCTATGAAGAAGGAAATATAATTAACCCTATTTTATCGTTAGAAAAAAAATTTCTTGCTCACAAGACTATATTTGGTGCACCTAGATTGAGATCCAGATCTGTGTGAATCCAGAACCAGTGTTTTCACCAGTTTATGAGCTTGCCCCATAGGCAGCAATGCAGTCATGATGTTATGATGTTGATGCATTGCTTTCTGAACAGCTTGCATTATTGGCTCCCATTGGTCAGCATTTCCCAGCGGCTTGAGTTGCATGTGACAGGTTGACTTTCTTTTTTCTTTCTCAGTAACTGAGCTATGGTTTGTGGAACTATCAGGCACATCTCCAGAATCACAAATCCCTTTCATGAGTAGAAAGGATTTCTTTTGTCTGGATTTTTAAAGAAGCTTTCCTTAGAAAGACCCCTTTTGTTGAGCCAATGCAGAGAATTCTGTTTTCAACATGGACGCTTGAAAAAAGGGAATGCAAATCCTTTAATGTTAGTGGCTGTTTCCAGATGGCTCTATAATATAAGCAGAATGGTCGAGGTTGAAGCCATTTTTCGAAGATCTTTGTGAACAGGATTAATTTGGTGAGATTTTTTGTCATGCCTAGGACTTTGCCATCACACATTGTTTGTTTTTCAATTAAGAGGATTTATTTCTTGGGTAACACAAATATAAACAGATGGTAGGAAACACCTGAAGGACTGAAACTGGAGAAGTAGTGGTGTAATGGAAACAGCTGTAGAAGAAATTTCTTGAAGCTCTGTTTATGATCACCTCCTTTTGGGAGGTGAGGAAAGGAAAGCAGATGTCAGCCTGTGGGGTATTTTACAGAGAATTGTTTATGATTATGTTATCCTGAGTAGAAGAAGAAGGAAAAGAGATACTTAATGTTTAGTTTGGAATGGGGGATCAATCGGGGATAATTTGGCATTTGTGAGCAAGACCTGGCCACATGGACTGTTGAGCCAATACCAGTTAGGGGAGGGGGATTCATGAGAAACTGGACCACACAGGGGAGAGAGAGAGAGAGAGAGAGAGAGAGAGAGTGTGTGTGTGTGTGTGTGTGTTGGTGTGTTAAGCCTTAAACAAGTTGGAAGGAGGTTTTTTTGTAGTGACATCTATCAAGTTCAAGTTACAACTTCCCACATAGAAAAAGCAACCATGAATAAGGACTCAGTATCAGTCCAGGCTGGTCTCAGAGGGTCACTAATAGCACATCTATCCTGAGGAAGCATACCCAGCCTGTAAGGGTACCCTTGAAGCCAAGGGTCATGGAATGTGTGTGTTGGCGGGGTGAGGGGTGATGCAGGGAAAATAGGACATGGTGCCAAAGACTTCTATTACATCTCTTTTAACCTGTCACTTTTCTCTTTTTAAACAGCCTGTTGTTCTTGATTAGATCTTATTCTATGGGTGGGCTGAGAAGGATTTTTTGATATCTATTTCCTCCTACAGAAATATCTCCAGCTATTTCAGAGATGCAGCTGCAAAATAGCACTAGAGAAATCAGGAGACAGCAGACTTTCTGCCTCTGCCACTAACTAGCTGTGTGACCCTGAGTAAGTCATTTAAACTCTCTGGGCTTCAGATGTGTTGTCGGTAAAAGGAGCGGATTGATCAAAGGATGATTTCTAAGGTCCTTGTCAATGCTGAAATTTACAGGGCTGACTTTCCTATAAAATTCATTTGGGGTTTTCTGTGCCTGTCCATGTGTCGTATTTCAATGGCCATTCATGAAACTTGGTAAAGGATGGAAATTCAGTTATGGTGGCAAACGTGTCTACAATGGATGATTTCTGTTTGGAAGATTTCCCCACGTCATTTCGCCTTGTCTAGCAATGAAGATGTTTCTACATTTGCTAAACTGAGCCTTGACAAATATATACCTAGCTCCTTAAAAGAAACATTTGTGGAGAACTCCTGAGGATTTGAAACATTTTTGGAGGATCCTTAAAGTTATTCATTATAACTTTAAATAAAACATTTATTAAATAGTCTCATAACCTTAGATAATCATTTAGATCTTACTGCATTTTAAGGAAATATGATACTCAGTGGAACCTAAGTCGTTACATAATCACCTAGTTCACTTCATTATAACTTCTCTGTTTTAAAATCTGCCCTGCCTACTAAATTGTGAGCCCCTTGTAGGTAGAAACCATATTTTATTTATCTTTCTATTCCCTACTGCTGAGTATAGTATTCTGACTCAATAGTTGTATTTTGAATAAAAGATAATTAACTCGTCACCGTCCATCCATAGTTACACTTCAGACTTGATTCATACCTTCTTCGTGCATTGTGTTAAGAAGAGCACAGTCGTCTGGGATTCATGAGGTTCACCTGGAAGTCTTCTCCATGTCCTCCTCCCTCCCGGTTCACACGCCTAGTGGTGATGGAAGGGATGTAGTTCGAAAAGGCTTCCCAGATGATTATAATATACATGTTCCCTATCTTCCGGAGGGAAGAAAAACACACTCAAAAGTTGCACATTTCCGGGCTTCCCTGGTGGCGCAGTGGTTGAGAGTCCGCCTGCCGATGCGGGGGACACGGGTTCGTGTCTCGGTCTGGGAAGATCCCACACGCCGCGGAGCGACTGGACCCGTGAGCTGTGGCCGCTGAGCGTGTGCGTCCGGAGCCTGTGCTCCGCAACGGGAGAGGCCACAACACTGAGAGGCCCGCGTACCGCAAAAAAAAAAAAAAAAAAAAAGTTGCACATTTCCCAGCCTCCTACGGCGGGCTCTGGGCTGTGTATTTCCTAGGCTGCTGGAGGGGACACTCAAGGCAGCACAAATGAGTTGGGTTGGAGTGGAGACAGATTATTTTATTTTATTGTATTTATTTATTTTTGGCTGTGTTGGGTCTTTGTTGCTGTGTGTGGGCTTTCTCTAGTTGTGGCAATGGTGGCTTCTCTTGTTGTGGAACACAGGCTCTAGGTGCGTGGGCTTCAGTAGTTGTGGCTTGCGGGCTCCAGAGTGCAAGCTCAGTAGTTGTGGCGCACGGGCTTAGTTGCTCTGCGGCATGTGGTATCTTCCCGGACCAGGGCTTGAACCCGTGTGCCCTGAATTGGCAGGCGGATTCTTAACCACTGTGCCACCAGGGAAGTCCGAAGACAGATTTTTTTTTTTCCCACTGTGCAAGCCTGCAAAGGGGCAGAGAGAGGAAGAAAAACATGCCCTTCTCTGAATGCCTGCTCTCCTTCTCACCAGGCAAGAAAACCATACACACCCAAAGTCTCATGCACTAAGAATAAGCATGTTTTTAAGGCCAACTTGTTGATGCACATCAAAATAAATCTTAGCAACCTGTCTTTCAGGCATCAGATTAGTATGGAACTGTTCATAAAGCAACTTTGCCAAAGGGAGGAAATATCAAATCTTTGGAAATATTCAACCAAAGCAATGAAACTGCATGAAGTAGAAACATTTGGCTTGAGTGTTAATTGGAAACAAGCCGGGGCATCCATGAGCTTTATGGAAGTTTAAGATCCTCAGCTCAAAGACCACTCCTCCGAGGGCTTTCTCTGATCACCTGAAATAAAGCAGCCTCCTGGTTCTCAGTCACTCTATCTCATCATATTGCCCTGTTTAATTTTTTTCACAGCACATATCATCTGAAATTATCTTGTTTATTTATTTGTTTTCTGTAGCATGTCCTTAAGTATGGGCATTCTCTTTGTCTTATTTCCCACTGTGCCCCAGCTCCTTGGCAGCAGGAGATGTTCAGTAAATATTTATTGACTAACGGGATGAATATTTTGCATGGCTCATTGGAGATTAAAACCATTTTTCAAGATGGAAAAACTGTCAGAAAAAAAATTCACTCTGTTCAGGATTTGCCTCAAAAGAATGACTGGAGAGTCTCCATAGCAGAGGGGTTAACGGCACAGAACAGTCAGCATACCTGGATCTGTCTCTTGTAGAAGCCGGAAAAGCACCCACTAAAGATCTATGGAGTGAATGTTTCAGGATTTAGTTCAAGTTTGTGCTCACAACATTAAGAACACACTATTTATTTTGAAACACTCAGGCAGTGGGGCCCAGAATGCAGCAGAAGAATGAGAGGTGAGATTTAAAAAAAATAAATTCCATGCTTAAAGAATGCCTATACTTACTAACCTCAAAAAATATTTTCTTCTGTCTCCCATGAAAACATAAAGCTATTAAAAAGTCTTTAAAATCAAACATTGCACATAATTTGTCCTCTTGGCTGCTTTATGCAACAGCACAGAAGGTGAAATCAAAGATGTTAGTTCTGATTCAAACTCTGCCACTCACTAGCTTGAGTAAGTCACTTTATATCTGTTCAAAAATTCAAAAGGCAATAACACCCACCAACATTCTTGCCCTTCCCAGGGTGGCTGTTACATTCCAGGGATATAAGCTATGTGAAAGGGCTGAGTTTTAGTGCTAAATATTAAGGGTTGTAAGGATAGTAACTATTTTTTTACATTGATGATGAAAGGATGTGTCAACCTAAATAAAGAGGTAAACTGAGGCAAGCTCAAATGACCAGAAATTGTGTTTATTCGGGAATAGCAGAAAAAATGGCAATGGGAAATGCATGTTGTAGGAAGCTCAGGTGAATCTGTTGAGAGTTTGGGGTGGGTTGTACTTAAGGGAAAGGCATACAAAGAGGGGAGGTCCAGCTACAGCCGTAAGTTGACTGGCTTGAGGATGGGGATAGATTCTTGGCAGGTATTCATTGGTCAGGAGGTGAGTCTCAGCCTTCTGTAGATCAGGCTTTCGATTCTTAAGTTCAGTTCTTCTGAGGGCGAATGCATGAGAGTCTCCATTTCATATCCTCCAGTTCCATTTTAGATTGAGATCCTTTCACAGATGTGATATTATGACTTTGTGACTGGTGGAGAATATAATTCTTTTTCAGTGGTTATAGCGAAACATTCAACTGCCAGAACTAGCAATACTGTTTGCCTTCAAGAGCAAATGAAGTGGTAAATGCAAGAAATAATGACAGAGTAGAAGCTGAAGTTATGGAGTCATTGCTGTGCTCACTGGGCCAGATCTCAGCAGTGTGTTTATCAGAAATGGAGCAACTGGGATAGATACCTAGAAATTAATTATAAGGTCTCTTAGCTACAGTAAGAGAGCTAAATTGGAAAATTATCTCCTGATCCTTCCTACTTATTCCATTACCATTCAAATAGTTAAATCTTTTCCTACTCCACTCTTTCTCTTCCAGCCCGTTAAGACTTCCTTCTCACATTCAAAAATCCTATTTTCCTCATGAAAACTTATTTCTTGAGCCATCAGCTTCATGGTTTAGAAGGAAATAGGCTAAAATGTTAACAGTGGTTATCTCTAGAGCATAAGATTGTAACATTTTCTCATTATATTTTTCTGTACCTACCAAATTATCCATAATGAGCATTTATTTTTTTCATATTAAGAAGAAAAACAAGGAAGCAGATTGATTTAGGCAGCATTACTCAAAGAGTATTTTATTTCATTTAATTTTTTTTTGGCTGCGTTGGGTCTTCGTTGCTGTGTGTGGTCTTTCTCTAGTTGCGGCGAGCAGGGGCTTCTCACTGCAGTGGCTTCTCGTTGCGGGGCACGGGCTCTAGGCTCGCGGGCTTCAGTAGTTGCAGCACACGGGCTCAGTAGTTGTGGTGTGCTGGCTTTAGTAGTTGCGGCATGTGGGCTCTGTAGTTGTGGCTTGTGGGCTCTAGAGCATTGGCTCAGTAGTTGTGGCACACAGGCTTAGTTGCTCCGCGGCATGTGGGATCTTCCTGGACCAGGGCTTGAACCCGTGTCCCCTCATTGGCAGGCGAATTCTTAACCACTGTGCCATGAGGGAAGTCCCAAGAATATTTTATTTTAGATAATACTAATCCTAGGAGATATCCTGCAAGAAATAAGGTACCTGACCAAATACATTTGGGAAATACTAGACACTATCTCTTTTGGGGAGAGTCCCAAACATATAGTATATTGAACGCTTGCAAGATCCTGCAACAGAGAAACCTGCTTAACTTTGTTTAATCCAGCATTTTTCCATATTTTCCCATAAATCATGTTTTTCATGCAAAATCTATAAATATTTTGTGAAGCTAGTGACCCACAGAATATCTTTCTGGGAAACATAGGTGATAGGGAAAGATTTTCTTTTGCTGAGCAAGAGGAAGACATGGCTTTCTCACCCAGGGTCCATGGATCACTTGAGGGTCCAAGGATGGGCTTCAGGCAGGGGCCACAAACCCTGGAAACTATGGGCCACAAACCCTGGAAACTATATGCACAATATTGAGTATGTACATACTTATGTATGTACATACATATTTGTACTTTCTTCCTGGAGAGAGGGTCCATACTCATTATATTCTCAGGCATCCACATCCTGAAAAGATAAAGGACCACAGACATAAAGTAAAATCAGCTTCTCAACATCCATCACTTTTGCCTAAGCCACACTTTGCCATCAAAACAAAGCAGAAAGAGCAAGAAATCTGTTGCCATATTTAGCAAAAACAAAGCAAATAGGATGTCCAGTTAAATTTTAGTAATTTCAGATCAACAGTGGACAGTTTTTTAGTATAAGGATGCAGTATCTGGGACATCCTAATGCTAAAGTTATTTGTTGCTTATCTGAAATTAAAATAAACTGAGCATCCTGTATTTTATCTCGCAGCCTTAGTTAACTAAAATTTATTAACACTGGGGCTGTGGAACACACTATGAGAAATGCCTTTCTACTCAAAGTGTGACCCATGAACCATTACCATTACCTGGAAGTTTACTAGAAGTGCAGAATCTCAGGTTCTACCTGCAGACCTGCTGAGTCAGTCTGCCTTGTATCAAGATCTCCAGGTGAAGTGTTCACATGTTAACATTTGAGAAGTCCTGATATAAAGAATTCCTGACTTGATGGTTTTCAACTGTGGTTGCACATTGGAATCACTTGGAAGCTTTAAAAAATATGTCTGCCAGGGCTCACTCCCAGAGCATCGATTTAGTTGATCTGAGGCACAATCCAGACATTAATATTTTATTGAAGTATACTTGATTTACAATGTTGTGTTAGTTTCTGGTGTACTACAAAGTGATTCAGTTATAAATGTATTCTTTTTTATATTCTTTTGCATTATGGTTTATCACAGGGTGTTGAATATAGTTCTCTGTGCTATACAGTAGGACCTTGTTGTTTATCTATTTTATATATGGTAGTTTGTCTCTGCTAATCCCAAACTCCTAATTTATCCCTCCCCCACCCCGTTTCCCCTTTGGTTACCATAAGTTTGTTTTCTACAGACATTAATATTTTTTAACATCCCCTTACCTCCACCTCAAATGATTCTAATGTGTAGCTGCAATACTGTGATTTATAAGAAATATATATTTGGTCCTTGTCCATGGTTCCTGGCTCACAGCTCCCAAAACTCCTAGAATTTCCTGAGCAATGGGAGCATCTTTTGTTTTACTATTTGGCCTCCTGGCCTCAGTTCCTGAAATTGCTTCAGAGCCATAAAGGTGGCTTGGGTGTTATTTGTCACAAGCCCCATTCCACCACAATTGGGCTTATGTTAATGTGGTGACTTTTGGAACCCATCTGAGGATGGGGGCTCTTTGCCAGGAGAACCAACCATTTGATTAGAGGGTTGGAAATTTCAGTCCCTCCTCTGACCTCCCTGACTTCCAAAGGAAGGGGAGAGGCGCTGGAGGTTGAATCAATCTCCAGCGGTCAAAGATTTAATCAATTATGCCTATGTAATGAAGCCTCCATGAAAACCCAAAAAGAGAAGGTTTGGAGAGCTGCTGGGTTGGTGAATGTGTGGAGATGTGGGGAGAGTGGCATTGCTTGGAGTGTGAGCTTTGAGCCCCTTCCCACATACTTTGCCCTGTGCTTCTCTTCCATCTGGCTGTTCCTGAATTATATTCTTTTATAATAAACTAGTAACACGGTAAGTAAAACGTTTCTCTGAGTTCTGTGAGCTGCTCTAGCAAATTAATTGAACATGGGAAGGGGGTTGTAGGACTGTAATTTATAGCTAGTGAGTCAGTAATGCAGGTAACAATCAGGACTTTTGACTGGCATCTGGCCTTGGGGGTGGAGTGCAGTCTTGTAGGGCGGAGCCCTTACCCTGTGGGACCTGACGCTCTCTCCAGGTAGATAGTGTCAGAATTGAGTTGAATTGTAGGACACCCCCAACTGGCATTGAAGAATTACTCATTGCGTGAGGAGTCTTCCCGCCCCCTCCATGGGCATTAGGTGTGGAAACTTTAGTAGTCAAGACAGCACCTTTATATAAAGTTGGGGACCCAGCCAAGGTGAGGGCTTTATCAGAACCACCTGTGGAGAGTTTCCCACCATTTCTGTGCTCAGCCCAGGTCAACTGAACCAAAATCTCCAGGTGTGGCTGCAATTTCAAAAAGCATCTGGGGGCTTCCCTGATGGCGCAGTGGTTGAGAGTCCGCCTGCCGATGCAGGGGACAGGGGTTTGTGCCCCGGTCCAGGAAGATCCCACATGCTGCGGAGCGGCTGGGCCTGCGAGCCGTGGCTGCTGAGCCTGTGCATCCGGAACCTGTGCTCCGCAGCGGGAGAGGCCACAACAGTGAGAGGCCCGCGTACCGCAAAAAAAAAAAAAAAAAAAAGCATCTGGTGCAATGTTGCTGTATACTCTCTCTGCAGTTCAGCACCATTAATGTTTAGGGCACCCTAAAATGGAGTTATAGGGCTGCTATCTGGCCACTAGGATACTGAGGGAAGATGGTCCAACCACGGGAACTCAGCATTCAACTTGTTAGGTTTGGATTTTCTCCTATTCTCCTGGAACCCACAGAACCGCAAGTGGGAGGACACAAAAGACAAGGCAGGATGGCCTTTGCCCACCAGAGGGAGTATCGTGGGTGTGCTAATTTCTACGAAGAATTGCTGTGATGCCTGAAGATGAAGGTGTTCACCGTCTCCTGACAGATTGTCATTCATTTTGACTCTTGGTATGTGACATGGCATCCCGTAAGTCTGTTTACAATACTAAACGAAGTATGAAAATGGTTCTAGCAGAAGTGGGGGATGATTTAAATAATTCTGAGTTATACTATCCAGGGCAGGCAGTGATTTGTTTGCCTGCAGATAATGTAAAACACAGCTACACAGAATGACAAAGTGATTGTCGGGTGTGTTGGATCCCTGGGTTGACAAATAGGCTAGGTAAGAACAGTTAACGAAATCACAGTCTTCTCTCTCTTCAGCAGCACATGGTAAATGAGTGCAAAGCTTGATAAGAGGCAGGCAGAAATTTAGTCAAAGAAAAGAAATCTCCAAATCTTATTGAATCTTATGCATTTCCTTTGAAGTTGAGCCTGCAAGAGATCTTTGTCTTTTAGATGGTTATTTTGCAGCTTCTTTTAGAAGAAATTGAATATCAATTAACATTTTTCTCAGCCTTGGATTTATTTTCCTACTGGTTAAAAATAAAGAAATGCTTGATTTTTCCTGAAGAAGGTTGAGAAATGGGGTGTAAATGCAGTAAGAGCTGAGAAGGTATCTGATAGAAATAAATGGGCCTACTTCTGGGCTTATGACCACTTTGATGGCCTGGAGGCTTAAAGGCAAGTTCATTGGGTTGATGACATTGACACAAGGCAGCAAGTGGGCATCTGGTTCAAAGGAGGCAAGCTGATGTTTTTATTCTTTTTCAGAAGTTCCAGAGTGGATCTCCCTCAAGGCTGAAATGTTGGAGAATTTTATTCAGGTAAAGTGCACTGTGGTTTTCACTATCTTTGCATTCTACTAAACCCTCTGGTTTTAAGGTGCTTAGGGATCATCTGGGGATGTTACTAAAATGCAGTTTCTGACTGAGTAGATCTGGTGTGTGGCCTGAGAGTGTGTATTTCTAACAAGCTCCCAGCTGAGGTTGATGCTGGGGCCTGCGGACCACCCTGTGAGTAGCAAGGCTAGAGAACTTCTGTTTAAGCCATGTGTGTCAGGGTTTTCCAGACAGAACTGGTGCTGAAAGCTTGGCCTCTCTGTACACTGGTGCCGAATCAAATCTCGGAGACGGAGTTTTGAGTGAAGTAGAAAAGGAGAGCTTTATTACTTTGCCAGGCAAAGGGGGACACGGCAGGCTCCTGCCTCCAAAAAACTGTGTCCCAACCTGGGAGGATCTGATGAGGGTTTTTATAACAATGGTTCAAAGTGAGGTCTCTGAGGAGTTTAGGGCCTTGTGAGCAGGGCTCGCACTACCTTAATCACATCTCAGGTGGTTGGTCTCCTAATCTTGATGAGTTTCTCTGGTCCCTTTAATCTTGACTCAGGTGGTTTCTTGACCGCTCCTCCCTTGTTTAGCAACTGTTCTAATCTGCCCTTTGGAACTCAGGGAAGGTCAGGGAGGCTGGAGTCTTGCCTTACAAGAACTGGGGCCGGGGGAACGATGACAGAAGGGCCTCTGTGCCCGGCAGCCCCACAGGGCCTTACTCGGTTTCAGAACCAACAAGATTGAGATATACACACATATCCAGTCATACCTTGTTTTATTACAGTTTGTTTTATTGCGCTTCACAGATACTGCCTTTTTTACAAATTGACGGTTTGTGGCACCCCTGCATTGAGCAAGTCTGTTGGCACCATTTTTCCTACAGAATTTGCTCACTTCGTGTCTCTGTTGCATTCTGGTATTTCTCACAATATTTTAAGCCCTCCACCCGCAAAAGGATTAAAACTCATTGAAGGCTCAGATGATGGTTAGCATTTTTCAGCAATAAAGTATTTTTAGATTAGGTATGTACATATTCTTAGACATAATGCTATTGCACACTTAGTAGACTACAGTATAATGTAAACATAACTTTTATACGCACTGGGAAACCAAAAAAATTGCGTGACTTGCTTTCTGGTGTTATTCACTTGACTGCAGCGGTCTGGAACGGAAACCGCGGTACCCCTGAGGTGTGCTTGTATACACGTGTATTGAGAGAGTGATATTTATTTTAAGGAATTGGCCCATGCGATTGCGGGGGCCGGCAACCGCAAAGTCTGTAGGACAGACAGCCTGGGAACTCAGTCAGGAATTAATGCTGCAGCCTTGAGGAAGAATTTCTTCTCCAGGAAATCTCAGTTTTTGCTCTTAAGGCCTTTCAGCTGGTTGCATGAGGCCCACCCACATTACTGAAGGTAATCCACTTAAGGCCACCCAATTATAGATGTTAATCACATCTACAAAATACCTTCACAGCCACACCTAGATTAGTATTTGATTAACTACAGCCTAGCCAAGTTGGCCCATAAAACTGACATACCTTGGGCTTCCCTGGTGGCACAATGGTTGAGAGTCCGCCTGCTGAAGCAGGGGACATGGGCTCGTGCCCCGGTCCGGGAAGATCCCACATGCCACGGAGCAGCTGGGCCCGTGAGCCATGGCCGCTGAGCCTGTGCGTCCGGAGCCTGTGCGTCCGGAGCTTGTGCTCCGCAACGGGAGAGGTCACAACAGTGAGAGGCCCGAGTACTGCAAAAAAAACAAACAAAAAAAACCTGTCATACCTTGAAACTCTTTAAAGGAGAGTTTCCATTTATGCCTAATAGGCAAAATAGATAAAGCAGAACTGCTTGGTTCAATTAGGAATGGGAATCTGGAGGCTGGCCTCTCACTCATCAGGCTCCTATCCCTTCCCAGTTCCTGCCTCCTCCCCTGAGGGAGCTTTAAGGGACATAGTTTCAAAATCATTGCCTTATATTTCTTCACCTGTAAAATGAAGATAGTAGTACTTGACTCGGGATTAAATTAGGTCACCTGAGAAAAACCATGTAGTGCAACGTCTGGCACATTTGTGGGAATTTTATACCTGTTAGCAACTTCTAGTATTATTATCAATAAGAACAACTGAAAAATAACCTTTCTTGCAAAGAAAGGAGAACTTGAAATATTTTGGTATAAGGCCTGGTGTTTGACAGTGAACTCAGGGCATATTTCTGCCTCTTTCCTTTTGCTGCTCACCTGGTGGTCAAGTGAAACAGCTCCCTTATCCTCAGCCCCAGCTGAGCTCCCAAATGGAAGATGTCTTTGTGGGCCCAGTACTGGGACAAGCTATCAGACCTGAGGGAGAGAAGGTCGAAGGTTACTGCTTTGTTCTCTTTACTGCTTCTTGACCAAGAACATAACTGGTTTGTCTCCCCTGGTGGCTGGAGAAAGAAACACTAGGTCTTCCTTCACTTCAAGGGCAAAGAAATGACATGGCTGCAACCTTGCAATTTCCTGTTATGTGGAAGCAAACACAGTTCTCTCAGTAGTTTCCTTAGAAATTAGAATTTGAAAAGCAAAAGAAGTTACTTTCTAGAAGGCTCACTTTGCCTAGAAATAATTTAATAGAGAGCACAAATGTGTTTAAGGAAAGGAAAAAAAGCCTAGGTTTATATGGGGCCTGAGCACCATGACTTTAAAAAGTGGTGTGGAACAACGAAGAATTTTCCTTCTCAAAACACAGGGCTAATAAAGTTACAAGATTGTATTTCAACTGTATATTTTATAAAATCATCCTGGAACTTGGAAACAAAGTTATATACTTTCTGCTTCTTTCAGTAACAAATGAAAACAATATATTTTCTTTGATTTCTTTGACGATTGGTGTTTATGATGCACAGGGTAGAAGAGCCTCCAGCTCATTGCACCAGAGCTATATTGACTCTTACAGTAAGATAATGAAACAAAACCTAAGCTCTGTTAGTAAAGTGGCAAATATAACTTGTAGACATGCTAGGAACAATTTCTTTGAGTATAATGTTACTGGTTTCCTGATGACAGCCATAGCTTATGTGAAGTGGCTTAAGAAAGTTTCTATCAGTGTAACAGACATTTCTTATCTGTATTTCATATTAATTATTGCTCTAGTTAAGGCCAAAAAAAAAAAAAACCACATGGAGAGGCAGGGTGGAGTGAGTAGTTAGTGATTATGCCAACACTTTGGTTTTAGACAGACTTGGGTTCAAGCAGTTCTGATTAGTTGCTGTGTAACCTTGGGCAAGTTCCTGAACCTCCCTAAGCTTTATTTTCCTTGTCTATAAAATGTAGTAATACTTCATAGGGTTGTTTTGAGGATTAAAGAAAATAAAGTGCGTAAGCATTCGATAAATGTACGATTTCACAACTACTGGGTTAAGGGGAAGAGAAAAGGGACACAGCCAGACCAGGCCCTCTCAGGGATCATCAGACTACGGTGCCCCTAGGATACCACAAAAAATTTCTAAGAGATTAAGTGAATCACATGGAATCCTGTTTAAATCATTCTAGGGGCCTATTGGGATGTGAATCCTCCCACAGCTGTGTTACTATGGGCAAGGTATCTTCTCTAAGTTGAAGTTCTCTATAAAATAGAGTCATAGAATCTACCCCATAGGGATTTTTCCTTAATAAACTTTTTATTTTAGAGGAATTTTAGATTTACAGAAAAGTTGCAAAGACAGTATGGAGTTTTCCCTTAGACTTCTCACCCAGTTTTCTCCGTTTTACTTCTTACATTACCATGGAACATCTGTCAAAACTAACAAATGGATGTTGGTAAATTACTATTAATTAAACTCCAGGCTTTATTTTGATTTGCCCAGTTTTTCCATTAATGGCCTCATCATGTTCCAGGATCCAATCCAGGAAGCCATGTTGCATTTTGTTGTCTTGCCCCCAGTCTCCTCTGGTCTGTGACAGTTTCTCGATCTTCCCTTATTTTCCATGACCTTGACAGTCTTGAGGACTAGGGTATACTGTAGAATGTTCCCCAGTCTAGGTTTCTTTCAGGGTTGGACTGGGATTACCTCATAGGGTTTTTGTGGGGATTTAACAATAGAATCTGTAAATACGCTATTTGGCAGGTATTTTTCATTATCAATGTGCATTTTTTAATGCAAAGTTGGGTTGTGGTCAAGAAAGGAGACTCTGCAGCCTGCAGCCTGGGTCCAGATCCTGCTGCTGCTGCTCTCTGGTTCTGCGACCCTGGACACGTTTTTGGTTTTTTTTTCCGTTAGATTTTATTACTTTGGATAGAAAAGTTCCCCTTTAGTTTCACCATGAACCCAAATTTAGAACACTGAAAACCTGCTATCAAAAAGTTGCAGTATCAAAACTGTATGAGTTCTTTAATATGCAAAGCAACAGTGCCACAGCAGTGATGATAAAAGACTAGTTTTAATCTCAAGACTTAGAGGTGCATTTTGATGCATTTTGCAGTGCAACTTCTTAAGAGACTGGTATTTGATTAACTAACTCAAGGAAACTGGCCAAGAGGGAACCTTGACCTTTATCAATCAGACATTATGTGCACAGCTGAACATAGCTCTTTAAATTCCCTGCTTGAATGACTCATTCACATTACTTTCTTTGATACAAAGTCATTACTGTCTTTTTATCAGTTTTCCTCGCCTATAAGTAAGGATAATAGCACTTTCCTCGTAGGCTTGTTGTGAGGATTGAATTGATATACATGTGAGTTTATAGATGTAAAGTGGTTATTACATTCTGGTCACCTCATGAGCTCCCTTGACTTTTTGCTCTTAGTATTATTTATAAAAATAGTGTGAGGCCCTCTCTCTCTCGTTCACCTTTGGGGTAATTCTGAATCTTCATGGAGCCATTTATCTACGGTGGCTAAGCCTGTGTGTGACACCATGTGCCCTGAGAGTGCCCGATCCCAAGTGTCATTGGGAGCGAGCACAGGTCCTTGGGCAGGTTGCAGAATCACAAGAAACATTTTTTGGTAGCAGCCCTCACATCCTCCCTGCAGAATGCTCTGTTTCCCTGTCAGCCCCATCCACAGGTAGGACCAGGTGAAAAGGTGGAGACCTCACCTTGCAGGATGGGTCCCGAATCAGGTGAACAACAGGGGCCTGGTGGGGTGGTGGGCAGCGGTGAAGCGCAGGGCCTCCTGCTGCAGGACTGGGAGCCTGGGCTCCATGGCGTTACCTCACATCCTCTGTTATCATTAAGGTCGGATTTCATAGAGGGATCCCTTATTCCACACACACAGAGGATGACTCAGTTACACCACAGGGTGCTTTAGCTAATCCTGGAGCAATCTTCTAAAATTATACAAGTAAAGACTTCACTAGAATGAAGTGTCTGAGTGTATGATTTAACAAAGTGGATCAAAAGGGATATTAAAAATGAAAGAAAGAAAGAAAGTAGGGGGAAAGAGTGAAACAATAAGCCTGGGAAGAAAAAGAAAATTGAAACCAATAACCTCCCTTTTCCCACTTCCTGTTCTCTCATTCCTGTGGTGCCTTTTTGTCTAGTCTTATTTGTCTTACATGATAATCCCCTTGGGCAAGAAGTGTATCACCTCAGCTTCAGTGCAGCTCTAACACTGAGCTGTTCGTTGGATGTTAAAAACAGCAATAACAATCACACTGCACTGGGTTACATCCGAC
This sequence comes from Mesoplodon bidens, assembly GCF_964165515.1. Classification (NCBI taxonomy): domain Eukaryota; kingdom Metazoa; phylum Chordata; class Mammalia; order Artiodactyla; family Ziphiidae; genus Mesoplodon; species Mesoplodon bidens. The sequence continues at coordinate 31,199,849 of NC_138167.1, forward strand.
GGAGTCTTCTTTACCTCTTAATACTTTTAACCAATCATGAAACATAATTTTGAAGTGTTATAAATCTGAAGATTTTAATCTTCCCAGATATCTCATTAGGTGGGTGGGTAGCAGGTATTATATTCATTTACTTAACAAATACCGAGTGCTTACCATGGGTCAGGCACTGTTCTAGACACTCTGGATACCTAAGATACAAAGCAGACCAAGATACACACTCTTTATGTGCTTACATCTTAGTGGGTGGGGTGGAGACAGACAGCACTCATAAGCAAGGTAAACAAATATATTGTATGGTTAGAAGGTAAGAAGTGCGATTGGAAAAAAGAATGAGAAGAGGGGAATTGGGAGTGGGGGGCTTGGAGGGATAGGTTTTCAATTCTCCCCATTTGGCAACGGGGGGCTGCATTAGGGGAAAAGCACTCCCGTCTTTCCCTCTTTCCCCAAACTCTGCTCTAAGTTTGGTCTAGCAGTCTCTGACCCTTTTCTATACCTCTCTCTTTTTTTTTTAATGGAAAGAGACTTAAATGCAGTTAAGCTCTCTGCTCTGGAGCCAGAGTGTCTGGAGTTGATTCCCAACTCAGTGGCATGCTTCTCTCTGGGACCTTAGGCAAATTAACTTCTCTCTGTTTTGAATTCCCCATCTTCAAAATGTATCTACCTCACAGGGTTGTAGAGGGTTACATGCGTTACTGTAAGGTGCTTAGAGCAGTGTCTGGCACAGAGTAAGCACTCAAATGTTGGCTTAAAAAGTGGTGTCTGTGTGTTGTGGAGTAGGGGAGGGTCATGAGTAGGAGAGTCTCTGCTACTCGGAAAATGATAGGTCGTATGAAGTGCAAGATCCATTGCTATCCCTAAATACCTGTCAACCCAGCTACGTGGGGCTCCCTCCTTCAGGAACCCAAAGTATGAACTTGGTCTCTTCCGCCTTGTGCATTCAACAACTTTAAGACTGTTAATATCACCTTCAAGGCCAGAGGCTGCTTCAAAAATGAGTAAGGATGGCTCCTCCCATATCCCTTGTTTCATTCCCAAGAAACACTTTTCTTTTCTGATAGTTTTTTTGTATTTTTTTTTTTAATTTTCAAGTTATTCTTCCATTTAAAAAATATTTATTTGGCTGCGCCGGGTCTTCGTTGCGGCATGCAGACTCTTAGTTGTGCCATGTATGTGGGAGCTAGTTCCCTGACCAGGGGTTGAACCTGGGCTCCCAGCATTGGGATAGCGGAGTCTTAACCACTGGACCACCAGGGAAGTCCCTATTCTTTCACTTTAACTTAAGTTTAATCACACCAAAAATTAGGCTTTTACTTTGTGGTATAGCTGCCTGAAACACTCATCGCTTTGGTCTTTTTTTAGGCCATCGTATTCTGATGTTGTTTGGCCTGTACTTTGTTACTTTAACAACCACACCACATACCCTACTTTCATAAAATAAAACAAGTAGCGAAACTTAAAAATTGAAGAGGGATGAAACAGGCCAAACCATTTTAGGCTGGAGAAAACACACTTTCGCTTATTCTTTGGGATTTCTACAACTCTAGTCTCCTCTAAAACAGAGAAGGCAATGCACTGAAGGCAAAATTCAAAGGGTTGGCTGGAGAATTAGTGCAAATACTGCCAAACAAACTCAATATATCTAGGCGACTTCCCTGCGATAACTTATTTCCTGAGCATTGACTCTCAAGGTCTCTCTCACAGTAAATTATTAAGCTTAGTGAAAGGTCTAAGATTGGGATAAAAGAAAAAGAATGTTATTTAAAGTGGAAGGTCAAACACATATAATGCATCTCCATGATATGGAAATCTATTCTATCCTTTATCAAAATGACAAGAACAAGGAGTTGGACAAATGAAATGTAGCCCTCTAGTACTTTTGTAGCCCCCCAGTACTCACACAGGTGCTACCTTAACCTTGTCTCAAGTGCAGGAAGTCCTCTTTGTCAAGGGAGAATTAAGGAGCTCCAAGTTTTCAGACCAGGCTGTATAGCATCTGGTCAGTCTTGCTTGAGGCTTCACTGAGCTTGTACTTCTTTTTCCAATAACTGGATCTCTACCTTGGTTTCTAACTTGAGACCCCAGGTCCTCCCATATCCTTCCAGAGGCTGGTGTCCTAACAGTCTTGGGGGGAGGCCTTTGGGACTCAGGCTGCCTAGATCTACATACGATGCAGATCTCCATCACTCTTCTGTCCACCTGTCAGAACTTCTTATCCTGGACCTCTCCAGCCAACACTCTGCCATCTTAGACCACCTCCTGCTACCTAAATCTCCAGATAACACTCTGTCTGGACTTCCTCTATTACACCTGTGTCTCAGCTTCTCCTGCTCTGGCTGATTCCACTGTCACCAGGTTCCCATCCTGACTATATGTGTTAGAAGTTCAATCCTGATCCAGAGTGTCAGTACATCTTTCTCATGAGAGTGTCATGAGGATTAAATGAATATATGCCTCTAGATGACAACTTAGATGAAATCTGAAGCATTACCTATGAAATCTGAGGGCTTACCTAGATGTAGAGGAGGAATTGGAGACATTCCGACTGAGGGAACAGCCAAGTAAAGCCCAGACACCAGTGTCCACACTGCCAGGAGGCCACTGGGTGCCCCACTGGACAAAGGAAGATGTCTGTCGCTGTGGATATCAGGGTCCTGAAATTCAAAGTCTCCTCAGAAGGATCCCAGCTCAGGATACTGGTCACCCATGTTTCATCTCACCTCCTTCCCAGCCAAACCTAGACATTTTGATTAGATTGGAAGGTGCTAATTAAAATCACTAAGCAAACCATTTCCCATTTACTCTTAATTTTCAAGCACCACCATAGTGATGCACATTATTAAATGTGTCAGATTAGCTTGACTCTAAAGTTTAATTTACTGTGGCACTGAACTCCATTTATGTAAGTTCTTCTTTCCAGTGGGTTGTTCGCATAGCAAGGTGATGTTTTGCTACGTTGAGAGCATTGGTTAAACATCATGAGTCCTGTATTCAGCTACTCATTGTCTTGTCTACTTACAAGTTTAAGTAATTCTTTATGTAATCAAAAGTTCCCTAAAATGCAGATTGATGTTTCTTTAATCCGTATCTCATCCATATGCTTGTTATTTGCCTTTTTCCCCAGGAGCATCTTAAATGATTTACTTTCACCTTGTTTTTCTTATGCTTTATTTATTTATTTACATATTTATTTGTTTACTTATTTATTTATTTATTTATTTATTTATTTGCTTGCTTGCCACTGTCCTGTGGCATGCAGGATCTTAATTCCCTGGCCAGGGATCGAACCCACGCCCCCTGCAGTGGAAGTGCAGGGTCTTAACCACTGGACCACCAGGGAAGCCCTGCATATGCTTTAGAATCTAATAAAGGGAGGAGGAATGTTCAGCAGGAGAAAGTTGATGGTATTTGATTATTTTCTAACTAATTTAGTTCACACATCTAGTAGCCTTTTTAACATTATATCCAAGGATTAATAAACAAAAGACTGATCTGCATCTTTTACCTTGCTTCTTTATCTTTTCTCTCTATGCTTTATCCCCTAGTGTATATTCGTGTTGCTGCAGGATAAAAACTCACTTCTGATTAATTCACACAGGGGTCCAAGGGCTCTTGTCAACAATATGCAGCATGGAACCTCTTGATAAAGCTGACAGTAGCCATCTCTTAGGATGAATGAGTTATATCACCCTTGGAATATGTGGAGTTAGTATGCTTTTGAGAATGTGATTGGATTTGTATAATAAACCATGTTCTAGTGGGACATCAAAAGTTAAAAGATGAACAATAAATTGGGGAAAAGAATTAAATGTTGTACTGAGTGGCAAGGATTAATATCCTTAGTATATAAAGAACTGTTTTTGAGGATTCATTTATCCAGTCAGTCTTCATGCATTCATTAATTCAACAAAAATGTATTAAGCACTTTATGTATTGAATTATGTCCTTCCCAAATTCATATGTTGAAATGCTATGAAATACATTCCTCAATATCTCAGAATGTGACCTTATTTTGAGATAGGATCTTTAGAGAGGTAATCAAGTTAAAGTGAAGTCATTAGGGTGGGAACTAACCTAATACAACTGATGTCCTTATAAAAAGGGGAAATTTGGACACAGAGATACATATTGAGGGAAGACAATGTGAAGAGACATAGGGGGAAGATGGCCATCTACAAGCCAAGGAGAGAGCCTGGAACAGATTCCTCCCATATGGCCTTCAGGAGGAACCAACCCTGTAGATACCTTAATTTTGGACTCCTGTTCTCCAGAACTGGGAGAAAAATCATTTTCTCTTGTTTAAACCACCAGTGTGTGGACCTTTGTTAAGGCAGCCCTTGTAAACTAATATAAGCACTCACTACGTGCCAGGCTGTCCTAGGTGCCAGGAATATAGCAGTGAACAAAACCGACAGTGTCTGCCTTTCGGGAACTCACATTCTGACATGAGAAAGAATAATCAAGAACATAAATAGGTATAAAATAACATGTCAAATCAAGATCTGTGCTGTGAGAAAATATAAAGCAAGTTAAAGAGACAGAGGGTGATGGAGTATGTTATTTAGACTGGATGGAGGCTGTTCAAAGAAAATTTCTCTAAGGAGGTGATATGTGAGCAGAGACCTGATGAAGTAAGGGAAAAACTATGTGGTTATCTGGGGAAAGAGGGTTCCTGGCAGCAGAAACAGCAAGTGCAAAGTCCCTGAGGCAAACATGTATTTGACCTTTTTGCTCTTCCTTGAACATGTCAGTGTTTTGGAGCACAGCAAGAGAGGAGGAGGAGTGACAGACAATAGGGTCAGAGAAGAAGGGCACTGTCAGATGCTAAGGAACCAGGCCTTGTAAGGGCTTTAGGTCTTATTCTGTGTGATGAGAGTCATCAGACTGTGTTAAGCAGGGGAATGATAAGATCTGATTACTTTTTAAAGGCTCACCCTGGCTGCTGTGTGAAGAATAGAAGGTAATGATGCAAGAATGGAAGTAGGGAGACAAGTTGTATAGTAAGAGTCTGTTGCAATAATTCAAGAGAGAAGTCCTCATGGCAAGGACCCAGTTGGCAGCAGAAGAGAGGATAGGAACCGGTAAATCTTTGATCTGTTTCCTAGTTCGATTCTACATGACTTGCTGGTAGATTGGATATGAGATGTTAAGGAGTCAAGAATGATGTCAAGTTTTGGGGCCTGAAAAACTGTGTGAATCATGGTGCAGTTTATTACGATGGGGAGCACTAAAGGAAGGACAATTTTGGGAAAGAAAACTAAGAGTTCTGTTCTGGATATGTTGATGTGGAGGGGTCTGTTGAACATACAAGAGGAGTTAGGAGAGAGATGTCTGGGCTAGAGCTGTAAACTGGTGAGTCTTTAGGATAAAGATGATAGTTAATGCGAAGATCCTGGCATCTAGAGAGTGACTGTAGAGAAGAAAGAGGTCTGACGCCAGAGCCCTGAGGCTTCACACAGTAGAGGAATGAAAGAGGGGAGATCCAGCAAATGAGTCTGAGAATGGGGCCCGCTAAGAGCAGAGGATCAAGTTGTTCTGGAAATCAAGGGTGACAGCATTTCCAGAAAGAGGGAGTGATAAACCCTGTCAATGGCTGCTCATGGGTTGAGTAAGATGAGGACTGAGAACTGCTCTTTGGTTTAGCAACTGGGAGGCCATTGGGGACCTCAAGGAGAATGTTTCTGGGAAAGTGGGGAGATGGCCACCTCATTGGTGTGGGTTCCAGAGAGAATGGGTGGTGAAGAAGGGGAGACAGAAAGTCCCATCATCATTCTTTCAAGGGGTTTCTCTACAAAGCAAAATGAAGCAGCAGCCAGAAAAGGAGGGCTCTAGGAAGGTTTCTGTCGTTGTTCGTACTGTTGTCTTCAGCTGGGAGATATTGTGTCTATGTCATATGCTTCAACTTTTCTGCTGAAGGAAGTTATCAAATAGAAAGGGAGACATTGATGTGGTAGGAAACAGGATTCTTGCAGAGGTCCTGAGGGAGAGGAAATCCATGCACAACTGAGAGGTTGGTCTCGGTGTGGCATCCTGGGCCTTCACATTCAGGATGATTCACCCAGTGTTGTAGGAGGAAAGGCAGGCCTACAGGAACAAATGCAGAAAGGTGGGGAGATGAATGCTTGATTTGCTCAGTGAAATGGGAAGCAGGGTTAGGAGGGTGAGGAGACAGGAGGACATGTTGGATTTGAAGACAGAGGAGAAGGTATGAAATAGTCCTCTTAGGGAGTGGGTGAGTGGATGGACAAGCAATGTGTGTAGACTTGTCAGATGGACTCACTCTAGGTATGAGATTCTGAATTTAAAGTGAGACTAATTGGCATTTTTTTAAAATTAATTGAATTTATTTATTTTTGGCTGTGTTGGGTCTTCGTTGCTGCTTGCGGGCTTTCTCTAGCTGTGGTGAGCAGGGGCTACTCTTCGTTGCAGTGCGTGGGCTTCTCATTGTGGTGGCTTCTCTTGTTGCGGAGCATGGGCTCTAGGCACGCGGGCTTCAGTAGTTGTGGCAAGTGGATTCAGTAGTTGTGGCTCACGGGCTCTAGAGCGCAGGCTTGGTAGTTGTGGTGCACGGGCTTAGTTGCTCCGTGGCATGTGGGATCTTCCAAGACCACGGCTCAAGCCCGTGTCCCCTGCATTGGCAGGTGGATTCTTAACCACTGTGCCACCAGGGAAGTCCCTAACTGGCATTGTTGTATGGTTTTTCTTCACCTGTGTGACTGCTTGGCTGTAAGCATGAATAGGGAGTAAGTTTGATTTAACCAGTGTTATGGACTGAACTGTGTCCTTCCCAAGTTTATATGTTGAAGCCCTTACCCCCAAGGTAACCGTATTTGGAGACAGAACCTATAAGGAGGTAATACACATTAAATAAGGTCATGAGGGTGGGGCCTTAATCCCATAGAGCTGATGTCCTCATAAGAGGAGGAAGAGAGACCAGAAAGCTCTCAGTTTCCACGTGTGCACAGAAGAAAGGCCGTGTGAGGATACAGAGAGAAGGTGGCTGTCTGCAAACCAGAAAGGGAGCGCTCCTCTCACCAGACACTAACCCTGACGGCACTTTTTTTTTTTTTTTTTTGTGGTACGTGGGCCTCCCACCGCTGCGGCCCCTCCCGCCGCGGAGCACAGGCTCCGGACCTGCAGGCCCAGTGGCCACGGCTCACGGGCCCAGCCACCCCGCGGCACGTGGGATCCTCCCGGACCGGGGCACGAACCCACGCCCCCTGCACCGGCAGGCAGACTCTCAACCACTGCGCCACCAGGGAAGCCCTGACGGCACTTTGATCATGGACTTCTGGTCTTCAGAACTCTGAGGAAAATAAAATTTCTGGTGCTCAAGCCCCCAAGTCTGTGGAATTTTGTTGCGGCAGCCCCAGCAAGCTAATACTACCAGAGATGGAGATTTCTCAGGCAAATGTTACAGAAGATGGAACAAGGAATGATTATAAAGGTGGACTGAATGAAGCAATAGCTGTAGGATGCTAAGCCTGGTGTGTGGAGCTTGGCAATTCCTCCACCAGGGGTAGCTGCTGCTGGCCGCCTTCTCAGTGCCTGCCTACCTCCTGTTTCTACGATGACAGGTATGGAGCTAGGAAAACAATATGCAAGCAGTAAGATGCTCGCCCTCAGGGGGCTCACACTCAAGTGAAGGAGACAGACCCAGATAGTGTCAGTGCAACATGATCAGCACTGTCATAGGAAATTGATAGTGTTCTCATCCAGAGGAGATGTCACAGCAGAAGGGAGGTTTGAGCTGAGCCCTGAAGCTGGGTAGGAGTTTGCCAGGAGAGTGTGTAGGCTGAGGGAACAGAAGGCTCAGATGAGCGCAGGACACTTGAGAGAGAGCAAAGCATTTGTCGCAGCCTCGGTGCAGGAGGTACGATGTCCCTCCGTGTGGTGGCAGGGGAGTGAGGAGGTGAGCTGCAGCCAGGATGTGAAGGGCCTGGGGGTGATCACATGGTAACTGGACAAGTGATGACATAGATTATTTTTAAAAGAATGATACAACTCTATAGTATTGTGGAAGATAAATTAGAATGGAAAAGAACTTAGCAGGTAGTTAAAATATCAATTTGGTGCTTGGGAGAAAGCTCAAGGCTGGAAGCCATGGTTGTGGCTGAGAAAATGTGTCTATCACTTCCTGAGTGTTCATCACACACCAAGCACTACACTGTACATGGATTATCTCATTTGAAGCTGACAGCAGGGAGTTCCCTGGTGGTCCAGTATTAGGACTTGGTGCTTTCACTGCTGTGGGCCTGGGTTCAATCCCTGGTCGGGGAACTAAGATTCCACCAGCCACCTGGTGCATCCCCCAAAAAAAAGCTGACAGCAAATTTTATTTAGAAGATACTATTGTTATTATTGTTTTTCAGATGAATAATCTGAGTTTAGAGAGATTTAGAGTGATTTGCTTAAATTCACATAATTGATAAGTAGATTAGAACTCAAGTGGCTCAAGTGGTCTGACCCCAGTCCCCTGCTCTTTGCCTTGGAGATATCCATGTTTAAGGGGCAAGCAAAAGTGGGGTCTGGGTGGGAAATAGTCTTTATTTTTTTAATTTATTTTTTAAAATAAAAATTTTTATTGGAGTATAGTTGATTTATAATATTCTGTTAGTTTCAGGTGTATAGCAAAATTAATGTTATACGTATACATATATCCACTCCGTTTAGATTCTTTTCCCATATAGGTCATTACAGAGTATTGAGTAGAGTTCCTTGTGCTATACAGTAGGGCCTTATTAGTTATCTCTTTTATATATAGTAGTGTGTATATGTCAATCCCAGTCTCCCAATTTATCCCTCCCCCCCTTTTCCCCCCTGGTGACCATAAGTTTGTTTTCTACATCTGTGACTCTAAGGAAATAGTTTTTAAAAAATTTGACAGTGAACCATGAAAGTAGATGATGGACATCGAAGACTCAAAAGCATTCAAAAGGAGGCCAATGAAGATGCGCTCTAAATTGAAGCCCAGATCAGATAAGAAGTCCATGGATGTACATCCTGAGGGCAGACTAGGTGAACAGCAGGGCCAGAGGCTGACTGTAAATGCTGAGGAGCAAATGAGGCAGCGGTTTGATGTAAAAGCCATGCAGCAGGTCAGTTGCCACCGGAGGAAGGAGCTGTGGGGGCTGGCCACCTAGACAAGTATACAGGTGACATCACCTTGACCAACTTCTCTCCAGTCCTCAGTCTGGCAGGCTCAGAAGCAGAGTTTGCCAACACAGGGCTCCAAGTCCATGAGAGCTTATGTTTGAAAACCGAATGTTGATTGATTAATTGGTACTGAGTAATAGACTACTGAGAAATCCAGATGTTCATAGTCTACAGATGAGAGCGCTATAGCTTGCTGGCAAAGCCTAATTATAATCAAAATGTTACCAGGAAGGGTGAACTCAGAGTGAGAGGACTCATCTAGATAATATGACTGGAGTCCTCAATCTGTCACACCTAGTGCATCCATCTCCACCAGACATGTGCCAACAGGTGCTCGTGTTTACCGGTTGTGGTTCTGTCTCCTTTGAGCAGCAGTAGAATCATACTGACAGATGTTATTTCTCTGGAATTTACTTTTAGAGAAACCATCCCATTTCTTTTGCTTCAGTGTTTCCCAAACATGATCATTCTCATACTGTTTTCATAATATTTGCCATATCCATGTGCCTCCGGTATGTACTATCTTTAGCTTAATTTCAAAAAATTAACTTACTTAAAAATTAAGAATAAAAATTTATTTTAAAAGAAAATGTTATGTTATGAGCATAAATGGAAAGCCGGTATCCCTTGCCACAAATAGAAGGCAACTGTAAAGCTAAAGATAATAGCTTTGAAAAAAAAATTGATTATCTGTTATCCCCCCAGATCTTGAATACTAGCAATGATATGCTTACTAACCTCTGGGAAGCCCTTTTCTCAGAGAGCATAATGCAGTTGCTAGATGTGTGCTTTCTCAGCGACATTCTCAATTACCGGAGTGGCTCCACACTGTCCCCTGGGAAGGGGCAGATCTGCTGTGAAACTTATAAGATTTGAGCTTCAAGACCCATTGCTTTTACCTGGCCCTTCCAAGGCCTTGTCTGTTTGTACCGAATTTTATGTTCTTTTTGCAAGGACAACCCCACTACTATCCTGTATAAGGTTTAGGTCCCAAACCTATATCCTCTCCTACTTTTGGATCATTCTAGAGGTGGCTGAGTTCACCTCATTTCACACTGAAGGAGTAAGCTTTTTTCAGGCTCGGTGATGTCCTGCAGTTTATCCCTGTACCAACTTTGTAGGGAAAGAGAGATTTGATGAGTCGCTTGAGGGTAGGCGAGTGTGAAGGGAAGGATGATGTTTAGACTAGAAAAATGTGGATGTGTTTATGAAGAAGAAGAGTGATTGGAGGAAGACTAAGTTTGTCTAACAGAGGAGGAAATTGATGGAGAGGGGATTTAGCACACAGGAGAGGGCTTGGACTTTGAAGGAAGAAGGACCTCTTTCCCTCTAACCGAAAGAGGTGAGAAGAGATGCATTTTCGGTGGATCAACAAAGGCAGGAGGCTCTGACTTGTGTGGCCTCTATTTTCTCTTTGGATTCTGAGAACACATCCCATGCCAAGGGTGAGGGATGTGGAGGTTGTGTGGGAGGTTTGAGGAGAAGTCTGTGTTTGGAATTTTCAACATGGAGCCTGTGAGAGGGAGCTCACCAGAGGCAAGAGAAAGCCCTGTGGAGCATCTTGGATGGACCAGCTTGTAGGGACACCAGGCAGTGCAGTGATAGGATTCTTTCCCACATGACTCTGAAACCCTCGTGGTCGGATTCTGCCAGGGCCTGGGTCACTAAGGAAGGATGGAAAGGATGCCAAAGAGGCACAGGAAATGGAGTTGTTGATAAACATGTCACGGAAGGGATTAACTAGAGAGTGGGTTGTTTACAGATCAGAATTTGGGGACTCAGGTCTTAGTGAAGTCAAAGAGCACGTTTAGAGGGAAGAAGTGGAGACCTTGGTCTTAGTAGGTTTTCTTTCTTTTTAAAAAAAAAGTTTATTTTATTTATTTATTTTTGGCTGTGTTGGGTCTTTGTTGCTGCTTGTGGGCTTTCTCTAGTTGTGGCGAGCGGGGGCTACTCTTCGTTGCGGTGTGCGGGCTTCTCATTGCGGTGGCTTCTCTTGTTGCGGAGCATGGGCTCTAGGCATGTGGGCTTCAGTAGTTGTGGTGCACGGGCTTAGTTGCTCCACGGCATATGGGATCTTCCCGGACCAGGGATCGAACCCATGTCCCCTGCATTGGCAGGCAGATTCTCAACCACTGCGCCACCAGGGAAGCCTCTGAGTAGGATTTCTGAAGCGCTTGAGGAGGTAAAAATATGAGTGATGACAAGGCCCAGGGTTGCCAAAAAAAGGAGACCTAGAGGGATAAGGTGAAGGGCACAAAGAGATCGAGGAACCAAGAGATCCAGGCTAGACATCATTGAGGACGATGGGAGGGTTGAAGACAGAGATCTCTGCATTAGAGGAGTTGATATAAGGGGAATAGGGGAATGCCTGGGCTTTCTGGGGATGGGAAGTATAGGGATGCAGAGAAGGGGAATAACATGTCCATGTCCTCATCCTCAGAACCTATCAATCTGTTACCTTACATAGCAAAAGGGATTTTGCAGATGTGATTAAGTTAAGGATTTTGAGATGGGGAGAGCATCGTGAATTATTCAGATAGGATCAGTGTAATTGCAAGTGTCCTTAAAAGAGAAAAAGGAGGCTGGGGTCAGCAGAAGAGATGTGAAGACTGTGGAAGCAGAGGTTTGAGTGATGCGATTGCCAGCTTTGAAGATGGAGGAAGGGGGTCACAAACCAAGAAATGCAAGCAGCCAATAGAAGGTGGAAAAGGCAAGGGAATAGATTCTCTCCTGGAGCCTCCAGAGGGAATGCAGACCTGCTGACACCTTGATTCAGCCCGTTGATATCCATTTTGGAGTTCTGTTTATGCTAAGGCAATAAATTTGTGATGTTTTATGCCCCTTAGTTTGTGGTAGTTTGTTACAGCAGTCATAGGAAACCAATAGAGCTGGGAAGCTGATTGATATGAATTTTTCAAAGGGAGGGCTTTTGAAAAATGTGCAAGAGCAATGTGGCAGAAGCCTAAAGCCAGGAGAAACTACCTCTGGCCATCAGATAGAGCATGTGTGCACAGATGAGCTGTCTCCACTTGCGAGGGCTGCAACACACAAGAGTCCTCCAGGGAAATCCAAGTTTTCAGTTGCAGCCAGGAAGGAGAGGAGGTAGTGAGTGAAAGGTTAAGAGTGTAGAGGATTATTTTAAGTTTTGGCAATAGATCAAGACTTTCAAAGTGTACAATGTAAATAGTTAGAGGTCAGGTCCTGGGAGAAGACTGAACTGAATAGGAATAAAAATGCTTTACAGGATCTGTGGCCTCCATGGGTAGCATGCTGTGCACATACCACGGGCCGTTGCTGAGAATCACAGGGAAGAGGAAGGCAGGGCCTTGAGTGAGGGCTAGGAAGGCCAGAGAGGGAACTTTGTTCAGCAGTTTTAATCAAAAGCTTTTTGACTCCCCCTTCAACTTAGCTGGCCAGTTTTCATGCAGACTGCCTGCCTCTGGTGGTCTCAGTCATTCCAAAATTAAACGTTTGCTTTTTAAAAATTTATTTATTTTGGCTGCATTGGGTCTTTGTTGCTGCGCATGGGCTTTCTCTAGTTGCGGCGAGCGGGGGCTACTCTTCACTGCGATGCAAAGGCATCTCATTGCGGTGGCTTCTCTTGTTGCGGAGCACGGGCTCTAGGCACATGGGCTTCAGTAGCTGTGGCACGTGGGCTCAGTAGTTGTGGCTTGTGGGCCCTAGAGCACAGGCTCAGTAGTTGTGGCACACGGGCTTAGTTGCTCCGCGGCATGTGGGATCTCCCCGGACCAGGGCTTGAAGCCGTGTCCCCAGCATTGGCAGGCATATTCTTAACCACTGCACCACCAGGGAAGCCCTAAACATTTGCTTTTTAAAGGACTGGGACCAACTTTGTGCGGACCACATCACGTGCAATGCCAAGTCATCAATAACTGTCATAAACATGTCAAAATAAACTCGTTTCTTCACAAGCTAAAATAAAAAATTTGTTTCTGATTTTGAGAGAGTCTTGCCCATATTAGGCTCGTAAGTGCTCATTGGATTTAATTGAATTAAGATAAGTCAGAAAGTGCTAGAAATCTTGGATTTGCTCCATGTGAGAGCTAAATCAGAGAATCATGAAGCAGCTATGTGGAAGGGACCTTCTAGGCAAATGTCAGATTTATGACCTCAGATCCTTTAGCCCTGTTAGCTGGGCTCAACCGCATGTGGGTCAAGGCTGTCCTTCTATACCTCTGGCAAAGACCTAGAACAAAAGCAGGTTTAGTTTCTTTCCACGAGGCCTACCCCCTGCATCCTGGCTTTTAGATATTACCACATCCATCAGGAGGGGAGGCCGGAAGGGCACCCCCAAAGGAAAGAACAAAGGAAAGAGAGCATTTCTCTAGGGGAACTGAAGCAGAGCTGGCCTTGGCACCCACCCTCTGGTCCTCACCAGGGTGGGCATCCCTCCCAAGCAAATGGTCGCTCCCAAGTCTCTTTTACCACACCGGCAGCAAAGATAAGAAGAAGAATCCAAGAGAGACAACAATAAAAAGAGATAGAAATCCAAGAGACCAGCCATTGGCAAGGCAGAGTTTTTTGTTTTGTTTTCCATATCCTTTTCCATTATGGTTTATTGCAAGATATTGAATATAGTTCCCTGTGCTACACAGTAGAACCTTGTTGTTTATATATATAGTAGTTTGTCTCTGCTGATCCCAAACTCCTAATGTATCTCTCCCACACCCCCTTTTCCCTTTTGTAACCATAAGTTTGTTTTCTATGAGTCTGTTTCTGTTTTTGTAAATAAGTTCATTTATATCATATTTTATTTTATTTTATTTTATTTTTTTTTTCTTTTTCTTTTTGCGGTATGCGGGCCTCTTACTCTTGTGGCCTCTCCCGTTGCGGAGCACAGGCTCCGGATGCGCAGGCCCAGCGGCCATGGCTCACGGGCCCAGCCGCTCCGCGGCATATGGGATCCTCCCAGACCGGGGCACGAACCCGTATCCCCTGCATCGGCAGGCGGACTCTCAACCACTGCGCCACCAGGGAGGCCCTATATCATATTTTAGATTTCACATATAAGTGATATCATATGATATTTGTGTTTGTTTGACTTACTTCACTTAGTTTGATAATCTTTAGGTTCATCCATGTTGCTGCAAAATATTTATTTATTTGGCTGTGTTGGGTCTTAGTTGTGGTGTGCGGGCTCCTCTCTAGTTGCAGCGCGCGGGCTTAGTTGCCCCACAACATGTGTGATCTTAGTTCCCTGACCAGGGATTGAACTCACGTTCTCTGCATTGGAAGGTGGATTCTCAACCACTGGACCACGAGGGAAGTCCCTATATTGCATCTTCTTGATCTGTTCATCTGTTGATGGACATTTGGGTTGCTTCCCAAATGTAAATAGTGCTGCTATGACCATTGCAGTGCATGTATTTTTTCTAATTAGAATTTTCCCTGCATGTATGCCCAGGGATTGCTGGATCATATGGTAGCTCTATTTTTAGTTTTTAAAGGAACCTCCATACTGTTTTCCACAGTGGCTGTACCAAATTACATTCCCACCAACAGTGTAGGAGGGTTCCCTTTTCTTCACACTCTCTGTAGCATTTATTATTTGTAGACTTTAAAATTTATTTATTTGTTTGTTTGTTTGTTTGGCTGTGCCGGGTCTCAGTTGTGGCATGCAGGATCTTCGTTGCTGTGTGCGAGATCTTTGTTGCGGCATGCGGGATTTTTAGTTGTGCCATGCAGGATCTTTAGTTGCGGCATGCGGGATCTAATTCCCTGACCAGGGATCGAACCTGGGCCCCCTGCATTGGGAGCGCAGAGTCTTAACCACTGGACTACCAGGGAAGTCCCATCCCTAGACTTTTAAATGATGGGGCAAGGCAGAGTTTTTAACCTTTGTTGATTATATCAAAAGTTCCACCCCTTCGCACCATGGCCCAATTATGTCCTTGACTTTCACCCAGAGCAAACTCTCCACACCCCTTGGGGTGGGTAAGAAGGTGGGGAACATTGAGTTTCTCCCTACAAACCAGCAAGTACCATTCCCTTTCAAACTCCAAGCTCTTAAATTAAAAGTTATTTATATCTATGTGTGTTGTGTATACTTTCATCCGTTTGTTCCTTCCTGTGTACAAAGCTAATTACTTCTTTAATTAAGCACTCTTCACTCTTATTAGAGGTGTTAGCATATTCAAGAACATTTTCTGCTCTTGGCTTCCCAGTGGACCAAGTCATGCATTTTCAGGAACCAGCTGGTATTGTTTATTTGTACAGTGTGTATCAGGTGCGAGAAGGATAATTTACTGCCTCTCAAATACCTATTTCTTCCCCTGCAAATGGGTGCACCTGCATCGGAACCCTGGGTGTCTGCACTCAATTATCACTAAAGACTGATCTCAGCTAGCTAACAAGCCTCCAAAGCCAGACACAGAATCAGCTGTCTTGGAAATGCTTGTCTGTGCATCCTGAGGAGCTGTGCAGGCAGATGTGGGTGAGGACCCACCACATCTATAGATGTGCTATAGAAATGTGCTATAGAAATAGGATTGAGACACACAGAATCTCTGCAGTCTGCCTGCCAGATCACCATGATGCTCATTCTCATAGTAATAGTTATCCTCAGTGCAGGAAAAGCAAAAGGATTATTCTGAATTATCTGACCACTTATCCTTTCATAAGTATTGAGCTGGGTATTCTCAGGGCTGGTCCTTATCTTTCTGAGACCAGAATCTGCAACAGGGCCAATCGGATGAGCATGCAATCTGTATAGTTACACAGGATCCTTCACTTAGAAAGGCCCCATGCTTGGTTTAATGCTCTGTTGCTGCTGTCTTGAAATTCTTAACAACTTTTAAATAAGGAACTCAGCATTTTTATCTTGCACTGAGCTCTGCAAATTATGTAGCCTATCCTGGTCTCCAATATGGTTTCTTTGGTTGAAAATTTCTAGTTTCAGGCTTACTTCTCTAATAGTCTGAAACCCTATTCTGTGTGCTTTTATTTATTGTGTCTCTATCCAGATTTCAGACTGCAGGTTTCCCAAGGGCATGGACTTTCTTATATCTTTTTCTCCAGGGCTTAGAAGAAGGCCTGACGTATCATAAGTAGTCAGATAGTGTTTGTTGAATGACTGAGTGCTTGAAAGAGCCCTCAGGGATATTTCCATAGCCAAGGTAACAAGCAGACTATTAGGATAGTGTCACATTTGGTAGCAAGTTCACCATAAAATGGTCATTAATTCTGGACACTCCTTCCCTACCTCCTCCTGAGCCACTTTTCTCTGTCTGAGTTGTAAGCTGCTTTAATGCTTGATTGCCCACACTGATTCTTTGTTCACCTGATTTCTGATTCCATAAGCTGAGCAGGGAACCTTGTAATGACCCAGACAATCATGTCAATGGGCAAGCTGAGTTGCCGTTGTCTGGGTTCAGGGGGACAGAGTTTTGACCTGGGGTGTGGGCACACCTTCACCCTGGCCCACTGAGCTGTGGGGTCTTAGAGAAGTAAATGTGAGAGCAAACATTGTGACTTCTAAGATGGTTATATAAAGAGGTGCCATCCTGCCCACTCATGGCAGTTGGACCATGAATGTGAGCACCAGCAGCCCCATAAGAGCTACATCTGTGCTGTGAGTCATTGTGGAGGTACTTCCCTTGGAATATTTAAGGTGCCCGGCCCAACAATTTTTACTTCATTTTAAACAAATCAGAGGAGAACAATTTTTTAAATTAATTAATTTATTTTATTTTTAGCTGTGTTGGGTCTTCATTGCTGTGCGTGGGCTTTCTTTAGTTGCGGTGAGTGAGGGCTACTCTTTGTTGCGGTGTGTGGGCTTCTCATTGCGGTGGCTTCCCTTGTTGCAGAGCAGGGGCTCTAGGCTCACGGGCTTCAGTAGTTGTGGCACGTGGGCTCAGTAGCTGTGGCTCACGGGCTCTAGAGCACAGGCTCAGTAGCTGTGGTGCACAGGCTTAGTTGCTCCGCAGCATGTGGGATCTTCCCAGACCAGGGCTCAAACCCGTGTCCCCTGCATTGGCAAGTGGATTCTTAACCACTGCACCACCAGGGAAGTCCTAGAGGAGAACAATTTAAAGCAAACACCTATGTCTGGGGACCACAAATAGGATTCATTTCCAAAGACAGCCTGGAACTCTGTGTTAAATAGAGTTTTAAGACAGAAAAAAGTGTGGGGATGAATTAGGAATGCCTGCATGGACACTTAACGCTTGCATTTATTGAGAGTCTAGCACAGTACTGGATACACGGTAAATGCTCTACGTGCATTTATTGACTGAATAAATAAATCGATGAAGATTTGCCATTGAAAGGGCGCTTCAGAACATGTCACCCAAAATATGCCCGTTGGCGTATTGATTACTATTCTGAGCCGAAGGCATCTGAGAAACGGCAGATGCAGGAAGGCCTCTATGACCTCCCCCTTTCTACCTAAAAGCCAGTCATAAAATTTCCCATGAGAAAGATGCCCTCCATGCACCAGGAAGAGAAGAACATTCTTATCACCAGAGACTGGGAGTCAGTGCCTAAAAGGACCTGTACAAACAAACCTACTAAAATAACCCTGATCTTCCATTAGTTCCCCCATATGTTTCCTAGTCACTGTCTCACGATTTACTGCCTCCCAGCTCAAGCCCCTTTGTCTTGTCAAATTCTCAAAATTTATAGTTCTTCACATAAAATGGTATATAAGCTTTTTGGCCTAACAAGTTTTTGGCCTTCTTCGTGTCTTTATTTTTGTTCTGAAGACGACTGCATACACGTAAAAATGTTCAACAAAATTTGTATGCTTTCCTCCTGTTAATCTCTCTTATGTTGGTGTAATTCTTAGTCCCTGCTACAAAACCTAAGAGGGTAAAAGGACGTTTTTCCTCCCTTTATACTGTCAGTGCTACGAGTCTGTCCTTGGAAATAACTACGTAATTTTAACGAGTTCTTCAGCCTGAGCTTCAGTTTACTTAGCTGTGAAAAAGACTTGAAATATCTTCTAGTCCTATTATTCTGTAATAGCCTGTGATCATACCAATCTCTTTGTAAAATGAAGACAGCTTGTGTTAAACAATATCCCCCTCCAACTCCATTTTGTCTGTGTATGCTTAAGGCTCCTATTTCTTTAAAGCCCTGCTGTGGGAGCCTGTCTTAATTTCTTTTTTCTTTCTTTCTTTTCTTTTTTTAGTTTTTTTTTTAAAAAAACATTTATTATAGAAAATTTCATATATATATACATATATATGTATATATGTACATGTGTATATAAATATATATATATATGCATACACAAGTAAAAAGAATAGAATAATTAACCTCCATGTACCCATCTTTCAACTTCAACAGTTACCTGCTTGTTTCATTTTTACTTCCATTGCCACCCTCTCCCACAAACTGGATTGCTTAAAAGCAAACTCTAGATAGCAGGTCATTTAATACATTCAAATTTCAGTATAATGCTTCAAAAGATAAGGATTCCTTTTTAAAAATATAATCACAATATTTTTCTGCCTTAATTTCCAGTGCAGCAAAATATATAGTATATTTGTCATAGAATTGTCAGAATACATTTCTTTTGAATCTGGATTGTAGCAAGTCTCGACTGTGGCTAATGCTGAGAGATGGGGATTTTAAGAATTACATCTTGAAGTGACCACTGTGACTTACGACCCAAACTCACAACCTTGTTTCTTTAGTGTGTTGTAAATCTAAGAGATGTATGTCCTCTCCAGAGATTTGGTACTCTTCACGGTAAAAACTGGAAACAGAGACATTTGCTTTTGACTATGGCTTCTATAGAGGGGGCTGAACCAAGAATATAATTAATTGCTTACTACATTTTTCTTTCGTCTTCCCAGCACCTCCCCTCAACTCATATCCAAACAATATGCTCCCTCCTAACTTCAAAAAGAGGCTACCCAGGGAACTTCTTTAGAAGATGACACACAAAGTCAGATAACCAGAGAGAGTATCTGGGGGGAACTGGGATATGATGGATTTGCCATCATTTTGTTTGTTTATTTTGAATCATCAAGGAATCAGGAAGTCGCAAGGATTCTATTATGGAGCTGGTCCTCCTGCATCAGAGGAATTGTCTAACTTAATTTATGAAAAGCATCAGACATCAGGAAAGCTTATTATTATTATTATTTTAATTAATTAATTAATTAATTAATTTTTTGGCTGTGTTGGGTCTTCGTTTCTGTGTGAGGGCTTTCTCTAGTTGCGGCGAGCAGGGGCCACTCTTCATCGCGGTGCGCGGGCCTCTCACTATCGCGGCCTCTCTTGTTGCGGAGCACAGGCTCCAGATGCGCAGGCTCAGCAGTTGTGACTCACGGGCCTAGTTGTTCTGTGGCATGTGGGATCCTCCCAGACCAGGGCTTGAACCCGTGTCCCCTGCATTGGCAGGCAGACTTTCAACCACTACGCCACCAGGGAAGCCCCAGGAAAGCTTATTGACCACACAGTCATTCACATGTGGAACTGACAACTGCCCTTATGGGGAAGCTTCCAGAATCCTGGGAATCCCTCCTGATCCACATGGTTTCTGCTTTAACCTACTCTGATCTCTAAACAGCTTCATTAGAGATTCATTTTTTGGAGTTAAGGTCTTGTCCCCTAATGAAAATAAAGTGCTCATGGGAGAGAGAACACATTGAATGACAGTCAGCCATCATTTTTTTAAGTTTAGTTTTATTGCAAAAGCAATATGCTTTGTTGTTAAAAAACAAAACAAAACAAAAAAACAGTGCAGAGAAGGCTAAGCACCCCTTGACCAGGACCACAGTGTTGCACAAATTTACACTGACTTTTAAAAAAAATTTTATTGGGGTATAGTTGATTTACAATGGTGTGTTAGTTGCAGGTGTACAGCAAAGTGAATCTGTTATACATATACATATAACCACTCTTTTTTAGATTCTTTTCCCATATAGGCCATTACAGAGTATTGAGTAACGTTCCCTGTGCTATACAATGATATACACGCTGACTTTTCACACGTGGGTTATGCAGCGTTATTTATTTATTTATTTATTTATTTATTTTTGGCTGTGTTGGGTCTTCCTTGCTGTGCGGGGGCTTTCTTTAGTTGTGGCGAGCAGGGGCTACTCTTTGTTGCAGTGCACGGGCTTCTCATTGCAGTGGCTTCTCTTCTTGTGGAGCACGGGCTCTAGGCACGAGGGCTTCAGTAGTTGCGGCAACGGGCTCAGTAGTTGTGGTGTGCGAGCTCTAGAGCACAGGTTCAGTAGTTGTGGTGCATGGGCTTAGTTGCTCCGCAGGATGTGGAATCTTCCCGGACCAGGGCTCAAACCCATGTCCCCTGCATTGGCAGGCGGATTCTTAATCACTGCGCCACCAGGGAAGACCCAGTTATGCAGGGCAGCCCCTGAGATCCTGCCCCTCTGGGACCACCCTCTCCCTTATCCCAACTCTATCCTCCTTCTAGAGGGAAACATTTCTATTAGTTCAGTAGAAATCCTCTAGACCTTTTTCTGTGCATTTGCGTACAAGGATATGTACCCACAGAACACAAGGAACTATTTTGTGTTGTGTTCCTTGTTATTTAAATGATAACGTAATGAATATATCATTCGGAGACGTACTTTTTAAAACTTTACTTGGAGATCTTCCTATATCAATGTAGATATTTTTATATATGAAAACATTCAACCAATTTCACACGTGGTTGAAAAGATCAAATAACACAGAAGACATAAAAGCAGCTTTCGTCCTTCTTAATGCTCCTTTCTCTTGGTCCCATGTCTTGAAAACCACTTGGAAAACTTGTGCTTTAAATTCTCCTAACAGTTACTTTTATTTCTGTAAAAAATATTCCTTGATTTAACAACTTGTAACATTGTGCGTTAACTTCCTGTTATGATGGGTGAGGATTTAACTTCCTCTCACTACCCTACGTACCTGCTTCCCCTCCAGACACAGCTATAGTACCACTACCTCCACCGCTCACACCTGTACCTTCAAACCACCAACTCAACCTACACTCTTTTTTCCGTCAATGTAGACTGTGCCTCTCAAATTTCTCTTTTGAAGGACAGTGATAAGGTAATTGAGCTTGTCGCCTCTTCCACAGCAGACCTCCATCAAATTTTTTCTTGCTGAGACTGATATCGTTACATTTTATTGTGTCACCATAATCAATTTTCCATGATTGATCTATGGGTTGGTTTTAAGCTGAAAAAAAACAAACAGCATGTGTATTATAAAACCCAGGGAAGTAGGGCTCCTGGCCCAGCTCAGCAGTGCTGCCCATTGTACTTCTGTTCTTGAGATCTGTGGTCAGAGCTCCTGTACATTCAGGAGACACTCAGGAGCTTCAATTAGAAATGAATTCTCTTGGGGCTTCCCTGGTGACACAGTGGTTAAGAATCCGCCTGCCAACGCAGGGGACATGGGTTCAAGCCCTGGTCTGGGAGGATCCCACATTTTGCGGAGCAACTAGGCCCGTGCGCTACAACTACTGAGCCTGCACTCTAGAGCACGTGAGCCACAACTACTGAGCCCGCATGCCACAACTACTGAAGCCTGAGCGTCTAGAGCCCTTGCTCTACAACAAGAGAAGCCACTGCAAGGAGAAGTCCCTACTCGCTGCAACTAGAGAAAGCCTGTGTGCAGCAGCAAACACCCAATGCAGCCAAAAATGAATGAATAAATAAATAGATAAATAAAAAGAAATAGAAATGTATTCTCTGCCTCCTCCTTTAGACTCACCTTTTATACTCACATTTTCCTCTTCCACTGTCTGTCTTTTATTCACACTTCCTGTTTGAGGCCCCTGTCCTCTCTCCCACTCTTCCTTTCCTTTCCTTCACCCAGCTGGGAGCCTCTTCTGGATTCAGGTAGGCTGTATTAGTTTTGGCTTCCTTTGCTCTGTATCAACAGTCCTCTCTCCACTCTCTGTTTTCTAGAAATAGATTTGAAGACTCTCCTATTCTCTCTGTTGTGGATTTATATGCTTTTGTTTATTCCTTTGCTGCCATTTTAATGGTATCTTAGGTGAGAAAGAAGATAAATACTTGTGCTTAATCTACCATCTTGAACCCAGATGTTCATATCTTACAGTAAACTGTTTGATCTGCTTTTCCAAAAGGAGAACAATCTGAGAGAGGATTTTTGAATGTAGCAGACAAAAAATAATAACTAAGTGCAAATAATGTTTTCCAAATTCTCTTCATTTTGCTATGCATATGACACTTGACCACTCCCTTTTTTGAAACCCTCTCCTTCCTTAACGTTTGAGATCCTGTCCTTTTTGCTTTCTTCTCAACCTAAAACACTCTTTCACCAGCCCCTTTTTCTTTACTTGTCTCTTTAAAGATTCATCCTCTTTCTTCTCTCTCGCTTTCTTGTTATAATACCCACAAGCCAAAGACTCTCCAAATCTTGATCTCCAGTGCCAACCTCTTCCCTGATCTCCAGACCTTCATTTCAGGCTGCCAACAGAACATCTTCACCTGAATGTTCCACAGGCATTGAAGACTCTACATGCTGAAAACTGGGTTTAGTATCTTTCCATCACATCTTCTCTTCTGTGTGCTTATCTTGGTTAACAGAACTACCATCCAATGAGTCCCTGAAGCTAGAAATTTTGACTCTGTGGCAGACACTGGCCACAAACTTATTTCTCATTTTTCCATAGCACTGCTAAACTACATTCCCCAGGTTCAATGCTATGAGGTATGGCCAATAGAATGTGGTAGGAAGTGATGGGTAAGCTCCAGGCCTAGCCCAAACGAAATCTTTCTTGAGATCTTCTACTGTCTCCTTCTATGCCTCTTTGTTAGCTAGAGGTTGTCACAGCTAGTTTTTTCCTCTGTGCATTCTGGAAAGGGCAATATCTCATTCTCCTTGACTCAGGAAGGGAAGTCACAGCTTCTGGAGGGATCATTACTGAGAATGCAGTGTGATGGATAATTACATGTGTTGATTTCATTAGGCTATGATACCTAGTTGTTTAGTCAAATATTAGTCTATGTGTTGCTGTGAAGGTATTTTTGTAGATGTGATTAACATTTAACAATCAGTAGTCTTTAAGTAAAGCGGATTACCCTCCATAATGTGGATGGGCCTCATGTGATCCATCGAACACCTTAAGAGCAAAGGCTGAGGTTTACTGAAGAAGAAATTGTGCCTCAGGCAGCATAGACACCTTGCCTGAGTTCCCAACCTGCTCGTCTGCCTGACACACTTTGGACTTGTCAGCCTCACAACCGCATGAACGGATTCTTTAAAATAAATCTCTCTCAATCTCCCTATTTTCCTGTGTATCTATCTAGCTATTGATCCCATTGGTTTCATTTCTCTGGTGAACACTAACTAGTACACCAAAGAGCAAGCCAGTTCCTTCCCATAGGATTCTTTTAACATTCCTATCACCATGTCAGTCTGGGACTGGATGTAAGCTGTGTCTGTACACACACCAGATACTGCCCAAGGAGAGAGATAAGCCACAAAGCTTTTTAAAGAAGTGAACCATAATGGCCCCTTCCCTACCCCATATTCTGAGGACAGGACTCTGGGAAAATGTGCATCCGGAAGTTTGGAATATCTTCTCAAAAAGATCCCATTTCTCAAGCCCTCTCTCATCCCATATGTGTGCAAGAACCCAGAATGAGGATTGAGCTGGAGAACAGCAGGGATCCTAATGTAACTTGTAGAAGTCACTTTTGTCCTGACTAGGGCCCACGATATGATATACGGCTCTTCCTGAGAAGGAGTCGAAGGAAGGAAAGAAAGGAAAGAAAAACACTGAAAATGTCTCCTGAGGCAGGTGTCCCCAACCCCTGGGCCACAGACTGTTACCGGGCCCAGACCGTACTACGAAGAAATCAAAATTAAAAGTAGTTTTCAGGACTTCCCTGGTGGTGCAGTGGTTAAGAATCTGCCTGCCAATGCAGGGGACATGGGTTCAAGCCCTGATCCGGGAAGATCCCACAAGCCATGGAGCAACTAAGCCCGTGTACCACAACTATTGAGCCTGCGCACCAGAACTACTGAAGCCCGTGCACCCAGAGCCTGTGCTCCTCAACAAGGGATGCCACTGCAATGAGAAGCTGTTCACCACAATGAAGAGTAGCCCTAGCTTGACGCAACTAGAGAAAGCCTGCATGCAGCAATGGAGACCCAATGCAGCCAAAAATAAATAAATAA
Source organism: Mesoplodon bidens (assembly GCF_964165515.1). Lineage (NCBI taxonomy): Eukaryota > Metazoa > Chordata > Mammalia > Artiodactyla > Ziphiidae > Mesoplodon > Mesoplodon bidens. The sequence goes on from NC_138167.1 coordinate 31,224,134, forward strand.
ATAAATTTATTAAAAATAAATTAATAAAAAAATTTAAATACACTTTATTATTTTTTTAATCTATTTATTTGGCTGCTCCGGGTCTTAGTTGCGGCATGTGGGATCTTTGTTGCAGCTTGAGGAATCTTTAGTTGTGGCATGCAGTATCTTTAGGTGCAGCATGCAGGATCTAGTGCCCTGACCAGGGACCAAACCTGGCCCCCCTGCATTGGGAGCATGGAGTCTTAGCCACTGGACCATCAGCGAAATCCCAGCTCCACTTCTCACTCTAGTTCTAGTCCCCTTGCCCCTGCTCCCTAAAGGGCATCCACCCTTGGTCCATTCCAAACTGACCCCTTTCTATGGTCCTAGCTTGTCTCACTCCAAATGGATGCAAAATGCCAGCTGTTGGACCTGCTTTCAAAGATTGCATAAATCACCTTCTGTTTCCTGCCTCCAAACCACCGCTGTCTACCTTCACTGACCCCTATTTTGCTCCACTCTTCCATATCCTCCTCTGCTCCTGCTTCTTCTTACTTTTTAACCACAACTCAAATTTTAGATATACACCCCATGGGTTAAATTATGGTTCCTGCCCTCCTGGCCCCATCACCACAGCCTCCATAAAAGACATTCTCATCTTTCTCCCTGGACCACCTCTCTAGTTGGGGTTATTTCTGACCCAGCCCCCCCACAAAGGTAAGAAGTTCAGATATACTCATAGGTCTCACACTCTCATTTCCCAATGTCAAAATCAAAGTCGTCAGCTTCTTCCAGTACTCCTCCCATTCCCAGTTCTCTGCTTCTAACCTCCATGGTTTGAAGCTTTAAAGGCATTTTAAAATCAGCCTTTTCTTTCATGCTCTAATTTCATTTAGCATCAAACCCTGATGCCTCTGTATTTCTACTTCATCTCTCTAAACCAGGGCCTCATCACCACTCACACAGTGGTTTCTACACGGTCTCCCAACCTCAGTTCTTCCTCCATCCATCCTGCATATCACAGCCATATTAATCTTTCTTAAATACCTCTTCCATCCTGCTATCCACTTACTCTAAAAACTTCAGGACTCATTGTTTCCTAGAGCATCATGTCTCTACTTGATGCCCTGTTGCAGAGGAGGGATGATACTGAGTTGGGATATCGTTAGAATTCTACCATATATTAATATTAGCCCTAGAAGTTGGGTAAGTTAGCTAGCTTCCTTGAACCCTAGTTTTCTTATCTGTACCATGGTGATAATGTAAAAGCACTTAAAAAAAAAACTATAAGCTCCTATATAAATATGAGATATAATTGGGGTGTTAACATACTCTTTTTTCTAGGCTATAAGATTCCCCATAAACTGGTCCCCAGGCAGCTGGAAGATTTCCCTTAAATCCTGGTCTTGAAATTCCCAAGGCAGACGCTCCCAGGACATAGCTGGAGTCCATTGGATTGCCTCCAGATATTGAGTTTACTAAATTGTGACATTCCCTATTGGTCTTATTCTAGGTTAATAAACTGGCTATAATCTGAGAAGAGGTGTCTTTGGGATCAGAAATAGGATTTTTGTGATCCTCGCATTCAAAGGTGGTAATTAAAGCCTCTGTAAAGTGCCCAGAGAGAGTGAGGCGATGAGAAGAGGACAGAAGGCAGAGCCTAGGGCAACACCAGCCCAGGCGAATCATTTATGAGATTTCCTAGAGCCTAGCTCAATGCCTACAGTGTAGTAAGTACTTGATAAACATTTTTAAAAATTCCTCTTATTTACTTCACATCATTTTTTAAAATTTTTATTTATTTTTGGCTGCGTTAGGTCTTTGTTGCTGCACATGCGCTTTCTCTAGTTGCAGCGAGCGGGGGCTACTCTTAGTTGTGGTGCACTGGCTTCTTATTGAAGTGACTTCTCTTGTTGCAGAGCACTGGCTTTAGGTGAGCAGGCTTCAGTAGTGGCTCGCAGGCTTTAGAGCACAGGCTCAGTAGTTGTGGCGCACGGGCTTAGTTACTCCGCAGCATGTGGGATCTTCCCGGACCAGGGCTCGAACCTGTGTCCCCTGCATTGGCAGGCGTATTCTTAACCACTGCACCACCAGGGAAGTCCCTACTTCACATCATTTTTTAACAACCATAATGCTGTTATCATCCATAAGAAGTGAACAATAATTTCCTAATATTATCACATATTCATTTAATGTTGAAATTCAGAAAAGTAGTTTTGATAATTCATGGGAATCAAAAGTTTTGATTTAGGCATATTTTTAGATGCTTATTGGAAAACTAAAAAGATATGTTGTCTACTAAGGAGGTGATGATATGAATTTAGAGTTGGGGGAGAAATTGGAGCGAAAGATGTGAACTTTGGAGTCAACACCTATATACAGAAGATGGTATTCAAAATTATGATTTATGGATGAGATTCCAAAGGCAGAGTGTTCAGGGATTGGGCCTGGAGCCATGCCAACAGAAAAAAAATTTTAGTTGCAGACCATTAAATAGTACGTATGTATTTCATTCATTCATTGATCCAGCCACTCAATAGGTATTTATTAAATACCTAGAAAGGATTGGGTTATGTGCTGGTTATTGAGAATACTTTGATAATCAAAATAAACACTGTTCCGGGGGCTTAAAGCTGGGGGGATGGAGGTTGGAAACTGACCTTAATCAAATAGTCCTAACAGTACAATCACCAACATGATAATGCATAAACTAATCTAGAGTGTCAGGGAATGTGTTTCTAAGAAAGTGATATTTAAGTTAAGATCTAAAGACTGGCCAAGTCGTGGGATGTTCAGTAAATTCTTATCAGCAGTGACTGATGTCCTCTGCTAGCTGACCCAGTGAAGAGACTCTGGTATGGAATTTCTGGGAAAGAGGAAACAAGAGCTGTGCCAGATGCAGGATGCTAGGCAACCACGTCCTTTTCTGCAAGTGAAGCCTGGTAGGGTATTTCAAATCACTCTGTGGAGGTTGTTCCCCCCTGGGTACATAAAGTTGCCTTACTTAAGAAGGGTAATAATATTAAAAACCTGAGTTTGAAAATTACTTCGAAAAATATTGCAAAGGCACATACAAAGTTTAAGGCCCTTTTACACAATTACAAAGTTGTCCTCCTCAGTCACATACTTGGGCATGTCTTTGGGATAATCTCAGTGGAGACCCCTGTGTTTATAACCTGGCTAACACAGCATCCAGCGCCATCCTGTCTGGGGAGAATAGCGCACACTTTTGGCATCAGGCAAGAGACTTCAGCCTGGAGCTAATACCTCCCCTTTATATAAAACCCAGCCCTGGGTTTTTACACCCTACAATATTATTAACTCTCTTTGCCATTTGAAGGACACAAAGCTAAGTAGGTTAAGGATTAAAAGGAGTATGTGAGAAAAGCAATTTTTCTTGTTTCACTTTTGTAATTTTAAAAGAAAATAAAGTTTAGAAAGACAGGATGGAATTTCCCAGTAGAAACCACAGGATCAGGTTGCAATGTAATTGTCATGGTAAACAATGTGCCTTAGTAGGAGCTCACTGAGTTCAACCATTAAAAGGTTGCTTCTAGTGGTTGCTAGAACTTTCCAAGACTTTCCTCAGGCTAACCATGAGCTTATGCCCTCTAGCTATCTTTTTACTCTCCTCCTTTTTACACCTTGCATAAAAGAATGTTCTAATCATAAAGCAGTATGTACATGCAGGGATTAAAAATGAATTATGGAAGCAAATACGACACATGTGAGAAAAACGGACCATGCTGCTTCTGTTTATCAGCTATATTTTCATCATGCTTTTTCTTTTTTCTTCGTGTTTTCTACTCATCTGTCTTTGAGCACATCACATACCTTTTGGGAAGCTGTCTCTTCATTAATTTTTCATGCTGTTTCTCAGAGCAATTTTGTATTTGATATTTTTACATTTTAGAAATGTTGAGGGGGAACCATTGAAGAAAATATTAATGACTTCATATAATACAGTACTATGATGTCTTCTAAATAAATACCTGCATCACAGCTAGATTGCAAAACTAGTTACATAGTCTGAAAGGGCACTTTTCTTAACATTTGAAGTTATTATTCTTTTTTTTTTTTTTGCTTTCATTTCCTGCTCTTTTAATCAATAGATTCTTCCTTTTATTTAGCAAAGAGATTTGATCCTCCAGTCTTTTTGAGTTTGCAAGTCTATGGAATCTCTATCAAGTTGGAATGCACACAGCTCTGAAAACTGGTCTGGACCCACATAGGGCCTGCTTTGTCCTTGATCACCACAATTTATAAACCTCATCCCAGGCACTGTTTTTCTTTAGTCAGTAGTTTGTGTGTGTGCGTGTGTGCGTGTCCCTAAATCTCATACAAAAGTACAGCACCTCAGGGTTTAGAGAACATCATCCCCAAACCAAAATGCTTTTACTTTATGACTCTTCTTGTTCTAAAAACAGCATGTTTTCAAAAGGCATGAGGTTGAAGCAAGGGAATAAAAGAAGGCACAAAGTAAAGTCAAAAGAAGATAACATTGGCCATGATCAGAGAAGAAAGCAGGAAAAGGAAAAAGGCAACTGAGACTAAAATTAAACAGGAGATCCCATGGTCTCTTATTTTTAGAACTTCCCCAATTTGATTCTCTTCCCAATATTTGCTGGATTTGGTATAAAAATTTTTAGCATTTGAAGAAACAGCCTGGATGGAGAGTGCTTGGATAGAGCAGGTACAGGCCACATGGGGTTAGCCTCCTTTCAGGAGCTGGACATGAATTCCTTTATACCATGACTTCTGTGGACACGTAACAAAAATACATTCAAACTAGCTTCACCAAAAATGGGAAATTCACTTGAATAGCGATTAAGGTATCTCCCAGCACCCAAGGCAGGAAGTCTGATGAGGGTTCACAGGGATGGAACCAGAAATCAAGGACCACAGCAGCTACTGTATATTGGGATCTGCGTGGGTTTTTTCTAGTTTCTGCACATCTCAGTTTTATTCCTCTCACTCTCTCTGTAGACTAGCTTTCTCTGCTTCTCTGTGCACTGGGCCTCTCTCTTTCTTTGCCTGTTCTCTCAGTTCCAAGGTCCCTGGTAAACTGATTAGCAACACAATACCCAGACTAAAAATGCTGGGGATAGAAAAGCTTTTAGGCTCATGCCAACCAGTGAATGGCCTCCCTCTGGATCAGGTGTCCCCTCTTATCCAATCAACTGAAGCCAGTGGCAGGGGCAGGGTTACATTATACAAACTTGACTTTACCATTGGGAATCTTTCTCAGAGAAGAGGGATTTGGTGCGGCAGAATTTCCAAAAGCTATCCATTACACTCTCATGCCTTAATTTTCACTTACGGTTTCAGCTCTGAGGAGAACTCTAGAGGGGAGAGAGGAAGTGAGAAAGTCCTGGCTTGTCCACTGAAATTCTGACACAAAGTATCCAGACACTGGCAAATATTTATTGAACAAAATAGAAAGGTGACAATGTAATGTAGGAGAGGAAAAGCAGAAGGGTGGTAAGCATGGATGATAGTATTTAATTTCATAGTCATTTTCTTGCAATGGTCTTTTAACATTATTCTCATTAGGAAATGACTCCAAAGTGACTGCTGTACCCATACACAAATGTATACATACTCAACATCATTAGACTTCAGGGAAATGCATATTAAAGCCACCTTGAATATAATTTCACACCCAGTAGAATGGCTAAAATGAAAAGGATGGACAATTCTAAGTGAGGGTGAGAGTGTGGAGAAAATGGGAACCCTCATACGTTGCTGGTGGGAGTGTAGAATGGTACAACCTTGAGAAACTCTTTGGTTACATAGCAATTTCATTCCTAGGTATATACCCAAGAAAAGTGGGTGTCTATATCTGCTGAAAGACACGTGCAAGAATGTTTATAGAAGCTTTCTTCTCCTCCTACCCCTTCTCCTCCTCTTCTCCCTACCCCCTCCTCTCCCTACCCCCGTCCCCCTCCTTTCCATCCTCCTCCTCCTCTTGGGGACTGCCCAGTCTGTGGGCTGAAATGTTGATGGCCAGCACTCTTATGACATCATATCAATAGATGACATCAACAGTGGTGTGGTGGAATGCCCAGCTAGTTAAGAACTACCAAAAAATTATTTTTAATAAAGGGTTATTTGACAACCAATGGAAAAAAATTTTCATTTCCCTTCCCCCACCCCTCCCCACCCCCTCCCTCTCCTTCTCCTTCTATCTGTTCTTTATATGAAAAATGACATTACGAAATCATTGTTATATGAGGAGTATAGTACATTTTCTATTGCTGCAGTAATAATACCATACACTTGGTGGCTTAAGCAATACAAAATTTATTGTCTTACAGCTTTGGATGTCCAGAGTCCAAAATCAGTATCACTGCATTAAAATCAAAGTGTTGGCAGGCTAGTTCCTCCAGTAAGCTCTAGGGGAAATTCAGCTTCCTTACTTTTTCCAGCTTCTAGCTGCCACTTGCATTCTTTGGCTCATGGGACCAACTTCTTCCAGCTTCAAAGCCAACAATGTAGCATCTGACTTCTTTCCATCATCACATCTGTTTCTCTGACCAAACCCAGGAAAGTTTCTCTGATTTTTAAGGATTCCTGTGATTAGATTGAGTTCACCTGGGTAATTCTGGGTAATCTCCCCATCTTGTACCCTTAATCATATCTACAAAGACCCTTTTGCCATTTAAGGAAACATATTCACATATTCCAGGGATTAGGATGTGAATATCTTTGGGGGCCATTATTCTGTCTCCCACAAAGAGACAATCAAAAATATTATAGAGGTGTGTCAGACAATTAATTAATTAAAATGTTAACACTATTATTCTGGATTTTGTTATGTTTGTTACTTGTCTTTATAATATTTGTTATTATAATTTCCCTTCTCATTCTTTCTCTCAAATATATATTCTTTTTTATACCTAATTATATATTCAAAATTTTATATTCTTTTTATTAAAGAAGACTCCCCCAATTGTATAAGCCTCAGACCCCACATAAGCTAACTGATGGCACTTCTACTCACCCACTGACTCAACTAAGAATTTGATGAAATTTCTCCCACTGCAAGCTCGGGAGAGTTTGTTGTTGGCTGGGGCAGGTGACCTGTGGGCTCAAGGACCAGCAAGGGAACTAGGGAAGTGCAGAAGTGTCTCACACAGTGACCCACTTTCCAGCTGTGACCCTGGAGAGTCGCTTCCCCATAGAAGCTTTATTTTTAATAACCCCAAACTATAAAACAATCCAACTGTTAACCACAGTACAGTGGATAAATAAACTGCAGATTTTATATAATGGAATACTACACAGCAATGAAAAGGAATGAACTTCTGCTACATGGATGAAGCCCATAGTTATAGCTTTGATTAAAAGAAGCCTAAGACAAAAGAGTACATGCTATAAGTACATAGTGCATGATTCTATTTATATGAGGTTCAAGAATTGATTATAGATGTCAGATTAATAGTAACTTTTGAGGGATTGTTGACTGATGAGGGCATGAGGGAACCTCATGGGATGACGGAAATATTTTATATCTCGATCTGAGTGTAGACTTCTTTAAAAATTAATTGGACTGAACACCTTAAAAATGTTTTTTGTTTTTTACTGTATGTATACTTAAATTTTTAAAAGTATCCATTTTGTTCTCTTCATACAGAAAGACCTTGGTAGGATTTCTCCAGGGCCATAGAGAATGCTCCCAGAACCATTTTGGTCCTTTCCCTTGCAGTACTCAAATATACCAATCTGATACCATAACTCTCTTCTAAATACTGCTTCTAAACATTTTGGCTTGATGAAATCAAATGAACAGATAATAGTAGGACTGTCCCTTGAGTCTTGTCTGGAGCGGTGGACTGGGCAGGGAGTAGTATTTTGGTGTTTGGCAACATGGCATGCAGGTGCGTTAGTTAGTTGGCATGTTAGTTAGCTCAGAGCCTGTCTTGGCTAGAACTATACTGGCATCTCTACATTTCTCTTCCTCCGGTTTTTGACAGGAGAATGCTTTGTGCAAGGAGGTAATCAAGGGGTCCTGGAGGCCAGTAGGACTCTTCTTCATCTTCAGTGCCTTTCCCTAAGGAGCTAAGTTTGTGCAATAGCTAAGTGCACCCAGAGGTACATAATCTCCCCTCACATTCCATCTCTGCTTGGTCCTTCCTCCGTGCCATGTCATGTCCTGGACAGGCGCTTGTTATGAGTTTCCAGGCCCTGGCAAGATTTAGCTTTTCTTTGTGAACCTTAGGGTGGGCCCTCTTAATTAATCTCCAAAGCATCTGGATCCTGTTTCTCAACACAGGTTAAATAGCTAAGCTTCTTGAGCCCCTCTATCTAAGCTCCATGAGAATGAAAGAGTGAACTGCTTTCTGAGGGATTTGTCTCAACTCCATAATATCTTCCTTATATGAGTTGACAAGGTGCTGGGTTCCATTCCCAGGACTGGAAGTCACCACAGAGTGGGGGATTGTTTTAATTTCTGAAATGGGATCAAGCAGAAGCTTGTGTGAAATCTCTTTGAGAGGAAGTTGAAGGTTTTCGCCTCTCTGTTTTTGACAGCCTTGTGTTTGCCACTCCCTGCACCCTCTCTGCCTTCTCGCTCATTTCCTCTGTGTCCTTTCTCTGAGGCACCCTTCCTACTTTTAAGCTGAACCTTGCTAATGATTCTCTCCCATCAGTTGTATCTCCTAACACCCTTTCCTGTGGCATCACTTTTCTCGTAGGAGAGCTAGACCAGACCACCCCATACTCTGCACACCTCTTTTATTTCCCCTCCTTTACTCTGCGTCCTTTCACAGTTTGACTACAGAGAGTTTTGAGAGCCATTTACATTGACACCTTCATTTACTTAAATCAAGATATGTTTTGTGAGAAACACACAATCTGTTTTTCATTTTAACCAAAATTCACCAGGAAGATTTGTTAGATGACCTTTGTGTGCCCTCCAGTTTAAGGATTGTTTGTTTGTTTGTTTGTTTAATTACTTATATTGAAGTATAGTTGATTTACAATATTGTGTTCGTTTCAGGTGGATGGCAAAGTGATTCAGTTTTATATATATATACACATATATATATTTCAGATTATTTTCCATTGTAGGTTGTTACAAGATATTGAATATCTTGTATATATTCCTGTGCTATATAGTAAATCCTTGTTGCTTATCTATTTTACATATAGTACTTTGTATCTGTTAATCCCATTCCGTTAATTTATCTCTCCCCTCTCCCTTCCTCCTTCGGTAATCATAAGTTTATTTTCTATATCTGTGAGTCTGTTTCTGTTTTGTATATAGATTCATTTGTATTACTTTTTAGTCATAATATATGTGATATCATATAATATTTGTCTTTGACTTACTTCACTAAGTATAATATTCTCTAGGTCCATCCATATTGCTACAAATGGCAATATTTCATTCTTTTTTTATGGCCAAGTAATATTCCATTCTCTCTGTCTATATATATATGCCACATCTCCTTAAGCCAATTGTCCATTGATGGGCACTTCAATTGCTTCCATATCTTGGCTGTTGTAACTAGTGCTGCTATGACCATTGGGGTGCATGTATGTTTTTGAATTAGAATTTTTTGTCTTTTCCAGATATATGCCGAGGAGTGGGATTGTTGGATTATATAATAGTTCTATTTTTAGTTTGTTAAGGAACCTCCATACTGTTTTCCACAGTGGCAGCACTAATTTAGATTCCCACCAACAATGTAGGAGGGTTCCCTTCTCTCCACACTCTCTAAGGAGTGTTTTTATGTCAGTTCTTTATCACTGGAAAATTTCCATGTCATTGACTTTTTTTTTAATTTGGAAATTTCAAACAAATACAACAGTATGATGAACTCCCATGGACCCATCATCCAACTTTAACAATTATCTATAATTTGTCAATCTTGTTTTATTTATCCACATTTTCCTTTTCTGCAGCATTTTAAAGCAAATCCCAGACACCATTCCATTTCCTTGTCCATATTTCAATGTATTCACTGAACTTTAACATTTACAATGAAACCCAAAGATAGAAGGTATAAGAAAACCATTAAAAATGTTCATAAAACTGTCCATTTTTATTGGTAAATTTGTTTGGAAATGTAAAGAGCTGATTTATTTAAAGGGTAACAAAGTTTCATTGAGTTTCATATTCTTGCAGAGCCTCAGAGATAGGAATTCATGATAAAAGGCATCTATTTTTCAACTAGCATTTATTCTTAGTGTTTCCCAGATATATCCACTTACCACATGTTCCTACCTTTCTTGAGGCCCATGGACGGGAAGCAAAAATTGACACTTCAAATAATAAGTGAGAGGGAAGATGGCCATCACACACTGTAGTCTGTGGTTTACAACCAGTAGGGCAACTTATTTAGAAGTCTAAAATATCTTCGTTTTTGAAACGTCAAGCTCACCCAGTGCCAAATGGTTATTTCATGTTACAGCATTCAAACAAACCAGAGACAATGGGAGGCACCATGCATCAGTAGGTCAGAAACAAAGAATAATGATGGTAGCTTTTCTGTAGGGTATTTTCTCATTTCTCAGCTCTTCTGTGCTTCCTTTTCCAATTGAGATGACTTGTTTATTAAGCAGGTCTGGGGTCCCAGAATGAAAGCCTTGCTAGCTTAGATTCTTCTGAGTTCTGTGAAGAGAGCCAGAGAGGTCTCAATGGTTTCTACTGGAAAAAATGTTTTCCTCTGTGTGAATTCTTTCCTCGTGGAATGAATTTGTTAGCTGGAAGCTGGGAGTTGGGCACTGGCTTGCCTCATTACAGCTCTTCCTTTGAGGGCAGGGGTAGTAGAGAATGACCCTTATTCATAAGAAGTCTCAGGCCAATGGTGGAGGGTTGTGGATTTGGCTTACAATATGTAACAATGGCAGTCCCAATATGCATATATGGGAGGGGCTTCAAAGCCAGTCATCTGAGGGTTTGTCTCAAAATTGTGTTTGTCTAGTACTTTATGTAAAGTGTTGGAAGTGTCAGCTGTTCATATCAGAGACTGGGGCACCGATAGATTTCTGGGGGGCAGTGGAGAGCTTGAAGGCTTCCTGCTTCCTGTCTACATGTGAGGGAAATCCCATCATCTCTTCTCTCTACCCGGGTTTCTAAAGCAAACTTTCTCCCAGCTGTTATCTCCCAGAAGTTTTAGATGAGTTTTGCCTATGAGTGAAGCCACAGAGAGGCATGACCACTATTACTATTATTTTTAATTTACATGTATACTGCTTATTTCCAATAGTTTGAGGCAGCCCAGAATATCCAGTTGTCCTCAGCTGATGCTCTGGACATTGAATTGTAATCTGTGTGCATAGGTGTCATTGATAGAGCTAATTCAGGATCACTCAGCACTCACAAGATGTACTTTCTTTGATTTAGGGTTCTTTGAAGGATCAGAAGGGTCTATCTAGATTCTCTACCAGGAAGGTCATCATCTGAAAGCAGAGGTTTTTATCCTGAGAATGGGCATCAGGAGGGTCTGTGGATCTCCTGAAATTGCAGGCAGAATTTATTGGGTAAGGAGTATTTCAGGAGAATTCACTTTTTTTTTTTTTTTTTTTTTTGCGGTACGTGGGCCTCTCACTGTTGTGGCCTCTCCCGTTGCGGAGCACAGGCTCCGGACGCGCAGGCTCAGCAGCCATGGCTCACGGACCCAGCCGCTCCGCGGCATGTGGGACCTTCCCGGACCAGGGCACGAACCCGTGTCCCCTGCATCGGCAGGCAGACTCTCAACCACCGCGCCACCAGGGAAGCCCGTCACTTTTTTTTTCATTAGACCCTCAAATGATTCCATCCCACCAAAAGGTTAGGTTTTGCTCTATGTTATCAAGGTTTCTAGGTGGAATTTAGGAAAAACTCAGACATTCTGCCTTCTCTTCCTTCAATATGGGTCTTCACTATTTAGTCAGCATTGTCCCATTACCCTGGACAATCTGAAAAGTGAGTCATCTGTGTTCGAACCCAGCTTTTCCATTTGCTTGTTAGAGTGATAGCAATCCTAAAAGGTCCTTCTTGTTAACATTGTCAGAAAAGCCACGTACCAGCTGTGAAAAGCTGAATTTGATTCTCTCCCAAGGTCTTGTCAAAAACTCTCGGTGAGCCCACTTTCAGAGGCACTGCACTTGAATTTAATGACAGAATGTCTACTTGATGTAGGTGAACTGCAAAAGTTCGTTCACTTCATCCCTTTTATGATCCATGGAAAACAAGCATGGTGTATTTTTAGCAGTATGGTCAGGTGAACTCATTCCAACTGTCATTTGCTGTAAATGTTGAATTCTCTTTTACCAAAAACAGACATAGTGAGTATGCCAGCAATGTCCCTGCCCTACTTGGGCAGAAAGACAGCGTTTTAAAAATTATCCATGATAATGTTCACCTCCATGGATATAAATAATGGAGAAGTATTATTAGAGTTGACAACTTTTAACGATAGAAAAAGCCTTTCATCTGAAAAGCTGAAATACAGGGATCTGCTATTAGTGCCATTACAAAGTTATATAATTTGTCTTTAGAGTAAATATTGTAAAACCTAGGCTTTCAGATTTCCAATTCTGCCTTGATGTGTTTTTGTTTTTTAATTTTCTGCTTCATATTTTTTTGAGTTTTTGTTGTTGAACTCTGAATATAAAAAGAACACTTGATTGCCATCCTTAAGAACATCTTTTCAAAAAGTAACTTCAGGGCCTCCCTGGTGGCGCAGTGGTTGAGAGTCCGCCTGCCGATGCAGGGGATACGGGTTCGTGCCCCGGTCTGGGAGGATCCCATATGCCGCGGAGCGGCTGGGCCCGTGAGCCATGGCCGCTGGGCCTGCGCGTCCGGAGCCTGTGCTCCGCAACGGGAGAGGCCACAACAGTGAGAGGCCCGCATACCACAAAAAGAAAAAAAAAAAAAAAAAAAAGTAACTTCAGGGCTTCCCTGGTGGCACAGTGGTTGAGAGTCCGCCTGCCGGGACATGGGTTCGTGCCCCGGTTCGGGAAGATCCCACATGCCGCGGAGCGGCTAGGCCCGTGAGCCATGGCCGCTGAGCCTGCGCGTCCGGAGCCTGTGCTCCGCAACGGGAGAGGCCACAACAGTGAGAGGCCCGTGTACCGCAAAAAAAAAAAAAAAAAAAGTAACTTCAGCACTTGCAATCAAAAACCTTTAAAACCTTGGAAAACTGCTGTTCACAAACCTTTAGTGGGTCATGAAATCAATTTACAGTGTTGCAACATGGATTTATTTTTTAATGAAATAGTAGAATACAAAATATCAGAGGGCATGATATATAGTAAGTATAAGTATTATTTTATGAAATTTTCGTTTAAGTTATTTATGTGTCTGTGTTTTGGTGGTGGTGTGATAAATGTTTAACAGCTGGCTCTCTGAGAAAACTGTGTGTGTGTGTATGTTCATAAATCCATTATAAATTACTGATATAAAGTGTGTATCAATTGCAATTTACAAATAATAATAGACATACTCTTTATTGTGAATTTCATGTAGCCAACTGATTTTCACAGAATGCTTCCATTGAGTTTTGCCCAACGTTTGTATCCATAGTCAACCTACTGTTGAAATTTAACTCTAATTAGACAAAATCAGCTATGAATAAATGTTTGATTTCTTCAGCAAAGAAGCCACTCACATTACTGATGAATGAGTGTCTTCTACAATGAATGTTAATTGATATTTTCATTTAAATTAATAAGATGAAACTGAAACTAGGAAGGTATGTCAGAACTTCACTAGTTCATTGATTACATGAGTAAATCTTTATTTTATTTTCCTTTTTCTTTTTTTTTACATCTTTATTGGAGTATAATTGCTTAACAATGGTGCGTTAGTTTCTGCTTTATAACAAAGTGAATCAGTTATACATATACATATGTTCCCATATCCCCTCCCTCTTGTGTCTCCCTCCCACCCTCCCTATCCCACCCCTCCAGGCGGTCACAAAGCACCGAGTTGATCTCCCTGTGCTATGCGGCTGCTTCCCACTAGCTATCTACCTTACGTTTGGTAGTGTATATATGTCCATGCCTCTCTTTCGCTTTGTCACAGCTTACCCTTCCCCCTCCCCATATCCTCAAGTCCATTCTCTAGTAGGTCTGTGTCTTTATTCCTGTTTTACTCCTAGGTTCTTCATGACATTTTTTTTCTCCTTCTTAAATTCCATAAATATGTGTTAGCATACGGTATTTGTCTTTCTATTTCTGACTTACTTCACTCTGTATGACACACTGTAGGTCTGTCCACCTCATTACAAATAGCTCAATTCCCTTTCTTTTTATGGCTGAGTAATATTCCATTGTATATATGTGCCACATCTTCTTTATCCATTCATCCGATGATGGACACTTAGGTTGTTTCCATCTCTGGGCTATTGTAAGTAGGACTGCAATGAACATTTTGGTACATGACTCTTTTTGAATTATGGTTTTCTCAGGGTATATGCCCAGTAGTGGGATTGCTGGGTCATATGGTAGTTCTATTTGTAGTTTTTTAAGGAACCTCCATAATGTTCTCCATACTGGCTGTACCAATTCACATTCCCACCAGCAGTGCAAGAAGGTTCCCTTTTTTCCACACCCTCTCCAGCATTTATTGTTTCTAGATTTTTTGATGATGGCCATTCTGACTGGTGTGAGATGATACCTCATTGCAGTTTTGATTTGCATTTCTCTAAAGATTAGTGATGTTGAGTATTCTTTCATGTGTTTGTTGGCAATCTGTATATCTTCCTTGGAGAAATGTCTCTTTAGGTCTTCTGCCCATTTTTGGATTGGGCTGTTTGTTTTTTTAATATTGAGCTGCATGAGCTGCTTGTAAATTTTGGAGATTAATCCTTTGTCAGTTGCTTCATTTGAAAATATTTTCTCCCATTCTGAGGGTTGTCTTTTGGTCTTGTTTATGGTTTCCTTTGCTGTGCAAAAGCTTTGAAGTTTCATTAGGTCCCATGTGTTTATTTTTGTCTTTATTTCCATTTATCTAGGAGGTGGGTCCAAAAGGATCTTGCTGTGATTTATGTCATAGAGTGTTCTGCCTATGTTTTCCTCTAAGAGTTTGATAGTGTCTGGCCTTACATTTAGGTCTTTAATCCATTTTGAGCTTATTTTTGTGTATGGTGTTAGGGAGTGATCTAATCTCATACTTTTACATGTCCCTGTCCAGTTTTCCCAGCACCACTTATTGAAGAGGCTGTCCTTTCTCCACTGTACATTCCTGCCTCCTTTATCAAAGATAAGGTGACCATATGTGCGTGGGTTTATCTCTGGGCTTTCTATCCTGGTCCATTGATCTATCTTTCTGTTTTTGTGCCAGTACCATACTGTCTTGATTACTGTAGCTTTGTAATATAGTCTGAAGTCAGGGAGCCTGATTCCTCCAGCTCCATTTTTTGTTCTCAAGATTGCTTTGGCTATTCGGGGTCTTTTGTGTTTCCATACAAATTGTGAAATTTTTTGTTCTAGTTCTGTGAAAAATGCCTGTGGAAGTTTGACAGGGATTGCATTGAATCTGTAGATTGCTTTGGGTAGTAGAGTCATTTTCACAATGTTGATTCTTCCAATCCAAGAACATGGTATATCTCTCCATCTATTTGTATCATCTTTAATTTCTTTCATCAGTGTCTTATAATTTTCTGCATACAGGTCTTTTGTCTCATTAGGTAGGTTTATTCCTAGATATTTTATTCTTTTTGTTGCAATGGTAAATGGGAGTGTTTTCTTGGTTTCACTTTCAGATTTTTCATCACTGGTATATAGGAATGCCAGAGATTTCTGTGCATTAATTTTGTATCCTGCTACTTTACCAAATTCATTGATTAGCTCTAGTAGTTTTCTAGTAGCATCTTTAGGTTTCTCTATGTATAGTATCATGTCATCTGCAAACAGTGACAGCTTTACTTCTTCTTTTCTGATTTGGATTCCTTTTATTTCCTTTTCTTCTCTGATTGTTGTGGCTAAAACTTCCAAAACTATGTTGAATAAGAGTGGTGAGAGTGGGCAGCCTTGTCTTGTTCCTGATCTTAGTGGAAATGGTTTCAGTTTTTCACCATTGAGGACGATGTTGGCTGTGGGTTTGTCATATATGGCCTTTATTATGTTGAGGAAAATTCCCTCTATGCCTACTTTCTGCAGGGTTTTTATCATAAATGGGTGTTGAAGTTTTTTGAAAGCTTTCTCTGCGTCTATTGAGATGATCATACGGTTTTTCTCCTTCAATTTGTTAATATGGTGTATCACGTTGATTGACTTGCATATATTGAAGAATCCTTGCATTCCTGGAATAAACCCCACTTGATCATGGTGTATGATCCTTTTAATGTGCTGTTGGATTCTGTTTGCTAGTATTTTGTTGAGGATTTTTGCATCTATGTTCATCAGTGATATTGGCCTGTAGTTTTCTTTCTTTGTGACATCCTTGTCTGGTTTTGGTATCAAGGTGATGGTGGCCTCGTAGAATGAGTTTGGGAGTGTTCGTCCTTCTGCTATATTTTGGAAGAGTTTGAGAAGGATAGGTGTAGCTCTTCTCTAAATGTTTCATAGAATTCGCCTGTGAAGCCATCTGGTCCTGGGCTTTTGTTTGTTGGAAGATTTTTTATCACAGTTTCAATTTCAGTGCTTGTGATTGGTCTGTTCATATTTTCTATTTCTTCCTGGTTCTGTCTAAGAAGGTTGTGCATTTCTAAGAATTTGTCCATTTCTTCCAGGTTGTCCATTTTATTGGCATAGAGTTGCTTGTAGTAATCTCTCATGATCTTCTGTATTTCTGCAGTGTCAGTTGTTACTTCTCCTTTTTCATTTCTAATTCTATTGATTTGAGTCTTCTCCCTTTTTTTCTTGATGAGTCTGGCTAATGGTTTATCAATTTTGTTTATCTTCTCAAAGAACCAGCTTTTAGTTTTATTGATCTTTGCTATCGTTTCCTTGATTTCTTTTTCATTTATTTCTGATCTGATCTTTATGATTTCTTTCCTTCTGCTAACTTTGGGGTTTTATTGTTCTTCTTTCTCTAATTGCTTTAGGTTTAAGGTTAGGTTGTTTATTTGAGATTTTTCTTGTTTCTCGAGGTAGGATTGTATTGCTATATACTTTCCTCTTAGAACTACTTTTGCTGCATCCCATAGGTTTTGGGTCGTCGTGTTTTCATTGTCATTTGTTTCTAGGTATTTTTTAATTTCCTCTTTGATTTCTTCAATTATCTCTTGGTTAGTTAGTAGTGTATTGTTTAGCCTCCATGTGTTTGTAATTTTTACAGTTTTTTTTCCTGTAATTGGTATCTAGTCTCACAGCATTGTGGGCAGAGATGATTCTTGATACAATTTCAATTTTATTAAATTTACCAAGGCTTGATTTGTGACCCAAGATTGATCTACCTTGGAGAAGAAAATGTATTCTGGTTTTTATGGATGGAATGTCCTATAAGTATCAATAAAGTCCATGTTGTTTAATGTATCATTTAAAGCTTGTGTTTCCTTATTTATTTTCATTTTGGATGATCTGTCCATTGGTGAAAGTGGGGTGTTAAAGTCCCCTACTATGATTGTGTTACTGTCCTTTCCCCTTTTATCACTGTTAGCATTTGACTTAGGTATTTAGGTGCTCTTATGTTGGGTGCATAAATATTTACAATTATTATATCTCCTTCTTGGATCGATCCCTTGATCATTATGTAGTGTCCTTCTTTGTCTCTTGTAATAGTCTTTGTTTTAAAGTCTATTTTATCTGATATGAGAATTGCTATTCCAGCTTTCTTTTGATTTCCATTTGGAATATCTTTTTCATCCCCTCACTTTCAGTCTGTATTTGTCCCTAGGTGTGAAGTGGGTCTCTTGTAGACAGCATATATATGGGTCTTGTCTTTGTATCCATTCAACCAGTCTGTGTCTTTTGGTTGGAGTATTTAGTCCATTTATATTTAAGGTAATTATTGATATGTAGGTTCCTATTACCATTTTTTAATAGTTTTGGGTTTGTTATTGTAGGTCTTTTCCGTCTCTTGTGTTTCCTGCCTAGAGAAGTTCCTTTAGCATTTGTTGTAAAGCTGTTTTGGTGGTGCTGAATTCTCTTAGCTTTTGCTTGTCTGTAAAGGTTTTAATTTCTCTGTCAAATCTGAATGAGATCCTTGCTGGGTAGAGTAATCTTGGTTGTAGGTTTTTCTCCTTCATCACTTTAAATATGTCCTGCCAGTCCCTTCTGGCTTGCAGAGTTTCTGATGAAAGATCAGCTGTTAACCTTATGGGGATTCCCTTATGTGTTATTTGTTTTTCCCTTGCTGCTTTTAATATGTTTTCTTTGTATTTAATTTTTGATAGTTTGATTAATATGTGTCTTGGCGTGTTTCTCCTTGGATTTATCCTGTATGGGACTCTCTGTGCTTTCTGGACTTGATTAACTAACCTTTCCCATATTAGGGAAGTTTTCAACTGTAATCTCTTCAAATATTTTCTCAGTCCCTTTCTTTTTCTCTTCTCCTTCTGGGACCCCTATAATTCGAATGTTGGTGCATTTAATGTTGTCCCAGAGGTCTCTGAGACTGTCCTCAGTTCTTTTCATTCTTTTTTCTTTCTTCTGCTCTGCAGTAGTTATTTCCACTATTTTATATTCCAGGTCACTTAGCCGTTCTTCTGCCTCAGTTATTCTGCTATTGATCCCTTCTAGAGAATTTTTAATTTCATTTATTGTTTTGTTCATCACTATTTGTTTCATCTTTAGTTCTTCTAGGTCCTTGTTAAGCTTTTCTTGTATTTTCTCCATTCTATTTCCAAGATTTTGGATCATATTTACTATCATTATTCTGGATTGTATTTCAGGTAGACTGCCTATTTCCTCTTTCATTTCTTAGGTCTGGTGGGTTTTTGCCTTGCTCCTTCTTCTGCTCTGTGTTTCTGTCTTCTCATTTTGCTTATCTTACTGTGTTTGGGGTCTCCTTTTTGCAGGCTGCGGGTTCGTAGTTCCCGTTGTTTTTGGTGTCTGTCCCCAGTGGGTAAGCTTGGTTCAGTGGGTTGTGTAGGCTTCCTGTTGGAGGGGACTGGTGCCTGTGTTCTGGTGGATGAGGCTGGGTTTTGTCTTTCTGGTGGGCAGGTCCACGTCTGATGGTGTGTTTTGGGGTGTCTGTGGCCTTTTTATGATTTTAGGCAGCCTCTGTGCTAATGGGTGGGGTTGTGTTCCTGTCTTGCTAGTTGTTTGGCATAGGGTGTCCAGCATTGTAGCTTGCTAGTCGTTGAGCGGAGCTGGGTCTTGGCGTTGGGATGGAGATGTATGGGAGATTTTCGCCATTTGATATTATGTGGAGCTGGGAGGCCTCTTGTGGACCAGTGTCCTGAAGTTGGCTCTCCTACCTCAGAGGCACAGCCCTGATGCCTGGCTGGAGCACCAAGACCCTGTTATCCACATGGCTCAGAATAAAAGGGAGCAAATAGAGAAAGAGAGAAGGGGGGGGAGGGAGAGAGAGAGAGAAAAAAAGAAGATAAAATAAAATAAAGTAAAATAAAAGTTATTAAAATAAAAAATAATTATTAATTTTTTTAAGTAATAAAAAAAAGAAAGAAGAGAGCAACCAAAGCAAAAACCAAATCCACCAGTGATAACAAGTGCTAAAAACTATACAAAAAAAAAAAATCCCAGAAAACACAAAAAAGGACAGACAGAACCCTAGGACAAACGGTAAAAGCAAAGCTATACAGACAAAATCACACACAGAAGCATACACATACACACTCACAAAAAGAGAAAAAGGGGAAAAAAAAAAAAATATATATATATATATATATTGTTGCTCCCAAAGTCCACCTCCTCAGTTTGGGATGATGTGTTGTCTGTTCAGGTATTCCACAGATGCAGGTACATCAAGTTGATTGTGGAGCTTTAATCTGCTGCCTCGGAGACTGCTGGGAGAGATTTCCCTTTCTCTTCTTTGTTCACACAGCTCCCGGGGTTCAGCTTTGGATATGGACCCGCCTCTGCATGTAGGTCGCCAGAGGGCGTCTGTTCTTCGCTCAGACAGGACGGAGTTAAAGGAGCCGCTGATTCAGGGTCTCTGGCTCACTCATGCCAGGGGTAGGGAGGGGCACGGATGTGGGGCGAGCCTGCGGCGGCAGAGGCCGGCGTGACATTGCACCAGCCTGAGGCGCGCTGTGCGTTCTCCCGGGGAAGTTGTCCCTGGATCACGGGACCCTGGCAGTGGCTGCACAGGCTCCGGGAGGGCAGGTGTGGATAGTGACCTGTGCTCGCACACAGGCTTCTTGGTGGCGGCAGCAGCAGCCTTAGCGTCTCATACCCGTCTCTGGAGCTCGCTTTTAGCCACGGCTCGCGCCCGTCTCTGGAGCCCCTTTAAGCAGCGCTCTTAATCCCCTCTCCTCGCGCACCAGGAAACAAAGAGGGAAGAAAAAGTCTCTTGCCTCTTCGGCAGCTCCAGGCTTTTCCCCGTACTCCCTCCCAGCTAGCCGTGGCGCACTAGCCCCCTTCAGGCTGTGTTCACGCCGCCAACCCCAGTCCTCACCCTGTTCTCCGACTGAAGCCCGAGCCTCAGCTCCCAGCCCCGCCTGCCCGGCGGGTGAGCAGACAAGCCTCTCGGGCTGGTGAGTGCCGGTCGGCACCGATCCTCTGTTTGGAAGTCTCTCCGCTTTGCCCTCCGCACCCCTGTTACTGTGCTCTCCTCCGCGGCTCCGAAGCTCCCCCGCTCTGCCACCCGCAGTCTCCGCCAGTGAAGGGGCTTCTAGTGTGTGGAAACCTTTCCTCCTTCACAGCTCCCTCCCAGAGGTGTAGGTCCCGTCCCTATTCTTTTGTCTCTGTTTTTTCTTTTTTCTTTTGCCCTACGGAGGTACTTGGGGAGTTTCTTGGCTTTTGGGAGGTCTGAGGTCTTCTGCCAGCGTTCAGTAGGTGTTCTGTAGGAGCTGTTCCACATGTAGATGTATTTCTGATGTATTTGTGGGGAGGAAGGTGATCTCCACGTCTTACTCTTCCACCATCTTGAAGCTCCTCTCTAATGTAATTTTAAATAATGACTCTGTTTAATAACTAGCTTACGAAGTTTCTGAAAATATCATAATCAACTCTCACGAGCCCACATAAACTGGCTCCAGCACACCACTGGCAGTTGTAGTTAAAAACAAGTCTGGGGGGCTTCCCTGGTGGCGCAGTGGTTGAGAGTCCGCCTGCCGATGCAGGGGACACGGGTTCGTGCCCCTATCCCGGAAGATCCCACATGCCACGCAGCGGCTGGGCCCGCGAGCCATGGCCGTGGAGCCTGTGTGTCCGGAGCCTGTGCTCCGCAACGGGAGAGGCCACAGCAGTGAGAGGCCCGCGTACAGCAAAAAAAAAAAAAAAAACAAGTCTGGGGCTTCCCGGGTGGCACAGTGGTTAAGAATCTGCCTGCCAATGCAGGGGACATGGGTTCAATCCCTGGTCCAGGAAGATCCCAAACGCTGCTGAGCAACTAGGCCTGTGCGCCACAACTACTGAGCCTGCGTGCCACAACTAATGAAGACCGTGTGCCTAGAGCCCATGCTCCGCAACAAGAGAAGCCACCGCAGTGAGAAGCCCGCACACTGCAGCAAAGAGTAGCCCTCGCTCTCTGTAACTAGAGAAAGCCAGCACAGAGCAACGAAGACCTAATACAGCCAAAAGTAAAAACAAAACAAAAACAAGCAAAAAAAACCCAAGTCTGACGAACAGCGCTCTAAGAACCTACCACTGGTGTTATTGCTGACACTCTTGAGTGGCCAGGTGGTTTGACACTGAACTTTATGGAGTTATCTACATATTAGAAGAGAACTGTAAATTTGGTCATTTCCCACATTTTGCTGCATATTCTTTGGCATTTGATTCCTTAACACCTAAATTCAGATGTTTCCCTTTGTCTTGTTTTTAGTTCAGCAGAAGAATTTTACCCAAACATTCTAGCTCAGACTACTTTTTAGGGTTTGTTTCCACAACGATTTTTAAAAAAATGTAAACCCAAGAAATTGGAAAGCCCAGTGATCTTGGTCATTTATTTATTTATTTATGGCCACACCACGTGGCTTGTGGGATCTTAGTTCCCCGACCAGGGACTGAACCCAGGCCCTCGATAGCAGAGTCCTAACTACTGAACCACCAGGGAATTCCCACAGTGATTTTAAATCCAGAGGGCAACTACTAGAATTCCATAAGTTTGACTTCAAAGGGGCCCTCAGTTGTACATGGCAATCCTATTTCCCCTCCTTTTCTCTGAGAGGACTCTTTCCTGCCTTCTCCTCTTGTCCCAGACATCCTCTCCACTCCTCGCAAGCCAGAGGTATCAGAGGTTACCATAGTTAATATTTTGATATAGCCTTCCAGTTTTTTCTATATGGATGTGTAGACGTTTAAAGGCGCTCACAATGTATAGGGATTGCTCCTATTAAAAAATAATATGTTATTTGTAATTCTTTACTAAATAATAATAGCGAATATTCATTGAATATTTGCGTCTACCACTACCCTGTGTAAGTGTGTATGTAATAGAATCTCAATTTGAAATGACTGAATTTTGACTCACCTAACCTATAGTCCAGATGGTTGATGATGTCATGGAGGCACCAGGTCCTCTCTGTTTTTATATGCTACTCGATGCAAAGTTGGCTTCATTCTTTGAGTGGTTTTTCCCTTGCTGATGGCTGCAGCAGCAATTTGCTATGCTCTTCTGTTCATATCCAGCCAGGGTCAGAGAGATTGATTTTATGTAGCTCCTTTCCAGAAGATTCCAAGAAGGCTCTCCTCATGTCTCATGAGCCCAAATTGGCTGAGGCCTGTCTATCCTTGAACAGCCAGTGGCGTGTGGGGTCTGGATACCACAATCAGCTCAGACGAGCAGCAAGAGGGGGCTGGGTGTGGAGGAGTCACTCACTACAGGTCTTCTCGATGGCACTCAGGTTATTTTTTTTATTTATTTATTTTTTGTGCGGTACGCGGGCCTCTCACTGTTGCGGCCTCTCCCGTTGTGGAGCACCGGCTCCGGACGCGCAGGCTCAGCGGCCATGGCTCACGGGCCTAGCCGCTCCGCGGCATGTGGGATCTTCCCGGACTGGGGCACGAACCCTTGTCCCCTGCATCGGCAGGCGGACTCTCAACCACTGTGCCACCTGGGAAGCCCTCAGGTTATTTTTTAATCCTACTTTGTCACCACTTTTCTTAAGAATATCTTACAAACATTTTCAATTTTCCTTCTAAATTGTGGCTTGAAATAACTGCATTATTTGTTTATCAGTATTTAATTGGCATCTGACCAATTATCTCACTATTTCATGGAACGTAATAGATGCAGGACTATAGTGCATACTAAAAAATAAATAATTTTTTAAATACTAATAGTGGCTAATATCTTATGAGCATTTAGTATTTGCCAGGCATTATGCCAGCAACACTGTACATTATTGTCAGTAACTTCCTTACTTCCCAAATCCTGGCTTCAATCCTCAAGTCCCTTAAACACTTCAACTCACTCCAGGCTAGCCTCCAGCCCCCCCATTCCACAGTGCGGTGTTTAACAAGGTCAGGCTCCACATTGCTAAATCCAGTGGTCACTGCTCTGTCCCCATTCTCCTCCATCTTTCAGTAGAATTCAGTAATCTAGTCTTTCCTGCAAAACTGAACCCTTGCATCTTTCAAGATCCCACACACTTCTGATTTTGCTCCTGTTCACTGGCTGCACTGTCTCAGCTTCATCTCTAAATGTTGTTGCATCTCAGGGCTTGATCCTAGGCCCTTTTCTCTATCTATGGTCTCTCCCTAGGTGAATTTATCTATCATCTATTTGCTGATACTTCCCAAAGTTATATCTCCAGATGGGACATTTTCCCTCAGCTTCAGATTGTCTAATGGCCCTCCATGTCTGCATGTCTGCTGTGACACCTAGCAGGCATCTCAAAGTGTTATGACCAAGGCAGAATTTTGGATTCCTCCCCCTTACTCTCCCAACTCTTCCTTCCCCAGTCTTCCTAATCTCAGTAAGTGACACCCCAAATGATCCCTCAAAGTCCCATCAGAAGACAAAAATCACATCTGCTATTTGAACAGAGAATTAACTAGGTATAAAATTGTTAACTAGAAAGTTAGTATAAGGTTGCTAACTGAAAGGATAAAAAGAGGACTCTAAGGTATGGTGGAGATAGCAACTGCAGGAAATAGCTCTGGCCCTGAGGGCTGAAAACAGAGGGAAGAGACTGGAATTATTAACATTTAGAAAAGTAAAGGAGGGGGCCCCTTGCAGAACGGAAAGTCTGACTTCTGAGAAGGGGCTCTGCTTGGCTGGTGTTGCTGTCTCTCCAAGGAGGGTACAATGAAGTTAGTTCTGCAAGAGCTGGAAAAACTGTGACCTAGATTCAACCGCTGCTACTGGAAGGAAGAGCTGCGGCTGGTGGAAGAAGCTTTGTTAGGATGACTCATTCAGAAACAGGAAGCAGAGGGGAGGAGCACGTCCCTTCTTTCTCCTCAGCCTTGCATCTCCCCGAGCACCTGCAGTTGTCAGGGCCCAGTGCAGAGCCAACTGGCCAAGCAGAAAAGTGATTTCCAGAGTTCCAGCCCCCAGTGTCATAAAGCACAGTAGAGAAGGAGAAGTTTGGAGCTAAAGACAAGAAATAATCTCATAACGATCACAGCCGTCTGCCTGGTTGATCAAGCCAAAAGCCTAGGAGTGATCACTGTTTCCTCTTTCTGTTCCTTGTATCCAATGCATCACCACATCCTGAAAGCTCTACCTCCAGAATGTCTCCTAAATCTGCTTGCTTCTCTGCATCCAGACACTGCCACCCTTTAACCCAAACCACCATTGTCAAGGGCAGATGAGTGCAGCGGTCATCCTGGTATTGCTGACTCCTGGCTTCCTGAAATGTATCTTGTCACAGCAACCTGAATGGTCTTTTCAAACATAAACACTCTAGTAGCTGCATGTAGAATAAACCCAAACTCCTCACCGTGGTCTGGGTTGCCTCTCTCTTGGTCTTCTCTCACTCTAGCCACACTGGCCTTCTTTCTTTTTTAAACCTGCCAAGCCAGATCCAACCTCAGGCCTTGCTCTTGCTCTTCTCTCTGCCTGAAACTTCCCCACTCCCCTGCCACCCCACACTCTTCACAGAACTGGCTCCTTATCATTCACACCTCAGCTCAAGCATCCCCTTCTCAGAGAGGGCTTCTCCTTTAAAGTAGTGCCCTTTCGGGGCAGTTACAGTGATCTCGTTCATTTATTTGTTACAGTGGGCCCTTCTCCCCAAAGGAATGAAAGCTTGAGAGGACAGGGACATTGCTCTATTTATCCCTCTATTCTCAGCAGCTAGGACAAATGCCTGGCAAGTAGAAGGAACTTAATAAATGGTTGTTAAATTATGAATTTCATTTAGTTCTCAGAACAATTTTTCCCCGTTATACAGATGATGAAATAAGGGTACAGAGAAGATAAATAAAATTACCCCATGGCAGGACCAAAAAAAATTTTAACCTATATAAGTCTAACTACAGTTTAAACTCTTAATTTTAAGACTACATTTTAGCCTTTCATGTGTACATGTACCACCTAGATTGTATGCTCCTCCAAAGGAACTATAGTTTAGATAAATTTTTCCCTTTATCTCCTAAGAAAAATGTCCATTAGCTTTTCACAGTCATCTGTTCTACTGTGGAGCAGATTTTTCATTGCAACTTCTAAAAGTCATGGAGGGAAATGACAGCCAGCTTTTTTGAATGAGCAGGGTGGATTATTTTAAGAAGATAAATTTTTCTACATGCTGCTGTCCACGAATAGGTTTTAGGAAAGAACACCATAGGTGACACAAATCTTCCTTTTTGAAAAGGAAAGCCAAGTGTTGGATTCCAGTTAGTAAATGGAACACAATTGGTTCATCCATGCTTTCGTATCATATTTTTCTGCTGATCTAAGTTAGCTTCTCAGAGTCTAACTGATCCCCTTTCTCTGTCACAACTCTTTAGGTCACATTATGAAGTAAGAAAAAATTTCTCAGATCTTGTATCACTTTAAAAAATTCAAGTTATTATTCTGGGAGGGTTTTCACAGAGGTAGAATCAGCATTATCTCAAATTTCCCATGAGAGTGCCAACCATAATGAAAGGTTGCTGAGAAATACTTTATTTCCATCAAACAACCACTTTGGGGAAATGCAGCCATGGGTGTTTCCCACTGCCCCCGGCTCTAAAGCCCCTCTAAACAGGTTCATTTTAGTTCCTTAGGTATTAGTTAGAATCATACTGGAAAATCTCTACAAAATGAAATAGTAATGGGCTCCTAAATTACGGGATTATTTTCTGTGCTTTATGCATTTAAAGGATCTATGTGAACTAGCCGTGAGCAAATATTTCCAGGTATGGTCTACACTCATTACCTTACCTCTTGTTAAAATGACAATCCTTCAGATTGCTAAGATTTCCCACCAATAGATATCTAATTTACACAGCTCCTCACTTTCCAGTAATTTCTTCTACCAGAAATTGGCTTAAGAGAAGTGGCAATCAAGGAAGGCTGGGATGCATTTAATGAGACACATGACAAAATAAATTCTGTTTATGTTAGGAATAAAATATAACATACTGAAAACATGTTGCACACGTACTGATTTCCAAATCTTATTTAAAAGTTTCCTGGCCTTTATGCCTAGCAGTGGCAAAAGGTATAGGATGGTAAAACTGTCTTATAATCTTCCTGCAGGACTATGCTTATCCTGAAGTTCAGTCATGGCTTGGTCTTGGTGCCAATTTTCTCATCACAACATGAAAAGCCAATAACTCTGGTATTCTTCTCATATCCCAATGCCAGGATGATAATAGGGTAGGCATTTTTCCCTTGTTCTTATGTCTTCCTAGGAAACACTACACTGCAGGATTTCACCTTATCAGATTGGCAAAGAATAAGAGCCTGACAGTACTGAGTGTTGACAAGGATGTAGGACAGTGAGAACATTCATACAATGCTGATGAAAATATAAATTGGTCAATCCCCTTGGAAATCAACTTGTCAATATTTAGAATAGTTAAAGATATACATAACCTCAGACCTAGAAAAATTACTTCTAGGAATAATGAATTTTTATGTAAGAAAACACTTATAAGAATGTTCATTACAGCCTTATTGGTAATTGTAATAATTGGAAACAGGATAAATTTCCGTCGAAAGTAGAATAAATTGTGGGGTATTTAACACAATAGAATACAACAATTAATGAACTCATTAGCTCTGCATGTTTCAACATGGATACATCTATAAAATATAATGTTATAAAAAGCAAGTTGCAGAAGGATGTGTACAGTATGATACTATTTATATTACTTGTAAAAGCATGCAAAACAATCATCTGTGCTGTTTATAATCATATATTTCAATATATAGTATAAAAACATGAATGGTTGGCAAACACCAAATTCAGGCTACACAGAGAAATTGGGTAGAGAATACAGGAGCTTGAAATAAATCTGTACTTCATTTCCTAAAACAAATACAAGCTCTAAAACAAATAAACCAAAATGTTAAAATTTTACAGTGTTGGGCTGTGGATACATTGACATTTTGTATACTTTCTTATGTTTGAAATGTTAGGGGAAAAAAGCCATTACCTTTGTGGGTAGTTTATCTTCATTCAGTAAACAAGGGTTGAGCCTCTTCTATGAGTCAGGCACTATTTTAGCTGCTAGGAGTCAAAGAGTCTCTGTCCTCAGAAGATTTAGAATCTAGTGGAAGATGATCCTGAATGTACCCACTTTGGTCCCATGACAATTAATTTTTACGTCTCTTATCGCCTTCTGCTTCATATTATAGTTTCAGTTTTAATTACATCTTTCTTTCTATGGTAGTGCTATCCAATAGAACTTTCTGCATTAATCAAAATATTCTATATCTGTGCAATCCAATATGGTAGCCATTAACCACTATGTAGCTATTAAACACTTGAAACATAGTATGACAGGGGAACTGAATTTTCAATGTTAATTAATTTAAATTTCTTTCTTTTCTTTTTTTTTTAGATGTTGGGGGTAGGAGTTTATTAATTAATTTATTTATTTTTGCTGTGTTGGGTCTTCGTTTCTGTGTGAGGGCTTTCTCTAGTTGTGGCAAGTGGGGGCCACTCTTCATTGCGGTGCATGGGCCTCTCACTATCGCGGCCTCTCTTGTTGCGGAGCACAGGCTCCAGACGCGCAGGCTCAGTAGTTGTGGCTCACGGGCCTAGTTGCTCCGTGGCATGTGGGATCCTCCCAGACCAGGGCTTGAACCCATGTCCCCTGCATTAGCAGGCAGATTCTCAACCACTGTGCCACCAGAGAAGCCCCTAATTTAAATTTAAATAACCACATGTGGCTAGCAGCTACCATATTGGACAGCACCATTATAAGAGTTTATGCCCTTTGACGGCAGGGACTGTGTCTTTCTCATCTTCATAGCCCCACTTCAAGTCCTGCCTTCACCCCCAGGGCACCTGACCAGATACTGTATCTCATACAAGACATTTGATAAATATCTGTTAAATCGAATCCCGGAATTGAGTCCTTTCAGTGCCATTAACTAGCATGTGCTCCAAGGAAATTCCCTTAATCTCTGTATATTCATTTACCTGCTGATCAAACATGAACTGTACACCAATTCTGTTCCAAGCTGAGGGCATATAAGTATAAATAAAACATAGTCCCTTTCCTTGAGGAATTCATAATCTTGCCTGGGCAATAGTTCATTCAGACATAAAATGAGAGGATTAATCCTGGGGATTTCTAAATTCTCTTCTAGCCCTAACATTCTATAAATACATTCACTGAACTGTTCATTTGTGCCTATGTTCACTTTCAGAGTTTATGCAAATAGGCAATAAATCAATAAAATGAAGATATCTAAACCCATCAAGAGCACTTTGACCTCATTCCTTTATTCATTTTACAAATATTTACTGAACATCATTTATGGATGTTTTGATTGCCTCCTCTTTACCCCATTGGTGAGGGAGGGATTCCCGCCTTAGGATTATGGGGATGGCCAAACACACAATACCCGCCACTGGACCCAAGAGCTTGAGAGCAGATTATTAGTCACATATAATCACAGCCCGGGCTAGAAGGACACCACAGAGCAGGCAGGGCCACGCAGGGGCTTCACTCAGGAATAGAGTAAAGAACCAGGTGCTGTGAAGGCAGGCTTTGTAGTCTCAAGAGGGTGAGATGCCCTCTGGTTCCTGAAAGATACTGTGATTGACTCATCTGAATGATTCCATGGGCTGGCAGGGAACACCCTAGTCAGGGATAAGCCAGAACTGCACCTGGTGCATTTGATAAGGAGGATTGTCTGGCTAGGAGACCTTATCCACGAGAGCAGAATAGGGTAGGAAATTGTAATTAGGCCATTTGAGGCCCTCCTGATTTTACCACCCATGTCAAGGCAGTATATGAGGTTAAGCCTTGATTTTGGGGCTTGCACCAGGTTCTATACTAGGCACCGTCATGTGCAAGATAAGAATAAGAGGTTCCTGCCATTATGGGTCTTATGATTTAAGTTTCAGGGACACATTGGTGGAATTAGTGGACTATAATGGTCTTTCCATCTCTCTAATTCTGCCATGGGCCCAGGGCCCAACAGAATGGAGAATGGCTCCTTTGGCCACTAGAGGGCATTTCCTGCTTTCTGCATAGGCCTCTGTTTCCCTGAGGTTTAACTACAACGGCGAGTTTTGTGCACTGACTGATTCTTAAGGTTGGTACACATCAGAATCACCTGGGAAAAACTTTAAACAGAGGTCTACCCCCAAAGATTCTGATTCTATAGGAATAGGATTGAGCTTGGGCTTCTGTCATTTGAACATGTTTCCCAAGCGATTTTGATAGATAAGCAGAGATGAACCACCGAACAATTTAGTGAGATAGCCTACGTTCTGATTTTCAGGGGTTCCCATTTTATTTCATTTCTAGCTTTATTGAGATATAATTGACATATAACATTGTGTAAGATGTACAACATGTTGATTTGATATACTTATAAAGTGATTACCGCCATTACACCTCTACCACCTCACATAATTACCATTTCTTTTCCTTTTTTTTTTTTAACATCTTTATTGGGGTATAATTGCTTTACGATGTTGTGTTAGTTTCTGCTGTATAACAAGGTGAATCGGCTATATGTATACATATATCCCCATATCTCCTCCCTCTTGCGTCTCCCTCCCACCCTCCCTATCCCACCCCTCTAGGTGGTCACAAAGCACCGAGCTGATCTCCCTGTGCTATGCGGCTGCTTCCCACTAGCTATCTATTTTACTTTTGGTAGTGTGTAAATGTCAGTGTTTCTCTCCACTTCGTCCCAGCTTTCCCTTGCCCCTCCCCATATCCTCAAGTCCATTCTCTACGTCTGTGTCTTTATTCCTGTCCTGCCCCTAGGTTCATCAGAACCATTTTTTGTTATAGATTCGATATATATGTGCTAGCATACGGTATTTGTTTTTCTCTTTCTGACTTACTTCACTCTGTATGACAGACTCTAGGTCCATCCACCTCACTGCAAATAACTCAATTTCATTTCTTTATATGGCTGAGTAATATTCCATTGTATATATGTGCCACATCTTCTTTATCCATTCATCTGTCGATGGACACTTAGGCTGCTTCCATGTCCTGGCTATTGTAAGTAGTGTTGCAATGAGCATTGCGGTACATGACTCTTTTTGAATTATGGTTTTCTCAGGATATATGCCCAGTAGTGGGATTGCTGGGTCGTATGGTAGTTCTATTTTTAGTTTTTTAAGGAACCTCCATACTGTTCTCCATAGTGGCTGTACCAATTGACATTCCCACCAACAGTGCAAGAGGGTTCCCTTTTCTCCACACCCTCTCCAGCATTTATTATTTGTAGATTTTTCGATGATGGCCATTCTGACCAGTGTAAGGTGATACCTCATTATAGTTTTGATTTACATTTCTCTAATGATTAGTGATGTTGAGCATCTTTTCATGTGTTTGTTGGCAGTCTCTTCTTTGGAGAAATGTCTATTTAGGTCTTCTGCCCATTTTTGGATTGGGTTGTTTGTTTTTTCGATGTTGAGCTGCATGAGCTGCTTGTATATTTTGGAGATTAATCCTTTGTCAGTTGCTTCATTTGCAACTATTTTCCCCCATTTGAGGGTTGTCTTTTCATCTTTTCTATGGTTTCCTTTGCTGTGCAAAAGCTTTTAAGTTTCATTAGGTCCCATTTGTTTATTTTTCTTTTTATTTCCATTTCTCTAGGAGGTGGGTCAAAAAAGGTCTTGCTGTGATTTATGTAAAACAGTGTTCTTCCTATGTTTTCCTCTAAGAGTTTGGTAGTGTCTGGCCTTACATTTAGGTCTTTAATCCATTTTGAGTTTATTTTTTTTTATTTTATTTTATTTTATTTTATTATTATTTTTTTTTTTGCTGTATGCGGGCCTCTCACTGTTGTGGCCTCTCCCGTTGCGGAGCACAGGCTCCGGACGCGCAGGCCCAACGGCCATGGCTCACGGGCCCAACCGCTCCGCGGCATGTGGGATCCTCCCAGACCGGGGCACGAACCCGTGTCCCCTGCATCGGCAGGCGGACTCTCAACCACTGCGCCACCAGGGAAGCCCATAGCTATTTCTTTTTTTCTTTTTTTTTTTTTTTTTTTGGCCGTACACGGGCCTCTCACTGTTGTGGCCTCTCCCGTTGCGGAGCACAGGCTCCGGACGCGCAGGCTCATGGGTGCAGCCGCTCCGCGGCATGTGGGATCTTCCCGGACCGGGGCACGAACCTGCGTCCCCTGCATCGGCAGGCGGACTCTCAACCACTGCGCCACCAGGGAAGCCCTAGTTTATTTTTGTGTATGGTGTTAGGAAGTGTTCTAATTTCATTCTTTTACATGTAGCTGTCCAGTTTTCCCAGCACCACTTATTAAAGAGGCTGTTTTTTCTCCATTGTATATTCTTGCCTCCTTTATCAAAAATAAGGTGACCATATGTGTGTGGGTTTATCTCTGGGCTTTCTATCCTGTTCCACTGATGTATATTTCTGTTTTTGTGCCAGTACCATACTGTCTTGATTACTGTAGCTTTGTAGTATAGTCTGAAGCCCAGGAGCCTGATTCCTCCAGCTCCGTTTTTCTTTCTCGATTGCTTTTGCTATTCGGGGTCTTTTGTGTTTCCATACAAATTGTGCAATTTTTTGTTCTAGTTTTGTGAAAAATGCCATTGGTAGTTTGTTCGTTTTTGTTTGTTTTTTGTGGTACATGGGCCTCTCACTGTTGTGGCCTTTCCCGTTTCAGAGCACAGGCTCTGGACACGCAGGCTCAGCGGCCATGGCTTACAGGCCCAGCCACTCCGTGGCATGTAGGATCTTCCCGGACTGGGGCACGAACCTGTGTCCCCTGTATCGGCAGACGGACTCTCAACCACTGAGCCACCAGGGAAGCCTGCCATTGGTAGTTTGATAGGGATTGTGTTGAATCTGTAGATTGCTTTGGGTAGTATAGTCATTTTCACAATGTTGATTCTTCCAATCCAAGAACATGGTATATCTCTCCATCTATTTGTATCATCTTTAATTTCTTTCATCAGTGTCTAATAATTTTCTGCATACAGGTCTTTTGTCTCCTTAGGTAGGTTTATTCCTAGATACTTTTGTTGCAGTGGTAAATGGGAATGTTTTCTTGATTTTTGTTGCAGTGGTAAATGGGAGTGTTTTCTTGATTTCACTTTCAGATTTTTCATCATTAGTATATAGGAATGCCAGAGATTTCTGTGCATTAATTTTGTATCCTGCTACTTTACCAAATTCATTGATTAGCTCTAGTAGTTTTCTGGTAGCATCTTTAGGATTTTCTATGTAGAATCATGTCACCTGCAAACAGTGACAGCTTTACTTCTTCTTTTCTGATTTGGATTCCTTTTATTTCTTTTTCTTCTCTGATTGCTGTGGGTAAAACTTCCAAAACTATATTGAATAATAGGGGTGAGAGTGGGCTTGTTCCTGATCTTAGAGGAAATGATTTCTGTTTTTCACCATTGAGAACGATGTTGGCTGTGGGTTTGTCATATATGGCCTTATTATGTTGAGGTAAGTTCTCTCTGTGCCTGCTTTCTGGAGAGTTTTTATCATAAATGGGTGTTGAGTTTTGTCAAAAGCTTTTTCTGCATCTATTGAGATTATCATATGGTTTCTATTCTTCAATTTGTTAATATGGGGTATCACATTGATTGATTTGCATATATTGAAGAATCCTTGCATCCCTGAGATAAATCCCACTTGATCATGGTGTATGATCCTTTTAATGTGCTGTTGGATTCTGTTTGCTAGTATTTTGTTGAGGATTTTTGCATCTGAGTTCATCAGTGATATTGGTCTATAGTTTTCTTTTTTTGTGACATCTTTGTCTGGTTTTGGTATCAGGGTGATGGTGGCCTCGTAGAATGAGTTTGGGAGTGTTCCTCCCTCTGCTATACTTTGGAAGAGTTTGAGAAGGATAGGTGTTAGCTCTTCTCTAAATGTTTGATAGAATTTGCCTGTGAAGCCAACTGGTCCTGGGCTTTTGTTTGTTGGAAGATTTTTAATCACAGTTTCATTTTCAGTGCTTGTGACTGACATGTTTATATGCTCTATTTCTTCCTGGTTCAGTCTCAGAAGGTTGTGCTTTTCTAAGAATTTGTCCATTTCTTCCAGGTTGTCCATTTTATTGGCATAGAGTTGCTTGTAGTAATCTCTCATGATCCTTTGTATTTCTGCAGTGTCAGCTGTTACCTCTTTTTCATTTCTAATTCTATTGATTTGAGTCTTCTCCCTGTTTTTCTTGATGATTCTGGCTAATGGTTTATCAATTTTGTTTATCTTCTCAAAGAACCAGCTTTTAGTTTTATTGATCTTTGCTGTTATTTCCTTCATTTCTTTTTCATTTATTTCTCATCTGATCGGTATGATTTCCTTCCCTCTGCTAATTTCTTTCCTTCCGCTAACTTTCTTTCCTTCTGCTAATGGTTTTCTTTGTTCTTCTTTCTCTAATTGCTTTAGGTGTAAGGTTAGGTTGTTTATTTGAGATTTTTCTTGTTTCTTAAGGTAGGATTGTATTGCTATAAACTTCCCTCTTAGAACTGCTTTTGCTGCATCCCATCGGTTTTGTGTTATTGTATTTTCACTGTCATTTGTTTCTAGGTATTTTTTTATTTCGTCTTTGATTTCCTCAGTGATCTCTTGGTTATTTAGTAGTGTATTGTTTAGTCTCCAAGTGTTTGTATTTTTTTTTACAGCTTTTTTCCTGTAATTGTTATCTAGTCTCATAGTGTTGTGATCAGAAAAGATACTTGATACGATTTCAATGTTCTTAAATATACTGAGGCTTGATTTGGACCAAAGATATGGTCTATCCTGGAGAATGTTCCATGAACACTTGAGAAGAAAGTGTATTCTATTGTTTTTGGATGGAATGTCCTATATTTATCAATAAGTCCATCTTGTTTAATGTGTCATTTAAAGCTTGTGTTTCCTTATTTATTTTCATTTTTGATGATCTGTCCATTGGTGAAAGTGGGGTGTTAAAGTCCCCTACTATGATTGTGTTACTGTCCATTTCCCCTTTTATGGCTGTTAGCATTTGCCTTAAGTATTGAGGTGCTCCTATGTTGGG
The DNA here is from genome assembly GCF_964165515.1 of Mesoplodon bidens. Taxonomy (NCBI): domain Eukaryota; kingdom Metazoa; phylum Chordata; class Mammalia; order Artiodactyla; family Ziphiidae; genus Mesoplodon; species Mesoplodon bidens. The sequence continues at coordinate 31,258,653 of NC_138167.1, forward strand.
TGCATAAATACTTACAATTATTATTTCTTCTTCCTGGATTGATCCCTTGATCATTTTGTAGTGTACTTCTTTGCTTCTTGTAATAGTCTTTATTTTAAAGTCTATTTTGTCTGATATGAGAATTGCTACTCCAGCTTTCTTTTGATTTCCATTTGCGTGGAATATCTTTTTCCATCCCCTCACTTTCAGTCTGTATGTGTCTCTAGGTCTGAAGTGGGTCTCTTTTAGACAGCATATGTACAGGTCTTGTTCTTGGGTCCATTCAGCCAGTCTATGTCTTTTGTTTGGAACATTTAATCCATTTACATTTAAGGTAATTATCAATATGTAGGCTCCTATTACCATTTTCTTAATTGTTTTGGGTTTGTTATTGTAGGTCTCTTCCTTCTCTTGTGTTTCCTGCCTAGAGAAGTTCCTTTAATATTTGTTGTAAAGCTGGTTTGGTGGTGCTGAATTCTCTTAACTTTTGCTTATCTGTAAAGATTTTAATTTCTCCATCAAATCTGAATGAAATCCTTGCTGGGTAGAGTAATCTTTGTTGTAGGTTTTTCCCTTTCATCACTTTAAATATGTCCTGCCACTCCCTTCTGCCTTGCAGAGTTTCTGCTGAAAGATCAGCTGTTAACCTTATGGGGATTCCCTGGTATGTTATTTGTTGCTTTTCCCTTGATGCTTTAAATATTTTTTCTTTGTATTTAATTTTTGATAGTTTGATTAATATGTGTCTTGGCATGTTTCTCTTTGGGTTTATCCTGTATGGTACTCTCCGTGCTCCCTGGACTTGATTGACTCTTTCCTTTCCCATGTTAGGGAAGTTTTTGACTATAATCTCTTCAAATATTTTCTCAGACCCTTTTTCTCTTCTTCTTCTGGGACCCCTATAATTTGAATCTTGATGTGTTTAATATTGTCCCAGAAGTCTCTGAAACTATCCTCAATTCTTTTCATTCTTTTTTCTTATTCTGCTCTGTGGTACTTATTTCCATTATTTTATTTTCCAGGTCACTTATCCGATCTTCTGCCTCAGTTATTCTGCTATTGATTCCTTGTAGAGAATTTTTAATTTCATTCATTGTGTTGTTCATCATTGTTTGTTTGCTCTTCAGTTCTTCTAGTTCCTTGTTAAATGTTTCTTGTATTTTCTCCATTCTATTTCTAAGATTTTGGATCATCTTTACTATCATTACTATGAATTCTTTTTCAAGTGGGTTGCCTATCTCATCTTCATTTATTTGGTCTTGTAGGTTTTTACCTTACTCCTTCGTCTATAACATATTTTTTTGTCATTTCTTTTTGTTTGTTGGTTTTTGATGGGTGGTGCCGTATTCCAGTCTTACTGGTTGTCTGGCCTGAGATGTCCAGCACTGAAGTTTGCAGGCAGTTGGATAGAGCTGGGTCTTGGTGCTGAGATGAGGACCTCCGAGAGGCCTCACTCTGACTGATATTCCCTGGGCTGTGAGGTTCTCTGTTAGTCCAGCAATTTGGAGTCGGAGCTCCCACCACAGGAGCTTGGGCCCAACCTCCAGCCTGGGAACCAAGATCCCGCAAGCAGCAGTTTTGTCAAAAAAAACTTTAAATGTGTGGCGGAGGTACGCAGTGGGGATGAGGAGGTGTCTAAACTTCACTGTCTGAAGTGCACAGTTCCATGGAAAGGGCAGCTGCTGTCACAGGGGTCCATGGTGAAGAATGGCATCTTGGCTCCCTACGAGTCCTGGAAACCCACTCTCAGCCGAACAAACACTGCTGCTACTGGTCAGTCTCCTTGCCTCTGAAGCAGAAACCATTTCCTTTTTATGGTGAGAACATTTAAGATATACTCCTTTAGTAACTTTCAAGTATATAATAAAGTGTTACTAATTATAATAACCATGTTACATATTAGATCCCCAGACCTTATCCATAGTATAACTGGAAGTTTGTAACTGTTGACCAACATCTCCCCATTTCCCTCACCCCCAGCCTCTGGTATCCAATATTCTACTGTTCCTATGAGTTCAGCTTTTTAAGATTCTACATATAGGCGATAGCATACAGTATTTGTCTTTCTCTCTCTGATTTGTTTCACTTAGCATAATGCCTGCTTAGTGCACATGCTACTTAAGCATAATGCACTTAGCATAAGGCTGCCCTGAGTCTGGATGCAAAAGCTGGGTTGAGATTTGAAGCAAAGTGAAGGTGGAAGATTGACTCTGTCACCAGTGCCGTGCTGTGCTTGTCATCTGGGCTCCTAGAGCCACATGCTTGGAAATCACATCCTTTGGTTTCTGGCTCTAGACCAACCCCTCTGGCCAGTGGAACCTGTGTGAGTGTTGGGTGAGGGGTGGGGGGGACCAAAGGAGACAGAGGATATTATGCCTTCTTTCTTTATTTTTGTCACCAACCCTCCCCCACCTCCCTCCCCAGCCAGGCACAAAGTTCGTCTCTTCTTCCTCTCAAAGAAATAAATGCTCTCAAGCATTCACTTCCACAAGTAGAAGTCAGCAGCCTGCAGACAGTTAAGCCTGAATAGATTCTATAGACTCAGGTAGGGTGTCCTGCCACAAACAAATATGTGTAGGTTATCATCCTCATCCCCTGACTCATTCCCATCTCATTCGATTCTGAGAAACAAGAAGCAAGGGGCCATAATGATTAGAAAGAACCTGATTTTCCATCACTTGAACACTGAGTCACTGAGTCTTTGATTGTCCTCTTTCTGTTAAGGTTTTATTGTGCTGGTTTTGTTGTTATTATTGCTTTGTTTTGTGAGTAAAATGGGCTCCCCATTTCAAAATCTTAAGTGCGTTCTTGAGTGATATTTTTATAGTTGCTTGTTTTAAAATCAATGTAAATACTTGATTTTAAATATCCCTTAAGAAAGATTGAAAGGAAAACTCCAGGCAAAGAGAACCACTGAGTTATTTAAGGACTGTAGACTTCCTTTCAAAGCAGTTATGCTAAATTATGAAAGATGTACTCTCTGCAAGGTAATGCGAATTCATCTAGAAAAGGCAAGTGTTCTACTTGTAGGTAAGCTGAGAATTCATCCCTGCCCTCCAGTGACTGTAAGATACACACAAGCGCCACTAGTATATTTATTAGTTGTCAGGAATTTTTTTAAAGCTCCCAGGGCTAAATTACAAATGTCCTCTTCCAACAAATGTGATTAAATAAAGGAAGATGGTATGTATATCTGGTCCTAGGGGTGGATATCAGAGCTGCTGACTGAGCATCCTGAGACCTTACTTGTCCTAGGAACTGCTCGACAGCTCTTTTTTCTTTCTTCAGCCTAGCCTAGGAAGCTGATTTCCATGCCTATGTAAATGAGACATTCCTCAATGCTGGCCCCTGAATTACTCACTTGTATCACTCACTCTACCACACAGGCATAGAACAAGAATTCACTGAATAACAACTTGAATGAGGCTGTCTGTCCCAATGCCCAAGATATTCAACAGAATGAGAAGTATTCTCCAGAGGCATAGGTGTGTCAGGGTGTGGACTTATAAATTACCCTCTCTTGAACTAAATGTTTAATTAGAAAATCCATATCAGATCCGCCAACTGCAGGTGGTGCCCAGAAAGAATGATAACAATAATATTTATATTAAAATGATAATCTATTATGAATCTTGCGCCCCTTTTTCATAATTGTCCTCCACTTACCAAATACATTTCTAGGCAAATCAAGCTTCTCAAGAGAGTAGGAAAAACGGTAGGCTTTACTTGTTTTATAAAGCCAAGTCACAACTTAAACAGCTAATAATAACAACTACCATTTTATTTAATGCCTGTGGACTACGGGACAGGCACCATGCCAGGTGGTTTACAAGCTGTATCTCATTTAACCTCCTAACAACTTTTGATGTAGGTACTATTATTTTGCCTATTTTATAGGTGGGGAAACCAAGGCTCTGAAAGGCTAAGTAACTTGCTCAAGTCACCCAATAGTAAAGGAGGAAGGGGCACCCACATACAGTTGAGTAAGTCATTTACTGCATCTAGCCTTGTGATCCACTTGGTAAGCCACACACCAGCAAGGCAGTGCTTACCCAGAGAGGGCACCCTTTCCTAATATAAACAAGGGCATAGTATGGGCTAGCTACTGCCCTGAAAATAGAACCTAGAATCAAACCCATTAAGCTGATTCCATATCCTACATGCTTCATGCTATACTGCCTTTCCAAGCACATTTTCCTACCTCAAAGGGTCCCTTAATGGTCACAAATATTCATTCTTTCCCACTGGCTGGACTTGGGTATGGGTGTAAGGGGAAGGATGAGTGGACAGATGCCCTAATACCTTTGGAGTAGCCTGGTTTCCAGGTGTGATGGCATGGGTAGTGATTGGGAACAGCAGCAAAGTACAGTCCTGGAAACTGCCAGTGGCCTGACCCCTTGGAAATTTTCTTGGCCTGATTTATGGAGGTTACCCAACCGTGGGAGTTGAGGTGGCTCTGCCCAAATGGCTGTGAGTGTCCTGATGAGAAACATCACTTCAGTGCAATGTGCCAACAGATGGGAATTCTTGGGCCGACTCCACCAGAGGCTGGCATTTTGACCTTTGGCCTGTCACTTAACCTCAGTGACTCCCACTTCTCATCCAAAAATGCAGACAATTATCACAGGTACTCAGAAGTAACACCAAAAACCTTTTAAAGCAGGCAGAATTTTTCTTTGGTGCTTACAGTCGTCTGTGAAGTTCTTTCTCCCCCACTTCTCTTTCCCTGCAGCATTCCCTTCTTTCATAATATAAACTTTCCCCAAACTATCTTTATCCTAAAGAGGAGGCAAGGAAGGCTTTGCACAAAGGATTGGATCACTGTTGGGTGAATTTTAGTAGCAGATGAAGGTTTGAGGTTTTCCCAGAGCCTGTAAATCACAAAGGTCAGTGACTGAGGATTAGGCTGTCCTGGGAAAATATTGTAAAGTACCATTTTAAAAATCACATGAATGTATCTACTTAATGGAATATTATGCAGTCATTATGAATGTTCATTCGGGAAGACTTCGAGGCAACATCAGGGAAAACTCCCAGATATAATGTGATATGTAAAAAGGAGGATCCCCAAACATATATGTGAGATACAACTACATAAAAATTATATACATATACAGAGGGAGCCTGGAAAGTAATACAGAAAAATAAATAATTGGTTGAAGTGGTGGGATAATGAGTGGTTTTTAAATTTTTAGTGAACGTTATTATAACAATGTGAAGTATATTTAGAAATACTAACAAAAAGGAAATTTCATCCTTTTAAAAACATCTGTAGAAAAATGACCACATAGGTAAACTGAATTCTCTATTGTCATAATTTCAGGCTGATGATTTGTTTCACTTGGTACAAGATGTTTTTCAGACTTGACATTTCTGTAAATCTCTTTTTTTTTTAAAAAAAAAATATTTATTTATTTATTTATGGCTGTGTTGGGTCTTCGTTTCTGTGCATGGGCTTTCTCTAGTTGTGGCAAGCGGGGGCCATTCTTCATCGCGGTGCGCAGGCCTCTCACTATCGCGGCCTCTGTTGTTGCGGAGCACAGGCTGCAGACGCGCAGGCTCAGTAGTTTTGGCTCACGGGCCCAGTTGCTCCGCGGCATGTGGGATCTTCCCAGACCAGGACTCGAACTCGTGTCCCCTGCATTGGCAGGCAGATTCTCAACCACTGCACCACCAGGGAAGCCCCTGTAAATCTCTTAAGTATTGTTTTTGATAATATAAACACACTATCATCAATCCAATGACTGAGAATCTTTATGTTGAGATGTTATGTTTGTACAAGAATTTGGCAATTTCTACTTAAAAGAGAGAACCTGGTTAAATACTATATAATAACCCCGTGATGTCTCTGAGGACAAAACAATATGGACACCTCCCCACTTCAGAACTTTGACTTAGAACAAATCACAGGTATGTGCTTCACCGAATAGACAAGTGGCTTCTTTCACAGAAATGTTCAAACGAATCTAAAATCTCTCTTAATCACCACCTTTGCAGGAATTTCTGGATGAGCACTCACAAGTACCTGCTAGATGTAGAGCTCCTACTTATGTCATTCCCATTTCCCAAATAAGAGACAAGATTTTTCCTGTAAATGTAATTTGTGCTGTAACCTAAGGGAAAAATAACAATAGAAGTTTTAGACACTGCAACTAGCTTTTTGTGTGATTCACTTTAAAAAAATTTTCCCCTACATACCACCTGGGAGCTTCTGATCTTCTCTGGATGTCTTATAACCACCCTCCTGTTCTTCACCCTTCAAAAGCAAACTTTTGAGGCATAGTCTGCCAAAGCTAGAAGGTACTCATGAATTATTTGGTTCAAATGGGTTATTTTACAGATGAGCTCAGAACATAAAATGAATGACACAGAATGTAAAATGAATGACTTGCCCAAGGTCATACAAAAGGTTAGAAGCAAAATTAGGATCCTTTCTTTTCTCTGGGCAATTATCTTGCTCTAAGATCTTCCAGCTCATGGCATAGATTTACATTCATGGAGTTTCCCCTTGATTACAAGAGCAATATACACCTGCTATACAAAATATGAAAAATAGAAAAATAGATCAGATGTTTAAAGAAGAATATAAAAGTTACCCAAAATTCCACTGCCCAGAGATAACCACTATTAACACATTGTGTATATATATTTCTGGTCCTTTGGCCACTACTTCAGGTGGACAGCAGTGAGGCAACAAGTGTGCATGGGGTGGGAGACATGAGGCATGATTGAGCTCTGGTCAAGGGTAGGATTGTTGTACTATATGATTCTGCTTCTCCCATGGGGCAACCTTGGCACGTGGAGCCCAGGGTAGTCTATGAGAGAGAAATTGCCTCATGGGCATCTCTAGCCATATCCGTGCTGGGAGAGAATGCCGGAAATATGACAGCATCCAGTTTGGGATTCAAGCTGTCCCTTTTCTGTCTAATCCATTACACCTAGTAAATGGGCTTCTTTGCTTTTCAGCATTAAAAGCACTCCTTTCTATAGGCTAAAATGCATGGGTTGGGGAGGAGTTAGTTAGTCTTGGATACCACTAGCTATCACTGAGGCTTTCTGCAAAATTTACTTGCCAATAAATTGTGAACATTTTCCCACATCGCTAAACATTCTTCTATAGCTTGATTTTTAGTCCTTCCATAAGCGCTCACAAATACAAGGCATAATTTATTTAATTATCCTCCTTTTTTTTTTTTAATAATTTATTTATTTATTTTTGGCTGTGTTGGGTCTTCATTTCTGTGCGAGGGCTTTCTCTACTTGAGGCAAGCGGGGGCCACTCTTCATTGCGGTGCGCGGACTTCTCACTATCGTGGCCTCTCGTTGTGGAGCACACGCTCCAGACGCGCAGGCTCAGTAGCTGTGGCTCACGGGCCCAGTTGCTCCGCGGCATGTGGGATCTTCCCAGACCAGGGCTCGAACCCGTGTCCCCTGCATTGGCAGGCAGATTCTCAACCACTGCGCCACCAGGGAAGCCCTATTTTTGTTTTTTTAATTTAAAAATTAAAAAAAATTTTATTGGAGTATAGTTGCTTTACAACGTTGTGTTAGTTTCTGCTGTACAGCAAAGTGAATCTGTTTTACATACACACATATCCCCTCTTTTTTCGATTTCCTTCCCATTTAGGTCACCACAGAGCATTGAGTAGAGTTCCCTGTGCTATACAGTAGTTATCTATTTTATACATAGTAGTGTATATATGTCAATCCCAATTTCCCAATTCATTCTACCCTTCCTTCCCCCGCTTGGTATCCTCCTATTTTTGGACATGTGAATTGCTTCCAAGTTTTTACCATTAAAAATAATACCGAAATGAGCATCCATGAATAGTACTTAAATAATTGGGATATCTGTTTCTTTAGGATAAAGTCTTAGAAATAGAATTGCTGGATGGAAGAGTATAAATATTTGAAAGGGATTTGTTACATACTATGTAATTCACTCCAGAAAGGTGGTTTTAATGTTCAATTCTACTTATAAGAGTTGGCCCTGTTTTAGGTTCACCATTTAAAACTCACCTCCTGGGGCTTCCCTGGTTCCGCAGTGGTTAAGAGTCCGCCTGCCGATGCAGGGGACACGGGTTCATGCCCCGGTCCGGGAAGATCCCACATGCCGCGGAGCGGCTGGGCCCGTGAGCCATGGCCGCTGAGCCTGCGCGTCCGGAGCCTGTGCTCCACAACGGGAGAGGACACAACAGTGAGAGGCCCGCATACCGGGAAAAAAAAACAAAAAAACAACTCACCTCCTTCTTTGATCTGTGCCTCAACTTGATTACTTTAATCCCGAGGAGACAGAAAGCTCAGATACCAGGAAGTGGGAGTTTCAGATAGGAGAAGAAAGAATCTAGTCAAAGGGTTTTTCTTGTCCCTTTATTTCCTCCTCAAGACAGAGCGAAACAACATTGCCATTGTCACGGCTCGCTGCCAACGTTACATTACTTTGAATATCTGAGCAGCCCAGGTCTTCTGAGCTCATGCCGTTCACTTGGACAAAGAGTGATCTTCTGAGACCTTTTGTGACCTCGCCTGGGTCAGAAACAGCAGACTGAGCAGATATCTAAGCATAGCCCCTTTCTTTTTTTCAGGCAGAATCAGTACCAATTTTCTTTTTTTGTTCAAGACACTCACTATTCTCTAATAAAAACATTAAATGGCAAACAAACTTTCTGGACAAGAAGGGACTTTTCAGAGGAATTTGGCAGACATGACATGTTTTTACCTTATTGTTCCAAATACTTTTTTAAAAAAACATTTATTTATTTTTTGGATGTGTTAGGTCTTAGTTGTGGCACACAGGATCTTTTGTTGCAGCGCATGGGCTTCTCTCTAGTTGTGGAACTTGGGCTCCAAAGCACGTGGGCTCAGTAGTTGCAGTGTGCAGGCTTAGTTGCCCTGCAGCATGTGGGATCTTAGTTCCCTGACCAGGGATCGAACCAGCATCCCCTGAATTGCAAGATGGATTCTTAACCACTGGACCACCAGGGAAGTCCCCAAATATTTAAATATTTTATCTACCTTTAGGGGAAAGGCTTCACAGATCCTAGTGTAAACTGCTTACTTCTCTCTTCTTCCGAAAGAAAGGGACTAATGATGGCTAGCAGTTATATAGCACTTACTATGGAGCTAGCAGTGTAGTAAATGCTTTATGCCTGTTTATTCACTTGATCTTCATAATAGCTGCTGTTGTAGATCATGTCATCATCATCATCATCATCGTCATCTCCACTATACAGGTGAAGAAACTGAGGTACAGAGAAGTTAAGTAATTTATGACAAGTACATAGCAGAACTGAAAGCATAGCCTGGCTCTAGAGACCATGTCCTAAAGCATTACATCATCATTTCCCACCTCTTCCCGCAGTCCTGACTGAGCTCTCCCATAACAGGCCCCTTAATTTTCATTAACAGCAAAGCAGACTTAGTAGAAAGGGTCAACCCCAATTACTGCGGTGGCTTCTGGGTTATGTCTACAGCTTTGTCCAAATCTTTCCTTCCTACTCCCTATTCTCTTTTCTTGTTTATCCATTTTCATCTGTTTAAAACATTTGTCTTCCGCCCTTGTCTGGATGTGGTTTTAGGTTCTCTTGCCCTGTGAAATCAAGGTGGCTCAGAGTGGCCCAGTCGCCTTTCCTGCCTCTCAACCTAGTTTTCAGTCTGACAATGCTTAGTCTATATTTTAATTGCAGTTATATTTAATTATTGTGACAATGGCAGGTGTGACATTCAGAAGAAAATAAATAGAATTGATTTAATAAACATTTCGACACCCATGAAATGTATTTCCATTACTCAAGTAGACAAGAAAAGACTTTAACGGGCTTCTCTGGTGGCACAGTGGTTAAGAATCCTCCTGCTAATTCAGGCGACATGAGTTCGAGCCCTGGTCCAGGAAGATCTCACATGCTGCAAAGCAACTAAGCCCATGCACCACAACTACCAAGCCTGTGCCATGGCTCCTGAGCCTGTGCTCTAGAGCCCGTGAGCCACAACTACTGAGCCCATGTGCTACAACAACTGAAGCCCACACACCTAGAGCCTGTGCTCCACAACAAGAGAAGCCGCCGCAAAGAGAAGCCTGCGCACCTCAGTGAAGAGTAGCCCCCACTCGCTGCAACAGAGAAAGCCTGCATGCAGCAACGAAGACCCAACGCAGCCAAAAATTTGAAAAAAGACTTTAACTCGGAAGCTTAAGGGAAGCTGGGGACAGAAAATACACTGTGTAGTTGGCATGCTCATATCAAGGTTCTTTATGAGAATTTCTCATCTATTTGCTTGTACTGCCTCCAGGGCACAAAGTATGTGCTCTCTTTTGCAAGTGGGGTTATTGAGATGTGAAGTGATCTGATTCTAATCGGTTTGCAATGAGGCAGGGCCAGGTGCGTAGCAGCGCTGCTGGCTGCCGGTTCAGCTGCTGGTCCAAAGGCACGTGCAGTCCAGTTTTTGTTTCTGATGTCAACAGATATAATGAACCAGACACTCTAGACCTGAAGATTAATATCTTCCTATGGAAACATAAGAAAGATTAACATCTTCCCTACTGCTGATAACCATGCCGAGATGTGGGTTATAAGTTTCTTTAAGAAACGTCAGTCAGAACTTCCCTGGTGGTGCAGTGGTTAAGAATCCATCTCCCAATGCAGGGGACACGGGTTCGAGCCCTAGTCCGGGAAGATCCCACATGCCACGGAGCAACTAAGTGCGTGCGCCACAACTCCTGAGCCTGAGCTCTAGAGCCCACGGGCCACAACTACTGAGCCCACATGCTGCAACTACCGAAGCCCACGCGCCTAGAGCCCGTGCTCCACAACAAGAGAAGCCAACACAATGAGAAGCCCGCGAACCGCACGAAGAGTAGCCCTCACTCACCGCAACCAGAGAAAGCCCGCACACAGCAGCAAAGACCCAACACAGCCAAAAATAAATAAATAAATTAATTAATTTAAAAAAAAAAAAGAAGAAACGTCAGCTTGAAAAGAAAAAATATCCATTTCACCTACATTTATCAGTGATATTTGATAGGGGTATCAGGTACCAAAGAAGTAAAAGATGGGTCTCAACGCACCCTATGCTGCAACTCTTTATAATCCCCCAGCTGCTGGTGGTTTCACATAAGGTACGCAATCTGCCTGGACTGCCCCTCAATTTGTACTTCCCTTTTTTTTTCTTATAAAACATTATCTCTCTCTCTCTCTTTCTCTTTCTCTCTCCATATAGACATCATAAGATAGATTTATAATTGTCATAAGACACACTGATTTATAAATAATATAAACACCATATACACATATATTGTACATATATATGCACACACACATGCATAAGTGTAATCATGTCTTTTTTACTATATTTTTTTCCTCTTTTTTCTTTTTTTTTTTTTTTTTTTTTTTTTCTTTTTGCGGTATGCGGGCCTCTCACTATCGTGGCCTCTCCCGTTGCGGAGCACAGGCTCCGGACGCGCAGGCCCAGCGGCCATGGCTCACGGGCCCAGCCGCTCCGCGGCATATGGGATCCTCCCAGACCGGGGCACGAACCCGTATCCCCTGCATCCGCAGGCGGACTCTCAACCACTGCGCCACCAGGGAGGCCCTCCTCTTTTTTCTTGAATCACCCTTCTCCCCTCCTCTTCTCACATGAGCCACCCTCTAAAAGAAACCATGTTGTTTCATGACTGTATCCTTCGATAGTTTTATCAATGCTCATATAAGGCTATTTAAATAAATATATATACACATACACACACATGTCTATGCACATACGTTTTATACAGTTTGCATGTCTTTTTTTTTTAAACAAAGATGGGATCATACTGCATGCACTTTTCTACATCATGCTTCCCTCACCCAGCATTTTTCTGGTAGAGCTCCCTTTAAGTCAAATTGTACAGCTGTAATTCAGTCTTTTTAATAGCTTCATACTATTCCGTGGTATGAGCAGTCCTGTAATTTACTTGGCCATTCCCCTGTTGATGGACATTTGCATTGTTTCCAGAGTCCTGCTACCAAGAAAGATAGTGTAATAAATATCTTTGAATTTATAATTTTATGCATTTTTAATTCTTTATTTCCATAGGCTAGATTCCCAAGAATAAGATTATGCATCAAAGTATATAGACATTTTTAGTGGCTGTTACTTGATTACTCTAGAAAAGATCTTTTTTTGTGTGTGTGTGGTACGCTGGCCTCTCACTGTTGTGGCCTCTCCCTTTGTGGAGCACAGGCTCCAGATGCGCAGGCTCAGCAGCCATGGCTCACGGGCCCAGCCCCTCCGTGGCAGGTGGCATCTTCCCGGACCGGGGCACTAACCTGCGTCCCCTGCATCGGCAGGGGGACTCTCAACCACTGCGCCGCCAGGGAAGCCCTAGAAAAGATCTTTTGCTAGCAAATTTAAAATAAATATTTGTATAGAATACTGCTAACATTAATTTTTTAACCATTACTTGCATCAAAACATTAGTCTAGATATAAAAGTTTCTTATTAATTCTGTTCATTATTTCCTTTATGATATGAGTTAATTTTACATAAACACATCTATATTTTCTATGATGACTTCTTGATTTTCTTCTTTACCTCCCTCTCATCTAATCTTTCTAAGACTTACTCAACTTCCCAGAACCAGAAGTCACTTCCTGTGTGTTAACCTCCTTCCTTCCCTCTATCCCAAGCATGGGTAATTCTCTCTTCCCTGTACAAACCTGCTTAGTACACTGTGTTATTCTTATATGAGTTTGTCAGCCCCACTGGACAGCAAGTTTCCTGGAAGGCAGAATCAATGTCCTATTCACCTTTATTAAATGCAGCACCAAACAGTGCTTTAATACAGAGCTACTCAACAGCTAGTGGACAAATTTTAAGTATTTTTATGTAAATTCTTACTTTACACCTAGTTTAAATGACTTAATTTGTGCTTCTAAAAAACAAACTGGAAGCAAAAGATGGGGTTAACTCAATATTCCTGACTGAGATGACAACAATGCATATTTGTGATGCTTAATAGATATTTTACAGGGAAAAAAGAAACTTGTATTCATTGCACCACAGACTGAATTACAACACAGAGGGGATAAGAGCCCATGTATGTTTTTATGGACATTAAGTCCTTATCCATAAATGAAATGCCTGCTTGAGTTATGTGAATACTTTCGAGAATATAAAGTGAGATTGATACTGATGTTCACAATTCTTAATTGGCCACCACCCTTGATGCTATCCTGCCATGTTATAGAATTTTAGTTATTTTCCTGTCAGAAAATATCCTATTGAGTAAAATTTCTTTAGAATGTGTGTATAATGCAGAGAGCTGTATGTTATCAGATCTTCTTACTCCCTTATTTTCATCTCTTGTCTATTTCATTGATTATTGAGGAAGAAAATTTAAGAATATAAATATTAAAAATGAAAGGCTTGACTTTGCATAATTCTTAATCAAAATCTTTTTTTTTTCCTAATAGAACCAGTCAACTTGAGAACTATTGGAATAAAAATATAAAGAGGTGATTATCTTGAAACCTATGTTTATGTTTATGTAATTACTGTTTATGTTTATGTTTCTGTAATTACTGTTTGGAAAGTAACAGTAAACTCAAATTTATCTTAAATCAGCATGTAGTTCCTGGCAGATAATAGGTGCTCAATAAATATTTATTGGATCAAGGACTGATGAAGTGTGGTAACAGACAAGCTCATTGATAACTTTGTTATATTCAGAGTTGTTTTAAAATACACCCAACATTCTCTAGCTGATGGCTATTGTTTAAAAAAGTTAATCCCCAAAATGTGCATTTGGCAGAAAATAATATTGCTCAAGGACCTCAACAGGAAATCTATGTTTGGCTTCTTTCCTCTTGGCAACCTAGGGCCAAAAGCAGTTTCTAGTGACAAGCTTATGGCAGTGTTTTTGAGCACTGGCTCATGTAAATTTTTTGTGGTTCTGGTGCCAAATGTAAACAAACTGAAAAACTAAAACTAAATCTAAAAGCAGGCTTCTCTCCAAAATTTGGCTCAGGAATACAGGCTTTACTCTATATGTTATTGGACAAATGATTAAGCATATTAAGGAAGTTTGGTGGGCAGCAGTTCTAAGAAACACAGAATGATTTAAATTTTATGGTTCCGTTCAAGGCATTTGGAAGAGAAATCAGAGAATAGAATTCACTTATAGAACCTGTTAAATAATGTATCAATTCCATAGCAATAAATTAAAATATAAAATATTGCCCAGTCTTCACTTTAGCCAACATTCCACTCTCCCAACATCTGGGAAAACTGGGCAGTGGAGGAAACAGACTGCTTCTAATTACTCTGTGTCAGCCAAAGATTGCTTAAACTTTCAAGGTATGAGATGGAGTAAGGGAGAATATTAAAAATAGTAAATACTTTTCACAAAGCTTTCACAGACGATTATCTTGAAACATAAATGAAAACAGACAGCTCTAGTTTTCTTCTTTTGCTCTTGGCATCATTTTCCGAATACTTGACTCTGATGGAGAATTGTTATTTTTGACAGCTGCCATTAGGGTTCTGCGAACCCTCCTTGGGTACCAGAGAAAGAAACAGGTCCTTCTGGTCTACCCCACAACAATGTGGTTGAATTACAAACATGGTCATGGGCATAGAGAGAAGAAAATCTGGCTCTCAGAGGCACCTAACTCAAGTGACATTTGATAAAATTACTTTATGGACAGTTGAAGGGCAAAGATGAATCAAAGGAAGAGACAACTTCTTAGAACTCTCCCTTCTCCTTCCAAAGTCTGGTCTCCTTCCTCCTGACCAGGGGCTAATCTCTATTAAAACAAGACTGCTAAACTAGCCTACCATTCAAAATCTTTTAGTTTTCAGAACAGTGATTTCAGACTTTTTTTTTTTTAAGCTAAGAAACTCTAAGGCTGACTGATGAGTTTTCCCCTAGACTTCTCAGGTCTGAAGAAATTGTACCTCCCTCAGGTTCTCCCTGAGACTTCTTACCAGCACTTATCTGGAAGAACAGGTGAAAACAGCACAAGAGTGAACTGGAGCAGCCAGTTTCTGTGGTATGTGACCATTGTGCCAGAAGTGGGAACAGCCTAAACTCCAGAATGCTTTAATCTGTATTTAGTCCCGAGAAGTTGAACCTAACATAATCACCCTCCAGAGACCTAATCTCATATTCACAGGGTTCCCATGTATGGTCAGGATATATTTATTGAGCACTTACTTAGTGCCAGGTTCTGGGAATATAGCCATGAATAAAACATACACATTTTTGCCCTCAGAGGTCTCATAGTCTAAGAGAGGGAAGTGGGTACTTAAACAGCAATTGTGTGAGTGTTAAGTGCCAAAGGATCACATAAGAGGGACCACTCAGAAAGAGCATTGCACCTTTGAGTGCAGCCCTCTCTGCCCCCTTTCCCCATCTCTTTATGATTGGGCAATGTTAGTCTCCCAGCCTCTGAACACGGAAGCTGGTAAATAGGAAATAATGGCCAATTGTCTCCAATGTTTTCCATATACATTTTGCTCTTCAAACACTGCCTTTGCTGCAGTGATAGATTTTTTCACTTTGGGAAAGTAAAGAGAATCAAATGTTACTCAGTAAACAAGTGATAGGCACTCTCCATGGTGGCAGGTATTCTCAAGTACCTTTCATACCTGAGGATTTGGACAATCAATAAGCCAGCAGATGAAACGAAATGTAATACTACATTAATGTTAGACTTAAAAAAAACCTTAGTCCTTAGCATGTACAGTTATATAGACCATGCATTTTGAACTTTGGATGTTTCTGATTGTGAGCCAAAAAGAACCTCCTAGGAAAGCAAACTCTCCATAGATGAGACTTTCTATGTGATTCTGGTCTTTGTAACCAATGATTAAATCTTGCTTAGTCTTCTATTGCCTTCCACATAACACAGGTTTTAGTTCAGTTTCCCCAGAAATAGACTCTGAAGTGATGATTCATGTGCAAGTGATGTACTGAGAAAGTGTCACCACAAGAAGGCCATGAAGTGGATAAGAGGAGCAGGACAGGGAAGGGAAGAATAGAAGAAAAGTGCAATTGCAGGTGAAGTCTGTTTGATCCTGCAGGAAAGCAGCTCAAGAGTGTAATTTATACTCCAGAGTTCATCCTAACTGAAGGCCAGTAGTTGGTCTTTCATAAGCCCATATCAATCATCCATTGCTCACCCAGGCAGATATAAACTCCTAGGCACTTGGACACTTTACTGTGTATGGGTAAACAGCTCTGGTAGCCAAGGGCAGTTCTCAAAGTGAGTTATAGATGCAGGTCATTTAGAAGTAAAGATATGCAGAAGCCGAACTAGAGATATACAGAACCCACAAAAGGGATCCAAAAGGATCTGGGTAGAGCAATGACAGAGTTGCTACAAGTACTAGTTGTTACAGTAGATACACAAAAGATAAAGGGATCAAAGCAACCACTACAGAAACCCATTAATTCACAAAGGGAGGCAGAAAAAAGAGAAGAGGAAAGGAACAAAGGAACTACAAAAAAGCCAGAAAACAATAAGATGAAATTAGTAAATTCTTACCTATCAATAATCACTCTAAATGTAAATGGATTAAAATCCTCAATCAAAAGGCATAGAGTAGATGAATTTATAAAAAACAAGACCCATTTAAATGCTGCCTACTAAGACTCTCTTCAACACATAGGTTCAAAATGAAGGAATGGAAAAATGTATTCCATGCAAGTAGAAACCAAAGGGAACAGAAATAGCTCTACTTATATCAAACAAAATAAACATTTATTCAAACTCTGTAACAAGAGACAAGGTCATTATATAATGATGAAGAGGTAAATTCATTAAAAAAATCATAAATATATATATAAGGAACCAACATCAGAGCACCTAAATATATTAAGCAGCTACTAACAGATCTGAAGGGAGAAATAGACAAACTCTTCCAAAAATCTGAAGAGGAGAGAACACTCTCAAAGTCATTTTATGAGGCCAGCATTACCCTGATACCAAAGCCAGAGAAGAACACTGAAAGAAAAGAAAACTACAGGCCAATATCCCTGGGGAATATAGATGTAAAAATTCTCAAACAATATTAGCAAACTGAATTCAACAGCATATTATAAGGATCATATAGCATGATCAAGTGGAGTTTATGCCTGGGATTCAAGGATGGTAAACACATGCAAATCAATAACTGTGATATACCACATGAATAAAAGATAAAAATCACATACTCATCTCAATTGATGCTGAAAAAGCATTTGAGAAAATACAAGATTCTTTCATGATAAAAATGCTCAAACAATTGGGCAGAGAAGGAAACTACCTCAACATAATAGAGTCCATATATTACAAGCCCACAGCTAAAATCACACTCAACAGAGCAAGATTGAAAGCTTTTCCTCTAAGATCAGGAACAGGACAAGGGTGCCCACTCCTACCACTCCTATTCAACATAGTACCAGAAATTTTAGCCAGTGCAATTAGGTGAGAAAAATAAAAGGCATTTAAATTTTGACAAATTCAACACCCATTTATGATAAAAAAACTCTCCAGAAACTGGGCCTAGAGGGAACCTACTTCAACATAATAAAGGCCATATATGACAAACCCACAGCAAACATCATTCTCAATGGTGAAAAACTGAAAGCATTTCCTCTAAGATCAGGAACAAGACAAGGATGTCCACTCTCACCACTATTATTCAACATAGTTTTGGAAGTCCTAGCCACAGCAATCAGAGAAGAAAAAGAAATAAAAGGAATACAAATTGGAAAAGAAGAAGAAAAACTTTCAGTGTTTGCAGATGACATGATACTATACATAGAGAATCCTAAAGATGCTATCAGAAAACTACTAGAGCTAATCAATGAAATTGGTAATGTTGCAGGATACAGAATTAATGCACAGAAATCTCTTGCATTCCTATACACTAATGATGAGAAATCTGAAAGAGAAATTAAGGAAACTCTCCCATTTACCACTGCAACAAAAAGAATAAAATACCTATGAATAAACCTGCCTAGGGAGACAAAAGACCTGTATGCAGAAAACTATGACACAGATGAAAGAAATTAAAGATGATACCAACAGATGGAGAGATATACCATGTTCTTGGATTGGGAGAATCAATACTGTGAAATATACTACCCAAAGCAATCTACAGATTCAATGCAATCCCTATAAACTTACCAATGGCATTTTTTACAGAGCTAGAACAAAATGTCTCAAAATTTGTATGGAAACACAAAAGACCCCGAATAGCCAAAGCACTCTTGAGAGAAAAAAACGGAGCTGGAGGAATCAGACTCCCTGACTTCAGACTATACTACAAAGCTACAGTAATCAACACAATATGGTACTGGCACAAAAACAGAAATATAGATCAATGGAACAGGATAGAAAGCCCAGAGATTAACCCACGCACCTATGGTCAACTAATCTATGACAAAGGAGGCAAGGATATACAATGGAGAAAAGACAGTCTCTTCAATAAGTGGTGATGGGAAAACTGGACAGCTACATGTAAAAGAATGAAATTAGAGCACTCCTTAACACTATACACAAAAATAAACTCAAAATGGATCCGAGACCTAAATGTAAGACCAGACACTATAAAACTCTTAGAGGAAAACATAGGAAGAACACTCTGACATAAATCACAGCAAGATCTTATTTGATCCACCTCGTAGAGTAATGGAAATAAAAACAAAAATTAAAAAATGGGACCCAATGAAACTTCAAAGCTTTTGCACAGCAAAGGAAACCATAAACAAGACCAAAAGACAACCCTCAGAATGGGAGAAAATATTTGCAAAACGAATCAACAGACAAAGGATTAATCTCCAAAATATATAAACAGCTCGTACAGCTCAATACTAAAAAAACAAACAACCCAATCCAAAAATGGACGGAAGACCTAAATAGACATTTCTCCAAAGAAGACATAGAGATGGCCAAGAAGCACATGAAAAGCTGGTCAACGTCACTAGTTATTAGAGAAATGCAAATCAAAACTACAATGAGGTATCACCTCACACCAGTTAGAATGGGCATCATCAGAAAATCTACAAACCACAAATGCTGGAGAGGGTGTGGAGAAAAGGGAACCCTCTTGCACTGTTGGTGGGAATGTAAATTGATACAGCCACTATGGAGAACAGTATGGAGGTTTCTTAAAAAACTAAAAATAGAATTAGCATATGACCCAGCAATCCCACTACTGGGCATATATCCAGAGAAAACCATAATTCAAAAAGACACATGCACCCCAGTGTTCATTGCAGCACTATTTACAATAGCCAGGTCATGGAAGCAACCTAAATGCCCATAGACAGATGAATGGATAAAGAAGATGTGGTACATATATACAATGGAATATTACTCAGCCATAAAAAGGAACGAAATTGGGTCATTTGTAGAGACATGGATGGATCTAGAGACTGTCATACAGAGTGAAGTAAGTCAGAAAGAGAAAAACAAATATCATATATTAACGCATATATGTGGAACCTAGAAATGGTACCGCTGAACTGGTTTGCTGAGCAGAAATTGAGACACAGAAGTAGAGAAAAACATATGTACACCAAGGGGGGAAAGTGGCAGGGGGTGGGCGTTGTGGTGTGATGAACTGGGAGATTGGGATTGACATGTATACACTGATGTGTATAAAATGGATGACTAATAAGAAAAAAAATTTGATAGTGGAAAAAAAATAAATAAAACCTTTGGAATTTCCTTGGTGCTGAAGAGACAAAGGAGTCTCTTGTTATGTTAATGAGGTGACTTTTGGACCACACCGAAGGATGGGAGCTGGTTGCCAGGAGAACCAACCATGTGATTGTAGGGTTGGAACCTTCAGTTCCAACACCTACCCTCACGGGGGAAGAGGGACTGGAGATTGAATCCGTCACCAGTGGCCAATGATTTAATCAATCATGCCTATGTAATGAAACCTCCATAGAAGCCCAAGAGGATAGGCTTCTGAGAGCTTCTGGATTGTTAAGCACATGGACATCTGAGGAGAGCGGTGCACCCGGAGAGGGCATGGAAGCTTCACACCTCTTCTCACATACTTTGCCCTACACATCTCTTCTATCAGGATGTTCATCTGTATCCTTTATCATCTTTTTACAATAAACTGGTGAATGTAAGTTAAAAAATAAATAAATAAATAAATAAATAAATAAATTGAAAAGGATAAAGTAAAATTGTCTCTCTCTGCAGATGATGTTATCATATATGTATGTCTATGTATATGAATATATATATATTCCTATAGACTCCAGAAAAAAAACTGTTAGAACTAATCAACAAATTCAGTAAAGCTACAGAATACAAAATCAACAGACAGAAATAAGTTTTTTCTACATGCTAAAAATGAAATATTTGACAAAGAAATCAAGAAAATGATCCCACTCATATTGCACCAAAACAATAAAATACTTAGGAATAAATTTAACCAAGGAGGTGAAAAATCTGTACATTGAAAACTTTAAGACACTGATGAAAGAAATTGAAGAAAACAAATAAAATATATTCCATGTTCATTCATCAGAAAAATTAATATTGTTAAAATGTCCCTACTCCCCAAAGCCACATATAGATTCAGTGCAAATTTCTATGACATTTTTTCACAGAAATAGGAGAAACAATCTTAAAATTCATATGGAACTGCAAGAGATGCCAAATAGCCAAAGTAATCTTGAGGGAAAAGAATAAAGCTGGAGGCGTCACACTTTCTGATTTCAGACTGTACAGAACTATAATAAAACAGTTAAGTACTGACATGTACTTTTTATGTACTGTTTTAGACTATATGTCTAAAAATAGACATATAGTCAGATGGAGCAGAATTCAGAGCTCAGAAATAAACCCTCCCATGGACAGTCAACTAGTATTTGACAGAGGGTCCAAGAATACTCATGGGCAAAGGATAGTCTCTTCAGTAAATGTTGGGAACTCTAGATAACCACAAAGACAAAATTGTACCCTTATCTTATACCATTCAAAAAATTAACTAAAAATGGATTAAAGACTTAAACAAAAGGCCTGAAAACATAAAATTCCTGGAAGAAAACATGGGGAAAAAGCTCCTTGACATTGATCTTGGAAAGAATATTTTTGGATATGACACCAAAAGCCCAAGCAACAAAAGCAAATAAAAATGAATGGGACTATGTCAGACTGAAAGGTTTCTGCACACAATGAGTAAAAAAAAAAAAAAAAAAAAAGTCTTTTGCACAACAAAAGAAACAACAAAATGAATAAGAAACCTAGAGAATTGGAGAAAATATTTGCAAACCATGTATCTGATAAGGAGTAAATATCCAAAATATATAAGGGATTCATGCAACTCAATAGTAAAATAACCCCCAAACAATCCAATTAATAAATGGGCAGAGGAACTGAATAGACAGTTTTCCAAAGAGGACATACAAATGGCTAATGGGTATATGAAAAGATGCTCATCAAAATTGCAATGAGATATCACCTCATTCCTGTTAGAATGACTCTTGTCAAAAAGACGAGATAACAAGTGTTGGAGAAGATGAGGAGAAAAGGGAATATGTATACACTGTTGATGGGCATGTAAAATGGTACAGCCATTATGGAAAACAGTATGCTTGTTCCTGAAAAAACTAAAAATAGAACCACCGTATGATCCAGCAATTCCCATTTCTGGGTATATATCCACAGGGAATGAGAACAGGATCTCAAAGAGATAGCTGCACTCACCATGTTCATTGCAGCATTATTTACAATAGCAAAGATGGAAACAAGCAAATATTTGTCAACAGATGAATGGATAGAGGAGAAGATGTGAGACTATATGTATATAGTGGAATTATTAATCAGCCATGAGAAAGAAGAAAATTCTGCCTCTTGCTGTTTCTCAGAACATGGACAGACCTTGAGGGCATTATGCTAAATGGAATAAGTTAGAGAACAATAAGACAAATAATGTATCACTTCCATGTGGAATCTAAAAAAGCTGAGCTCATAGAGAGAGTAGAATGGTAGTTGCCAAGGAGGGCTGGGTGGTGGGGGAATACTGCTCCACTTTTTTTTTTTTTCCAGATGGTTACACCTGGAAGACAGATGAGGGGACAGTAGATCCCCATCCTCCCCCCCACCCCACTTCTCTACACTTGGGCTTGGACTCCTTAACAGGAATTATGCAAATGGTTTAAATAGTTCTCCCTCTCCCCTTCCTTCTCCCTCTCCCTGTTGCTGAGTGTACATATCTGGATCTAATACTTAGATAAGTGTGAGCCAGGATCCCACTGTGTACCATATCATAACTTAGAAGAAGGATCTTTGATCAGTATCCTCATAGTGAACTCTCCGCATTGACTTCCTGTTCCCTCTGCATGTGCTGACCACGTGCTGCGTCGGCCACTCTCCTGTCCCAGCCACATCTGCTCTGCTGGGAGTGGGGAGCTGGCTGACCAGGAATCAGCATGTCTGTGCCCAAACCTGCTCATGCTATTTGTACCTGTTACTGAATTTTGCTGCTTTAATAAATCATCATAAGTCAATGAGACATGAGGGCAAAATAGGGTCGTTCTTTCTATGAAACTTGACGAAAGCCTGAGGTTCACTTAATAGAGATGTTAAAAAATAATTCTTTCTAAACAAGTGTGGATGAAGCAACTGTAGAGAACTGGGTAAAAACCCTGAAGGATTTTGTACTGAAACTGATTGTAGGTTTAGTTGTTTTATTGAAAAACAAACAAGAAACAACCACCCAAAACCCCTGAAACTATAACTCCTAAGAACTATACTATGGCTGTGGTAGATGTAATGGAAAGTAAGTGAATCTCAGTTGTCAAATCTGTATTCAAAGTATTAGCAAACAATTGTATATTTACATGCTTTATGTTGAAATAATATTTTCAAAAGTTATGGGTCTTATTTTTATCATGATTCCCCACTTTACCTAACTTTATTCAGTTGATCAACCAATCAGTATGAAACTCATAGGCAGAAAAGAGAAAGAAAGCCTCACTTTTGGGAGCTGAGGTTTTGTTTGTTTGTTTGTTTTTGTTTTTTTTTTTTGGCTGCGTTGGGTTTACGTTGCTGCGCGCAGGCTTCTCATTGCTGTGGTTTCTCTTGTTGTGAAGCACGGGCTGTAGGCGCACAGGCTTCAGTAGTTGTGGCTCACGGGCTCTAGAACGCAGGCTCAGTAGTTGTGGCACACGGGCTTAGTTGCTCCGCGGCATGTGGGATCTTCCAGGACAAGGGCTCGAACCCGTGTCCCCTGCATTGGCAGGTGGATTCTTAACCACTGCGCCACCAGGAAAGCCCGAGATTTTTCTTTCATGCTTTGATGCTCACCTCCCTCAAGCTCAACACTGGTTGACCTCTGACTCCATCATCCTGACAGCTCTGCCCTCGCCTTCTCCCTTTCCTCCCTCCTTGGCTTCCCTCGCCTGTGCTTCCACCTGATACCAATGTTACTTTCCATTCACCTGGGTAAGGCTGTGGGCTCACTCTTCTCTCTCACCGCCCCAACCTGTTGCATCCTCCATGTTCCTGAGACATGGCCCACTTTAAACATCCCCAGTGAGGGAGCAAGCAGTGGAGTGGATAAATGCAGGGAGCGCTGGGGAGCCCCTTGGCCGTGGGCACTGCCCCAGGTGTTCCCTGCGCCCCAGGTTCCATTCTCCACGCTCTTCACGTCTGCTCCACTCCTCTCACACACAGAGAGGGAGGCCTCCATGCCCACTGGATACATCCTACCAGAGCCACAGTGCCCTTACTGGGGACAGACCGGCTAGACCGTGGCCAATTCACCCAGGAGACTTCAGGGGATGGCTCTGCTGCTCCTGAGAGAGGCTGTGGCACTGGCCTCCCAAGTGCCCAACCTGTGAGCACCACGGGTACTCAGACAACACACTACAGCTGAGGGGCTGTACGCATTCAAGGGGGCTAGTATCTATCTTCCTTCCTGAAGAGCTGGGCTCATTTCTTGAGTGTGGGGAAATGATTCACTGCGAAAATGTGGAACAGCACTTTCTTCACCTTTCTGCAGGCCTCTCCTCAGATTTCACCCAGAAGGTGTCTAACCCGAGAGAGACAGGCAGACATCTCAGTCCTGGGGTGTCCTCCCCACACTTGGCATCAGCATTGCTACCAGCATCCAAGTTGGTCGAGGGTGAGGCCCTTTAAAAATGCCTGTAAAACTCAGTGTTGTACTGTCGACATCTGATGTTTTTATTTGTTTATTTTTTAAATTTTATTTATCTTTGGCTGCTTTGTGTCTTCATTGCTGTGCGTGGGCTTTCTCCAGTTGCGGCGAGCAGGAGCTACTCTTTGTTGTGCATGGGCTTCTCATTGCGGTGGCTTCTCTTGTTGTGGAGCACGGGCTCTAGGCACACAGGCTCAGTAGTTGTGGTGCACGGGCTTAGTTGCTCCACGGCATGTGGGATCTTCCTGGACCAGGGATCGAACCCGTGTCCCCTGCATGTGTCTCCTGCATTGGCAGGTGGATTCTTAACCACTGCGTCACCAGGGAAGCCCTGATGCTTTTTAATGCTGGGGTCCAGGAGAACTCTGGCCAGGCTGTGAGAGAAGGACTCTCTGAAGGAGCTGCACAGACAGCCCACACAGTGGCTTACATGCCACAGATATATTCAACAAAGTGGTCAGTTGTACCCCAGAATATTCCTTCAGGGAGGAGCCCTGTGTCTGTTTGGAAGATACCTTGGAGCTCCCACGGCTGGGATCTGCTGGAGTCAGGGCATCTGGGTAAGTGAATAGTTGCCCTGCTGAACCTGGAAAGAAGTTTATAATCTTGTGTTGTATTTAGACGGGGTAAGGGCAGTGGTGAATCATCTTTGCAGGGTTCTCGGTGCTTTGGGTCTTGGGTTTGGGGGTGGTAGATAGACTGGGGGTGGGAGGTGCCACCTTAGGGGGTTGCATTTAGGCTGAGGCCTGGCTGGAGAAGCAGGAGGAGAATGTTTCAGATCCTGAGGTGGGAGTGGGTCTGGTGTGTGAGAGGACAGAAGGCACCGGTGTGGCTGGGCTGAGGAGGGAACTGTGCATGATGAGGTGCAGAGAGAGGGCCCCGTGGGTCTGGATGGCCAGTGTTCAGGCTCCGGAAGAAGCTGCCCTGGACATCTTGCATTCTCTGACTGTCTTTGTACTCCCTAACTATGTGGACATTTTCCTCACTGTGAGTCTCACCGTCCCAAGGTGGAAACCACACACTGGTTTCCCAGCATCCCTTGCAGCCACGGCCTGTCATGTGACCCTGGGTGCAATCATCTGATCCAGTCCCCACCAATCAGAGTTCTGGAGATCTAATGTATAGCATGGTAACTATAGTTAACAACATTGTATTACATAAATGTTTCTAAAAGAGTAGAACTCAAATGTTCTCACCAAAAAGAAAAAAACAATGAAAGAAATAGTAATTATGTGACATGAGGAAGGTGTTAACTAAGCTTATTGTGGTATCATTTCACAATACATAAGTGTATCAAATATCACATTGTACACCTTCAACTTACACAGTGTTATATGTCAATTATATCTCAATAATGCTGGGTGGAAAAAAATCTGGAGCCTGATATTTGGGCCTTGAATATCCAGTTGGGATGTTTAATTTTTTAGATATTGGCTCATCACTGAAAGTTTTTGAGAAAGGCAATGACATGATTATTATCACTTAATCCTAGAACAGGATAGAGGCCTGACACATGCAAGGCTTTCTACAAATGTCTGTTGAAAAAAATCAGATATCTTTTCCAATTCCTTACATGTAATTTCCCTACATGTAAAAAAATGAAGGCAGTTGACTAGGTATGCTTTTAAATCAGAATTTGGAAATTATTATCCTGAAGTATTTGAAGGATCTTTTCAATAAGAAAAACTCATAATTGTTCTGAATCTAAAGATGTCAGATACTGTCTGAATCTATAGATGCCTAAGTAAATGGAAACAGCTAAAATGAAAGGAGCTATTTTAGTAATTCAAAAGAATTCAACCATCAAGCAATAAAATAAAACACTGGGTTCTAAGGGTGACTAATGAGGATTAGAACAAAATTATAGCCCTCCTACAAAGAACTTTACATGGCAAATCAAAGATGAAGGCTCATAAAGAGTTCTGCAGCAGAAAAGATCCAGGAAGTATTGTGGGAAAGAGATAGAGCCACACTCCGACCCTGAATGCACCAGAGCAAAAGGTTTTTGGAATTATGTGACTAGGAAAATTGAAGGCACCTGCAGTCCCAGTTTTGTTTGCAGGACCTTATAAAAAGGAAAGGCGAGAGAAAAAGAACAAAGAATCTCAAAGAAAAAGATTCTAGGGTAATAATGACGTATATAATTGATGCTCAATAAATGTTTATTGATAAAACTTGGTGCACAGAAATGGTAGCATACACAACAGCATTAAAAAAAAACAATTAGGAAAGTGTACAAAAGAATAATTGTTTTGCCATCCAACTACTGTTTGTGGGAATTTGGTTAAGGGGAGAAGGTGTCTAGTGAGAAACTCCATCAGATAGTCAATGAAACCCGCTATGCCCGCATCTCATGAAGTGACTTACAAGCAGTTCTGTCTTCATGTATCTGCCGTGCCTGTGCCGCAGAATTCTCTACTCTAGTCGCAAATGTTTGGACAAAGGGTTAGTTCTTGAGCAAGGAAAGGTTAGGTCAAGTGCCTAGGAAACAATGCCCACTGGGGAGCCCCATATTGAATGGTAACACACGTAGCCTATCAGATGCAAGATGCCCACAGAGAAGAGAACAGTGCCAGACAGTCAAGCCTAGAGTGAGACACGGTGCCTGGGATATCTGGAGCTACCACTCTGTCCCAAACAATTAGAAGCCACTATTTCTGATTCCTTGAGCCTGTGCTACATTCTAATGTTGCAGTTCTAAATGAGTATATGCCTGCTCAGATAGTTCCATGGGCTTCCTTAATTCTATGTGTACTGTTTCAGTAAGTCCAGTTACCTAAGGGTATCTCAGCAGGCCTCCTCCTTGCAACCTGAAAGAAACAAACTATTATAGACTTTAGTTGTAAATATCAATACCTATTATGTGTGTAACTATTGGGTAAAAAGGGGGGACTTACCCACTCTAATAAACTAACTTTAAAGATTATTATTACTGCCCCTGCAAATCTGTGGGTTAGCTTACCTTACCCCTTGGATAAAATCTAGGACAGGATGTATAACTTTTCTGGTTATTCTTAATTAATAGAACTCTTCATTTCCATCAAAAACAGCCTCTGTGTGTTAATTTAGTATTACTGTACTAGGTCATTGTTCTTAAAGCAAGTCAACAGACAAACAAAACCCTCCAAGCATCAATTAAATCTAAAGGCTCTTCTCTCCCCCAGCTAGACCTGCTGCAGGCAGGAAGCATCCGTGGAAAGGGGGCTGGTAGGTGGCTTCCCTCCTTACTCTCTGTGACTCCACCTTGCCCATTAGTCAACTCCGTCAGTGGGGAAACAGGAGATGGGTCAGGGAATATTTTACTTGAATGGCACCCATACGATGCTGGGTTTTGTCAGCCTTGAATGGTATTTAAAGCTGGCTCTCTTGTGAGTACTTTCATGGGTTCTTCAGAGACCCACCTCCACCCCCAATCACCAGGGATCTCTCATGTGTGGTTTCTAGCTATGGGCACTGTACTTGCCAGCTGGCTACATAGGACTCCTCACTTGGCCTGTGGCTGTGGACAATATACCTTCAGGATCTCTCTGCTAAGCAGTGTCTCCTCAGCACTTCATGGCAGAATCTAACATAGCAGCTCTCTGGCTCTTCCTCCTGGTCCACTAGGACCCTCTGTCTCAGGAATACAATCACTACTTACACCATAGCCCCTATTCTACTTCCAGGTGCTACTTGGGTGAGCCTATTGCCCTCAATATTCCTCAAGTGGGAAACAGACCCTGGTCCATTATGTGCCCCAAATATCAATCTCTCCTTGAAGCCCCTCTCTCTCAATACCTCCCAGTGAGGGGAGAGGGGGGCTGTGGGACTTACACTTAAATCCTCTTTCTGAAAGAATCCTTCTAATTTCCAGGTTTCTGGCCACATCAATTCTGGGGCAACTCCTTTGCAAGTCCTGCATAACTAGGCTGGAGTCTCACTTCAAACTGGGGGAGTATTTGGTACCCATAATTATGGGACCTCAGCCAAAAAATGAGTCTGAAATAGTTCCATTTTAGTTCCATTTTAATATTCTGTTGCATTTGTAAAGACCTTTCTATAATTCAGGAGACTGGTGGATTTTTTTGTCATTGTTTCACTTTTTTTAAAAATTGGCAACAATTGATCTATTAGGGGACTAACTTTTTAAGTCTAGAAAGTCAAGTCTAACAAAGGACTAAGTGAGATAGCCCATGAAAAGTCCTTAGCATAGTGCTGGACATATAGTAAGTGCTAAATAAATTCTAGTGTTTATTATTAGACATCCTTTCACTTACATGAAGAAAAAGAAGTGGATTTGAGCATCTCAGTTGGATTTAACACATTAATAAATATTTGAGATACATTTAGCCCCTTTGATCTCCATGAGGTTGTTAAGTATATATGAGGTAATCACCCTGTTGAAAGCCATCTTCCTCCCCTTTGCCCACCAGTAGGGAAAATCCACTGATTAGTCTAAGAGGTAAAGGATAATATATAAAAATATACATTCCTTAGAGAACAGACCATCCATACAACTCCTGAATTTGAACTGTTCAACATCTTAGAAAGAATCCATGCTTAAGACCTCTGCCCTCAAAAGCATGGAGTTTCACAATCTTTGTTCCAATAATCTCATTTCCTTTCATTTGAATCCTACAATATTTCTTTCTTTTTTTTTTCTTTTTAACACAAGGCATCATAAAGGTCATTTATTATTATTCTTTTTTAGTTTGGATAAATGTAACAGGAAAATAATTAATAACACATGTATTCATAGACTTTTCCATTTTTCTCCCTCACCACACCCAATACTTCATGGAGGAGAAAGGGGAAGGATGAAAGTTATGCAGGCAGATTCTCACTAAGGAGGAATTCAGAGCTGAGAACAGCTCTTTCTGGAACATGAATCCTACAACGTTTCTTATGGTTTGTTTTAAGTAGTTTTATATAATAACCAATGCATCTTGCTATCACCATCATAAGAGTGTACTCTTCAGATTAATAACTCAAAGCCTCACCTATTACAGGAATGATTTCTTTCCTTGTAGAGTGTTTCCTTTATAAGCCAAAAGCCCCCAGGGGTTATTCAATCTAATACCTATTCTGTTGCCTCACAGAGAATCTGCTTGGCGCACTGGAGTTCCACATTCTCTACGGCTATTGCTGAGGTTCCTACAAAAAGAGGTGGTCCAGTGTGATGGACACTCTGGAATGCATGTAGAGAAGTGTTTAAGAACATATATGATAAAGATCTTTGTAAGAGTACTGAAAAATAAATAAATACATAGGTAGGTAGGTAGGTAAGTAGGTAGATAAATAAATAATAAAGCCCCCATCCCCCCACCCCCAAGAAAAAGAAGTGGTCCAGTACTATGTCCAGAGCCTCTGCTTTGATGATAAAGGCATAGGTAGTAGTTTCTTTGAAGGGAGCCCGGAGATGAATGCAAAATGAAGAAATGGGCCTGATTTCCATATTATAGCTCTTAGTTACATAAGTCTTTCAGCTTGCACACACTCTCTGTCATTTCCCCAAGGCCACCAACAGTGACAGAGTGGCTGGGAGAGGAGGGTCTCCAACCTCAGCCACAGGTGGAACTCTCTCCCATGACAGTCCAAGCCCTGGGGAAAAACTGAGCCCCTAGATCATCTGCCCCTCCACTGGTAAGCTTCTCTTCAGGGTTGAGTGCCCTCCTGCTTGGTGGCCTTGACATGTGACCAGTTTAATCCTATAGAGGTGTAATATTAAGGAAAGGGGATTGGTGTTCCTATCCCTCTCTTTTGAATTTCCTTGGCCCTTATGCCAGTTTGTCCATTTGTTCCCAGCAATATCTCACTCCCTTACTAATAGGGGCCAAGCAGGTAGAGCTTCCCCAGAAAAAGAAGACCTGTGCAAGGCAACTGGATATAGCCCCAGCTAGAAAGACACAATATTCATTAAAATAGTGCCCATTGGGTCTTCCCTGGTGGCGCAGTGGTTGGGAGTCCGCCTGCCGATGCAGGGGACAGGGGTTCGTGCCCTGGTCCAGGAAGAGCCCGCATGCCGCGGAGCGGCTGGGCCTGTGAACCATGGCCGCTGAGCCTGCACGTCCGTAGCCTGTGCTCTGCAACGGGAGAGGCCACAACAGTGAGAGGCCTGCAAAAAAAAAAAAAAAAAAAAATAGTGCCCATTGTTTACATCTGCGTGGCAGTTTCACTTAAACGGGGTGGGGAAGGAAAATTAATGTTCTCCCTCATTGGGTATCTTGCTATGCATGTGGTTGAACTACTTAAAAATTTCAAAGCATTCAGTGGTTTATGTCAGTATTGGGAAGATCTAAACTCCAAGATAGACTTACTATAACTAACCAGGAGTTAGACATCTAAGAAGCTAGCAGGAGAACAAGTCCTGGAGGCCATCCTAGCTAAAGGAGCTGGAAAAAATTTTAAAACTTGCATCATCTTACAGGTTGACTAACCTCAAAACAGATCTGTAATTGCCTCATACAGCACACACACATGATGATTTGGTGGCAGTTCATGTGCAATGCCTATTATGGCAGCAAAAACTCTGCCATCAGTTGAGAGAAATTTCTGATCCAGATGCCAGACATACTGAGTCACCTGTAATCCCCTGCCACCTACACCTCCCACTTCTGGCTGCACAAATATGTACGTGTGGTTTCAAGAGGTGATTTAAATAATTTGCCTCTGGGAGATGGTTTGTACCACATGTAGAAAAAACAATTCCATCAACACACACAAAGCTGACCATTAATTCTTCTGCCCAGAACAAAGAGCATTTTGTATGTTTGTTGACCTACCCTTTACTTTGCAGTGAAGGACACGACAGGGAAACTGGCTAAGCCATGCTCTTTGCCTTTCAGATTATTTTTGGTAGGTAATCTTGTCTTCAATGGATGGAACAAAGCAGCAATATAAAATTTTAAACTTAAAAACAAAACATAGAAACACAAGAGAAAGTCTAAAATTTGCATTTGGAGTCTGGCTCCAGTGGAGACTTGCCAAAATATCAAAGATGACAAAACTCTGAGGAGTGGAACAAATTTTGGCTTCCCTGATTAAAAACAGCTAGTATAGCATTTGTGTCTTTCCACACTTTCTACCCTTTTGCATCCTTCACTATTTTCTATGGGTAAAACCTCCAACTCCTTAGCCTGAAACACAAAGACCTTGACAATCCAGCCAGAATTCTCCTTCCAGCTTTTTTTTTTTTTTTTTTTTTTTTTTGCAGTACGCGGGCCTCTCACTGCTGTGGCCTCTCCCGTTGCGGAGCACAGGCTCCGGACGCGCAGGCTCAGTGGCCATGGCTCATGGGCCCAGCCTCTCAGCGGCATGTGGGATCTTCCCGGACTGGGGCACGAACCCATGTCCCCTGCATCGGCAGGCGGGCTCTCAACCACTGCACCACCAGGGAAGCCCCTCTCCTTCCATCTTTATGTCCTGCCGCCCTACCCCCCATCTCTAGGATCTACACTCCCATCTCACAGGACTACCCACCATTCCCAGTAAATAACATGTACTATAACACAGTCCACACTGCTGACAGGGTGTTTCTTCTATCCAAGGGGCTCTTCCTACCTTCTCAACCTAAAAAATCTTATCTCAAAGGTCACCTTTAAAACTGGTCACTCCCTCCTCTGTGCTCCTAAAACAGTTAGCACTTAATTCAATTATACTATTTTATCACATGGTATTGTGGTTATTTGTTTACTCATCTGTCTCCTTCATTAGACTTGAGCTCTTGCAGGGCAAAGACAATATCTCATTTTCTATATCTGCCTTGGGCCCAACAATGCCCGACACAAAATAGCTACTCAACCAATGTATGTTCATCAGCGTTCGTTATTGAGAATCAACAGCTTGCTGAACAACCCCCTTTCCTGACCCATAACTTAACACTCAGCACCAGGCTTAGCCTGGTTGGGTTCTGAGACCAACCACAGTTACCCAGGAGGGTATGAAGATAATCTTACTCAGGTATCACAGAATCAAAGGGATATTGAGTCTCAATCTGCTTTGAAATTATGGCCTAGTTATAGGACCTGGGTTTTGGTCTTGATCTTGGGAAACTACCCTCAACTCATCACTACATCCACTTTACTCTCGTGTGTCCAAGTTTCTGTTTTGATACGTGCTGTCCCAAGGACTATGAAAAGTGAGATTCTTCTCTTTCTTAATGCAATGAAAATTGCAAGACATCAAGAAGCTAGCCAAAAAATTTCACTCTTAATTCCCTATTAAGCACGATGTTAAGAGCACCCATACCTGTTTTGCTTCTAGTCCTTGACTTAAAGGTGAGCTTCTTTAAGTGGCTAAACCGTTCTTGTCATGGTTCACTTAGCAATAGGGGCTTTACTCAGACAGGTAAAGGCGAATGATGTAGGAGCATTGGGACGTTTCTAAAGCATTGCTGCAAATGTTTTGACATTCCCCCCATCTAAAAGTGGCATATCAGTCCCCAGTCTTTGAATACGGGTGGGTATGTGACTACTTTGAGCGATAAAGTATGACAGAACTGTTGCTGTGTGACTTCTGAGGCTAGATGATTAAAGGCCATGCAGCTTCTCCTTATTCACTGGAAAACTGCTCTTGGAGCCCTAAGCCACTGTGTAAGAATTTTGACTACTTTGAGCCAAGTATAGGTGCTCCAGTAGGCAGCTCAGCCTTCCAGTTATCCCTACCAGGTGCCATTTTGTACCCTCTAAACCAATCATTCCATCAGGCGAATATTACCAAGTCACCTCCATCGATGTTATTTGAACAGAAAAATCACCTAGCTGAGCCCAGTTCAAATTTATGACCAATATAATCATGACATGTAATGGAATGATTGTTATTTTAAGTCACTAAGTTTGGGGGTAGTTTGTCATGCAACAATAGGTAACAGCAACAGAAGTAGACAATGAAATGCCCTGCTTCCTTTTATTGTTTTCCTCAGGGAAGAAACTGAATTTCTATAGCATTACTGAAGTCTCTGATAGACACATTTTTAATTAATTTTTTAACGGAAACTTAAAAAAGCAAGCAAGTATGATTTCTAAAATTAAAAGGAACTATTGCCAGGAGATTTGCACATGTAGTATTTCTCTTTCCTCATTACAGACTTGGAGCCCATCTCTGGGAATAGATACACAGACTTGTGTGCTTTCTTAAATACAATAGACAATAGTCACAGTGTCTGTTAATCCCATCTGCTTCCCTGGAAAAGGAAAACTCATTACATGAGACTGTCAAGAGGTCTCAGATTCCATGAAGGGGAATTTTTCTCTATATCTCCTATAACATAAGCCTAATATCTAGTTATTTCAAGATGTTCATAGTACCTACTCTATATCTCTAGCAGTGCTTACCCCCTTCTACTTTGTATTTTAGTTTATTTCTATAGCAATCAAAGTTTAATTGCAAAGACAGAATGTAGTTTAAGCAGGAAGAAATCTTTTGTAGGATATTAAGTGACTTGCCAAATTGTTGGGATGATGAAAGAAAAAGAATTTAGACTGAACCACGCAGCAGAGCCCGGCCACTAATGTTGTTGCTGCCTCCTCTGTGATCAAAAAACCACTGACTCTTCAATTATATCATCACTGCCATAATCGGGAAGCCACCATGATCAGGAAGTCACCACAATCTGGTGGTTATCCCAGCCCCAGAACCACACCATTTTGGCTGCAATCTGCACCAGCAGAATAGATACTATGAACTCCATCTCTGAACACCCACAACCAAAAACTCAGTGACCCCGGTCATGGGCAGAAAGAGCAGAAGGAGAAGATGTTATGGCTTCTAGTTTGCTTGTGTTTTCTTAATTTCCCTCAAGTGCATATGCGTGGTTGAACCTAAGACCATAGGTTAGGTTCACATCCAGAGTGTAGCGGCAGTAGAATCTGGGAAATGCAGTTTTTGCTTTTGCTTTTCTTTGTTTAACTTTCCAGGCTTTGTAGTATAAAAAGGCACACTTGAAAATAAGTGGGATGGATTTGAATGCCAGTCTACAATATCATCATAATGTGTATTTCTTCTACTGGACTACAAGCAATTTGCATCTACTTTTCTGTCCCAGCTCCCAAAGCATCTAACAATTTCCAGGGAGTCAATTGTTTGAGATAAGGAAGGGGGTTTAGTGAGGAAAAGAAGAGAGAAGCATCATGAAGTCCCACACACCTCTTTCAAGTCCCCACCAGGAAATGGAGTCTTCAAGAGCAGTATAATATGACATGAGTCTTAAAACTGCCTCTGTCTTAGATATTGTCCATTTCTCCTGTCTGCTCTCAGGTCCACTTTCCACTCATGCCACCCTGCGTTGTGCCATGGGAAGCTGACCTCTAGAGATGGCTCCACCTGAGTTCTTGTGCCCTCTGACTTCTGGGTAGGCTTTGGCAAGGAGAGAGTGTCAGATTATTTGTCCCCCAGGTTTCTTCTGTGGTTCAGCTATAGCTACTACTTTCTCTATCTAATGTAACTGGGCAAGTGGGCTCGTTGCCTGCTGCACAACAGAAAGACCAAATGCCAAGGCAAAGGTGTTTTGCAGAGAGAAAAAGGCTTTATTGCAGGGTAGCCAAGCAAGGAGACAGGAGGCAATACTCAGATTTGTCTCCCCCTCAGCTGTTGAGTGGGATTTTTATGTTGGAAGAGAGAGATGGGCTGGAAAGTGATTGGTGGAAAGTAATTTGTAAGTTTCAAGAGTTCTCTGCAGAGGTGTGACTGTTCTTCACGCCTCTTCATGGGTGGCATGTGCAAATCTGAAGAGGGTCCGTATGTAACACGGGATGGATATTCGACCTGTGGTGTCTAAGGTTAACTATCAGTTGTCCTAGTCCCTCAGTGTGCCTGCTTCTGTCGGGCTGCCAGCAAGTTGTTTCCATGTCTGTGGTTTCCCTGGAACTCTGCAAAACAACCTTGGTGTTCTTGATGTATCATTTTGTTTCTGTTTTGTTTCTACCTTATGGGACTTGAGTGTGTAAAGTACAGGGTATGGTTTCATGAATGCCAGTACCCGAATCAGAGGACCTGTTAGGTGGCCCCAATCCGCCAGCCACAGCTCTCACTAGGGTCTGATAACTGCTCCTCCTCTTGTCCCTTCAGGGCCCATAGTATCAGTGGCTTCCCACTAATACTAGTCACAGAATGCAGCACCATGCTTAACCCTAGTAAGGGTACTCGTTACTGAGTGTGCTGTGTGTCAGCTGCCAGGACACAGACTTCAGGGATGGGGAGCATTTCCAGACCCCGTCAGCCCACGCGCTCTCCCACCTTTTCACAGCACATTCCATGCTCTACCTGTCTGGTCAGACTTTCCTCCTTTGGCTGAAGCTGGGTCAGCTTCCCCATGGTGCCCATGGTCCATGAGGCAGTTGTGGTTCCACATAAAGTGTGTCATGATCAAGGGAGCTGGGTCTGAGAGGACAACGACTGCCATTGGCTGGATTTAACTGCTCAATTTCACCCCACCTGTAAAGATGAGACAAGCAACCGCCTGTCAGGACTGGTGCAAGGATTAAATAAGGTGGTTATGTACGTCAAACAGCTGAGTGAACTGTAGATGCTTTTACAAATATTAGCTATTACCTAAACATTTACAAAGCTTGGAGTTCTTTCCTTTCATCTTTGCTACTACATTTTTCCTTTTGCTAATTAAGTTTCTTGTCAGTATTGATATTTTAACTAGTATTGCAATCCTGGTGGTCTAAATCTTTGTTCCAGGGAGAGAGGAATGAGGGGGGAATAAGGCAAGGCAGAGGTGGCATATAAAAAGCCGTTTTCACTCCTAAGTAGAAAATACTACCCCAGGGGCCCGAAAATTTCTCACTTATTAACTTAGGATGGAGAATTGGCAGAAAAAGTCATTACTACGGTTTGCGTCTGTGGTAAGTCAGCTGAGACTTTAGCCTTGGGCTGAAATAGATGGTTTAGAGTAATTGTGACAGGATGAAACCAGAGTCAAGTGTGGCCAATCCGTGATTTCCACGGCACTTGCACCCCAGTTGTTCTAGATCTCCTCCAGATCGCGGACAGCTTTTAGGATTTTAGCTAAAAGAGTGGCCAGGACAGCTGGACAGCGTGGCAGAGTTTTCATAGGCTTGGAATCCTGACTTTCCATTTTACCCGACAAAGAAGCTTTTAAAATATTTAGGGGCTCTAATTACAAGCAACGATATAAGGCCTCTTAAGGCAAGCTTCATATAATTATAAAAGATTAAAGTTTTTAAAAGAATTTACAGGTTTAGGGAGAATGATTTAATTGTGTCAGAAACATTAAAATTAAGTTATACAATCCAGGTAAAAGTTACCAGAATTTTCCAGAAGACTATTTGAAAAAAGATGGTCTACACGTTGAACTATTCTAGTACAATCATATATCCCAAATCTAAACTGAGTCATATTAAGCCCCCAAAGTAAATCATATCTGGACTAAAAATTATGATGTTATTCCATTATGATAAGAATTTATGCCTCACTGCCTAAACATAAACAGTTTTAAGAGAAAACTGAAAAAGGTACCTGTCCCCTCACATTCAGGGTACATAAAACTTCCCTGAAGGGATGATAGTAAAAATACTTAATAACTGGTACAGCACAAGCTCCCACCAAGTAGAGCAGATCCCACTATGATCTGCCTTGTGGCTGAACCAGTACGTCCCACCTGAGTACCAGCTCCACCTGCATCCCATGCACCAGCTCTTGCTCATCACCTGCAGTGGTTCCTCAGCCCGCACCAAAACAGTCCGCCAACCAGAGTATTCCACATTTTCCAAAATGTAACCCAGATTCTTTAGGATAGTCTTATTCTTTGCTGTCTACCTTCTCCGTTCCACTACCAAAGGCAATTTGCAACTTCTTGGCAGCTCACGAGAACGTGATCCCCTTAACAGACAGAGCACAGCTCCAACATAACAGATGTTGTCTTGAACAACATCTGGCCTCAGTGAGTCATTGCTTCCGTTTTTTGATGTATGTGGCTGTCCCCACTTATCAGAGAGTAATGGCAGGTGGGGACAGCTGAGCAGAATCAAGCCTGCTGAGATGTCACTCATCACCACAAGCCTGGTTGCAGTGGCCTCCATCCTGATCAGCCCAGTAAAAAATCAAAAACAAAGAGTTTCCATTATGAAAGAGTCAGCCAGCTCAGTAGCAAGTAGGTTTTTCATTTCTGGGGTTTCAAATTGAGTAGCTCTTCCTTTAAGGCCCTTGTTTGGGCTTTCCCAGCCCCCTACAGTTAGCTTTATTTGCACTTACCGTACTGGATTGAAATCATCTCCTTGCATGTCTATCTCTGCTGCTATGTCTCTTTAAGGGCAAGCGGCTTGTCTCATTCTTCTCTGTATCCCCAGCACCTAACCTGGTGCCAGGCACATTGCCATGTTCTCAGAAACAGTTTGTTGACCCAAACAGAATTAGTCTTAGTGTGAAATGAAGAAAAAAAATTGAACCAGTGATCTCTCTGGATCCACTCTGTGGTTAATGCAATATAAGAAAATGATTGTTAGTTAATTAAATTATATTTAATGATTTATAATTATCTATTTCCAGTCTAAGAATTTTCGTAGTTGATGAGAATGAATTTGACACCCATGGATGGAAACTCTCAAAGCATACCTTTAATGTTAGATTTAAGCACGAATCAAAAGTAAGCCAATATCCTTTAAATTGTCTAGCATTCTCTTTTTAAAAATTATCTGTAAAATAATTTTCTTAAAAATGGAAAATAATCAGTCCAGTGAGTCTTTTTTAAATGGTCCCAGATTAAAGTTTTCCAAAAATGAAAGTTATAACTATTACTGTAATTTTAAACAGAGATATGAATCATAGGGACCAATTTTTCCTTTATTTAAAAAAAGTAGGGCTTCCCTGGTGGTGCAGTGGTTGAGAGTCCGCCTGCCGATGCAGGGGACACGGGTTCGTGCCCCGGCCCGGGAAGGTCCCACATGCCACGGAGCGGCTGCACCCGTGAGCCATGGCCGCTGAGCCTGCGCGTCCAGAGCCTGTGCTCTGCAATGGGAGAGGCCACAACAGTGAGAGGCCCGCGTATTGCAAAAGAAAAAAGTAACTCATTGATTTCTTTTTATTTTAAAAGGAATACATGTTCATTAATGAAACTTAGAAAAATATGGAAAAGGTCAAGAAAAAATCACCATAATCTATAGTTCAAAGAGAGTGGAAATAGTTTACTTCTTCTTAGTCTTGTTTCAGTGCATATGCATATTTTTTTACGTGGCTGACATTGTATTATGTATATGGTTTCATATCTGACTTTCCTACTTAATGTCATAGCTTAAACTTCATTTAAAAGATAAAATGGTGACACTGCTGTGCTCTTGGTCAGTACCCCTCTGGTCTGGCCTTTTTCATGTTGGTGTGTGACAAAGCTGAGTGTTTCATCCTTGTCAGCAGTGCCCCGCCCTGGGTAGAAATTGGCTGCATTACCTTATGGTCTCCAGCTTTACACACAACTGGATTTTATTTTCAATTTAATCTGGTTTTCTTTCAAAATCCCCAACCAAATCTTGGAGTTTACAAGAAGTAGGAGGAGACCAACAAATGTGACTAAAGGGACATCTGAAGAAGGAAAGAACTCAGGTTGCTCTCTCTCAATACAGAGGAGGATAGTGACTACGCGGCTCCCAGTGGAACTTGGGAGTTAGGATTAACTTTCCCTTCAGTCTTATCCTGGGGATCTTCTGTGGCCTCTCCCGTTCCCCCCTCACCCTTCTCCACCTGCTATGTTCCCTGGGAGGCTGGCCCAATGCACTGCTTCCCGGGCTCTCTTGCCCTCAAATTATCCACTTTAAGGGGGCTTTTGTTTCCTGCCAAGCCTCTATTGATAGAAATATTTAACCCACATGACCTTCTTCCAAGGCTAGAGTACTTCATTCTGTCTTCAGAGTTAAGCTATTACCTGAGTTTCCTTAACAGGGTTATTTGGGGATAATAAATGTATAAATAACCTATCTCCAGTTCCAGCAAGCGGCTATTTATAATGGCCGTGCTGCTCTTACTGGTGATGGTGATGATGAATACAGTAATAATAGCTGTTGTCATGCTCCTATTCAACGCCTGGGCCAGATCCTCAGAAAAAATCAGCAAGGTGGCTTTTGTTCCCATTTCAGAGTTGAGAAAATCAAGTACCTAGAAATTTAGGTAACTTTTACCTAATATCACACAAACTAATGCATGCACGTCCAATGCTTCACCTCCTTCAAATCTCGTCTCAAATGACATTTTCTCAGATAGACCTTACCTGACTAGCCAGTTTTTAAAACATTTATTTTATTGACGTATGGTTGATTTACACTGTTAGTTTCTGGTGTACAGCAAAGTGATTCAGTTATACATGTATATAATAGATTGCATTAGCTACTCCCAAACTCCCAATCCATCCCTCCCCCACCCACCACTAGTTAGTTTTTTTTTTTTTTTTTTTTTTTTTGCGGTACGTGGGC
The DNA here is from genome assembly GCF_964165515.1 of Mesoplodon bidens. NCBI lineage: Eukaryota > Metazoa > Chordata > Mammalia > Artiodactyla > Ziphiidae > Mesoplodon > Mesoplodon bidens. Next base: position 31,298,180 of record NC_138167.1, read on the forward strand.
CTCTCACTGCTGTGGCCTCTCCCGTTGTGGAGCACAGGCTCCGGACGCGCAGGCTCAGTGGCCATGGCTCACGGGCCCAACCACTCTGCGGCATGTGGGATCTTCCGGACCGGGGCACGAACCGGTGTCCCCTGAATCAGCAGGCGGACTCTCAACCACTGTGCCACCAGGGAAGCCCCACTAGTTAGTTTTAACATTTTCTACCCCCTCCCCTGCTTTGTCTCCTTAGCACTTTTTACCAGCTAACATACTGTGTTTTTTTCTCATTTATCTTCTCTAACGTCTATCTTGAACGTAAGCTCTGTGAGGGCAAGGATCCTTCTTTTATTTTATTTTTTTATTTTTTATTTTTTGCAGTACGCGGGCCTCTCACTGTTGCGGCCTCTCCCATTGCGGAGCACAGGCTCCGGACGCGCAGGCTCAGCGGCCACGGCTCACGGGCCCAGCCGCTCCATGGCATGTGGGATCCTCCTGGACTGGGGCACGAACCTGTGTCCTCGGCATCGGCAGGCGGACTCCCAACCACTGCGCCACCAGGGAAGCCCAAGGATCCTTCTTTTATTCGCTGCTTTATCCCAGCACTTAAAACAGTTCCTGGCACATAGTGGAGCCTTCATGAGTATTTGTGAATGACTGAATGATAAAGCTGGAATTCAGAGCCATGTCTGCCTGACTTGAAGTTTTTTGTTTTTCAACAGTACCTTCCTTAGCAAGTCACCATCAAGGTAAATACATAACAGCCTCAAAGAGAAAAAAAGACAACAGCATTATTTTTGAACTAGATGCCACTATTATGCCACCTGCTATGACTGCAACATAAGACAGCTAATGAAAGAAAACAAAATGATGCTCACATCTTTATTTAAAAAAATGTTTACCATCAAGACACCCAGACATATGGTCAGGCGGTATGGGTTTTGCCAGAACTGAGGTGCCATTTGGAATGAATACCAAGCAATGGATATGGGTGCTGACAGCAGCTACCCACTGTCGGCTCTGTATAGGTGCTCAGTGAGTGAATGGAGACTTTCTTCAGGGTCCGGGAAGCTGGATGGGGGAGGCCCATATGCCTAGCAAGCATGGCCTACTTGAGGGAGTGGGGGTCTGGAAGGCGCAGATATTCTGGAATTGAACCCTGAATATTGCCTTTTCCTGGCTGTTCAGATGCTTTATGCTTCATTTCCCATGACACTTACTTAGGAAAAGGGGAAGGGAATAAGAGTTCATGAACAAAGTAAGAAATAAGTGCCTCATTGACATATATACACTACCAAATGTAAAATAGATAGCTAGTGGGAAGAAGCTGCGTAGAACAAGGAGATCAGCTCTGTGCTTTGCGACCACCTAGAGGGGTGGGATAGGGAGGGTGGGAGGGAGATGCAAGAGGGAGGAGATATGGGGATATATGTATATGTATAGCTGATTCACTTTGTTATACAGCAGAAACTAACACACCATTGTAAAGCAATTATACTCAAAGATGCAAAAAAAGAAGTGCAGCAGAAAGCCCATGTTTTCCAACTACGTATATACCAGGAAGATGATTATTAGCAGGCAATTTGAGCATGGGCAGTGACCTCAGACGTACATGGCTTTACCTGCCTGCAGTACCATTCACTTTAACCTTGGGCAAGTTAATCAACCTTTCTAAACCTCAGTTTCCTCAGTTATAGTTGGAGGATAATAGTATTTATCTTGTTATTGTAAAGATTATAGGAGATAATTCTTGTACTTGACACATAAGAGATGACTGATAAATTCTGTGCTCAGAAATCACAGTTATACTGTCCAATAACTGGATTCTAATGGAGTGCTCTTCTAGCCAGAGAAGGTTATCATTTTCTCCAGCACCAGTTCTCAACATTACAGTGAGAGACAGTTTTGATAGAGGACCTCAGGAAATTCTCCCCTACAGGTTCTGAAACATAGGATATCACCAGGTGACAATGCTTCCTTCTCATAGGAAGCAGGTAGAAGTAAGAGACTGGACTATTAGTGTGGTTCTTAAGCAAAGCATTAAGTTCTCTGGGTGCCCCTTCCCAGAGACAGGCTCCAAATTGTTCAAAGTCTTCTTAGTTAAAGATAATGACTGCTTGCTGTTTTACATTTCTATAGAATTATGTTGAAACTTGCCCTTTAGTGTCCCAAATGAGATAGGAAAATTATGTGTGACTGTTGCTAAGGGCCTATAATTTATTCCCTTAAAGAAAGTATTAAAATGTTCAGAATACCTCCCCCTTAGGAATTGTAGCCCACCAGGCCCACTGGGCTCACTTGTAATGCATGAGTCCTCCCTGTCTTGTCTGCTAGGAATCTAGACATTGGCACTAGAACACAGGGCATTTACACTTAAGTTGGTTGAACAAAATCAAAAATTCAGTTCCTCGTACTAGCCACATTTCTAGTGTTCAATAGCCATATGTGTCTAGTGGCTACCATATTGGATAGTGCAAATATGCAATATTTCCATCATTACAGAAAGTTCTCTTGGAGCATGCTGCTCTAGAGGGTAGTTTCAGCTTAAAGCCCAGATCAATTCAGTCAAGTGAAAAGTCCCGTCTTCAGGCCAGGGCTGCAAGCAGTGGGGGTAAGATTTGAATATTTCTTAGCCTCGAATTTCAAAAGGAAAATAAGAGACCATAAAATCCTTTCATCTGGACTCTTAGTGTCCCTAAACTTCCATGTTGTTGTGATTTTTAAAAAAATGAACTAAGAGTCTAGAGAGCAGAATCATGCCTGCATTTCTGCCAGATCTTAAGATGATGGTTCAAATTTCCCCCCAAATACCATTTGACTGTTAAGCAGTAAGTCAAGCACACACTTGGAGTCCTGAAGAATGTTCACTCAGTTCCTTGCTTAAGGGTCAAACCTTGTTCCAGTTAAGGAGGAGGGGGTTCTGGAAATTCTTAGCCACAAGAACAGGGTCATGGTCCTAGAGGTCTAGGTATGTCCTATGACTCAGATCACCCCATAGTACCCCGTGACTCTCTCCATTATGTCTTCTTCCCCACCAAACACCTGCCCTTAGTCATCTTTAACCTTTTCTATTTCACTTCCTGCCTTGCCTCCTTTTATATCCAACTTCCAGCTTGAGCTGCAGGTCACTCTCAGCCATTACAGGCTCCACCTATGGGTAAGGTGCAGTGCGGGGTAGTGGGGGCGGGAGGTCCTTCATACCTTTGAGGGTAGAGCAGGATAGTATCAGAGACCCTCATGGTCATCTGACTGCAGGGCCACAGAATAAGGTATCTAAAAAGCAATCAGAACTTTTGCACTGTAAGAGAACACAAGCAAAACAAAAACGTCCTGCTAGTAGTTTGCCAGTGTCTTATTCTGAGTTTCTGGCTCCTTACCAGTCTTGAGTTAAAATTTTTAAAAGCTTTTAGCCTCAGGAGTAGCTGAGTCCTAGATCAGAAGGCATGAAAAGACTTGTTCTGCCACGTTAGTAACCTCTACCAACCCACAGGTTCACAGTCGTAGAGCGCATCCTCAGTGCCCAATAAAATGAGAGATTTCTGAATTAGAAGCATGGGAGTGTCTTAAATTAAACAAGCAAACAAAAGCCATCCCACTTCCAAATGAAATAAGTTAAAGGTAAGATGGTTGCCCCACAGTTTGGTTAAAGGTCTAGTAACCTCCCCAAGTCAGTGTTTGTGAAGTTCTTCACTTTTTAGAAAAACAGATCAACGGTCCCACAACCATCTCCTTGTGCAACTTATGTTTTTCCTGCTGGGCCTTGCCATCTTTAGGATAATGTGTGCTCACTTACACAGTGCTGCCACTGCTCATGGAAAGAGCACACTGTGGCCCAGCGATTTTCAAAACCCGCAAAGCTGTGGAAGCCACTCTCTAAATGAAATCTGACCAGACTCCCAGTATATAAAAGAAATAGAAGTGAAGCGGCTCCAGCTGAAGCAGGGAGCCTCAGGTTATCCCCTCGGAGGGTCTTCGGAAGCTTGAGGGCTTGCAGAGACCTCTTAAAGCCTCACTTCTCCAGATGGACTCAGAAACCTCACATTAGACATTTCAATGTCAAGGACGCTTGGATTAGGAAAGATCATCTTCTGTCACTTGCAAAGTTTATAAAAGAGATTGAACACCATTATCTCAAGGACAAAACAACCTCAAGGATCCAAGGATTAAAAAGAATCAGTCATCCACATGTTTATTGTTCTTCTGGCCCTCTCATGCAGAAGAGTGAATACTATACAGTTTTAGTGCTATTTTTGTGGGTCACTGCTACTGCTGTTACCTTTATGGCATGAGAAGGCGGCTTCTGCATGTGTATAGGCAAACATCCATAAGACCAGTAAATGACCACACAAGAGATTTTAGAAAAAAGCAAAATTTCATTTTCAATTTATAAAACATTTTACAAATTATTACTTAGTATCACCTTTGCATTTAATTTTAAAAGGCATAGTATTTTCACACTAGGAGAAGAAAAAGAAGATATTGGTGCTAAGGGCAGCTGCAGGACAATAGAAAAAAAGAAAAATGATCATGGGAGTTTTACAGTATTCTTAGAGGTGACTTTCATGCCCTGAAAAGATTATTCACGGCCTTTTCTGTTTTCCTTTAAATTTTGAATTACAATCTAAAAAGGTTTGTTCTTTCTTAAGATTTCAACTTATAGATCTTATTATTGCATTTACAAATCCAGAAGAGGTCAATAATCACTTTTAATAGAGTTTATACAACTTAATTAAATAATATTTTAAGCATTTAAAATTGTATCTATAATTTAAATATATTTAATTTTTGTGCTTTAACTGGTTATCAAACAAATATTATCCTATCTTATATAATTCTTATATGTCTACTAAATTAAATTTACAAAAATGGTTAGAATTAAGTTCTTTTAATTTTCCAATTATTGCTTATAATCCAAGAAAATTTATCTTATCCCTCTGAGGTCTAAATCAATTAAGTCAATTAACTTTTTCTAAATTGGAATCACAACTTGCCAGATACCTTAATATACCAAATTCTTAAAGTCTCCAAGTAATACTTAAAATACCAAATATATACAGATTATTCTAAATATTAGAGTATAAATAATTTGGGCTTTATTTACTTCATCATTTCCAATGAGGAAATAATTATGTCAGCTCAAACCACAGTGGTGTTTTGTCCTAGTGCACTGTCGTTTCCTACTGCACCAAGAAAACTTCTTTCCAGATCACAGAGCTTATTCTTTTTCTTAAACGTGTGGGTCACATGGAGCCTGAACCCTAATAGTGGTTGTAACATGGTTCCATAACTTTCAAAAAGAGCAGGTGTTAGAGCCTGTTCCTGAGTTTAAATCATATCTTAACCTAATTCTTTCCTCAATGATCAGAAGTCTGTAACTCCACTAAAATCATAACTATGCATTTCTTTGGTTCTCCTAAGACATTAATGTCATTTAATTTAATTCAGCTCATCTTGAGGGTCGTTCTGTTGGTCACAAATAAAATTGTGCTAATAACAATAAGCAAAGACAAAAAGAAAACTTTTAGAGGACTGAAAATAGTGAAACAAAAAGCCATATCAGTGAAACTGTGGAATTAAATACAATTTTATGGAGATGGTCTAAGCCCAAATAGTTTTGGGGACATAATGCAATTACAGATAAAGGAAATGACTGAAATGCTAGTTAAATGGTCACTAATTAAGACCACTTAACCAGGGTGTATCATCTAGCAGAACTGTAAACATGGAACTAAAGAGTATGGAAGAAACAATGTTTAATTCTAATGCACCACCTATTACCAGAAACACATTTTTGTCAACACTGCTAAATATTTAGCCACATAAATTTATAACCCTGTTACCTGAGCCTGGCTAAATCTAAACAGGAAAGTTCTCTAGGCTGTTATTAGAAAATCCAGGTCACTATTTAGAGTACAGAACGTTCTGTTTTTTCGCCACAGACTGATTTCATTAGAAAGTGCACATTTTATGTATTTAATGTACCCATTCATTTTATTCATCTACTTATTTATGCAGGTTCATTACTACTTTTACGCAGAACCATCAGTAGCTTAATACAGTATAAGTTTAATTTGCAATCATGTCACAACATAGTCTAGTGTAGGTTGGGGCGGGGTTGGGTTTCTCTTCCTCACTGTCACTCGAGGACCCGAGTTTCTTACATCCAGAGTCCTTGGTTGAATCCTCTGTGTTCTGGCCAGCAGAAGGGGGCAGGAAGAGAGCATGGCGAATTCTGGGAACGGTATTATGGGTTACCCCTAGAAGCGGGCTTCCTGATTTCTGCCTGCTTCCTATTGGCTAGAACTTAGCCTCATGTCCTCACCTCCCTGAAAGAGCATCTGCTGGACCCAGGAGGAAAACAGAAGGAGCGTGTGAACAACTAGCCAGTCTCTGCTACATTACGTCATCGCTCTAGCTTAATGTTTAACGTTGCATTCAGTAGTAGTTAAATCAATCAGATGAAATTATAATCAGAATACAAATTGATGAGGATGACACTAAACTGGTATAGTTTTATCATGCATCCTCACACCACAGCAGGAAAAGTACTGGTGGTCATACTCTTGTATCACTTAATTTCTTATGCACCACATTTGCACAACTTTCTACAAGTAGAAACTACAGCTCTGAGATAGATGCTTGTCAAATAAGTGCTTGGTTTTTGTTGTTTTTTTCCCTAAAGGAGACGTTTATGGTCAACTTTCCAAATAGAAAATGCTACCAGATCACAGTAGCAGTAGTACGTGGTGAGCTCATCCTTATATTACGATACAGTTTATGAAGTACAAGTTTACTAAGAAGGGAGATAGTTTACCAGGCCTCATGTTTTAGGAATAAACTCTTAGCTGCGTGGAGCCTCGGGAAGTAAGAGACTGAAGACGTGGAGGCTACTGCCAGCGACACTGCACGTCAAACCCATGGCCAGTAAGACATGGTTCTGAGTCCCTGAGGCACCTCTCACTAGCTCCGAGACCTTGGACATATTAACTAACCTCTGTAAGCTTCAATTTCCTTATCTGTAAAATGAGGATAAGACAACCTTTCAAAGAGACGTGAGAATTAAATATCCATTTCTCTCACTAGAATTTAAAGTCGGTGAAGCTAGAAACCTCTTCCTATCATATTCCTGGCACATGCTAAGTTTTCAATACTAGGAAGTTTTAATGATAGCTTAATAATACTTTACTATTATCATTACCCATACAAATATATTCAGGAGACAGCTGAAAATTCAAGCTTTTAATTCAGGAGTAGTGCACCCCTGAGATCCAGGCAAGAGGGGGCCTGTCCTGGGCCTGGGTTTCAGAGCAGGGCTATTCATGAGGTGGTCCGGGGACTAGTCAGTCCACAAACTGCTACTGGGCCACATGGGATAGGTACAGAAATTGAGAGGAAGCTTTTAGAAACTTCTGAACCAATTTGATATCGGTGCATCATACCATTAAACAGGGTATAGACCAGTTTGAAATTGAGTGGTGAGTCACATGCGGTGTAGACTGCAGACATCAAGGACAGCAGGACCACTTTTCAACATATATGAAAAAAAATTTTTATTGAAGTATAGTTGTAAAATATTGTATAAGTTACAGGTGTACAATACAGTGATTTACAATTTTTAAGGGTTATACTCCATTTATAGTTATTATAAAATATTGGCTATATTCCCCAGGTTGTACAGTATATCCTTATAGCTTATTTTATACCTAATACATTTTTTTTTTTTTTTTTTTTTTTGCGGTACGCGGGCCTCTCACTCTTGTGGCCTCTCCCGTTGCGGAGCACAGGCTCCGGACGCGCAGGCTCAGAGGCCACGGCTCACGGGCCCAGCCTCTCCGCGGCATGTGGGATCTTCCCGGACCGGAGCACGACCCCTCGTGCCCTGCATCGGCAGGCGGACTCTCAGCCACTGCACCACCAGGGAAGCCCCCTAATACAATTTTTTTTCTTTTTTTCTTTTTTTTTTTTTGCGGTACGCGGGCCTCTCACTGTTGTGGCCTCTCCCGTTGCGGAGCACAGGCTCTGGACGTGCAGGCTCAGCGGCCATGGCTCACGGGCCCAGCTGCTCCGCGGCATGTGGGATCCTCCCGGACCGGGGCACGAAACCGTGTCCCCTGCATGGGCAGGCGGACTCACAACCACTGCGCCACCAGGGAAGCCCCCTAATACTTTTTTTAACGTCTTTATTGGAGTATAATTGCTTTACAATGTTGTGTTCGTTTCTGCTGTATAACAAAGTGAATCAGCTATACGTATACATATATCCCCATATCCCCTCCCTCTTGCGTCTCCCTCCCACCCTCCCTATCCCACCCCTCTAGGTGGTCACAAAGCACTGAGCTGATCTCCCTGTGCTATGCGGCTGCTTCCCACTAGCTATCTATTTTACATTTGGTAGTCTATATATGTCCATGCCACTCTCTCACTTCTATACCTAATACTTTGTTCCACTTACTCCCCTACCCCTTTATTGCCCCTCCCCTCTTCTCTCTCCCCACTGGTAACCACTAGTTCGCTCTCTATATTAGTTGAGTCTGCTTCTTTTTTGTTATATTCACTAGTTTCAACACATGATATTTTAAGATTAGTCACCTATAACCCAAAAGTGAGTAAAATATAAGTAAATGAAAGCATTTTTTTAATGTTATTTTTATTATCATTTTCATTTCAATCAAATCAGTTTTATTTATATAAATACATAATATATAATGATATGCATAAAATATATTTAAATATTTTAAAATTAAAAAGTATATTTTTAACCCAATAGCTAAAGTAAGGATATAAACTTTTTAAAAATTTAATTATAGTAGGCTTCCCTGGTGGCACAGTGGTTGAGAGTCCGCCTGCCGATGCAGGAGACACGGGTTCGTACCCCGGTCCAGGAGGATCCCACATGCCGCAGAGCGGCTGGGCCCGTGAGCCATGGCCGCTGAGCCTGCGCGTCTGGAGCCTGTGCTCCGCAACAGGAGAGGCCATATCAGTGAGAGGCCTGCGTACCGCAAAAAAAAAAAAAAAAGAATTATAGGTGATTTACAATGTTGTGTTAATTTCTGCTGTACAGCATAGTGATTCAGTTATACATATATATATATATATATATATATATATACATTCTTTTCCTAATATTCTTTTTCATTATGATTTATCAGAGGATACTGAATAGTTCTCTGTGCTATAGAGTAGGACCTTGTTGTTTATCCATTTCATATATAATAGCTTACATCTGCTGACCCCAACCTCCCACTCCATCCCTTCCCTAACCCCCTGCCCCTTGGCAACCACAAGCCTGTTCCCTGTGTCTGTGAGTCTGTTTCTGTTTTGTAGATAGTTTCAGTTGTGTCATATTTTAGATTCCACATATAAGTGATATCATAAGGTATTTGTCTTTCTCTTTCTGACTTACTTCACTTAGTATGATAATCTCTAGTTGCATCCATGTTGCTACAATTGGCATTATTTTGTTCTTTTTATGGCTGAGTAGTATTCCATTATATATATGTACCGCATCTTCTTTATCTATTCATCTGTTGATGGACATTTAGTTTGTTTCCATGTCTTGGCTATTGTAAGTAGTGCTGCTATGAACATTGGGGTGAATATATCTATTTGGATTAGAGTTTTGTTTGGATGTATGCCCACGAATGGGATTGCTGGATCATATGGTAATTCTATTTTTAGTTTTCTGAGGAACCTCCATACTGTTTTCCACAGTGGCTGTACTAACTTACATTCCCACCAACAAGGTAGGAGGGTTCCCTTTTCTCCACATCCTCTCCAGCATTTGTTATTTGTAGAGTTTTTAATGTGGCCATTCTGACTGGTGTGAGGTGGTACTTCATTGCAGTTTTGATTTGCATTTTTCTAATAATTAGCAATGCTGAGCATCTTTTCATGTGCCTATTGGCCATTTGTATGTCTTCTTTGGAGAAATGTCTATTTAGGTCTTCTGCTCATTTTTTGATTGGGTTGTTTGTTTTTTTGTTGTTGAGTTGTATGAGCTGTTTCTATATTTTGGAAATTAAGCCCTGTAGGAAGAAAATATTTTCTTCCAATCTGTAGGTTGTCTTTTCATTTTGGGTTTGTTTGTTTGTTTGTTTGTTTTGGTTTCCTTTGCTGTGCAAAAGCTTGTAAGTTTGATTAGGTCCCATTTGTTTATTTTTGCTTTTATTTCTATTGCCTTGGGGAACTGACCTAAGAAAACATTGCTATGATTTATGTTAGAGAATGTTTTGACTATTATCTCTTCTAGGAGTTTTATGGTGTCATGTCTTATGTTTAAGTCTTTAAGCCATTTTGAGTTTATGTTTGTTTATGGTGAGAGAGTATGTTCTAACTTCATTGATTTACATGCAGCTGTCCAACACCACTTGCTGAAGAGACATTGTATATTCTTGCCTCCCTTGTTAAAGATTAATTGACCATAGGTGTGTGGGTTTATTTTTGGGTTCTCTATTCTGTTCCATTGATCCATATGCTGTTTTTGTGCCAATACCATGCTGTTTTGATTGCTGTAGCTTTGTAGTATTGTCTGAAGTTTGGGAGGGTTATGCCTCCTGCTTTGTTCTTTTTCTTCAGAATTGCTTTGACACTTCTGTGTCTTTTATGTTCCATATAAATTTTAGGATTATTTGTTCTAATTCTGGGGAAAATGTCATGGGTAACTTGATAGGAATCACATTAAATCTGTAGATTGCTTTGGGTAGTATGGCCATTTTAACATATTAATTCTAAGGAAGTAAACTTTATATCATTTATTTCTTAACCCTAATTTACTGATTAGGGAACAAGTTTTTTGGGTTTTTTTTTTTTTTTACATTTATTTATTTTTGGCTGCATTGGGTCTTTGTTGTGGTGTGTGGGCTCTACATCCAATGCAGGCTTCTCTCTAGTTGTGGTGGGAGGGCTTAGTTGCCCCATAGCATGTGGGATCTTAGTTCCCCAACCAGGGATCTAACCCGCATCCCCTGCATTGGAAGGCAGATTCTTAACCCCTGGACCACCAAGGAAGTCCCTAACAAACAAGTTTTACAGGCTTCTTCTTCAAGAAAAGACACATTTCAAAATGTTAGTAGTAGTAAACCGAATGATAACAATAGAAGTGATTCTGAAAGAATGAATACCAAAAGAATTCATACCAGTTTTACTCAGAAGTATGAGCCCTTGTTACTGAGTTCAGTTTGTAGCCATAATTGATGATGAAGTGCTAAAACTACTGTATATTATCTGTAGAAATGTACTGACTGGTGAAGCAATGAAACCATCAAAACGTAAGTGGCTTTTGCATATCAAATGTAAGCAATAAGTGAAAAGATAATTATTTGAAAGAAAGAGTATTAAATTAAAAGATAGACAGAGGATGATGTTAACTATTTCACATATAAGCAGCTTTGCAGTCTTCTTATAAAGTAGTGTTTGGGGTTGCTAAGACCAGGCATACATACAGCTGCCAAGACATGAATGCAAGTCTAACAAAGATGTTGCCTTAGAAATGTTGGGTGATATGGGGGCAAAGGAGGTAGCTCAAATGCCATCTTCCAGTGAAACTACAGTTCAGCATATTTGGGAACTGATTAATGATATGGAAGGCTAATTCACAGAAAAAAAAAAAGTGAAACTAGCAAAGTATCTTTCATTGAAACTAGATGAATGCACAAGTACTATTAAAATGGCCATCCTTTAGTGTAAGTATGATTTAAACATGACCATGATAGGAAGAAATAGCCCTTCTATTTTCTCACTTCATGCCTAATAAACATAACTGTGAACTGTATAAAAGTATAAAGGATTACATTGTCCATAAATGTGTCTGGGTTAGGCTTTTGTGTAGGATTATATTTTGCTGGCACAGCTTCGATGACTGGAAAGCATTCTGGGTTAGTTACCCCATTTAAGGAACTGGTGCCAGAATGTAAATCAACGTACTGCTTCCTTCAGAAGTTTCACTACAAAAGTCAGCTGAACTAAGTAGAAAATTTGTGGATCTAAAATCTTTCATAGGAAGATAATTTAAATTTCATTATGATTTCAGAGGATAAGTCATTAGAACTGGCTATTGATGGAGGACTAAGGATGAATTTTGCTCTCTTTTGTATAAAAACTTTAAATGAGAAACCTAAGTTTGCTCAAATTACTCCGAAATATCTTCTCCTGTTTTGTCAAAATAACCCTGTGAGACTAGGTTCCCTACTCTGGGTATTATTAAAACAAAGCATGGAAAACCTTTAGATGTACCTTGTTCCCTACAAGTGGCGTGTGATCATCAACCCAGCAAGACTGAAGAGTTAGTAAGCAAGCTCACTTGTTTTATTAAAACCCTTAAATGTTTATATTAGTGGTGCTATTTAAAGTGGGCATATAGCATCTAACAGGGGGAATCATTTCATTCATAAATTTTTGTTTATGACCATGGAATAACCAAGAGTTATAATAGTAGTAGTGATTGCCTAGATCAATCATTTATACACACACTTTCAAGAACAATATGCTCAATTTTTATAATTTTTCCCATCTTCTACATTTGTTCTGATTATATTTATTGAAATATAATTTTATGTCTAAGAATCTATAAATAAATGAATCTAATAAAAAATGTACACTCGAATATTGTGTGTATTTTTATCTCACTTTTCTAGTAATTCATTTTTTAATTGAATGATTCTTTAAATTCTATAGTGCTTTACAGTTTTCAGCAGTTTCACACACATGATTTCATGTAATTCCGTAATAACCCTTTTTCTCCTCCTACCCCAGTATTGCCCCTCTCCCTTCCCTTTTCCCCCTGGTAACTAACTTGTTCTCTGTATCCGTGAGTCTGCTTCCTTTTTGTTTTATTTTCTAGTAACTTACTTTTATTGTATTAAAAGAAGTACTGATCTGTAAAAGATTGGAAGTGGGAAAAAGGGGGTTAGATCCTTCTTGACAGATTGAGGAAGGCTGCTTTAGAGAGCCAGTCTGCCATAAGGGATCCATGGCTCAGAGGCAACCTGCTTACCGTGACCGCACAGTCCTAGGACCCAAAGAATCCCAGCCTCACAGGCCCTCAGCCTGTGTGCAGGACCCAAGCAAGCTTCTTCCCTGGGAACACATAGCTGAGGGTGAACGGTGCTACCAGTGGGTGAAGCCCTAGACCCTGAGTGTTTGGGGGGTTATGGGCAGAGCTAGCATGTGCAGGCTGTGTGTGCACAGTATGGTAAGGAAATGAAGTGGGTAGGCCAGGGGCTAAGAGCCGGCTCACTCAGTGCCACCATGTTCTAGCCTGAACTCCATAGAGCCCAAGAATTCAAAATTTGACAGATTGTGAAGAAGGTGTATTTGTCAAAGCAGGTTGATAGAATGCATTTATTCAACAGTCGATAGCTTCGTTTATAACTATAAAAGTTTCAGGCGTTTGGAATGTGGGCCTCAATTTTGTTCTTTTGTCAGGGCCCCACCAATGTTAGGGGATGACCTAGCCAGGAGATATGTCAAAGCTGGAACTATGGGTTTGGCAGTCAGTGTGGAGGGGATATTTGAAGCTGAGGGAGAGGCAGTCAAGGGTAAAAAGGGCAAGTCCTACATTCAGACTTCCTGATTTATATTCCTTATCAGCAAACTACTAGCTGTAGAACTGTGGGCTATCTTTCTGTACCTCGATTTTCTCATCTGTAAAATGGGGGTGTTAATAGCCCCTATTTCATGGGATGGTTTTGAGGATCAAATGAGCTCATTCATGTAAAGCACTTAGAACTAGGCTTGGTGTAGAGTAAGCTCTCATCACCAAGGGAGTCATAAATTACCTGGGGAAGGAATAGAGAGCAAGAACAGACAGGCCTCAGGGGAACCTTGGAAATATGGAGATACAGAGAGGGTGAAGAGTGTGTCCCAGCACCCACCACCACACCTGGCAGGTGGTATGTGCCCAGTAAATGTGGATGGATTTGAAAGGGATCTGAGAAGGAGCATGTAACACACTGGATGCAGCAGAAAAGTCGAAGGGGGGAGTACTAAGGAGAGCCTTTTGGATTCATAGTCAGGAAATACCTTAGAAAGATGTTTCAGTTCACAGGAAATCAGACCGCAGTAAATTAAAGAATGAAGGGAAGATATTTCTCTCTTTAGTTTAGCTTAGTAACTCTAGTGGAAGCTATGCTTTTAGAAATTATTGTTAGAGAATGAAAGCGATAAATAGTAGCTTGAGGGGCATGCGAGGTTGAATGAAAGTTCTTTTCTGTTCAAGGAAGTAGGGCAGATTTGTTGCTAAGAGAAAGAAGGCATTGGAGAGGAAGAGATGATTAATGAAGCAAGAATCTAAGAGAAGGATGGGAGGAGATGGAATCAAGAGAAAAAGACCTAGGGTGAGTCTTACAAAAGGATATTCTGCCTTGGGTGAAAGGAAACAGGATCATAAATAAGAATATAGAGAAAGGTTGAGGGCTGGGAAGTTAAAGTTCTTAAAGTTTAAAGTGCAGGGAAACTTTAATTTCCAGAAGAGCAAATAAATATAACAGACTAGTAGGAAGCATATTCCTTTACCCATTGTGGTAGATACGATGAGTCTGCACACTCATGTGAGTGCTTGGCTAGCTGATCTTCCTATACTACAGAACAGTAGTTGGCAAGCCTACAGCCTACAGGTCAAATTTAGCCTACTGTCCCCAAACTGAACTCGGGTTCATTCACCCATCGCACAGCAAAGCCAATCTACTGACACTGGATTGTGGTGAAAGAAAGTACAGTGTTTATTTCCTAGGCACCAAGCAAAGAGAACCGGTAGCGCATGCTCAAAAGACTCAAGCTCTCTGATGGCTTTTGAGCAAGGGTTTTTAAAGGCAACATTAGGGGTGAGGGTTGCAGGGTGCATAATCAGCTTGTGGTTCTGATTCGTTGGTGGTGAGGTCACAGGGTGATGTTTGGGGAATCTCAAATCAACAGTCTTCTGGTTCCAACCAGTCTGGGGTCTACGTGCTAGTGGTCAGCAGTTGCCATTCAGTGGGGGTCCCGGTTTCTGAAAAATGACTCAAGGATGCTCGTCGGATTGTTGTCTATAGCCCTTGAGGAGGAACTAAGAGTCCTGTGACTCTGTTTTATTGCTGAACTACTGTTCAACCTACTGTTACTTTTCTTGCTTGGCTGCTTTCCTTTGTTTCTGTATTATCTCTCTACTCTAATCAAGTGCTCGAGTCTGCTCTTTGGAACTCAGGGAAGGCCTAGGACACTAAAGCTTTTTCTACAAACAAGAAGCAGGGAACGTGAAGGGGCTTGTACAAGGAGGGCCCCATAGGGTTCTGCTCAATTTCACTTCTGCCTGTTTTTCTATAGCCTGTGAGCTAGGAATGGTTTTCACATTTATAAATTGTGGTAAAATCTACGTAACATAAAATTTACCATTTTTAAGTATACATTTCAGTGGCATTAAGTACATTCACATGTTGTGCAACCATCACCATCCTTCACCTTCAGAGCTCTTTTCATCTTAAAAAATGGAAACGCCGTACCTATTCAACAATAACTCCCCATTCCCATCTTCCCCCAACCCCTGGCAACCACAACTCTATGTTCCATCTTTATGAATTTGACTACTCTATGTTCCTAAAGTGGTCTGATCCCCACTTCCACTGTGTGTGTGGTTGTTCCACACACATCCAAGCAATTCTCAGACATCAGTTGGGGGTCCTACAGTTCAACACAATTCTGACACCATCTTCATGGAGATAGCATCAGATCCCACAGGGTAAGGGTTCAGTTTTACAAGTCTGCCAACCTCCTTCAGACACTAGTTGCAAGCTCAGGCCATCATCTCTTGTGCTTCTGACCGACCAGCTATAGACGGGAGGCTCCAAAGACTCCTCTTTGGTTTCGATTAATTTGCTAGAGTGGCTCAGAACTCAGAGAAACACTTGATTTAGTAGATTACTGGTTTATTATAAAAGAATATATAACTCAGGAACAGCCTGATGGAAGAGGTGCATAGGGCAAGATATGGGGAAAGGGCAGGAGTTTCTACGCCCTCTCCAAGTGCACCAGTCTGCCTGAATCTCCATGTGTTCACCAACCCGGAAGCTCTCTGAATCTAGTTCTTTTGGGTTTTTATGGAGGCTTCACTGAATAGGCATGATTGATTAAATCATTGGCCACTGGCAATTGATTCAACCTCCAACCCTTCCCCCTTTCCCAGAGGTCAGGGAGGTAAGACTAAAAGTTCCAACCCTCTAATTACATGATAGGTTCTCCTGGCAACAATTACCCCCTCCTTAGGTGTGTTCCAAAAGTAACCTCATTAACATAACAAAAAATACATTGATAATTCTCATCACTTAGGAAATTCCAGGGGTTTTAGGAGCTCTGTGCCAGAAATGAAGATGAAGACCAAATATATATATTTTTTATTATAAATCACAATAGTACAATATCTCATATAAGTGGAATTATACAGTTTTTATTCTTTGTGACTGACTTAGAATAAAGTCCTTGAGGTTCATCCATGTTGTTGCATTTCTCAGAATTTCCTTCCTTTTTAAGGCTGAATAAGATTTCATTGTCTGTGTATACCACATTTTGATTATCCATTCATCTGTCAATGGACATTTGGGTTGCTTCCACCTTTTGGCTGTTGTGAATAATACTGCTATAGATATGGATGTACAAATATCTGTTCTAGTCCCTGTTTTTAATTCTTTTGAGTATGTACCCAAAAGTAGGATTGCTGGGTCATAAATTAGTTCTATTTTTAACTTTTTGAGGAACTGCCATACCATTTTCCATAGCAGCTGTACCGTTTTCCTTTCTTAGCAATGCACAAGTGTTCTAACCTCTCCACATTCTCACCAACACTTATTATTTTCTTTTTTTTTTATAGTAGCCATCCTAATAGGTATGAGATGATCGCTCATTGTGGTTTTGATTTGCATTTCCCCAATGGCTAGTGATGTGCTTATTGGCTATTTATATATTTTCTTTGGAGAAATGTCTTTTCACAACCTTTGTCCATTTTTGAATTGGGTTGTTTGTTCTTGAGTTTTAGGAATTCTTTATATACTCTGGATATTAATCTCTTATGAGATACATGATTTGTAAAGTTTTCTACTATTCTGTGGGTTGCCCTTTTACTCTATTCACAATGTCCTTTTGCACAAAAATTCTTAATTTTGATGAAGTTCAATTCATCTATTTTTACTTTTATTGCTTGTACTTTTGGTGTCATATCCAAGAAAATCATTGCCAAACCCAATGCTTGAAGACTTTCCCTTATGTTTTCTTCTAAGAGCTTTATGGTTTTAGTTCTTATGTTTAAAGTTTTTATCCATTTTGAGTTAATTTTTGTATGTGATGTAAGTTAAGGATCCAGCTTCATTCCTTTGCATATGGACATCTTTCTTCCAGCACAATTTGTTGAAAAGACTATCCTTTCCCCATCAAATGGTCTTGGTACCCTTATTGAAAAAGTTGATCATATATGTAAGTGCTCCTTTCTGGGCAATTCATATTTTTAAATGTTTGGGAAAAAATCAAAAGAAAAATAATATTTTGTGACATGTGAAGATTTTATGAGATTCAAATTTCAGTGACCATAAAGAATGTTTTATTGCAATATATCCTGGCTCACTTGTTTCTGTATCATCTATGGCTGCTTTTGCATTATAGCTGCAACGTTGAATAGTTGTGACAGAGTCCATATTCCTGCAAATCCTGCAAATATTTACTATCTGGTCCTTTAAAGAAAATGTTTGCCAACCTCTGCTATAGATAGAGGATAAAGAACTGTAAGATGTATTTCTCAGACTCTCTCACAGCTAGGTGGTAGGCAAGTGACCCAGTTTCCACAAATCAGATTTATGCACACAGATTTGCATGTGGAAATGACTCATAAGAGGCAGCCACATGTGGGGAGATCAAATTCTCTGGTAAGTAAAGTAGTGGGGCTTCCAGTTCTTCCACTGAGGTTGTTGGAGGGTTTTGGCATCTGACTGTTTATATCATCAGTGCTGAATGGCTGAAGGTGGCTGCAAGTGATGTCCCACTGGAAAGGTTCTGTGGTATGTCAGGGCATTTTTCTGACTGTGCTTTTCCTGGCCTCTTTGTCCCTGACTGTGTGACATCAAATCCTAGTTCTCTGTTCACTTTGGAGAATCTGTGAGTTGCCTGATGTTCCTTTAATAAATCTCTTCCTACTTCAACAGTTAGAGTAAACTCTGTTGTCTGCAACCTAGAACCCTGACTGATATATTCAGTAAAGACAATTATATTATACTCGTAATTTTTCCTCAAAAGGTAGAGTAGTGTTTTCTGAGAAAATCTTAATTCTAATCATGTCTTTTCTACCAACTTTTATTGCCCATAACCTTCCAATATCTCTAAAACTGATTTAATGGAATTTATAAATCATAAGGGGATATAATAGAGATTATCAAAGGAATAGACACAAAATTTAGATGCAAAAAATAAAGACTCTGAGTGAGAAACCATAATTAAAATAGCACATTTAATTGTAGGAACTTCACTCCCAGACACTTTGATTTCATTGCAACTGAAAGAAAAAGAGATGTTTCTGAGAAGAAAGAAAATTAAGTTTCGGGACTCTAACTTTGTAGAGCAGAAATCCTGAGAGTAATTCAGAAGAAGTAAGATTGTTTATCGTGGAAGTGTTTTTTTTATCATGGAAAGTACATCTTGGAGGTGATGGAGGTGAGCATATAGGGAAAGAATGAATGCTCTAGACCTAGAGGTAATAATTCAGAATTTTAATCTCAGTTTTTCCGTTTAGATGCTGAGTAAATCACCTCATTCAGAGCTGCTCCTTTTTCTTCCAGTTGATGATTACACTCTTGATAAAACAAAGTGCTCAAATTAGGATGCTGGTTTTATTGTTATTTATGCCCACTCTCCACTTTCCCACACAGTCATGTGGGTGAGTAATAGTGACATCACCACAGAAGCAGAACTCCTCACTTGAACTGTTTCAGGAATGTGCATGATTTTCAAACCCCTGTTTTTTTTCCTACAGGATATGTCTCTCTATTATTAGAGATTTCCACTTTTTCTTCCTAATTTGAACACACTGGTCCTATTGAGACAGTAATACTTCTCTCCATGTTCACCTCTCCCATAAAAAGGAAAATTTTCCAGTGTGACTCCACATGAGAAAAGTTGAGAGAGTGAAATGAAGAAAGTAATTTAAAATGGAATTAAAGTAAAAAGCACATACACATCCTAAAAGTTGACAAGATGATTCTTGAAGAAATCAGAACAGATGAAGAAGCAAGGCACAGAAAATCAGTAAGCTAGTGCCACATGAAAGGTCGATAGGGAAAATAAAAGTTCTCTTCAGAGAAAAGCATACTCTGGCAGTGGTAAGAAGAGGGTTTTGCTCTTGAAGTTCACGCCCAGTGGACAGTGTCACTTAGGCAAAGAGCAACCTATGCAATTACTTGTGCGACAACCAGCTAGTGACAAGCAGTATCAGACATCTGAGAAATAATTAACTGCTTGCCCTGCATTTTCAGCCTACATTAGACAACTGTGAGTGCAATTATTTGTGTGGGCAATTTTGTAACAACAGATAATTGTGACTAAAGAGCTACCTGCATTGTGAAAGGGAGATATAATTGGGGCCCTCCTTTAATAAGTTTGTGTTTTAAATCTGAGCAAGTGTATAATTTGATTAGTGGAAAAACACCTGTGACTTTTTTTTTATTACACTTTTATATTTTAACAAGTGCTTTCCCTAGTCTGTTTGTGGGCCTCACTGCAGCATCATTGGCACAGTACAATAATCATAAAACTGTAAAGAAATGCCACATCACAGGTGGACCAATCATGGATGTTATCCAGAACACATAGGTATTCTATAGCCAACACAGAAAATGTACAAATAAAAGACCCAAAAGCCGAATCCAATGATTTGCATCATGCTTGAACTGTAAAGAAATCGACCAAAGGGCATCCAGCTCAGTGCTTGACATGTGGAAGGCACACAGCGAGGATTTCCTGAATTGGTGCTGTTAAAAATCCCCTCCCTTTATGCCCTCATAGTATTCAAAATATGCCTTTACTTAGCCCCCAGTGCTTTGTGTTTTTGTTTGTTTGTTTGTCTATCTCTCCCTACACCTTCTGGGCTATTGGAAGAAAATGCTCATGTCTTTTTCATCTTTTATTTTCCTCAGTCTATTTCCATCTCTGACAGCAGAAAATGAACTCAAATTAGTTTAAGTCAAGCAAAACAGAACAGAATATCTGGCCAATAGAGGTAGGCTCTCAGCAGGGCTCTCTTCCTTTCCTCTATCTCATGAGTCAGCCCTCTTCAGAGTCATTCCCTCTACTGTGGTTGGGTATCCTTCCTGCAGGAGGGCAGGATGGGCTGATGGCTCTCAGTAAGACTGCCAAGGTTTGAATGTGACTCCACACCTTAACCTAAAATAAGTTACTTAACTATTTTGAGTCTCAGTTTCCATATCTGTAAAATGGGGACAATAATAATATTTACCTTATCAAGTTGTTGTAAAGATTAAATGAAATAATATATGTAAGAAACTCACCACGGTGTCTGACACAGAAAATGTGCTCAATAATTGTAAGCTATATTAGTTTGTTTTTGTTTTTGTTTTTAATGGAGGAAGCAGGGAGAGAGGTATGACTGTAGACAATTCTAGGCTTATAACATCTTAACTTAGTGACCCCAAATGAAAGAGGGAGCATTTATATCCCAGCGTCTATAACAACTTCTCAGCATACACAATTTCGAGGAAGGATTCTGATTAGCTAAGACTTATTGAGAGTTTACTCTATGACAGGCACCATAGTGAGTGTTTCCATGCATTTATCTCAATGAATTTTCACCACAACTATGATGTAGGTGCCATTTTAATCCTCATTTTACAGACAATGAAACCAAGGCTTAGAAAAGTTTAGTACAGAAGGACACAGAGGTTGGCAACCCCACTACTCAACTCTGTATTGTAGAGTGTGTTAAAAAAACAAAATTCAACTGAGTACATTTTACAGGTCTAATTGACTTCACTGAACAATTCACGATTTGGGCAGTATCCCATCTAGCAAGTGCTCCAAAGAGCTACTGAAAGACAAGACAAGGAAGTCAGAAATAGAAAAAAAGGATTATTTCAGATTAGGTCATTTCCCTTTTGGGAAAAAATTGTCTTATTAGGTGGGTTACCTCATCTTCCTTTGGAGGATGTAGAGGACCCATGTGACAGATTACCTCATTGGTGCTGACCAGAAAATTCCTGGCTGACCAGTTAAGACTACATTTCTAGGGGAGGTTGAAGCTTCATAGGTTAGGTATTAAGCCCCGATTTGGTGGCATGGCCTAGCATAAGTGACTCCATATTGGGTCTGTGACTTTTCTTTTTTTTTTTTTTAAACAATTCCCCCTCAGCTTAACTGAAAAAGGTGATCAAAATTTAAGACATTAGCACTACACTCATCTACTGCTCTGAAATTTTCAGTTTTTGTTGTTCCTTTGTGTGGTATCCATAAATTATGACATTTTTGCTTAATCCCTGTGACATGCACAGGTCACAGCTTCAGGCTCACAATCTTCAGTCAGTCATCCTGTTCATTTCTTTTCTGATGGTCCAGTCTTATGGAGATCATTTGTTTGGTGGTTAGTGGCTACGGACTTGTATTTAAAGCTTTTGAGAAAATGCAACACACCGGGAAGATTATAATGATTCTAATAAGCACGATAATTCCCAATGTCTGGACACCCAAACCAATCAAAATCAAGTAAGTCAAAGAAAAGGGCCATTGAAGGAGTCACCTTTTTAAGCCAAGTGGCTTGCTCAGTGATCTTATGTAATTGAGTTTCAACTTTCCCAAAAGTGCATGGGTGGCACTGACCACAACATAGACTCCTCGCTTAGCTAAAAGATAATCAAGGGTTATCCTATTGCAGAGAGCAACTTTGGCCAGAGAGTCTAAGGATCTTTCTTGGGCAGCTATTGTCTTAATGATGGAATCTGAAATATTTTCAAGAGTTAAGGAGAAACTTCTGATCATGTCCTCATTTGTATTTACTCCTAGCTAGGTAAGTATGGCCCTGCCAAAGGAGGAAGATCCTGAGTCATAAGTGCTTCCCGCTAGGTCCTTTCTTTTTTGAATTTTTGAATTTTATTTATTTATTTATACAACAGGTTCTTATTAGTTATCCATTTTATACATATTAGTGTATATATGTCAATCCCAATCTCCCAATTCATCCCACCACCACCCCTGCCCCCCTTTCCCCGCTTGGTATCCATATGTGTGTTCTCTACATCTGTGTCTCTATTTCTGCCCTGCAAACCAGTTCATCTGTACCATTTTTCTAGGTTCCGCATATATGCATTAATATACGATATTTGTTTTTCTCTTTCTGACTTACGTCACTCTGTATGACAGTCTCTAGATGCATCCATGTCTCTACAAATGACCCAATTTCGTTCTTTTTTATGGCTGGGTAGTATTCCGTTGTATACATGTACCACAACTTCTTTATCCATTCATCTGTTGATGGGCATTTAGGTTGCTTCCATGACCTGGCTATTGTAAATCCCGCTAGGTCCTTTCTAACTCAATGATATAAATCCAGGGGAATCAACCAATGAGTTCTCAGTTTGCTTGTGAAAATGTAGAGGCATTGTTGGATAACCTGAGGCATTGCCCGGCTGTGTGCCAGCCATCTAGGCATTCTTGGTGCAAGAAGAATGATAACCAGCACAGACAAAGACAAACCCTGTTGGGGCACAATCATTTTCCTTCAGGAGGTACTTTTAATGGATTCATTCTCAGGGATTGAGATCTCTCAGTGGATGGGGCCAAATCTGATCCAGATAATCATGGGAACGTAGAGGTGCAAATGTACTAAGATTTACGTAGGTAATTGTGTCTAATTGAGTACATACAGGTATGATCAGAGACAGGAAGAGACAAGGCACAAGTCCTGGCCATAAAAGTTGAACTCTGTAGTGGACTTTGGGGTGGGCTGGGAGGGCTGACGGTAGTTTGCAGTGACATTGGGAATAGAAGAGAAATTGGTCACAGGGAGGATCAGGAAATCTCTGGCATCATGGATAGATCAAAATCTTTGATGACAAATCCAGCAATCTGGAAGTTTACCCCCCTTAACTATGAAACCTGGGAGATACAGATGAGGGTGTTACCTTTCCAGGCCAACCCCAGAGTAAAGAGAAGAAAAAGAAGGAGGAAGGGTTTCATGTTTAGTTAAAGTATGAAGTCTCAATCCAGCATCTCAGGTAGAAGCAGTCTACTTCGAAATGAGCTACTTCTCTTTCTCATCAATTTGGTTTGGAGGTCTCCAGTGTCTGGTCTCAGGACCAGGTGTCAGGTGGAGCCTTTTTTAGTCATGAGAGAAATGTGTACCCAAGGCTCTATGCCTTCTAGTTTTGTAGCAGTGTCAGTGGTCAGAGCATTTGGTAAGGTCCCTTCTAATGGGGCTTGAGGGCTGTCTTCTTCTGATGATGTTTCCAGAATACCCAGTCACCAGGCTCCAGACTGTGACCAACAGGATCCTTTGAATTGAGATCTGGGAAAACTTCTTCAATCTGTTGATGATAGACTTTAGCATAAGACTTACAGTAGCTGGTCATACAAGCATGAGACATGCTTGTATGTCTCATGGGATCAGCTCAAGGGATCAGCAGAAAGTTACATACTAATGGACACTGGTCTACTGGTGACTGTCTCAGGTGGAGATATGACTTCTGTTTTCCAAAGGGGGTACTGCATAGAGTCAGCAAAGCCAGAGGCATTACCTTAAGCCAAGGGAGTCCAGTAGTTTTCTCTTGACCTTTCCCGATGATTAAATGTGATAGAGACAGTGTAATTCCAAGAAGTTTACGAGATTTTCATTAAGGCTTGTATGATTTGTCCTGTGAACTGGGTGCCTCAATCACTGGAGATAGGGGAAGGTCTACCCCAGGTGGGAAACACATTTTCTAATAGTTTCTTTGCCACCGTGAGGGCATCAGCCTTGTGGCAGAGGAAGGCTTCAACCCATCTGGAAAACATCTATACAAAAACAACATATTGATCACACATGTTAAGTGGCAGTTGAATAGAGTCCAGCTACAGGTGTTCAAAGGGTCCAGAGGGAGGAGGTCTGAGGCCTAAACAGTATTTTCAGGATTATGGACCTGGCACGTCAGACATTACTATCTTTGCAGTTTTATCAAAGTCTCCCCACCAATGTCTGTTCATAGATTGAGTCATCTTAAATGCACTATGATGGGTGAAGGAATGCAAAAGCTGAAAAATGGGGTTTGCCAGGGAGTCGAGAAGAACCAAGTGGCTGTCTTGGGTTTCCCATAGCCCTGACTGTTCATTTAATCTACAACCATTGTTTGCCTATCTTAATTTCTCTGATTCAGGAGCAGACTGTTGCCATGTTACAAAGACATCAGGATGACAAAAGTCTGGCAACAAGGGGTCATTCTGCAGAGGCAGAATGGACTTCATTCACAAGAGCCATAATTTTTATAGACTTTGTTGCTGCTGCCCTCACATGAAAGTCAGCTAGGGCATTCCCCTGATACTCACTCAGGTTCAGTCCTTTTAGTGTGAGCCTCAATTTTGAAGACAGCAATTTCAGAAGGGAAGAAAATAGCAATAAGAAGATCATCTATAATACTTGTTGCCCACTGTGGATTGGGGTCCCGGCAGCTGTAGAAAAACTCTTCTGTTTCCATAATATCCCCAAATCATGGATGACTTCAAGACATACCAGCAGTAAGTGTAAATGTTAACAGTTTGTCCCCAGATAACTGCTGTGATCTGATAAGGGCATCTGCTTATTGAGCTGATTTAGTTTTCTCTTTCAAGTCATTCATGTTGGGTTGTAATAGCATAAACAGCTTGGAAATTTCCATTGTCATGTCTACAGTATAACCCATCAACAAACAGGATTAACTCAGGATTGGTTAAAAGGGGTACCTTGTAAATCAGGACACAGTGTCACAAAATGAGATATTCTTATCTCATAGTCATGGGGCTCATCTTCATCAGGTAGAAGAAGTAAAGTAGCAGGATTAAGAATGTTGCAACATTTAAGATGGAGATTAGGAGGTGGAAGCAGAAGAATCTCATAGGAGGTTAGCCTGCTTGCAGAGAAATGTTGTGTCAGTTCAAAGTTAAGACAACTCTGGACTACATGAGGAGATTGTAAATAAACATTATTTCCTAGGGTTAGGTCTGCTGAGGCTTCCACAAACTTCCACTAACAGGCAGGAGCAACTGAATCGAGTTGCCTGCTACAACAGGCAACAGGTCTGTGTTTATTACCGTGTCCTTGCATGAGCATTTCCAGAGCCTGGTTCTCTCTCATGCACAAAACAAGGTGAAATGTTTTGAATCATTAGGCAGCCCTAGGGCAGTGGTTCTTGAAGAGTTTGTTTGTCTTATAAAAGCCTGCTCATGTTTATCTTCCCAAAGAAGGGGTTCAAGGACTGAAAGTTTAGTAAGTCCCTAGAGTGGGGAAACTAATAGAGAAAAATTAGAAACCCATAGCCTGCAATAACCAACAAAGCTTATTAATCCATGAAACTCTCGCGTAGTTGCGGATCTAGGAAATTCTTAAATTAGCTTAAACCTTTTTCGAGATAGCTGGATTTCTTCAGTGCTTAGGTTATGACCTAGGTAATGAGTGGTATCTAGAGATAATTGTAATTTTTCCTTAGTGACTTTATGTCCCTTTTCAGCTAATTTTTTATGGATGCCTCTTTGGTAACTGAGCACAGTAAAAGGTCATCTACATATCATAAAAGGATTGATTCCAGGGAACTGAGGGGAGCTTACATCTTGGGGGAGAACTTGGGAGAGTACTTGGGAGAAATAAGAAGGGGCCTCAGTGAACCCTTGAGGCACGACTGTCCAGGTATATTACTGATTGTGAAACTGAGTCCCCCAACTTCGAGTTACCCTGCTGAGTTACTTTGTTCCCTTTCTTTTTTTTTTTAAATTGAAGTACAGTTAATTTACAATGTTGTGTTAGTTTCAAGTATACAGCAAAGTGATTCAGTTATATATATATGGATATATAAAAAGATATATGGATATATAAAAAGAATAGATATGGATATGGAGAGATATATAATATCTCTCCATATCTATTCTTTTTCAGATTCTTTTCCCTTTAGGGTATTACAAAATATTGCGTGTAGTTCCCTATGCTATATAGTAGGTCCTTGTTGATTATCTATTTTATATAGAGTAGTGTATATATGTTAATCCCAAATTCCTAATTTATCCTTCCCCCTCCCCTTTCCCCTTTGGTAACCATAAGTTTGTTTTCTATTTCTGTGGGTCTATTCTGATTTGTACATAAGTTCATTTGTATCATTGTTTTAGATTCCACATATAAGTGATATCATATGATGTTTGTCTTTCTCTGTGACTTACTTCACTTAATATGATAATCTCTAGGTCCATCCATGTTACTGCAAATGGCATTATTTCATTCTTTTTTATGGTACTTTATTGCCTTTCTTGTCCTGCCCCTGTTTCCCTCAGGATTGAGGAGTATCAGAGAAAAGGGGGGATTGAAAATGAGTCGGACACTTCCCAGGTACAAAAGACCCTTCATGTCCCCTGATTCTTATTTGTAGAAAAAGGCTTTAGTTTCCTAGGCCTTCCCTGAGTTCCAGAGAGCAGACTCAAGCAGTTACTAATTAAGGAAGTGAGGAAATGCAGAAACAAAGGAAAAGCAGTCGAACGAGAAAAGTAATGGTAGCCTAGGCAAGAGTTCAGTGATAAAACAGAGTCCTAGTTCCTCAATCCATATACTAATTGGATTACTATATCCAATTATAAACTAATCGGATGCATACCTCTGAGTTGTTCTGTAGAAACTAAGACCCCCAGCCAGGTGGAGGATGGTGACTCATGCTAACCACAAGCACGTAGACCCCAGACTGGTTGGAAACAGAAGGTTGATGATTAAGATTCCCAAAACATCATCCTGTTACCTCACCACTCACCAATCAGAAGAAAGCCCATGAGCTGCAACCCTCACCCCAAATGTTGCCTTTAAAAAACCCTCCCCTGAAAGCTACCGGGGAGTTGAGTCTTTTGAGAATGAGCCACCTGTTCTTTTTGCTTGTTGCCTGCAGTAAGTGCTGTGCTTTCCTTCGCCACAACCTGGTGTTAGTAGCTTGGCTTTGCTGCTCACGAGCAAGTGGACCTGAATTCCGTTCGGTAACAATTGTTCCAAGTAAAGGAAAATAGTTGTTGGTTATTGGGGTCTATGAATGTTGCAAAATGCTGAACAAAGGTCTACAACAGTGAACCATTTTGAGTCTGGTGGGACTTGTGACAAAAGGGTATTTGGGTTTGAGACAATTGAGAAACTGGGAAAACTATCTTGTTAATAGCTCTTAAATCCTAGACAAATCACCACCCCCATCCATTAGGTTTTCAAACTGGCAGGATCTGTGTGTAGCAGGGGCTGGTACAGGGAATGACTAACCTTTGGGTGATTACATCTTCTGATATGAGTGTGCGACCCTATATGGCCTCAGGATTCAGTGGGTATTGAGGTAATTTAGGAAGATGTTTAGTAATATCTACCTGTATCTTTATAGGCTCTGTACTTGTTATTCACCCAATGTCAGCACTAGAAATTGCCCACAGATTTTTTGGCATCTCGATTAATTTAGGGGAATTTTGTTGGAATTCTTCCTCTTCTGTATCATGAACAGATTGCATGAACATAGAAGATCAGGTTCAGGTTGGTCAGGAAATTCTAAAGTGAGGTCTCCATTGGAAGCAAAACGTATTAGCCCTTTTAATCTAGAAATAAGATCTCTGCCTAATAGATTGACTGGAGTTGTGTCAAATAGCAAAAAAGAATGCTTTTCAGTAAAAGATTCTGGAGTCATTTATACTGGTTGAGATAGAAATTCTCTCTGAACTTTATTAGCTACCCCCACTATGGAAACCTCTGAGGGATTTGTTGGCCTATGAGAATGGTTTAAAGTAGAATGGTTTAAGGTAGAAAGAGTAGCTCCAATATCAACTAGAATTTGACAAAGTTTCTCATTAATCTTAATTTCAGTTTCCCCTCGGTCACTTAAGGAAATTACCGATAATAGTTTACTGGAGAATCCCTTGGAGTCCTGTCAACTCTGGGAACAAGCCATATGGGCCCTCCCTTGGGAGTAGACATGGGGGCACTCGAGTTGAAGAATTTGCATAGGACCTTGGAGGACAATCTTTTCTCCAGTGTCTCAGTTGCTTTCAAATGAGACAAAGGTCCTTAGGCCAGCATTTTGGTGGTGGACCCCTAGGAGGGTGTAATACGAGAGGCTGAGAGGTATTATTTTAGGTCTCTGGTCTTGGAGCTGTTATAGCTGTAAGGCCAACAGATTGGCAGATTTTTGCTTGTGGTCTTACTCTAAGATCCTTTCAAAATGCTCAGCTGTGGTTATGAACTCAGTCAGGTTGTTGCCTCACCCCGCCCCCCATCCTATTTTCTGCCTTTTTATCAATCCTCTAATCTCAGGAGATAACCATTTACAAATAGGGTAACTAGAGCATGTTGGGTGACCCTACTTATGTGGAACCTAGAATGGCACAGGAAGAGGGCTTCTAAGTGGGCCTTAAAATCTGCCAAAGATTCAACTTTCTTTTGTTTGCATGATTGAATAATTAACCAATCAGTACAGACAGGGGAGACTCTAGGAATGGCTTATAAAAGGTCAGTTGCGGGCTTCCCTGGTGGCGCAGTGGTTGTGAGTCCGCCTGCCGATGCAGGGGACACGGGTTCGTGCCCCGGTCCGGGAAGATCCCATATGCCGCGGAGTGGTTAGGCTTGTGAGCCATGGCCGCTGAGCCTGCGCGTCCGGAGCCTGTGCTCCGCAACGGGAGAGGCCGCAATGGTGGGAGGCCCGCGTACCGCAAAAAAAAAAAAAAAAAAAAAAAGGTCAGTTGCTATTTTGCGAGCTTTTTCTGGTCAAAGATCTCGAATATTATTCACAGGGCTTTGCTATTTTGCTTCCTGCATCCATTTTTGGTCTTCACCAGGTCCTATGAACACGTGCACAAGTTAATAAAGTTCTGTCATCCCAGGATCATAGACCCCAATAATGACTCTAAATTCTTCAAAAAAATTGGGGGGTATCCTCCATAGTTTAGGAAATTTCTTAACTATGTCAGTCTTTGACAAAGGGGTGAAAGATACCTGAGGAGGTTGTCTGCAACCTCAGGTATTCTTATGTTAAAAAGTAACTGTTGCCCGCGCCGGGTAGCCTGGGGGAGGGTGGGGCTGCGCGCGGTTACTGGGTTGGCGGCGGAACCGGCTGGAGGAAGCGTCTGGCCCGGACCAGCGTCCCCAAGCGAGCTGGGCCCCGGGACCGGCTTCTGCCTGCCGGGCAGGCTTCCGCGAATCCCTGGCACCTCGGCGGGGGGCTGGCCGAGCCTCCCCCGCGCCTTGCGGGTGGGCCGGGGCTTCGTAGGTTTAGGCTGTTGGGGGCGGCTCCCTGCCCAACGGGAAACTGCATTCGCTGCAGTCGCCCCTGCCTGGAATAACAAGGCGTGATAACCCGGGAGTATCTGTGGCCTCATTCATTTGATACTTTGCAGATTTTAGGAGTGCTGCCGTGGACGATGTTTTCTATCATTTTCTGGGCACCTCGCAGGGCCCAGGGAGAGGAAGGCGGTCTAAACAGCAGCAAGAGGAAGTTGTGATGAAGGAATTCTTTCCCCTGTAGAGTAGGTGTGTGCTCACGTTTTCTAAAGGGCTTTGAAATCAGTATTGACTTACTTGCCCTGAATGGTTACGAGGAAAAGGGTAGAATGCAGTCTGCATTTGTGACGAAGTGGGAAGAACCCTGGACTCTTGTGTCAGGACTTTCATCCAAGTCATTTCCGCTCCATAAGAGTCAGTTTCCCCTTCTGTGAGACGAGTTGGATTTGGGGTGGTATTGGCAGCCTTGGGTTAAAGGGAAGACACGTCAAGGGCTATTTCACTTGCTTCTGTCCACACGTAATCCCCTCTTTATGGGAAATGAGTCACTGATAGTGGCTTCTAAGAGCTTCCTCGGAGATGGTATCAGGTAGATCATTGCACTTAACCCACCTACTGTTAAACAGTTTACTTTGATTTATTAAGCATATCTGCTTACTAGCCAATAAAGTTCATAAAGTGATGTGGGCTGGATATAAAAACTGTCATGTTAACAGTATTGTGGAGTTTTGTTTTTATTAATTTGCATTATCTGATTTTTATGTAATAAAGGAAAATTTTTATAGACACACACACACACACACAAAAAAAGTAACTGTTTAGGGGGCTTCCCTGGTGGCGCAGTGGTTGAGAATCTGCCTGCTAATGCAGGGGACACGGGTTCGAGCCCTGGTCTGGGAGGATCCCACATGGCACAGAGCAACTAGGCCCGTGAGCCACAACTACTGAGTCTGCCCGTCTGGAGCCTTTGCTCCGCAATGAGAGAGGCCGCCATAGTGAGAGGCCCGCGCACCGCGATGAAGAGTGGCCCCTGCTTGCCACAACTAGAGAAAGCCCTCACACAGAAATGAAGATGCAACACAGCAAAAATAAGTAAATTAATTAATAAACTCTGACCCCCAACATCTTCTTAAAAAAAGAAAAAAGTAACTGTTTAATAGTCTCTTCAGAGTAGGAAGACACTTCACACAGAGAATCAGTAAAACATGAGGTAAAGAAGGATAGAGGGGAGCAGTGTCACGTCAGTCCTATTGTCTTTTGCTTTAGGTGCTTCTTGTATTTTTAATTTTTTATTAGCCTTTCATAACGAGTCTTTTAATGAAGGTATTTTGGAATCTGAAGGCTTTTGGAAGTTTCTGCATCCCAATTAAAATAGGTATCCCATTCTGTTTAATTCAGGAAGCCTTACTTTCAAATGCACTTCCTAAATGAATTATTTTGTCTAATTGGAACATTCCGCATAATGGCCATTGTAATTCTAGGTTATTTTAGTAATATTTTTCCATTTTTGTAGATATTTACAGTTTCCAGGATTATAGTTCTTGGACATAAAATAAGCAGGTGTGCTGGAAGGTGTCACGCTTGGTTCTTTAGAAACTAAAGATCCAATCTCTTTTAGCTGGCCTTTATCTACACAAAACAAGACAAACAAATATGTGCACTTTAACACTCCAGCAGTAACAAATTACTGCAGCTTGGCCAAGAAAAAGGCTCTGTGTGCACCACCAACAATTCCCAATGGGGAACTTGGGACTGGAAGAACGGATTGAACAAGCAGACCTCAAATGAAAGCTGCAGACTGATTTCAGATAAATGGGGAATCTCAGCTGCCACCAGCGGTTCCCAATGTGGAATCTGGGGAAGGATTCTAAACAAATGGGGAACAGCAGACCAAACTGCCAGCAGTTCCCAGAGTGGAGCCTGGGAACAGAACCAAGGGCTGGGGGTTTCCAGTCAAATGGGGAATTGTGGGTCAAACTACCAACAGCTCCCATCGTGAAACTAGTGATTCTAGACAAATAGGGAATGGGCTGGAAATCCAATTAGATTGGGAGCGCCACACAAAGAGAGCAGAGTTCAGAATCAAGAGAAACTTACCCACAGCCTTTGGAAATGGTGAGAAGGATAGTGAACTCAAAAAGGGGTTCATGGGTACCATGCTTGTGGGGTTTTTTGTCCCCAAATGTCATCAGAAGTTCACTTCAAATCCTATTGCTGCCACCAAATCTGTTTTAAAAACTAAACCAAGTAAACTTTAAAGATCTAAATGGCTTTGTTGAATATTCATGAATCAGGCAGCATTCCACCTAGCAAGTAAAGGGGACCTCCAAAGGGCTATGGAAAAGGAAAGATTTTTAAAGGCAGGACAAGGAAGTCATAAACAGAAAAAAGAATTATTTCAGGTTAGGTTATCTTCCCTTTGGGAAAAAAAGAGTCTTAGTAGTTGAGTTAGCTCATCTTCCTTTGGGGGATAGAGAGGGATACCATGAGAAATGTTACGTTATTGGTGCTGACCAGCAAATTCCTGACAGACCTGGTTAAGACTATATTTCTGGGGGAAGTCAAAGCTTCACTTAGATTAGGTATTAAAGTGTGGGTTAATGTGTGGCCTAGCATAAGTGACTCCATTTTGGGCCTGTGGTTTTCTTTTTAAAATGTGAAAGCAGCAGACAATATGTAAACAAATGAATATAGTGGTATTTTAATAAAACTTCCTTTTTGGGCACCAAAATTTAAATTTTGTATAATTTTCATGTGTCATGTAATATTATTCTTCTTTGGATTTTTTTTTTTTTTTTGAACTTGTACATGTCATCTTAGAGTACATCCTTGCCTCAGCTTACAATGAAGATTTTTTTTTTTAATTTAATTTAATTATTTATTTATT
This sequence comes from Mesoplodon bidens, assembly GCF_964165515.1. Taxonomy (NCBI): domain Eukaryota; kingdom Metazoa; phylum Chordata; class Mammalia; order Artiodactyla; family Ziphiidae; genus Mesoplodon; species Mesoplodon bidens. The sequence continues at coordinate 31,330,492 of NC_138167.1, forward strand.
TATGGCTGTGTTGACTCTTCGTTTCTGTGCGAGGGCTTTCTCTAGTTGCGGCAAGTGGGGGCCACTCCTCATCGCGGTGCGCAGGCCTCTGACTATCGCGGCCTTTCTTGTTGCGGAGCACAGGCTCCAGACGCGCAGGCTCAGTAATTGTGGCTCACGGGGCTAGTTGCTCCGCGGCATGTGGGATCTTCCCAGACCAGGGCTCGAACCCGTGTCCCCTGCATTGGCAGGCAGATTCTCAACCACTGCGCCACCAGGGAAGCCCTGGATTTTTTAATCATTTAAAAATACAAAAGCCATTCTGAGCTCAAGGGCTGTATAAAAACAGGCAGTTGGTTGGATTTGACCATTAAGCCAATGTTTGCTGGTGCCTGGCTTAGTCACTTTCCCAAGGCCACACAGCTAAAATGGTGGACCCCAGCATTAGATCCAGGTGGTGTGACTCTGTAGTCTGCACATTTAACATGTCGCTCATTTTGTAAAAATGTGCTAGTGTTGAAGAATTGAGTCAATAAGACTAAGGAAACATTGAAGACTTTGAGATAAGCAAAAAAGACTACTGGATAGTTTTTCAGCAGAATGCAGGAGTCTCCAAGAATGTGACTAGGCTATTTTACAACTCTATGTTGTAGCAAAGCAATAGCAATGCAAATAATTCTTGACTATAGACATGCAAATAAATTCTATCTGGTGGAGGAACACTACCCCACTGTGAAAAAGTCAGTTTTGTATACACTTGTAAATTCATTTCAGTATTCCTGATCTATACATATGTCTATTCTTTGGATTCTCCTTTTGAACTGGTTGTAACATCTGCCCGGTTCCATCAGTTAAATAAAATCTTTACCATGTATTCATTTGATATCTGAGTGAAAGTCAGGATTTTACCATTTTGAAAATTATCCTCTTAACAGTTTTGAAGGTCTTCATGAGATGCCCAATGGATTCACCTGACAGAGCTGGTTGAACTTCGCTTATGATCTGTTTTTCTAATTTTAATTGTATCTCTACTAATTTTGTGTTCTGATTTGTTTATGGCCAATTAGTGTTTCCCCACTGGTGAGAGCAATGACTGGGAATTTGATTTATGGTCTGATTATTTAGTAATTTCTGCAAAGGGATTATTGGATTATAAAGATCTGTAGACATTTGTTCATTTTTTTATGTTTGTTTATATGTCTATTTGACTATTTTGAGCTAAATCAAAGGTAAGAGAGAAAGAAATTTGAAGAGGCGACACTGCTGGCTTTAGAGACATGGTAAAGGGCTGCAAGTCAAGGAACACAGGTGGCCTCTAGAAGCTGGAAAAGTCAAATAAGTGTATTCTCTCCTAGAGCTTCCAGAATGAATGCAGCCCCTTTATTTTACCCCTTTTCAGACCTCAGACCTTCAGAAGATAGTAAATATGTGTTATTTTAAGGCACTAAGTTTGTGGTAGTTTGTTACAGCAGCAATAGGGAACTAATGCTTTACCAATATGTCTTCCTTTCACCAGGACATAATTGTGAGGAGAAAGGATACTTGGGAGGAGCTGTTATAACAAAGAATCCATCAGAGGAAACTGAGAGTTTGACATGCAGTAGCTTTTCATTTGCTGAGTTGTGATCATCTCTCATTGACTGAGCTGTTGCCAGGCAAGGAGAAATTCTTCCTTCCTCCTGCTGGGGAGTAAAATAGTACCCTTCTTCCGGTTGGAGTTGCAAGGAATATCTTTTCCTGCTGGGTCTGCAATTGGGGTCAAGTGCTAAAGCGTGAGAGCTCCCGTTTCTGGTCTTCCAACTCCATTTTAAATGAAGTTTCTGTTCATTAATTTTCACACTGCCATCTGAAGCCTGTCAGTCTCACCTCTCCTCCTGGCTGGCTTTTCCACTTTTTCTGTTTATAAGTAGTGTCCTGACTGGACCGCCCACCAAGTTTCTCTTTCTGGTCTAAGGATTACCAGGATGCTGCACACACCCTGAGAGGAAGGAAGTCCTTCCTGAACCAGCGCTCCAGCTGTGCACATCCCAAAAGATGTCTTCCTCCAACTGTGTCCTTGTGATATTGTGATATAATAAGAAATATATATTTGGTCTTCCTCCCCAGTTTCTGGTACAGAGCTCCTAAAATCCTTGTAATTTCCTAAGTGATAAGAGCTGAAAGGAACATCTTTTGTTATAGTATTTAGTTTTTGTCCCCAGTTTCTGAAATAGCTCTAGAACAATAAAGGTGGAAGGAGTATATTTTGTTATTCATAACAAGCCCCTTCCAACCAGAAATAAGTTTATGTGAATGAAACGATTTTTGAAAAGTTCCTCAGGATGGGGGCTTTTTGCCAGGGAAACCAACCATGTGATTAGAGGGTTGGAACTTTCAGCCCCACCTCCCCAGTTCGAGGGAGGGGAGAGGAGCTGGAGATTGAGTTAATCACTAGTGGCCAATGATTTAGTCAATCGTGCCTACCTAATCGTGCCTCCAAAGGGGTTTGGAGAGCGTCCAGGTTGGTGAACACATCCACACGCTGGGAGGGCAGCATGCCTGGCGAAGGCTTGGAAGCTCTCCGCCCCTTCCTACACACCTTGTCTTCTACAGCTCTTGCATTTGGCTGTTCCTGGGTTGTATCTTTTTTATTTTTTTAATAGTTGATTTACAATGCTTTTTTTAGTTTCAGATGTACAGCAAAGTGATTCAGTTCTGTCACAGATTCTTTTCCATTATAGTTTATTACAAGATATTGACTTGTAAAGTTAACGTCAACTTTGCCAACCACCTTGACTTTTATGTCCCACCTTTACATTTTTCTTCACTGTTTACTGAGCACCTACTGTGTGCTGCTTAATGCAGGGGACACAAATAAATTGTCCTCCTTAGTCCTGCTTAGAACATCCAGCTCACAACAGCCCCATTTTGGGGGGGTGAGGCACACCACGCAGCTTGTGGGATCTTAGTTCCCCAACCAGGGATTGAACCCCTGCCCTCGGCAGTGAAAGCACTCAGTCTTTTTTTTTTTTTTTTTCTTCTTTCTTTCTTTATTTTTTCCTTTATAACAAATTTAATCAGTTATACATATACATATGTTCCCATATCCCCTCCCTTTTGCGTCTTCCTACCACCCTCCCTATCCCACCCCTCCAGGTGGTCACAAAGCACCGAGTTGATCTCCCTGTGCTATGCGGCTGCTTCCCACTAGCTATCTACCTTACGTTTGGTAGTGTATATATATCCATGCCGCTCTTTCACTTTGTCACAGCTTACCCTTCCCCCTCCCCATATCCTCAAGTCCATTCTCTAGTAGGTCTGTGTCTTTATTCCTGTCTTACCCCTATGTTCTTCATGACATTTTTTTTTCTTAAATTCCATATATATGTGTCAGCATACAGTATTTGTCTTTCTCTTTCTGACTTACTAAACTCTGTATGACAGACTCTAGGTCCATCCACCTCATTACAAATAGCTCAATTTCATTTCTTTTTATGGCTGAGTAATATTCCATTGTATATATGTGCCACATCTTCTTTACCCATTCATCTGATGATGGACACTTAGGTTGTTTCCATCTCTGGGCTATTGTAAATAGGGCTGCTATGAACATTTTGGTACATGTCTCTTTTTGAATTATGGTTTTCTCAGGGTATATGCCCAGTAGTGGGATTGCTGGGTCATATGGTAGTTCTATTTGTAGTTTTTTAAGGAACCTCCATACCATTCTCCATAGTGGCTGTACCAATTCACATTCCCACCAGCAGTGCAAGAGGGTTCCCTTTTTTCCACACCCTCTCCAGCATTTATTGTTTCTAGATTTTTTGATGATGGCCATTCTGACTGGTGTGAGATGATATCTCATTGTAGTTTTGATTTGCATTTCTCTAATGAGTAAAGATGTTGAGCATCCTTTCATGTGTTTGTTGGCAGTCTGTATATCTTCTGTGGAGAAATGTCTATTTAGATCTTCTGCCCATTTTTGGATTGGGTTGTTTGTTTTTTTGTTATTGAGCTGCATGAGCTGCTTATAAATTTTGGAGATTAATCCTTTGTCAGTTGTTTCATTTGCAAATATTTTCTCCCATTCTGAGGGTTGTCTTTTGGTCTTGTTTATGGTTTCCTTTGCTGTGCAAAAGCTTTGAAGTTTCATTAGGTCCCATGTGTTTATTTTTGTCTTTATTTCCATTTCTCTAGGAGGTGGGTCAAAAAGGATCTTGCTGTGATTTATGTCATAGAGTGTTCTGCCTATGTTTTCCTCTAAGAGTTTGATAGTTTCTGGCCTTACATTTAGGTCTTTAATCCATTTTGAGCTTATTTTTGTGTATGGTGTTAGGGAGTGATCTAATCTCATACTTTTACATGTCCCTGTCCAGTTTTCCCAGCACCACTTATTGAAGAGGCTGTCCTTTCTCCACTGTACATTCCTGCCTCCTTTATCAAAGATAAGGTGACCATATGTCCGTGGGTTTATCTCTGGGCTTTCTATCCTGTTCCATTGATCTATTTTTCTGTTTTTGTGCCAGTACCATACTGTCTTGATTACTGTAGCTTTGTAGTATAGTCTGAAGTCAGGGAACCTGATTCCTCCAGCTCCGTTTTTCGTTCTCAAGATTGCTTTGGCTATTCGGGGTCTTTTGTGTTTCCATACAAATTGTGAAATTTTTTGTTCTAGTTCTGTGAAAAATGCCAGTGGTAGTTTGATAGGGATTGCATTGAATCTGTAGATTGCTTTGGGTAGTAGAGTCATTTTCACAATGTTGATTCTTCCAATCCAAGAACATGGTACATCTCTCCATCTATTTGTATCATCTTTAATTTCTTTCATCAGTGTCGTATAACTTTCTGCATACAGGTCTTTTGTCTCCTTAGATATTTTATTCTTTTTGTTGCAGTGGTAAATGGGAGTGTTTTCTTGATTTCACTTTCAGATTTTTCATCATTAGTATATAGGAATGCCAGAGATTTCTGTGCATTAATTTTGTATCCTGCTACTTTATCAAATTCATTGATTAGCTCTAGTAGTTTTCTGGTAGCATCTTTAGGATTCTCTATGTATAGTATCATGTCATCTGCAAACAGTGACAGCTTTACTTCTTCTTTTCCAATTTGGATTCCTTTTATTTCCTTTTCTTCTCTGATTGCTGTGGCTAAAACTTCCAAAACTATGTTGAATAAGAGTGATGAGAGTGGGCAGCCTTTTCTTGTTCCTGATCTTAGTGGAAATGGTTTCAGTTTTTCACCATTGAGGATGATGTTGGCTGTGGGTTTGTCATATATGGCCTTTACTATGTTGAGGAAAGTTCCCTCTATGCCTACTTTCTGCAGGGTTTTTATCATAAATGGGTGTTGAATTTTGTCGAAAGCTTTCTCTGCATCTGTTGAGATGATCATATGTTTTTTCTCCTTCAATTTGTTAATATGGTGTATCACGTTGATTGACTTGCATATATTGAAGAATCCTTGCATTCCTGGAATAAACCCCACTTGATCATGGTGTATGATCCTTTTAATGTGCTGTTGGATTCTGTTTGCTAGTATTTTGTTGAGGATTTTTGCATCTATGTTCATCAGTGATATTGGCCTGTAGTTTTCTTTCTTTGTGACATCCTTGTCTGGTTTTGGTATCAAGGTGATGGTGGCCTCGTAGAATGAGTTTGGGAGTGTTCCTCCCTCTGCTATATTTTGGAAGAGTTTGAGAAGGATAGGTGTTAGCTCTTCTCTAAATGTTTCATAGAATTCGCCTGTGAAGCCATCTGGTCCTGGGCTTTTGTTTGTTGGAAGATTTTTTATCACAGTTTCAATTTCAGTGCTTGTGATTGGTCTGTTCATATTTTCTATTTCTTCCTGATTCAGTCTTGGCAGGTTGTGCATTCTAAGAATTTGTCCATTTCTTCCAGGTTGTCCATTTTATTGGCATAGAGTTGCTTATAGTAATCTCTCATGATCTTTTGTATTTCTGCAGTGTCAGTTGTTACTTCTCCTTTTTCATTTCTAATTCTATTGATTTGAGTCTTCTCCCTTTTTTTCTTGATGAGTCTGGCTAATGGTTTATCAATTTTGTTTATCTTCTCAAAGAACCAGCTTTTAGTTTTATTGATCTTTGCTATCGTTTCCTTCATTTCTTTTTCATTTATTTCTGATCTGATTTTTATGATTTCTTTCCTTCTGCTAACTTTGGGATGTTTTTGTTCTTCTTTCTCTAATTGCTTTAGGTGCAAGGTTAGGTTGTTTATTCGAGATGTTTCCTGTTTCTTAAGGTGGGATTGTATTGCTATAAACTTCCCTCTTAGAACTGCTTTTGCTGCATCCCATAGGTTTTGGGCCATCTTGTCTCCATTGTCATTTGTTTCTAGGTATTTTTTTATTTCCTCTTTTATTTCCTCAGTGATCACTTCGTTATTAAGTAGTGTATTGTTTAGCCTCCATGTGTTTGTATTTTTTACAGCTCTTTTCCTGTAATTGATATCTAGTCTCATAGCGTTGTGGTCAGAAAAGATACTTGATACAATTTCAATTTTCTTAAATTTACCAAGGCTTGATTTGTGACCCAAGATACGATCTATCCTAGAGAATGTTCCATGAGCACTTGAGAAAAATGTGTATTCTGTTGTTTTTGGATGGAATGTCCTATAAATATCAAGTCCATGTTGTTTAATGTATCATTTAAAGCTTGTGTTTCCTTATTTATTTTCATTTTGGATGATCTGTCCATTGGTGAAAGTGGGGTGTTAAAGTCCCCTACTATGAATGTGTTACTGTCGATTTCCCCTTTTATGGCTGTTAGTATTTGCCTTATGTATTGAGGTGCTCCTATGTTGGGTGCATAAGTATTTACAATTGTTATATCTCCTTCTTGGATCGATCCCTTGATCATTATGTAGTGTCCTTCTTTGTCTCTTCTAGTAGTCTTTATTTTAAAGTCTATTTTGTCTGATATGAGAATTTCTACTCCAGCTTTCTTTTGGTTTCCATTTGCATGGAATATCTTTTGCCATCCCCTTACTTTCAGTCTGTATGTGTCTCTAGGTCTGAAGTGGGTCTCTTGTAGACAGCATATATATGGGTCTTGTTTTTGTATCCATTCAGCCAATCTGTGTCCTTTGGTGGGAGCATTTAGTCCATTTACATTTAAGGTAATTATTGATATGTATGTTCCTATTCCCGTTTTCTTGGTTGTTTTGGGTTCGTTATTGTAGGTCTTTTCCTTCTGTTGTGTTTCTTGCCTAGAGAAGTTCCTTTAGCATTTGTTGTAAAGCTGGTTTGGTGGTGCTGAACTCTCTCAGCTTTTGCTTGTCTGTAAACGTTTTAATTTCTCCATCAAATCTGAATGAGATCCTTGCTGGGTAGAGTAATCTTGGTTGCAGGTTTTTCTCCTTCATCACTTTAAATATGTCCTGCCAGTCCCTTCTGGCTTGCAGAGTTTCTGCTGAAAGATCAGCTGTTAACCTTATGGGGATTCCCTTGTGTGTTATTTGTTGTTTTTCCCTTGCTGCTTTTAATATGTTTTCTTTGTACTTAATTTTTGACAGTTTGATTAATATTTGTCTTGGCGTATTTCTCCTTGGATTTATCCTGTATGGGACTCTCTGTGCCTCCTGGACTTGATTAACTATTTCCTTTCCCATATTAGGGAAGTTTTCGACTATAATCTCTTCAAATATCTTCTCAGTCCCTTTCTTTTTCTCTTCTTCTGGAACCCCTATAATTCGAATGTTGGTGCGTTTAATGTTGTCCCAGAGGTCTCTGAGACTGTCCTCAGTTCTTTTCATTCTTTTTTCTTTCTTCTGCTCTGCAGTATTTATTTCCACTATTTTATCTTCCACGTCACTTATCCGTTCTTCTGCCTCAGTTATTCTGCTATTGATCCCATCTAGAGTATTTTTCATTTCATTTATTGTGTTGTTCATCGTTGCTTGTTTCATCTTTAGTTCTTCTAGGTCCTTGTTAACTGTGTCTTGCATTTTGTCTATTCTATTTCCAAGGTTTTGGATCATCTTTACTATCATTATTCTGAATTCTTTTTCAGGTAGACTGACTATTTCCTCTTCATTTGTTAGGTCTGGTGGGTTTTCATCTTGCTCCTTCACCTGCTGTGTGTTTTTCTGCCTTCTAATTTTGCTTATCTTACTGTGTTTGGGGTCTCTTTTTGGCAGGCTGCAGGTTCGTAGTTCCCGTTGTTTTTGGTGTCTGTCCCCAGTGGCTAAGGTTGGTTCAGTGGGTTGTGTAGGCTTCCTGGTGGAGGGGACTAGTGCCTGTGTTGTGGTGGATGAGGCTGGATCTTGTCCTTCTGGTGGGCAGGTCCACATCTGGTGGTGTGTTTTGGGGTGTCTGTGGACTTTTTATGATTTTACGCAGCCTCTCTGCTAACGGGTGGCGTTGTGTTCCTGTCTTGCTAGTTGTTTGGCATAGGGTGTCCAGCACTGTAGCTTGCTGGTCGTTGAGTGAAGCTGGGTGCTGGTGTTGAGATGGAGATCTCTGGAAGATTTTCGCCGTTTGATATTATGTGGAGCTGGGAGGTCTCTTGTGGACCAGTGTCCTGAAGTTGGCTCTCCCACCTCAGAGGCACAGCACTGACTCCTGGCTGCAGCACTAAGAACCTTTCATCCACACGGCTCCTCAATTTGGGATGATTCGTTGTCTTTTCCTGTATTCCACAGATGCAGGGTACATCAAGTTGATTGTGGAGCTTTAATCCGCTGCTTCTGAGGCTGCTGGGAGAGATTTCCCTTTCTCTTCTTTATTCTCACAGGTCCCGTGTCCCAGCTTTGGATTTGGCCCCGCCTCTGCGTGTAGGTCACCGGAGGGCGTCTGTTCTTCGCTCAGACAGGACGGGGTTAAAGGAGCAGCCGCTTCGGGGACTCTGGCTCACTCAGGCCGGGCGGGGAGGGGCACGGGGTGCGGTGCGAGCCTGCGGCGGCAGAGGCCAGCATGACGTTGCACCAGCCTGAGGCGCGCCGTGCGTTCACCCGGGGAAGTTGTTCCTGGATCACGGGACCCTGGCAGTGGCTGCACAGGCTCCCGGGAGGGCAGCTGTGGATAGTGACCTGTGCTCGCACACAGGCTTCTTGGTGGCGGCCGCAGCAGCCTTAGCGTCTCATGCCCGTCTCTGGGGTCCGTGCTTTTAGCCGCACCTCGCGCCCGTCTCTGGAGCTCCTTTAAACTGCGCTCTTAATCCCCTCTCCTCGCGCACCAGGAAACAAAGAGGGAAGAAAAAGTCTCTTGCCTCTTCGGCAGCTCCAGACTTTTCCCTGGACTCCCTCCCAGCTAGCCGTGGCGCACTAACCCCCTAAAGCCTGTGTTCACGCCGCCAACCCCAGTCCTCACCGTGTTCTCCGACCGAAGCCCGAGCCTCAGCTCCCAGCCCCGCCCGCCCCGGCGGGTGAGCAGACAAGCCTCTCAGGCTGGTGAATGCTGGTTGGCACCGGTTCTCTTGCCGGAATCTCTCTGCTTTGCCCTCCGCACCCCTGTGGCTGTGCTCTCCTCCGCGGCTCCGATGCTGCCCCCCTCCGCCACCCGCAGTCTCCACCAGTGAAGGGGCTTCTAGTGTGTGGAAACCTTTCCTCCTTCACAGATCCCTCCCAGAGGTGTAGGTCCCGTCCCTATTCTTTTGTCTCTGTTTTTTCCTTTTTCTTTTGCCCTACGCAGGTACTTGGGTAGTTTCTTGCCTTTTGGGAGGTCTGAGGTCTTCTGCCAGCGTTCATTAGGTGTTCTGTAGGAGCTGTTCCACATGTAGATGTATTTCTGATGTATTTGTGGGGAGGAAGGTGATCTCCACGTCTTACTCTTCCACCATCTTGAAGCTCCTCTCTAATGTAATTTTAAATAATGACTCTGTTTAATAACTAGCTTACGAAATTTCTGAAGATATAATAATCAACTCTCACGAGCCCACATAAACTGGCTCCAGCACACCACTGGCAGTTGTAGTTAAAAACAAGTCTGGGGCTTCCCGGGTGGCACAGTGGTTAAGAATCTGCCTGCCAATGCAGGGGACATGGGTTCAATCCCTGGTCCAGGAAGATCCCAAACGCTGCTGAGCAACTAGGCCTGTGCGCCACAACTACTGAGCCTGCGTGCCACAACTAATGAAGACCGTGTGCCTAGAGCCCATGCTCCGCAACAAGAGAAGCCACCGCAGTGAGAAGCCCACGCACTGCAACAAAGAGTAGCCCTCACTCTCTGTAACTAGAGAATGCCAGCACAGAGCAACGAAGACCTAATACAGCCAAAAGTAAAAACAAAACAAAAACAAGCAAAAAAACCCCAAGTCTGACAAACAGCGCTCTAAGAACCTACCACTGGTGCTATTGCTGACACTCTTGAGTGGCCAGGTGGTTTGACACTGAACTTTATGGAGTTATCTACATATTAGAAGAGAACTGTAAATTTGGTCATTTCCCACATTTTGCTGCATATTCTTTGGCATTTGATTCCTTAACACCTAAATTCAGATGTTTCCCTTTGTCTTGTTTTTAGTTCAGCAGAAGAATTTTACCCAAACATTCTAGCTCAGACTACTTTTTAGGGTTTGTTTCCACAACGATTTTTAAAAAAATGTAAACCCAAGAAATTGGAAAGCCCAGTGATCTTGGTCATTTATTTATTTATTTATGGCCACACCATGTGGCTTGTGGGATCTTAGTTCCCTGACCAGGGGCTGAACCCAGGCCCTCGATAGCAGAGTCCTAACTACTGGACCGCCAGGGAATTCCCACAGTGATTTTAAATCCAGAGGGGAACTACTAGAATTCCATAAGTTTGACTTCAAAGGGCCCTCAGTTGTACGTGGCAATCCTATTTCCCCTCCTTTTCTCTGAGAGGACTCTTTGCTACCTTCTACTCTTGTCCCACACATCCTCTCCCCTCCTCGCAAGCCGGAGTTATCAGAGGTTACCATAGTTAATATTTTGATATAGCCTTCCAGTTTTTTCTATATGGATGTGTAGACGTTTAAAGGCGCTCACAATGTATAGGGATTGCTCCTATTAAAAAATAATATATTATTTGTAATTCTTTACTAAATAATAATAGCGAATATTCATTGAATATTTGCGTCTACCACTACCCTGTGTAAGTGTGTATGTAATAGAATCTCAATGTGAAATGACTGAATTTTGACTCACCTAACCTATAGTCCAGATGGTTGATGATGTCATGGAGGCACCAGGTCCTCTCTGTTTTTATATGCTACTCGACGCAAAGTTGGCTTCATTCTTTGAGTGGTTTTTCCCTTGCTGATGGCTGCAGCAGCAATTTGCTATGCTCTTCTGTTCATATCCAGCCAGGGTCAGAGAGATTGATTTTATGTAGCTCCTTTCCAGACGATTCCAAGAAGGCTCTCCTCATGTCTCATGAGCCCAAATTGGCTGAGGCCTGTCTATCCTTGAACAGCCAGTGGCGTGTGGGGTCTGGATACCACAATCAGCTCAGACGAGCAGCAAGAGGGGGCTGGGTGTGGAGGAGTCACTCACTGCAGGTCTTCTCGATGGCACTCAGGTTATTTTTTTTATTTATTTATTTTTTGTGCGGTACGCGGGCCTCTCACTGTTGCGGCCTCTCCCGTTGTGGAGCACCGGCTCCGGACGCGCAGGCTCAGCGGCCATGGCTCACGGGCCTAGCCGCTCCGCGGCATGTGGGATCTTCCCGGACTGGGGCACGAACCCTTGTCCCCTGCATCGGCAGGCGGACTCTCAACCACTGTGCCACCTGGGAAGCCCTCAGGTTATTTTTTAATCCTACTTTGTCACCACTTTTCTTAACAATATCTTACAAACATTTTCAATTTTCCTTCTAAATTGTGGCTTGAAATAACTGCATTATTTGTTTATTCAGTATTTAATTGGCATCTGACCAATTATCTCACTATTTCATGGAACGTAATAGATGCAGGACTATAGTGCATACTAAAAAATAAATAATTTTTTAAATACTAATAGTGGCTAATATCTTATGAGCATTTAGTATTTGCCAGGCATTATGCCAGCAACACTGTACATTATTGTCAGTAACTTCCTTACTTCCCAAATCCTGGCTTCAATCCTCAAGTCCCTTGAACACTTCAACTCACTCCAGGCTAGCCTCCAGCCCCCCATTCCACAGTGCGGTGTTTAACAAGGTCAGGCTCCACATTGCTAAATCCAGTGGTCACTGCTCTGTCCCCATTCTCCTCCATCTTTCAGTAGAATTCAGTAATCTAGTCTTTCCTGCAAAACTGAACTCTTGCATCTTTCAAGATCCCACACACTTCTGATTTTGCTCCTGTTCACTGGCTGCACTGTCTCAGCTTCATCTCTAAATGTTGTTGCATCTCAGGGCTTGATCCTAGGCCCTTTTCTCTATCTATGGTCTCTCCCTAGGTGAATTTATCTATCATCTATTTGCTGATACTTCCCAAAGTTATATCTCCAGATGGGACATTTTCCCTCAGCTTCAGATTGTCTAATGGCCCTCCATGTCTGCATGTCTGCTGTGACACCTAGCAGGCATCTCAAAGTGTTATGACCAAGGCAGAATTTTGGATTCCTCCCCCTTACTCTCCCAACTCTTCCTTCCCCAGTCTTCCTAATCTCAGTAAGTGACACCCCAAATGATCCCTCAAAGTCCCATCAGAAGACAAAAATCACATCTGCTATTTGAACAGAGAATTAACTAGGTATAAAATTGTTAACTAGAAAGTTAGTATAAGGTTGCTAACTGAAAGGATAAAAAGAGGACTCTAAGGTATGGTGGAGATAGCAACTGCAGGAAATAGCTCTGGCCCTGAGGGCTGAAAACAGAGGGAAGAGACTGGAATTATTAACATTTAGAAAAGTAAAGGAGGGGGCCCCTTGCAGAACGGAAAGTCTGACTTCTGAGAAGGGGCTCTGCTTGGCTGGTGTTGCTGTCTCTCCAAGGAGGGTACAATGAAGTTAGTTCTGCAAGAGCTGGAAAAACTGTGACCTAGATTCAACCGCTGCTACTGGAAGGAAGAGCTGCGGCTGGTGGAAGAAGCTTTGTTAGGATGACTCATTCAGAAACAGGAAGCAGAGGGGAGGAGCACGTCCCTTCTTTCTCCTCAGCCTTGCATCTCCCCGAGCACCTGCAGTTGTCAGGGCCCAGTGCAGAGCCAACTGGCCAAGCAGAAAAGTGATTTCCAGAGTTCCAGCCCCCAGTGTCATAAAGCACAGTAGAGAAGGAGAAGTTTGGAGCTAAAGACAAGAAATAATCTCATAACGATCACAGCCGTCTGCCTGGTTGATCAAGCCAAAAGCCTAGGAGTGATCACTGTTTCCTCTTTCTGTTCCTTGTATCCAATGCATCACCACATCCTGAAAGCTCTACCTCCAGAATGTCTCCTAAATCTGCTTGCTTCTCTGCATCCAGACACTGCCACCCTTTAACCCAAACCACGATTGTCAAGGGCAGATGAGTGCAGCGGTCATCCTGGTATTGCTGACTCCTGGCTTCCTGAAATGTATCTTGTCACAGCAACCTGAATGGTCTTTTCAAACATAAACACTCTAGTAGCTGCATGTAGAATAAACCCACACTCCTCACCGTGGTCTGGGTTGCCTCTCTCTTGGTCTTCTCTCACTCTAGCCACACTGGCCTTCTTTCTTTTTTAAACCTGCCAAGCCAGATCCAACCTCAGGCCTTGCTCTTGCTCTTCTCTCTGCCTGAAACTTCCCCACTCCCCTGCCACCCCACACTCTTCACAGAACTGGCTCCTTATCATTCACACCTCAGCTCAAGCATCCCCTTCTCAGAGAGGGCTTCTCCTTTAAAGTAGTGCCCTTTCGGGGCAGTTACAGTGATCTCGTTCATTTATTTGTTACAGTGGGCCCTTCTCCCCAAAGGAATGAAAGCTTGAGAGGACAGGGACATTGCTCTATTTATCCCTCTATTCTCAGCAGCTAGGACAAATGCCTGGCAAGTAGAAGGAACTTAATAAATGGTTGTTAAATTATGAATTTCATTTAGTTCTCAGAACAATTTTTCCCCGTTATACAGATGATGAAATAAGGGTACAGAGAAGATAAATAAAATTACCCCATGGCAGGACCAAAAAAAATTTTAACCTATATAAGTCTAACTACAGTTTAAACTCTTAATTTTAAGACTACATTTTAGCCTTTCATGTGTACATGTACCACCTAGATTGTATGCTCCTCCAAAGGAACTATAGTTTAGATAAATTTTTCCCTTTATCTCCTAAGAAAAATGTCCATTAGCTTTTCACAGTCATCTGTTCTACTGTGGAGCAGATTTTTCATTGCAACTTCTAAAAGTCATGGAGGGAAATGACAGCCAGCTTTTTTGAATGAGCAGGGTGGATTATTTTAAGAAGATAAATTTTTCTACATGCTGCTGTCCACGAATAGGTTTTAGGAAAGAACACCATAGGTGACACAAATCTTCCTTTTTGAAAAGGAAAGCCAAGTGTTGGATTCCAGTTAGTAAATGGAACACAATTGGTTCATCCATGCTTTCGTATCATATTTTTCTGCTGATCTAAGTTAGCTTCTCAGAGTCTAACTGATCCCCTTTCTCTGTCACAACTCTTTAGGTCACATTATGAAGTAAGAAAAAATTTCTCAGATCTTGTATCACTTTAAAAAATTCAAGTTATTATTCTGGGAGGGTTTTCACAGAGGTAGAATCAGCATTATCTCAAATTTCCCATGAGAGTGCCAACCATAATGAAAGGTTGCTGAGAAATACTTTATTTCCATCAAACAACCACTTTGGGGAAATGGAGCCATGGGTGTTTCCCACTGCCCCCGGCTCTAAAGCCCCTCTAAACAGGTTCATTTTAGTTCCTTAGGTATTAGTTAGAATCATACTGGAAAATCTCTACAAAATGAAATAGTAATGGGCTCCTAAATTACGGGATTATTTTCTGTGCTTTATGCATTTAAAGGATCTATGTGAACTAGCCGTGAGCAAATATTTCCAGGTATGGTCTACACTCATTACCTTACCTCTTGTTAAAATGACAATCCTTCAGATTGCTAAGATTTCCCACCAATAGATATCTAATTTACACAGCTCCTCACTTTCCAGTAATTTCTTCTACCAGAAATTGGCTTAAGAGAAGTGGCAATCAAGGAAGGCTGGGATGCATTTAATGAGACACATGACAAAATAAATTCTGTTTATGTTAGGAATAAAATATAACATACTGAAAACATGTTGCACACGTACTGATTTCCAAATCTTATTTAAAAGTTTCCTGGCCTTTATGCCTAGCAGTGGCAAAAGGTATAGGATGGTAAAACTGTCTTATAATCTTCCTGCAGGACTATGCTTATCCTGAAGTTCAGTCATGGCTTGGTCTTGGTGCCAATTTTCTCATCACAACATGAAAAGCCAATAACTCTGGTATTCTTCTCATATCCCAATGCCAGGATGATAATAGGGTAGGCATTTTTCCCTTGTTCTTATGTCTTCCTAGGAAACACTACACTGCAGGATTTCACCTTATCAGATTGGCAAAGAATAAGAGCCTGACAGTACTGAGTGTTGACAAGGATGTAGGACAGTGAGAACATTCATACAATGCTGATGAAAATATAAATTGGTCAATCCCCTTGGAAATCAACTTGTCAATATTTAGAATAGTTAAAGATATACATAACCTCAGACCTAGAAAAATTACTTCTAGGAATAATGAATTTTTATGTAAGAAAACACTTATAAGAATGTTCATTACAGCCTTATTGGTAATTGTAATAATTGGAAACAGGATAAATTTCCATCGAAAGTAGAATAAATTGTGGGGTATTTAACACAATAGAATACAACAATTAATGAACTCATTAGCTCTGCATGTTTCAACATGGATACATCTATAAAATATAATGTTATAAAAAGCAAGTTGCAGAAGGATGTGTACAGTATGATACTATTTATATTACTTGTAAAAGCATGCAAAACAATCATCTGTGCTGTTTATAATCATATATTTCAATATATAGTATAAAAACATGAATGGTTGGCAAACACCAAATTCAGGCTACACAGAGAAATTGGGTAGAGAATACAGGAGCTTGAAATAAATCTGTACTTCATTTCCTAAAACAAATACAAGCTCTAAAACAAATAAACCAAAATGTTAAAATTTTACAGTGTTGGGCTGTGGATACATTGACATTTTGTATACTTTCTTATTTTTGAAATGTTAGGGGAAAAAAGCCATTACCTTTGTGGGTAGTTTATCTTCATTCAGTAAACAAGGGTTGAGCCTCTTCTATGAGTCAGGCACTATTTTAGCTGCTAGGAGTCAAAGAGTCTCTGTCCTCAGAAGATTTAGAATCTAGTGGAAGATGATCCTGAATGTACCCACTTTGGTCCCATGACAATTAATTTTTACGTCTCTTATCGCCTTCTGCTTCATATTATAGTTTCAGTTTTAATTACATCTTTCTTTCTATGGTAGTGCTATCCAATAGAACTTTCTGCATTAATCAAAATATTCTATATCTGTGCAATCCAATATGGTAGCCATTAACCACTATGTAGCTATTAAACACTTGAAACATAGTATGACAGGGGAACTGAATTTTCAATGTTAATTAATTTAAATTTCTTTCTTTTCTTTTTTTTTTAGATGTTGGGGGTAGGAGTTTTTTAATTAATTAATTTATTTTTGCTGTGTTGGGTCTTCGTTTCTGTGTGAGGGCTTTCTCTAGTTGTGGCAAGTGGGGGCCACTCTTCATTGCGGTGCATGGGCCTCTCACTATCGCGGCCTCTCTTGTTGCGGAGCACAGGCTCCAGACACGCAGGCTCAGTAGTTGTGGCTCACAGGCCTAGTTGCTCCGTGGCATGTGGGATCCTCCCAGACCAGGGCTTGAACCCATGTCCCCTGCATTAGCAGGCAGATTCTCAACCACTGTGCCACCAGAGAAGCCCCTAATTTAAATTTAAATAACCACATGTGGCTAGCAGCTACCATATTGGACAGCACCATTATAAGAGTTTATGCCCTTTGACGGCAGGGACTGTGTCTTTCTCATCTTCATAGCCCCACTTCAAGTCCTGCCTTCACCCCCAGGGCACCTGACCAGATACTGTATCTCATACAAGACATTTGATAAATATCTGTTAAATCGAATCCCGGAATTGAGTCCTTTCAGTGCCATTAACTAGCATGTGCTCCAAGGAAATTCCCTTAATCTCTGTATATTCATTTACCTGCTGATCAAACATGAACTGTACACCAATTCTGTTCCAAGCTGAGGGCATATAAGTATAAATAAAACATAGTCCCTTTCCTTGAGGAATTCATAATCTTGCCTGGGCAATAGTTCATTCAGACATAAAATGAGAGGATTAATCCTGGGGATTTCTAAATTCTCTTCTAGCCTAACATTCTATAACGTCAACTTTGCCAACCACCTTGACTTTTATGTCCCACCTTTACATTTTTCTTCACTGTTTACTGAACACCTACTGTGTGCTGCTTAATGCAGGGGACACAAATAAATTGTCCTCCTTAGTCCTGCTTAGAACATCCAGCTCACAACAGCCCCATTTTGGGGGGGTGAGGCACACCACACCGCTTGTGGGATCTTAGTTCCCCAACCAGGGATTGAACCCCTGCCCTCGGCAGTGAAAGCACTGAGTCTTAACCACTGGGCCACCGGGGAATTCCCTGTGCTATACAGTAAGATTTTGTTTTTTATGTGAGTTGTATCTTTTAGAATAAAGTAATAAACATGTTTCCCCGAGTTCTGTAAGCTGTTTTAGCAAATTATTGAACCCGAGCGAAGAGTCATGGACACCTCCAGTTTGTTGCCAAGTAGGACATGAGTTGTGGGTAACCTGTGGACCTACTGCTTGGGATCGGCATCTGAAGTGGGGACATCTTCTGGGACTGAGCCCTTACCCTGTGGGTTCTGATGCTACCTCCAGGCAGATAGTGTCAGGATTGAATTGAATTATAAGACACCCAGTTTGTGTCTGCAGAGAACTGGAGAATAGCTTGGTGTGGAAAACCCACTGGTTTGGTGTCATAAGTGTTATAAGTAGAAAGAGAAATGAAGTTTTCTCTTTCATTCCTTCTTCCCTCCCTCAACCCTACAAAATAAGGCAGTCCTTTAGAACTGTCCCTTTAGACTCACAGACAAAACAGGAACACTTCTTTATTATATATTGCTATGGTTTCTGGTCTCCATGCAATATGCATGGATTTTGTTTATAGGTGGGGGGAAGCTATTTTTTTAAAAAAACAAGAAAGAAAAAGTTATGAGACAGCAATCCCAGTTTTATTAAAAAAGGAAAAAAAATTGTGTGTGTGTGTGTGTATAAGAAGACACTGGCATTTATGGTAGACATTGCCAGTGATAGGATTACAGCTCATTTTAATGGTTCACTTTCATTATTTTCCAATTTATTACAAAAATAATTTTTTTTTTTCGGTACGCAGGCCTCTTACTGTTGTGGCCTCTCCCGTTGCGTAGCACAGGCTCCGGACGCGCAGGCTCAGCGGCCATGGCTCACGGGCCCAGCCGCTCCGTGGCATGTGGGATCCTCCCAGACTGGGGCACGAACCCGTGTCCCCTGCATCGGCAGGCGGACTCTCAACCACTGCGCCACCAGGGAAGCCCACAAAAATAATTTTTTAAAAAGATACATCATACATAACATCCTCATTTTTTTTATTTTTTCATGGTTCCTCAATGATCCACCAAACTGTAAGGAAATCATGTGTGAGAAGCATGCAAGTCAGATTGACTTGTCTGGGGACCAGAAGCACATCAAATAATCCTAAAAACACTTATCAGAACTGCAAAAATGAAGAACTAAGGATCTGGACCCAAAGCCAGGCGATGCAGCTGTGTTCCCAGTACATTAAGTAGCACCTGACACACAGATGGTGCTGAGTAAATGAACAAGAACTCTGCGTGGCCTCTATTATGCAAAAGTTATCCTCTATGACACTGTGCATGGCTTTTCCTCTCTTTTTGGTCCGATTCTGTGGGCCTCTAGAGAAGGAAACCTCTCTCCCTCTTTCCTCTACCAGGTAGGGCTTGGCATGCCCGAGGAAGCACAAAAGGTTTTCATTCTTGAAAAGAGTGTTGGAAACTGTGTACACTTCATGGTCAGTTAGACTTGGCCCCAAATCTCAGCTTCCCCCTTTCAATTGAGTTCTGCTATCTATGGAGCGTCTGCATATATCTATGCACACAAACACATTAGGATTACAGAGGAGCTTACCACCTAGCTATGCAGTTCTCAGGGGTACTGTTTTCTCTTCTGTCAAATGAAGCTGGTAATTACCAGGCAGGGTTGCCTGGAGTATTAAATGAGACAGTGCTCAGAAAGCACCTAGATGCTTGGCAAACATTAGCTGCTGTTGTTGTTATTATTATTGTGTAGAATTGGATTTAAAGATAAATGACTGTCCTATAATGTTTTTGGAAATCAACAAATGTCTGAGCCCCTATATGTATATGCCAGGCACCGCACTAGGTATGAACTTTTAGGATTAGGAAGGTGGGTACTATGCTCCTAGAAATCATTATCCATATCTTTACAAAGGTAATCATGTTTTCCTTGGCGACACCAGTCTGGGGATAAAAATTGTCAAAAGTACAGTCCTAGAGCTGTATTTCTTAGGTTCTGCCCAACCTATTCGATCATAGGGACCCCAAGTCTTCTCAAATTCCATTAAAGTCAGTGTGTCACCTTTGCTGGCCAATGCGTCCTCTCATCCTGGCATGTAGTACCACTCTTGCTGGCAAAAGTAGAGCTGATGAAACCAAAACCATGCAACTCAGATTGGGACTTGAACCCACGGTCTTTTAATTGAGATCACACACCTGGTCTCAGGACTTAATGAAGCTCAGGTTCTTGATGTCTTGTTGCAGAAAGAATTCAGTGAGAGACAAAGTGATAGGTAAGAAGTGGATTTATTTAGAGAAAAACATACTCCACAGATAGAGTGTGGGTCATCTCAGGATGTGAGAGGCCTGAAATATGTCATGGTTAGTTTTTATGGGTTGGGTAATTTCATAGGCTAGTGAGTGGGAGGATTATTCCAACTATTTGGGGGGAAGGGACAGAGATTTCCAGGGATTGGGTCACCGTCCACTTTTTGACCTTTTATGGTTGGCCTTAGAACTGTCATGGCACTGGTGGGTGTGTCATTTATCATATGCTAACATATTACAATGAGCATATAATGAGGCTCAAGGTCTACTGGAAGTCAAATCTTCTGCCATTTTGGACCTAGTTGGTTCTAACCAGTTTTTGTCATGTCCTACAGCTGTGTCATTCTTTTAAAGGTTGTGCTGTGCTCCCTTCCCTCCTGTTTCACTGACACCCGGTGAGGTCTCCAATCCTTCTTCCTGGGTCTAGATGCTTTCTAGACCCTTTCCCTGTATCATCTATCTTTCTACTGGGATTAGGTCCAGACAAGAGCATGAGAATCCCCACATGAATGCCTCACTGGAGTGAATACAGTGAGGCTTCATCTGTGAGGAGGAACCACAGTAGAGCAGCAATTCTCCTCCAACAGCTTATAGAGATGCTAACAGAACTGTTTTTGTTTTCATCTCTCCTCTCCCCAGGACTCTTTCAACAGTCCTGATGAGGAGACCATGGTGAGCAACACAGTCCCCACTGTAGGGGAGCAGAAATTACCACCGTGAAACATGTCTCTTTGGCATATTAATTGTTTTAAGCTGTTATTTTCTGAGAAAGAGCAAACTTGGGAAGAGCTCTGGAAACCAAGTAGGAGTTGCTCTTTTGTAGGAAACTTTTACATTTGTAAAAAAAATCTTCATTTGTAAGGGTGTCTCCCTCTCTGTGCCTGGAAGAAGAGGATGACAAAATCTCTAGAAACAGTTATCAGTGGAGAAGGCAAAGACTTAAACCTGCATCACAATCACCCTTGTCTTACTGTGCTTTTCCTGGTAATCTCCCATAACTGACTCTCCCTACCATCAACCCCTCTTTTGTCTTTAGCTGAGGATGGTATTTAATGTAAAAGCTTGGATCATTTTAGGAAGTTACTCAGATTTTCTGTGTTTCTGCCATGTATACATGTTATTAAACTTTCTTTCATTTTTTCCTGTTAATCTGTCTTATGTCAATTTTAGTTCTTAAACCAGAAGAACCTAGAAGGGTAGAGGAATATTTCTTCCTCCCAGACCTTGCTTTCCTCTGGGCTGATAACATGGCTCTCTCTGCCTGACTTCACTTCCCCCAGAGGCCTCCTTTGTTCTTCCTTTGATCCTTTCCTGGACAGAAGTTCCTACCAAACCTCTAGACACAGCCCATTCCTGAGTCCTTAGACTCTCAAGATGGAACCCCTGCTGTACAGTAACTGAAATACAGGCAGAGCGAAAACTGTGCTATTTTTAAAATCACATCTTGGTAACTAAGCCCTAGACCCTTTAACTGTACCCCAAGTAATGTGATTTCAAGACACTTCAGTTCTTGTTAAAAAAATTATTCTTACCTCTGTTAAACTGTTAAGGAAGACTTTATTCAAGACTATTGCAGGGCCCCCCTGGTGGCACAGTGGTTAAGAGTCCGCCTGCCAATGCAGGGGACACAGGTTTGATCCCCGGTCCGGGAAGATCCCACATGCCGCAGAGCAACTAAGCCCGTGCACCACAGCTGCTGAGCCTGTGCTCTAGACCCCGTGAGCCACAACTACTGAGCCTGCGTCCCACAACTACTGAAGCCCGCGTGCCTAGAGCCTGTGCTCTGCAACAAGAGAAGCCACCGCGATGAGAAGCCCCCAAACCACATCGAAGAGTAGCCCCTGCTCGCCGCAACTAGAGAAAGCCCATGCGCAGCAATGAAGACCAAATGCAGACAAAAAAAAAAAAAAAAAAAAAAAAAAAAAGGCTATTGCAGTCGAAGTACTGTAATAGGGGAGAAAGATTCAGCTCATCTCCAAATACAACCAAGACAGTTGGGGATTTATAGCCAATGAGCTGAGTGAAGAGTCAGTGGATGGAAAATTACTAGGAGGCAACATCAAGGGTAGAAGGAGTCTAAGACTTAGCAGGATTCTTGCTACACCTGGGCTAGGTAGGCTGAAGATAAGACATGTGCCAAGGTCAAGACCTAGTTGAAAATAGGTCTTAGAGGAGCCTGAGTTTGGTCAAGGAGAGAATCTTTGTTACAATATTGCCTGTTTTAAAATGTGGCTGCTGCAGGAATTCCCTGGTGGTCCCGTGGTTAGGGCCTGGGTTCAATCCCTGGTCGGGGAACTAAGATCCCACAAGCTGCACAGTGGCCAAAAATAAATAAAATAAAATGTGAGTGCTGAAACTGAAAAATGTAACACAGACATGATCTGATCAGTGCAAGGTCTAGAAGGGTTCTGTCCTTTCTTTTTTTTTTTTTTTTTTTTCCTTGAATCATGCTTTAATATGATGAGGAAGATGGGGAAAGATAATTTTTTTTTTTTTTAAATTAGTTTCTGCTTTATAACAAAGTGAATCAGTCATACATATACATCTGTTCCCACATCCCTTCCCTCATGCATCTCCCTCCCTCCCACCCTCCCCATCCCACCCCTCCAGGCGGTCACAAAGCACCGAGCTGATCTCCCTGTGCTCTGCGGCTGCTTCCCACTATCTATCTACCTTACGCTTGGTAGTGTATATATGTCCATGCCTCTCTTTCGCTTTGTCACAGCTTACCCTTCCCCCTCCCCATATCCTCAAGTCCATTCTCAAGTAGGTCTGTGTCTTTATTCTCGTTTTGCCCCTAGGTTCTTCATGACATTTTTTTTTTTAAATTCCGTATATATGTGTTAGCATACGGTATTTGTCTTTCTCTTTCTGACTAACTTCACTCTGTATGACAGACTCTAGGTCTATCCACCTCATTACAAATAGCTCAGTTTCGTTTCTTTTTTTTTTTTTTTTTTTTTTTTGCTATTAGCTACTTTATTATTTTCATAGAATATTTAATGTTACACATCTGTATTTGGAATTCAAATTTCATTGTTAAAAACTATTACAAGACTTGAACTTCTTTTTTTTTTTTTTTTTTTTCCATTTTTTTTTAAGTTTATTTATTTATTTTTTTAATTAGTTTCTGCTTTATAACAAAGTGAATCAGTCATACATATACATCTGTTCCCATATCCCTTCCCTCATGCATCTCCCTCCCTCCCACCCTCCCCATCCCACCCCTCCAGGCGGTCACAAAGCACCGAGCTGATCTCCCTGTGCTCTGCGGCTGCTTCCCACTATCTATCTACCTTACGTTTGGTAGTGTATACACGTCCATGCCTCTCTTTCGCCTTGTCACAGCCCACCCTTCCCCCTCCCCATATCCTCAAGTCCATTCTCAAGTAGGTCTGCGTCTTCATTCCCGTTTTGCCCCTAGGTTCTTCATGACATTTTTTTTTTTAAATTCCGTATATATGTGTTAGCATACGGTATTTGTCTTTCTCTTTCTGACTAACTTCACTCTGTATGACAGACTCTAGGTCTATCCACCTCATTACAAATAGCTCAGTTTCGTTTCTTTTTATGGCTGAGTAATATTCCATTATATATATGTGCCACATCTTCTTTATCCATTCATCCGATGATGGACACTTAGGTTGTTTCCAGCTCCGGGCTATTATGAATAGAGCTGCAATGAACATTTTGGTACATGTCTCTTTTGGAATTATGGTTTTCTCAGGGTATATGCCCAGTAGTGGGATTGCTGGGTCATATGGTAGTTCTATTTGTAGTTTTTTAAGGAACCTCCATACCGTTCTCCATAGTGGCTGTACCAATTCACATTCCCACCAGCAGTGCAAGAGTGTTCCCTTTTCTTCACACCCTCTCCAGCATTTATTGTTTCTAGATTCCTTGATGATGGCCATTCTGACTGGTGTGAGATGATATCTCATTGTAGTTTTGATTTGCATTTCTCTAATGATTAATGATGTTGAGCATTCTTTCATGTGTTTGTTGGCAGTCTGTATATCTTCTTTGGAGAAATGCCTATTTAAGTCTTCTGCCCATTTTTGGATTGGGTTGTCTGTTTTTTTGCTGTTGAGCTGCATGAGCTGTTTATAAATTTTGGAGATTAATCCTTTGTCAGTTGCTTCATTTGCAAATATTTTCTCCCATTCTGAGGGTTGTCTTTTGGTCTTGTTTATGGTTTCCTTTGCTGTGCAAAAGCTTTGAAGTTTCATTAAGTCCCATTTGTTTATCTTTGTTTTTATTTCCATTTCTCTAGGAGGTGGGTCCAAAAGGATCTTGCTGTGATTTATGTCATAGAGTGTTCTACCTATGTTTTCCTCTAAGAGTTTGATAGTTTCTGGCCTTACATTTAAGTCTTGAATCCATTTTGAGCTTATTTTTGTGTATGGTGTTAGGGAATGATCTAATCTCAAACTTTTACATGTCCCTGTCCAGTTTTCCCAGCACCACTTATTGAAGAGGCTGTCCTTTCTCCACTGTACATTCCTGGCTCCTTTATCAAAGATAAGTTGGCCATATGTGCGTGGGTTTATCTCTGGGCTTTCTATCCTGATCCACTGATCTATCTTTCTGTTTTTATGCCAGTACCAGACTGTCTTAATTACTGTAGCTTTGTAGTATAGTCTGAAGTCAGGGACCCTGATTCCTCCAGCTCCGTTTTTCGTTCTCAAGATTGCTTTAGCTATTCGGGGCCTTTTGTTTTTCCAAACAAATTTTGAAATTTTTTGTTCTAGTTCTGTGAAAAATGCCATTGGTAGTTTGATAGGGATTGCATTGAATCTGTAGATTGCTTTGGGAAGTAGAGTCATTTTCACAATGTTGATTCTTCCAATCCAAGAACATGGTACATCTCTCCATCTATTTGTATCATCTTTAATTTCTTTCATCAGTGTCTTATAGTTTTCTGCATACAGGTCTTTTGTCTCCTTAGGTAGGTTTATTCCTAGATATTTTATTCTTTTTGTTGCGATGGTAAATGGGAGTGTTTTCTTGATTTCATTTTCAGATTTTTCATCATTAGTGTACAGGAATGCCAGAGATTTCTGTACATTAATTTTATATCCTGCTACTTTACCAAATTCATTGATTAGCTCTAGTAGTTTTTCGGTAGCATCTTTAGGATTCTCTATGTATAGTATCATGTCATCTGCAAACAGTGACAGCTTTACTTCTTCTTTTCCAATTTGGATTCCTTTTATTTCCTTTTCTTCTCTGATTGCTGTGGCTAAAACTTCCAAAACTATGTTGAATAAGAGTGGTGAGAGTGGGCAGCCTTGTCTTGTTCCTGATCTTAGTGGAAATGGTTTCAGTTTTTCACCATTGAGGACAATGTTGGCTGTGGGTTTGTCATATATGGCCTTTATTATGTTGAGGAAAGATCCCTCTATACCTACTTTCTGCAGGGTTTTTATCATAAATGGGTGTTGAATTTTGTCGAAAGCTTTCTCTGCATCTATTGAGATGATCATATGGTTTTTCTCCTTCAACTTGTTAATATGGTGAATTACATTGATTGATTTGCGTATATTGAAGAATCCTTGCATTCCTGGGATAAACCCCACTTGATCATGGTGTATGATCCTTTTAATGTGCTGTTGGATTCTGTTTGCTAGTATTTTGTTGAGGATTTTTGCATCTATGTTCATCAGTGATATTGGCCTGTAGTTTTCTTTCTTTGTGACATCCTTGCCTGGTTTTGGTATCAAGGTGATGTCGGCCTCGTAGAATGAGTTTGGGAGTGTTCCTCCCTCTGCTATATTTTGGAAGAGTTTGAGAAGGATAGATGTTAGCTCTTCTCTAAATGTTTGATAGAATTCACCTGTGAAGCCATCTGGTCCTGGGCTTTTGTTTGATGGAAGATTTTTAATCACAGTTTCAATTTCAGTGCTTGTGATTGGTCTATTCATATTTGCTATTTCTTCCTGAGTCAGTCTTGGCAGGTTGTGCATTTCTAAGAATGTGTCCATTTCTTCCAGGTTGTCCATTTTATTGGAATAGAGTTGCTTATAGTAATCTCTCATAATCTTTTGTATTTCTGCAGTGTCAGTTGTTACTTCTCCTTTTTCATTTCTAATTCTATTGATTTGAGTCTTCTCCCTTTTTTTCTTGATGAGTCTGGCTAATGGTTTGTCAATTTTGTTTATCTTCTCAAAGAACCAGCTTTTAGTTTGGTTGATCTTTGCTATCGTTTCCTTCATTTCTTTTTCATTTATTTCTGATCTGATCTTTATGATTTCTTTCCTTCTGCTAGCTTTGGGGTATTTTTGTTCTTCTTTCTCTAATTGCTTTAGGTGCAGGGTCAGGTTGTTTACTCGAAATGCTTCCTGTTTCTTAAGGTGGGATTGTATTGCTATAAACTTCCCCCTTAGAACTGCTTTTGCTGCGTCCCATAGGTTTTGGGTCGTCGTGTCTCCATTGTCATTTGTTTCTAGGTATTTTTTAATTTCCTCTTTGATTTCTTCAGTGATCACTTCGTTATTGAGTAGTGTATTGTTTAGCCTCCATGTGTTTGTATTTTTTACACATCTTTTCCTGTAATTGATGTCTAGTCTCATAGCATTGTGGTCGGAGAAGATACTTGATACAATTTCAATTTTCTTAAAATTACCGAGGCTTGATTTGTGACCCAAGATATGATCTATCCTGGAGAATGTTCCATGAGCACTTGAGAAAAATGTGTATTCTGTTGTTTTTGGATGGAATGTCCTATAAATATCAACTAAGTCCATCTCGTTTAATGTATCATTTAAAGCTTGTGTTTCCTTATTTATTTTCATTTTGGATGATCTGTCCATTGGTGAAAGTGGGGTGTTAAAGTCCCCTACTATGATTGTGTTACTGTCGATTTCCCCTTTTATGGCTGTTAGTATTTGCCTTATGTATTGAGGTGCTCCTATGTTGGGTGCATAAATATTTACAATTGTTATATCTTCTTCTTGGATCGATCCCTTTATCGTTATGTAGTGTCCTTCCTTGTCTCTTCTAATAGTCTTTATTTTAAAGTCTATTTTGTCTGATATAAGAATTGCTACTCCAGCTTTCTTTTGATTTCCATTTGCATGGAATATCTTTTTCCATCCCTTTACTTTCAGTCTGTATGTGTCTCTAGGTCTGAAGTGTGTCTCTTGTAGACAGCATATATATGGGTCTTGTTTTTGTATCCATTCAGCCACTCTGTGTCTTTTGGTGGGAGCATTTAGTCCATTTACATTTAAGGTAATTATTGATATGTATGTTCCTATTCCCATTTCCTTAATTGCTTTGGGTTCGTTATTGTAGGTATATTCCTTCTGTTGTGTTTCTTGCCTAGAGAAGTTCCTTTAGCATTTGTTGTAAAGCTGGTTTGGTGGTGCTGAACTCTCTCAGCTTTTGCTTGTCTGTAAAGGTTTTAATTTCTCCATCAAATCTGAATGAGATCCTTGCTGGGTAGAGTAATCTAGGTTGCAGGTTTCTCTCCTTCATCACTTTAATTATGTCCTGCCACTCCCTTCTGGCTTGTAGGGTTTCTGCTGAGAGATCAGCTGTTAACCTGATGGGGATTCCCTTGTGTGTTATTTGTTGTTTTTGCCTTGCTGCTTTTAATATGATTTCTTTGTGTTTAATTTTTGACAGTTTGATTAATATGTGTCTTGGTGTATTTCTCCTTGGATTTATTCTGTATGGGACTCTCTGTGCCTCCTGGACTTGATTAACTATTTCCTTTCCCATATTGGGGAAGTTTTCAACTATAATCTCTTCAAATATTTTCTCAGTCCCTTTCTTTTTCTCTTCTTCTTCTGGAACCCCTATAATTCGAATGTTGGTGCGTTTAATGTTGTCCCAGAGGTCTCTGAGACTGTCCTCTGTTCTTTTCATTCTTTTTTCTTTATTTTGCTCTGCATCAGTTATTTCCACTATTTTATCTTCCACCTCACTTATCCGTTCTTCTGCCTCAGTTATTCTGCTATTGATCCCATCTAGAGTATTTTTCATTTCATTTATTGTGTTTTTAATCGATGCTTGATTCATCTTTAGTTCTTCTAGGTCCTTGTTAACTGTTTCTTGCATGTTGTCTATTCTATTTCCAAGATTATGGATCTTGGAAATAGAATCTTGGATCAGCTTTACTATCATTATTCTGAATTCTTTTTCAGGTAGACTGCCTATTACCTCTTCATTTGTTAGGTCTGGTAGGTGTTTATCTTGCTCCTTCACCTGCTGTGTGTTTTTCTGCCTTCTCATTTTGCTTATGTTACTGTGTTTGGGGTCTCCTTTTTGCCGGCTGCAGATTCGTAGTTCCCGTTGTTTTTGGTGTCTGACCCCAGTGGCTAAGGTTGTTTCAGTAGGTTGTGTAGGCTTCCTGGTGGGGGGGACTAATTCCTGTGCTCTGGTGGTTGAGGCTCGATCTTGTCTTTCTGGTGGACAGGTCCACGTCTGGTGGTGTGTTTTGGGGTGCCTATGGCCTTATTATGTTTTTAGGTAGCCTCTCTGCTAATGGGTGGGGTTGTGTTCCTGCCTTGCTAGTTGCTTGGCATAGGGTGACCCGCACTGTAGCTTGCTGGTCGTTGACTGAAGCTGGGTGCTGGTGTTGGGATGGAGATCTCTGGGAGATTTTCGCTGCTTGATATTATGTGGAGCTGGGAGGTCTCTTGTGGACCCGTGTCCTGAAGTTGGCTCTCCCACTTCAGAGGCACAGCACTGGCTCCTGGCTGCAGCACCAAGAGCCTTTCATCCACCCGGCTCAGAATAACAGGGAGAAAAAGTAGAAAGAAAGAATTAGTAGAAGAAAGAAAGAGAGAGGGAAAGAAAGGAAGAAGGGAAGAAAGGAAGGAAGGAAGGAAGAAAGAAAGGAGGGAGGGAGGGAGGAAGGATGGAAAGAAAGAAGGAAAGAAAGGAGGGAGGGAGGGAGGAAGGAAAGGAAGAAAGACAGGAGGGAGGGAGGAAGGAAAGAAAAAGAAAGTGGAAAGAAGAAGGGTGGGAGGGAGGAAAGAAAAAGAAAGAAGGAAAGGAGGAGCGGAGGGAGGGAGGGAGGAAGGGAGAGTAGGAAAAAAAGAAAGAGCAGGTAAAGTAAAATAGAATAAAGTATGAAATATAGTAGCGTTATTAAAATTAGAAAGTAATTATTGAAAAAAAAAAAAAAAACCGGACCGATAGAACGCTGGGACATATGGTGGAAGCAAAGCTATACAGAGAGAATCTTACACAGAAGATTACACATACACATTCACAAAAAGAGAGCAGGGGGAAAAATCAAAAATCTTGCTCTCCAAGTCCACCTCCTCAATTTGGGATAATTCGTTGTAAAAAGAGGAAAAGGGCGAGAAGTCTGAAATCTTGCTAAGTCCACCTCCTTAATTTGGAATAATTCGTTGTAAAAAGAGGAAAAGGGGGTAAAGTCTTAAATCTTGTCCTCAAAGTCCACTTCCTCAATTTGGGATGATTCGCTGTCCATTCATGCACTCCACAGACGCAGGGCGCATCAAATGGACCGTGGAGCTTTAATCCTCTGCCTCCGAGGCTGCACAGAGAGATTTCCCTGCCTCTGCTCTCACAGCTCCCGGGTCTCAGCCTTGCACCTGGCCCCGCCTCTGCGCGTAGGTCGCCGGAGGGCGTCCGTTCTTCGCTCAGACAGGACGGGTTTAAAGGAGCCGCTGATTCGGGGGCTCTGGCTCACTCAGGCAGAGGGGAGGGAGGGGCGCGCAGTGTGGGGCGGGCCTGCGGCGGCAGAGGCCGGCGTGACCTTGCAGCAGCCCGAGGCGCTCCGTGCGCTTTCCCGGGAAAGCCGTCCCCGGGTCTCGGGGACCCCGGCAGTGGCGGGGTGCACAGGCCCCCCGGAAGGCGGGGCGGACAGTGACCCGCGCTCGCACACAGGCCCCGCAGCGGCGGCGGCGGCGGCGGGCGGCGGCGGCGGCGGGCGGCGGCGGCGGCGGGCCGCGGCGGCGGGCGGCGGCGGGCGGCGGCGGCGGCGGCCCACGCCCGTCTCCGAGGTCCGTGCCTTACCCGCGGCTCGTGCCTGTCTCCGGCGCTTCCCCAAGCAGCCCTCTTAATGCCCTCTCCTCGCGCACCAGGAAACAAAAGGGAAAAAAGTCTCTTGCCTCTTCAGCAGCTCCAGACCCTTTCCCCGGACTCCCTCCGGGCTAGCCGTGGTGCACTAACCCCTTCAGGCTCTCTTCCTGCCGCCAGCCCCAGTCCTCTCCCTGCGCTCCGACTGAAAGCCGATACCCGAGCCTCAGCTCCCAGCCCCGCCCGCCACGGCGGCCGAGCAGACAAGCCTCTCGGGCTGGTGTGTGCCTGAGGGCACCGGTCCTCTGTGCCAGAATCTCTCCTCTTTGCCCTCCGCACCCCTGTTGCTGTGCTCTCCTCCGCTACTCCGAAGCTTTCCCCCTCCGCCACCTGCAGTCTCCGCCCGCGAAGGGGCTTGTAGTGTGTAGAAACCTTCCCCCCTTCACGGCTCCCTCCCACTGGTGCAGGTCCCGTCCCTATCCTATTGTCTCTGTTTATTCTTTTTTTCTTTTGCCCTACCCAGGTATGTGGGGAGCTTCTTGCCTTTTGGGGGGTCTGAGGTCTTCTGTCAGCGTTCAGTAGGTGTTCTGTAGGAGTTGTTCCACGTGTAGATGAATTTCTGATGTATCTGTGGGGAGGAAGGTGATCTCCGCGTCTTACTCTTCCGCCATCTTCCTCCCGGGAAAGCTGTCCTTTCTTGATATGAATGGTAAATTTCTGAAATGTCTAAGGTTGATGTGAGATTGTTGGGTAGCCACAGAACCCCATTATATGGTTGGCTCATAATTAAGATTGCAGGCAACTAAAACATCAGGTGTTTACTCACAAGAATTCTCTCTTTTCAATCTTTCCATCATCGTACTACTAATGCTGAAAACTTGGCTTCTGTGCATCAATACTGAATCAAATCTCAGAGAGTTTTGGGTGAAGTAGAAAAGAATAGCTTTATTGCTTTGGCAGGCAAAGGGGGACACAGTGGGCTAATGTCCTGAAAAACTGTTTGTCCCAACCTGGGAGGATTTGGTGAGTTTATAGCAGTGGTTCAAGGGCAGAGGAGTTGCTGATAAAAAATCAGAGTGTGTGAGGGGCCTGCACTCCTTTAATCCGGTCTCAGGTGGTCTCCTGATAAGCTTCTCTAGGTTTTCAAACTGTGATCTTCTCTGGAATGAAGAATGCTAACATCTTCCATTTGTTGGGGGTTTTAGTTCTGTAAAGAGCTCAAAGATATTGTTATGTGTATCCCTTCAAGGGGAACCAGGACCTTGCCCCAGGGCTGCACTTATTGTTTCTTGGCTGCTCCTCCCTTGTCTCTGCATTCCCGCCCTTCCCTGATTAGCAACTCTTCAAATCTGCCCTTTGGAACTCAGGGAAGGTCATGGAGGCTATAGTCTATGCCCTACAAACAAGAAACAGAGAACATGGAAAGACTTCTGTGCCCAGGAACCCCAGGGTCCTGCTAGGTTTCACTGCCCAAATAATCTTGCTCAAATATAGACCTGAGTGTTTTCTAGCTCCAGCCCTGGAGGCTACAGCATCAAGATCTTAACCCAAGAAGAACCAAATTGCCACTTATTGACTCATTTTTAAGGAGGGACTGATGGTGACCAAGAAGGATATCCACACGCCTAAACACCCTGTCGGGGAGGAAGACATTTTCCTCTACCCTTCTAGGTTCTCTTGACTGGTCTAGGGATTAAACTGACATGAGACAAATTAACAGGAGAAAATCAAAGTTCAGTAACATGTATACATGGGAGAAACCCAGGAAAACTGAGTAACTCAGCAAAATGGCCAAAGCCCTCATCTTGAATACCACTATCAGCTAAAGACAAAAGAGGACGTTGAGGGTGGGGAGAGTCAGTGATGGGAGGTTATCAGGAAAAGCAAGTAAACAAGGGTGAGTGTGATACAGATTTAAGTCATTGCCTTCTCCATTGATAAGTGTTTCTAGAGATCATGGTCATCCTCTTCCAGCAAGGAGGGAGAGACCCTTACAAATGGAGATGTACCTTACAAAAGTGCAACTCCTACTAGGTTTTCAGAGCCCTTCCCATGTCTGCTGTTTCTCAGAAAATAACCACCTCAAAACAATTAACATGCCAAAGAGACATATTTTAGGGTGGCAAATTCTACTCCCCTATAGCCTGGAGCTGGCAGATAAGAATGTGCCCAATCTTCACATTATGAAGGCCATTCACTCTCTCAAATGACAAGGCTATGTGAAAGAACAGTTTGCCTGAAGACCTTTCTATTGCTACCTTACCAAGGAGGGTATCCAGTATCTCTGTGATAACTTCCACCTGCCCTCTGAGCCACAGCTGTCTTGAGACTGGCAGGTCAAGGCCCAAGGGTCTGGAGAGAGAGTGACCTGCAAGACTCATCTGAGGGGACGCCTACAGAGACACCTACCGAGAAGCTCTGTGCCCCCTGGTGTGGACAAGAAAATCAAGGCTGGGGCCGGGTCAGCAACCAGATTCCAGTTTAGAGGTGAATTTGGTTGTGGATATGGTCAGCTACTTCAATAAGGTTGGAGGAGATTGTTTTATATTAAATAAATCTATAGCCAGAAAAATGTGTGTGTGTGTGTGTGTGTGTTTATATATATATATATATATAACAAGCAGAAACCTGTGGGACCCTTCTGGGTACAAAAGCCCCTCCGTGTTCCGTTTCTTCTTTGTAGAAAAAGGCTTTGGTCCCCTAAGACTTCCTTGAGTCCCAAAGAGCAGACTCAAGCAGTTACTAATTAGGGAAGTGAGGGAATGTAGAAACAAAGGAAAAGCAGTCACAAGCAAGTTCAGCAGTAAAACAGTTTTAATTCCTCCTCAAGGATATACATAACAATCCGATGTATATCTTTGGGTTGTTATGCAGAAACTAAGACCCCCCCCACCCAGGTAGAGAATGGTGACTACATGTTGCCCCCAGACTGGTTAGAACAAGAAGGTTGATGATTAAGATTCCTGAAATAGGGACTTCCGGGTAAGATGGCGCAAGAGTAAGACGCGGAGATCACCTTCCTCCCCGCGGATGCACCAGAAGTGCAGCTGCACGTGGAGCAGCTCCTACAGAACACCTGCTGAACGCTGGCAGAAGACCCCAGACATCCCAAAAGGCAAGAAACCCCCCACATACCTGGGTAGGGCAAAGCGGAGAGATCCCCACACAGAGGATCGGTGCCGAGCGGCACTCACCAGCCCGAGAGGCTTGTCTGCTCGCCTGCCGGGGCGCGCAGCACTGGAAGCTGAGGCTCGGGCTTCGGTCAGAGCGCAGGGAGAGGACTGGGGCTGGCGGCGAGAACTCAGCCTGAAGGGGGCTAATGTGCCACAGCTAGCCGGGAGGGAGTCCGGGAAAACTCTGGAGCTGCCGAAGAGGCAAGAGACTTTTTCTTCCCTCTTCGTTTCCTGGTGCGCGAGGAGAGGGGATTAAGAGCGCTGCTTAAAGGGGCTCCACAGACGGGCGCGAGTCGCGACTGAAAGCGCGGAGCCCAGTGACGGGCGTGGGACGCTGGGGCTGCTGCTGCCGCCGCCAAGAAGCCTGTGTGCGAGCGCAGGTCACTGCCCACACCGCCCTTCCAGGAGCCTGTGCAGCCCGCCACTGCCGGGGTCCCGGGATCCAGGGGCGGCTTCCCTGGGAGAACGCACGGCGCGCCTCGGGCTGGTGCAACGTCACGCTGACCTCTGCCGCTGCAGGCTCGCCCCGCACTCTGTGCCCCTTCCTCCCGCCCGGACTGAGTGAGCCATAGTCCCCGAAGAGGCTGCTCCTTTAACCCTGTCCTGTCTGAGCGAAGAACAGACGCCCTCCGGCGACCTACACGCAGAGGCGGGGCCAAATCCAAAGCTGAGACCCAGGAGCTGTGAGAACAAAGAAGAGAAAGGGAAACCTCTCCCAGCAGCCTCAGAAGCAGCGGATTAAAGCTCCACAATCAACTTGATGTACCCTGCATCTGTGGAATACATGAATAGACAACACATCATCCCAAATTGAGGAGCCCGGAGTCAGTGCTGTGCCTCTGAGGTGGGAGAGCCAACTTCAGGACACTGGTCCACAAGAGACCTCCCAGCTCCACATAATATCAAACGGCAAAAATCTTCCAGAGATCTCCATCTCAACACCAGCACCCAGCTTCACTCAACGACCAGCAAGCTACAGTGCTGGACACCCTAAGCCAAACAACTAGCAAGACAGGAACACAACGCCACCCATTAGCAGAGAGGTGGCCTAAAATCATAAAAAGTCTGCAGACACCCCAAAACACACCACCAGACGTGGACCTGCCCACCAGAAAGACAAGATCCAGCCTCATCCACCAGAACACAGGCACTAGTCCCCTCCACCAGGAAGCTTACACAACCCACTAAACCAACCTTAGCCACTGGGGACAGACACCAAAAACAACGGGAACTACGAACCTGCAGCCTGCAAAAAGGAGACCCCAAACACAGTAACATAAGCAAAATGAGAAGACAGAAAAACACACAGCAGGAGAAGGAACAAGATAAAAACCCACCAGACCTAACAAATGAAGACGTAATAGGCAGTCTACCTGAAAAAGAATTCAGAATAATGATGGTAAAGATGATCCAAGATTCTATTTCCCAGATCCAAAATCTTGGAAATAGAATAGACAAAATGCAAGAAACAGTTAACAAGGATCTAGAAGAACTAAAGATGAATCAAGCATCGATTAAAAACACAATACATGAAATAAAAAATACTCTAGATGGGATCAATAGCAGAATAACTGAGGCAGAAGAACGGATAAGTGAGGTGGAAGATAAAATAGTGGAAATAACTGCTGCAGAGCAAAATAAAGAAAAAAGAATGAAAAGAACAGAGGACAGTCTCAGAGACCTCTGGGACAACATTAAACGCACCAACATTCGAATTATAGGGGTTCCAGAAGAAGAAGAGAAAAAGAAAGGGACTGAGAAAATATTTGAAGAGATTATAGTTGAAAACTTCCCTAATATGGGGAAGGAAATAGTTAATCAAGTCCAGGAGGCACAGAGAGTCCCATACAGAATAAATCCAAGGAGAAATACGCCAAGACACATATTAATCAAACTGTCAAAAATTAAACACAAAGAAATCATATTAAAAGCAGCAAGGCAAAAACAACAAATAACACACAAGGGAATCCCCATCAGGATAACAGCTGATCTCTCAGCAGAAACTCTACAAGCCAGAAGGGAGTGGCAGGACATAATTAAAGTGATGAAGGAGAAAAACCTGCAACCAAGATTACTCTACCCAGCAAGGATCTCATTCAGATTTGATGGAGAAATTAAAACCTTTACAGACAAGCAAAAGCTGAGAGAGTTCAGCACCACCAAACCAGCTTTACAACAAATGCTAAAGGAACTTCTCTAGGCAAGAAACACAACAGAAGTAAAAGACCTACAATAACGAACCCAAAACAATTAAGAAAATGGGAACAGGAACATACATATCGATAATTACCTTAAATGTAAATGGACTAAATGCTCCCACCAAAAGATACAGATTGGCTGAATGGATACAAAAACAAGACCCATATATATGCTGTCTACAAGAGACCCACTTCAGACCTAGAGACACATACAGACTGAAAGTAAGGGGATGGAAAAAGATATTCCATGCAAATGGAAACCAAAAGAAAGCTGGAGTAGCAATTCTCATATCAGACAAAATAGACTTTAAAATAAAGACTACTAGAAGAGACAAAGAAGGACACTACCTAATGATCAAGGGATCGATCCAAGAAGAAGATATAACAATTATAAATATTTATGCACCAAACATAGGAGCACCTCAATACATAAGGCAAATACTAACAGCCATAAAAGGAGAAATCGACAGTAACACAATCATAGTAGGGGACTTTAACACCCCACTTTCACCAATGGACAGATCATCCAAAATGAAAATAAATAAGGAAACACAAGCTTTAAATGATACATTAAACAAGATGGACTTAATTGATATTTATAGGACATTCCATCCAAAAACAACAGAATACACATTTTTCTCAAGTGCTCATGGAACATTCTCCAGGATAGATCATATCTTGGGTCACAAATCAAGCCTTGGTAAATTTAAGAAAATTGAAATTGTATCAAGTATCTTTTCCGACCACAATGCTATGAGACTAGATATCAATTACAGGAAAAGAGCTGTAAAAAATACAAACACATGGAGGCTAAACAATACACTACTTAATAACGAAGTGATCACTGAAGAAATCAAAGAGGAAATTAAAAAATACCTAGAAACAAATGACAATGGAGACACGACGACCCAAAACCTATGGGATGCAGCAAAAGCAGTTCTAAGAGGGAAGTTTATAGCAATACAATCCCACCTTAAGAAACAGGAAACATCTCGAATAAACAACCTAACCTTGCACCTAAAGCAATTAGAGAAAGAAGAACAAAAACATCCCAAAGTTAGCAGAAGGAAAGAAATCATAAAAATCAGATCAGAAATAAATGAAAAAGAAATGAAGGAAACGATAGCAAAGATCAATAAAACTAAAAGCTGGTTCTTTGAGAAGATAAACAAAATTGATAAACCATTAGCCAGACTCATCAAGAAAAAAAGGGAGAAGACTCAAATCAATAGAATTAGAAATGAAAAAGGAGAAGTAACAACTGACACTGCAGAAATACAAAAGATCATGAGAGATTACTATAAGCAACTCTATGCCAATAAAATGGACAACCTGGAAGAAATGGACAAATTCTTAGAAATGCACAACCTGCCGAGACTGAACCAGGAAGAAATAGAAAATATGAACAGACCAATCACAAGCACTGAAATTGAAACTGTGATAAAAAACCTTCCAACAAACAAAAGCCCAGGACCAGATGGCTTCACAGGCGAATTCTATCAAGCATTTAGAGAAGAGCTAACACCTGTCCTTCTGAAACTCTTCCAAAATATAGCAGAGGGAGGAACACTCCCAAACTCATTCTACGAGGCCACCATCACCTTGATACCAAAACCAGACAAGGATGTCACAAAGAAAGAAAACTACAGGCCAATATCACTGATGAACATAGATGCAAAAATCCTCAACAAAATACTAGCAAACAGAATCCAACAGCACATTAAAAGGATCATACACCATGATCAAGTGGGGTTTATTCCAGGAATGCAAGGATTCTTCAATATACGCAAATCAATCAACGTGATACACCATATTAACAAATTGAAGGAGAAAAACCATATGATCATCTCAATAGATGCAGAGAAAGCTTTTGACAAAATTCAACACCCATTTATGATAAAAACCCTGCAGAAAGTAGGCATAGAGGGAACTTTCCTCAACATAATAAAGGCCATATATGACAAACCCACAGCCAGCATCGTCCTCAATGGTGAAAAACTGAAACCATTTCCACTAAGATCAGGAACAAGACAAGGTTGCCCACTCTCACCACTCTTATTCAACCTAGTTTTGGAAGTTTTAGCCACAGCAATCAGAGAAGAAAAGGAAATAAAAGGAATCCAAATTGGAAAAGAAGAAGTAAAGCTGTCACTGTTTGCAGATGACATGATACTATACATAGAGAATCCTAAAGACGCTACCAGAAAACTACTAGAGCTAATCAATGAATTTGGTAAAGTTGCAGGATACAAAATTAATGCACAGAAATCTCTGGCATTCCTATATACTAATGATGAAAAATCTGAAAGTGAAATCAAGGAAACACTCCCATTTACCATTGCAACAAAAAGAATAAAATATCTAGGAATAAACCTACCTAAGGAGACAAAAGACCTGTATGCAGAAAATTATAAGACCCTGATGAAAGAAATTAAAGATGATACAAATAGATGGAGAGATGTACCATGTTCTTGGATTGGAAGAATCAACATTGTGAAAATGACTCTACTTCCCAAAGCAATCTACAGATTCAATGCAATCCCTATCAAACTACCACTGGCATTTTTCACAGAACTAGAACAAAAAATTTCACAATTTGTATGGAAACACAAAAGACCCCGAATAGCCAAAGCAATCTTGAGAACGAAAAACGGAGCTGGAGGAATCAGGCTCCCTGACTTCAGACTATACTACAAAGCTACAGTAATGAAGACAGTATGGTACTGGCACAAAAACAGGAAGATAGATCAATGGAACAGGATAGAAAGCCCAGAGTTAAACCCACGGACATATGGTCACCTTATCTTTGATAAAGGAGGCAGGAATGTACAGTGGAGAAAGGACAGTCTGTTCAATAAGTGGTGCTGGGAAAACTGGATAGGGACGTGTAAAAGTATGAGATTAGATCACTCCCTAACACCATACACAAAAATAAGCTCAAAATGGATTAAAGACCTAAATGTAAGTCCAGACACTATCAAACTCTTAGAGGAAAACATAGGCAGAACACTCTATGACATAAATCACAGCAAGATCCTTTTTGACCCACCTCCTAGAGAAATGGAAATAAAGACAAAAATAAACACATGGGACCTAATGAGACTTAAAAGCTTTTGCACAGCAAAGGAAACCATAAACAAGACCAAAAGACAACCCTCAGAATGGGAGAAAATATTTGCAAATGAAGCAACTGACAAAGGATTAATCTCCAAAATTTATAAGCAGCTCATGCAGCTCAATAACAAAAAACCAAACAACCCAATCCAAAAATGGGCAGAAGACCTAAATAGACATTTCTCCACAGAAGATATACAGACTGCCAACAAACACATGAAAGGATGCTCAACATCTTTACTCATTAGAGAAATGCAAATCAAAACTACAATGAGATATCATCTCACACCAGTCAGAATGGCCATCATCAAAAAATCTAGAAACTATAAATGCTGGAGAGGGTGTGGAAAAAAGGGAACACTCTTGCACTGCTGGTGGGAATGTGAATTGGTACAGCCGCTATGGAGAACGGTATGGAGGTTCCTTAAAAAACTACAAATAGAACTACCATATGACCCAGCAATCCCACTACTGGGCATATACCCTGAGAAAACCATAATTCAAAAAGAGACATGTACCAAAATATTCATAGCAGCCCTATTTACAATAGCCCGGAGATGGAAACAACCTAAGTGTCCATCATCGGATGAATGGATAAAGAAGATGTGGCACATATATACAATGGAATATTACTCAGCCATAAAAAGAAATGAAATTGAGCTATTTGTAATGAGGTGGATAGACCTAGAGTCTGTCATACAGAGTGAAGTAAGTCAGCAAGAGAAAGACAAATACTGTATGCTAACACATATATATGGAATTTAAGAAAAAAAAATGTCATGAAGAACATAGGGGTAAAACAGGAATAAAGACACAGACCTACTAGAGAATGGACTTGAGGATATGGGGAGGGGGAAGGGTAAGCTGTGACAAAGTGAAAGAGTGGCATGGACATATATACACTACCAAACGTAAGGTAGATAGCTAGTGGGAAGCAGCCGCATAGCACAGGGAGATCAGCTCGGTGCTTTGTGACCGCCTGGAGGGGTGGGATAGGGAGGGTGGGAGGGAGACGCAAAAGGGAGGGGATATGGAAACATATGTATATGTATAACTGATTAAATTTGTTATAAAGCAAAAAATTAAAAAAAAAAAAAAGAGTAGTGAAAAGAAAAAAAAAAAAAAAAAAAAGATTCCTGAAATATCACCATGTTACCTCACAACCAACCAATCAGAAGAAAGTCTGTGAGCTACAACCCTCGCCCTAAATATTGCCTTTAGAAACCCTTCCCTGAAAGCCATCTGGAAGTTTTGGTCTTTTGAGCATGAACTGCCCATGCTCCTTGTTTGGCACCTGCAGTAAACACTATACATTCCTTCACCACAACCTGGTGTCAGTAAATTGGCTTTGCTGTGCGGTGGGTGAGCAGATCCATGTTCAGTTCAGTAACAATATCAACTTCCAATTATCTACCCAATAAAATCCATCCACTTTAGCACAGCACATAAGCCCATCACAGTGGGATCAATTAGTGTTAGTGAATTCTCCCATGTAGGGAAGCAGAATTTGTCATCCCAAAATATGTCTCTTTGGCATATGAATTATTTTAAGCTGGTTATTTTTTGAGAATCAGCAGACATGGAAAACACTCTGAAAACTGAATAGGAGTTACCCTTTTGTAAGAAATATTTACATATATAAAGGGAAATCTCCATTTGTAAGGATGTCCTCTTCACTGTACCAGGAAGAGTAGGGTGACCAGTACTCAAGAAACTTATCAATGGAGAAGGCAAAGACTTAAATCTGCATCACAATCTCACCCTTGTTTACTGTGCTTTCCCTGGTAACCTCCCAAACTGACTCTCCCCACCCTCAATATCCGTTTTTGTCCTTAGCTGAAGAAGGTATGTAAAACTCGGCCATTTTGATGAGTTACTCATTTTTTCTGGGTCTCTCCCAAGTATACATGATATTGAACTTTGTTTGATTTTCTCCTGTTAATTTGTCTCATGCCATTTAATTCTTAGGCCAGCCAGAAGAACCTAGAAGGGTAGAGAAAAATGTCTTCTTCCCCAACACCCACATTTGAGAATCTCAGAGTCTAATCCAGACTCCCCAGAGAAACAGAACAGACAGTATAGACAGAAAGATAGACATAAAAGGAGATTTATTATAAGGACTGGCTCATGAGGTCATGAAGGCTGAGAAGTCCCATGATCTGCTATCTGCAAGCTGGAGAAACAGGAATGCTGGTGGTGTAATTCAGTCTGAGTCCAAAGACCTAAGAATTAGGGAGTTAGTGGTGTGAGTCCTGATCTGAGTTCAAAAGTCTAAGAAGCAGGAGCACCAATGTCCAAGGGCAGAAAATGGATGTCTCAGCTCAAGCAGAGAGAGCTAATTTATCCGTTCTCCACCTTTTTTGTTCTATTTGGCACCCTCAATGGATTGGATGCTGACCACCCACATTGGGGAGGGCAACCTGCTTTACTATGTTCACTTCTTCAAATGCTAATATATTTCAGAAACACCTTTGCAAACACACCAGCTATCAGGGCATCCCTTAGCCCAATCAAGTTGACACAGAAAATTAACCATCACAG
The DNA here is from genome assembly GCF_964165515.1 of Mesoplodon bidens. Classification (NCBI taxonomy): domain Eukaryota; kingdom Metazoa; phylum Chordata; class Mammalia; order Artiodactyla; family Ziphiidae; genus Mesoplodon; species Mesoplodon bidens. Next base: position 31,371,391 of record NC_138167.1, read on the forward strand.
GAGGGGTAGGACCTAAGGTGGCTTGACGGGGGTGGGGTCCTACTCAAGACCCCAGAGAAATCGGGGCACTGATGCCAAGAGCCATGTTGTGGAGGGCTGCTGAGATCAAAACCAGCAGGTGAGTTCCAAGGTGATCAGATGCGCTGGGCTGAGAGGAGAAGCTGAAACACTAACTCCCAGTGAAGGAGGTTTCAAGCAGCCAAGGGAGAAAAAAAAGAGCAAAAAGTACCTATCAAGGTAGGCAGGGGGTGGATGGAGGGGTTCTGGGCAAATTCTAGAGACAGATTTAAGCTCCTACAATGGTTCCCTCTCATTATTTCAGTGTGAGTCTGTGTGCACAGGCCAGTTTTAATCACAGGTGTTGAAAAAGTCTGACAGAATGAGAAATTCTAAGTCTTGGGGACTGTGCAGCTGTGAATTAGATTTATAACAGGGAGAGCAGGTAGGTTTTATCTCAGGTGTCAGCTCCGACAGATGATTGGCTGTCTGAGCACTGAGTTGAGAAGGATTCTGAAGATGTGTTTAAACTCAACAGGGAAGTACGTCCACATAGGTTGGTGGCACCTGCCAGTATTTGTGGACAGAAGTATGGGGTGGCCTGAGAGTCCTGTATCACTATTGTAATGCTACCATGGAGAGACCACCTCAAAGATCAGCTGGAATGTCTACATTCTACTGCCACATGCCCCTCGATTTCCAATACCTTGTATATTCATCTCCAGTATAAGTTTTATATTATATCCTTCAGTTTTTCTCATGCTCTTATTCATATTTATTTCTTTGATACTTTGATACAAAGGTTCCCAAACTTTCTCCATTTGTGGCATTCTTAGTGTCTTGGTAATTTTTTCAGTATCCCTAGGACAAAAGAAATACCTAATAGTTCCATTTATTAATTAGGTCTAAACAACTTAGTAAATATTTATGTCTGAACAACTTAGTAGCTGTTTGAAAAAAAATGGTACATGTAAATTGAAAGAAAAATAATAGTTTTTTTTCATTCTTAAATAACCAAAATTACTTATTAAGGGATATGTAGTCTGTTAGGCACTGGAGAGCTTCTCAAATCTTGTGATCAGACTTATTAAAAATGATTAAAAGAGAATTTAGGTGATACAAACAAACTTTATTGAACACTTCAGTGCAAAATAAGGTAGATGGCAGGAAGCTTTTATAGGATAAAGAATAAGGAACAGGGAAAAGAAAAATTTAAAAGGAATAAGGAACTAGGAAATAAGACTACAGCCCAGAGCTGGCTTGGTGTTTGGGGATTAGTTGAATGGATATCCTGAGATTCTGGTCAAGCAGAGCATTTACAGGGACATGAAAATTACCTAAGTTTTGGTGAGCTGATGTGGTACCCAGGGCAGGAGTGAGGCCGAAAACTCGGCCTCCAGGCACCAGTGATGAATTCAATTTTGGAGACAGAGTTTTGGGTGTAGTAGAAAAGAGTAGCTTTATTGCTTTGCCAGCCAAAGGGGGACACAGCAGGCTCATGCCTCGAAAACTTGTGTGTGTCCCAACCTGGGAGGATTTGGTGAGGAGTTTTGTTTGTTTGTTTGTTTGTTTTGTTTTGCTTTCTTTTTTGGCCATGGCTTGCAATATCTAAGTTCCCTGACCAGGGATCAAACCCATGCCCCCTGCAGTGGAAGCGTGGAGTCCTAACCACTGGACTGCCAGTGAATTTCCTGGTGAGGAGTTTTATAGCAGTGGTTCAAGGGCAGGTTTGCTGATAAGATTAGGGTGTGTGCAGGGCCTGCACTCCTTTAATCTGGTCTCAGGTAGTCTTCTCTAGAATGAAGAATGCTAACATTTTCCATTTGTTGGGGGTTTTAGTTCTGTAAAGAACTCAAAGATATTGTTATGTGTATCCTTTGTGGTGGAACCAAGACCCTGCCTCAAGATTGCACTATTGTTTCTGACTGCTCCTCCCTTGACTCTGCATCCCCTCCCTTCTCTCATTAGCAGCTGTTCGAATCTGCCCTTTGGGACTCAGGGTATGTCATGGATGCTGGAGTCTATTTCCTACAGACAAGAAATGGGGGACACGGAAAGACTTCCTTGCCCAGGAGACTCACAGGGTCCTGCTTGGTTTCAGGAGTGGCTCCACTCTGGGCTTAGAAATTTATTTCAGTAACTGGACATCATCATTCTCATTCCCTGTTCTACACTACCTTGCACAATATTTCACAAGTATACGTCATGGTAAGGGATGCTGCACAGTTTAATGCTGATCCTGTGAACTACCTTGAGCTTACAGTTGGTGCAGCATCTGAATAGATCCTGTGCTTCTCTTCAAGTTTTCAAATATCCCGTGGCGTCCCTGTGAGTTTGCTGTAGCACCCCAGGGCACCTTGGAGCACAGCTTGGGAACCATGGCCTTGGTAGGCACTTCATCACTTTTCATACTAATATATCTGTGGACGAGGAACTGCCATTCCAGTAAACAAAGAATGTTGCCTGCCATCCCAGTTCTACAAGGATCAAGCCACTAGCCACTGTAGCTCCCCACTGACTGTGCACCCTGAGGGGAATTCAGGATGGAGAAAAACAGGAAGCATTCTGTGCTTTGGGTACTGGCTTAGACAGTTAAGATGCATATCTAAGGAATAATTGCAGTGAACCCAGATTTTTTTCATCTTCCCATACATAGAAAAGCACTAAAATCATTAACTTTAGGTGACTACTTTTTGTGATTAGCAGTAATCTTTTGATGTTCGATTACATGTTGTTGTTGTTTTTTTCCCAGCAAAAATCCCCGCTATATATCCTGGCTTCTCCCTTACCTCTTCAGAGCAGTTCTTTATACCTACCTGAGAGGCTATCTCCCAGGCAGGAGTCCTCAGTAAAGTCCCTGAATAAAATTTAACTCACAACTTTGAGGTTGTGCAGTTTTCTTCAGTTGACAGCTCTGTTTTCTCTTTAAATTTTCTTTTCTGTTTTCTTATTTGAAGACTTATTGGCCAGAGTCATGCAACTAATGAAGTACATTGGGTGTGAAGAGCAGAAAAAGATAATATTTTGACCATTAGAAGAAAATGTCAGTGAAAATGATGACAAATGGGGAAAAGATGAATTCAGGAAGTCTTAGAAAATGAGATGAGAAACCATGATCTTACTAAATCATCCAACACATGTCAAAGTGTGTCATAAAAGACGTTTTCTTCTTTTGAATTAAGGCCAACTTCGGTTGTTTGGCTTTGATTGACAGCTGGGATAGACTAGAATGGAAGGAGTTGGTGAAACTACACTCCCACAGCAAAACATAGTGTTGTTTTGTTTTTTCTTAATCTTCAAAAACCAAGTGTTAAAAAATAACAAGCGCCAAATGGAGTCATATGCTGCTGACTACAGCAAACCAGGACTTAATTGTTTCAACCCCTCCCAGAAATGTGACCTTTAAAACAGTCTATCTGAAGGTTCCTGATCAACACCTGAAGCGACCTGTATGATAAAGAGCCCTGCCTTTCCCCACCCCAGAAAAGATGATGTCCTGGCCCAGAATAACCTTTTCTTTTTTTTTTTTTTTGCTAATGATTCCTTCCTCCCACCCACCCCTTTCTATGAAAGTCTTCCATTTTGTATTGCTCCTCTGAGCCCCCTTCTAGTTCCTAGATGGGATGCTGTCCTTTCACAAATCCCCTCATAAAGCAAATGAGATCTTCAGATTTACTGGGTTGACCTTTGTTTTTAGCACAAGAAAGAGAGAGAAGGACAAGGAGAGGAAGGGTAGAGGGAATTGTCGCTCCCCTCACATAATTTTTTTTTAATCGCTCGTTTTATAATCATCTATACTCCCTTGCCTAGAGGCAATCACGTATGCATCGAATGCATTAATACAGGATGTTAAAGAAACTAAACCTGGTTAGAGCTTGGGATAAAAAGGATAAAAGAATCTTTGGGTTTGCACAGTGCTTCCCTCTGCCCTATTCTGCCCCAGCCTTGGTGAGGCGGCCTTGTCCAGGCCTATTCAATTCTTGCTTTTGTTCCATTTTAGGCATCTTTGTAACCCAGTCACTGGGTCCATCTGGACCAGAACATGCTGAAGCAAAGCCTCATGGCAGGAAGGCTTTGCTTGTGCTCAGAGTTGCTTAGATGATCAGAGCTGCTAAGTCCTCAGTCATTCCGGAAGTAGGGACTATTGTTCTTATCCAGGAGGAACTTTAATTACCCAAGAGAATGGGGCCCTCATGGGTGGTTCCTTAAAAACTCCGTGAGTCATACCATCAAAAAATGGAAAAAAAACTGATCCTGAAATCCATGAGTAATAGAGCACTGTTTCAGAGTCAGGGACACATTTTTGCTTTTGCTTCCAGATTCCTGAACTTAGGTTTCTCTATCTTAGAAATCTGAGCTGGTGGTAAAAAGAGCAAAAATGAATATGTTATGAGCCCCTTGGTTCATAATCAGCATTTTCTTATAGCCTAGCCTTAGAACAAGGAGCAGTGGTAAGGTTTCGTTCTCATCTCACAAAGCAGCTGTGCTGACACTTCAAGCAGCTGGCTCTAATGTCAGCAACTGACTTGCCATTAGTAATTGCACAAGCTAACTTACACACTCCAGGCTGCTTCATAAGCGCTGGCAATAAGGGAAGCACTCTGCAGACAGTCTGTGAGAAGAACCAGCCCCTCAGACTCGGGAGGAGAAAGGTTTCCCTTGTTATAGACTAAAAGGGAAAAAAGGCAAGGCACCATATTTTAAATTACTAATTAGCTATTTCATGCTGCAGCCAAAGTACTTATCTTTTGGAGCAAATATATCACTGTAATGGTTTTGTTTAATGATGTTTGAGAAGTTAAAAGTCGACAATGTGAAATATTCAACTCATTTGCACCATCATTAAGAAATGAATTAGGGCCGTGGCATTTAAGATTTGGATGTGGTGCTGTGACACTAAAAATAAGCATCCCTTGAGCCCACAGCCCAGGCAGGCCTCCAGATTTCGGGAACCGTGAATGACTGAATAAATGGGATTATGGAAGGTATGGAAATCAAAACATCTGCCCCAAACTGTCTCCTTTTACTTTAGGAGCTGTCAATTTCCAAAACCAAATTGAAGAATAAACATTTTTTAAAAGGCATAGATGAGGAATAGCTTGCCCTTAACCAAGGGAGGCATTAAACAAGCCCTGCAACGAGGCTCTTGGAAGGATCATAGCTGCACTGTTAGAGAATGTGGGGAGTTAGTCCTGAGGCTTCAGACGCAGTCTAGTTTAAACTTTGTAAGAAAGTTAACTTAGGAACAGGGAAAATGGAAAAATATAGGTTCCAGGGCTTTGAATTCCACCAAAGAAGAGAATCAAGAAAGGAATGTATGGTACAATTATTATCTAAACCGAACAGACCTCTGAGGGCTCATGGAAGAAGCCAGCAACCACAGGTGTTTCCATGAGGCCAAAGGGACAATGACCCTGAGTGGTTCCCAGATATAGATCAGGGAAGAAAGGAATAAGTGGAGATTTTGGATTTGGGATCTCAGGTGCAGATACTGCTAACAACACAATAATAGCAGCACACAAACTCTTTCCTTCCTCATGGCCTTTGAACTTGCCCTTCCAGAAGGACACGCCCCCCATATTCACATGGCCAGCTACTTTTAGTCACTCATCCCTCTGTGAGCTTTCCCCAACCACCGATCATTCTCTACCATATCACTCTGCTTTAATGTCTTCATAGCTCTTCCCACCATCTGGATTCATCTTAAATATGTATTATCTGAGTATCTGTTAATGGTCTGTCTCCCCAGTGGTGGTAAATGTTTAGCAACTGGCTTGTAGGGGAGGGGGGATGATAGTAAATACATGTAGCACACAATTTCCAAATAATAATAAAATCTGCAATACTCTTTTTTTTTTTTTGCGGTACGCGGGCCTCTCACTGTTGTAGCCTCTCCCATTGCGGAGCACAGGCTCCGGACGCGCAGGCCCAGCGGCCATGGCTCACGGGCTCAGCCGCTCCCGTGGCATGTGGGATCTTCCCGGACCGGGGCACAAACCCACATCCCCTGCATCGGCAGGCGGACTCTCAACCACTGCGCCACCAGGGAAGCCCTGCAATACTCTTGATTGTAAATGCCATATAGTCAACTGATTCCCTCAGAATGTCACTGAAGATTTTTGTCAAACTCTTGCATCTGTAGACAAAATGTGGTTGCAGTTCGACCATGATTTAACAGAGTTGCATCCCATTCCCAACAGAAGTATTGTCATTAAATTTGATATGTCATCTGCTATTAAACTATTTCTCACCCTCATACAAATTATAGTCACTAAATTGGCACCTCTTTCTGCTTGGGCACTGTTGGTTGAAACAGTGCTAGCCATGGTTTTAGATTTTTGTGCAGTTGCAAGGTTTGGAACATTGTTTATTAATAGCTTGCAAAATTCCTGAAAATGTAGTGATCCACTCTCATGGGTCAACACAAGTTCTGTGCCTCTCCAGCCTAGATGGTAGAATGTTCTATGAGAGGATGAAGGACACCTGAAACATGTCACATGTACACAGATCCTTTCCTAATATAAAACATACTAATATCTTCGTTTTGACTCTTTTAAATTTTTCTGTACCCGATTCTTAATCTTCCTGGGATAGAAAGACCGGGAAGAGTGCTACCATCCAGACTATGGTTGCCCAGCTACTAAGGATGACAATTACCACCCTAATTATTAGAGGATTCTAATGATCAGAGATTTTGGTCAGAGGTGGGACCTGGAACTGCAGACATCTGAAGCAATTCTTCTCACTGTCAGACCATCTTTTTACAGATGTTGTGTCATAGATTTCAAAATGTGGAAAGAGCTTTGGTCTTCTGACTCACACTGTTTAATTCTGCCTACTCACAGAGGTCTGCAACTTTTACCCAGGCTGGTCATATGACCGGGTGTGGTGTTTCTTTAGCTCTTAGGATATGGAGATGTATTTGTTTGCTAAGGTGCCAAAACGAAATACTACAAACTGGATTGCTTAAACAATAGAAATTTATTATCTCAGAGATCTGGAAGCTAGAAGTCTGAAATCAAGGTGTTGGTAGGGTTGGTTCCTTCTGAGAGCTGTGAGGGAGAATCTGTTCCAGGCCTCTCTCCCAGCTTCTGATGGTTTGCTGGCAATCTTTCACATTCTTTGGCTTGTGGATGCATCGTCCCTATCTCAGCCTTCATCTTCAAATGGTATTCTCCCCATGTGCCTGTGTCCAAATTTTTCATATTTATAAGGACACCAGGCAAATTAAAGTAGGGGCCCCCTACTTTAGTTTGACCTCATCTTAACATTATATCTGCAATGACCCTATTTCCAAGGTCACAGTCTTAGGTACTGTGGTTAGGACTTCAACACGAGAATTTGTAGGGAGACACAGTTCAACCCAAAATGGTAGATGCTTTTTTTTTTCTGGTCTAACTCTAAAGATCTTTAAATTAGATGAGATTCTAAGATAAGTACATGTATTTTCTATCTATTTAAAAAATTTTAAACTTTATGGGATCTTTCATTCTTTCATAGCTTTGGCACCTTACAACTCTTAGAGCTATTTAAAGATACATCGTCACGCAGCTCTGTCTGTCTTGGGGTCAAGAACTCCAGAGGTCATTCTTCTGACAACCTGGCTTGAGTTGACAGTGTACAGTGCTGGATGACATGCTATGAACGTACCTTATATCTTTGAAATCCACTCTGAAATCTCTATTACTCCCATAATCCCTCTAGATATTCAACACAACAGTTCAGTGATTACTTGCTATAAATCAATTCTAAGTTGAGAATTTTCCCCATATTTTAACATGGCTGAAATCAGAATCTGTTTATGATCTCTGGCATGTTGTAGTTTAATTAGCAGCATTTTTTTCCTTTTTGGTGGGACATAAAATCATGATATGATCTTAATTGTGGTGTCTTTCTTTTAGTGATATACAGAATTGAATAACTACTATTTGCAGACACTGCTAAGTATTTAGAATCTAAAGAATAGTAATAGAAAGAATAGCCTTCACAGTCTCTTAGGAGAGAGAAATAAACAATAAACTTCAATGTAGTAATTTGGGGCGATAGTTTTTCTTCTGGACTCCTGATTCTCACCCACTGCCTTTTACATTCATGTTGTATTGTAATTATTGGTTTTCTTGCCTATCTTCTCCTCTAGCAACTCGAGGGCAAGTGCCCTATCTTTATCACCCTTATATCCTCACTGCCCAGGACTAAGCATGGCCCAGAGTCAAGGTTAAATAATTAAATGAATGGATGTATCTCTAAGCCTACATTGTGTTGGAAAATCTCACTAAAGAAAACTCAGAATTTATTCTTATTATGAAAACTAAGTCAAGTTTAACTGCTTTCTCCAACAGAACTTTCAAGCAGGACTTTCAAGCAGGACTGCTCAGAATGCATATCATTAAGTGACTTTTTGCTGTGGTGGTTCTTGGCAAAAGTTGGAAAATCATAGTAAAGTGTAAGGATTGTTCCAAGGTTTGTGCTGATTTCACAGCCAATTGTCAACTGGACTGGACTGCAATATCATTCATAACTATAGGGGTGTGGAGTGAGGTCTTCCCTCTATTCCAGGGAGGAGTTCTGCCACCTTAAGTGTCCTATTGTGCTCTACCTTGTTCTCAGGACAAAACTGAGCCTAAGTGAGCTTTAACTGGCACTTTGAAGAGGTGAATAGATGTGCAGTGGAGAAACAGAACAGGATTAAGATTTATTAAGGCAAGTGCAATATAAAGCATGCATGTTAGTTTTCTATTTCTGCATAACAAATTATCATAAACTTAGCAACTTAACACAACACACTTTTATTATCCCACAAGTGCTATTGGTCAAGAGTCTGAGCATTGCTTAGCTGGGTCTTCTGCTTAGGGTCTCACAATGCTACAAGCAAGGTGTTAGCCAGGCTGTATTTTCATCTGGAGGCTCAACTGGGGAAGGATCTGCTTCCAGGCTCCTTCAGGTTGTTGGCAGAACTCATCTCCTTGTGGTTGTACAACTGAGGTGCCTGTTCACTAGCTGGTTATGGCCAGGGGCTGCTCTCAGCTCTAAAGACACCTGCAGCTCCCTGTCATTTGCCTCTCCATAGGCTCTCTCACAACTTGGTACTGTACTTCAAAGCCAGCAATGGAGAGAGAATCTCTGACCGAAGGGAGAGCCTTGTCCTCTGTTAAGGACATTTAACTGATTAAATCAGGTCCATCCAGGATAATCTCCCTTTCAATTAACTCAAAGTCAACTGATTTGGGACCTCAATTAGATCTGCAAAATCCCTTCTCCTTTGCCATATTCGGTTGGCTAGAAGCAGGCCACCAGTCCCACCCAAACTCAAGGAGGGGGATTATATAGGGTGTGAACATTAGGGAGGGAATCAGGGGACCCATCTTAGAATTCTTCCTATCTTGGCATAGATATCCCCTCACTGTAACTTCAGGGAAAATCCATGGAAAAATAATAACTTGGAAGTTAACTTCATGGAATTCCAGGGTTAGAAAGGACCTCCAGAGTCTTTAATTAGACCTGAAAAAATGAGGGCTTATCCTTTTATAGATCTCCAAGGAAAGTGAGTCTCTTTATAATCAGTCCTTGTGGATAATAAAAGTTAGCACTTCTATGGGGGAAGTAGATTTCTTTTCCCACACTAGGTCCAATTCCTTGGTAGTGGCTTTCTAGCTTCCTGGGACATGGAGTTGGGAAGGTTGTGAAGCTAAGAGCTCAGTGGAAAAGAATTCTGGGATAGACTATTGGTGTCTGCCCAGGAAAGGTTAGTGGGAACAAACATATGATGTAGTTGTCAATGTTGTAATGAGGAGGACCAGAACGGAAGATCTCTTCTCTAGTCCCAGCTCCACTATAGCAGGTGACTTTGAGCAAATCACTTTACCTCTCAGCTCTTGTTTCTTCATCTGTTTAAAAAAGAAAAGGCAAACCTGCCTCCTAGGGTTTTCTTGACAATTAAATGACGTAGCTCAGATGAAGTTGTTCTGTAATTGTAAACATTAAACAACTATAAGATGTTATTTCCATCTAACTTCTTGAAAGAAGAATTATTCCAGTATATCTTCTGACACAGCCTTTGTTCCCAGCACCTTATTTCTGCTTTCTTCAAATCTCAGGTAGAAAATATCTTTCTCAAACTTGCACTTGGACTGACAGCTCCCCGGAATAGATGTCTGGCTTATCAAACTGATGAACAGGATGACAACACCATCATAGCTAGCAAGACAACCCTAATGTCCTTTAACCCCTTTGAGTTCGATATGCTAAGATCATGGTTCACCTAAACAAACAAACAACTTTATTTTAAAATCGTGTGTGAACCCTAGGGTTGCTGAAAGCGTGGACTATACAGGTACATAGAGCAATCTTAGGATCAGAAAAACAAATATTTGTGATGTAAAGGCAGTGCCACTACCCCGAACTCTTACTAAATGTAGGAAGTGTCAATTCGGGAGCTCTCACCTACAGACTCAGCTCGCGTCCCTCTTCAGTAACTCGTTTTTCTGGTATCAAGCAGAATATGCAAGAGAGGAAACAGTTACCACCCATCAAATGCTTGCTACTCTTAGTGTGATCTGCAGACCAGCAGCATTGCCATCACCTGAGAGCTTGTTAGAAATGCAAACTCCTGGGCTGCAACTCGGACCTGCTGAATCAGAATCTGCATTTTAATGAGCTCTCCAAGTCATTCACTTACACATTAAAGTTTAAGAAGCCTGTACTAAACTTTCCAGAGCAATGTACTTCAGACGTCCCCAAACAGTTCGAGATATCCTGCCTCTTATCAGTTGGTCTCTATTTTGCAGGAATTACTGTCATTTTATTATTATTTGTTGTGATGATTTTTAAAAATTATTTATTTTCCAGCTTTATTGAGATATGGTTGACATAACACTGTATAATGTACAAAACATAATGATTTGATATATGTATATATTGCAAAACAATTACCACAATAAGATATATGTATATATTGCAAAACAATTACCACAATAAGGTTAGTTTACACATCCATCACCTCACATAATTACATATTGTGTTTGTGTGTGGCGAGAACTTTTAAAATCTACTCTCTTAGCCACGTTCAAATATACACTACAGTATTGTTAACTATAGTCACCATGCTGTACATTAAATCTTCAGAATTTATTCATAACTTATAATGAAGTCTGTATCATTTGATCACCTTCACCCATATCCCCTCCCCCCAGCCCTGGCATTTTAAACGTGATTCAGAATCATTGCTCTGACTGCTATTTCACTTTGCTGCCAACAATATGCAATCTGACCTATTATCAGTTTCTATGTATTGGGTGGGCCAAAAAGTGGCTTCAGTTTTTTAAGTAAAAATAAAAGACACACTCTTCATTTTCACCAAGAACTTTATTGAACAATGTATTCACCCTTTTGTTCCACTACCTTCTGCCATTTTCCAGGCAACTTCATAATTCCATCTTCCCAAAACTTTTTATCTTTTTGAGCAAAGAACTGTTCCAGGTGCCTTTTACAGTATTCCAGGGAATCAAAATTTTTTCCATTAAGAGAATTTTGTAAAGACTGAAATAAACGGAAATACGAAGATGCAATGTCTGGTGAATATGGCGGTTGAATCAGAATTTCCCAGCCAAGATGTAACAGTTTTTGCCTGGTCATCAAAGAAAGATGCAGTCTTGCATTATCCTGATGGAAGATTATGCGTTTTCTGTTGACTAATTCCTGATGCTTTTTGTCGAGTGCCACTTTCAGTTGGTCTAATTGGGAGCCGTACTTGTTGGAATTAATCATTTGGTTTTCTGGAAGGAGCTCATAATAGAGGATTTCCTTCCAATCCCACCATATACACAACATCACCTTCTTTGGATGAAGACCGGCCCTTGGTGTGGTTGGTGGTGGTTCATTTCGCCTGCCCCACGATCTCTTCTGTTACACACTGTTGTACAGTATCCACTTTTCATCACCCATCACAATTCGTTTTTTTTTTTTTTTTTTTTTTTTTTTTTTTTTTTTTTGCGGTACGTGGGCCTCTCACTGTTGTGGCCTCTCCCGTTGCGGAGCACAGGCTCCGGATGCACAGGCTCAGCGGCCATGGCTCACGGGCCCAGCTGCTCCGCGGCATATGGGATCCTCCCGGACCGGGGCACGAACCCGTATCCCCTGCATCGGCAGGTGGACTCTCAACCACTGCGCCACCAGGGAGGCCCCGTTTTTAAAACGGAACGTGTTCATTACGTTTCAGTAGAGAATCGCATGTGGAAATATGGTCAAGAAGGTTTTTTTTGCTTATGTGGAACCCAAACATCAAAGCAATTCACATAACCAAGCTGGTACAAATGATTTTCAACGCTTGATTTGGATATTTTGAGTATGTCGGCTGTCTCCCACGTGGTATAGCGATTGTTCTCAATTTATTGTTTCCATTTGATCGCTATCAACTTCATCTGGTCTACCCGACTGTGGAGCATTGTCCAGCGAGAAATCTCCAGCACAAAGCTTCCCAAACCACTTTTGACACGTTCGATCAGTCACAGCACCTTCTCCATACACTGAACAAATCTTTTTGTGCGTTTCAGTTGTGTTTTTACCTTTCTTGAAATAATAAAGCATAATATGCTGAAAATGTTGCGTTTTTCCTTCCATCTTCAATATTAAAATGTCTACTCAAAAATTCACCAATTTTGATAAGTCTTAAATGCACCCTGATATGTCAGCTGTCACATACAGTCTAACAACATTGTTTCAAATGAAGTTAAAGACAACTAAGTGCTACTAGAGCCATCTTAGAGAAAAAACCGAACGAAACTTTTGGCCCACCCAGTAAGATGAGAGAGCACGTTATTAGGATTTTGCCAACTTATTTTTGCATTTGTGATCTGCTTGTTAGAAAACAGTTCAGTTAGGAACATATTTGGACACATTCAATGACAGTCCAACACCAATTTGGTGGTGTTGCAGTGACCAAAATGTCAACATCCTTATATATATATACTTATGTAGTAGAACACACACATATCTGACTCTGACTGCTTCATCCAAAGGATATATGAGACCCCAGTGAACTCCTAGGGAACATTGTTATATTCACATCTAGATGGTCTCTAAGGCCTTTTAAAGTCTTGGTGACAGAAGCTGAGTTAATAAGGACACAAGCCTGGAAGACAAGGCTGTAGATATAGAAGAGAAGGAAAATGGTGGGAAAAGAAAACAGGAAAACAAGGTCTGAATTTCATTGATCTGTAGCCTAGGTGTCATGGTTCCTTGTGAGCCAACTCTTCCCCAGCTTTGAAAATCGGGCTCGGTTTACACAAAGCTTCAGAGAACAACAACAGTCTTACTAGAGATGCTGTGGCAGACAAAGAGAAGACATATATTGCATCTTAAGCTGCAAACAATCTAGTAAAACTTCCCATTAGAACTTTCTGTTATCCACCAGCTCTGGGCTGCCCTACAAAGTCTCTCTCAACACGTTTTCCTCCCAGACTGCTAATTTTCCATCTTCCCCACCCCTGAATCTTCATCCTTTCCAATGGAACAATGTGGCCCTGTCTCAGATTTTTCCATTTTGCATAACTGCACATTACTTAATACTCTCTTTAAGAAGGATGATTTCACTTTGCGCTCAGGAAACAAATGATCCTCCAGTGGTGGGGCTCTATCCTCCTTATGGGGCTGCTGGGGATTAAATAACAAGCAACCTACAATCTAACTTAGTGGTTCAAGGTTTGGGTTCTAGAGTCAAGATTCTGCTCATGTAAATTACTCATATAGTTTACCTCATGTAAATTACTCAACTCCTCTAAGCTTCACCTTCCTAATATGTAAAATGAAGTGTGGATCCTGAGCAATACAGGCTGTATCATTAATAATAAAAATAACGTCTATCTTATATGTTTGGGGAGAGTCATGTCAGATATTATATAAAAAATACTTCCCCAACCTCAGTGCCTGTCATAAAATAATAAACGGGTTATAATAATAATTATTAAATCACTCCTAATCTCAATCACTCCAAGCGTATGAGGGTCTACCAAATTAAACTGTAAATACTCATTCAATAAGCATCTATTCAATGACTACTGCATGCATAGTACTGCAAAAAGAAAATAAGGAAAAAGGAAGTAGGGGATAAATAACTAGCTATGTAGAGCCATCTATGTGTCAGGCACTTTACATATATTATCTTATTTATTCCTCCAAATCATGTAATGAGAGAGATTAGTGTCCCCAGTTCTATGGATAAGGAGATGGATTTTTGAGAGGTGCTGGAGGACAGAGGGAATGAAAAGTGCCCACTGTACTAAGAAGGTATCTTGAGACTGAAAAATGAGGCAGGCAGCTCAATATAATCAATGGATGAGTTTTTTATAGGGTCACTTACTCACAGGGTGGGATGGGGTGATAACGATACAGAAGCATTTGCAGCTGCACTCAGCACCACCAAGGGGCCATTGGGACAATTTATAGTTAATCGTGGAATGGAGGTAGGTTCTTGGAAACAGGGTATGCATTCCTAAGTCAAGATTTATGAATGGGTAACTAGTCTCGTGGGTGCCAGCAATACATCAGCAAAAGTTTTCATCATTGTTTGGTTACTAACAAAGCATAGAGGCTACCTGGTCCTAATGATTTTTATTAAACAATATCTATTAACTACAAAGCCCTGGATGATAGAGAAGTGATTTACTGCACAGTACATTCCTGGGTAGGGTCAGCAGGAGGACAGGAGAAACTGTAAGGGTCCAAGATTGTGTCGGTTATGCTAACAACCATACAGGAGGTTATATAACTTGCCCAGAAGGCACAGATTTGAGTTTGCATGCAGGTCTGTGAGGCTCGGGACCCCTTTCTCTTCTGTAAATCGCATCCTCAAAAGTAGAGTATGTGGGACTTCCCTGGTGGTCCAGTGGGCAATAATCCACACTCCCAATGCAGGGGGCCCGGGTCTGATCTCTAGTTGAGGAACTAGATCTCGCATGCATGCGGCAACTAAGTCCTCATGCCACAACGAAGATCCCACGTGCGGAAACCAAGACTCGGAGCAGCCAAAATGAATGAATGAACAAATAGTAGAATATATGATGAAATCTCATATCCTAAAGGAAAAGGGGAGAAGAGCAACATTAAATAATAGGAGAAAAGAAAGAACAATAGAAAGGGGAAGATAGGAAAGAGAATCAGAAGTTAAGGGAGGGATAAGAAAGCAGGAGTAGGAAGCTGGGAGGGGGGTTCCTGCAGTCCCATCTACAACAGTGGCTGGTGGAGACCCCCACTAAGCTCACCCTTATCACCTTTGTGATGTGTGAACTTACCAACAAATGCAGCTACAACAAATGATCTTGCCCTCTCCTTTGAGAGGCTCAGACAGAAGTATTTTTGCCTTCTGTGTAAACTTAATTCTCTGTGTTACTTGTAATTTAATTTTGTACTACCCAATAATTGTCTCATGTGGGTTCACCTCATCCCCAACACCAGACTATAAAACACTCAGTGCATGTACTTTGGCTTACCTTCTGTAAGAAGGTAGTCAATGATGAGAACACATTAAATTTCATGAAAGCTTTCTAAGGAGAACTGAAAACATTACAGCTGGGTAGAGAGAGAGATTTTAAGAGTAAATACACAGCATAGAGAGTCCAGACATAAACCCATGCATATATACTACAGTAATTTTTGACAAGTGTTCCAAGGATACACAGGGGGAAAGACAGTCTCTTCAATAAATGGTGCTGGGAAAACTGGACATCTACATGCAAAAGAATAAAACCTGGACGCCTATCTTACACCACTCACAAAAATTAACTCAAAATGGATCAAAGACTTAAATGTAAGACCTAAAACCATAAAACTCTTAGAAGAAAATATAGGGGAAAACATCCTTGACCTTGGTCTTGTCAATAATTTATTGGATAAGACAACAAAAGCACAGGCAACAAAAAATAAAGTGGGACTACATTAAATTAAAGAACTTCTGCACAGCTAAGGAAACACTCAATAAATTGAAAAGGCAACCTACAGAATGGGAGAAAATATTCACAAATTATGTATCTGATAAGGGGTTAATATCAAAGTTTATAAAGAACTCTTACAACTCAAGAGCAAAAAAAAAAAAAAGCAAATAATCCAATTAAAAATAAGCAAAGACTTGAATAGATGTTTTTTCAAAGAAGACATACAAATGGCCAGTACATATATGAAAAGATGTTCAACATCACTAATCATCAGGGAAATGCTTATCAAAATCATAATGAGATATTACCTCACGCCTGTTAAAATGGCCATTATCAAAAACGACAGGAGATTACGAATGTTGGCAAGGATATGGAGGAAAGGGAACACTTTTATATTGTCGGTGGGAATGTAAAATGGTACAGCCATTATGGAAAGCATAGCGATGCTTCAAAATACTAAAAATTGAACTATCACATGATTCATCAATCCCACTCCTAGGTATTGCTGGATATCCAGCAATTGAATTGAGGTCAGTATCTTGAATTGAAAGGAGATACAAAGGAATTGAAATTAGTATCTTGAACAGATATCTGCACACCCATGTTCATTGTAGTTTTATTCACAGTAGTCAAGATATGGAAACAACCTAAGTGTTCATCAGTGGATGAATGGATAAAGAAGATGTGGTGTATACATACACAGTGAAGTAGTATTCAGCCATGAGAAAGAAGGAATTCCTGCCATTTGCAACAACATGGATGGACCTTGAAGGCATTATGCTAAGTGAAATAAGTCAGACACAGAAAGACAAATACAATACGATCTCACTTATATGTGGAACTTAAAAGAGCCAAACTCACAAAAACAGAGAGTACAATGGTGGTTACCAGGGCCTAGGAGTGGAGGGAATGGGGAGATGCTATTTAAGAGTACAAATCTGCAACTAGGAGATCAATAAGTTCTGTAGATCTAAGGCACAGCATAGAGATTAGAGTCAACAGTACTGTATTATAAAGTTCAAGGTTGCTAAGAGACTAGATCTTAATTGTTCTCACCACACACAAAAAACATGAGACAGTAATTATATTATGTGTTAGAGGTGTGAGCTAAGGCTACCATGGTAATCATATTGCAATATATACATGTATCAAACCAACAGGTACACCTTAAACTTACAGTGTTATATGTCAGTTATATCTCAACTTAAAAATTTAAGAATAATAAAGAGTAAGTAAAATAGATTTTGGAAATATACTGCCAGATATTATAAACTTATCTTGTTGCTCCCAGGGAGGTGAGGGTGTCCTGAAGGGGAATGACTGCTCCTCAACTACCCTGGAAAGAGGTCGGTTTCAGGGTGGGGAGCAGACTGGAGGAGGCGCATGCATGGTAGGTGTAGGAAAGCAACACGTTGCCCAGTCTCAGGTTGTGAAATTGCCTGAAGCACTTTTTTCTTTTTTTAAAGGCCTGACTTGGTCTGACCCCTATCTGCTCCCCCATTCTTTTTTTTTTTTTTTTTTTTTTTTTTTTTTGTCTGCGTTGGGTCCTCATTGCTGTGCGGGGGCTTTCTCTAGTTGTGTCGAGCAGGGGTTACTCTTCGTTGCGGTGCGCGGGCCTCTCATTGCAATGGTTTCTCTTGTTGCAGAGCACAGGCTCTAGGCAAACAGGCTTCAGTAGTTTCGGCTCACAGGCTCTAGAGCGCAGGCTCAGTAGTTGTGGCGCACGGGCTTAGTTGCTCCGCAACATGTGGGATCTTCCCGGACCAGGGATCGAACCTGTGTCCCCTGCATTGGCAGGACGATTCTTAACCACTGTGCCACCAGGGAAGTCCCACCTGAATCACTTCTATTGATAGGGGGTGGCTGATCCTCGTCACTGAGTGGTAACCTGGGAGGGAGGCCGAAGTGGGCAGAGAAAAGGGCCTTAGTTTAGGTCCTGACCCTGCAGCGTCTCTGAATCATTCTCTGTGCCACGTGTCCTTTCATCATCCACACAGCCTATTCTGCACTGGATCAGGGAGGGTCCACGCCCACGTTTTGGTGAGTGATACAAGGAAATGCTGGGTCCCCTCCCAAGGGCAGAGGATGGTGCCAGCAGGGAACAAATGGGCTCAGCTAGGGCACTCCTTAGGGGTGTTCCTTTGAGGAAGGCACTTAACCAAAGTGCTGTCTCACTTCCCCATTTGTAAGAGGAAAAGAAACGATATCTACCTCTCAGGGTTGTCATGAGGATTAGAAAAAATATGTGCGGAGTGACTGGACTTTACATATTCATTCAATGTTTACTCATCTCATCCTATGTTATTGTAATTACTACATGCCACCAGGCAATAGGGGTATGCAGCAAGCAAGACAGATCAAGTTCCCACTCTCTTGACTTTACATTCTAGAGAGGAGAGGAGACAGACCATCAGCAGATAAACCACTGTCAGCCAGAGACTGTCAAGCCGTGTATTTGTACCCGTTATGTACAGCGAAACCTTCCAGCACCCAGATTTAGCTGGCAAGAGCTTCCCAAAGCAACTTTCAGTTGCTTCCCTTGATATCCACCCTGGTCACCTATATTCCCAACCTTTATACAGATATAGACATTCATCATTATGCTGGATTCTCTGAAGCCCCAATTCTATTACACAGAATTGGGCCTGATGAATTCAAAAGAACTACTGCCATTTGGGCGCACGTGATTTACTCAGAAGAAACCTGTAAAAGGTGAGGGAACCAGGCTGGAGATGGGGAAGAAGCTGAGCAAGAGTGAGCTCAGGTCAAAGCCCACCTTGGCCTGATCACTGGGGGCTCTGGTGTGCAAACCGTATCTTCCAGTTGTACTTTAAAGCAAGGGGATGAAGCTTTGCAGCCCTGTCTCTGTCAGTCCTTGGCCACCCCAGCTGAAGTGGCTCCTCAGTCAAGGACGAGTCTGCAGAGACGGTCACAGGTATAGGCTGTCAGCTGTGTCATTCACAGGAGGGGGGCTACAGGCTCACCCTCTGGTAAAGGGGCTCTGGGCGAAGCATCAATGCCCTCTACATATACTCGAAAGGGAAAATGTCAGAGAGTGATAAGTGCCAGGAGAGAATGGACATTCAGTGACATGAGGCTGTGTGATTACTTTAGATTGGGTGACCATGAAACAAGGGGTAGATTCAGATTTTGTAGAACCTGAGGCTTAAAGTTTGGGGAGGGGAGTCTTCTAAAGTAAAAGGATATAAAATCATAAATACAAAACTAATAAATCATGAAGATTTGTTCAGAATGAGAAATCACAACAAATTACAAATAATAAAAGCCAATAAATATCTCAAACATCACAAAATCCTGAAAAAAGAACCATGATATTTATATTAATTAACTCCCTGACACACCTCTATAATACCTTTTCCTCCATATTTTGATGGTATATTCTTTGACTACCTCTCCGTTTGATATTTGATAATAAACTCTCTGTTAAGAGAATAAAGACATTATTTATCTTTCCCCTAAAAGATAAAATGGTAGATGAAAAAAAATTTTATTAGTCATATTTTGTTAAAGTTTCTTTCAGCTTCAGAACTTGTTATTTGGTAAAATCATGTGACTTTTGAGGATTATTGCCAAGTTTGAGAAAGCCTCTAGTAAGTTTCTTTCGTAAATGAGCTACAAGCTTTGGGAAGACGTACTGCAGACTGGCTTCTGACTCCACACATTTCAAACTCACTTTCCTCCCGTGCTCCTCATTCTCTGGTTGCTGGGTTTCATGGGGCATATTCATAGTGAGATGCCTGCATATGACAAGGATAAGCAGTCAGCGGTAAGTGATAATAATATTCAAGGAAATCCTTACTGTGCAGGGGGACATCTAGCAATAATGTACTTATACACGGAAATGACCACAAATCACTTAAATATCTCCCCTAAACTCAGATGAAATGAATCCTTAAATCAGCTTCCCTTTAGTCAGGTCCCCAAAATGCCCATAGACACTCCAATGCTACCTGACCAGAGGTAGCAAGAGGGTGGGATATTTGGAGTAAAAAGAGAGAGCAGCTTTTCATTTCTACTGATTGTGCTTAAAATATTTTACTTTTGCAACATTTATAAAAACACATAAGCAGGTGAATAGATCTCTAGAGTCTCTCCCAGGACTTAGAAAGGGCCCAACAAGTCACCTTAAAACTGCCTGTTGGGCTTCCCTGGTGGCGCAGTGGTTGAGAGTCCGCCTGCCGATGCAGGGGACATGGGTTCGTGCCCCGGTCCGGGAGGATCCCGCGTGCCGCGGAGCGGCTGGGCCCGTGGGCCGTGGCCGCTGGGCCTGCGCGTCCGGAGCCTGTGCTCCGCGACGGGAGAGACCACGGCAGTGAGAGGCCCGCGTACCGCAAAAAACAAAAAACAAAACAAACAAACAAACAAACAAAAAAAACTGCCTGTCAGTGAGGGTCTCTGGGAAGAGGTGCCATAAAAGATGAAAACACTTAGTTGACACCCAATAAATTATTATTAACTGGAGACTCCGGGTGAATCCACTGTGGTCTTTGAAGGCAGGGACCCGTGGCTGTATCCCAAGACTCAGATCAAATGACAAAAGGACAGGAACATAACACTTCCCCAGGAAAGCCTGTTTTAAAATAGAAGTGGCCCACATCAGAGACTCTCCCTAAAGTACCCCATTTATGAGTTTCAGCCACCCAGCATGCAGGCAATGAATGGTAGCTGTCTAGCTGTCTGTGCAGTATTGGTTGGAATCAGTAAAGATTTAAAATCGGTGCATTATTTCACTGTGATTTGCATCTTCTCTTCCTTTGCCGGCTCTGGGTCTCTGGGAAGGGTGGCAGGGGGAGGGGGAGGGTCCCTTGCTCCTGCCAGGTGTTCCTGATTAGGGCCTGCGTCTCCCAGCCTTGGGATTATTTGTTTACCTGACTTCCTCTCTTCCAAAAGTAAGCTGTGCCAGGGCAGGGGCCCTGTCTTATTTTATGTGCCCAGCACACACCCTAGAGGCACTTGATCCATGTTGCGAGCTGAATACATTATTGCCCACCCAGGAATGTATGAAAGAAAGAAGATTATTTCACCAGTGTCCTTCTTTTATCTCAGATTCCCAAAGACCGGTAAGTTAATACTTTGTTCAATTTGTTCAGTACTGTAACTTTTGACCCTGAGCGACTTCTCATTTACATAAATAATTTTCACTGTTGGCTAGAAAGCAGTCACAGAATAAAGGAGAAATAACACACAATATGCAGTTTTCATTCTGGTGACTCTGCCCCAAAATATGGAACAGATTCTCTTTCTTATTTTTGAGAAAGACAAGAGAGCTGCTTGTCTAGAATCACTGTTCTCTTTGTCAATGAATAAAAGGTTCTTGTGTTTGCAAGGATTTCACATGATGTCCTATAAAAAAAAAAAGAGTGTAAAGTTTTCATAGCAAGTATGCTTACCAAGTTTGCATGAACCACTTAATTGCAGAGAATTCAGAGGGATAAACTGCACTTCTGGGCAGTGTTAACAGAAAGGGTGCAAGATGTTGGGTTGTTTTTCCTTTGGTTTCCCCTTTCCTCTCTAGCTTTCACAAATCCCAAAACAACAAAAGCAGTAACAATAAAAACCCCACAAATTATTATTATTTATTTATTTATTTATGGCTGCGTTGGGTCTTTGCTGCTGCGCACGTGCTTTTCTCTAGTTGCGGCGAGCGGGGGCTACTCTTTGTTGCAGTGCGCGGGCTTCTCATTGCAGTGGCTTCTCTTGTGGAAGAGCATGAGCTCTAGGTACGCGGGCTTCAGTAGTTGTGACGCATGGGCTCAGTAGTTGTGGCTTGTGGGCTCTAGAGCGCAGGCTCAGTAGTTGTGGCGCACAGGCTTAGTTGTTCCGCGGCATGTGGGATCTTCCTGGACCAGGGTTTGAACTCACGTCTCCTGCATTGGCAGGCGGATTCTTAACCACTGCACCACCAGGGAATCCCTATTTTTTAATTAAATCTGAAAATTTGAAGCTTATTTCCAAGGGAATAACAATATCTGACATCAAGCCAAATTAATAGCAGGAGAAAATTTTTTTTTCTGTACTTAAACTACCGACTGTGTTTAATAGAAGATACTTAAATCCTTCATAAACTTTCTAGGGTTCTCAAATAAACCCTGGATTAAAATAAAAGCCTTCTTAACTCCAAATATTTCAGAGGAGTTAAAAAATATAACTATTTTTATAAAAAATTAAAATCTAGGGGCTTCCCTGGTGGCGCAGTGGTTGAGAGTCCGCCTGCCGATTCAGGGGACACGGGTTCGTGCCTCAGTCCGGGAAGATCCCACATGCCACGGAGCGGCTGGGCCCGTGCGCCAGGGCCGCTGAGCCTGCGCGTCCGGAGCCTGTGCTCCGCAACAGGAGAGGCCACAACAGTGAGAGGCCCGAGTACCGCAAAAACAAACAAACAAACAAAAAATTAAAATCTAGATGAAACCTGAAACTATTGTAGTACATGAAGATTAACTCTGGATATTTAGAAAAGATCTACATGTATCAAATATCTCTGTGTGTAAAGCAAGAAGAGCATTAGTTTCATTAATAAATGAACAACAGGGGCTGGTAAATGGAATTTTATTAAGTAGAACTTAACTTATGTTAAAAAAATTAATAAGTTAATCCATGTAGCTTCAGGTGATAATACTCTAAACCAATTGCCCTATCTCTGAGGGTAATTATGAATGATACTGAAAGTTTTTGCCTAACTCCACTCAACGATTTCTCTGTATACTGGTCTACTATGTATGTGAAAATCTGGTATCAGCCTCATGATTGGGTCTGCTAAAATAAGTTAGCTCTTATAGATCATTAATACGTTGTTTGAGTTGGCATTTGAGCTTGCAAACATGTGAAGGCAAGAACTCTGGGTATGTAGGTGGGCTTCAGGGGTCAGGAAAGGTAAACACGTAAAAGGGTAAAAACAAAACAAAAACAACAGTCTCTGGGAGCAGATATCCTCTCTTCGGGTGCAACCTGTAGAATGAGATCACACCCTGGACTATGGTCAACTCATCCAAGTCATGTCATGCTCAAAGGCTTGTCAGGAGATGGCAGATAACCTCCAAGGCCCATGTTCTCTCCATGTGACATAGGGTAGAGGTCAAGCCCACAGTCTCTTCAGCCAGACGTGCAATTCAGCTGTATGACCTTGGACAATGTACACTTTCATTTAAGCATGTCTGCCCCTTTAAAAAGTAACGTTAATGAGGGCGAGAACTTTCCTAGCTCACAGCCATAGAAGAGGACCTAATGCATAGTAGGTGCTCAATACTTACTTTTTCACAGCTTAATTGCTCTAGGCCTCTATTAGTTAGTATTAACACAGCAAAGAGGGGACAAAAGCTCACAAACACTTTATACAGTTTCACAAGATGCATGGCAGGGAAAAAAGTGACTAAGAAGGACCAATAGTATCCTAGGGTCTCAGTGGATGCATTCCTGGGGGTGGTGGACCTCTAATTCCTGGTGGAGGGGGTCTCATTCCTGGAGGGGACATGCCTATGAGTGTCCCTCAAGCACGGGGAAGCTCAATGCGTGGGCCCATGGGTGGTCTCATACCAGGTCGAGGAGCCATAATGCCATGTAAGCCATCCCCAACTCAAAAGAGTCCATAGCCTTTCATTAAAAACCAGTATCCAGGGACTTCCCTGGTGGTCCAGTGGTTAAGACTCCCCACTTCCACTGCAAGGGGCTCAGAGAACTAAGATCCCACATGCTGCGCGGTGTGGCCAATAAAATAAAAAAGAAATTCAACAAGAAAAAAGGATAAATTAAAAAAAACAAAAATGTAAACAACCAGTATCCAAAAGTGGGAAACATATTCCAAGCTCCTATTTAGGTTCTCAGGCTAAATCTTCATTCAGTATCTTCAGAGTAAGTTTAGTCATCACTTCCTCAAAATGATACAATCTCTTCACAGGCCAGTACTTATTAATTGAATGAGTGAATGAAGTGTTTAGCTTCTCTGGACCTAGTTTTTTCAGTTGTAAAATGAGGATAATGGTAGTACAACGTGACATATACACAGGTAACAACCTTCGTCAACATGCAGGAACAGGGTTTACCCGTCCGAGGGGCCCTTTATGTTCTTCCTGTTCAGAGAGAGAATGGTTTCAGGATGTCCAGCTGCTGACAAAGGGGTGTGTGTGTGTGTGTGTGTGTGTGTGAATAAACCACTGCAGGTGGGTCCTCTTATGCACTGTTTAACCGTGTTTACTTGGAAATTCACTCGGCTCTTTCAAGAAACAGATTTGATCGTACGGATGTCCTTATGCTCTTATTTTTGGTTTCATGGCACTAATATTTAATGAAATGAAAGTGACTCAAATAATATGTGATTGAGGGAGGAAAACTCTTCAGTTACATTTCGAAGCCCTCATTCTTATTTCACTTCCACATGGGTGGGAAAATATTTTTAGAATTCAGTATGCTCAGTTACAAAATAAGTGTATAAACATTGGAATCTTTCCTACAGATGGCTGTGTTCAGTTGAGAAAAAACTAGTGGAAATATTTTTGCAATAACAAAACTAAATAATAAACACCAATGAATAAACTTAAGAAACATGAAGGCCTACATGAAGAATCCTCTACAAGTTTACTCAGTGGCATAAAAATAGACATTATATGAAGAGATACACTTTATTTATGGATGAGAAGATTCATTATTATAAAGGCACCAATTCCCAAATTCATTTATAAATTTAATGTGAAACTTTCCACTGTATTTTTCTTTAGACCTATTCAAGATAATTTTCAAAAAAAATCAATTTTTTAGACTAAACTTATAAGAATAACCAGTATAATTTATTTTTTATTTTATTTTATTATTATTATTTTTTTTGCGGTACGCGGGCCTCTCACTGTTGTGGCCTCTCCCGCTGCGGAGCACAGGCTCCGGACGCGAAGGCTCAGTGGCCATGGCGCACGGGCCCAGCAGCTCCACAGCATGTGGGATCTTCCCAGACCGGGGCACGAACCCGTGTCTCCTGAATCGGCAGGCGGACTCTCAACCACTGCGCCACCAGGGAAGCCCCACCAGTATAATTTAGAAAAACAGGAGAATATTATAAAGGAAGGATTTGCCTTATCAATTATTTAACAAAACATATTATAAAGGTATAATACTTAAAGTGCAATAAATAAGACTGTGTCATGACCTCCTACATTTATTTCATGGCCTACTAAGTGTCATGAGCTGCAGTGTGAAAAACACTGGTTTACAGATATCAAAAATGGCCAATTTGGTTAAATACAGTATAGTCATAATGCAGAATACATGCAGCTATTAAAAATAATGTGGTAGAACTATATTTATTGGCATGGGAAGGTATTGACAACATATTGGTAACTAAAAAACCTACTAGAATTATACCTTTTTTTTTTTGACTCTGTTGGGTCTTCATTGCTGCACACGGGCTTTCTCTAGTTGTGGTGAGCGGGGGCTACTCTTCGTTGTGGTGCCCGGGCTTCTCATTGTGGTGGCTACTCTTGTTGTGGAGCATGGGCTCTGGGTGCAGGGGCTTCAGTAGTTGTAGCACGGAGGTCCTAGAGCATGTGGGCTTCAGTGGTTGCGGCACGTGGGTTCAGTAGTTGTGGCACGTGAGCTCTAGGGCACATGGACTTCTCTCGGGCTCTAGAACACAGGCTCAGTAGTTGTGGCACACAAGCTTAGTTGCTCCTTGGCATGTGAGATCTTCCTGGACCAGGGATTGAAACTGTGTGCCCTGCATTGGCAGGCAGATTCTTAACCACTGCACCACCAGGAAAGTCCAGAATTATCCCATTTTGAAAGAACAAAAAAACCATATATGAATATATATGCAGAGAAAAAAACATATGGACAGATAAGTGCCAATATGTTAACAAAGGTTATAGCCCATTTGTCTTTGGCTTAAACCTTTTTTCCAATTTTTTTTTGCTATTATAAATAATATTATGATTACTAACTTTATGAAAAAAACATTTTCCGAATTTCAAATGATGCTCTTGGGATAGGTTCCTAGAAATAGAATTACTACAATACACATTTTTAAGGTCATATCACAAAATTATTTTATGAAAGGGTTGCATCAATTTTCATTCCTATCAGCAATGAACGACCATGTCCTTGTACTCTTACTCATATTAGGCAACTCATTTAAAAAATTAATAGATACAGGGCTTCCCTGGTGGCGCAGTGGTTGAGAGTCCGCCTGCTGATGCAGGGGACACGGGTTTGTGCCCCAGTTCGGGAGGATCCCGCATGCCGCGGAGCGGCTGGGCCCGTGAGCCATGGCCGCTGAGCCTGTGCGTCCGGAGCCTGTGCTCCGCAACGGGAGAGGCCACGGCAGTGAGAGGCCCGCGTACCGTAAAAAAAAAAAATTAATAGATACAAATTTTAAAATATATTTGCTATTTTGATAGGCTAAAATTTTTTCACTATTTTTTAAACTTGTATTTCTTTTATTTCCATTGAGGTTAATCACTTTCCACACATTAGTCATTTGTAGTTCCTCTTTTGTGTGCTGCAAATGCTTTCTGCCTGTACCATTTCCTTTTGAGTAAGAAGGAACATTCACACCATGATGATTACTTTGACCCAACTCTTTTTTTTAATTTTAATTTTATTGGAGTATAGTTGATACACAATATTGTGTTAGTGTCAGTTGTACAGCAAAGTGATTCAGTTATACATATACATGTATTCATTCTTTTTTGGATTCTTTTCTCTTATAAGTTGTCACAGAATAGTGAGTAGAGTTCCCTATGCTATACAGTATGTCCTTGTTTACTGTGATCCAAGTCTTTTCATTTTATAGAGAATATATTATTACATAACTTCATATCAAAACTCAGGGTCTAAAATCTTCTCCCATCTAAAGTCCTACCTCATGCACTGTGGTGATCTGAATGGGAAGGAAGTCCAAAAGGGAGGGGATATTTATATATGTAGGGCTGATTCATTTTGCTGTACAGTAGAAACTAACACAACATTGTAAAGCAACTATACTCCAATAAAAATTAATTAGAAAAAATAAAGTTCTACGTCATCATAAAATGAAAAGTTTTACAACATCTAGGGACCTATATGCTCTATAAATTTATTATAATCATCCATTGCCAAAGCTATTTTTCATCTATGCTTAATAATTCTAACATAATGGCATTTAAATTTCCCTTTTCCCCCTCTAAACGTGCCCCCGCAAAGTAATTTTAGCTAATATGTTGGGCCATTACTTTAACAAATTTATTTACACAGCATAAAATTCCCCTATGAACAACACTGAATAAATAAAGTTGTTTAGAAAAAAATTGTGTCCAACAGACCTAAAAAATTAAATAAGCTTACTGAGCTAGAACTAATTCTTGGTTTATTTTCACCAATCAAAAGAGCTATGGTGGAACTTTCAGGATATACTTGTAGAGCCATAATGAAGACACTCATTTTATTTTCATGAGTTGGGTATTTTGTCAAGTAAAAGCACTTTAGATCAGAGTTTTTCAAACTGTGAGTAGGTAATTAAATCAGTTAAGTGGGTCAGACTGGCTTTTTTTTTTTTTTAATGAAATGGAATGGAAGGGAAAAGAAAGGAAAAAGCAAGAAAAGAGTACACATGTAATAAATGTTGGTGTTAACTTCATATGATGTGCCAGGTCACTATGTCAAATGTATCCCTACTATGGGCTGTGGTCACATAGGTATAAAAGCACAAGGCTGTAGGTAACAGCCAGTGTTCTTCTCATTAAGAAAGAATCCTTAATTAACTATATCCTTACCCCAACAACTACTGCTCATTAACATAGCCCTTAATAACTTAATTTTTTTAAGTGTTTTAATTTTTTTTTTTTTTTTTTTTTTTTTTTTTTTGCAGTACGCAGGCCTCTCACTGTTGTGGCCTCTCCCATTGCGGAGCACAGGCTCCAGATGCGCAGGCTCAGTGGCCATGGCTCACGGGCCCAGCCACTCCACGGTATGTGGGATCTTCCCAGGCCCGGGGCACGAACCCATGTCCCCTGCATCGGCAGGCGGCCTCTCAACCACTGCGCCACCAGGGAAGCCCAAGTGTTTTAATTTTTATTGGAGTATAGTTGCTTTACAATGTTGTGTTAGTTTCAGTTGTACAGCAAAGTGAATCTGTTATGCATATACGTGTGTGTATATATATATATATGTATATATATATGTATATATATATATGTATATGTATATATATATGTATATGTATATATATATGTATATGTATATATATATGTATATATACGTATATATATATATATATATATATATATATATATCTCCACCCTTTTTTAGATTCTTCTTCCATATAGGCCATTACAGAGTATTGAGTAGAGTTCCCTTATTAGTTATCCATTTTATATATAGTAGTGTGTATATGTTAATCACAATCTTCCAATTTATCCCTCCTCCCACTTACCCCCTGGTAACCATAAATTTATTTTCTACATCTGTAACTCTATTTCTGCTTAATAACTTAAATTTGTTTTAAAGGAGGTTATTCATTTGCTGCTACCAAATGCTAGGCCTTGTCCTAGGCACTGAGGATACAGTGGTAATACTGAGAGCCATGGTCTCATAGAGCTCCCGTAGAACGGAAGACAGATGATGTATAGCCTCAGTGGTTCTATAAGCAGCGTGACAAGAAGGAGCTTAAAGGGAATGCAAGTGACTCAGGTGCAGTTTTAGATAGGATGGCCAGGGAAGGCATCGCTGAGAAGACAACATCTGAACAGAGTTCAATATTTAATTTTTTAATCTGGCATTTTAAATGTTATTTTAAATCTAAATGAACATCTTAATAAATAATAGTAGACAACTGCTGAGATTAAAAATATAGAAACTATTTAATGCCCTATTATGATGTTTAACTTTTCATTTATATTTTTAGAAATACGTATGAACTGAGAAAAAGACAGACTTCATTCTTGCTCTCAAAAATGTCCAGTCCACTGGGGTGTTCAGGCAAAGGGAATAGGCAAAGGCAATCAGAATGCGATAAGTTTATAAGGGGAGGGGGGTACAGATTGCAATTCCCTTCTTGGAGGATCAGGGAAAGCTTCCGGAAGGAATGATGGCCATACTGAGTTATCAAGGGTGAAATAAAATTATTGTAAGTTCAAAGTTTTCTGACTCATCCACATTTAAAATTGTACTTGTGATCATAAGCATTTCAATAGTGCTTAATGAGAAACTTTGAGTTGTGAGAAGTGCTTCTAACTTCACATAACACTGGATTGGTCATTACCCTCTCTTAAAAAATACAAAAGGTTAGAGAATGTTTACACACCTGTTTCCATTAAATTTATGTTCAATCTGTAATGATTCTTTACCTTGTAATGGTAAAGTTAGGTTTCCCTCTCTCTGTTTACTGAGAAGGGCAAAGAGTGTTCCTGTAATATTCAGACATGTTCTTTAGTTGTAGGGACTGTTGATTCATAACATGGAGAATATGGATATTTGTACTGCAGAACTACATTCTACATGTTAGGATGTTGTTGCAGAGAACCATGTTTCTTCACTTGAGGTTGTAAATTGTCATGGGAGTTTAAACTAGCTCACCTGCCTTGTGATAATTACTAGGAAGACCTCAATGATGCTGTTATAATGAACTCAACCAGGATAAAAGACTGGTTTTTCTTGGCGGAAGACATCTGAAGCTTTTTCCTCCTGTGCAGATTATGCAAATAAAAATAAATGGGTAAAGCTAAACCAATTACTTTTAAGCACAACCCTAAATCTCATTCTTCCTCTGAAGTCAGCACACAAAGTGGAACGGAGGAGTCCAGCGTTCCAGATTGAAGGAACAGAAGACAGCAAAGCCTGGGCATTAGCACAGCCAAGTTTCAGGAACTCAAGTCATTCAGAAGCGAAGCTTCCAGATGAAGATGGCGGATTGAATAGATGTCTGTGATTTTCCTCCCCCACCCGAACTGAATCTACTATGGCAATACCTTCTGGAAATGCCATTTCATAACCACTGCCACCTAATTTTTTTTTTTTTTTTTTTTTTTTTTTCTTTTTGCGGTATGCGGGCCTCTCACTCTTGTGGCCTCTCCCGTTGCGGAGCACAGGCTCCAGATGCGCAGGCCCAGCGGCCATGGCTCACGGGCCCAGCCGCTCCGCGGCATATGGGATCCTCCCAGACCGGGGCACGAACCCGTATCCCCTGCATCGGCAGGCGGACTCTCAACCACTGCGCCACCAGGGAGGCCCTGCCACCTAATTTTTATACAAAGCATTTATTGCCTCTAAAATGCTATATATTTTACCCACTTGTTTTCTGCTCCCCTCTCCAATTAGTATGTCAACTCATAGAGAACAGTACTTTTGTCTCTTTTGCTTATTAACCCCCTCAGTTAACAACAGGAGACTGATTGGAAGTTCAAACAGAAGGCTTTGATCTTCACTCTAGGTCCAGGGTGATATGGGTGGATTACTTGCTGACTCTCCTCCTCCTCACCCTCTACCCTCCATATTAGTATTTTCAAGTATTTCCCCTTGAGCTGGTCAGAAATTTCCCTGAGGAGAGTATTCCTATCTCCTACCTGGAGGATAAGGTCTGGCAGATGATCAGATCCGGGGAGCTCAGTAGAGAGAGGGAGTTTCTCTATGCAGTGTATTTTAAATCAACTTTTCCACATTGCCTTGTAGACTCATGGGAGCAAATCCATGTCCCAGTTAGCTCAGTTCAAGAAATAGAAGCAAGGGCTTCCCTGGTGGCGCAGTGATTGAGAATCTGCCTGCCAATGCAGGGAACACGGGTTCGAGCCCCGGTCTGGGAAGATCCCATATGCCGCGGAGCAACTAGGCCCGTGAGCCACAACTACTGAGCCTGCGCGTCTGGAGCCTGTGCTCCGCAACAAGAGAGGCCGCGATAGTGAGAGGCCCGCACACCGTAATGAAGAGTGACCCACACTTGCCGCAACTAGAGAAAGCCCTCGCACAGAAACGAAGACCCAACACAGCCAAAAAAAAAAAAAAAAAAATTTGTATGGTAACAAATTACCACAAATCAGCAGCCTAAAACAACACACATTAAAAAAAAACCTAGAAGCAAAAAGCTGATTATGTGTCCTATGTCTTCCCATTCTATGCCTTCAACTTCTGCCAGTTCCTTTGGTAATCTCTCTTTGGTCCAGTTTATCAACTTAAACATGAAGATATGTCTGTTCACTTACTTAAATCTTTGACATGCTTTGTGTGGATCTTTGTTCTGAGGCTTCCTCACTCATTCTTCCCTGTCCTTCTACCCTCAATGAACCCCACCTGCTCTTCTTTTTTGTTTAAATACAGCAGGTTCTTATTAGTTATCTATTTTATACATATTAGTGTATATATGTCAATCCCAATCGCCCAATTCATCCCACCACCACCACCCTCGCGGCCAGTGGTATCCACACATTTGTTCTCTACATCCGTGTCTCTATTTCTGCCTTTCAAACCAGATCTTCTGTACCATTTTTCTAGATTCCACGTATATGCATTAATATACAATATTTGTTTTTCTCTTTCTGACTTACTTCACTCTGTATGACAGTCTCTAGGTCCATTCACGTCACTACAAATGACCCAATTTCATTACTTTTTATGGCTGAGTAATATTCTATTGTATATATGTACCACATCTTTTTTTATCCATTCGTCTGTCGATGGGCATTTAGGTTGCTTCCATGACCTGACTATTGTAAATAGCGCTGTAATGAACATTGGGGTGCATGTGTCTTTTTGAATTATGGTTTTCTCTGGGTATATGCCCAGTAGTGGGATTGCTGGATCATATGGTGATTCTATTTTTAGTTTTTTAAGGACCCTTCATACTGTTCTCCATAGTGGCTGTATCAATTTACATTCCCACCAACAGTGAAAGAGGGTTCCCTTTTCTCCACACCCTCTCCGGCATTTGTTGTTTGTAGGTTTTCTGATGATGCCCATTCTAACTGGTGTGAGGTGATACGTCATTGTAGTTTTGATTTGCATTTCTCTAATAATTAGTGATGTTGAGCAGCTTTTCATGTACTTCTTGGTCACCACCTGCTCTTCTTATTTAGGGCAGGACCTGTTCCATATAGAAGAGGTCTTACTTATTTCCTTTATACAAGGCAAGCATAAGCCTCATACAAGATGGAAGCTGCATGGATCTCTAATCAAAGAGGAAGAGATGGAGGGAAAGGGAAGCAAGGGAGCTGACTGGAAGTCTGCAAGCACCATAACAGCATATTTGGATGTTTATGGAAAGTTTGTGGAGTTCCTTAACTCTACTACATGTATATAAAGGTTCCAGCTAAGTTTACACGAACTTGATGAACTTCATTTCTCCATGAACTCATATCGGCAAGAAAAATGTCCTTCAAAATCAAGTCCTTCTTGGCTGAACTTTCCATTAATTCTTCCGGTTCCAAGCTACTGTGTGCAAATGAGCTGCAAAGGTGAGTGAAGGTCACTCTTTAGCCAACATTTACCAGTGGGGACCCTGGACTCTCAGGCAGATGGTGTTACTTTCCTCAAACAGTAGTAATACTTTACCTAATCATGGCTTGACTTGCTTTTTTTTAACCTGGCAGCCAAAACACAAATTTGCTGTTGGTAATAATGGAAAAATCTTATTCAGTAGGATCCTTTTGGGGGAGAACACTGCACTATTCTGAAGGAATATCTTTTTTTTTTTTTTTTTTTTTTTATTTGTCTGCGTTGGGTCTTTCTTCATTTCTGTGCGAGGGCTTTCTCTAGTTGCGGAGAGCGGGGGCCACTCTTCATCACGCTGCGCGGGCCTCTCACTGTCACGGCCTCTCCTGTTGCGGAGCACAGGCTCCAGACGCGCAGGCTCAGTAGTTGTGGCTCACGGGCCCAGTCACTCCGCGAGCATGTGGGATCTTCCCAGACCAGGGCTCGAACCCGTGTCCTCTGCATTGGCAGGCAGATTCTCAACCACTGTGCCACCAGGGAAGCCCCTGAAGGAATATCTTGATAAGACCTTTTGGGAGTACAAAACAAAAGACTAGTAACCCAAGTGTCCATCAGTAAATGAATGGATCAATAAAATGTGATATGTACATATGATGGAGTATTATTCAGCCTTAAAAAGGAAGGAAATTCTGACAGGTGCTACAACATGGATGAAACTTGGGGACACTGCGCTAAGTTAACTAAGCCAGTCACACACAAAAAACAAATACTGTACAATTCCACTTGTATACAGTATCTAGAGTAATCAAATTCAGAGACAGAAAGTACAATAGAATGGGGGTTGTCATGGGCTGGGGGAGGAGGAAATGAGCTGTTTAATGGGCACAGACTTTCATCTTTGCAAGATGAAAAAGTCCTGGAGCTTGGTTACACAACAGTGTGAATATACCTAACACAACTGAACCGTAGACTTAAAAATGGTTATGATGGTAAATTTTATGTTATGTGTATTTTACCACAACTAAAAAATTGTTTTAAAAACTATTTAAAAAGACAGTGAAATATAATATTTAAAATAACCTAATATTTAAAAAGTTTGCTGATTTAAGCATACTTATGATGGCTTTCCAGCTTATACAGTTGTTTTTAAAATAAAAAATATATAATACAATTTTTAAATTTAAAATTTAAGTTTTTGAAAAGAATGTGTTTGCATTCTTTTTCTCATGACCCCTTCTATCCTTCTGACACTTTTGGGTCAGAACTTTTTCCTCCTG
Source organism: Mesoplodon bidens (assembly GCF_964165515.1). Lineage (NCBI taxonomy): Eukaryota > Metazoa > Chordata > Mammalia > Artiodactyla > Ziphiidae > Mesoplodon > Mesoplodon bidens. The sequence continues at coordinate 31,404,983 of NC_138167.1, forward strand.
ACCATTGCTCTGAGCATTCTATTTGGGAAGGACTGTATGAACCCAGCACGTTAAAATTAACAAACTTTCCTAATTGTTACCGAGGATGGCAGTTCCCAACACTCAGTTGTGGAGTCCCTCAAATGGCCTTTCAGGGCTTCCCTGGTGGCGCAGTGGTTGAGAGTCCGCCTGCAGATGCAGGGGACACGGGTTCGTGCCCCGGTCTGGGAGGATCCCACATGCCGCGGAGCGGCTGGGCCTGTGAGCCATGGCCGCTGAGCCTGCGCGTCTGGAGCCTGTGCTCCGCAACGAGAGAGCCCACAACAGTGAGAGGCCCGCGTACCGCAAAAAAAAAAGAAAAAAAAAATGACCTTTCATCTGCCTGACTGAGTATAGTAGAAAGTCAAGATAAATAGGCCCAAAAGGATGTTCTATTTACTATTTTTTTCTATCTACTTTCTCACAGGGAACTTAGGCCCAAGAGATTCTGCATAGGTCTGCAGTGGGAATCTGTACTTTTTAAATGGTCTCCAAATATTTATGATGATCAGCCAGGCCTGGTAACCACTAGATGGTAGGGAAAGCATTAAAATATTTGCCTGGGCTAGTAAATATTGGGACTAATATTCTCAAGGATTTTGAAGCTCTTACAAAAGAGTTCCAAGTTTAAATTAGAAGACCCTTGTCAGGAGAAACCCTTATACTATAAGATTTGTTTTAAATTTTTATTTTTTCTTACTCAAAGATCACAATTACAAAAACAACTTGATTTCCTCCCTCAGATATTATAGGCAATCAGCATGCTTAATTGAAACTGTGTTCTTCTTCTTACCTATTGTGCAATTAGGGAAAGGTAGGTTCAGAATGGCAAGTTCACTTGAACAAGTCATGCTTAGAGGATCTAAAATAAAAACTTATTCAGGGCCAGCTTTCTGGGCTCAAGACCTGTGCAGCCACATAGGGCCTCATGCTTAGAAAGGCCTCCTGCTGGGTTTAATGCTCTTCTCTTGCCATCTTGAAACACTTAATAATTTTTTTGCAAGGGGCCCTGCATTTTTATTTTGCACTGGGTCCCACAGATTATCTAGCTGGTCCAGGACTTAGGTCACTGATTCCAAAGTGTGATGCTCAGCTGGGGGAAGGGTCATATGAGTATAGAAGAAGAATTGTCCCTTTTATTCAAGATTCAATGTAGACATTTTATACAAAATTTTCATACTAGTTTTGCCATGTAGCATTGCAATACTAATGCTAGAATCCACAATTTAAAGAGAGGCTAGAGCACATAATAGTTACATCGAGATTCCAACAGAAATCCTCCCAAAGACGGATATAATTTTCTCATAAATAGTTATAAGTTTCAAGCTGATGAACGTCAGTCACTCCATTTATCTTGCTGTTTCCTTGTCAATGAAATCCATCCGGTGTCTACATCTTATAGAGAAAAATCTGTGAAGTTAATGCAGAAAGAAGTAACGAAGAATGCCAAAAATAAATGTTTCCATCCTGAGCCAAGAATGAATCACTTGTGCATTCATATGTTAGAGAAAATGTGACTTCTTTTTTCTAGTGTTACAAGGCCAACACCTATCAGAAACACCAATTCTTACATTTACTGATTCAGACTAGGTCTCCAAAGCCATAAAAGGGTCATTCATGGAAATGAACAAAGAATGTATGTATCTGTATCTGAGACCTGTTGCCAGAATCCATTCCAAATCAGCAGAGTAACATGGAAATGTTTACATTTCCATGTTTTAGTGAATTTTATAAATCCTGAGGCTAACTGACTTCTGTTTATAGAGATATTAACTGATGTTGGGAGAGAAGACCAGGGATATTGCAGAATGAAATGTTTGTGCGTTACAATACCTGATCATCCTTCCTCACCAGAAATCACCATAGAGTCAGCTTTCCTAGAGGCACTGAGATCCAAAGTTTGTGTTTCACTTCTTTGTTATCCATCAGACACTTAACACAGTGCTCACACATGGAAAGTACTGAGTGAAACTTCTTTTCACCTTCTTTCCAATTTTGGCCTCTAGGGGATCAACTTCCTCCCTCCTGCTAATTTTTCACCCATATCTGTCCTGATTGGGCAGTGTCCCCAGGTAGCCCGCACATCACATTCTGTCTTTCATGCTTCCTGTATAATTTACTTGTCTTTTGTCCCATTCCCTCTGATTCCCAAAATGAACATAATCTGATTACTAACTCAGGCTCATGTTTCAATGAATTCGTGTTTTAACAAGGTAACATGAAACTTCTCCTTTAGGTAGTATTTTTTTTAATTAATTTATTTATTTGATTTTATTTTTTGGCTGTGTTGTGTCTTAGTTGCTGCGCGTGGGCTTTCTCTAGTTGTGGCGAGCTGGGGCTACTCTTTGTTGCGGTGCGCAGGCTTCTCATTGTGGTGGCTTCTCTTGTTGTGGAGCATGGGCTCTAGGTATGTGGGCTTCAGTAGTTGTGGTTCGCAGGCTCTAGAGTGCAGGCTCAGTAGTTGTGGTGCACGGGCTTAGTTGCTCCGCAGCATGTGGGATCTTCCGGAACCAGGGCTCAAACCCATGTCCCCTGCACTGGCAGGCGGATTCTTAACCACTGCGCCACCAGGGAAGCCCTAGGTAGTATTTTTTATAATAACAATGGTATTTCAAGACAGTGGCTCATGGAATGATTCAAAAGGTTGAAGTTTCTGGCTCGGCAATTGGGATTTTGAAATACCTCTGAGTCATAATTTATTAGGTGACAGTGTTTGGACAAGACAGGCTCTTTCTAAAAGATATTTATTCCTTTCTTTATTTGATCATCAAACATGCACTGAGGACTTACATAGACTGTGCCAGGACATACATCATGGAACAAGGTGACCAGGTCCCTACTCTCATGGAGCTTACATTCTAGGCATGTGGGGAGGGAACCTATGGAAAAATAATAACATATTTGGTAATAATAAGTGCTATGCTGAAAATAAAACCTGGTGATGTGAAAAGAAGAGACTACTAAAGCATGAGGTAAGGGCTCTAGCTGAGTGGTCAAAGAAGGACTCTCTGGGGAGATGACATTAATGTTGAGACCCTAATGATAAGAAGGGACCACACATGGGATAGTCTAGAAAAAGAACATATCTGGCACATGGGTAGAGCTAGTGCAAAAGCCCTAAGATGAGAGGCAGCTCTGTGTGTTCAAGATTGTTGTGGCTAGAATGTAGGATGATGAAGGGAAGTGTGGGTCAGGGGGAGAGCTTTGCAGGGGCCAGTTCATGTGGGGTCTTAGAGGCCAGGAAGAGGCTTTGGGTTTGATTCTGAGTGTGATTAGGAGCCACTGGAGCATTTTAAGCAGGGGGATGATATGTTCTGCTTATATTTTAAAACAACCCCTCTGGCATTTGTGTTATGACTAGACTATAGGTGTCAGAGAGGAAGCAGGGAGGGCAATTAGGACAGAGCTGATGGTGGCTTGGGGAGGATGGCACCAGCAGAGGTGTCAGCAGCAGAGTCAGTATATATCTTGGAGACAGAGTCAAGAGAACTTAATGCTGCATTGCACACCATTAAATAACTGAATGTATGGTGGTGTCATTTTCTGAGACGGAAAACCTGGGTGGAGGGGAGAGGTTGGTGGAACAGGTTCTGAGAGGGAAATCAAGAGTTATGTTTTTAGAAAATGTTGAGTTTGCAATGTCTATTAAACATCTAAGTAGAATTGTCAGGTGAGCATTTGGATGTGTGTCTGGAACACAGAGAAGAGGTCAGGGATAAAATTTTAAATTTGAGAGTCATTGGCATATAAATGAAACGTAAAGCCACGGGGTAGGATGAGATTATCTAAGGAGGGAGGGTAAATGAAAAAGATGAAGAGTCAAGAATGCCACCGCCTAAAAAAATACAACAAACTAGTGAATATAACAAAAAAGAAGCAGATTCACAAATCTAGAGAACTAGTGGTTACCCATGGGGAGAGGGAAGAGGGGAGGGGAAAGATAGGTATAGGAGAGTAAGAAGTACAAACTATTAGGTATAAAATAAGCTACAAGTATATATTGTACAGCACAGGGAATATAGCCAATATTTTATAACTATAAATGGAGTATAACCTTTAAAAATTGTGAATCGCTATATTGTACACCTGTAACATATAACATTGAACAGCAACTATACTTCAATTAAACACACACACACACATAGAGAATGCCACCACTTAGAGGATAAGCAGAGAAGTTAGCAAAAGGAGCCACTGGGAAGGATAAAAATCTGGACTATGTGTGTCTCAGAAGCCAAGAGAGGGTGTGTTTCATGGAGGGGGAGTGTGAAATGTGCTGGATGCTGATAAGAGGCTGCATAAGAGGCAGACAGATGTGTGGTCATTGGAGGTCTTTGGCAACCTTGACAAGGAAGTTTCAGAGCGATGGAAACAGAGTGAGGGAAACCGAAGAAGTATATGTTATATTCTTCCAGATTGGGCAATACCACCAAAGCTGTGCTGGTCTAGGAGCACATGATGTTTTCTCAAAGGTTTTTTTTATTTTTCTAAACTGTGTGGCACACAGAAAACACACAGCCCAAAAAAAAAAAAAAAAATGCTGTGACGTTTTCATTGCCACCTACATAGCCTATAAATCTTGAAATCCGTGAAGGAACTCCTAAGCAACCAGCATTAATAATTTTATGAGGTAGCTCTCCAAGACATCATGAAGGAATAACTAATAAAAGCAATTGTAAAAAGTCTAACAAAAATAGAAAACTTGACTGTGAATCACTCATGCCTGATGAATTTTTATGTTATAATGCTAACAATGAAGCTACCATAAACCTAGAGTATTGACTTCCGTGGTTAAGGCATTCATATTATAGCAATTCCCACAACTAGCAAAACATTGGTCTGGAATTGTGACAGACTTTTTTTTTTTTTTTAAAGTTTATTTATTTATTTTTTAAATTAGTTTCTGCTTTATAACAAAGTGAATCAGTCATACATATACATCTGTTCCCACATCCCTTCCCTCATGCATCTCCCTCCCTCCCACCCTCCCCATCCCACCCCTCCAGGCGGTCACAAAGCACCGAGCTGATCTCCCTGTGCTCTGCGGCTGCTTCCCACTATCTATCTACCTTACGTTTGGTAGTGTATACACGTCCATGCCTCTCTTTCGCCTTGTCACAGCCCACCCTTCCCCCTCCCCATATCCTCAAGTCCATTCTCAAGTAGGTCTGCGTCTTCATTCCCGTTTTGCCCCTAGGTTCTTCATGACATTTTTTTTTTTTAATTCCGTATATATGTGTTAGCATACGGTATTTGTCTTTCTCTTTGTGACAGACTTTTATTACACTTGTCACAAAGTGTCAAGTGTCATATCATACTCCATTTAATTTGGCAAATATTTTTATTGAGCAGCTAGTAAAGGGAAGGGACTGTATTGCTGGGGAAGGAGACACAAACATGTGTCACAAGTGGTCCTTGCCTTCAAAATCTAACAAGAACTCTCCCTACCACCTGGCTGCCAGCACCACAGTGGCGGGGACTAAGTCTCTCTGGATTATCACTGTAACCCAACACACAGATGCAGAAGGCACTTGTCTTCCTCTGTTTGGGCTGCTATAACAAAATGCCATGAACTAGGTGGCTTGTAAACAACAGAAATTTATTTCTCACAGTCTGGAGACTGAGAAGTTGAGGATTATGGCTCTGGCAGATTTGGTGTTTGGCAAAGGCTTCCTGGTAAATAGCCATCTTCTTGCTATGTCCTCACGCAGCTGAAGGGGCTGGGGAGCTCTGTGGGGTCTCTTTCAGAAGAGCACTAATCCCATTCATGAGGGCTCCACACTCATGACATAAGTATCTCCCAAAGACTCCACCACTTAATACCATCACCTTGGACGTGAAGTTTTCAGCATATGAATTTTGGAGGGACACAAACATTCAGGCCAGAGCAGTGCCCAAGCCAAAACAAGCCAATATTTGCGAATAAATAGATGAATTCAGAGTAGAGAAAGAAAAGTATATCTGATACATAGTAGGTGTTCAATAAATATTTATTGAACAGATATCTTAGCATACATTACAAAATAAGTAGGAAAAAAGAACAAAGGAATATAGGACTAGAACTGTCAGAAAAAATTCTTGAAAAGATTGTGGCTTCTGAAATAGGTCTTGAAGGTTAGATAGAATCCTAACAGGTAGAGTTAGAAGGAAGGATATTCCAGGCATGGAAACAAGAAAGAACTGTTTCTGTAAGATTTTTAACCACAAATGGAGATCCTTTAAAGAGAACAGAAAAGAGAAAGAATATACATGGTGGCAAAGGCTCTTCATTACCCAATCACGTGGAGCGTACTGCTTTGAGTTCATTATCTAATATCGAGCCAAATATTCTGAGAGGCAATTTGCATCAATGTCCTGGGCTGGGTCCCACAATGATAACTTGTAGAGAAAGCTGTTTTCTAGGAACTGGTACCTACCTTCCCAGCCTGACCATATCTTCTTGAGAAATAGCAGTTTGGGTTAGATCACCTGTAAATTTTGGATGAAGATAATCGGCCATCCAAGCTCAGCCAGGATGTAACACAGATAGCAGAGCTCAAGCCCTACGTTCTTCTGACCCACCTGTAAGCACAGCAGAGGTGTATAGGGTCAGCCACAAGTGGGTTTCCTCCCTTACTTGCTTTCATGGGGAAACAGGCAGGTATCAGGACACCTGCAGGACTTACTGACAAGATGAAAACTCCTGTGGAATCTTGCCTGGTCTGTCCTCCTCCCAACAATTTGGAGAAGGCAAAGACACTGGGATTGTGAAAAGATTAGAAACAGGACACACTGGGGACAAAGCTCTCTTCTGCCGGCGCTCTGACTCAGAATGTCCCAGGTCTGTGTTTGGAAGAGGGGAGAGCAGGGGGCAGAGCCAGCTTCCCAGCTGTGAGACCTGCACCGTGTCTCAGGGCCCTTGGTGAGACGCCGTGTCCTCACTGTCTCAAAATTCTGAATAATTTTTGAACACGGGACCTCACGTCTTTATGTTGCCCTGGGTCCCACAGACTGTGTAGCCCATTCTGGAGGTGGGAGTTGGCAAGAAGCAGCCTTCAGGGAAAAGCAAGCTCAGGCCTGACTCTCACCTGGACCTTAAACTGGTGCTTTCTTGACCAGTTTCTGGTCAAGTTCTTTCTCCTGCCAAGTCCTCCCAATGTCAGAACAGAGGGGCCTTGGACTCACTGATCTGGGTCTGAGGCAAGAGCAGAAAAAAGCTCTGTTCATCTGTGACATTTCTTTGAAGGCTCATTTTCATCCTAAAAAAAAAAAGTGGGGCTTCCCTGGTGGCGCAATGGTTGGGAGTCCGCCTGCCGATGCGGGGGACGCGGGCTCGTGCCCCGGTCCGGGAAGATCCCACATGCCGCGGAGCGGCTGGGCCCGTGAGCCATGACCGCAGAGCCTGTGCATCCGGAGCCTATGCTCCGCAACGGGAGAGGCCACAACTGAGAGGTCCGCGTACCGCAAAAAAAAAAAAAAGACAGTCTTTCCCCCCAGAAATAATCTTTAAGTAAGACAGACACTTCAAGGAGATACACCCTCTTGATGATGTGGATAGGAAGGCCTCTGGCCCCCCAAGTCACCTCCACTGCTCTGGCAATAGGGGATGCACGTGTCTAGGGGAGGAGAGGCAAAGGTCCAGTTCAGCCAGCACCCACTCACGGACTCCAGCTTCCTCCCTCTCCGCACGTGGCTCCCCCGTGGCCTTCACGTTATGGAGCTCATTGTGTCTGGCTCCTTTATTTCTGCCCTTCTTCCTTTTCCTCTTGTTATAAAGAAAGTCTCATTTGCAACAGCATGGATGGATCTAGAGGGTATTATGCCAGGTGACGTAAGTCACACAGAGAGAGACAAATACCACATGATCTCACCTATAGATGGAACTTTAAAAACCAAAGAAGCAGACAAAACAAAATTAAAACAGACTCATAGATACAGAGGACAAATGGTGATTGCTAGAAGGGAGTGGGTTGGGGTTAAGAGATACAGACTTCCAGTTATATAATAAATAAGTCACAGGGTGTTCATATACAACATAAGGAACATGGTCAGTAATATTGTAATAACTTTGTAGAGGGGCAGATGCTTAGTAGACTTGTGGTGAGCATTTCATAATGTATGCAAATGTCAAATCCCTATGTAGTACATCTGAAACTAATATAATATCTTACATCAACTATATTTCAATTTAAAAAAATTTTAATTAAAAAAAGAAAGTCATATACACCTGCTAGAACACAGCCCTAAAATTGCTTTGTATTTTGCCAGTCTAGAGGCACGCTCACAGCCAGACCAGCCGGCTTCTGAGTGGGCCTCCTGGTTCCTGGTGGGGCTCGGCTCTCCTGGGATCTACCCAGCTCCAAGTCGCCGTCCCTCTTCTCTGCTCTGGACACAAGATCCACTGGTGGTGGGAGCTGGCAGGGCCAACATTCAGCACATACGAAACGAACTCTGACAGCGATGACAATTATCAGGCTCTCTCTTACCTCTCAGAGCTGCTCAGGCAGTGCCCTCTTTTTAGAAGACTCAAGGGCTTCTAACTGCCTTCACGTCTCAGGTTAGATGCCCCCTCCTCTGGGGATCCTTCTGGGACAAACCCCACCCCAGCTCACCGCCAGGACTAAGCAGGTCCTCCCCTCCTCCTCTTTCCTCCCCTAATAGCAATATGTATCCCACTGCACTTAATAATTCTTACAAACTTGTCTGCATCCCCTGCTGAACCCCAAGCAAGATCAGAAAAGGGACTAGCTTGCCTGTTCTCCATTGTATTCCCCAGACCTGGCAGCCTCCTCCCCTCGACCACACATACACACACACACACACAAATTGTTGAATATTGTTGACCGCCAGACAGTGTTAAATGATTTTCATTCATTATCTCATGACAATATTAGAAGGAAAGGATTAGTGTTCCCACTTAACAGATGGGGAAAGTAATTAAGATCTCTCTCTTAATCAGAGAGGTTAAGTTGCCCAAGGTCACACAGTTGGAAGTGGTGCCATCATACTGTCAGATTTTAGTCTGTACTGTGAACGCTCTGTGTCAGTCAGAGTTCAATCAGAGAAGTAGCACCACTAAGAATGATACAGAGTGAGAGATTTGTTTTAAGGATTGGTCTTGAATGGGCAATTGTTGGAGCTTGTTAAATGGTCCACCTAAGGCTACTGCTTCTGTGTCTGGTGCTGGGGCCTGCAGTTTGCAGGGCAAGTAGTCAGGAAGGAAAGATAGACGTGAAGTGGGAGAGAGCAAGGACAAACAGGAGCCTGCAGGAACCAGCTAGAATCCTCCAGGGCAGACTGGAACCCACACTGGTACACCCCTTGCCACAAGCCTCCAACTTTCATGCGAGAAAGACTTCCATGAACAGTAAGCCCCTTTGTCAGGGGTAAACACACACCTGGCCCAGGGATCATGGAAGCTGAAGGAGGAGATCTGGGAGGGTCTGGAAGAGCTGTGGGCCCAGCTGCTCTACATCAACCAGGTGAACCAACGGAGAAGCCTGAGCTGCAACAGCTCTGAGGCTCTGCCCTGATCTTCTGAGCATAAAAAGAATAGATGCGTCACTCCCACCTTCCAAATCTTGGCAAAACATCTCTTGTGACCATAACAACCCAGAACTATGCAGGGAAAGGAATTCTGGGAAACACAGTTCCAGCTTAGTTTACTTGCCACAGTGTAAATCTACTTCACTCCCTCTCTTAGTTGCTTTTCTGTTACAAGTTAAAAAAGATTTCCATTTTCCTGAAATCCAATATTTATAACATTAATATACTATACAATATTATGCAGTATATTAATGACCTCAATAATTATTTTCATGCCAGTTGCTTCCCATAATTCTGAAGTGGGGAGTGGGCTTGCCTACATCAGCTATCTAATCTCATGTCTAGGACCCCCTCCCCCCAAACTGTACTTGGAGTGGCTGTCCTGGCTGAATGGCTCTCCCAAAGTAGTTCTATATGTTCTCCAGAATGGAATGTGTTCATGCTTGATTTAATCAAAGAGGAACCTCTCCTCACAGCATTGCAATCAGGAATTTGGAATTGTGAAAATCTAGAGGGTTGTAACAGGCACTTGTCTTTCTGTGCACTAGTTATTCACTTTCTTCTAGTGTATGTGCCTCAGTTTCCCTCTGAGGAGCCAGACTTTCTTCTACTCTCTTAGTCCATCTGGTTTAGGAGCAGCTGTCTCCACCTTCACTTCAGAAGTGAAAAGATGAACAAGGCCACTCATCACCCCTCTTACATCTTCCTCAGAAAATGATCATTTAAGATCATAAAACAGGTAGTTTCACACTTCCACTGAAAACTCCAGAAAGTAAATTGTTAGCAGTATTTTTCTGATACCCATATCCCAGCTACTATAGGTAGATAATGAAACCTGGGCTATTTGGGGGAACAGATCAAGGGGACAATTATAAAACTTAAGTTTCAATAGTTCTGTTGATTCTGCAAAGTTGAAACTGAAATGACTCCTCCATAGTCTGAAGATAATTCCCAATAGGAGTTAAATAAAGGCCTAACCCAGCAAAAGCACAGACCCTTAAATGTTTGGGTCCTATTTGTTTGTTTGTTAGATTCTATTTGGGGCCTTGAGAATTTGCTTTCAGATGCTGTGATGTTGTGACTTATAATAAGAAATATATATTTTATCTTCATCAAGTTTCTGGCACAGAGCTCCTAAAACCCCTAGAATGTCCTAAGTGATGAGAGCTTAAAGGTGTGTCTTGCTATATAAAAATGAGATGACTTTTGCACCTAAGGATAGGGACTGGTTGCCAGGAGAACCAACTGTGATTAGAGAGTTGGAACTTTCAGTCCTACCCCCTGGGTCAGGGAGGGAGAGAGAATCAATTGCCAATGGCCAATGATTTAATCAGTCGTGCTTTTGTAATGAAGCATCCATAAAGCCCCAAAGGAGGGGGCTCAAAGAGCTTCTGGGTTGGTGGAAATCTGGTGCTCACCTGGAGAGCATGGAAGCTCAGAGTCCTTCCTACATACCCTGCTCTATACATCGCTTCCATCTGGCTGTTCCTGAGCTATATCCTTTTATAGGAGACTGGTGCTCTAGTCAGTAAAATGTTTTTCTGAGTCTTGTGAGCCATTCCAGCAAATTAATTGACCCCAAGGGGATGGGGGTTGTGGAAACCTCCAACCTATAGCCAGTTGGTCAGAAGCTCAGGTGATAACCTGGATTTGCGATTCTCAGCTGAAGGTGGGTGGGTGGATAGGAGGACGAGGGACCAGTCTTGTAGGACTGAACGCTTAACCTGTGGAATCTGATACTATCTCTGTGTAGATAGTGTTGACTTAAAACAATAAAGCAGCCAGTTGTTTTAACATCAAAATGAGTTTATTCAAGAAACAGCAAAGAATTGCAATTCAGGACACGCAATTTATGGAAAACCACAGGCAAGTCCAGAGAACAAAGGAGAGGACCGTTCTTTTATAAAGGAGAAGAGGAAGTTTGGAAGAGCTGTTATAAACAAAGAGCCCATTGGTGGAAACAGGAGTTTGAAGTGTATTGGTTTTTTATTGGCTGAGTTGTGACAGTCTCATTGGCAGGGCAGTGGCCGGGCAAGGAGAAAGCCTTCCTTCCTCCTGCTGGGTAGTAAACTAGTAGCTTTCTTCCTGTTGGAGATGCAAGATATGTCTCTTGCTGTTAGTAATGCAATTGAAGTTGAGTGGTATGGCCTAAGAGCTCCTTCTTCTGGCCTTCCCATTCCATTTTAAATGTTTTCTGTTTATTAATTTTCAGTAGTGTCAGAATTGAGTTGAATTGTAAGACACCCAGTTTGTGTCCAGAGAACTGCTTGTTGGTGGGGGGGAACCCCATGTCCCCACATTGAAATTAGGTGTTCAGACGCTTTTAGATGAGAAACGCTTTTAGATTAGAATTGTTTGGAAAGTCAGGATATTGGAAATGGATAGAAAATATGACAGTATAAATGTATAAAAAATGGAATGACTCATCTCAATATTGTTTCTAATGGGTGTGAACAAATGTAATAAAAAATACATGAGTATATAAAATAAAACACACTATTCTCTCTGTCTGGACCCTCCCTTTCTCCATCCTTTAGGTTTCAGCTTAGAGAGACACATCTTGAAGAAGCCTTCTCTGACCTCCACTCATGCCCACCCCAACCTGATTAGTTCCTTCTGTTAGTCTGTCTCATAATACCCTGTAATTTCCTTATTTGTGATACACATCAAAATGGTCACTGAGTGTTTCTTGATCTCTGCGACTTCCCCAATAGAATATGAAGGCTATGTTTCTCCTTTCCACCATGGTATTCACAGTGCTTAGTATATTATTAGATGGTCAATAAATAATTATTGACAGGCTGAATGAATCAATCAATCAAGCAATCGTAAGGAGATGAGAATTTGTTTTGGGTGTTGTCTAAGTATATTTATAATTTGATTTTGTGGAGGTCATTGTTGAATGGACATGATTTGGGCTATTTTCAAAAGGATCACTGAAAAGTAAATAATAAGATGAACTTACAAGTGTCAACTATATGTAAATAGTCTGTCATTCTGGTACATACACATCTTCTTCTTTCTTTCTCCCTGCCCCCCACCCCTTTTCTTTTCGTGGCAGGTATGGGATATTAACAAAGTTGGAGAACCGTTTCTCAAATACACAGTTTTTTTTTTTAATGAACCAAAAGATATTAATTTCTCAACATCTAAAACTAAGCTAGAGAAGAAAATGGAATTCAGTGATTATACTGTTTCCTAAACAGACATGAGTACATTTATCATCTGCTCTTATGGCAGATGGTTTGATAGCTACATAATCCAGTGACCCAATTAAATGCTGCTAAATGTTACCATCTTGGCTTTGGGAATTTGCCTTATTTGGCCCAGGAAGCTTTCTCTCAAATCTATCATATAAAGTATAGCAGAAAAAGTGAGAATTATTTTTGCACTCAAAGACAAAGCTTTTAAGAGAAAAAGTCACTTCTAACAATTGCTCCCAAACAGTAGATTATCGTGATTGATTAAGATCTATTCCACTATTGGGAATATGTTGGAAGAAGCTGGGATGTAGAAATAAAAGAAACAGAAGCAATCTACTGTATCTTTTGTCCCTTTCTTTCTTGCTCATTTTCCCTAGGTGGTAATAATAATGATAACAACAATAGCTCCAGTCTGGGGCTTATGAAGAATTTACAATATGCCAGTTGCTGTTTGTTATAAGCTCTTTGCATATAATAACTCATTTAATATGTGCAACCCTATAAGATCCCTACAAACCTGTAAGACTGATACCATGATTAACCCCATTTTACAGATAAGGCCATGAAAACACAGAGAGGTTAAGTAACATGCTCAAGGCCAAACAGTAAATGGCAGAGCCAGGGTTTAAACGTGGGTGATCTGGCTCCACAGACTTAGTTTTGAGAAATTTACTATATTGCTTAATATGTAAAAATATATTGAGGCTTTCTTCTTCCTAGAGTAACATTTATAAATCAGTAAGCATATACTAAGCACTGACCTAGATGCTGTGGAGCACAACTCACTCTAGTTGGGGTAGCTTCCTGACCTAAATTAAATACATACCACACTTGTTTAGATTTTTCCTGACAGTGGTTCTCAACCGGTGTGTTAGGACACCCTGGAGTGTCAGATCTAAGCTTTGATCTGATTAAACTTTCATTTTGCTCCACTGTCAGTAGATAGATAAAATGTTGAGCCAAGAAGGTCATGCTTTGCAATGTAGAATGTGGTCCAAACCCCTGAAGGTAATACATAAGAGGCAGAAAGTAATGTCAAGCCAGCTCCCAAGAAAGATCACAGGTTTCTTTGGGCATATGAGCTTCTTTAGCGGAGAATTTTGATTCTAGAATGTAAGCTACATAAGGGCAGGGATTTGGCCTATCTTGTTCACAGTTGTACTCCCTAGGAGATAGCACGGTGCCTGGCACAGGTAAGCAATAAATAATTGATAAAGAAAAGAATGAATGAAAGAAAGAGAGGGAGGAAGGAAGAAAGGAAGGAGGGAGGGAGGGAGGGAAGGAAGGAAGGAAGGTTGGGGCAGAGCTACAAATAGGGTTCCTCGCACAGTGATGCAGGCAGCACTGAAGAGGGACCAGGGGGAGAGTGATGATGGTGGATGCTTTTGTAGTCACTGCTATCTATTGTTATACCCTTCCAGGACCTACATTGTGCTTTTTGATGACTTAGCATTTTTCAGCTCTTTCTTTCTGTATGCTATCAAAAATTCTAGAATTCAGAATTTATTATGAACACAGATGTGTACACAAATCCTTTATAAATCTCCCAAAGGAATGCTAACATATTTCCAGCTGCACAGCCAAGATGAAAGAACTATTCTGCTTGGATTTCAATAGAAGCTTGCATAACAAATAAAAAACACAATCACCATCCCTACAGAAATGCTTATTAAAGAGATGTTCAGTTCTAAAACATAAAGGAGCACAGCCAAAAAGAAAAACAGATACAGCACAGACTACAGAGTTCTTGTTTCAAACAGAGTGCTTGACTTGAACTGTGTTCTTTAAGTTTCTGGGTCCCACTGTTTAGATATCACTCTGTGGTCGTCTAGGAGAAGGACAGAATCTTGGACCTTACCGGAAACCATCTCGCTTTTCACTGACAGCTTTCATACCCCTAACTAAAAATAGTAATCTTTCCATCCTCCAAGACTGTAAAGTCACTTTCTTCTCTTATTTTTATCAAGAACTAACTGATTCTGTTTTGGTGGAAGTAGAGATCTGATTTGGGGGAGCTAGTTTGCGGGAGGTAGGGGTAGGGCTGAGGGGGGCGAGTCAGGCTTACAGTAAATACCCCTCTCAGCTATATGGGAAGCAGCAGGCAGTGGAATCATTGAGTGGCATTAGTATGAGGCATCATATTCTACAGGTGAAATTTCAAGAAAACTTGTCTTTTTTAAAGGTGACGTTTTTAAGAGCACTTTTATGCTTACAACAAAATTGAGAAGGAGGTAGAGAGATTTCCCATATACTCTCTGCCCCTATATGTGCATAGACTCGCCATTATCAACATCATTCACCAGAATAGTAAATTTTCCACCAAGGATGAGCCTACATTGACACATCATAAACACCCAATCATCCATAGTTTCCCTAAGGGTTCACACTTGGTGTTGTAAATCCTATGGGTTTGAACAAATGTGTAATGACATTTATCCATCATTATAATATACAGAGTATTTTCACTGCCCTAAAATTCTATGTGCTCTGCCTAGTCATCTCCCACCCCTTCAACCCTACCGTGGCAACCAGTGATCTTTTTATTGCCTCCATAGTTTTGACTTTTCTAGAATGTCCTACACAGTTAGTCCCCTACATAAGAACCTTCAAGTTGCAAACCTTCAAAGATGCAAACGTGAGTTCGCGTGTCCAATCACGTAAGTTAGTTCATGTGTCTGGCGTACATTGTCGCATGCATGCATGCTCTACAAGTGGTTGTGCTTTTGTGTACTTTTACTGTATGGTACTGTATAGAGTACAGTAGGACAGTATCTTTATTTCAAGCCCAGCATGTCCGGAAACAAGCGTAAAAGCAGCGGTGATGTAGCTGGTACTGCTAAGAAGCGCCAAGCGATAATGATGGAAACAAAAGTGAAAAAAATTGAGAGAGTGGAGTGAGGTGAAAAGATGGGAGAGCTGTTGTACTTTTCAAGGCAGTGTACTGTAAGATTAAAAGTGTTTTCTTTATTTTTTGTGTTTTTTATGTATTATTTGTGTGAAAAGTATTATAAACCTATTATAGTACAGTACTATATAGCCAATTGTGTTAGTTGGGTACCTAGGCTAACTTTGTTGGACCTACAAACAAATTGGACTTATGAACTCACTCTCGAAAGGGAACTCGTTCATATATAGGGGACTTACTGTAGTTGGGATCATATACTATGTAACCTTTTCAGATTGGCTTCTTTCTCTTAGTGATATGCATTTAAAGTTCATCCATGTCTTTTTATGGCTAGATAGCTCATTTCTTTATTTTTTTTAATTTTTATTGGAGTATACTTGCTTTACAATGTTGTGTTAGTTTCTACTGTACAGCAAAGTGAATCAGCCATATATATATATATATATATATATATATATATATATATATATATATATATATATATATATATATATATATATATATATATATATATATATATATATCCCTCTTTTTTGGATTTCCTTCCCACTTAGGTCACCACAGAGCATTGAGTAGAGCTCCCTATGCTATACAGTAGGTTCTCATTTGATATCTATTTTATATATAGTATCAATAGTATATATATATCAATCCCAATCTCCCAATTCATCCCACCACCTCCTTCCCCCTTGGTATCCATACGTTTGTTCTCTACGTCTGTGTAGCTCATTTCTTTTCTGCACTGAATAACATTCCACCATCTGAATGCATGACAGTCTATCCATTCACTTACTGAAGGACATCTTGGTTGCTTCCAAGTTTTGACAGTTATAAATAAAGCTGCTATAAACATCTTTGTGCAGTTTTTTTGTGTAGTCATAAGTTTTCAACTGATTTGGGTAAATACCAAGGAACGAGATTGCTGAATTGTATGGTAAGAATATGTTTTGTTTTGTAAGAAAACACCAAACTGTCTTCTAAAGTGGCTGTACTACTTTGCACTCCCACCAGCAATGTATGAGAGTTCCACATCCTCATCAGCATTTGGTGTTATCAGTGACCCCAATTTTGGCCACTCTGATAGGTGTGTAATTAAATCTCATTGTTGTCTTAATTTACATTTCCGTGATGACTTATGATGTGGAGCATCTTTTAATATGCTTATATGCCACCTATATCTCTTCTTTTGTGAAGAGTCTGTTAAGATCTTTGGCCCATTTTTAAATCAGGTTGTTTGTTTTCTTACTGTTGAGTTTTAAGAGTTCTTCGTATATTTTGTATAACAATCCTTTATCAGCTGTGTCTTTTGCAAATAATTTTTCCCAGTCTGTGGCTTGTCTTCTAATTCTCTTGATATTTTCATTCTGCAGAAGTTTTTAATTTAATGAAGTTCAGCTTATCAATTATTCTTTTCATGATTCATGTTCATTTGTGTCAGGGAAGAAGAAATTTTCCTCTACCCTTCTAGATTGTTCTGGCTGGTCTAAGAATTAAATTGACATGAGACAGAGTAACAGGAGAAAATCAAACCAAAGTTTAATAATGTGTATACAAGGGAGAGACCAGGAAAACTGAGCAACTTGCCAAAATGGCTGAAGCCTCACCTTAAATACCATCCTCAGATAAGACAAAAGAGGAACACTTCGGTACATGACTCTTTTTGAATTATGGTTTTCTCAGGGTATATGCCCAGTAGTGGGATTGCTGGGTCGTATGGTAGTTCTATTTGTAGTTGTTTAAGGAACCTCCATACTATTCTCCATAGTGGCTGTATCAATTTACATTCCCACCAACAGTGCAAGAGTGTTCCCTTTTCTCCACACCCTCTCCAGCATTTATTGTTTCTAGATTTTTTGATCATGGCCATTCTGACGGGTGTGAGATGATATCTCATTGTAGTTTTGATTTGCACTTCTCTAATAATTAATGACAGGAATAAAGACACAGACTCACTAGAGCATGGACTTGAGGATATGGGGAGGGGGAAGGGTGAGCTGTGACAAAGTGAAAGAGTGGCATGGACATATATACACTACCAAATGTAAAATAGATAGCTAGTGGGAAGCAGCCGCATAGCACAGGGAGATCAGCTCGGTGGTTTGTGACCACCTAGAGGTGTGGGATAGGGAGGGTGGGAGGGAGGGAGACGCAAGAGGGAAGAGATATGGGAACATAGTATATGTATAACTGATTCACTTTGTTATAAAGCAGAAACTAACACACCATTGTAAAGCAATTATACTCCAATAAAGATGTTAAAAAAAAAAAGACAAAAGAGGATGTTGATGGTGCAGTCAGTTACAGGAAGTTACTGACATTGATCTATTTGTTTACTCTTTCACCAGTACCTCACTGTCTTGATTATTGTAGCTTTATAGTAAGTCTCGAAGTTGGATCATGTCAGTCCAAATTTGTTCTTCTCCTTTAATTAATTGTGTTGGCTATTCTGGGTCTTTTGCCTCTTCAAATAAACTGTAGACTCAGTGTGTTGATACTGACAAAATAACTTGCTGGGACTTTAACTAGTATAGCATTGAATCTACAGATCAAGTTGGGAAGAACTGACATCTTGACAATATTGAATCTTCCTATACATGAACACAGAATCTCTCTCCATTTATTTAGTTCTTTGATTTTGTTCATCAGAGTTTTATAGTTTTCGTCATATAGATCTTGTACATATTTTGTTAGATTTATACCTAAGAATTTATTTTTTGGGGTTGCTAATGTAAATAGCATTACGTTTAAAATTTTAAATTCCACTTGTTGTTAGTATATAGGAAAACACTTTTTTTTTTTTTTTGCGGTACGCGGGCCTCTCACTGCTGCGGCCTCTCCCGCTGCGGAGCACAGGCTCCGGACGCGCAGGCTCAGCGACTATGGCTCACGGGCCCAGCCGCTTCGTGGCACGTGGGATTTTCCTGGACCAGGGCACGAACCCCCATCCCCTGCATCGGCAGACGGACTCTCAACCACCACGCCACCAGGGAAGCCCAGGAAAACATTTGATTTTATATACTAACCTTGAATCCTGCAACATTGTAACCATCACTTATTTGTTCCAGGAGGTGTCTTTGTTTGTCTGTTTGTTTTGTTAATTCTTTCAGATTTTCTACATATATGATGTCATCTGTGAACAAAGACAGTTTTGTGTCTTCCTTCCCAATTGTGTACATTTTTTTACCCTTTTTCGCCTGATTTCATTAGCAAGGACAGCCAGTATGATGCTGAAAAGGAGTGGTGAGAGGGGACATCCTTGCTTTGTTCCTGATCTTAGTGGAAAAGCTTCAGGTCTCTTCTCATTAAGCATGATGTTAGCTGTAGGTTTCTTTTGGTTTTTTTTTTTTTTTTTTTTTTTTTTGCTGTGTGCAAATGAATTTTATTTTATTTTTTATTGGAGTATAATTGCTTTGCAATGTTGTGTAAGTTTCTGCTGTACAATGAAGAGAATCAGCTTTGTAGTCTTTATCAATTTGAGAAAGTTCTCCTCAACTCCTAGTTTACTGAGAGTTTTTATCAAGTATGAGTGTTGGATTCTGTCAAATGCTTTTTTCTGCATCTATTGATATGGTCACGTGGTATTTCTTTTTTTAGTCTGTTGAAATGATAGGTTACATAATTTGATTTTCAAATGTTTAACCAGCCTTATATACCTGGCATAAGTCTAATTGGGTCATGATGTATAATTCTTTTTATACTTTTTTGGATTCAATCTGCTAATATTTGGTTGATGATTTTTGCATCTATGTTTGTGAGAGATACTGATCTGTAGTTTTCTTTTCTTGTAATATATTTTTCTGATTTTAGTATAAGAATAATGCTAGCATCACAGATGAGTTAGGAAGTATTCCCTCTGCTTTTATACTCTAAAAGAGACTGTAAAGAATTAGTAAAATTTCTTCCTTAAATGGTAGAATTCACCAGTGACCCATCTGGGCCTGGCATTTTCTGTTTTTAGAAGGTTATTAGTTATTGATCAATTTCTTTAATAGATATAGGTCAAATTTTGTCTTTAAAAAAAAGAAATTTAAATGTTAACTTGTAGAAAATTGGTAAGATGCTAATATTTTTGTCTAATAGAGATACAAATAACTTTTGTCCTTTACAGATGAAAATAGTTTCTGCTCTGTAGAGAAGATAACACAAAAGGTTACAGTTTACTGCTCTGCAGGACATTAATCAGATTTATATCTAATTTATCAATAATTTAGAATGATTTCAGTATTCTTTTTTTCTTACACTGATATATATAAAAC
Organism: Mesoplodon bidens; assembly: GCF_964165515.1. Classification (NCBI taxonomy): domain Eukaryota; kingdom Metazoa; phylum Chordata; class Mammalia; order Artiodactyla; family Ziphiidae; genus Mesoplodon; species Mesoplodon bidens. Next base: position 31,424,890 of record NC_138167.1, read on the forward strand.
ATTATTTCCCATATCTTTCTTGGAACCAGTTTTGTTTCCTGCTGCTTCCTTAATAATGAGTTAAAATAAAAACTTGACTTACGTTTATATTTGTATGAGAACTTTTTCAAACATTTTGAAATTATACTTTTGACCTTCTATAGGAATACAGCTTGGCCAAATGCTTTAAACTGCATGTCTAAGAACTGATCCTAAGGAAATAAGTATGTGCTCAAAAATTTAGCTCTAAGACTATTTACTGTGTATAACAGTGAAATACCGGAAACAAATGTACAACATTAGGGGACTAATTAATACCTAAATTTGTTTTAAGATGGTTGTTTCTGGGTAAATGGAATTTGTAGATTTTAAAAACTTCTTTTACCTTGTTCATATTTTCTTGTGACACTTTTAGAAGAAGGAAAAAGCAAGCTGGAAGGTCACAAAGTCTAGTTTCATTGGCCTTCCCATTTTTGTTGACATCTATTGAGGTATTTAGCCCCTGACCGTAGTCTCCCCCTCTGCTCCAATTCCTACCACTATCTCAGGGAACTTCAGAGTTCTGTCCTTGGACAGAATCATCTGCCCACCCTAGCTTTTCAAATTCCTTAATATCCCATTTCCAATGACCTTCTTCACTTCTGTAATTCACTCCACAGAAATTGTAGATCCCGTCTTCATTTAGAACTGTTTACCTCTGGCACTTCTGTGCTTTTCACTCTTTGATTTTAGATGAAAATGCCTTCATTGTTCTTCCGATTAAAAGTAACACATGTTTAACTGCAAATTTTTTCAGAAAATACAGAAAGATTTAAAAAAGAAAAATCAAAACCTGGCAACTTAGAGCTGACCACTCAGCATTCTGTAACCCTTAAAACTTTTTGCTAGGAATAGTTTTTTGTTTGTTTGCTTTTCAAAATGGGAATTTACTATTCATTTTACTTTTACAATCTGCTTTTTGCCACTCAATGACTTATTTTTTCAAGCCAATAAATACAGACCTATATCATCATTAATATGGCTGAAAACATTTTATTGTATGGCTATAATATTCTTTACCTGACCCAAGGTGTCTCAACCTCAGCACCAAAATTTGGGGCTGGATAATTCTTTGTTGTGGGAGGCTGTGTTGTCATTGGAGCATGTTTAGCAGCATCCCTGCCCTCTACCCACTAGATGCCAGTAGCACTGTCCTCCCTGCCCCCCACCCCTACACACCAGTCATGACAATCAAAAATATTTCCACCTATTCCCAAATGTCTTCTTTGGGCAATGTTAACGCCCAGTTGAGAACCACTGATATAATCAACCTGCTATTGTTTGTTTATCTACTTTGTCACAATTAAAAACAGTGGTGCTTATAAAGATCCTAACATATAAACTCAGCACTTCTCCAAATTACTTCTATAGCTTAAGTTTTTATCAAGAAAGAGCGTATTTAAAATTTTGATGTCTATTCCCCAGATTTCCTCCAGAAAGGTGTATCAATTTATAATACCATTAAAATAGCAGAAATGTCATTTCCCCAGATCTTGTCCATTTCTAGGTATTATCAATCTTTTTACTCTTTCTTGGTGGTAAGCAAAACAAAATATTACTTTGCCCTTTTAATGTGTAATTCTTTGATTGCTAACCAGGTCAGCAACTTTTACTATGTTAATTGACCATTTGTATTACTGCTTTTATGAACCACCTATTAATGGCCTTGCCCATTCCTGATTGTGTAAGAGCTATTAATTCTTCCAGTTTGCAATTTTTTGGGTAACGTTTATGCTGAGTTTTCCTTATGGAAGGTATACATTTTTATGATGTTAAATTATCTGCCTTTTTATTATGTTTTTACCTTTAGTGGTGTCGTGCTTAGAAAGATCACCTCTGAAGTCTAAACGTTAGTGTTTTAGTCTATTAGGCCAACGTTTTATTCCTCCATGTCTTTCACACTCTAACACTAAACTTTTTTGACCTCTAGACCATTGCAAATAAAATTTGAACATACATAGGACTGGAAATCTTATTAAAATGCGTGTTCTGATTCAGTAGGTTTGGTGTGAGACAAGGGACTCTGTAGTTCCAGCAAGCTCCCAGGTGATGTCAATGCTAGTCCTGGACCACACTTTGAGTGGCTAGGTTCTGGACCTTCAGCCCTCAAACCCCTGTACTCCTTACCTCCATTCTCTGATTGGCTCTCTCCTGAATCTGCTTCCATTCCTTACCTAGTGTGAACCCCAAGGGCAGTAATTTCAACTATACCTCACCCCTTTGTTTATCTGGAATAAGAACCCTGGCGACCTCCATCCCAGTATTGACCAAGCCACCATCTTCTCTTCTCCAGGCTCCAGCCACAGCATCACAAAAGGCAATCTCAAAACTGCCACTTGCTTCTGTAACAAATGTTTGATTTCTAAAGTCAGATCAGAAATCCTTCACTTTGTTCCTTGACAGTTCCCTTTCCCATTCCTTAGAGTAACTTTGCCTAAATTTAATCTCCTCGACCCTATTCCACCTCCTTTCAGGCCTCCAGTCAATGAATGACAATGAAAGAACTTCTTCAAACCATCTGGTAAAAATCACAGTTAGCATAGCAACTGCTGCATACTTTTTCTTTTAATCCACTCAAAAACCCAACACCATCGTATTAAGATTTTCCAACTCTTAGAAAATTCTGCTTAGATTTATGAATTAAACTGGTTATTTACTTAATAGATACCTCCCAGAGTTCTCACAATATGCCTGCCAACCTTATTTAGGTAAGTACAATTATCATTTCCATCTTACCAATTAGGAAACTAAGGCACAGAGAGTTGACACAACCATTGAGTGTCAGAGCAAGGACAGGGACCCATATCATGTGATGCTATAATCATAGCTCAAACTTCTTTACTCTGCTACCCGGGAATCACAGGGGGCCTCAGGTTCCAAACCGCTCAATTCTACAGTAGTATCTGTATCACAAACAAAGAAGAGACAGGATGAAAAGTAACCTTTAAAAATTGTATAAAAAATAAAACAATAAATTATTTAACAACAAAAAAAGAGACAGGCAGTCACTAGCGGTTCTCAGCTCTTGAGGGCACGTTCCATTCACATTCCTGGGCTTCGGAAATTTTGTTCAACCTGTCAGGGGTGGGGCCCTGGCACTACTGTTTTTAATCTGCTAAAGGGGAATGTTATCCCAAATCAGTGCTTTTCAAACGTTTTACATTCACTGGACCCGTAGCACAAGCCTCCCGTTACTCTGATAGGTAATGTGTGACAGGTGTGCGCGGTCTTTGCCCGTCCCACACACCCTCTGGGTTTCGGCGAAGTCCTTGCTATCTCTAGTGCAAACACAGATCACTCCATCCTTCCAGAAAGAATCATTTTAGGTAGAGATAAATGAAACTGGCCTAGGCAGTGTTAGTGGCGGCAGCGTTGACTTTACAATGATGCCTCTGCTGCCTTCTTCCATGTGGTTTCCAGATTTCCAGTCTTCAATATAACTCTGATTTAGTCAAATCTCATACACTATAAGTATTTGTCGGAAAATTTCCTGGACTCCACACGACGGCATTTAAAACTTCTACACGCACGTTCTGAAATGCCACGCGACTGCAGAACAGGGTTGGGACGCCTGGCGCAGCTGGGAGCGCGGCCCTGGCGACTCGGGTCGGCACCGAAGAGCAAAGGAGCCCGCTCGGGGCTGCGGGCGCCCGGGACTCGCGGCGCCTCGTGGGGCTCCAGGTGAGCCCGGGACACGCCGGCCCGCACCGCCCAACTCGAGAAGCTCGCCCAACTCCGAGCCTTTAGCGTCTCCAAACTCGCTGCAGCTGGAGACACCTCGTGCCCCTTTGGTGGAGCGCCCCGGACCCCTTCAGCGGACGGAGCCGTGGCCGGGGTGAGCGCACTGCCAACCTGGAGCGCCGGCAAAAACTGGGACCGCGCGAGGAAACTCGGTTTCGGGAAGCTCTCAGCCGCGCCCCAGCACAGGCCGCCGCGTCCAGGGAGCTCGAGGGAGACAGAGGAGCCCGGACCGCCCGTGTCGGCCCCGCCCCGGAGTGCTCCGCGCGGCGCCTGAGTGGGCCGGAGAGAAGTCAGTCAGGCATCGGGGGTGGGACCCTGGCCGGGCTATTAATACCGGGTCCCGCCTGGTGGCAGCCGCCGGGCAGCGGTGCGCGCCTGGGTTCGGGGTGAGCAAGGGGTCACGCGGGGTCGGGCGCAGCTGCTGCAGCTGTCGGGCCGCGGAGAGGGTGGGAGGCGGGATGGAGGACACCAGGGGCTGCCCGTGCTCCGGGTGCGCTAACTCCCGAAGCTGTTGCTTCCAACTTTTACCTCCTTCGGAAGCTGGGAGTGTTAGTGCCGGGAGATCTGAGACTAGACAGCGGAGCCGAAGCGAGTAACGTGCACACTCCCCACCACCCCCTTCCTCACCTGCTCAGCTTTATTATTGTTTTTATTCATCTCTAGAACATGGACTGCGCCCGCCTCTGGCTAGGGCTGTTGCTGCCTGTGGTAGCTGCGCTGGACTTCAACTACCACCACCAGCCAGACATGGAAGCGTTCCTGAAGAGTATTAACCAAAACTACAGTTCTATCACTCACTTACACAGTATCGGGAAATCTGTGGAAGGTAGGGTCCGTCTCGTGTACTTTCCCAAACCCCTAGTCCTCAGTTTCATTCATTAAATATGCCTTAGCCTCCTGTCCTCTCTCCATGAAGCGACTCAGAGGGGCTCGAGCGGATCCATCCCTGCCTTGCGTGTTGGTTGTTTCTGCTTTTGTGTGCTGTGTTGCTTTTTGTCAGTGGAGTAGTAAGACCTGAATTTTACTAGACGTCTCCGCTGTCATTCGGTGTCGAGTGCTTTGCGTTAATGGCGTTCTGTTTTGGGATCTTGCAGACAGTGATTTCCTGGGATGAGTACTTTAGGTTTTAGTTTTCTACATGAACTTCTGCCAAGGAAGTCTGTTTACCCATCTCAGGTTTGTTTCCCTTTTTGATGGCTTCTTTAAATATGACTCGGACTGTTAGGATCGTGTCTTCAAGTCTCTTTTAAACTAAAACAGGGCAGTTGTGTTGGTGAGATTTCTGTGTTACGTATAATTAGCCCTATGGCTTAAAGTTATGCAAAAAAAGTGGCTCTGGTACTGATTAAAAGGCTATTTTCAAAGTTATCCATTTGAATGAGACTAACTGCTGGATAATAAGTGTACCATAGCAGTGATTGGTATTGCCCTTAGTATTTTCGCGTTCATTATTTAATTACTTTATTGTTTTAATTTAGAAACCATATATTAAGTATAAATATACAACTATATATTAAGTAATTCTAATTTTAGTAGATAGGAAAATTGAATCATAGTGAAATTAAGTATTTTGCCCAAGAACACTCAGATCTTGAGTGAGTTTTATAACCAGGATTGGCGCTCAGATCATTCTACTTTAAGGCTTAGCCATTTTGGGACAAGGCAAATAATTTTACCAGATATTATTATTTCTCAATCTTTTGTACCTCCCCAAAGAGATTAGCAAATAACTTAATGCTTAAATTATAAGTTTTGTCAAGTGTATGTAATTTGGATGTCAGCTCTTTATAAGGTGTATTTCAACCCCATGTGAATTTTAGCTCTGAGTTTTTCAACCAATTTGTGGGTCTCTTAATTACCATATTCTTAAGTAATCGTTTTCCAAAAAATTAAGGCCATGGTTTTTATGTTTTAAAAGTATTACATAAATTCGCTTATGTGCAATGCAACATAAAACTCCTTGGCTTATGTGTGTAATGGCATTTTTGTTTTTAAACAACGTTGCTAAGGAGTTGGTGCCAGAATTACTCTATATTAATGTATCATCCAAACTTACAGAGGTTGGATGTATGAGAAAGCGTATCTTGAATCAGCATATGTATTCAGCCTTTTGAAACCATTTTCCCCTAGGGCTAGAGAAGAGCAATTTTAAAAGATCTAAGAATACTAATTATATTAATAAAGGAAATATAGAACACAACTAACTTGAGTTATTGTTCAGTCATTTAACGCACAGGTGATGCCAGTGTCGTTAATTTTAAGTACTAAATGATTTGGTTTTTGTTTTTTCAAGCACAGAGTGCTTGTGGCGGGACTCTCACTGTCAACCAGCTATTTTGATCTACCCTGCGTGCTATCAGACCTCGGTAACAATGAAAGGCAGCAGGCTTAATTGTTTTTACCTTGTGCGCACTATTGTGGTTAAAGGACTGAGGAATTACCATGTAAAAAATAAAATCTGACACTAGTTTAGGTCACATATTTGTATTGAGTATTCTGAATAATTACTCCGATTAAGAAAAGTCCCGGGCTTCCCTGGTGGCGCAGTGGTTGAGAGTCCGCCTGCCGATGCAGGGGACACGGGTTCGTGCCCCGGTCCGGGAGGATCCCACGTGCCGTGGAGCGGCTGGACCCATGAGCCATGGCCGCTGGGCCTGCGCGTCCGGAGCCTGTGCTCTGCAATGGGAGAGGCCACAACAGTGAGAGGCCCGCGTACTGCAAAAAAAAAAAAAGAAAAAAAAAAAAAGAAAAGTCCCAAATCTGCTATGAGGTTCTGAGCAGTAGGTTAAACTGCACGCTAGTAACGGGGAGTCGGTTGCCAAGCATATTTGTTGGTACTCTTTTCACTAGATGCACAGTTTCCCCTGGCCATCCTGCCCTCTGATGTAAGATAAGTTTGCTTAGCAAACAAGATTTACCACATGTGTTATTTAGTTTTCTTTGTTATTGTGAATGTGGGCAACATACCTAGAAGGGAAAGTAATGCTCCTACCTCGCCAAATACATTTTTAATTTTTGTAGATGCATATCACGTGTATTTTCATTACTGTAATCATGGATTCTCATCTGCTTTTTTTCCCCCAGTTCACATTATTTCATTACGTATTTCCATGAATTGAAAGGTCTGCAGGTGTGAATTGATTGCTATATAGTCTTTTATCCTCGATTATGTGAATTTCTTAGTCATTCACCTCTTTGTGGCATCTATATAGTTTCTGGTGGCCTCTGTTATAAACAGTGATGCTAAAAAAACAATTGCTACATGTCATGATTAATGACCTTCTATTATAATTGATTTTTTCCAGTTTTTAATTTTGAAATGTTTGAAACCTACCCAAAAGCTGAGTATGTATATACACTTCACCTAGATTCAGCCATAGTAGACAGACCATATTTCAGTTGAGCCTTCTAGAGGAAATCCCACTACCTAACATCAGAGTAAAGAAAATCTTAGGTAAAACAACGGAGGCAACTATAAAACAAAAAGAACAGACAGCTGAGTTGAGAAAAATCAGAAAATGTACAATGTTCATTGATTCATTCCTTCATTCAGTTAAGGGAGCACCTCTCCTATCCATTTTTTTTTTTTAAATTACTCCTAAGCCCCTTTGTCTAGCATGTTCCTGGCACGTATTCAGTGATTTTTATCTGTTTGTTTAGTGGCTTGACTATTTGCTGAGGGAAAGCCATGTGAAGCAAGCAAAAAGTTGTGCCATTTGTGCCCTGCTATCAGGTAGCCCCCTTTAAAATACAAATGTATTTATTACAGATTCCCCAGCTGTTCTTTCCATATCCCCCCACATTAGTTCTAGGACCACTTTAAGTGAGATTTCCTACATCTCTTTTCTAAGAATCTTGTCTTTCCTCCTGCTAAGTCTAACCTTGATCTGAATAAGGAAGGTTGCAAAAGGCAAGGGTTAGATCATAAAATCTGTTCTAAAGTGCTTTCCATGTATTCGGTGTTGTAATACATTATTTCAATCTCAACAACTCAAATAGGCCTTATACTCATTTACGGAAAGGATCCAATGAGGCTTGTTTAATTAACAGAGAAGTTAATTAACTTGCTGAAGATCACACAGCTGATAAGTGTTAGAGGGAGGCTTCAAACTCAGATCCACCTTCTCTGAAGCACATCTCTTTCTCATTAAGGAAGAGGTTTGACACAGATGTGGCTGGTCACATGAAGACTGAGGTTACTGGAGGGTTTCAGAGTCATGTTCTGGGCACACTGGGTCTGAAAGTAAAGCTTCTACCAAGGATCCAACACAGTAGCCAGTAGCCACTTGTTTACTGAGCAGCTGAAATGTGACTAGACCAAATTAAGGTGTGCTAAAAGTGACTTTGAAGATTTCATACAAAAAAGTAAAATAGACCATTAATATTTTTATATTGATTCCATGTTGAAGTGGTAATATTTTAGATATAAAGGCTAAATAAGAAATATTTTTTTAAAAACTTCACCTGTTTCTTTTTACTTTTGTTAATATGGTTGTGGTTTCTAAAACATTTTAAATTACATATATGACTTGCATTGTATTTTGATTGGGCTGTGCTGATCTAGAGAGAAATTTGTTATTAGCAATTTTCTTTTTCTGAGTACAAAAGGAACTCAAGTTCATTTAGAAAATTGGGAAGATACAACAAAGCACCAAGGAGAAAATTAAAATCTCACCATCCAAAGGAAACACTTAGTAGACCTGAAAGACTATACACCCTGTTTTGTGCCTTTCTCCCCTCCCACTGAGCCAAATATCTTGCTTGCCCCTGCAAACATGTTATTTCTAAAACCTGAGTTTTTTTTTTTTTTTTTTTTTTTTTTTTTTTTTTTGCGGTATGTGGGCCTCTCACTGTTGTGGCCTCTCCCATTGCGGAGCACAGGCTCCGGACGCACAGGCCCAGCGGCCATGGCTCACGGGCCCAGCCGCTCCGCGGCATGTGAGATCCTCCCAGACCGGGGCACGAACCCGTTTCCCCTGCATCGGCAGGCGGACTCCCAACCACTGCGCCACCAGGGAAGCCCTAAAACCTGAGTTTTAATGCCTGCTTTGTGTCCTATCAATGGATATACTATTGTTTATTTAACTTATACCCCACTGACATTTAGTTTGTTTCTAAATTTTCCTGTTATTAAAAAAAAAAAAAGAAGTGCCGTAGTGGACATCTTTGTAGCTAAGACAGCAAAAGTTGTCAGAGCACACACAGGCTTTGGAACTACAAGGCCCATGTTCAAATTCTAGATCCTTTACTTTGTAGCAGTGTGACCATGGGTGGTTAGAATAATTCCTGGCACATAATAAGTACTACGTAAGAGTTGCTGTTAAGGATACATTACCTGCTATTGGGGATACATTTCCAAAAAGGAAATCACCAGGTCTTAAAGCAGTTCTGTGTATTTGATACAGGTAACCAAATTGATTTCCAAAAGGAGTATTGATTGATAATCTCAAGAAATGTATGCTTACCTCTTCTCTCTCTTTTTTTTTTTTTTTTTTTGCGGTACACGGGCCTCTCACTGTTGTGGCCCCTCCCGTTACAGAGCACAGGCTCCGGACGCGCAGGCTCAGCGGCCATGGCTCACGGGCCCAGCCGCTCCGCGGCACGTGGGATCTTCCCGGACTGGGGCACGAACCCGTGTCCCCTCATCAGCAGGCGGACTCTCAACCACTGTGCCACCAGGGAAGCCCTTACCTCTTCTCTTATACCAGTCATCAATCAGGCATTCCTGGTTTGAAAGATTACTGTAGTATTTGTCAAAGGGTACAAAGTTTTGGTCATACAGGATGAATATGTCCTAGATATCTACTGCACAGCAGAGTGCTTATAGTTAACAATATTGTTTACTTTAAAATTTGCTATGAGGGTAGATGTTATGCTAAGTGTTATGGTGATGATGATGATGAAAGATTACTGTAGCATAAAGTTTTCATTGTTGTGTTTAAAGTATAAAGGAGAATTTATTTCTCCTGCATTTTCCCCCAAGGATTCTCACCTTCACATATGCATTCAACAGATATTTATTGAATTCCTCTGCCAGGAGTCGTCATAACATCGCAGATACTAAAAAATCTCGCTAGAATTGGCTTAAGACTCCTGCCCCAAAGAGACATGTACTGTGCTCATGTACACAGACCTCTCATTGCCTACTCCCCTTGCCTGGGTAGATTCTGGCTGGTGATTTACCCTCTGAAAAGGACACTTGATAAAAGATTTTGCCACAACATTCGATTTTCTGTCACCCTGTTCATTTCTCAAGTGTGGTCGGCAAGCCAGTTTGCTTGAGATCCTGTATAAAATGCTTTCTGTGATGTAAATATTGACATATTGAGGACTAAATATCAAGACAGCCACTAAAATCTGGGAATTTCAGCTGTAATATACATACTTGTGATTTAAAGTTACATTGGGGTAGCAAGCCTTTCCCCTTCTTTAACTTGAAATGTAAAGTCCTTTTCTGAAACACCTTAGGAACATCAGCTTTGTTTTATAACCATTAAGTTTCTTAAAGACGCTGCCTTTTTTTCTTACAAGGACATGATTTAGATTTCCACTGTATTTGTGGTATGAGATTTTAAGAGGAAGAGACAGAATATCCAAAAAGTAACCCAGATGTTACTCTGCTTCAACCACCAATACTCTAGGGGCATTTGAAACTTAAAAAAATAATAATTGCAGCCAACATTAAGTGAATTTTACTCTTTGCCTGGCACTTTACATATACCCCTCAATCACTCTAACAATGGTATGAAATACCATTATTATCCCCCAATTTACATGTGAAGAAGTGAGATTGAATGAATCATCCACAGTTAGTAAATGACAGAGGGGTGATTGGAACCAAAGTCTGTCTTGTGCCAAATAGTGGACCCTTAAAGCTCTTTTCTGTAGAGAAAAGTTCCTCCGGTTACCTTTTTCTCTGTTCTTGTCCCTTTTCCCCTCCCCCATACATCCTGCTCCTCCCCTTGCCCCGACTGCTGTGATCCTGCAGAAGTTGAGGAGCATCCTCCATCATCCAAGAAAAGGCCTGTGTAAAATGTATTTTATGTGCGGAGTGATAGGCTATGGAATCCTAGACCCCTTTTCAGTATTTACAGTTTCATCCAAAGCAGTGTGAATTCCGTATTTTGGTGTAGACTTAATTTTTTTTCTATATACTAAAACTGTTTGGTTATGAGGCAAAAGGAGAAGACTGAGATTCTGGTTTGCACACTTTCGGGACACCCACCCACCAAAATGCTGTCTCCTGAGTTGAGAACAGTGGTTCTCATTAAGAGTAGTACTGCCCCCTAGGGGGAATTTTGGAAATTGAGGGGAGGTTTAGGCCATAACTTTTAAGTCTTTGGAGGGGGGGACCTCGCTGATGCATCCTCCTGATCTTGTTAGCAACACACAGAATAGTCGTGCCTAGTGAAAAATCGTCCTCCACATTTTCTAATGTCTTCCATAGGTGCAAGACCAGCTTACAATTATCTGAGCCTAAAACCAATTCCGATTTATATACAAACACAAAATACTGTTTCCCCACAATTTTAATACGTACCAAACTTTCCAGGAATAGTACCTGTAGGTAGATTGAGGGAAAATTCAATTATATTTTTCTCTGAACTTGATTCCGAGATATTTCACGTTCTTAAAATCCTGGCATCAGTGACCACACAGCTGAATCAGTCTGCATGTGTAATAAATGCCTTCACCATCAATCTCAAGAATTGATATAAGCAGCTTTTTCTTATTATAAGTTGCTTTCTTTTTATTCCCCCTTTATGTAAAGTTTGAACATTTTATCAATCTTTCTGAAATTATGTACGCAAATATTATTTTCTGTGGATTTCATGCCAGCATGGTGAAGGAGGAGTTGCAAAATCTTGGACGTGAAAAAAGAGGCATCAACTGATAGGGTTAGGGACTGTTGGTCTAAAAGCACAGATGCAGAGAGCTGATAAGACCCACTTCAAATTTATGTAGCCAGCGTCCAGAAGGTGTTTGGTTTCTGTTCTTAATCAAAACACGAGTGCCTAGAGGTAACACCGCAGTGACGAATAGTATCTAGAGTTGAGAGACAACTGCCATTCGCCCTGTTTCTTTCCTTTGGTTTGTGAATTTAGAATGCCCCTTTCTCGAAGAGTGCAAAGTCAGAACGTAAGATAAGAAGAATCTTAAAGTAAAAAAAAAATGCTTTTTATTGAAATATAATCGATTTACAATGTTGTTAGTTTCAGGTGTACAGCAGAGTGATTCAGTTATATATAGATTTCTTTTGCAGATTCTTTTCCCTCAGAGTTTATTACCCAAAAAAAGGCAAAGTTTTGAAGATTATATCAAATACCAACATGCATTTGGGTTAGGGGAAGAAGATTAAATCGGAACTTCCTATCTAGTGATTGAAAAGAATTGGTATTCTTCCTAGCTCCGTAGCCATTCAATGTAATATAGGGTAGTAGTTTGCTGAGAGGTTAGGAAATCCTAATTTGAGTTTGTGTGCAAATAAACAGACGTAAAATAAATAAAAGACATAAGTTGCACATTAAAAATGTTTTCTCAACCCTGTTTTACAAGGACTGCTACATGTCAGACGTTTAAAAAGCGTGCATTTTCTGGTCTGTGACCCTTCATGTACATAACTTCGTCAAAAGCTCAACTGGAGGTTTACTCTCCTTGGTATCACAAAAATGCCGCCAACTTCAAACAAGTTGCCTTCAAACTGGCTTCACAGACATATCCCGAACTTCCTCAGAGCTGAAGATAGCAGCCTTCATGGTGGGGTATAAAGGCATTAATGACAGGGTCAACCCTTCAAATATGCAAGCACTGTCACAGAGTCTAGAAGAAGAAAGCAAACCCTCTGTTTGTATAAACAAAGAACTTTCAGTTAGTTGTTTACTCAGTTTTTAAAATTTCTCTGATAGGAATCTCTCTGAGGAAACTAGAACCACACTTAAGGAGCACAGCCAAAGTCACCTGAACTGACAGTTATCCAAATACATAACTCGGCCTCCTTTCTGACAAAGTGCATGGGTATACTATGAATACAGTCAGGTGAAATTGAGCACAACATCACATTTTTAGAGCAGGAATGGATGTTAGAGACCACTTGATCATTTATTCAGTTGATTGAGGCTTGGTTCAAAATGTCACCTCCTCCTGGAAGTCTTTTTCTAGTCGCCTGGGCAGAGTTAGAATCTCCTTGCACCCCTCTTCCAGAGCATCTTCCAGGAGCTCTATGTTGTACCTGGAGGGCAGGGACCAGGCTTCATTCATCTTCGTATCTTAGGCCCAGTTATGTGCTGATTATATGTGACAGGCACAGTGAGGATCACAGCTGGAGAGTTTTTCCATGCATAGCAAAGGAAACATTAATGTAAATATGCTTTTATACACTTTTATACAGTATAGTATACTATTATATATAAGTATATAGGATGTATATTTTTATATATATACTTTTATATACATTTATATAGTTACACATACTATATGTAACTTTATATATGCAACGTTATGTAGTTATACATATGTTGTAGGTAGTAAATACTTCAGTTTCTCAGGAAAATGAAATAGTTTTAGCAAAAACAGGTTATACTGCAAGAAAACAATGTTATGGGAAGTAGCATGATACCTTGGAGAGGCAGTATAGGAGGACCTCATTGTGACACAGCTCACGCTGGTGTGTAGGAGGGCAACAGGGAGGTTAGTGTCCTTCAAGCAGTCAAGGGCATAACTGAGTCATTCACTGACACACCTAGAGGGGTTCTGGCTCCCTCAGCCCCCAAACACTAGCCAAACATGTATTAAGAGAAGAGAGTAAATATAGGAGACACACACCCTCCATTAAGAAGAGGTTAAGTAAATATCCCTGGTTTTATTTGAACAGTGGAAAAATAGTTCAAGTGTCTATCTAGAGAATGTGAAAAAACGAAAAGGACCATGTGATGAAGCCTCCCCCCTCACCCCCGCCACCAGAAAAGTTAAGCAGATACTTGGAATCCCTCGATTTTAAGGGTCTTTTTCCCCCTCTATACTCAGGAATGCTTTACAGGTTTAAGATGTTCATTTCAGGTTTTGGAAATAAACAGGTAGACAGACTGAAGGTTGAAAGTATCTTAACTTTAATTTTTAGTCCCTGTTAAGTATCCATTCCCTTGCCAATTGTTGGTAACTCAGTCAAGCCCATCCATTAAAATTCTTTTAAAGGGGGCTGTTCACTCTTGTGACAGTGTGGACACATGGGGAGAACAGATCATTTTAACATGGGGCAATTCCACAGGAGTTTTCCCATTATTTTAACATTAGATTTACTTACACTTTAGTAATAATACCGAATGCACGTGGGGTTAAATTTGAGATGCAGGTTGCTCAATTAAGGAACACATTTTATTTTTTTTCTGTTACTCTTAGAGACTGAGATGAATAATCTCTCTCTACTAGAGATAACCTAGAGATAAGCCTAGTGGGATTATCATTTGTTACCGGTAAGTTCCTTTCTATTTATGAAAAAACAGAAAGACAAATTGGGAAATACCACATTCTAGCCTTAATAAACATGTAGCTGGGCCTGGGTATCTTGTGAGTTTTAATGACATATACTTCTAAATGCACAGAATGTGTCTTCAGTTTCAGCGGCACTCTAGCTCGCAGTGTAGGGGTGGGCAGAGAGTCCAGAGGCTTTGAGGTGGAAAGGATTGTGCTGTATTCCAAGAACAGAAATGAGGCCAGTGGTGCTGGAGCACAGTGAGCACGCAGAGAGTGGTACTGGGTAAAGCTGGAGAGACGTGCAGGGGACAGTTCACAGAGTGCCTGGTATGCTAATTCAAACAGGGAGAGTTTGAATTCTGTTCTAAGAATAATGGAAAACCATTGAAGGGTTTAATCAGAATGATGTCATCTGATGTGGGTTTGGAAAAATTATAACATTGGCTGCTGAATAGAGAATTAATTAGAAAGGGGCAAGTATAGAAGCAGGGAGACTAATCCAGTTATAATAATCCAGGCAACTGTTGATGATGGTGATTTGGATGAAGATGCTGTATTAGAAATGGAGAGAAGCGGAGGGATTAGAGATCTACTTTGGAAATAAAACCAACAAGGCCTCCTTAATGGATTGGAAGGGGTTGGGCAGAGATAGGGAAAAATAGAAGATCCAGGATGACCTTTAGGTTTTCAGCTTGGACAGCTGAGCACCTGAGGTATTATTTACCAAGATAGGAAATACTAGAAGAGGACAAGTTTGGGTTGAAATCAAGACCTCTGATTTAGACAATTTTTTAAAATTTGAAATCCTTAATAGACATCCAGTTGGAATGTCCAGTAGGCACGTGTATAGGTGGAGTTTGGAGGAAAGTTTTGGCTGTAGAAATAAGCTTGAGGGTCATCAACATGTAGATCGCATTGAAAGCCATGGGATTATAAAATAATCTAACAAGAAAGTAGAGATAAAAGAGGGCCAGAATAGAGCCAGAGGATACTGTTATATTTTGATTCTGGTAGAGATAGAAGCCAACAAAGGAGATGGAAAAAAAAGTTCAGCAAGGAAGTAGGAGAAAGGTGAAGAGTGATATCACAGACACGAAGGAAGGGCAGCAGTTCAAAAAGGAGGCTGGGGCTTCCCTGGTGGCGCAGTGGTTGAGAGTCCGCCTGCCGATGCAGGGGACACGGGTTCATGCCCCGGTCTGGGAGGATCCCACATGCCGCGGAGCGGCTGGGCCCGTGAGCCATGGCCGCTGAGCTTGCGCATCCGGAGCCTGTGCTCCGCAGCGGGAGAGGCCACAGCAGTGAGAGGCCCGCGTACCGCAAAAAAAAAACAACAACAAAGAAAACAGGAGGCTGTCTCAGGGTCCCATGACCACCCACTAGTGAATTGCTGGAAGGACTCATGACTCAACAAAGTCATACTCGCAGCCAAGATTTTTGAAGCAAAAGACACAGTGCAGGCACAGCAGAATAATGATACATGTAGGCAAAGACTAGAGGAGTCAGCATGGGCTTGCCTGTTCTCCCTTGGTGAGGACCCCACAGATGCATGCTTCTCTCCAGCTGTGCACTCAGGGAAGCCCACTCAAGTCTTGGAGGCCCAGAGTTCTTCACAGGAGCTGGTCACATGACTATTGTGACCCACAGGGTGCAGACCCACACTAGGTCCCAGGTGCCCATCATTTATCTTCACGTTTACTTTAAACAATGCTTTCGGCCTGGTACACGCTGACGCTCTGACTTGCATCAATAATGAGTGAACACTGAAGAAGTTTAGTGCTCAGAGTTTGGTTAAGAGTAAAGACACAGACCTACTTGAGAATGGACTTGAGGATATGGGGAGGGGGAAGGGTAAGCTGTGACAAAGCGCGAGAGAGGCATGGACATATATACACTACCAAATGTAAGGTAGATAGCTAGTGGGAAGCAGCCGCATAGCACAGGGAGATCAGCTCGGTGCTTTGTGACCGCCTGGAGGGGTGGGATAGGGAGGGTGGGAGGGAGGGAGACGCAAGAGGGAAGGGATATGGGAACAGATGTATATGTATGACTGATCCACTTTGTTATAAAGCAGAAACTAATACACACACACACAAAAAAGTCATTACAACGAGTGCAGGTGTTCCAGAGATAAGCAAGAAGTGAATAACACAGACCAGCTGTGTTAACTCTTTCCTCGCTGAGGTCGTGGTCAACCATGTTGGATGCAGTTACAAGTGAAGACTGAGAGCCATAAAGTTAACTGACAGATCCCAAAGTAGCCTTAGTTAAATCTATTTATCTCTAGACAGATTCATTTAATTTATTCAGCAAACATGTATCGAATGCTTAGTATAGTTTGTGACGTGTGCTGGCCACAAACTATATATAAAAATATAGAGGTAAAGAAGTCAAACATGGTCCCTGTCCTGATTGGAGCTGATGATCTGAGGGGTGAGTGGGAATGAAGAGACATCCTAGTAAATGCAGAAGAGATTCACCCTAGGGGAGTAGATGGCAGGGGACCGGAAGGACAGAAGTCAGCCAGGTGAAAGGGGGAAGGCAAGGCCATAAATGGCGTGTTCAAAGGCCTGGTGCTTAAGGAGCATGTGGACCTTGTGTAGCAAAAGAAGTTGAGTGTGGCTGGAGAGGAGAGCATGAAGGGACGAGAGGAGGCAAGATGGGCAGATCGTGGAAGACCTTGCCCACCTTGTGAAAGAGTTCTTGCTTCATCCAAAGGGAGTCACATCATCCTAGGGACTCCTGCCTGATAGGAAAGTGACATGTTTGTTTTCTTGATTGGAAAATTCCTGATCATTTTACAATTCATTTTGCATTACAATAAAGATTCCCTTTAAGAAATAAGGTGAAACAGCCATGCCTGGAATAAGAAATCAGTGAGAAAATACAAACATGCCAGGGTGAATAAACGAGAGCACCAACAAAACGTAATAAGAAAACTGTAAAAATAATAACAGTTCCTAAGAGCTGTCAGTGTGAAGAGTTCTGATTTAAATAGCATGATTGGATCAGATTATTCACTTAAACCTTAAAGATCACTTATCTTTATCATACAGCTTACCAGAAACATTTCAGTGATGCATCACCCATAGTGTCTTTTTGCCCTCACAGAACCCAGGTCACACAAAAAGAAATGATTTTTTAATCAGCCATTTTGGAGACATTCTGGTTATGCCAGACTTATACAGAAAGTGATAAATATTAATTAAATCTAGAATTCAAAGAAAAATGTCAGAGCACCTAGGAACAGACCTTAAAATTTTTTCCCAATGGTATTGAGATGTAATATTGGCATACGACATTGTGTAAGTTTAAAGTGTGCGACGTGATGATTTGATAACACATGTATTGTAAAAGGATTACCATAAAAAGATTAGTTAACACATCCTTCTCCTCACACAATTACTATTTTGTCACGGTGGTGGTGCAAACATTTAAGTCTAATCGTTCAGCAACTTTATATAATACCGTATTGTTAACTATAGTCACTGTACTCAGAACTTAGAGCTGGCAGTTTTTACCCCTTGATCAACATCTCCCTATTTCCCCTGCTCCCCAGCGCCTGGCAACCACCAATCCACTCTGTTTCTATGAGTTCAGCTTTTTTAGATTCCACATATAAGTGAGATCATAGCTCTGTCTTAGTTCACCTAGCATAATGCCCTCATTTCCTCCATGCTGTGGCAAATGGCAGGATTTCCTTCTTTTTCATGGCTGAATAATATTCCATTGTATGTACATATCACATTTTCTTTAACCATTCATCCATCTGCAGACATTTAGGTTGTTTCTATGTTTTGGCTATTGTGAATAATACTGCATTGAATGTGGGGATGCAGATACATCTTGGACATACCGATTTCATTTTTCCTTCAGATAAATACCCAGAAGTGGGATTGCTGGATCACATGGTAGTTACGGTTTTAATTTTTTTATAGTAGCTGTACCAATTTACATTCCCACCAACAGTGCACAAAATAGAAACAGATTACCTTCTATTTTAAAACAATATTGGAATATTGTTATTATGAAGTACAGTTGACCCTTGAACAACATGAGCTTGAACTGCGCTGGTCCACTTACATGCGGATTTTTTTTCAATAGTAAATACAACCAAACTACATGATCCGCGGTTGGTTGAATCCTCCACTGAGGAACTACAGATACCAAGGACCAGCTAAGTTATACACAGACTTTGACTGCTCAGAGGCTTGGCACTCCTGACCCCTTCACTGTTTAAGGGTCCACTGTACAGCCACTTGAACTTTTCAGGTGATATATAGCAGCACTGAGAGGGGACATAATCTTGGGCTCATTTTTTAGGTAAGCAAGCTATTGAATAGGAGCAGCGAGGATGGGAAAATGAAAGAAATGCAGCTGCTCTTTACTGAGTACCTGTCATGTGCCAGGCACCGTGCTAGGCCCCTTACAGATTTTCCTCACTTAAGCTATATGAAAACTCTAAGTTATTTACATTCACGTTTTAGAGCTGAGAACAAAGAGACTTCATAGATGAAGAAATTGATGATCCAAAATTATGTCTTGGTAACCGATAAATTTGGGTTAGTAATCCAAATGTGTCTTTCAGTAATTCATTTACATATTCGTTCAACAACGATTTATTGCCCTCCTGCTGTCTACCAGAACATGGGCAGGTGGATACAAAGAACTTGGACCTTTCTCTTTAGGAACTAGGACTGGGGCCTTACACCAAATCACCTTAATGGGAAAACCACTGTAACAGGGCCATGAACGTTCAAAGGCCTGGCCTCCAGGGTGCTTGGGAAAGTCGAGAAAGGCTTATCAGGGAAGCTGATAATTGGACAAAGCTTTGACTGTTCCCAGGCAGATAGGTGAGGGGGTAGGAATTCCCGGTAAAGTGAATGGGAAAACAGACTGGAGCTAAGGGGCAGGGTGAGATTTTGCTTCCAGCAGCAGCTGGGGCACTGAATGCTGCCCCTGTACATGGTCAAGGATAAAGAGCTGAAGGTGATTTCTAATGTGTCTTAGCATCTAGGGTATCTTAGTTTGTGCTCACTGGAAAATACAGTTTTAGAAGGATTTTGTCATTATGGGTTTGGTTTTGGTTTTTTGTAAGCAGATTGTTCAAAGGACAGTGATAAATAGGGAAATATTTTGACTCACGTAAACTCTTCACTAAAACTGCACTCTTTGTAGCCCCCAGGGGGCTATGATTCCATAGGACATTCTGTTCTCTGTCCTTGGGAAAGTATGTTTAAAGAGTAATAAAAGGGGGTACTTGACCCATTAGTAATAAAGTTGAACACTTTATTGAATGCTTGTTATGTACTAGCTACTTTCATGCCTTATTTTAAATCCTGCCATCAATCTGGGAATTAAGTAGTGTTATCCCTGTTTTACAGATGGGAAACTGAGGCTTGGGGAAAAGGTGACTTGCCGAAGGCAACTTAGCTGGTAAGGGGCAGAGCTGGGAACTCAAACCCAGGATTCAAAGTACCAGTTCTTCCAGTTTTCAAATGGTCTCTAGAACCTGGAGGCTTCTGTCAAGATGACTTGAGATACTTTAGTGAGTAAGGAGACAGTCAACAGCTTGGGTTCCCCTTCCTTAAACCAGAGCAGCTCAGCTTTAACTTCTTACATTGGATCTTCACACAAGAATCTACTGGAATAAAGGTTCCATGACCCAGGGGGAGGTAACATGAAAACTACTGCACTGACTATGGAATCTTTGCAAGAATAGACTGAGGAAGTGCCATAAACAAGGCAATATGCCAGACTTTCTGGCGGGTGCTGAAGGGTATTAATTTCTGCCCTTTGGAATGTTCTTTTTTAGTGGGACATATATATGTGATGCTTTACAAAGGTTCAGAGCCCTCTGAAACTGATCAAAACAAGATTGTATCTGTTAGAAAACATTGAATATACTCTATCAAGCCAAATGCTAGGAGCTTGTATAAATAAGAGTATCTTGGCTGATCACCTACATGTTGGATTAGACAAAAGATCTCACTCTTGAGCCTTCCCATGCCTACATCCTTGCTATACTCTGGGCAGACATAGTCTATCTAAATATCTCAAAATGCTCAGAAACACTCTCACCACCTCTACTGATCTGTCTGGGCCCAGGAGCTCTGTCCTGACAACTGAGATTTAGACTTATACAGACTCCATTGATGGATGAGGTGGTAGAGAGCAGAATCTGGCCATCAAGAACTTTGGATTTTCCAATGAGCAGAGTAAGATACCTTAGATGCTAAGGCTGTAGGACCCCTGCCACCTGATGGGTAGGACAGAGTGTACTCATCATCCTTAATGTCTGGGAGGAGAAGTTGCTGGTGTAGTATAGGGGTGCTTGAGCTGCCCTGACCTGACGGAACTCCTCCTGTGCCTCCCGGGAACCAGATGGTTGGGTCAGACAAGTAACTGTGTCATTCCTCACCACTGGGGTCCTACTTGCTAGAGGGGGAAAGCTTTCCCCTGTATGCTAGAGATGGAGATAGAAGTGAATTTAGGGAGGAAAACAAAAGTAACCTTTTACATGGGGTAAATTAACAGAATCCCAGCTGCTAAACACTGAGGTTTGCTCCATGAGCAGTCCAAAGCCTGTTTCCTCTGAGAGGCATATTATGAGCTGATGTTAAAAGCACATGTGATCTAATGAGAAACTTTTCAATTTTCAGGTGGAAACTCTAGGGAAATAGAATAAGCTAATGAAACAGAATACTGTTCAGTATGAGAAGGTAACTCTCCAAGCATTTGAGTTTCAAAACACCTTAGGCTTATAGGAGTCACAGTGTAATCTTAGAGTGACCAATGAGAAGTTTAATAATGTCCTCGCTTGTATTCATTCTTTTTATAGCTGCCTTTAAAACAAGTTCTCATTTGGCAGTCATTTAAAAAATAGGTTTTAAAATTAGGTGGTAGGGTGAAATTTGAGTGTTTTATCGAAGTAATCTTAATTTTTTACATCTTGGTAAGGAAGGGATGTTGATACCAGGTATTGAAACTGGAGAGCTATCAGAATAGGAGGAAATACCACATTTATGTCCACACCTATAAATACACAGATATTTGCATTTAATAGTGCCTAAGAACACAGACTCTGTAGAGTGCAGATTGCCTGGTTTCAAAGCCTGGTTATGCTATTCAGTAATTGTGATCCTGAATGAGTTTCTTACCCTCTGTGCCTATTTCTTCTTTTGTAACATGGAAGTAATAGTATCCATGTCATAGGATGACCAGAGGGTTAAATAAGTTCATAGATGTTAAGCACTCAGGATGTGATTGGCACGTAATAAATGCTACAGAAGTATAAGCTACTATTGCTGTTATATAAGTTGGGATATTTGGCAACTTGGATGAATGGCACTGACACATGCTTTGGTGTTTAAAACACATGAAGCTACCCTTTATTGAGGGCATCTTTGGTGTCAGGCACCAGCCAGGCACTATGCGTGCTTTGTCTCATTGAACCATCACAACACCCTGTAAGGTAAATACCAATTGACAGCTTTAGAGACTGACGTGTCAGCGGTTTAGTAACTTGCCCGGGGCCACAAAACAAGTCGCTGGCACATTCAGACCAGAGCTCCCAGACTATAGAGCTTGCCTCCGGCATATCTGCGGTTTTGGGCTGACCTGTTCCCGCCAGCACACCTTGTGACCTGGCCCACACAAGTTCTAGCATCCAGCTAGACCCTCCATTTTACAAAGCAGGGACGTTAGTCCATTGCATCAAGTGAATTGCCAGCGGTCACCCTCCAGTTAGACTGAGAGGTTCAGATTAGGAAACCAGATCTAATATTAAGGCCATGTCTGTCTACGTAGGGTCCAATTGCTTGTGGTATGTTTGACAAAAAAGACTCAGGATAAGTTGTCAGATACCAGATAACAGATTCCACTGGGATCTAGCATATGCATGCTCAGATACTGGGTGACAGATCATCCTTTGCTTTAACTGGTTTTTATGTACTTGACAACTTAAATGAACATAGGAAAATGGGGAGTCTTTGCTTTTCCACTTTTGCATTTGCTTTAGAAAATCCCCTATCTCTTTGAGAGGTTTAAAATCACATTTAACAGTAATGTAGTAATCTTAGGAAAAAACCCACCCATATTTCTCTTTATCACTCTTTATCTCTGGACCTCAGCAGATGAGAGCTTTCTGTCCTATAGAGAAGCACATTTGCACAAAGTATGTATGAGGATGTAGACGTACAGCATTTATTTATAATAGTAAAAATGAAAATGATATAGTCGTCTAACTAATGCCATTGAACTGTACCCTTAAAGTGGTTAAAGTGACACATTTTATGTTATATTTTATCACAGTTTTTAAAAATTAATAATGTGATATACCAAAACTATTGAATTGTACACTTTAAGTGGGTGAACTGTGAATTGTGTAGTATGTGAATTATATCTCAATAAAGCTGTCCAAGAATAACCATACTTTCATCAACAGGGAATTGATTAGGTTATGCTATACCCGGTCAATGAAACATTCCACAATCTTTATAAAAGAACAAGTTAGATTTTTCTTTTGACACGGGAAGATTCCAGAATATATGTGAAGGAAAAAAATTCATATCCAAACTTTTTTCTATGCATGTACATAGAGAACATATGCACATGTCTACAGTTGTTATGAAGCTTATTTTTTTCACAAGCTGCAAGACAGCTTGTGTTGGAGGTTAGTACCTGTAAGCATACCTCATTGTTTTAAACTGCCCCATACTAGTCATGGTTTGATTTTACCATAGCTTATTCAATCATTTCCATGTTGATGAGTATTTAGGTCATTTACAACCTTCAGTTTTCTCAAAGGATGCTGTGATTGATACCCTCAGTAATTTCCTGAGGTAGGCATTGCTAAGTCAAAAGGCACGTGCATTCTTGTACTTGGTAGATGCTCACAAATTGCCCTTCAATAGGATGTATATTTACACTCCCAACACCACACGAGTGTGTACATTTCCCCACATCCTAACCAACACTGAAATTTTTTTCCAATCCAGTGTGTA
This sequence comes from Mesoplodon bidens, assembly GCF_964165515.1. Taxonomy (NCBI): domain Eukaryota; kingdom Metazoa; phylum Chordata; class Mammalia; order Artiodactyla; family Ziphiidae; genus Mesoplodon; species Mesoplodon bidens. The sequence goes on from NC_138167.1 coordinate 31,448,121, forward strand.
AAATGTCTCCATTTAAAATTGCATTTTTATGATTGAAACTTAGAATGAGCATGTTTTCACATTTTACTTCACATTAAATAAACATCAAGGTACTGCCCTAGATGCTGGAGACAGTGAACCAACACAAATTCCTGTCTCGTGAAATTTACATTCAAAGTTCACTGGCCTTTTTTTATTTCCTCGTGCCTTTTGCCTATTTTTCTACTTGCATGTAGGCCTTCTTAGATATTCTGGGTAGTCTTTGTTATATATGTGGCAAATATTTTCACCCATTCTGTGGCTTGTCTTTAAACGTTGTTTTTAACATCTTTTGCCTTACAGAAGTTTTAAATTTCTATGAGGTCATATTCATCAATCTTTTTCTTTATGGTTTTATGTTTTATGTCTCATTTTAAAAGGCCTTCTTTACCCCCAAGGTCATAAATGTATCCTATACTTTTTTCTATATTTTTACAGTTGTAGTTTTTACACCTAGCACCTGAAACCATCTGGAATCTATTTTGGTGAATGGAGTGGTCTGTGGATGGATTTCACATCCTACAGTATACATTTTTAAATGCTCAAATTTTTTAAAAGTACGTATGATTTTCGTAAGCAGCAAGAGTGATGATGATTTTGAAAAGATACTTAGGGAGTGGATGTCCAGAGGAGAAAAGGTAAGGTGATGGGAAAAGAAGCCTCTGGCCTGTGGAGTGGATTTGGGTCATAATGGATCCAGATGGGGACAGAGACAGAAAGAGAGCCCCTGGCTAACCTCGTGTCCTGGGAGCTACAGCAACTCAGGCAATACATGAAACATCTCAAGTAAACAAAATGTCAACTTCAGAATACAAGAATGAGAAAACAAGCCAGAATGCATCAGAGATTGGATTCTTTGGTATTTCTAGTAGTAATATAATAGAATTCGTTAATTCATCATCTGGGACAAAAATGAGTTTGGGATAATTCCCTATTTAAAAATAATCCAGCCCTGCATTAATGATTGACTTTATTCCCATTAGTTCTGGCTACCAGCGGTTAATAATAAGTGGCATATTGATGAACACTTTTTTAGATATAAGAAAGCAAATGTAGGGCTTCCCTTGTGGCACAGTGGTTGAGAGTCCGCCTGCCGATGCAGGGGACACGGGTTCGTGCCCCGGTCTGGGAAGATCCCACATGCTGCAGAGTGGCTAGGCCCGTGAGCCATGGCCACTGAGCCTGCACATCCAGAGCCTGTGCTCCGCAATGGGAGAGGCCACAACAGTGAGAGGCCCGGCCTGTGCTCCGCAATGGGAGAGGCCACAACAGTGAGAGGCCCGCGTACAGCAAAAAAAAAAAAAAAAAAAAAAAAAGAAAAAGAAAAAATGAAAGCAAATGTTGTGTGGCAGAAATAAGGGTAACAAGTGAACGAAACTCTGGTAGATAATTCTTTAAAGGGGGGTGGGGTGGGTTCTAGTCTGGGCTAAGCCACTCAAAACCACCTGGTACCCTTCTCCCTTGGCATTAGATCCATATGATCCTTTAGTGTCTGTGTTACGCTGATGAGTTTAAAAATACCAATCCAATTATCAAACAAGTTTGCTTGCTTTGTGCCAGGCTCTGTTTAAGTGCTTTTCAAATGTTAGCTCACTTACTCCTCATAACAACCCCATGAGGCACAGATATAAGCCTTATTTTACATGAGGAAACTGAGGCTCCAGAATTAAACAGGGGCCCAGCATCACACAAGAAGTAGCAGAATCACAGCCTGGACCGAGGTGGTGTGGCTCCAGGTAAACCTAACCACTATGCTAATGCTGCCTCCACATTGGCGATTTCAGCAAATGCAGCGGTCAGGAAAGAATTACTATACTCTGAGCCCTCATGAGGCAGAAATGAAAAACCAGTATCAGGAAAAGATAGTTGTAATGCCTCTATGGTTATCAGATCACCCAGGAAGGAACCTCTTTAAAGTAGAAAGACAGGACTTCCCTGGTGGCGCAGTGGTTAAGCATCCGCCTGCCAATGCAGGGGACACGGGTTCAAGCCCTGATCCGGGAAGCTCCCACATGCCGTGGAGCAACTAAGCCCATGCGTCACAACTACTGAGCTTGCGTTCTAGAGCCCGTGAGCCACAACTACTGAGCCCGCGTGCCACAACTACTGAAGCCCGTGCGCCTAGGGCCTGTGCTCCGCCACAAGGGAAGCCACCACAATGAGAAGCCCGTGCACTGCAGCAAGGAGTAGCCCCTGCTCGCCACAACTAGAGAAAGCCCGTGCAGCAACGAAGATCCAACACAGCCAAAAATAAATAAATAAATTTATTGGGGGAAAAAAAAAGCAGAAAGACAGCTGGCCCATCTGCCCTCCAGACCAGCCCTCTGACTTCAGTTCCAACGTGAGTTCCGTAGTTCCTGGCAAAGTTTAGCCTAGTGGTAAAAACTGAGACGAGTGCCTGTAGATACAACATATAACATGTGGCACGTCCATGCAGGGCTAGTCTGCTACATTCTGGAAGACAGTGGTTCTCCATTTGGTTTGCATCCCAGGATGGAATACTACACGCTTCTGAGAAGGAGTTACATTTACACACGACAATATAAGTGAATCCACAGAAGGGGATAGATAGCACTGGGGAGTAGGCACAAGGGTGCCTCTAGTTGCTGGATGAGCAACTGTGTGTTCAGTTTATACAATCCACAATAAGCTGTGCAATGTATAGTTTTCTGTGTGAATATTGTATTTCACTACAGAGGTTTTTGTTGTTTTTAATGGTGTATGTTATAGTCAGCTGAGGTATTGGGAAAAATGCAAACTCCTGAACTCACTCACATCTAGGGGACCACAAGTTTGCAGTTTTAACAAATACCCCAGATAATTCTGCTGCAGGTAGCCCAGAGACCTGCTTGTAAGAAACACAGTCTGCGGTTGATCTGCTTAACCCTGGCCATCAACAGGACTACATAAGCTGAGGAACAGAATTATTTGAGGATGATTATTCGAGAGATATATCTTATATGATTTTAAAGGTCCACAGGAATGCGGAAACACTGTATAAAATGCCTGCAGCAAGATTTTTCTGAATCCTTCTCATGCCTGCATGAGAGGTATTTAAAAATCTTCCCACATTTTTTTTTTTTTTTTTTTTTTTTTTTTGCCGTACGCGGGCCTCTCACTGCTGTGGCCTCTCCCGTTGCGAAGCACAGGCTCCGGACGCGCAGGCCCAGCGGCCATGGCTCACGGGTCCAGCCACTCCACGGCATGTGGGATCCTCCTGGACTGGGGCACGAACCTGTGTCCTCGGCATCGGCAGGCGGACTCTCAACCACTGCGCCACCAGGGAAGCCCCTTCCCGCATTTTAATGAATAGAGCATAAACTCCAGGCCTGGCTCTATTCTACTCTAGTTTCTCTCCATTATATAGAAGTCATCCGTATATGACTATCGTCGTTCACGTCCTCCACTGTCTCTTCTTCCCCTTCCACCCAAATGCAAGTGCCGTGGTTACAACTGCTCCCCCCAGCTTCCCCGATTGGGCCTCTGTCCTACCATTTCATGCCCACTTACACATATGTTAAGTGGGGAGGGCGGTTTGAACAACACATTATTGCTGGCACCTGATTCTGAGGAATGGTTGGGCACATCTCAGGGTGTTGCCCTAATAGTAATTCTGTGGCTCAGCATTGCTAGCTTGTTGAACAATGAGAAACCCTGGCAAATCTCGTTGCCCAACCTTTCTTAACAATCTGCCTCATCTGTATATCCCAACCATTTGACTGAGTGTGGTGAGGTGAAATAGGCGACAGCTTGAATAAGGTCCCTGTATACACATGTCTGAAAGTCAGTTGAGGTAAACAGAAGCACACTGTCCAAGAGGATATAGGCCGGCCACCATGTGCGGCAAATGATAAGTGCAGAGCTGCCTCTGTTGCAGCAGATGTGAAATGATCCAGGGCTACATTGACTCATTGTAGGAAAGTGTCTAATATAGTCAAAAAGGGTCTCTGGAATGCTCCTTATAACTATTTGGACTTTTCACTAAAGGTTCCTTTGTCACAAGCCCTGGAAAAGAAGGTGCCTTTCAAGAGGCCTGACTTGCATCATATGTTTATGTGCATGAAATTGATCGTAGGCCTTTGGACATGGCATCTGGCCCACTCTCCCTTCAGAATAGTTTGCCAGTGAGCCTTGTGCTTTGTGACCAGGCTGCCTTGTATCCTTGTGAAATTGGAAGGGCATAAATCGTTAATTAAATATATATAAACAAAGATCGAGATAAGGTGTGCTTTAGTGGGTGAGTAAACCCTGGTGGCTGGTTAACAGCTGCATTTCCTCATGCTTCTTTAGAAATGGGCATTTCTCAACCCACATTTTAAGGTAGGAGCTGATCTGAGATACAAGCTAATTATATGGTTTGAAGTGGAAAAATTGGATCTGGAAGATTTTCTGACCTTGAAATGTTCAGTCGCAGTGGCCCATGTAAAATATTGGGTCTGCTCTGGCGGCGGCGGCTCAGAGCCTGAACATTCAGTGTTGCTCCCTTGGACATACTAAGCCAAAGCTGCAGTTATAGGTACAAGATGGTACTATTAAGGCTATGATCTTCAGTTTAGGAAGACTTATGATCAGTCAGTTGGACATACACAGCCAGAGAAACAGTTGGGAAACTTAGCAACTTCCAAAATACATGATTTCTTTGTCCATGTGGACATAGGTCTACTTTGCAGGTAACATTGACTTTGAATGGTAAGGAGTTAGTGTCTCAAAGATCTTCTAGACACAAAAGGAAAACAAATGACTTTCCAAAAGCTTCTTATTGATGAGTCTAGTGCCACTAATGGAGAAGTGACTTATTAAGGGTTGCTTTTATTGGGCAGGGAGAGAGACGGCGGGGGGAGATGAAGCTCTGGCTTTGTTTTAGGAGTCAGATGCTTCATGGATTTAGGAGTTAGCTGTTCTTTGTCCTAAGAAAGATAAACATTTATTTCATCTAAGATGGTAACAGGAAGTTCCACTTTACATTGACGGAGCAGTGTGGAACAAACACACAATCTTAGAGTAAAACAAAAAGCCAGTTTGACCCCAGGCTGTCAGAGCCTATTCCCTCAACTGTAAAATGAAGGTAATACTAATTGCCTTACCTATCTCGTGGGGTTTCTGTTGAGGATTAAATAGTAAGATGAAGAGTGAAAGTGTGTGAAACACTTTGGAAAGTATGTAAAATATCAGGATTTTAAGCAGATATGGTTTCCTGAAATCTTTGAGTTCTTCCTCAGATTCCACGACTATGACATCATTTAAATATGCCACCCCTTCTGTAATCCTAGTAATCAAATTCTCAGTGCAACACTGGAAAAGCCCAAAATCAATAGAAATTCCTACTAAAGCAGCTCACCCTATAATGCCCCTCAGTGAGTGATGGTTGTTGATGGGTCTTCTGAAAGCATCATTGCCAACTCTTTTGTAAGCTTGAGAAATCCGCTGATAATTTCTGAAGGTTGGGTGTTGCAGTAATGTGACTGCCAAAGCACTGATCCTTGTGGTTTTGTTTGTTTTTGTTTTTGAAGTAAATATTTATATTTGTATTGACTTTGCAATGAACTTAACATGTTACAGAAGTTAACACCAGCTTGTGGCTTAAATGATCTAGAACCATAGTGTTAAATACGCTGATATTCTTCTTGGCCATATTAAAAATAAACAGAAGCAGAAATGTAAACAAATCTCATACTCACCACTCCTTTGAAAGAGGTTGAGTGATTATCATGTAGCTTCTTAAGGTTGTTGCCAACAAACCTGTGCTGTGATTTTGTTAAGGGATAAATTGAAAGGACCCTTGGAAGCCACAGACTCGGAGTCCAGGTTCACAGTCACGTTCATCCTCACCTCCTCAGCAGCCACGGTCTGCCCCTGCCTCCCCTCCCATTCCTCCCCGTAGTGGTCTTACTGCTCTGTTCTACCCAAAGCCCAGAGGGGAGTGGTGACCAAATGCAGGCAGAGGGAACAGTTCCAACCATTTACATCCTTTTTTTAAAAAAATAAATTTATTTTATTTATTTATTTATTTTTGGCTGCATTGGGTCTTCGTTGCTGGGCGCGGGCCCTCTCTAGCTGCGACGAGTGGGGGCCACCCTCTGCTGCGGTGCACGGGCCTCTCACTGTGGTGGCCTCTCCCGTTGAGGAGCACAGGCTCTGGGTGCGCGGGCCTCAGCAGTCGTGGCACGTGGGCCCAGCAGCTGTGGCACGCGGGCTCTAGAGCGCAGGCTCAGCAGTTGTGGCGCACAGGCCCAGTTGCTCCGCAGCATGTGGGATCCTCCCAGAGCAGGGCCCGAACCCGCGTCCCCTGCATTGGCAGGCGGACTCCCAACCACTGCACCACCAAGGAAGTCCCTACATCCTTTTTTCCCTGATCCAAAGCCCAATCTGGAGAAAGACATGAAAGTCACAGTTAAAACTGCCCACCATCCAAGCTTTACTGATCCCTTATTCTTATCCTATGTTAATCACTTTGCCTTTGCTAAGTTAATGACTTAGTTAATGTTGTGACCAGAAAACTCAATGATCACATAAATCATGTGATTTAAAAATATTTCTGTAATTTTTTTCTGGTTGTAATAGAAGTTTAAAAATATCCTGTAGTTAACATTCACATTTGCATTGAAATGACTTCTTTCTTAATATATGTGGAGATTTAATAAGCTATTGTGCCTTGGTTTTGCAAAGTAACTTTTTTTTTTTGGCTGCATTGGGTTTTCATTGCTATGAGAGGGCTTTCTCTAGTTGCGGTGAGTGGGGGCTACTCTTCATTGCGGCACACGGGCCTCTCATTGCGGTGGCTCTTGTTGCGGAGCACAGGCTTTAGGTACGTGGGCTTCAGTAGTTGTGGTGCACAGGCTCAGCATTTGTGGCACATGGGCTTGGTTGCTCCACAGCGTGTGGGATCTTCCTGAACCAGGGATTGAACCCGTGTCCCCTGCATTGGCAGACAGATTCTTAACCACTGCGCCACCAGGGAAGTCCCACAGTAACTTCTTTTTTTTTTGGCTGCATTGGGTCTTCGTTGCTGCGCGCGGGCTTTCTCTAGTCGCGGCAAGCGGGGGCTACTCTTCATTGCGGTGCGCAGGCTTCTCATTGCGATGGCTTCTCTTGTTGCTGAGCATGGGCTCTAGGCATGTGGGCTTCAGTAGTTGTGGCACATGGGCTTCAGTAGTTGTGGCTCATGGGCTCTAGAGCGCAGACTCAGTAGTTGTGGCGCACGGGCTTAGTTGCTCCGCAGCATGTGGGATCTTCCCAGACCAGGGCTCGAACCCATGTCCCCTGCATTGGCAGGTGGATTCTTAACTGCTGTGCCACCAGGGAAGTCCCCCATAGTAACTTCTTAACCCCTTTTCTAGTACAGTTCTGTGTTTTCATCAGGAAGAGGCAGCCTGTGAATTTCTCACCTTGGGGCCTCCATTTCTCACCCCGCATGGCTTCACCTTTCAGGTGAACATCTTGACCCTGCATCTCACCTTACAGACTACAGAAGCCAGTGAATCAGGCCATGATTTTTTTTACCTTTACCTTTAAAAAATCTTTGCTCCCCAGCTTTTTACTTTGAAAATTTTCAAATCTATAGAAAAATTGCAAAAATATTAAATACTCAGTCTTCATTTATATATCCACAGCTGTTAATATTTTGCCACATTTGCTTTCTCTTATGAGCTCTCTCTGTAGGTTTTGCTGCATTATTAGAAATGGTAAATAGCAAGTTTACTTACAAACACTTAAGCATGTAACATCTAAAGATAACTTCTTCCTAACCACAGCACACCATTATTAAATTAAGAAAATAATAAATACTCAATGAACAATATGCTCCATTTTCAAAGTTCTCCAGTGGGTTCCAAGAATGCCTCTTATAACTTTTTTTTCCTCTTAGAATCCTATGAAAAATTGGAAACACATTGTCTATAGTGTTCTATCTCTTTAGTCTCATAATCTGGCGCAGTCCCCCTGCCTTTTGTTGACACTCCTGTTGGACCAGTTTTATGTCACTAACTGATTCCTAACAAACCAGTTCCTTTTCAACAAACTCTGGGGTTGCCCACCTACAGTGATGAGTTGGAATCTCTCCACATCAGGACCAGACTGGAAATCTTAACATGATTTCCAGCCTCATTCACCTGGAGATGGTTAAAATCTGAGGGATGGCTTCAATCACTTTGGCAATAGACCACGTAAGAACATGTTGAGGAAGACGTGTTTATGATCCAGCACAATAGGCTGAGGCGACCTGCTTCCTCCCTGCCCTCGTGGCAACGTGTGCTCACTGCTTCCAGACTCAGCACCAGCCTCAGGCATTTTGCTCTGGGAGCTCTGAATGAGGTTCAGTCCTCTGGTAGTGTGAAGGTTCGTGACAATTTTTACGCTGTCACCATCGATTTTGAAGGACATGTTCTCTCAAGACAGCCCATTCTGCTCTGTGAATCCACACTTCAATTTTTAAAAAAACTTTAGCTGATTTTGGTCTACCTGAACTGACCTGCAGATCTTCTGAAAGACACATTTTTTTGGCATGAGGTTTCTGTCAATATGTTAGGGACGCTGTTTACATTTGAAATTTGTCTTTAATTGCTCTGATGCTGCATCATCTCCTAGGGCCTGTAGGGACAATAGCATCATCAGCCGGTTCTGTGCACTCAAGGCCCTCAAACAAACATGTGCTTACTATGTTTCTGGCACTGTTTATAAAACTTGTGAGGATTAAATGAAATAGAAACCCCATGAGGTGTGGGTACCATCAACAGATGAGAAAACTGTTTCACTCAGATTAAGCAATTTACCCAACACCATATGGGTAGTAAGGGGCAGAGTTGGAGTTTAAACACTGGCAATTTGATTCTAAAACCTGCACATGGCATTGTTACATAAGGTGCCACTAAAGGGACACTGTGTAACCTTCAGGAACTCTCAGATGCTGTTTGGAGGCATATGTTGTGCTGAAATTCTGGTTTAGATGTGCTTACCAAACTACTGACCCATTTGTGAGACAAATCTCAGAATGGTAAAACCAATGAGAAGTCTACCTTTGTTAATCGCACAAATGCATCAAATGTGCTACTTTTAGGTCAAGTTTAGACCTTGAAGGAACCTCATCTTGGCAACTTCAGGGGCTTCTCCCATTGTCAGGAGTGCAGCATCCTTCTGTCTGGACCCTGGCTTCCTTCACTTTCAAATGAAAGCCTTTTAGGTACAAACTCAGCAAGTAGGATGGCTGAGAGAAAAGGTCTTTATTCTCCTAAGTAGCTTATGAGGAAACTAGTAAATTAATTGCCATTATCCCCTGCCACTAAAAGATGAGTTCTTATGGTAGCAATACATAGGCAATGAGGATAAGCAGGCTTCCAACAAACTGAGGTTTTTTGGGCAGAGGGGGTTGGGTTAGGGGGCTTCAGATGAATCTGAATTGACCTCATTGTAAAACACAGCTATGTGACACCTACAGGAACTTATAAGTAATAAAAACACCAACTGGGGAGAAAGAACCAAAACACCAACACTGAACCAGAATGCCCCTGCAAACCATAAGAGAGAACCCACCAACGGACAGTACACATATAGCGCTAACTGTAATTATTGATCTTTTAAAATCAAGCATTTTTTTAAAGTCTCAAGTACTTGTTTGTACTTTAAGATGACATTCAGCTGGGCTGTTATTACTGAACCACTTTTCAAAAAGAGGATCTGACTTTGTTTGACCTCTCCCCTAAGGGACCAAAAACAGAAGTTCTCAGGACTTCCCTGGTGGTGCCGTGGTTAAGAATCCCCCTGCCAAATAGAGACACAGATGTAGAGAACAAACGTATGGACACCAAGGGGGGAAAGTGGTGGAACAGTGGGGGTGTGTGTGAATTGGGGGACTGGGATTGACATGTATACACTAATATGTATCAAATAGATAACTAATAAGAACCTGCTGTATAAAAAGTAAATAAATTAAAATTTAAAAAGAAGACTAAAAAAAAAAAGAATCCTCCTGCCAATGCAGGGGACATGGGTTCAAGCCCTGGTCTGGGAAGACCCCACATGCCGTGGAGCAACTAAGCCCGTGCGCCACAACTACTGAGCCTGTGGTCTAGGGCCCACGAGCCACAAGTACTGGGCCTGCATGCCACAACTACTGAAGCCTGTGCACCTAGAGCCTGTGCTCCGCAACAAGAGTAGCCCCCGCTCGCTGCAATTAGAGAAAGCCTGTGCGCAGCAACAAAGACCCAATGCAGCCATAAATAAATAAATTTATTGGAAAAAAAAGAAAAAACGGAAGTTCTCAGCTTTTTATAGTATGAGGCCTCTAGAGATTTTCACTTCGGGGATTTAAAAATGAGTTTCCTGTCTCTGTATGAAAGAAAGACTAGAAGGGAACATAAAGAAATTAGGGTGGTTGGAACATGCGAATTATGGCTAGTTTTTAAAACTCAATTTTCTAAAAGCTTCTTTTAATTTTATAGGTTAAAAATTAAAAATTTTTAGAGGAAGTGGAGCAGATGTATTGGCTTCTGACCTGGGCATAGAGTGGGAGGAACGGAGGAGGTGGTGTTGGCAGGAGGACGGAGGCAGAGGAATTGCCTGCCGTGTTCCTGTTTGGGTTGACGGTTGATGATTAACGAGAAAGCACTCTGCTTCTCTAGGAGTCACGACTAGTCTTGAAATCAAAACGAAGAAGAAAGGAAAATGTCCTCCAACTCAGTTCATCTTCAGATTTTTCCTTTTCTCTCTCTCTCTCTTTTTTTTTTTTTTTGCGGTACGCAGGCCTCTCACTGTTGTGGCCTCTCCTGCTGCGGAGCACAGGCTCCGGACGCGCAGGCTCAGCGGCCATGGCTTACGGGCCCAGCCGCTCCACGACATGTGGGATCCTCCTGGACGGGGGCACGAACCCGTGTCCCCTGCATTGGCAGGCGGACTCCCAACCACTGCGCCACCAGGGAAGCCCTCCTTTTCTCTTTTCAATTGAAAAAGGTCATGTCCCCAAGCAATCAGAAGAATCCCTGATTCAGAAATTGAAACCCACAAACCTCCCATTGAGCTGTTCAGGAACAAATAAAATGGAACTGACATCTCCATTTCTCAGGTATCATTTCACAGCATTAGTGCCATGGGGACACGTGTGTAAGCAAATGAAATCCCATCTCCCCGTGATGACAGAAGAGTCTAACTGGAAGCCAGATATTTTCTTTGGATCTTAGCACTCTCTTGTATGGAAATAGCCCCAAGAAGGTCTGCATACCCTGGAATTGATCTAGAAATCTGGATCTTTTTCAGAGCCCACCCCAGATAGCTCTTGATAGACTAGCTGCAGACTTTTCCTTCAACACTGGAACAGGGGTGACCCTGGCTCCAACTGGGCTCCCTTATTTGGTCGTTTATCCAGCCATCCATTCCTTTTGCAAGCATTTATTGACCATCTACTGTGTATGTGCCAGGCACTACACTAGATGGTGCAAGCACAGAGGTGCACAGTACCTTGCCTACAGGAAAACCTGTGGTTTCAATGTTAGGAGAGGGGTTGCAGAAGCACTGTGGGAGAAGTTGAAAAGAGAGAGCAACTCAGGCTGGTAAAATATAGGACCAAGGAAGGAGAAGGGTAAGAAAGGTAATGTATGCGAGGGGGCGTTTGGTTGAGCCTTGGAAAGGCAAGTGGAAGTTGGCTACGTAGATCAGGTAAGGTAGACAGAAGACTATCCATGCAGAGAAAGAGCGTGTATTTATAAGCGTCGAGGCCTTTTGGAATCACACATGATTAAGAATGCCTAGGTGTATGGGATTGTGGTGGAAGGCTAGAGGCAGCAAGGGGATAGTCCATGAGAGGCTGGGGTGCCATATTGAGGGGCTTGGGTTCTACCTTGATGTCATGGGAGAAAAAGGGACTGGTCCATCACAGGATAAGCAGTGAAGCCATGCAATCTGATTGACATTTGATTACCATGACCACCCGGACCCACCAAATAATGGAAAGTTTACCAAACATTGTTTTTCTTTTGGACTTTGTTTTTTCAGATGCTGAAAGTGATGTCAGAAAGCAAAAAGTTAGTGTTTTTCAGGGCAATCTAATCAGTTAGTGATTTACATTTGTTTCAGCTGACTTAATGCAAGGCTCAGGATTGGCATTCAGGGTATATTTGTTGAATGAATAAATGAGAAAGTGAAGGGTTAAGCCTTTGTACAGGATGGTAGCTAATATAATGAAGGTGTACCTGATTTTAGCTCCTACAAGGATTTACAAACAAGACTCTTCCACATGAAACCCTTAGAAAACTAACTGAAAGGTAGACTGTTGTTTGGTTGTTTTATTGAGAAATAGTCGACCATAGTGTTTTCAGTGGCAAAGCTTGTGATGCCATTTTATAGAAATATCCTACAAAAGGAGAAATCAGGGTGAGCCAGAGTAGCCTGGGGAAACTTCTTGGAACTGAATACATTGGATTTGAAAAGGCAGAAAATTCAGTGATGCATTTCAGTCTGAGGATGACACAGTAAAGATGAGGCTGAGCCTGATGCTAGTGGGAGCACTTGTGTTAGCAGATGGTGGGCCATACGGGTGGAGGTCTGGGGTGGAGGACCCTGAATGCTGGGGGGAGGGATTTGGGTCAGATGTGCCAGTATTTACCAAGAAAAAGTAGTCCTGCGATGCACCCGTAACTTTGGAAAAGCTACAGTAGATCTTTATTGAAAGCCTACTACACACGAGGCACCTTTAGGTGCCAAGAATATAGCAGTGAATAAAACAGGCAAACCCAACAAAATGGCAAACACACCGGCAGTGCTCGTGTGTCATGTTCTAGTTGAGGTGGCCATTACACAAGTAAATGATTAAGCTTACAATCTCAAAGAGTGAAAAATGCATGAAGAAAAGTTCCACAGTATTAGGGAATGACCAGGGTATATCTGGTGATGGTGGTGGTGCAGCCAGGGGGTGGAGTGAGGAAGATGACAAGTCACTGGTGGAGGCTGGTGCAAGCAAGATGGTCCTCGGTAACAGCCAGCCCTTCCCCCCAATGATAGCAGGATTCGCACCCTCCACTGATCGAAGCTTCGTTGTCCAGGCCTGGCCCATCAGTGTAAGAAGCCAGGAATGCTGGGTCTAAAGGAGCTGACCATTTGGACCTACTGCTGGTGGGCCCGTTGGAAAAGTGCAGATGGACATGTTTCCCAGGTCTAAGGCATGCAGGCTTGACACCTGTGCACAAGCCCTGGGGACCACTGAGTCCCACAGCCTCCTGCGGGGTCCGGCTCACCCTCACACAGCAGGTGGCCGCACTTTGGACCCCACACCGAGATCTCCACAGTGGGAAATTCCAGTGCGGCAGACTTTGGCATTAAACACTTGCCTATTGGTCCTGGGATGCCTCCTGTGCCCCCCTCCTCCCCATATCCAACTGGGCCCCGAAGCTCAGGGCCTCAGCTGGAATTTAGAAGAGGCAGCCCCGTCCCACGGCTGCTTCCAGGCAGAGCAGAGCGCTCACTCTCGTCACCGTAGCTGCAGGGCCCCCGGGATGCCCGATTCCTTTCTGTACCCCTGAACCCCTTCTTGACAAGTTCCTCCATTCATGAACAAGCTCAGGAATTCCTAGCCCACCACAGGAAATGGCAGCGAAGCTTCTTGGAGTCATGTGGCTGACTTGGCGGGGGTGGAAATCATTGCATCTGTCCAAGTGGATTTACAGCTTTGCAACTACGGAATCAGACAGACTAGGCCTTCACGTGGGCTGGCCAGACCGCTCAACTCAGTGCAGAAGCCACAGTGAATGCTGGACCATTTGCTGTGACGGGAGGGCATGTGTGTGAATCCTGGGCTCCAGAGACAGGGTCTGTGGAGAGCAGAGGGGTTTCGTCCATGTCCCTCTGTTGCTGTTCCACCCACCCTACTTTTTCATCCTAGTCAACTTAGCAGACAGATCTCTGAACTACAGCCATCTCCAGATTCCACAGCTTTGGGGCAAAGCCACTAAGGCTTGCCTGTAGTCTTTGTGTTTGTTTTGTTTTGTTTTTTGTTTTTAATTGACCTATTTTTCCATATTTTTAAAATTTAATTTATCTTTTTATGCAGCAGGTTCTTATTAGTCATCCATTTTATACACATCAGGGTGTACATGTCAATCCAAATCTCCCAATTCATCACACCACCACCACCGCCCCCCCACTGCTCCTTTCCCCTCTTGGTGTCCATACGTTTTTTCTCTACTTCTATGTCTCAGTTTCTGCTCTGCAAACTGGTTCATCTGTACCATTTTCTAAGTTCCACATATATGTGTTAATATATGATATTTGTTTTTCTCTTTCTGACTTACTTCACTCTGTATGACAGTCTCTAGATGCATCCATGTCTCTACAAAAGACCCAATTTCGTTCCTTTTTATGGCTGAGTAATATTCCATTGTATACATGTGCCACATCTTCTTTATCCATTTGTCTGTCAGTGGGCATTTAGGTTGCTTCCATGACTTGGGTATTGTAAATAGTGCTGCAGTGAACATTGGGGTGCATGTGTCTTTGAATTATGGTTTTCTCAGGGTATATGCCCAGTAGTAGGATTGCTGGGTCATATGCTAATTCTATTTTTAGTTTTTTAAGAAACCTCCATACTGTTCTCCATAGTGGCTGTATCAATTTACTTTCCCACCAACAGTGCAAGAGGGTTCCCTTTTCTCCACACCCTCTCCTGCATTTGTTGTTTGTAGATTTTCTGATGATACCCATTCTAACTGGTGTGAGGTGATACCTCATTGTAGTTGTTTTTTTGTTTTGTTTTGTTTTTTCTGGCTGTATTGGGTCTTCATTGCTGTGTGCGGGCTTTCTCTAGTTGCATCGAGCGGGGGCTACTCCTTGTTGTGGTACGCGGGCTTCTCTGGCTTCTCTCGTTGCAGAGCACAGGCTCTAGGCATGCAGGCTTCAGTAGTTGTGGCATGTGGGCTTCAGTAGTTGTGGCTCGTGGGCTCTAGAGCGCAGGCTCAGTAGGTGTGGTGCACGGGCTTAATTTTTCTGCGGCATGTGGGATCTTCCCAGACCAGGGATTGAACCCATGTCCCCTGCATTGGCAGGCATATTCTTATCCACTGCGTCACCAGGGAAGCCCCTCATTGTACTTTTGATTTGCATTTCTCTAATAATTAGTGATGGTGAGCAGCTTTTCAAGGGCTTCTTGTCCATCTGTATGTCTTCTTTGGAGAAATGTCTATTTAGGTCTTCTGCCCATTTTTGGATTGGGTTGTTTGTTTTTTTAATATTGAGCTGCATGAGCTGTTTATGTATTTTGGAGATTAATCCTTTGTCTGATGATTCGTTTGCAAATATTTTCTCCCATTCTGAGGGTTGTCTTTTCATCTTGTTTATAGTTTCCTTTGCTGTACAAAAGCTTTGAAGTTTCATTAGGTCCCATTTGTTTATTTTTGTTTTTATTTGCATTACTCTAGGAGATGGATCAAAAAAGATCTTGCTGTGATTTATGTCAAAGAGTGTTCTTCCTATGTTTTTCTCTAAGAGTTTTATAGTGCCTGGTCTTACATTTAGGTCTCTAATCCATTTTGAGTTTATTTTTGTGTATGGTGTTAGGGAGTGTTCTAATTTCATTCTTTTACATGTAGCTGTCCAGCTTTCCCAGCACCACTTATTGAAGAGACTGTCTTTTCTCCATTGTACATCCTTGCCTCCTTTGTCATAGGTTAGTTGACTATAGGTGTGTGGGTTTATCTCTGGGCTTTCTATCCTGTTCCATTGATCTATATTACTGTTTTTGTGCCAGTACCATATTGTGTTGATTACTGTAGCTTTGTAGTATAGTCTGAAGTCAGGGAGTCTGACTCCTCCAGCTCTGTTTTTTTCCCTCAAGATCCTCGGGGTCTTTTGTGTCTGCATACATATTTTAAGATTTTTTGTTGTAGTTCTGTAAAAAAATGCCATTGGTAATTTGATAGGGATTGCATTGAATCTGCAGATTGCTTTGGGTAGTATAGCCATTTTCACAATATTGATTCTTCCAATCCAAGAACATGGTATATCTCTCCATGTGCTGGTATCATCTTTAATTTCTTTCATCAGTGTCTTACAGTTTTCTGCATACAGGTCTTTTGTCTCCCCAGGTAGGTTTATTCCTAGGTATTTTATTCTTTTTGTTGTAGTGGTAAATGGGAGGGTTTCCTTAATTTCTCTTTCAGATTTTTCATCATTAGTTTATAGGAATGCAAGGGAATCTGTGCATTAATTTTGTATCCTGCAACTTTACCAAATTCATTGATTAGCTCTAGTAGTTTTCTGGTGGCATCTTTAGGATTCTCTATGTATAGTATCATGTCATCTGCAAACAGTGACAGTTTTACTTCTTCTTTTCCAATTTGTATTCCTTTTATTTCTTTTTCTTCTCTGATTGCCATGGCTAGGACTTCCAAAACTATGTTGAATAATGGTGAGAGTGGACATCCTTGTCTTGTTCCTGATCTTAGAGGAAATGCTTTCAGTTTTTCACCATTGAGAATGATGTTTGCTGTGGGTTTGTCATATATGGCCTTTATTATGTTGAAGTAGGTTCCCTCTATGCCCACTTTCTGGAGAGTTTTTGTCATAAATAGGTGTTGAATTTTGTCAAAAGCTTTTTCTGCATCTATTGAGATGATCATATGGTTTTTATTCTTAATAATATGCTGTATCACATTGATTGATTTGCATATATTGAAGAATCCTTGCATCCCTGGGATAAACCCCACTTGGTAATGGTGTATGATCCTTTTAATGTGGTGTTGGATTCTGTTTGCTAGTATTTTGTTGAGGATTTTTTTGTGTGTGTGTGATACGTGGGCCTCTCACTGTTGTGCCCTCTCCCGTTGCGGAGCACAGGCTCCGGACGCGCAGGCTCAGCGGCCATGGCTCACGGGCCCAGCCGCTCCACGACATGTGGGATCCTCCCAGACCAGGGCACGAACCCGTGTCCCCTGCATCGGCAGGCGGACTCAACCACTGCGCCACCAGGGAAGCCCCCTTGTTGAGGATTTTTGCATCTATATTCATCAGTGATATTGGTCTGTAATTTTCTTTTTTTGTAGTATCTTTGTCTGGTTTTGGTATCAGGGTGATGGTGGCCCCATAGAATGAGTTTGGGAGTGTTCCTTCCTCTGCAATTTTCTGGAAGAGGTTGAGAAGGATGGGTGTTAGCTCTTCTCTAATTGTTTGATAGAATTCACCTGTGAAGCCATCTGGTACTGAACTTTTGTTTGTTGGAAGATTCTTAATCACATTTTCAATTTCATTACTTGTGATTGGTCTGTTCATGTTTTCTGTTTCTTCCTGGTTCGGTGTTGGAAGGTTATACCTTTCTAAGAATTAGTCCGTTTCTTCCAGGTTGTCCATTTTATTGGCATAGAGTTGCTTGTAGTAGTCTCTTAGGATGCTTTGTATTTCTGTGGTGTCTGTTGTAACTTCTCCTTTTTCATTTCTAATTTTATTGATTTGAGTCCTCTCCCTGTTTTTCTTGATGAGTGTGGCTAATGGGTATCAATTTCGTTTATCTTCTCAAAGAACCAGCTTTTAGTTTTATTGATCTTTGCTATTGTTTTCTTTGATTCTATTTCATTTATTTCTGCTCTGATCTTGATGATTTCTTTCCTTCTGCTAAGTTTGGGTTTTGTTTGTTCTTCTTTCTCTAGTTCCTTTAGGTGTAAGGTTGGATTGTTTCTTTGAGATTCTTTCTGTTTCTTGAGGTGGGCTTGTATAGCTATAAACTTCCCTCTTAGAACTGCTTTTGCTGCATCCCATAGGTTTTGGATCATCGTGTTTTCATTGTCATTTGTCTCTAGGTATCTTTTGATTTCCTCTTTGATTTCTTCAGTGATCTCTTGGTTATTTAGTAACATATTGTTTAGCCTCCATGTGTTTGTGTTTTTTACGTTTTTTTCCCTGTAATTGATTTCTAATCTCATAGTGTTGTGGTCAGAAAACATGCTTGATATGATTTCAATTTTCTTAAATTTACTGAGGCTTGATTTGTGACCCAGGATATGATCTATCCTGGAGAATGTTCTGTGCGCATTTGAGAAGAAAGTATAATCTGCTGTTTTTGGATGGAATGACCTATAAATATCAATTAAATCTGTCTGGTCTGCTTTGTCATTTAAACCTTGTGTTTCCTTATTAATTTTCTCTTTGGATGATCTGTCCATTGGTGTGAGGTGTTAAAGTCCCCCACTATTATTGTGTTACTGTCGATTTCCTCTTTTATAACTGTTAGCAGTTGCCTTATGTATTGAGGTGCTCCTATGTTGGGTGCATATATATTTAAATTGTTTTATTTATGCAATTTAAATAGCATATATATTTATATGTTAGATTGTTGATCCCTTGATCATTATGTAGTGTCCTTCCTTGTCTCTTGAACATTCTTTATTTTAAAGTCTATTTTATCTGATATGGGTATTGCTACTGCAGCTTTCTCTTGATTTCCATTTGCATGGAATATCTTTTTCCAACCCCTCACTTTCAGTCTGTATGTGTCCCTGGGTCTAAAGTGGGTCTCTTGTAGACAGCATATAGATGGGTCTTGTTTTTGTCTCCATTCAGCAAGCCTGTGTCTTTTGGTTGGAGCATCTAATCCATTCACGTTTAAGGTAATTATCGATATGTATGTTCCTATGACCATTTTCTTAATTGTTTTGGGTTCGTTTTTGTAGGTCCTTTTCTTCTCTTGTGTTTCCTTTAGCATTTGTTGTAGAGCTGGTTTGGTGGTGCTGAATTCTCTTAGCTTTTGCTTGTTTGTGAAGTTTTTGATTTCTCCATCAAATCTGAATGAGATCCTTGCCGGGTAGAGTAATCTTGGTTGTAGGTTCTTCCCTTTCATCACTTTAAGTATATCATGCCACTCCCTTCTGACTTGTAGAGTTTCTGCTGAGAAATCAGCTGTTAACCCTTGTATGTTATTTGTCGTCTTTCCCTTGCTGCTTTCAATAATTTTTCTTTATCTTTAATTTTTGTCAGTTTGATTACTATGTGTCTTGGCGTGTTTCTCCTTGGGTTTATCCTGTTTGGGACTCTGCACTTCCTGCACTTGGGTGGCTATTTCCTTTCCCATGTTAGGGAAGTTTTTGACTGTAATCTCTTCAAATATTTTCTTGGGTCCTTTCTCTCTCTCTTTTCCTTCTGGGACCCCTATAATGTGAATGTTGTTGCATTTAATGTTGTCCCAGAGGTCTCTTAGGCTGTCTTCATTTCTTTTCATTCTTTTTTCTTTATTCTGTTCCACAGCAGTGAATTCCACCTGTCTTCCATTCTGTCTTCCAGGTCACTTATCCGTTCTTCTGCCTCAGTTATTCTGCTATTGATTCCTTCTAGTGTATTTTTCATTTCAGTTTTTGTATTGTTCATCTCTGTTTGTTTGTTTGTTCTTTAATTCTTCTAGGTCTTTGTTAAACATTTCTTGCATCTTCTCGATCTTTGCCTCCATTCTTTTTCCGAGGTCCTGGATCATCTTCACTATCATTATTCTGAATTCTTTTTCTGGAAGATTGCCTATCTCCACTTCATTTAGTTGTTTTTCTGGGGTTTTATCTTGTTCCTTCATCTGGTCCATATCCCTCTGCCTTTTCATCTTGTCTTTCTGTGAATGTGGTTTTTGTTCCACAGGCTGCAGGACTCTAGTTCTTCTTGCTTCTGCCGTCTGCCCTCTGGTGGATGAGGCTATCTAAGAGGCTTGTGCAAGCTTCCTGATGGGCGGGACTGCCTTGCCTGTAGTCTTTGAATAGAGAGCAGTTCGGGGACAAACTGGTACATCAGTTGGCAAACCAATTTGAGATTTGCATACCAAAGGGAGCAGATGATAGCTTTAACTTCTCAAACCATCCTCATAGGATCCTCTCAACCTCCTCCTTCCATTTCCAGTTCTCCCAAGGGGAGACAGAAAAAATCTCAACACCAGAAATGGGACATGGCAAGCTTGGAGCACAGGTTCACATTTCTCTGATATTTTCCATCTCTTAGGTGACTGAAGCAGTGCTGCATAGTGGTTAAGAACAGAGCTGGCTCTGAATAGTCTATCCTGAACCATGCCTTGTTACTTTGGTTCTCAGACTTTAGTGTGCGTGAAGAGCCCCTGGAGAGCTTGTTAAGACACAAACTGCCGGTTCTCCCCCTGAGAGTCTCTGACTCAGCACCTATGGGTGGAGCCTGAGAATGTGCATTTCTAACAAGTTCCCAGGTGACACTGATGATGGTGGTCCTGGGACCACACGTTGAGAACCATGGGCTTATGAGCTTCCCTAAGATGGCATCCACCTGTGTGAAAGGATAATCTTTGTGCCTACCACTTGTGGTTTCAGGGCTAAGTGAATATATGTAAAATGCTCTGAGCTGTGAGTCATACTACCATGCAAGCACAGCCAATCTGGAGACTTTTGTCCCTGTTTTCTTTGCATCTGTTTTGTTTTTGTCATGAGCCACTTAGCAGGACCCTCTTCCTCCACTTCCAAACCCAAGGGCACATGACTTTGGAGACTGAGTGTTTAACCTGACTGCAGTCATTGCAATTTTTAAGCTCTTCTAGGACATTATTTGAAATAGGGCTTTGCGTGCTGTGTTCAGCTCTTTGTGTGTGTGGTAATGGGAACATACCTAAGTGAGACTGAAGTTTTGGTGTCAGATCGTTGGCTTCTTTTTAGGGAAGGCAGGAGGAACTCGCCAGCCTTACATCAGCCTTGCAATGGAGTTGTTATTCCCACTATGTACGAGGTCACAAACTCATGCATTCAGAAAGCTCCCCCAAGGTTTGACTTAGGTCCAAGGGTAATTGTAAGGACACAAAGAGAAATATGGAAGTCTAGGAAACAACTGATCCATCACCCTGGAGATCGGAGCCTGGTGGGTGGGATCATGAGTACAACCAGCCTCATCGACACTGCAGCTCTGCTTCTGGGACCGGGCCACCCACGCAGCGTCTCTGCTTCTCTCTGGGCATGTCCCGCTGAAACTCTGGGAGTAGAGAGAGTCTGATGGGTTCATTATGCCAACACTCAGCATGGACCATCCCTGTAGGGTAGCCCTCGATTCGGGTGTCTTGCTCTGGCTCAGTCGTCAAAGCCAGGTAGCAGCCTGGAACGTGCTCCAGGCGCAAATTATGGCAGCGCCATGCTGAAAGAACTACCAGGGAACTTTGCCCCCAGGGTGGGGTTGGCCCTGGACTACCTAGTACTTTCAGGGAGATTGAGGCAGCCTGGCGTCATCAGAAGAACACAGATATTGGAATCAGACAGACCTGAGTTTGAACCCTGGTCCTTCCACTTAAATCAATGAATTGTGGATATCACCCACCACACAGAGGTGTTGTAAAGATCAAGTATTATAAAGTGCACAGCATAGTGCCCGGCACAGTCTCTGAACTTAATAAATGATAAGATTTGGTATTTTATTTTTTAAAAACTGGAAAGACGGAAAAGTGAGAAAAAAAAAGTACTTGGTTTTATCATCCTATCACTTAGCCCCTTATTACTGACAATGTGCAGTTTTCAGTTCTTGTAGGGACTCACCCATTATTTCATTTAAGGCTTTATATGCTTTGGATCTGTTTTCTTCCATGGTATTTTTTTAATGAACAGTCTGTTTTATATGGTTGTAGTTAAATAATTATGCATTCTGATTTCTTTCACATGATAAAGTATTTTTACATTATAAATTCTGTACATAATTTGAGTGGACATGCTGTAATTTACATAAAATTACTTAGAGTTGGACATCTAACGATGGAACATTGGTTGAATAAATGGTACTGCATTTGTGTAATAAAATACTAAGCAGCCATTTAAAAAGATGTAGTCAAAGTATATTTGTTAATATAGAAACATGTTCATGATTATGTGGAAAATGAGATGATTTTACCTCAAGATCCACTGCCTCCCAAATCTATCTGGATATTCACTGCCTCAATATCAGCAGCTTTCAAACTTTAATGGGCCTCAGAATCACCAAGGGAGCCTGTTAAGTGCGGGTTTGGGGCCCTCCCCCTAGAATTTGATTTAGGAGATGGGGCTCAGGGATTGGTGTTTTTCCAAGGATCCAGGCAATTCTGATTTGAGAATGACACTCCTCCCATTTCTACCTGTTGAAGCTGTACTTCATTTACCAAGCTTCTCCTTCTACTTTCTCCTGAACGCCTAGAGCGTTGTTTCCTTGCCTTGTGGATCTTTGTGAAGCCTTCTGAATTGTAAGACTTTTCCTGGTCCTACAAGCAAACTCAGTTGGGCACCATGTCACAGCCCTGGGCTTTGTGTCAAGCTCTGAGTGGGTTCCTGGATATAGATACTGAAATCCTGAAATCCAGGTTTTGTTTACTTCGTAGTGAAGAGTAAGTGGCCGAGCATTTCAGAGCTCTTGAGCACACCTGGTATTAGCAGGAACTTTGAGAATAAAGGCAGCCTGTCCAACCTTGGCAGAAAAAAATCTTATTTAAATTACCCTCACCTTGGCAATCAAGCTGTGAAAAGTCAATAGTTTGTCCTTTGTGCATTTACTCTGGTCTAAGCCAGAGTAAATATCAGTGTTCGTTGGAGAGGCTGGTTAAAAAACTTCAAGAGGCTTGTCATTCCTGGTGAATATCTCCAGGTTTTCATTCTCAGACTTTGTGCCATGGAGGTTATTCAAAATAAG
The DNA here is from genome assembly GCF_964165515.1 of Mesoplodon bidens. Taxonomy (NCBI): domain Eukaryota; kingdom Metazoa; phylum Chordata; class Mammalia; order Artiodactyla; family Ziphiidae; genus Mesoplodon; species Mesoplodon bidens. Next base: position 31,470,735 of record NC_138167.1, read on the forward strand.
TTTCTCATCTTGAGGTTTACTTAGGGGCCATTCGAGCCAAAATTGAGATCGAGTTACCACCTAAGTACTTCTTCACTTAGGTTTTATTGGTTTGATTTCCCTCCTTCCTTAAACCAAATAATATTGGATACCCATGTCAAGTCAGGTTTTTCTTGTCTTACACTATCCTTTATATTACAGGTCAGCTGTTGCAAATGCAGAGTTAGAAATATAACAACTAGTAAACATTATGTTGAGATGATACTGAATTTTTTCCCTTGTCTGTGAGGGAACTAGGCCATATTCTTTATAAATCTGTGGTTATTCTAGGTTTAAAAGCATTAATAGCTACAGAAAAGAATTCCCCAGGAGGAAACCTAAAGAGCCAAGATTAATAGAAAAAAAGCTCAGAAAAACCTCTCCCTTGCTTCACGTGAAAATATTAACTTGGTAGATTTGAAGCCCTAGATGACCTGAGAATTGGTACTATTGGGGATGAAAGGTTCTGGTTGATGCAGCAGTTCTGGCGGGAAATCACTGGATGGATTGTACTTGTCCACGTGACTAACTCGGAGTCATTCTTCAGAACTCGGTTTAGAAGTCAGCTCTAAAACCCTGCATCTGTAAAGCTTTATGTGATCCCACTCCTTGGAAAAAGTTCCTCGTTTATTCTACAGCCACGGCAGTACCTTATACACACTCTAAGGTCGTATATGTCACAGTCTAGTGTAATGATGTTTGCACGCTGCTGTTCTCCACTAGACCAGAAACTCACTGGGCATAGAGAGTGTGACTTATTTGTAGGGTGTAATCACCTGGTTAAATGCCTGGATACAGTGGTACTAAATAAATGGATGTGTAAATGAATGATGTGAACGTGCTGCACTGAACAGGTGGCACCTATCAGATAGACTGCCTTTTGGGGGTGTTTTCTGACAATTTCTGCAGTTACTAAATTTAAAGCATCACCCTGTCAAGACGAATTTCCCTATAATTGTTAGAATAAATTAAGAATAAATGGTGAGGGCTTCCCTGGTGACGCAGTGGTTGAGAATCCACCTGCCAATGCAGGGGACACAGGTTCGAGCCCTGGTCCAGGCAGATCCCACATGCCACAGAGCAACTAAGCCCGTGCGCCACAACTACTGATCCCGCGTGCTACAACTGCTGAGGCCTGTGCACACAGAGCCCGTGCTCTGCAGCGGGAGGGGCCACCGCAGTGAGAGGCCCGCACGCCTCAGTGAGGGGTAGCCCCCACTCACCGCAGCTGGGAAAAAGCCCGCGTGCGGTGGCAAAAACCCAACACAGCCAAAATAAAATAAATAAAATAAATTTATTTTAAAAAACCCTTTCTAAAAAAACAATAAATGATGAAAAAGACAAGTCCAGTATCTGCTTCTCCCTGGATTCCTTATGGCAACTGGGTATTCCCCAGCCCATTGGACCCCCCAGATTGAAGGAACTACACCTGAAATTCTGCAGAAATCTGCTCAACGTTAGCCCACGAGCTGCTGTTAAACTCCTTTCCTGGGTTCTTGAATTCCACAGAAGGCTTAGTTGTCACAGATAATGTGAACTTTGTATCTAGGTGCTAGATATCAAATATTTACCCAATCTCTAATTTTAAAGTGTTTGTATTAAAAGAGCCAGATGATTTTAGAATCGAAAGAAACCTCTTCATTTTACAGATTAGGACACCAACCTTCTTGAGAGACAGGCAGTTTTCATTAGTGGCAGAAGCCCTAGAGTTGAGTCACATAGGCCAGGATTCAATTCTTGGCTGTGCTTACTGGCCGTGTGATCATAAGCAGTTTATTTAATATTTTTTGAAGGTCAGTGTTTTCATTTGTAAAGTCCGGTTAAAAATCCATCTCCCTGGGTCAGGACAAGGGATTGCCTCAGGTAACGTGAACCAGAGATGCAATGGTAACATCTGCCCAGAGCAGATGTTCAACAATCTTGAGTCTCTGTCCTCCCTTGCCCAAATCCCTTGCCACCATTTATGGCAGAGTTAGGACTTAGAAGTTTCCCTTGAGGCATTGTTAGGATGGCGTGTGCTTTCCGGCTTACATGGCAGGACTCATGCCCATCAAGGACACTCATTGCTGAGAGGCTGTGTTACATGAGCATTTGAATATGACAAGACTCAGGATTTACTGTAAAAACAATCTCCCTTCTGAGTTACATATTTTCTTGCTGTTGCTTTCTTCACGTTCCTGGCACTGAGTTATGGCACCCTCCCTATCAACTATCAGTAATAATTTTGTGTAATTGTGTGAATTAGCAAGATCGCTTCTATAAAGCACCAGAAACTCAGAGCAAACTATATAAACATTTTGGAAAAATAAGATCTACATAGCCTAATAAGTCTTCGATTTTAAAAAGTCACATTCTATAACAAGAACTTAAATATTTGTGCTAAATTGAAAGGGTTTTGGAAACTAAAAGTGTTTTAAGCAAGGAAGCGTTAGTCACATGAACTGAGGTGGTTGTGACACATTCATCAGGTGGGAGAAGCAGCATCATTTATTCACTGTTCTCATTCTCCCAGAGTTCCTTCGTCATTTCAAAAGACAACTCATTTTTCTATACTCTTCTTCCCTGTAAAGGCAGAAACCTGTGGGTTCTTATTGTGGGACGCTTTCCAAAGGAACACAGAATCGGGATTCCAGAATTCAAATACGTGGCAAATATGCATGGAGATGAGGTATGTATATGGCTTGAATATCTGACATGTCACCAGAGAAGCTTCCCCTCGGGTCTCTTGTGCTCTCTCTAAATGCAAAGGAAGCAGCAGACGCTGTAGCAAAGAATCTGGAAAGGTCTTCCGGTGAGGCCTTCTGAGAGGATTGAAGGAACCAGGTTCCAAAACCCAGCACAGCCCTCTGGTTGTTTACCCAGTGCCCTGTGCAGGTAACTGGAACTTTTTTTGTCTGGGGTCTGGAAGAACAATAGTGCCCCAGCTCTGGACTGCCAGCAAGTCGCCGAACTCCTGCCTGTGTTGGTTTTCCCCATCTCCTGCTCAGCATCGAGGTGACCCAGCAGAGGAGCAATATTCTATTTGAACTAAAACAATCAGATCCCAACTAGCTATCCAGACTCCTAGGAGCTGGCTTTTTGACTGCTTTTGTCACTTTCTCTTAATCTAACACTTGGCGTTTCCAATGCTTAAGTTTACCGCAGCAGTCCCCAACCTTTCTGGCACCAGGGACCAGTTTCATGGAAGACAGTTATTCCACAGACCGGGAGGAGGCGGGGTATGGTTTCAGAATGATTCAAGAGCATTATATTTATTGTGCACTTTATTTCTTTTATTATTACATTGTAATATGTAATGAAATAATTACACAACTCACCATAATGCTGACAGGAGGTGGAGCTCAGGTGGTAATGCGAGCGATGGGGAGTAAATACAGATGAAGCTTTGCTCGCTTGCCCGCCACTCACCTCCTGCTGTGCGGCCCGGCTCCTAACAGGCTGCGGACTGGTGCCAGTCCTCGGCCCAGGGTTGGGGGGCCCCCGGTTTAGACCATCAAGCTTAGGGCTCTGTCATCCCCATCATTCAACAAACCCTTAAATTCTATCATGATGTCTTGCCTCTTTTCCAGCTTATCGGGGATCAACTCTCTTTTTATTTTGCTTTGTTTGTTTATGTTATTTATTTTATATTTTGCAAAATACTCTTTACCACGCCTGCCTGCCCAGCCATTCTTGCCAGGCATTTGAAGATGCTCCTCTCCACTTCTCACCTTTCTTCCTCAGAGTATTTTGAGAATATGACAACTGCAGGATCTTCTGTTCCCCAGAACCCCACACAACTGAGCAATACAGTGGGAGGGAAAGATAGTGCCCAGTCTTGACAGTAAAGAAAATTGACGTAGGAATATCAAACACACTTAACTTTAAAGAATGTCAAAGAATAGGAATATTCCTATAAGTATAACCTGCTGACTTGCTACGACACTTCCAGGTCTGCAGTAGCGTGGGTGGCACGCACTGCTCGAACGCTGGGCTTCCTGTCCCAGCTTAACCCTCCCCAACCCCAGGCTCTCTAGGAACAGGCTCCACCCCACGTGACACACACACATTCTGCCCTTCCCAGGCACACCACTCAATCCGTCCTGGTCCTGCCGAGCCAGGGGACTTCTTGTCACTGGAGCTCAGATACAAACACTTGCCTTTGAGAGAGTGGTTGGTCTTTGAACGTGATTTGGGGGTGGGTGGAAGTTACTTTTTTAAGCGTAATGGGCTTTGCTCGAAAAGGCTTGATATTGCTGGGAGTCTGACCATAGTTGTTTTTAACAAAACTATTTATGACAGACAGCAGCCCAGACTTCCTTTCTCTTTTGCTATCCAGTCAACTGATCGAGGTCCTGTGGGATCCATTTTTAATAAGAGACATTGACTCCAGTAGCTTATTTATTGAATTCCTGGCATTTCAGAGGTTGCAGCCTGATGCTCAGAAGCTAATCCTCTCAGTTGAAACTTCCAAAGGAAAGCAAGAGTCCTTCCTCTCACTCACCCCTGAATTCACTTGTACTTTCCCAAATTTCTGACATCTTGCCTTCCAGGTAGTTAGTGTATCCCATCAAATCAGGGCTCTCTCATTCACTGTGATTCTCTGAGGAATGCTAAGGACTGAGATGACTCAGAGGGAAAAGTCCCAGTGTGTTTCGGGTGTGGGAACCTGAAGTCCTGCTATCCCCTGTGTGTCCCAGCTGGTAGCAGTATCTGGCGGCTCTGGGGGCCATTGAGAAACTTATTATCCTGAATTTAGATCTTGTATGTTCTGTCCTCCTGGAGCCACTAGGAGCTGCGGAAGGTGATGGCATAACCCAGGAGCAAAAGGGTCACTTGGATTAGAAGGTTTAGTCACCCTACGCATCCTTCTTCTCTTAGACCTTCTGGAATTGAAAGAGCATTTTCAAGAACCCACTATTAAAAAGCAACATAGGGCTTCCCTGGTGGCGCAGTGGTTGGGAGTCCGCCTGCCGATGCAGGAGACGCGGGTTCGTGCCCCGGTCCGGGAGGATCCCACGTGCCGTGGAGCGGCTGGGCCCGTGAGCCCTGGCTGCTGGGCCTGTGCGTCCGGAGCCTGTGCTCCGCAACGGGAGAGGCCGCGGTGGTGAGAAGCCCACGTACCGCAAAAAAAAAAAAAAAGCAACATAGATAATATTTGGGGGCAGTAGTTCTTAACCTTCTTTGGTTGGATTCCTTGCTATTCTGGCACAAACTTTGAATGCTGATCTCAGGGTCCATGGATCTTCTAGGAGTTTGTGGATCTCACGTGGAGAAGCCCAGCAGGGGTCATATGTGTACCGAGTAGTGTGGTGGACAGAACTGACCACGGTATTTTTTAAATGTTTCCTCTTTTCCCTGGACCCCACCTCAGTGTGTGCGTGTGTGTGTTTCCCACACTTAACCCCATGGCCAGGCAACAGTGAGCATCAGGAAGACCCAGTTATGTTGATCACACACACCATTTCCCCCCCGTGAATTTTCACCTCCTTCGTGATGCCTTCTTTTAGAATCGGGTCTTTATTAAATGAAAACTAACCTGTTATTATTGTAAAATCAACATACGTACATCTTAGAAGAAATACAGATGAAAGAAACAAACAGAAAACATTGTATCTACTGACCTTTAGGAGACCGTCGATTCCTTATCATTTATCCTTCCAGGTATTTGTGTGTGTGCAGTTTCACCAAGTGAGCAATGCTAATTTGCTCTTTGTGACATTTTTCAGTTAATACAAGCTACCCTTTCATGTCAGTAAATGTTTATCCTATCTTTACCTTATATCCCATGTTCTAGTTTCTCCAGTTGTCCTCAAAATGTCCCCCAAAGTGTCCATTCAAAATTCTGTCCAAGATTATGCATCATATGTGGTTGACATACCCCTTGAATCTGTTTTAATCTAGCATTTAAAGAATCTTTTCATGATGCTAGACTTAAGCAAGAACGTTGATCCATTGTGTGTCCTGCAGAACGTCCCTCATTTTGGATTGTTTCCTTCCTTCTAATATCATCGATTTTGTGCCTCTCATCCCTCTATTTACTTCAAACTGGAAGTTAAATCTAAAGGTTTGTGGGATTCAGGTGAAACATTTTGGGCTACTGTGTATCTTTGGAATCGCGAAGGTGGGTGACTTTGGCTGGTGCCGAAGGTCCAGGCTAATTAGCCTGGCTACATCCGGAATGCATGAAGCACGCTGAGGGGAGCAAAATCTACTTGAAACAGCCCATTTTCAAGTGAGAATTGTTACAAAAGAGTGAAGTCAAACCTCCTCTGGTTTTGTATGATATTCCTCTTGTTCTCAGTCACCTTGTCATGAGCTCATGTCCTCACGATGCTGCATCGATCAGGCTGGCAAGTTCCCCTCCATACAGCACTTGCCGACAAGAAAAGAGTAACAGTAGCCAACATTTCCTGAGCATGGACTACACTCAGTGCTTTGTGGGAGGCCTTTCTTTTGCTCACTTCTGCTGAAGGCATGTGTGTTAGTGCGTTGACCAGGAAGGGAATGCAGGTTTCTGTTGGTCCTCTGGGCCTGCATCAGAGCCTGAGCAGTGAGCCTTTCCCAGCTACGGCTCTGAATCCTTGACCCCCTCCACTGCCTTTGGAACGTTCTGTTTTTAGTGTTTTCCTTTTTACACATAGATCTATGATCTATCTCAAATTAATTTTTGTGGGGATGGATTCCCAGTTGTTCCAGCCCCGTTTGATTAGAAGATTCGTTCACCGTGTGAAAGTGTAGCAAACTCTTAGAGTAAGACTGGAGTGAGCATCTCCATGTCACTTTTCTCTGTGCCTGTCTCATGCCTGCTGCCCGCCTCCCCTGCCTGATTGCTGGGGAGTCACACGGGGGAGCTGACGGAAAGAACACCCGCCGCCCTTGATAAACCTTTGTCACCTGCTGTTCATGCTTTTTCAGAGTGAGGGAGACATTTCTGAGCTTCTAACTTTTCTCATTTTAGTAAGACTAGCAGGTGTTTTCCTGGTTTATCCAGGTTCTTGTTTGTACACACATCAGCGTGTGGAATTGTAGAAGCCCCAGTCCTGGGTGTCATTCACACAGGCTCCTAAGTGGCAGTGTGCGCACACCTGACGTCCAATCCTTGTTATTCATTGGGAAGGATGAGACCAGAGGTCCCTGGGCGGGGCTCTCTGTCATTCCCCTGCTCCACAAACATTCACATCGTTTGGGAGCGGGGTCTTTGTCCCCCTCGCCCTCCCCCGACATCTCATTCTGCTACTGGCTGGCTTTGTAGGAAACTATTACCTATAATCTAAAATCAGAGCTTTAATAAATGCTGGGATCATCCCCTGGAAATGGAAGCATCTAGTGCCCTCAGCCTGAATGTGGGTGCAGGAGAGAAGCCTGGAGAATCACTCCTTGCTCCTTCCTCGAGCCCTTCCTGTTCTATGTTTTGTGCCTATCTGCCATCCCATGTTTTAAAATTTTTTCAGGAAAGCAAATCTTATACCTGGGCAATCTCTAGATTATTAAGACATCTCTAATCCCTGTCTAATGGAAATATCTAAGTGAGGCATGACTATGTGTTTAAAAAGTCAGGTGCCTGGAATTTTAAGCTAATCCAGGAGCAGGCAAAGTGCAGGTGAGAGGTTGGGTCCACAGGTTCCCTTGACTGCAGGGCCCATGGTCTTTAAGCATGGGGGGAGGTCTATGTCTGTTAAGCATAACTGAATTGCCAATTCTGATTCTTTTTTTTTCTAGAGATTTTTTTTTGAAGCTTCTGTTTCTTAAACACCAATGAATTATTTTTCCTAGATGGTTTATTTGGGTATAGAGTTCTGAAATACCCACATCACACTTAGAATTTCACATTCGGTGGCATTAATTTATAGTTTATTGGATTCCAGATACATAATGGAAAGGAAAAACATTGCAAAAATATGGATAATAGTGATATTTTTCAACCTGAAAATAAAGGCTAAATGTTTTTTTGCACACCTTCTAGGTATAAGAGACATTTAGACAGTAGTTTGTATGTCTAAATGTCTATATTTAGAGGGTATTTTAATGTTCTACATGAACAACAGGACATAATATCCAAAATTGTGCCTATCCTGGAAGATCTTGGGCTGTGTACAACATGCAATAGAGGTTCCAAACTTACTAAAACAAGACAAAACAAAGCTTGCCACTTCTCAAGCCCTTTCTTCCACCACTATCCCAGATGATGACAAAATGTCCTCAGTTACACAGCATGGCTTTGGATAATTATTTCCTTTTGCATTTAGACCAAACTAATCCTTATCCCAGGCGAAGTGTCTACTTCCTTTTAAGCATGTATTAAGTTCCTCATATAATTATCCTCTTTCTCTCCATCTCCCTTTTTTGGTGAGGGTGGGCCGGGGGACCAGGGTGTCGGGTCCTTGGCATGATCAGAATTGCTGGCCCCCAGCCCTGTGAAGTGTGTTCAGTATTGAACGTCCTTGCAATGAACTAACTTGATCATTTGTATACCCCCTCTCACTGAGAACCTTAAGTCCTCATGTTTTCAGAAAGTTCCTCCTCAGAATAGTCATGACTTTGTAGTGGATTTGGCAACAGTAACCAACAGTCATTTATTGAGCACATGATATACCTGGAGCTGGGTGAGATACCAGGGCTACACAGGAAGCTGGTTAGGATCCCTGCTGTCAAACCTTGGATGGTGGAGTTGGAGGGTGGGGGTGGGGGTCAGTCAGGGTCGGTCAGGCCATTGTAATATGTGTGAGCACCATCAGGAGAGCACAGGTGAGGAAAGTTAAAGGACCACCTAGGCAGGTCATGGAACCCAGACTTGGGGAGGCCACGGAAAAGTGTGCTAGATAATGTAATATTTAGGCTAATATTTGAAGATGAAGGATTTAGCTAGGCATTAAGACAAATGAATTAAGTCTGTAACACACCATGTGGAGCCCCAGAACTGACAGGCTTATTTTCCCCCAGAAGCTGAATTACAGTGTAGCATTTCAAGAACGGACTCCACCATTAGGAGAGCTGAAGTGTTGGTACTACCCTCTAATTCACTCTCGCACAATACACTACCCAGTTGTGGACTGTTGCTTCAAAATTGTTTTCCAATTGTTCTTAGAAGTGCTAGAACATTCATTTTTATCTATCTAACAAATTCCCACTTGACTGAATTGAAGAAAAACTGATAGAGAATTTATTTTCTGCTTTCTGGGTTCTTGCCATCTTTTTTTTTTTAAACTTTTTATTTTATACTGGAGTATAGTTGATTAACAATATTCTGTTAGTTTCAGGTGTGCAGCAAAGTGATTCATATACATATACATGTATCCTTCTTCAAATTCTTTTCCCATTTAGGTTGTTACATAATATCGAGCAGCATTCCCTGTGCTATACAGTAGGTCCTTTTTGGTTACCTATTTTATTTTATTTTATTTTATTTTTGTGGTATGCGGGCCTCTCACTGTTGTGGCCTCTCCCGTTGCGGAGCACAGGCTCCGGACACGCAGGCTCAGCGGCCATGGCTCACGGGCCCAGCCGCTCCACGGCATATGGGATCCTCCCGGACCGGGGCACGAACCCGTATCCCCTGCACCGGCAGGCGGACTCTCAACCACCGCGCCACCAGGGAGGCCCCTGGTTACCTATTTTAAATGTAGACATGTGTACACGTCAATCCCAAACTCCCTGACTATCCCTTCCCCCCCACCCTCCCCCCGGTAACCATAGGTTCCTTCTCTAAGTCTGTGAGTCTGTTTCTGTTTTGTAATAAGTTCATCTGTATTATTATTTTTTTAGATTCTGCATATAAGTGATATTATACAATATTTCTCTTTCTCTTTCTGACTTACTTCACTCAGTATGACAATCTCTAGGTCCATCCTGGGTTCCTGCCATCTTAATGACCAGATGAATTAACAGAGAAAGACTGTAGAAGCTGGTGTGCTCACCCAGCCTTTCAGGCTCTTTATTAGGGATTCTTTCATTAAGTCCACACTCTCACAAAAGGAGCTAAATGAAAGGCTGGTTAAGCTAACGGAAACAGTTTTGACCAACCACATTCTTTTTTAAAATTTTAGTCTCTCTAAGGTTTCATATTCAAAGACTTAATTTTAAACGACGGGAGGTCTATACGTAAAACATGAATGAGTGTTTGAGACATTTATATTAAGGTTGAGAAGAATTAACTTGAATAACATGTGGCATAAATTTGCTGTTACAGAGACAGGAAAATATGGTCCAAGAAAACAAGAGGACTTTGTTTAACTCCCTCTGAAATTTCATCTGTTTACCTCACCATTTTTTAAAATTATCTGACTCTTAATTGGTTCTTTATCATACTTCCAAGATTTTTCTTTCACCCTCTGCAGTTACAAACTTGTGGTTTGTTTTGGAATATGGAGACAAACAGAAAATACCTTGGTCACACATTCGTTACCTTGAAAGAATCATGATTTTATTGTTTTTGTAAAAATAACATAGGTTTTCTTTAATTTAAAAAGCAATACTAGAAAAATAAGAGGAAATAAAAACTATTCAGAATACTATCACTCAGAAATCACCATCATTAGTATTTGCCAGATGCTATTCTAGACATCTATGTATTTCTACAGTAATAGAATGAGAGGAATCAAAAGGATATAAAATGAAATATGTGTCATATTATACATGTTATCTTTAAATAAGAAGTATGAGATTTAACTTTACTTGAATTTAACAGAATAGAACTGAAGTGAAATGAAAATAATTGGTGAACTTGGTATTTTCTCAAAATAAGAAATTATCGGAAGATTCTTCTAAAGTCAAAAAATTAGGGAAAACTTTGGGTTTCCCTGCTGGCGCAGTGGTTGAGAATCTGCCTGCTAATGCAGGGGACACGGGTTCGAGCCCTGGTCTGGGAAGATCCCACATGCCGCGGAGCAACTAGGCCCGTGAGCCACAACTACTGAGCCTGCACGTCTGGAGCCTGTGCTCCGCAACGGGAGAGGCCACGATAGTGAGAGGCCCGCGCACCGCAATGAAGAGTGGCCCCCGCTTGCGACAACTAGAGAAAGCCCTCGCACAGAAACGAAGACCCAAGACAGCCAAAATAAATAAATAAATAAACAAATGTGGGGTTTAAAAAAAAAAAAGAATTTTTAAAAAATTAGGAAAAACTGAAATTATAATGATTTGAAATATATAATTTTTTAAACTTTGGATAATATCCTATGACCCATTGCTGGGAAAAGTGAAGGAATTAGCACTTTGAAAAGTCTTCTGTCCTCTCCTTTCCTCTCCCCCGGCACCCACCCTTGCCGTTAGCTATAAACCTTAACTTTTACCTTCTATCCTATACCACACCACCACAGTTGCTTAATTTAGTTCTATAGCTTAATCACAGCTTCTTACTCCTTGTTTTCATTTTCTTGTGGGTGGATGAATTTAATTGCCAACTCCTGTCTTGAGTTTGGGCGTGCTTGAGAATGTAGGATTCAGATAGTTAAGAGGAAATTCACATTTAGAACCATGTGGGGATTCCAATATATCTCACTTGGTACTTGACCTGGGACTCAGAGGGGCCTCAGGTTTTTCCTGGTACGTCCCTCTAATGGAACCATCCTACAGTCTCCAACCAGCATTTAGAAATCTCACTTCCTTCTCTCTTTCCTTGACCTTTTCTCTTCCCCAACCCCTGTCCAGAAAAGCCCCTTCAACCAACCACACTGTCCACCTTTAAAGCCATCTTTCACAGCTTAAAATTGCCAGCCCCTCCTCCTCTGGTTTCAGGGGAGCCAGTAAGGAGTGTCCAAATGTGCGTGATCTTCCAAAACATCGAATTGGAAACCCAGTGTGTGACTCACGTGACTTTTTTGGTTATTAAGGACCTTTTGTAAGTTTGTAAGGACCTTTTTCAAGTGACAATTTTGACTGTAAAAACAAAAATCACAGTGGTGGAAGAAGATAGACATGAGTAGAAAAAAATTGCAGTCAGAATGGAATTTACTTCTACTCTGAATTTTATGGCTACCTATAAATATGTAATTTACATATTTAAAATTTTCTTAGTTCCATTTTAATTATTCTGTGTTCATTAGGATAACAAATTCATAAAATGTGATCTCTTTGCTTGCCAGCGAGGGGCATAAAGTATGGAATTGCTCACCCTTTGTCCGAACAATGAATTGCTACAGAGCAGTCATAAATGAAAATTCTTTTCCTGCCCACGGCCTTCATTAATGCACCAGAAGCACTGTCCTTATTTACCCACCTGCTGCCCTGATTTCCCATATACTAACTCCTCTACAACATCTGATCACATGTAAGGGGTAAATATTCCTTACTTAGAAGCAGAATCTTTGAACTCAGGATTACAGGGTAAAAGTAATATAGCCTAATCAAATCTTTCTAGAATAAGGTTGAATATGTGAATTCCTTTAAAAAAAAAAAAAGAGTAAATCTCTCCCTTGGGGATTATAAAGCAAGCTCTTTCACAGGCCTTCAGTTTCCCAATCATTGTTGGTACATAAGGTAATTTTAGGTGAATGTGACCATGTTTATTTTCATAGTCATGCTTTTATTTTACTATACAATTAGAAACATATCTAGCAAAATGGTAATTATACAAAGTTTCTTATTTTTAATGTAAGTAAAAAGTGAGCCAATGTAAAGAAAATGCAAACGAAATAATAGTATAGATAATATGCAGATATGGCAAAAAATTGTGAGGATGTTGTGCCAATGAAACATGAGGATGTGGAAATCAGAAATACAGAGGTACAGCAAAAATTGCACAAATGTGCAGGAGGGGAATTTGGAGATAAAAGAACTTGGAAACAGGGGAATATGAAAATCAGACCTATTTAAATTAACCTACTTAAATTGTGCATATTACAAACTCAGATTTTTCTCTATTAAAATCTACATGTCTACTGCAGTGGTTCTCCACGAATCACCCACCGAGACACGCACCACGGCTCTCCCGTGTGCCAGGCATGCTTGTGGAGACGCACAACTCCCTGCCTGATCTCTAGCTCCCCGTCTCGCCACCACTCCGGGAAGTATTTGGAAGACAGACAAACTGGAAATAGGATAATAAGAATAACCTTTACTCCACTCTAATTCATTTTTAGTAAATTATTTACTTACAGGTACTTTTTTTTTAAGTTAACTTAAAAAAAGCCCAAAAAACAAAAACCTGTTACTCACAAAGGTTTTGCAGCACACCACTGTTGGATTGCCATGTGCCAGAGTATCAGTATACCTGAGAAACGGTGGTCTGACAACTGGTTTTGGTCTCACATATCATGTGTAGTGCTTCTTGTTGGGGAATTTGTGCTCCGGGGACTGTTTTCCTCTCACCTAACAATATCCTCTTCTCTCTTTAACACCTATAGGCTGTAGGGCGGGAAATGCTGCTCCATTTAATCGAATATCTCGTAACCAGCGATGGAAGAGACCCTGAAATCACAAATCTAATTAATAGTACCCGGATACATATCATGCCTTCAATGAACCCAGATGGCTTCGAAGCTGTTCTAAAGCCTGACTGTTTTTACAATAAGGGAAGGTAAGCACGGGCTAGTCTATCTTTATTTAAAACACAACAAAAGCATAAAAAGGCCCCCATCAGATCAGACCCCTTCGCCCTGTAAAGAGAAGTTAGCGAACCATCTCATAACCTGTGTCATGTCGCTGCTGTGCTGGAAACTTTTCAGGGCTGCCCATTGCTTTGACCTTGAGAAGTAAAATCCTGAGCAAGGCTGCTTTACCCCTGCACCTGCCTCACTGCTCTGGCTTCATTGCCTCTTCCCCCGCACTCACCCTGCCGCAGCCGCTCAGATCTCCCTTCATCTCATGCAACCACCAGCTGCCTTCTCACCCCTGGCATTTCCCACCCCTCCCCCCACACCCCGCTTCAACAGCATTTCCTCAAAGCCTCCTTCCCTAACCTATCAGATATTAGAGCCCCAATTATTCTCACATCACCTGGCACTCTACCCTCATAGCACAATCTTTAATGTCTCATTTCTTGTTTAATGTCTACATGAGGGCAGGAAGGCTGCCCGTTGTGTTCATCCCGGTTAAATCCCAGGGCCTAGGGTAGTACCTAGACCCTCAATAAACAGGTTGATTTATTAAGCCAGCACACGAACTAATCACAAAGAAGAGTGAATCTTGTAGTATTTCTGATTTAAATTTACTGTGTTTCAAGCAGCCTCAGGAAGTTTGGAATTTCTCAAATGTCTGATAAACACTGGTATTTGTGCAATTAAAATTTTGTTTTTACCAAAGATTAATCAATCACCACTTGATTCCCTTCCATGTTTAAGTTTTTTAGCCTATTTAAACATGGCCAGTCCACTTTTCAGAAATACGTTTGTATAAAAAATAGCATGTTCCTGTTGTTTCTGTTACCAATTGCTATGGAACAAACTGCCCCCAAATTGAGGGACTTAAAACAACCACCTCTTTATTTACTCTCCACTCTGTAAGTTAGGAATTTGGGCAGAGCACAGCAGGGATGGCTAATCTCTATGCCATGATATCAGGGTCCTCAGCTGGGGTCTGGCTGGGACCATATCTCTGGAGTCTCAGTTCTGGCTGTCACCTGGGTTCCTCATTCTTGCACATGGACCCTTGACGTGGATAGAACTGGGGTCTCAGGGTTCCAAATGGGAGTGTCAAGAGCAAAAGCCCTGAAATGCAAACACTTATCAGACCTCTGCTTACATCCGAATCACTACTGTCCCACTGGCAAGAACAAGTCACACGGGAGGGGACAACATATTGTGTGAATGCCAGCTGTGATTCACTGGAGGCTGCCAAGGCAACCATCCACCACCTCTGTATTCATATTTGGAAGAACACCTGGAGCCCAAAGCAAAGGTCTACACACTGCACGAATCTGCTCCCTCAGACAGCAATAGTAAACCCTAAAAAATTCTTTCTTTTAAAGGGATAATAGTAACTTCTATGACCTGAATAGAAATTTCCCCGATGCTTTTGAATTTAATAATGTACCAAGGCAGCCTGAAACTGTGGCAGTCATGAAGTGGCTGAATACAGAGACATTTGTCCTTTCTGCAAACCTCCACGGTGGTGCCCTGGTGGCCAGTTACCCATTTGATAATGGTGTTCCAGGTAAGCAAACTTGGGCCCAGCTCTTGCTTTCTAAGTCCAGAGTGAAACTGCAAACTCCCTGCCTCTGAATGGGGATACACTCTTCCTCTCCCCACTTAACTTCTCTGGCAGGGATAGAAAGAGCCCCATTCTCTTGACCCTCAGCTATCCTTCCTACAATTTATGAACAGTAGATGGGCAAGGTGGCTGAACTGATAACAACACGGGATTACTTGACATTCATCAGTGAAACAGCAAAATTGGGATTTAACTTAGCCCACAAGAGGCAACACGGCTAAATAAATAAATAAATAACACTAATCATGTACGTAATAATTTCTGATTCCTCTTAAAACTGTGGGATAAGGTATGTACCAAGGACTTAAAGTATTCGAGTGGCTTCCTTTAATCCCTACAGTAGCTAAGGAAAGTTTACTGACCTCCAGAAATCAGCAAGAGTGACTAAGAGGGTATTTAACTTTTAAGCTGAGTTTAGACATGTACATGGTTATTTTGTGTGATATTGCCTTCTGTATGTCCATTAGAAACTAGGAAGAGGAGTAAAGGGAGTATTTGTGGAAGTGGGTAGAGGATCTCACTCGGAAATTAGAGCCTTTGTGTGTGACGTGATGATGTATGTGCTAATACGGTGTGTGCTTCCTCCGACTATAACTTCAACTAAAAGGTCTTGGTCTGTCTTTCATGTACAGCCACTGGAACATTATACTCTCGGAGCTTAACCCCTGATGATGATGTTTTTCAATATCTTGCACGTACCTATGCTTCAAGAAATCCCGACATGAGGAAAAGAAATCCATGTAGAACTAAACTAGAGTTTCCTGGTGGAATTGTAAATGGATACTTCTGGTATCCACTCAGAGGTGAGTTTCTCTTCGTTCTGCTCTTCCCCTTACTGCCCTCAGCCCAGCAGTTGCCAAAAGTGCAGTCGCTTCAGTCCTGTCTCTGTCAGCTAGTATCACAGAGCAGCGAGGGGAACTGATCATTTGAGAGATGCTCAGACATGTTCCCTACTGCCAAAGCCTCCTGAGTTCAGACACTGGTTCAGCATTTACCTTGGAGCTGGGAACTGTGCCAAGAAAGATGAACAGGACACAGATATTAAGCCCAAGTTTAATAGAGAAGAGCAACATACAAATAAATAATTGTGATGGCATGTAATGTGAATAAAAGTAGAGATTTAGGGCTTCCCTTGGTGGTGCAGTGGTTAAGAATCCACCTGCCAATGCAGGGGACACGGGTTTGAGCCCTGGTCTGGGAAGATCTCACATCTTAGTTGCACGGAACAACTAAGCCCGTGCACCACAGCTACTGAGCCTGCGCTCTAGAGCCCGCCATCCACAACTACTGAGCCCACGTGCCACAGCTACTGAAGCCCACACGCCTAGAGCCCGTGCTCCGCAACAAGGAGAGCCACTGTAATGAGAGGCCCGCCACCGCATCGAAGAGTAGCCTCCACTCACCGCAACTAGAGAAAGCCCGCGCACAGCAAGGAAGACCCAACGCAGCCAAACAAAAAGTAAAATTTTTTTAGAAGTAGAGATTTAGAAAAGGTACAGTGTATCACAGGGGTATAAATCCAAAATACATCAGGGAGTAGTGAAGGCCTTAGAGAAATGTAATGCTTATGTCTCATCCAGTGGGGACAGCTGCTACTTAGGACAAGGTAATTATTGCCATGCAGAAGTGGGGGGCAATATTGCCAGATCTTCCAGTTTGTGAAGCAAGCTGGATATTTCCATGAAGCCTCCTAATTTTAAAACCACTTTGCAGGCTAAACAAAAGAGCCCTCTAGTTTTTCTCCCTTGGAACAGGACGGCCAGGCGAGGGAGGGAGTGAGAAGCTGGCCATGTAGGGAACATGGCGGAGGGGTGTTCTTGTCAGAAGGAATAATATAAGCAGAAGACCAGGGGTGTCAGAGTCCTAGTCTGGAAATTGACAGAGAATAGGAGGGACCTAGGACAGAAGGGTGAGAGGGGAGACAGTGGGCTGGAACCAGGTTTCCACTGCCTCAGTGCCAAGTGCCCCCTTCCAGACTGGTCAGCTGACCCTACCAACAGCAACCCCCATCCTGCATTTCTGCACACAGGCTACTTCCTCAGTTGTCACTTTGGATGCACAGGCTGTCAAGTAGTCTTGCACAAGCTGGGACTTATGTGTCTGGGCAGGTCTCTGCCAGCTTTCCAGATAATATAAATAAGCATAGACCACAAGTGAGAGGAACCAGGACCACCCAGATACCAGAACATCCCAGACTTCTCTCCGATGTCTGAGAGACAGCCTCCCCACTCCCACCGCAGGGCTGTAGCCTAGTCCCCGCTCACTACTCTCCATAGGGAGGAGAGGGCCCCCTCCTGCCCAGTGGCAGTGCTGTCTTTCATGTGCATTGTCTGTAACTCTCAAGACAGATCCAGATGTGTGGGAGATTAACTAGGAACCTAATTTTGCTATTGGGAGTGGTTCCCAAGTGTGCCTGTGTCAGCTGTGTATCCCTGTGAGAAAAAAAGAGGGCAGAGCCAGAAACTTGGAGGCGCTTAGAACAGAGCATTCTGGCTCAGCCTGGAGGTTTTTTCAGCCAGGCCTGACTGGCATTATCTGGAGTGGCACACACTCTCCGCACTTGGTATTCTCCATCCAGCGTGCTTTGCACACCTGTTTTGCCATTTAACTTCTTTCTACCTGAGACACAGCCATCCAGCCAAGGGCTTTTGTTTTGTTTCATTTTTCTCTTCCTTTTTTCCTTCTTCTATTTCTTGGTGAAAATGAGGTCAGAGAGAAATACAAAACTTGTAAGTAAAGGAAAAGAAAGGACAGAGTAATTCTTCCTGGCTAAAATCTGTATGTACATAGATATTACTCAATGTTTACATAATATTTTGACCATTTTATGAGCATAAAATTTTTTTACTTCATTACTTCCCAAATACCCTGATGAAACTGAGAATACATATTTCACTGGGCAGGTATCAAGTATAACTAATTAAAATCTGGCAGAGACTACTTCCTTCAAAGTTACCATATTTCAAATCCAAGATGCCACTGATTGTAAAACATGTCCCACCAAGAAAGAAAAAGTTTCCAGCCAAACTAATAACCCAATGATGTTATTCAGCCATCAAATTTAAGATACTTCCCAATTCAGAGGTTTTAAAATATGAAAAGTTTTGCATCTCAGAAAATAAAATACGGTTATAACCCTTTGAAAATAGGGTGTTGAGAGGTAAGAACTAGAAAGTGAGCATGGGCGGTGGTAACCCCAGAAGTACCAGGGGCCTGGGTCTTCCCCTGCTCCCTGAGAATCACATGGCACCTTCCCTCTCATCCCCAAACTCAGTGTGGTGTGATGGCTGAGAGCATGGGGGCGCTAGGAAGATGGCCTGTGCTCTAGTCTCAGCCATTCACTGGCAAGAATCCCTGGGCACATGACCTACCATTTGTGATTAAGCTTCCTCATCTGTAAAATACGAGTGATAATTACTGTGAGGATTAAATGAGTGGATGATGAAGCTCTTCAAACAGTACCTAGCAAGAGCAAACACTCAGTAAACACTGGCCATTATTATTCCTCCAAATTCATATACTTAGCTTTACAGGATAAATGTGTTTATGAATGGTTTGTAGAAATATTTTAAAAGAAATCTCACTCTAGTTTATATCTGTTTAAAATGTAATTTAGGAAGAAATGTAACTTGAAGAATCCTTTTTTTAAAAAAAAATAAATTTATTTATTTATTTTTGGCTGCGTTGGGTCTTGTTGCTGTGCGTGGGCTTTCTCTAGTCGTGGCGAGCAGGGGCTACTCTTCATTGTGGTGTGCGGGCTTCTCATTGCAGTGGCTTCTCTTGTCGTGGAGCACAGGCTCTAGGCACACAGGCTTCGGTAGTTGTGACTTGCGGGCTCTAGAGCGCAGGCTCAGTAGTTGTGGCACACAGGCTTAGTTGCTCCGTGGCATGTGGGATCTTCCCAGACCAGGGATTGAACCTGTGTCCCATGCATTGGCAGGCGGATTCTTAACCACTGCGCCACCAGGGAAACCCTTGAAGAATCCTTTTTGTAATTGTGATTTTTAAAAAGGACCCTTTCTCTATCCCTCACTTAATTTTGATGCACAGCTAAACATCAGTCAGCTCTGATTCAGTCACCCATATGGGAGTATTTAGGATTGCTTTGTCATGTCTGGATAATAAAATGTCAAGCTCTAATTGTACTTGCTAATATGTCAAATTCATCTTTTCCTGTTTACATGTACTTTCATTACAACCGTCTGATTCACCTGTCCCCAAGGTACGTGATACTTGGTTTCACTCCAATTTCAGACCTTTAAAAAAATTAAATATGCTTGTGTTTAGGTGGAATGCAAGATTACAACTACATCTGGGCCCAGTGTTTTGAAATTACGTTGGAGCTGTCATGCTGTAAATATCCTCGCAAGGAGAAGCTTCCAAGCTTCTGGAACGAAAACAAAGACTCACTGATTGACTATATAAAACAGGTGCACATAGGTTTGTAAGATTTTCTTATTAATTCCTGTTAACACAAAATATAGCATTTGGCAAACCCTCTGGGTTGAGAAAATGCAAGCCCCTACTTATGTTTTCTAGGTATAGCCTCATTTTTAGTACCAGAACAACGGTTCAGAATTCTCTCTGCGTGAACATCTGCAGCCTATGAGAAATGCAGCACCTATCTGTTCATATAAGAGAAAGCATGATGTGTGTTACTTTAATATGCGGGTGTAAAATCCAGGGTACTTCTAATTTTACAAGTTGAATGACGTGGAAATCTGGCAAAAGATCAGGAAAACAGGCTGTTACTCTGTTACATTATCACCCATTTAGAAAGAAGCCAAGTTTGCTTGTCACTTGCCATATAATATCACAGACCAGAGAACTTTGGACATGCCATTTTACATTTTTTCTAGAACTGGGGTGGTAACCTAGCACCGTTAGCTTCAACCCCTCCCACGCCTCAACTCTGCCAAATGACCTGGCATTGGGAGTCTTTGCAGCCTGTTTTTTGTTTGTTTTTTTATAATTCTTTCTTTTTTTTTTTTTTTTTTTTGCGGTACCCAGGCCTCTCACTGTGGCGGCCTCTCCCGCTGTGGAGCACAGGCGCCAGACGCGCAGGCCCAGCGGCCATGGCTCACGAACCCGTGTCCCCTGCATCGGCAGGCGGACTCTCAACCACTGCACCACCAGGGAAGCCCGCAGCCTGTTTTTTGATGGCTGTCTGGCCTTTATCACAGATGAGCAGACTTAATGTGACAAGAGTGGTCCTTCTCAAACAGGTGCAGCAGACTCACCAGGAGGGTTTGTTAAAATGAGATTGCCAGGCCCCATCCCCAGAGTTTCTGATTTAGCGGGTCTGGAATGATTAACATCTTCCCTGGTGATGCTGACGCAGCCAGTCCAGGGACTACTCTTCGAAAACCATTGTACTAGAGCAACACGTTGCTTGTGATGATGATGGAGTCCTGGGCAGGGTGTGGAAGGCTCTTCTGCATTGCCCGGGTTAGTTATTTTTCTCCATCCAGAATGGCTTGCGGGGGAGAAAGGTATCAGGAATTAGGGCGACAGTTATGCTACCACAGCAAGCCAAAGTGCAGGATGTGTGTTTGTGTTGAAGAGGTTTGCATCATGGGCCTGCTGCATAATTACGTAATTCCTGGATTTTCTGCACGCTTCACACCAAAGCTTCCCACCTGCTGAAAAGAGCTGGAGACGGTTGAGGCAGGGAAAAGTCAGAAGCAGAGGGGTACAGGGCTGAGTGCAAGGACAATTGGGAGCTTCCCTTGGCCACACATCCCTGACATGGCTACTCCTTCCCCCTTTCATGCTTGACTCCCAACCTCTTCACCCCCATGACACAAGTACACAAAGATTATTTTTGAATTGGCAGGGCTGCATCCATGTCCTGGCTATTGTAAATAGTGCTGCTATGAACATAGGGGTGCATGGATCTTTTTGAATTACAGTTTTGTCTGGATATATGCCCCGGAGTGGATTGCTGGATAATATGGTAATTCTATTTTTAGGTTTTTGAGGGACCTCCATCGTGTTTTCGATAGTGGCTGCACCAACTTACATTCCCCCCAACAGTGTAGGAGGGTTCCATTTTCTCCACACCCTCTCCAGCACTTGTTATTTGTGGACTTTTTAATGATGGCCATTCTGACTAGTGTGAGATAATACCTCACTGTAGTTTTGATTTGCATTTCTCTAATAATTAGCGATGTTAAGTATCTTTTCATGTGCCTATTGGCCATCTGTATGTTTTCTTTGGAGAACTGTCTATTTAGGTGTTCTGCCCATTTTTGGATTGGGTTTTTTTTTCTTTTAATTGAATTGTATGAGCTGTTTATTTTGGAGATTAACCCCTTGTCAGTCGCATAGTTTGTAAATATTTTCTCTCAGTCCGTGGGTTGTCTTTTCATTTTGTTTATGGTTTCCTTTGCTGTGCAAAAGCTTATAAATTTGGTTAGGTCCTGTTTGTTTATTTTTGTTTTTATTTCTATTGCTTTGGGAGACTGACCTATGAAAACATCGCTTTGATTTATGTCAGAGCATGTTTTGCCTGTGTTCTCTTCTAGGAGCTTTATGGTGTCGTGTCTTATATTTAAGTCGTTAAGCCATTCTGAGTTTATTTTTGTGTATGGTGTAACAGTGTATTCTAACTTCATTGGTTTACGTGCAGCAGTCCAGCTTTCCCAATACCACTTGCTGAAGAGACTGTCTTTTGTCCATTGTATATTCTTGCCTCCTTTGTCAAAGATTGACCATAGGTGTGTGGGTTTATTTCTGGGCTCTCTATTCTCTTCCATTGATCCATATGTCTGTTTTTGTGCCAGTACCATGCTGTTTTGATTACTGTTTGCTAAATTTTTTTTAAGGTACCATGACATTTTTTTTCTTGGTGTCTTCTGCCTTAGCATCCTGAATGTTTGGTGTAAAGTCAATTTCAAAGATGGCTTAATTTTTTATGAGTTTGGGTTGGTTTTGTTTGATTTGGTTGGTTTTGAAGACAATGAAAAATACAAAAGATGCCAACACACATACTGCCAGTACTACAAGCTATCTTGCTCAAATGCAGACTTTCAAAGTGGCAGGAAGACTATAAGTTAGTTCAGAGACCTAAGGAAGGAAGAAATAAGCATAGCTTCCTCCTTCACATATTCTTGCTCTTGTGGAACAAAGATGAACTGAGATCCCAGCAACTTATCCAGTATTTCTGTATCAACTTCAAACTTATATAGCTAGTCTTTCTTTTCCTTTGTATCATTTTTCTTATCCAAATAAGAAGAGAAGGATTAAGAAAGGATTAATATTCGTTGAGCCTCCTGTTCTGTTACTTGTGTTTGATCTTCACAACAATCCTGGAAGGTATACATATTATCCCCATATTATAGGTGATGAAATTGAGGCTTGGGAATGTTTAGTGACTTGGGAGCTGGGATCCTAATGTATCACAGGACTTCCTAAGAAGGACATAATGGAAATCTCTCTTCAAAAAAGAATGCCATTGAAATTCAATGAATAAATGCAGAATCAGTTTACTAAATTATGACTGATTATGGTTGGGTACTCCCTGAAGATCAAAGGATACATATGACCCTTGAACAACATGAGTTTGAACTGTGTGGATACACTTATATGTGTGTGTTGGGGGTGGGGAAGGGAATTGGTTTTTGTTTTGTTTTGTTTTTTCACTAAATATGTACTACAGTACTGCACAGTCCATGGTTGGTTGAATCTGCCAGTGCAGAGAGGGCCAACCGTAAAGCTATATGTGGATTTTCAACTGTGTGGAGGGTCGACGTCCCTAACCTTGCATTGTTCAAAGGTCAACTGTAGTAGGAATAAATATAAATGGAACCTATTTTTTTTTTAAGGCAAAAGAGGAACAAATTAAAATGGAGGTTTACATAGTTGACCTAAATTGAAAAAGGGAGAAGGAAATGTGGAATTTAAAAATTCCTTCTCTTGAGGAAAATAATGAAGAGTCAAGAATCAGGAAAAAGTTAAAGGCAACTTGGGTCAGATAGAACTTAATGTTCGAGGTAAAAATGTTGTTGGTAAATGTCAAAACTTTTAGATTTCATTTTAACCTTTTCTGAAGGAAACTATTTAATGTGTGCCTCATATTTTTCCTGTCCTGGTAAATAATTACTAAGTTTACTGTTTTGGGACATTTCAGGGAACTTTTTTCATTGTGGCCTCTTCTTTCTCGTTTATGTCATTACGATAACATGACTTGTCACTGAAGTGAACAAACTGGAATAGGAGAATAGGGTTTAAAATGAGAGGAGTCTTAAAATATAAATGGCCTTTTATTAACTGTATTCTTGAAATTTCAAGGTGAGGGGTATGGCATCGGGTTCAGTGTGGGCTCTGAAGACTAGCATGGATTTACAGCCAGGCTGTGCTGCTTTATTGGTTATATGAGCTTGAAAAGGTTATTTAATAATCCAAAGCCTTAGTTTCCTCATCAGTAAAATTGTGATAATAACATTGCCTACCTCATAGAGTGGATGTGAAGATGCAGTGAGAAAATGCACATTAAGCACTTAGCATAGAGCCTGAACGATACTAACTGCTCTGTTAATGATGGCTCCCGTTATTAGTAATAATAAGACTCCTTCAATCGATTCCATGCTTCCAAGCAACGCTGTGATTATAATTTTGTTTCCCAAGTAGTTTGCCTGACCATGAGACACTCCCTTACACAGATAAGTATCTTATTGTAAATGGGCATTTTTAACCTTTATTTAGGATTTTATGGAACTCAGGCAATACAGTTTGGTGACTGAGTAAACAACTTGGAAATGGTAGGAGTAGATTTAGATTGTTATCTATGTTCTTTCATTTTGATAATATGCTATAAATGGAATATTCAACAACAACAAACAAATTTAACCTATAAATCAGATTGGTAGCTTGACTGTCTTTTAAGTTATATCGAAAATAATGTTCATTGCAGCACTGTTTACAATAGCCAAGACATAGAAGCAACCTAAATGTCCATTGAAAGAGGAATGGATAAAGAAGATGTGATACATGTATACTATGGAATATTACTCAGCCATTAAAGAGAATGAAATAATGTCATTTGCAGCAACATGGATGGACCTAGAGATTGTTATACTGAGTGAAGTAAGTCAGAAAGAGAAAGAGAAATATCATATGGTATTGATTATATGTGGATTCTAAAAATAAATGATACAAATGAACTTATTTACAAAACAGAAACAGACTCACAGACTTAGAGAATGAACTTATGGTTACCAGGGGGGAAGGGTGGGGAGGGATAGTTAGGGAGTTTGGGGTTGACATATACACACTGCTATATTTAAAATGGATAACCAACAAGGATCTACTGTATAGCACAGGGAACTCTGCTTAATGTTATGTGGCAGCCTGGATGGGAGGGGAGTTTAGGGGAGAATGGATACATTTATATGTATGGCTGAGTCGCTTTGCTGTGCACCTGAAACTATCAGAACATTGTTGATTGGCTATACTCCAATATAAAATAAAAAGTTAAAAAAAGTTTACCAAGTTCTGATTCAAGATGGTGACATAGGAGAATCCTGAACTCACCTCCTCCCATGGACACACCAAATCCACAACTGCATATGGAACAGTTTTCTCTGAAGGAAACCTAAAAACTACCTGAGTGACTTCTACACAAGAAAAAACCCACATAGAAATGGGTGGGAGAGGCTGAGACATAACCTTGCCGTAAACCCATCTCCAGCACAGCAACCCAAAATCAGGAAGGAACTCACAACTTTAAGCTGCTCCCTGAGGAGCAAATGGTTTGAACTACACATCTGGTACCCCAACATTTAAGACATGCACCCAAGAGATAATCCCACAAAACATCTAGCTTTGGGTTTTTTGTTTTATTAGGTTTTAAAATAACACTGAATTATTTTTCATGCTAAATCTTTTATTAACTTTAAAAAATTTTTATTTTATATTGGAGTATAGTTGATTAACAATGTTGTTAGTTTCAGGTGTACAGCAGAGTGATTCAGTTCTACATATACATGTATCTATTCTTTTTCAAATTCTGTTCCCATTTTGGTTATTACAGAGTATTGAGCAGAGTTCCCTGTGCTATATAGTAGGTCCTTGTTGGTTATCTATTTTAAATATAGCAGTGTGTACAGGTCAGTCCCAAACTCCCAATCTATCCCTCCCCTCTACCCTTCCCCCCAGTAACCATAAGCTTGTTCTCTAGGTTTGTGTGTCTGTTCCTGTTTCATAAATAAGTTCACTTGTATCATTTTTTGGATTCCGCATATAAGCGATATGATATATTTCTCTTTGTCTGACTTACTTCACTTACTGTGATAATCTCTAGGTCCATCCATGTTGCTGCAAATGGCATTATTTCATTCTTTTTTAATGGCTGAGTAATATTCCATTGTATATATGTACCACATCTTCTTTATCTATTCCTCTGCTGATGGACATTCAGGTTGCTTCCATATGTTGGCTATTGTCAACAGTGCTGCAGTGAACATTGGGGTGCATGTATCCTTTTGAACCATGTTTTTCTATGGATATATGCCCAGGAGTGGGATTGTTGGATCATATGGTAGTTCTATTTTTAGTTTCTTAAGGAACCTCCATATGGTCCTCCATTGAGGCTGTACCAATTTATATTCCCACCAACAGTGTAGGAGGATTCCCTTCTCTCCACACCCTCTCCAGCATTTGTTTGTAGACTTCTTGATGATGGCCATTCTGACTGGTGTGAGGTGATACCTTATTGTAGCTTTGATTTGCATTTCTCTAATTTTTAGTGACATTGAGCATCTTTTCATGTGCCTCTTGTCCATCTGTATGTCTTTTTGGAAAAAAGTCTATTTAGGTCTTCTGCCCATTTTTTGACTGGGTTGTTTTTTTGATATTGAGCCCATGAGCTGTTTGTAAATTTTGGAGATTAACTCCTTGTCAGTTGCATCGTTTGCAAATATTTTCTCCCATTCTGTGGGTTGTCTTTTCGTTTTGTTTATGGTTTCCTTTGCTGTGCAAAGGCTTCTGAGTTTCATTAGGTCCCATTTGTTTATTTTTGTTTTTATTTCCATTACTCTAGGAGACGGATGCAAAAAGATATTGCTGCAATTTATGCCAAAGAGTGTTCTGCCTGTTTTCCTCTAAGAGTGTTCTAGTATCCGATCTTACATTTAGGTCCATAATCCATTTTGAGTTAATTTTTATGTATGGTGTTAAAGAATGTTCTAATTTCATTTTTTTACATGTAGCTGTCCAGTTTTCTGAGCACCATTTACTGAAGAGACTGTCTTTCCTCCATTGTATAGTCTTGACTCCTTTGTTGTAGATTAAGTGGTGTGGGTTTATTTCTGGGCTTTCTATCCTATTCCATTGATCTGTATTTCTGTTTTTGTGCCAGTACCATACTGTTCTGATGACTGTAGCTTTGTAGTATAGTCTGAAGTCAGGGAGCCTGATTCCTCCAGCTCCATTTTTCTTTCTGAAGATTGCTTTGGCTATTCAGGGTCTTTTGTGTCTGCATAAAAATTTTAAGATTTTTTGTTCTAATTCAATGGAAAATGCCATTGGTAATTTGATAGGGATTGCATTTGTAGATTGCCTTGGGCAGTACAGTCATTTTGACAATATGATAATATTTTGACAATTTTGACATTTTGACAATATTTCTTCCAATCCAAGAACATGGTATATCTTTCCACCTGTTTGTGTCATCTTCAGTTTCTTTCATCAGCATCTTATAGTTTTCTGAGTACAGATCTTTTGCCTCTTTAGGTAGGTTTATTCCTAGGTATTTTACTCTTTTTGATGTGATGGTAAATGGTATTGTTTCTTTAATTTCTCTTTCTGATCTTTCATTGTTAGTGTATAGAAATGCAACAGACTTCTGGTATTTATTTTGTATCCTGCAACTTTACTGAATTCATTGATGAGCTCTAGTAGTTTTCTGGTAGTATCTTTAGGATTCTCTATGTACAGTATCATGTCATCTGCAAACAGTGACAGTTTTACTTCTTCTTTCTCAGTTTGGATTCCTTTTACTTCTTTTTCTTCTCTGCCATGGCTAGGACTTCCAAAACTATGTTGAATAAAAGTGGCAAGAGTGGACATCCTCGTCTTGTTCCTTATCTTATAGGAAATGCTTTCAGCTTTTCACCATTGAGTATGATGTTAGCTGTAGGCTTGTTATATATGGCCCTTATTATGTTGAGGTAGATTCCCTCTATGCACACTTTCGGGAGAGTTTTTATCATAAGTGGGTGTTGAATTTTGTCAAAAGCTTTTTCTACATCTATTGAGATGATCATATGGTTTTTATTCTTCAATTTGTTGACGTGGTGTATCACACTGATTGATTTGTAGATACTAAAAAATCCTTGTATCCCTGGGATAAATCCCACTTTATCATGGTTTATGATCCTTTTCATGTATTGTCAGATTCTGTTTGCTAGTATTTTGTTGAGGATTTCTGCGTCCATGTTCATCCATGATATTGGCCTGTAATTTTCTTTTTTGTGGTATCTTTATCTGGTTTTGGTATCAGGGTGATGGTGGCCTCATAGAATGAGTTGGGAAGTGTTCCTTCCTCTGCAGTTTTTTGGAATAGTTTCAGAAGGATAGGTGTTAACTCTTCTCTAAATGTTTGATAGAATTCACCTGTAAAGCCATCTGGTCCTGGACTTTTGTTTGTTGGGAGTTTTTTAATCACAGTTTTAATTTCAGTACTTGTGATTGATCTGTTCATATTTTCTAATTCTTCCTGGTTCAGTCCTGGAAGGTTATACCTTTCTAAGAATTTGTCCATTTCTTCTAGGTTGTCCATTTTATTGGCATATGGTTGCTTGTAGTAGTCTCTTATGATCCTTTGTATTTCTGTGGTGTCCATTGTAACTTTTTTCATTTCTAATCTTATTGATTTGAGCCCTCTGTTTTGCTTGATGAGTCTGGCTAAAGGTTTGTCATTTTTGTTTATCTTTTCAAAGAACCAGCTTTTAGTTTCATTGATCTTTTCTACTGTTTTCTTTGTCTCTATTTCATTTATTTCTACTCTGATCTTTTTGATTTCTTTCCTTCTAAGTTTGGGTTTTGTTTGTTCATCTTTCTCTATTTGCTTCAGGTGTAAGGTTAGGTTGTTTATTTGAGATTTTTCTTGTTTCCTAAGATTGTATTGCTATAAACTTCCCTCTTAGAACTGCTTTTGCTGTGTCACATAGGTTTTGGATTGTCATGTTTTCATTTTCATTTGTCTCTAGGTATTTTTTTATTTCCTTGGATTTCTTCAGTGCCACATTGGTTGTTTAGTAGCATTTGTTTAGCCCCCATGTGTTTTTTTTTAAAGGATTATATCATATAGACTATATTTTCTGTTCAAAATGCAATTAAACTAGAAATCAATAACAAATATACAATATATATTTGGAAATTATGAAACATAATTCTAAGTAACTCATAAGTCAAAGAAGAAGAAATAATGGAAATTAGAAAATATTTAAATCTTAATGATAATGAAAAATACTGCCTATCAAAATTTGTGGGATTTAGTTAAAACAATGTGTAGAGGGAAATTTATAGCATTTAAATGCTTATGTCAGGGTAGAAGGGCTGCTGATCAATGAATATATTATAATAGTTTCTACTGTTGCAAGACGAATTACACCAAAAGCTAATGGTGTAGAACAACAATAAATATCTATCCTCTCTCATAGTTTTTGTGGGTCACGGTTTCAAAAGCATGGCTACGTCGTTCTGGCTTGAGGTGTCTCGTGAGGTTGCGGTCACATCATCTGAAGGCTTGAATGAAACAGAAGCATCCACTTCCAAGGTTGTTAGCTGGCAAGCTGGTGCTGGCTGTTGGCAGGGAGGCCTCAGTTTCTCTCCACGTGGCCCTTCACAGAGGGCTGCTTGTATGTTCTCACTAGATGGTGGCTAGGTTCTCCCAAGTGGGTGATCCAAAAGAGAAAAAGCCAGGCAGAAGCTATTCTTTTTGTGACCTATTCTTGGAAGCCACATACCATCATTTTTGCCACATTCTATCTGTGAGAAGTGAGTCACTAAGTCTTGTTCACAAGAGGAGGAAAATCAGGTCCCATTTTTTTTTTTTTAAGGAAAGGGTATCAAAGCATTTTAAAACAATCACAATGAACTGAGCACCTATTCATTGTAGAGGTGAGAGAAAAACTAGCAAAATAAGCCCAAGGAAACAGAAAAAAGGTAATTTTAAATGACAACATCAGAAATTAACAAAATAGAAAACAGATGCACAATAATCTGCAAAGTCCAAATTTGGTTTTTTGAAAAAGCTGACAAAATTGATAAACTTCTAGTGAGACTGAACAAGAGAAAAAGAGAGGAGGTACAAATAAACAACATGAGAAATAAGGAACAAGTACAGATGCTACAGAGAATAACGGGGGCACTGTGAGTATATTCTTTAAAAACAAGAGGATATTATACATAACTTTATGCCACTAATTTTTTAAAATCATAAAATGGACACTAATTTTTTAAAATCATAAAATGGATACATTTCTAGAAAACTGTAACCTACTAAAACAGACTTAAGAAACAGAAAAACTGAATAATCCTATAACAATTTAAAAATCTGTCAGTAGTTTAAAATTCTCCCTCAAAAAAAACACTAAGTTAAGAAGGTCTTACAGGCAAGCTCTACCAAATGGAAAAACACACTAGTAATTCCAGTCTTAAACAAACTATTCCAGATTATATAAAAGGGAAAAGAAGACGTAGGAACACTCTGTAACTCCTTTTCTGAAGCAAGAATAACCTTGATAGCAAAATCTAAAAATGTCATTGCAAAATAGGAAAATTACAAGTCAAATACATGATGTGAACATTCCTTAAGACGTTAGCAAATCAAATCAAGAGTAAATTTCTATAAACAAGCAGCAAACAGAAACTGTTCACAGCAGCACCACTAATAATAAATAATGGAAACAGCCCCAAATGCCTATCAACAGTAAAATAGATACTAGAAATTATAGCATATTAACATAATGGAATGTATTCAGCAATGAAAATCAATGAAATATAGCTACAAGCAATAACATGGGTAAATCACTGGAATATAATATAGAAAAAAAGAAGCCATGAAAGAAGATGTAATAAAATTCCTAGGATTAAGTCTAAAAACATGCAAAATGATTAAACACATATGATAAAACTACAAAATCCAGGATGGTGCTCTCTCAAAGGGTAAAGAAGTTAATAGGATCAGAGAGGGGCACATAAGGAATACCAGACGTAACAGTTATGTTCTTTATATCTTCTGTAAGCTTCATAAGCTTTCTTTTATAGCTATTCAATATTTAATTTAAAAACCTCAAAACAACTAACAGAATGAACAATAGCTCTTAGTATGGTCTCTTCCATCTCATGTGCTCTAAATTTCTTTACAGCATAGGACGGAGTACTGCAGCTCACCATTCTATAACAGTAGGTGAGAATTTTCTCCAAGCTCTCCTGAATGGTGATTTTTTTTTTTTTTTCTTGTTACGTGGGCCTCTCACTGTTGTGGCCTCTCCCGTTGCGGAGCACAGGCTCCGGATTCGCAGGCTCAGCGGCCATGGCTCACAGGCCCAGCTGCTCTGCGGTATGTGGGATCCTCCTGGACCGGGGCATGAACCCGTGTCCCCTGCATCGGCAGGCGGACTCTCAACCACTGCGCCACCAGGGAAGCCCCTGAATGTTGATTTTTAAAAGAAATTTGGAATATATGCCAAATAGAACTTTCATAATGTTGATTATCTAGCCACACATTAAAACAACCATACCATTTGCTCTGTCATTTTAATAAGTATGTTTCAGTCTTAACCATATTCCAGCTACAAGTAAAAAAACTGGAAAGCTATTCAAGCTTTCAGTCATAATAATGTCAAAAACTGTCCTGTGGTTTTTGAATTTACCCAATCCAAATAGCACAGACAAAAACTTTTGCTTGAATTCACTTTAACTCTCTGGTTGTTTAATCTTTTCTATTATTGTTGCAATTTGTCACCCTTAACTACCATAATAACACGATTTTTAGACCTTCATAACAAAATAACTACTTGGTTCCTTGAAAATGGAGGGGGAAGGTGGGCAGGAATCCGTGGTTTCACTGAAACTATAGCGTGTGTTTGACAGGCCAAAAGAAGTATTCAAGAGTAGTTCCATGGCAACATAGCTTTAGACAACAAGTGAACCAAAGACTATACATGTACTGGTGGTGATAAATGCTAAATGGCTGAGAGGAGTTCTGTTTTTTCTGGTCTCTGATGGAGACCTGTTCTTTCAGGTCCAACTCTTAGACTGTTTGAGAGCTTCAAGTAATTTAAGTAAATCCAAAAGTATAAAAAATATGAATAAAACATATTTAGACCTATTATTTCAGCTTTACTGAGGTATAATTGACATAAGATTACAAGACGTTTAAAATGTACATCGTGGTGATTTGATGTATGTGTACATTGTGAAAGGATTCCACTCATCTCGTTAATTAACATCCATCACCTCACGTATTTATCCTTTTTGGGGGGAGGTAAGAACATTTAAGTTCTACTCTTTGAGCAAATTTCAATTATACAATACAGTGTTATCACTACAGTCACCATGTTTTTCATTAGATCCTCAGACTGTATTCATTTTATAACTGAAACTTTGTACCCTATGACCAACCTCTCCTTATTTCCCCCACAGCCTGCTCTGGCAACCACTTTTCTGCTCTGTTTCTAGCCCTTGGCTTTTTTTTTTTTTTTTTTTTTTTTTAAGATTTCACATATAAGTGTTTCTATGCACTATTTGTCTTCCTCTGCCTGGCTTATTTTAGATTAATTACATTTAAAAATTATTCCAACCCATGTCCTCAAAAGCTGAATAATCTTCCTTTACAAACCAGAGTTTTTATTTAAATTGTAAAAAAAATATATATGGTTTGCATTTTTTTTCTTATTAGTCATCAATTTTATACACATCAGTGTATACATGTCAATCCCAATCGCCCAATTCATCACAGCACCACCATCACCCCCCCGCCGCTTACTCCCCTGGTGTCCATACGTTTGTTCTCTACATCTGTGTCTCAATTTCTGCCCTGAAAACTGGTTCATCTGTACCGTTTTTCTAGGTTCCACATATATGTGTTAATATATATTTGTTTTTCTCTTTCTGACTTACTTCACTCTGTATGACAGTCTCTAGATCCATCCACGTCTCAACAAATGACCCAATTTTGTCCCATTTAATGGCTGAGTAATATTCCATTGTATATATGTACCACATCTTCTTTATCCATTCGTCTGTCGACGGGCATTTAGGTTGCTTCCATGACCTGGCTATTGTAAATAGTGCTGCAGTGAACATTGGGGTGCATGTGTCTTTTTGAATTATGGTTTTCTCTGGGTATATGCCCAGTAGTGGGATTGCTGGATCATATGGTAATCCTATTTTTAGTTTTTTAAGGAACCTCCATACTGTTCTCCATAGTGGCTGTATCAATTTACATTCCCACCAACAGTGCAAGAGGGTTCCCCTTCCTCCACACCCTCTCCAGCATTTGTTGTTTGTAGGTTTTCTGATGATGCCCATGTTAACTGGTGTGAGGTGATACCTCATTGGAGTATTTATTTGCATTTCTCTAATAATTAGTGATGTTGAGCAGCTTTTCATGTGCTTCTTGGCCATCTGTATGTCTTCTTTGAAGAAATGTCTATTCAGGTCTTCTGCCCATTTTTGGATTGGGTTGCTTGTTTTTTTAATGTTGAGCTGCATGAGCTGCTTGTAAATTTTGGAGACTAATCCTTTGTCAGTTGCTTCATTTGCAAATATTTTCTCCCATTCTGAGAGTTGTCTTTTATGTCTTGTTTATAGTTTCCTTTGCTGTGCGAAAGCTTTGATGTTTCATTAGGTCCCATTTGTTTATTTTTGTTTTTATTTCCATTACTCTAGGAGGTGAATCAAAAAAGATCTTGCTGTGACTTATGTCAAAGAGTGTTCTTCCTATGTTTTCCTCTAAGAGTTTTATAGTATCTGGTCTTACATCTAGGTCTCTAATCCATTTTGAGTTTATTTTTGTGTGTGGTGTTAGGGAGTGTTCTAATTTCATTCTTTTACATGTAGCTGTCCGTTTTCCCGGCACCACTTATTTAAGCAACTGTCTTTTCTCCATTATATATCCTTGCCTCCTTTGTCATAGATTAGTTGACGATAGGTGTGTGGGTTTATCTCTGGACTTTCTATCTTGTTCCATTGATCTGTGTTTCTATTTTTGTGCCAGTACCATGTTGTCTTGATTACTGTACCTTTGTAGTATAGTCTGAACTCAGGGAGTCTGATTCCTCCAGCTTCGTTTTTTTCCCTCAAGACTGCTTTGGCTATTTGGGGTCTTTTGTGTCTCCATACAAATTTTAAGATTTTTTGTTGTAGTTCTGTAAAAAATGCCATTGGTAATTTGATAGGGATCGCATTGAATCTGCAGATTGCTTTGGGTAGTATAGTCATTTTCACAATGTTGATTCTTCCAATCCAAGAACATGGTATATCTCTCCATTTGTTGGTATCATCTTTAATTTCTTTCATCATTGTCCTATAGTTTTCTGCATACAGGTCTTTTGTCTCCCTAGGTAGCTTTATTCCTAGGTATTTTATTGTTTTTGTTGCAATGGTGAATGGAATTGTTTCCTTAATTTCTCTTTCTGATCTTTCATTGTTAGTGTATAGGTATAGGAATGCAAGAGATTTCTGTGCATTAATTTTGTATCCTGCAACTTTACCAAATTCATTGATTAACTCTAGTAGTTTTCTGGTGGCACCTTTAGGATTCTCTATGTATAGTATCATGTCATCTGCAAACAGTGACAGTTTTAATTCTTCTTTTCCAATTTGTATTCCTTTTATTTCTTTTTCTTCTCTGATTGCTGTGGCTAGGACTTCCAAAACTATGTTGAATAACAGTGGCAAGAGTGGACATCCTTGTCTTGTTCCTGATCTTAGAGGAAATGCTTTCAGTTTTTCACAATTGATACGGATGTTTGCTGTGGGTTTGTCGTATATGGCCTTTATTATGGTGAGGTAGGTTCACTCTATGCCCACTTTCTGGAGAGTTTTTATCATAAATGGGTGTTGAATTTTGTCAAAAGCTTTTTCTGCATCTATTGAGATGATCATATGGTTTTTATTATTCAATTTGTTAATATGGTGTATCACATTGATTGAATTGCATATACTGAAGAATCCTTGCATCCCTGGGATAAATCCCACTTGATCATGGTGTATGATCCTTTTAATGTGCTGTTGGATTCTGTTTGCTAGTAATGAGCTGAGGATTTTTGCATCTATTCATCAGTGATATTGGTTTGTAAGTTTCTTTTTTTTGTAGTATCTTTGTCTGGTTTGGGTATCAGGGTGATGGTGGCCTCACAGAATGAGTTTGGGAGTGTTCCTTCCTCTGCAATATTTTGTAGGACTTTGAGAAGGATTGGGGTTAGCTCTTGTCTAATTGTTTGATAGAATTCACCTGTGAAGCCATCTGGTCCTGGACTTTTGTTTGTTGGAAGATCTTTAATCACAGTTTCAATTTCATTACTTGAGATTGGTCTGTTCATATTTTGTTTCTTCCTGGTTCAGTCTTGGAAGGTCATACCTTTCTTAAAATTTGTCCATTTCTTCCAGGTTGTCCATTTTATTAGCATAGAGTTGCTTGTAGTAGTCTCTTAGGATGCTTTGTATTTCTGTGGTGTCTGTTGTAACTTCTCCTTTTTCATTTCTAATTTATTGATTTGAGTCCTCTCCCTCTTTGTCTTGATGAGTCTGGCTAATGGTTTATCAATTTTGTTTATCTTCTCAAAGAACCAGCTTTTAGTTTTATTGATCTTTGCTATTGTTTTCTTTGTTTCTATTTCATTTATTTCTGCTCTGATCTTGATGATTTCTTTCCTTCTGCTAACTTTGGGTTTTGTTTGTTCTTCTTTCTCTAGTTCCTTTAAGTGTAAGGTTGGATTGTTTGAGATTTTTCTTGTTTCTTGAGGTAGGCTTGTATAGCTATAAACTTCCCTCTTAGAACTGCTTTTGCTGCAGCCCACAGGTTTTGGATCATCGTGTTTTCATTGTCATTGTCTCTAGGTATCTTTTGATTTCCTCTTTGATTTCTTCAGTGATCTCTTGGTTATTTAGTAATGTATTGTTTAGCCTCCATGTGTTGGTGTTTTTTATGTTTTCTTCCCTGTAGTTCATTTCTGATCTCATAGCCTGATGGTCAGAAAAGATTCTGTATATGATTTCAATTTTCTTAAATTTACTGAGGCTTGATTTGTGACCCAAGATGTGATCTATGCTGGAGAATGTTCTGTGCGCACTTGAGAAGGAAGTGTTATCTACTGTTTTGGGATGGAATGTCCTATAAATATCAATTAAATCTATCTGGTCTATTGTGTCATTTAAAGCTTATGTTTCCTTATTTATTTTCATTTTAGCTGATCTGTCCATTGGTGTAAGTGAGATTTTAAAGTCCCCCACTGTTACTGTGTTACTGTCAATTTCCTCTTTTATAGCTGTTAGCAGTTGCCTTATGCATTGAGGTGTCCTATGTTGGGTGCATATATAATTATTGTATCTTCTTCCTGGATTGATCCCTTGATCATTATGTAGTGTCCTTCCTTGTCTCTCGTAACATTCTTTATTTTAAGGTCTATTTTATCTGATATGAGTATTGCTACTCCAGCTTTCTTTTGATTTCCATTTGCATGGGATATCTTTTTCCATCCCCTCACTTTCAGTCTATATGTGTCCCTAGGTCTGAAGTGGGTCTCTTGTAGACAAGCATATAGATGGGTCTTGTTTTTGTATCCATTCAGCAAGCCTGTGGCTTGTGGTTGGAGCATTTAATCCATTTACGTTTAAGGTAATTATTGATATGTATGTTCCTATGACCATTTTCTTGTTTTCGGTTTGTTTTTGTAGGTCCTTTTCTTCTCTTGTGTTTCCCACTGAGAGAAGTACCTTTAGCATTTGTTGTAGAGCTGGTTTGGTGGTGCTGAATTCTCTTAGCTTTTGCTTGTTTGTAAAGCTTTTGATTTCTCCATCAAATCTGAATGAGATCCTTGCTGGGTAGAGTAACCTTGGTTGTAGTTTCTTCCCTTTCATCACTTTAAGTCTATCATGCCACTCCCTTCTGGCTTGTAGAGTTTCTGCTGAGAAATCAGCTGTTATCCTTATGGGAGTTCCCTTCTATGTTGTCATTTTTCCCTTGCTGCTTTCAATAATTTTTGTCTTTAATTTTTGCCAATTTGATTACTATGTGTCTTGGCGTGTTTCTCTTTGGGTTTATCCTGTTTGGGACTCTCTGCACTTCCTGGACTTGGGTGGCTACTTCCTTTCCCATGTTAGGGAAGTTTTTGACTATAATCTCTTCAAATATTTTCTCTGGTCCTTTCTCTCTTCTCCTTCTGGGACCCCTGTAAATGCAAATGTTGTTGTGTTTAATGTTGTCCCAGAGGTCTCTTAGGCTGTCTTCATTTCTTTTCATCCTTTTTTCTTTATTCTGTTCTGCAGCAGTGAATTCCACCATTCTGTCTTCCAGGTCACTTATCCGTTCTTCTGCCTCAGTTATTCTGCTATTGATTCCTTCTAGTGTATTTTTCATTTCAGTTATTGTATTGTTCTTATATGTTTGTTCTTTAATTCTTCTAGGTCTTTGTTAAACATTTCTTGCATCTTCTTGATCTTTGCCTCCATTGTTTTTCTGAGGTCTTGGATCATCTTCAGTATCATTAGTCTGTATTCTTTTTCTGGAAGGTTGCCTATCTCCACTTTATTTGTTTTTCTGGGGTTTTATCTTTTTCCTTTATCTGGTACATAGCCCTCTGCCTTTTCATCTTGTCTATCTTTCTGTGAATGTGGTTTTTGTTCCACAGGATGCAGGATTGTAGTTCTTCTTGCTTCTGCTGTCTGCCTTCTGGTGGATGAGGCTATCTAAGAGGCTTGTGCAAGTTTCCTGATGGGGGAGGGACTGGTGGTGGGTAGAGCTGACTGTTGCTCTGTTGGGCAGAGCTCAGTAAAACTTTAATCCTCTTGAATGCTGATGGGTGGGGCTGGGTTCCCTCCCTGTTGGTTGTTTGGCTTGAGGCAACCCAACACTGGAGACTACCTGGGCTCTTTGGTGGGGCTAATGGCAGACTCTGGGGGGGCTCATGCCAAGTAGTACTTCCCAGAACTTCTGCTGACAGTGTCCTTGTCCCACGGTGAGCCACAGCCACCCCCGCCTCTGCAGGAGACCCTCCAACACTAGCACGTAGGTCTGGTTCAGTCTCCCCGGGGGCCACTGCTCCTTCCCCTGGGTCCTGATGTGCACACTACTTTGTGTGTGCCCTCCAAGAGTGGAGTCTCTGCTTCCTCCAGTCCTGTTGAAGTCCTGCAATCAAATCCCGCTAGCCTTCAAAGTCTGATTCTCTAGGAATTCCTCCTCCTGTTGCCGAACCCCCAGGTTGGGAAGCCTGACGTGGGGCTCAGAACCTTCACTCCAGTGAGTGGACTTCTATGGTATAAGTGTTCTCCAGTTTGTGAGTCACCCACCCAGCAGTTACGGGTTTGATTTTACTGTGATTGCACCCCTTGTACTGTCTCATTGTGGCTTCTCCTTTGTCTTGGATGTGCGATATCTTTTTTGGTGAGTTCCAGTGTCTTCCTGTCAATGATTGTCCAGCAGCTAGTTGTGATTCTGGTGTTCTCACAAGAGGGAATGAGAGCAAGTCCTTCTACTCCTCCATCTTGGTTCAGGCTATATCCCTCACGTGTTTTTTAGTTTTTTTTTTTTTCTTGTAGTTGATTTCTAATCTCATACGTTGTGGTTGGAAAAGATGCTTGATATGATTTCAGTTTTCTCAAATTTACCAAGACTCGCTTTGTGGCCCAGCATGTGATCAATCCTGGAGAATGTTCCTTGTGCACTTGAGAGGAATGTGTATTCTGCTGCTTTTGGGTGGAATGCTCTATAAACATCAATTAAGTCCATCTGGTCTAATGTGTCATTTAAGGCCTGTGTTTCCTTATTGATTTTCTGTCTGGATGATCTGTCCATTGATGAAAGTGGAGTGTTAAAGTCCCCTACTATTACTGTGTTACTGTCAGTTTCTCCTTCTATGGCTTTTAGTATTTGCCTTATATATTGAGGTGCTCCTATGTTGGGTGCATATATATTTACAATTGTCATATCTTCTTCTTGGATTGCTCCCTTGATCATTATGTAGTGTCCTTCTTTGTCTCTTGTAATAGTCTTTATTTTAAAGTCTGTTTTGTCTGATATGACTATTGCTATTCCAGCTTTCTTTTGATTTCTATTTGCATGGAATGCCTTTTTACATCCCCTCACTTTCAGTCTAAATGTCCCTAGATCTGAAGTGCTCTTGTAGACAGCATATATACGGGTCTTGTTTTTGTATCCATTCAGCCAGTCTGTGTCTTTTGGTTGGAGCATTTAATCTGTTTATGTTTAAGGTAATTATTGATATGTATGTTCTTATTGCCATTTTGTTAATTGTTTTGGATTTGTTTTTGTAGGTCTTTTTTCTTCCCTTCCTCTTTTGTTCTCTTGTGATTTGATGACTAATTTTAGCCTTGTGTTTGAATGCCTTTTCCTTTTTTGTGTGTCTGTTGTAGATTTTCGGTTTGTGGTTACCATGAGGTTTTGCTATAGCAGTCTATATATAAACAAGATTGTTTTAAGTTGCCAGTCTTTTAATTTCAAATGCATTTCCTGTATCCTGCATTTTTGCTCTCTTCTCACAATTGCTGGGTTTGATATCATATTTGTGTGCCTACGATTTCCTACCTTTACTGTATGTTTGCCATTACCAGTGAGTTTATCCATTCGTAATTTTCTTGTTTCTAGTTGTGGCCTTTTCTTTTGCCCATAGAGAAGTTCCTTTAGTATTTGTTGCAAAGCTGGTCTGTTGATGCTGAATTCTCTTAGCTTTTGCTTGTCTATAAAGCTTTTGATTTCTCTGTTGAATCTGAATGAGAGCCTTGCTGGATATTCTTGGTTGTAGGTTATTCCCTTTCATCACATTAAATACATCATGCCACTCCCTTCTGGCCTGCAGAGTTTCTGCTGAGAAATCAGCTGCTAACCTTATGGGAATTCCCTTGTATGTTATTTGTTGCTTTTCCCTTGTTGCTTTTAATATTTTTTGTCT
Source organism: Mesoplodon bidens (assembly GCF_964165515.1). NCBI lineage: Eukaryota > Metazoa > Chordata > Mammalia > Artiodactyla > Ziphiidae > Mesoplodon > Mesoplodon bidens. Next base: position 31,510,019 of record NC_138167.1, read on the forward strand.
TTTAATTTTTTGTCTATTTGATTACTATGTGTCTTTGTGTGTTCGTCATTGGGTTTGTCCTGCCTGGGACTCTCTGTGCTTCCTGGACTTGGGTGACTGTTTCCTTTCCCATGTTAAGGAAGTTTTCAGCTGTTATCTCTTCAGATATTTTCTCAGGTCCTTTATCTCTTTCTTCTCCTTCTAGGACCCCTATAATGAGAATGTTCATGCATTTATTGTTGTCCCAGAGGTCTCTTAGACTGGCCTCATTTCTTTTCTTTCTTTTTTCTTTGTCCCACTGCAGTGAATTCCACCATTCTCTCTTCCAGATCACTCATCCATTCTTCTGCCTGTTACTCTGCTATTGATTCCTTCTAGTGTACTTTTCATTAGTTATTGTATTGTTCAGCTCTGTTTGTTCTTTAGTTCTTCTAGGTCTTTGTTAAACATTTCTTGTATCTTCTCAATCTGTGCCTCTATTCTTTTTCTGAGATCTCAGATCATCTTTACTATCATTACTCTGAATTATTTTTCAGGTAGATTGCCTATCTCCCCTTCACTTAGTTGTTGTTCTGGGGTTTTATATTGTTCCTTCATCTGGGACATATTTCTCTGCCAACTCAATTTGTCTAACTTTCTGTGATTGCAGTTTCCATTCCGTGGGTTGCAGGATTGTAGTTCTTCTTACTTCTGCTGTCACCCCCTCCTGGTGGATGAGACTGTTTAAAAGGCTTGTGTAGGCTTCCTTGTGGGAGGGACTGGTTCCTGCCCATGGGTGGGTGGAGCTGAGTCTTGTCCCTCTGGTGGGCAAGGCCGTGTCAGGGGGTGTGTTCATCAGGCAGCTGTGTGCTCAGGAAGACATTAAGCAGCCTGTCTGCTGATGGGTGGGGCTGTGTTCCTACCCTGTTGGTTATCTGGCCTGAGGTGTCCCAGCACTGGAGCCCACAGGCTGTTGCGTGGGGCCAGGACTTGATGAGAAAATGGCAGCCTCCAAGAGGGCTCATGCCAATGAGTACTCCCCAGAACTACCACACTACCACCACCAGTGTCCTTGTCCCTGCAGTGAACCACAGCTGCCCCCACCCCCTGCTTCTGCAGGAGATCCTCCAATACTATCAGGTAAGTATGGCCCAGTCTATTATGAGGTCACTGCTTTTTCCCCCTGGGTCCTGGTGCATACAAGACCCTGTGTGCACCCTCCAAGGATGGAGTTTCTGTTTCCCCAACTCCTGTGGAATCCCTGTGACCAAAACCCACTGGCCTTCAAAGCCAGATTATCTGGGGGCTCCTCCTCCCATTGCCAGACTCCCAGGCTGGGGAGCCTGACACAGGGCTCAGAACTTTCACTCCTGTGGGAGAACTTCTGTTTCCAGTTTTTGGGTCACCCACCTGGCAGGTATGGGATTTGATTTTATTGAGATTGCACCCCCTCATACTATCCTGTTGTGGCTTCTTCTTTGTCTTTGGATGTAGGGTATCTTTTTTGGGTAGGTTTCAGCCTTTTTTGGTCAATGGTTGTACAGCAGTTAGTTGTGATTTTGGTGTTTCCATAAGAAGTGGTGAGCTCACCTTCTATTCCGCCATCTTGTCTCCTCTCAAGTAACAGTGAATTTAAATGTACAGTTCTGGAGGTTAGAAGTTCAAAACCAGTCTCACTGGCCTAAAGTCCAGGTGTTGGCAGGGCTGGTCCCTTCTGGAGGCTCTCAAAACATCTAGCTTTGAAAATGATGGGGCTCACATCCATGAGACCCACAAGGCTATAGCAAACTCAGAAACAGTTCTTAAAGACTTACCTGGCTACCCCCCAGGACCCAGCACTAAGGCAGCTGACTGAAAAGTGCCCAGTCTTTCTGTGAAAGAGGCATATCTGCTTGTCTGAAGGTTTCAGTCTGAGGGGCAGTCATCTAATTTAACATACATCTAGAAGCCAACTGAAATACTCTCCAAAGATGTATGCTTGTGGCTGCCATCTTTGCCCTGTCCCTCCACCTCTCTCCAGGATCCTGGTATCTCCTGGAGAAGAGTTTGTGCACTTGTCTGGTGCACTGTTTTTTGCAGTTGCCACCCAGGGGCTACCCCTTGATTTCCTGGTTCTGTTGGCCAGCAGGTCTTGTGTTCATAAATCCCACAGAACTGTAACAAACAGAGAAGGAGTTCTTAGCCAGCTACACTTGGCACAGTGGAGAGGCAGCAGACTGAAAACCCAGTCTTTCTGTGAAAGAGGACTATTAGTTTATCTTCATAGTTGTGGCCTGAGGAGCAGGATTCTAATTAAATACACATCTAGCAGCTGACTACAATCATTCATCAGAGGCCACTGGGCACCATCTTCACTCTCAACCTATGCCCTACCCCAGATCACCCGTGTCTCCAAGAAAAGGAGCCTGTGTACCCATCTGGCCCCTTGGCTTTTTTGGCTACTGCCCAGAGAACACATCCCTTGACAGCCTGGCTCTGTTGGCCAACAGGGCTTGTGTTCATGAGTTCAAAGAGATGAACAAAGCAAACAAAGAAATGGTTCTTAACTGGCTGTCAGTCACCCCAGGGCTCAGTGCAGACGGAGTAGACAGAAACACTCATCTCCCAGTCTTCCCCCGAAAGAGGTACATTTGTATACTTTTGAAGCTGTGGGTTTGGGTCCCGATCTGCCTGAAACTTTGTGCTGACTGAGATACTCCCCTTTGGGATACTGACAGGTCTTGGCACACCCTCAACTACTGGAGCCATTAAGACTAAAGTAAGCTGCTTGGATAATCATAAAAGTTTGAGAGAAAACCCAGAGCTGGGGCAGGGTTGAACAGTAAGTTCACCTCTTACACAAAGCCACTCCTTCAAGACTGGAAGAGATGGCTGTTTTATATAATGCATAGAAACCAACACAGAGAGTCAGCACAGAGGAATATGTTCCAAATGAAAGAACAAGATAAAACCCCAGAAAAGAGCTTAATGAAATAGAGGTAGGTGATTTACCTGATAAAGAGTTCAAAATAACGGTCATAAAGATACTCACTGAGCTCAGTAGAACTATGCATGAACAAAATGAGAATTTCAACAAAGAGAAAGAAAATATAAGAAAGTACCAAATAAAAGTCATAGAGCTGAAAAATACAGTAGAGGAGTTCAACAGCAGACTAGATGAGGCAGAAGAAAGGATAAGTGAACCCAAAGACAGGACAATGGAATTCATCCAATCAGAGCAGCAAAAAGAAAAAGAATGAAAAAGAGTGAAGATGGCTTAAAGAACTTATGGGACAACATCAAGCAGACAAACATTTGCATTATAGGGGTTCCAGAAGGAGGAGAGAGAGAAAAAGGGATATAAAACTTATTTGAAGGAAAAATGGCTGAAAAGTTCCCTAACCTGGGGAAGGAAGCAGACATCCAGATCCAGGAAGCCTGGAGAGTTCCAAATAAGATGAACCAAAAGAGACCCACATCAAGACACATTGTAATTAAAGTATCAAGAGTTAAAGACAAGTAGAGATATCACCTTACCCCTGTTAGAAAGGCTATTGTCAAAAAAGACAAGAAGCAACAAGTGTTGGCAAGGATGTGGAGAAAAGGGAACCCTTGTGCACTGTTGATGGGAATGTAAATTGGTGCAGCACTATGGAAAACAGTATGGAGATTCTAAGAAAAATTAAAAATAGAACTACCATATGATCCAGTAATTCTACTTCTGGGTATTTATCCAAAAGAAATGAGAAAACTAACTTGAAAAGATATCTGCAACTGCCATGTTCACTGCAGCATTATTTATAATAGCTGAGACACAGAAGCAACTTAATTGGATGGATGAATAAAGAAAATGTGGTATATTTATACAATGGAATACTATTCTGCCATAAGAAGAAATCTTGACATTTGTGACAATATGGACAGACACTGAGGGCATTATACTAAGTGAAATATCAATAAATCAAAGAAAGACAAATAATAGCTTATGATGTCACTTATATGTGGAATCTTTAAAAAAAAAAAAAATTCATGATACAGAGAACAGATTGGTAGTTGCCAGAGGCAGGGGGTGGGGAAAAATAGGTGAAGGTGGTCAAAAAGTACAAACTTCCAGTTATAAAATAAGTAAGTCCTGAGGATGTAATGTACAGCATGGTAAATATAGTTAAATACTGTATTGTATATTTGAAATTAGCTAAGAGTAAATCTTAAAAGTTTTCATCACAAGAAAAAAAATGTGTATGTTAACTGGGCATATTGTGGTGACTGTTTCACAATACATATATTAAATCATGTTGTACACCTGAAACTAATATGATGTTATATTTTTATTATATCATTTTTTTTAAAGTTTACCATTCCTTCTGAAACACTCAGTTAACTCAAAACAGCTAATAAATATTGGGCATATTTTTCTTAAATAATTACAAGAATTTTTTTTCATATGCCATAAAATGTGGTATTAACATTTAATTCTCTTTTTGTCTTGCAGGTGTAAAGGGTCAAATTTTTGATCAGAATGGGACTCCATTACCCAATGTAACTGTAGAAGTCCAAGACAGAAAACATGTCTGCCCCTATAGAACCAACAAATTTGGAGAGTATTACCTCCTTCTCTTGCCTGGGTTCTATGTAATAGAGGTAAGTATACAATGCTAACTATTGTTATTAAAATATTATAGAACTCACAATACTTACCTAGAAAGAATCTAAAATAAGTTTGGAAAGTCCAAAAGTAGATACATCAGGACAGAATAAAAGGCCAACTTGCATTTAGCAGGGAGTGGGTGAGGTGGCAATAATAGGAACAAACTCAGAAAATCATGTTTCTTCCCCAACTGGCAATTTTTTAAATAGAAGCCAAATCCCATTTTGGGTGGTATCTTTTATGATAAAAAAATGGAACAAAGCTTATTAATAATAAGAATAAATAAACAATGTGGGGTGGTGGGATGAATTGGGAGGTTGGGATTAACATACATACACTACTATGTATAACACAGATAACTAATGAAAACCTACTGTATAGCACAGGGAACTCTACTCAATGCTCTGTGGTGTCCTAAATGGGAAGGAAATCCAAAAAGGAGGGGATATATACATACATAGAGCTAATTCATTTTGCTGTACAGCAGAAACTAAGACAACATTGTAAAGCAACTATACTCCAATAAAAATTTAAAAACAAAAACAATGTAGCCACAGTTTTTCCAGGCTTCATGGAATACCAGTTTAACATCTATTCCATGAACCATAACTTCTACTATTAAAAAACTGATTGTGACACAAGTTCCTTAGAATTCACTACAAATAAAATTTGATCCACAAAGTTTACCACTATATTAAGTGATACATATTTTGCAGCCCGCTCATAAGCAAACGATGGTGAGTTTTCCAATCAATGCAAGTAAAATTCCAGATTTTATTTAGATGCATGTTTCTAAGGCTTTTCTTCTTCTAAGGATGCATGGACTAGTTTGAGGCTGAGTGGGTTTATGTGAATGAACTAAATGAATAAGTATCTGATTTATTTGGCCAGATTATGACCCTTCCTCTTTGATGTGACTTTATCTAAGAATGTCAAGATTCATCTAGTTTGCTTAGTGGGTCTAATGCCAGCCATAGTAGTCATTCCATATAGAGCTACTCCTGAGAGAAGGTAGTCATCTATTCTGTAGTAAAAACTGGCTTTGTAGTTGTTTCATCTTTAGGACATAATAAAGGGCATGGTTTTCAATTCATAAAACTCTGTAGGATTAAAAACCCCTACTCCATAGCTTATCGCCAAAGTACCCAGCACTTTGAGTGAGGGGCTCATGCTTTTCTTGAGTATCTTTCCTCCTACTGAGGACATGAATAGAGCTGGAAAGACCTCAACTCACTGTGAATCTTTGCCTAAAAAGACCCTTTATTTTCCTGTTATTTACTGTGACATTTTCATTCTGTGAAAAAAAAGGGTTTTCCTTGTAGTGAATCTATCAATAAACTGTTTTTATGCAATCCCACAAATAAGCCACATCTTGGATATATGTATAACAGATTCACTTTGCTATACACCTGAAACTAACAATTTGTAAATAAACTATACTCCAATAAAAAATTTAAAAAATAAGCCACATATTTATAGAATAAAGTTATGAATTGTTCATTTCCAATTAGACTAACTCACCACAAGTTGGCTTTAGTTACTAGCTCTAGGACAAAAGCGGAAGGTAAGAAAGACTCTGGAAGCTGAAATGAATGGCTAAAAATACATGCCAATTACTGGTTATGTAAATGTTATTCCCTGTTCTTTTCCCTCTCTACCATATATAATAAAAGCATTTCTCAGTAGCAATAGTCTATAGTTAGTTTAGCATTTGTCATTATTTTCCTGACCATTTCCTCCACCAAAAAGATAAATCTAGATGAAGATTCAGACTCATGGACAAAACCAATGTAAAATCAAAGCTTTTTAAAGAAGCAATAACTTATATATACACTTAGATCAGCTGCAAGGAAAATGGAATAAATTGAGAAAAAAATTCCATTTATAAATAATCTTGACACAGAATCAGGATATTAAGTACAGACTTGAGACAAAGAGAAACAGTCAACTCTTTACCTTTGCGCTCCATGAAAACGATGGGGACAGAAATCAGTCTATTGCTTCTGACTTACATCTTCAGATAAAGGAACTGTCTTTATTTCACTTTGTAATTCTCAGCAACAGCATTAACAACTGTGGTCCATATCAGTAGGCACTTGGTAACTCATTCACCGAGCAGGACTGAAGCTGTTTCTAGCCCAGGGAGACCTGGCAGGTTGTTACATGTGTTTCATAAAGGCTGCATTTTAGTGGTGGATATCAGTGTTTTTCACTGTTGGCACCACAAAACATCTGAAATCACTCAGATAACTTTCTTGTTTCCTCTCAGGTTACAGTCCCTGGACACAATCCACATCTCACAAAGGTGACTATTCCCCCAAAATCCCAGAACTGCAGTGCTCTTAAAAAGGATATTTTACTTCCATTCAGAGGGCAATTGGATCATATCCCAGAATCAGGTCCTTTATGTCCTATGATTCCTCTTTACAGAGATTTGAAAGGCCACTCAGCTGCAACAAAGCCCACTCTGTTCTTATTTTTAGTGACTCTTTTTCACATATTGTTCAAATAAAGCAAAATGTGAAACTCAACCCCCATCACCACCTGGAATCAGGGCTTACTCACGCCAGGTTACTGCAACTCTAACTCCCTCTGTGGGACCTTGACTGGATAAACTCCACGGTCCTTCCCTAAGAAGAGAAATGTTTGTTTCCAAATCCTGCAACAAGCAACGTATGGTGATAATGAAAGGAATGATTTTGTCTTAATGATGGAAGACACCTACCCATCAAGTACTGCTCACTTACACTTAATCTTGAAGTAGTCTTAGAAATTTGTAAGAAGTTAAACTTGAGAAGCATGACAGAAGTTCCTGCAAGAAAAAAAAGGAGGTAATTTTGTATACAGAGAGCGATTTGAATATAAGCAATGAAGATGAACATTTATTGATCACCTACTATATACAAGACCTTGCCATGTGTACTATATGTGAAGAGATAGTGCCATATATAATTTTCAGTGCAGGGAAAAATGATAGGACTGGGAATATTAAGTTTTACCAACGTTCTAAGGAAATATGAGAGAAAACAGGCAACCACGTCTCAGTGGCCCAAGAAAATATGGACCTGACGGGATGACAAATTTGTCTACAGAGCCCCAAAATACTAGGTCAATTAAAGTAAGGGTCCCTGCCTTTCTGCAACCAGATGCCACAGTCTTCTGTTATGCTGATGACCCCCAAATGCCTGAGCTTCAGACTCAGGTCTGACTGCTCACTGGACACATCTACCTGGATGTGACCCATAGATACCTCAAACTCATCATGTTGAAAAATTGAACATACTTCTCTCCCCAGAGCTGCTCTTCCTCCTGCATTCTCTGTCTCAGTTACTGATAGCACCAAACTAGAAACCTGGGAGTCACCCTGGATACCACCTCCTCCTCCTCCTCCATCCATCTATTCAGTCAGTCACTAAAGATTGATGTTATTTGTATGTGTTGATTGATTCTACCCTCTCTTCATGGCTACTAACACCACCAGGTTTAGGCCATCATAGCTCACCTGTACCACGGCAACAGCTCTACTGGTCTCTTGCTTCCAGCTTTCTCCTCTTCAAATCCAACCTCCACACAGCACTGGGGAAAGGGGTCTATTTAAAACAAAAATCAGCAATCAACTGCTTGTAGTTCCTACACACATAACACGCTCTGTGTCCCGTGTGTCTGCAATGCCATTCTGACCCACTACATTTTCTTTCCCACTCCTCCTTTAAAACCCAGTTCAGTTTGTTTAATGGGTACAGAGTTTCTGTTTGTCATAATGAGAAAGTTCTGGAAATAGTGATGATGGTTGTACAACATTGTGAAGTATTTAATGCCACTGAATTGTATACTCAAAACTGGTTAAAATTGTAAATTTTATGTTAAGTATATTATACCACAATAAAAAAAGAGGATAGTGACTATTAAATATTAAAATAATGCTTCATTAGGTGCTTTGTAATAATGTACTCTACAAAGTGAAGGCTCCAAGGCATACATGCTGTGTAAATTACATATCTTACTGAGGTGAAACTCCAACAGAAACAAAGACTAGTCTGTGAAAGAGTAAACAAGTAAAATATAAAGATCAATGATGATTCCCTTAAAAAAAAAAACAGTTCAGGTATCAACTCCTCTGGGAAACCTTTGCAGACCATTGTCCCTTTCCACTCAGTTTCACCCCCTCCCAGTCAATCTGGGGGCCCTGCCTCTTTGCTCCGCAAATTAAACAGGTTACCTCTGTTGTGGGATTTATAACACTGCATTATGCTCTTCTATTTCCATGAGTGATTTTCTCTGGCAGAGTGTGAGGTCTCTGAGACCAGGGTCTATTTAATTTGTTTGAAAAACTTATTCTAAACCCTATCACATGGTGAGACCTGAATGAATGAATGAATCAAGTGCTCCAGCAAACTGCTGCTCTTAAAACATTATATGCAAGAATATGGGGAGGTGGGGATATCAAATAGCAGACCAGCAACTCTGGGGAGCAGGTTTCTGAGTGCTGTGTATCGCTCATGAAAGTGAGTTGCCTTGGCTCTTATTTTAAATTGAAAGTCCTATAGGGTCTGGAAACAGAAACTATACTGGGCTTGGTACCTGCTTGAGACCCACAAGTGAAAGGGAGATACATGGGCATTTAGGAGCTATTCCTATGCCAGTTTATTCTACATGCACAAAATCATACATGTTAATATCAGCAATATTTGTAGACCTCTTTTAAATCTGGTAATAACCTAAATATCTTGATCATTTTTATTTAAATAAGTGGTAATTTATTATATACTTGAAAGTATTTATTAATATATTGCAGAAAATGATTTTGGTAATATTACAGATAAAAGTATACAAAACTCAACTTGATTTACTATCAAGTCCTAAACAATTTTCAGTCAGGCACTCTGAGTTCTAAGTTTTCCTTTTCTAAGATAGCAATTCTGAAGGGACATGAACCAAAATCTGATTTGGTTCATGAGCCTTAATGTAAATTTCTGAAGGAAATAATGCTTTTAAAATCAGAAATTTTATCAGAATCAAACTTAAAACCATTTAGAGACAAGCAAAACAACTTAGAAAATTTCCAAACCAACTATAAACCAAACCTGAATTTAGTTCACAGCAGGTTTGGGGTATATTTTGCAGCGACAGCTCTGTGCTTGAAAGTGAAGTTTGCTGCAAGGATTTAGTATGGTAGAATCCCAGCTACATCCTCCACTCATCAAGTGGCATGTTCAAGAGAAAAAACGACCATGGAATTCTGACTACAGTGAGACCAGATCCCCAACACCTTTCCTACTGTTCTCCACCCTCTTAGGCTGTTGATTATGCTCCCCAGGTTCTAAGTTCAGGTGTAATTCCTTTTATAGAGAAACCAACATAGTAAAAGGTTTTCAAGATAGGCGAAAAGAAGATAGCATGTATAACAGAATGATAATTAGGAGGCAGGAGCCCTGTGATTCAACCCACCACAGTTCAGTTTCCTTACCTGTAAAATGAAGGTCTCTGCTTGACTGTGATTCTATGATTATCAGTAGCAGTGGTGTAAGATGCCACAGTCTGGTGCCAGTTTTGGGTACCTGCCCAGGTGGAGGAAGGATAATTAACACTCAAGAGGCATAAATATTTTGAAGGCAGCATAACTTATTAGAGACCAATAAACAGAATTGGTCTGAAAGCTGAAACATTGGTTAGCTAGAATGACCACTTAATGATATTTAAGGAAATGTTCATGAAATAACACAGCTTTTACCCATGTATCTCCTCAAATTATAATAAATGTTAACATGAATGAATTTAAATGGTGGGGAGTATTTTAGAGAAATGTTAAGTCTCTGCAGGTAACTATCAGTGTTGATTTTGGTGCTTAATTTATCACAGACTTGAGCTGTTGGATGTATCAGAAATGTTAAAAAGCCTCTTCTCAATATTTCTGAAAGTCTAAGAAATCAACATTTTTGTTCTAGAAGCAAATTTGCATTTGTAATATTTCTTAAAATGGTATGAGAGGTTAGCTCTACCTTTAGAAAGTAAAAATATCTGGCACTGGATTAAAAAAATCTTTTCCTAGGGAATCTAGAAAAATGAGCATAGCATATTGTCTCACTGTGACAGGGGAAGTTGCTTATTGAGAAATTTGGTTCTTATTCTACACGGTGACAACACAGTTGATGCCTATGTCATGACAGATTTAGATTGGCGGGAAGGGGAGAAAATTATGATGGTTAAAGTGAAAAAAAGTTCACAGCACATAAAGTAGAAATGTGGGGAAACAGTCTAACTTCATTACAGACTTTACATTGTATCACTGATAAGCAGATATTGTACTGTATTGCTCACAAACCATTTTATCAAACTTCAGCATATGAACTACTCCATAGCCTTTTACAGATGTTGCATAAGCTGATTTTGTAAGTTTTCTCAGTGACTTTCTTTTGTACTATAATTAAAAACTTAAAATGCACAAATTGTCTAAGACTAAAAAGTGTTATTGGGCAGGGGCCAAGACTACCTCTGAATTCAGTAAAATCAGAATATTTCTGATTCTCAATAAAGAATTAATATTTCTGTAAACAATAAATGCTGTTTCTTTCCATCCATTACATTACTTTGAAAACAAATACTTACACCAGTGTACAAATTCCACACACCAGAGAGAACTGATTGCCATCAAATAAAGACCAAATCTAATGACCTTTTATGAGGCAATAATATTGCAATAATTCTTCAAAGCCCAGAGAGTCCTTCCAGAACAGTTTATATGATATATACCCATCCAAATTACTTTGTGCCATGGGGGAGATAATGGATGAAAAGTGTGCCTACTGGCACACACAAAAAACACATAACACACACACACACACACAATCTTTGGAAAATTCCAGCGCACACTGTAAAGGGTCTGAGAAATCAAGCAGGAAAGAAATAGATTCCCCAAATAGACTAAGCCATGGAACCATTTTCTTAAATAAGTTAGCCTAGTACCATCTCTTTGAACTTATGTATCTAGAAATTTTGGAAAATGCTGGTATAGAGAGGGGTCTTTTGTCTTGAATAATATTTTATTGATTTCAAAGTGCTTTTGAAACACAGAATAATAAAAAATTTGCCTCTTCTAGGAATTGGATAACTAACAGCCCTAACCCTCATCCCTTCATCGATGCAACCTCTTAACATCGAATTTCTAGTCATAGGACAGAGAGGTTGGGCTTAAGTGTATGTTTGCCCCCTGAAACATGGTAAACAAATAATAGTTTAAATAAGACAAGACTGAGTAGGAACTAATTTACAGGTACCAATTTCTAAAAAGTGACAAATGTCTCAATTTTGAAAATGAATTGGGGCCAGTTTTTCTATTTTCAAAAGAGAATTCATTATATAGGACCGCCTTTAGCAGGAGTTTCCTGGTATATCTTAGCTAGACCTTGATACTTTTTTTTTTAAATTTTTTGGCCGTACCACGCAACATATGGGATCTTAGTTCCCCAGCCAGGGATCGAATTCACACCCCCTGCAGTGGAAGTGCGGAGTCTTAACCACTGGACGGCCAGGGAAGTCCCTAGACATTGATAATTAAATTTGCAGCTCCTTATTACTCCCTACGCCACCGTCCAAAGCAAAGTACAAATGAACTAAATTTTAAACTATTAGACATAGAGGAGAAAAAAGTAAAAGAAGATAAACTGTAAAAAGGATTAGTCAGCTTTTTGGTTGGTAGTATGTTTTCATTTTTTCCCACTTCATTTTTGAAATTTTCTACTAACTACTTTAAGAATGAAAGAAAGGCAACTGATTTTAAAAATGGAACCTCAGGGCTTCCCTGGTGGTGCAGTGGTTGAGAGTCCGCCTGCCGATGCAAGGGACATGGGTTCGTGCCCCGGTCCGGGAAGATCCCACATGCCGTGGAGCGGCTGGGCCCGTGAGCCATGGCCGCTGAGCCTGTGCGTCTGGAGCCTGTGCTCCGCAACGGGAGAGGCCGCAACAGTGAGAGGCCCGTGTACCGCAAAAAAAAAAAAAAAAGAAACCTCAAATTTCAGAAGCACCAGCGTACACAATTGCTACACCTTCTTACATATTCATTGAAATTTCCAGATCTTAAAATAATAGTTTATTAACTTGGCTCAGTTAAACTTTTCCCTAATTGATCAAGAACATGTTCTTCAACACTAACACATAGTATTTTTACACAGTGTTTGTCTCATGAAGCCCTGAAGGGTGAATAGTGAAGGATTTCAGGACCAAAATGTGTAACAACTCCCATTATTTCTTTGCTTTCTAGCCCAGCAATCTGTCTTCCAGGAGTATTCTGTACTTACTTACTGTTAGGAATCTACCTACCAGTAGTTAGGAGCTGACGGTTGCCTTCCGAGAACTCCCAATGCGGTGCTTCCACCTGGTGGTTAAAGTGCTTTACTACAGAGACCTGGTCTCACATGCCTCTTAAAAAAGAAAAATGAACGATTGTGAGAAAAGATGAAAAAAAGTATTTTTTTAATACAGAGGGCTGTTCTGTTTTTAAGAAAAGCTTTCCCAATTCTATTACAAGTCTGATACCATATCAACTTTTAAAGACCACTGTTTCCTTAGAATGTTTCTCTTTTGCCATGTAAGTAATTTATTGCATGGACAATATTTTTTCAGGATGATTTTACAACTGTCTTGTCCTCTTGTAAATTAGAGAAAACTGCACCGCTGATTTCCTTGCCAAGCAACATCCTTTACTGAATGCCTACTGTGCACACAATGCATTATATGAGGCACCCTGGGGGAACAAGGCAACACAAAAGGATGTTACAATCTGCTACTGAAAGATACAAAGCAGCAAGGCAGTGAATTTAAGTGTAAACAGAGTACCAGGCAACGTGGGAAAAAAAAGGGCGGGGTGAATTCAAGCCTAGCTCAGTGGGTTTATGGTCATGAATGGATGCAAGGAGGATATTATTAAATGACTTCTGGTCCTTCCCGCCCGCCAGACTCCATCCCAGGCTCTATGCATTTATTGTCTCTAATTCTAAGGCCACTAAGCAGGTAAGTACCAGATCTGCTATTTTGAATTTAGCCTGTCCCAGTCCACTAGGATGAAAATTAAAAGTCATGAGAGACTCAGGAGGCCTGTGACCTTTGTTGCAGCAAGAAAGATGAGAGAAGAGAGTGGTGAAAAGAAAGCACCTGTTCCACAGACAGCTGTAAAAGTAAAATGATCAGGCAAACATCTGAGATAATGTCCAACAAGCAGTGAAATTATTGAAGTTTTTTTAAATATTTAAATCAGGGAAGCAACATAAAGATATCTGTAAATTATCTATAAATGAACCAAAAAAAATAATAAAGGTGGTGAAGTCAATTTAGGCAGATGTTACTGTGATCTTGGAAGGAGGCCTAATACAGGTTATTCCTGGAAAGGTGTGAACCAAAAATAAGCACATAAAAATACTAAAACTTAACTGAGAAATAAATGAAATTCACCTAACATGACAGTAACAAAAAATGTTTTGAAAAAGTTGAAATTTTGAATATGGAAGATATTCTGATAAGCTGACTTCAAGATGTTGGGTGAACATATAAATAGTATTCTGAAGGCAGATCTATGCGACTGAAAGAAGGATGAGAGGGCAATGTTGGGAATTCCCTGGTGGTCCAGTGGTTAGGATTCAATGCTTTCACTGCCATGGGCCCGGGTTTCATCCCTGGTCAGGGAACTAAGATCCCTCAAGCCGCGGCAAAAAAAAAAAAAAGAGAGAGAGAGAGAGAGAGAGAGAGAGAGAGAGAGGCAATGTCTATCAATTTTTTTAAATAGGAATTTTTAAAGGAGAGTTTTAGAAGAAGAGTGATAAGAATTCAAGTATGTTTCAGGATCACCACCCTCCTAAAAACAATCAATTATGGTTCTCTTATCCAAAATAATAATATTCTAACAATATTTTAATATATAATTTCAAATGCATTACCTGCTAGTAAGTTACTAAACACACGTGGAGTCTCCCAACTGCTTGTCACTTCACAATGCCCTTGTTCTATTTTATGTTGCTCTTTGCTAGTTCCTGTTAAAAGTTCATTTTACAGTTTGTTATTATAATTAAACACTTCTGAGCACCTTCTAAATGTGCTGGTGCTTTCAGATAATTATCTTTTTAAAGCAGTATTTGTAAATGTCAAAAATTCCCTATCATATCTAATTGAAAGCTGGCTGCATGATAGACAATATGGCTACAAACTTTTAAACAACTGGTACTTTTTAAAGAAATAATTATTAAGAAATAATTTTTTTAATAAATACTAAATCAAAACCCAATTCAGAATCCACATAACCAGAAAATGCAACTACCAACTTTTCACAATACAATGAATGACTACTTGCAGTTATTGTCATCAGTCTACAGACCTAAACACTAATCAGTACCTTTAAAACATTTAAAACCTTTAAACATTTAAACCTTTAAAACCATTTAAAACATTTATTAAAATTAAAAATCTAAATTATGCCAACAACTAACCCTGGTTTAGCTTTGGGACCCACAATCTCCTGCTTTTAAAGCCGGCTTCAAGACTCAAGTCCCAGTGCTTTGATTCAATCAATAAACTCTTATTGAGCACCTATATGTGTATCACAATCAAGAAGATGTTCTTGGCTTCATGGAATTTAGTTTCATAGATGACACAGAGAAGTTACAGGCAATTACGATAGGGCTTTTCATGCTGACCAGTGACAGGGTAGCTAACCCTAGTCCCATCCATGTACTAGCTACATCCCTTCCAGACCGTTCAGAACTATCACGTGTTGAGAAACCACTTAAGCCAGGCTGCCATATGGTAACACAAGTGAACAGGATAGGGAGACAACAGCATTTCGTGGCCCAACTAAATTGTAACATCATTCTCTCATGTTGGTCTTATTCGATGCCTTAGAGGCTCCCAACTGCATATATGTGTACTTCCAAAGTGGGCGGGCATGGCCCTTCCAAAAAAAAAAAGCATATTCAGACTACTGCCTTTGATTATCCAAATAGATGATATTCAAATATAATTTTTATTTTAACAAAACTAATTATAATGGGGGAGAAATGTGGCCAAGATGGCAGAAAAGGAAAACCCTGAGCACACCTCCTCCCATGGGCACACCAAAATTACAACAGGGAAACTATTGATGAGAAAAACTGGAAGACTAGCAGAAAAGATCTTCAACCAAAGATATAAAGAAGGAACCACAATGAGCAGGGTAAGAGGATTGGTGACGTAGTATAGTCAAAATCCATACCCACGGGTGTGTCACCCACCAAGGAGCAAGTGGTCAGCCCCACACTGGGCTCCCCAGCCCGGGGCGTCCTGCACCAAGAGGATGAGCCCCTAGAATGTCTGACTTTAAAGGCCAGCAGGGCTTACTTTTGGGAGAGCCAGAGGGCTGTGGGAAATAGAGACACCACTCTCAAAGGTGCACACAAACTCTCACATCCTCCAGGACCCAGAGTATAAGCAGTAATTTGAAAGGAGCTTCAGTCCCACCATCTGATCTTAGAGTCTCCTGGAGAGGTAGGAGGCAACTGCAGCTCACCCTGGGGACACAGACACTGGCAGCAACCATCTTTGGGAGCTTGCTCTACCACATGAACACTGTGCTGGCAAGTGCCATTTTGGAGTCCTTGCTCTAGCTTATTAGCCTTGGGATCCAGCCCCTCCCACCAGCCCGTGATTATCAGTACTGGGATGCCTTAGCCCAAGCAACCAACCAGGTGGAGAGACAGCCCCACCCACCACCAGGCCTGCTGCCTTAAGATCCCCTGAGCCCACAGTCAACCCAGGACCTGGCTCTGTCTACCAGAGGCCTCAGACCCTGGCCCTGCCTACCAATGGGCTGGCACTAGCCACAGGACCAGGCTCACCAACCAGTGGGTAGACACCAGTCCCAGGATCTCAGGGGCACCAGCCCTACCCACCACCAGGCCAAAACACCAACTCCAGGACCCCCAGGACACTGCAGCTAAAGACCCCAGGACCTGGATCTGCCAACCAGTGAGCCAGCACTAGCCCCTGGACACCCTGGGCCTTGGCCCTGCCCACCATCAGGTGGACACCAGCCCCAGGACCACTTCAACCCTGCAGCCTACAGTATCAGGACCCAGCCCACCCACCAGTAGGCCTGCACCAGTCACAAGACCCTTTGGGCCCTGGCCCTGCCCAACAGCAGGCCAAAATCAGCTCTGGGACACCTTGGGACCCTCAGCCAGATGGTCCAGGATCCAGCCCCACCTACCAGCAGGACACCAGCTCTAGGACCCTTAGGGCCCTGCAGCCAGAGACCTGGGAATGCAGTTCTGCCCACCAGTGAGCTAGCACTAGCTCCAGCACTGTCTACCTGCAGGCTAACACCAGCCCAAGGAACCCCCAGGCCCCAATCCCACCCACCAGCAGGCAGACACCAGCTCCAAGACCCTTTGGGCCCATTAGCCAGCTGCCCCAGGCACCAGCCCCATTCCCCAGTAGGCCAACACCGGCTTTGGGACACCTCAGACCCAGCAGCCAGCTGTGTCAGGAACTGGCCCCACCCACCAGCAAGCCAACATTAGATCCAGGACACACTCCCCCACCTCCATCCCCCCGTAACCACCCACTCTAGTACCCGGCTCCACTCACTAGTGGATTAGCTGGAGCCCAGGATCCCCCAGGGCAACCTTATAATCCAACCCTACCCACCAGCAGATGGCAGCCTCTGCACAAGGCAGGGCTTGGAAACCAACCAGAACAGGGCCAGCCACACCCACCAGATGGCCCATAGTAATCAGCCCACCACAACAGAAGGGTTCAAGCAGCCCAAATAGGGGGCACCCTTAGAGCATATAGCCCTAGTCACCAGGTAATGATCATAATGATGTTCAGAACTTTAGATAAAGTGCTATGGGTGAACAGAGCAAAAAGTTAAGACAGTTTTAATGAAGAGTTAGAAAATATAAAGAAGAGCCAAACAGAGATGAAGAATACAATAACTGAAATGAAAAATACACTAGAAAGAATCAACAGTAGATTAGATGGTACAGAGGAATGGATCCACAAGCTAGAAGACAGAGTAGTGGGAATCACTGGAGCTGAACAGAAAAAGCAAACAAACAAGCAAACAAATAAAAAGAAATTAGGACAATCCCAATGTTCATAGCAGCATTATTTACAATAGCCAAGATATGGAAGCAACCTAAGTGTCCATCAACAGACAAATGGATAAGTAAGATGTGGTATATATACAATGGAATACTACTCAGCCATAAAAAAGAATGGAATTTTGCCATTTGAAACATGGATGGACTTGAAAGGTGTTATGTTTAGTGAAATAAGTCAGACAAAGCCAAATAATGTACGATATAACTTATATGTATAATCTGAAAAATAAAACAAACTTGTGAATGTAACAAAAAGAAACAGACTTACAAATAGAAACAAGCTAGTGTTTACCAGTGGGGAGAGGGGAGAAGGAAGAGGGGAGGGGCAAGATAGGGGTAGAAGATTAACAGGTACAAACTACTATGTATAAAATAAATAAGCTACAAGGATATATTGTGCAGCACAGGGAATATAGCTAATATTTTGTAACTATAAATGGGGTATAATCTTTGAAAATTGTGAATCACTGTTTTACACCTGAAATTTATATTGTACATCAACTATACTTCAATTTAAAAAAAAAAAAGAAAAGGAGGAGTTTAAGAGACCTGAGGGACACCTAGCGTACCAACATTCACATTATAGAAGTCTCAGAAGGAGAAGAGAGAAAGGGGCAGAGAATATGTATGAGGACATAATAGCTAAAATCTTCCCTAACCTGGGAAAGAAAACAGACATCCAGGTCCAGGAAGCCCAGAGAATCCCAGACAGGATCAACCCAGAGGACCACACCAAGACAAAAACAGAATGGCAGGACTTCCCTGGCGGTCCAGTAGGTAAGACTGCACACTCCCAGTGCAGGAGGCCTGGGTTCAATCCCTGTTCGGGGAACTAGATCCCACATGCATGCCATAACTAAGAGTCTGCATGTCACAATTGAAAGTCCACATGCTGCAACTAAGAAGTCCACATGGAACTAAAAAAAAAAAAAAAAAAGATCCCACACGCCACAACTAAGAGTCAGTGCAGCCAAAATAAATGAATGATAAATATTTTTTAAAATTAAATGGCAAAAATTAAAGATAAAGAGAGAATATTAAAGGCAGCAAAGGAAAAGCAACTACTTATGTACAAGGGAACTCCCATAAGGCTATAAGCTGACTTTTCAGTAGAAACTCTGCAGGTCAGAAGGGAGTGGCACAATATACTTAAAGTGATGAAAGGGAAAAACCTACAACAAAAAATACTCTACCAGGCAAGGCTTTCACTTGAGAGCGAGATCAAAAGTTTTACAGACAAGCAAAAGCTAAAAGAGTTCAGCATCAGCAAACCAGCTTTACAAGAAATGTTAAGGGGACTTCCTAAGTGGAAAAAAGAAAAAAAAAGCCACAACTAGAAAAATGGAAACTACAAAAGGAAAAATCTCACTGGTAAAGGCAAATATACAGTAAAGGTAGTCAGTCAACCATGTACAAAGCTAGTAAGAAGGTTAAAAGACAAAAGTAGTAAAATTGTCTTTATCCACAATAAGTAGTTAGGGGATACACACACAAAAAAGATGTAAAATGTGATGTCAAAAACAGTTAACATGGGGGGAATGATTAGTAAAAATGCAGGATTGCTGAAATGCATTTGAACTTAAGAGATCAGCAACTTAAAATAATCATAGATAGGTAGGTAGATAGATAGACAGATAGATACCTCATGGTAACTAGAAACCAAAAACCTATAATATAAACACACAGAAAAAAGAAAGGAATTCAAACATAACATTAAAGACCGTCTTCAAATCACAAGGGAAGAGATCAAAAGGACCAAAAACAAATATAAAAACAACCCCAAAGCAATTAACGAAATGGCAGTAAGTACATACCTATCAAAAATCACATTAAATGTAAATGAACTAAATGCTCCAATCAAAACACACAGAATGGCTGAACAGCTACAAAAACAATACCAATATATATGCTGCCTACAAAAGACTCGCTTCAGATCTGAAGAAACATACAAACTGAAAGTAAGAGAATAGAAAAGTATTCCATGCAAGTGGAAATTAAAACAACAACAACAATGAGGTAGCAGTACTTCCATCAGACAGAATAGATTTGAAACTAAAGACAGTCACAAGAGACCAAAGACAATACATAATGATAAAGGGGTAAACCTAAAGAAAAGATACATAACAGTTATAAATGCACCTAACATAGGCGCACCTAACACATAAAGCAGGGACTTCCCTGGTGGCGCAGTGGTTAAGAATCTGCCTGCCAGTGCAGGTGACACAGGTTCGCGCTCTGGTCCAGGAAGATCCCACATGCCGTGGAGCAACTAAGCCCATGCACCACAACTACTGAGACTGCACCCTAGAGCCCACGAGCCACAACTACTGAGCCTGCATGTCAAAACTACTGAACCCGCTCGCCTAAAGCCTGTGCTCTGCAACAGAGAAGCCACTGCAGTGAGAAGCCTGCACACCACAACAAAGAGTAGCCTCCACTAGTCGCAATTAGAGAAAGCCCATCTGCAGCAACAAAAGACCCAATGCAGCCAAAAATAAATAAATAAATAAGTAAATACATTTCTTTTTAAAAAAACACATAAAGCAATATTAACAGACATAAAGGGAGAAACTGACAGTAATACAATAATACTAGGTAGGCCTTAAATGACATATTAGACCACATGAACTTAATAGATATATACAGAACATTTCATCCAAAAGCCACAGAATACATTCTTTTCAAATGCACAAGGAATATGCTCCAGGACAGATCACATACTAGGCCACAAAACAAGTCTCCATAAATGTAACAAAACTGAAATCATATCAAGCATCTTTTCTGACCACAATCAACTATAATAAAAAAACTGCAAAAAACACAACCCGAAAACAATGAACAAAATGGCAATAAGTACATACCTATCAATAATCACATTAAATGTGAATGTGAGCCTAAACAATATGCTACTAAACAACCAATGGATCACTGAAGATATCAAAAAAGAAATTTAAAAATACCTGGAAACAAATGAAAACAAAAACACAACAATCCAAAATCTATGGGATGCAGCAAAAGCAGTTCTAAAAGAAAAGTTTACAGTGACATAAGCCTACCTCAGGAAAGAAGAAAAAACCTGAAATAAACAACCTAATCTTACACCTAAAGGAACCAGAAAAGGAAGAACAAATAAAACCCAAAGTTAGTAGAGGGAAAGAAATCATAAAGATTAGAGCAGAAATATAAGAAATAGAGACTAAAAAAACTACAGAAAAGATTAATGAAACTAAGAGCTGGTTCTCTGAAAACATAAAAAAAAAATTGATAAACCAGACTTGACAAGAAAAAAAAGAGAGCCCAAATCAATAAAATCAGAAATGAAAAAGAAGTTACAATTGCCACCACAGAATTACAAAGGATGATAAAAGATTACTACAAATAATTATATACCAATAAAATGGACAACCTCAAAGAAATGACAAATTCCTAGAAATGTACAATGTCCTCAGAATGAACCAGGAAGAAATAGAAAATATGAATAGACCAATTACCAGTAATAGAATTGAATCAGTAATAGAATTGAATCAGTAATAAAACAACTCCCAAAAAACAGAAGTCCAGGACCAGATGGCTTCACAGGTGAATCCTACCATTTAGAGAAGAGAACACCTATTGTTCTCAAACTATTCGAAAAACTGCAGAGGAAGGAACACTTCCAAACGTATTCTATAAGACCAGTATCATCCTGCTACTAAACCCAGACAAAGATATCACAAAAAAAGAAAGTTGCAGGCCAATATCATTTATGAACACAGATGCAAAAATCCTCAACAAAATATTAGCAAACTGAATTCAACAATTCATTAAAAGGATCATACACCAGGATCAAGTGGGATTTATACCAGGGATGCAAGGATGGATCAATATCCACAAACTAATCAATGTGATACACCACATTAACAAAATGATGAAAAAAAATCATATGATCTCAATAGATGTAGAAAATTTTGACAACATTCAACACCATTTATGATAAAAACCCTCAACAAAGTGGGTACAGAGGGAACATATCTCAAAATAATAAAGGCCATATATGACAAGGCCACAGCTAATGTCATACTCAATGGTGAAAAGGTGAAAGCATCTCCTCTAAGATCAGGAAAAAGACAATGATGCCCATTCTTATCACTTTTACTCATCATAGTATTGGAAGTCCTAGTCACAGCAATCAAGTAAGAAAAAGAAATAAAGGGAATCCAAACTGCAAAGAAAGAAGTAAAACTGTCACTGTTTACAGATAACATGATACTACACATAGAAATTCCTGGGAATTCCCTGCCAGTCCAGTGGTTCGGACTCAGTGCTCTCACTGTCAGGGCCCTGGGTTCAACCCCTGCTCGGGGAACTAAGATCCTACAAACCGCATGGCACACCAAAGAAAAGAAAATCCTGAAGACGCCACCAAAAACAACTAGAGCTCATCAATGAATTTGGTAAAGTTGCTGGAGACAAAATTAATACACAGAAATCTTTTGCATTTCTATATGGTAACAGTGAACAATCAGAAAGAGAAATTAAGAAAAAAATCCCATTTATAATTGCAACAAAAGGAATAAAATACTTAGGATAAATCTAACTAATGAGGTTACAGATGCTCAACATCACTAAAAATTACAGAAATGCAAATCAAAACTACCATGAGGTACCACCTCACACCAGGCAAAATGGCCCTCAACAAAAAAAATCTACAAACAATAAATGCTGGAGAGGGTGCAGAGAAAAGGGAACCCTCTTGCACTATTGGTGAGAACGTAAATTGATACAGCCATTGTGGAGAACAGTATTGAGGTCCCTTAAAAAACTAAAAATAGAACTACGATATGACCCAGCAATCCCACTACTGGGCATATACCCAGAGAAAACCATAATTCAAAAAGACACATGTATCCCAACGTTCACTGCAGCACTACTTACAATAGCCAGGACATGGAAGCAACCTAAGTGTCCATCAACAGATGAATGGATAAAGATGTGGCGTGTGTATATATATATATATATATATATATATATGTGTGTGTGTGTGTGTGTGTGTGTGTATATATATTATATATATATATATATAAAATGGAATATTACTCAGCCATAAAAAGAAATGAAATTGGGTCATTTGTAGAGATGTGGATGGACCTAGAGTCTGTCATAGAGTGAGGTAAGTCAGAAAGAGAAACACAAAATATCACGTTAAGGCATATATGTGGAATCTAGAAAAATGGTACAGATGAACCGGTTTGCAAGGCAGAAACAGTGACACAGGTGTAGAGAACAAACGTATGGACACCAAGGGGGGAAAGCAGTTGGGAGGAGAGTGGGATGAGTTCAGAGATTGGGCTTGACATATATACACTAATATGTATAAAACAGATCATAAAAACCTGCTGTATTAAAAAAAAACAAATATATTAACGCATATATGTGGAATCTAGAAAAATGATACAGATGAACCTATTTGCAGGGCAGGAACAGAAAGGCAGACATGGAGAACGGATGTGTGGACACAGGAGGGCAGGGGAGGGTGGGATGAATTGGGGGATTAGGTTTGACATAAATACACTACCATGTGTAAAATAATAGCTAGTGGGTATCTGTAAAACAGATACCGGCTGTACAGCTGTACAGCAGCGAGCTCATCTTGGTGCTCTGTGATGATCTAGATGGGTGGGATGGGGGTACGGAGGGAGGTCTAAGAGGGAGGGGATATATGTATACATATAGCAGATTCACTTCATTGTACAGCAGAAACTAACACAACATTGTAAAGCAATTATGCTCCAATAAAAAAAGAAATTAACAATCCCATTTATAACTGTGTCAAAAGAAATAAAATACTTAGAATAAATCTAACTAAGGAGGTTAAAGACCCGTACTTAGAAACTATAGGACGTTGAGGAGACTGGTTCAAGATGGCAGAGAAGAAGGACGTGCTCTCATTCCCTCTTGCAAGAGCATCGGAATCACAACCAACTGCTAAACAATCATCAACAGGAAGATACTGGAACTCACCAAAAAAGATACCCCACATCCAAAGACAAAGGAGAAGCCACAATGAGATGGTACGAGGGGCACAATCACAATAAAATCAAACCCCATTAACTGCTGGGTGGGTGACTCACAGACTGGAGAACACTTATACCACAGAGGTCCACCCACTGGAGTGAAGGTTCTGAGCCCGACATCAGGCTTCCCAACCTGGGGGTCCAGCAACGGGAGGAGGAATTCCTAGAGAATCAGACTTTGAAGCCTAGTGGGATTTGACTGCAGGGCTTTGACAGGACTGGGGAAAACAGAGACTCCACTCTTGGAGAGCACACACAAAGTAGTGTGCGCATCAGGACCCAGGGGAAGGAGCAGTGACCCCAGGGGAGACTGAACCAGACCTACGTGCTAGTGTTGGAGGGTCTCCTGCAGAGGCGGGGGTGGCTGTGTCTCACCGTGACGACAAGGACACTGGCAGCAAAAGTTCTGGGAAGTGCTCCGTGGCGTGGGCCATCCCAGAGTCCACCATTAGCCCCACCAAAGAGCCCAGGTAGGCCCCAGTGTTGGTTCGCCTCAGGCCAAACAACCAACAGGGAGGGAACCCAGCCCCACCCATTAGCAGTCAGGCAGATTAAAGTTTTACTGAGCTCTGCCCATCAGAGCAACACCCAACTCTACCCACCACCAGTCCCATCAGGAAACGTGCACAAGCCTCTTAGACAGCCTCATCCACAAGACGGCAGACAGCAGAAGAAAGAAGAACTACAATCCTGCAGCCGGTGGAACAGAAACCACATTCACAGAAAAATAGACAAGATGAAAAGGCAGAGGGCTATGTACCAGATGAAGGAAAAAGATAAAACCCCAGAAAAACAATTAAATGAAGTGGAGATAGGCAACCTTCCAGAAAAAGAATTCAGAATGATAGTGAAGATGATCCAGGACCTCGGAAAAAGAATGGAGGCAAAGATCGAGAAGATGCAAGGAATGCTTAACAAAGACCTAGAAAAATTAAAGAACAAACAGAGACAATATAATAACTAAAATGAAAACTGCACTAGAAGGAATCAATAGCAGAACTGAGGCAGAAGAACGGATAAGTGACCTGGAAGACAGAATGGTGGAATTCACTGCTGCAGAACAGAATAAAGAAAAAAGAATGAAAAGAAACGAAGACAGCCTAAGAGACCTCTGGGACAACATTAAAATAAACAACATTCACATTATAGGGGTCCCAGAAGGAGAAGAGAGAGAGAAAGGACCTGAGAAAATATTTCAAGAGATTATAGTCGAAAACTTCCCTAACATGGGAAAGGAAAAAGCCACCCAAGTCCAGGAAGTGCAGAGAGTCCCATACAGGATAAATCCAAGGAGAAACACACCAAGATACATAGTAATCGAATTAGCAAAAATTAAAGACAAAGAAAAATTATTGAAAGCAGCAAGGGAAAAATGACAAATAACATAGAAGGGAACTCCCATAAGGTTAAAAGCTGATTTCTCAGCAAACTCTACAAGCCAGAAGGGAGTGGCATGACATATTTAAAGTGTTGAAAGGGAAGAAACTACAACGAAGATTACTCATTCAGATTTGAGAAATCAAAAGCTTTACAGACAAGCAAAAGCTAAGAGAATTCAGCACCACCAAACCAGCTCTACAACAAATGCTAAAGGAACTTCTCTAAGTGGGAAACACAAGAGAAGAAAAGGACCTACAAAAACAAACCCAAAACAATTAAGACAATGGTCATAGGAACATGTATATCGATAATTACCTTAAACGTGAATGGATTAAATGCTCCAAGCAAAAGACACAGGCTTGCTGAATGGATACAAAAACAAGACCCATCTATATGCTGTCTGCAAGAGACCCACTTTAGACCTAGGGACACATACAGACTGAAACTGAGGGGATGGAAAAAGATACTCCATGAAAATGGAAATCAAAGGAAAGCTGCTGTAGCAATACTCGTATCAGATAAAATAGACTTTAAAATAAAGAATGTTACAAGAGACAAGGAAGGACACTACATAATGATCAAGGGATCAACAATTTAACATATAAATATACATGCAATTTAAATTGCATAAATATAACAACTTAAATATATATGCACCCAACACAGGAGCACCTCAATACATAAGGCAACTGCTAACAGCTATAAAAGAGGAAATCGACAGTAACACAATAATAATGGGGGACTTTAACACCTCAACTTAAACCAATGGACAGATCAGCCGAACAGAAAATTAATAAGGAAACACAAGCTTTAAATGACCCAATAGACCAGATAGATTTAATTGATGTTAATAGGACATTCCAACCAAAAACAGTAGGTTAAACTTTCTTCTCAAATGTGCACAGAACATTCTCCAGGATAGATCACATTTTGGGTCACAAATCAAGCCTCAGTAAATTTAAGAAAATTGAAATCATATCAAGCATCTTTTCTGACCACAACGTTATGAGATTAGAAATCAATTACAGGGGAAAAACATAAACAACACAAACACATGGAGGCTAAACAATACGTTACTAAATAACCAAGAGATCACTGAAGTCAAAGAGGAAATCAAAAGATACCTAGAGACAATGACAATGAAAACACAACAATCCAAAACCTATGGGATGCACCAAAAGCAGTTCTAAGAGGGAACTTTATAGCAACACAAGCCAAGCTCAAGAAACAAGTAAAATCTCAAACAACCTAAAGTTACACCTAAAGGAACTAGAGAAAGAAGAACAAACAAAACCCAAGGTTAGCAGAAGGAAAGAAATCATAAAAATCAGAGCAGAGGGCTTCCCTGGTGGAGCAGTGGTTGAGAGTCTGCCTGCCGATGCAGGGGACACGGGTTCGTGCCCCAGTCAGGGAGGATCCCACATGCCGCGGAGCGGCTGGGCACATGAGCCATGGCCGCTGAGCCTGCACGTCCGGAGCCTGGGCTCCACAACGGGAGAGGCCACAACAGTGAGAGACCCGCGTACCGCAAAAAAAAAAAAAAAAAAAAAAATCAGAGTAGAAATAAATGAAATAGAAACAAAGAAAACAAGAGCAAAGATCAATAAAACTAAAAGCTGGTTCTTTGAGAAGATAAACAAAACTGATAAACCATTAGCCAGACTCATCAAGAAAAAGAGGGAGAGAACTCAAATCAATAAAATTAGAAATGAAAAAGGAGAAGTTACAACACACCGCAGAAATACAAAGCATCCTAAGAGACTACTACAAGCAACTCTATGCCAATTAAATGGACAACCTGGAAGAAATGGACAAATTCTTAGAAAGGTATAACCTTCCAAGACTGAACTAGGAAGAAATAGAAAATATGAACAGACCAATCACAAGTAATGAAAATGAAACTGTGACTAAAAATCTTCCAACAAACAAAAGTCCAGGACCAGATGGCTTCACAGGTGAATTCTATCAAACATTGAGAGAAGAGCTAACACCCATCCTTCTCAACCTCTTCCAAAAAATTGCAGAGGAAGGAACACTCATTCTATGAGGCCACCATCACCCCGATACCAAAACCAGACAAAGATACTACAAAAAAAGAAAATTACAGACCAATATCACTGATGAATATAGATGCAAAAATCCTCAACAAAATACTAGCAAACAGAATCCAACAACACATTAAAAGGATCATACACCATGATAAAGTGGGATTTATGCCAGGGATGCAAGGAATTCTTCAATATACGCAAATCAATCAATGTGATACAGCATATTAACAAATTGAAGAAGAAAAACCATATGATCATCTCAATAGATGCAGAGAAAGCTTTCGACAAAATTCAACACCTATTTATAAAAACTCTCCAGAAAGTGGGCATAGAGGGAACCTACCCCAACATAATAAAGACCATATACGACAAACCCACAGCAAACATCATTCTCAATGGTGAAAAACTGAAAGCATTTCCTCTAACATCAGGAAAAAGACAAGGATGTCCATTCTTGCCACTTATTCAACATAGTTTTGGAAGCCCTAGCCACAGCAATCAGAGAAGAAAAAGAAATAAAAGGAATACAAATTGGAAAAGAAGAATTAAAACTGTCACTGTTTGCAGATGACATGATACTATACATAGAGAATCCTAAAGATGCCACCAGAAAACTACTAGAGCTAATCAATGAATTTGGTAAAGTCACAGGATACAAAATTAATGCACAGAAATTTCTTGCATTCCTATACACTAATGATGAAAAGTCTGAAATAGAAATTAAGGAAACACTCCCATTTACCACTGCAACAAAAAGAATAAAATACCTAGGAATAAACCTACCTAGGGAGACAAAACATCTGTATGCAGGAAAAACTAAGACATGATGAAAGAAATTAAAAATGATACAAACAGATGGAGAGATATACCATGTTCTTGGATTGGAAGAATCAACATTGTGAAAATGACTATACTACCCAAAGCAATCTACAGATTCAATGAGATCCCTATCAAATTACCAATGACACTTTTTACAGAACTAGAAGAAATCATCGTAAAATTTGTATGGAGACACAAAAGACCCCAAATAGCCAAAGCAGTCCTGAGGGAAAAAAATGGGAGATGGAGGAATCAGACTCCTTGAGTTCAGACTATACTACAAAGCTACAGTAATCAAGACAATATGGTACTGACATAATCAGAAATATAGATCAATGGAACAGGATAGAAAGCCCAGAGATAAAACCATGCACCTATGGTCAACTAATCTATGACAAAGGAGGCAAGGATATACAATGGAGAAGACAGTCTCTTCAATAAGTGGTGCTGGGAAAACTGGACAGCTACATGTAAAAGAATGAAATTAAAACATTCCCTAACACCATACACAAAAATAAACTCAAAATGGATTAGAGACCAAAATGTAAGGCCAGACACTATAAAACTCTTAGAGGAAAACACAGGAAGAACACTCTTTGACATAAATCACAGCAAGATATTTTTTGATCCACCTCCTAGAGTAATGGAAATAAAAACAAAAATAAACAAATGGAACCTAATGAAACTTCAAAGTTTTTGCAAAGCAAAGGAAACTACAAACAAGACGAAAACACCCTCCGAATGGGAGAAAATATTTGCAAATGAATCACTGGACAAAGGATTAATCTCCAAAATATATAAACAGCGCATGCAGCTCAATATTAAAAAAACAAACAATCCAATCCAAAAATGGGCAGAAGACCTAAATAGACATTTCTCCAAAGACATAGAGATGGCCAAGAAGCACATGAAAATCTGCTCAACATCACTATTAGAGAAATGCAAATCAAAACTACAATGAGGTATCACCTCACACCAGTTAACATGGGCATCATCAGAAAATCTACAAACAACAAATGCTGGAGAGGGTGTGGAGAAAAGGGAACCCTCTTGCACTGCTGGTGGGAATGTAAAGTGATACAGCCACTATGGAGAACAGTATAGAGGTTCCTTAAAAAACTAAAAATAGAATTACCATATGACCCAGCAATCCCACTACTGGGTATATACCCTGAGAAAACATAATTCAAAAAGACACATGCACCCCAATGTTCACTGCAGCACTATTTACAATAGCCAGGTCATGGAAGCAACCTAAATGGTCATCTACAGATGAACAGATAAAGGAGATGTGGTATATATATATATGATGGAATATTACTCAGCCATAAAAAGAAACGAAATTGGGTCATTTGTAGAGACGGGGATGAATCTAGAGACTGTCTTACAGAGTGAAGTAAGTCAGAAAAACAAATATCGTGTATTAATGCATGTATGTGGAACCTAGAAAAACGGTACAGATGAAACGGTTTACAGGGCAGAAATTGAGACACAGATGTAGAGAACAAACGTATGGACACCAAGGGGGGAAAGCTGCAGGGGGGGAGACTGTGATGAAATGCAAGATTGGGATTGACATATATACACTAATGTGTATAAAATGGATAACTAGTAAGAACCTGCTGTATAAATAATAAAATAAAATTCAAAAATTCAAAAAAGAAAACTATGGGACATCGATGAAAGAAATTGAGAGACAGAAAGATATACTGTGTTCATGGATTGGAAGAATTAACATTATTAAAATGACCATACTATCCAAGGAAATCTACACATCAATCTAATCCTTATCAAAATATCGATGGTATTTTTCACAGAACTAGAATTCTAAAATTTGTATGGAAACACACACACACACACACACAAAACCCTGAACAGCCAAAACAATCAAGAAAAAAGAACAAAGCTGGAGGTCTCACGCTCCTTGGTTCAAACTATACTACAAAGCTAGCCATCAAAATAGTATGGTACTGCCACAAAAACAGACACATAGATCAATGGAACACAATACAGAGTCCAGAAAGAAACCCACACACTTATGGTCAATTAATCTATGACAAAGAAGGCAAGAATGTACAACGGAAAAAAGACAGCCTCTTCAATAAGTGGTGTTGAGAAATCGAGACAACTATATGCAAAAGAAACTGGACTAGGCTCACACCATTCACAAAAATAAATTCAAAATAGATTAAGGAATTAAAGTAAGACCTGAAACCGTAAAACTTCTAGAAGAAAACAGGTAGTTTGCTGTTTGACATTGGTCTTAGTGATTTTTTTTTTTTTTGGATATGTGTCCTCAGGCAAGGGAAACAAAAAGCAAAAAATCAACAAATGGGACTACATCAAACTAAAAAGCTTTTGCACAGCTAAAGAAACTATCAACAAAATGAAAAGACAACCTATTGAATGGGAGAAGATACTTGTAAATGATATATTTGACATGGGGTTAAAACCTAAAATATATTGATATAAAGAAGTCATACAACTATACAACTAAGCATCAAAAAAAAACAATCCTATTAAAAAATGGGCAGAAGATCTTAACAGACATTTCTCCAGAGAAGACATACAGATGGCCAACAGGTACATGAAAAGACGCTCAACATCCCTAATCAGGGAAATGCAAATCAAAATCACAATTGAGATATGCCTCACACCTGTCAGAATGGCTATTATCAGGACAACAAATAAGTGTTGGTGAGGAATCCTTGTACACTGTTGGTGGGCATGTAAATTGCTGCAGCCATTACAGAAAGCAGTATGGAGTTTCCTCAAAAAACTAAAAACAGAGCTACCATATGATCCAGCAATCCCACTCCAGGGCATATATCTAGAAAAAACCAAAGGCACTAATTCAAAAATTTACATGCAGCAGGACTTCGCTGGTGGTCCAGTGGTTAAGACTCCACACTTCCAACGCAGAGGTCACAGGTTCAATCCCTGGTCAGAGAACTAAAATCCCACATGCCTTGTGGTGCAGCCAAAAAAAAAAATGTACATGCACCCCAACATTCACGGTGGCACTGTTTACAACAGCAAATATATGGAAGCAACCCAAGTGTCCATTAGCAAACAATGGGTAAAGAAGATGTAGTACACACAAACACACACACATGGAATATTAGCCATAAAAAAAGAATAAAATCTTAACATTTGCAACGTGTATGGACCAAGAGAGTATTATGCTAAGTGATAAGTCAGACAGAGAAAGACAAACACTTTTACTTATAAGTGGAATCTATAAAACGAACACAACAAAACAGAAAGAGTTATAGATACAGAGAACAAAGAGGTGGTTGCCAGAGAGAAGGGAGGTGAAAGGAGGAAAGAAATAAGTGAGGGACATTAAGAGGTACAAACCTTCAGTTGCAAACTATTTAAATGAGTCATGGTGTAAAATTTACACTGTGTGGATTATAGGCAATAACTATGTAATACCTTTGCATAGCAACATATAACGAGACTTACTGTGGTAATCATTTAAAATGTATAGAAATACCAAACCACTCTTGTATAACATGAACTAACATATCGATAGTACTGTAGGTCTTTATACTTACAAAAAAACCAAATAAATAGAAAAAGAGATCAGATTTTTGGTTACCAGAGGTGGGGAGTGGGGGGAGAGGGAAATGGATAAAGGCAATAAAATGGTACAAACTTCCAGTTATAAGTACTAAAGATATAATGTACAACATGATATATATAATTAACAGTGTGGTATGTTATATATGAAAGTTAAGAGAATAAACCCTGAGTTGTCATCACAAGAATAAAAATTTTGTCTTTAGTGTTGTATCTATGAGATAATGTTCACTAAACTAATTGTAATCATTTCATGAATGTAAACAAGTCAAATCATTATGCTGTACACCTTAAACTTATACAGTACTGTATGTCAATTACCTCAATAATACTGGAAGAAAAAACTCATTATTATGGGAAAATTGCCTATAAGATCCAATAATCACATTTTTTAAACAATTCTTAAACATTTAATTTTTATTTGTAAATCAATAAAACGTATGCTACACCTAAAAATTTAGACAATCAAGACTGCATTAGTAATGCATATATATATGGTGAATGAAACTCTATTTTCACCAATTTGAATGTCTTGTAAACAGCAGAATCATTGAATAATATACAGTTGTCCCTCAGTATCCATGGCGGATTGGTTCCAAGATGCACCCCCACCCCACCCCGGGACACCAAAATCTTCGATGCTCAAGTCCCTTATATAAAATGGTATGGTATTTGCATACAACCTATACACATCCTCTCATATACTTTAAATCTCTAGATTTAAATACCTGACACAATGCAAATGCTATGTAGTTGCCAGTGCACAGCAAATTCAAGTGTTCTTTTTGAAACTTTCTGGAATCTTTTTCCTGAATATTTCCAAACCAGTGGTTGGTTAAATCCATGGATGCTGAACCCACAGGTATGGAGGGCTGACTGTACAGTGTTTATAATCTCATTTTTATTTCTCTGTCCTCAGAGGGGATCAATTCTACTTAGTTCTAGTTTAAGTATTATAAATCCCAAATTAATAAAGCTTTACTGTATTTGAGGACCACTCTTTGGCTAAGGTGCTGATCCCTTCAGCCATTACTTACATATCCATACATGGGTAAGTCATATGTGTGTGTGGTTTTTGTTTTTAAAGTTTAATACAATGTTCTGTAACTGGCATTCAAACTTGCTGTGCAAAATTATCCCTCAGTTCTGTTCTAAACTCATAGCTCAGTTAATTTTATTGTCTTCACCTGAGTATGTACGACTGACATATATGGGAGAAATACACTGGGACCTTAAATCAAAGTTGTTATTTTCCACTATTTTGTTGAAGATTTAATATAAATCAAGATGTTAATCTATACAGTTTGAGAGTTATTTCAGAATTTTATGTTCTGATCCCGTCATTCTTATAGGATGTCATTCTATAATTTTTGGACAATTTAGAGAAGTTAGGACAATTTCAGCTAGTATAAAAACAAACAGTCCTTCTGTTTATTATATCCCTTACCATATCAAAGAGACTGGAGAATGAGAAATATATAAGTGCTACTTACATAGCACCAAAACAATCTACCTATTTCTTTTATCTAGAAAGAATACGGTAAGTCCCCTGCAATGAACGAGTTCAGTTCCGAGAGCCCATTCGTAAGTCCAATTTGTTCCTAAGTCCAACAAAATTAGCCAAGGTACCTAACACAACTAACACAATCGGCTATATAGTACTGTACTGTAATGGGTTTATAATATTTTCACACAAATAATACATAAAAAACCAACACAAAAAATAAAGAAAACATTTTTAATCTTACAGTACAGTACCTTGAAAAGTACAGTAGTACAGTACAACAGCTGGCATACAGGGGCTGGCATCGAGTGAACAGGCAAGAAGAGTTACTGACTGAAGGAGGGAGAAGAGGTATGACAGAGCTGAAGGATTGTCAGCAACAGGAGATGGAGGGCAAGCTGCAATTTCACTCACACCTGACGTTGATGGCACCGGTTCTGGTTCCTTGCTGGATTCAATTCTACCTACCCTCTTGAAAAAACGATCCCATGATGTCTGGGTAGTAGCTCTTTTTCTCCTCATAGATAACACAGTAGCACTGGATTGCATTCTGAACGGCTGCTGCAACCTTCGTGTACCACTCTACGTTCGGATCCTGTGCCTCAAAAACTAACAGTGCCTCCTCAAATAAAGAAAAAACCCTTGCCATTTTCTGTATCATGAATCTCTTTGGTTCTTCTGTTACTTCTTCCTCTTGTCACTCCACTCTCTCAATTATTTTCACTTTTGTTTCCATCAGCAGTACCAGCTACATCACTGCTGCTTTTATGCTTGCTTCCAGACATCCTGGGCTTGAAATAAAGATACTATACTACTGTACTCTACACAGTAAAGTACACAAAAGCACAACCATTTGTAGGGGATGCACGCGCGTGACAATGTACTCCACTCACGTGAACTTTTGTAACATGCCAGCTCACGTTCGCATCTTTGAAAGTTAGCAATTTGAAGGTTCGTATGTAGGGGACTTATGTTTTTTTTGTTTGTTTTTTTTTTTTTTTTTTGCAGTACGCAGCCCTCTCAGTGTTGTGGCCTCTCCCATTGCGGAGCACAGGCTCCGGACGCACAGGCTCAGCGGCCATGGCTCACGGGCCCAGCCGCTCCACGGCATGTGGGATCTTCCCGGACCGGGGCACGAACCTGCGTCCCCTGAATTGGCAGGCGGACTCTCAACCACTGCGCCACCAGGGAAGCCCTGTAGGGGACTTATTATATCTTAAGAGGCTCTGAAAGACTAGAGAAACTAAGGATTGAAAAGTTTAAGAGTATGTAAAATTTAAATATTAAATCTTTCACACGAACTTTTCCTCCTTACAGGAAAGGTACTGAATAAGTTACATTTAAATGTCCTACTTATATATTTTTTTAAAGGTCAGATACTCCTCATTTAAGACAAAAGTGGAAATTATTTTAAATAACGAGCAGTAGGAATTTCCCTGATGGTACAGTGGTTAAGACTCTGCACTACCACTGCAGGGGGTGCGGGTTTGATCCCTGGTTGGGGAACTAAGATCCACATGCGGAGCAGTGCAGCCCAAAAAAAAAGGGGGATGGGCAGAGGGGTAAAGGATGAACTCTATATCCAAACCCAAATTACATTAAAACCCAAACATAAAATATCAACAGAAGGGGCATTTTCCTAAAAGGAAGTAACTATTCACTAGTGGGAGAAATCTACATGTAGTAAGATACTTTCTTGCTTTGATACAGTTAAAAAAATAAAAATAAATTTCACATCTAAATCTTGGGGCTTATATAGTTAGAAATATATAATTCTACTTTTATAGGTAGTTCAACTAGGGGAAATAAGTTAGCACAATCATTTGAATTGGTTGTCTGCATACGGGGCAGGGCTTATTCCTTTTCTTTAGCTTCTTTGCACATGTAAAGCATGCCATAAGATGTCCTGTTTTGCCATGGACGATGCAACCATTTTTAGGTCGACCTTGGCAAATCACACAAGGTTCAATGGCATTAAGAGGAAAACTAGATTCCACACTTTCTTCTTTGTCTTGTGTTTCTTCCCTCTCAAACTCTTTGACATCTTCTTGGCTACTATAAATGATATTATTAGAAGTTGATGGCTGAGAATAGTCCTCACTTTCTTGGGATAGGGAGGCTTGTGTGATCTTATCATCATTTTCCTCAACACATGATTCTTTGGAATCATTCACTGTAGATTTCTTACAGTCAGGGACATCAAAGCCCTCTTCTACTTGTGCTGAGTTTTCTAGTTTGGCTTTCTCAAACATTTTCCCTTTATCTTTCCCTTTATCTTCAGGAAGCCAATTTTCACGAAGGGCCCAACATCTGTTGCAATGAGGTGGAAGGGGAGGATTCATTTCACTGCATGAAGTACACTTCCAATAGTCCTTCAAGGAAACAAGACAGTTAGCTTCCATAACCCTTCAATAACCAGTCACAGCAACGCTAGCAACTTGTTCAATATGTCTAAGGTAAAATGTATCATACAGCTCAATTTTCAGCATTTCATGTCTTATATAAAGCACTCAACAGTCTTTCCTCAAGCATGAGCTTGTAAATACATTTTTTCCCCAGCCGAACTATGCTAAAAATTCTAAAATGAAAAACATATTCACCATGACCTTAACCATGTACCTGTAAAGTTATCTGTTCAATGACAGAGTTGGTTCATTTAGTTAAAGCAACTGCTATGGGATCTTCTCTGTAATGAGGCCTGTACCCACTCCACTCCCTTAAAGGCTCAAACCTGATACTGTGCCCAGTCCACCAAATCAATCTAGACAAAACTATCAACCAGTCTGCCACTGACTAAGACTCTCCTAGAAGTGCTCTAAAACCAGGGCTCAACTGGGTGTTCCCTAACTTCACCCACAAAGGAAATGCTAAAACATTCTTTTCAGCAATCACGGCCAGATAAACTCTGCCATCCTTGTCACTATCCAAAATGTATGCCCCTTACTTGTCTATCCTGTTGTGTTGTCTCTGTAACTGCTCATTGCTTCATCCTTATTCCAACTTATTTCCCAAACCTTTCCACCTACTATGCAATCTGGATAACAAATTCCCCCACATTCCAAGCCTCTTTACTGAACATAGCCCTTATCTCCCTGCCTTACGAGAAGCATGGTTCTTGCCTGAGGACACTGTACATGTAAAACTTGCTATAAGAGGTTCTTCCTATCTTGCCATGAATAATGTAACCATTTTTAAGTTGCCTGACAAATGAAATAAGGTATTAGCAATAAGGGTGGAAACTATTCATTCTCTCACAATGGTTCTTTCAAGTTGTAAAAGCAGGTATCTACTAAATGATAAAACCAAAGACAAAGGTCTTGTAATACAGAAAGAAAGTGCTTCAAGAGTCCGATAAATTACAAGATCTATGTCTAAAACATTTTACTCAGCCTGACATCAAATGACTCAACTAGTTACTTGAATTATTTTCTAATATAGCAAAATATTTTCCTAAGATTTTACAATTTCTCCTCCTTTTTAGTATTTGGATAATTAATAATTGTTTCTATCTCAGAAAGAGAAAAATGAGATTTCCTATCCAAGTATAACAAAGGCAGTATTTAAGAACAAAAATTAAAGCAATAATATTTAGTTAAAAAAACACACATCCAATACCTGAGGAACCATATGAAGCATGAAATGTAAATGTTTAAGTCCAGATTTCGTTAATAGAAAATCCCACCACATATTCTAATACAAATCAATATGATATTCATAAGATTGGAAAATGTTGGTAACTGTTAGACCTGAGTGATAAGTACAATGGAGATACATTATACCATTCTCTATGCTGTACATACCCAAAATTTTCCATAATGAAGTTCTTCAAAAGTTCAAATTCCAACACACAAAAAAACTAAAAAGTATAGCAACAGATCCCAACCCAGTAAAAGAACAAAAATATTTTAAATCATTAAAACTTAAAAAAAAAAGTTAACTTTATAAAAACTACCTCATGTCAAGAAGTAGACTAGACATATTTTTCTAATCTTGACTTCAATGTTATTTTTTGATTCCTTGAAAAAGTAAATGTATACTTACAGCTAAGGAAATTTCAGGATCTTCTTCAAATGAATCTGTATCACTCTCCCCTGCCTGATACACAGTAACTCGATATACCTAAGAAAAAGAAAAAAAAAACAAAAAACATTAGCATCAATTCATCACCTTTTTTCTTCAACCAGTAAGGCTTCTTAGTGATAAGTCCTAAACAAACAACATGTACTCAGTCATCCCTCCGTATCTGTGGGCAGACTGGTTACAGGACCCCCAAGGATACCTAAATCTGCAGATGCCCAAGTCCCTTACGTAAGATGGCATAGTATTTGCATACAATCTATGCACATCCTCCCCTACACTTAAAATCATCTCTAGATTACTTATAATACCTAATATAAATGCTATGTGAAAAGTTGTAAATACAACGTAAATGCTATGTAAATAGTTGATGGCCCACAGCAAATTCAAGTTTTGCATTTTGGAACTTTCTGGAATTTTTAAATTTTTACTCGAATATTTCCAATCTGCACTTGGTTGAATCCGCCAATGTGGAACTCGCAAATACGGAGGTCCAATTATGTTATATATGAGAAATCTGAGACAAAGGTGCCATGGAATGAGTGAATATAAAGGGGGAGAAACGGAGGACGGTAAAATCCTCACCCACTATGGTAAAAAGTCAACATACAGGGATGTTTAAGATAAATAAAGTAAAATATTCAGTACAAGCATTTTTGCTTTATAAATATGGAAGTATGAAATTACAGTGAAATAGCTAGAAATGTTGAAGCTGGTCACTTCCAGGAAACAGATCTGGTGGTAGTATGTGACTTTTAACTGCATGCATGCTTTACTTTTTCATAAATTAAAAATGAAAAAGGAAAATTGAATTAAATATTTTTAAAAACGAGTAGACTATTATAAGAATGCTCATTAAGGCCTACTGACTTCTTGACATTACATTTTTAAAAATATAAATAAGACAACAAGGAATTACAAAGCCTCAAGTCCACAAACCAATATTCTAGTTTGAATAAATCAAGAGTCAAAGATTGTGATGTGAAATCTGAATACATTATTATTTCAATCTTATCAGTCAACGAATATGGAAAGTATTTAAGAACTTTAGAATATAATCAGAGAAAAAAAAACTACCTCATCATCTTCATCTGAGAGTTCTTGTCCTTCTTCACTAAGGCTATAATCTTCTGAATCAAGAGACTCAACTTCAAATTCTACACTGAATTGATCTGAAACTGAATCCTGATCCAACCAATCACCTGAATGTTCACTTACACCAGCATCAAGATCCTAAAATCGAGGGGGGAAAAAAAGTGACTTAATGTACATTACCTGTTGGCCTGTAACAGCTTAACTCTTCCCTGTGCACCTAATTCCCCCTCAGTTCCATCCTGCACACTGACACCAGGTTAAGCTTCTGGGTTATAATTAGATAAATATTTTCTCTGGTCAAAACCCCATTATATAAAAGAAAATGCCAAATTCCAAATGCCAAATTCCAAATTCCCTTGGCATTCAAGGTACATACAGGAAGTTTATATTAACATTTTCATATTATTTCCAACTAGACACCCCCCTACCCCCACTAAACAAGAACATTAACCAAATCTAAATTGTTTCCTAAACCAAACTTCAACTTCCACACCTTCCCTCTCTAGCTGGGATAACTTGACAGTTTTCAAATTCTGCTCATCCTTTTTTTGCCAAAGCCTTTGTCAATAAATACTATAACTAAAAGAGCACTCCCCACCTTTAATTATCTGTACTACTTATATTATTGAGTATTATATATTTGCACACACAAATTTTGCAAAACATAATTTTGCACGTTTCTTATCTGAATTATACATACTTTAAGAGTTAAGACCATGTCTCAATCATCTTTATATCTTCCAACTGGTAGAATGCTAGTAGCTACAACACATACAATAATTATGATTTATGTTTAACGAACTTTGAGAATAATTTCTTTGGAAGAGCTTTCAGATATAATTTTTTAAATCTATTTTTAAAATTCTGTACCTGCTCATGTGATTCATTTTAAAACTGATTAATAGTATAAGAACCTAAGAGAAACTTCAGTCCCTTAATACTTGCCATCAGTGGCTAAGGGTAGGAACATACACAAAGCAGAAGGCTAGAACTAGAAAAAGTACTTTGGTCTAGTAGTCAGGATACATACATTCTTATTCTAGATTTGCCACTAAGTAACTTTCAACCTAGACATATTTAGCTTGTAAAGGCCACAGCTATTTCATCTGACACATGAGTTTGGATTAAATGTTCTCTAATAATCCCATCATTTATAAAAACAAAAACAAGGTATTTATTTTACAACCACTGAGGTCAAAAGACTGTTTTAAACCGTGATGATAGGAAAGTAGTAGTAAAAGCAACATTCATTGAACTGCAGTTCTAATTCCTAAAAAAAGGCTCTATTAACAATCACATTAAAATCACAAGTCAAGGGCTTCCCTGGTGGCGCAGTGGTTGAGAGTCCACCTGCCGATGCAAGGGACACGGGTTCGTGCCCCGGTCCGGGAAGATCCCACATGCTGCGGAGCAGCTAGGCCCGTGAGCCATGGCCGCTGAGCCTGTGCGTCCGGAGCCTGTGCTCCGCAACGGGAGAGGCCACAACAGTGAGAGGCTCGCGTACCGCAAAAAATAAATAAATAAATAAATAAAATAACAAGTCAAACCAGAATACAATAACAGCTCTAATAACCTAAGAAACTGGACACTTCAATTAACTAGGCTTTAGTGTACTATGTTTAGAATAAGGGGGTAAAAATCACAATAAACATTAAGTCTCAGAAAGCATCTTCTATGGCAGGAGTCAGCAAACTGTGCCTCACCACCCACCTATTTTTATAAATAAAGTTTTACTGAACACACTCGTGCCCATTGTCTATTAGACTTGTTGTCTATGGCCGTTTTTGCCTAACAGCCATAGAGCTGAGTAGCTGAAACAGATACCATATGGCCTGCAAAGCCCCAAATAGTTACTATCCATCCCTTTACAGAAAAAGTTTGCCCACTCCTATTCTAAGGTTCTATGAAGAAAGCAAAATTAAAAGTAGTTTTCAGGGGCTTCCCTGGTGGCGCAGTGGTTGAGAGTCCGCCTGCCAATGTAGGGGACGCGGGTTCGTGCCCCGGTCTGGGAGGATCCCACGTGCCGTGGAGCGGCTGGGCCCGTGAGCCATGGCTGCTGGGCCTGCGCGTCCGGAGCCTGTGCTCCGCAACGGGAGAAGCCACAACAGTGAGAGGCCCGCGTAACGCAAAAAAAAAAAAAAAGTAGTTTTCAGGACTTCCCGGTGGTGCAGTGGTTAAGAATCCGCCTGCCAGTGCAGGGGACACGGGTTCGAGCCCTGGTCCAGGAAGATCCCACATGCTGCAGAGTAACTACACCCTTGCGCCACAACTACTGAGCCTGCACTCCAGAGCCCGTGAGCCACAACTACTGAAGCCCGCGCACCTAGAGCCTGTGCTCCACAACAAGAGAAGCCACAGTAATGAGAAGCCTGCGCATAGCCCCAGCTCGCTGCAACTAGAGAAAGGCCTTGCACAGCAGTGAAGACCCAACACAGCCAAAAATAAACAAATAAATAAATTTTTTTTAAAAAGTTTTCAAAAGTTTAGCTAATGTTCAAAAAAGAAAAACCTAAAAACTCTTAAATACTGTATATTTAAAAAGTATCAGACAGGCTTGATCTGGAAAGATCTTAAAATTCCTGTTTTTCTGAATTCCAATTGTGACAATTATTAGTTATGTGATCTTAAAAAAGTTATTTGAAACACCCAAGTCTTAGTTTTCCCATCTATAAATGGAGTTTGAGGCTGCTGAGGTGATAAAATATGTTAATTGCCTGGTATAGAGCCTAGAATATAGCCTTAGTTCCCCCAATGTATTAAACCCAAAGAAAGAAAAGATGGGAGGCAAATGCACTTTCCTTTAACTCCCTTCACAAATTGGTGAATGACAAGACCAAATAATGTGACGTAAGCTAAAATGAAGGAAAAAAGCCTTACCAAAAGCTTTCACAACTAGGGACTTTGCCTGAAAAACAACAGATCTTTAACAGAGAGGATTTTTAGAAGAGAGCGTAGAATAGGACTAACAAAAAGAAATACCCTCTATACTGCTTTGATAACAAGGCAGTGTCCCAGGTAGAAAGAACAAGGACTTTTAATACCATTTAGTCAGAATTCTGAAACAACTTTAACAAAGGCTGTAAGTTTAAATGGTGCATAGTCGTTGTATTAAAACCATTTGTAAGGAATAAAATTATCCAAACATG
Source organism: Mesoplodon bidens (assembly GCF_964165515.1). Classification (NCBI taxonomy): domain Eukaryota; kingdom Metazoa; phylum Chordata; class Mammalia; order Artiodactyla; family Ziphiidae; genus Mesoplodon; species Mesoplodon bidens. The sequence goes on from NC_138167.1 coordinate 31,551,435, forward strand.
AAGTTGGTGACACATCAAGTTTTATTTAATTGGATTCAATTTTTAGATCACACATATTTGTTCTCAAGAACCTGTATTTTTTTCATAGCATTTATTCACTGTTTTAATTATTTGTTTGATTGCTGATGACCTATCTCCCAATGAGGGCACGGATCATAACTACCTTGACCACCACTGTATCTCCAGTGCCAAATGGAACCTGGCATAGAAAAGACACAATATCTACTGAATGAAGAACTTGCTCTTGGAGGAGCTCACCATGCCATCTAGTGGCCTACATGAGTAACAGCTCTATTAAATACTAACTCCAGAAGGCACCTCTACATCCATAAAATCACTGTTTGGAAGAAAAAAAATGTAAAGATGATAAAGAATAATACATAAAAAGAATATGGTTACTATCACCATTGGTTCAATCCTTTACATCTTCTAGAGAACTATAAAATAATCACTAATATCCAGAATAATCGCCATGAAATGTTGCCATATCACAAATAAAGATTCCAATTTTAATAACATTTTAAAGACAAATGTGTAACAACAAGAAAGAAAACATTCCATTTGTCAAGCATTCTCATTAGCAAAAACTTCTTTACAAAACTTCCTTCAGTGATATCTCTTAAGAATGTTAATGCTGGCTAATACTTTGGAATTTTGTATCAATGATCAAAAAGTACTGATACTTTCCCATCATGCATGCAATAATATACCAATATTTCACAGCCTTATTAAAAATACCTTCCCTGATGTCTAGACCTACGTATGGCACATGTGGAGATCAGGCTATGTTCACTTATTTGCTGAGAGCTGTAATAAGATATTTTTACTCTAAATGTGCAAAACAAAATTGCTTAGAATCTTAAGATATCTTTGGTGCAGTGGCCCACAAAGGTTCTCCAATATGTAGGGTGACATTAATAACTAACACTGGTACTAATTTTACCAATACACTCCAGTGCAACTCCGTTATCTTCCACCCTTCTCCCCAAACCCGGGGTTGGGAGTGGGGAAGATCTATACAGTTTCATTTGAAAGAAAATTTTACCAAGTGTATAGCAACAATCAAGCAGCAATCACATATCATACATGTGCATTCTATCTGGATGCTTATTAGGACTGCCAGGACTAGACTTTAAAAATAAGAGTCCTGTTTTATTTAAAATGAGAGGATTACCGGATTTGATGGAGTCCCTGTCGATTCACTGCTACTGCTTCTTTCACAACATATCTCCCTTATTACACACAAAGCAAGGCTTTCATCAAAGGAAAGGGAAATATTATCAGATTTGTGGCGCTTTCTTTGTCGTTCACCAGGTAATTCATCTGAATTTTCTTCTGAATATGTAAAGAAAAACAAGTTAATTAAATTGCTATACTGTAATGTATTTAGAAATTGAGCTGTCTTAAGTTACATACCTGTACTAAAACTGTTTCAATGAAATTAAACAGAGAAAAATAGTGAATTACTACTGTTTCAAGTCAACACTCTTATTGGATCTGTCCAACTTAGAGTTATAGCAGAACACTACATTTTTAAAAGCTTTTAAAGCTTGTTTCAGAACTTTATCAACTCGCAATTAATTTAATCCATCTAGACCTTTTATTAACCAGTCTACGATTTTTCTGTCAAAATCAAAATTTAGGATATAAGATTTCACTTTTTTTCCTGGAAAGAACCAAAACTATTTAACTTACTTAGAAGGTATTCCTAATGTTTCAATTTCCTTAGTATCCAGTATTTTCAACAGGAATTAAAACCAGTTAAAAATGGTCCATTTTATTTTATTTATTTATTTTTTGGCCGTGCGGCATGAGGGATCTTAGTTCTCCAACCAGGGATCAAACCTGCACCCCCTGCAGTGGAAGCACGGAGTCTTAACCAGTGGACAGCCAGGAAGTCCCTGGTCCATTTTATTTTAAATAAGAAATTATCTCTGACTTAAGGTGAGAATGTTACCAAACCTGTCAGGAACATAAATGAGAGTCCTACCTTACATCAGACATAAAAATAAATTCCAAGTGGATTAAAAAACCAAATACAAGGAACAAAACCATCCAACTACTTATATAAGAGAATATACCGGGGTGGGAAAGTATGATGTGACACTACAAAGCCCTCAAGAAAAAGACTATCAAGATTAAGTTAGTTACTTAAGGCTTACATGGCAAAATAAAATACTATTAAAAAGAAGTTAAAAGGCAAATGTCAGACTGAAAAAAAATCTGCAACACATAGTAAAAAATGATTAATACCCACTTTATACAAAGTCCCCTACCAACCAAGTAAAAGACAAACTTAATTTAAAAAAAAGTCAAAGATATGAAAGGGCAATGCATAAAACACAAATGACTAATAAACACATGAAAAAATGGCTTACCTCTTAGTGATGAAGGAAATGCAAATTGAAATGAGATACCATGTTTCACCCATGAGAATGACAGAAATTAAAATGAGAGCCAGTCTCAGAGATTTGGGAGAAAGGACTTTTTATACACTACTGGTAAAAATGCAAAACAGTGTAACATTTTATGGGCAGTTTCTCTATCCTAGACAAATATCTGCATAATCATTTAAGGATTTATGGGCAAGGGTGCTCACTGCAGCCTTGTATGTTAAGTATCAAATAGGGTTATGAGATTAAATCAAATATAATCCATATGCCTGAAACAGGTACAACTCACACCTTTGCTCACTCCATTTCCCTCTCTTGACCTTCCTAGTCAGAAGTTATCTCTTCTTGCTCTGAATTCCCAAAACAAGCTTATACCCTCTAATTTTGTATCTATCTCTACAAGATCACAGGTTCTTGATATAAGTTCTTAATGTTTGTATTCCCTATGAGAAAAGGTGATCTTGGTTGAAAGATGTGGGCTAGAAGGCCAAAACCATGCTGTTGATCTATATTTTTTAACTCTATTAATAACATTAGGGGCTTTTTTCTGATTATTAAAGTATTATATTACTATAGTAGAAATCTTTAAAAAATAGACAAAAATTTAAATGTAAATCATCTACAATATTACCATTGAGATAACTACTAATAACATTTTCCAGCTGTCATTTAAAAAATTTATTTCCGTCTAAAAAACATATTTATATCACGCTATATGTACAATTTGGGGCTGTTTTCTTTTTTTTTTTTTTGGCCTTACCACATGGCTTGCAAGATCTTAGTTCCCCACCCGGGGATCAAAACCAGGCCCCTGCAGTGAAAGCACTGAGTCCTAACCACTGGACTGCCAGGGATTTCCCAGGGGTTGTTTTCTCTTAAACATTATTTTTAATGGCTGCAGAATATGGTATCCATAATATAGGTTCATCATAATTGAACCATTCAGTCCACAAATCTGAGCACCTTCTTTCTGTCTGGCACAGTGCGAGGCAGTGGGTATAGAAAAATGAAGTCAGCCATCATCCCTACCACCAGAGGAAGTTTACATTCAAACATCAAGGCAACCAAAATATGGTCATTTACAAGTTATAATGAGTGCTATGAAGGAAACAAGCAAGGTGCTAAGGGAAAGAATAACAAGAGGGGATCCACTTTTCTGGGTGGTTAGGGACAGCCTCTCTGAGAAAGTAATAATTAAGCAAAAATAGAAAAATGAGGAGTTGGTCTTACAAGAATGAGGTAGAAGAACTTCTGGCAGAAAAAAACTGTGCAAACAGCCTTAAAGCAGGAAAGAATTCTGACTTGTTTGATTGGTTAATCAGTGCAGTTAAAACACAGTGAAGGTGGGGAAAAAGGCCAAAAACCAGATTAAAGGTAGAACAGGGCCTTGTAAGCCAACATAAAAGTGTGGGTTTATTTGCAGGTCAACAGTAAATAAACAAAGTGGGGAAGTGACACAATCCAATTTACCTTTTATGATCCCTTTTGGTACTGTGATGAAGGACAGAAAGAGCAAGTAACTAGAAACAGAAAATCAGAAGCTGCTGCAGTGGTCTCGGTAAGAGATGACAATGGCCTGGACTAGGGTGATGACATTCTCTAGCATCATATATGTTTTCAACTATGAATAATGCTATAATTAATATCTCTACATATAATCTTTGCATTTCTGATTATATCCTTAGGATAGATTCCTAGAAGTGGATTAGTGTGATAATGGTAAGAAAGCCAAGCCTTTTTATAATTCATAAAGGTTAACCAATTTATACGAATTGATATACCAACAGTGCATCAGTGCCAACACAGTTAGCGAGGATAAGTTAAAAAAAAAATCATCTTTCCTAATTTGAAAGACCAGAAAAGACACCTTTTTTGCATTTTTTGTTATCTATAAAGCTAAATCACTAAAATCCACTCCTCCTATTTATCAGTCATTTCTATTTACTATGAAAAAAATTTTTTGGCAAGTTGGATTTTTAATATTTTTCTTATTGACTTTTGGAAACTTATAATAAGGATAGTAACACTGTCAAATTTAAAGTGAATCTATTTCAGTATGTTGTAATTTTTTTTCATTTTTCTTTTCAACTCATTTAGTATTCATTTTGGCATAAGGCACAGATATAACTTGATTTTTTTCCCCCAAATAACCATTTGTTCTACTCCCATGTATTTATTACTCTGCACTTGCTGCCCTTTGCCCTCATGTACAAAACTCTACTCTGGGTTTATCTATTCTACTTCACTGATTTGCCAAACTCTTTTTTTTCACCTGAATCATACAGTTTTAGTTATCATGACTTTCATCAGGCAACAGCCTCCTCCTGTTTTCTCTGTTAAAAATGCTCTCAGCTATTTTCTTTACCTCATCCTCATTTCTAAGATGCTATTTCTCTGTTTTTAAACTCACTGGTGTGTTATATTTATTAGAAACAACAAATACTTTAACTGCTAAGGTGACTAAGAATGATGACTAAAATAGAGTTTATATCCTTGTCCTCTGTTACCGTGCATAGCAAAGAGCTGGCTAACTATAAAATCCAGCAGGACACAGTAAAATTGTGCCTGCTGTAGTCAACCAGAAAAATGTTGCTAAGAAAGCAATTTGTAAACCAAATAAATCATATAAAAATAAGAAACTCAAATTCATTCATCTAAACCAAAAAAGCACAATTTCATTAAGCCGAAATGCACTAATTTCAGTAAAGAATGAACACTGAAAAGCTGTTTGAAAGTGCCAATTAACTATTCATATATACCTGTCTCACTAACTGCTCTCCTTCTAGATGAGGTAGATGGTCTAGAAACCAAATCTGAAGATGAAGGTTTCTCTTCCTGTAGCTCTTGCACAAGGTCCTAAGCATTCAAGGGAGAAAAAAACAAAACAAAAAAAACTCACAAACTTATAACACCAAGAAGCTAAAAATTCATTGTTTTAAACACCCCAATTTTCAAGAAACATCATAGTAGAATGAGTTTAAGATTACCTTCTGAACACTCCCACCTTCAAGGTGACACCTGTTTTCACTCACAGATGTGCCTGAATCTGATGGTTCTGACAGAAAATAAAAACAAAGAATCACAAACTAGGAAAGCAAGGGTTACTCAATAGATGTTATCCAGAACAAACTCCTCATACAATTTAACCTTTTAACCAACACTGAACATGTAGTCTCCAAGTGCCATCCTGTGCTGAATACTAGAGATGTAAATAGATAATTCAATTTTAATATAGAAGATACATAAGAATAATTATAAAGTACAATAAAATAAGCACACTAAAAGAAGTATTATAAGATAAATTAATGGAGAAGACGAAGCAATGGTTATTTGGTAGAGATGCGGCAATGTCTGAGTAACAAGGAATCAGGAGAGGTTTCATAGTAGAATATGTGGAAGTACGACTGGGAAAGGCTATTCCAGACTGAGGAAACACTGTGAAAAAAGCATTCAGAACTGAACTACCAGTGTTTGTTGCAGGAACTACAGGTACTTCATTACTATGGGAATGTAAGCAGGATCATAAAGGATCCTGCCTGTCTTGCTAAACAGCACAAAGATATCAACAAGCAATACTCCTGCCACCAATCCCAAATCACTGCATCCTCCCCAGCTAATACTTCACATTCCTCCCTAAGGCACTGCTGCAGCCCTGAGAACAGTTCTTAATTATAGATCAAGAATGGACTTCGGGCTTCCCTGGTGGCGCAGTGGTTAAGAACCCACCTGCCAATGCAGAGGACATGGGTTCAAGGCCTGGTCCGGGAAGATCCCACATGCTGCGGAGCAACTGAGCCTGTGCACCGTAACTGCTGAGCCTGTGCTCTGGAGTCCGCGAGCCACAACTACCGAAGCCTGAGCACCTAGAGCCCGTGCTCCACCACAAGAGAAGCCACCGCAATGAGAAGGCCATGCACCGCAATGAAGAGTGGCCTCTGCTCGCCGCAACTAGAGAAAGCACGCACGCAGCAAGAAAGACCCAATGCAACCAAAAATAAATAATAAATTAAAAAAAAAAAGAATGGACTTTAAGAAGCCTGTGGTGCAACTACTGAAGCCCGCGCACCTAGAGCCCATGATCCGCAACAAGAGAAGAAACCGCAATAAGAAGCCTGCACACCGCAACTAGAGAAAGCCCGCGTGCGGCAACAAAGACCCAATGCAACCAAAAATAAATTTAAAAAGTAAAAAAAATAAAAAATAAATTGAAAAAAAAAAGCCTGTGGTGTATTGGAGCCAGCTCCTACCAGCACTCCCAAGCAAACTGTGTACATCTCTTCCCAGCTCCATGTTTGTGGCTGTAAATGGTCATGGTGAGAGTATTTATATTATGGAAACCAGTAACCACAAATCAAGGCTCTTCCCCTGGTGAGTGGATTGTTAAACATTTACGGCATATCACTGTGTATGTTTAGGTGTATCGTTATGGAATAAGAACCTAGCACTCTCATTAGGTTATCAACAGGATATGTAACCCAAAAATAACCAGTTAAGAACTACAAGTCTAAAGGAAGGGAAGTAAAATGGCACACACCTGAACAAATCGGTAAACAAAGTTTTGTCTATTATAAAAAACACACAAGACAAGGACCCTTCCATTCAAATGGCCCTACCTAGGTATCTGTATTACTTCCGTAAGCCTTTGAATACGTTTCAAGGTTTGCTCCTATCTCTACTATGCAGAAGATTTTGAAATTATCTACCTTTCAAAACAAACTCTAACCTGATATCCCATGGCTTAAATTTATGTAATAGGATATTTAAATATCCACTGCAAATAAATGTGCATAAGAAACTTAGTATTATGTTGTTTTAGCTCATATGTATTTCTTCCTGTTAAATTTATCATACCCTTACTATAATTAAATATACAATGAGAGCAACTTTTAAAGAAAATCACAATTATAAGATGTCTGCACATCCAAAGAATGTCTTTAATATATTTTTACAGTACATGCTTATGGAATTCAAAATGAACTTACCCTGCTGATTGACTACCACCAAGTTTCTATAAATCATTGTATATATTTTCCTTGTAGAGAGAAAAAAAAAGATGTGCATTTTAAAATAAGAATATATTAAACTAGACTTAACAAGAGTTTTAAATGCATATTAGTATAAACTATCGTGCTACAACACAAAGTTTAAATCACTACATTCAAGTACTGATAAGCTTCTAGACACTAAAAACCACCATAATAATTATTTGCACAATGATTACACACAGCCACTTTTAACAATCACTAAAGTCTCCCTAGTGCAAAGATTTCACATCTCCATTTCCTGAAACATGCCTCGTTGAGACTTTAGCAAAAGTCCCCAGAGAACTGGTGTGAACACACGAGGCAGGTTAACATACGTATTTTCAAACAGAAAAGAAATTATCTAGCTCCGGGCATAGATGAAGACTGCCTAAAAAAGTAGCAGGTTATGCAAAAACCATTATATAGGAACTTCATTATAGTTTTGACTTTTATCAACCTTAGACCAATCATCTTTCTTGATCTGAAAATTTATTAAAAGATAGAGCAGTATACAGTCATTTAATACAGCCTGAGTACCAGTCACTGTTTTAGAAATCGGGGAAAACAAAGAATGAAATAAAAACAAACCTCTGCCCTCCTGGAGCATAAGGAAACAATTCATTTATGCCAATACTCAATGAAGTCATGGTACATTTTTCTTTTTTATCAACTAATGACTTTAGAGAACATTTATTCGTCACTCACAAGATATCATTTCTAACTCTCAAGGTTAAGGGGAAAGTGCCAATCCCAACTAATTTTTTTCATCCTTGGGACTGATGATACAGCTCCTTAAACTCACAAAAAAAATCAATATTCCTACTCATATCTTTTCCCCAAGTCAGTAGTTTCCCCAGTGTTTAACCTCTCAACACATTAGAATTCAAGTCAAAGATAATTTTAAATTTGTGCTTTCCGTATCAGAAATTACAGCTCCAAACATTATCAAGATTCAATACTCAGATGGGGCAAAATTATCAATATAGTTATTTCTTAAACTTATAAAATTACAGCTTATATCCCAAGGCCAAGTATAAAATAACATAAATATTAAACAGATATCATCTGTCAATGGAAAGAAGCTTGTATGTTAATTTAAAAGCAGGATGAAATTAAATATAGTATGTTCACAACAGGGTTAAAACACATCTGTGCGTAATACGTTGTAAAAATGACAACTAAAAATACCTTTCGATGACAAATTAGTCTTTTTCCCCCCTATCATTAGCTTTCTGTCTTTTCTTAATATTCAATAATGAATATATACATATAATAGTGAAGTTATTTTAAAATTATAAATATCCCACTTAATTATCTTTTTAGCTATAATATTATTGAGCATTAAACACTAGCAGAATCTAGCTAAATGTTTCAGGTGAAAAGTGTTCTTCTCACTAATTAAGATACACTGCAAAGAGACTAACAAAATGAAACAAGGAATTCCAAATGTAAAGTAAGAATGACTGAAAAAAAAAAAGTCTTCAGTTCCCGGTAGAGTAATTCTAGAAATGCTATCTGGGTTAAATTCAGTTGATTTAGTGCCATAATGGTATATGACAAAGAAAATCTCCAAAGTAACTAGGGCTCAAATTTAAGCGATTACCACAGGGTATTATAAAGACTGTCTTTGGAAGGGACTGCAATAATAATATTTTTTTAATATGCAGTTACTGTAGCTAATATTTAAATGCTTTCCATGCTGTAGCTAATATTTAAATGCTTACACACTGCCTCTTTATAACCTCCACATAAGGTATTTACATTGTTCTCCTACTTCATATTCAGGGAAAACTTAAAGCTTAAGGAGGGTAAGTCAATTTACCTAGTCTAACAGCTAGTAAATGACCAAGCTGGGTCTCAAACCCAGGCTTGTAAGATTCCAGAACTCAGGTTCTCAAGTAACATGCTATTTTACTAAGAAATTAAATTTCAGCATCTTTTATATATATTATAACAATTTTCTCTGACAAAAGGGAGTGAGGATGGAGGTGAACTGAAATGTTTGCCCAACTGGCATTTTACAGCAGACTAAAGAACTTACCTGTGCTCTTTCACAGAGAAGCTTGGCACTCCAAACAAATCCCCTAGAAGATCATTTGAACAATACACAATATGCTGTTGTTTCTCATCATATAATCGTTTAGTCATAATATACTGGCCAAGATAAAATATAACCTGAAATAGAAATATGATTTCTGAGCATTAAAGAAAATTAAATGTTAGTTTCAAATACATTCAATAACATCTCATTTATCTGGAGGGTTAAACAACCAGCAACCACATCAATAACCATCTAAATAACAACTATTTTATACTCCTAAAAAAAAAAAAACAAAAAAAGCTGATTTTATATCTTTTTCTTTTAATTTGACTAAAGTAGAGACACTGCTTCTGATTTACTTAAACTTTAAAATGTGTCTTCTCTTTTTTTTTTTTTTGGCAGACTTTAACTTTGCCCAAATATCTAGGTACTACTTATTAGGAAGAAAGGAAAAGGCAGCAAAATGCAAAACCACTGATCACAATGAAAAGTTGCAGAATCAAAAACATCAACTAAAATATAGCAGTGACCTGGAGTCATTTAGTAAATAGTCCTGCACACCATATACCTCAACAACCTCTGAGGTCATCACAGTTGAGAAGACAATGACCAATTATATCTACACAACAGTTCGGGAGAATTCAGTGAATGAAATAAACCCTTAAAGATATCAGTATAATCTACACAATAAATAATCAAAATAATGACCCTGAATCATGCACATAGTTAAATTATATTTTGTGTGCTCCATTAAAACAAAGTAGGCAGTACATTTTAAAGACATCCACATATAAACCTATTAACAACCACCTAAACACATATGGTGTTTTACAGTTTACAATGTACTTTTACAAGTACTGTCTCATTCTTCTGATATTTCATAGAATTGTTATCACCATATGAGAAATAAGAAACTGACCCGGTCTTCTGACTTCTAGCCCAGTGTGCTTTCTACTACCCCATATGAGCTTTCATTACTCTCCCACATACCACAGAACAAAGATTCTACAACTGAACACTGTGTCAGACAATATATACATCACTGTTACACGGTTTAATATAAACATTCTAAGTCTTTATGATGACCTTGACCAATTTTCTCCTTATTTCTACCCACTACTAGTCATACTTTTTTGTTTCCTTAACTGGTTATATAATGATAATATAAGGTTAAACCCAAGTTAACATCCCAAAAACATCATTTACCTTGACACTTCCCTGCAAGCTCCGTCTATAGACTTAAATGGCTAAGCAGGCTTCAGACTTAAAGGAATATTCCTATGTGACTATGGATGGAAGAGATGGTAGACAGTGGAAAGAAGGAGAACCTAGACTCTTTCTACCAAACGTCCCATAAGGAAACTTCTGAATGTGGCTAAAAAGGAAAAGGGTCTGGAATCTTTTCCTGCCCACTATCCTGATGGAAGTAAGGTCCTTCGGTGTTTTAAGTAATCTGAGCCCTATAAACTAAGTGTGAGAGATGGGGAAGAGGCACATTTCATTCACATCGAAATTTTCCCCAAGATGGCCCATCTCTCAATGAAGAGCATGCTTCTGTGCACAAATTTACAGCTAGAGAACAATACATCGAAATGTATCCATCAAATAGAACATATGTTCTCTATCCCAGAAAGATCAGTATACTGTACTCATGTATCTCTAGTGCAGAAGTTCTTAACCTGGGATCCATGGATGCCCAATAAGTCCTTGGATAGAATTCAGGGGGTCCACTAATTTGGATGGGAAAAAAATGTTTGTCTGTATTTTCACTAACTTTTAACTGAAATTTAGCTTGCCCTTCAATTATGAACATAGGCAACAAATCACAAAGTATTAACAATAACTGTGATTTTGTCACCAAAAAAATCACAAGCATTTTTCATATCATACATACTATGCTTGATGTAAACGTCTCAAAATATCAGTTATGCTCCTCACTACTTCCAAATTACATTTATTAGATCTGCTGCTAAATCTTAAGACTTCAGCAGTACGTCAAGTGGGTTCACAGCACGAAATGGCTAAGAACCTCTAAAGAGCTTCGCTTTGTCTGAGTTCCTGGCTGACACATGAAATTCGAGTATAAACTGAATTTTCAGCTTCAAATTATAGTCCAAATGACCACAATACTTAACATTCCTGCTTACTGAAAATCCCTCTATATGGCCAATTTCTCCCCATGGCTATATGTAACTAGTAAGACATTAAGTTATCTCTTTAACTTAGTTCAGCTTACCTCTTTCATAGTATAGGTGTCCTTCTGTGCACCAACAGACTTCAACAACTTCAAAAGCAATGGCTTTGGTCTAACCTATAAAGAACAAAGAGTTGCTATTATACTTCCAAATTATTCCAGAACTATAAGCCTGCAGGAAACTCATCCATAAAGAATTTCAACAAAGGTAGCAAACACAATGTTATCTCACAACATTAGAGACCTCAAAAACTAAGTCATAATGTTTTCACTAAATGTAATAGGCTGTGTAAACTGAATACCACAGACTGTGTTTGGGAAGAAAATGCTGGGATCTAATTATTATGCAAATAATCACAGAATCCTCAAGTATCATCAGTTGCCATCAAAAACAGTACCCATGCCAGGGCAGTGAAAATTATTCTTTTTCCTTCAACTATTTCTATCATCTGCTTATTACCTTACAAACTCAACGGTAAATGGAATACCCCAATGAGCTTACTATAAGCTAAATTACAAAATACGAGAGAAAAGAGTAAATCTTTACGGTGGGTCCTTTTACCAATCTTTTCTTTCTACAGATTAGGTTCCTGAAGGCTGGGGAACTTTAACCCAAGCTGACAAGGATAATTAAGAACAGATCTGGAGACTGCGACTCAATCCTTCAACTGCAAGCCAGCATTTTCTTCCTACTATAGTATCATGCTGCCTTTTAGTTGGTCTACATTCCAAATATCTACTTGATAAACATTTATTGAGCTTCTGCCATGCACCAGACAGCACTGGATATTGCACACACACACAAATGACAAATAAGACATATGACCTGTATTGAAGGAGCCAGCCCACTAGATCAGGGTTCAATTTTTTTCTTTAAAGAGCCAGAGAGTAAACAGTTTATAGCTTTTCTCGCCAGATAGTATGACTGAGAAGCATAAATTATATGTAAACCAATGGATGTGGCTCCATTTCAGTAAAACTTTATTCACAAAAGTAGGCAGCAGGCCAAATTTGGCCCATAGGCTGTAGTTTGCCTGCCTCTGACCTAGAGGCTTTCCAAGTTGTACTGAGAAAGTAAATGGCAAGGGGGCAGGGATGTAATGTGTTTATGCTCTTTCTCCCCGTCTGTTGCTGTATCAAAATCTTCAAAACTCAAGTATCTTTACAACGACACAGCCACCCTATACAGACTGCTGCCTCTGCACGCCCTGCAATATACTCCCGTTCTGTCTAACTTTGAAATCTGACAGCAACCCAGTTTGGGATCTAACCCTCAAAACTAGATTTAAGGAAACTGCCTATTTCCAGCTAATCAACAGAATATTATTTAATAACTGAAAGTTTTAAAATACACAATAAATGTAGTATTGAATCATTAATTGTTCTGATTATATGTTTTTTCCTATGTGCTTACATATGCGCTTTACTTTCAGGCTATTTAAAGAATGAATTATCCCAAAAAACATAAAAAGTTACTTTTTTTCCTCCTAAAATTTTATATATACTATATTAACTTCAAACTACATAAAACAACTCAAAGTAAAAGTCTCCAATGGAAAGCCATCAGCTTTTTATTAAGACTTAAAAGACATGCATTAATAAGAAAACTACTATAAAAGACAATACCATTATTAATCTTACATTTAAGAACAGAAAGATAAATTCTAAATGAGAAAAATCTAGATGTAAAAATAAAAACTGCTAGAAGAAAATATAGCAGTATATCTGTATAATCTTGGGATGGGAGAGCTCTTCCAAAACATGATATGAAATTCAAAAGCCAGCAAAAGTCAAATCTTACTTTATAAAAATGTTCTCAATGAGAAAAAGAACAAATAAGCAAAGTTAATTTTTAACATTTGTAAATGATAAAAATTAAATACACTTGAAACAGAGAACTATTACAAATTATTAAGAAAAATACAATAAGCCTAAAAGAAAAGTAAAAGAAAAGTGTATAGATAAAACCAAGCAAACCCCAAAAGAAACAAATGATTTAACCAATGACGTGATGCCCAACCTCACCAAACATTAGGGAAATACACATTTAAACAATAATATAATACCTTTTACCAAAAAAGGGCAAAATAACAGTGATAATATTCAGTTTTGACAGAGAGGAAAACTATTACACGTAACACTTGTGTTAGGATACATATGCAAAGCAGCACCATCTGTAATACTCAAAAACTAAAGGCAATTTTAGAAAACCTATCAGTAAAGGCATAAATTTCTTAAATGGTTCACTAATGCTGTGGATTACCATGCAACTGTTAAGAAAGAATTCTGTAGGTTTTATTGATTGACATAGATGCTATTTGCTTAACATCTCTAGTATAATCCTATTTTAGTAAAACAAACTGAACCGCAACAGCTTAAAACTCACATGTGCACATATATATGTGGGTATGCACATAGATAAAGATCTAAAAAGGAGATATGGTCAAAACAGAAGACTGGAATTTTCAGCTTTTACTTTATACTTTTCTGTAATGCCTAACATCTTTACAACAAGCATGAATTATTTCTGACGTCTACCGAAGTTAAATACTGACAGGTCAAAACAGAATAAAAACAAAAAACAGCCACATAATAAACATGACTTCAGCATCCATACTTAAGAAGATAATGAAACTGACTTTTAATTCAGTGTGGTAAAAAGCTAAGAAAATAAATATGGATTCTTACAGGTAACTTTTGCTCCACAGTTATGCCTGAGTGGCAGGAATTTAAGCTATGTACTACAACTTCACTTAAAGAGCCATGCTGTAATTGGGGTCTGTGAAACCTAGTTGATCACCTCATAAAATAAATTTTTGTTAAAGTTACACTGGAGACAAAAATACCAACCAGGGTCTCTTGTTCCGAAGCTGGAATCTGTGAGGTGCTTACAGCACCATCAGTAGACACAGACATGTTGGTATTGCACATTTGCCTACGAGTACGAAAAGAGAACACACGATAAAAACTTGAAATACTGAAATACCTGTTAAAAAATAAAGACAAATCATATAGAAATGAGTTAAATAATGCTTTTATTAGCAAGTGGGTCCTTACCTAGATCAGCAGAAAATGCTACAGGTCGGTGACCACAGGTTCTCCCTCTCAAACAGCCAGTGAATACAGCTGGGAAAAGGCATGGTTTAAATAGCCCCAGCTGGAGACAAGTCAGGGCTTAGCTCCTTCTACTGCCAACGCGGAACGTGTCCGAACTTGACCAGCCCCACAGGAAAAGCTGAGTCAACCTGCCCCCAGAACCAGCCCAATCTCGCCCAGACGTAGCGCCCGGTAGATACAAGCTACCGAACAGGCACCTGTCATTATTTTGACACCCCCCGCCCCGCTCCCGGCAGCGACCCCCGCGCACTTGACCTTTACCCCCGTGCCCGCGGAACCCCCTCCCAAACCCCCGCCCGCTGGAAGCGCGGCCCAGAAAACCCGCCCTCCTCCCGAGTGGCGACAACCTCGCCTCCTTCCAACAAAACCTCCACAGACCCACATGCCCGGCGCCCCCCACCACGAAATGCACAAAGGCGGGGCACAGGCTGGGGGGGAGAGCGACCGGGGAGACCCAAGTCACAAAGCAAACCCAGAACTGCCCACGCGCTTCCAGGCCGATACCTGCTGCTCACTAATTGGGGGTTGCCGCGCCTGGAGTCGGCGGGGTGGGTGAGGGAGCCGTCCCTCGAGGCTCCCTAGTTCCCGTCACGGGGCGCGCGGAAGCCCGACGCCTTGGGCCTCGGCCACCATTCCACTCGCCGGGCCCAGGCTGCCGGGGCGCTCGAAAGTACTAGGTCTGGAGGAGAAGGAGGCTCCTAGCGGCGAAAGCTGCAGGACCTCGGTCAGAGGGGTAAGAGCTACCCCTCAGGCTAGGCTTCTTGCTCCATTTTCCTTCCAGTCACACCGGGCCGCACAGGCCCCCAAAGGTGCCGAGCTGGCCGAGGTGCGGCGGCTGCGCGCCCCCTACCGTCCGAGCGCAGCGCGCCGGAAGCCGCGGCCGATCCGGGCTTTTGCGCGCGCAAGCCCCGCCGCCCCCGCCCCCGCCCATTGGGGGCTGGGCTGGGCCAGACAGCCTGGGCGAAGGGGGCGGTCCCGGAACTGAGCAAGCGGCCTCGGCCGATGGGGAGGGGCGCCGGGCGCGCGCGACCCGCCGGAGTCGGTCGCGCTTTTTCCCGGGCGGAGCTGAGCTCTGGTACTTCCCGCCGCTGCCTGGTTTGGTGCGCCAAGCTTGGGACTTCTTTGTCCCTTGGCGCTATTTTTGTATTTCTGTGTTTGCACCTCCCTACCGCAATGGAAACTCAGGCAAATACGCATCTAAGTGCCGCTACCGAAAAAGAAACCACAATTAACAGCTGTGCGATATATTAAGCCCGCACCGCCAGCCGCTGGGGTTTTTTTTTTAAGTATGATTAAAAATAGCACAGTATGGGCTTGTTCAGGGATGCATACAGTATTCTAGTTGAAGGAATAAAAGGCTGGTAGTTACCGTTAGAGATGGGTGGGGTAAAGAACGGTTACTCTTAACTTTATGCTTTTAGAGTGTTTGGGTTTCTTTTGTTTATATGATGAATGTATTCATTCCCATTAAAAATATCTGTTTCTATATTAGGCATTCAGTACTGAAAGACTCACCTACTTGCCCCTTTTGGCACATAGGCATGGCAGTCTCAAAAATGAGCCAGGACATGAGAATTGAGTTGGCTCACCCCAAAAAGCACAGTCATCGCAAAAACAGCTTCTTTGGCAAGAAAGTAACTAGTTCCTTGTGAACGGGGAACTTTCTGATAAAGTTATATCTTTCCTTTCTCCCACACCCTAGTCTACTAGAAAGCAATCTTCTTTAAACATAGTGGTCGCTCAATTAATTTAATTGCTAACATTATCTTCAGGGATTGGTTTGGCTTTTAAAAAAAAATCTCTTTGTCAAATCAAATATAGTGAGGTTTCTGGTTGTAAAAGCGTGTGCTTGACACAGGATAAAAGAAAATCTCAAGAGATGGAGAAAATAGCATAAAAAGATAAATTATACAAGTTGGCATTTGTTAATGCCAAGTGAAGGAACAGGTATGTGCTACAAGAGTTCAAAGACAGGATTGCTCAGTGAATACCCAGGCGGTTCACAAAGGCCTCAGAGACGTTTAGATATATCTTGTGCCTTGAAGGATGGTAAGACTTAAGACAGACAATATTCCAGGCACAAGAAGAATATTCTTCAGAAAGTCCAGAAGTGAAAATGTTGTTTTGTTTCTGGGGTTTTTTTGGCCATGCCTCGCAGCACATGGGATCTCAGTTCCCCGACCTTGGATCGAACCTGCGCCCCCTGCAGTGGAAGTATGGAGTCTTAACCACTGGACTGCCAGGGAAGTCCTCAGAAGTGAAAATGTAAAGGACCATTTGAGAAACAATAAGTTTGACTTACAACCAAGGAAAAGAAAAACCAAAAAAAATTTTTTTTCAGAATTTGGAGGTTCCTTAAATGCCAAGCAAAGGAATTTGGGCTTTGGACAGGGTAGGCAGTGGACAGAGGGGAAGAACGTAAACAAGTGAGTTGCTTTAAACTGTTTTTAACAGCACCACCATGACCAAATTCATGAATAGACTGGCCAGCCTCCTCTGGACCAACTTTCCCCCTTCTCTTTGGCCCTGTGTTCTGAAAAAATCCTCCTGGCAGAATTAGTAGAGCAGAAACAAAAGGGCAGAACTGATAGGATTAGTCTTTTTCTTCTAATGGAACCAAAAAAGAAGGGCAGAAATGAAGTGATAGGATCTGGAGTGTTGGGGGAAGAGATGAATGAGGCAAGGATTCTATCTTTCAAGGAATTGATATTGAAAATTTACCGAGTGTACCAAGCACTCCCCAAGGCCCCTATTGGTGAACAAGATGGTCATATTACCTGCCATCACAGAACCTAGCAGGATGACTCTGAATTTCCACCCAAAGAGAATAATGATATTGCTGACTGAAAGTCTAGAGGAAATGCAGTTGAGGAGTTGTTTGAGTTTTAGATGATGTACCACAGAATGAAGAGTTCAGTGTAGAACTGAAGCTCAGGCTGGCGACAGAGCTATCAAGGTGATGGTTGGCTCCACACGTAAGACCTGATGAGTTCCCCAAAGGAGAGAAGAGACTAGATTGGGATAAGGCAGCAGGGGAACAAACAGCAGAGAATGAGAGGAATGACCAGAAGGCCAACCAACACAGGACCATATGGTGGTGTCTCAAAACCACAGGAGCCAAGTAATGGTACTGAATACTGCAGAAGTCAAAGAAAACGAAGAATGAGAAAACACACTGGATCTGCTCCCTCTAAAAACAGTTCCTGTTGTTTGTGACTTTACCGTTATGAAAAAATGCAGACCAGCTGCTGCTGTTTCCCTGCATTCCACTGTTGTCCTGTGTCACTCTGCCCTTGCTGTGCTTCCTGGAGGCTTCTCTGGGGGCATCTTCTGCTTAATATTTGGTAGCATTGTTCTTGACATCCTCCTTTGTTCTAAGAGATGGAGATACCTTGAGCATCTTTATGTTCTTGGCACCTAAACTCTGCAGACACATGCACAGTAGACTTTTATGCTGGTCCAAGAGCCATTTCATACTTGCATTTATTAATGACAACTGACTAATCTTTAAAGAATGGTAGAAAATAAACAAGATTTATCTCAGAAACAATGTTTAGAATGCTAAAAGTTCTGCAATATTTATGAGACTATCTAAAATTACAGAATTAGTTCAAATTCCTCATGTATTTGCAGACATCTGGAGATAGTGTCATTTAAAAAGCAAAAACCCAGCAAATGGTGGCTATAAAATACAGGGTTTTTATTTCTATTTGGAGAATTAATCAACTAACTTTTTGTTTATTTTGGCAAGATTCAAGTATGCAGAAATATTCACAAAACAATTAATATCCAATGTAACCACTGCCTATAATACACATTTGTCATTTCTGCTTTGGATAGATTTTAAAAAGGGAACATAAAAAAAGTTGAAGTTCCCCTATTCTCATTCCTAATCCCATTCTCCTCCCTCTCTTGAGACAATCATAATTATCAACTTGATGTTTATCTACTGAGTCCACGTTTTTATACATTGACTCTAAACAGTAAGCACAATAGACCATATATACATACATATAAAAGGAATTGCTGGCCCATAGGGTATTAATCTTTATGGTAAGTTTCAATATCTAACAGGGAAAGCTGTCCTTATCTTTTTCACTATTGTTTTGGCTCTTCTTGAATGTCACTTTTAGAATCAGTTTGTCTAATTAATAAAATAGAATCTTACTGGGATTTTGATTCAAACTGCATTGGATTAATAGATTAAATTGACATCTTTTCAGTTTGGATTCTTCCCAAATGAGAACATATCATATTGTTCCTTTTTTTTCAGGTCTCCCTTTTACATCCTTTAATAATGTTTTATCATTTTCTCCCTAGGTCTCTAGTATCTTTGGCTATTTTTTCTGAGGTAATTTATAATTTTTATTGCTATTATAAATTATATCTTTTTCTGTTTTATTTCTAGTTGCTTATTTTTGACATATGGGACAATTATTTATTTATTTATTTATTTATTTATTTATTTTTGCTGTATGCGGGACTCTCACTGTTGTGGCCTCTCCCATTGCGGAGCACAGGCTCCGGACGCACAGGCTCCACGGCCGTGGCTCACGGGCCCAGCCGCTCCGCGGCATGTGGGATCTTCCCGGACCGGGGCACGAACCCGTGTCCCCTGCATTGGTAGGCAGACTCTCAACCACTGCGCCACCAGGGAAGCCCCCTTCCTCACTAATCCTAATGTTAGCATTTGATTTAAAGTGAGAGATGTGCGACTCTTCCTTTCATTTGAACACTTAGAGGCCATCGTAGGGTTATTAATTGCCCTAATTACAATACTGTTGTGTCCCAGGAAATAGGGAGACCCAAGGAGAGGGAGAGAGAAAGGAGGATGGCTGGTTGGTGGAGAAGTCAAAACACACACAACATTTATCGATTAAGTTTGCCTTCTTATATGGGTGCGGTTTGTGGCACCCCAAAACAATGACAATATTAACATCAAAGATTACTGATCACAGGTCACCAGAACATATATAATAATAATGAAAAAGTTTGAAATAGTGCCAGAATTACCAAAACATGACACCCAGACATGAAGTGAGCAAATGCTGTGGGAAAAATGGTGCTGATAGACTTGCTCAATGCAGGATTGCCACAAACATTTGATTTGTAACCAAAATAAAAGGCAACATCTGTGAAATGCAATAAAGCAAAGCACAATAAAATGAATTATGCCTCTATAAGGGTGACTCAACATACTGTTGCCGCCTTTAAGATAAAGGGAGCCATGTGTCAAGGAATGCAGGCAGCATTCAGGAGCCAAGAGTGGCCTCCACTGACTGTCGGCAAGGAAAACGGGGCCGTGCTTCTATAATCAACGCAATCTGAATATGGGCCCAAATCTGAATGAGCTAGAAAGCAGGTTCTTTTCTAGAGCCTACAGATGAGAGCTCAAGCTGGCCAATCTTGAGTTCGACTTTGTGAGACCTGGAGCAGAGAAACCCAGCTGAGTTCACTTGGACTTCTGATACATAGATCTGAGAGCTAATACATTTGTGTTACTTTAAGCCACTCTGTTTGTGGTGATTTGTTACACAGCAATAGAGAACCACTACATGACTCCTTTGGTATTGGGTTGGGAAGGTGGAAGGAGGGGAAAATGATTGCCCTTGAAGTTTGTTTCCCTTATATGAATTGTACATAATCATGGTTCCTTTATATGAACAATACCAGCTAAATGATGGAGACATTTCTGTCCCCTTTCTGTTGGTTGTCCTGGATTCCTGTTTAATATCAGTTGGCATCACATCAGTTCCCTCCAGGTGGCAGGTGTCCAAAGCTCGTTCTCCAAAGGGGTCCTATGGCTTGGTCCTGGCGGGAAGTTGGACAGGGGGGATCTGAATGAAGTTCAATTTCTTTTGCCCCAGCTGAGCACATTCCACCATACATATCCTACAGTCTTTTGCTGCCAGGGTTCTATTACAAGGCTGTGTCCATCTTAGGGGCTACCAGTAAAACTCCTAACACCCCTGCCATCTTCTTAGGGACTACTGACTTGCAAGAAACTCCTGCAAATTTTCCACATCAAGGCAGAGGATGCTACTCAAACTCACTACGTCTCTTCTGCCAGTTGAGTGGTTCATCAACTTCCAGACAAGATATGATCACAAGTTTCAGATTTAGTTGGGGGTATGGGATGTTATAAACTCTCTGTTCCTCCAAAACGTGACCTATTTTTTCATGGTCCTCCCTTTAAACTCTCAATGGTAAAAGTTATCAAACTGGCTGAACCTGTATTGCCCCTGTGGGAACCAGAGTCTCAAGTCAAGAACTGGGCCTAATTTGATCTTAGTTTTGGAGAACTGAGTAACTATTCTCATCAGGACAATATCCCCACTGAAATCCTCTAAGGACTGTAGCCTCTGGTAACCTCTGAGGACAGGATATCAGTTATGCTCCATATTATCCTGTTGCACAATTCTTGTTACAAATTTAATTCATCAGTGTCTTTAAAAAAGAGAAAAAAAAGCCCTAAGTAACTAATAACTAAGTAGAGTTTATCTGAGTAAATACAAGCATGATTCAATATTATCAGATCTATCACTATAATCTTACCATATTAACAGATTAAGGAGAAAAACACTTGATCATCTCCAGATGTATAAAGAAGTATTTGATAAAACTGAACACTTATTCATATATTTTAAAAATTAAAAAACCTGTGAATAGAAGGAAAGTTTTATAGTGTAATAAAGGGCAACTACCTAAAACTTACAGCAAACATCAAACTTTAAAAGCATTTTTTATTGAAGTCCAGCATAAGACAAGGATGCCCACTATCATTGCTACTATTCCCTGAAGTAATAATTTTTATAATGATTTTAAGACAAGAAAATAAGGGAATTCCCTGGCCATCCAGGGGTTAGGACTCTGTACTTTCACTGCCCAGGGCCCAGGTTTGATCCCTGTTCGGGGGACTAAGATCTGCAAGCCACACGGCCTGGCAAAACAAAAGACAAAAAACAAATGCATATATATATAATATACACACACACACATATATACATAAGAAAGGAAGAGACAAATTGATGATTTTTACAGATGAGATTATTATTTACATAGAAAATTCAAAAGCATCTACTGAAAAGCTAGTTATATTTATAAAACAAAATGCAGCAGTGTTGCTGGCTCTAAGATCAAAATACAGCCCGGAGGAAGATGGCGGAAGAGTAAGACGCGGAGATCACCTTCCTCCCCACAGATACATCAGAAATTCATCTACACGTGGAACAACTCCTACAGAACACCTACTGAACGCTGACAGAAGACCTCAGACCCCCCAAAAGGCAAGAAGCTCCCCACATACCTGGGTAGGGCAAAAGAAAAAAAGAATAAACAGAGACAATAGGATAGGGACGGGACCTGCACCAGTGGGAGGGAGCCGTGAAGGGGGGAAGGTTTCTACACACTACAAGCCCCTTCGCGGGCGGAGACTGCAGGTGGCGGAGGGGGAAAGCTTCGGAGTAGCGGAGGAGAGCACAGCAACAGGGGTGCGGAGGGCAAAGCGGAGAGATTCTGGCACAGAGGACCGGTGCCCTCAGGCACACACCAGCCCGAGAGGCTTGTCTGCTCGGCCGCCGTGGCGGGCGGGGCTGGGAGCTGAGGCTCGGGTATCGGCTTTCAGTCGGAGCGCAGGGAGAGGACTGGGGCTGGCGGCAGGAAGAGAGCCTGAAGGGGTTAGTGCACCACGGCTAGCCCGGAGGGAGTCCGGGGAAAGGGTCTGGAGCTGCTGAAGAGGCAAGAGACTTTTTTCCCTTTTGTTTCCTGGTGCGCGAGGAGAGGGCATTAAGAGGGCTGCTTGGGGAAGCGCCGGAGACAGGCACGAGCCGCGGGTAAGGCACGGACCTCGGAGACGGGCGTGGGCCGCCGCCGCCGCCGCCCGCCGCCGCCCGCCGCCGCGGCCCGCCGCCGCCGCCGCAGCCACCGCCGCCCGCCGCAGCCACCGCCGCCCGCCGCGGCCCGCCGCCGCCGCCGCCGCCGCCGCGGCCCGCCGCCGCCGCCGCTGCCGCCGCCGCCGCGGGGCCTGTGTGCGAGCGCGGGTCACTGTCCGCCCCGCCTTCCGGGGGGCCTGTGCACCCCGCCACTGCCGGGGTCCCCGAGACCCGGGGACGGCTTTCCCGGTAAAGCGCACGGAGCGCCTCGGGCTGCTGCAACGTCACGCCGGCCTCTGCCGCCGCAGGCCCGCCCCACACTGCGCGCCCCTCCCTCCCCTCTGCCTGAGTGAGCCAGAGCCCCCGAATCAGCGGCTCCTTTAAACCCGTCCTGTCTGAGCGAAGAACGGACGCCCTCCGGCGACCTACGCGCAGAGGCGGGGCCAGGTGCAAGGCTGAGACCCGGGAGCTGTGAGAGCAGAGGCAGGGAAATCTCTCTGTGCAGCCTCGGAGGCAGCGGATTAAAGCTCCACGGTCCATTTGATGTGCCCTGCGTCTGTGGAGTGCATGAATGGACAGCGAATCATCCCAAATTGAGGAAGTGGACTTTGAGGACAAGATTTAAGACTTTACCCCCTTTTCCTCTTTTTACAACGAATTATTCCAAATTAAGGAGGTGGACTTAGAGAGCAAGATTTCAGACTTCTCGCCCTTTTCCTCTTTTTACAACGAATTATCCCAAATTGAGGAGGTGGACTTGGAGAGCAAGATTTTTGATTTTTCCCCCTGCTCTCTTTTTGTGAATGTGTATGTGTAATCTTCTGTGTAAGATTCTCTCTGTATAGCTTTGCTTCCACCATATGTCCCAGGGTTCTATCGGTCCGGTTTTTTTTTTTTTTTCAATAATTACTTTCTAATTTTAATAACGCTACTATATTTCATACTTTATTCTATTTTACTTTACCTGCTCTTTCTTTTTTTCCTACTCTCCCTTCCTCCCTCCCTCCCTCCGCTCCTCCTTTCCTTCTTTCTTTTTCTTTCCTCCCTCCCACCCTTCTTCTTTCCACTTTCTTTTTCTTTCCTTCCTCCCTCCCTCCTGTCTTTCTTCCTTTCCTTCCTCCCTCCCTCCCTCCCTCCTTTCTTTCCTTCTTTCTTTCCATCCTTCCTCCCTCCCTCCCTCCTTTCTTTCTTCCTTCCTTCCTTCCTTCCTTTCTTCCCTTCCTTTCTTTCCCTCTCTCTTTCTTTCTTCTACTAATTCTTTCTTTCTACTTTTTCTCCCTGTTATTCTGAGCCGGGTGGATGAAAGGCTCTTGGTGCTGCAGCCAGGAGCCAGTGCTGTGCCTCTGAAGTGGGAGAGCCAACTTCAGGA
Source organism: Mesoplodon bidens (assembly GCF_964165515.1). Taxonomy (NCBI): domain Eukaryota; kingdom Metazoa; phylum Chordata; class Mammalia; order Artiodactyla; family Ziphiidae; genus Mesoplodon; species Mesoplodon bidens. The sequence continues at coordinate 31,575,444 of NC_138167.1, forward strand.
CACGGGTCCACAAGAGACCTCCCAGCTCCACAGAATATCAAGCAGCGAAAATCTCCCAGAGATCTCCATCCCAACACCAGCACCCAGCTTCAGTCAACGACCAGCAAGCTACAGTGCGGGTCACCCTATGCCAAGCAACTAGCAAGGCAGGAACACAACCCCACCCATTAGCAGAGAGGCTACCTAAAAACATAATAAGGCCATAGGCACCCCAAAACACACCACCAGACGTGGACCTGTCCACCAGAAAGACAAGATCGAGCCTCAACCACCAGAGCACAGGAATTAGTCCCCCCCACCAGGAAGCCTACACAACCTACTGAAACAACCTTAGCCACTGGGGTCAGACACCAAAAACAACGGGAACTACGAATCTGCAGCCGGCAAAAAGGAGACCCCAAACACAGTAACATAAGCAAAATGAGAAGGCAGAAAAACACACAGCAGGTGAAGGAGCAAGATAAACACCTACCAGACCTAACAAATGAAGAGGTAATAGGCAGTCTACCTGAAAAAGAATTCAGAATAATGATAGTAAAGCTGATCCAAGATTCTATTTCCAAGATCCATAATCTTGGAAATAGAATAGACAACATGCAAGAAACAGTTAACAAGGACCTAGAAGAACTAAAGATGAATCAAGCATCGATTAAAAACACAATAAATGAAATGAAAAATACTCTAGATGGGATCAATAGCAGAATAACTGAGGCAGAAGAACGGATAAGTGAGGTGGAAGATAAAATAGTGGAAATAACTGATGCAGAGCAAAATAAAGAAAAAAGAATGAAAAGAACAGAGGACAGTCTCAGAGACCTCTGGGACAACATTAAACGCACCAACATTCGAATTATAGGGGTTCCAGAAGAAGAAGAGAAAAAGAAAGGGACTGAGAAAATATTTGAAGAGATTATAGTTGAAAACTTCCCCAATATGGGAAAGGAAATAGTTAATCAAGTCCAGGAGGCACAGAGAGTCCCATACAGAATAAATCCAAGGAGAAATACACCAAGACACATATTAATCAAACTGTCAAAAATTAAACACAAAGAAATCATATTAAAAGCAGCAAGGCAAAAACAACAAATAACACACAAGGGAATCCCCATCAGGTTAACAGCTGATCTCTCAGCAGAAACCCTACAAGCCAGAAGGGAGTGGCAGGACATAATTAAAGTGATGAAGGAGAGAAACCTGCAACCTAGATTACTCTACCCAGCAAGGATCTCATTCAGATTTGATGGAGAAATTAAAACCTTTACAGACAAGCAAAAGCTGAGAGAGTTCAGCACCACCAAACCAGCTTTACAACAAATGCTAAAGGAACTTCTCTAGGCAAGAAACACAACAGAAGGAATATACCTACAATAACGAACCCAAAGCAATTAAGGAAATGGGAATAGGAACATACATATCAATAATTACCTTAAATGTAAATGGACTAAATGCTCCCACCAAAAGACACAGAGTGGCTGAATGGATACAAAAACAAGACCCATATATATGCTGTCTACAAGAGACACACTTCAGACCTAGAGACACATACAGATTGAAAGTAAAGGGATGGAAAAAGATATTCCATGCAAATGGAAATCAAAAGAAAGCTGGAGTAGCAATTCTTATATCAGACAAAATAGACTTTAAAATAAAGACTATTAGAAGAGACAAGGAAGGACACTACATAATGATAAAGGGATCGATCCAAGAAGAAGATATAACAATTGTAAATATTTATGCACCCAACATAGGAGCACCTCAATACATAAGGCAAATACTAACAGCCATAAAAGGGGAAATCGACAGTAACACACTCATAGTAGGGGACTTTAACACCCCACTTTCACCAATGGACAGATCATCCAAAATGAAAATAAATAAGGAAACACAAGCTTTAAATGATACATTAAACAAGATGGACTTAGTTGATATTTATAGGACATTCCATCCAAAAACAACAGAATACACATTTTTCTCAAGTGCTCATGGAACATTCTCCAGGATAGATCATATCTTGGGTCACAAATCAAGCCTCGGTAATTTTAAGAAAATTGAAATTGTATCAAGTATCTTCTCCGACCACAATGCTATGAGACTAGACATCAATTACAGGAAAAGATCTGTAAAAAATACAAACACATGGAGGCTAAACAATACACTACTCAATAACGAAGTGATCACTGAAGAAATCAAAGAGGAAATTAAAAAATACCTAGAAACAAATGACAATGGAGACACGACGACCCAAAACCTATGGGACGCAGCAAAAGCAGTTCTAAGGGGGAAGTTTATAGCAATACAATCCCACCTTAAGAAACAGGAAGCATTTCGAGTAAACAACCTGACCCTGCACCTAAAGCAATTAGAGAAAGAAGAACAAAAATACCCCAAAGCTAGCAGAAGGAAAGAAATCATAAAGATCAGATCAGAAATAAATGAAAAAGAAATGAAGGAAACGATAGCAAAGATCAACCAAACTAAAAGCTGGTTCTTTGAGAAGATAAACAAAATTGACAAACCATTAGCCAGACTCATCAAGAAAAAAAGGGAGAAGACTCAAATCAATAGAATTAGAAATGAAAAAGGAGAAGTAACAACTGACACTGCAGAAATACAAAAGATTATGAGAGATTACTATAAGCAACTCTATTCCAATAAAATGGACAACCTGGAAGAAATGGACACATTCTTAGAAATGCACAACCTGCCAAGACTGACTCAGGAAGAAATAGAAAATATGAATAGACCAATCACAAGCACTGAAATTGAAACTGTGATTAAAAATCTTCCATCAAACAAAAGCCCAGGACCAGATGGCTTCACAAGTGAATTCTATCAAACATTTAGAGAAGAGCTAACACCTATCCTTCTCAAACTCTTCCAAAATATAGCAGAGGGAGGAACACTCCCAAACTCATTCTACGAGGCCGACATCACCTTGATACCAAAACCAGGCAAGGATGTCACAAAGAAAGAAAACTACAGGCCAATATCACTGATGAACATAGATGCAAAAATCCTCAACAAAATACTAGCAAACAGAATCCAACAGCACATTAAAAGGATCATACACCATGATCAAGTGGGGTTTATCCCAGGAATGCAAGGATTCTTCAATATACGCAAATCAATCAATGTAATTCACCATATTAACAAGTTGAAGGAGAAAAACCATATGATCATCTCAATAGATGCAGAGAAAGCTTTCGACAAAATTCAACACCCATTTATGATAAAAACCCTGCAGAAAGTAGGTATAGAGGGATCTTTCCTCAACATAATAAAGGCCATATATGACAAACCCACAGCCAACATTGTCCTCAATGGTGAAAAACTGAAACCATTTCCACTAAGATCAGGAACAAGACAAGGCTGCCCACTCTCACCACTCTTATTCAACATAGTTTTGGAAGTTTTAGCCACAGCAATCAGAGAAGAAAAGGAAATAAAAGGAATCCAAATTGGAAAAGAAGAAGTAATGCTGTCACTGTTTGCAGATGACATGATACTATACATAGAGAATCCTAAAGATGCTACCGAAAAACTACTAGAGCTAATCAATGAATTTGGTAAAGTAGCAGGATATAAAATTAATGTACAGAAATCTCTGGCATTCCTGTACACTAATGATGAAAAATCTGAAAATGAAATCAAGAAAACACTCCCATTTACCATCGCAACAAAAAGAATAAAATATCTAGGAATAAACCTACCTAAGGAGACAAAAGACCTGTATGCAGAAAACTATAAGACACTGATGAAAGAAATTAAAGATGATACAAATAGATGGAGAGATATACCATGCTCCTGGATTGGAAGAATCAATATTGTGAAAATGACTCTACTACCCAAAGCAATCTACAGATTCAATGCAATCCCTATCAAACTACCAATGGCATTTTTCACAGAACTAGAACAAAAAATTTCAAAATTTGTTTGGAAAAACAAAAGGCCCCGAATAGCTAAAGCAATCTTGAGAACGAAAAACGGAGCTGGAGGAATCAGGCTCCCTGACTTCAGACTATACTACAAAGCTACAGTAATTAAGACAGTCTGGTACTGGCATAAAAACAGAAAGATAGATCAGTGGATCAGGATAGAAAGCCCAGAGATAAACCCACGCACATATGGCCAACTTATCTTTGATAAAGGAGCCAGGAATGTACAGTGGAGAAAGGACAGCCTCTTCAATAAGTGGTGCTGGGAAAACTGGACAGGGACATGTAAAAGTTTGAGATTAGATCATTCCCTAGCACCATACACAAAAATAAGCTCAAAATGGATTAAAGACTTAAATGTAAGGCCAGAAACTATCAAACTCTTAGAGGAAAACATAGGTAGAACACTCTATGACATAAATCACAGCAAGATCCTTTTGGACCCACCTCCTAGAGAAATGGAAATAAAAACAAAGATAAACAAATGGGACCTAATGAAACTTCAAAGCTTTTGCACAGCAAAGGAAACCATAAACAAGACCAAAAGACAACCCTCAGAATGGGAGAAAATATTTGCAAATGAAGCAACTGACAAAGGATTAATCTCCAAAATTTATAAACAGCTCATGCAGCTCAATAGCAAAAAAACAGACAACCCAATCCAAAAATGGGCAGAAGACTTAAATAGGCATTTCTCCAAAGAAGATATACAGACTGCCAACAAACACATGAAAGAATGCTCAACATCATTAATCATTAGAGAAATGCAAATCAAAACTACAATGAGATATCATCTCACACCAGTCAGAATGGCCATCATCAAGAAATCTAGAAACAATAAATGCTGGAGAGGGTGTGGAGAAAAGGGAACACTCTTGCACTGCTGGTGGGAATGTGAATTGGTACAGCCACTATGGAGAACGGTATGGAGGTTCCTTAAAAAACTACAAATAGAACTACCATATGACCCAGCAATCCCACTACTGGGCATATACCCTGAGAAAACCATAATTCAAAAAGAGACATGTACCAAAATGTTCATTGCAGCTCTATTCACAATAGCCCGGAGCTGGAAACAACCTAAGTGTCCATCATCGGATGAATGGATAAAGAAGATGTGGCACATATATACAATGGAATATTACTCAGCCATAAAAAGAAACGAAACTGAGCTATTTGTAATGAGGTGGATAGACCTAGAGTCTGTCATACAGAGTGAAGTTAGTCAGAAAGAGAAAGACAAGTACCGTATGCTAACACATATATACGGAATTAAAAAAAAAAAAATGTCATGAAGAACCTAGGGGCAAAACAGGAATAAAGACACAGACCTACTTGGGAATGGACTTGAGGATATGGGGAGGGGGAAGGGTAAGCTGTGACAAAGCGAAAGAGAGGCATGGACATATATACACTACCAAACGTAAGGTAGATAGATAGTGGGAAGCAGCCGCAGAGCACAGGGAGATCAGCTCGGTGCTTTGTGACCGCCTGGAGGGGTGGGATGGGGAGGGTGGGAGGGAGGGAGATGCATGAGGGAAGGGATGTGGGAACAGATGTATATGTATGACTGATTCACTTTGTTATAAAGCAGAAACTAATTAAAAAAATAAATAAATAAACTTAAAAAAAAAAAAAAATCAAAATACAAAAATCAGGGCTTCCCTGGTGGTGCAGTGGTTGAGAGTCCGCCTGCCGATGCAGGGTACACGGGTTCGTGCCCCGGTCCGGGAAGATCCCACATGCCGCGGAGCGGCTGGGCCCGTGAGCCATGGCCACTGAGCCTGCGTGTCCAGAGCCTGTGCTCCGCAGCGGGAGAGGCCACAACAGTGAGAGGCCCGCGTACTGCAAAAAAAAAAAAAAAAAAAAAATCAATAATTGTCCCATATGTCAAAAATAAGCAACTGGAAATAAAACAGAAAAAGATATAATTTATAATAGCTGAGCCATGGCCGCTGAGCCTGCGCTTCAAAAGCATGTCAAAAGCGCGTCAAAAGCATGTCAAAGGCATGTCAAAAGCCAAAATAGGCCAAAAGCTACTGTGAATGCACAGTAAACGTTCTTGAAGGAAATTAAAAGTGCTACTCCAGTGAACACACAAACAATAAGAAAGCAAAACAGCCTTATGGCTGATATGGAGAAAGTTGTAGTGGTCTAGAGAGAACATCAAACCAGGCCACAATATTCCCTTAAGCCAAAGACTAATCCAGAGAAAAGCCCTAACCCTCTCCAATTCTATGAAGGCTGAGAGAGGTAAAGAAGTTGCAGGAGAAAAGTCTGAGGCTGGCAGAGGTTGGTTCCTGAGGTTAAAGGAAAGAAGCTGTCTCTATAACATCAAAGTGCAAGGTGAAGCAGCAAGTGCTGATGTAGATGGTGCAGCAAGTTATCTAGAAGATCTAACTAAGATCATTAATGAAGGTGGCTACACTAAACAACAGATTTTCAGTACAGATGAAACAGCCTTCTATTGGAAGAAGATGCCATCTAGGACTTTCATAGCTAAAGAGGAGAAGTCAATGCCTGGCTTCAGAGCTTCAAAGGACAGGCTGAATCTCGAATCTCTTGCTAGGAGTTAATGCAGCTGGTGACTTGAAGCCAGTGCTTATTTACTATTCTGAAAATCCTGGGGCCTTCAGAATTATGCTAAATCTACTCTGCCTGTGCTCTATAAATGGAACAACAGTGCCTGGATGACAGCACATTTGTTTACAACATGGGTTACTGAATATTTTAAGCCCACTGCTGAGACCTGCTGCTCAGAAAAAAAGATTCCTTTTCAAACATTATCGCTCACTGACAATGCACTTCGTCACCGAAGAGCTCTGATGGAGATGTACAAGGAGATTCATGTTGTTTTCATGCCTGCTAACCCAACATCCATTCTGCAGTCCATGGATCAAGGAGTCATTTTGACTTTCAAGTCTTATGATTTAAGAACTACATTTCATAAGGCTTTAGCTGCTATAGATAGTGATTCCTCACGATGAATCTGGGCAAAGCCAATTGAAAATCTTTTGGAAAGAATTCGCCATTCGAGATGCCATTAAGAACATTCATGATTCATGAGATAAGGTCAAAATACCAACATCAACAGGAGCTTGAAAGAAGTTGATTCCAACTCTCATGGATGACCTTGAGGGGTTCAAGACTTCAGTGGAAGAAGTAACTGCAGATGTGGAGGGAAAAGCAAGAGAACTGGAATTAGAAGTGGAGCCCAAAGATGTGACTGCATTGCTGCCATCTCAGGCTAAAACCTGAACAGCTGAGGAGCTGCTCAGATCAACAGAGAGTGGTTTCTTGAGATGGAATCTACTCCTGGTGAAGACGCTGTGAAGATCATTGAAATGACAACAAAGGATTTAGAAAATGCTATCAAATAGCATTGCATGCTGCAGAGAAATCGTTCATGAAGAGAAGAGTCACCAATGTGGTAAACCTCACCGTGGTCGTATTCTAAGAAACTGCCACAGCCATCCTAACCTTCAGCAACCTGACCCATCAGCAGCCATCAATATCGAGTCAAGACCCTCCACCAGCAGAAAAGACTACAAGTCATTGAAGTCTTACATGATGGTTAGCAGTTTTTAGGAATAAATTATTTTTAAATTAAGGTTTGTACATTGATTTTTAGACATAATGCTACTGCACACTTAATACTCTACAGTATAGTGTAAACATAATGTTTATATTCAGTGGGAAACTAAAACATTTGTGTGACTCACTTTAATGCAATATTCACTTTTCTGCAGTGCTCTGGAACTGAACCCACAATGTCTCCAATGCCTGTACTTTGAATCTCTGGCTCACCCCTCTGCTACCAGCCAGAGAAAACTCTGAGCTTACAGGCCCCCTATGGGGCTTCCATGGTGGCACAGTGGTTAAGAATCTGCCTGCCAATGCAGGGGACACAGGTTCGATCCCTGGTCCGGGAAGATGCCACATGCCATAGAGCAACTAAGCTCATGCGCCACAACTACTGAGCCTGTGCTCTAGAACCTGTGAGCCACAACTACTGAGCCCACGTGCCGCAACTACTGAAGACCATGCACCTAGAGCCTGTGCTCGGCAACAAGAGAAGCCACTGCAATGAGAAGCCTGAGCACCGCAACAAAGAGTAGCCCCCTCTTGCCACAACTAGAGAAAGCCCATGCACAGCAGCCCAACGCAGCCAAAAATAAAATAAAATTTAAAAAATATAAAAAAGGCTCCTGGGCTTCCCTGGTGGCGCAGTGGTTGAGAGTCCGCCTGCCGATGCAGGGGAAATGGGTTCGTGCCCCGGTCTGGGAAGATCCCACATGCCGCGGAGCGGCTGGGCCCGTGAGCCATGGCCGCTGGGCCTGTGCGTCCGGAGCCTGTGCTCCGCAACGGGAGAGGCCACAACAGTGAGAGGCCCACATACCGCAAAAAAAAAAAAAAAAAAAGGCTCCTATGATTAGAATTGACCAACCCACACAGTCTCCCTTTTGCCATGTGATGTAACATAATCATGGCCCTGCTGACAACTTGATTTCAGAATTCTGGCCTCCAGAACCCTGAGACAATAAATTTCTGTTGTGCTGAGACCATCTAATTTGTGGCACTTTGCTAAGACAGCCATAGCAAACTAATATAGTTAGTTTCCGAGACTTACCACTCAGAATTATGACTACTGTAATTTTGTATTGAGTGAAAAATTATGGTACAACTGAGGACTGGAAAATCTGGCTTAGGCAGAGATAGGTGTCTTTGAATGACAGGTCCACAGGGCTTCAAGTTAAAATCTCACGAAAGTAGTACTGCCTTGCAGGACTGTGGAGTAGCCTTTCATGGCATTAAAATTGTCCTCCCAGGACAAGTTGGGGTGGTGGTTGCCATGCTCAGTGGATTCCTTGAGTGGGTCAGAGAATTCCTGCCCTGGAGGTCAGCAGTCTCTGCTTGACTACTCACTTTAAACTGCTGCTGGTTGCTGAGGTGTTTGCCATTGTCTAGCATCTACAACTGGCTCCAGATGATTCCACTGTTGATGCTCAAAGTAGTTAAAAAGACACTGTGCCTTCTCCATGATGAGGAGCTGCCTCATAGGCACGTGGACCTTCAAGTTTTTCCTCATGTGGCCAAACCTAGAAGGGGAAGCCAACTTCTATTTGTCTAGCTCCTAATTCAGGTCACCCTAACACTTGTGGGCTTCTTTTTTTTTTAATGCCATGATATTTTCTTTCTTGATTGTGAGGCAACACTATCACTTACATAGATTATGTCAGACATTTTGGGTCAAACTGTTCCCTAGAACCCAAAATAAACAGCAGAAAGTTAAACCAAAAAAGCACAAATGACCCACCTTGCAGTACATGCTCAACAGAGGATAGCTCAGGATACTCATTGGCTGAGAGTCTTGGCAGCATAGTACACTTACTCTCATTGGCTGGAGCAAACAGGACAACTGCCTTACCAGCTCTAATTGGCTGTGACCATAGACGACACTGAAAGAATGAGAGAAATAGATCTGTAAACAATATTGTAATGGATTATTATATAACTAATGAGGTTGAAAATTTAACTCACCACAGCTCAGACAGGCAAATAAAAAATAACACTTTAATTTTGCCTACAATTATTTCTGAGGCTGTACTTGGAATTTAATAGGCAAATTAATTAAATGTCCAATATTATTTAAATCTGGTTATTTAAATCATTTGAACCGTGTCCAGTCTCTTTTATTTTACTATTTTTAAAGGTAAGTCATAATTATTTTTTTTATTATTGAAGTATAGTTGATTTACAATGTTGTGTTAGTTTCAGGTGTGCAGCAAAAGTAATTCAGTTACACATACATATATATATATTTTTCATATTCTTTTCCCTTATAGGTTATTACAAAATATTGAGTATCGTTCCCTGTGCTATACAGTAGGTCCTTGTTTGTTATCTCTTTTATATATAGCAGTGTGTAATCCCAAACTCCACATTTATCCTCCCCCATTTCCCCTTTGGTAACCATAAGTTTGTTTTCTATGTCTGTGGGTCTGTTTCTGTTTTGTATATAAGTTCATTTGTATATATATATAGTTTAGATTCCACATATAAGCGATATCATATGGTATTTGTCTTTGTCTGACTTACTTCACTTAATACGATAATCTCTAGTTCCATCCATGTTGCTGCAGTGTCCAGTCTCTTTTAAATAGAAATGTTCATAGGAGCTTGTGGTATTTAACAGTTTATCCTAAGAATTTCAATGATTAGTCATGCAATGAATAGTCTGGTTTTAAAAAATAAATAGGTAGGTAGGTAAATAGAAATGCTCATCTTTCTTTTAGATCTTCCTCATCCCTTGCTTTTCTAAGTTGGTATTCTAGTATTGGGGTGGGAGTGGAGGTGGTCCTGGCACGTGTTGTTTTGTGTCAATTCTGCTCACATCTGTTGCTTTCCAGCCAGCTGATGTCCTTTGACCACCTGGTTACTCCACAGTCTGTTAGCTTCTGATGCCACAATCTAGAGCTTATAGCCCCAACCCTACTAATAAAGTCTAATCCTATTCCCTTGCTCTGTGAGCCCCTTGGCTTTTTTTTTTTTTTTTTTTTGCGGTACGAGGTCCTCTCACTGCTGTGGCCTCTCCCGTTGCAGAGCACAGCCTCCCGACGCGGAGGCCCAGCGTCCATGGCTCACGGGCCCAGCCGCTCCGCGGCATGTGGGATCTTCCCGGACCGGGGCACAAACCCGTGTCCCCTGCATCGGCAGGCGGACTCTCAACCACTGCGCCACCAGGGAAGCCCCAGCCCCTTGGCTTTAGCACTTACTCACTGCTTAGATTTGGGGGCTCCCTGTTTATTTCTGGTACAAAAGAAAACATCTCTTTCTTGATTTCAAGTTATGCTATATATGTACTTGTGTGTATTTAAATTTATATTTATATGTATTTAAATTTTATTTGATGTTTTACACAGCATCTCTAAGTGTTTAAAGGGAGTATATATATTTCATCTACAGCAGTTATTAATCAGAAAACAGACTAAATTTTGAAAAATAAAATGAAAATAAGTAATACACAAATTATCTTTGTTAAAAAAGGGGGCATCATTATAGATAAGATCAAATCCCCGTCAAGTCCCACCCACACTCCTGTCCCTCATAGAAATATATCTGTAACTTGTTTTTTTACCCAACTGCATGCTGTGGAGAGCTATCCAGGTTGGCGCAGACCTACCATACCCTTTAACTGTCTCAAATCACCACATACACAGTTTGAGTGTACATGTTATTAGCCATTCTTCTATTCATGATTCAGTGTTTCCTGTTTCTCCCTATGAGGAACTCTGCAATGGACATGCTTGTACATGTTTTCTTGTGCACAAGTGCCAGTGTTTTTCAAAAGTAGAGACTAATATCTGGAATGGCTGGCTCACAGCATATGTATATTTTTATTTTATTTAATATTGCCAAATTTCCCTGTTCAACGTGGCTCTGTCAGTTTTATATTCCCATTAGCAGTGTGTATGTATGTCTTTTCACACCCATGTCAACCCGTTTTATTAATGGATTTAATTTTTGACAGTATAATGGTTGAAAATTATCTCAATATTCTAAATATAATCAATTTTTTTGATAATTGGTGACATTCAGCTTCTTTTTATATGTCCATTGGCCAATTGTATTTATTTTTCTATAAATAACTTATCCTATGATTTTTCTCCATGTTCCCATTGGTTTATTTGAGTTTTCCATTTTTGTAGGTGTGTCTTATGGATCTAAAAACTAATCTTTTCTGCATCATATGTATGGCAAATATTATCTCCTAATCTGTCACTTGTCTCTGAACTACACTTAAACATATTGGACATATTATTGAAGGCTTATGATGCCTTTTGTAGTAGAGAACTTTTACATGCTGTTCAAATTTATCCGTCTTGATGCAGTCAAACATATCAATTTATTCCTTTAGGTCTTTTGCATTTAGGGCCTAGTTTAAAACGACTTCTAGTTTCCCAGCCATAAACGTATTCTCCTACGTTTTCTTCTGATATATTTAGGGTTTTGTTTCTTTACATTTGGGTCTTTAGTCCCTCTAGAATTTATTTTCATGAATGGTGTTAGGTAGAGAATCTAACTTTATCAAAACAAATGATCAGCTGTCCCAAAGCCATTTACTGAGTTGTTAGAACTTCCCCACTGAAACTGACTCCGTCTTTATTGTACATACCACTCTAACTTGGGTGAAATAGCCATCTGCAGGCATAACCTACACTATGAAAAGGCTTACACTTCGGCTGCTGAAACTAGGCAAATACACCAGACTTATCTAAGACAGCAGGATGTGTCCTTAAAATGAGAATAGTAACTTAGTTATTTCAGAGCCTCTCTGGAATAATACAGTTGTCCCTTGGAATCCACGGGGGATGGGTTCCAGGACAGCCCCACACCAAAATCCATGGATGCTCAAGTCCCTTATATAAAATTCTGTATTTGCATATAATCTATGTGCATACTCCCACACAACTTTAAATCATCTCTATATCACTTGTAATACTTAATACAATATCAACTATGTGTAAACAGTTGTACATACAATCTGATTGCTATGTAAAAAGTTGCCAATGTACGGCAAATTCAAGTTTTGCTGTTTGGAACTTTCTGGAATTTTTTTCCCCGAATATTTTCCATCTGAGGTTGGTTGAATCCCCGGATGCAGAACCTGTGAATACAGAGGGCCAACTCTATATAGTAAAGGAGGGTTACATTTATATACAGGAAGCATATAAAAAGGAGAAACAAATAGTAAGAATTTGATCAATTCACTAGAGAAATACATAAAATTTTCCAGGCCTTTCCATAGTTTGAAAGAAATAGCTTTCTACATTAGTCTACTCCCCTCTCTCTGATTATATGCCCATTAAACTTTCAACTAGCTTATCCAGTTTCATAGGCACCTTGATGCAAAAGCAGGGGATGCCCATAAAGAAGAAATGAGTAAATCTATCTTTCTGAACTGAAAAATTGATACTCTGTTGTACAAATCAGGCCTTTAAGAGACTTTAATTGTGTAGTTTAAACAGGTCAAGCCATACAGTTTTCTGGAATTCTAATTCTGTGGTTTTATCTCCAGTGCTTGCATAGTGCCTGGTATATAGAAAATACTCAGTACATTTTTTTTTTTTTTTTTTTTTTGGCGGTACGCGGGCCTCTCACTGCTGTGGCCTCTCCCGCTGTGGAGCACAGGCTCCGGACGCACAGGCTCAGTGGCCATGGCTCACGGGCCCAGCTGCTCCGCGACATGTGGGATCCTCCCGGACCGGGGCATGAACCTGTTTCCCCTGCATCGGCAGGCGGACTCTCAACCACTGCGTCACCAGGGAAGCCCTCAGTACATTTTTTGAATGAATGGATGGCTAAAACCATCACTGTTGTTTGGTTAGGTTAACAGTTGAAATGCTATGAATCATAGTCGTTTCCCCCCCTAGTATTACTGTGTAAATGATTTCGTTCTGCAGTAGAATACAGGCCTGCAGCTTGAAGTAGAGCTCATCACATTCAAGGCAGATCGCAAATACCTCATTCATTTACTCACTCATACAATAAAAATTAACTAAGTACTCATTAACCACGGTGCTACACTCTGGGGAATACAATTTAAAAACCAAAAAACAAAAAACACCACAGTTCTTGTATTTAACCAGAGTGGAAGGTAGAGGGAACTGCAATTGCAAGTAGTTGAAGTTCTAAGCAGCAGATTGAACACAGTGGGGAAACCAAGCTATCTGCACTCAGAAATGAGAGAAGGCTAGCAGTCCTTAACTGGAGAGGACCATGGACCTCCAGGGTCCCACTCATTCAGCTTAGGTTCATGTGTCAAGTACAAAGTTAAAAACTCCAGGCCTTTCCAGAAGACTGAGGAATCACACAGATTAGCGGACCAAGAACTGTTGGACATTTAGGTGCTTTCCAATTTTTTGCTATTATCAATAGTTCTGTGATAAACTTCCCTAGACAAAAATCCTTGGGCACATCTTAACTTCCTGCAAGTGGATTCTTTGGGTCAAAGAAAGGCTATGTCAATTTACAGTTTTATAAGTGATATAAGAGGGTACTTGTTTTCCCATACCCTTGATTACTAAATTTGGAAAGATATGGAGTTCTAGGTCTCTATGAAAATGAAAACAAAATGTTTGCCAATTTTATATGTTGAAAATTTCCATTTACCTTTTCATTTCAGAACTATTTTCATCAGTTAAAAAAACTTGTATGGTATTTATAGAAAAAGGAATTCACTTTACGTTATATTACAATGATTGCTGGAGTCTTGTTTGTTTGTATTAAAATTCCTGAGTTGATGGGACTTCCCTGGCGGTCCAGTGGTTAAGACTCCATGCTTCCAATGCAGGGGGTGTGGATTCAATCCCTGGTCAGGGAACTAAGATCCCACATGCCACTTGACCGGCCAAGAGGAAAAAAAAAAAAAAAAAATTCCTGAGTCGAAGCAGAAGCCCGCTTTAACTTGTGGGTTTAAGGCAGAGGTGTCTTAGAAGGAAAAAAGATGGAAAAGGTTAAGACAAAAATGTAATACGATAGGAAATGGAGACAAAAAGAGCAAAAGTGTGAAAGGAAAATGATGGAGACATGAGAGAGCCCGACTCCTGCCACCATGTGCCCAGCTTGTACTTGCCCACTTTCTTGTGTAGTTGTCCTGTCTGATGTTCTCGGTTCAAACATTGAGCAACTACAGCTTCCTTTATCATTAGAGGAGGAAATGAAAGAGCAAGCATAATTACAGGCTGAGGAGTAATTACTGGGGCCAAAATGAGAAATCAGCACAGAATGTTTCTTTAAAGGGAAAATCCACATGTTCAGACTTGTTAAGTCATCAGGATTCTAGGGCTCTGACCCTCTGATGTTAGTCATTCCTTCCTTTTCAACGGTTCCCTCCCTAGTTTTCTAACTGGTCATTGTGTTGTTAATAAACACAGCAGGGCCCTTCAAATCTCTCTGAAAAGTCTGAGAATGAATTCAAATTCTAATAAGCAGCATTTCTGAACGCTGAAAAATAAATCAGTTGACTACTTATTTTATTTCTTTCTTCCTCTTAAGATTTTCCCCCTTTAAGGGAATTCACTGAACTAAAATTTAAAACTTTGAAGAAGCTTTGGTTTTAAGATGACAGAAGAGGAAGTTTCTCTATAAATAAGTTTAAGGTTTAGAAAACCAGCAGCAGCAATGGCTCCCTCTAACTACCAGAAAATGCTACAATCTAACCGTGGTTTTGTTTTCGACCTTAGAGGCTGTCATTTCTTTTAAAAATTTGGTCAGGCTGTTTTCTATCTTTCATCACTTTACTTAAAGTGTCCTCTTCACTCTTAAGTTATTTAGAGACATAAATCTAAATACGTCACATAAAAATAGGAACAGGGACTTCGCTGGTGGCACAGTGGTTAAGAATCTGCCTGCCAGTGCAGGGGACGTGGGTTCGATCCCTGATCTGGGAAGATCTCACATGCCGCGGAGCAACTAAGCCCGCGAGCCACAACTACTGAAGCCCGTGCGCCTAGAGCCCGTGCTTGGCAACAAGAGAAGCCACCACAATGAGAAGCCCGCGCACCACAAAGAAGAGTAGCCCCTGCTCGCCGCAACTAGAGAAAGCCCGCGCACAGCAACGAAGACCCAACACAGCCAAAAGTAAATAAATAAATAAATAAAAATAGGAACAAAAATTAATAGAGTAATTTCAAAAAGGATATTTCTGACTATTTTTTAAAGTAGGGCTGGGGTAGGGGGATTAGGGAGATATTGGTCAAAGGGTAAAAAGCTGCAGTTAGAAGATGAGTAGGGGGCTTCTCTGGTGGCACAGTGGTTGAGAGTCCGCCTGCCGATGCAGGGGACGTGGGTTCGTGCCCCGGTCCGGGAAGATCCCACATGCTGCGGAGCAGCTGGGCCTGTCGTGAGCCATGGCCGCTGAGCCTGCGCGTCCGGAGCCTGTGCTCCACAACGGGAGAGGCCACAACAGTGAGAGGCCCGCGTACCGGAAAAAAAAAAAAAAAGAAGATGAGTAGGTTCCGGGGATCTAATGCACAGCACTGTGATTATAGTTAACAATATTGTAGTATATATTTCAAAGCTGCTAAGAGACTGGATCATAAATGTTCTCACCACAAAAAAGAAATGATGATTATGTGAGGTGATGGAGGTATTAGCTAATGCTATGGTGGCAATCATACTGCAATATATGTATCAAATCACATGTTGTACCTTAAACTGACACAGTTTTATATGTCAATTATATCTCAATAAAAATAAAAAATAAAAGCAAGTTAAAAAAAACCCAAAACAAAAAAAACAAAATACAGATAGACCAGTGGATATCTATTTAACAGAGTATTCCATCACTGAAACTTTACAAACAATAAGTGCTGGAGAGGGTGTGGAGAAAATGGAACCTCCTGCACTGTTGGTGGTAATGTAAATTGGTACAACCACTATGAAGAACAGAATGGAGTTTCCTTAAAAAACTAAAAATAGTAGCAAGCCCACTCCTGGACATGTATCAGGAGAAAACCATAATTCGAAAAGATATATGCACCACAATGTTCCTTGCAGCACTATTTACAATAGCCAAGACATGGAAGCAACCTAAGTGTCCATCGACAGAGGAATGGATAAAGATGTGGTACATATATCCATATACAATGGAATATTACTCAGCCATGAAAAAAGAATGAAATAATGCCACTTACAGCAACAGGGATGGACCTAGAGATGATCATACTAAGTGAAGTAAGTCAGACAGAGAAAGACATACATCATATGATACCACTCATATGTGGAATCTAATTTTTTTAAAAAAAAGATACAAATGAACTTATTTACAAAACAGAAACAGACTCACAGACACAGAAAACAAACTTAACGGTTACCAAAGGGGAAAACGTTGTGGGGGTGATAAATCAGGAGCTGGGGATGAACACACGCACACTACTATATATAAGACACATAACCCACGAGGACCCACTGCATAGCACAGGGAACTCTGCTCAGTACTCTGTAATGACCTATGTGGGAAAAGAATCTGAAAAAGAATGAAAATATATATGTGTAGAACTGAATCACTTTGCTGTACAACTGAAACTAACACAACATTGTAAATCAACTATACTCCGATAAAATTTAAAAAAGAAAACAGAGTATTGTAAACCTAAAGAAACAGGAATCCAGTTCAAGAGGCAAAGCGTCTATTTGGGATCAAAGAATTGCAATTTGGGGTACACAGATTTAGACAGAAACCCAAATAGGGTCTTGATTCCTGGAGAAGGGCTCAGGGTTCTTACGGGGAAAAGAGAGGAAGATGAGGTAAGTTGTTTTTTAAGAGGAGTTCGTTAGTGTAAGATGAAGTAATCGATCAGGTGAAGTGTTCATTGGTAAAAGATGAGGAAAAGCTAGCGGTCTCTAGGTCAAAGTCCATTGATATGTCCTGGTCCTTTCAGCAGAATATTCTCGTTTCTTTGCTGACTTCTTGGATTGTTGGCAGTTTGGTCCAGTTCAGAAGTCAGAAAACAGGACATGCAAGGCAGTTCCTCTGGAATACCTGCTCCAGCTCTATTTTAAATGGCTCCACTTATATCATCTTCCATGGTATCAATTTACTTGATTTGTGATATGTTTCTACATCAGTGGATGTTTAAAAACATTTATTTCTAAAATTTCAGTAAAGCCAATATGACTTCAATTGTGGAAACAAATCCCTTAAAATTTAAACACCAATTTTTTAAAAAAGTAGAGTCCTTATCACAATTAAAAATAAATAAATAAGGTTAAAAAAAAAAAAAAGGAAAGTAGGATCTAGATCAGAACTGTGTCCGGCATAGCCATTTAGCAATAATGTGGAAAGGAAAGCGACCTTGACCAGCTGTGTCAGGAGTCTCTTGCATTGCCACTGCAACCCTCTCAGCCAGGCATCAAAGTATTTTAAGTAGGAATTTGGCTGTGGTCCTTAACTCATTTTTTTAAACAAATATTTATACAGTGCAAGATGTCTGAAAGACAGCCTGATCAAAACATACAAAGTCCCCGCCTTTTTGGAGCTTTCAGGGCAGTGAAGGAGAAAGTCTAGAAACAAACAAGTAAATATATAATTGCAAATTGGAATGAAGATTTGGAAGGAAAAGAAATGGGTTCTTAAAAGAGAGACTAACAGGGCTTCCCTGGTGGCGCAGTGGTTGAGAGTCTGCCTGCCGATGCAGGGGACATGGGTTCGTGCCCTGGTCCGGGAAGATCCCATATGCCGCAGAGCGGCTGGGCCCGTGAGCCATGGCTGCTGAGCCTGCGCATCCGGAGCCTGTGCTCTGCAACGGGAGAGGCCACAACAGTGAGAGGCCCACGTACAGCAAAAAAAAAAAAAAAAAGAGAGACTAACAGAGGGGCATCTGGATGTAGATGTAGACACAGCCTTCCTGAGATCTGCATTAGGGGAAGCTATCTAAGCAGAGGGTGGGGAGAGCTTTCCAGGAGACAGAAACTCTGACAGTGACACCATGAGTAATGATCACTTGATTACTCAGAGAGCTGCAGCGTTTGGGGACATGTTAATATTTTCTTGTTCATATATGTGTCACTGCACAACAGTTTAGTATTTTGCATAGGGCTGTGTTCTCTGGCCTTTAGATTGACAGCTCTGTGATGAAAGGAAATGTCTTCCATTTCTTTCTGCTTTCCTGGGTTTAGCACAGTGTGCTGCACACAAAGGACTCTTGACTCACGCTACCCACTGAATAAAGGACTATTTCTTTGAGTCTGCCTAGTTGGGAAAGTCCCCTTGGTTAGATTGCTTCACCCATGGATTTTGCATTCCTAGCATCCAACAGAGTGTCTGCCATAATCAGTGCTCAATAAATATTTGTGGAATAGTGAATAAAAGACCAAGTGGATGAATAAATTTTCTACTACATTCAAATGTCTATTTCCATGTGTCCAGTGAAACCACTCATTTAGTCATTCAGTCATTAAATGAATAATCAATGAACAGGGCGTGCCAGGCATTGTGCCAGGGCTGGGGGTACAAAAGTGAGCAGAAACAGACAAGACCTTGCCCTCGTGGAGCTTACAGTCTACAAATTACAAAAGTCAGAGGTAGAAAATTAATCAAGCACATATTGTATTTTCTTTATTGTCAGGAGAGACTAGGCACAGTGTCACATCTTGATTTAGCCACATAATTTCCAGAAGCCCAGAGCAGGGCTCCTTGGTGAGTTGAAGCCAGAGTCTACTATTCAGGCTAAGGTACAGATGGTGAAACCCTGGACTGGGGTTGGCCTCTTATAAGAAACACGGTTCTGCTGCAATCCAGAGGACAGAGTGCCCACAACCAGGGAGTAAGTCTGATTTCAAGTGACAGCGACTTTTGGAGCCAGGGTCCATCCTTCGCCCAGTGCCTGCAGATTGGGGTGGTGATGAACTGAGAAGCAAAGCAGAGAAGATTCCACAAAGAGAGGATTAAAGAGATGCCGCGGGTCATAGGAATAAAGACACAGACCTACTTGAGAATGGACTTGAGGATATGGAGAGGGGGAAGGGTAAGCTGTGACAAAGTGAGAGAGAGGCATGGACATATATACACTACCAAATGTAAGGTAGATAGATGGTGGGGGGCAGCCACATAGCACAGGGAGATAAGCTCGGTGCTTTGTGACTGCCTGGAGGGGTGGGATAGGGAGGGTGGGAGGGAGGGAGACGCAAGAGGGAAGGGATATGGGAACAGATGTACCTGTATGACTGATTCATTTTGTTATAAAGTAGAAACTAATAAAAAAATAAATTAAAAAAAAAGAGATGCCGCGGGTCAGCATCAACATCTCAAGAATGTGCCATGGGTGGTCTCACTGCCCTTGTTTCCAGGAAGGTTGCCCTTTCCCATCAAAGCTGACAGTTAGGTCCCCTTACTGAGGGCTGGGGTGGAGGTGAGGGAGTGGAGGGGTATCTCAGGCCAGGTTTGCTTCTAGAAAGGGAATTACAACCTTCCTGCTTCTCTGCATAGATTTGGCAGTAGGACACCATCCTTTTGTAACCTCCCTATCAGACCACCACAGAGGTTAGACTAGCCACTCAACAACCAACCTACACAGAGGAACTTGTGCTGAGTAGACTGTTCAGCTTCAAAGCTCACTGCTCTTTGTTTATATCGCATTTAGAATAAAACAAAAGCTTCATAAAGAATCAATGTATCTCGGACTGCTCACATTGAGAGAGGAAAAAAATTTTTTTAATGAATTTATTTATTTTTGGTTGCGTTGGGACTTTGTTGCTGGGCACCAGCTTTCTCTAGTTGTGGTGAGCAGGCTTCTCATTGCAGTGGCTTCTCTTGTTGTGGAGCACGGGCTCTAGGCGCGCAGGCTTCAGTAGTTGTGGCTTGCAGGTTCTAGAGTGCAGGCTCAGTAGTTGTGGCGCACGGGCTTAGTTGCTCCGCAGCATGTGGGATCTTCCCGGACCAGGGCTCGAACCCGTGTCCTCTGCATTGGCAGGAGGATTCTTAACCACTGTGCCACCGGGGAAGTCCGAGAGAGAAACTTTTTAGCAGAATTATTCAGAGAAACTCCTTTCACTGAGCTGATGGCTACTGTTCCTTCCTCAAATGATAGATTCCTGTCTGTGACTTGATAGCTTCTAGTTCTCCAGACCCAAAGTAAAGAGGGATACATCAGATATACTACACACACACACTATGCGTTTATGTGCACTAACAAGAAAGTTTTACCTATTGAGTGATTGTTTTCTAAAAAAGAGGCTCTAAAGATTACAAGTATAGGTTCCATGGCCATACTGCCTGGTGTTCTAGCTCTGACACCAACTCTCCCATTCTCTGCATGCCCCAGTTTCCTCATCTATAGAATGGGGATAACAGGATTATTGCAAGGATTAAATAAGTTAATACATATACTGTTATTATTGTTAGTGATAATAACATGGGAATCCCTCCTAAAGGAATTTTAAGGGCCATAAAAAATAGTGCTGTTATCCAGTCCTGACTGCCTTCTTTCTTGTCTCTCTCAAATGCTAAGCTCTTCCCTGCCTCAGAACTTTGGCCCTTGCTGTATCATCTTAGAAACCTCTTCCCCAGTCTTGTGCATGGCAGACCCCCCTTCATCCTTGAGCTCTGGGCTCAGATGTCACCTTCTCAAGGGGCTTCTTAAAAGCAGCCCCTCCTCCATCCCTCGAGACTGTCTATCACATATTCCTTTTTTTTTTTTGGCTGTACTGCACGCCATGCGGGATTTTAGTTCCCCGACCAGGGATCGAACCCCTGCTCCCCTGCAGTGGAAGCGCAGAGCCCTAACCACTGGACCGCCAGGGAAGTCCCCTACATTCTCCTTGTTTATGCTCTTCACAGAGTCGATCATGCTCTGAAGTCACCCCTGCTTACTTCTCTACTTGTCGATCGTCTTCCATCACTGGAACTTAAGCTCTACAGGGGCAGTGACATTGTTGTCTTGTTTGCCATGACATCCTGAAGGCCTCCGGCAGCGGTTCTCAAAGTATGGTCCATGGACCTCCTGGAAGGGTCTTGTAAGGTCAAAAGTCTCTTCATAATAATAGTAAGACTTCCTTTGCTTTTTCACTGTGTTGACTTTTGCCCTGATGGTGCAAAAACAATGGTGGGTAAAACTGTTGGCCCCTTGGCATGAAGTCAAGGCCATGGCACCAGCTGTACTAGCAGTCATGATATTCTTCTTCACCTCCACAGGAAAAAAAAGCCAGTTTCACTTAAAAGTCACTTAAGAATGTCCTTGAAGAAGCAGTCAAAATTATTTATTTTATTTAGTCATTACCCTTGAGTACGTGACTTTTCAGGATTCTGTATGATAAAATGGGAAGTACACATAAAACACTCTGGCCGTACACTGAAGTATGTACATTGGTTATTTTCAGGAAGAACTCACTCCTGATTGAGTTATGAGCTGGAGTGAAGTGCTTTTTTCATGGACATAATTTTCAGTGGAAAGAACAACAATAAATCATGGACAGGAACATGGAACTAAAGATGTGGTTTTGAGAATTACCAGGTTAGAACTGATAGTGAAAGATAATGTCTAATAAGTATCTGACACTGGTTTACCCACTGGCTGACACACAAGCTTTCTGCTCTCAAGGAGCTTCCTTTTTTTTTTTTTTTTTAATTCTTTTATTTTTGTCTGTGTTGGGTCTTGGTTGCTGCACGCGGGCTTTCTCTAGTTGTGGCAAGCGGGGGTTACTCTTCGTTGCGGTGTGCAGGCTTCTCATTGTGGTGGCTTCTCTTGTCGCGGAGCATGGGCTCTAGGCGTGCAGGCTTCAGTAGTTGTGGCTCGCGGGCTCTAAGGCACAGGCTCAGTAGTTGTAGCGCATGGGCTTAGTTGCTCTGCAGCATGTGGGATCTTCCCGGACCAGGGCTCGAACCCGTGTCCCCTGCATTGGCAGGCAGATGCTTAACCACTGAACCACCAGGGAAGCCCCTCTCAAGGAGCTTCTAAGAGAATAAAGAAAGAGTAGAGGTCAGGATTGAGGTTTGCTGAATATTCGAAGCTAGGGGCAAGGAAGAAAAAGAGAAGTCAACAGGAAACCACTTAGGAAATGCATTAGTTAAAGAAACATTTCTGCAAGCAGTATTGCTTATTATTAGCAAAGCAGAGCGGTTATGGGCTGCATGCCAAGATGTTCAGACAATCCTCTTATAACTGTAACTGTAATGGTTTTATCCAGCAAAATGAGATTCTACTCACACTAATACTACTTTAAAGGATCTTGCTTTTCTTCCTTTAGTAGAGAATCCTTGCTTGCCCAAAGAATTCTCAATACGAGAACATCCTGAATTAATGGGCAAGTGCCAATACCACAGGTATCCCTAATTACGAACACTTTGTCAGATTCACAATAAGAATGACAATTAATTTTTCATCCCTGTGTCACATACATCGTTGTATTCATTCCAAAAGTGACTTAAGTAGATGTATAACTGATTCGCTTTGCTGTACAGCAGAAACTAACACAACATTGTAAATCAACTAATCTCCAATAAAAGTGAATTTTTAAAAAAGTGACTTACATTTAGAGTGCAATCACAAACCTTATAGTTTTTTTTGTTTTTTTTTTTTTTTTCGGTACGTGGGCCTCTCACTGTTGTGGCCTCTCCCATTGCGGAGCACAGGCTCCGGACGCACAGGCTCAGCAGCCATGGCTCACGGGCCCAGCCACTCCGCGGCATGTGGGATCTTCCCAGACCGGGGCACGAACCTGTGTCCCCTGCATTGGCAGGCGGACTCCCAACCACTGCGCCACCAGGGAAGCCCAAAACCTTATAGTTTTAAAAATAATCCTCTTAATAAACTCAACTTGCATTTTTCCTTCCCCAAAGACACTGGCCACAACCAGAGTTTAAACAAGACTTTCTCCCGTCATCCATGTTGTGACTGTGCATGCATTCTGGGTTAGCCCAGAGTCTGAGGCTGCTGAGCCTCAATCAGTGCCCTACGAGGCAGATGCTGGAGAAAACAAGTCTCATTTTCATAGGCTGAGGGAAGCAAACTGCATTCCTTCAACCTCAAGTGTCATGGAGAAAACTCTTCCAATTAGCAAAGAAGGCTCCCGGAAAAGCATATGGAACATTTTTAATTTTAATTAAAATTTTAGAAATTATGCATTGAGATTTTAAAATAAAATTTTAGAACTAATTTAAATAGAAGGAGTAACAGATCTAGGACAACCAGCTGTTCCACATTAGGAATAATATTAGAAATTGGGGCCAGAGAAGTGGCCCAAAATGTCCCTCTTGGTCACTCCATGTTTAGTAGCAACCCATATTTATTTATTAATCACATGTATGTATGTATGTATGTATGTATTCATTCTTTTAATCTTCCTGAGAAGTTCTGCAAATGACTTCACCATTTCCCTCCTCCTGAGCTGTTTTCCTCACGCTTTGCTTACATCCTTTCTGGTTCCTGCCACATATCTTGGGTCAGAGAGTCCACTCCTAAGACTTCTAATCTCACCTGTAGTGACTTCCAAAGCCTCCTTGAAGCACAAGATCACCTGGTTCAACACCTGTACCTTGAAATCTGATCATTCAAGATTCCAGTCCAGGGGGACTTCCCTGTTGGCACAGTGGTTAAGACTCTGTGCTCCCAACGCAGGGGGCCTGGTTAGGGAACTAGATCCCACATGCATGCCGCAACTAAGAGTTCACACAGCACGACTAAGGAGCCCACGAGTGCAACTAAGGAGCCTGCCTGCCAACAACTAACGAGCCCACGTGCTGCAACTAAGGAGCCCGTGAGCCGCAACTAAGACCTGGGGCAACCAAATAAATAAAATAAATATATAAAAAAAGATTCTAGTCCATTCTCAGCATTAAGTATCCCAAAATAATAAAAGATGGCTTAAATTGTTTGTTTGTTTTTGTTTGTTTATTTATCTTTAGGCCATGCAACGCGGCTTGTGGGATCTTAGTTCCCTGACCAGGGATTGAACCACTAGGCCACCAGGGAATTCCCTGTTTTTATTATTTTAATAAATGCACACAAAACAAAAAACTCTTCAGGGCTTCCCTGGTGGCGCAGTGGTTGAGAGTCCGCCTGCCGATGCAGGGGACACGGGTTCGTGCCCTGGTCTGGGAAGATCCCACATGCCGCGGAGCGGCTGGGCCCGTGAGCCATGGCCATTGGGCCTGCGCGTCCGGAGCCTGTGCTCCACAACGGGAGAGGCCACAACAGTGAGAGGCCCGCGTACCGCAAAAAAAAAAAAAACAAAAAACAAAAAACTCTTCAACCTACCAACCATTTATACCATCTCTGTTAATCTTTACTGTTAAAGGTAAAGGTTCCACTAGCACTTGAAAAGAATGTGTGTCCTCTGCTTGTTGAGAAAAGCGTCCTCATGAAACCTATTAGACAACTTTACTCTCAGGCCACTTGCTCTATCCACTTCTGATAGAGGTGTGTTAAAAATCTCGATTATCCTTTTAATTTTATTATTGCTTGTTATGTTGTTCATGATTGTTTTCTCTCTGTCACACTTTATCTTTGCTTTTTTTCCCCCCTCTTTTCCAACTTTCTGTTGAAGAGATGCAAGGGAGGATCTGGATGCCTTGTTCCAAACTCCTGCTCTGATGGAAAAAAACCCAGTAACTTCTGGCACAAATGTACTTTTTTTTTTTTTTTTTTTTTTTTTTTTTTCGCGGTACGCAGGCCTCTCACTGTTGTGGCCTCTCCCGTTGTGGAGCACAGGCTCCGGAAGCACAGGCTCAACGGCCATGGCTCACGGGTCCAGCCGCTCCGCAGTATGTGGGATCTTCCCGGACCGGGGCATGAACCCGTGTCCCCTGCATCGGCAGGCGGACTCTCAACCACTGCGCCACCAGGGAAGCCCACAAATGTACTTTTTGAAAGTGGAGAAATAGATTTAGCCCCTCATGCACTCTCCTGCTTTGCCTACGTGAAGTCCCGAAGTTTGTCAAAGGATGATGAGTCCTCATCCTTCACCTGTCACCTCTGCGTTTCTGGCCCTTCCTGAATGGGAGAATGGAATACAGGAGCAATGAAAGACAGGGAGACCGGGAGGGTGAGGCAGATCACAAGCAGCTCCTGTCGTTTTTAGTGGATAATTCAACCTTGGATTTTAGGGATAGCTCTCTTATTCCTCCTTCTCTCTCTCTCTCTGCTTTCCTTCCTCTAAAGTAACATTGAGGTTTAGGGGGAATTCTTCAGGGAATTAATAAAAGCTGCTGTAGGGAAATGCATTCATTCATCTGTCAAGTATTTAAGTGCCTGCATTTGTATATATCAATGAATAAAACAGACCCCTATCTTTGTGAAGCTTACACTCTGGCGTGGGGACGGACAGTAAACCATAAATATATGCCTATGTTAAAATGGTACAGTATAAAGTTACAAGTTCTATGGAAAAAAGAAAAAAGTATAGGGCAAGGTAAGGAGAGTCCAGATTGCTGGGAGTGAGGGTGAGGTAGGCCTCATGGAAAACGTGAGGTTTTGAGGAAAGACTAGAAGGAAGTGAGTTCGCCACACAGACAACAAAGAGCGAGCTTCCCAGGCAGAGCTGGAGCAAACATCCCAAGCTGTGAGCACGCCTGCAGCGTGCAGGGGCAGTGTGAGGGCCAATGGCGGGGGCAGAGGAGGGGCTGAAGGGTGACAGGAGGTAAGGTCATACGCTACACAGCCCCGAGGCCCCCCCTTGGATTTGGATTTTTGAGTAGAATGGGGGCATCACTGCTGGGTTTCAAGCAAAGGGGTGACACGACAGGACCTCTCTAGCTGCTGTATTGTGAACTGTGGGGAGTTAGGGTAAAAGTGGGGAGATCCTTTAGGAGGCCATTGCAATATAAGTGGAAATGGATGAACAGGTTGGATTCTGGATATGTTGGGAAGGTATCGCCAACCAGCCTGCCAGACTGGGCAAGAAGGTAAGAAAAAGAGAAATGTCAAGAATGACTCTGAGATTTTTCATTCGAGCAAACGGTAAGGGAATGTTGCAGGAGGAGTGGGTTTGGGGTGGGGTAAGATCAGTCTGGTTTTGGGTGTGTCGGTTTGAGATATCTATTGGACTGCCCGGCGGAGATGTTGAAGAGGTCATCAGACTAACGAGTTGTGGATGAGATGCCCCAAACTTTCCACTGCACATGCTCTTCTTGTCCCTCCACTAAACTCCAAGACTCTAGTGGGCAGGGGAGGTCTGGGAATTCAAAGCCCCTAAGAGAAGACCTGCGGTAAGCCAAGTAACCGAGAGGCCAGGCTTTAATCACAAAGCTCCTCATAACCAACTCACCTCATGGCCCAAACTCCGGCCATCTCCTTCGTATTCTCCCCACATGGGCGGAGGCAGTCCTGCACGAACTGTTTGAAGATCAGTTTTTTACTTTCAGTCCATTGCAGAGTGATACTTTTGTAAAAGACAAAATCAAATGCCTGGCTATCATAGCGGTACCAAAGTGCTATAGAAGTTTCTCAACACTTATTCTCAATTTCTGTACTTACTTTCTTTGAACAGGTAACAAACTGCTCATGGGTTGGCACTGGTCCACAGACCATACCTTGAATGGCACTGACCTAGAGGACTTTTGTGGCCCGCACGATCCAGGAGTAGTTCATAAACCCTGCGATAGTCATTATTTGAGTGAACTTCATTTCTAGCAGGTTCTAGATGTTCATCTTGACTTCCTGATTCCTCTGACCCCTTAGGGCA
Source organism: Mesoplodon bidens (assembly GCF_964165515.1). Classification (NCBI taxonomy): domain Eukaryota; kingdom Metazoa; phylum Chordata; class Mammalia; order Artiodactyla; family Ziphiidae; genus Mesoplodon; species Mesoplodon bidens. Next base: position 31,602,560 of record NC_138167.1, read on the forward strand.
GGGAAATTCAGACTGTCCCACTTGGATGTGCATCTTCACACCGGGAAAAAGGGGGAGACCAAGGTTGGGTTAGAATGGAGATAAACATGACAACATTCAAGAACCCATGATGAGAGGCCATACTTCTCCAGAGCCACACAGTGCTGTGTCAGGGGAAAAGTGGGCAGAAGTTTTAGCTCATAGTTTCCTTGGCAAAATCCCTGAGTTTCAGAATAGCACTGAGCTTTTTCGAGGTGTAAGAAATTCACAGGCTTGACACCCCTGTGAGGAATGCTGTTTGAGTACAAGCACTGGATGTCCTCAAGATGTTCTTTGATTACAGAAGAATGGTCCTCTGTTTGGCTGAATTCTCCATGACAATCATTCTGTGATAATAAGCAGACATTTCCTTTCAGCACACACGTTCTCACCAATGTCCATAGTCCTGTGTGGGCACTGGGAGACCCTCTAGTGAAGTTCCCTCTTCCTATGGTTTTATGGAGGTCCTGGACCATTATTAGAGTGAGTTTCTCCTAGGTCCTCTTATTGAATATCTGTAGAACCTTCATATTGATGCCCGGCTCCAAGACCTAGGCATGACCTTGTAGTCATTGGTGATACTGCTTCCTTCATCTACCAACTCAACTTGAAGAACTGGGGGAAGTAGTGGGGATGAGGTAGTGACTGAAGAGGTGTAAGGTTGCTGGGGCAAGGGGAGCATTGGGTAATGGGAGATGACCAAAGTCAGGGAGCACAAAGAGGATGGTGGAGGGCAAGGTAGGCCACCTCCCACTTGGTTGGAAAGTTTGTTCCTGGTTGGAACTGGTTCACTCACCCCAAGCCAGCAATAGCCCCATGTTTGGACCCCATTCATGAGTCCCCAGGTCCATCAGATCATTCCCTCTCTTCCATCCACCTCACTCGCTAGGGTTTGGTGCTCTATGGAATGCAAGGATGGCTGGCGTCAGGCTAGCCACTAGCCTATTTTCACTTTTAACCAGTTACATTTACTTATTGCTTCCTGGATTGTAAAATCTATCAGATAGATCAAGTCCTCCATTTTTACCCTCAAAAGTTCACTGGCATACTTTTAGCTGCAAGTATCAATTAAAAGTGGCTTAAACAAATCAGGGTTTAGTTCCATCTAGAATAAGAAGACTGGAGATAGGCAGCTGATGGCATTGCTTAAGCAGCTCAGTACTTCTGGATCAGGTTCTTTCACCACTCCTTTACCAATTAGCACAATTCTAGATATCCATGTTCTGTGGATGTGGCGGCATGGTAATAAGAGAATTTAGCATGTCTAGCCTCTAGAGGGTAGGTATTTGGTTAGGAAACCAACTGTGTCTTCCACAGCATTTTTGCCGATATTTCTCTTATAATGTTTTGGTAAGTTGTATAAAGCATTCTGATTCTAACAAATATGGCCAAGGCGTCACTCCATAATTCTCTAAGAACTCCAGTCCCAAGGTTAGTCTTGCTTCCAAACTCCAGGCAGAGAAAAACCTGGAGAGTCTGCTCATTCCTGTGGTAAACTGCAGTTCTGGATATCCCAGGAGATCTCAACAGACTAGTTGATTTCGAGCCTCCCAACTCTTGGGTTAAGGCCCACCCATCACTCTCCTGCACCGAACTGCTGGCTCTAATTTTAAACTGAGAAAACAGGAATTGAGAAAACAGGAAACTGACTTTTTGGGGGGAGTGTAAGAACAAACAGGAAAAAAATGAAGACATTTGGTTGATACAGATCATTTGATTTTAAAAGGAAAAATAATCTCATGTAGGTAACAAAAAAATTCAAAATTTAGAAGTGAATATGAATCTAAAACTGCTCTTAAAAAATAAGTCCTATTTATTTATTAAAAAAATTTTTTTTGACTGTGCTGTGTGCTAATTGTGGTATTGGTATTTCCTAACCAAATACCTATTCCTGTTTTTGTTCCCTGACCAGGGATCGAACCCGTGCCCCCTGCAGTGGAAGCATGGAGTCCCAACCACTAGACTGCCAGGGAATTCTGATAAAGTTCTTTTTAAAAAAGGCATAGTCCTGGTTGGTTAAATAAATATGCAGGCTTGTTCTTGTGGTATACCTAGTATTTATGAGATATTTTTAGTTAAACAGAAAAATGTGAATTACTATGGTTTGGGTGATACGCTCTTTGCCAAATTAAAAACAGTAGAGCAAAAAAATCCTCCAAATACCCATAAATAATTAGTTGAATTGGCATTAATTCACCTCCCAGTGATTTCATGTGAAGTGTAAAGCAGACTGGATAAATCAAATGAAACCATGTCTTCTAATATAACAAATATGAAAATTAATGTTTTGCATAGACTTTTAAAAAACAATATATGAGTAATGAAGTGCATATGAACAAGAAAACAGTTCCCATAAGGACCAAACAAAACCTTTCTCATTAATTTAATCTAATAGGCTCTCAATGTAAGTGAATGAGAAATTACAATTTTAATCTGAAAAAGCAGAATCAGGGGATTTTGAAGATGGAGGGTCCCCTGGAAATCACCTGGATCCAAGCCCTCATTTTATAAATGAAGAAACTGAGACCTAAGGGGCAAGGGAGTTGTCTAAAGCCAAAGGCCACCCTGGTCAAAAAGGCAGAGTCTGGACTGGAAGCCACGATCCTATGTCTAAGCCAGCCCTGCTCCCAAACAGACTGGCGTTTCTCTTGGCAGGTTTCTTTCCCCTTTGTTAACCTCAGCTGTGACAGAGACAAGAAAATGCGTAACTGATCACCCCTTAGTGGGCTTGCAAGATTGTTTTTTTCAAAGTATGCTGGTGGTTCGCAAAAGTTAACTGTTGATTTTATTAATAGCAACCCACATTTCAAGTATATTCAGGAGCCAAAAACAAAACTTTTCAGAGTAAAAGATCATCCCTGTTACAGAAGTATGTGCACTTCCTCCAGGGTTACACAGGGATATTTGGTGCTTTACAATTTTAATCCTATAATAATAAATTAGCATTATGAAAAAAGTCGTAGACTCACATACAAAAAGCCCCCATTCATGTCAAGCAACATTCAATATTGCTTGAAATATTGCAGTTCTGCAATAGCAACAGAATTGTCTATACCCTGGGATCCATTTCCTTAACTCTCACACACTGACCACTCAGATTTCTCCAACCCACTCTTTGCCTCCACCACGCCACTGAAACAGCTTTACTAAGGTCCACAGTAAACTGTCAATAAATACAGTGGTTATTTTTCTGTGCATGTCTACCCTGACCTCTCAACAAAACTGTCACCTTTGGCCATCCTCTCTTCCATTATATCATCATCCTTGTTTTCCTCTTACCTCTTTGACTCTTCCTTTTCAGTTTCCTTTGCAGAATTACCTACCACTGCCAGTATATGCTGGAGTTCCTGAAGGCTCAGTTGTAGACTTTTTGCATTATACTGTCTTCCTAGGTAAGCTCATCCTGGTCTATGCTTTCATCCTCATCAGGCAGACTCCAGTAACTACCCATTTATCTCCACTGCAACCAAAACTCTCCTGTCCCCAAGAAGACATACAGATGGCTAATAGGCACATGAAAAGATGTTCAATATTGCTAATTAGAGAAACAAATCAAAACAACAATGAGATATCACCTCACGCCTGTCAGAATAACCATCATCGAAAAGTCTACAAATAACAAGTAATGATGAGGATGTGGAGAAAAGGGAACCCTTGTACACTGTTGATGGGACTGTAAATTGGTGCAGCCACTACAGAAAACAGTATGGTTCCTCAAAAAACTAAAAATAGAACTCCCATAGGATCCAGCAATTCCACGCCTGGGTACATATCCGGAAAAAAATGAAAACTCTAATTTGAAAAGATCCACAAACCCCAATGTTCATAGCATTACTATTTACAGTAGCCAAGATATGGAAGCAACCTAAGTGTCCATCGACAGATGAATGGATAAAGATGTGGTGCATGTGTATACACACACACACACACACACATACAGAAAATGGAATATTACTCAGCTATAAAAAAGAATGAAATTCTGCCATTTGTAGCAATGTGGATGGACCTAGAGAATATTATGCTTAGTGAAATAAGTCAGAAAAAAAATGAATGTATATAGCAAAACAGCAACAGACTCACGGATATAGAAAACAAACTAGTGTTTACCAGTGGGGAGAGGGAAGTGGGGAGGAGCTCCTTAGGGGTATGGGATTTAAAGAAACAAACTACTATGTATAAAATAGGTAAGCAACAAGGGTATATTGTATAGCACAGGGAATTATAGCTATAACCTTGTAATAACTTTTAATGGAATATAATCTGTAAAAATACTGAATCACCAAGCTGTAAACCTGAAACTAAAATTGTAAATCAACTATACCTCAATTAAAAAGAAAACACTCCTGACTTCTAGACCTGTATATTTGATTACTTGATTAATAATTTTAATTGGATTTCTCAAAGATTCCTCAAAATCGAGATGGCTATGTAGGAACTCGGGCTCCATCCTCCCCACCCCAACCGTCTTCTCGCGTTTCCTACCTCAGAGAGGGGCCCATCCTCTTTCGAGCTGCCCAAATCAAACACGTGTGATTCTTGACTTCATCCCCTCCCATGCCCTCCATTTCCAATCCATCTCAAGTCTACTTGATCCCATCTACTAAATCCTCTTGATCTACCCACTTTGTCATCTCACCACCACCCCTTCAAGCTATCAGGTCTCCTAGCATCTCTCTGGTTCTCTTCCAACTGTTTCAAAACGAAGGGGTCGACCGTGATGACGTTCAGAACACTCCCTTCTTGCTCTTACTGGATGCCTAACAACGCCTACAAGGTATTCTATGGTCCGAGGCTGGCCTTCCTTTCCAGTCTTGTGTCATACCACATCTCCCCTTCCCTAAATGTAGCCGTTATGCTCCATCCTTTTTGCAGTTCTTTAAACTCATCATAAACTCCTCCAACCAATGGGCCTTTGTATGTGCTATTCCCTTTTATCAGAATGCAATCCCCCTCTTTGCTTAGCTAACTTCTATATGCCCATCAGATTTCAGTTGAGTTGTCCTTTCCTCATGGACACCTTTGCTGACAGCCAATCCTGGGCCAGATTCTTTTGTTACATGCTCCAGAGAACCATGTTCTTTTTTTTTTTGTGGTACGTTGTGGAACACAGGCTCCGGACGTGCAGCCTCAGGGGCCATGGCTCACGGGCCCAGCCGCTCCGCGGCATGTGGGATCCTCCCAGACCGGGGCACGAACCCGTGTCCCCTGCATCGGCAGGCAGACTCTCAACCACTGCGCCACCAGGGAAGCCCCCATGTTCCTTTTACTATTTGAGTTTGTAATAATAAACTCACATTTTAATTTAATTAATGTCTATCTTTTCTGCTAGACCAATATTTCTTAAGATCACAGGGAACACAGGAGTGTCTTTGCACAGTGCCTAGCACAGTACTTGGCACAAAATATATGTTCAATAAAACTTTGTCGAATGAATGAAATGATCATTGTATTCATGATGTTAGCAAGTATAATCCAGTTCAAGTTTGGAAACAGAAATGCAAAACAGAATCTATCTAATAAATCTGGTCTTCATTCGTTTAATCAGACTTTCTCCTTTGGCCATTCTGCATATTCATTCACCCAACAACTATTCACCGATGGGGTCAATGTGGAGTGCTCGATTAGTGCTGTTGCTTTTAAGTAGATTTTTTTTAGAAAAGATGACCACTGATTTGAAACTAGCAATATTTAAAAAGTATTTTTAAAAACGCAACAGGAAAAAGCTTGCTTCATTTCATAGAAAAAGATTTCTCCTTTATGTTATTTTAAAAGGGAGATGAGGATTTTGTTTCATTAGATGCTGCATATTTGGGAGCTGGACAGGCCACTGTTACCCCTGCATATACACAGATGCCATCCTTCTTCTGCCGGTCCTAACATGCAACTTGAAAGTAAAAACATCAGGTTCTCTTTATTTATAATAGGTAACAGCTGAGGTCCAGTCATCGAATATACAATAAAAAACAAGTGCAGTTACATCCGTAACAAAAGGACAGCCAGCATGTTTTCTTCCATAGCACTGCATTTCTGGTTTGTCTCTATGGTTGGTCCTTATGGTCTGGTACATTTTTTCCTCCAGGAATCTCCTTTTCAATGGGAAGATGGTCTTCAGGGCAAAAAATGTTTATCAGACTCTAGTTCCAGGAGTACATATTTTATTCACTTATAAATACGTACGCCCCCATGCTATCTTGTTCCAACCTTCCTTGCATTCCTATTGACATCAGTCATTTATTATAACTCTCCCCCAACATTTATTACAAATCCCCTCCCCAAGTTGTATTTACAGTTAAGAAGAATTTGTACATGGCACAAATCAACTCAGCTGTTAGTGCACAGAAGTCACATAATCCTCTGGAACACTGAAATACTTTTCTCCAGCTTTGGGGAAATAATTATATGTTAATTTAAACATACACAGAGAACATTTCTTAGACAAACATAACTCCTGAGGTCCATCTGGCAAGACAATCTGCTTTGTATTTCTTAGCACAATAAAATGTATCTTTGGAAACGGAGAAGAATCAAAAGTATTTAAAACAAAAACAGAAAACCACACATAAAAATCACACAACAGATTGACTGATACATTGAAATTCTGTCAAAATAAGATTTTCAGTGAGGCTTTTCACTTCAAACAGTCCAGGAAAAAAGTAATCCTAAAAGGCATATTTTCTACACGTGGCTCTTTGTCCTAAGTGTTGCGTTCTCACTTGAAGTTTCTAAACCATGTTTAGAAAAAGAATTATTTATTACAAGAGGGATTACCTGTTTCAGTCAATTTATTGTGAGAGGTTATCAACAACTGCTTTGAATTCTCAAATGTCAAAAGTTGGAAGGCAGAAATAGATTTTGCAATTAAATATGTGGCACAATTATTTCCTTAAGTATCATGTATTTCCCCTATAACATTTTTTTAAATTATCCCTTTAAAAAACTCATGGAACTTGTCAAATATTGACTGTTTCTCTACTTCTCCTTCAAATCTTTCCTCGTATCTTCATCAAGCTTCTGCTTAGTCTTTGATAAAATTTGCCTTGACTTGCTGCTCAAGAATTTTCCTCAGCCCCCTTAGAAAGGCTGACATAGTTCACTCCAAATCCTTCAGTGCCAAAGAAAGCTCCACGGATGCCTCACATGTGGCGGGTAGGGAATGACAGCAGGAAGGTAGTCTTAAGAAATTACCAACATGAAATGCTCAAAGAGGCCAGAAGAACAGTCACCAGGATAAGAAGAAACCTGCTCAACCCCTCCCATAATCTTTTCTTTGAGCCATTTAAACATGGAGCCATTTTGTTTTTTAACTTCATGTATAGTTTCTAGAGTTCACCGAGAGCTCAAAACAAGAGAATACCTACAGAAACTGTAGTTTTTTTTATAACATCTAACTTCTTACATCAATTTTCTACTAGAGAAATGGTACTTTTAGAACCGGATTTTGGCTTCTGGTCCCCTTTACTACACTCTGCTTTCTAGAAATGTTATTTCATATCTATAAATGAAAAAAGCAGGAAGTTACACTAAAACAACTAAAATATCAATAGAAATGCTAGCGTTCAATTCTGACTTGAATACTTTGGCCTAAATTATAACAGAGCTCACATTGGGGACCTCCTATGTGTCCTTCCTTAAAAACCACTACACGTTTGTAGTACAGTGATCTGAATTCCTTTGTCACCATTACAGACCTTTAATTTCATGTACTTCATTTGATATAACCAAACATTCTGTGTACTTCATAGAATCATCTTTGAAAAGAAGCATGAGCCATGTTTTAGAGAATTACGTTTTTTAAAAAAGGTACTCTAAAAGAGAAAGTCATATTTATTTTACTTTATTTTTACTTAAACTTTTTAAAAATTTTTGGCTGTGCCACACGGCTTGTGTGATCTTAGCTCCCTGACCAGGGATCGAACCTGCATCCTTGGCAGTGAAAGTGTGGAGTCCCAACCACTGGACCACCAGTTAAGTCCCAAGAAAGTCATATTTATGAATAAAATTTCCTTTGCTTAACTTCTTTCAAACCATCATTTAATGTATTTTGCCATATAACTTTTGTTTCATCTTTGAAAGTAACTTGCACACTTAATACTTTTTTTTTTTATCTTCTTCAGGCGACTTTCTTTTCTCTACGAAAACCTAATTAAGGACGTTGCACCAATTTACTCTTACTTCCTTCCTGTTCACTGAGTTTAATATGGGTATAGGCAAGAATGCCAAATAGTGTACATAACATGCCAAGACCCTGATTAATGGACAATGGATCCTGAAATAAAACATATCCTCCAAATAAAGTAATGCAGAACTTGAAGTGTCCAAACATGTTATAGCTGAGGTTTTTGGATAAGGATAAAAAAGAACGAGCTAGATGTTATACACACACACACACACACACACACACACACTCCACGAAGCAAAAGCTTCCTGTGCCTGGAGAGAAGGGCACGAAACGCAGACTAAACAGCGGCCCCACCCCTGCCCCCATCGCCCCGCCTCCCACCCTGTCTAAAGAACAGGAACTTCAGTGAAGTGCTGGCTTGATCCTAGCTTCTTCAGGTAGGTTTTAGCAATTAATCAGTCACAGGAGACCGCCTCAGCTCTCCCTGCTGACCTCTCCAAAGAAAAGGGGCTGCGGCACAAGGGTGGGGAAGGGATTCAGAACAAGGTACAGAGAAGGCCTTTTGTAGAGCAATTTGTGATGCTGTTTCATGGCGCCATTTCTAAACTCCCCTTGGCAAATCAGATGAGACGTGAAAGGCGCCAGACGGCTGACACAAGGTCAACACAGCCAGTGTGCTTAAGTTTAAGATGGAATCGGGGACAGGGGATGGAACACCACTGAGCCCCAATACATGCCAGGCACTATGCCAGGTGCATATATAACACCATTTTATTTAAGCATCACATTTCCCTTCACTGTGGTATCACTCCACCCATCTACAACTGTAGAGGCTTGAGGATTTTAAGTAACTCAGATCACAGACTTAGTAAGTGGCAGAGACAGAGGCCAAACATAGATGGGTCTACTTAACTCCAAAGTCCATGTTTGAGACGAGTAGACTGCCAGTAACTTGCTGCTGGATTAGGGTGTTTCCAAATCACTGTTCATTTAAAAGACAAACTAAAGACACACAAATGGTTCCTTTATAAATTATTCTCTTCCCATATTTTAAGTAGTTTTTTATATATGGATTAGTACTTTATTATTTTTTAGATGTCTGATATGTACCCATCTACTCTTCCTAAAAACAATACAAGAAAGAGCTACCACTCTGTGCCTCAGCATCATTGTGAGGATTAACTAAGCTAATATATGCAAGGCCTCGAGCACCCAGTAAGCACCCTATGGGTCAGCTATCAACAGCAGTACTTATGCATAATAAACATCTGCCAGGTGCTGGACACATTCTCTCAAGCACTCACCTAACTCTGTAGGTACCACAACCCCCGTTTCATAAGTGATGAGAGTGAGACCCGAGATCTCCCACAAGTCACGCAGGCCCACAGGCAGCGGCGGGGCCGGGCTGGCACACCTGGACCTGTCCGACCTCAAAGCCCAGCCTCCCTCCTCTGTTCTGAGCCCAACTAAGCAGCTTGGAAGTTGCTTCCGGGCAGGACAGCACGAGCTGAGTCGCCAGGGTACCTACGCTGGCCTGACCCAACAGGGGTAATTTTCCTGTGGGATGGAGGACCTTCCCAAGGATGTTAATTATAACCATGATAAACCAGGCTTCGTTTTCAATTACGAGCTATCTTCAAGTGAACCGGCTCCCGCACTTCAGCATTTCCTTACTCCTCAGCCTCGCTTTGAAGTGCTCATGATCTGTTAACAATATTTACACGAGAGGAAAGGCAAATTTAAAGAAATGCTCCAATGAATCCTTTTGTAAATTAGAAAAATAAAACAAAACAAAACAGTTGCAATCTATACCCGACATCTCCAATTCCTCTTTCTAATTCTCCATCTGCTCCGGTCAGCTTCCACCTGGACACGCTGACGTTCTCGTCAAAATCGTCAGTGCCCTCCACCCCACCACACCCCTTCCTCCATCCATTTCCAGCCTTCCTCGAGCTTGACCTGCCAGCGGCCTTGGACACAGCTGACTCCCCTTCCTCCTCACTTGGTTTCTCCACCCTGTCCTCCTTCCTTCCACCTTGACTGCTCCTTCTCTGCCCCTTCTGCCTAGCTCCTGTCATCTCTCCAAACTCTCAACACCGAGGTGACCCAGGACTCGGTCTTTGGGCCCCTCTTTTTCTACCACATCCACACACTACTGACTCCCTCCGGAATACCTCCAGCCGAGACCTCGACCTTTAACTCAGACTCGTTTTACCCAAAACTGAGCCCTTGGTCTTCCTCCCCGCCCCCAAACCTCCTGGGGGCTGTCCTATTTCAGTCTATGGCAACTCCACCCTGCCAGGTGCTCAGGCCCCAACCGGGTGGCAACCTTCTTTCCTCTCTCATTCTCCACATCCAGTCTGCCAATAAAACCTGCTGGCTCTACTTGAACATATATCCAGAACCCAATCACGTCTCACTATATCCACTGCGACTGTCCTGGTACCAAACCACCATGGCTTCCTGATGGTTTCCCTTCTTCTCTTGCCGCTTTCAGTACAGTGGTTCCCAACCAGGGGTGACTGTGTCACCTGGGCAAGGTCTGGACACAGTTTTGGTTTTCATAATTGGGGAAAGGGATGCTACTGGCGTCTAGTGGGTAGACGCCAGAGATGCTGCTAAACATGCTCCAATGGACAGGACAGGCCTGTCCACTGGACCAAAAAGGCCAATAGCACTGAAATTGAAAAGCATCCCCGGTCTGTTCTCAACACAGTAGCCCAGAAGGATCCTATTAGAACAGACAGAAAATCATGGCATTTCTCTGCTCAAAACTCCAACGCCGTCCCCTCTCACTTGGTGTAGGAGTCCTCGTGTGGAAGTTCTGCTCAGTCAGGCCCCCTGTCACTCTTCAGGGACAAAGAACCTACCCTTTGTTCTTCCCGCTCCAGCCACACAGGCTTCTTGTTCCTTCCAGCCTCTCACCTGCTGTCCCCTCTGCCTGGAACGCTACCCATCCTGCTCTGCACAGAGCAACCTCACTTCCTTCAGGTCTTTACTCAAAAGTACTCGTCTTGCTGAGGCCTTCCCGACTACCCTACGTAAAACTGCAACCCTGTCCCCAACATTTCACATCCCCTTTCCTGTTAGCATTTAACACAATCTAGCCCTGTATATGCCCATTTCTTATTTTTCTTGTTTATAGCCTGTCTCCCTCCCCAGAACTTAAGCCTGTGAGAGCAAAGATTTTTGTCTCTTCGGTTCACTACTATATCTCCAGTGCCTGACAGACAGTAGATATTCACTATGTGAATATTTATTAAGTCAAAGAACAGTTTATAGTGGGCATTCAATAAGTACTTGTTGACTGAATGAATGGACGCTCTGAGTCAGGGCACATGCTTGGATGCCTTGATCTGGCAGCATATGGCGCACAAATCCTGGGGCTACACTACCTGGGCTCAAATCTGGACACCACACTTCTCAGCTGGGTAACTCCAAGTGAGTTATTCAACCTCTCTGTGTCTCTATTTCCTCTTCTGTAGAATAAAATGATAGAATTTATCTCTTCGAGCTGCTGTAAAAACTAAATGCTTAATACACACAAGATGTTTGGAACAGTGCCTGACACAAAATAAACATTTATTAAGTGTTGTTTATTTTTTAATTTTTCAAAAATATTTATTGGGATTCCCTGGTGGCGCAGTGGTTAAGAATCCACCTGCCAATGCAGGGGACACGGGTTCGAGCCCTGGTCCGGGAAGATCCCACATACTGCAGAGCAACTAAGCTCATGCGCCACAGCTACTGAGCCTGCACTCTAGAGTCTGTGAGCCACAACTACTGAGCCCACGTGCCACAACTAATGAAGCCCGCCACCTAGAGCCCATGCTCCGCAACAAGAGAAGCCACCGCAATGAGAGGCCTGCGCACTGCAAGGAAGAGTAGCCCCTGTTCACCACAACTAGAAAAAAGAAAGCCCGCATACAGCAACAAAGACCCAATGCAGCCAAAAATAACTAAATAAATAAATTAAAAAAAATTATTTGGTTGCGCCGGCTCCTTAGTTGCGGCACGTGGGCTCCTTAGTTGTGGCATGCAAACTCTTAGTTGCGGCATGTGGGACCTAGTTCCTGGACCAAGGATCGAACCTGGGCCCCCTGCATCAGGAGCACAGAGTCATAACCAATGTGCCACCAGGTAAGTCCCCAGGTATTGTTTTTTTAAAAAAATTATTATCACTGTTATTTACTGATAGTTGGCAAATATGCTGCTTTTTTACTTTGTTGACATCTCGGTGTTCACTCATTAAAAGCAAAATGTTAAAAATGGGCAGTTGAGTTTGATTCAGACATTCAAGTCATGACTCCACTTCTTGATTTGAAGTAATATTGAGAAAAGCAGGCACACCCATAGCCAGACAAGTACAAAAACAAGCTCAAAAGTCAGAGCAACTGGTCTGAAATTATTTTCTGTTATTTGGATTAACCACACCTTTACCTTATTATTATCGAACTATCGAGAACTGAAGTGATGGAAAACATAAGTATCCACCCCATTATTCACTCAACAAATATTTATTTAACCCCACTATGCACAAGGAATGGTGCTCTATGTTAATTCTGATAAGGGAAAAGGTCATCTATTCCTTAAGAAAATTCAAGAGCATTTATCATACAGAAAGCTAACCCATTTCCCCACTTCACAGTTCTTTAAATTTCCACAGACTCTAGTAAGAGACTAAAAATAACTCACTCTACTCAGTTTAGGCCATGCAATAGAGAGTGTGAGACTCAAATAAGGAAATCAATGTGACAGAGTTTTGGAGAATATAAAAGACTACGCATTTGTAAGTTGTTAGGAAAAGGATACGTGACTGGTGAAGTGTTCCCAATGATCCAATAAATCGATAAGTTCACCATGAAAGCTATTACTCCAGAGAGCAGGACCATCAGCTACAAATAAACCAGAAGAATCATTAATGCAAAGCAGCTGCAATCATTGCAATCATCAAGTGAAAGTACACTTCATCAGGCACTTCTATCAACCATTAAAAACAATATTTTTAAAAAGAGAGAATCAAGTTGGGAGAAAGCAAGAACTGAGGGTTAAAGAGCAGAATGAGCAGTATTCACAAATGTAATTTTGTCAACAAAATGCAATGGAAAATACTCCAACAATATCCTGCCTCTGTAAATCTCCAGATTCATTTTTCTTATCTATCCAAAGAAAAATTATTTTGTAATAATTTCTTATTATAAAAGTAATATATATTCATTACAGAAATACCAGACAATAAAGATGAGCAAGAAGAATATAAAGAATTCTTTTTTTTCTTCTAGTTTTATTGAGATATAATTGACATACAGCACTGTGTAAGTTTAAGGTGTACAGCATCATGATTTAATTTACACACATTATGAAATGATTACCACAGCAAGTTTAGAGAACATCCATCATCTCATGTGCATACAAAATTAAATAATAGAAAAAAAGTTTTTTTCCTTGTGAAGAGAACTCATAAGGAATTCTTTAAATCTCAACCACTCACCACTATTAATACGTTGGTATATATCCTTCCAGATCTTTTTTCCGTTGAATTGTTCATATTTATTCTTATTTAAATTCAATCAGTAGGTATTCATCAGGTGTCTACAAAACTAGGCCAGGCCTTGTAAGGAACACAGTGGGTTCCTGCCCTCAAAGATCTTAGAAACCGCTTGAACATGTGATAAAAATCTTGATAATCATAGCTTATACTTATATAGTACTTATTATGCACCAAGAATTGTTCTAAATATTTTACATATATTAACTCATTTAATCATTGCAAACAGCCATGAGGGAGTAAAATATCTTCCCTTTTTACAGACAAGAAAACAGAGCACAGAGAGGTAAAGCAACTTGCCTAAGACACACAGCCAGTAAGTAGAAGGGCCAAGGTACTGGAGTCCCTGCTCCTAACCTGCCCTGCCATGCTACCTCTTAACCACATGAAAGAGAGAGTGCAATACAAGATGAACAGCTCAGGCAAGAAAAGAAAATGAGTCCTGAGCTCTACCTCGTTAATAGGCAAACAGACTATAGGTTCTGTAGGACTCTAGACAGGAGATGTCCTTCTGGGCTGCGATAGCAAGAAAAGTCTTTGGATTTCAAAGGCATGTTTTGATTAGAGAAAGAAATAATGGGGGCAGGAAACAGTACGGGTCAAAGTATGGAGGCGTGAAAGCTCTGGTGTGTGCATGGGATGGCGAGTAAACCGACTTGGCTGAGGTGGCGGACCAAAGCGGCTGTACCACTGTAGACACACACAGCATTCTGTCCAAACGTATCCCACAATTTCATTTTAAAAGTTATAAAACCATTTTCTATTTCTGAAGTAAGAGAATCTAGAGAAAATATTAGTTACAATTTGAATTAGTAAGAAGTTTAAATTCCAAAGAAAATGTCATATTTGAAGATTCTTTCTGTCCCATGTGGGTTTTCTCAGTTTTTAAATCAGTGCAGTCAGAAGAAGACCAGGGCAATTGGATTTGCAGCCTATTTAGGGAGAAAGAGTAACACCTTATTTGTTTTACAACAGTGAGTTCCATTAAATCTTCAACTAAGAGAAACTTGCTCCTTAAAGATCTTAAAAACTGTTTCTAGAAATGTGTCCTTGTTAATTTTATTGAGTTCACAGAATGTCACATGCCTATTTCTTGATGACCTGGCACATCATTAAAAACACAATTACATGTTCTACTTTGAGGCAATGATGCCCTCTAGGGACAAGAAGGAATGCAGGTGACTTTCCCTTATCCAATGGCCTCAGACTGCTGTGCTCTTGTTTCTTTGACCTTTTTTATGGCCTTTCTGCTGAGGTCCTCGTTTTCAAATCTGTCAGAGGGCCAGTCACATAAAGCCTCTCCCCTCCTAGTCTAAGGTGCTCAAGCTGCAGTGGTTGATAGGCAAGATGACCAAGATGGGTAACTTTTGTAAAAGTAAGAGGAGATATTACCTGAGAGATGGTCCAGTGATTTCTACCTTGGGAAAAAAGTGCAAATGCTAAAGTATATGAATTTGAAACAACTATCAATCTGCTCACAGGCAGCCTCACAGGGTGGTTAAGAATGTGGACTTTGGATGTGGAATGCATGGATTCAAAATCTGGCTCTGCTGTGGACCTTGAGTCAGTTACTTAACGCTTTGTCTCTCAGTTTCCTCATCAGTAAACACCTAATAAAGTTGTTATGAGGATCAAATAAGTTAATATTTGCAAAGAGCTTAGAATAGTGCCTGAAGCAGAGTAAGGGCTATGCAAGTTTGATAAATCAACACCACCAGCAAAAAAGACGTTCCCATTGACTGTGTTAAAAGTATGGGAAGCAGAAGTTCCTTTCCTAAATAGGGGGATTATACTTTCTAACTTTATTAAAAAAATATCCCCAAAGTACAGGTCCCTTTGATCTGGCAATTCCACTCTAGGACTCTATCCCATAGAATAAAAAGTACCAGTTCATGAGGACACATGTACAAGGATGTTTACTGTAATACTGTTCATAGTGGTTAAGAACTGGAACTATTATACAGGTACTGAAAGAATGATTTGAAGGGATTTTCATGGGACATTGTTAAGTGAGAAAAGCAAGATACAGAAAATCATGTGTAATATGATCCCACTTCTGTAAAAAAACCAATGTGTAATTTATGTGTACATACGTGCATGTGTGCCTGTGTTGTTGTATGTGTTTACATGTGGGTATGCATAGCACAGAGAAAAACACGGAAGAACAAACACTAGAATGTTAACATGACTTATTTCAAGGGGCAGGGGTGAGGTAATGGGATGTTGATGTGTGTATGGGTAGGAGGGCTGAGGAAAAGGAGTCCATGATAAAAGCTGCCTATATAGGGAATTCCCTGGCAGTCCAGTGGTTAGGACTCCACGCTTCCACTGCAGGGGGCACAGGTTCGATCCCTGGTAGGGGAACTAACATCCCACATGCCATGCAGCACAGCCACAAAAAAAACCTCCCGAAAACCCAGCATATATAATACGGTTACATACATATGAAATTAAACATACACACACATGCGTGTTGTCTGTGTATATGAAAGAGACCCATGAAATGATCATCACCAAAACGGTAAAGGTGTTTATCTTAGTGTGGCAGGATTTGGGGAGACCTTCACCTTATAATTTTATGTATGTTCAAAAATGCATACAATGAGTATGTACTACTTACACTGTTACAAGAAAATCAACAAAGTTATATTTTCATTATTTAAAAAAAAAAATGCCCAAACTATTGGTGGGCAATAGCCTGGTGGGCTCAGCACAGTAACCAGACATCAGAAGACCTGAATTCTAGTCCTGATTTGGCCACTGACTGGCAATTTAACCCTAAGCAAGTCTCTCAATCTTTCTGTGCCTCAGTTTCTTCATTGAATGAATAATCCTTACGTTGCCTCCCTTAAAGGGTGATTATAAAGCCTAAATGTGAGAATGGATCTGAGCTAGTGCACTGCAAACTAAAAGTTGCATTAATAATGGAGAAATTATTATTATCTTGTTTCTTAGACACCAAAACAATTATAACTTACCAAAGCAGAGACCGACCAGGGACCAAACATTCCTCCTTCTGCGAACACTGGCTCAAAGAAGGGCACGGCGACCAGCAACATGGCAGATGACATAGGGGCCTGGTAGTACAGCAGCTGCATCGAGTTTACTTGCAATTCATGCTGCTTGGCTCCTACCCACTGAAAATTAGGAGAGAGAACGAGTTAGGCAGAAAAAAATAGCATCAGTCAACAAACAAAAGATGCAACTCTAGCCACAAATGTGGGAATGTGAGGCGGGGCGGGGGGAAGAGGAAATGCCTAATGAGTCTACAAGATTTCAAAGATCAATAATATATACGTATATCCTTTAAGCTTCCTGGATGAAAGGAGCTTTATAAATTCAATGTCTGATTATCTATTTTCTTCTCAATTATAAAGGAGAAAAAAATCCTCTCTTCCCTCCTGATCCGAGTAGATGGGGAAAGTCAATGCATACTGGGGCCCACAGGCATCAGCGATCTTGGGAAAATTAGGCAGGAATGGAAATTTCTAAGCAGGAATACAGATGCAGTGTCAGACTTCATTTTCTTTCTAAAAATGGCCCCCAAAACGAAGACTGGGAGGCAGGGCGGACTCTAATTACAGACTGACAGAAACCTCAGTTATCCCAGGTGGCTGCCAATATGTGTGGCTGGAAAGGTATGTGAGGTCTTTTCATTCACTTCAGGAAACCCAGTCGATGGTAGAAGGAACTTTCCTCTTTATAGCTGACGTTTCGGTGGGTAATCCCACATCAATACTCCTCAATAAACTAGATAATCACAAACTTTAAAAGACTATCCTTCGGTAGAACCAACACCCCAAAGCCTCAAATCCCATCAGTTCTCAAAATGCTTCACAAATATAACTGAAAAGGAGGCTTTAAAGAAAGCTTGAGAGAACTGTCTGAATAAGATGTGGCAGGAACAGCCAGGCTTTTTTTTTTTGTGATACACAGGCCTCTCACGTTGCGGAGCACAGGCTCCGGACGCGCAGGCTCAGCGGCCATGGCTCACGGGCCCAGCTGCTCTGCAGCATGTGGGATCTTCCCGGACTGGGGCATGAACCCATGTCCCCTGCATCAGCAGGCGGACTCTCAACCACTGCGCCACCTGGGAAGCCCCCAGCCAGGCTTTTGAATAACTGCTCCTACATAATCCTCTTTCCTGTAGGTCCGGGTATCCTATTACATAAACTCTAAGTCTATAGAAATTCACCAAGACAAAAATAGAAGAGCAAGAAATCTGAAGCATATTCCTGTCAGCCTTAAAAACAGTCTGCTGTGAACATGAAGGACAAAGAATTGATTCTTTTGCTTGGGACACAGCAGTAAGCAAAAATGAATGCAGAGGGTATGTGCACAGCCCTGTGTTGCTCCAGCAGCCTCTCTGGGCAGCTGTGTGTCTCTGACACAGGACAGACAGCCTGGAATGGTGGTGACTCTCAGGCCACCACCTGCCCTCACTGTCGTGCAGCCTGGCTTCTGCCCACCAACCCTCTCATGAAACTGCTCCCCAAAAGGGCACCTTCACCTCTAGTGGCCACGTCGAAGGACTGCCCTCGGTCCCCTCCCGGCCGGAGCCCTCTGCAGAACCTGCAGATTTCTCTTGGAAGAACTTCTGGTTTGCGCTGCTTCCTCACTCACCTGTTCCTTCACTTACTACCTGTAAGGGAGATGTCTGGCTTTCCTCTTTTATCTCCCTGACTGATCTCTTACTATCCGCTGACATCTACAGCTCTGACCTCCTTCCTTGAGCATCATTTAAGTCCCACCTTCTACAAACAGCTTACTGGCCATCTTCAGTTAGATCACCTGAAGGAGCTTGTTTAAGATTAAGCTGATTACTTCCTTCTCCAAATTAGCTCCTCCTGTGTTGGTCCGATAATTAATGATATAATCTCCTCCAAGGATCAGGCTCCTTATTTTCCTCATTCTCACATTCAGTCAGGTCCGACTAATTCTTTCTCCAGAAGGTCTCTGAAGTCTGCTCTTTCCTTTCCACGTCCAGTACCACTGTCCTTGTTCAGGTCCTTCCTGTCTTCCCCTTAAACCATGGAGCACTTCCTGACTGCTCTGCCTGTCACCCTGTCATCCCTCTTATTCATCCTTCACTGCCACAAGAGTGAAGTTTCTAAAACACAGGGAGTGATCAAGTCACTGCCCATCTGAACTCCTCTCCTGGTACCTGCAGGATAAAGGGCACACTTCCTCAGCATAACACTCAAGATTCTGCCATCTGGTCTCACCCCTCCCCTCAGCCTTGTGTTTCCACCACGCAGCTACAGTCCAGTCCCACCAAACAAATCAAGTCCTCCAAAAATGCTCTGTACTTTCACACATCATTGCAAAGAAAGACCTCTGCTCTATTTCTTTGCTAAGCGAATTCCTGTGCGTTCTTCAATTTAAATTGTTAACCTTCCCATAAAGTCTTACCTCACTACCGCCCTCGTGCAGAACTACCCCTTCTTCCCTGGTGTTCCTCAGAACTTTCCTCATACTCTGAGTTATACGACTTGTTATCAGCTGTCTCCGTGTGTTTCTGCAATGCTGGATTATAGCTGCCCTTTATCTTTGTATGAAGGTTGAGCAAAAAGCAGAAATGTCTGTTGAATGAATGAAGGAGTCAACCATCTTTCTACAACTAAAACTAATAGTTGGTCAATCAGCTCTTAATTCCTTTTAATGCCCTAGCAGTATAAGAAGAAATAACTTAGAAATTATACCAGGTTACAATGGGAAAATACAACTTTCCTTAAAATGAATTTTGGGAGGGAATACACCTGTTCTGTACCAGTACTTTTACCATTTACTGATAATCAAAAACTCTGCCCATGACTTAGTCTACAATCATTCCTTGGTCAATCTCATTTCAAATATCTACCTGAGAGATACAGAATCCTTTGATTCCACCCTATAGCAATTTTGAAACTTGTGTGAACAAAAACGGTCATATTGGCATGGACAGTGAGTACTCTGAATTGATGTGTAAGGAATACAAGAAATTCTAACATTCAACAAATAAAATTTCTTGCTATATCTAATAAATAACTAATCCATACTGGGTCAAAAATAAAGTCCATTTAACAAAAAAGAGAAGTAGAAATGTTCACTTACTGTATCTAATTAAAAAATTTAAATTTAAACTCACTGAAGTATGCCCAAATGCAATTTTCTTAAAGCACAAACCTGAGCTTCCTCTGATTTCTCTCTGCAGTAAAAGACAGAATATCTTGAGGCCAAGTGACAAGATTGAGCGGGTGCCCCACCCTCTCATGTCACTGCTCTCTTTCATTTAAACTGCTTCTCTGCCACTAAGAAATGTATTCAACCTCAGAATTTTCACATAACAATGTTTCTGAAATGACCAGTACTAGAAAATTTAAGATGCTATGGCTGTATTATTAAACTCCTAACATTCATAACAAGGATGCCTTAGTTTATAACCAGTGGATGTTTGTGAAAAAAGTAAAATTGGTCACACATTTTGGCTCTGATTCCCCATATGCAGGCACTGGAAACCAGAATTTCCAGTCCAAGGTTTTCAGTACAGAGAAAACACTGTTTCACTGTACCCTTCGCCATTCACTATTTCTTTCTCCACTATATAAGAAACAAAAATACTTGTTGAGATTTTATGGTAACGAAGCAAGTGAATCCATGAACAAATGTCAAATAAATGGCTGTTACAGGCAAGGCACCGCGCTAGTGCAATAAGTGAAATACCCATTGCTATAAGATATTGATGGAGAAAAATGATTAGAATATACAAGCTGTAACAGCAGCATATCTTCTGAGGCAAAGATTTATAAATCTCAAATTTTCCTTTCCTGTTCAAATTTTTGCACCTGTACTCACTCCTTCACAGTAATGTCATAATTAAAGAGTAAATGGTAAATACAACCAATGGACTCAATCCTCAAGTAAAAAGTCTTACTATTCATTTTGTAAAGATTTCCCAGAAAATAATATACCATCACCCCAAACTCAGACTGTTAAGCATGGGTAATATACACTTACAAACAGGTAGGGAGGTACTTGGTGAGCATCATACACCCAAGTTTCTCTGTCTCCTTTCTTCTCTTCACCTTGAGTCAGACAATTTATGCAATTATGCTTTCTTCCCAACAGTCTATTGTCTCTATACTGTATTGTCTAAACCTTGGGGCACAGCTTCAAAATTTATGAAATCTGCTAAAAAGGGCACATAAAGAAAAAAAAATTACCAACCACTTGATAAAGGGATGTAACTAAAACACCAAGTGCAGCAAACACCGTTCCAAGGAAATTAAACTTCACATCGTAATAAGAATTTAGGATTACACCTACAGTTATAGGAATCTGTAAAGAAAAAGAGGTAAACGTTGTTCAGATTAAATTTGTGAGACATAAAATTAGTATTCCTTTCACAGTGTCTTGAAAGGTTAATCATAAAAACATCATTAGGAAACAATGAACCTCTATAAATATTTTTTCCATTTGAAAAAAAACGGACTGGTAAGCCTATTTCTTCAAAATGAAATATGATAATTCTATATTTACGCTCACATTTAATTCTATTTAAAATTCTGGGTAAAATGAGTCGATGCGTTGCACTTTGCAAGAAAATACCACATGCGTGCACATAGTAGTAAATGGACCCCAAAACCAGTGTCTAAACAATATATAAACATAAACATATAACAAAAGCATTAAGATTTTAAATACTGTAAGTTATGAAGTGCTAAAATTATTTTAGTCTATCTTATTTAAAGACGCTGAAGTTTCTGCAGTATGTCGCCGCAAACATATCCTGAGACTTCTTTACGTTTATCAGAAACGTTTTTCAGTTTGAGCTTTTGCACTTAATCCCATACAGATTTGCATCACCCAACACAGCTTTCTTTTCTTACCGATCATAGCATTTAAGGACTTCCATCAAACAGTAGTTATTAAAACTCACACAAGCACACTCTACTAGGCTAAAAGCCCAATAGAGCGCCAAGATGGCATTTTTTTCACCTTCCCCAAATAAGCCTGAAGTTCACTTGCTCACAGAGGACTCGAGTGGATTTCCAGATCACGGGAAAGAATGTGGCGCAAGGTTAACCATTCAAATTTCCCGGGGAGAAAGACTGTCCAGGAGGTGGGTTGTTAAGGAGGTGCGCCTCGCCCAGCTGAAGCTACTCACCAGCGTGAGCTGTATTTTGGTGGAGAAGGTTTTCTTATAGCAGAAGGTCTGGATGACTATGATCACCGGCGTGGTCATGGCCTTGGCCAGCTGATAGGTGCCTATGGTGTTGTTCTGCAGAGATAAGTTGGTGAAGACCACGAAGCCACAGAAGCTGAGGGCCAGGAGGAGGAGCTTGGAAGGCGGCAGACTTTTGGGGGCAAACATGTCCAGTTTCTGGCAGACGTACAAGCCCAGCCAAGTTACCACGAAGTGCACCAGGGTCAGGCTCATGTTGGGGAAGCCGTAGTGGACATAGATCCATTTGTTGAGGAACACGATGCAGATGGACACCAGTAGGTTTAGCAGGAGCCCGGCGGCGATGCGCCCTCTGCCTCGTACTCTGTCGGCCAGCGCTGCCATGACCCCCGCGGAGCCGGGGCCCTTCACCCTCGGAAAGGGGCGCCCGGCCTATCTCCAGCTGCCCTTTGCCTCCTCCTCCGCCGTCGCGTCCTCGCAGCCCCTGGCTTTACGGTCC
This sequence comes from Mesoplodon bidens, assembly GCF_964165515.1. Classification (NCBI taxonomy): domain Eukaryota; kingdom Metazoa; phylum Chordata; class Mammalia; order Artiodactyla; family Ziphiidae; genus Mesoplodon; species Mesoplodon bidens. The sequence continues at coordinate 31,624,908 of NC_138167.1, forward strand.
GGCCGGGGGGAGGCATGCAACCTCTGGGTCCCAGGCAAGCAGCAGCCTCAGCGGATCACACATGCTCTGCCACCGCCCATTCAGCCGCAGACTACGCGGCAGCACGTCCCGCACGCTCCGCCCCCTTCCGCCCGCGGCCACGTGACTCGGGGAGCCCGCGCTTCCGCCCTTGAACAGCTCAGGAAGCGGCCTCTACCTGCGCAGGCGCATTGAGCTTTGGGTGCGGAGAGCTGCGTCCTTGGTCCACTACCTCCTGGGTTACCTAAAGCTGGCTGCGCCAATATGGGACCCCTTTCTTGTTTGGTATTTTCTGTGTCGGTTGAGTCGACTTGCTAGGTATTGTTGGTGCTGAGCAAATTTAGCCCTCGCCAGACAGGGGAAAGCATTACTTCTTGAAACCATATTTTTAGACATTTTATTTTAAAAATCCAAACATACAGAAGAGTAGACAGTATGATGACCCCTCATATACTCATCATGGTTAGTAAACTATTCAGATTTTGTTTTTTGAATCAATGTTTGGTTTTTCATCTTCCTAGAAAAGTGTCCATTTTACTTAGATGTTCTAATATACTTGGTCAGAGATGTATATGGTATTCTACCATATTTTCAATTTATTTCATCTGTTGTTACATCACTTTACTTATTCTAAACATTATGCATTTGAGTGAAACTTCTGGGTTAAAGGGTAGATGGTTGTTTATAATAGAATATTTGAAAAGGCCAATAAAATAGACAGTTATCCACAAGAATAGAAATAGTCAAAACTTTCCCCAAAGATTGCACCATTTTACATTCCCCAGCAATATGTCCCAGTCACAGTTGCTCCACATCCTCCCAAACATTTGGTTGTTAGTCTTTGATTTTAGCCATTCTGATGGATGTATAGTGGTATCTCATGGTTTTAATTTGCATTCACCATTGACTTGAGCAGTTTTCACAGGCACATGGTTAGGTATGTCTTCCTTTAAGAATCATCTGTTTGGGGCTTCCCTGGTGGCGCAGTGGTTGAGAGTCCGCCTGCCGATGCAGGGGACACGGGTTCGCGCCCCGGTCCGGGGGGATCCCACATGCCGCAGAACGGCTGGGTCCATGAGCCATGGCCGCTGAGCCTGCGCATCCGGAGCCTGTGCTCCGCAACGGGAGAGGCCACAGCAGTGAGAGGCCCGCGTACGTACCGCAAAAAAACAAAAAAAAAAACCAAATAAAAAACACCAAATTTTTTTTTTTTTTTTTTTTTTTTGCGGTACGCGGGCCTCTCACTGTTGTGGCCTCTCCCGTTGCGGAGCACAGGCTCCGGATGCGCAGGCTCAGCGGCCATGGCTCACGGGCCCAGCCGCTCCGTGGCATATGGGATCCTCCCAGACCGGGGCACGAACCCGTATCCCCTGCATCGGCAGGCGGACTCTCAACCACTGCGCCACCAGGGAGGCCCAAAAACACCAAATTTTATGATGAGGACTTATATACTTGGCTTAAAAATGTATCTACTTTCCATCCTCTTTAAGATTTCAGAGTACTTATGATCGGAAATTCAATTTCTTATTACATAATAGAGGGACGTTCCTGGAATTCATATGAACAGAAAATTTTCGTTTTTATATAGTTTTATTAATAAACATGGAATTATATAATACATTAAATTTTCAAAGTGTCACCATAATATGCTTAAAAGTACAAAATTAAATGCCTAAATTCCATAAACATTTTCCCCATAAGACAAAAGAAAAAAAACCCAGTAATTACAAATATATATATATTTTACAGAAAAACTTCCATTTATCATGGAAATTATTGAGATTACAAACAGCAGACGAATTATGACTGAATTTCATATCCTAATGGATCCAGTCCCTGGTCTAGGAGCATTAGAGAGGATTCTCTTAATTTCTGTAGCAATTTCCTTAGTTCTTCCTTAGAAAACACCTGATTTTTAAAAAAGAGAAAAATGTTAAGAATGAGAACAAAAAAGAGTGTGAATTTACAGTCACCTAATCAACCTGATTAGCTTAATGCAAGAAGAAATTCCTCTTTAAGGTTTATGTAGCCAGAGGCCAGTATATTAGGATAGCCCAGGACTTCAAAGCTACTTCTCTGGACCAGTCTATACACTTCAAACTGCTTAGAAATGTATACATATTTTGGATAAAAAAGCACAAACCTTAAAACTGGATCCCTACTTTAAGAAAATCTAAGAACATCTAAAGAATATAAACACATCTCACAAACCTAAATATTATTACAGAGGTTATCAAATCACTAAAATTTAAAAGTGCAAATGCTCTAGAACTTACCAGATACAGCTTGTGGCGCTCAGAGGAAACCATATCTGCTAACTGCAGGCATTCCTGATACTGACCGGTACTATGCAATATGGTGTGAAGCAGAAAACACAACATTGGCAGACAAAGCTTTCTCAGTAAAACCATTTGATATGTTCTTTCATGGTCTTCCTCAGCATCCTACAGACAGACATCAAGTAGTCATTCTAGCAACTTTAAGCTAAATACCCTTAAAAAAAGTCAATGAATCAAACCAAAAAGCAACAGGTAAAAGCTAAAGTGTTTCTGTAAAGCTTACCATGCTAATTAAAAATGAAACAAGGCAGGGTTTCTATCATGGTATCTTCAGAGGAGTCAGAAGTCTGATAATGAAAACAGAATGCTTCTGAATTTGTACTTACTATGTCTTAAATAAAAACATGCATAAAAGGAAAAGCAGTTAAGAGACTAGAGCAAAAATCAGAACAGAAAATAATAACCATTGCCCTGGATATATACAGAAGGAAATACAGACAGATAACCAGAAGGACTGAGAGGGCTCTTCATACCAACAGCAGTGATTCCTGCTGGGAAGAAGGATCAGGAGGATGAGGGGAGAGGTGCACAGGGAGGACAACTTCATTGTACATATTGTGTTTCTTTAAACAGAGAATGAATTTATGATGTCTTTGTATAATTTATTAAAAATAGAAAAATTAAAAGAATCTGAAGATTTGCATGGGACAGAACTAACAGATACATGAGGAAAACACTGTAGAGAAAACAGCATTTCTTTATAAGTATACAGGGATCTTTCTAAAAAATTTTGTGGGTACTAAGAGTGCAGAAAAAAGAACAGACCTTTTACACCCACTACATTTTCTTATAAAAAATGGAAAAATAAAATAATTAAAATAATAAAAAGGTACCCAACCACAATAAAATTTCTGAAATAATCTTAAAAATTAGAAGGAAATCCATAGGACTCATAGTGTAAAACAAAACAGAAAACAGGACAAGCAAAAATACCAACTGGTCCTTTGAAAAGCCTAATAAGACACCTAATTAATTAAAAATTTTTTCCTTATGACAATATTAATCACTAAAAATCTCTTCATGTGAGAGACTATAATATTAAATTGCTAAAACACTTCCAAAGGTAGATGTAAGTGGAGGTGTGAAGCAACAGAATGTAATCTGGAAATTATACCAAGGAATAATTGTACTAAATCTGACATAGGTCAGGTTTCCACACATATGAAAAATTAGTGTCAACCTTTCTGTCCTGTTTTGAGATATAGATACATAGAAGCAAATATTAAAATGAATGCTTTGTATTTTCTTAGCTTTAAAAGGGAAAGCACCTTCATTTATTTTCTCAAATAGGAACTTACTACCTTCAGAGGTAGATTTAAAACACCTCAAGGTCTTACTCATAATTCATATTAGTGAATCCTACTAGGGGCCTAGTAGGAATAAGAAGACTGCTTCTTTCTGGGTCCCTCCATTTGTGCTCCAATGTACTCTTTCCCCCCTATGCTAAAGAAGCAAAGTACCCCTGGCCCCTAGACTCCTTTCCACCTGCTTACTGATAACCTCGTTTCATAGGATGGATTCTGGCACCTGCCTCTCCGAAATCCTGTTGCTGCCAAATATCAGGGTGTGATCTCTTCTGCTGACTACAGGTGATTTCCATACCAGTGGGCTGGCTGCTATCAACCATCAACCAACCAGAATCATGCCTGATGGGCCCAGCAATTTGCCACAAGGAAAAGCAAATAAATTGCTCTGTTACAACCTATATTTTTCTCATCTGAATAAAAAATCCTGTAAATTTGAAAAATCCTGTAAATATATAAAACAAAAAGATTCTTTCCATCAGGGACATGTAGTGCTTTATATGTGAGAAAAGCTCATTAACTGATATGTGTTGATGTGTTTATGTACCTATATGTGCATATATGTATATGTCCTATTTAGGATAGGGGGTTTGGGGGTGGGGCAGAGTCTCTAAAGAGAGATGACCCTGGAGCGGACTGCTGAAGGAAGTAAGGAAGCCATCCATGCAGATATCTGGGGGAAATAGCACTCTAGGCAGAAGAACGGCAAAGAGGCCAGAAGGCTAGAGCAAAGTGAGGGGAGAGCAGTAGGATACAAGACTGGGGAGGCAGTCAAGGCCCAGCGGATGTGTGATCTTGTAGGTCAAGAAAAGAGCTCTGTGTTTTATTCAAAGTGCACTGAGAAGCCATCAGAAGGGTCTGAGTAGGAGAGTCATACCTCTTTGATTTTAAAAGGATTACTAGCTGATCTATATGAGGAAGGGACTGCGTAAGGAAAAGTGGAAGCAAGGGAAAGACAGTTGAGGCTTCAACTAGAATGTGGTGGAGGCAGAGGTGGCAAAAAGTAGGTAAAGATGAGCTGCCTCCTCCATTCCCCCTGCCATCCCTGTGTGCCACCAGCCTCCAACACGAATGGGCCCGTTCTGCAGTTATGTTAAAAGTGAGGTACAGATGTAAGAGTCAGCATATAAGGCCAGGGCTTTGTTGAACAGCTGTGCCTTGCATATGGTGCTAGCCAGGTGAGTGAGTGGGGGCTGAAATCTAATCCATGCTCCAGTCTACAGGTCATGTGCACTTGGCATGGAATCTATCTGTGTAAGAGAATGGGTACCATTTCCTAATTTTTATACAGATATAAGTGCTATCAGGAGCCCTGAATAATTTCCTGCTTTGCTGAGTATGTAAGAGTATTAAGCTAAACTCAACTCAAAATATCATTATTTATCATTTGATTGTTCAAGAAATCTCTTCTTGTTTGGATTAGATTTGAAGAAGTGATTGAGACTGAATATTGATTTTTAAATGTTTGGTAAAACAAAATGGTATCATTCATAGCCTTCCACTCCTACTCTATTTTTAAAACACTCCAGAGTGTCTGTTTTGTGACTTTCACTATCTTTTTTTAAAATTTATTTATTTGGTTGCTCTGGGTCTTAGTTGCAGCAGAAGGGCTCCTTAGTTGTGGCATGTGAACTCTTCATTGTGGCATGCATGTGGGATCTAGTTCCCTGACCAGGGATTGAACCCGGGCCCCCTGCATTGGGAGCTTGGAGTCTTAACCACTGCACCACCAGGGAAGTCCCTAATCTAAGATTAATTAATACTTAAAATAACAAAGATTTATGTATAAATAAGGCATCAAGTCTTTTCAAACCTTAAATACCATTTAATTAGCATTTTGCAACACTAAAATTTTATCTTCGTGAGCAGCAGCATGAAATAGAAGAGAAAACCCAAGGAACCTGCTAAAGGTTCAAAACTGTTTATGAAGTCAGCAGAGTTACTGTATCAGGAATAGTAGCAAATAGGGGCTCAAATCTAGTCTCCTGTCCCTAATGTTTTTGCTTCTGGTCAAAAAAGGGAAGCCAGAGGAACTAGAAAAATGTAGTAGCAAAACCCAAACCAAAACAAACAATAAAAAAGGAGTGATGATCGCTTCTCAGCCTTTTGGCTAAGATTAAGTGTGAAAAAGGAGTGACTATACTAAGATTCAGGGAATGCAGAAGGGAAGATACCAAACATACTACTGTGATTTTTCTGTTCAAAATAATATACCTAATATCCAAGAATCCAGCATTTACAATCCTTGGACAGATCATCAGGTCTGCAGAGGTAAAACTGAGTAACTCCCTGTTTCTGTCATGCCCCATGAGCAAGCCTCAGTGCCTTTCCCTCACACCACTATTACCTGCAGCATCCTTCCTTTCTCCCACCTCAGCTCATCCAAATTTCCCCAATTCGTTCAAGGTTCAGTCAAATGCTACACCTTTCAAGCATTCTGCCCAGATCTCTTCCAGGTAGAAGGAACCTTTTCTTTTCCTAAACTCACAAAATGCTTCATCTGTGCTTTTCTTATGGCATTTAGCACTTCTGTAACTGGTTTCTCAACCCAGGCTACACATTAAAGCTCTTCAGGTAATTTAAAAAAAGAAAAGAAAAAAAAAAGCCAGCCAGCCCTATCTCAGACCAATTAACCCAGAATCTCTGGAAGTGGAACCCGGTATTTTTTTTTTAGTATTTAAAAATATATTTTATTTGAAAATCATTTCAAACAAACTAAATTACAATAGTACAAAGAATATCTCAATACCCTCACCCTTTGTTCAGTCTTTGCCCTGTTTGCTTTATGACTTGCATCTGTATGTGTATCTATAAATACACATTTTTTTAACCCTTTGAGGGCAAGCTGCATAATCATGTTCCCTTACCTCTAAATACTTCAGTGTTTACTTCCTAATAAAGAGAAGTTTTTCTAACATAATCACAATGCAGTTAATGACATCAGGAAATTTAACAGTGACGTAATACCTTAACATCATTGACTCAACACTCTCCTTTATAGCATCTTTCTTCCTCCAACGTAGGAGCCAGTTTAGGATCACATACTACATTTAACTGTCATGTCTTTTCAGGACTCTTTAAAAGTTATTTTTTTTAATACAATTTTTAAAGGCAACATTCCATTTACAGATATTACAAAATACTGGCTATATTCCCCATACTGTACAATATGTCCTTGTAGCCTATCTTACACCTAACAGTTCCTACCTCCCGCTCTGCAACCCCTATGTTGCCCCTCCCTCTCCGCTCCCCACTAGTGGTAACCACTAGTGGAACCAAACCAGTATTTTTAAAAAGTTCTCCAGATCATTTAAATGGACAGCTCAGAGGTGAGAACCACTGCTTTATATATGTCTTACTCATTCTACTAGACTTATCTTCATATCCATAAATTGAGTTGAATATATATATAATTAATTTTTAGGTCCAGAACTTTAAAAAATTAGATTTGGGACTTCCCTGGTGGCACAGTGGTTAAGACTCCACGCTCCCAATACAGGGGGCCTGGGTTTGATTCCTGGTCAGGGAACTAGATCCCCCATGCATGCTGCAACTAGGAGTTCACATGTTGCAACTAAGGAGCCCACCTGCTGCAACTAAGACCCAGCGCAATCAAATAAATACATAAATATTTTTTTTAAAAATTAGATTTTACTATCCTGAGTGAACATATTAAATATGGAAAAATAGTTTACCCAAGAGTCAAACATTCCTATATTCCCTAACTAGTATTTCAGGTTAAATTATGGGATGTTTAGTTATAAGTACAAAGGTTATATAAGATCTGTAGCTGCTCCTGTTCAAAAAACTTTTTAAAAAAGACATTGTTTTTGCTTTTAGCTATAAACAATGCACACAACTTACCTCTCTAACATCCACCATCCACCCTCCATCAACAAACAACAAGACATTGTACATTTTCTCCTTCACATCAGCAGTTAGGGCATCCAAATGCCCTTTCCAAATACCATAATCCATCTGCAAAACAAACATAAGGCAGATATATAACAGACTATAATGTATCTGTAAAGTACAGACAGGAATATACATATATGGAACATAATTCTAAAGAGTTGACATTCAGTAAGCCAAATATAAAAACAAACATCGACGGATTGCAGTTCAATAAAACACTAAAATGTTAACCATGTAAATGAGCACTATTGTCACCTGAAGGTATGTTTCATGTTTGGTTAATTATCTACAGAAAAGTAACTAAAGAGATGGCTTTTTTTTTAAAGTAGAAGAGTAATAAGGAAGATCACTTGTTATAATAAGAATATAACTGCTGAAAAAATGATCTCTTTAAATATATGACATGTATTTTTCAGATGCAATAGACATGTCTCATCTACATTCAACTTACTTCATATTTCTTTTCTTTGTGTTCATGAGCCACTTTCTCAGTAAAAGTTGCTTGAGGTGTCAAAGTAGGTTTTTGTGGAGCTGAATTCATATGCTTAAACCACTCATTAAAGGTTTCGTGGGCTTCCTAAAATGCAAAATAAAATAGAGAAATACCAAAAAAACTGTTCGCATATGTTCAACAAAGTTTTTTAAAAATTTGGTTCTGGGCCTCCCTGGTGGCGCAGTGGTTGAGAGTCCGCCTGCCAATGCAGGGGATACGGGTTCGTGCCCCGGTCTGGGAGGATCCCATATGCCGCGGAGCGGCTGGGCCCGTGAGCCGTGGCCGCTGAGCCTGCGCGTCCGGAGCCTGTGCTCCGCAGCGGGAGAGGCCACAGCAGTGAGAGGCCCGCATACCGCAAAAAAAAAAAAAAAAAAAAAATTTGGTTCTTAGAAATAATTTTTCAATAGCAAGAAATAAAATCGTTTAATATTTTTTTATACAAAAAAAATCATGGTGAATAAGTGTTTTGTTTGTGATGTTCACATATTTACTTGTCTGTCTTCTTGACAAGCCTATTAGCTTCTAGAGGGCAAGGATAGAAAGACATCCAGAATTAGTCCTAGAACCTAGCCAATCACTTCATTATTTGTTGAATGAATTTTCAATGAGTATGTTGTTATTTTAGTCACAATACAGAATATCTTGCTTTTTTCAGTTATTGCCAAAAGCAGAAAAGTTAAAGCTGAGAGAAGCACTCAAAGAATCTTAAGAAAACATACGTTTCAGACATCACACACACTATCTACTATGTGAAATGTTCTTAGTTGGTTAGCACTGATTAGAGGCTTATATAAATGAAGACCAGGTCTTGTCTTCAAAGTTCTTATGGATCAGTCAGTCCCATAGTTGCAAGGGACCTAAGATAATGAATGAGTCAATCACCACTTCTGGAAAAACAGTTCAAGGTCTGAGAGTGAATCAGGAAAGTCATCATAAAGAAAGGTTTTGTGGTTTTTACAGTCTCACCAAGTAAGCTCTAATGCACAAATGTTCTCGGATAGCGTTATCATCTTCAGCAGGAAGTGAGCTCTCCATTCCTTGTTCCTCCCACTGGTTATAGATTTCTGCTATTGAATCCTGAGGAATTTTCACAAATACTTCTTTTGCAGCTTCGTGCTTTTTTGATGCTGCGAAAAAGATATACAGTTTTTCAATACATATGGATTTCTGTGTAATGGTTTCTAAAGGAATCAAATTATTGGTTTGCAACTTTCACAGCTACCTGTAACCATTTCAGGTCTCAAGGTACTTCTGTTAAAGGTCTGGGTGATCTCTCTACTTAATGGCTGGGCTTTTCCTTATTTCAATGTAACAGTCACAAAAGGATTCATTAAATGCAATTACTTTTACATACTTTTCTGTATCTTAAAAAAAAGCAATTCAATTTTTTCAAAGCCTTGAGATTATATGCAAAATTGAGTAGGACATGAAAAGTCACTATTATATATGTTTTGTTTCATAATACCAGCCGTAACAGTGGCTGTTTTGTGCCTTACCCTACTGGAAGGGTTGGAAAAACAAACAACAAAGTTCTAGAACAGAACAAAAACTTAAAAAAAAAAAGAATTTAAAAATACAGCATACCCAAGAATTTCCTCATTATGGCATTGCCTTGTTTTAGTGCTTCCGCCCTCTGTGATGGGTCAAATACCAACCAGTCAATTACATCGATTTTTAAACGGTCCTCCTATTCATTTAATTGGAAAAAAGAAATGTCAATTGTGTTTTTTCTAAGATATTCTGCAAATTAGTAGAACCAGCTTATGTCTGTACTTCTAGTGAATATTTTCCCTCAGGTTATACAAAATAATGAAAGAAAATAGCTTTTCTTAGTTTATTTTCACATTTAATAGGTCTCTATTAAATTATAGAAAAAACTTACTGGACTGTGAATCTGGAATTATATATGTGATGTCCCACCAACTTAATTATGTAATTCCTTTAAGAGCTACTCTAAAATTTTTTTCTTTCCTAGATAAAACTTTCTATTCTTTTCTGAAAATAGGAATAAGTAAGGTACATAAAAGTTAGTGATTGATCAGGACTTCCCTGGTGGTCCAGTGGTAAAGAATCCACCTTCCAATGCAGGAAACTAAGATCCCACATGCCGCGGAGCAACTAAGCCCACGTGCCTCAATGAGAGAGCCCGTGTGCTGCAAACTACAGAGCCCATGAGCTCTGGAGCCCACACAGCATAAACAGAGAGAGAAAACCCACATGTCACAACTAGAGAGAAGCCCACCCGCCACAATGAAAAGATGCCGCAATGAAAAGATCCCGAGTGCCGCAACTAAGAACCGACTCAGCCAAAAAAAAAAAAAAAAGTTAGTGACTGATCAAGTATCTAGAATAATCTGATGAGCAAAAATCCAATGCTCAGGTTTTTTCCATTAAAGAAACTTCCCTTAACATAATACTACTATTAAGCAATTCCTTACACAAGACCTTAAGTTTGCTGCCAATTTTTATAACTTGGCTGACAAAGAAAAATTATTAAAAAAGAAAGAAACCAGAGTATTTTAAGGTAGAAGTTCACAAAAGCATAACATGAGGGATTATCAGGAGTTATATAACACACCTCTCTCTTCCCCTCAAGTTACCTCAGTAGTGCCAGTATCTAGGGCGGGGGCCAGGTCATGATGACTGAATTCACCATTATCTTTCTTCCGAATATTCTCAACTACGGTTTTTGTTATAGTTGCAATATCCAAATCTAAAGAATTTTTTGAAGAAACAAAAACAAGAATAATCATTCACACTAATATCCTCTAAACAGTCACAATGATTTGGTAAATTTGGGATAACAATTCTTTAAAAATATGTACAATATGAAAGACATTATAAAAGAAAATGCCAAAATTAAAAGATATTTTAGGGCTTCCCTGGTGGCGCAGTGGTTGAGAATCTGCCTGCTAATGCAGGGGACACGGGTTCGAGCCCTGGTCTGGGAGGATCCCACATGCCGCGGAGCAACTGGGCCCGTGAGCCACGACTGCTGAGCCTGCGCGTCTGGAGCCTGTGCTCCGCAACAAGAGGCCGCGATAGTGAGAGGCCCGCGCACCGCGATGAAGAGTGGCCCCCGCTTGCCACAACTAGAGAAAGCCCTCACACAGAAATGAAGACGCAACACAGCAAAAATAAATTAATTAATTAATAAAAAAAAAAAGATATTTTACACGAGTTACAGTATAGGTTATTTCATTCCTAAAACAGAATTTCACTGAAAACCTCATTCCTTTTTTACCTTGTAAGAGAAATAGGATTTAAAACTAGAAGGCTAAATGTTACTAAAGCCAAAGTGATAATCTGCCTACAAAGCCCAGTAGATAAAGTTCTCAACCATTTTTACCTGCTTCTTTAGCCAGCTCCAGGCAATGGTGGCGCTGTTCAAATTCTGTAACACCTTCCAAAAATAATGCATACTGGGCAACAGCGAGGTCTTGAGGCAAGTGACAGGTATAAAATGCTATGAGATTTGTATGTTTCTCATTTATTAAAAGCTAAAAAACAAAAAAAGGATCAAAGTATGTCAATAATAAAACAAGTTCTAGAATCAACAGTGCTTTTTAAAAATTTCACTTCAAAATTTCAAATATATTTAGGAGAGATTCATACAGATATAGATTTGTGCTGCTAAACAGAATTTTAAATTCCAAAAGAAAGTACTTATGACAATTAAAAGACCTTTATGGATTTTGATGACTCTCCTGCCACTAGATATTAAAATATTATCATTCTGATTGTTTTCATTAAAATGGTAAAAAAAAAAAAGAATATAATAGTGGTTTCTCAAAGTTTACCTGTATGTATGTCTTTAAAACCTCAATGGAAACTTCTTCCTTCATAGGAAAAAAAAGATAATTATTAAATTATAAATACAACTGCTTATGTGTACCAGCAATATATCTAATAAAAATTCCACTATAATGATTTAATGGCTTTTAATATTTACCACTGAGCAATAACTACATGCAATAACTAAGTGCTTAGCAAAGTTCATGTATTGCCTTACCCTAACTCTTTGTGGGTAGTTACTATTATTGCTCACATTTTACAGAGGAAGAAACTAAGACCTAAAGAGGTTTTATTTACCCAGAATTACACAGCTAGAAGCTGCCAAGAATGTGAATCCAGGATTCTTATTCCAAAACCCAAGCTTTCAACTACTGTATCATTCTGACTTCTAAATGTACTCTGACCAAAATGTTACCAATCATTTAGGACAGAAGAAAAAGAAAACAAAGGTTTAAGATCTCAGAGAACTTAGTCTGGTTCAGTTAGCTTAGCTGGTTGATTTAGAGCTGGGTACTGATGAGGATTAAAGTTATAAACTGTCCAAAAACCAGGTAACCACCAGCATTCTGCAGCCACAGATTAGAACCCTAACAAATAACCTGCAGTGAATTATCATCGAGTGACCATGTGAGACTACGGTCACCATTTCCAGAAAACAACAACCAAAAAGTAGCATGTTTTCCTGACAATAGGTGTATAAAGCATCAGTCTTGCAGAGAAGGGTATACAGCTCATTTTTATTTACTTTGGTCTCTAGTCCCAGAGTGCGGAAACACAAAATGAGGTGAGTCATGAAGCGAAGGAGGTGTCCAGGTAGATTGTTTCTGCTTTTGGAAAGCCATTTGCTAAATTCATCCATCAGACCTATAAGCCATCAAAGCAAAGATGCAACAATAGGGATAAAAATCAAAAGAAGAGATATAAACACTATCCAAGTATTCCTATACCACTACCAGTTCACTATCTCATTGTTAAGAACCATCATATAAAACAGACTCTGGATTAAATTCAAACTTTATTTTCTAAAAATTAAGTAAACAGTTGCATTCAGATAGGTTGATATTTATAGAGATGACAAAATGTGGTTAGTTATATGCACTGTTTTGATAACTTTTTACAAAATTACTAAAGAAAACAAAGAACTCATACAAAGTGAAATAAAATATATCTTACCATCAATGTCTCCCAGGATAAGGAATTTTTGAACTATATGATAATGTTCTTGATTCTCTTCCACAACTCTCTGAAAAAATTTTTACATTTTCCATAAATCTACTATGGTCATTCTGCAGTATGTACTCATTGGTAAGCTAAAAATGTCAACTTTTGAAGGAACATATACAAAGAAAAAGCTGGAAATGAGGAGTCTTAGGATACCAAAATAAAGTAAAATATGAGAAAGATACTGCCCTTGGAATATATACTCAAGGCTGAACGTTATCTCTGAAAGCACAGAATTGCGATAAAACAATTTAAGCTCTGTGAATGTTATGAAACTTTTATTTTTTATATTTTACTACAGTTTTCCTTGGCAGTCCATGGTGAACCAGAAAAGAAGGGCACATGTGACCAAATCAAAATAAACTGTAAGATTTCCTTCAACATAAACAGTGGTTCTTGAAAGCATTCTTTGGGTATCCTCTTCTGCAAATGGCACCAAAAGTAACAAAACCCATCAAAATAGTGATTAGGCACAAAGAAGAAAAAATTTACAAGTAACCTGCTGTTGGATTTTTTTCTGAAGTAAATAATTCATATATTTTAGGTCAAATATATTTTGATTTTTATTTGTCTAAATTTTCTTCCAACATTTTTTCTTTTTTACATTTAAATGTTTGCTCCCTCTGGAACTGATTTTAATACATGGCATGAAGCAGAGATCTAGCTTTGTTTTCTTCCAGATGGAAAGTCAATTATGTCCATACCATGTATGTAAATAAACCATCCCTCTTCCTCTGAAAAGTCATCTCTGTCATCTACATCTATTAAGTTCTCATATATATTTGGATCTAATATGGATTTTCGTATTCCGATGATCTATTTACTCCTGTGACAATTCGATACTTTTTTTTTTTACATCTTTATTGGAGTATAATTGCTTTACAATGGTGTGTTAGTTTCTGCTTTATAACAAAGTGCATCAGTTATACATATACATATGTTCCCATATCTCTTCCCTCTTGCGTCTCCCTCCCTCCCACCCTCCCTATCCCACCCCTCTAGGTGGTCACAAAGCACAGAGCTGATCTCCTCGTGCTATGCGGCTGCTTCCCACTAGCTATCTATTTTACGTTTGGTAGTGTATATATGTCCATGCCACTCTCTCACTTTGTCACAGCTTACCCTTCCCCCTCCCCATATCCTCAAGTCCATGCTCTAGTAGGTCTGTGTCTTTATTCCCATCTTACCCCTAGGTTCTTCATGACATTTTTGTTTTTTTTCTTAGATTCCATATATATGTGTTAGCATATGGTATTTCTTTCTCTTTCTGACTTACTTCACTGTATGACAGACTCTAGATCCATCCACCTCACTACAAATAACTCAATTTCGTTTCTTTTTATGGCTGAGTAATATTCCATTGTATGTATGTGCCACATCTTCTTTATCCATTCATCCAATGATGGACACTTAGGTTGCGTCCATCTCCTGGCTATTGTAAACAGAGCTGCAATGAACATTTTGGTACATGACTCTTTTTGAATTATGGTTTTCTCAGGGTATATGTCCAGTAGTGGGATTGCTGGGTCATATGGTAGTTCTATTTGTAGTTTTTTTTTTTTTTTGCGGTACGCGGGCTTCTCACCGCTGTGGCCTCTCCCTTTGTGGAGCACAGGCTCAGCGGCCACGGCTCTCGGGCCTAGCCGCTTCGCGGCATGTGGGATCTTCCCGGACCGGGACACGAACCCATGTCCCCTGCATCGGCAGGCGGACTCTCAACCACTGCGCCACCAGGGAAGCCCCTATTTGTAGTTTTTTAAGGAACCTCCATACTGTTCTCCATAGTGGCTGTACCAATTCACATTCCCACCAGCAGTGCAAGAGTGTTCCCTTTTCTTCACATCCTCTCCAGCATTTAATGTTTCTAGATTTTTTGATGATGGCCATTCTGACTGGTGCGATACTGTTTTATTGTATCTTTATATTGTTTTATTATTGAGGAAGGCAAATACCCTATTAACTATTGTTCTTTTCTCGCCATTCTCACTTATTCTTCTACTTGGAAATTTTCTGTTCAGAAATAATACCCCAAAGCATTAGGTTTATTTTGTTAATTTTGTTAATTTTTGTTTATTTTGTTAATTGTCCAAAATGTTAATTTTGGAATGACTGATATTTATATCAAATCACCTAATCCAGGAATGTGGTATATCTATTTATTTGTGTCTTTCAATAGGATTCTAGTTTTATTTATGAAGGTCCTCAAACCCTTGGTTAATTTTATTCCTGGGTATCTTGTAGTTTGGGTCAGTAATTTAAATGGGACTTTTGCAGGGAGCTAAATCCTTTTCTAACTAGCTGTAACAATTACAAAACGGATATGATTTTTTTTCATAACTTTGTCTTGAATTTAGATACTTTAAAAATTCTCTTATTAATTCTAGTAACTTACTGCATCTTGAGTTTCTAGATTTACACTCTCATCATATGTAAATGCTCCCCTGTTTCTAAATTTGTATCTATTCCTTGACTTTCTTGTTTTATTTTCATTCATTGGAATCTCCAAAACAACAGACTGGCAAAAAAAAACACTTGATAGAGAAAGCATTTCATTTTTTTTACTATACAAAGAACTCTTATACAATAATAAGGAAAAGATAAAATCCAACAGAAAAATAGGTGAAAGCTCTAAATAGGAAATTCAAAAATGGTCAATAAACATAGGAAAACTTGCTCAGCCTTATGAATAGACAGGGAAATATGAGAAGAACAGTGAGTTTCTATTTCCAACCTAATCTGATGGATTGGCAAAAAATAAAAAAAACTGTGATATCTGGGACTAGTGAGAATGCAGGGAAATGGCCACATTAATAAATTACTTGTAGGAGTATGAATTAATTGCTACAAGAAGGGAATTAACTTAACATACATATACCCTTTAACCCAACATTCCTGCTTTCAGGAAACTTGTAAAGAAACAGGACTAGTAGATAAGCATAAAAAAAATAAGAGTAAATAAACAAGAATGTTCACTGCAGTGTTAGAAGCAACCTAAATATCACCAAAAGGGGAATGATTTAAAAAAAGGATACGTCATTCTATAGAACATTATATACCTATTAAAAATAATAAGTTAGGTTAAGTTAAATCTATATCCACTAACTCAAAGACAGAATCATTAAATGGGGAAAAAAAGCACCATAGACTAATGTAGGTAGAATGATGTGAAAAACCACCTCAAACACCAAAATCCTATACTGGAATATCTACATTATCTATATATATTTGTAAGATTAGGGAGAAGGATATGTAGGATACATATCAATGTTTTATCATCTCAGTGAATAAGAATAACCATAAAGAGGTTGGGAGGAAGTTTTATAAAGGCCTTACTTATACATCTTTAAATTATTTTGTTTCAAGTACATATTTTGGTTATTTAAAAAATTTTTTAAGAATATTACTTTAAAAAATACTGGATTATTTTGAGATCTAGGAAAAGCAAGTCTTGCTAATTTTCATTATATATTTTAATTTTTCAAAAAGAAAGGGATAAATTAGCTTACATGCATACCATATATTTAGATGAAACCAATCCTAAACCAAATAAACAGAAATGATGTATCATTTAAATATGCAGTTAAGTTTTTTCTTTTTTTTTTTTTTTTGTGGTACGTGGGCCTCTCACTGTTGTGGCCTCTCCTGCTGCGGAGCACAGGCTCCAGACGCGCAGGCCCAGCAGCCACGGCCCACAGGCCCAGCCGCTCTGCGGCACGTGGGATCCTCCCGGACCGGGGCATAAACCCGCGTCCCCTGCATCGGCAGGCAGACTCCCAACCACTGCGCCACCAGGAAAGCCCGAATTTTTTCTTTTTAAAGAATATCTCTTATATGAATAAGAGGTGAGGAAAGGAAAAGAGAATATAACAAGATTTCACATATGCCTTTCAGCTATAGTGCACAATGTAACATTCAGTTTCGTATTCCAGTTATCCTAAAATATTAATATTTACCTTTTTATCAGTAGCTTGAAGTTCTTCAAAAACCTTTTCTAAAGTCCAACTTTGAAAGAAAGAACAAGGAAAGGGATAAAATAATGCTAATAAATAATATGAACAAAGACTACAAAATAAAACTTCATAGAAAATACTACAAATCCTCATGATGAAAAACAAACCAACTCACTCACTTTGCTTCCAAATATTCTCTAGGGAGTTCTTCAGTTTCATCCAGAGTTATTACTGATGTCCGGATCTCCTGTTCTACCAGACTGTCCACCATCACCCGAAAGTAGGCCCACACTGTGTCTTCCCAGGTGTCACAGACAGGAAGCAGCTTTACCCCATTTCAGAACAGAAACATGCAGACATAGTCAACAAAAAAAGAAAGGAAAAGCAGTTACACCCACTTATATGGACTGTAAAGTCACTATAATGACATAAGACATTGTGGACTGTAAAATATCATACCAAAATAACCTCCTCTCTCCACCCCTCAAACCACATTTCCTTTTTTTTTTTTTTTTTTTTTTTTTGGCCATACTGCACAGCATGAGGTGAGGGATCTTAGTTCCCCAAGCAGGGATTGAACCCGTGCCCCCTGAAGTAAAAGCTCAGAGTCTTAACCAATGGACCGCCAGGGAAGTCCCTCAAACCACATCTTCTAAGAAGTCTGAACTATTATGATTTTTTCCACGATGAGTACACAATAGCATCAATTTTCCATGCTGATATAAGATGGTGTTTCAATGTTACGGTAACATTCCTCAAAACAGCTGTAAAATGTAGGGGGTAGTAGGAGTTATGAGAAGCACACACACATACGTGAGACAGTTCAAACAGTCATTGTGCCTTTGTGGAACACTTCTGGATAAAGCTATGGGAAACATAAGTCATCAATAAATGTATATTGGAATTAAATTTACAATTCTTAGAAACTGAAATCTGATTTCATGTATCAAAACATCATTTGGGGGACCTCCCTAGTAGTCCAGTGGCTAAGACTCCAGGCTCCCAATGCAGGGGCCCCAGGTTTGATCCCTGGTCAGGGAACTCCATAGATCCCACAAGCTGCAACTTAGAGTTTGCATGCCGCAACTAAAGATCCCATACGCGACAAAGAAGATCCCTTGTGCCACAACTAAGACCCAGCACAGCCAAATAAATAAATTAATTTTTTAAAAAAAGTAAGATTAAAATAAATAAAACATCATTTGATGTATGAGATACATCAAACTAAGTACCTCAAGTTACTATTCTATTTCATGATTATCTCTATCATTGCTATTCTTAGTAGCTTAAGCTTATATGATTATTATATATGGTTATATATATGACATATATACATGATTTCATTCCATAAAAAAAAGAATTATTAAAATAAATTGCATACCTGCTTGAGATTCCCACTTAAAGCTGCATAAATTGCTCTCTCATATCTATTGAAAAGCTCCTGAAATACAATGAATATAAATAAAATTGAACTACTGTTTTTCTTAGTATGTCAACTTTTTTCGTAATCTGGAAATCTGCAGTGTCTTCTAAAATGAACTTATTTACTCACCTGACAGTTTCTAAACTTTAGTAAAAGATCTAGTGGGGGAATAAGAAGGAAGGACCCCTTAGTTTGATATAGCCAATGCTGAAATCTTCCTGAAAAGTCAAATATCTAAATTTCAAACACAGAGTGAAAGCAGATTCAAATCTAATGGATGCTTTGATTATTTATTATAGGCAAATTTTATTCCAGATAGACTCTGTATAGGTGTTTTCCCCTATAAAGTTTCTAAATACCTAATGCTACCTGATAGTGACCTAAGAACAACATCCAAACAAGGCACACTTGGAGCCTGTCACGCATCAGTTTGCATCAAATTCCTAAGTAGAATTAATTATATTCATCAAATTATCCCATTTTACTTCTGGATTCTATTAATGACATTTCCTGTTTTCTCATCATCCAAACAAGAGACTTCAGAGACTCTCACTATACAACTGAGTCCTCCTCTGCGCTGTTTCCAGTTTCTGGTCCTGACCATTTTTGTTCCCTTCTTTTCTACTCTCCATATTAACCTAGGGAAGGTCCTTATTACTTAGTGTCTGAATAACTCTGACAGGCTCCTAACTAGTTTCTCAGTCTTTAGTTCATTCAATTTTAAGCCTATTTTCCACTGCCATGCTAATTTTCTCAAAGCACTGTTGTCATGTGCCCTCAAGGTTTTGATGGCTCACCACTATCTATGGTACAAAGTTCCCATTCCTTAGAGCAGCACTTGAGGACCACCACTGCCTGCTCTTAATTTACCTTTTTCAGTCATCTTCCCATTACAGTCAGTTCTGCTACAATGCTTGTTTTGAAAATGTGAATTTGTTCCAGTGCAATTGATATATCAAGGAATGATTTGAACACAATATAAACTTCCCATTTCCTTATGCACAATTTTGTGCACAAGAAACATTAGCTGAATACAGAAAACAACACCTAACTGAACCAAGCCACTTGGAAATACACAAAACTGACACTCCTCAAACATCTACCCTGAGCTCCCTGAGCTCTCCAGGTGTATAAGCTAAATCCATCCACATCAACCGTTACAATTTTGTTTCATTTCAGATAACCTCCTTCTATCACTTCTCAATAAC
This sequence comes from Mesoplodon bidens, assembly GCF_964165515.1. Classification (NCBI taxonomy): domain Eukaryota; kingdom Metazoa; phylum Chordata; class Mammalia; order Artiodactyla; family Ziphiidae; genus Mesoplodon; species Mesoplodon bidens. The sequence goes on from NC_138167.1 coordinate 31,644,574, forward strand.
TCACAAGCTGCAACCCTCTGACACCTCATTCCACAAGCAAACTCCAGTTCTTTTTCAAGGTAAACTGCCATATTTATTGCAGTATTTATGTGTTTATTTAACAGTGTGACACTGTGCTGTTTTTATTAGGTTTTTAACTTCTTATGTGTCACTGGTGGTTTTTGAGCACTGTGCTCTTAATTCCATTTTCCCTAAAAGCCCTGTGGATTTTCTGCACAATTTGTCGCGCTGTAGTGATTTTTAGGAATGCGTAGGTGGTGTCATGACAGAACTGACTATATTTCCTCTTGTGAGCCTTCTGCTCCAACCTGGTAAACCTACCTTCCCTTGAGTTTTCCCAACCTAGGCATCCTACCTAGAATTCCTTCCTCCTTCCTCTTGCCCAACAACTCAAATCCTAGTAATTTTTAAAAGATCGATTCAATTCTCTTTGGAAGCCAGCCCAGTACTTATTCTGTGACTTCATTTGCTACCTTTTTTTGTATTTTTGCCTTATTTCAGTGCTTAATTCTTAGTACTCAGTGTGTCTGAATAACTCTGATTCGTAAAGCCTGCCCTGTTCTTCAATTTGATTGGAAGTTCTTCGAAAACCGGAACTTTAGTCTTAAACTACTCTCAACATTTCATAGCATCTTCAGCAGGCTTTCAGTGAATTAAGAGTAAAAATCAGTATCAGTAAATATTTTATTATATCTTACATCTTCTGCCATTCTCCAACAACTTATTTTCCAAATGCATCTATATGGATTCCCTTCAACATGTTCTAATTCTGTTCCTATAAAACAGTAAAAGAAATAAAGTTTATAGTTTAAAATGAGATCTCCTAATTTCAACAATTTCTAAAAACAAAAGCTATACTTCACAAAATTGCCATTTAGAGCTAAATATATCCCCAACTCTCAGAATAAAATCAATTAAAATACCTCCGTTAACATTGGGGTCATGATAGAGCTTCCAGCCTTCAAGTGTTGCAGCTCTCCATGCCTGACCACAGCGTTTGCAGAGTCGTTGTGCCTTTAGAAACAAGAAACAGCGGTTGGTCATATAACCAATGCAATACTAAAGAAGTACTTGTGCCTTATAGAAAAGTACAAGCAATTTATGAGGATTAGATAACTTATGGTGTAGACGTCACAAAGGATGGTGCAGACAATCAGTAATGGCGTTTCACTTCAGCCATATGCATGGCTTTCTGTGGCCTCTGCCCGCCCGCCCGCCTGCCTTCCTTCCTCCTTCCTTTCCTTCCTTCCTTTCTTTCTTTCCCTAATAATCCCTTTGCTCTTTGATTCTGGGCTTACCACTAGGTGCCCATGGTGCCCACAGGCATGTAATTCTGCTAGAGACAAATGGGCTAAAGAGGCTGATGACCCTTGATTTATGTAAAAGTATTACAAAAACACTGTTAGTCTCTATAATGACAGGGTGCTATTGCTCATTCAGCCCATAAAGATGATATTTCTTCATGTTAAATGTGACCAATCTGATGAGCTCGATATACCAGTGAGACAGAAACATGTTTGTTGGTCCATCATCTCTTTAGGAACCATCTCTCCCCATTTAGTTCATATGGTTTGAGTAGGTCATATGATTCCATCTCTGAACTCAAGGATTAGGCATGTGATCTAACAAGAAACACTCCCAGGACCCTTGCCAGAGATATTGGGAAAGAGAGACACTCCTTTTGCTGGGGTTGCTAGCTTGCAGGAGGATGTAAGGCTGGAGCTGCTGGTGACCATCACTGACACAAATGGCTTCTTGAGAATGAAGCTACAGAGAGGAGTGTCAAGAGACTGGGAGAGGCAGTATCCTAATGACATCTTCTAAATCCCCGAATCCTGCTTTTATAACCAGATATAACCCTCTATACTTCTCTGTTCCATGAGACAATCAATCCCCCACCTGTAAGTAATCTGAGTTGGGCTTCTGTCATTTGAACCTACAGAATCTGATTAATACAACAAGTTAAGGGACTTCCCTAGTGGTCCAATGGTTAAGACTCCACGCACAATGCAGGGGCCCGGGTTTGATCCCTGGTCAGGGAACTAGATCCCGCATGCTGCAACTAAGAGTCCACATGCCGCGATTAAAAAGATCTCACACGCCACAACGAAGATCCCGCATGCCATGACTAAGACCCGGCACAGCCAAATAAATAAATAAATATTAAAAAAAAATTGAACCAGTTAAAAAGTATCATACCCAAAACATCATTTTGGATTTATGACTTTTTTTTTTTTTGCTGTACGCGGGCCTCTCACTGCTGTGGCCTCTCCCGTTGCGGAGCACAGGCTCCGGACACACAGGCTCCGCGGCCATGGCTCGCGGGCCCAGCCGCTCCGCGGCATGTGGGATCTTCCGGGATAGGGGCACGAACCCGTGTCCCCTGCATCGGCAGGCGGACTCTCAACCACTGCGCCACCAGGGAAGCCCTGGATTTATGACTTTTAAAAATTATGAAAGCTATGTAGCAACATGGAAAAATATTTTAAAAATATTTGATATGCTATCTAAAAAAGGCAGGACAAAATCTGAATGCAAAACCTTAAACACATTTTTCTAAGTGAAATTAGCCAGACACAAAAGAACAAATATTGTATGATTCCACTTACGTGAAATAGCTAGAATAGGCAAATGCATAGAGACAGAAAGTAGATTAGGTTACCAAATGCTGAGAGAAAAGGGAAATGGGGAATTACTACATTATGGTTACGGAGTTTCTGCTTGGGGTGATGAAAAAGTTTTAGAAACATAGTGGTGATGGTTTCACAACACTGTGAATGTAATTAATGTCACTGAAATTTACACTTGAAAATGGTTAAAATGACAAATTTTGTTATATACCTTTTATCAGAATGAAAAAATCAATACTGTAATATACCAAAACTATTGACTTATTCACTTTAAATGGGTGAATTGTATGGTGTTTGAGTTATATCTCAATAAAGATGTTAAAAAAAAAAAAACCTGGAAGTATACTATGTTTACGATTATATTAAAAAGATGTACAAAAGAAAAAGGCTTGTAAATAAATTTTAAAACCCCACTATCTGTGATTATGTAAAGGTAGTGGGACCTTGTGAGTTTTTATTTTTCAAGGCTTTCAATAATGTGATTATATTTTTGTTTTGTTTTTAAAAATACATCCTTGTTTGCCATTGTGATTCCTAGTATCCTGCACATCACCTGGCAGAGTGGCTGGGACTCAAATATTTTCTGAACAAATGAGTATGTGTTACTTCTTTTCTTTCTTTCTTCTCTCTCTCTCTCTCTATTATTTTTTTTGGGCCGCACCACCCATGTGGCTTCCAGGATCTTAGTTCCCCAGTCAGAGACTGAACCCAAACCCTCGGCAGTGAAAGCTCAGAGGCCTAACTACTGGACCGCCAGGGAATTCCCCTTCTTTTCTTAATTAAAAAATAAGAATGATGTTTAATAATCCAACACTTAATACTATAAAAATTACTTAATATATGCTAGTGGTTTGTAACACAGAAGAACAAACAACACTTTGAGCTAACATATTTCTATCTAAAGAACATCGCCAAGAGTACAGCAAAACAGGTACAACATAGTATCTGAAGCTTGAAGCTCCTATGCACCAGACTACATCTAAAAAGTCCACAAAGCCATCCAGTAAGCTGTCTAATCAGATACTTCACATCTTACACACAAGACCTTAACTATCACAAAGGAGGTTACATTTTTTAAAAATAAATTTGTTTATTTATTTGTTTTTATTTTTGGTTGTGTTGGATCTTTGTTCTGTGTGCGGGCTTTCTCTAGTTGCAGCGAGTGGTGCGCAGGCTCCTCATCATCATGGCTTCTCTTGTTGCAGAGCACGGGCTCTAGAGTGCAGGCTCAGTAGTTGTGGCACACGAGCTTAGTTGCTCCGTGGCATGGGGGAATCTTCCCGGGCCCGGGATAGAACCCATGTTCCCTGCATTGGCAGGCAGATTCCCACCCACTGCACCACCAGGGAAGCCCAGGAGGTTACATTTTAAAGAGGTGAAGTTAAAAGGAAGAAATCTGAGGGGATCATAGTCTTCAAATGCTAGACAGTGTCAACTAGAAGAGCAATTAGGGTAAGACTTATTCTTTTTTTTTTTCACGGTACGCGGGTCTCTCACTGTTGTGGCCTCTCCTGCTGCGGAGCACAGGCTCCGGACAGGCAGGCTCAGCGGCCATGGCACACAGGCCTAGCCACTCCATGGCACGTGGGATCCTCCCGGACCGGGCCACGAACCCGTGTCCCCTGCATCGGCAGGCGGACCCTCAACCACTGCACCACCAGGGAAGACCCAGACTTATTCTTAACTCTTAAAAATCCAAACTAGAAATAGGAACTTCCCTAGTGGCGCAGTGGTTAGGAATCCGCCAGCCAATGAAGGCGACACGGGTTTGAGCCCTGGTCCAGGAAGATCCCACATGCTGTGGAGCAACTAAGCCCATGCACCACAACTACTGAGCCCGTGCGCCTAGAGCCCGTGCTCCACAACAAGAGAAGCCACCGTAATGAGAAGCCCGCGCACCGCAATGAAGAGTAGCCCCTACTCGCCGCAACTAGAGAAAGCCCACGTGCAGCAATGAAGACCCAACACAGCCATAAATAAATTTACTAAAAAAAAAAAAAAAAAAAAAGTCTTCATTGAATTTGTTAAAAAAAAAAAAAATCCAGGGCTTCCCTGGTGGCGCAGTGGTTGGGAGTCCGCCTGCCGATGCAGGGGACACAGGTTCGTGCCCCGGTCCGGGAAGATCCCACATGCCGCTGAGCGGCTGCACCCGTGAGCCATGGCCGTTGAGCCTGCGCGTCTGGAGCCTGTGCTCCGCAACGGGAGAGACCACAACAGTGAGAGGCCCACATACCGCAAAAAAAAAAAAAAAATCCAAACTAGAAATAATGGGGCTATGCCTAGGGTATGCAGTACACTAATGGGAAGGCAAAATTTGACTTCTTACAAAGAATTTTTTACCAGAGTTGTGCAAACTGAAGTGCACTGCTTTCTGAAGCAATGTGTTCTTTATCACTAGAAATGTTGGAACAGGAATTAGATCCAGAAATACTGTGAAAAAGATTACTGCATTGGGGAGTTATATTCAGTGGTCACAAAGATCCTTTCCAACTTACAGTCTGTGACTTTTTGATATTGGACAAGCAGGGTATACATCATTTACCTCTTCTGTCATTCCAGCACGAATCAGAGTGAAAAGATACTTAAGTAATCTGACTTCGTCTTCTCTATCCAGATCATCAAGGGGCATCTTCTGTCTTATGGGAGCATCAGGGTCCTACAAAAATTAATTAATTAATTAAATCATCAACTATAAATTCTTTATATGCACATACAATTTAAACATCATCAAGAGATGATAAATGTCTCCTGAATTACATACTGAAATAAATTCACTGAATTTAGTTAAGTAACAAAAGGAATGAAAGTGTCCCAAGTGTCCCAAATAGCCACATAGCTGTCTGCTGCCCATTCAAAACAGACTCTGTTGGCCCACAAAGGTGCACACTTTAGTCAGACAAGCTGGAAACAGCCCTAGTCCAGCCCAGCAGCTCTAGAAATTCTACTCATAATTCAAGCTGACTTGAGCTTTACCCTGTTGTAGCAACTACATGGCCCAGTTAATCCTAAACAGAATTAGGCCTAGATGGAGAATGAGCAGAGGAGAAACTGCAGGAATCACAATGCATTCTGTGACTAGAAGGTGCTTAGCTGGTTCTTTCTGAGAACATATGAGAAGAGAGCCCAGTATGGGACTAATGCTACACAAAGCACACCAACACCCCAAAAAAGAAATTTTAAAACAGATTTCTAATAGATACCTCCACCCTCAGTTATTCCCAGCAACTACCTTTCACGAATAGAAAGAAATGTGCCTTTGAACACTGGGGATAACATAGTGTCCTCACTTTTGCGGCAAAGAGCACACATGATCTACATCAGTGGTCCCCAACCTTTTTGGCATCAGGGACCGGTTTTGTGGAAGACAATTTTTCCACAGACGGCAGGGGGGTGGGGGGGGAAGGGGATGGTTCAGGTGGTTAACAGGAGCGATGGGGAGCAATGGGGAGCGGCAGATGTAACTTGGCTCACCTGCCTGCCGCTCACCTCCTGCTGCGTGGCCCACTTCCTAACAGGCCGCGGACCGGTACCAGTCCACAGCCCGGGGGTTGGGGACCCCTAATCTACATGATGAGTTTCAGATGAAAAGCTATTTTAATGTGACTTTAAAAGAGGAGTAATATGATTATCAATTCAAAAACTGGAAGGCATAATAGGTCAACTGGCTAGTTTCACAAATATTTTGCAGACAGATATAATCATTCAATTTTGGAACATGGTTTCTTTCTGGCAAAAGGAAATCACTACTTTCCAGATGTTAAGTAAGGGTAAATGATTTTTAGTTGCTTGCTACAGGGGTAATTTTGCTACAATTTATTACAAGAACTTTCAGTAGTTTCCAAATAATTTTCATCAAAACACACTCTTGTTACCAAATGGAATTTTACCTGTTTTTTTGACTGTTACTTACTTCTCTCACTCTTCACTATGAACATTTAATTCACATGCCTCCACCTATCACAAAGCTCTGTTCCTTCATTTCTACAATAATTAGACTCCCGTTCTTTTCAAATCCACTGTTACTCCTATAACTCATATCCTAGAATGACCCTTCTAACCTCAACCTAATTCACAAAGCTTTATTTTTTTCCCCGCTTTCTATATAAAACAGCTTTCATAGGTCACCACCTTACAGCTGCAGAGTCAAACCTTGCTATAAAGTCAAAATTAATTTGTTTTAATGCTGGAAAATCAAGAACACTTTCTATACTTGCTTTTACAATTTACAATCTATAGGCCACAGATGGGTTCAAATATATGCCATCAAATTCAAACGCAACTTAGTAATTTTCAGAGTTAAATAGTATATGCAATCCTTCAGGAAACTAAAACAAGGATCCAAGAAAACAAAAATTCTCAGCCTTTAAGAATAAAAATCACTTAACTTTGAAGGCAACTTCCATTTCAAAGAACACTTACCAATTCAGTGACAAGAGGACGGACACTTCCTATGTAAGAAGAGAGCTGCCGCTGTTTCAAGGTATGCAGAGTATTTTCCCTGAAAGAGTAAGTACAACTTTTTTTTAAACGAGGAATTTTAATAGGTCTACTTAAAAAAAATCAAGTCAAGGAAAGAGAGTACAAACTCAGAAAAAACAATCAAAACGCTAATATATAGGGCATTTTAGCTCAGATGACTAATGATGTTGAGCACTTTTTCATGCCTTATTGGCCATTCACCTATCTGCTTTTGTGAGGAATCTGTTCAAATCTTTGTCCTTTTTATCCAGCTGTCTTCTTGCTACTGAGTTGTAGATTTTTTTTTTTTTCTTTTTTCTTTTTGTGGTACGCGGGCCTCTCACTGTTGTGGCCTCTCCTGTTGCGGAGCACAGGCTCCGGACACGCAAGCTCAGCGGCCATGGCTCACGGGCCCAGCCGCTCCGCGGCATGTGGGATCTTCCCAGACAGGGGCACGAACCCGTGTCTCCTGCATCGGCAGGCGGACTCTCAACCACTGTGCCACCAGGGAAGCCCCCGGTTGTAGTTCTTTATGAACTACAGGTTCTTTATGTTTCTTCCAGTCTGTGGATTGCCACCAATTCCTTTTCTCAATGATGTCTTTTAATGAGGTTTTAATTTTGAAGTCAAATCAATCTCTTTCTCCTGAATACTGTTTTCTGTGACAATTGCTTATTTGCCAGGTCACAAAAACGTCCTCTTATGTTTTCCTCTAAGAGCTTTACAGTTTTAGCTTTTACATTGGGGATTATGATCCATCTTGAATTAACTGTTGGGTACAGTGTGAGGGAGGTATCAAGGTTAATCTTTGTTCACATAGATATGCAGTTTTTTCCTGCATGGTTTGTTCAAAAGACATTGCTTTCCCCACTGGATTGATTTGATGCCTCATTAAAAACTAAATGACCACAGAAGTGTGGCTCTGTTTTAGGATTCTCTATTCTCTTTTATTGCTTGGCAAGAAAAGGAGCCTAACTCGTAAAAAACTTGTAAAAACCTTAATAGGACATATTAACTTAAAAATTTTTTTTTCTGAAAATGAAAATTTCTCTTTCTCTCAGAAAAACCACAACTAACCAAGATTTAAGATTAAAAATAAAATTTGGTAGCACTAATTTCCTAGTTAAGCAGAGAAAAAACAATTGATTTATAGACTTGATACATATATAATGTTACTGAATTTAAAGGCAAACTGAACTTTTTCTTTAAGTCTTGAAATAAACTGTCCCTTTAACCTAGGGGTGCTTGCTTTCTGGTTTCAAGGTCTTACAATAATTTAGAAGCACTGAAGAATGCAGGGAAAAGAAATTAAAAAACAAAAACACATACAAGTAGCTAGAAACATGGGAGAATTGTCTTCTTGATAATCAAATTATGATTATTAAGAAAATATGGCAAAGTGATTGTTTGAAAACATGAATCAGACCATGTCATTCTTTTATTCTCAAGGTTTCCCATCACATTTAGAATAAAGTCCCAAACCCTTACCTTGGCTACCTGTAAAAGTCCTATATGAGCTGGCTCTCTTCAATCTCATTTCTTCCTACCATTCCTTTCTTTGCTGTGTTCACACTGGCCTCCTTGTGCAAATGCTTTACCTTCTTAGAGTCTCAGTAGTTCCTGCTCTTGCCCTGAACACTTGTCCCTCAAATTTTTGCATGTCTGGCCTCCCTTATTTCTTAAAAACCTCTTACTCTTATTACCTGTTATTTCCTTAGAGAGGCCTTCCCTGGTCACCACTTCTACTTAAAGTAAATCCCATTACCATCCTCTATCTATCAACTCTGATTCTTTTTTTTTCTTTCAAAGCTCTTAGCACCCAATAGGATATATGTCTATTTGCTGTCTAACTCTCCTATACAATTATAAATTCCACAAAGGCAGGGTTTTTATCTGTTTTGCTCACAGACTGAGTTCAGTAAGAACTGAATAAATATTTGTTGAAAGATGAAAAAACAAAACCAACATTAAATGACTTCAACAATAAAAGTTTAGTGACTTACCAATATACTGACTTTGCATAAAACTCAATATTATCCGAAAAATCTCCAATCTCATCTTTGGCTATGCTCTCCAACCAATCTACCACCAGCTAGGAAAGGGGGACAAAAAGAGTATTAATTATAAAATCTGCAAGTATTTTATTTGAAGTAGTATTACTCCTACCATTAATTTAAAAAAAAAAGGTTTCGGGCTTCCCTGGTGGCGCAGTGGTTGGGAGTCTGCCTGCCGGTGCAGGGGACGTGGGTTCGTGCCCCGGTCCGGGAAGATCCCACATGCCGTGGAGCGGCTGGGCCTGTGAGCCATGGCCGCGGACCCTGCGCTCCGCAACGGGAGAGGCCACAACACTGAGAGGCCCGTGTACCGCAAAAAAAAAAAAAAAAAAAAAAAAAGGTTTCTAATTCAAAACTATCAAATAACAATTTTTTCTATCACTGTTTTTACTTTCTTTTTTTTTTTGCGGTACGCGGGCCTCTCACTGTTGTGGCCTCTCCCGTTGCGGAGCACAGGCTCCGGACACGCAGGCTCAGCGGCCACGGCTCACGGGCCCAGCCGCTCCGCGGCATGTGCGATCTTCCCGGACCGGAGCACGAACCTGTGTCCTCTGCACCGGCAGGAGGACTCTCAACCACTGCGCCACCAGCGAAGCCCCTGTTCTTACTTTTTAAAGATGTATAAATATTATGGCAAAAGATATTTTCTATAGGAATAATACAGTTTTTAACAGGCTATTCCTGGAAATGGTGGGGCTATGATTTGAAAACAAAAAACAAGGTTCTTACTTCTTTTTAATTATAAATTAAAAGATCAAAAAGAAAAAAATTAAGAAAAAAGTCTGACTTAAAAAACTTCATTCTTTTATGTCATTTACCTTTCTCCAGAGTTCACCAAAAAAATGTAAAAATTCTAGTCATACCTGACTTTGTCGGACAAGTGAATCTCTCTGAAATAATGCTTCCACAACTGCTTTTTCACTGGCATTAAGAGCCTATAAAAAAAATGGTGGAAAGAAAGAAAAGAAGATCCTCAAGAACATTATTTCAACAGAAAGGTAACAGAATCTGAAATAAGTATATTTAACCACCCATAACCATTTTAACATAGCAAATCTGTATATTCACCTTTGAAAAAAATTTTATAAGTAAGTTTCAAACTGCTAGATCAATGTGTAGCTGCTCTTACTTTATATTTTAATTCTTGGTTATACTTAAAATTTTAAAGTTCTATTTCCCCAGAGATGTTGTTTTCAGGAAAAATAAAACACAAAACAAAATGAAACAAATCATAATAAAGGGTAGGATGCAGTCATGGGGCATATGAGGAAATTAACATTTAAAAACTTTAGGGGCTGGGAGCTGAGGCTCGGGCTTTGGTCGGAGCGCAGGGAGAGGACTGGGGCTGGCGGCATGAACACAGCCTGAAGGAGCTAATGCGCCACAGCTAGCCGGGAGGGAGTCCAGGAAAAAGTCTGGACCTGCTGAAGAGGCAAGAGACTTTTTCTTCCCTCTTTGTTTCCTGGTGCGTGAGGAGAGTGGATTAAGAGCGCTGCTTAAAGGAGCTCCACAGACGGGCGCGAGTCGCGGCTGAAAGCGCGGACCCCAGAGACGGGCGTGGGACGCTGGGGCTGCTGCTGCTGCCGCCAAGAGGCCTGTGTGCGAGCGCAGGTCACTGTCCACGCCTCCCTTCCGGGGAGCCTGTGCAGCCCGTCACTGCCAGGGTCCCGGGATCCAGGGACGGCTTCCCCGGGAGAGCTCACGGTGCGCCTCGGGGTGGTGCAACGTCACGCTGGCCTCTGCCGCCGCAGGCTTGCCCCGCACTCCGTGCCCCTCCCTCCCCCTGGCCTGAGTGAGCCAGAGTTCCCGAAGCGGCTGCTCCTTTAACCCTGTCCTGTCTGAGCGAAGAACAGATGCCCTCCGGCGACCTACACGCAGAGGCGGGGCCAAATCCAAAGCTGAGACACGGGAGCTGTGAGAACAAAGAAGAGAAAGGGAAATCTCTCCCAGCAGCCTCAGAAGCAGCGGATTAAAGCTCCACAATCAACTTGATGTACCCTGCATCTGTGGAATACATGAATAGACAACGAGTCATCCCAAACTGAGGAGCCGTGTGGATGAAAGGTTCTTGGTGCTGCAGCCAGGAGTAAGGGCTGTGCCTCTGAGGTGGGAGAGCCAACTTCAGGACACTGGTCCACAAGAGACCTCCCAGCTCCACATAATATCAAACGGCGAAAATCTTCCAGAGATCTCCATCTCAACACCAGCACCCAGCTTCACTCAACGACCAGCAAGCTACAGTGCTGGACACCCTATGCCAAACAACTAACAAGACAGGAACGCAATGCCACCCATTAGCAGAGAGGCTGCCTAAAATCATAAAAAGTCCACAGACACCCCAAAACACACCACCAGATGTGGACCTGCCCACCAGAAAGACAAGATCCAGCCTCATCCACCACAACACAGGCACTAGTCCCCTCCACCAGGAAGCCTACACAACCCACTGAACCAACCTTAGCCACTGGGGACAGACACCAAAAACAACGGGAACTACGAACCTGCAGCCTGCAAAAAGGAGACCCCAAACACAGTAAGATAAGCAAAATGAGAAGACAGAAAAACACACAGCAGGAGAAGGAGCAAGATAAAAACCCACCAGACCTAACAAATGAAGACGAAATAGGCAGTCTACCTGAAAAAGAATTCAGAATAATGATAGTAAAGATGATCCAAAATCTTGGAAATAGAATAGACAAAATGCAAGAAACAGTTAACAAGGACCTAGAAGAACTAAAGATGAATCAAGCAATGATTAGAAACACAATAAATGAAATTAAAAATACTCTAGATGGGATCAATAGCAGAATAACTGAGGCAGAAGAACGGATAAGTGACGAGGAAGATAAAATAGTGGAAATAACTGCTGCAGAGCAGAAGAAAGAAAAAAGAATGAAAAGAACTGAGGACAGTCTCAGAGACGTCTGGGACAATATTAAATGCACCAACATTCGAATTATAGGGGTCCCAGAAGAAGAAGAGAAAAAGAAAGGGACTGAGAAAATATTTGAAGAGATTATAGTTGAAAACTTCCCTAATATGGGAAAGGAAATAGTTAATCAAGTCCAGGAGGCACAGAGAGTCCCATACAGGATAAATCCAAGGAGAAATATGCCAAGACACATATTAATCAAACTGTCAAAAATTAAATACAAAGAAAAAATATTAAAAGCAGCAAGGGAAAAACAACAAATAACACACAAGGGAATGCCCATAAGGTTAACAGCTGATCTTTCAGCAGAAACTCTGCAAGCCAGAAGGGACTGGCAGGACATATTTAAAGTGATGAAGGAGAAAAACCTCCAACAAGATTACTCTACCCAGCAAGGATCTCATTCAGATCTGATGGAGAAATTAAAACGTTTACAGACAAGCAAAAGCTGAGAGAGTTCAGCACCACCAAACCAGCTTTACAACAAATGCTAAAGGAACTTCTCTAGGCAAGAAACACAACAAAAGGAAAAGACCTACAATAACGAACCCAAAACAATCAAGAAAATGGGAATAGGAACATACATATCGATAATTACCTTAAATGTAAATGCACCAAAAGACACAGATTGGCTGAATGGATACAAAAACAAGACCCATATATATGCTGTCTACAAGAGACCCACTTCAGACCTAGAGACACATACAGACTGAAAGTAAGGGGATGGAAAAAGATATTCCATGCAAATGGAAACCAAAAGAAAGCTGGAGTAGCAATTCTCATATCAGACAAAATAGACTTTAAAATAAAGACTACTAGAAGAGACCAAGAAGGACACTACATAATGACCAATGGATCGATCCAAGAAGAAAATATAACAATTGTAAATATTTATGCACCCAACATAGGAGCACCTCAATACATAAGGCAAATACTAACAGCCATAAAAGGGGAAATCGACAGTAACACATTCACAGTAGGGGACTTTAACACCCCACTTTCACCAATGGACAGATCATCCAAAATGAAAATAAATAAGGAAACACAAGCTTTAAATGATACATTTAACAACATGGACTTAATTGATATTTATAGGACATTCCATCCAAAAACAAAAGAATACACATTTTTCTCAAGTGCTCATGGAACATTCTCCAGGATAGATCATATCTTGGGTCACAAATCAAGCCTTGGTAAATTTAAGAAAATTGAAATTGTATCAAGTATCTTTTCCGACCACAACGCTATGAGACTACATATCAATTACAGGAAAAGATCTGTAAAAAATACAAACACATGGAGGCTAAACAATACACTACTTAATAACGAAGTGATCACTGAAGAAATCAAAGAGGAAATAAAAAAATACCTAGAAACAAATGACAATGGAGACACGATGACCCAAAACCTATGGGATGCAGCAAAAGCAGTTCTAAGAGGGAAGTTTATAGCAATACAATCCCACCTTAAGAAACAGGAAACATCTCGAATAAACAACCTAACCTTGCACCTAAAGCAATTAGAGAAAGAAGAACAAAAACATCCCAAAGTTAGCAGAAGGAAAGAAATCATAAAAATCAGATCAGAAATAAATGAAAAAGAAATGAAGGAAACAATAGCAAAGATCACTAAAACTAAAAGCTGGTTCTTTGAGAAGATAAATAAAATTGATAAACCAGTAGTCAGACTCATCAAGAAAAAAAGGGAGAAGACTCAAATCAATAGAATTAGAAATGAAAAAGGAGAAGTAACAACTGACACTGCAGAAATACAAAAGATCATGAGAGATTACTACAAGCAACTCTATGCCAATAAAATGACAACCTGGAAGAAATGGACAAATTCTTAGAAATGCACAACCTGCCAAGACTGAATCAGGACAAAATAGAAAATATGAACAGACCAATTACAAGCACTGAAATTGAAACTGTGATAAAAAATCTTCCAACGAACAAAAGCCCAGGACCAGATGGATTCACAGGCGAATTCTATCAAACATTTAGAGAAGAGCTAACACCTATCCTTCTCAAACTCTTCCAAAATATAGCAGAGGGAGGAACACTCCCGAACTAATTCTACGAGGCCACCATCACCTTGATACCAAAACCAGACAAGGATGTCACAAAGAAAGAAAACTACAGGCCAATATCACTAATGAACATAGATGCAAAAATTCTCAACAAAACACTAGCAAACAGAATCCAACAGCACATTAAAAGGATCATACACCATGATCAAGTGGGGTTTATTCCAGGAATGCAAGGATTCTTCAATATACGCAAATCAATCAACGTGATACACCATATTAACAAACTGAAGGAGAAAAACCATATGATCATCTCAATAGATGCAGAGAAAGCTTTCGACAAAATTCAACACCAATTTATGATAAAAACCCTGCAGAAAGTAGGCATAGAGGGAACTTTCCTCAAAATAATAAAGGCCATATATGACAAACCCACAGCCAACATCGTCCTCAATGGTGAAAAACTGAAACCATTTCCACTAAGATCAGGAACAAGACAAGGTTGCCCACTCTCACCACTCTTATTCAACATAAGTTTTGGAAGTTTTAGCCACAGCAATCAGAGAAGAAAAGGAAATAAAAGGAATCCAAATCGGAAAAGAAGAAGTAAAGCTGTCACTGTTTGCAGATGACATGATACTATACATAGAGAATCCTAAAGATGCTACTAGAAAACTACTAGAGCTAATCAATGAATTTGGTAAAGTAGCAGGATACAAAATTAATGCACAGAAATCTCTGGCATTCCTACATACTAATGATCAAAAATCTGAAAGTGAAATCTAGAAAACACTCCCATTTACCATTGCAACAAAAAGAATAAAATACCTAGGAATAAACCTACCTAATGAGACAAAAGACCTGTATGCAGAAAATTATAAGACACTGATGAAAGAAATTAAAGATGATACAAATAGATGGAGAGATATACCATGTTCTTGGATTGGAAGAATCAACATTGTGAAAATGACTCTACTACCCAAAGCAATCTACAGATTCAATGCAATCCCTATCAAACTACCACTGGCATTTTTCACAGAACTAGAACAAAAAATTTCACAATTTGTATGGAAACACAAAAGACCCCGAATAGCCAAAGCAATCTTGAGAACAAAAAACTGAGCTGGAGGAATCAGGCTCCCTGACCTCAGACTATACTACAAAGCTACAGTAATCAAGACAGTATGGTACTGGCACAAAAACAGAAAGATAGATCAATGGACCAGGATAGAAAGCCCAGAGATAAACCCACGCACATATGGTCACCTTATCTTTGATAAAGGAGGCAGGAATGTACAGTGGAGAAAGGACCGCCTCTTCAATAAGTGGTGCTGGGAAAACTGGTCAGGGACATGTAAAAGTATGAGATTAGATCACTCCCTAACACCATACACAAAAATAAGCTCAAAATGGATTAAAGACCTAAATGTAAGGCCAGGCACTATCAAACTCTTAGAGGAAAACATAGGCAGAACACTCTATGACATAAATCACAGCAAGATCCTTTTTGACCCACCTCCTAGAGAAATGGAAATAAAGACAAAAATAAACACATGGGACCTAATGAAACTTCAAAGCTTTTGCACAGCAAAGGAAACCATAAACAAGACCAAAAGACAACCCTCAGAATGGGAGAAAATATTTGCAAATGAAGCAACTGACAAAGGATTAATCTCCAAAATTTATAAGCAGCTCATGCAGCTCAATAACAAAAAAACAAACAATGCAATCCAAAAATGGGCAGAAGACCTAAATAGACATTTCTCCACAGAAGATATACAGACTGCCAACAAACACATGAAAGAATGCTCAACATCTTTAATCATTAGAGAAATGCAAATCAAAACTACAATGAGATATCACCTCACACGAGTCAGAATGGCCATCATCAAAAAATCCAGAAAGAATAAATGCTGGAGAGGGTGTGGAAAAAAGGGAACACTCTTGCACTGCTGGTGGGAATGTGAATTGGTACAGCCACTATGAAGAACAGTATGGAGGTTCCTTAAAAAACTAAAAATAGAACTATCATACGACCCAGCAATGACACTACTGGGCATATACCCTGAGAAAAACATGATTCAAAAAGAGTCATGTAGGGCTTCCCTGGTGGCGCAGTGGTTGAGAGTCCGCCTGCCGATGCAGGGGACACGGGTTCGTGCCCCGGTCTGGGAAGATCCCACATGCCGCAGAGCGGCTGGGCCCGTGAGCCATGGCTGCTGAGCCTGCGCATCCGGAGCCTGTGCTCTGCAAGGGGAGAGGCCACAACAGTGAGAGGCCCGCCTACCGCAAAAAAAAAAAAAAAAAAAGAGTCATGTACCACAATGTTCATAGCAGGCCTATTTACAATAGCCCGGAGATGGAAACAACCTAAGTGTCTATCATCAGATGAATGGATAAAGAAGATGTGGCACATATATACAATGGAATATTACTCAGCCATAAAAAGAAACGAAATTGAGCTATTTGTAATGAGGTGGATAGACCTAGAGTCTGTCATACACAGTGAAGTAAGTCAGAAAGAGAAAGACAAATACTGTATGCTAACACATATATATGGAATTTAAGAAGAAAAAAATGTCATGAAAAACCTAGGGGTAAGACAGGAATAAAGACACAGACCTACTAGAGAATGGACTTGAGGATATGGGGAGGGGGAAGGGTAAGCTGTGACAAAGTGAAAGAGAGGCATGCACATATATACACTACCAAACCTAAGGTAGATAGCTAGTGGGAAGCAGCCGCATAGCACAGGGAGATCAGCTCGGTGCTTTGTGACCGCCTGGAGGAGTGGGATAGGGAGGGTGGGAGGGAGACGCAAGAGGGAGGGGATATGGGAACATATGTGTATGTATAACTGATTCATTTTGTTATAAAGCAGAAACTAACACACCATTGTTAAGCAATTATACTCCAATATAGATGTAAAAAAATAAATAAATAAAATAAAATAAAAACTTTAGGACTTCCCTGGTGGCGCAGTGGTTAAGAATCTGCCTGCCAATGCAGGGGACATGGGTTCAAACCCTGGTCTGGGAAGATCCGACATGCCGCGGAGCAACTAAGCCCGTGTGCCACAACTATTGAGCCTGCGCTGTAGAGCCTGCGGGCCACAGCTACTGAGCCCACATGCCACGACTACTGAAGCCTGCGCGCCTAGAGCCCGTGCTCCACAACAGAAGAAGCCACCGCAATGAGAAGCCCGCGCACGGCAACGAAGAGTAGCCCCCGCTTGTCGCAACTAGAGAAAGCCCTGCATGCAGCAACGAAGACCCAACGCAACCAAAGATAAATTAATTAAAAAAAGAAAAAACAAGGTACCTTCCTTCCAACTGGCAAAATCAAATGATTGATGGCAGAGTAAACATTTTCACACACTGTGAGTGTAAACTAGTACATTTTATTAGGAAGGCAACACGACAAACTCTATCAAACTTTGTCCCAACAATTCAATTCCAGAAATATAGGAAATACTCAAATATGTAGGTAAGTGTGAAGAATGTTCATTGCATTATTGATAACTATAGCAAAAGTACTGGAAACAAGTATGTCCCGCAGAATGTCTGAAAAAAATTATGGCACATTTATACTTTGGCATACTATGAAAAAATAAGGTAAACGTATACAAATTGACATGAAAAAAACTTAAGAAATATTGATGAATAATAAAAAACTCTTCAGTATAAGGTATAAATGAAATCATACTATATGGTAAAAAAGAAAAAAACACCCAACCAACCCCCACCCCCTGCCACCCAAAACTACGTGTATGTATAGAGCAGGGAGACTAGGTGAAGCTATTGCCATAATTCCTGCAAAAAATGATGAAGGCTTTGGCTTAAGTGGTGTCAAGAGGAACAGAGATGAGAGGTCAGAGTTGGAACAGAAGAGCTAAAGTGAGCAAGATCTGATGATGGACTAAATTTTGAGATGAGGCAGAGAGCAGGGTCTAAACCCTGGCTACTCAGAGTGTGGTTTACAGACCAACAGCATCAGCACCACCTGCGAGCCTCTTAAAAATGCAGAATCTTAGGCCCCTCCCCAGACCTACTGAACCACAATCTGCATTTTAACAAGATCCCCAGGTGACTCATGTGCACAGTAAAGTTTGAGACGTGCTGGCTTAGGGAACATTAGGGTTCCTTGGAAAGTTAGCTATGGTGTCATCCACTGAAAGGCAAAAGTGGGTTTGACTTTTGACAGGTTGGAGTTACAGCGCTTGCAAATTATTTTGCTTTAAAAGAAATACAGTTGACCCTTGAACAATGCAAAGGTTAGGGCACCGATCCTCCTTACAGTCAAAAATCCAAATGTAACTTTACAGTTGGCTCTCTGTACTGCTCATTCCTGTAACCGAGGTTCTGTACCCGAGGATTCAACCAACTGCAGATCATGTAGTACTGCAGTATGTATTTAGTGAAAAAAATCTGTGTGTTAAGTGGACCCACACAGTTCAAACCCGTGTTGTTCAAACGTTAACTGCAGAAGGTGCTGACTTTTGAAGGGGGGCAACATGGCTGAGTTCCCCTGGGTCTGCTGGGAGGAAAAGAAACAGATGGAAAGACCATTTACAGAATAAGACAGAGCCGGGGGACCCATTCCCTTAAGGCTGTGTCTTCTCTCTGCTTGGAGTCTAGGAGAGAACAAAATATATTCTAGCGCTGCAGAGAAGTCTGCACAATTTAACAACTTGACTAACACCTTTACTAGGACCCAAGTCACTGAATCCTGCAACACTTCACCCAGACTGCATTAAAAAAAGGCTTCTGCTGAATGGCCTGAGGGACAACTCTCTCAAATTTCCTAGGAGGTCAATGTTTGATTTCGAGGATAATGAGGCATAGCCGTCATTGTCTTGGAGGATCCTTTGTCTGAAGGAAGGCATCTCTAGAACACTGCGGTTGACCTTCCCAAGGTGGAACTAAACATTTCAAAATGACATTCTCAACTTGATCTTCAAAAAAACCCCCACAAAACTGTGTGTGTATATATGTATAAAGATGCAGAGAAAAATGTCTGGTAGAATACGTACTAAATTGTTAGACTGAACAGTATGAGGGATAAAAGAGAACTTTAACCTTTTACTCTATAATGTAAATCAGTTTTGATTATTGTATCTTTTATTTATTTGTAAAATTTTTTAAATGAAGAAACTCTAGATGGAGTGTCAAAAATCAAATTCTACTACTAAAAACATTTGAATTTTTAAGCATTTATAAAGGAAAAAATTTAATATAAAACTTACAGTAATTACAAACATACTTTCATCTTCTAATGCAGACTGTATTCTGTCTCTGGGGAAAAATAACACAAAATGAAAAAGCCTTATTTCATATGAGTAAATGAAATCACCTTTTTAAGCTAGATACCTGTAGAAACTTGCATTCCATCCACTGTAAACAAATGAGTTTCCAATTAACTCAGCCAACATGCTTTTAAAAGCAAAAATCAAGTAGTAAATGCCTTCTGAATCTAATACTGACATCTGAACAAACATGATATTTACTGAAGATACAAACTGCAAAGTCTTTAATGGTTACCTGCTAATGCATACACCTAACTTTTTAATATAATGTTTTCACAGGGCCCAAATGAAAAAACATAATTTTCTCTCAAGATTTTCTCATTAGGATGAGAAAGTAACAGAATGAGAGCCAAAACCAAGGAGCATCTGAGAGAAGAAAAATTTGGTTAACTTCTCTCAAAGTTCCACATTACATAAAGTATATCTGTCAGTTCTTTTTCTTAATCTATCCTCTTCTAAATATTGCCGTATGTTTAGCACTTTCCTTAAATCTTTACACATATCCAATTTTTGGTAGCTACCAGCTTTGTGATTAATATTCCCCTTTCCTCGTTAACTCACTTCTGACAACTAAGGCATTAGAAATGATAAGTATCACAGAATGGCAGAAGCTATTTCCAAACACATTTTACTCTAACTTCCAAGTTAATCTGCCAGTTTATTTCTCTTTAAAGTCCTACACAACTTTACCTATACAAAGAAGCCAGCAGCCTCCACGTGACCATCTCCTGTTGAAGAAGCCAGAGCATACTGGCTGTTTTCGAAAACTTTTGAAGTCCAGGTGTTGCTCGGCTCACTATTTTACTCAGTATATTCACCTGAATTAAAAATACAAATGTAATAAGGTTTTCTATAATTTTGAGTCACAACTTTGTATTCTTCAAGTACATAGTGCTAAAACTAATTATGTATGTTTTATATATGTACATATTTATATTATAAATTTTTCCTGTCTGTTGTCTTTTTTAAATTGAGTGTAATATAACATTCCCACTAGAAATGGCCTTAATTTGAAGTAAGGTGTGTTTATGTGAGTATATATGTAAAAGTTTAACAGACTCTAGATTTCAGATTCAACAATAACAGCCATGAGTATGTTTTTCTCCTTGTACATCAACCCAGAAGATAAGCTAAATCTAACCTACACCCAACAAAATCATAACATGAACCAACAGAGAGCAGCAATGAAAATTAAAAATAAGGTATCTTCAAATTTTATCTGAAAAATTTATACCATATAAAAAAATCAAGAAAAATATTTTCCTAAGACTGGTACCAAAACATTGTCGTTTCTAACCAAACCTTAACCAAAATTCCTCCTTGCTGTAAAACAGTAGTTCTTAACCATTTGAGGACTTTTTGTGGAAGTCTAATGAAAGATATGGATGTTCTTCACAGAAACACACACCAAATTATTTAATAGGAGGTTTAAGGACCCAGGGTAAAAGAAACCTTTCTCAAAGGTTATGAATATTACCTCCTTATCAAGGGCAATTAAGAAACAGGATTGGTCTCATTCAGAAAATGAAGAATCACTACCAAAACAACAGGTTTCCCCACCCTTTAAAAAGTATTCAAAAAGTAATGTTACTTCTGTCTTAATGCCAGTGTTTAATAAAAATATTATCTGTATTTCTTATTCCTTTAATAAATTCTCTACTGGAATCCTAACTCCAGTGATTCACTAGGTGATTATTATTGCTTTTGTTATTTAATGAAGCTACTGCTTTTATAATGGAACAATTCAGAAATTGATTATTGAACTAATATTAAATGCTCAAAAAATGTTGGCTATTACTATTATTTCAATTATTCTTGAATGCAATAGTTTCTTGAAGTCCTTTCCTTTCCTTCAAAAGAGACTTAATTTTTTGAGCAGTTTTAGGTTCACAGCAAAACTGAGTAGGAAGTACAGCGAGTTCCCATTACTTTCTGCCCCCAAATACACACAACCTAACCCCCTAACTGTATATCAATATACAGTACCAGAGTGGTACGTTTGTTACAGTCACTGAAGCTACACTGACATGTCATTACTACTGAAAGTCCATAGTTTACACAAGGGTTCACTCTTGGTGTTGTACATTCTATGGGTTTTGACAAATGTATGACATGTATCCCTCATAATAATATCACTCCAATAAAAATCCACTGTACTCCACTTTCTATCCTTACTGCCCTTTGAACCCTGGCAACTGCTGATCTTTTTATTCTCTTTAAGTTTTCCCTTTTCCAGAATATCGCATAGTTGCAATCACACCATATGTAGCCTTTGCATATTGGCTTCTTTCACTTAGTGATATGCATTTCGGGTTAATCCTCATCTCTTTATGGCTTGATAGCCCATTACTTTTAAGGGCTGTATAATATTCCACTGTCTGGATGAACCACAGTTGATTTACCCATTCACTTACTGAAGGACATCTTGATTACTTCTAAATTTAGGCTATTATGAATAAAGCTTCTATAAACATCTATGTGCAGGCTTTTGTGTGGACATATATTTTAAACTCTTTTGGGTAAATACCAAAGAGCATGAATGTTAGATTATATGGTAAGAGTATGTTTAGTTTTGTAAGAAACTGAGACACTGTCTTCCAAAGTGGCTGTATCATTTTCCATTCCCACCAGCAATGAATGAGAATTCTTGTTCTACACCCTTGCCAGCATTTGGTTTTGTTAGTGTTTTGGATTTTGTTCATTCTAACAGGTGTATAGTGGCATCTTGTTGTTTTAATTTGCTATTCCCTAATGATATATGATGTGTCTTTTTTTAAATTTTCATTTTATATTGGAGTATAGTTGATTTATAATGTTGTGTTGACATATGATGTTAAGCATCTTTTCCCATACTTATTTGCCATCTGTAGATCTTCTCTGGTGATGTGTCTGTTTACATGTTTTGTCCATTTCTCAGTTAGACTGTTCATTTTCTTACTGTTGAGTTTTAAGTTCTCTGTATATTTTGGGTTTTCCTTTTTCAAAGATGCAGAATCCCTTTGTCCTTAAAAGAAATATTATACAGACTCTCAACGTGTAAAAAGTAGAGCTGCTCTGGCTGACCTTCTAACCATGCCACACTTGTCACTACAACCCAAGACATCCTCCTTAAATATAGTATAGAAATTCACAAATTGATGCTGTTCAAAAAAAACTTAAGAGTACTGAAGTCTGACCAGCAATGCAGTGAAATTAACTTACCTGACTACTACAAATGTTTTCATACTCTTCCACAAGGTCAAAAACTGTAGTTGAAGAGTGCTTCAAAAAAGACTGCAGGAAATCAGAAAACATACTCATGGATGCTAGAACACATTAAAAAGAAATGGAACAGAAAGAGTTAAATGACATACTTCTAGGTAACTCTGTTTGTTTTAAAAACTTTAAAACATAGCTACAAATCCTTTTTTTTAACTGCTGTATTTTTAAAAATATAAAATTGTGCTAAAATACATGTAACAAAATTTACCATTTTAACCATTTTTAAGCGTACAGTTCAGTAGCAGTAAGTACATACACACTGCTGTGCTACCATCACCACCATGGGACCACAAAACTCTGCATTTTGCAAAACTAAACTCAGGATAGCCAAGGCAATCCTGAGAAAAAACAAAGCAGGAGGCATCACACTTCCTGATTTCAAACTACACTACAAAGCTATAGTATTCAAAACAGTACTGGCATAAAAATAGACACATAAACCAATGGAAAAGAATGGAGAGTCCAGAAATAAACTCCCACATACATGGTCAATTAATATTTGACAAGGGAGCCAAGAATACTGAACAGGGAAAGGATAGTTTCTTTAATAAGTGGTGCTGGAAAAACTGGATAACCGCATGCAGAAAAACAAACTCAGACCCCTATCTTACACCACTCATAAAAATGAACTTGAAATGAATTAAAAACTTAAATAAGACCTGAAACTGTAAAATTCCTAGAAAAAAAATGTAGGGAAAAAGTTCCTTGACACTTGTCTTGGCAATACTTTTTGGATATGATACCAAAAGCACAAGCAATAAAAGCAAAAAATCAACAAGTGGGACTGTATCAAACTAAAAGGCTCTATACAACTAAACAAACAATCAACAAAATGAAATGGCAATCTATGGAATGAGAGAAAATATTTTCAAACTATATACCTGATAAGAAGTTAATCTCCAAAATATATAAAGAATTCATAACATTCTAAAACAAACAATCTGATTTAAAAATGGGCAGAGGAACTGAACAGACATTCCTCCAAAGACATACAAATGGCCAACAGGTACCTGAAAAGATGCTCAACATCGCTAATCATCAGGGAAATACACATCAAAACTACAATGAGATATCACCTCACATCTGTCAGAATGGCTATCATCAATAACACAAGGAATAACAAGTGTTGAAGATGTGGAGAAAAGGGAACCTTTGTGCACTATTGATGAGAATGTAAACTGGTTCAGCCACTATGGAAAACAGTATGGAGGTTCCTCAAAAAATTAAAAATAGAACTACCATATGATCCAGCAATACCACTTCTGGGTATATATTCAAAGGAAATGAAAACAGGCTTTCAAAAAGGTATCTGTACTTCCACACTTACTGCAGCATTATTCATAATAGCCAAGACAGGGAAAAAACCCAAGTGTCCATCACCGGATAAATGGATAAAGAAGTGGTATATATATACAACAGAATATTATTCAGCCATGAGAAAGAAAGTGATCCTGCTATTTGTGACAGGATAGACCCTGGATAGACCCTGAAGGCATTAAGTAAGATAAATCTGACAGAGAGAGACAAATACTGTACTATAACGTTCATGAGGAATCTAAAAAAGCCAAACTCATAGAAACAGAGAGTGGAATGGTGGTTTCCAGGCGCTAGAGGGTGGGGGAATTGAGAGATGTTGGTTAAAGGGTACAAATTTGCAGTTAGAAGATGAGTAAATTCTGGAAATCTAATGCACAGCATTTACTATAATCAATAAACCTGTACTACATAGTTGAAAGTTGCTAGGAGACTAGATCTTAAATGTCCTCACCACAGAAATCATAGTTATGTGATGTGACTGTATGATGGAGGTGTTAGCTAACACTAATAATATGCAAGTGTATCAAAGCAATATGTTGTACACCTTAAACTTACAGAATGTTATGTCAATTATACCTCAGAAAAAAAGAAAAAAAATCCTAAAACTATAACTCCCCATTCTCCCCTTTCCCTAGACCTTGGCAACCATTATTCTACTTTCTATGTCTATGAGTTTGACTACTCTAGGTGTCCCACATATGTGGAATCATACAGTATTTGTCCCTATGCCACTGGTTTATTTCATTTAGCACAATGTCCTCAAAGTGCATTCATGTTGTAGCATGTGTCTGAATTATATGCCACTGTAAGTGTATACCACATTTTGTTTATCCTTCATCCATCAATGGACATTTGGGTTGCTTCTACCTTTTAGCCATTATGAATAATGGGGCTATAAATGAGGGAACACAAATCTCTTTAAAATCCTGTTTTCACTTCTTTTGGGTATATACCCAGAGGAAGAATTGCTAAATCATATGGTAATTCTATTTTTAATTTTTTGAGGAACCACCACTGTTTACCATTTTACATTCCCACCAACAATGTACCAGAGCTCCAATTTCTCCACATCCTTGTCAACATTTGTTATTTTCTGTTTGCTTGGGGGTTTTCTGTTTTTGTGGGGTTTTTTGACAGTAGCCATCCTAATGGGTTCAGGTGGTGTCTTGTGGTTTTGATTTGCATTTCCTTAATGCAAACTATTACTTAATAATGCAACATTACTGATGTTGAGCAAATTTTCATGTGTTTATTGGCTACTTTTATATCTTCTTTGGAGAAATGTCTATTCAAGTCCTCTGTCCATTTTTCAATTGAGTTGTTTGTTTTCTGTTATTGTTGAGTTGTAGTTCTTTCTTTCTACATACTGAATATTAATCTCTTATGAGATATATGATTTGCAAATATATTCTCCCACTCTGTGGGTTGCCTTTCACTCTATTGATTGTTCTTTTGACACATATTTTGATGTAGTCCAATTTATTTTGTCTTTCGTTACCTACAAGTCTTTAAAGATTCCAAAATGTATTATTCAGTAGTCTGTTGACCATTACTACAAAACCATGAGCCAAATTTTGAAACATCTGAATTATATTTTAAGTACACCATAACAAAGTAGCTGAGAAAGTTATAATAGATACTAAAATGACATGTTTTACTCAGGGAAAATACATACACTCTACTACAATACTGTATAATATTTAAGGCCTCAGCCATGGTTCATACTAAAAATGAAATTTTTTTATAGATTAAGTACAAAGTACTTTTGAGTCACTCAATATTTGAGTACTTATAACTGGCAAATACTACAAAGAAGGAGTGGTCACCAGAGTGTTAAGAGAAGGGCTCTGGGACTTCCCTGGTGAGGCAGTGGTTAAGAATACGCCTGCCAATGCAGGGGACACAGGTTCAAGCCCTGGTCCAGGAAGATCTCACATGCCGCGGAGCAACTAAGCCCGTGCGCCACAAAGACTGAGCCTGAGCTCTAGAGCCCGCAAGCCACAACTACTGAGCCCACATGCTGCAACTACTGAAGCCTGCGTGCCTAGAGCCCGTGCTCTGCAACTGCAATGAGAAGCCACTGCAATGAGAAGTCCATGCACTGCAACAAAGAGTAGCCCCTGCTCGACGCGACCAGAGAAACCTGAGCACAGCAACGAAGACCCAACACAGCCAAAAATAAATAAATAAATCTATTAGGGAAAAAAGAGAGAGAGAGAAGGGCTCTGGAATCAAACTGCTTAGTTTCAAATCCTGGTGCCATCACTTCCTAGCCAGGTGAGCTCAAACAGGTTACTTAATCTTTCTGAGCAGCAGTTTCCTCTCCCTGAAAATAGAAACAGTTACTGTATCTATTTAATGGACCATGAAAGGAGTTAGTGTTCATACAGTGGTAAGCATACTGACTAGCACTCATACATGTTAGCTTATAATGATAAAATGAAGAACCTATGTCATAATGTGCAGGTACAGAGACACTAAAAGCAAATTTTTTTTCCAAAAGGGAATGGTAATAACCAACGTAAAGTTAGAATAGTCACAGTACTATTTGAAGAAACAACACTAGCATCCAGGCCAAATAAAACACGTCAACAATGTCAGATAAAAATTAAACCAAAAGAAAAGGAGCTCTTTCAACAGCACAAATATGGAAAGAATAAAAATATTAGAGACTAGTCTAATAACCTAACAGGCTACTACTTATACTGAAAGATTAAATGGCAAAATGCCACTCCAACTGAGAACTAACGTGAGGTTCTCAACCTTCTAGAGCTACTACATCAAATGTCGTAGCTGTTACCATAACTAGTTGGCTTAACAAAAAATATTTTTTAATGATGTTCAGGAATAGGAGACAATTTCCCTGATCTTAGTAAAACGACAAGCTACTGTGTTACAAACGAAATTTTACCAGCTTCTCCAGGATCGTCCTCCCGTAACATAACAGCACTGAGAGTTACATCCTCTGTTACACTGTGGGGCTCTGTGTTTGTGAAGAGCCCTGCACGCTGTGATGAGAATGCAGCGGCCCAATTACTGTCATCCAGATTAGTTACCTGAAAAAATAAAAGGAAGATACAGAAAAGTAATGCGGTTATTGCTGCTGAGTGAATAAAGACTTTAATACTATTAAAATCTTTTAAAGACCATAGGTATGTGTTTTTCACTTTTAAAAGAGAGCCATGGGGCCATTTTATTAAGGAAATCATGGCTTTTTTTTTTTGGCCATGCCATGAGGCATGTGGGATCTTAGTTCCCCGACCAAGGATTGAACCTGCGCCCCCTGTGTTGGGAGCTTGGAGTCTTAACCACTGGACCGCCAAGGAAGTCCTGGTGGGTTTTTTTTTTTTTTTTTAAAGGCAGTATATTCCTTCCTTTTTTAAAAAAAATTTATTTATTTATTTATGGCTGCGCTGGGTCTTCCTTGCTGCGAACAGGCTTTCTCTAGTTGTGGCGAGCGGGGGCTACTCTTCGTTGAGGTGCGCGGGCTTCTCATTGTGGTGGCTTCTCTTGTTGCAGAGCACAGGCTCTAGGTGTGCGGGCTTCAGTGGTTGTGGCATGCGGGCTCAGTAGTTGTGGCTTGCGGGCTCAGTAGTTGTGGCTCGCGGGCTCAGTAGTTGTGGCGCATGGGCTTAGTTGCTCCGCAGCATGTGGGATCTTCTGGGACCAGGGATCAAACCCATGTTCCCTGTACTGGCAGGCAGATTCTTAACCACTGCACCACCAGGAAAGTCCCAGTCCCAGCTTTTTTGTTTTCTTCTTTGTATTACTCCATACTTTAAAAAAAAAGCCAATAAAGATTCCATTTTGTAATATTTAAGCTGATATTAATAAGTAAACTAATATCAGCTTTAGTCCTATTGCTCTAGGACTAATTCAAATCAATTTTTTAATTTTGGGAAATAGTACAGGACAAATGATCCAGTTTCTACAACAAATAAATGGTAAAGAAAAAAAGAATGATGGAGGAACTTATAGATTAAAATACTTAAGAGACATACCAAGCAAATGCAATGTGTTGAGCTTGTTTGGATTCTGATTTGAACAAACCAACTTAAAAAATTTGACGCAACTGAAGAAGTATGAACACTTAATGATATACGTATTGTAATGAAAAAGGTACACATAAAATGGCTATTTGAAATGATAAAGGAATTACTCTGTGTGTGTGTAGGGAGGGGCTAGATGTGTTAACAATATTGTACTTATGTTAAAGAAAGCATCCTTATGTCTCAGAGATACCTACTGAAGTATTTATGGATAAAATGGTATGAAATCTGAGAACTATAATGTGGGGGAAATGCTTGTGGGTGTAGATGAAACAAGATCAGCCATATGCTGATAACTGTTGAAAGTGGGCAATAAATACATGGAGGTTTACTCTACTATTATATTTTTGGACATATTAAAAAATAGTAATGAAAA
The DNA here is from genome assembly GCF_964165515.1 of Mesoplodon bidens. Lineage (NCBI taxonomy): Eukaryota > Metazoa > Chordata > Mammalia > Artiodactyla > Ziphiidae > Mesoplodon > Mesoplodon bidens. The sequence continues at coordinate 31,672,982 of NC_138167.1, forward strand.
TCTTTTTAAAATTTACCTTTACTTAAAATCCAGGCATGAGCAACAATAAAAATGTACCTTTAAATCAGTCTCCCCAAGGAAAAATGCTAAAGATGGGTGCTGGGGCCCTATATATTAGTGAGGTAGTAACTATGGGCTGAGGAGAGCTTAGCTGCAGCTACCGAAGACTGATTGATAGTTTACTCCCTTCTGGATACGTATCATCATTATTATAAAGTTCAAACTGAAAATCTTACACAGTAGTGATATCCTGCATTCAGAAAAATACTTTGGTCCATAACCAAATCTTAGCAGGTAGACACATGGTAAAATCAACATAGCAAATAATTGTACTTCCTTCAGGGCTATCTAAGACCACTTCTCACAGCTGATATTAAAATTGGCAAAACAGGGACTTCCCTGGTGGTCCAGTGGTAAAGAATCCGCCTTCCAAAGCAGGGGATGTGGGTTTGATCCCTGGTCAGGGAACTAAGAACCCACATGCCACAGGGCAACTAAGCCCATGCACCACAACTATTGAGCTCTCGCGCCTCAACTAGAGAGCCCGCACACCACAACTACAGAGCCCACACACCCTGGAGCCTGCGCACCACAACTAGAGACAGAAAACCCATGTACCACACCTAGACAGAGAAAACCCGTGCGCCGTAACAATGAGACCACGTGCCGTAACGAAAAGATCCCACACGCCTCAATGAAAATCCCGTGTGCCCCAATTAAGACCCAAAACAATAAGGAAAGTAAATAAATATTAAAAAATAAAATAAAATAGGCAAAACAAATCAAGACAGTATCTTTGACTATAAAGTAATTTCCAAACATTTTGTAATAATCAATACATATTTACTCTATCCTGTTCTTTAAGAGTAACAATTTTACTATTAATCTTGCAGTTCTGAAGCAGTAAATAATAAAACTCATCTTCTTTTGCTTAAACCCAGAAGCAGGGCCTCCCTGGTGGCGCAGTGGTTGAGAGTCCGCCTGCCGATGCAGGGGATACGGGTTCGTGCCCCGGTCTGGGAGGATCCCATATGCCGCGGAGCAGCTGGGCCCGTGAGCCATGGCCGCTGGGCCTGCGCGTCAGGAGCCTGTGCTCCGCAACGGGAGAGGCCACAACAGTGAGAGGCCCGCATACCGCAAAAAGAAAAAATAAAAATAAAAATAAAAAAAACCCAGAAGCAGTCAATTCACTCATGTTTTTAAGAAGAATAAGAATAAACATTGCCAAAATAAACCAGTTTCATAAGCAAAGTAAAACTGTTCAATGACTAGATCACTGTTAGATATTAACACTCTAAAAATTCATAAGACTGTAATAAATACTGCTAAGATCGATTTAACCTTCTAAGACAAGGAGAGGTTTAACATGCAAAAGCTCTTTTTAATAAGCACAGAGCCAAATAAAAAGGCATTTTTATCTTGTTTCTGGAACTAAATGGGCCACAATACTCTACTACTCCAACAAAAGTCTTCCATTTCCTTCTTCTCAGTTGGATACAATTCTTTCTTTTTCTATAGGGTATTTTAAGCACCCAGGTCAAGTCATTCTGTATCACAGTTTATAAGACATTTCTTTTGCTATTTTAAATATTCTACCATAGTGATTCCTAAGGAGTGTCTCATCTACTTCTCCCAAAATTTTCTCATCTTTCCTTTAGTGCTTTGTCCTCCTTCCTTATGACAGTCTTCATTGATAACTCCTGGCTTCCTTCTCTTCTATGCTTCTTGGGTTCAGCTTTTATACCAATAGCAACCAATCGGACGTGATTTATTCTGATCAGCAAACTGTCAGGTTAACACACTTTGTCGGCAACTAACTGCCGCTGGTGCCACAGCTTCCACCTATGACATGAGTATGCTTAAGGGTCTCAGTTTTCTGAAAGTCTTTCTAATCAAAAACTGATTTCAATTAACATAACGAATTATTTTATGACAAATAAGACTTAAATTCTCATTAAAAGCTTTTAAGCTAAATATCTTACGTTAATAAAAAGGAAGAAAATTTCAGCCCCATCTTTCTACATACCATAGACAGATTTCCCAAGAACCCCGAAGACTGTGTAAGCCGAGGAGACCTCCCTCCAGTTCCAAGAATGCAGAAAATATCTGGCTGCCTTAGTAAGCTTCGGTTTGTTGGAGTAACTACTAGGAAGAGGTTAGTAAAAAGAATTCGAAATGCGTGAGCCTTGATCATGGAAGAAAACAAGCAAACAAACAATAAAGAATAATTTTCACTTTTCAATTATTTAGATTCTAACCAAATAAATACTTTCAATATTAACATTTCCATCATATGAAGATTCAACTTATTTTTCTAAATATGAATTTTTGGTACTACTGAGCCCACCAAGAAAAACTTTACTGCAAACAGAGATGCTTTCATTATAGCATAACTGAGCATAAAAAAAGGGACACTAATGAGTCCATGAATTTGCCAAATTCTAATTTTATAAAGCATACTATAGGGCTTCCCTGGTGGCGCAGTGTTTGAGAGTCCGCCTGCCGATGCAGGGGACACGGGTTCGTGCCCCGGTCTGGGAAGATCCCACATGCCGCAGAGCGGCTAGGCCCGTGAGCCATGGCCGCTGAGCCTGCGCGTCCGGAGCCTGTGCTCCGCAAGGGGAGAGGCCACAACAGTGAGAGGCCCGCCTACCACAAAAAATAAAAAAATAAAAAAATAAAAAATATAAAGCATACTATAGTATAGAGGACATGGGCCCTGGAGTAAGTAGATAATGGTTCGAATTTTGGTTCCATTACTTACATACTTACCTAGCTATGTTATCTGCGTTAATCAACTTCTCTAAGTTTCACATTCAGTCTTGGCAAAATAGAGATAATACCTATATCATAGTTAGTATGCATTTATGTAAAGAACAGTGACTTACACATGGTAAGAGTTCAACAAATAGTAACTGCAATCATTATTATTTGTTCTTAATTAGAGATAATTTATAAAATATAATATATATTATGGTATTAGTTGCTATTATTGTTATCATTATTAAATGCTTTAAAAGCAAAAAGAAAAATCTTACAAGGTTGTCGAAATGAGCTGGGAGTTCGGGGGATAACCTGGTTTCTTGGTGTAGTATTAGCAAAAATTTCATCTTGGGATGCCTGAACTACAGGAAAAGTTAAGAAAAGTTTTTTATGTAGAAAAGACACCATCAAAGTTAGAATGAACTATATTTACACTATACAAAATATGTGAATACATTTTTCAAGGGCAAGGTATTTTATGGCTACCGTATTTTCTATGCGAAGAGTAAATAATTCCCTCTCCCCTTTAAATTCTCAGTTATCAGTCTTAGGTTACTACACATTGAACTAAAAGTTGTTAGTCAGATTTCAAATAATAAAAAAAATCTAATCTCAGCAGAAGCTAACCACAGTATGATGGTCAGCAGTAAAATAGAACATCCTTATTTTCAGGGAAACATGAATCTCACTGAATTTCAGCATTATACTTACAAAATAACACATCTGGGAAGTTAAAAAAAACACACAAACTAAAACTAATGTTCATAGCATTTTATTATTATAGCTAGTGTTTAATATCTCTCATAAAAAGAAAAGTCTATAATCCTGATTCCGAACATGCTGCAATTTTTATAATCATGCTTAAAATGCAAAGGATACTTAAAACTCTTTTTTGAGCACTCTGTTTTCGTGCAGTCCGAGTCACCTCTGCCTCCCGGATCACAGGAGATGACATCTCTCCAAAGCCACTCCTAAAATGGCATAATCAAGCTCATGTGAATGAAATGAGAATGTAGCATTTGCAAAAAAACTTTATCACCATGATTGGACCAAAGGATCCTAAGTCAGTCAAGATGCAGATCATCCCAGTAGCCAAGTCTTTGATATTTTTGTTGACAATGCCCCTCTGGCTCCAAATCCTGCTTATCCCTCAAAGTCCTGCTCAAATTTTACCTACACAAAGACTTCTATGACTTTCTAATACTTACTTGTTATTTTCTCCTATGGAATTATTTTAACACGTGGAATCTAAATTTATATTATAACACTGTTTTAGATAACTGCTTCATGACGGTAAACCTTTCCTCTTTGGATTGAGGTCCCTAGAACTGCAGGAACTCTTAAAAGGATCTTCTGTAGTTTCCAAAATACTTCAAACCATGGATACTACTATTTAAGCTGGTGACTTGGGAGGCTAAGTAAAAAAGAAATCTAGTAAATTGGAGAGAAATGATCCTTCAAGTTTTTTCTCCCCAGATTACACTAAGGGTGTCTCCTGTCTCAGCACTACTGTAGTCACAATGCCCTTGTCATTGTCTGCCCAAAGTCTAGAAAATAAATTGTGTGAATTGAGAGGCCTGTATCTTAAGACAAGAATCTAATATGCATTTCGTCCACTTGAAAATCTTCAGATAGCTATCTCTGGCCTACAGAATCAAGTCCAAATTTCCTAGCATGGGTTTTACAACCTGACCCCAGCTTACCAGTTCAGCCTTATATTCAGCCAAAACATCACTCCATACAAACATACACTGCATGTGACCATTCAGCTACGCTTTCATATCCTTACACCTTTGTACATGTTGCTTCTTTTACAGAGGCCTACATTTGCCCCCTTGGTCTACCTGGTGAATACTTACTCATCAAACAGCCTCCTGGAGTCTAGAGACACAGATCCAGGTTGACAACTTGGTTCTTCTATTTGTTAGCTTCCTAACTGACCAAGTTCCTTAACCTTTTTTAGCCCCAATGTTAGCTGTAAAAAGAGGATCACAGTAGCTATCCTCACAGGATTGTTAGAAAGATTAAATTAGCTAATAATATATTTAAAGCGTTTAAGTTGCTCAGTGTAGGCTACTGCTACTATTCAAACACCAACTAGAAAGTATTCTCCTTTGAGAGGTCTTCGTGATACCTCCCATGACAGGGAGACTTCACTGCTCCTCATTTCTTTTCCCACAGAGCAGTACAAAACACTTATCACTCCATACTGCTCGGCTGCCTCCTCCACTACACATTCCCCAGAGGCCAAGAACCTTGAATAACTCATCTTTTACGCAGGTGTCTGGCATAGTGCCAGGGTCATAGAAAGAATTCAATAACTATCTGGTGCTGGAACCTGTAATCAGAAAGTCTGGGCTGAGATCCTGTTCCATCACTGACTGGCTCTGTGATCTCGGGCAGGTCACATCTCGAATGCCGGGCCACCTCCTACCTCGCCCACCCCAGGAGCGAAAAATGTTGCGCGAAAGTGAGTAGATGGCAGAGCCGCCGTGGGAACCAGAAGATTATCATTAGCTGTATCCCTTCCCGACCCAAGCGGCCTTTCTTCCATCAGCTGCAGTCCCCCAGCCCGTTAAAGGAGTCCTAGGGTCAGCACCCGGGCCCTCGTCGGCTTCCTCTGGGAGTCGGGTTTCGTTCCTCCAACACCCTGGAGGGACAAGTGTCCGGGCTCGGCCGTCACCACCAGAACTCACCTGTCCATGGCTATAGCCTTCTCCCACCGAGAACCTCGCAAACTCAGTCCCAGTTTAACCGCCGCGTTTCAGCCTTCCCGCTCTCCGGAAGCAAACCCTTTGACCCGGAAGCACGTCCTCCCTAAGCCGCTGTAGAAAAAAGAGGCGAGAAGCGGGAGGGAAGGAACAACGTTCCCATTCGGCGCATGCGCAATTTCTTTCGTCTGCCGCCGCTTGTCCGGTCTGCGCAGGCGCAAAGGTGTGCCAGCGGTTGACGACGCTGGGCGGGACGGGGCAGGACGGGGGCGGGGCAGGGGGCGGGGCCTGACAGTTTCGCCTCGCTGTGCGGCCGCCACTTTGCTTGACTGGCATTTATGGGCGTGGTCCAGGCGCCGGGGTTATCCTGCTGGGATACTTGACGTATATTGATAGTCTAGAAAAATGTGAAGTCACTTCCTGGTATTCTCTGTTAGAAACAGCCTGGACCTGGAATTCTGACGTGCAATCTCTGCGCTACACCTCGGGGGTCCCTGGGTCTCTCTTACTGTACTCACCTTGTTTGAACTGTAGTGTAAACCCCCTACAGTTTTTGAAATTGTTTTCCATAATGGCTATTTGTTCTTTACTTGGTATTTTTCCCTATTAAGGAGAAAAGGATCACCTGTTTAAAGAAAGCATAAAAGATGTTGGTATTACCCTCTATTTCAAAGTGCAGGATAGGCAAAAAGAATATTCTGGCCCTGAAGGAATCAGTCGAAGTTTTGCCTTAGGCATTTACATTCCACTCAAATCCTGGGAAATGTCGTTCTAGGAAGGCTTCTTCATACCTAATTCCTGCTGAGACGACGTGGGGTTTTGAAGAAACGTGGCTTTGGGCTCCATCTAGGCTTGAAACCCCTGCGCTGCAGATTTCTCATCTGTAGAATGCCTTTATCGCAGAGTTGTTGGGAGGATTAAAACGAGATGTCAAATGTGCACTGCACATGGTACTCATCGAAATGTTACTTTCTTCCTCCTCCAGTAACTACTTGGGTCTCACCCTAGTGCTCTCTCATTTTTCCCATATCCTAATTTTCTTGTACAAAAGAACACTTTTCTCTTACGGAAAATGAAATGTGGTCTTAATGGTTTTTGTCAGTGCTAGAGACAGGTTTATTCAAAGTATGAGCCAGTGTTTCAGGTTCTTGCCATGTGTCCCCTAGCAAGTGAATTCCAATGCGTTTTATTCATGTAATGTACTTGAAGTGATTGACCATAAGGCACACAATAAAAGTGAAGAGCAGCTTTGGGCAAAGGATTAGCTCAGTGTTCAGTTCATATGCAAAGAGGGAACACTTGTTAAAAAGTGCACTGGGGTTCACTTTTGAAACAATCGATTAGTAGGCATAAACACCATATGGAAACTGCACAACTCGGATGGGATTCGAACCCAGCCAGAACTCAGACTGGGACTTGAACCCACTTTTTAATTGAAATCCCACACCAGGTCTCAGGACTTAATGAAGCTCAGGGTCTTTATGTCTCGTTACAGAAAGAATTCAGTGAGAGACAAAGTGATAGGTAAGAAGTGGATTTATTTAGAGAGATACACATTCCATAGACAGAATCCTGTCCATCTCAAAAGGCGAGAGTGAGCCCCGAAATATGGGGTGGTTAATTTATTACTGGGTAATTTCATAGGCTAACAAGTGGGAGGATTATTCCAACTATTTTGGGGAAGGGACGGGGATTTCCAGGAACTGGGCCAAGGCCCACTTTTTGGCCTTTTATGGTAGGCCTGGAAACTGTCATGGCATCTGTGGGTGTGCCATTTAGATGCTACTGTATTACAATTACAATGAGTGTATAATGAGACCGAAGGTCTACTGGAAGTTGAATCTTCTGCCATCTTGGACCTAGTTGGTTCTAACCAGTTTATGTCTTGTCCTCAATGGTTAGGCATTCTTTTAATGTGCCCTGCCCCCTTCCCTTCTGTTTCAGTTTTACGCCACTACATTTTGGGGTGGCTTGTTATGTAGCAATAGATAACTGGAACAAGTGGGATCAGACTATAACACTGTTTTATAATCGCTTTTTCACTTAACAGTATGAACATTTTAATCATATCAAATATTTTTCATCTGCATCATTGTTAATTTAGCCAAATATTTTGAAAGAGGAAAACTTGTCTCTATTTACACTGACAATGCAACTTAACACAGTCTGACTTCAACCCTCACTGCTAAAAGAAAACTGCTCCAAACAAGGTTACCAATGCTCTCTTTGTCAGTAAAAGTTTGTTTTTCATCTCTCATCATCTTGGGTGCATTTGACACTGCAGACCACTCTCTTCTCTGCCACAGTCCTGTCCCTAGGTCTCATGACTTTCCTCATGAGCTTTTTAAAGTCTTCTCTGGCTTCTCTTAACTAGTCTCCTATGTGGGCTTTTGAAATCTGCCTTTCCCTTAAATGTTAATTCATTTTCTCCAGAATTCTGACCTAAGCTCTCTTTTCTTCAACTCTGCACTATCCTCAGGCTTTAAACTACCAACTCTTTCCTCCCAGATTCCCAATCTATAGTTCTAGCCCATATCTTGCTTTTGTATTCCAGACTCATACATCCAATTGCTTACTGGGCATGTCCACTTTGAGGATACAGAGTATCTGAAATTTAACATGTTCTAATTCTAAAACAGCAGTTTTCTTCTTTGAGCTCAAAACATTGCAAACATGCTATTAAAATTTCATAATATTCTTTTTATCTAAAGAAGTAGAATTGCAGTAAGATTAAGTAATTTACTTCAGGTCATGGACTTGAACTGAATTGAATCACAAGCCAAAAGTATAGTAAATAACATGAATCATGAATTAAATACAAATACCAGTTTTTGGCCGAACCAAAACCATATGTAGGTTTTAAGACCTAGCTTGGCTCAGGAGACAATATTGCCTGGCTGTTAAGAGCAGTCTTGGAAATCAGGTTTCCCAGGTTTAAATCTCAGTTCTGCAGTTTATCAGCTATTTAACTATTCTAAACCTCACCTCTATAAATGAAAATATTCTCTTAGGGTAATTGTGAGGACAAAATACAAAAATAGCAATAGAGCAAAGTGGTCAAAAGCTCAGACTTGAAAGTTGGATTGACTTGGGTTACATCCTAGCTCCACCACATACCAGCTACATGACCTTGGGTGCAAGTGTGTGCCTCAGTTTATTCTTTTTGGGTGTAATGATAGTATGAAATCATAAAGTTGTTAGGAGGATTTAGTGAGTTAATATGTGTAAAGCCTTAAAATAGTACCAGGCATTAAATGTGTGGCATATTATACATGTTCAAAAATTATCTTATTCTTACAATAATTATCCATTCATTTTGCATCATCAAACTTAAGACATAGAGAAAGTGACATTAGTAACATAGATTGAATTGAATTAATTCCAATCCTTTTTTTTCACCTCTGATGCAGAAGCATTTTTCCCTGTTTATATAAAGATCTCAAAATAACTAATACTTTATATTGATAAATATAAATATAATTGCAAAGTCTCCTTTTGTTCTCCATATAAAGCAGCTCAGTGGTTATAATCCTGAAGAATCCTTTATTCACCCATTCACAAATAATTATCAAGTGTCAATTATGTACCAGGCACTGTGCTTGTAGCTGGGAGATATTGATTGGGGAAAAGGACATTTGCTGATTAAAAAAAAATCATGTAAACTTACCTATTCAAATATACATAATTGATCACAAACTTGGAATACATAAATATTTTAGGTCACCATTATAGTCACCAAATAAAATTTGGCGTTTTTTTTTTCTTTCCTTTGGTCGTGCTGTGGCTTGTGAGATCTTAAGTCCCTGTGGAGTCCTAACCAATGGACCTCAAGGGAATTCCCTGGCCATTATTTTCTTAAAATATTCTTACTTAAAACCTGTTATGAGGTAAAACCGTTAGATCTTGTAAATTGATATTAGGGCTTGATTGGCAATGTTTTATTCTTTTTCTTTTCCTTTTTGATGTCGACCAGCTCTTTTAGCTTTTTTATTTACTTATTTAAAAAAATTGTGATGACATATATATCACATAAAATTTACCATTTTAGCCATTTCCACATGTGCAGTTCAGTGGCATTAAGTACATTTCACATTATTGTGCAAGGAAATATTTTAGTCTTAAACATAGAAACCAAATTATAAACCAAAATAAATCCAAAATTATTTTTTATTTAATTTGGCTTCCTGCTCAAGATGCATCAGATCTTGGTAGTCAGAATAAAATGCTGACACACATTTCATGCATAAGTAGCAGTGATATTGTAAAGCAGTTATACATCAGTGATGGGAAGGAAAACAGAACTTTGAATGGATTTTAGGGGGAATCTGCAAGATATGAGTTCGGTCTGGAGAGATCAGGGAGCAAAAAAGATAGAAAAAATGTTAAATTTCAAGAAGAAGCTCATGAATCAGGGCAGTAAAAAAATATTTAAGTGTGGAGCGTAAACCGTGTGTGCCCTCGAAGATTCAGATGTGTTATCGGAACCTCACATAGAGGAGAAACGCTAATGGAAGGACTCCCTGAGACATTGACAGGAGTCTAAGAAAGGATGTGGTCGTGGTGGTGATAGCAGGAAGCTACTGATTGAGTACATTATGTCTTTTCTGATATGACATTTTTTGCTGGGGGTGGGGTGGGGTTAGTATCTGGTTTGAAGGAAAATGCTTTACCTTGAGGTCAAATGGGGTCAAAGTTTAAATACGGAGCCTAGTTGACCCTTGTGTGCCTATCTTGCCTGTAAAGCAGAGAGTGTAGTGTAGTGTAGTGGGTAGGGTCTCGTCAGTTCATATTTGATGAGTTATTTCACCTCTTTACACTTCAGTTTCCTCTTCTGCGAAGCTGAGATAAGAGTATTGTCCTCAGAAGTTTGTACTCTTGATTAAATATTATTTATGTAGCAATTTGAGAGGTGGCACAGAACACAGACTCCTTGGGTTGAATCCTGGCTCCTCCACTTACTCAGTGGAGCCTTGAACAAACTACCTCTCTGCTTCTGTATAACATAAATGATAGTACTTACCTGAGAAATTTATCGCGAGGATTAAATGAGTTTACACAGACAAATCACTTAGAACAGCGTTTGGTCTATAATAACCAATAAACATAGACTAATATTATAATGCACCGTGTATAGTAAATATTTAGTATGTGTTTGCTCTTTTGTTCAGCTCCAAGAAGGCAGGGACCATATCTGTTTTATTCATCTCTACCTTTTGTCACTTCGTAGGTGCTCAAATTTTTTTGAATGAGTGGGTCATTTTCAATCAATACAACTGCATTCAATTCCTCAACAAATATTCTAATAAGAATATCTACATTTTTATAATCAGACTGAATTTATTTTCATTTATATTATATTCTATCATATATAGATACCTCAGTACTCTCTACCACTTCAAAAGAGTTCTTTGTCATCTCAGTCTTGTGGAGCTTAAAAACAGGAAGAACTCTTGAATAATTTATGTGTTATAGCTTCTCCTCTTAATCCTTTCAAATTTTGTTCAATGTGAAGAGGAAAACAGAATGGTGAAATGTAAAACTTCATAATTTCAAGTTACTCTGTTATTGCTAAATTGTGATTTAAACAGTGATGTCTGGGAGATTTTTAACATGAAATCATAAATATGTTATTGCTTCTTAGAATTCTGACAGTAAGGGTGAGCTCAATACAGGTTTCACTGCAGCTTGTGCTTCTAGTGTTGAAAGCATAGAGCAGTCAGTGACATTTTTAAGGTGGTAGTGAATTTGCTGACAAAAAGTTTGCCGGACAAATAAATTAATTGCAGTGACTCTTTACAGACATCTTAGGCGTCATCAATAGTGAACATGATCTTGGGGGCGATCAAAAAACTAAAATCGTTAATCCCTGTTGATACAGGACATGCTCCAGCTAAACTACGAAACTATTATTGCAGCTTCTGCATTTTGCTTTGCTGTTTTTGCATACTTCTCTGCTTGGCATAGAAATTCTGTAAATCAAATACGCACTCGCATTCCTGACGAATGATTTCTTAGGGCCTTTGAGACAGCATTGTTTTGTTCTCTTTTCTCTAAATAGCATGATTTATACTTTATTTAGCTTTTAATATGAAAAGAAGGTAGCTAGCATGAACCTTACCCCATAAATTCGACTGGCTAAGAAAAGTCACATTAAAAATTGTTTTTCTTATAATGGTCTTACTTCTGACTGAGCCCTCATCCTCCCTGGTTTGGTGGGTTGAAGGCAGGAAATTCAACCTCACACATCACAGGAGTTCTTTCCTCTTCTCTAGGGTTTGCATAAGAATCCATGCGGTGGCTTCTATGGTGCTAAGAACACAGATAATGGCATTCAGCCTTCAGTCCACTTTACCAAATGCAGGTCATTGTCCAGATCTCTGTGTCTGACAGTCAGAAAGATGGGAGGCACATGCTGCATAGCTAGTGAGGTGGAAGAGGGTAGGGAGGGGTTAAAAGAACACAGTGAAAACAAACACATCATCATCTAAATGAAAACCTTTTGAGAAACAATATAACGAGTAATTTAAAAACTTGAATGGAGGAGAAAGACACCAGGAACGTGGACCCACAGAGGAAAGGCCACATGAAGACACAGAGAGAAGACCACGTGAGGACCCAGTAAGAAGGTGGCCATCTGCAGGCCAAGGAGAGAGGCCTCAGAAGAAACCAAACCTGCTGACAGCTTGATCTTGGACTTCCAGCCTCCAGAACTCTACTAAGAATTTTAAGTTATATATGCAGCTCGCCTTTGTGGCTCTCACTGGATTGCTAATGGAGGGCGCTGGGATCCGTTCGAAGACCGTGTGCAGAACGAAAAGTTGATAGGAGTTAGTGGCATGTACCCCTACCTGAGTCCGCTGCAAACAAGCTGAGGAGGTGGAAGAAGAGAAGGGAGCCTGGCAGGGAGAAATGCAGAGAAGCAACTGGCTCCATAAGCACCCATGAGAGGCAGGGACGGGAAGCCTAGAGAGACGTGGAGAATCAGCCAGGGAGACTCGGCACTACAGTTCTGATGTAGGTCAAACTTTCCTGTAACCGGTGTTGGTTATCATCAGCGCCCCAACTGCTGTCTTGGGCAGCCCCCTTCCTCTCCCGGTTCAGGTATTTCCCGATAGATGATTTCATTAAACATTCCATGGAAAAAAAAAACTTGAATGGATTCCATATATGTACAGTTATCTTTTTCTATAAGTAAATATCTTCTAACTAGATCATCTATGAAAATGTATGCTATGAATCTATTCTTTAACAACAACACAATTTTCAAGAGGTTATTTATTTATTTATTTGTTTATTGGCCATGCTGTGCAGCATGCGGAATCTTAGTTCCCCAACCAGGGGTCGAACCTGTGTCCCCTGCCTTAGGAGTGCAGAGTTTTAACCACTGGACCGCCAGGGAAGTCCCAAGGGGTTATTTTAATGATTGAAAATGTAGTATATTTAGTTTGTAAATCAAGAGCAGGCACGGACTTTTAAAATACTTTGAGGATATTTTGATCTACAAACATATTGACATATAAGAGCCAACTATGCAGGTTCTATAAACAGAAGAGCATTTAAAAGCATAAAATGCTATAATGTAAGTATTGGCAGTGCACTATAATGCCAAGAAAAAGCTGGGTCTGTCTTGAACACTGCCCTTGAAACTTGTTAGGAAGCTGGAGTCTGTGCCTCAAAAGGGCATTAGGTACCTCTGTGCTTAGAAATCTGTCCTGGCTTCCTATTTGCAATTTTTAAAAGATTGAGTTTAATCTTCAGGAAACTTTCTGTCATCCCAGGGGAGTCCTTCTGCTTCTTTGTCCTTCACAAGATCAACTGAAGTTCTTCAGCTGTGTAAGAAGATTGAATTTCAGGTAACAGAAGAAAGTTAAACTCCTTTTGCTTTTTGAATGATGACTTATTTTTTTCTGATTTAGCTATGAAGTTACGACTTAATTACTTAATGTTTACAAAAATTATTTTTTACTTAAAGATAGCATAAGAATGTTAGGGAAAAAAGAAATAATTCAAAAGTCATCCAAAAGTCATCCATATTACTATGGCTAGGACAGTTATTTTTGTTATAGCACATTATCCCCCATATGTTGATATTCATATTTTACATATAGCAATGAGATTCATATAGCTTTTAAAATTTATATTCCAGAAATTGTTATTTACTTGACACTGACAATGAGGAATTCTCTATGCCTTTGTGATCCTGTTTTGTTTTCCCACAGCTGTATTTTTGCTATTCTTCCCTTATCCAATCAGATCCTCCTAACTCTAACTTCCTCAACCCTCCCCTCCTCTAAAACCATGTTAACAACCTGGAATGTATTTTTCAGTACCTGTTCCAGGCTCATGTAACACACACACATGTAACACAATCCTTCCATGTATTTTGCTTTGTTCACTTTAAATACCTCATAGAAATCCCTCTAAATCAACCGTTAAAAATCAAACTTGGACTGCCCTGGTGGCACAGTGGTTAACAATCGCCTGCCAGTGCAGGGGACACGGGTTCGAGCCCTGGTCTGGGAAGATCCCACATGCCGCGGAGCAACTAAGCCCGTGCGCCACAACTACTGAGCCTGTGCTCTAGAGCCTGTGAGACACAACTACTGAAGCCCGCGTGCCTAGAGCCTGTGCTCCGCAACAAGAGAAGCCAGTGCAATGAGAAGCCCTTGCACCGCAACAAAGAGTAGCCCCTGCTCACAGCAACGAAGACCCAACACAGCCATAAATAAATAAATAAATAAATAAATAAATAAATAAATAAAAAATCAAACTCCTTTTTTTTTTTTTGGCTTGTAGGGTCTTAGTTCCCCGACCAGGAATTGAACTCTGGCCTTCTGCAGTGAGAGCGGCAAGTCAACCACTGGACTGCCAGGGAATCCCCTCAAACTCATTTTTAATGGCTGCATAATATTCTATGTTATGAATGCATCATAATTTATTTAATCATTCTTTTGATGGTCATTCACCCTATTTCTGTTTTTCTACTACACTGTAGCAGTAAAGTACATATATATATATATATATATATACTTTTATTTCTTTGGTGTAGCCATCAGGAGTAGGATATAGCTGGGTCAAATAAGCCTACTTTGACTTTCAATAGGTAATGGCAGATAGCAAATTAAAATTTTTGCTTACCAAAGGCTCTACAAAGCACATTTCCATCAGCAATATATGACTCCTTTCTTGCCTTCTAACCTCTCTTCTGGGCTTGTAGTGTTATCTCTTTCAAATTTTCCCTGTGTGTTGGGTTCTTTGGTACATTGTTTTGCATCTCTCTGTCTACAAGTTAGTTTGAGCATTTTTTTTTTTTTTAATGTTTATGGGCCATTTGAATTTGCTCTCCTCGGAACTGCCTAGTAATATCTTTCACCCATTTTCCTTTTGGATTGTTTCGTCTCAATTCTTAAGAACCTTTTGTATTTTATAGATATTAACCCTATATATTTTGTTGTATTTTCCCAAATGAACTGACTTTGTAATATATTTTGTCAAATTTTAAATCTATAAATTCTTTAATTTCATTATCTTAATTTAAATGTATAAAATATTTTAAATATATTTATTTATTGGCTGCTTCAGGTCTTAGTTGCGGCATGCAGGATCTTTCATTGTGGTGCGTGGGCTCTCTGTTATGGTGCACGGGCTCCTCTCTAGTTGTGGTGCACGGGCTTAGTTGCCCCCTGGCACGTGGGATCTTAGTTCCCCAACCAGGGATCGAACCAGCATTCCCTGCATTGCAAGACAGATTCTTAACCACTGGACTGACCACCAGGGAAGTCTCATAAATATATAAAGTATTTTAATTAAAAAATAGCTTTTGAGTTTCTTAAATTGGCTAAGAAAGTATCCCCATCTCTAGACTGCACTTCCAGTCTCTTAGATTTTTATTTTTGTTTTACTTTATATTTAATTTTAAAAATTTAATATATCTGGAATTTGCTTTTTGTGCAATATAAGGGTTGCACTTTCATTTTCTTCAAATGGATAGCTAGTTGTGCCAGCATTTACTAAGAAACATTCTTTCTTACTGAAATACAACTTTGTCATATATTAATGTTATATACTAGAATCTACTTCTGGACTCAGTTCTACTCTACTAATTAATGTTATTTCTTTTTAAAAAATATTTATTTATTTATTTTTGGCTGTGTTGGGTCTTAGTCACGGCAGGCAGGCTCTTAGTTGTGGCACGCGGGCTTCTCTAGTTGTGTGCAGGCTCATTAGTCCTGTGGTATGTGGGAGCTTAGTTCCCTGACCCGGGATCGAACCCACGTCCGCTGCATTGGAAGGCGGATTCTTTACCACTGGAGGGCCAGGGAAGTCCCTTAATGTTATTTCTTCTTTCACTTGAACTTTAAGATCATTTAGTTCAATTTCAAAACTTCACCAGTTGAAATTCAAATTGGAATCATATTACATTAAAATGTTAATTTGGGGGAATTGATATTTTATATTGTCTTCCCATTCAAGAATATAGTTTGTTCAGATCTTGATTTATGTTCTTTAATGACTTTTTAGTAGCTCTTTCTTGTTTGCTTTATTCCTTGAGACATTTATAATTTGTCTGTTATAATATTTACCCTCATATCAACTTCTAAGTGCTTACTGTGAATATAGGGAAAAAAAGCTATTGATTTTTGGCAGATTTTTGTATCCAGTTACCTTCCTAAGTTCCTGAATAATTCTAATTGACTTTTTGAGCTTTTCAAGTATTTATTTATAATAACTTCCTTTTCTAGTGTTTATGTTTTATTTTATTGATTTAAGGCATCCATTAGCACTAATAGGGGACACTAATATCCCCTATTTCATAGCATCGTTTTGAAGGCTAAATAAAAACCTGTAAAGTGCTTACAGCAGTGGGTGGCACATGGTAGGGGTCCAAGAAATAACTAATATTGTTATCACTTCTAAACTATCAGAGTTGATGAGTTCTTGAATCCCAAGTTTCTCATCAGAACATCATGCCAAAGAACAAGAATTCAGCTATCACTTGCTGCTTTTTCTTATTCTTCCATCATTCTCCATTTAAATTGGTTTTGGGGAGCATGGGTAACAGGTTTTTTAAGCTTTTATTTGTGATTCTCTCCCCTTGATAGGATGACAGGAAAAGAGAGCAGAGAAATAGTCTATGTTTGGGGATGATTCCATAGATTGTTATTATGTAATAATAACATTAAAAAATAAAAATTATTACATAATACTTATTGTTATTATTTTATAACAATCTCTGAAATCATTATTCCACAGATTACCTTCCTTTGGAAAAGAGACGTTATAGTCAAACTAGGTTTAAGGCTAGATACTGAATATGTTTTGGTTTAACTCATGGGGTGTTTTTGAATTTATTGTGTGCAGGTCAAGGAGACCTGTCACAAAATCTTTTGCTTCCTAGAATTTGTTACCTTTCTTCCTCGAAGTGAGATAAAGCAGTTGAGCCAGTTGTGACTAATTCTACTGCTCCTCTCAGTGAGTTTTACAAGCAACTGAGCCAAGAAAAAAAATCCTTCCTTATGATGTAATAGCCTTGGGGAGATGAACTCTAGGGTAGCTATTGCTCTCTTCCAGCAGACAGTGGGGAGGGGAGGTGGCACTGTAAATTGTCTTCACTTTCCAGGGCTGACATGGTTTGACATTTTACTTCTGTCTTATTTGGATGACATCCTGAGACCTGTCCTCTTTACCCTCCCTGAACAAGAACCTTGGCAGGGGGCCCAGGGCAACAAAATCATTAACTCTGTATCTGGCATTAGCCACATCCTGCTAAGGAGAGGATGGCCTGACCATATCCTGTACTGGTTCAGAATGGAAGGATGAAGGGAGGGGTGATGGGTGCCTCTTCCTTCTTTAGTGCCATCCTCTATGACAGCACTGGTGGAATGAAATTAATGGCATGGTGGTAGCTAATATCATCTCTTTGTTTCTGAACAAGTTAAGAGCTAGCTGTTAGGTGTTTGACATAGTAATTACCAGCTGGTCTAGCTTCTGCAGGAGCCCAAGATGCATTTCAAGAATCATGACTGTCTTTTAGTCTAATAAAATAGACTCTTTTATGTCTCCAGTTAAAGTCTTGAACAATCCAAGTCATGCTTTAGTGCAGTCAGAAAACCCAAAGGAATAAATGAACAAAGTGAGAACTTTTTCCAGAATAGTTCTGATAGAGAATGACTGAATCAACTTCTGGGAACTATAAGTTTGTATTTTAA
Source organism: Mesoplodon bidens (assembly GCF_964165515.1). Lineage (NCBI taxonomy): Eukaryota > Metazoa > Chordata > Mammalia > Artiodactyla > Ziphiidae > Mesoplodon > Mesoplodon bidens. Next base: position 31,690,665 of record NC_138167.1, read on the forward strand.
ACATGTAAACCCCACGGATGGTTACTGTCTCCTTTTACCATTACTTCAAATAGTTACCAGAAATAACGAACAGGTAAGGCCTATCTGGAGAAGGTTCAAATTCATTTTTGAGAAACCTCACAGAAACCTAATGCAGGATGTACTAACAAATATAAAACCCCCAAATCCCACTGGGTTGAATTAATCCCTTATTTGCTTGAATGTTCAATGTAATTTATTCTAAACAAATGAATTTTTATCATTTAATTCTTGTGCCCATTCATTGCTCCCATTTCTAAAAACAAAGAAAGAAAGAAAGGCAGTAAATGAAACATGCAATTCAGTGCAGAGGTTGAATAAAATCTAAATCATGACACTGGCTTCAGAAGCACTCATTTTCTTCTAATATGAATCATGTATGTCTCACTGAAGGTGAGGGGGTGAGGTGGAGGCAAAACCCTTTTTGTTGTGTCTAGAAATGAAAAGCAGAGAAAATAAAGTTTACTATTTATATCACTCCTAAAACAAAGTCAGTAGAAGGGGGAAGTTTCTGTCATCGCTGAATAATATAAAATGTCGGGTAGACTGGATGTGTGCTAAACCAAGTGGAAGGTAATTCAGTGGGATAATGGTTAACAGCATTTCATGGACACTATATTGGTTCTGGAATTGTGGAACTAGCCCAGACTGGACCTCTTATTGATTCATGAAGGTCTCCTCTGACTTTAGGTTTCCCTTAGAAGGATCTGTGCAGAGTAGCTTAATTTCGGGGCTTTCCTAGGTGGGATCTCTCTAGGGAGACCCTTAGGTCTGCTGATTCAATTTGGCATGTTTCGGTTTATCCTAGAGTAGACCCATGCTGGTCTTTGTTACTGCAAAATTAGTAAAACGCTGTGTAGTAGGCTGATAATGGCTTCCAAAGATATGTTCCCATCCTAATCCCCAAACCTGTGAATGTTACCTTCGTTTGAAAAAAGGGTCTTGCAGGTGTGATTAAGGATCTTGAGATTATCCTGGATTATCCGGCTGTGCCCTAAATGCCAACATAAACGTCCTTAAAAGACAGATGAGACACAGAGGCGATATGAAGATGGAGGCAGTTTGGAGTGATTGCGGCCTAATGCCCAGGAACGCTGGCAGCAAGGAATGACTTCTCTCTTGGAACCGCTAGAGGGCACGAGGACTCACCAACACTTTGATTTTGGACTTTTGGCCTCCAGAACTGTCACAGTTTGTTGCTTTAAGTCACCAAATTTGTGGTAATTTGTTATAGTAGCCCTAGGAACTAACACATACTGCTTAGCTAGGACACCAATGTCTTTTTAGAAAATAACAGAAACAAGTCGACAACATATGAGAACCCACTTAATAAATAATAATTTACCACCCTAATGCATTTTTGTGGGTAAAACACCAAAGTGCCATTTAAGAAAGACAAGAGGAACAAACATGTTTATATCATTGGAAATGTAGGTGGAGAAATATTTCAATGACATGTATTTGAAAGATGCCTTGGGGATGTGGTACAGCTGAATTTGAAAAGAAGTTTGCCAATACTGGCTCTGAAACAGACTTTATACAGGCATACCTCATTTAATTACAATTAGCAGATTATTGTTTTTTTTTTTTACAAACTAAAAGTTTGTGGCAACCCTGCAGCAAGCAAGCCTATTCGCACCATTTTTCCTACAGCATTTGCTCACTTCGTGTCTCGGTGTCACATTTTGGTAGTTCTTGCAGTATTTCAAACTTTTTCGTTATTATTGTATTTGTTATGGCGATCTGTGATCAGTGATCTTTGATGTTACTATTTTAATTGTTTGGGGTGCCAGAAATCATGCCCATATAAGGCCTCGAACTTAATAAATGTTGTGTGTCTTCTGTTCCACTGATTGGCCATTCCTGTCTTGCCCTTCCCATTCCCTGAGACACAACAGTATTGAAATTAGGCCAATTAATAACCCTACAATGGCCTCTAAGTGTTCAACTGAAAGAATGTGTTGCATGTCTCTCACTTTAAATCAAAAGCCAGAAATGATTAAGCTTAGTGAGGAAGGCATGTCCAAAGCCTCTTGTACCAGATAGCCAAATTGTGAGTGCTAAGGAAATTAAAAGTGCTACTCCAACAAACTCACAAATGATAAGAAAATTAAACAGCCTTATTGCTGATATGGAGAAAGTTGCAATGGTCTGGATACAAGATTAAACCAGCCACAACATACCCTTGAAACAAAACCTAATCCAGAGCAAAGCTCTAACTCTCTTGAATTCTAAGACGGCTGAGAGAGGTGAAGAAACTGTAGAAGCAAAGTCTGAAGCTGGCAGAGGTTGGTTCTTGAGATTTAAGAAGCCATCTGCATAACATAAAAGTGCAAGGTGAAGCAGCAAGTGCTAATGTAGAACATGCAGCAAATTATCTAGAAGATCTAGCTAAGATAATTAATGAAGGTGGCTACACTAAACAACACATTTTCAATGTAGACCAAACAGTCTTCTATTGGAAGATGCCATCTAGGACTTTCATAGCTAGAGAGGAGAAGTCAATGCTTGGCTTCAAAGCTTTAAAAGACAGGTCGACTCTCTCGTTAGGAGCTAATGCAGCTGGTGACTTGAAGTTGAAACCAATGCTCATTTACCATTCTGAAAATTCTAGGGCCCTTAAGAATTATGCTAAATCTACTGTGATCTATAAATAGAACAGTAAAGCCTGGATGACAGCACATCTGTTTACAACGCGGTTCACTGAGTATTTTCAGCCCACTGTTGAGACCTACTGCTCAAAAAATATATATATATTCCTTTCAAAATAGTACTGCTCATTGACATTGCACCTGGTCACCCAGGAGCTCTGACAGAGAGGTACAAGGTGATTCATGTTGTTTTCATGCCCGGTAACACAACATCCATTCTGCAGCCCATGGATCAAGAAGTAATTTTGACTTTCAAGTCTTATTATTTAAGAAATAATAAAATAAATAAATAAATAAATAAGAAATATATTTTGTAAGGCTATAGCTGCCATAGTGATTCCTCTGATGGATCTGGGTAACTTGAAAATCTTCTGGAAAGAATTCACCATTCTAGATGCTATTAAGAACATTCCTGGGCTTCCCTGGTGGCTCAGTGGTTAAGAATCCATCTGCCAATGCAGGGGACATGGGTTCGAGCCCTGGTCCGGGAAGATCCCACATGCCGCGGAGCAACTAAGCCCGTGCGCCACAACTACTGAGCCTGCACTCTAGAGCCCGCAAGCCACAACTACTGAAGCCCACGCACCTAGAGCCCGTGCTCTGCAACAAGAGAAGCCACCGCAATGAGAAGCACACGCACAGCAACGAAGAGTAGCCCCCGCTCGCCGCAACTAGAGAAAGCCCACACAGCAACGAAGACCCAATGCAGCCAAAAAAAAAAAAAAAAAAAAAAAAGTTAAATACATTTATTAAAAAAAAAAAGAACATTCCTGATTCGAATGGCTATCATTAAAAAGTCTACAAATAACAAATGCTGGCAAGGGTGTGGAGAGGGGGGAACGGTCCTACACTGTTGGTGGGAATGTAAATTGGTGCAGCCACTATGGAAAACAGTATGGAGGTTCCTTAAAAAACTAAAAACAGAGTTGCCATATGATCCTGCAATCCCACTAATGGATATATACTTGGACAAAACTATAACTGGAAAAGACACATGCACCCTTATGTTCACAGCAGCACTATTTACAATAGCCAAGACATGGAAGCAACTTAAATGTCCACTGACAGATGAATGGATAAAGATGTGGCACATATAATACATGGAATACTGTTCAGCCATAAAAAAGAAATAATGCCATTTGCAGCAACATGGATGGACCCAGAGATTATCATACTAAGTGAAGTCAGAAAGAGAAAGACAAATACCATGTATCACTTATATTTGGAATCTAAAATATGACAGAAATGAACTTATTTACGAAACAGAAACAGACTCACAGACATAGAGAACAGACTTGTGGTTGCCGGCAGGGGGCGGGGGGGGGGATCGTTGGATTGGGAGTTTGGGATTAGCAGATGCAAGTTATTATATACAGAATGGATAAACAACAAGGTCCTACTGTATACCAAAGGGAATTATAAACCATAATGGAAAAGAAAAAAGAAGGAACATTTCTGACTCAGGAAAGAGGTCAAAATATCAACATTAATAGGAATCTGGAAGAAGTTGATTCCAGCTCTCATGAATGACTCCGAGGCGTTCAAGATTTCAGTACAGGAAGTAACTGCAGATGTGGTGGAAACAGCAAAAGAACTAGAACTAGATGTGGAGCCCAAAGATGTGACTGAATTGCTGCAATCTCATGATAAAACCTCAACGGATGATAATTTGCTTCTTGTGGATCAACAGAGTGGTTTCTTGAGATGGAATCTACTCCTGGTGAAGATGCTGTGAAGACTGTCGAAATGACAACAAAGGATTTTAAATATTACATAAAATTAGCTGATAATACAGCGGCATGGTTTGAGAAGATTCACTTGAAGTTTCAAAGTTCTACTGTGGGTAAAATGCTATCAAACAGCACTGCATGCCACAGAGAAATCGTTCATGAAGGGAAGAGTTGATCCATGTGGCAAACGTCATGGCTGTCTTATGTTAAGAAATGTCCACAGCCACCCCACCCTTCAGCAGCCATCACCACTGAGGCAAGACCCTCCACCAGCAAAAAGATTACACCTTGCCAAAGGCTCAGATGATGATTAGCATTTTTTTAAGCAATAAAATACTTTTAAATTAAGGTTTGTAGTCTTTTTTAGACATAATGCTACTGCACACTTAATAGACTACAGTACAGTATAACTTTTATATGCATTGAGAAACTAAAAGATTTGTGACTTGCATTATTGCAATATTCACTTTATTGCGGTGGTCTGGAACTACACCGGCCATATCTCTGAGGTGTGCCTGTAGTTGCTGAACAGACATCCACAGACCTGGTACTAATCAGAGGATGGTATTTCCAAAACTACCCTATCATCTCCTTAGATTAGTAGCTAATTCCCCACCAAGAAGTATATGAAAAGACAGATATAAATTATGATGCAACGAGAGAATGAACCACTGCTGGCCTTACCAGTGTAAACCAAGTAGAGGGTGACACTGTCTTGCCATGAAGAATGCTGTATTCTCTGGCTATAGAAGGCTATTTGTGCCTTCTAGGCCCTTGTCTTTGTAACAGCAATCCTTTGTACTCCAACCTTTCTCCTCCCCATCCCACTGAGGCCAGGCTTTCTTATATTTCTTTCTCTATACTTAATCCTTATGAAAATAATTTCATTCACACTCATGGTTTCAGTTGCCTCCTGCATGTCAATGACTTCAAAGTCTGTTAAAATCCACCTCTCTTCAGAAGATACCCTTTAAAACATTTCACTTAAAATAAACTTCATCATACCAAAAAGTTGTTTCGCTCATGCACTAAAAACCACGATTCCTTGTTGGCTTCTGTATTTTATCATTATTGGTTTCAATCCCTCTGGTTTGGCTCATATAACCTGGTGTTTCACTCTTTCCTTCAGCTCCCACATCTAAGCCACTAAACAATTCTCCAGTTCTTCCTTTTTAAAACTTTGTGGGCTCCCCTTCTCACCACAGCTCCAACCCTATCACTTCATGCTTACAAACCCAAGCAGCCTACAAACTGGCTGGGTTACCTCCAGCTCTACCATTTTACCTCCTGAGCTATCTTTCACACAGCTGTCAAAATCTGTTGATTAGTCATATTACTCCCACTCTATGCTGTACCCCTCTGATCTTGCTCCATTTCCAGTATGGAAAGACACTCATTTTTTTCTGCCAGCCATGTAGTTTTCCATCAATGGTTGATTTGCTAAGAGAATCTAGTTAACACTGACCTGAGTAAAATGAATAGAAATATAAATCAAATAGTCCATACAAGCAAAATACAATTTTTACTCTTAGTCACTTGGATTAGTGTGGATAATGGAGCATGAACTCTCTGTCGTTAGATATGAGGTACTAGATTTTTGCTTATGGGATACTTTCTGACTGGCTTTCCCCACCACTGATACATTAAGCACTTTGCCAGCAGGGATTGGGTTTATTCTCTCATTCACTTTTTGCTACTCCCCTCTCCTCCAAACACAGCACATTTCACATCTGACAGAAATAGAGTTTCCTGTTCTGAACTTAGTGCTCCCAGGGGGCATAAACTACCACACTATAAATAGAAAGTTCAATGGGTAATAATGGTAGATGACAAAAACACTGAAGGCTTTGATCTCTGCCTATTTAAAAAACTGCTGTATCCTTTTGATGTAAGTGAATACTCTATTCACATCAAAATCTTGTATGATCTGCCTTGTTTAGTCTTCAGGAAAAAACCTGCATTTTGACCCAAATGCTGAATATGGATAATTATTTCATTTAAGTCACTGTATGAGGAAAATCAGGTTAAACTAGGTTTGCAATATAACAAAACAGTAAAAATTCTCTCCACACCCTTTCAAATAAATCAGAATAGAGAAATTAACTGCCTACAAATGATAACATCTTTATACATATTAAAAACGATACCATGCTTTTCTAAAATCATTAAGTTGTCCCAAATAGAAAGTTCTGAGACAGTTTGTTTTACCAATTGAGTTTTGCTCATTTGTTGACTCCCCCCTCCCCCCAATAGAATGTAAGCTCCACATGAGCAGAACATCCCTGCTGTATCCACGCTAGCATAGTGAACAGTGCTTGAACCATGGTAAATATGCAATACTGAATGTGTTTGTTGATTCTTAAGATACAAAAATCAGGTGGATATCCCTAATTTTGGAAAAAATCTTTAATTTTTAAGGTCAGTAATCTATAGGCCACACAAAGGGTGTTTTAAGGGAACAAGTTCAAAGTATGTGCAACATATGGATTACTTCTGCAGCATTTAGAAAACCGACCTATTCAGCAATAAGTATTTTATTTCTACCTTTCAAAGATAAATTAATGTCAAGCCTACAAACTTAGTTGCTCCATTAATAGGTTTAGAATTTTGACAACTATCATCAATATCATAAAAAGGACTCATACGTTCTTCTTTCAATGGTCAGTTAAGGGAACAGAAGTTTAGTTCTGTTTTCTATTTCACTTCTCTCATACATTCATAAAATACCAGATGTACTCATGCACTGTAACAAATTATAGAACAGATTAAAAAATTTTTGAGTCTTATAAGTCAGTTTGTTAAGGCTCACTGCTAGTTTGAGAGAAAAAGACTGCGAACACTGGGACTTCCCTGCTGGTGGTGCCATGGATAAGAATCCGCCTGCCAATGCAGGGGATAAGGGTTTGATCCCTGGTCCAGGAGGATCCCACATGCTGCAGAGCAACTAAAACTAAGCCCGTGGGTCACAACTACTGAGACTGCACACCACAACTACTGAGCCTAAGTGCCGCAGCTACTGAAGCCCGCGCGCCTAGAGCCCATGCTCCACAACAAGAGAAGCCACTGCGATGAGAAGCCCACTCACCGCAACTAGAGAAAGCCCGTGTGCAGCAACAAAGACCCAATGTCGCCAAAAAGTAACACTAAAATTAAAAAAAAAGACTGCAAACACTAAGATTATTTCTAAGATAAGGTCATAGGAGTATTAATTATAAAATACTGTAACTCTACATTTCCATGACTTAAAGAGTGGCAAAGTAATAGATGGGGATTACATTCAATGAAGACAGACAGACAAACCAGAAGAAAAAATGTTGCAGTAATGACTTTTGATTCTAAGCTTTCTGCCCCACATCTAGAGATGATTTAAAAAAAGGCAAAGCAAACTTATTCTCATAAATAGAGGTTTTAAAACTTCCTACTCATAATATCCACGTGTGGTAAAGATTATATATTTAAGAAAAGGAATTGAATCAACATGAAAGTTAAAATAGGGTTTTTACACTTTTTAGAAAAATTACGTGAAATACCAGTTTTTCTCCAAAAATTTGCTTTTCTCCAAGTATCCTTGGGGACATAAAAAGGGACTCATTAGTTTTCTGACTTAATTATTTTAATATTTTTGTCCATTTAAGTACCAGAAAAGTCAATCTACATATGATTTGCATTCCTAAGCTACAGTTATTATTTTGTATGGGAGACAATGGTGCTTTTTGCCAAAACCACAGCCCCATTTCTGTTAGCAAAATACAAAATAAAAAGCAACAAAAATATTGACCTGGAGGATGACACTGGCCATGTACTTCACTCTCTTTAACTTCTGTGAAGTAGATGCTACTATCATTCCCATTTTACAGATAAAGCAACTGAGGAAACTAACCAGGGTCACAAGCTAGGAGGTGGCAATGCTGGGATTAGAAACCCAGGAAATCTGGTTCCGGAGCCCATTCTTTTTCACTATAGTAAACTGTCTGCTTTGTACCCCTAACACTCATCTGTAATTAATGTGTTGTTTCCCACCAGATCAACAGTTCTCAACTGGGCCAATTCTGCCCTTCAACACCCCTCTCCCCTTTCCCTGAATCTAACTGGAGAACACTTGGCAATGTGTGGAGACAATTCTGCTTGTCTCAACTGGGGGGCGGGGGTGGTATTACTGACATCTAGTGGGTAGAGTCCAGAGATGCTGCTAAAAACCCTATAATGTACAGGAAAGCCCCCAACAACTCATTATCTAGCATACAGCATCCACAGTGCTGCTGAGGCTGAGAAACCCCAAAGTAAAGTATCAATCCTAGGGGGCAGGGTCCTAAGTTGATCTTGGTTGCTGCTCTATCCTCAGACCTAGAATAAATGGCTGACAAGAAATTACTAAATTTACCTGTTGGATATTTATGTTTTTAAGAGCCTAAAATGCAGCCTGGCTCATGGCTGGTAGGTAACAAACATTTATGAAGGTAACTGAATTAATGGTGGTGCCCTCAAAGAGGGCCAAATGGACGTAACAACAGGACATAATAAATTGAAGTGATTTTAGTGTTCCATAATTCCACTTCTGGCAGATTTAATTTTCTCCCAGTGACTATAAATAAAACCAGTTCTGCCAAAACAAGTCTCTTAGTTAAGTGGGGTTTCTGAGAGAACATTTTTTTCTTTAGATAACATGGAACCTTTTAATATATGGAACTCTGTGACTGAAATATGTAAGGAATAAGACTTTTTTCTTTTTAAAATGAGAGCTTTTAAATGTCCCATTCAAATACCAAGTATTCAGGGGATTAGCAGACATCCCTAAATTAGATGGTATCCACTAGTTAATTGCTAATATGCTCGGTGGCTGGAAAATATTTTGATAAAGTTTGAGTTAAGATTCATTTACAGATTTCAAAAAAGAACTGAATTATAGCACATCTAAGACAAACACTCATTATATAAAAAGAAAGTAGTACTTGAGTCCACTTCATTGATTTTTATGACCACAAGTACAACTGTGCCCTATTGTTTTAAAAAAATCTAAGTTTAACACCTGTCAAAGTATTTTCAATTCTTCCTCCTATACCTCAAAGAGCTACTGAACACTGCCCAGAAGGCATACATTCATAAGTAATATTGCTTGATTTATAAAATTCTTTCCAAAGGAAAAATTCAAAAGATGGTTATGTGGGTATTCAAACATACTAAGAACAATATCTGACTTCTTTCTCTCATCATTTCTGTAATTAATGAGTCTGCCCAAATGTTAAATTATGAAACCACGCTATGCAAAATGCACCCATTCCATTTAAAAAGAAGTTAAACCCATATTTATTTACTAGCACTGTTAAACATTACACAAAACACATTCAAGTGGCAAGTAATTATAATGCAAGCCCTTGCATGGCAATCCAAATTTATTGAACTACTGATGCTAAGTTATACAAAATTGCACCACTTTAATTAAGGCTTTTAGTTTACATTTGGCCACCTCAAAAGTAGTTGTAACATTAGGTTGGTCAATTTAAATACTGTGGCTCCCTGTTGGATAGACACAATCTTTACACCCAAACGTTAATGCATACAAAGCAACAAGGCATTGTTAAATAAAACAGCAATAGTTACTGCAACTTAGGCCTTGTGACCAATTACACGATTAAAATTACTTCCCACATTCACATCCACAGTACTCGTCCACCATTTAACATCTCAACCAAAACGTTACACATGTGAAACAATCACTAACAGGCAAAAATACTAAACCTGTATATTTGGTATTGCAAATACACTTATGCATGAGCAAGCAGGGGATTCACAGTGAGAATCTACAGCTGCAGAAGCCTGAAAATGATTTACAAAAATTGTTAAATCATTAAAAAATTGTTTGAAAATATACACTTCTTGTTGTAGACCCCCACTGTACACACAACTATAAACATTGTTCCCTATGTAAACAAAAAAGGAAACATATAATAAAAGATCTGAAAAGTCTGGACATTTCCTTCCCAACAGATATTAAAGGCAATGTCTTTAATCTAAGACATTATACTGAAAGGACTATCATATTTTAAAGACAAGATCACTGTCTCCACAGGTTTTTAAAAATTAAAAAAACTATATAGCTGTGTTAATCAAAGCGCTTATTTGTACAATACAATGATAATGACCTTGAATTTCTTAAAAAAAATTACAATAAGCTACAAGTATCAAAGAAGCGAAGTTATCTGGAGTAGTCTATATAGGAGCTCTTTGGACTTTCTTTTATTATGCTAAAATAGTGGTGCTTTTAGGATTTACATTATTGTACTCTCCAATACAAAGTATAGGGCGTGTTAAAGTATACAGTACACCATTTTCATACATGTACAACATTGGTGGATGAAAAATGTCTCTTAGCAGTAATACTGGATTGTAGCCTCTGGTTTTACCAGCTGCATACTCTAGGACTATTATATAAGTAAAAATCTCTCTTGTGATACTGGAAAGTGATTAGAATGTGCAAACTGATGTAGTAGCTTTCATCCGCCTCTTAAAGGGTACCACCACAGAAAGTCCATTTAAGATGTTGGTAGGTTTAACAAAGTTGGAATGCTGGCACTGTTGAATTGGGCAACAGTTCTTCGGACCTGTCAAAATGAGAAAATTAAATTAATTGAAAACATGGGGTGTAAACTGCACACTAAAGATCCAAAGGACATATTAAGACAACAGTGCTAAAGTGTCAGAAATAAATATAATACAGGTTCTTATCCTGGTCATTACATTATGACCAGGTACCACGATTCATAGCAAAGCATGGGTAGACATTTTCATCTTTTTTGGAATGACTTCATCTATTCTGCTGCCTTCTTGAAAGTCAATCAAATGTAAGTTGAGTGTACCTTAATGCAAATTTCTTTGTATTACCTTCCAAAGATTAAAAGCAAGGGAAAAAGAAAAAAAACCACATTAAAATTTTACATTAGGTCACCTTTACTAGAATTAGGATTATAAAACAGACAGCAATATTAACAAAATGGCTGATCTGTGTTTACAACCCTAGAATTACATGACAAATACAGAATGCACATCCAACCAGGCTTTCTAGTATTAGAAAATCAAGACTTTTCTTCCCTACTCTTCTAATAAGAGTGGCTAAAAAGCTGGTGCATAGAAGTGAACAAAATAGAATTTATTTCACGAAGACTCTCTACAGTTGACAGCTATGTACTTTTTAATTCTACACAAACAGATTCTACCAACTCTAAGATAGATGTCAGAAAAGGCTGTTATTACACTAAAATCATACCAAATTAAACTTTTAAAAATTTGAGTGATGTAAAGAAGGTAAAATCAGAACTCAGGGGTCTGTCATTTATTTATTTAACTTTGGATGATTTTCTGCACACATGCCTGGGCTAAAAAAATGTTTCTTTTTTTTTTAAACTGGTTTTCTGAGAATCAGATTTGTTGCAAGCTTCAGAAAGGTTGTTAATATAGACGTAGCTGATGAAATAATTTCCACAAATGCTTTGAACTTTAAGCCCTCGTTTGGAGTCTGAATGAGTTTTCTAAGTTTCCTAAATCTTAGCAGGTTGAATGTAGCAAATTGGAAAGGACAGATGGGAGTGTGTGAGCTCAGGCACATGTGTGCTGCTAAGAATGGGCACGTGGCTGGAAATGAGAGGATATAAAAAGTGAGAGGCTGTATCTCTAAACACAAAGCCTTAAATGGAGAGTAGGGACAAAAACTCTAGAGAGATACAGAATCAGAGTTCTATGGTAGTATAGGGCCATTTAACACAGGAAGAAGCAGAGCTACAAACATTCAAAGTTCCCAAGGATAAGAGTACAGTAAGATATGGTTTAACAATACCTGGCAAACAGCAGCTGATAGGTAAGGGTTTACCATGTGCCAGGTACTGAACTAACTGCTTTACAAGTATTAACTCATTTAATATGACTGTTTTCAAAAACTATGTTACAGTGTTGTATGCTCAGTTTTGCTTTGCTATCTCATCTCAGGGTTGTGCTTGTGGTTCTCTCTTCCTAGGAACTCTTTATCCCCTACACAACTTCTACTTATCCATCAGATTTCGACTTAGATGTATCTCACTCTGACAGACTTTCCCTGAATCCACAGTTCACATCTGACTGGTCTGGTGCTCCAGTTAAATGCTCCAATAGCAGCCATAATAGTGACTAATTATGGACTTGGGAGCCAGACCACAGTTCAAATTCTGAGTGATGTACTCAGATCACTAGATCCAATTCTGACTAGGCTATTCACTAATTGCAGGGCTTGAACAAGTAACAATCTTTCTGTGCCTCAGTTCACTCATCTGTAATATGGGAATTATAATAGTTCTGCCTCACAGGATTGTTGTGAGAGTACAATTAACATATATAGGCAGTACTTAAGAGTGCCTGGCACATAATATATCAGGGTTTTTTTTATTATCAGTACCATGCTGGACTTATTCTGCATTTATCATATTTTGCAATTGTTTGTCTAATTCTCCAACTAGACCTTAGTTAGCTTAAGGCAACAAAGAAGAAAGCAGAGAAGACTGGTTTTCATCACCACTGTATTGTCAACACAAACCAGTGACCCACTGAGGCATGAGTATATACTGGATAAACTCATCTAGAATTCTCACTTATGTGGAATACCTTACTTCTGATGATGATATATAAATGAAATAATTATTTTAATTACTAGGATATCATATTAACTCATATCTTAAAAAGGAAGTAACCATTTCTTTTTTAGAAAAGAAAATCCTATATTTGCTTTCTTAACCCTTAATAAAGTTGAGGTTAAAAATTAGAGGAAACAAACAAACAAAAAAAATTAGAGGAAACAAACAAACAAAACAGAGGAAAAGATATATCAACATACCTGGCTCAGAGCTACAATGCATTTAGTATATTAAAGCAGCTGACATGACGACTTTTTGCGGGCCTTCCCAGGCACTGGAGTTTTTCTGTTAATTTGCCGCACTAGGTCATAAAAGATCTGCAAACATATTAAATTTTTAAAAAAATTTACAAGGAAAAAAAGCCCCCAAAGAACTAAAAGTGAAAGAGTAAAATGAAAAAACTGAACTTTCCATGAACTTTTCCCCAGAAAGCAAATATTCTGTTCAGTTAAGGAATGAGAGTAAAGCCAGGTGTTCTTATAATCGCCAAGTTCTTTTCTGTTTATTTTTTGGGAGGGCTAAAAATCATTCTCCTTAAAATAAATACTGAGTTGAAGGAGCTGCAGGGATCTTAGTTCAGACAGAACATTTACCACCATCCAAAGAGAACAATTATGTACTCTTCTTCAACTCTATGTATCCTTACTCTACAACATTATTTTAAGTCCCTTCAAGGCAACAGCCGTTCATGCCTTGTTGAATTTGTCTTTGCCTTTTACATAACGTCCTTCATATACCTGAAGACTTAATCTGTCTTCCCCGTCCCTATCATTTTCTGTCCATTCTTCCTTCATTTTATGGTAAATTCCACTGTACCAGTATTTAATAGAGAGGCTCAAAGAGCATTATTGCTTATTAACATGCACTTACTTAACACAAGACTTCTGCCTATATGATCAACAAAGCACCCTGAGTACAAATTAACCTGGGGTTGTGTTAATACAGACTCATTATTTTCCATTAATTTTGAATGCTAAATTCCAAGTCATGAGTTCTATTTCACCATACCTCATTAACATTTATTTTTGATTTTGCAGAGGATTCTAAGAATGCACAGTTGTTCCATTGTCTTGCTAAATTTTGACCTTGTTCCTTTCCTACAACTCTTTCATCTTCCAAGTCACACTTATTACCAACCAGAATCATTGGAACCTAAAAAGGGTAAAAACAAGTAAGTAAACAAATATGCAATATAAATTCAAATCAAAATTCAAATTAAAATGTTTCTCCTAAGGATTACTTTTTATATTATGCCAGAGAAAAATGCTAAGTTAATAATGTGTAATAAAATTTACAGTTAAATATGAAAGCCTTGACAATGTTAATTTAAGAACTTTTCACATCAAATTTTTTTAGAAAACAAGCTATGATCTACTTAAAAGAGGATGAAAAACCCTTAAAATTATAACACAATGGACTTTTATTTTATTTCGGCCACACCGCATAGCATGCGGGATCTTAGTTCCCCAACCAGGGATTGAACCCGTGCCCCCTGCAGTGGAAGCTCAGAGTCTTAACCGATGGACCGCCAGGGAAGTCCCTCAGAGTGGACTTTTAACTAATTATAGTAAGCAAAACACAAAACCTTTTTTTTTTTTTTTTTTTTGCGGTACGGACGCAGAGCACTCTGCGGCATGTGGGATCTTCCCGGACCGGGGAATGAACCCGTGTCCCCTGCACTGGCAGGCGGACTCTCAACCACTGCGCCACCAGGGAAGCCCCACAAAACCTTTTTAAAAGGAAGTGCAAAAGGGTATACCATGAAAAGCCAATATATTCCAAAATTTTAAAATGTTTCTCCAAGGGACATAAATCAATTTAGAATTTTCTGGTTTTCTAACATGTATTTATCAAATACTCATTCCCTATTTCATGACACAAAAAGGAGAAATCTGGAAAGCCTCCAAAGCAGAACTTTTAGCTTCTCATACAGTGTATATTAAAAAGCCAAAAAGTAAAATCATCTTAATTTACTAAAAATCTAGACCATATTAATCACATGTTTGGATACATGTGATGTTTGTAATTTTAGAAGGACACTACAGGGAAAAATAATACTTATGCTGCAAAACTCCTATTAATCATTTAGAGATTGTCCTTCTAAAGAAGTTTTGGAAAAAATCCAAACTAGAAAATCAAGAATTTTGGCTTTTTAAGGAACTGATATATAGTATCATATTAATAAATACCTGTTTAATGCAACTGATAGAAAACCATAGTAGTTACCAGAGACACTGGTAAACAGCTTTACCGAGGTTGCTGTAAGTATGTCAGGGTCCCCCAAAGTTCTCCTGCTTTAGAAGTCCAGGAATTGGCAGCATTTCCCATAGGTGCCCTCAAGCTCTCGAAATATTTGCTATAATTAAACTATACATAGTACAGTGGTTCTTAAAAGTGAAGTGCCCAGACCAGTAGCATCAACACCATTTGGAAATCTATTAGAAATGCAAATTCTTAAGCCCTATCCCAGACCTACTGAATCAGAAACTCTGAGAGTGGGGCCTGGCAATCTAACCAGCTTTGCAGGTGATTCTGATGCAAGATCAATTCGATGCAAGATGAATTTATATATAATATATATAGTGTGATGAGGAATTAAAATAATCCATTTGAAGTTTCCTAAAGGGATTAAACTCCATTATGGTGTACTCTGAAGGGGCATGTAAATTTACATTAGAATCGAATGTATTTGTTGCCTTTCTTTAAAAATTATTATCATTATGCTCCTTCTGTCATAGTTGCTTGAGATCTGTTCATATGTTGTTTTGATTCTTGTTAAAAAGGCTCTTAAATCTGCCAGAAATGTGGCCAGAACATCATATGCTCTATTAGTAATATTTACCACCAACACCTCTCCTTCTCCACCAAATGCATGATTTAAAAACAGGAAGGGTATAAAATTTATTTTACACAGGGGAGAGGAGGGTATTTCTCACTTTTTATGTTATATATAGTGTTAAAGATATGTTTTTCCCCTTCAAGGAAAAAGCTTTTGAAAAACAAATAAAGCCCCCAAAATACATTAACTTTAAACTGGATTTAAATTCAAACTTTTAAGTTGGATATCACTATAATAAGGGTTTGGAACAAAATATATTTATTTATTATGAAGCCAGCTTACATCATCAGTGTCCTTAACTCGAAGAATCTGTTCTCTCAGATCTTGTAAATCATTAAATGTGGACTGTGCTGTGATGGAATAAACTAATGCAAAGCCTTGTCCGTTTTTCATGTACAAATCCCTCATTGCTGTAAATTGTTCCTATAGTAGAAAGAATCATTAAAAAACAATAATGTTAAAAAAAATGTTTTGACAGATAATCTGACAATTTTCAAAGTCTATAATTAGAGCTCAAAGAAGAATGCAGTAGTGTTACGTAACATCTCTTAAAATTACAGTCTGTAGCTACTTGAAAAAATCAGTATTTCAAGAAATAAGCGTTTTACTTAAAAATAATACACCAGAGCAGATTTACGTGCAGTAAATATACTCAAGTGGAACAGAAATGTCCTGTCTCCAAATGCTACTTAAAGGCAGATTTTTTTTAAAGGCAGATTTTTAATATATCATAATATGTAAGGCACCCAAATCAAATCACCAAGTTACCCACAGCTAGCTCACAATGCTCTAGTTAGTTCTATGGGGGCCACCAGCACGTTACCTGTATCTTGCCATTTTCCCACACTTTTCCTCCTTCACTAGACTGTGAGCCTTTGAGTGTAAGAATACAATACATGGCACATATCAGGTATTCAAACATTAGTTGAATGAATACCACATATCCAGAATAAATTTTCCCTTCACCTTCAGATACCAACAAATCTAGTTGGTCTGGAAATATATTTAAGGAGGAAAGATAACATTCAAAATACTTCATACAGCCACTGAGGAATAAATGTATACTCTAATATTATTTGCCACATTATTTAATAAATGGTAATATAGTTTAACTTGTTTTAAAAGTATTAGCGGGATCATGAAAACTTTCATACAAAATTTCTACTTATTTCTTCAGTAAATGATCCACTGCAATGGCAAAGCACACACACAAGAAAAGGAGAATTCAAGAGGATAAGGAAAACAGCTTTAAGAGTTAATGCAAGCAGTACTTTTAAATAAGCTTAACTAATGTTTGTCTACAGAATACTAGCATCTAAAGGTCAATACTGCACAAGCTGTGCATATACTTTGGTACTCTGTTTTACATACCGTTCCTGCAGTATCCAAGATTTCAAGCATACACTGTTGTGCATCTACTTCAACTTGCTTGGGGAAAAATTAAAATAGATATTCATTTTTTAAAATGTATACAAGACTACTTTAATATACCCAACAGCTAATATGATATTTAAAACAGAGATACAGATTATAGCAACTTCACAACTAATTTCAAGCAATACTCACTTTAACAAAACAGGAGAAAAAAATAGCTAGAAAACAGGTCTACTGACCCCCAAACTGCATTAGGTGCAAAAACCATGTGTTCTGAATTTAACACAAGGATAGTTATTGATACAAGATACACAAGATCCAACCTCAATATGAATCACTCAGCACTTAAATCTGGAGAGGAAATGATTTCAAAATAGCTCAAAAAAAGTTTTTCAAAACCAGTAATAGTTCCAATAATACCAGAAGTAACTGTCTATCTCAATTCTCCCATACTTTAGAAATACCTTCATTTCTCTAGATAACCACATCCCTTTCACCATATTGGAACAACAAAATTTCCGGGAGCAAGGAAGCAGAGGAGAGCTATCAAATAAATTCTGTATTTCTGCTACCCTTTTTACCTAACATTTCCTAGGGAACAAAGTTACATACATGGAAAGAAGAGTAATATTGCCTCCCTGCTGGGGTGCAGAAAGGGGTTTCCAGTTTGTTCTGGTAGACTGTGGACACAGAGGGAGGAACGGAAACACAATGTCTGCACAGCAGCAGGGGCCAGGTTGGCCACTATGTCAAGGTGGAGGATAACTCTCTCCCTGCTAAATAAAAAATCTCGTGCATTTATAGTTTTATTGTCACATGTTATACAAGTGAACATATGGACAGAAGTAAACCTTTCTACTATTACGAGCAGTGGAACTTTCTCAAGGAGTTGTAAGCAGGAAGGTTAGGGAGACTTTTGTACTTACATCTTTATATTAAAAAGAAGGGAGGGAGCCTGAGAGTATTCAGTCTTTGTGGGGCAGGAAGGGGAGAGAAACATGGAGCTACCACTTGAAATGCATGGCCCAGCTCTAAAGTTAGTGTGTCAAATTACAATTTTGGGGTCAGTATAAACTTAAAATTCTTTGAGAGAGAGAGATAAGACAGAAAACAAGAATGACTGTTTAAGATTCTCAAGCTGGTAAACACACAATGCCAGGAAATAATCAGGTGTGATCTTTCCCCACTAATTTTATAAATTAACTCTGCTTCTTCGTCCTACTCTGTAAACAACATTTAATAATTATTAAGCTAAAAACTAGAATTTATATTTATAAAGTCAAAAGCAAAAGGCCTTCTAAAGTTAACATACCTTTCTATAAGAATCTTCTATCGTAGGATCATATTTTTCAACAAAAATTCCTTGAACAAATTGTACAGTCTGAAAAAAATTAACATACCATTATACTCCCCCCAAAAGAACACATTCAATTCTGCACATTTTAAAGTACTGACTTCATATAGCTAGTTATACCACTGATTAAAAAAACATAACCGCAACTACATTTGAACATATGCATTTGGTGGGAAAATTACTTTAGAAAGCTTTTTTAAAAAAAATTAATAATCACCAAGCTCCTTATTGGGTAAGTCTAAATTTAGAGATCATATATTGAAAAATCGTTAAATGGCTACTGTTTCAGTCCTAAGGGCTTAAATTTGAATTTTAGTTAGAAAGTGGCTAATTATCTTGTGTACACACGTATGTGCACACTCACAACACCTCCCCATTACTTTGGATCTATTTACAAATGAAAAAGCAGTTCATGCCCCATTGTACACACTTCTCAGTTTGATCCAAGCATGTCAAATTCTGTGCTAGGTGTTTAAGTGGCAAAGTAAGATGGTCAATCTATCTTATTGTGGGGCTTTGCCAAACTCTGAACTGTGCATCAAGTTATTTCCCCTAAGTTTCTCCCCTTCCCCACCCACCACTGTCAAGTTGTGTCTTCTTTCTTGCTTTACTATTTCTTGATACAGAAAACACGGTGGGACAGTCAAAGGTAATCTTTGAAAAAGTTTTTAAAATAAGGTGTATTTAATTTTTGTAACATAAAATTTGTATTGTAAGCCAACTCACAATGGGATGGACCAAAATTTATTCCTGTCTGGCTCTGAAATGCAGACACCCATTTATATGCACTGAAAGTCAGTCAGTTAAAGAATGGACTCACTTTGGCATAATATTTCTTTGTGTTAAATCTCTTTATGTGTTCTTTCCCTTCTGTGCTTAGTCCAAACTGTATTCTGGTCTGGAACCCGTGTTCCAGAGAGAATATGATCTACCCAGATACAACTAAAAGCTGACTAAATTACAAGAAAAATATTATATTGCTTCTAAAATCATTAGGAGATTTCACCTTAACAAATAAATAAAGACAAATAAGCAAAACCTAAAACTCAACAGGAAAAGAACATGTCTTGGAGTAAATAGCTTGGATACAGTGAGAATGTCTTACCAGAGCAGATTTTCCAACTCCTCCGGAGCCAAGAACGACTAGCTTATACTCACGCATGGTGCAAACTTGTAAAATCTAGTACCTTATTAAAGAAAGAAAGAAAAAAAGAATTCTTAAGTACTATCTTTGTATTCATGTCCTTCTTATACAAACAAGACATTCAAGCATTTATTTAAAATGACTACTATACCATATTAATATGGAGCATTTCATAAACCGACTTACTAAAGGATGCTACTGGTAGTGCCCTTTAGAAAACATCAGAGGAGGAAAGAAACTGCAGAATTATAGACATGACTTTTAGCCCTATCCTAAATTCAATTACAATAAAATATTTACTCCATCAAGAAAAAAAGGGAGGAAGGCTGAAAAATAGCATTAAGGGGCATTCTGTTAGCTATAAGATGGCAGTGATAGACATGTTATCTCCCTTTTCTGAACCATCTGCAACCCTGAGTCACAAGCAGTTGAGTGCCTACTAAGTACAAGGATATACCCAATGAACAACAAAAAAATTCCTGCCCTCAACTGAGCTAACATTCTGGTAAAGATGAACACGATAGGGGAGGGGTCTGCAGACAAATCCAACTCACTATCTGTTTTTGTACATAAAGTTTTATTGAAATACAGCCACACCTATTCATTTGTGTATTGTCAATGGCTGCTATCAGCTAATGGCTGCTAAGAGCTAAGTCATTACAACAGAGGCCATCTGGTTCACAAAGCCTAAAATATTTACTATGTGGCATTTATAGAAAAACTTGCTGGCCTCTGAGATACATTAATGGCAAGTGAGTTAGCAGAGAAAGCAGACCAAATATCTATTCCTGAAGTGGGTGTGGGGTGTGGGGTCGGGGGACAGGTGGGGTGGCACAAGGAAACTGAAATGGTCAGGAATCAGAAGATCTCAAGAACATGAAAGCCCAGACTAAAAAAGTCTACTGAGGGTTCAGTATGCTGAAATGGTGGAAATCAAAACAAAATAAAACCAAAAAGAAACAATCCATACCAAGGCTCATCATTAGAAAATTTCAGTACACTAAGGAGAAAGAAAGGTCGATCCCGAAAGTTTCAGGGTGGGGAACAACATGAGAGTACAAAGCTCCCACATTCCTAGAGAAAAATAATTGGCCAGTGGCCATGGTGCAAAAGTAGCCACCAGAACAGGTTTTAAACCTTCTTAATCAAGAAATGACAGTTCTTTAGTCATAGTAACACAATACCAGGACTGGTTTATACACATTTAACCAACCAATAACCATTTTGCTTCACTGAATATGCTTCTGCAAACCAGCCTATTGTTGATAGCCCCTTATTTCTGAAAGTCAGTCAGTTAAGAATGGACTCACTTTGGCATAATATTTCTTTGTGTTAAATCTCTTTATATGTTCTCTCCTTCCAGTCCATACTCTTAGAAGATAGCATTTGTTTTATCTATCTCTATATGCCATCTCTTTATTTCTCCTCAGGACGCCATGTCTAATTCCAAGGACTTCTTTTCAAAAATTTCTCCTTCATTTCCACCTTTAAATACATGGATTATTTCCTGTGTTTTCTCCATTCCTTAATGGGGGGGTGGTGGGGGAGTCGGGGAACCAAATATAAAAACCACCAAAGAAGTCGGCTGCTAACTTTCCCACTTACTAGTTCCTACATTTCTAAACTTACTGAACCCATTATTTCCAGACTTTTCTCCAGTTCTGGAACACTGTCTCCATAACTTCTGTGAACTGCCAGATATGGTTCTTACCAGATATGATTTTAGGAAAAAGGATATGAAATAAAAGTTGAATCAATTTTCAGCTTTAAGAATATTCCACATGGTAGTCTGCATTTAATTTGGGACAAATAAATCTTTCTTTGTAAACATGTAACTCAAGTCAGGTTTATTTCTTTTAATGTAAAAAATCATTTAAAAATAGGATTACTGGGCTTCCCTGGTGGCGCAGTGGTTGAGAGTCCACCTGCCGATGCAGGGGACACGGATTCGTGCCCTGGTCCAGGAAGATCCCACATGCCGCAGAGCGGCTGGGCCCGTGAGCCATGGACGCTGAGCCTGCGCTCCACAACGGGAGAGGCCACAACAGTGAGAGAGAGGCCCGTGTACCGCAAAAAAAAAAAAAGAAAAAAATAGGATTACTTAGGTGATAATTCTATTCAGTTCCATGCACACATTAGCCAACCACATGGACCTACATTAATATTTGAGAAATATTTAAAAATAAACTTAGGATTCTCATGAAAGATGCCTTCAAATAAATTTTTGTTTCTGAACCCATCTAGAGGGAATATGGTAACTTTGGGGACAAGAATTTCCTAAACATCCCAAAGAGCAAACCAACTAACTTTAACACAAATAAAATTAGACTCATCTCCCTGCATCTTTTATCCTTTAGGTAGCTGGGCTGTGTCACTTTTTGATGCCTTCTTTGTCACTGATTATCATTAACTTAAAAAAAAATAAAAGAAAAAAGACTCACTTCAGTGAACACGCAGCAAAATGCCAACCAATCAGCAACTGCCTCACTTGAGTGACACTGCTTTTACTTGCTGACATTAACTCACTCCTGCCTTTGAAAGTCTGTGAATCTTTGGACTCTGAAATTCCCTAAAAACCCTAGAAGACTAGCAATCTGCTCTGCTCAGGGGAGGCAGTATCAGACCAGGACAGCTTTTCCTTAAGTAATCAATAATTTCAGCTTTGTGTTTTTTGTTTAGATATTGAATGGTGTCTCTCATTCTTTGACAGTCAACCTAAGACCCTCATTTGGCATCATTCCAAATGACGCCCTTAGACAAACAAGTGTACTGAATGGGCTGCTTGTGTCCAACTTGTTTGTTCTTTGATTTTCCTATCAGATGAGTCAATCTCAACAATGACGGGTGCTCCAATCAGTGCCTTGAGCTCACATTGCTAACTCTGTTACCCTATGATTTGTACCAAGTAGGTTTCTGTATAAGGCAATTAGGCCTTTTGGCTTTGGCTTTGAGTGTCCTATTTGATAAATATTTTTGCCATTAGTTTATAATTCTTCAGCTACTTGCTTTGCTTTTGTTCATCTACTTGCTCAAAATTTTGTCTCACATGTTTTGTTTTGTCCTGTACTGTCTTGTTTCCATTCACTGAATAAGGGAGTGCTCCGTGTGGAATGGATGGACGCATACGCCTGAGAGCCTCCAATGCAATTCAAACTGGCCCCAAGCACTAAAGGTTAAAGATGAGTAACATCAGTGACCAATTCAGGCAAAGTTGAGTGATGGGCCAAACTTCACCTCGGGTCACTTAAACTTTCATGACAGCATTACAAGGTCAATAACCATGGGGTTTATTATGTGGCACCTTCCTAACTTCTTGATCAAGGAACCTGAGAATGTTTGTAAGGATACATTTGTTAAAAAAAATTTTAAAACTCTTCCAGCCATCTTTCTGTGCTGATATAATGGTGCACACCGAAGTCCTAGCTGATGCTCTCAAGAGCATCAATAATGCTGAAAGGAGAGGCAAGTGCCAGGTTCTTATTAGGCCATGCTCCCAAGTCATCATCCAGTTTCTGTGATAATGAAGCACGGTTACATTAGCGAACTTGAAATCAATGATCACAGGGCTGGAAAAACTGTTGTGAACCTCACAGGCAGGTCAAACAAGTGTGAAGTGATCAGTCCCTAGATTTGATGTGCAACTCAAAGATCTAGAAAAATGGCAGAAAAACCTGCTCCTGTCCTATCAGTTTGGTTTCACTGAGCTGACTTCAGATGGCATCACGGACCATGAAGAAGCAAGATAAAAACACAGGAGAGAAAATCCTGGGATTCTTTTTCTAGGGATGCAATACAAACATGCAAATAAAATGCCTCAATGGGGACTTCCCTGGTGGCCCAGTGGTTAAGAATCCGCCTTCCAGTGCAGGGGATGCGGGTTCGATCCCTGGCTGGGGTACTAAGATCCCACATGCCCCCGGGAAACTAAGCCCGCATGCTCTGGAGCCCACCCTCTGGAGCCCATGCGCCACAACTAGAGAGAAGCCTGCGCACGGCAACAAAGATCCCACGTGCCTCAACTAAGACCTGACACAGCCAAATAAATTAAAAAAAAAAAAAAAGGGCTTCCCTGGTAGCACAGTGGTTGAGAGTCCGCCTGCCAAGGGGACACGGGTTCGTGCCCCGGTCCGGGAAGATCCCACATGCCGTGGAGAGGCTAGGCCGGTGAGCCATGGCCGCTGAGCCTGCGCTCTGCAACGGGAGAGGCCACAACAGTGAGAGGCTGTGTACCGCAAAAAAAAAAAGGGCCCCAATGGAAAAAAAAATTTAAAGCACTCTTATTATCTAGGA
The DNA here is from genome assembly GCF_964165515.1 of Mesoplodon bidens. NCBI lineage: Eukaryota > Metazoa > Chordata > Mammalia > Artiodactyla > Ziphiidae > Mesoplodon > Mesoplodon bidens. Next base: position 31,714,719 of record NC_138167.1, read on the forward strand.
ATAATTTACATCCAGTAAAACAAGCAGATCTTAAGCATACAGTTAAATGAGTTTGGGCGTATGCCAATACCCTCACAACCACAAACACAGCCCTCATTCAGATTTAAAACACTTCCAGGGACTTCCCTGGTGGTCCAGTGGTTAAGAATCTGCCTCCCAATGCAGGGGATGCGGGTTCCATCCCCGGTCGGGGAACTAAGATCCCACATGCCATGGGGCAGCTGAGCCTGCGCGCCGCAACTACTGAGACCGCGCGCCACAACTAGACAGAAGCCTGCATGCCGTAACGAAAGATCCCATGTGCCGCAACTAAGACCCGACACAGAAAAATAAATAAATAAATATTTGAAAATTTATATTAAAAAAAGATTTAAAACACTTCCATTACCCAGACAGTTCCCAATGTGCCTCTTCCCACTTAATTACCACAACACCGTTTTCTTGACTCTAGTGATCTCTTTCTTATTTGCCAAGGCCATATCTTTTCTAGGAAAAACTTCTGTGTCTTTTATAAACTTCCAATATAATCTTGACTCTTGCACTTACATTGGTAAATTACAAAAATGGTGACTGACAACTGCAACATAACAACAGGACTTACGGCCAACTTTTAAAATGTCAAAATAAATACTTTAAGAGGAATTATAAATATAGAAAAATTATGAGACAAAAATAACATTCAATAATTAACTTCTTTAACTGGTACTGTGAAGCCTCAATATAAAATGACTAAGATTGTCTCTCTTTACTCCCCTGCTCAAACCTTTGGAAACCTACCATCCCTGAATCATTGTCTCTTTATAGTATCCACAATACCCTTCTATTCCATCTGCTCCTTACCCATATCTCTGAAATGAACTACCTTTCTTGGCGGTTTCTCAGAAAAGGAAAAATTATACTAAACAACAGCCTCTTTAAATTGCTAGAGTGGAAGTCAGAGCTATAGAAACTGAATTTAAAGACTGGTCTAGAATTTAGTTGGGAGTTATGCGTAAAGATTTTTCTAAATCTCAGGTAGACTGACAGAAATTTGTTGCAGAATCCCAACTTACTTACTAATTAATTTCATCATAGAGGAAAAAGGTTAAAAGCAGCAGGATAGTGAAGACCAGATTCAAACAGCCCAGCCTGTTAAAAAAAAAAAAAATTGGCCTTGAGAGAACAAGAAACTATTTAGGAAGTACACTATTTCAGGGGTAGATTGGTCAACACTTAATACTGTAAACAAAATGAACACTACTTGATAGGAAACAAAATAAAAATTGACTTCAGGAAATTTTAAAGGGAGACATGTCCCTTCTTTCTGTAAATGGGCTCAGACCTGAATAGGAAACTGAAAATGGAAAATTAGAAAATCTACAATAGTTGAGCATTTTCAGAGATCCTCACAAAGTAAACAAGCTAGAAAGAAAAATTAAACCAAAAGGTCTTTGTTTTCTAAGAAATGGGGGCCTATGGGTGAGGAAACTTGTATATACTGACTATAAAAAGTAAACATTTATGGGAACTGCATTTCTTAATGCGATGCCTGGGGTCCTACTTCCCAGTTGCTTCATTTACCCATAAATGAGTATTACTTGTTGCTAGAATGAGTCAGGTTCATCCATATTATTGCTTCTATCAGTAATTTGTTCCTTCCTATCTCTTTATTATTGATAAAAAGCAGATCCATTGTATGGATATAGATAACATTTTCTTTATCCATTCACCGGCTCATGGACCTTTGGTTTGTTTCCAGCTTGTGGATATTATAAATAATGCTTATCAATTTGTTTTAATTTTAGTAACTCAACCAAGAATTTTTACTGCAGATCTCTAAGATCACAGGAAATTGAAAACATTTCAAATTTTGAAGTAGGAAATATGAAAGTCATCAATAGACTTTCAAATTTAAAAACATAGTGACAAAACACATCTAACTTACCAATAAGCAGCTTTCTAACAAGGAACACTGATAAGTAACAACCACAAATGAACAGTCATTCTCTTTCATTAATTTTTTTCGCCAATATTTCCTAATATGGACAAACAACCAAAATATTTTTATTTAAATCCTAATAAATACCAATGCTACAGATATTATTTTCCTTAAAAAAAAAAGTCTAGCAGTATGAAAGCCAAGATTTGAACTAATACCTGTTTTTCAAATCTCTGCCTTCTACTACACCAGCTTTGAAAAATTGCTTACATATTCTAAGCCTGGGATAAAAAGTGGATTTCATTATGAATGCCAACTCTGATTGGCAATGACCATTACTTCTGTTTTTAAAATTTCATGCACAACTTTAAGATGGGTAGAGTTATATCAGAATTTCAAAGGGATTTGTGATAACTGCTGTTTGAGACATTGAGAAAAATTGTTCTCTTTCACTGAACTCCAAAAGAGGGACAATTTTGACAGCATAGCATAGTGGTTCACAGCACCTAAGTTTTAAATCCTCGTTCTGTATAACCTTGGGCAAGTCATGAAACCTTTCGGAGCTTCCCTTTCCTTACAGGGAAAATGGAGACAGTAATGCCTACATAGTAAGGTTGTGAGATGGATACACAAGAGCATAAACTCCACAAAAACAACAATTTTTGTCTGTTTTATAATACCCCCGAACCTCAAACAGTGACTGACATATAGTATGTGCTCAACTAATTAAAGAATGAAATGTAGTGATTTCTCTCAAGAGTACTTACACATAGTAATAATCAATAAAAGATAGCTTTTTTTTCCCTTCTTTTTTTTTTCCCCTCTAGCGGTACGCGGGCCTCTCACTGCTGTGGCCTCTCCCGTTGTGGAGCGCAGGCTCAGTGGCCATGGCTCACGGGCCCAGCCGCTCCGCGGCATGCGGGATCTTCCCGGACCGGGGCACGAACTCGTGTCCCCTGCATCTGCAGGCGGACTCTCAACCACTGCGCCACCAGGGAAGCCCCAAAGATAGCTTTTAAAATAATTATAACAGCAACGGTCTGGGCTACTACTGCTCAATACAGTGTAGCAGAACTGATGTTCCCTCAGCTGAGAATCACTGCTCTACCCTTTTACCTACTAGCTTAATAAAACATTAAGAATGCAGGAGGAGGGCTGCTATCCAGCTTTTGTCTAATTTAGAAAGTTTCTTCTAGTTAGGCAAAGAGATACAATGCATAGCCTAAAACTGATTTCCAATCATATGTGGGTTTCTATCCTTAATTTAGTCCTCCTGTCACTACAACCAGTTTGGAACATGTTAAAATCAACTGAACTATATTATAATTCTTTAGCTATACTTACTATTTAAGTATCAGCTAACAGGCACTTTATTTATTTATTTTTAACATCTTTATTGGAGTATAATTGCTTTACAATGGTGTGTTAGTTTCTGCTTTATAACAAAGTGAATCAGTTATACATATACATATGTTCCCATATCTCTCCCCTCTTGCGCTCCCTCCCTATCCCACCCCTCTAGGTGGTCACAAAGCACAGAGCTGATCTCCCTGTGCTATGCGGCTGCTTCCCACTAGCTATCTATTTTACGTTTGGTAGTGTATATATGTCCATGCCACTCTCTCACTTAGTCACAGCTTACCCTTCCCCCTCCCCACATCCTCAAGTCTATTCCCTAGTAGGTCTGTGTCTTTATTCCCATCTTACCCCTAGGTTCTTCATGATCTTTTTTTTCCCCTTAGATTCCATATATATGTGTTAGCATATGGTATTTGTTTTTCTCTTTCTGACTTACTTCACTCCGTATGACAGACTCTAGGTCCAGCCACCTCACTACAAATAACTCAATTTTGTTTCTTTTTATGGCTGAGTAATATTCCATTGTATATATGTGCCACATCTTCTTTATCCATTCATCCAATGATGGACACTTAGGTTGCTTCCATCTCCTGGCTATTGTAAATAGAGCTGCAATGAACATTTTGGTACATGACTCTTTTTGAATTATGGTTTTCTAAGAGGCACTTTTACAATACATTTTTCTTTTTTATTTTGCGGTATGCGGGCCTCTCACTGTTGTGGCCTCTCCTGCTGCGCAGCACAGGCTCCGGACGCGCAGGCTCAGTGGCCATGGCTCACGGGCCTAGCCGCTCCGCGGCATGTGGGATCTTCCCGGACCGGGGCACGAACCCATGTCTCCTGCATGGGCAGGCGGACTCTCAACCACTGCGCCACCAGGGAAGCCCTAGAATACATTTTAACATCTCTGAAACTGGAATGTACCTTATAGCAAACTCCCGTGTCAATACAAAAAGCAAAAAGCTAATTATATATCAGTATTTTGAATCATTTTAAAATGTGGTTTAGGGAGAAAGACTGGGAAATAACTCTCCTGTAAGTCTTTAAAAAACATTACTATGCAAAAATCCTTTACTATTGGTGTTTTCTCTGACCCTTAATATTAATTACACGAGTCAATAAACCTTATTGCACTTCAAGTTATGTAGACTGTAATTCTGACGACCTGGGAAGAATTTCAGTATTACTACTTTAGGAGTAGTGAGAAAATCTTGAGCTTGTAATGTAAAATGAATTTTAATTCTCTTGAACTTTATTTATGTATATATATGGTGGTGGATTGTCTTTCTTCTTTTGCTTATGTTTTTTCTGACAGTTTTATTACTAATAAACAGTAAATTTTTAAAATACACAAGTGAAAATTAAAACTGGAAGGTGAAAGAGGAGTTGTGGAGTTGTCTTGTAATTATCCCATTTTAATTGTAACTTAAAAATATTGGTGGGTTTCCCTGGTGGTGCAGTGGTTGAGGGTCCGCCTGCCGATGCAGGGGACACAGGTTCGTGCCCCGGTCCGGGAGGATCCCACATGCCACGGAGCGGCTGGGCCCGTGAGCCATGGCCGCTGAGCCTGCGCGTCCAGAGCCTGTGCTCCACAACGGGAGAGGCCACAGCAGTGAGAGGCCCGTGTACCGCAAAAAAAATAAAAATAAAAAATTGGTAACCATTGGCAGTTAAGAAAAGGGGGGGGGATTGGATGAAGGCAGTCAAAAGGTATAAACTTCCAGTTATAAGTGCATACTAGGGATGTAATGTATAACATGATAAATATAATTAACACTGCTTATATTATACGAAAGTTGCTAACAGAGTAATAAATCTTAGGAGTTCTCATTACAAGGAAAATATTATTTTCTATTTCTTTAATTTTGTATCTATACGAGATGATGGATGTTCACTAACTTATTGTGGTAATCATTTCATGATGTATCTAAGTCAATTCATTATGCTGCACACCTTAAGCTTATACAGCGCTTGTATGTCAACTTTATCTCAATAAAACCAGGGGAAAAAAAGTGGCCATTAGAAAATCAAAAATGCCATGTTTAGCCTGTCACTCAACTCACAATGAATTATAATTATAAAATACTGATGTTGGCAAAAAAAGTATTTTTCAGATAAATAACATGCTGATTGTGATGTATGTTTAAAGAAAACAGACAAGCTTAAAAGAAGAACCAATTAAAATTCTTTCAATTCTATTTTTAAACCTTAATAACTAGTATGCCTCTTCTCAAAAAGGGCTAAGAGTTAACTATTAAACATTACAAAATTAAACTTATTATTTTAAGTGCTTTATAGAAAAAGAAATACTCTATACAATGTAAGTATTGACATTTTAAACACTTTCCTCTCTTATATCGAAGCTGTATTTGTCTTTTTTATTAATTATGCTAAAAAATCTAGAAAGAAAAGATAAATAGGGTAGCAAAGTATTTAAGTTCTAAGTACTTGGATTGTATTCTGAGAAGCCTGTTGATCTGTTGTGTCTTCTTGTACATAAGTAGGAAATAAGGATTAAGACACACACAAAAAGATACAAAGTATCTTAGAAATTATTAGAAGTATACTGGAAATTACTGACAGATGGTAACTAGACATCATGGTGATCATAACTTTCATAATGTGTATAAACGTTGAATCACTTGAAACTAATAAAACATTGTGAGTTATACTTCAGTAAAAATAACAGAGTTCTGACTATTATGTATTATTGCAGTGGACTGCCATTTAAAGAGATGGGAAGAACAATTAAAACTATTTTATAATCAACAGAAAAACTGACACTGAAAGAGACTTTAACAACCTTCAAGTTAAGGGCAACACTATCAAAAAGTGTTAGATGAAGATGTCAGAAATGGCGGATATCTCAGCTAAACATTTTGCCAAGAATTATGGTGCTATTGGTCAACTGTAAAACATTCTAGTTTGATTTCCATTGTAGGTGATGGGATTTGATTTTGTTGGTTTACATACGCTCTCTTTTATGGCATTTCTTGTACGTAATGGCATTTATCCAAAAAATCTGAATGGAGTTTGGAAGTTATGTGTAATGAATTATAAATTAACAATAACCTGTTTATATGTTAATCTGAAATTCCAGAATTATTTGAATCAAGCTTTAATCTATGACTTCATCAATTATATTTACTCATTAGTTACTGAGAGAATCTCAGATCCCCATTTTTTGGGGGGGTGGCTAAACAGGCAAGAACATAGAATACGTGCAAAATGAATTTATCAATAGTGCCATTTCTCATTTATACTTCTTCATCAGCGAGAAAGTGCATATAAACAAGTAGACATTTATCCAGTTATAAATATGAAGCATGGTTCACACAGCTTCTCCAACAACCTAGCATTCCAGATGAAGAAAATCAATTAAATTTGTAAAGAACTATCAAAACACGGAAAATTCCACTATGGTTACAACTCCTGGAAGTATTTTCTACACCAATTTTTCAAATGTATAAATATTTCTGCTACTTATCTTTGAATAAAAAAATTTGGGGGGTAATTTTCAGTATTATATGTCATTTGCCTTTAAAGATTCCTAATTTTAGTTACTTATATAGATCCCCTAAAATTTGTAGGACTACAACCAACTCCTGGATCAATCGAAGTAAATCATACGTCAGAGACTTATCTTTGCTTTCACTGGTTCTTTTTATCAGTTTAAGCAAGTGTTTAATTCTAGTCTCAGAGAAAATCATAGCAAAGACATGTAATGACAAGAAACTAAAACCCCTAGGGTTCCTTCTCAAGTCAAGTTTCAGTGTCTGTTTTGTAATTGCTTGAAATGAAAGTTGAGGAAAGAAGACCCAATCATATTCTACATAAAGTTCAGTAAATTTATCTAAGATAATATTTCATCAATCAGAAATGATTGGCATTTTTACAAAAATACAAAACAATAATGGATGCTATAACGATTCTGAGCAGAGAATTCTGAAGACATTTATGAGTCAAAGAAAATAAAAATCAGTAAAGTTTTAGTCTAAATGTATTCACTATATAAAAGTACATATCAAAAGGCAAACAACTGATTCAATTATCTACCATTCTGTATTGCGTATTTTTCATTAACAAGACCTAGGGCACACCCAAGTTCAGATATTACTGTCCCCAATTAAGAACTATAAGAGTAAATCTAAATATCATCGGGGGAATTTTAAAAAGCATTACAAAATGATAAACAGATGTACTAAAAAAACCTCTTGGCTATTTACTTTATGTTGACATCTACTGAAGACCTACTGTGAACCAAGAATTGTGCTAGAACCTGAGGATTAAAAAAGAAAACCTAAGACATGACACCTTCTAATCAAGATTACTGTATTATAGCATTCAATATTCAACATTCATATGTGAGTGCCTTCTGTATGTTAGGCTCTGTTCCAGGCAAAGGGAATAAAGCAGTGAATAAAAGACACTGCCCCAATAATTTACTGCCCCGGGGGGGTGGGGAACAAATAAAATCAATATAAAATATGTTAATCTGACAAGCACTATGGAGAAAAACGTATAAAACAAGTTAAGGGAGATAGTGTAGGAATGGAGAGATTATAGCTCAGTACCCAGTCATTTCAACAAATTGATATTAAATCCTATTTTTAACAAAACACTCTACCATTAGGCTTTGTTCTGTTCAGTATTTTTAAATCAGTATTTTTGGTGGGGTAATGTTCCAACTAATTTGTGGCTGAAGTTAAATTTGGATTTGGGAGAGTCATAGAGATTTGTCTGGGATCCACGAGAGAGCTCATGGCTTCTATGCCCCTTCTTCCTTTGCTAATAGGGGTATAAATGGGATTTCTGGAGGAATCTAAGCATTAGCTGGTCTTATGAGGTACCGTTATTCAACATGTACAAAATGCCCCTCGGTGATTTCCTTTGCCAGCTCTGGACAGGAGGATATTCATGATTCCCCCCATTGTGTAGAAAGAATAACACATAGATCAGGATAGAATAGAATGCTCCTGACTCACAAATACTCAGGATGCAGTCCTTAGGAGGGTAGTGTCCAGGAAACATCTTTGAAGTATTCCTCGCACTATCTCAGCCCACAGTGATCGTTCCTCTTTCTGACAGGCTGCACCAAATACTTTAGGACTTAATTATACACTATCTTGTCTTCTAAGAGGAGAAAAAAAGCTGTAGAAAGCAACATTATCTTGTGATTTAAGAGGCTTGGCTCTATTTTAGAAGTTAAATAATTTGAGATAAATAACTTTATTCTCAATTTCCAGGTTCCTTTGTCTGTAAAATGAGGAAATAAGGGAAAGTGAAGTATTGAGCAGAGATGCCTTACTCAGCCAGGTAGGCATGTAAATGCCTCAAGCAGCAAGGTGTTAATATTAGGGAATGGTGTGGACTGCAGCCAAATAGAGTGAATGCTTATACAGCTAAAATCTTTCAAATTCTAAAAACTGTGAATATTGTGAAAACCAACAAATCTATTTGAGTTATGGAGATTTGGACACCAGTTTTTTACTTCTGGACTGGATGAACTCTAAGGTCCCTTTCAATTCCAAAATGAATTTTTACATCAAGTTTTGAAGAATTATACACAGATATAATTTTTGAAGTATCCTAATGTTATATTCCCTCTTCTTAACTAATATAAAAAACGATACACAGTTGACCCTTGAACAACATGGGTTTGAACCATGTGGGATCCACTTATACATGAATTTTAAAAAATAAATACGTACTACACAATTGGAGGTTGGTTGACTCCTTGGATGCTCAGGGCTGACTGTAAAGTTATACTTGAATTTTCGACCGCACGTGTATTGGTCCACCTAACCCTCGTGTTGTTCAAGGGTCAATTGTAAAATTCTATGTTTGTAATAAAATTTAATGGTAATGTAAATATTATTTTCCTAACTTCATAATGGAGGTTTAATATTATATAGACATTTTAGAATTATCATCCTTCAAATATAATATAGATAAAACTAAATAAAAGACTGGAAACAATAAGGGCAATCTCCCTATTCATAGGCTGTCCTATGGGAAAATCTGTCAACAACTACTGGGCATTCAACCAAGGCAAGATGCAAACGCCTTCTACATTTTCTTCTTCCTTCTGGCATGCTAGCCCAAGATGCTTTGTGCAGTTAAGGCTTCTTTCAAAGTAATTTAAGATTAGGGCATGGGCATGAGATTCTCCCTCAGGAAATATACTTCTCTTCAACTATCACCCCAAATGAAGAGATTGGTTGTATAGGGGATTATACATATTGATTATGGGGATTAAGATTGGGAAGTAAAATATAAAAAGAAGTAAAAAGTGGTTGTAAAGGAGAAGTCTATATACAAAATATGCAAAAAATGTGGAGTGGGGACCAAATGTCATCAGGCTGACCCATAAAACACTGAATAATAGATTCTAATTAAAGACTGCTTTAATTCTATCCAGGATAAAATATAATACACCATCAAACCAAAGGAATTAAGGAAACTTTGGTTATATTAATCCAGTAACAAAATTTGTATCCACAAGGTTACCTTGAAAATGCTTGAAATCAAGATTATCTTGAAAAGCAAATACACTGATTCTTTTTTTTTAAATGATGGACCTATGTTTCAATAACACAACGCAATCCTATATTTTAAGCAAAACAAATAATCAAGTGATATTTTTAGAGACATTCCTTAACCAAGTGTGGCTAATTCATTATGAATAAATAAAGAAGCCATTTGGCTAAGTCTGAGGACCAAACTTAGTTTTTCCTTATACCATAAAAGTAAAAATTATACTACCTTTGCAGTCCAGGGTGCTAAAACATGGATTCTAGAAATAAGAAGACCTAGAACTGGCCACCTATGCAATTTACAAGTGACCTGTCACTTATTTCTAGGCTTGTGTTTTTATGTGTAAAATATGGACAATGATAATACCAATTTCACACAGTTGATGGGCAGATTAAATAAGAATATATATTATCTATAAAAGCCTTAAGTGTTAGTCATTACCATCATCAATTAGATGCAGAGTGGCCATTATCTATTTATTTTGGTGTTCCCTATTTGGTCTAGAAATGTTTGTTGAATAAAAGAATGACTATCTAAAGACTAATAATTCATTTCCAGCAAAGGCAAGACTACTTAGATTTTTAAAAGACCACTAACAAGTTACTTTTTTAGGTAAATTGCCATTTAAGTTCATCAGTTACTGACAGATGTCATGAATTCCAATGGAATTCTTGACATTAAAAAAAAAAAATGAGGGGGACTTCCCTGGTGGCACAGTGGTTAAGAATCCGCCTGCTAATGCAGGGGACACGGGTTCGAGCCCTGGTCCAGGAAGATTCCCACATGCCGCGGAGCAACTAAGCCCGTGCACCACCACTGCTGAGCCTGAGCTCCAGAGCCTGTGAGCCACAACTACTGAGCCCACGAGCCACCACTACCAAAGCCCGCGCGCCTAGAGCTGGTGCTCCACAACAAGAGAAGCCACCGCAATGAGAAGCCTGCGCTCTGCAACAAAGAGTAGCCCCCGCTAGCCACAACTAGAGGAAGCCTGAGTGCAGCAACGAAGCCCAACGCAGCCAAAAATAATAAAATAAATAAATAAATAAAAATAATAAAAAAGAGAAGACTTAAAAAAGAAAAAAATGAGGGGACTTCCCTGGAGCTCCAGTGGTTAAGACTCCACACTTCCACTGCAGGGGGCATGGGTTTGATCCCTGGTTGGGGAACAAAGATCCCACATGCCGTGCAGCGTGGCCAAAAAAATAAATAAAGAAAAAAAGAAAGGAAAAGAGGGGAGGGGAGGGGAGGAGAAGAAAGAACGTATGAGATGCTTTGGGCATATATCTTAAAAAAAAATTTTTTTTAATATTAGTTTCTTGTATTTGCCCTGTAGGAATTGTAATTTCAGTAGAAAAGAAAATGATCTGGGCTTCCCTGGTGGTGCAGTGGTTGGGAGTCCGCCTGCCAGTGCGGGGGGACATGGGTTTGAGCCCTGGTCTGGGAGGATCCCACATGCGGCAGAGCAGCTGATCCCGTGCGCCACAACTACTGAGCCTGCGCTCTGGAGCCTGTGTGCCACGGCTGCTGAAGCCCGGTGCCTAGAGCGCATGCTCCGCAACAGGAGAGGTCACGGCGATGAGAAGCCTGCGCACCGCAATGAAAGAGTGGCCCCCGCTCACCGCAGCTAGTGAGGGCCCGCACGCAGCAACGAAGACCCAAAGCAGCCAGGAATTTTAAAAAAAAGCTCTACAGCACGAATAATATTAATACCAACAACTTTTGGGTTCCAGAGACACCTACTCTCAACCCCGTTATCTGACTTATTTATTATTATTTTTAATCTGACTTATTCTTTAAATCAGTCTCATTAATAAATATAAAAAATAGGTTATAATAAGAAACAATACTTAGAAAGTGATCAGCGACATTTCATAGTTCCTTTCCATTAAAATTCCCCAAATAGCTAGAGTCAAATTAAAATTCTCCCAAAACATTGGTAACTCTAGCAATTTTCCTATCCTCAAGTTGTTCAGCTACGACCTCCCTTTCATCCCCCCCGCCCCAGTTTGAAACTCTGTGATCTTAAATGATAAATAAAGGGCTAAGTAAAAACACGTAACTACTGGTTCCTGAAGTCAAGTGACACTACTCCCACTGAACACTTTCTGGGGAGATGATACTTGATTTCTCCTTCCCGCCTCCAACTCCCGAAGTAGTATTTTAGCAGCCAAACAGGATTACTGTGCTCTCTTCTCACTCCTAAATAAAATTAACTAATTCAAATGTTAAAAGAAACTGGACTAATCTTTTGGACACAATGACAGTGTTCAAAACTTCTGAGCAGATTAAAAAATTATTTTTTGGAGGAAAAATTAAGAGGTCCAAACATTACCTCACACCCTCTTTTAAAAATGTTTCCAATCTTACTAACTTAAATTCTGCCAAGAAAGGTCTTCTCTGTGAACCAGATTTCTAAATCTCGTCAAGCATAGAATTTGTAGACTGTGAAACTGTTTTACAGCATTTTCTCTATTCTGACCATATTTATAACACCTCACGGAGGAATAAAATTCTTCCTTTGCCCTTTTCATGGACTAATGTTGCCAGTAAATGAAGCTTATTTTAACATATACTATGACATGCAATTTAAAGTCATGTTTCCAGTTTTATTATTGGACTTTTCCCTGTAGTTACCTTTCAAAGTTCAGTACTTGATCACATCTCTGAGAGAATATATTAACTACAGTATAAAAATTTATCAGTAATCTGACAACTGCAGAAAAACCATATGAAGAAATCTTAATAGATTTCTCAGTCAACAATACATGAGCAAGGTAGTTAAGTGACAAAAAAACGGAGATCCCAAAAATGTTTCAAAATCAGGCAAGAAGAAATAATGGGGGCTCAAGATCACCATATTAGTTTCTATCAGATCCCTCCAAACAGGTTGGATTCGGAGGGGTCTGACAGATTCCTCTCCCCTGCTCCCCAGCTCCTTGGACATGTCCTAAAAATTAACCGGTCAGTTTTTTCCCTCTTGTCAGATCTAGCTGTAAATTCTATAGGCATACATAATAACTCAAAATCTGCTGTGTCTTCCGAACTGAATTTAGGTAACCCAAGTATGGACATTAACTTTGTTATTTGCTATATATCTTAGAATCTGATACACATACACACATACTCACTCACTCACACGGAGGCCTTAGTTAACTGTATTTTAAATTGAAAAAACAAACAAACAAATGGTAAAATAGGAAAATATAACAACAGTTAAGAGCACAGGGCTTCCCTGGTGGCGCAGTGGTTAAGAGTCCGCCTGCCAACGCAGGGGACACGGGTCTGAGCCCTGGTCTGGTAAGATCCCACATGCCGTGGAGCAACTAAGCCCGTGTGCCATAACTACTGAGCCCACATGCCACAACTACTGAAGCCCGTGTGCCTAGAGCCCATGCTCCACAAGGAGAAGCCACCACAGTGAGAAGCCTGCGCAGTGCAACGAAGAGTAGCCCCCGCTCGCTGCAACTAGAGAAAGCCAGCACGCAGCAACAAAGACCCAACACAGACAAAAAAAAAAAAAAAAAAAAGAGCAGAGACTTTAGATCTGATTACCTGGCTCAGAATGCCGGTTCTAACACATATTAGCTAAGTGACCTTGGTCATGATATTTTAACCTCTCTGTGCCTCATTTCCTCATCTGAAAATGGGAAAAAACAGTACTTCTTAAAATTAAAAAAATTTCAAATAAAATAAATTATTCCATGCAAAATGCTTAACACAATGAGTAACACATAATAAGCAGTCAGTAAAAGGTACCTGAAATTTTTTTTTAATCCTATCTAACTGTCTACAGTGCTTAAAACTTGAAGCACCTAAAAGACTTCAAAAGCGTACTATGGTATACTACAGAAAATTGTATACCCTGAGGAGTTGTCATTTGTCTCTCTTCTCCACGCCATTACCAAGTCTGATCCATTCTACCCTGATGTCTCTGAAATCAATTCCATTCTCTCCACTCCATTACCTCATAAGAACTCTCATTTCTCATGTGGAAAAAAAGGGGGATACAGGATGCAAATATGAAGGGAAAACGTTAATTTATTACACACTTGAATGTCCATGAACAGATTAGAAATGTTAGTTTAAACTGTGAAGACAAAGAGGTAGGGCATTCCAGAAATCTGAGAAAAAACAAATATGACAGCTATATTTCAGTGGCTTTTACATCCCAGAAGATGCTTTGTAAGTATGGAACTTTAAAATGTTTATAGTGTTTGTACTGTGTTAGCTCGCAATCAAGTCAATTTTACAGAACAAAATACTATGGGTGCAGAGAAGAGAACTGTCTGCCTGTAAGGATGTATCAGGCAAGGTTTCACTAAGTGGATATTTAAGCCAGACCAGTGGATATTTTAAGGGAATAGGGAGGTTCACTGAGAGATAAGGGCATTCCGGGAAAAAGGACTAGCATGAGAGAATTCATTACATCATGAGTGCATGGGGAAGGGGGTTAGGTACAAGAGGAAGGGGAGTCTTGACCTGCATTCTATAAGAAACTGAGAAACAAAGTTTGCAAGTTGGGAAATGATATGAACATATCTGTGTTTTAGAAAGAATACAGAAGCAGAGTATTAGTTTCCTGAACTCTGGGAATTCAGTAGGAGTTTACTGCAGGTAAGAGATGGTGACCCTAAGTCAGGTTAGAGGCAGAAGGAATAAAGAGAAAGGATATTTGAGAAATTTCTAAGTCAGAATCAAGAGAACATGAAGACAGACAACACTGGGTGAGGAAAGGAAGATGAGATGCAGCATGATCAAACAGACGGATAGGGACACCATTAAACCAGATAGGGAGCCTAAGAGGAACACACTTGGTTTAGTAGATACCTTTTATCTTTTGGCATAGGTCTCAAAGACAATGGAGGAAAAACTGACAATAGTATGGATATGGCAGTAGCATCTTTTATTTTTATTTTTTTTCCCCCGGACGCGCAGGCTCAGCCGCCATGGCTCACGGGCCCAGCCGCTCCGTGGCATGTGGGATCTTCCCGGACCGGGGCACAAACCCGTGTCCCCTGAATCGGCAGGCGGACTCTCAACCACTGCGCCACCAGGGAAGCCCGCATATTTTATTCTTAAAGCGATTAGAAAGAAGATGCTCAATGCCTGTGTTCAAAAGGCTTCAGGTATAGAACGGACACTGATTTGTTTAGGAAGATTATAAATGTACCATGTGTAATTTGTTTCACTCAATATTTCTGGTGTATTAGTTTGAAATATACAATTTATTTAGATGATTACAAATCTCAATTTAAGGTTTTATAATTTTAGTTGTAAGCCTTTATCAAATGAACTTTGATGGAGTCTTCTGCCAGTCTATGAGAAAAAGGAATATGAACAGAAAATTAGCACTGTACAAACCCAAAAATCTTTCTAGGCTTAATAAGCTTCTCAGTGTAAAATACTCAGTGACTAGCTTGTATAGTATGTACAATAAACCATAACATATAAAAATCACTTGCCTAGACTGTGTCTTTGGACTTGGTCCTTGGTCCTTTTCCTCTTTATCTTAAGCCTTCTGTAAACAGGGAAGAAATAAGCACCTTACATCCTATTTCTGATTTCTCTAGGAATAAATAGATACTACGGCTATGGTGACACCATTGCTAGTGTTTACTCAACATTCTTTTAAGGTCTAGTCTAAAAATAAAACGTACCTATTAAAAATCAACAAAAACTACTACAAGCAAAGAAATGCAGATTTCCTCCTTCTCTTGTGAAAAGGACACCATTCTTTTATGACTTTCATCTAAATGTTCCCATTTTCTTGTCTTCTCAAGTCTTTCATCACCCAAATCTGACCTTTACGTTTCTATACAGGAATATAATGTTGGATACACTTGCTTTAAAGGCTCAAGTAATTTTTCTACAACAATGTCCACAATATAAGCTGGCAAGTCTCACAAGGTGGCAAAAACAACCATAAAAAGCTAAAATAACAAAAGGACTCTATTCACATTCTTAAAACAAGAAAAATAATGAAAGGATAACAACCAAGCACACCATCCCAGAAGAGCCTATTTTGCCAACAGATTAATCAAATTGAGGACATCTTTTTGGTATAAGTATCAAAATTTTTAATGGCTCCTTTCCATCAATACTACCAGGCTCAGTGCATGTCTCAGAATAGTTTATGTCCCACAATGGCTTAACTGCTGACAAAATTTGTAAGGATTTTTAGTAGCCACTTTAAGTTATATACCTGCTATTAGAGAGATTCAGCCATGGTGTTCTCTGATTTACACAACATGAACACATACAAAAGCTAACTGCAGCACAGGAATGACTAGGCACACACTACCCTAGATGTTTCCTTACAAACACCGTCTCTATTAATCTGTGATCAAAGCTTAAACCGCTTTAAGAGGAAAATTTCAAGCTGCCTAGGACTTTGCTGTATCTAATAAAGTACATTTAAATAAAGCATTAATCATCTGACAGATGATACAATTTTTAATTAAGAAATTTAGTAGCACCACCTTCTGATAAGGACACCATGATGTCATACACAAATATATTCCTAAATAATTAATCAAATGCACTTCTGTATTTTCATTTGAATATTAAAGAACGTCTATCCCAAATAAATAATATACAGAAACTTAAGAAATAAAAGCCCAAGTGTCCCAACACCCCTCTCCCACTAAGCCAACTGTCTAGTTACCAGGCATTTATTAAACTGTGCTAACACAGTGATAAGAAAAAAAGGTAGCCACATCAAAGTGAAATCAGGGTGAACAACAGTCCTGATTTTAGCACTCAGTCTTATGTCCCAAGAAATCCTCAGCCCTGAGAAAAACAAGGTGGCTGGTCGCCTTTTGTGGAATACATATTGTTAGGAATTTGCTTCCTCTCATGTTTCATAATTTTAAAGATGTGCAACTGTGAAGGCTTAGAAAACATCTTGCAGGGACTTCCCTGGTGGCACAGCAGTTAAGACTCCACGCTCCCAGTGCGGGGGGGGGGGGGGGTCCAAGGTTCGATCCCTGGGCACGGAACTAGATCCCACATGCATTCCGCAACTAAGAGTTCGCATGCCACACCTAAGGAGCCGACCTGCCACAACTAAGGAGCTGGCGAGCCTCAACTAAGGAGCCTGCCTGCCACAACTAAGACCCAGCACAACCAAATAAATAAATAAATAAATAAAAACATCTTCCGAGCAATCAATAAAAAAAAAAGAAAACATCTTGCAAATGTACTACAAGCTTATTTTTTTCACAATGTGATCCTACTCTTCTCTGAAATAAAACATGGACATTAAAAACCAAACTGTGTACATCACTTAGTATAAGAGCAAAGCTTGAGTGTGTATGGTAACAAAACAATACTTGTATGGCCTTTACCATTTACAATGTATTTTGACACGACTTTTCTCATTTGGATAAAAATCCAAGGAATCTGTCATGAAGGAACACTGTCCCTTGCTTAATTAGAAAAGTATAGCTTTCATAGAATTAGTATCTGAATATGCCTTAAGTGCAAGTGATCACAAGGGTTACGAAGATGAACAAAACATACTTGCTCTCAAGAAGCTTACAATTTTGTAAGAAAGGTGAGACAAAAATCATGGAAAGTATCATGAGAAAAACAAAAACACTACGGAAATTCAGAAAAAGGTCAGGAACAGATTTATGAAGAAGATGGCAAATGACTAAAAGTTACAGCATGAAAGAAAACATACCAGGGAGAAAAGAAGTGACAGCGAAGGCACAGAGGCAGCAAACTGTAGGACTCTGATTAAACTACAACAGAAAGTACGGTCTGAGGGGACCGCAAGGTACAAAGGGACAGGGAAAAAAATAGCAAGAGAGTCTACAGTTAAGATAATGAAGATCTCCGAGTATTAGTCAAGAGATTTGACTCATTCTGTCATCAACAGTACCGGATATTTTGAAGAAAAACATACCAATATTGAGAAAAACTAAAGCTACTTTTTAAATAAAAGGAGTTCTAACAGAAATCTGGACAACACATCTAGAAAAGCATTTTTATTAAATATGATTAATATGTGGCCTACTTTTAAAATGCATAGATTGATTTGCAAGAAAAACCTGTAACAAAATGAAAACCAAAATTAAGAGCTCAGAAACAATATGCTGTATAGAGGAAAGAAGTTGCAAGAGACTGGCAGAAGATAGTTAAGACAACTGGTAATTTCAGTTTTAGCCCACAACGCCGTACAAACACTAAGTACCTACTATGTTCAGGCAGTACAGATACTAGATCCACGCATCTTAAGCCTCCCCTTTTAATAACAGGATGTTCACTTTGATACCACAGCATCTGATATCTAAAGCATACTGAGATTACTTTTAGTTAACACCACTACCATAGAACATGGCACTTAGCGTATTTGCCTAAGATCTCACTTGTACTGACAAAATGAGGCAGATGTATGGGCCAGGCCCTATTTTTCCTCAAAAAGCCACTTTGGATATGCCTAAAGCATAAAAAATACTCAGTTAAGTCTTAAATATTTCATGGCCAGAGATCTATGTATAATGTTAATTGCTGCATAACCAACACTTAACACAGTGCCTGGAATACAGAAGGCAATTATTTGTTGAATGAATCAAAACCAGTTTCTCGCCCTAGAGCAGGGGTTGGCTAATTCCAGCCCACAGGCTAAACTTCACCGTGTCTGTTTTTTGTAAATAAGGTTTGTTGGAACACAGCCATACAACTGCATACTGTCTATGGTTACTCCTACTAACACAGCAGAGTTGAGTGGTTGTGACAGAGAATACGTGGTCCACAAAGCCTAAGATATTTATTAACCGGCCCTTTACAGAAAGTTTGCTGATATGCCCTGGAAGAGATAAGGATAGATCTTGTCCATTAATTCACTGGTGGCAAATGGGTTTTAGCTCAAACAGCAACTCAAAATATTAATGGCTACCTGGAGTGCAGTGTTAATAACGATTCTGGACTCAAAGAGAAAGAGTACAGTTCTCAATTATCAATGTCTACTATGGTTTAGGGAAAGGAGAAACAGGACTGTAACTAAAAAACATTTGAAAATTTCTGCTGTAGAATATTTCACATAGCTAGCATGTTGTCTGATAGTTTTACAAAGATGAATTAGTTAGCTCCAAAATAATATGCAAAAACCTCAACAACAACAACAAAAACCTTGAAAGGAATCACTGAGGATGGTCCACCTGAAAGCTTAAGACTGTCTATCAAAAACAATTTTGGTTCTGGCATAGTTGATGCTGCTCTATCTTACAACATTCAACAGAAGCCTTATACACTTAGTCAACAGATTCAGCTGTCAAGGCCATTTGTGAGGATGATAAAACAGTGTTATTAGGGGAAGCTAATGTAAGACCCCAACATATCCCAAAACTCCATCAAGTTTTACAGATAAAATTGAAAAGGGCATCTTGGGTAAACCACATTTTTACATTTGGAGCTAAATCTGATCTATTAAATCTGCTCACTTTGATTTTGGAAGTGGTTAACATAATAAACAGCTTAAGAGTAAAGCATTCATGCCACTAGGGCTCTGCAAAGTTTCCTTTCAGATTTGTTTTAGAAAAATCCTTTGTGTCTTGGTCCTATGTCAAGTACTTGCACCCTAGCTACCAAGGGAGGCTGAAAAACCTACCATTTTCATTTTCTATAAAGCAAGGCTATACACCAAGACTCATTTAGGTCTGTATCTGTTCAGACACTGATGAGTCTCTCTAAAGATAAATGTAAACACACACATCTGTATGTCCATATAAGAAGACATTTTTCATCACATATTATGCTTCTGTTAGATGTAGCCTGGCCCATGTGGGCCACACCCTGGCATGATAGGAAGTTAAGGAGCCATGCATAGGGTATTTGAGGAGGTGGCAAAACAAAGTCACTGATGGGAATGGTGGGAGGGGACGTCTCAAGGTCAGATCAAATTTAAATCTGAAGATCCAGAAGCCTGGGAGAAATTAAGTGACATTAGAACAGTGGTTTCTGTGATTATCGTAGGGAGTGGGAGTGTGTGTGTGTGAGTGTGTGTGTGTGTGTGTGTGTGTAAGTTTTAAAAAGCACCTCTGGAAGACTCTTAACACCTCCCTTCCTTCTTAAGACCCTAAGACCTATATCCTAGCAAAGAAAGATCAGGGTCTATCAGAGCCCGTATTATTAGTCTTCTTTGATTCCAAGTAAGTGTCCCCTAATTTAGCACAGAAAAGGAAGGTCTCTGTTCCTCAGGTCTTCAGAAATCAGTATTTTAAATAATCCTCAGTCATTTAAATAATCCCCTCTTAACATCTTAGCTCCCACATGTCACAGAAAAAAAAGAGACAACACCACTGCAAAGGGATAAGAAGGTTAACCAGATGTTTTACTATGTTCCTAGTGAAGCCACATTTTCTCCAAGTCTCCTGAATTTGTGATTCCAGAATTTAACACTTACACCGAAGGTGCTCAATAATGTTTGCTGAACAGGTTGCAGAATGAGATGATTACATCAACCACAGAGATATCCCCATTAGGGAAAATATGTGCTTTCATGCATTTTAAGAAATCAGAAGTGAGGCTCTTTACTACCAGCAGACAGACCAGAATTCAAGTTAAGGGTAAGGACTCCAGAATAAACCACACCCACTTTTATGACTGGAAGAATGCCACAAATATTTCTTTTAATATAGATACTCAGATTTTATAATACACCACCCTCCACAAGGATGAGGGAACATTTTAAAAACAATTTTACAGTCTATTTCAACACAAGGTTGAATTCAGAAATAAACAGAATTAGTCTTTCATGAGAGAAGGAACAAATGACTACAAAAATTTTTTTATTTCATTTTACTGTTACCTTCCTAAGATTAAGACAAAGCTTAATATGACTGCCCCCAAATGCATTTGAAACCATAATAAGAATGCCATAATTTCAGACTGTGGGTTTATAATCTGCATTACATTCTAAATGAAATTTCAAGACCAGGACACTCCTAATGGAAAATCCCCTAGTAAATGTGCCACAAGTTCAGAGGAGAAAAATTAACCAACCAACAAAAAACAGTGGAAGCACAGGTACTTCTCACAGTTTTCTCTAATAATTTTAACATCTTAATCTAAGCAGCAGTTTATGCTAGCTAATGCCCACACTGGCTTGTGCAGCTAGTTGTCTTATAAAGTTGTTTTAGACTAATGTAACAGTTCTTCCTTTTATACTCTAACCTCTTCAGTTTATTCAAAGAGGCACTTAGTACCCAGTATAATAAAGACCACTTAGAAAAATAAAAGGCACGCCACACTTTGTAAGCCATAAATAAGCCATAAATAATGCTCACATTTGGCTTTTCCATACATTATTCCACTTACTTGCATAATTATTTGGTCAGTAAGCACTTTTGTTTTTTATAAAGTTTTTTGTTTGTTTGTTTTTTTGTGGTACGCGGGCCTCTCACTGTTGTGGCCTCTCCCGCTGCGGAGCACAGGCTCCGGACGCACAGGCTCAGCGGCCATGGCTCACGGGCCTAGCCGCTCCGCGGCATGTGGGATCTTCCCGGACCGGGGCACGAACCCGTGTCCCCTGCGTCGGTAGGCGGACTCTCAACCACTGCACCACCAGGGAAGCCCTATAAAGTAGTATTGAAACATGCCCATCTTGGCAATTCTATAAGATACAAGTCAATATACAAAAATAGCACACACATGTCTTCATTCTTGGATAAAACACATTAATATACACCAAATGAATGGATAAAGACAATGAGGACTGAATCTGGGTGTTAATTAGGTTGCAAGAATAAGGAGAGCAGTTGGGAAAACACAGAAAGCGAGCAGGCACTTCTTATAATCAATCCTGAGTTTCAAAGTAGCATCTTCAGATATTTACTTCTTTCCTTGTCAATACCAAGGGGTTCCATCAAGGATGTTAAAACAGATTACATTAGTCCTACTGTATTCCTATTCTAACTTTCTCTTGCGCTCTTACCTCACAATTATATGTATTATATAATTCTTACAAATCTATCAATTGGGAGACAAACTGCAGGGTTTAAGACCTTAAAAACTGATAAAGAAGAAATCACATCTAAAATATGAGCTCTCAAGCATTACACTTTTTTTTTTTTAACATTTACTATTTTCCAGGCACCTATACACACTGATGAATCTCCACTACTTCCAAACATTTAACCGGACTCTAAGGAATTAGGTGGTTCTCCCATACCTGTAAAGACTCATTGCCCTCAGTAGTGCCTTCCACCCTGAGTCTGTGTCAAAAAGAATTCCTTGGCAGAAACTGTTTCTAAGCTAATTGCCTCAAACTAACATTTTCAGACCCTGATGTCCTCCCCAAAGACACAAAGTAATAAAGAGTAAAGCCTTTCCAATTACTTCAGACCCATTTCTCACAGAAATTCTGAAATCAGAAAATCTCTGAAATCTGCAAGTTTAATTTAGCGGCAAAACCTGACACAACATAAATTTTTTACACCGCAAAACTTCACCCAAGCACTGATGTGTGGCTATTTAGTTTGTTTTTTTTTTTTTGCAGTACGCGGGCCTCTCACTGTTGTGGCCTCTCCCGTTGCGGAGCACAGGCTCCGGACGCGCAGGCCCAGTGGCCATGGTTCACGGGCCCAGCTGCTCCGCAGCATGTGGGATCTTCCCAGACCAGGGCACGAACCCATGTCCCCTGCACCGGCAGGCGGACTCTCAACCACTGCGCCACCAGGGAAGCCCTATTTAGTTTTTATTTATCCCATTAAGTGTAACTATTCATATTTCACTTTAGAAATATTAAGTGCTTGATTACTCTTACTAAAATGCAAAATAAATCTTTCCAAAAAGTTCTGAATTCCAAAATACCTGGCACCAAGGGTTATATAGGTGAGGTATTATGGACCTATAATCCATTTCACAAGCATCTACTAGAGCAAAATACTCCCTTAAACATACTCTGCACTTTTCAATTTCTGAATTGTTGTCTACCCTGATTCACTGTTAGTCTAAAACTTACGTACCCTTTTAATATCATGTACAGATACCACCTCATTTTTTTTTTTTTTTGCGGTACGCGGGCCTCTCACTGTTGTGGCCTCTCCCGTTGCAGAGCACAGGCTCCGGACGCGCAGGCTCAGCGGCCATGGCTCACGGGCCCAGCCGCTCCGTGGCATGTGGGATCTTCCCAGACCGGGGCACAAACCCGTGTCCCCTGCATCGGCAAGCGGACTCTCAACCACTGCGCCACCAGGGAAGCCCCCACCTCATTTTTAATGTCTTCTTGGACTACGAAAGCCTAAAGGTTTTCACTTCTTCCTTTGATTCTATAAGCACTCATCTATATCACTCATTTGGGTATTATTATTTTGAACTATTTACATTTCATGATGATTAAATTTGCATGTCTTTGCTAAGAACCTTTTGTGCATAACTACTCAATTTAATCATAACATACAGCAACTGAGATCAACCAACTCCAATTATAGGCAGTCAGATGAACGACTGAAGAGACAGATGCCCTAAGTAATGAGGGATTATAGTTGGAAATAAATGTAACACTTAAAAAAATTAGTGTAAGAAGTGGCCTATGATGGGAATTGATAAGGACAAACCACTGAATTCTTCATGTATTCTTTCAATTAAAATAAAACAAATTTGAGCACTTACTATGTGTGCCAATTACCATTTGAGACTGTGTTGGAAAAGTGACATGGTGTTCCTTCCCTCTTGAAACATTTTCGAGGGGAAGAGAGGATACGTGAATAAATAAATATAATTATTTGGTAAGAACTGTGAAGGTCATAAATATTCCTTTATATAAGGTGATCAGGAAAAACTTCTCTGCAGATGAGACACCTGAACTGAGATGTAAGGTTCAGACTAAGGCAGAACTGCAGACAGCTGAAGAAAAGAGCATGACAGACAGAAAGCAGTTGTAAGCACCAAAAACTGAAAAGGTGGTAAAGGGCTGGTGGGGTCAAGATCAGAAAGAAGTCCAGTATGGCTGGAGCTTAGGGAGCAATGGAAAGGAGGTAAAGTTGTGAAGTAAGCAAGAACTGGACCTGGTTTTTATTTTAAGCCACTGGGGTAGGAAATTGGGACTGGAGGGTATTACGTGATCTGGTTTACATTTTTAAAAGATGACTTTGTCTTCTGGGTGAAGACTGAGGAATGGCAACAAGTTAGAAAGTTCCTGTAGGAGTCCAGGCAAGAGATGACTGCGGCTTTAAACACGGGTGATATCACAGCAACAGAGGAGTTTAGAGCTCAAAAGTACCTTAACAACTGTTAATCAAACTTTGTCTACATAAAGGTAAGTTCTAAGAGAGGAGTTAACTTGTCCTAGGCTTCATGGCCAGTGCCAGAGGGAACTGAAGCCTAGATCACCCAGGTCCAAGTTACCACTACTAAACCATGCTCCTTCAATAGGGTAGAATCAAACTACTCAAAACTAGCACAGCGGGACTTCCCTGGCGGTCCAGTGGTTAAGACTTTGCCTCCAGTGCAGGGGGTGCGGGTTCGATCCCTGGTGGGGGAGCTAAGGTCCCACAGGCCTCGGGGCCAAAGAACCAAAACATAAAACAGAAGCAATACTGTAACAAATTCAATAAAGACTTTAAAAGTGGACCACATCAAAAAATAAAAAAAGCATATTCTAAAAAAAAAAAAAAACAAAAACAAACAAACAAAAACAACAAAAAAAGCAAAACTAGCACATCATTTCTCAGATTTAGCCCTCATGCTCAATGGAATCAGTTAAAGCTTATGAGAAAAAGTGAAATAAGTAAGTGTCCAATCCGAGCACCTGAAGGTTCAGAGAAAAATGCATAAGGGCCTGTTGGGAGTAAAAAGAGCAAAAGTACTCTCAACTCACACTGCATAACTATGAAACTTCTACTCTAGCACCATAATCTCTAGCTGATAGATAATATCAATTTATCCTCTACATAGGACCCAGGGGTGGACAAGACGTATCTATCACTAAAGCACTGTAAGTGCTTTTCAAAGTGGAGTTTATCATTTTTGCTCAACCAGAACTCTAAAGTGAATAGCAGTAACAGCAGCCCTGCTCATTAGAAAGAGAACCTCTTAATCACCATCTTCACTCTTTTCTGTTCTACTTCCTGCCCTTCCACCTCTTCAGTGACTATTATCACCATCATCACTTTCATGGAAACAATAGAAAACTTTTATAAATGCTCTTCCGTCCTTAAAAGCTTGCAAATCCTGTATTCTCTTTGTTCAGCGAAGATCAAGTAAGGTGACAGGGCTCTTGGAGGAAAAAAAAGCTTAAGTATAAGAAACCTAAAATACAGGGAATTTCAAACATTTTTCAGCTAGCAACTTAAACTATGTAAGCAATAGTGAGTGGCAACTTTGTGACTAATTTGGATGTCCGGGACATAAAATATGATCTCAGTATGTTCCCTAATTCAGAACAGCTGACCAGTTAATTATTTAATATACGGAAAACCAAAGCTTCCTTTTAAATGAACGCCCCCTACTGTGGGATTAGCTCATGGGGGCAGGAATTCTATAGTGCTTACTCCCTGAAGCTATCCTGAAGCTAGTTTTTTACACTTATTTCCTCCCTAAACCACTCCGAATCTTTCTCTTTCTCTGACGCCAACCCTGTTCTTTCAAACAGTGGTGTTCAGACTCAATACTCTCTTTATTCACACTCATTTTATTATTTCTAGGGAAATAACTGGCACTAAATTTCCAAGAAACTGGGTGTAGTACAAACTACAACTTATGTAACTTACTTCTTTCATAACCTGAAACTTGTTACTTGAACCAAATGCAGGTTGTCCTAAAAATCCTTTAAAATTTGGAATGGTCCTAAGACATGACTTTTATGAAAATAGTTGTTTAACAAGGATTGCTACAATTATTCTTAAATAAACATGAAAAAGAAACAACTTCCTCCCAGAAGGTAAAAACATTCTCATTTGTTTTGGAAAAGTTAACACATCAAATTCTCAGGTCAAGAACACATTATTAAACTAGAAGTGGGAAAAAGTACATAGCTTTACTACATGAAAGCTACTATATATCCTAAAATTGTGAAAGTCAACTATTAAAAATCTGTTTAGGGTTATGTCAAAACTTGAACATATATGCAACCTACCTATGGCTGAGTAATCAGATGTACAAAGCAAGTATTAAAACCAAAAATTGAGTTAAAAAATAACAAATTACCTAAGCTCCTACTGCAATCCAAAGTTGAATAGGGGGAATTCCCTGGCGGTCCAGTAGTTAGAACTTGGTGCTTTCACTGCCAGGGCCTGGGTTCAATCCCTGGTTGGGGAACTAAGATCCCCCAAGCCGCACAGTGCAAGTTGAATGGACTGCTCAATGGAAAAAACTGCAAAGAAATTAAACTTAAAGTGATTATATATTAATAAGAGATTCTAAGATAAAGCACATGAAAACACTGCCTCACATTTATCTGTGGTTCCTATTCTTCTCTACTCCTCCAACAAAAATATGTTCAATATATTGCAAAGCATAGAAAAATGAGTAATACACACAAAAAAGTAAATAATAACCAGACAGATATTTGGGAATATTTTAATGGCCTTTCAGATAAATGTGGATATTCTCCTTTGATACTATACCAAAACTCAATTGGCCGAAATATATTGGAATGGGTAACCTTATCAATAAACTTTACATTCACATTAAGACCCCATTAGTCTTGGGGGCTTCCCTGGTGGTGAAGTGGTTAAGAATCCACCTGCCAGTGCAGGGGACACAAGTTCGAGTCCTGGTCCGGGAAGATCCCACATGCCGCGGAGCAACTAAGCCCATGTGCCACAATTACTGAAGCCCACGAGCCTAGAGCCTCTGCTCTGCAACAAGAGAGAAGCCACCGCAATGAGAAGCTCACGCACTGCAATGAAGAGTAGCCCCCACTTGCCGCAACTAAAGAAAGCCCGTGTGCAACAACGGAGACCCAACACAGCCAAAAATAAATAAATTAAAAAATAAACCAAAAACGACCCATTGGCCTAGTTAGAACTTTGTTTCTTACCCTTGCATGATCTTATAATATCATGCACTGGTGACCTGGAAAATATTGGCTTACAGAGTCATGTGGATCTTCAAATATTGACATATTTCATTATATATTACTTTAAAAACCATGTCCATTAACATCACCAATATCATTGGAAAAATCTTCCAAAATTCTAATTTTCACTTGAAAACTAGAACTTTATCATTGCCCATAAATACTGTCAATCTTTTCCTTTTAAAGATCCAGGTTTGCTTTTTGAGAAAATGTCAGTCTAATACCCAAGTCTGAAAAACTTCTTCAGTTTGTCAAGCATTCTTTCAAGTAAAAACGGTGTTCATGGGGCTTCCCTGGTGGCGCAGTGGTTGAGAATCTGCCTGCCAATGCAGGGGACATGGGTTCGAGCCCTGGTCTGGGAAGATCCCACATGCCGCGGAGCAACTGGGCCCGTGAGCCACAATTACTGAGCCTGCGCGTCTGGAGCCTGTGCTCCGCAACAAGAGGAGCCAAAATAGTGAGAGGCCCGCGCACCGCAATGAAGAGTGGCCCCCGCTTGCCACAACTAGAGAAAGCCCTCGCACAGAAACAAAGACCCAACACAGCCATAAATAAATTAATTAAATAAATTAAAAAAAAAAAAAACGGTGTTCATGAAAAAAGTGGCTAATTCAGCTTGCAACTCAAAAATCACACAAATGCTTTCCCTAGAGGCAACCATATTTCAGTATGACAGCAGAAAAAGCGTTTTAAGCATACTTCCTATTCTGTCATAGTACATTAAAATGATATGTACAAAGTTGAGATCTGATAATTTTTTTTTACTTCTTCATCAAGTGCATTTAGACTTTTTTTTTTAACTGTGAGTGCATGGCACTGAGGGATATGTACCATGACTGCTAATAAAGGGAGGTACTCTCACCTGATTTGTTCTCAGATGTCAAAAGTTTTACCCACCTTTGCTTTTGTACATTGGTTCAGATGTCAACACAGAGAAAAGGCAAAGGCCATCTCAGTATTATTGTAAACAGTTCTGTACTTGTAGACTCCCTCAAAATGTCTAGGCAATCCCCAGGATTCCTTGGACCATACTTTAAAAACCACTGAGCTACACAATTTATTTGGTCACAATCACAATTATTCTTCCTTACTTCTCATTCATACCTTAATAGGAATCTTAAAAATTAAGCAATCTTGATTACTTCAATTGGCACTAGCAATGCTACAAGTGAACAGAAGCTTTATATGTCATCTTTCCCACTGAGGAAGCAAAGAGGTTCGGAAAGCTTACAAACTTTGCCTAAAAACTCACTGCACTGGTATGATTGCAAGCAATTCTAATTTTCTTCATTATACTTTTCTGTATTCAAAACACTTCAGTGCAAAATCTCAAGTTCAACAATTTCAAGAGCAGCAGAATAACAGATGCACGTTTATATACCTCATTACTATCCTTCGTTATTATTTGTACAGTACAGAATTCAAGATTCCTGAGGGATTCCCAAGTTTTGCTATAGTTACTGAGGAGCTTAATTATAACTTATAAATCTTAGAAGCAGCAGTTATAACTATGTTAGCATAATGTAGTCTCACTGCAATCTAACAACACGTAGGTAACAGTTGGATGCGATATGCACACCACTTTGACACCTACAGACTATTAATTAAACAAAAAGAGCTTATATTTATAGTCTTCATTCCTAGTAACTAAGAACCTTTAGAAACTCCCCCCCCCCTTTTTATAGAATACAGTGACTTGAAAAACATATTCTAATAAGGATCAATTATAGAAAACTCAGATCACTATAATTTTGCATAACATTTTCCATTTCCTTTCTAGAAGCTTTTGCCAAAAACTGTTATTAAATGGACAGATTTTCTTTCATCTTTGTGCCCTTCCCACAAGGCAAAGAGGAAGAAAGCAACAGGTAAAGGTGATCCACCAATGGGGCAATTAGTTCACTGTATATTTTCAAAATAAAGTTACTTAACAAAATGCTAAGTTTTAAATAGAGGAGAGAAAACTATTTTACTAAAAGTACATATTTACTGAAATAAATATTCAAGGCAACTACTGAAAAACTCAGCAAGAAGCTCCGTGATGTAGCAAGTGATGATTCCAAGAAGTCAATAATTGAAAATGTTCAAAATTACGTATAACTGCTTTTAATGGATGTTCTCTTCCTTTAACATCTTTAGTCTGCCTGTACAACAGTTAAAAACATTCTATCGCCACCACTGGAAAAGATTACCTAGCAAGTTATCTCATGGGATCAGAATCCAGTTTAAATTTAAAAGGTCTCGCTGAAAAAATAAATAAATAAATAAATAAATAAATACGAACGCACGTACAACTACAAAATTACAAAACAGCATAACTACAAGAGTTAAGCGTTAGGAACCAGCCCAATATAAAATTCAAAATCAGAACGTTAGATAATTATTCTGTATAGTTAGACTAAGATTATTAATTTAAAAGTGAACACATTTCTAGTACTTGAGCACCTCATATATAATTTTAAGTGTGGTAATACTCCAGAATATTGTTCTGTATAGTAAAAACCAAATGGAAATTCTGCAATCTATATTGTAATTTTTTTTTTTTTTTTTTGGCCGCTGCGCGGCTTGTGGGATCTTAGTTCTCTGACCAGGGATTGAACCCTGGGCCCTCTGCAGTGAAAGTGTGGAGTCCTAACCACTGGACCACCAGGAAATTCCCCAAATATTCATTTCTTTCTTTTATAAGTTTTAAGGTTCCTTGGAAACTGTTTGAACACTCTGATCCAATACTGATGCAAAGAAAAATTCTTCATAAATCGCTACTGAAATAATAATCAGTTGCTGTTGTAGCCTTAATTTGACTAACATTGGGAATAAACACACCAGTGTTAGGAAGTATGGAGAAGTGGTATTTCTTTTTGTTAGTGGTGTATTTTAAGAAGTGATTTTAATTTTTTAAAGGCAGCACAAAAGTTCCTGATAACCTTTCTTCTCTAAAATACAAATTCTATGACTAAAGGGATTGGTCTTAGAATCCAGTGATCAACTAGGTTCAAACAAAGTATAAGAGATTATACAGCAAGCCAGTCTTTACTGCAAATAGATAAATTCATCCTATTCCTTGCACCTAATGCTTCCACTGTGTTCATAACATTTCCAAAGGACTAATAAATGAAAAGACTTAAGTTCTCAAATGGTAATTAGTACCTTTAAGTACTATTGCAAAATATCTTAACACTGAAAAACATCAGGCTTTCAGCACAAGGGTAAGCCACGGTACAGACCTCCTGCTTGCTAAAAAAATCTATCCAGTGTTAACAATGAATCATTGCATCAGCCAAAATATCTGTTTCTTAACTTTTTCTAAAAGAAATCCAATTTGAAAAGGGTAACTGTAAAAACTTCAGCCTAATCTCTGACTCTAAGGGTATCAAAAATGATAGGAGGGGGAAGAAAAATCAAGGCATAAATTTAGTCACAACCCTATATGGTCTTACAAAGTTTAAGATCAATCTTCATCAAGATTTTCTATAGACTGAACATGTGACATTATTGCCATAACAGAAAAGACAGCTTTTGAATACTGTTCATAAACACTAAACTATTCCTGGTGCCAGTCAAATCTAAACACTACAGATCAATACCCACCCCTTCTTTACCGATACATAACACAGAAACACATTATTTTAAGCCTTTGGGAAAATGACGACACATGCATACCAGTAAGACCTTGATATTCAACAATAAAACTCCCTACTTACACTTTTAGAAAAAAATAAACGACACCTTTGCAAAATCAGTCAAATCCTATGTGTATGAGATCCTGTTTCCCTATTTAATTTCACTGCCTTAATAAATATTGATCAAATACCTACAACAGAAGTCAAAGAAAATTGAACATGGACAGTTTCTCATTCAAATCTTAGACTTTATATTTAAAACAACATGTATAATTAGTTACTATGTTATCAATCTCTGCATAGGTCTTCTACCAATCTTGAATTATACTGGAAGATACACCTGTAAGATCCTACTGTACATGGATCAAAGTTTTTTATGATGAATTCCCTATTACACCTCACTAGACCCTCCTTACATGGTGGCTCCTTACCATGGGGACTCACTGTCCCTTTATACAGCTAAGAGAAAATACTGAAATTCCACAGTAAAGGACTGTTTTGAGGATAAAATAAAAATAAATTTGTAAACTTAAATGATTCCAAAACCAATGTGGAAATGTTTCTTTTTGAAGGAGGACAAAGTTCTCTTCAAATATCATCTCTTTAAATGTTTATTACAGTTAATCCCTAAACCTAAGTGCTAAACACTTACTGTGTGCACAGGCAAGGTTCTAGTAACTAAGATACAGTAGAGAATAAAATGGACCAAGTCCCTACCCTCATGGTGTTTACATTTAACAAACTGGTATTGTCTCTGTGCAAAGAACACATCCTGTCCATGGAGTCTATAATTTAGTGGGATAACAAAAATCACATATAATGATAACAGGAGGTAGGAAGTGACACTTGTCATAGAAAGGAAGAGAGATGACTTTCATAGGGTGGGGGAGGGTGGGAAGGGGCAGAAAGAGCAATTATTTTCATGAACCCATACCACAGTTTAAAATTAAGCCAGTTTATTATTGGGTTCTTCAGTTGTATTCCCATACTTGGCACATTAAAACCAAACTGGATACACGTGTTTCAAAGACTTACTTTCCGGCTTCTTCAGATAAGGGAGCTTCACAATTTATTATGAATGACAAAAAGAAAATGCAAGTGAAACCACTTTCCCGTAGTGCAGAGATCAAAAGCATGGATGGGCTCAAATAAGACTATCATTCAGGGCTCTGTGTCCTTAAAGTTAATTCACCGTTCTGATATCAACTTCCTCTCTTAAAACCTGGTAATGAAACTACCCAAATGGTTCTACACTGTTTGACTAACGTACTCACCTTTTTTGGGGTATGATGGGACTATCCTCTGTAAAATGTAATTCACTATAAAAATGTCGTATATTTTCCTCCAGGTTCTCTATTATGGATAGGTTACTGTCCTACAAGTCAGCAGACCACTGACTAGTTATCTTATCTTTTCCAGGCCTCAGTTTCCTCCTCCGTAAAATCAGAGGGTGGGACTGGATGATCTAAATAGCCCTTTCCGGCCCTTAAAAAGTCCCATGACTCCATTATGACTCAAACACAATTCAAGGGTCAGCTTTTAGGAGTGATACCAGCTTTAAGTTAAATGAACGTCTACCCTTTTTATGTTACTTCTTGCTAAGCTAAGGTTTTGTTGAACAAGTCCAAATAGCATTCTAATTACAAAAAAGAGGGTTAAAAAATGAATTTACGAGTTGGAAGCTTTAAGTTTTATAAGCATGATAAATTATATTTTAGATATTTACATATTAGATGTTGTGCTACTAGCAAAACAAAAATCCAATCAGGCTGAATTAATTTTAAAATATTAAAATCACAATCTTCATTTAGCGTCAACTTTCTACCCCGTAAAAAATGTGATTTCCCGTTACTGTAACACAGAACTGCTTATGTTCACACAAGAGCTGCAGGCAAAAATGTTGTTCTGAACTAATAAAAGGGGGTGGGGGATCAGGAGAAGGAGAAGAAAATCGTCTGCTTAAACTCAGCAAGGATGATCTTTTCTCCAAAAGCCATCAGTTTTTTCTTTTTTTTCACAAGAAATATTCGGATGGCCCGATTCACTGGGGGTAGCTTTAAGTAAGATTCACGGCGCTGACAGTCAATGTTAGGACTACACACATCGAGATGGCGAAAAAGAGAAGACAAACTTCCTGGATTTTCTCTCCCTCTGTAAGAGAAAGAGATTTCCTCTTGCTGACGAAGGGAAAGGCCCCTTTAACAGTTTTTCTCTACGCGGTGGCCGCTGCCAGACTAGGTGGGGCTCCCTCCGCTGCCTTCCTCCTGCCACTTCCCGCAACAAATGGAGCAAACCAGCCCCGTTTCAGGCAAACTTTTTCCCTGTCAGGCTCGAGCCCGCAGGGCGCCGGGGAGTGGTTTCCCCCGAACGCTCCTCGCCCCAGCTCGGGACTGGGGGAAGCTGGGTCTCCTCAAAGGATAACTTTCTGGTTTCCGTTCTAACTTCCACTCACACCCGGGAGGAACAGAGGCGGCCGGCGAGGGGGCTCCGGGGCGGGGGGACGAGTCTTAGGGGGAGCCGGCGGGGGACCGCGGGCAGCGGGAGAGGCTGCGGCGGCCGCGGGCAGGAGGGAGCAGGCGAGTGGGGGTGGGGGGGGTCCTCCGGCTCTCACTTCCTCCGCCATATTTCAGACATTTGACCCCTTCCGCAAAGCGCGCTGTTCCCCCGCGGCGGCGGCGGCGGCTCATACCCGCTGGCCTGGGAGGCAGCGCACTCGCCGGCCGGGCCCGGGCCCTCGCACCACCTGCCGCGCTCCGACGCCGCCGTCGCCGCCGCCACCGCCGCCCCGGCCCCCTGACCGCCGCGCGCGCGCCCCGCCCGGCCCGCGCCGCACCCCACCCGCTCCCCTCTGCCGGCGCCCGGCCCCCGCCCCGCGCGGCCACCGCCGCCGCTCCCCTCAGCGGCCACGCACGCACTCTGCGAACCTCTCACGCTGTCACCGGGTCCCCGCAGCCAGCGTCGCCTCGCGCTCCCTCCAGGTCGCTGCTACCGGCGCCACGGCGGTCCTGCCGCTACCGCCGCCGCCGCCGCCGCTCCGGCTGGCTTACACGCCTGACTCTGGGCGAGGTTTGGCGGTGTCGCCTTGACGTCAAGCGTTCAGCCTCGCTCTCGCTTCCGCCCGCGGGCGGGGCGCGCGGGTGCGCGACCGGGAAGGGGCGGGGCCGAGGGGAGGGGCGAGGGGAGCCGAGGGGCGGGGCCTTCCGCGTCCCCGCAGCGCAAAACGGGAGCGCGCGGCGCCCTTCGTGGCGTTTCCCCCGCGGTGTTTTTCTCTCCCTTTTACTACCTCTCCGGCCTTCCCTCGGCTTCCCAGACCCTAGCGGGTTACAACGGTGCGAAGAGCTTAAAAACCGTACGAATTCAAAAGGTGCCTTTCATGCAAACTGTAATTTAGTCACCAACGCCACCAAACATTTGGTGCTCCCGTACTCCTTTGTGCTGGGGAAAGTGGCTGGAGAAGTAACAGCGCTCAATTTCCACACCTAGAGCTCCCGTGAGGGTGCCTTGGCTAGGGCACAGTCTTTTTCATTTTTGAAGTGGTTTCTCGTGAATTGTCAAGCGTCTTCACCCAGGACAACTCTTTTCAAATTATCCTGTCAAACTCAGTTAACTAATCCAAGATTCTCAGTTAACTAATCTCAGTTAACAACTTTGTACCTAAATCAACTATTTATATGAGTAAAATAAATCGCACATTTAAATGCGTGACTCGAGTACTTTAAAGGGTTACCCATAGGTGGTCTATGATGTAACTACTGGGCAACAGAAAGGACTTTCTGTTCCAAAATGCCTTGTTTCAAAAAGGGTGGGAACTTACCAGTGGAATTTACCATTATTAGAGAAAAGACTAAAATACGACTACCCTTTATACAAGGTATTAGCTTTTTTATGAAAACTGGGTTTTGATGGGCAAAAATATTCAAAGATGGACAAATATGCAGGGAAAAGTAGGGGTTGGAGGGTCATTAAAGGCTAATTTTTGCTTAGTTCAGAGTTTAACTGGGCCCTGTGTTATAAGGCATTCTTGAAATAAATTTTTATGAACTTTTATAAATTTGGAAGATTAGCAAAAAATATTAATTTCACTCCTTTTAAGAATACTAGTAATTGAAAACTAAGGGAATAGATAAGAATGAACTATAATTATCCTAAGTTTTCTGTATAAGTGCTTTCTAGGTGTTTCACGATTTAGGTTAACTGAATATGTTGAATATTTTGGTAATTTCTGTTTCCTTAGAAAAACCGTTTTTTGATGGGAATTTCAAAGGCACGTGTCAGAGCAGTCTAGGAAATATTGTAAATTCCGAATGAATGAATTTCAAATAAATGTGACTTTACTAACTTTTCAATTATTGCATGAAACTTTGAGAAGTCTGAAAGCCTGAAACTGAGTTCATGGGAGAAAATGTTACCTGGGTATACTGTTTTTTCTTTTCTCTCTCTCTTTTTAACTCTTTGACCTTTGCGCAATTGATTTTCTTTTTTCCCCAGAAAGAGTCAGTTTCAGAAGATTGGAGCTAGGATTATTTAGAATTTGAGAGAATATGTAAAATAGTTAAATTAAAAATACATTTGTTTTCTTTTGTTACACTGGAAATCGTTTCACTCGTATTAAGCTATTATCTCTATGCAGAGAATGTCAGACTGTACATCTCTTAAGCACGGAACTCACTTTTGGGTTTCAGCTCCTCATTCCTATCCCCTTGAAAACTTCACCAGGATATTCCACTGGCAACTTGAACAGGTCATGTGTGCAAACTGAACTCATCACCTTTGTCACCAAACCAGTTTCTTCTCCTTTTGTTAATTGTATCGCCATCTTTTAAATGACCCAGTCTTCAATCCTGATACTCCTTTTTCTGCCTTTCCTGAAACTATCCGTCAACTGGCACATCTATTAGATAGCAATTCATTTCTACTGAGACCACACTTGTTTGGGTTGGCATTACTTCTCAACTCCTGGACTTCAGGTGCACCTTCCTACCTTGCCTGTGGCCTCCTGTCTGTTCCTGCTGTGATCCATTCTACACATTGTTGCCAGATGAATTATCTTAAAGCATACTGACCAAGTCACTCTCTTCGCCAAAGAGCATTCAGTTACTCCCCTGCCCTACTGAAGTTAAAAATCCTTGTATCTTATTTTTCCCTTTCACTTAAAAAATGCCTTAAGGTCAGGTAGACTTCTCATCTTGCCCAGACATAGTGCTTTCCCACTTCTCTGGTGTGCAGAGGTGACTTCCTCTGCCCGCAATGCCCCTTCCCACCTCTGCCCGTTATTCAAGGTCCATTTACTTTCTCCAAGAAAGAGCACCTTTTCTGATATTTCCAATTTAATGTGGGCTCTCCTCTATTGAATCCCCATAACACTACTGCTCTCTTTTTTTGTCACTTGTTTTCTACCTTCCTACTAGAACAAGGGCTTGCAAACTTTTTCTGTAAAGCCAGATAGTAAATATTTAAGGCTTTGTGGGCCAGATGGTCTTTGGTACAACTACTCAATCCTTTGTTGTGCAAAAACAACCATAGGATCCATGAAGAATGAGTGTGGCTGTATTCTAATAAAACTTTATTTAGGGACGCTAATTTGAATTTCATGTAATTTTTATGTCACAAATCTTCTTCTTTTTAAAAAAATCATTAAACATGTGAAAACTATCCTAGCTCATGTCTGTAACAAAAACAGGCAGTGGGCTGTCATTGTTTGCCCTTTTGTACTCAGGGCCAGCTTCGTGGGCATGTGACAGGGCCCTGTGCTTAGAAAGTCCCCATGATCCTTTTAATGCTCTGATGGCACCATCTTGAAATTTTTAATGATTTTTTAACAAGAGGTCTGCATTTTCATTTTGCCCTAGGTCCCTCAAATTATGTAGCGGGTCCTACTGGTACTAGGAGATAAAGTCCATAAGATAAGGATATATATTTCTCATGTTTGGTATGGTGGTTTTCATATAATAGGCATTGTTGAATTTTCTGTTCCTAAGGTACTGTGGAATAGTGGAGAACATGAGAGTCAGAGTTCAGCTCCACTGCTTATTAGCTGCATAGTCTTGCACAACTTCCTTAATCGTGTTGAGGCATAGTTTTCTCATCTGCAACGTGGGGATATATAATCTCTGCTTTACAGAACTGTTGTTAAGAGAAAGTAGAGAAAATAGCCATGTCTTAGTCCCTGAGACTAGGAGAAGCTCAAAATTAGTTTTTCCCTCTTTAGGGGAAGTGAATTAATAGTGTGCTCACCTATAACTCTTGCTGTATTTAACCTGATATGGTATTTCTGATTTTCCATGTATTTGCCTCCTTAGAAGTTTTACTTCAAATACCATTTATATCTCATTAGTTTCATTTTAAAAGTCCACATAAGTAAAGGTCTTATTGCAAATGCAAAATTAGATTTTAAAAAACTTTCACATTTACAATTTTCCTAATTAACGGTTCATGATTATTTGCATTAACAAGAGTCATGCTGTTTAACTTCCAATTAAGCATGGTTATCAGTAGCATTGAGAGTCATTAACCCTAAATATTATTATGTTCTTTTATTCACAAATGAACAATATTGAGATTTGATCCTTCAAGGCACATTGTTACTGGTTTTTCCCTCTGTCGTGTAAGTGTGTGTGTGTGTGTGTGTATAGTATATGATTATATAAATGTAGTTCTATTTCTTTGCAACACCTTGCATAGCTGGGGTTGGAGGTTGAGAAGTATAAGAGGGCTGCTTGTTGATACAAAAGAGGAAAAACAATGACTTAAATCCCAAGTTAGTTTTGTTCTGTTTTCTTGGTCCAAAATTGTTTCAAACGCTATGCAGTTATTTTAGAAATTCTAGCACTTAATCACGTGAGAGACCAGGTAAGAGCATATTAGATCATTGCTAATAGGAAAACAACTCAGGACTCATACTCTCCTATGGTAGTTTGTGTTTCTCTAAGATTTCTGTTTTGGGGAAACCATGTACTTATATATAAGAAAAATGAGGCAGTTTGGCATGTTTTCTACTCTGTGTAATAGCTATAATAACTGCTTATTTGTCTCAAGACATATTTCAAATTCTGTCTGTACTCTCTTTCAGCAGTTGTAGGCTTGACCGCCAAACCTGCCTACACCACATTAAGTAACTCTAATTTTGTCATTGATAATGTCTATGGTATAAGGAACAGATTATACTTAAAATTTCCCCCTTTCTTAAGCTGTAGCTGAGAAAAACCATACAAATGAAAATGACATTCCCAGAGCCATCATGTAAATGAATGTTGAAGTAGAAAACCACTGGAAGAACCAGCTTCATGAAATTCCCCCTGTCATGAATTTTCAAAAGAAATTTAAATTAAGAAAATCTTCAAAAACCACATATAAATACTTTCAGAATCTGGGCTGTCTCCAAATCAAACAGCTAATAAAATCATGCCAAAGATGCTCAAGAGTTAGGCATCCCCTTAGAACTTATCATTATGATAGTCCTGGCTTCCACTCCCAGTCACTCCCAAGTCTTGTGTATGAATCACATACCTCAATAATGATGACCAAATTTCAGGAGGTTGGTTTGAATGATCCATTATACAGATGAGAAGCCTAAAGCTTAGGAAGGCTAAGTGACCGAGGCTATATATAAATATGTGGGCAGTTGAAATTTATATCTTAGTTTGCCTGCCTTCCTTTGGCACCATGCTGTGCTATTATTCCTTTGTTAATGCTGTTCTTTCAGCCAGAAAATCTCTCCTCTTTTGTATTTATCTAAATCTTAGTCATTGTTCTAGATCTAGTGGTTTCTTGCTTCTCTGAATCTCCCTAATAATTATTGTTTGTACCACTCATTTGGTACTTATCAGACATTGCCTTACTTAAACTGCTTTTGTCTTCTATCCTGAGATCCTTGAGAACCAAAAGCATATCTTACACTTCTTTGTATTTACCATACTGCCTGGCATCACATATTATAAATAAAATGTAGTGTGGGGGGTCTTGCTACTCTTGGTTTGATTCTCCAAGCTGATCATAGTGGATTTGTGACCTCTGGCCTTTAACCTTTCAGAGTTTAACCTTTCAGAGTTTCTTATTAACCTTTCAGAGTTTCTTATTAGTAATCTTTAAAAATGTACATAAAAGTATCTAAAGTGTAGGGTTTTAATTTTTTAAAAAATAAGGGACCAGGGGCTTCCCTGGTGGCGCAGTGGTTGAGAGTCCGCCTGCCAATGCAGGGGACACGAGTCCGTGCCCCGGTCCAGCAAGATCCCACATGCCGCGGAGCGGCTGGGCCCGTGAGCCATGGCCGCTGAGCCTGCACGTCCGGAGCCTGTGCTCCGCAGTGGGAGAGGCCACAACAGTGAGAGGCCCACGTACCGCAAAAATAAATAAATAAATAAGGGACCAGGTATAAAAACAGAAGTAATACAGGGTAACAGTTAAGTGGATTGGCTCTGGAGTCATATTGCAAATTCAAATGGAGGCTCCATTCGTCTTAGGGAATTTACTTTTCTGGTGCCTGTTTTCTCATTTGTAAAATGAATACAATAGAACCTACATTATGGTATTATTGTGAGGATTAAAAGAGTTAACAATACAAATAGAATAGTGCCCACCACAAAGTAAGCACTCTGTAAATGTTAGGTACGTCATCATGAAAAGATTCTCAATAAATATTGGTTCCTACTACATTCTCTGGCACAATAAAACTTTTTACAAACATGGTAAGAGTTCAACAGATGCTTGTTAAACTTTCCTTTTGCTTTGCTTATGACAGTCCTCAGTGAAGGATTGGTTGTGTTCTAAAGTTTCTTTATGTCAGTAGTTTGTAACTCGAAAATACTTATGCAATGGAAACAATGCTATAAAGTTTATGGTGTGGGTACCTTAAAATATTATCTGATTATTAAGAAAGCTGAAAAAATATACTACATACTAAGAACTTATCTCACTTGATCCTTTAAAAAATCCTTTGAGTTTTTTATCCCTGTCTTCAGGTTAAGAAACAGACTGAGAGAGGCTAAGTAAAAAATACAGGGCTACGGTGTCAGTCTGAGACAGGGTCAGGCCAGAATTGAAGCTCTGGACTCTTTTTCCCAGGGACTCATGGTCTCTTCATCCAGTCATGCTGCTGTAGTAATAAAGTAATGAAGTAATGAAGGATGGTTTAAATAGGGGAAAAACTACCAAAAGACAATTCTGGTAGATGCTTTACCAAGATTAAAAAAAAAAAAAAAACAGTCTTACCCGAGTCTATATCAGGGGGAGTAGATTATTTTGTTGTAAGGTGAATATATTTGAGAAAATAATTACTCAGTGGGATTCTGATAAAAATTGGTAAAAGTCTGATGAAAGTTGAACAGTGGCAGAAGCAGCCTTCTAAGGGCATTTATCTCTGAGTGCCCTCCTGCTCTATCTGATTCTGTCCATTTCTTTTTTCTTTTTAAATTACATGCTTTCGCCTTTTTAAGACGGACTTTAACATAATGTGCTTATACATTTCCTTCCTGCTTCGCTGTAGGCCTCAGAACCACAACTTCTTTTCACTAGGATCCCTTTCCTCTCCTGTCTCTATCTAAATTCTTCAGTGGCTTGTCATGTCCTTAATGCCTAAAAAAGCTTGTC
The DNA here is from genome assembly GCF_964165515.1 of Mesoplodon bidens. Lineage (NCBI taxonomy): Eukaryota > Metazoa > Chordata > Mammalia > Artiodactyla > Ziphiidae > Mesoplodon > Mesoplodon bidens. Next base: position 31,754,764 of record NC_138167.1, read on the forward strand.
AAAAGACCATGTTAGCCAAGGGAGAGAAATTATTTTTAAGATATATTTGGCCTGAAAAGTTCTGTTTCACCAGTCTGCCTGCATGTGCCTACATCTACCCCAGCTGTGAGTTAGCCCAGCCTCCTCCTGCTGTTCTTCATGCTACTAGCTTAAGATAACACAAGAATCTCCCTAGCTAATTACATGTTTATAACTGATTCATAAATGGAGACATCCACAAACAACAAACAAAAAGCAAAGAGTAACTGACCAATAGCAAAGAGAAGGAAAGTATTTTAAATGTCTTGGTTAATGGATATATTCCCCCCAAAATTGAAATGTCAGGGAGAGTAGATTACTTTGTTCACAGCAGCATTGCTCACAATAGGCAAAAGATAGAAGCAACCCAAGTGTCCACTGATGGATAAATGGAGAAACAAAATGTGGTGTATACATACAATGGAATATTATTCAGCCTTAAAAAGGAAGGAAATTCTGATCAATACTACAACATAGGTGAACCTTGAAGACATTATTATGCTAAGTGAAATAAACCAGCCACCACAAGACAAATTTGCATGATTCCACTTATATGAGGTCCCTAGAGTAGTCAAATTCATAGAGACAGAAAGTAGAATGGTGGTTGTCAGGGACTGGGGGGAATGGGGAGTTAGTGTATAATGGGTACAGAGTTTCAGTCTGGGAAGATGAAAATATTCTGGAGATGGATGGTGGTGATGGTTGCAGAACAATGTAAATGTACTTAATGCCACAAAACTGTATACGTAAAGATGGTTAAATTGGTAGATTTTAGGTTACCTATATTTTACCACAACTTAAAAAATTGGTTAAGAACCTGGGCTCTGGGTGAGAAAGCCTGGGTTCAAATTCTGACTCCATCACTTAACAGCTGTGAGAATCCACACTATTTCCACATCCTGAGTTTGAGTTGCTTCACCTAAAAAATTGGAATAACAAGAGTACATACCTAAATGTATGATAGGGAGAGCAACAATTCCTAACCAAACTTGTCTCCTCCCCAAAAAACAAATAAACAAAAGCCTTGTGAGGATTAAATAAAACAGTCTATCTAATATCCTTTGTACATTGCCTTGCACATAGTCAGCACTCAATCAATGTTAGCCACTATAATTTTATGATCATTTATTTACATTTAACTCACTTTTAAAGATTAGATGGGTAGATTTTCTTATGTGTTTTAGAAATTTACTCCAGATTTAGATCTGTTAATTATGTGGTTCCAGGAGGGTGATTTCAGTATCTAGATCAGCTACAAGGATAGCTGATCCAGAGATACTGATGAATAGCATGAAGTTCTGATGAGTTTGCAAAGTTTAGTGGAAAAAACAAAGGTATTGGAGTAATGATAAAAGTATCCCTTTATGTTTGGGAAATGAAATTTTCAGCCACTTTCTCTCAGCTCTCCGAAAATAAGTAGCAAGGAAAATAATATTGATTTTTGAGTATCCTGAAACTTGAGATAGTTTTTCAGTTGTTTGGTAACATTTGTTGTGTAATCCAAGAGATACTCTCCAAGTTGCAACCACAGGAAAATTTCCCCCAGCCTAGATCATGGCTCTCTAGGAAGCTGGCCACTGAGTATACATCTGCTAACTTGAATAATTACAGAACCATAATTGTGAAATGTCTCAATTTTACACTCAGAATTATGATCCCTTTGTGAATAATTTTGTGTGTTGTGTGTGTGTGTGTGTGTGTGTGTGTGTGTGAAGGAGAAACAGTGGAAAAAGCCGTGGAGTTACTGCTTTTGGAAAAGGGTAAACCTGAATAATACAAAGGAGACAGTGTGCCAGGCTTTTTGCAAACGAATCCTAAACACTTCAACATTGCCGCTATCATCACTGCATTTTAAAGACGAGGAAACAGGCTCAGAAGTTACGTGTGTGAGCAGTGAACTGGAATTTGAAAGCAGGTTGATTTGGCTCCAAGCTGTGTTCTTTCCCTCAAACCACACTCCCCAAACCAGAACTTCTTGCCACTTGTTACTGTCACTGGAGCTAGTGTCACTTTTGGAGCTGCTCAGGTTCTGAAATCACCTTCTGGAGACTGCTGCTGTCCCTGGACGATTGTAATGGTGGCTCTTTGCTCGCCAACCCACCCTCTGCTAAGAGGGAGAAGCTGCTCCTCAGAGGAGGTGAAACAGAGGGCACAATAAAGCCCCTATTGCCCAGAAATATTCCTTCTCCTCTTTTCTGACCTGCAGTGGCCACTATTAAAGCCACTCAGTTTGGAAAACAAAAGTGCCATTATCTTCAGAAAGCCCATGTTACAGTATACACATGGTACCTGGGAGTCAGAAGCAGGCAGAGATTCTTCCAGCTCTCTCTCTCTCTGTCTCTCATTAGCACAGTTTAGATTATCAGATAAACTCTTGTCTCCTGGAAAGCCTAGAAAGACTATCTCAGGGAAGACATACCTGACAAGCAAGTGTCACCAGTGCTGCATGAGGCCAGCAGGTCTGGGTAGGGGTCCTGAAACCCACATAGTGATGGGACCCTGGGAGTGGGCCTTAGTCATGGCTGCCTGGGGTGGTGATGGTCTGTTGGTTGCAAGTAGGAGATACCAACCTGAGCTACCTTAAGCAGAAAGGGAATGGATTAGAAGAATTAGGGAGGTGTCAGAGAACCGTGGAATTATGGGACAGCCAGGTCTCAGGAAGGGAGGAGCCAGGGAAAGGTCTGGGGCTGCAGTGGCAGCTGGTAGAAGTCCTAGCCTAGAGCACTCAGTGACTTGACTTGGCTCCTGATTCCAGTATATCTTAAGCCTCAAGTGAGAGTGAGAATATGATACTTCAGCTGAGCTGATTGTTCACAGTTGGCTTGACCAGCAATGGTTGCATGGGGGGAGGGGCAGAGATTGGTTCAGTGAGAAGTTAACACAACAGAAAGAGGGACCCTCCCTGTGGGGTGATGAGGCAGTTCCCAGATAAGAGGGGCTGGGCTGACACTGTATTAGACACCTACCACATATTCCTTAGATCTTATCTGGGGAGTCATTCTGGAGGGGGAATTGCTTAGAAGCAGTGCAGCATGGTGGTTAAGATTGCTGGCTTTGGAGCTGGATTGCCTGAGCTTGAATGCCAGCACCGCCACTTCCTGGGCAACTTGCTTAAGTGTTCTGTGTGTCTGTTTGCTTCTCTCTAGAGTGGTGATAATAATAGTACTTACTACATGAGAGCATTAGGATTAAATGAGTTAATACCAGCAAAGAGCTTAAAACAGTGCCTGGCACACAGTTAGCCCTGGATAAAATCACTATTATTATCTGGCTTTTGAGGCATCATAATATTCATTGAAATTGTCAAACAGGTTCACCTTACTTTAAAAATAACCAGTGGGGCTCTTTTAACATGTAATTTTATGAAAGAAAGAGGAACGCAATGAGATAAACACTTTGTTATGAAATACCTATTTGGTTGAACTCAGGCATAAATACAGATGCAACAAATATCAAATATCAAGAAAAGAAGTAAGACAAAGAAAATAAAAACACTAAAAGAAAAAATATGGTTGCAACATCAAAAGCACAGTCCACAAAGAAAAGAATTGATAAATGGGGCTTCATCAAAATTAAAACCTTTTGCTATTTAAAAGGTGCCATTGGGACTTCCCTGGTGGCACAATGGTTAAGAATCCGCCTGCCAATGCAGCGGACATGGGTTTGAGCCCTGGTCCGGGAAGATCCCACATGCTGCGGAGCAACTAAGCCCGTGTGCCACAACTACTGAGCCTGTGCTCTAGAGCCCGTGAGCCACAACTGCTGAGCCCGCATGCCGCAACTACTGAAGCCCACGTGCCTAGAGTCCGTGCTCCACAACAAGAGAAGCCACCATAATGAGAAACCTGTGCACTGCAACAAAGAGTAGCCCTCGCTCGCCACAACTAGAGAAAGCCTGCACGCAGCAACAAAGACCCAACACAGCCAAAAATAAATGAATAAAAAAAAAATACATTATAAAAAAAGGTGCCATTAAAAGAATGAATAGACAAGCCAAATATTTTGAGAAAATATTTGTAAATCATGTACCTGATGAAGAACTTGTATCCAGAAGAAAAGAACACTTACAATTCAATAATAATAATAAGACAAATAATAGGACAAACCAACTAATTGAAAAATGGGCAGAAGATTTGAAAGACATTTCACCAAGAAGCTATCTGAATGGCTAATAAACACACAAAAAGATCTTTGACATTCTTGTTTTGGGAAATGCTGATTAAAAATCACAGTGAGATACCACTATAAACTCTTTGAAATGACTGTGATCCAAAAGATTGACTTTATCAAGTATAGGAGGTGTGGGGAAACTGGAATGCATACCTACTACTGGTGAGAATATAAAACAATGCATTCACTTTGGCAAATACTTTGGCAATGTCTTAAAACAGTAAAACATAAATTTAGCATATGACCCAACCATTCCTTTCCTGGGTATATACCCAAGAGAAACAAATAACACATGTTCACACAAAGACTTGTCTAAAAATGTTCATAAAATTATTATTCATAATAGCTAAAAAATGGACAGAATCCAAATGTCCATTGACTGGTTAAACTGAATGTGGTATTATATAATACTATTCAGCAATAAAAAGAAATCATTAATATATGCACAACATAGGTGAACTCACAAACATCATGCAATGTGAAGGAAGAAAGACACAAAAGATTATATCTTGCATATTTCTATGAAATTTCTGGTAATGGTAAATCTACAGAGACAGAAAAGCAAAACTAGATGGCAGTGACAGTTGTACAACTGCATGAATTTACCAAAATCACTGAAATATATACTTGTTAACAGGTGAATTTTATGATATGTAAGTTAGATCTCAATAAAGCTGCTTCTGTCCTATATTCAGTCATTTGACTGTTACCACTGAAAACTACAACTAAAAATAATTAAGAAAGAAATCTCAATTATTAGATTAAGAAATCTAAGAAATCTTAGACTGAGAAATCTCTGTCTTAGTCCAACACTATTTGCTGAAGCTCGTTTTGGTTTCATAATGTTTTATGCCCAGTCCCACCCCATTCCCCCACTGATCCACCCTAGTGTAGTGACTTACTGTTATCAGGGCTGGTAAATCATGTATAGACAATGGAGTCTAAGAGTACTCTGCATCGAAACTTTAGGGCGGGTATCTTATAAAAACTGTATTTATATAGCTCTAGTTATTCCCATTCCTATTTGCTATTGTACAGATTCAAGCATTACTGGAGTGTAAGAAACCATTCTCCAAGGAAAATTCTGATTTCTACAGCTGCCTGCGAATACCCAGGAATTTTTTTCTCTCTCTTCAATGTGTCATACTGCCCTAACCATGACAGGAAGAAAACAACTTTTAGGTTGAGTGTGACATCAAAAATGCTTCTCCTATAACTAAAAAAAAAAAAAAAAAAAATCATTTGCTTGATAGTTATTTCCTGTGTCAAATTATCAAATGTTTCCCCTGACTGCAGCCATCTGGGGGTTTGTTGTTTGTTTCATGCCAACATGTTAACGTAAAGTACCTGAAGGGAACGACATTCATTCACTTATCCTTTCATCCATCCATCCATCCGTCTATCCATCCGTCCATCGACACATTCGACAATGATTTCTTGAGTACCAGCTATATATCATACACCATGCTATTAAGGATGCAAAAATGAGTAAAAAAGACATTGTCTCCACCCTCACAGAGCTTAAAGTCTGTTTTGGATGACAGCCAAAAGCCAGAACTAAAGACACATTTTTCCACTTTCCAGGTTTTCTTGGGCTGGCCTCAGTTCCTCCAGTGGCGGCACTGGTGGCATGTCAGGTGACCTGGTGACTATGTGGTGCCTCTGGTAGTGGAAGCAAGGAGCTCCCTGCTCCTGGCAGTGGTTTTGATTCATCGGCAGTGGTTACTTTGGCAGGCTTCAGAAGGACAGACTTTGAAGCAGCCTCCTCTTTAATGGCAAGTGGGAAAGTTTTAGGGGGTGGCTACAAGAGGTCTTAGGTGGCATCTGTGGCCTCCAGCACCTCTGCAAATTATATAGAAGTCAAATGCAAGTTAGGAGGTTTTTTTTAAGTGAAAATATGCCTTCTGTACTTGCTTGGAAGCATATCAGATCTGAAGGTAGAGATGAGAATTCATTTGTTTCTCAAATATTTCATATTTTTGTGAATACATAGTAAATCAAGGTTGCTCTACAGCTCTTGCAGTATTTTCAGTTCAGTGGTGTGAGGTAGCTACGCAAAGTCATTATATAATGTTGTTTTTAGAACGGGAAATTAAAACTAATGTGCTCAGTTGGGCCTCTACAGAGAAAGACAGTAAGTAATCAGCCAATTTATAACTAGGACCAAAAACTAGAGTTCCAACCTCTACTTTTTAAGGAAACAATAAGAAAAAATACAAAAATGGGACAGTGCTTTAGATAATATGTTAGTTAAAACCTCGTAAGAACACAGAATTTGCTGGACAGCATTTCTGGCCTAAACTGACTCTGCCTATGGTGGAGTCTGAGGCTTCTTGAGTTAAATGATTTGCAGAATGCTGTAGAGTCTGATCTACTTAAATACATCAGTCACGTGGAACTGTTATGGTAGTTCCTTTTCTCCTGCCCCTCTGGAGATTCCCACTATTGAAAGTACTTCCTGTGAGGTCAGAGATGACAAACACATGGCAGACATGCCCATGCCCAGAGCACCAACTCACTATTACAGTAACTCACTATTACAGTCCTCTCTACCACTGAGCATCCCAGGTCTCACTACCAACCAGTTGGAATTAACACGTGAGATGAAGCCTACTTATCACCCTTGGACTAGAGAATGAAAACAGTGGTGTTAACCTTAAAAGGTTATAGTGGAATGAAAACATACTTCCTGACAAGGAAGAGATTGCCTTGACCAGGAGTAAGAGCTTCCTTTCTATGAGATTAAGACTTGGTTCTGAAGAATCAGGACGGAGAGTCTGAGTAAGAGGAAGACAAGAATGATAGTGACCAGGTCTGGCAGCCTGAGGGGCAGGTGTGGCCAGGGATGCAGCACAGAGAAGAGTGGGAGATGAGGGAAAAGCCAAAAGTGGCTTCTTTCACAATTCCCTGGCGTCATGACGCTCTAGCTCTGTCTTTCCTTAGCGCTATCCTGAGGAGTTCAGTGGAGAATGACTCAGAATGAGGGCTCTGAACAGTGAGTCACCTGCCACTTCCTGCATTACCTGGACTTTATGGGAAGCTTTCCATCAAATACCTGTTAGAGAGCCCAGCCGTATCCACCTTGTGACAACTAACAACATCGTGCTTTGAAGCAAATCTGAATAAATAGTCGAACATCCATGTGCCGATCATTCCAGTAAAAACAGAAATAAAGCTTTTAGTGACTTCAGAGACAGTGAGGTTTGTGGTCTTACAACGAATGGCTTGAAATCTCGTGAGCGTAGCCAGCCAAATCTGGGAACTTCCACTTAAAGTTCTCTGATACAGTAACTTAATGATGGGGATAATTTTATTGGCCCATTTAATAGAATGATAAAGACCATAAAGCAATCTCACAAATCGGCACTTTCTTTTTTACTAAATGTGTGGTCTTGGGCAAGTCTTTCTATTTCTCCATTTTCTTACCTATAAAGACAATTCCTTTCATAAAAAGAAAAGTGACAGCAAAATGTATTGAATATATACTGTCTGCAAGACACTGAGGTGGATCATGGGGAGTCATCAAAGATGGAATACGCATAGATAGTGGTCTCAAGGAATTTAAGACTTAACAAAGAAGAATAAAGACAAGCAGAGCAATAACAATACAAGGCAGACCAGGAGATGGGTTTCAAGAGAAATGCAAAAATAGAAGTGGCAGACGATAGATCACTGACCGCTTCCCAGTCATTGAATTTATTTGGGTTGGAAAGGTGTTCAGTAAGAGCGGGTAGAGGTGTTTTTTCATTTTTAGTTTTGTTTTTGCTAGGGGAGAAATAAAAGGCTGATTCCACATATTTTATTCTCTTATGCATTATTCATGGAAGAAAAAAACAGTGAGGTGGTAAATAGTTTGAAATTAATACATATGAGGCTGTGGTGTATGTTTCAAAATTATAAAGAGCTCAGCCACAATACATTAACGCTGGGAAATGTCAAACTTCCACTGACATAAGCCAGAGGTTGGAAACTAGTAATGGTGTCGAACAAGGAACAGAACACAGGTCTGATGTCTTCAGATCAAACCGTCTGCTCACGAGAGCCAGGCTGCCGATGTGAAAGAAACTTTAACCTTTTGTCACTTTAAGAGACATTTACTCTTTTGACTCCAAGCTGAAAGAAGCACTGAAGAATTTTAGGCAAGCTAAAAATAAACTGGGGATTTCCCTGGTGGCACAGTGGTTAAGAATTCGCCTGCCAATGCAGGGGACACGGTGTTCAAGCCCTGGTCCAGGAAGATCTCACATGCCACGGAGCAACTAAGCCTGTGCGCCACAACTACTGAGCCTGCACTCTAGAGCCAGCGAGCCACAACTACTGAGCCCGTGCACCGCAGTTACTGAAGGCCGCGTGCCTAGAGCCCATGCTCCGCAACAAGAGAAGCCACTGCAATAAGAAGCTGGCCCACCGCAACCAAGAGTGCCCCCGCTCGCCGCAACTAGAGAAAGCCTGTGCACAGCAATGAAGACCCAACGCAGCCAAATAAATAAATAAATGAATAAATAAACTGGTCTTCTATAGTCCTCTTCCTTTCAACAGTAGGATTCTACTGTTGGATTAACAAACTTATTTAAATGAAAATAAAATTGTGATCAGTTTCCTTACGTCTTCCTTCTGAATCCCACTGTAATTAGCATTTTAAAAATATCTAACTTTAGTCAAGAAAACAAAATTGAGGATGTAGGCTGTGTAGTTTGCTAGAATTTTATTTTGTTGATTAACACACTTCCCATCCAATGGGTTTCATAGTTCTACAGTTTTGCACACATTTTTTTCCCCTAGAACATGAAGAGTAACCCAAAGAGAAGAGACCCAGTAGCAAGAATTCTCTATCTACATCTCTTCTTATTCACCTTAAAGAGGGAGCAGATTACCATATTTGAAATACACATGTTTAGCCTCAACTCAGCTGAAATACATTGAAAACGAAGTCAAACAGAAACGGAAGAAATCATGTCACTGATATTTCATTCAAACTGCTTTTCTAAATTAAGAGTTTCAAATGCACTATGATAGCCTAATTGTGGTTGTATCATCATTTCTAATGTATTAAAAAAGTTTAAATAATTTACTGTAAACCAACCACATAGTAACTTAAATAGGGCTGAAACAGAGCCCAGAACTGGTGATTTCTAATGAGAAGGGGCACCTCTGCCCTACTACATAAGATGTCACATCACCTGGCTTGTCCAATTGTCCACATTTACAAGCCTGCAGACTCCCTTCCCAATTCCTACTAAGTAATGCATTTTATTGCCAATGAAACCCTTATTTCCTGTTCTCATTTGCAGGACTAGACTGGTTCTTTTGTCATTAGAGCCACAGAATATATATCTGAATTTTAATATATATGATAAATATACAAATGGTATGCTTTTGTCTCAGTAATGTGTTTCATTTATTTTTGTTTTTGAAGTATTTGATGGACATCTTTATTTATCTTTTAAATTTATTTTTGAAATATTCTCCTACTCATTTGGAGGTTTACAGCTATATCCTTTTGCATTAGTTTGAAGCTGTCTTCCTCTCTTTCTTTTCCTTGCTTCCTTCCTTCCTTTCTTTCTTTTCTTCTTTCCTTCTTTCTTTCCCTTCCTTCCTCCCTTCATGCCTTCCTTCCTTCTTTTCTTTGTGGGATTTCTATTATTTGATAAAAATTAAGTAACAAAAACTTAGAAATCTAATAAGGGTCTCAGATGCCTATGTATTTTCCCTTAAAATGTGACTAACCTTGCTTAATATTGCATTCAGGAGTCAAGTTCAGACTAAATTATTTGGTGTCAAAGACAAAAACAACAGCAAGTCTACTTACCAAATGTCAGGAGGACAAAGCAGTGGGTGAAATGCCCTTTCTCTCTCTCTCTCTCTCTCACACACACACACACACACATAGCTCACTTGATAAATGGTTGGCAATTTTTGTGGTGAATACTCTGGGGCGTGCTATTTAAAACAGACCTTATTCAAAGCTTTTTTACTTGAAGTAGGTCATTCTATACTTTTCAACATTCAGATACAATATTCTCTACAAAATCTAGGACTTTTGAGGCTAGAAATTAAATTCATTTCATCAAATAATGTGCTGACAGTTTCTTATTATAAATATTTAAAAATATTTACAGAGCTGAAAGAAATATATCTTTATCAAGTTTCTGTTTTATGTCAGGCATCTTACACTGAGTCCAGCACCTGAAGATAGACTTTGTAGATTGAAAACTGAGCCCTGTCACCCTCCACCTGCATGAACTGGGCAAATTACTTAATCTTACTGTATCTTGGTTTTGCCATCTGTAAACTGGGGATAATGACAGGGCTCAGTTCATCTGCAGTTGTGAACATTAATTAGATAATACCATACAATATTTAGCACAGTACCTGTTCCTTAATCAGCATTCATTCTTACTGTTGTAGTTAGCTACCTTCACTTAGAGTAGCTCCCGCAGTCCTTATTATCCTGTGCGACAGGCATCATTGCATCTATTTAACAGATGAGTAAACACATAACCAGCAAAGTTTAGTAACTGACCCCAAGTCCCAGAGCTTTGCACCAGCAGAGCTGGTATTTGCACTTCATCTATCTAGTTCTAAAGCCTATGCACCTCACTGTACTGAGTTCTCCCTCTGCATATAGATTGTAAATCATTATAGTACATTTTCTATATGATTTTTGACTTTTAGGATAAATTAATAAACTTGAATTTATCAGGTATTCCAACAACCAATTAATTCCAGTAACAGGAATATTTGTGGCCATTCTAAGCTTTTATGAGAAAGAAATGTGATAAAAAAATCAGTTGATAGGGAAATTTAGCTGAAGAAGATGGAGAAAAGAAAGGAAGAGGAAGCGGAGGAAACATACACACACACACACCAAGCATGAATTCCAAAGTGCATTTCAAATTTGGGACAGATTCAAACCAATCTCTTGCCCCATTTACATTATGCAAAATTATTATTATTATTATTCTTTCTTTTTGCGGTACACGGGCCTCTCACTGTTGTGGCCTCTCCCGTTGCGGAGCACAGGCTCCGGACGCGCAGGCTTAGTGGCCATGGCTCACGGGCCCAGCCGCTCCGCGGCATGTGGGATCCTCCTGGACCGGGGCACGAACCCGTGTCCCCTGCATTGGCAGGCGGACTCTCAACCACTGCGCCACCAGGGAAGCCCTGCAAAATTATTTTGAAGGCATCACAATGTGGCTTGAAGAACACAGACTTTGGAACCATTATAGAATCCAGTTATTTGAAATCCAGCTCTGCTGACTTTGGGAGCTTCAGCCTCTGTTTTCTTATCTCTAAAATCAGGGCAATAGTATATGCTTCATAGGTTTGTTAAGAAGATTAAATGAGACCAGGTTTGTGAAATGCCTGGGATGGTGCCTAGGACAGATATGATGCCCAGTGAATGTCAGGCTATCATAGCATACATAGCTTTTATAATAATTTTTTGAGATTGTATAAGGTTCTCAAAAGTCTCCTTAATAATGCTAAAGGATGTTCAATATTAGCATAATCACAACACTGTGGAATTTTAGAGATGGATGGTAAATTAGAGAACTTTATAGTTCAATTAGTTCATTTTATGTTTGAGGAAATTGAGACCCAAAGAGAATAAGGGAACTGCCCCAAATCACATAGCTAATTATAACCAGAGTTGGGACTAGAACCTGGCCTCTTAATTAATGGTTCCCCTAATATTTTTAAAGTTCTGAGTGAATGAGCATACCACTTGAGCAATAGACTATGAAATATGAATATCTGTGAGCAGAGTTTAGGATTTCAAAGAACAATTTTAATAAAGTTAGACATAGATTTAATGATAGCCATAATTATTATTGTGCTGCATGATAACATGGCATAAATGGTAAGTAGTTCATATTAAAGTGTCATAATTATTTTGTACAACCAAGCCCAGAGAGGGGAAAATAAAATGAAGAAGAGCAGGAAACTGCTCGGAGTGCCTCTTTGCAGGCCTGTGAATCTGGGGCCTTGGTAGCTGTGGTTTTCTGACAAAAGGTAGGGGGGCTGAGAGGTGGTTTTGGAAGGAGAAGGGACAGGAAGTTCTCTTGAACTCTTCTTCTCTTGGGAGGAGCGACAAGCATTCACCTCCTTCTGTATTGATGGAGGAATCAGCCAGTACTCTCCTCCTTTTTCTCCATCAGCTTCTTGCTGGGATCTGGAAGTTTCAGCTACCAGAACCCAATCCTTAGTCAGCAATGCCAGAGTCAACACCCAGTGTGGAGTGATGGACTAGCTTTGCTTTTAGCAAAACTATCACCTGTTTTCTATTATCACTGTGTCTGGACTCTCAACACTTCGTAGTCATCGCCCTGATACACTGAGGGCCTCCAAGAGCACCTGGGCCATGGAGCACCCCCCAACTCGGCCACGTGGGGAGACTTGGCTGCATAATTACCCCTGTGGTCCTTGAAGAAAACCCTAGGTTCTCCAGTTCCTTCTTCTCTTACTCCCAAGAGGAATGGGTGAGACCGCCCTTTCTCCACTCTCCATCAGGACTCGCTCAAAGATGTGCTTGAGGGAAAGGCCCTCAACACAAAGCTATTTTCTCCACAACGCTCACCTGGTTCCTATCAGACATTCATCTGGAGGGGTCCCTGAAGTAGGAGGTCTATCATTTACACTTGGGATAAGTGAGTTTAAGCAGAATGCTTTTCTAATGTTTAAACAGAGGGAAAGGGACTTCTGAGGAGGATGGGGGAGGTGAGGGAGAAGCAAGAGGTACATTTTGAGTGGTGTGGGAGTTTAAGGGGAAAGAAGCCTTTACTGGGGGCCCTCGAGGAGAACTTTGGGTAGCCAGATTGTGGGGATGAAAGAGAAAATGTGCCAAGGGATAGGGGACGTGCCGATGTGCAGAGAAGGAGAGGAAGGGTCTAAAGACCAACTTCATGTGCATGCCAAATCTTTCTAGGACCTCCTTTTCCCTCCTTTCTGTCCCTGTTCCTACTCTTCCTAAAAAAAAAAAAAAAGCTGATATTTCAATCTGTTTGAGTCCCTGACACACATCATCTCTGGAGGGGTGAGACCATGCACATTGCTCACTCAGGGATGATTTGTGGAAAGATCTTTGCAGAGACAGGCCCAGGACAGCTCTTGGGCAGTGGGTGAGTCTATGTCTTACAAAGAGTATGAGGATATTCTCTGCCTGTGCCTGGGTGCAGTTCAGCTGGCTCTGTCACTGGTGACCCTTCCCCTGCACCTTGCTATTTGGGTCGAATTGGTGCTTATGTTCATTGATAGGCCTGCCTTCTTGATTCAGGTCACCCAGTCAGTGTGTGGGTAACTAAGTGGGCTGTGGGGAAGGCCCAGGTGGGCATGCACTTTAGCTCTGCACTCTGGGCCTCCTCCGAGCTGCGTTACTTGGGCCTGGTGGCAACTCTAGCTTTCCCACAGATATTGTTACTGTCCCAGCCACTTCGTCGTTGCTCCTGTCACTCAGGCTGTCATTTTTATTGTTCTTGCTTTATTGCCCCTTTTACTGCCACCACAAGCAATGCTGTCAGTGCGAAGACACTAGCTCAGCATTGCTGCTCTTGCTTGGCTGACCCTGGAATCAGAAGAGAGATCTGCCTCTAGAAGGTGATGGCTCTTCCCGTCAACCCCAGGCTAGTCTAACTTTTAAGTGGGGAATGTAAGTGTAGGTTTTGGAACCAGGAAGACCTGGGTTTGAATCTTAGCTCTGTGTAATCCTGTGACCTTGGGCAAGCTATTCAAAATTTGGGACTTTGTTTCCTTACGCATAAATTGGAGACAATAATGCCTCCTCGGGCTTCCCTGGTGACGCAGTGGTTGAGAGTCTGACTGCCGATGCAGGGGACACGGGTTCGTGCCCCGGTCCGGGAAGATCCCACATGCTGCGGAGTGGCTGGGCCCGGGAGCCATGGCCGCTGAGCTTGCGCGTCCGGAGCCTGTGCTCTGCAACGGGAGAGGCCACAACAGTGAGAGGCCCGTGTACTGCAAAATAATAATAATAATAATAATAATGCCTCCTCACATGATTGTTATGAGAAACTGAGGTACTTTATGCAAGATACCTGGATGGAGCAGAAACTTAGTTAATGGTGACTGAGATCATTATTTAAATGGGCACAGTTCTTTTGGTCAGTATGACATAGATAGCCCAGAGTTCCTGAGGTGGGCATGGAAACTAGGACACTTCTCATGACCTTGTTACAGTTGATCGGTGATTTATGGATGGTGTCTAGGGTAATCTCTGTCCCCAGGAAATGTAGCTAACTTCAAGATCTTATTTCTAAGGCATTCTGGATAATGGGATTTTATGGAAAAAATTTTTCACCGCTAACAAATTAATAAATCATTGGACTGTTGAGTCTTTTCTTAATGAACCCAGCTTGAGCACAGAAATAGCTGGTCTTTTCAGAGCTGGCCTAGTGGTTGTAGGGACCAAAGGCAGTGTGACTGTCTCACATATGTTTAGTTCCTTGCCAGTAGGATATCATTGAGAGAGACATATTATTAGTGTTGCATGGTCCTATTGCCTGAACCCAAAGACAATGGCACTGGGTCTGTGGCCACGGCTGTATGTAGCCATGGAATTGTTGATTTGGAATCCATCTCTAAAATATGCCCAAAGAAAGACGGTGGGTCCCAGCCCTCATCTTCTTTGAGGCAAGGCAGGAAAGGAGTTCCTCAGAGCAACAGCATATTAAGGAGGGGCTCCTCACCCTGGTGGGAGTTCCAGGATAACATCATACATACTGATACCAATATTGATATCCAAAACAATACAAATGCCCTTACTAATACCAATATTCTATTAATGCTGATGACAACACCAATTTAATATTATTAAATGCCAATACTAATGCCCCTACTATTTCTGATACAAACTATCATTTCCTGAGCATTAATATATGCCAGACACTATGCCAAGAACTTTGGAGGTAATATCACATTTAATCCTCACAAGACTTTTTGGATGATAAAATATATAGTGCTTGGAATATGCCAGACGTGGTTCTAGGCGTTTTACAGTTATTTACTTACTTAATTCTCCTAACAACTCTAAGAGACAGGTACAATTGTTATCAGGAAACTGAGGATCAGAATGGCTAAGAAACTTGCCCAAGCTCACACAATTAAGTTAAATATGTGGCAGAGGAAAGAGTTACATTAGGTTTCTCTGACTCTAAATCTGTCAGATTTAGTATTGTGTAGTGCATTTCTGTGTTTAGAATTGCCAGGACACATTTATATATTTTCTGTATGATTTCTGCATCTATTAATGAAATTTCTGATAAATTATCTCAACAGAATACATCTTTTTTTTAAAAGATCATTTTATCCTCAAGTTTTGCTCCACTTAAAAATATCTTTTAAAAAAGAAATATTTTCTCTTGGATTTTCTTAATTTCACTGAACTTACTGAAGTTTAGGCTTCCAAAATTATGCTAAGGCTGGGTTATTGTCCATTTTTATAAATAACACTGAGGCTGTCTTTTCAGATCTCCTGTATTTTTGAAAAAATTTCAAACATATTCTTTGTGATGAGAACTTGATCATCTCTTACTTGGGTATGTCTCTTTAATAGCAGACGAAGATACCAGAACTATTTTCTTCAACTGTTCTTGTCAAGCACCACTTTATTGTAGAAATTTCTTTCACTAAATTGGAGTTTGGGGAGTAGAGCTCAATGTTTATGGGGAATTTTTGAAAGAATTTGATTTTTATTATTTTTCTTAGTTTCATATTTGACTTTAATGTTCAGAAGGATGCACCAAATAAGGCCTTTGAGACTGAGGTCTTTTTTTTTTTTTTTTTTTTTTTTGCGGTACGCGGGCCTCTCACTGTTGTGGCCTCTCCCGTTGTGGAGCACAGGCTCCGGACACGCAGGCTCAGCGGCCATGGCTCACGGGCCCAGCCGCTCCACGGCATGTGGGATCCTCCCGGACCAGGGCACGAACCCGTGTCCCCTGCATCGGCAGGCAGACTCTTAACCACTGCGCCACCAGGGAAGCCAGAGACTGAGGTCTTTTATCTGCAGATAAGCCAAAACATAATCTATCCAGAGAAAATGTATAGCCATTTTCCTGGGTCACAATGAGCCACTAAAGAGATCCTCAAGGGGCTGGCTGGTAGTTCATTTTTCCTTTAATCCATGCACTGGCCTATAACTGCAATCTGATGTCATTTGTCATTTGCAGTGGAATTAACATTTTACAACACAGGCCTCTCTGGATGACAGTGACTGGAATCAGACATCCATACATTACGGCTTTCACAGGGTTCTTGAACTGTGAAAGGTGCTAAAATCCAGGACCAATCCTGTCAGGCATTAATCGTCTCACAAACGAGAACTCCTATGTGGTCTCTGATGGAATGCAGAAATCACGAGGATTCTTTCATGATTTAAAGTAGGGTTCTTAACCTGGGAGTCATAGACTCCCAAGGCAACTGTGTTAGAATTAAGTGGTCCATGGACCTGACTGGAAAAAAATCCATATATTTATTTTCACTCATCTCTAGCCGAAACTTAGAATTTCCTTTCCCTGTGAAGGTAGGCTACAAACCACAATAGTATTACCTATTGATAATACCTATGATTCTGTCTCCAATAGAAATCATAGGTATTTTCCCTTTATATTACAATTGTTACCAATGTCACAAAATATCATTTATCCTCCTCTCTACTTTAAGTCATCATAATTATTTGACATTATTGTACATTTCAAAATTTAATGCTTTAATAAAGAAGCACATATATTACAATATCAAATTCAAAAAATATGTTGATAACTGTACTTCGATATTATTGGCTTGCAATCCTATTACTTTAATTTCATAGATTTGAAAACATTTTTCTAAAAGGGCTCCACCAGATAAAAGGGAGCCCTCGTACATGTAGAAATGTAAACTGGTGCCACCACTAGGGAAAACAGAATTGAGGTCCCTTAAAAAACTAAAAATAGAACTACCATATAATCCAGCAATTCCACTCCTGGGTACATATCTAGAAAAGTCAAAAACTCTAATTAGAAAAGATACATGCACCCCAATGTTCATAGCATCACTATTTACAATAGCCAAAACATGGAAGCAACCTAAGTGCCCATCAACAGACGATTAGCTTAAGGTGTTGTGTATATATACAATGGAATATTACTCAGCCGTAAAAAAGAATGAAATATTGCTATTTGCAGCAACATGGATGGACCTAGAGAATATTATGCTTAGTGAAATAAGTCAGAGAAAGACAAATACTATATGATATCACTTATATGTGGAATCTAAAAAATAGTACAAATGAATCTATATACAAAACAGAAATAGACTCCCAGACATAGAAACAAACTTATGGTTACTGAAGAGGAGAGGGAGGGTGGGGAGGGACAAATTAGGAGTATGGGATTAACAGATACAAATTACTATATATAAAATAGAAAAGCAGCAAAGATTTACTGTATAGCACAGGGAATTATACCTGAGGACACTCTGGTCAAATGTAGCCTCTAAGCCAAACTCTCTGTGTGGTGTCCAGAGCATCTTATGAAAGAGGAAGAGAGCCTCATTAACCTTTCCAGTTTTCAGCAAGGATGATTGGCCTTCAGTCTAAGAGATCTGAGTCAGAACTCTTGAACATAAAGAAGACCAGCCAGCCCATGGCCAGGGATGTGAGCAGGTCCCAGGGGTCAATAGCCAAGGTGCTTCTATCCACAATATACCAGGCATGAATCCAGGTGGGTTGTGGATTTCTGTATAAGTCCTTCTATACCAAGACTGAAGAGAATACATAACATGTATAATATGCTGACTCAATTTAAGTCCTTATTCTTAAAGATGCATACAGCTTTTACTCTTCCAAATTTCATATGGATCTAAAAACATATCCAGAGGTTGACTGTGAACTTGGGACAGCTATTATCTTCAGACGATCACCCCATTCTCTGATTACTCATTGGTGACAGCATTTATTTTAAAAAAAACATAACCTTAAAATAGAAATGATTTAGGAAAATTATGTGTATCAGTTAGGATTAAGATCTGTTGTATATAATTGGAAACCCCAAATCACAGTAGCTTAAACAAAATAGGTATTTATTTTCTCTTGTGTAAAAAAAAGTCCAGAGGTAAGAAGTCTAGGAGTAGCACACCTCTGTAAAGTCACTGTCCCAGGCTCCCTCTGTCTTTTTGCTACTCCATCCTTAGCAAGTGATGTCTAGTCTTATGATTCTATATGGCTAACTGAGTTCTTGCCATAACATCTGCATTCAAGTAGCAGGAAGGGTTTGAGGAGAAAGACGTTCAATTTGGGACACCTTGGATTGAGGTGCCAGAAGACATCAAAAGGAAAGTGCCAGGGAAATGGTTAGAAATGCTGGCTCAGAGCTCAGAGGAAGTGCCTGGTGAGAGGTGCAGGGCCAGGAGCTCACTGTGTGTAAAATGATGGGCACCCAGACCAGGGGTGTGTGAGATGGCCCTGATCTAGCGAATACCATTAAGAGAAGGCCAAGGACTTCCCTGGTGGCACAGTGGTTGAGAATCTGCCTGCCAATGCAGGGGACACGGGTTGCAGCCCTGGTCTGGGAAGATCCCACTTGCCATGGAGCAACTAGTCCCGTGGGCCACAACTACTGAGCCTGCGCATCTGCAGCTTGTGCTCCGCAACAAGAGAGGCCACGACAGTGAGAGGCCCGTGCACCGTGATGAAGAGTGGCCCCTGCTCGCCGCAACTAGAGAAAGCCCACGCACAGAAACGAAGACCCAACACACACCCAAAAATAAATAAATAAAATAATTAATTAAAAAAAGAAAAAAAGAGAGGGCCAAGGAGAGAAACTTGGAAACATTAACAAAATAAAATTTTTTTCAAACAGAAAGATAAAAGAGTTCTTCTCTCAGCTGACTTGGCTTCTTTTTAGCAGCCTTCTCAGTAAGTAAGCTATTCAACACTTCTCCTTATACTTCATTGACCAGAACTTAGTCACACTGCCCCACCCAGGTTTAAGGGAGACTGGGAAATGTAATCTCATAATTAGGTGTCTTGTTGCCTCCAATTAAACTGGTGTTTTATTTCTAAAGAAGAAAAGAGAATGGATACTACGTGGCAGCTATGGTTCCTATGACAGTATATACATGAGGACTTGGGTATATACATGCTTCAGAGAAGTACTCGAGAAAGAGCATGGGACTAGTAGACAAATGCCCTGGGTCCTATCCCTGCCTCCACCTTAAACAAATTACTGAGCTTTCTTGAAGATTTAGTTCTTTCATTTTTAACGTGGATGTGACCATTCTTTTCCTGGTGCTTTCCATTTGTTATGAACCTTAACTGTGAAAGTGCTTTTACAGCTAACTATAAAAGCATTGCATAAATGCAAGGTATGTTGTGTCTGCAGGATGCCTGAAGCTGTAATCAGAAAACAGTAGGTTCAGCAGATCTCCCAGTAAACCAGTCACACCTGAAACCATGAGCCAAGAAACAATCCCATCTCTATATTGACCTGTCAACTTCTGATAATGCATTTTCTGAGTCCAGGTAGAAATTAAACTATTGTGTCATTGAACCATTAAATGATGCCAGCTACATGTCCTATAACTGTGATATGGGTAAAGAAAGTGATTTTCAAAGATAGTATCACGTCTGATAAACAATGCCTTAAATGCAAGTCTTGGTCACTATTGAGAGGACAGAATCAACTCTAACAAGCAGAAGCAGAATGGAAGGTATTGCAGGATTTTAAATGGCTTACAGAATTACTGGGGAGAGGGAGCTGAAGAAATAGCCCCTAGGCTGAGCTTCAGCGGACAACTACCACAGCCCCCAGAGAATTGCACTGCTGCTCCTGCCATGATCAGGAAACCATCTGTTAAACCATGAGTCTTGCTTGAGGTCCTAGCTCCAGGGTCACACAGCTGTAGCCTATATCAGATCCAGCCTGATCCACACTAAATGGTGCCCCGTGCTCTTTCTCCCCTCACTTAGTTCCAAAATCAGTTCCCACATGATTGGACCTGATTGGTAGATGCTCAATCAATCCAGAACCCTAGCTTCAAGAATCTAAGAAATTGGGTTTCCCTGGTGGCGCAATGGTTGAGAGTCCGCCTGCCTGATGGAGGGGACACGGGTTCATGCCCCGGTCTGGGAGGATCCCACATGCCGCGGAGCGGCTGGGCCCGTGAGCCATGGCCGCTGAGCCTGTGAGTCCGGAGCCTGTGCTCCGCAACAGGAGAGGCCACAGTGGTGACAGGCCCGCGTACCGCAAAAAAAAGAATCTAAGAAATAGAGCTTTTGCCTTTACAACCTATGCTAGAAGCATGTTGGAATATATGCTATATGGGCCAATTGTCAATTCACAGTGTCTGTCAGAATGAATTTTATGGGTACCTGTGAAATGGAAATTGCTATGTGAGGTCCCAAAACACTGGCTGCATGTCTTAGAAATGAAATGATCTCAATGCAACATAATAGAATGAGGGCAGAGGAAATTCATTTTACTCAAATATGGATTGAATGAAGAGGAAGAAAACATAGGAAACATTCATGTACATATATCTGTAGCAAGTTATTCTTTTTTTTTTTTTTTTTTGCGGTATGCAGGCCTCTCACTGTTGTGGTCTCTCCCGTTGCGGAGCACAGGCTCTGGACGCGCAGGCTCAGTGGCCATGGCTCACGGTCCCAGCTGCTCCGTGGCATGTGGGATCTTCCTGGACTGGGGCACGAACCCGTGTCCCCTGCATCAGCAGGCGGACTCTCAACCACTGTGCCACCAGGGAAACCCTGTAGCAAGTTATTCTTAAGTTAAAACATTTGCACCAGCATTAAACACAAGTTAGGCAAATAGATGGTTCATTAGGATAATATTTGCTCATAAGTATAAATTTCTCTTTACTTTCATTGATTAGGACCAGAACAACTTACTCATTGTAAGGTATTTACACAAATGACGAAACCACAATAATTCAAGTTCAACATGTGCATGGAGATGATCTAATGACATTTTATTGACTAGGAGACGTCCCAATAATTATCTTTCGCTTGAACAGCTTAGCTAATACAACAATGGGCTAGAGTCATAGAAAAATGGCCACAGTTCTTAATGATTCTAAAAGTATTGTGGGAGAAAAAGATGTATTCATTAGAGTGAGAAGATATTTTTGTTGTAGTAGGTCAGAGCAACTTCCAAGAAGGGCAGGTTCTCCATCTGATAGTGCAGAATTTCCTCTGTAATAAAGCCATGACCTGCCACTGAAAGGTATATGGGAGAAGCAGACAAAGATGGCCAGCAGGTGGAAGAATTAGATGGACATTTCTAAAGATTGCTTAGGCAGGGCTGCTGGAGAAGGTGGGAGAAAAGGGAAGACTGGGCAATGGGGCAGTGAGAAGATCCTTCTTTCTGAACCCTGTTTTGTTTTTCCCTAAGAGAATGGTTCTCAACCTCTTTAGTTTCAGGGTCCTTTTAAATTCTTAAAAACTGTAGAGGCCTCCAAAGTTTTTGTTTTTGTAAGTTATATCTATCAGTATTTACCATATTCAAAATTAAAACTGAGAAATTTGTAACTATTTAAAAGAACAATCATAAAACTTTTACATGTTAACATAAAGGTTAGTTGTGATCTGAACCCATAGCAATAAATTTTTTGTGCTCTGTTACATTAAAAGTCAGTGGTTTGGGGAATTCCCTTGTGGCGCAGTGGTTAAGAATCCACCTGCCAATGCGGGGGACATGGGTTTGAGCCCTGGTCCAGGAAGATCCCACATGCTACAGAGCAACTAAGCCCGTGCACCATAACTACTGAGCCTGTGCTCTAGAGCCTGCGAGCCACAACTACTGAGCCCGCACGCCTAGAGCCTGTGCTCCGCAACAAAGAGAAGCCACCACAGTGAGACGCCTGCACACCACAACAGAGTAGCCCTCACTCTCCGCAACTAGAGAAAGCCCGTGCAGCATCAAAGACCCAATGCAGCCGGAAAAAAAAAGGTTATTGGTTTATCTCATACTTTGTATGAATCTTTTACAAATTTTGATTTTGTAACATCATTCATTGGTCATTTGGAAAATACTGGTTCACTGAATTATGCAAATATCTCAAAGATTGACACAATATATCATACAATATCAAAAAAATTACATTTGTTAATGTCACCATTGATGTCATCAGGAAAGTCTTCAAGCATTGGGAAGCTGTCAAGCTTAATGTGGTGGACATAAATTTTCCATAACTCTCATTTTCACTTTATCCTTGAATTCTATCATTGGCAACAAATACTGTGAGGTATTTTGCTGGAAGTGACAGGTTCACTTCATTCCTTTTTTGAGAAATTGTCTGCCAAATACCCAGGTCTGAATCACGATGGTTTTTCTGTCAGTTGTTCTTTTAAATAAAAATGGTGGTCCATGAAAAAAAGTGGCTTGTACAGCCTCGCAACTCAAATAATTGTACAAATGCTTTTTCTAGAGACAGTCATTACACTTTGGTATACAGAAGTGCTTTATGCGTACTTTCCATTTCCATCACACAAAATGTACCCAGAGGTCGAGGTGTAAGAAACTAATACTTTTTACTGCTTCATCAAGGACATTCTTAAGTGGAAGCAGCACCATTTTTTTTTTTTTTTTTTTTGCTGTGAATGCATGGAGGTGATGAATGCCATGACTATTATTACCGCTAATATCAATTCCTTGATTCGTACTAAGGTGCCAGCAATTTTGTCCAATGTTATTGTAAATATCAATAGAGTGAAAAAGACAAATAATGCCTTAGTTTTGTCATAAAAATAAATATGGTCTCATGAATTCCCTGAAATACTTCCACAGTGGTATTTGAATTGATGGTTCCTAGGTAGTTCCCATACTGGGATCTGCAGTAATTGACATTGGCAGGGACATTTGGGTTTGCAGTGAGGAAACCACCATCTGGTGCTAGTCCCAATGCATGAAATATTGAAAGAATATTAGATTATTATTTGTATATCATTAACCTTAATCATGAATTGTTACCTGAGAAACACTTCCAAACAAAATTCATTAGCTTGAGAAAAACTTAAGTTTGTTCGTAATTCCAAGGTTCTCTCCTTGGCCCTCTTCTAATGGTATACACTCTTTCTGGGCCATCTCATCCACACCCCTGGCTTTCATTTTGTATACAGTTGACTCCTAGTTTGGTACCTCCCACCAGGCAGCTCCTCTGAGCTCTGAATTGGCATATCCAACCATTTCCCTGGCACCTTCCCTTGGGTGTCTTCAGGGACCTCAAAGTATCCTGAAGTGAACATCTTTCTTCTCTAATCTACTTTGCCTTCTCTAGTTCCTCTCTTAGGTGCCCAAACCAGAAACAGAAGTAAATCCTAGACTTGCTTTCCCACAGCTCCATTACTAACTGATACTTAGATCTTGTTGACTCTATTTTCTGGCCTTTGAATCGCCCTGTAGCTCCATTGTGAGTCCCTGGAGAAGTAACTGCCTCTGGTATCCTAACTGATCTCTCTGCTTTAGATTTGCCCTACTATAATTCAACCCTTTTTATAGACACTAATATTTCTTTTTCCTAAAGCCAAAAAGACTGTGTAACTCCTCTGTTGAAAATCCTTCACTAGCACTTTCAGGACCAAAGGGAAACTCCTTAGCATGGCATACAGCATCCTTTAGTATCTACTCTTGTCTCTTCTAGCCTTATTTTCCTTTATGTCCTCTGTGCTCCCAGCCACAACATTATTCTAATAGTTCCTTTGAAGTGCCATACAATTTCCCACCTTGGTGATTTTGCTCATGCAGTTCCCCCTGCATAGAAATTCTTTCCCCTTCATTTCCTTAGCTGTATTACACTTATTCTTCAGTATTCAGCTTAAGTACTCAGTGGACACATTTTGACCCTTCAATCCATGCCCTCTAGTATACACCCAAAACTTCTTGCACAAATCTCTAGTAGAGTACTTGCTATACTATATGGTTATCATTGACTTTCTTGCCAATCTCCTCCAGGACACAATTTTTTAGTACTGAATTTGTCATGTAATGTTCATCTCTTTCCCTAGTGCCTACCATGCTGTTGGGCACATAGACAAATTTTTAAAAAAATTGAACTAGTTAAATTGGGTAAAATAATTTTTAAAAAAAGAATTAAAAATCTTGTCTTTACATTTTTTTAGAGGGTAAGTATCTATATGACTCTACATCAGCATAATTAACAAATTGGGGTGGAATAATGCCACATTTTTGTACAATACAATTTCACAGTTCTTCTCTAGATTTGATTGGGTTTCAATTGGTTTCATCTACCTAATTCCTTTGTGGAAGCAGCATCATGTAATGGATAATAAAGGGTCCCTGAGTTGGGATGAGGTCAGTAAGAAAATGTCTTGGCTTCGCATAAACATTTCCCTTTTCAACAAGGATGGCCAAAGTACTCCTGTGTAGTAGTTTCCAACTGCTTGAGGTAGGCTGGGTAGTGTAGGGTTTGGGTTGGGCAAATCTTACCATTAAGCTTAA
This sequence comes from Mesoplodon bidens, assembly GCF_964165515.1. Lineage (NCBI taxonomy): Eukaryota > Metazoa > Chordata > Mammalia > Artiodactyla > Ziphiidae > Mesoplodon > Mesoplodon bidens. The sequence goes on from NC_138167.1 coordinate 31,779,414, forward strand.
TCCTAGAGAGAGGAGAATCTAGAAGGCGGGGTCCTTTTCCCTTGCTTATCTGGGAAGCCTTTTTGAGAGCGCTCTCCTGGAGATCAAGGCACTCATGATTGCCATGAATTGGCTTCAGGTTGATTTGCATCCTAGCTGTTCACAATTATGGCTGAACTATTGAGGTGAGAGGCAGAATTAGGAATTCCACCAGGGACTGAATGATGCTGTGGAAGCCACATTTGGGAAAACTTCTTGAATACGCAGGAAATGAAGTGCGTGTGTGATGTCCTGTGTGTCATTAGGAGAATCTCATAGTCTTATGTTTTCTCCTGTGAATTTGTAGAAACACACAGAAATTATTTACTGAATGTGAGGAGTCTTCAACATTTCACAGCTTGAAGGTTAGAATTTACTTTAGCTGCTTTGATTTAGCCTCTTCAGACTCATACTCAAAATTAAAAGGCCTCTCATGTGAAGCGGAGGAGAATTTCATTTCAACAAACAATGTTCCTGACTTATCACTGGGAGGGCCCTGGTTGGGGTGACTATGGAAATCTTCTGAAATTTCAGAAACCTTATCACAATCTTTTCTTTGACCTATTTTTCTTCCCTCCTCTCCCTTAAAAAAAACCAAAAACCAAAGAACAAAAACAAAAAAAAGTCTTGTTCAGTTTGGTCCCTCCTTCTTTATACTTATTGTCACAAGATGATGAAAATATGTTTGGTCCATACCTTTTTTTAGTTGAATACACTATCTTACGCAAAGCTAGATCTTTTCCACAGTAAATACTTAATTTTCTGCCAGGATTTTTGAAAACAAGGTATCTCTCATTTTCAAGAATAATCAAATTTACTTTTTAACCTTACAGTTTTCTATGTAATAATATATGTTCATTTTTGTTGAGGTCTGGAGTGGTTATATGTACATTCTTTTTTTTTTAATTTTATTTTTGGCTGTGTTTGGGTCTTCGTTGCTGCGCGTGGGCTTCCTCTAGTTACAGCGAGCGGGGGTTACTCTTCCTTGCAGTGCGCGAGCTTCTCCTTGCGGTGGCTTCTCTTGTGGCGGAGCATGGGCTCTAGGTGCACAGGCTTCAGTAGTCGTGGTGCATGGGCTTAGTTGCTCCACAGCATGTGGGATCTTCCCAGACCAGGGCTTGAACCCTGCATTGGCAGGTGGATTCTTAACCACTGCAACACCAGGGAAGCCCTATATGTACATGCTTTTACTCCTTTTTTTGGGAATCTCGAATGAGTCTCCAGTCTATCAAATGCGTTTCCTATGGTATTTTTGTTTTTTGTACAATCACTAAATGTGGAATAATGCCTCACCTGCCAGTACCTCTGTTAAATCACATCTCAATATTATTTTTGTCATTTTACCAAAATTTTTCTCTAATCCCTAAATAAAGATTTTAATTCCCCAACACATTTTGTTTTCTATGTTTATGTATCTCAATTTGTATAGTTTCTATAAATTATATGGTTTCTATAACTACTTGAAACAATGGGTTCATAGGCTGTCAAATAATGTCACAAGAAGGAAATGCAAAGAACTAGAGTTCCCCTGAATTTCATTGTGTTATTGATTTAGCAGTAATCTCATTAACTGTGCTACTTTCCAAAGTGACCACAAACATTACTTCAGATTGCTAAGCAGAGGAACTGTCCTTTGGAAATGAGTACAGATAATTTGCAGAACGGACACAGTCATTGTAAAGCATGTTTTAGCTAAAAGCTAAAGCAAACAAAACCTGCAAATGAACCAATAAAAAAGAAAAAAAAGGGTTTGAAAAATAAATCCTGTGATGCACTTAGGGAAGAGCTGTATGACATTTCCTTTTGCTGTAATAATGGTATTCTATTTGGTTGACCAGCTGGCCAGCTAGCCCCTAAAGACTTCATATCCTGTTTTCCAATTATGGGACTACAAATTAATGCCTCTCTAGTGTTGAGCAATGACATTTTGGATCATTTAACTAACTTCTTTGTACAGGTTACCTTCCTTTATCAGCACCATAAAAATGAGACTGATGGCAGCATTTACAGTCACTGCAAGGAGTAGCCTAATAAGCTGGTTGAGTCATGAACTCATTCTTTTCTGTTGCCCAGCATTTCTAGCAGAGCTGAAAGGTTGAAGGAAAATGAATCATACATTTTGTAAACAGACAAAGAAATGTGGTGCTAGGTTGCCTTTGACAATTTTAAAGCTAGGATGAAAAATCATTTGTTCACCTTTTTTTTTTTTTTTTTTTTTGAGGTACGCGGGCCTCTCACTGTTGTGGCCTCTCCCATTGCGGAGCACAGGCTCCGGACGCGCAGGCTCAGCGGCCACGGCTCACGGGCCTAGCCGCTCCGCGGCATGTGGGATCTTCCTGGACCGGGGCACGAACCTGTGTGCCCTGCATCGGCAGGCGGACTCTCAACCACTGCGCCACCAGGGAAGCCCATCACCATATTTTAAAATTAAGGAAATTGCTTAATAATGAGGCTCAAATTTACATAATTGGTAGAATCATGATATGTATCAACTGACAAATATACTGAAAATCATCTGGAGCCATAAACATTTGTAGAATTTTTTCCTCTTAGAAAAATGCCTCATAGGCAGTTTATTTTAAACCATATTTCTGTAACATTTTAATAATTTCAAAAATGATGTTAGGATATTAAGTTCAATTTTTTGTGTTGCTACTATAACATTTGACAAATGAATAATATGAATACACTTGTGCTCTCCATTGACTTGACTGGCATGGTAAAGGCTTCTTTTGTTTTCAGGGTTTAAATTGTTGGATTGGACAGTATGGGAGAAATAACTGCATATTGCATCATAAATTCTCTGATGGGATGATGCTTTCAAAGGAACTCAGACTCAAGCTCCCTTCTTCTTGTGAGATTTGAATGGTCAAATTGGAAATCCAAAATCTAAATCTACCTTTTTCTTCCTTGTTCTAGAAGAAAGCACATTGTCAGGTATTTTTTTCCCTCATAGGGAATAAGGTCTTATCATGGCTGGGAATAGTCATATTCACAAATAACATGAAATTTGGATTTTTGATATGCCACCGCCAAGTGTGGTCATATGTAGAGTCTCAGTGCCAGATGCAGTCTACGACTTCAAATGTGTATATTATCACTGTGTATCTAATCCCCATGAATTATTGTTTTAGAATAAATCCTGCAATTGTCTTGTGACTATCACACTGTTCAGGGGGCGGTGAGGTGGGAAGAGTGTTAAAAGTATTACGCTGCCAAATGTTAACATTTATGTAATTTTTGTAACCCCATTCATGTATTTTTTTCCTTTTTAATGAGACAAGAGGCTCACAAAGAAAAAGAAAGTGGCTCTTTTTTGAACTCTGAGAGACTTCAAGAATATATACAAAGAAAAGACTGATGACCTAAATGATTTTTCCCTAGAAATACTCAACTATGTTTTTTAGAAGACTGAAGTAATATTCAAGGAAAGGCAATTAGGAAAGAGAAGTTGGAACTAAAAAAAGAAAGGGGACTAAAAAAGTGAAAGGAATAAAGCTATCAAAATATAAACATTAGCCAGCCATGATTTCAAGAAGCGTTTTTCACCTTTTGATTATCCAAGCACTGACTAGGACACACCTGCACATTTTACTCTTCCGTTTAAGCTGGGAATGCCCTTTTTCAGCAAAGCACAAATGCAATTAATGTTTGGACCCTAAACAGTGTTAGTATTCTAAGTTTAATTCCAGGGAAGCTATTTTCCTTCTTGTAAACTGCTTCATCAAGCATCCAAATTGTAAATCGTAAGTGGTGATAGTTTTCTCACAAGTACTTTCTCCCACTGTATCTTCAGTGTTTCTTGTTCTTTTTATGATGCTGCTTCCTGATGCTGTTTCTTTTATATCTACCCTATCCATGACGATTTGCTGCTCAGAGCTCTGTGTATAGCCCTACGTATGATCACAGTCCCAGGCTCATATCTTATTTCCCCCTAATGGTACCAGTTGCGATATCTCCCCAGATGTGCAGAACTGATATATACTAATTTCTCAAAGTGTGGTCCCTGGACAAAGACCATCAGCATCACCCAGGGACTTGTTAGAAATGCAAAATTTGGGGCCCTACCCTAAAGAATGAGAAACTCTGGATATGGGGCCCAGAAATCTGTCTTTTAATAGATTAAAACTCTACAGGTGATTCCAATGCATGATAAGAAGTGAATATTTATGTTTTAACAGGAGGCAATATCTTCACCCAAAGAAATGCATTTTTTCGTAGAAGAATTCCACAGGTCAGGTTATCAGGGCCAAAGGGAAGTTATTCTACTGTCTTCAGATTACAGCACTAACTCCGCCCATGCATAAAATGGATGTTGCTTTGGGTGCAAATGCTAAAATAAATCATTTAAAGCTGCAACCATTCAGATGGTAGGCAGGTAAGAGTGGGTATAGTTGCTTAGAAGTGGGTTGGAAAAGACTTGGTTTCAGTTAATTGAAGTAGGGAAAAGATTGAAAGGAAATTTGCTACATTTTTTGCAAACACAGGCAAGCTTTGTTTCTTTTTTTGTGTTTTTTTGCTCTGTCTTCTTGCTTTTGACCTTGAATGATTACAATAATGGCTACAAAGCCTCTAAAAATTAAAGCTCATTTTACTACAAAGAATTTTTATGCAGTAGCTTTAATGTTGAACTTAAATTGAACTAGATTCCAGACTGCATACTGTTATTAACTTTCTTGGTACTTTTATGTAAATGAATTAATTTGTCTCTCAATTTCTCTTTCAACTGTAGATCTTTTCAATATTTGGCATAGCATGGGAATAGAGACCGTTAATAAAAAACTATCAGAAAGTGTTTTTATAATACTTTACTCTTTCTAAGACATGATCATGAATATCAGTGTGCATATTATATTGACGTAACTAAAGCACGTTTTCTCTTTTGTGTCTTTTACACAGCTACTACTTGTTAACTGCAGTTTGATTACCTCGGCAACCTGGGGGGATTATATGAACTATATACTAGTCAAACTATCACTGTGGTTGAGAGTTTAGGCGCTATTTTCAGCCCTGGTTGTGTACTGCAATGATACGTAGATGAAAAATGTGTAAAGGCACAATCTCCTTAACAAGAACAAAATGCAAAAGCAACTCCAATGGCTGATTGTTTTGTGGGAACCAATCCCCTTTCCCCTCTTTTTTTGTGGGAACATGTAGATGGCACACAGTAGTAGGCTTATGAATTGAATAATTGAATACATTATTAAAATAAGAGCAAATTAAACAGAAAGGATTTAGCTCATCTTTAGTTAAGAACACGAGTGACATTTAGCTCTGGGAGCATATGTTGGAAGGACAGAAAAAAGTGATCACCTGGGCTTCCCTGGTAGTGCAGTGGTTAAAAATCCGCTTGTCAATGCAGGGGACACAGGTTCGAGCCCTGGTCCGGGAAGATCTCACATGCCGCGGAGCAATGAAGCCCGTGCACCACAACTACTGAGCCTGCACTCTAGAGCCCGTGAGCCACAACTACTGAGCCTGCGTGCAACGCGCCTAGAGCCTATGCTCCGCAACAAGAGAAGCCACCGCAGTGAGAAGCCTGCTCACTGCAACGAAGAGTAGCCCCTTCTCACTGCAACTATAGAAAGCCCGCGTGCAGCAACGAAGACCCAACGCGGCCAAAAATAAATAAATAAAATAAATAAATTTATATAAAAAAAGTGATCACCTAAGTGATCAAGTGTATGAGGATCCATGAGGTTTTCACATAGATCCTGCAGAGTTCAATTTGATAATTATGTGATTGCATTTTTTTTTACCTGCTTCTGAAAGAGTGTTCAGAATTAAAGGGCAGTTTGAGGAGCAGGGGAGAATGAGAAGAACACCAACTTTCCCAGAAGCTGGCAAGGTAGTGACTATGGCTGGGATACCTTTAATATCTCGCAGTCATATCTAAACCAGCAGCTTCACGTTAAGGGCCCAAATTTCCTGACACATGGGTGACAGAGCAGTCAAACCAGTCCAGTTTCTGTCTGATCCATCTCGTGGCAGAATAATTTTTTTAAGCTAGCATTTTTCTTCTAATTCTCTCAAAGCACCATGCAAATAATTATTGACCTTCTCAACATCTGACAAAGAAGATAGCAAAACAATGTATTTTATAAATTGCTGGTGGGTGGATGGGTATACTAGGAAGGAATTTAATCATCTCTTGGACTTCACGTCCTCAGTTCTATCTACCCTATGGTGCTACCTATGTGATAACATAGGCAGTAGGTGATAGAAGAAAGAGTGACTTTCTAGTCAGAGATTGGGGTCTGCACTCCAGACCAACCACTTAATTAACCTTGTGACATTGGACATGTTACTTAACCTTTTGGAACCTCAGTTTCTTCATTTGTAAAACAAGCATAGTAATGCTAGCTTTTGTAAACATTAAAAATGCTATGTGTGACCAGTCAGAATAGCCATCATCAAAAAGTCTATAAGTAATAAGTGTTGGAGAGGATGTGGAGAAAAGGGAACCCTCCTACATTGTTGGTGGGAATGTAAGTTAGTGCAGCCACTATGGAAAACAGTATGGAGGTCCCTCAAAAAACTAAAAATACAGTTACCACATGATCCTGCAATCCCACTTCTGGGCATATACCTGGACAAAACAAAAAATTCAAAAGGATACATGCACCCCTATGTTTGCAGCAGCACTATTTACAACAGCCAAGACATGGAAGGAACCTAACTGTCCATGGACAGCTGAATGGGTAAAGATGATATGATATATATATATATAATGGAATATTGCTCAGCGATAAAAAGGATGAAATGATGCCATTTGCAGAAACATGGGTGGACCCAGATATTACCATACTAAGTAAAGTTAAGTCAGAGAAAAATAAATATCATATGATACTACTTATATGTCAAATCTTAAAATAATGATACAAATGAACTTATTTACAGAACAGAAACAGATTCACCAACATAGAAAACAATCTTATGGTTACCAAAGGGAAACTGGGGGGAGAGGGATAAATTAGGAGTTTGGGATTAACAGATATACACTACCATAGATAAAATAGCTAAACAACAAGGACCTACTGTATAGCACAGGGAACTACATTCAATATCCTATAATAACTTACAATGGAAAAGAATCTGAAAAAATATATATATATATATATATATGGCCCTAACCCTAACCCTAACCCTAGCTGAATCACTTTGCTGTTTACTGGAAACTAACACAACATTGTAAATCGACTGTACTTCAATAGAAAAAAATTTTTAAATGCGTGTGTGAAGTGTCTGGTGTCCGGCAAGTTCTCAACACTTAATAAAAGCTACAACAGTTATTTTATCTTTAACATTATCTATTATGTCACACGAAGAGAAAATGCTCCCACTTTCTGATCTCGGGCATCTGGCATTTGCTGTCTTCAGCAGGATTTCTCAGTTGTGCATAGATCATAGTCCCGAGTCAACTTTTTAACCCCTGTGACAAGGCATCATAATGAAAAAAATTCTAATTTTATGTAGGATGTATTTGTTAATCTGTGGTCAACTTCTTAGCCAAATCTTTTGCAAGATTCCTTTGAAAGTCCTCAAAGAAAGAATTCATTTGGTATTTACACTTGATCACTCACATTTTATGTATTTTAAGAGTAGGCAACATCTGGAATCAAGGTCTATTTATACAGTTTGTTTTTCTTTTTTTTTAGCCAACAGATGACTCCTGCTGGCACTCTTCTGATGTGACTTGGTCCAAGCCTGCGGGGTGATATCGTGGGGACCAGCCACTGCCCCCTCACAGCCTCTGAGGCAACAGGCCCAGCTGACCTCTGCTGGGCTCCGAGTCTGGCCCCTGCCTGGCCCTCTCGCCCTCTGTCCCTCTTTCCCTCTCTCCGGGCTGTTCGCTCGGCCTGGCCCACTCCAGCTGCTTCCCCTTCATTTCCCGGCTTCATAGCTCGCAGAGGGCTTGGGAATACTTCCCAAGTGAGGCAGTGATCCGCATTCTTCACAGCGGGCAGTCTTCCGGCCGAACGCGAGTCTTCCTCCTGCAGCATCGCCCACCTGTGAGCAGCTGAATCGCTTCTGGAGGCGTCCCAGGCAGCCAGAGCTCAGAGCACGTGACAGACCTGAGCGGAATTCCTGCCTCCGTTGTCGGGAGGCCACCCACTGCACACTGGAAATCCCCCCTGCCCGGCTTCCCACCTCCGACCCGAGGGGAAGCATCATCTAAGCAGATTTACACACCGTTCCTGTTCTGCCCTGGTCCCATTTCCCCCAAATGAGAGCCCTGAGGAAGGTCAGCAGGGCTTCGAATCAGCTAACCAGGGTTAAATCACGGGAAACACCAGTCAGGAAACAGGAGCCAAGAGTGGTTTTAGATAGTTGACAAAAATCAGGATGGGCTGAACATTCACCGCTGTGGATAAGTGGAGCCGGCCTCTGACCGCTGCGAACTTTGTGCCTCCGCCGCTGGGGAACACCAAAGGCTTCAAGCAGTGCCTGAAGCTCTAGTTCCTAGCCCAGCTTCCTTTTTCCAGTAAAAGCAGGGTGTGGTGCAGCATTTTCCAGAGTGTTCTGTGGAACAAGAATCCCCTGAGATGCTCCTTGAAGGTTTCCATGGTTGAACAACATTGTGCAACGCTGCACACTGCCTCTGGCTCGAGCAGATTTGCAGAGCGCCTTCATAGGCTAGAGGCTCTTGGAAGTTCTGCTTTACCCGGAGGTTCTGAAAGTTACTGGACCACAGAATGCTTCTGTCAGGGAACACCTCATAACAACCAGTAAAATTAGTGTACGATGAATATCCTGTTCTTTCAACCTGCCAAGCACACACCCACCTCAGGGCCTTTGTCCTTGCTGATCCCTCTGCCTGGAATGCTGTTTCTATGGATATTCACATCACTAACTCCCTCACTTGATTGAGGTCTCTGCTCTAGAGGTGTCTTCCATGACTATCCTATCTAAAAAAGCTTCCTCTTTCACCCCCATCCACTCACTTTCTATTTACCCCCTTCCCCTGCTTCATTTTTTTCGTAGCACTTATAACTCTCAGCAAGACAGGTCAGTTATTTGTTATTATGTAAGAATTAATTTAGTTTTGATAAATCTACTGTAATTTAAATTAAGCTCTGTGAGGGCAGAGACACTGCTCTGTTCTGATGCAGCTTCAGCTCTGGAATGGTGCTCAGTGCAAAGCTGACATCACAACAAATAATTGTTGAATAAATCCATGAAGAGTGGAAAAGGGCAAGGGATCTCAAGCAGAAGACCTGGCATTAAACCCTGACTGTACTCCTTTCTTTCTTTCTTTTTTTTTTTTTTTTTTGGCGGTACGTGGGCCTCTCACCATTGTGGCCTCTCCCGTTGCGAAGCACAGGCTCCGGACGCGCAGGCTCAGCAGCCATGGCTCACGGGCCCAGCCGCTCCGCGGCATGTGGGACCTTCCCGGACCGGGGCACGAACCCACGTCCCCTGCATCGGCAGGCGGACTCTCAACCACTGTGCCACCAGGGAAGCCCAGTCCTTTCTTTCTTGATGTGACCTTGAGCAAATTCCTTCAATGCTTGGACCCTTGATTTCTTTATATAAAATGAGGAGAAACAAATAACACTCATCCTGCCTATCTTACAGGAACATGAGAAGGATCAAATGAGGACTTGGCTATCATGGTGCTTTGTAAACTGTTAGGGGCTGTCTTAGTCCATTAAGGCTGCTATAACAAAAATACCACTAACTGGCTGGCTTATATGAACAACCGAAATTTATTTCTCACACTTCTGGAGGCTAAGTCTAATATCAGGGTGCCAGCAGATCTGGTGTCTGGTGAGAGCCTGCTTGCTGGTTCATAGATGGCCTTTTTTTTTTTTTTTTTTTTTCCTCTGTCCTCATATGGCAGAAGGCAGGAGGGAGCTTTCTTGGGGGTTTCTTTTATAAGTGCACTAATTGCATTCATGAGGGCCCCACCCTCATGACCTAATCACCTTCCCAAGACCCCACCTCCAAATACAATTGCATTGGGGATTAGGTTTCAACATATGAATTTTGGGGTGATGCAAACATTCAGACCATCCAGGCTAAGCAAATATATGTTGTTATTATCAAAGGTAAAATGCAGAAAAGAAAAAGGGAGGTAACCCCCATGGTGGCGATCAGATTCTCTGGTAGTGTGAGGATAGGTCATTTTGACAGAAGGGAAGGACAGAAGAGGTAGTTTGATCTAGAGAGGAAAGACTCCTTGATACTGTCCTCAGTTGCAGGGAGCTGGGAGTACTTGGGAGTATGGGTGGGGGAGAAAATGCACAAACAGAGGCTGGTGAGTGCTGCTACGCCTGATACGTTGCTTTTCAAACAGAGTTCATTTAATTCATCTGAAAGCCCTGATGGGGTGTTTTATTTATAAGGTAACTGAAGCAGAGGGGATTTCAATACTGTAGTCAGGGCCATATAGGAAGTGTGAGTCCAGATCTCAATGCTGCTCTGAGGCTGTGTGACAGTGCAGTCTTTGCTCCCACAGAGCCTAATGGGGTCTGCTCCTCGCTCTGTTTGGAGGTGGCCCCGTAAGAGCAAGGGCAAGGGCCACCAGAGACCATCTGTTAGCCTCTTCCTCAGCTCTTAGAGAAAAAGAGTTTGTACTACAAAGCTACAGATACTGCTGAGACCTAGGACCACCCACTGGGGTTGCTCTCTGGTGGAGGGAGCAGGGGAATGAAAGAGGAAGGTAGGAAGTTGTTAAGATGTAGCACTGGTTTTGACTTTGTTTTTAGCGGAAATGTGCATATGTTCAGAAAGCGGAAACAGTGAGGCTGGGGCAAGTGGAGATTGCAGGTCACTTTGTTTACTTGTTATTTTCTGTTGCTAGGGCTAATTTCTTCTCATATCTTGTTTCTCTTTATTTTTTAATCATGTGGGGTTATTATTGTTTGCATTAACTAGTTATCTGTGTGTCTCCATCTGAGTCAACCTAAAAATCATAAATGACTTCAGTAACAAATCTGGGAATTGTGTCAACTGAATGAGATCTAGTATTCTTCTCTGTGTTACCAATGTTTACCTAATCAGGATTTAAATCAACTTTGAAAAAACCTTAATATATTTGGGTGTTAAATTCAATAAAGTTTTCCTACAAATCCAGCTGTTAGACCTGATGTGTGAAACTTGCCCCCACTGAAGATGCTGGGAACTTTGCCCATAAAATAGAGGACCATGGGTGGAAATCAACTCTTGACATTTTTAGAAAATGGAATAAAATGAGCATGATTAATGTTGTTTCTACTCCATGAAGCTCATTTTCCTTATAACAGTTGTCAGAGTGAGTCTGGAGGGAAGATTTGATTATATGTGTAAAGTGGCAAATCTAAGCAATGATCAGGATAATTCAGCCCCCAACCCAAATCTTTCACTTGAAATAAATAGGTAACTGATATTTGGAGGTGAGGATGGGCAGAGGGAAATGTTTTTCTCTCTCTCTCTTTTTTTTTTTTTTTTTGGTTTTTTGTGAAAAACGCTCTCAGTTTTCTCAGTTCAAGTGAATGGACATTCTGCTTGTGTGTGTGTGTGTGTGTGTGTGTGTGAGAGAGAGAGAGAGAGAGAGAGAGAGAGAAAGCATTCTAAGCTTTTCAAAATTTCACTCCCTCTCACGTCACGGGATCCCCACTCCCCGCAGGCCCCACGCACATCTCTGTCTCTGTGTCATGAACATGGGTGCTGTCTAGTAGACAGACTAGGGACGGAAACCCTGGCTGCAGACTCAGAATTTGAATCCTGGCTTCAGCACTTTCTTCTGGCCTTGATGCAGTTTTTAACCTCTCTGTCTCAGTTTTCTCATCTGTAAACGGGGATAATAACAGTCCTTATATTTCCAGGTTGTGTTGAAACAAATTTCTAGGCTCAAGATGAAGCTGCTCCTGCCCGGGTATCACGTCAGCAAACAGAAACTGAGATAACTTTTGTGTCCCTGTGAATGTTCCTCTTGAGATAACTTTTGTGTCCCTGTGAATGTTCCTCTTGAGATAACTTTTGTGTCCCTGTGAGTGTTCCTTTTGACCAGAAATGCAGGATGTCCAGTCCGCCAATCCCCAAACACCAAGCCAAGTCTGGGCCTTCACAGCCCCAAACAAGGCGGACTATGTAGACCCAGCCAATCAGATATCTTCTATTTGTCTTTCCTTGTTGTTTATTCTCTAGCCTATCAGAGTTTCCTGCCTTCTGTCCCTTTTTGCAGTTCCTGACTGTCCACTTCATCAACTGTTAAATAAAGTTTGTTTGTATCACCTAAATTGCCTTCTTTAATCATCTTTGGAATAGTTGTCATGAAGGTTATATAAGATAATCATGTGGGGCATCTGGCACATGGTAAACCACTCAGTAAATACTAGTCAGAATTATTTGTACTACTAAGGTATTCCTTTCTTGAGGGAAAGAACTATTTTACTCATCTTGTCACCCTCACGAGAACTTGTATGTGGTAGGTGTTTAATAACTGTCTATTTAATGGAATGGAATCCACATTTTAACAAGACTCATTGTGTTGCAACTGGCCCTGGGGTTTCTCAAAAATACACCTGCCATAATCTGCGTATTCTCCTTGCAGGTATTGTCAGGTGTCAGGATGAGAGTTTGAATGCTTCACAGCCCTAAACATAAATTCATGGCGTATTTCTCAAAAGCATATCCTATGCATCTAAATGCCACCCTATTTTTTGAACTTGCACTTAGGTAGATTGGATCCTACTGTTCTGTGGTCTTCCCTGGGAGCCCGATCTTTATGGAGCTGGTAGGGGTCCTGGGCACATGAAGAGATTCGCAGTTGTGGAAATCAGACAATTGAAGTTCTAAACAGTTTTGCTGAGAAAACAGTCATTTCTGTTTCTTCTAGGTTACATTCTTGTCACCTGCTTTTCCATGAGATGGTCAAACAGAGGCAGAGGAAAATTGATTAGGAGACTCATTGCTATTATTATTATTAATACCTTTCAAAGACTGTAAATTGGGTGTTTGCAAAGGAGAACTGCTTTAGAAACAGTACAATCATTCACTGTCCATCTGGGACAAATAATTCTGTGGTACTGACTGCAGAAATCATTTAGGTTGTACAGATCAAGCTCCAGGAACAGCATTTCATTGCAGAGAGATGGCAAGAATTGACTGTCTTATTAAGAAGCAATGTGATGGTAAAACATGATTAAAGTGAGTCAAAAGAAATTACCAAGCAGCGGTCAAGAAAGAATGGAGGGAGGCTTGATCATGGATATATAGGCCCAGATAAATGAATTCTATGGGCGTTTGTTTATAATAATTATGCATAAATATGTGAATAATAATCACACCCCCGAATTAACTGAAAATTATACTCCTTTCAATGGCATGAAGCAGTTTACATGCCCGTTATCAACTGAGCCAAGGAACATGTAACGATGTGAAAACTAAGAGCCCCATGAAATGTTTCCATAAAAAATGACAGTCAGTTTTTCCTTTACTTACATCTACTTGTCAATTTCAAAGGACTCAAATTTCATTATACCATATAAATAAAGTACCGTGAAGGCACTAGCTCCTGCTGTTTCTGAAAGCTACCCTATATTTAGAAGTTTTCTGTGGCTTTCAGATAAATGTAGTTCCTTTAGAAAGCAGTTCTCATACCCTAACCTAAGTGGACAGAGCAAGGGCTGTTTCTAATGAAACTAAGGAATTCGTGATGTCATCTTGTGTGTGGCAATCCCTCAATTAAGAGGGGAGGATCAGAAAATGCAAAACCCTATGATTACACTGAGCAACTTAAAGGAAATGCATCAAAAGCTACTTATGCATGGTGAGTTTGCAGAACCCTCTAGAAAGTGAAAAGGTCTGCTCTTTTATGTAACTTGGCTTTGGAAGCCAGAGGTGACAAACTTCACAGATCCACAGCTTCCCCTTTGAGCAAATGTAGAAAACCACTTGTTGGTTCCTCCCCTCTAAGCACCCCTCCTTGTGGCTCCGCTTCGTTTTTAAACTCCTTTATTTTTGGTAAAAGTCAAGCTTACCAAGCTCTAAATTACACGGAACCTCCTGCTATCCATCCCAACACTGCAAGAGGCCCAAAGATGAAAACTGGTGCATCATATGTAACAAGGCGGAGGAACGTTATTTTATTATTAGTTGTCACCAGAATTCCTCCTAGAAAGGGAAATGTATTTACTTTGAAAAATACCCTGATAAGAGCTGAGAGAGTAGAAGAGAGCTCCGGAGGGGTTAGGGTGTGGGCGGAATGTTTCTGAGACAAAGGGAGCAATTTGGCAGAAACTTCCCAGAGCAGCATCCCGAGAGACAGGGGAGGGGCCGCAGCCACTGAGAGGGCGGAGAGCGCCTCGCATCTGCCCACGTGACTCTTCCTCCCCTCACTCCCACACCCAGCTTTGCTGAAATTTACTGAGCTGATTAAATATTTGGTGCAAGTCTTTTATTTATTTGTTTATTTACTTATTTATAGAAACTTGTGTAAAGGCTCGGCCTGTGTCTAGATCACAGAGTAGAACAAGAGTTAAATTGTGTGGACCCAAGAGTGGAGGCAGAGAAAAGCCTCTAAGAATAAGTGTTAGGGATTTTTAAGATGCTCACAGATCTAGATGGGTTTACTGAAATCTCTGAAGAGATGAGAGAGCCCCTCATGGCATCTTGGTTAAACCAGCTACTTTACGGGCAGAATCACTACTTTGTGATACTGTCGTCATCGATGGGAAGCTACTGTGTGTCTTAAGCTACTTCATGGACAGGTACATGGTAATTGATGCAGTAAACACCAAGCATCATAGTTGATTTTGCAGTCTTTGAATTGCCTAGACTTCAAAATAATGTTAATTTAAGAGGCTGGCTGATGGAAAATAATGGTTTTAGTAGAATATCAAAGAACTTTAAGATCCCAGCCTTACTTTTCATAAATGTCAAACAACACCAGTTTTTCAAAATCAATTCAAAATCCTGGAGAATGAGGGATAAGTTCAGAACTATATAAATTGGGTATATAATATTCCCAAGGGATTTTTCATTACCCAGATTGCTAAGGTGCAGGTGAAGATGGACCAACAAATTGGTCCCTTTGCACATGATTATCATACCTATTCTAGCATCAAACCTAGAGGACCACTGTGTAAACCAATGGACAAAAATATATTTGATTTTGGTTCACAGTGTGTCTTAGGACTTTTGGGGTATAAAAATAATAATGGTACATCACCTAAAGAAATGATCCAGTGTCATTAGATATTTCTTCCAAATGGAATGATCAGACCCAAAGTTTCAGATTGCACCATCTTTGGATTTTCTTCACAATACTTAGCACCACCTGGAGTGATCCAGTTCATTTATTTTTCACCTGCTTTTGGTCTGTCTGCCAACCATTGCAATATGAAGACCATGAAAGCAGGGAACTGTGACACTCCTTGTTCATTTCTGCTTCTCGAGATCTAGGATGGGCTTCCCTGGTGGCGCAGTGGTTAAGAATCTGCCTGCCAATGCAGGGGACACGGGTTCGAGCCCTGGTCTGGGAAGATCCCACATGCCGCGGAGCAACTAGGCCCGTGAGCCACAACTACTGAGCCTGCGCATCTGGAGCCCATGCTCTGCAACAAAAGAGGCCGTGATTGTGAGAGGCCCACGCACCACGATGAAGAGTGGCCCCCACTTGCCGCAACTAGAGAGAGCCCTCGCACAGAAACGAAGACCCAACACAGCCAAAAATAAATATAAAAATAAATAAATAAATAAAAATGTTACCATTAAAAAAAAAAGATCAAGGATAATGCCTGGAGCACAGTCAGAACTCGATAAAATATTTGTTGAATCATTTAATGAATTTCACTCAGCATCTAATCTGTAGAGGTTATCAAAATCCTCATAGGCCACTACAAATATAGTGTGGTTATTATTATAAAGAAAAGACATACTGGAGGATTCAGTGGCTGGTATTTTGATTTGATTCTTTTTGATTATCATCCTAATCTTGGATCATGTAAATGATGATCACATTATACCCATCAGGATACTTTGCAAGAAAAAAAAGTTTCAGAATTATAGCTGCTCTGCACTCCAAGTATCTAGAGGTGCAATTAAATGACAAAACAGTAGAGTTCATTTTTCATATAGAGGGATGTTTTCATGTTCAATTTTAGCTTTAGGTTAACAGCATTATTAGATTACATTCTTGGGTCATTGGAAGAATGGGTTCACTTTTTTTAATTAAAAAAAGTTCAGTTGGGGAAGCTGGATAGTAATGCCTATTTATAAGATTTAGCAAGATTTAACATTATTTTTGATGTAAAATTTATTTGAAACTATAACTGTGAACAGGGAATGCATACGTTTCTTTGAAATGAGAACAAATAACAAAAATGTTCTTTAGCTCCATATTGTGGATAATTAAAAGAATATACAGTGGTTCCTTGGCCCTTGGTTGTGGGAGACTGTTTCCAGGATCCCCCACCCCTGCAGATACCAAAATCTGCAGATGCTCAAGTTCTCAAAGTCCTTGGATACAGAGGGCTGACTGTATTTCAAAGTACAAATGCATTGTTTTGAGAGAGTGGAACTTTTTTTTGGATGATCTTATTTGTGATATGTTCTCATAGGGGACTTGTTTTTTAATGTAACTAGACTTATTAGACAAGGAAGTTATTAATTTTATTCTATGTATACTATTTTTTCCATCCTCATATGAGAAGAATACAGAAGTACTGCTGAATTAAGCTGAGTGTATAAAAGAAATTTCCAGGAACTTTCAAAATTTCCTTTCTGGAATTGGTAAGTGCCTATTTATTACTGGTGAAGTAAAGAAAGAACTGTTTTCAGGTGTCTATCTATGCACAAATTGTTTTGGTTTTGTGTCCAAAACAGTACTGTAATCATTTTAGTTATCTATTTCTGCATAACAAATTACCACAAAATTTATTGGTTTAAAACAATAATAAGCATTTATCTCTCACAGTTTCTGTGAGGAATTAGGGAGCAGCTTAGCTGGATGTTTTGGCTGGAGGGGTGGTTTCATGAGGTTGCAGTCAAGATGCTGACCAGGGCCACAATCATCTGAAGGCTGAACAGGGGCTGGAGGATCTGCTTCCAAGATGGCACACTTACATGGTTGACAAATATGTGCTGGTTGACAGGAGACCTCAGTTCCTCAAGATGTGTACTGCTCTGTGGGGTTGCTTGAGTGTGTTTACAACATGGTAGTTGACTTCCTCCAGAACAAGTGATTCAAGTAAGCAATGTGCAAGTTGCTATGTTTTTCTATGACCTAACCTCAGAAGTCACACACCATCACTTCCACCATGTTCAATGAGTCACATAAACCAATTCTTACATAGCATGTCAAGGGACTACAAAAGAGCATAGATACCAGAAGGTAAGAATCATTGGGAAAAATCTTGGGCTTCCCTGGTGGCGCAGTGGTTGAGAGTCCGCCTGCCGATGCAGGGGACATGGGTTCATGCCCCGGTCCGGGAAGATCCCACATGCCGCAGAGTGGCTAGGCCCGTGAGCCATGGCCGCTGAGCTTGTGTGTCCGGAGCCTGTGCTCCGCAACGGGAGAGACCACAACAGTGAGAGGCCCGCGTACCACAAAAAAAAAAAAAAAAAGAATCATTGGGAAAAATCTTGAAGGCTGACTGTCACAGTGAAAATTATCAGGGTTACCTTAAAATCTCCCACCAACTTTGAATTGGTTACCAATGTGCACTAAAAAGTGCTTTTCAAATTATGGAGTGGTGCAAAAATGGAAGTAGCATTTAACAAAATGGCCTGATAAGTGGATAAATAACATTTCCCTCCAAATATTATGAACAAAGTATATCATCATGTTGCATAAAGCAAATAAGTAAATACTGTCAAATCTGTTTCATAAGATTATAAACATCCTCTACTTTTGGTGGGGAATGAGATCAGATAATTGAAAAAAAAAAGATGGAGGAAGGGAAATATTGGAGAACAGAATAATAGGGTCCAGGGGGAGGGTGGGGAAAGTAGTAGAGAAGGAGAAGGGAAAGAAATGGGGATAAAAGGGATGAAAGAAGACAAATAAGAGAGATAATAGCAGAAGATATAGAAGACAAAGATATGGAAATAAGCAAAAGAAGTGTAGAAAAAAGAGATGATCTGTAAAAAAGAGAGGGGAAAGGGGGGAAAGATCAGGAGGAGGGGAGAGAGAGTTTTCTAAAAAAAGCAAAATAGAGATTAGCTTTCTCATTCTTTTCCTCTGTCAGGGCCTTTTCCACCTCAGAACAGGGCCAGGGACTTGTAGCTTCTCTCTTGGTTTTTCTCACTGTTTTTCCTGGCTTCCCTGGAGTTCCCTTCAAGGCCTGGTTCCATTTAAGGCCTCATTCCCTTTAAGGCCTGGTTCCCTTTAATGCTTGATTTTCAGCTTGTTGCTCAGACTGGGTTGGCTAAGGGTGTCTGAAGAGGAGAGAGGATGACCATTTTATTTCATATCCAACTTGTTCTTCTCAAGGACACATTATCTTGTTAGATAATATTTTTCTAAAAGTATTAAAAATATAATACATCAGAAAGAAGAAAAACTGGCACAGGCAAATGATTTTCTTTAAGAATTTTGGTTCTGTAAAAAATTATTACCATATTTGGCTTTGGTTCCCTTTGTGTTTCTGCAGATTAGTATAGTTCATTTTGGGTTTTTGATTCAGGGTTCATTTTAGTTCAGGTTCCTGATTCAATTTACGTTTCTGTGATTGAACCAAAGTTCCAGTTAAAAAAGTACTCAGTGGGCTAGGCTAGATTCCTTAGCCAATACTTTTTTTTAAAACATGAGAACATTACATAATACGTGCTTCAATAATGTTTGACTTCTAGATTTAAGGGAAATTTGGATAAACATTTTTCATATATTAAAATATTAAATAAGTAAATTGATTTTTTTCATATATTTTCAGTGTACTTTCTGATGTACAAGTTAACTCACAAAGGTAAATTTAATCAAAGTAGCTCATATAATATGCAACCTTCTTTTTCGACTGTCTCTTGCCCCTCTCTTCCCAAACTGGTTTCTTTTGCAAAAAGCTATTTAAATTAAAAATTTTTTCAAATATGGAATAAATTCACAAAGTTCAAAATTTATCCCTCTTGGAATTCATTTGGACTTCTTGAATTTGTGGTTAGGATCATTCACTTGGGAAGAGTCTCAGGTCTTATCTCATCAAATATTGTTTCATTCTCACTCTTTTTTCCTTCTGGAACTCTGATTAGAGGCACGTTACTTTCTCACTATCTTCCATGTCTTTTAATCTTTCTTTCATGTGTTACATCTCTTTGCCTCTTTGTGCTTCTTTCTAAACAAGTTATTCTGGTCTATCCTCCATTTCAACAATTCTTTTTTTTTTTGGCCTGGGTATTTTATTTTTTTTAGTTTATTTTTGGCTGCGTTGGGCCTTCGTTGCTGCGTGGAGGCTTTCTCTAGTTGCGGCGAGCAGGAGCTACTCTTCATTGCGGTGCCTGAGCTTCTCATTAGGGTGGCTTCTCTTGTTGCAGAGCAGTGGCTCTAGGCGCGCAGGCTTCAGTAGTTGTGGTGCACGGGCTTAGTTGCTCCACAGCATGTGGGATCTTCCTGGACCAGGGCTCAAACCTGTGTCCCCTGCATTGGCAGGTGGATTCTTAACCACTGCGCCACCAGGGAAGTCCCCTTTTTAAAAAATTTTATTGGAGTACAGTTGATTTACAATGTTGTGTTAATTTCAGGTATACAGCAAAGTGAGTAGGTTATACATATATCCATTCTTTTTTTTTTTTTTTAGATTCTTTTCCCATAAAGGCCATTACTGAGTATTGAGTAGAGTTCTCTGTGCTATACAGTGGGTTCTTACTAGTTATCTTTTTTTTTTTTTTTTTTTTTTTGTGCTACGCGGGCCTCTCACTGTTGTGGTCTCTCCCGTTGCGGAGCACAGGCTCCGGACGCGCAGGCTCAGCAGCCATGGCTCACAGGCCTAGCCGCTCTGCGGCATGTGGGATCTTCCCAGACTGGGGCATGAACCCGTGTCCCCTGCATCAGCAGGCGGACTCTCAACCACTGCGCCACCAGGGAAACCCTAGTTATCTATTTTATACATATTAGTGTGTATATGTCAGTCCCAATCTCCCAGTTTATCCCTCCCCTCCCCCGCAATCTCCTGGTAACCATAAGTTTGTTTTCTACATTCATGACTCTACTTCTGTTTTCAACAATTCTTTCTTTAGGTATGCCTAACAAGCTGTTAAAACCATCCATTTAGTTTTTAATTACAGTTATTATAGTTGTCAGTTTTTGAGGTTCTATTTGATTCTTTTAAAAAATCTGCTTGGTTATTCTATATGGTTTCTTATTATCTGGATTTATTTTCAAGCTTGACTTTTTAAAAATATTTATTTATTTTTGGCTGCACTGGGCCTTTGTTGCTGTGCGTGGGCTTTTCCTAGTTGCAGCGAGCGGGGGCTACTCTTTGTTACGGTGCGCGGGCTTCTCATTGCGGTAGCTTCTCTTATTGCAGAGCACGGGCTCTAGGCGCCTGGGCTTCAGTAGTTGCAGCACATGGGCTCAGTAGTTGTGGCTCACGGGCTCTAGAGTGCAGGCTCAGTAGTTGTGGCACACGGGCCTAGTTGTTCTGCAGCATGTGGGATCTTCCCGGACCAGGGCTCGAACCCGTGTACCCTGCATTGGCAGGTGGATTCTTAACCACTGCGCAACCAGGGGAGTCCCTTGACTTTTATTTAATAGAGTAATCATAGTCATTTTGTAATCTGTGTCTGATAATTCCAGTATCAGAGGTTTTGCAGCTCTGTTTCTGTTTTCTATTATTTCTGCTGGTTTTTGCTTTAGTGCTTTGTCTCCTAAATGACTATGAGCTGCTCATTTTCTTTAGAAAATTATTTGTGAGCATTCTTTGAGGCCCTGGATGATGGTGGGTTCTTCCAGTGGGGACTTACGTTTGCCTTGGTTGTGCCTGGGACCACTATCAGTTCTTGACTTTTTCTTGGATCATCCAGGTTGTGTGAATTTGTAAATCCTCATGAGGGCTATCTGTTACTACAACTCATCAGGGGAGTTCCTTTCCTTTATTCTTGCTTTCTCTGGGGCAGGAGTTGTGGGATTTATTTTTGATTTATTTTTATACCAAAGGCTCATCCTTTTACCAGTCCTCGGGGATCTGAGTGTCCTATTTAATTCCCCAGGTAGGCTCTGGGCTTTGGCTTCTGTTCTTCCACATTTCCTGAGGCCATGGAAACCAAGGCTGAGATTGGTGAGGTTTGGCAAATGCCCTCAGTGTCCTATTCACTTCTGGGTTCCTACATTCACCAAGAGTTAGGCTTAATAATTTCTTCTTAACATTCCTTTGATGCTTTTAAGATTTTACTAGTATTTTATCTAGTATCTTCAGTTGAAGGGTTGTTCCAATTATTTAGCCCACTCTATTACTGGAAATGGAAGTCCTGGTAAAAATTCAGCAAGTACAAAAGGGTATAGGGTAATAAGTCTCCCTGTTATTCTTGTCTTCCTGATTACCATATGATCATCTGAGTAGGTGCTGAAAGAGCATATAAAATTCAGAACTCTTTTACACACTCACCCACTCACATATACAGACTCTTAGAAAACTACGAATAGAAGGGAAACTTTAAAAGTCTGACAATGGTTTACATCATACTTTAGAGGTGAAAGTTTGGAGGCATTCTTTTTCAAGTTAAGAGCCAGACTAAGAGGCTTCTGGCACCACTTCTATTCAATGTTGTATTGGCAGTCCTAGCAAATGCAATAAGAGAAGGAAGACAATTAATATATAGAAGAGGAAAATAAAAACTTTCTCTTATTTGTAAAGGATATGATTGTCTATAGAGATCATCTAAAAATTCAGCAGGTTTGTAAGACACAATAGCATTCTTATATTGGTAATTATTGTTTAGAAAATTACTAGAAAAATATATAATTCATAATAGTAACAGAACAATAAGATATCTTTGAATAAATCTAACAAAATATCTGTGATACTTTATGGAGAAAATAGAACATCACTGAATCACATTAAAGAAGATCTAAATAAATAGAACTATATACCAATTTTGAGAGAGGGAAGATTGAATATTATAATTATGTCATTTTCTCCAAATCAATCTACAAATTCAGTGCTTTCTGTGGAACTTGTCAAGCTGATACGAAAATTCACTAGAAAGAACAAAAGTTAAGCCAATTTTGAAGAATAATTTGAGGGACTTGTGCTACCAGATATCAAAGCTTACTATAAACCTAAGGCAACTAAAATAATATCATATTTATGCAAAGATATAGAAATACAGTCATCCCTCAGTATCCATGGGAGATAGGTTCAAGGACCTCCCCAATACCAAAATTCACAGATGCTCAAGTCCCTTATATAAAATGACATAGTATTTGCATATAATGTATGCACATCCTCCTGTATACTTTAAATCATCTCTAGATTACTTATAATACCTAATACAATGTAAATGCTATGTAAATAGTTGCTGGTGCATGACAAATTCAAATTTTGCTTTTGAAATGTTCTGGAATATTTTTTCCCAAATATTTTCAATTTGTGGTTGGTTTAATACCTGCATATGGAACTCACGGTATAGAGGGCCCACTATACATATATGTAACAGAATAGAAAGCCTGGAAAAGAGCCATATATGTTTAGAGATATAGCATATGACGTTACAAATAATTGGGAACAGGACAAATTATTCAAAATATTGTCATGGAATGGATGGCTATCCACACAGAAGAGAAAATTGTCACACTGTACACTACAGTGTTAATTGCAGGGGGATTAAAGACCTAAATATGAAAAGCCTTTAACATTTTAGGACATTTTAGGAGAAGATGTAAGAAATATGTTTTTGATCTTGGGACAGGGAAGGATGTGTTGACTAAGACAATCAAAAGCATACACCATAAAGGCAAAGATTGATAAAATAAAAAACCTTTGCTTAACAAAGACACCATAATGAAAGTTGAAAGAAAAGTTCAGAATGGGAGAAAATATTTATATCACATACAACCAATATAAGATTTATATTCTAAATATATAAAGTACCCCTACAAATAAAAAAGAAAAAGACAAGCAAATCTGATAGAAAAATGGGCAAAGATATGAAACAGCTGTTTAGAGAAGTGGCTAATGTAGTGGGTAGTGCAGCTTTAAGGAAAATCTATGTATGTGCACAAGAGTTTTCATCATAGCACTGCGTATAATAGGAAAACACTGGAAACATCCTAAATGTCTCTTGGTAGAAGAATGAACAAATGAAAGTATAATATATTCATAAACTGGAATACCATCCATCAAAATAAGTAAACTAGAACTATAGACATCAGTAATTATAAATATAAGATTTTTTCAAGTCAAAAAACAAAGCAAAACCAAGCTGCAAAGTGATAATACAGTATCATGCAATTTACATACAGGTTGAAAACTACTGCATAGTGCTCCATATTACTGATGATTTCTTCACATTTAATATTATAAACATGTCCATGGTAACGATAAACTTTTAATTCAAGGTAATGGCTATATCTGAGTAGGGAGCAAGGGGAATGGAATCTGGGAGAAGTATATAAGGGACTTGCCTGTACTGATGAATTTCCTTTCCCCCCCCAAATACATAAGTGTAGCAGAATGTTCAGATTTGATAAAGACCAATGGCAAATAATACACAGGTGTTTAATATATACTATATTAACTATCTATTAAATATAAGATATAATTTAAATTAAATATATGTAATACTGTCTAGTATGCTTGGCATATATCATAAATCATCGAATGGAACTCTATAATCAATTAGGATGATTCAACGTTGGGAAATACATTAATGTAATTCATCACATTAGTAAACTCAACTGGTAAATTAAGGAAGTGCTTAAGAATATAATGAGCAAGAAATGGGTAAGATTTATAAAAATAAACCCAACAAAACTTTAACTGAGGACACAAGGCAAGATTGGAATAAATAGAGAAACGACCATGTCCTAAGGTAGGACAATTTATATTGTAAAATTACCAATCCTCTCCAAGGTGATATGGAAACAATACAATTCCAGTTGGAACTTTGATGTTTTGAGTATTTCAAATTAATGAGTAAGAGGGGGAGCAGGACAATTGGCTATCCATGAGGAAAAGAGTAAAGTTTGTCTTATCTTACCCAACTTAAAAAACTAAGTTTCAAATTGATTAAAGAGCCCGATGTCAAAAAAAATAAAATTATAGGGTTTCCCTGGTGGCGCAGTAGTTGAGAGTCTGCCTGCAGATGCAGGGGACACGGGTTTGTGCCCCGGTCCGGGAAGATCCCACGTGCTGCGGAGCGGCTAGGCCCGTGAGCCATGGCCACTGAGCCTGCACGTCCGGAGCCTGTGCTCCGCAATGGGAGAGGCCACAACAGTGAGAGGCCCACGTACCGCAAAAAATAATAATAATAATAAATAAATAAAATAAAATAAAATTATAAAATCATTGGAAGGACATGTGAAAGAAGTCTTTTAAAATCCTGGAGTGAGGGACTTCCCTGGTGGTCCAGTGGTTAAGACTCCGCACTCTCAATGCATGGGGCCCGGATTCGATCCCTGGTCAGGGAACCAGATCCCAAACACTGAAACTAAGAGCCCGTGTGCTGCAACTAAAGGAGCCTGCATGCCGCCATTAAAAAAGATCCCGCAAGTGGCAACGAAGATCCCACGTGCCGCAACTAGGACCCGGAGCAGCCAAATAAATGAAAAAAAAAAAAAAAATCCTGGAGTGAGAATTACCTTTCTGCACATATTAGAATCTTTTTCTAACAGACTCACAGACATAGAGAACAGACATGTGGTTTCCAAAGGGGAGCAGGGTCAGGATGGAGTGGGAGTTTGGGGTTAGCAGATGTAAACTATTATATATGGAATGGATAAACAACAAGGTCCTACTGTATGGCACAGGGAACTATATTCAATATCCTGTGATAAACCATAGTGGAAAAGAATATATATATATATATAACTGAATCACTTTGTGGTACAGCAGAAATTAATGCAACATTGTAAATCAAGTGTACTTCAATAAAAAAGAATCTTTTTCTATAAGGAAAAGATTGACAGATTTCACTGTATAAAAATGAAAAACTTTAGTATGCTTTAAGACAGATTAAAACAAAACAAAATGAAAAATTAAAGAGTAGAGTGGAAGAAAATAATCACTGCAGATAAATGATTTCTGTCCATCCTGGTCAGTGAGCTCCTATGAATTGCTAACATTTATCAGGCATTTCTCTTTGTGCCTGGTATTGTTCTAAGTGCTTTTAAATTTTAAGCCATTTAAGATTCCACAACAACCCTACGGGGTAGGTTCTAGCGTCATCATCATGTTATTGGTGAGGAAACCAGTACAGAGAGGTTAATTAACTTCTCCAGCGTCATGTATCTACTAATGGGTGGAGATGGGATTTGAATCCAGCTGGGCTGGCTCCAGCTTCTGTTCTCTCAACTACTCTCTTTTTTTTTTTTTTTGCCGTATGCGGGCCTCTCACTGTTGTGGCCTCTCCCGCTGCGGAGCACAGGCTGCGGACGCGCAGGCTCAGTGGCCATGGCTCACGGGCCTAGCCGCTCCGTGGCATGTGGGATCTTCCCGGACCGGGGCACGAACCCGTGTCCCCTGCATCAGCAGGCAGACTCTTAACCACTGCGCCACGAGGGAAGCCCTCAACTACTCTCTTATTTATAAAGCAAAAGTGAACAAACAAATAAGCAAAAAGAACAACCCAAGTGAAGAATAAGAAAAAGGAAAAAAGAAATTTCATGGAGGAAGAAATACAGTGGTTTACAAATGTGTGAAAATATGCTAAACCTCATGAGTCATCCAAGAAACGAAAATTAAAAGAACATGAAATGTCACCTTTTGCCCTCTAGAGTGGTAAAAAAAAATTATTTTTAAAAGACTGTAATAAGGAGATAACATTAAAACTAAAAAATTGAAATATGGTAATTGGTAAGAATTTGTAGATACTGACACTTACACTTTGGTGGTGGGAAATAGGTGGCTTTGACACTTTAAGGAAGGCAATTTGGCGGTATTAATCAAAATGAAATTCCCACACCTTTAGATTAGCAATTTACTTTTTGGAATTTAGTTAACTATTCTTTCAGCAATATACACAGATGTGATGGAGCTATACAATAGTGTGACTGAAACATTAGAAATAGTGCAGGAGATCTATATATTCTGATATGAGAAAATATCCAGAGTAATGGGTATAGCTGATATATTTGGGTTAAAAAATGCATATGTCTGTGTCAAGAGCAAGCCCCTCCGTATACTCTCAGGGACTGGTGCTTTTCTCAGAGTCTCTGTGGTGGCTTTCTAGAATACCCCTGACTTTTCTAGTCTTAGTTCCTCCACAGGAGGGATCAGTATTGAGTGTCTGCCGGGGTTGCCTGTACTTATGACCCCTCTGGACACAAGGGTCCCTTCTACAGCTCAGATTGTCTTCGATGTTGCTAGTAAATGTTTGTCCCTTTGCCCCAGTTCCCACTGCTGATGTAGGTTTTCTCACATAGATGTATTTTTATTTCCTGGGTCATTTCAATGAGATTATAGGAGAGAGGCAGCTGGAAACACGAGTTCAAGCCACTGTATTACCTGTAATGTTTTTCATACTTTCTTTTCCCCTCCATTTCCTCTAACTACTTAGGGATATTTTGGGAGTTGTAATGCCAAATAACTAAACATTTGGAAGAGTGCATATCTGGAATTTTGCCAGAACCGATTAAAAAAGCAAAGTTTTGATAGAGAAACTGATAGAGTGTGGTAAAAATGAATGAAAACTTATTTAAGGAACATAGTTTATTTCACATAGTTAGAATGGACTTAATCTGTCTGCTTAAGACTGTGCAAGGATTTTAATTGAATACAGCTCTTTTACTGTACCTGAAGGGACAGTGTGCTCAAGGCACAAAAGGATCAGACTGTGATTCCAGTGACTAAAATAGGTCTGTTTTTAAAGAGCATGTGATATACGGTGATTATCATTCAATAAAGCCAGCAGGAAGCAAGGAGATGGAAATGGTCCCAATGAAGACAAGAAGGTATTGTCACTCATTAACAGGGAACATATCCATCAGCCTTGCAAATAATTAGAGATATTAAAAATCACAACTGAAAGAGCATATGGGGGGCTCTGCATTAAAAAAATAAGTTCATATTTGTATATTTCACCTGAGTTTATAATGTGCTTTCACATACATCATCTCATAGGATCCTTACAACCATCCAGGTGAGGTGAGCAGTGTATTATTATCCCTACTGTGTAGATGAAGAAATTGCTAGTCAAGTGGTTAAATGATTTAAGGTCACACATTTAGTCAGTAGAAATTCTCATATATAAAAGCTTTTATATCAGATCAGCTTTTTACATTTTTTTAATTAATTAATTTATTTAGGCTGCATTGGGTCTTCATTGCTGCATGTGTGCTTTCTCTAGTTGCAGTGAGCAGGGGCTACTCTTTGTTGTGGTGAGTGGGCTTCTCATTGCTGTGGCTAGAGCGGGCTCTAGGTGCACGGGCTTCAGTAGTTGTAGCATGTGGGCTCAGTAGTTGTGGCTCGTGGGCTCTAGAGCACAGGCTCAGTAGTTGTGCACGGGCTTAGTTGCTCCGCGGCATGTGGGATCTTCCCAGACCAAGGATCGAACCCGTGTCCCCTGCATTGGCAGGTGGATTCTTAACCACTGTGCCACCAGGGAAGTCCCCATTTTTTTTTAAAATATGAAACTTTCAACAGCTATAGGGCAAATTAATACATGGTGATATTTTTGCACATTACTAAGTTTTTTCACATAAAAGACCAAACTAATGTAATTCACTGAACTTTCATAATATTTCCATTGAGATTCCATCACAATGGCAAACCCTGAAATTGGCCATCAATCATGAAATTCCTAAAAAAGCTGGGAGACATACCAAACTTCTTTTCCCCAGCCTAAGAGAAACTAGTAAAGCAAAGGAGAGCATAGGCTTATATGCTAATTCAAAGTGTGGTGTCCTGTTCTTCATCTATTCATTTTCCATTTTATTGATTTTCTTGAGAATCTGTGTTTGTAGGTGAATAGGAGTAAGCTGAACACAGTTGATTAACAAGCATTTGTTGGACACCCCTTATGTACCTAATGAATAAAGAAATGTACATAGCACTTAACAAAACATCTGGGGTGATATAAGAGAAAAAAGAAGTGGTCATGATTCCTGAGAAACGTAGAATGTAAATAGGTAGAAATAAAGTGAAGGAGAAAAAACACAACATGACATGTGGAGAAGTATGAAATAATTTAGGCCATATAAAATACATCACTAATAGGAGAAACAGAGTAAATGGTCAAAGTAGAACTGGGCCAGTCTTAGAAAACTATCTTCAGTTGGTGAATGTTGAACCAAAATTTGGAATTGGTTTTAGTCTAGGATTAATGGACATGAGTGAGATTGATTTCTTTGGTGCGGCAGGAAGCATGGGGCCAAGGGAGGGATGGTAAGTACAAAGGGATTGCCAGGAACGATAAACACATATCTCTAGTGACTTGGGAAGTGATTTAAAGAAGTGAATCTGGAAAGACAAACTTAAATACACAATCTGTGACTTGTTTTTTTAAAAACAAATCCTTTAAAAATGTTAGGGAAGGCTTGTTGTTTGAGAAGAACAATGTTCTGCATGAAACAGTTTGAAATTTGTTTTTGTTTTGTTTTAATTTTTTTTTCTTTTTGTGGTACGTGGGCCTCTCACTGTTGTGGCCTCTTCCATTGCGGAGCACAGGCTCCGGACGCACAGGCTTAGCGGCCATGGCTCGCGGGCACAGCCGCTCCGCGGCATGTGGGATCCTCCCGGACCGGGGCACGAACCCGTGTCCCCTGCATCGGCAGGTGGACTCTCAACCACTGCGCCACCAGAGAAGCCCTGTTTTGTTTTAATTTTTATTTTATATTGGAGTATAGTTGATTAACCATGTTGTGTTATTTTCAGGTATACAGCAAAATGATTCAGTTATACGTATACACGTATCTATTCTTTTTCAAATTCTTTTCCCATTTAGGTTGTTACAGAATGTGGAGCAGAGTTCCCTGTGCTATACAGTATCCTTGTTGGTTATCTATTTTAAATATAGTAGTGTGTACATGTCAATCCCAAACTCCCATTTTATCCCTCCCCGCCCCCCCACCTTTCCCCTTTGGTAATTGTAATGAAACTTGTTTTTGGTATTGATGATAGTGGGTAGCAGAGCTTAAATAAAAGACAAGTAGCCAATATATATAATACATCAATAATCATATACTTAACAAATTAGTGCAACATACAAATGTCTCATTTCTGTAAGCTGACAAGTAATTGAAATAACATGGACACTTTTTGGACCATGTGTATATTTGAGATGTGCAGGTGCGCATCAAGGAGGCAGCTGTGATAAGCTCTTGACTTGGAGTCAGTGGCCTGGGCTTCAGATCTTGGCTCTAATATTGATACTTAATATACCTATAACTTTGGGTAAGCTGCTTAGACATATTCAAAGTCAATGTTACAGGTTTCTGTGAGGATCAAATAAGATAATGTACGTGGAATTACTGGGCCTATGGTAGACACTCAATGTGTTTTTCTAGCTTTATTGTTTGCCCCAAGAAGTGGTGGGTCTTTATAGAGAATGTTGTAAGGCTTGGGTGGGAACAGAGATGAAGATGGAACATTTTTTAGGTAAAGCATGAAGCATGTCTTTTATATCCTTTCCATAGACGCATTCAGTATGTTCCATAACTCTAAACATCACTCCTTTTCTGAAAGTGGTCTGGGTGGAAATAGGCTTGCTCTTAGCCAATCACAAGGATTGACATTTTACTGCACAAACATTTACAAAAAATAGCTTCCCCCCCACCCTGAACTTAGTTTATTGTAGAAAATTTTGGAAAATCCAGAATGTGAAGACCATCTGTAATCGCACTAGCCAGAGAAAACTATTTTGGTGAATTTTCTTCCGATCTCTTTTATATAACATATATCTAAATTAGAATCAACCATACATATCTCTTTTGTAACCTGATTTTTTTCATCTTCCACTATACAAAAAGCATATTCTTATGTCATTGTACATAAGAATTTTTTTAATGTAATTTTGAATGGTTATGTAGTATCCTATAGTATAGCTCTACCAATAATTCATCTAATTTTTCCCTATTTTAGAGGCTATTTAGAATATTTGCCATAATACAGAGCACTGTAATGATATGTAAATCCCTGATTTCTTTATAATAGATTTCAAGAAATGGAATTATTACTTCAAAAATTAAAACCCCTTTAAGCCTCTTAATTCATATTGAAAAATTATCCTGTGGAAAGGCTGTACTCCTGTCAGCAGTGTATGAGACTCAGTATTACCTAGAACCCTAAGCATTTCTGTGAAGACTTCCTTCACAAGTGATTGCCACACCTATCTGTGCTGATTAATTTCTGGAAACCTTTATTAATGGTCATTTACTAAAAATCATTGCCATTGTATTTAAGGCTTTTCATTTCTTGCTTATCTTCCTCATACTTTACATGTTTTCTTTTAAAAACAGCAAACCAGTAAAAGCGTTAATAAAACTAAAATGGAGATTTAATTTCTTAGATTAAAATTAAGACAGGCTGACAAATTCAGACTTGTGGGAAGACTGGATGGATGGTTGCCTGGGAAATATTTTATGAATCATTGTTTTTAAAACCTCCAGAGCCAGGAAGAAGGGGCTGATTAGCTGGGATGGGCTATCATATTCCCATTTCATATATTTCTAGAAATAGTACAGTTTTGTGCATGTGTTAAATGGTCCAAAATTAATTAATGATGATAAAACCAGGAGATGAGTTGCTTTAGGCCAATTTGGTCCCCTGACCTAGTCATGAACCTCTGTTAAGTAGGATGAGCAGTCCTTCACCAATCTCTTATGTGTTTGTATTTACCTGTGTGTATGTCTGTCTCCTTCACTGGCTAGTAGAGTTCCTTGAGATGGAGAATGAGTGTTTTCATGTTAGTCTTAGAGCTGTAGGACTGGAGAACAATACCTGTAAGAGAATCATGTAGATGAATGATTACTTGATGGCTGGCTAGTAAAGGACTTTTTGAGCATAATAGCAATGGAAGAAAACCCAAAGGAAATTATTAAAAGATTTGACTATATGAAAAGTTAAAACGTGTGTATACTGCCCCCTCTTCCATAAACATCCAAGCCCATAAACAAACTTACATGACAAAACAAATAGGGGAAAAAATTTCAATAAAATCAACAGCAAGAGATTTAACACCTTTACTATATAAAGAACTCATAAAAATCAATAAGAGGGCTTCCCTGGTGGCGCAGTGGTTGAGAGTCTGCCTGCCGATGCAGGGGACACGGGTTCGTGTCCCGATCTGGGAAGATCCCACATGTCGTGGAGCGGCTGGGCCCGTGAGCCATGGCCGCTGAGCATGCGCGTCCGGAGCCTGTGCTCCGCAACGGGAGAGGCCACAACAGTGAGAAGCCCGCGTACCGCAAAAAAAAAAAAAAAAAAAAAAAATCAATAAGAAAACTATTGAGCCCAATAGTTAAATGGACAAAGGACAAGAATACATAATTCACCAAAGAGAAAATAGAAATGACTAACAAATATTAAAAATGCCCAACTTTACTTTTTTCAAATTTTTTTATCGTGGTAAAATACACATAACTTTCATCATCTTAATCATTTTTAAGTGTACAGTTCAGTGGCCTAAAGCTGTTTTAATTGAAGAAATGCAGAACAAAACAATCAGATACCGTTTTTGATTATTAAATGAAAAAAATCTCTTCAAAAATGATAATAAACCTAGCAAAAGCAGAGTTAATAGAAATGTATTTTGGTACAACCTTTCTGGAAAGCAATTTGGGAACATGTATCAAAATCTTGAAAGTATATTAAAGCACATATGTGGAATCTAGAAAAGTGATACAGATGAACCTGTTTGCATAGCAGAAATAGAGACATAGACGTAGAGAACAAATGTATGGACACCAAGGGGGAAAATGGGGGGATGGGATGAATTGGGAGATTGGGATTGACATATATACACTAACTAATATGTATAAAATAGATAACTAATGAGAACCTGCTGTATAGCGCAGGGAACTCTACTTCACTTTCCTATACAGTAGAAACTAACGCAACATTGTAAAACTACACCCCAATTTAAAAAAAGAAATCTTGAAAGGTGTTTATACTCTTTGACACAAGAGTCCCACTTTTATAAATTTATTCTAAGGAAACAATCTGAAAGGTGAGTAAAGATGTTTATAATACACAATGCTATTTATCTTACCAAAATACTAGAAAAATTAAAAAATTCAACAGTGAGAGATAAATATATTTATGCCAGATAATGGATAACATATTCATTAAAATAATGTTAATGGAAAAAATTTAATAACATGGCAAAATACTTTGAATTTGAGAGTATTTATAAAGTAGACATTTATACATACCTGTATATGTGCATAGAAAAATTACTAGAAAGAAATATACCAGTCTATTAGCAAGAACTATTTCTGGATAGTGGAATTACAAATGATTTCTCCTTCATAGTCTATGTATTTTTGAGCTTTTAACAATGATAATGTACTGCAAGTATAACTTGAATTTAACTGTAGAGATTTATCTTAGAGAAAGTTGGTTAAAGAAAAGCAAGGAATAAGCAAAAGGTGGAAGGGGACATGAGAGACATTTGAAAGCTATATGCTGCAGGAAAGAGGTAGTGAAGAGGGAGAGGTTAAAGGTCTGAGGAGAGGTTCTCCTTGGGGCTGAGGTCCGAGGACATAGAGTTGGGTGAGACCTGAGGGGGCACTCTCTTCCACTGAGCCGTGAAGGAGGAACATGCAGACGAGTTAGTCAGTGGGAATAAGGAAACGGCAAGATACTTGCTTGATGACTGCTATTATCCCTGAAAGAGAAACAAGTGAGATTCTCTGCTGGGCATCTTTAGTGAAGCTTGAGAACAGTGTGAAGTTTGAATTTGCCACTGAACAGAAAGGAAGGAGCTCATGTGTTATTTCCCTCCAAAAACCCATCCTTACTCTTATTCCTCTGATCAACAGTTGGCACCAATGAACCGAGACAAAAATCTAGAAATTATCTTCCCCACTCTTATTGCTCCACAAAGTTCTCATACTTCAACCCCCTAAATATCTCTGGAACCAGTCTTCTCTCCATCTCTTCTCCATCTTCTTGCTGGGGTTACTGCAGTAGATTCCAAACTAGTCTCTCTAGGCTCATTTGTCTCTTCTAACTCCCAATCCACCCATCATACTGTTGCCAGACCCATCTTTCAAAAACCCAATAAGGCATTTTGTTGTGTCTGTATTTAAAATACTTTAAGGTCTTCAGTTGCCTTTAAGATAAAATCTAAATTCCTCTGCAGGATATGAAAAGCAATTCTTGATCTTGTTCTTGTACCTTTTCAACTTTAACTTTTTCTCATCATTTATTCATCCATCCACCCTTCCATTGA
Organism: Mesoplodon bidens; assembly: GCF_964165515.1. Lineage (NCBI taxonomy): Eukaryota > Metazoa > Chordata > Mammalia > Artiodactyla > Ziphiidae > Mesoplodon > Mesoplodon bidens. The sequence goes on from NC_138167.1 coordinate 31,812,900, forward strand.
TTTAAATGCCTACAATATGCTAGCAAATGTGCAGGTTAGGTGCTACTGAAATAATACAAAGAAGTCTAGACATGGTATTTGTGTAAGAGCAACTTATGGTCTGGTGAGGAAAATAAATCTAAATAGCTGTGATAAATGTTATAGGCATCACAGTATATACAAGGTGCACTGAATACACAAAGGAATGGGTATCAGGTCTCTGAAGGAGGGGTTGGGCAGGGAGATGAAGTCAGAAAAAGTTTCTTGAACTCAATCTTGAAAGCTAAGTAAATTTTGGGGTCTTTTTTTGTGTGGAGAAGATGGAAAAATGTGTTTCGGGTAGAGGCATTAGTGTGAGCAAAGGCGTGGAGCACAGAGTGCAAGTGTGTGAAAGAGATGGGCCAGATGCTGGAGTTCCAGGCTCTGTCTGAAGGCAGTGGGAAATAATTGACAAGTTTTAGATAGAAGAGTAAATTAATTAGATTTGGGACTTAAAAAGATCTGGTTGACTATAGAGTGGAGGATGGACTGGAGGGGTGTAAGATACTGGAGGCAGTGAAGCCATCTGGAAGGTTGTTATTTAGAGGAGAGTTGATGAAGGCCTATGGGCTGAACTAAGGAAAGAAAGTGGGGTGCTTTAGAAATGTTAAGGGGGAATTATGTTCTACAGCAATGTGTCTCAAAGTACGGTTCCTGAACTGATGACAGTCTATGAATTGTTTGTTACCATCTGCTGTGAGATAAATACAGAAGTTGAGAGTAAGAATTAAGGAATCAGGGACTTCCCTGGTGGTGCAGTGGTTAAGAATCCACCTGCCAATGCAGGGGACATGGGTTCAAATCCCTGGTCTGGGAAGATCCCACATGCTGCGGAGCAACTAAGCCCGTGCACCACAACTACTGAGCCTGCGTTCTAGAGCCCATGAGCCACAACTACTGAGCCCACGTGCCACAACTACTGAAGCCCACACGCCTAGAGCCTGTGCTCTGCAACAAGAGAAGCCACCGCAATGAGAAGCCTGTGCACCGCATCGAAGAGTAGCCCCCGCTCACCACAACTAAAGCCCGCACAGCAACAAAGACCCAATGCAGCCAAAATAAATAAATAAATAAAATAAAATAAAATAAAAAAGAATTAAGAAACATTTGTAGCAAGTTAAAGGAGTAATTTTACATTTGAAAAATCCAACAGAGAACAAATTGGACTTGGATTTTGTAGATCTTTGCTTTTTATTTCGTTTTTCTAGTTACTCATCTTTATTGTATTTTATAAAAGTATTGGACCGCATGGGCAGGAAATATGAAGTGGACCACGTTTGGCTGACAAGCACTAACCTATAGGACTTAGTGAGTGAATGAATATGCGAGTAGGTGTAAGGAAGGAGTGTAATATGACTCTTGGATCTGATAACTGGAGTGCTAGGTACAGAAAGTTACAGAAGCAAACATTTTTTAAGAAAGATGTTAAATTCCCACTTCCCTATTGTTTCATGCAACAGTCATATTTTTAAAAAAGCATTTGGGGAAATATGTCACAATCTTTTATCCCTCTAGGCTTTTGCGTGCACCATTTTCTCTACCAGAAACATTCCTCACTCCCTTCTTCACTTGGCTAATACTTAACATAAAGACAAACGTTGTAAATTCATTTATGTATCATCAACATTGCACCAAATGCCTTACACTTATTATTTTTTTAATCCTCACAATAACCCTGTGAAGGAGGGGTCCGGTTTTGTAGATGAGAAAACTGAGATTTAGAGAGGTTAGGCAATTTGTTCAAGGTTATCCAGCTAGCAAACTAGTGGAGCTGGGCTTTGAACCCAAGAAACCCAACTCAGGAACCCGTGTGCTTATCACTGAAATGTACTGCCTCATGAAGACTCAGCTCAACTGTCACCTATTCCAGGAATCTTTCCTTGTTGTTCTTACTTATGGGTGCATCTCCTGTGCTCCCACAAAGCACACGCACATGCCTATCTCCATCATGGCACTTGCCATTCCCTATTACAAGCGTGTGTTTGTTTGTTGCTTCCTTTTTTTCCCCTAAGCTGTGAGCTCCCTGAGGGCAGGAAGGATTCCTTACATCCCTGAATCCTCAATCCAGAGCACAGTGCCCAGTATTCAGTAGGAGCTTGGTAACTGTTGAATAAATGGAGGCATGAGAAAACCTAATATGTTATTGGTAGGATGTTGGATGAGGCCAGAAAATAGAGGATCTGGGCTAAAGCTGTGCAGGAAGCTTGGGGTCAGATCGTGAAGAGTGCTATGCTCGGTTTAGAAAGTTGCAAGCAACAGTCACAAAGTCCTTTATTCTTTTCACATCCATGGATATTATGCTTTTCAAGGTATAACTCTGCAATGGGAGCACTAACCAGGGTTGTGCTACCACATGTTTAACAGGTGCTTCCTTCCCTTTCCCTGCCAAAAGCTCTGAGTTGTTGTATTTTTTAAAATTTTATTTTTTAATTGAAGTCTAGTTGATTTACAATGTTGTGCCAATCTCAGCTGTACAGCAAAGTGACTCGGTTACACACATATAATGTTGTGTTTTTTTAATTACTTAATTTTAAAACCTTTTTCTTTTATACTGGAGTATAGTTGATTAACACTGTTGTGATAGGTTTCAGGTGTACAGCAGAGTGATTCAGTTATACATATACGTGTATCTATTCTTTTTCAAATTCTTTTCCCATTTAGGTTGTTACATAATACTGAGCAGAGTTCCCTGCACTATTCAATAGGTCCTTATTGGAAGGTATAGTTAGGGAATTTGAGATTGACATGTACACGCTGCTATATTTAAAATGGATAACCAACAAAGTTGTGGGTTTTTTTATTTCCATGGTGTACATGCTTCTGTCACTGCCAATTTCTTTTTAAAAAAATTTTATGTATATATATGTATATGTATTACTGAAACACAGTTGTACAATGTTATATTAGTTTCAGGTGTACTACTTAAGGATTTGATGTTTGCATACATTATGAAATGATCATCACAATAAGTCTAGTAACCATCTGTCCCCATATGAAATTATTACAGTATCATTGACCACATGCCTTATCTGTCACAGTCCATTTCAAGCTACCATGTTACTGAACATGGATGTGGGAAGAGATCCACAGTATTATGCAGTTAAAAAATATTTCCCCCACACAGTTACAATAGACATAAATGACCTGAAGAGCATAGGTAAGAGTAACATGTAGTGAAATAATTAAGAAGCAATGAGTTTTGAGTGTTTATTACCTTTGTTTTTACTACGCCGTTAAGTTTATGTAATTTGATTTTTAATAATGACGGTGTTTAACAGCTGGCTTACAAAAATCCTTCAATTTTAACAACTGGCTCTCATGATTGGATAGGAGCTGACTCCTCCACACCACTGTCATTACGCCCTTTCCCTACAGATTCATGCCAGCCCAATCTCCTGGGACTGGTCTTCTTCCTAAGCAGGTCACTTATACGAAGCCCTGGGTCAGTGGCTCTCTGAGGCGGCATTAGCTCTCTCGTTGCATGTTCTAATCTTTGTGAGCCTCGCTCTCAGTACCCAAGTCTTTCTTTGTTTGCAACAACCAAGGTGTCCTACACAGATCACCATCCCTCCAGACACTGCTTTTTGTCCTGAAAGTAGTTTCCTTCTGATGCCTTCTTGACTCAGGTTGATCAAACCATACAAGTTCTGCTCTGTACAGTGAGGCGCCATTCACATATGGACTGCTTGCCTGACCATCACACGTTACACCGCTTTCTGTTCCTTACTTGCCCCACGCTGCTGTCTCCATATGTGCCCTGGCATTTGGACTTGCTTTGACTCTATATCCTGGTTCTTCTATCCTGCATATGCTCTTACTTTTGGATCTACCTTTGGATTCAAGGTTCCTTTTGCTTCAACAGCTGAAACCTGGCCTTATTCCATGATCTGATTATATGGCTGTCTGGCTTCCTGGCTTTGGCCTTGCCAACCACAACTCAAATCCAAATGCTGATAAACAGCAACATGAGAAAATGAGCTGACTTAAGCAGATATTACTGTTTTAGTGTGATCAATATCTGCCAATAGTTGCAAAAACCATGCTTGCCTTACTTCTAAACAACTCCTGGAGATTCAACACTGCTGAGAGCTCTGAAGGGGGCCTAGGTTAAAATAATGGAGCAGCTGAATTAAACAAATGGCAGCTCTTTCCCAGCTGTCAGTTCAAAGAAGGTTCAGAGGATATTGAGTAAACATGTAGGTCCTTTATCAATTGAGTTTCTCCTTGCCACTGCTCAGAGGAAGGACATATGGGATAAATCTAGGCTAAGCATTAAATGGTTTTGAAATGCACAGTCTTATACTTTTCTGCTCTTTGAACCTAATAAAATCAAGGCTCTTCATTAAAAAAGAGGGCTTGGCATTTCTCTTTGTGTTCAGTTGATATCAATACTGGTAACCTACTAGTGATACAAAACTAATGTGAACAGATTTCAGCCTTGAATATTCTTGAATGATTTAGGAATCAATTTGCAAAAAATCACAAGGGAAAAAGCATGCTAAAAAAATTCAGCGGGTTCTCTCAATGGGAATAAAAACTTTTAGTTGTTGGTTTAGGACTCACGCTGTTGGTTGGAGGTGAGGACTTGCTCAAGTGCCTCAGGCTTCATTGATGCTCTGTCCCTGCTTCAAGGTGACTGGGGCAGTTCCCAGACCAGGGAAAGTTTTCTGAGCTTATCACTGAACAGAGAGAATCCTTATTAACTCAAAGATTGATTTTCCCACATTCCAGAAGAGCAGTTATGTTTAATGACATACTAAATAACTGCCCTGGAATAGGAAGTTGGTTTTCTGAAGAACATTTCGATTCTCAGACTCTTTCCATAGAAGGAGAATTACCTTAAGTCTTTTCCTGGACCAGGTAGGGTTGGTAGCAACTATTCCAAGAAATAAATAAACAATTGAGTGAAGTTAGAGAGCTCTCTGAGTCTTACCTTCTTACCAAAGAAAAGATGCCCAGCAGGGCCGGCTTTGTGGATATGTGATGTGTACACACAGAGTCCTGCACTAAGAGGGGTTCTGCACTTGGCTTAATGCTGTTGCCATCTTGGAATTCTTAATAATTTTTTCCAGTTTCATTTTCATTTTTCACTGGGTCCCGCAAATGATGGAGCTGGTCCTGATGGCAAGAGAGGTGGAAAAAAGGCTTTCAAAGAGGTCTTTGTTTTTGTTTTTTTTCTGTGAGGATGCTCCAGAACAATACTGAAAACATGCCTTGAAAAAAAATGTTATAGTTTTTATTTATCCATCCAGGCAAGAGTAAACTGAGAGCACGGCAATCATGAGTGGTGTTATAAACACCCAAGTGTATGTAACAACAAACATTTATATGGTGCTCATTGCCACGTGCCAGGCTTTGCATACATTAGCTCACTTAATCAGCATTTTATCCCCATTTTGCAGTTGAGGATACAAGGTACAGAGAGGGTGAGAAAATCACCAAAGTTCACATAGGTAAGTAAGTGGCAGAGCCTAGATATAAACCAAAGCAGTATGGCTTCAGAATGTTTTTTAATGTAATGTTTCTTCTTTCTACTAAATGGAATAATGACATTGGTTTGCTGAGAGATGCTTTTCAGTATTTCTGATTGTTCTGGTTATTACTTTTGAATTCAGAGAAAACTGATTAGCTAGGGCCCTTTAAGGGCTTAAGTCTACGTGCACTTGGAAACTAATAGTGAAATGCACCATAGGGCAAACACATCCTTTCCTTTGGAGCATCAACTACGGACTATGTATTAAACATATTACACTTCAGTGTCTCATGACTGGCGTTCAATTTTGACTCAGAAGATTTTTACCTATGCTACTAAGCTTATATGCCAGAGGCCACATGTTCATCCTTGGATATTTACACTATACTTTATTCCTTTCAAGGAATTGGAGATTTGGCTCATACTTGCTGGATATGTTAAATGATCCTGTAAAGCCATTTTTACATTAAAGAGTCTTCCTCAACTTCATTTTTTTAAACCTACGTAGGTACCAGAGCATATTGGTTGAAAGGATGGGCTCTAGCATCCTGTGGCTACCTTTCTGGCCCTGAGATTTACTTCTGTAATAAGGATAATAAAAACAGACACCTACATGGCTGCCATGAGACTAGGAAGTATCTTACACTTCCCAGAACATGGTTAATACTCAATAGAGGTGAATAATTGTTTGATTTATAAAAACTGGTATAGAATAGTGCAGTTATATCTTAGGGATAAAAATTCTTTGAGCCTCAGTTCATTCAGCATAAAATAAAGTTAGTAACACCCATCTCACAAGGTGTTATAAGGATTAAATAAGATAATATATATGAAGTGCTTAGCACAGGGCCTGGCATATAGTAAGTTCTTACTAAATGGGAATTTCTATTATTCTATTTGAATTTTTTGTCTGTAATGTAAGTCTAGGTCATTTCACAATAGAATTTGGGACCCCATATAAAACCATTCTGTTTTTAATAATATTTTTCATCTTTTTCTTCTTCATAGGTCACATTCTGTTAGGGGAATGAAATAAATATTGGTTTTTACTCTGCACTCATACTTTTTTGTAGTTAATTATGCCCTTTAACAATACCCTTTGGAAAATGGTTCTGATGAACCTAGGGGCAGGACAGGAATAAAGACTCAGACATAGAGAATGGACTTGAGGACATGGGGAGGGGGAAGGGTAAGCTGGGATGAAGTGAGAGAGTAGCATTGACAGACATACACTACCAAATGTAAAATAGATAGCCAGTGGGAAGCAGCCACACAGCACAGGGAGATCAGCTTGGTGCTTTGTGACCACCTAGAGGGATGGGATAGGGAGGGTGGGAGGGAGACACCAAGAGGGAGGGGATATGGGGATATATGTACGCATATAGCTGATTCACTTTGTTATACAGCAGAAACTAACACAACATTGTAAAGCAATTATACTCCAATAAAGATGTTAAAAAAAAATACCCTTTGGAAAGATTTGTTGGTCTTTTTCCAACGGTCCTCTTATAAAGGGCTATTAAAATAATGCATAAAAGAAATAATGTTCATTCATTATTAATACCTTGTAGCAGTGATTACATCAGCTCAGTCTGGCCATTGATCAGCCCTCAGAGCCCTCCCTTCAAGCAGAGTTCAGGGAGCAAACAGAGGGAAGGCAAAGAGCACATCTTCTCCTGTGTGCTCCAGATCTTGCTGTCAGGGAGGCCCTCCTTCTTCTGTACCTTCCGCTCTTCTCCTCCATTGGCTCCTTCCCCTCCACCCGCCAATATGCCGAGGTCTTTTCCACCTTTCAAACAAGAAACAGAACTATTTTCCCCTCAAACTTGTTGCTCCACTGAAGTATTATTTCATCTTTCCGTTTCCTTTGACTGTTGGAACTTCAGCTAAAAGTAGGCTTCACTTCCTTTACATCTCCCACTCTTTACTCCTTTCTTTCACTGTCTTTCACCCTTAGGAATTTCCAGAAATTTTTGTCTTGAAAGCAGTAAGAACTTCCTAATCATCAAGATGTTTGATCTTTTCTTTTTTTTTTTTTTTTTGCATTACGCGGGCCTCTCACTGCTGTGGCCTCTCCCATTGCGGAGCACAGGCTCCGGACGCACAGGCCCAGCGGCCATGGCTCACAGGCCTAGCCGCTCCGCGGCATGTGGGATCTTCCCGGACCGGGGCACGAACCCGTGTCCCCTGCATCGGCAGGCGGACTCTCAACCACTGCGCCACCAGGGAAGCCCTGATCTTTTCTTAGTCTTCATTCTTCTTGACCTGTCTGACTTATGATACTGTTGAAATCTTGATATCCTGTTAGAGTCTGGGACACTGTTTGTCCTTAATTTTTTGATTTTTGTATCTTGGGTTGCTCATAGAAAATGGCAATGATGTCCACTCTGCAGAATGTTGTGAGGATAAAATGAAGTGCTATTATTACCTGAGAATAATATCTAGAATGGTCTCTTTTAGGTAGATGGAAGGCCAACAGACACCACTGTTTAGGGAAAAATTAGGGGAAAGTGTGTAACAGAACTTTTATATCAACAAATACTGTCCTTTTGGGAGGTTGCAAAAAATTGTACATATATATTTGCATAAGGTACAGGGAGCCTTCTAGCAATTAGTGGATAAAACTCTTAAAAAACTTTTTGAGGAGAAAATATTTGCAAACAATGTGACCAACAAGGGCTTAATTTCCAAAATATATAAACAGCTCATATAACTCCATATCAAAAACACAAACAACCCAATCAGAAAATGGGCAGAAGACCTGAATAGACATTGTTCCAAAGAAGACATAAAGATGGCCAATAGGAACATGAAAAGATGCTCAGCATCACTAATTAGTAGACAAATGCAAATCAAAACTAAAATGAGGGGCTTCCCTGGTGGCACAGTGGTTGGGAATCCGCCTGACAATGCAGGGGATAAGGGTCCAAGCCCTGGTCTGGGAAGTTCCCACATGCCGCGGAGCAACGAAGCCCACGCGCCACAACTACTGAGCCTGCACTCTAGAGCCCACGAGCCACAACTACGGAAGCCCGCGTGCCTAGAGCCCGTGCTCCACAACAAGAGAAGCCACCACAATGAGAAGCCCAAGCACCGCAACGAAGAGTAGCCCCCACTCGCCGCAATTAGAGAAAGCACACACACAGCAAGGAAGACCCAATGCAGCCAAAATTAAGTAAATAAAATAAATAAATAAATAAATTAAAAAAACCCCTACAGTGAGGTATCACCTCACATCAGTCGGAATGGCCATCATCAGAAAGTCTACAAATAATAAATTCTATATTATAAAAATGTGTTTATTTAGGGTGTGGAGAAAAGGGAACCCTCCTACACTGTGGGTGCAGCCATTGTGGAAAACAGTATGGAGGTTCCTTAAAAAACTAAAAATAGAACTACCATATGATCCAGCAATCCCACTCCTGGGCATACATCCAGAAAAGATGAAAACCCAAATTTGAAAAGACACATGCACCCCAATATTCATTGCAGCACTATTTACAATAGCCAAGACATGGAAGCAACCTAAATGTCCATCGACATATGAATGGATAAAGAAGATGTGGTACATATATACAATGGAATACTACTCAGCCATAAAAAGAATGAAGTAATGCCATTTGCAGCAACATGGATGGACCTAGAGATTATCATACTAAGTGAAATAAATCAGAAAGAGAAAGACAAAAATTATATGATATCACTTCTATGTGGAACCTAAAAAAATGATACAAATGCATTTATTTACAAAACTGAAACAGACTCATAGACATAGAAAACAAACTTATGGTTACCAAAGAGGAAAGGGGGGGTGGATAAATTAGGAGTTTGGGATTAACAGATACACACCACTAGATATAAAATAGGTAAACAGGGCTTCCCTGGTGGAGCAGTGGTTGAGAGTCCGCCTGCCGATGCAGGGGACACGGGTTCGTGCCCCGGTCCGGGAAGATCCCACATGCCGCGGAGCGGCTGGGCCCGTGAGCTATGGACGCTGAGCCTGCGTGTCCAGAGCCTGTGCTCCACAATGGGAGAGGCCACAACAGTGAGAGGCCCGCATACCGCAAAAAAAAATAAAAATAAATAAATAAATAAATAAATAAATAAATAAATATATATATATATATAAATAAAATAGGTAAACAACAAGGACCTACTATATAGCACAGGGAACTATATTCAGTATATTATAATAACATATAATGGAAAAGAATCTGAAAAAAGTATATATGTATAACTGAACCACTTTGCTGTACACTTTGCTGAAACTAACACAATATTGTAAATCAACTATACTTCCATTAAAAAAAGGTTTCTGAAGTTAACTATTATTGAAAAATATCAGATGTGTTAAAATGGACCCAACTGAGGTCATTTGGCAAAGACATCAAATGCTTTTAAGGAGAAACTCACCATAAGAGAAAGGAGAATCTGGAGTGGTGACCAAGGCTGTATACCTCTAGTGATTCAAATGGAATGGAGGAGGGTTGGTTCCTGGATGGGCTATATGAACTTAATAAGGAGGCTTTAAGATAACACTGTGTGCACATGTATGTGTAAGTATGTATATTCTGGAGACCAAAGTCATGGAAGGGCTAACTTAAGAGTCCAGTACCGAAGTGATTTGGGGTGTCCATAGCTGGCCTAATATGGAAAGAGAGCCATCTGCCATTGCACTTGAGAAATTCTTGCATGCTGGGGCAGCAATGAGTCAGGTACTTCATGCTCTTTGCGGGGAGTTTGGAGTCATAATTTCCTGCAATAAGGCAGGAAAAAAGACATAAAAGGCATACAGATTAGAAAGAAGGAAGTAAAACTCTATTCGCAGATAACATGATCATTTATATAGAAAATCCTATGCAATCTCCAAAGGGCTCCAAGAACGAATAAGTGACCTTGTAGCAAGATTGTAGGATACAAGATCATGTACAAAAATAATTGTATTTGAATATACTAGCAATGAACAATCAGACATTGAAATAAAAAACATTTACAAATAACATAAAAATACGAAATATTTTAGAATTAATTTGAAAAAAGATGTGAAAGACCAATACGTGGAAAACTACAAAACGTTGCTGACAAAAATTAAAGAGGAACCAAAATAGAGAGATATATTATGTATAGAGATTGGAAGACTCAATATGGTTAAGATAGCAGTTCTCTCTAAATTAAAATATAAATTCAACACAATCTCAATCAAAATCTTAGCACTTTTTTTTTCTTTTAGTAGAAATTGATAAGCTGATTCTAAAATTTATATGGAAATGCAAAGGGCCTAAAATAGCTTAAACAATTTGAAATAAGAGAACAAATGTGGAGAACTTACACTACTGGACGTCAAGGTTTATTATGATACTATAGTACTCAAGACAGTGTGGTATTGGCTTCAAGGAAAACAAATAGATCAATGGAACAGAATAGAGAGTTCAGAAATAGATCTACACGTATATGGTCAATTTTTGACAAGGGAATAAAGATAATTCGGTTAAAAAGGATAATTTTTTTCAACAAATGCTGCTGGAACAATTAAGATATTCATCTGCAAACCTCCATACTGTTCTCCATAGTAGGTGTATCAACTCACATTGCCATCAACAGTGTAGGAGGGCTCCTTTTTCTCCACACCCTCTCCTGCATTTATTATTTGTAGACTTTTTGATGATGGCCATTCTGACCAGTGTGAGGTGATACCTCACTGTAATTTTTTTTTTTTTTTTTTTTTTTTTTTTTCTTTTTGTGGTATGCGGGCCTCTCACTGCTGTGGCCTCTCCCGTTGCGGAGCACAGGCTCCGGACGCGCAGGCCCAGCGGCCACGGCTCACAGGCCCAGCCGCTCCGCGGCATATGGGATCCTCCCAGACCGGGGCACGAACCCGTATCCCCTGCATCGGCAGGCGGACTCTCAACCACTGCGCCACCAGGGAGGCCCGTCACTGTAATTTTGATTTGCATTTCTCTAATAATTAGTGATGTTGAGCATATTTTCATGTTCCTATTGGCCATCTGTTATGTTTTTTTTGGGAGAAATGTCTATTCAGGTCTTATGCCCATTTTTTGATTGGGTTCTTTGTTTGTTTGATATTAAGCTGTATGAGCTGTTTATATATTTTGGAGATTAATCTCTTGTGGATAGCATCGTTTGCAAGTATTTTCTCCCAGTCTGTAGGTTGTCTTTTCATTTTGTTTATGGTTTCCTTTGCTGTGCAAAATTAGGTCCCATTTGTTTACTTTTGTTTTTATTTTCATTACTCTAGGAGATGGATCCAAAAAAATATTGCTGTGATTTATGTCAAAGAGTGTTCTGCCTATATTTTTCTCTAGTAGTTTTATAGTATCTGGTCTTACATTTAGGTCCTTAATCCATTTTGAGTTTATTTTTGTATATGGTGTTAGAGAATGTTCTAATTTCATTCTTTTATGTGTAGCTCTCCAGTTTTCCCAGCACCACTTATTGAAGAGACTGTCTTTTCTCCATTGTATATTCTTGCCTCCTTTATTGTGATTAATTGACCATAAGTGCATGCGTTTATTTCTGGGCTCTCTATCCTGTTTCACTGATCTATATGTCTCTTACTGTGCCAGTACCATACTGTTTTGATGACTGTAGCTTTGTAGTATAGCCTGAAGTCAGGGAGCGTGATTCCTCTAGCTCTGTTCTTCTTTCTCAAGATTGCCTTGGCTATTTGGGGTCTTTTGTGTTTCCATACAAATTAAAAATTTTTTGTTCTAATTCTGTGAAAAATGCCATTGGTAATTTTATAGGGATTGCATTGAGTCTGTAGATTGCCTTGGGTAGTATGGTCATTTTAACAATATTGATTCTTCCAGTTCAGGAACATCGTATATCTTTCCATCCATTTGTGTCATCTACATACTTCTTTATGTTATAGCTGCAAACACATTTCTTACCACCTCTACAAGCCCGAAAGATTCTTGAAGGTAGTGACCTATGTATTTATTATTTATCCCAGTACCCCAGTGATGTCTTAGAGAATGTCTTATAAATACTAACTGTATATATACACAATAAATATGTTCAACTGAGGATTTTTTTAATAACTGAGGATGGCCCAAGGGTTGAAAACATTTTGTTATATTTAAAAAATATGAAACTTTTCCTGATTGTGGTGTATGCAACCTTCATATGCGTAAGATTGGGGAATTATTTCCCTTATATTTAGGTTGCTTAATCTCTTAACTTGTTATGTAAATACCTTTTGTTTGTGATCTCTAGAGATATTTCTCATTACCTAAGTACGAGAAGCTATTGTTTGTAGTAGATTTGGAATTGTTTGATGATCACTTTCATCATGTGTACACTTACATCTTGAGCAAAAATAGCAAAAAGAGTCAATGATTACATTATAGAGAAAATAACAAAAGTCTTTTTCTGGAACATTTCTTCATATTTTTTGACAACTTGTTGAAATAAGGAAATGCAAGCCCTATCTAAGAAATAGGCCACTGATAGAAACCTGAGAATAATTTTGTTGCAGAGTTAAAGTGAATTAGAAAATAGGCCAAGACGAAAGCTTTAGTTCAGTTTCAAATATCTGACAAAATTGGGAAATTGGATAAAAGGAGTTTAGGAAATTGTACTGGATGAAAATGTACTGATGTTTTGTATTTGTTCCAATGTAAAAACATCTATTTCCCTCACAGAGAGATGGATACATAATGGTCTCAGATCTAATGGAAGTGCTCATTTCCAGGGGTATTGTAGTTTTGAAATGGGTGTGTTTGAGGTTTCTGGGTCTAATTTCATATTATTAAACTCTGAAATTACAGAAGCCTTTCCGAAGTAATCCTTGAGTTTCAGAATGGCCTCACGGTGCACCATGAGCTTGTTGTGTACAAAGTTTGAAGGGCTTGTTTGCAATACAATCCCTTCTGTTACAACCAGAGCTATATCTTAGTTTTTGCCTTTCCCATGGGCTGGGTTTCTTTCTCTGATCAGCCTCAGAGCTTAGCCTGGGTGATGGAGTGGCAAACACTGAAGGTTTCAAAAGCGCATAATAGGGCAGAGATGACAAGGTCAGGGTTTGGAGGTAGACTTGGGTTTGAATCCTAATTCTATCACATAGGAGCTCTGTGGCCCTGGTTCAGTTGTCTAGCTTCTCAAGCTTCATTTTCCCCATCTGCCAAAGGCTGCCATGAGTGTCAAGAGCTTAGCGTGGTGCCTGGCACAGAGAACACACACTCAAAATGTATGCTAGTAGTATTAGCAACCAGAAGTTATCTTAGTTTTACTTCAAGAAAATAGCCCTAGCTTTGTGCCGAGGATAATTTTTTTTAAATGATAGTGTGGATGTTGACATTTTTTTTAGAAACATTTCTAGAGGAAATTCGGTGGTTGTGTATCTAAAAGGCCTAATTTTACCCAAAAGATACACAGTACCAGTGCCTCCAAATAGATACACCAATGGTGTTATGGAACCCCAGATATTGTCCACTCAATTCACTGTGGGCAGGAAGAGGATCTATTTTTAAGGGGAGGGAAGAGGACTATAACTGGTTAAAAATAGGATTCTCCTCCATCTTCTCTCTGCCACTTCTCATCCTTCATCTTTCCATCCACCCCCATTTTTCCTTTAGTCCTCTTATCACCTCTGTTCACTTCCCCCTTCTCTTTGTCTGCTTTAGAATCGGTACATACTATGAAAGAAAAAATACTTGACACTATCCCCAGAAAGTCAGTGGTGGGGGTAATGCATTTTTAATCCTAAACACCTGGTCTCCTTTTATTTGGCTGCCAGAGTGGGAAGGTTTTTTTGATTATTCAAAAAAGTCCTCTTGCTGGTGCTCACAAATGACTAAAAAGGTTAATAAATTTCAGACTCTGCTTGGTAATCCAGGGAGATAGAACTCTGCAAACACAGACTTTTCTTTTTAAGTTGAATCTGACATTATGAAAAGCTACCCCTCTCTTCCCACACTCAAAGTATTTATCTAGGTTTTAAACACTGGGTAGCAGAAGTGTGGTGAGGGAGCTAACATTAATCGTGGGTCTGCATTGCAGACGGAACCTCACTCACATTATCTCATTTAGTGTTCATGACAGTCCCATGGGGAAAGCATCACAGTTCCCATATTTCATAGGTGAGAGCATGGGGGGCTTCAGCATGCCCCGTGAGGGAGGGACTCACTCCAGTACAGTTTCCCTAAGCATTGGTGGCCCCATGCAAGGTTTACCCATCTTACTGCAATACCTTGATACAAATGCTTCTCTGCCCACCATGCAGTGCCAATTATGATAAGACATAGCTTCCAATTCTGTCCACCCTCTCTGGCCAGCCAATTCTTGGGACCATGGTCAAGTGCAGAATCCACCTTTCTAGGAAAGGGTGCTGGGAAATTGATATCCCCTCCCTCAGCAGTATAACCACAACATTGATCTCCCCAAATCTCTTTCATTTGCTCTGATTACATACAGGCAGGTCTGCACATTAGTCCCTCGATGCTGGGTGGTAGTGGACGGGATGATAGTGGGTGGTAGGCCCAGTTCTCTGAGCTGGGACCTCTCAGTACACCCTGTGGGGCAGTGGCAGGGAGACATGGTTGATTTGCTGTTCAGATATAATTCCAAGACAAGTGCATCATTTACACATAGATTATCAACTTTAATTCTTATAAGAACTCTATGAGGAAGGTTCTGTTTTGATCCCAGCATAGTGTAGTGGTTACAGACAAACATGGGCTTGGTTTTGAATCACAGCTCTTATACTATTAATGTGAAGTCCAAACAACTTGTTGTCTATGTGACTTTTACCTTCCCATGCCTCAGTTTCCTCTCTGTATGATGGAAGAAAAGTAGTACTTACCTTTATACTGTTCTGAAAAGCAAATGAGATAGTTTACACGGTAGGAAGTGCTCTCTATTACCTCCATTTTCCAGATGGGGAAACTAACACCCAGATGGGTTATATAACTGTCCAAGGTCACACAGCTAAGCAGTCTTTCAAAACCCATGCTCTTAAGCCATTGTTCTGTGGTGGGACTTCTCAGGCTTTTTCACATCTTGGCACACATGGAAAATGATATTACACATATGACATTGGGGAGAATGAATGGGACAGCTCAGGGCTTGAGGTAATTGGTCTCTGGGTCTTCGACCACCCCAAGCTCCTTCTGGTCAACTGGTACTCTGCTGTACTGGAACAGAGGATTGGAGCTGCCTATCCAGGCCAAGGATGTCAGTAAGTCTTCCTGGAGAAAATGAAGACTTAGCTGGAAAAGTTTGTAAAATTCAGTAGTGAAGGGAGGGGGTGATAATGGGTGAGAGAGACTGCTTAATTTTCTCTTCTGAAAAATGGAGACCACAAGAATATCTATTTCACAGGGTACTTAAAAACTAAATGATGGCTTGTATAAGGAAAAGCCTTTGTAAAATGTGATAATTTTAGCTTAAGAAAAAAGAACAAAATACTTGAAATCATAAGAGTGATCTGGGGATAGTGGTTACAGAGATGGAACATTTCTACCAACCATTTACTTGGAGAAAGTTACAGTTTAATAGGATAGACCTCCCTCCCTCCCTCCCTCCCTCCCTCCCTTCCTTCCTTTCCTTCCTCCTTTTATCTTAAACCAAATAAAAATGGACATTAGCTTCCTCCAAGGTTTCTTATGAGGCTGAACCTATTTTCATCAAGTAACTAGAGCAAGTGGGAATAAGAACAAGAATCCTACAAGACCAAGTAGGTGTATCTCTGAAGTTCAGACTAGTTTGGCTTTATCTGAGGAAAGGGCATGTCAGGCTGTCTCTATAACATGGGCATCTTTGGTGAGGATTTGTTTTGACAGGCAAGGCAGCCAGGCACAAGCCAGACCCAGAAACAAAGCTTTGGTCAGTGGAGGGGAGGGATTTAGGACTATCAGCCATGTTGTCTCCTCCCAGGGCCGGATGTCCAGTGCTGACATTTTCTTTCCTGAGTTTAATGTAAAATTCAAGTCAAGTAACTTGCGCAAATGCATCAATATTTTAAAAGCTACCAATCTTACACATGAAAAAAGGCAGCTTACAATCTTCAATAATCTTTAATGTAATACATATTCATTATATAATATATGAGCCCTCAAAGGAGAGGTTCCTGTTGTCTAGAATTCTAAGTGCTACAAAATGGTGGCTTTGGGATAGGCAAACACCACATATTTGCTTTGTAAAACCATCACTGAGTGACTTTAGCAGGTTAACTCTGAAAGTCATCACAACTTTTTGTCTTTCATAATCTGGACAAAGCTAAAGGAGAGAATTTTCTCTGATGCGACATTCTTGTAGTCAGAGCTTTAACCAGATACCCTCCTTGAAATTTGACTCTGATGTTAGAATGCTCATTAGTTCTGAAAGCTGACTCATTCTTTGTGGCTGAACTCAAATGTCACCTCCTCTGTTAACTAGTCCCCAACACCTTGAGCAGGGTTAATTGCTCCCAAGGAACTTGGTACATGCCTCTATTATGGCACCATTACCATAATGGTGTTTGTTTACCCAATAAACTATGCGCTCCTTGGGGGTAGGGATGGTTCTCGGCATGGGAGGCACTTACTTGATGACTGTGGAATTAAAGAGTGTATCTATCATAGATATTATGTTTAAAATATAGATAAATTTGTGCACTTCTACAGACTCAGAAAAACAAATGTTCAAGAGACTGTTGCCATCCAGATATAGAACTGAAAAAAAACCCTCAAGAATTTTAGGAAGTTGTCATCTTAATCTTATTAACTGGAGAGGTTCAAGAAAGATCAACAATATGTTGAGATGAATGAGTGAAGATTTTTGTGTCATCTAGTGTGTATTTGATGTATATCTATAGTTAAAGCTAGAAGTCAGGGAAAAGGAAAGGGATGGGTTTGAAATTGATTGGTTGACCTCTGACTGCTAGGTTCTATATTAGATGGTTTCCATGACATGATTTCCCTTTGGGTACCACCCCTCCCAGATCGCCCCCCCACCGTTGGTTGGGTCCTATTAGCTCCTTTTGTCAAATGAGAAAACTGAGTTTTGGAGGTTCAGTAATGTGAACAAAGTCATTCCATCTAGTAAGTGACTAAACTAGAATCTGAACCCAAGTCTGAAAAAAGTTCTTAGTGTATGTCTATATGTGTTTAAAAAAAGGGGGGCGGGGTAGAACTCAGCAGTTACTAAGATAATTCAGGACAGCCTCCACCTTGTAGCCCACACATTCCCCCCTTAAATATCTAAGGAAAAGGGTCAGGTGGGTGGGGCTTGAAGTGGGCAACACATGTGGTGCTTAAGCAAGTGGACTCAGCATCAGAAACCTCAGTAGAGAGCCTGGCTCTCTCACTTTCTAGTGGTGTGAACTTGGGCAAATTGTTTAATATACTTGAGCCTCAGTTTCTCTAACAATAAAATGTAGAAGTAGGTAGAGGGGACTAATCATCATTTGTAGCTCACAAAATGTTGTGAGAAAGAAATGAGAGAAGGCACTCAGCACTTAGCCAAGGGCTTGGCACACAGTAATGCTCAGTGCATTCTTATCAGAATTACTCAAATGCTCTCTGTTTCTTGCCCAAAGTCAACAGTAATTGCTCATCTTCCTACTTTCTTAATTCAGCTGTGCAATCTTAAAGTGGAAGAGAAGTCCACTGAATGACCTTTGCCCTGTGACCTGCAGCCAGACAATGGGATTTGGAATCATTTGACAGGAGTTTGGTTCTTAGTTCTGCTTTGTGATCTTGAGGAGACAGCTCACTCAGTTTCTCTGGACTCAGTTTTCTTATCTGTAAAGTGGAGATCAAAACTACATCTATCACACAGAATTCTTTCCAGGCTTACTTGACCAGTGGTAAGATAAGGTGCACATGAAAGGGCATCTAACCTGGTCTGAGAAGAGTGAGGAGAGTCTTCTTGAATGTAGTGGAGTCCAAGTGGGTCCAAGTCCAAAAAGAGAGGAGCCTTGTAAACTAGGACACACACTTATGCTAGTAATAATTACACTACCATTTTAATAACATAAGTATATGTAACTGATATTTAACCTTCTTTCAGACTACATTTCCCACTCTACTGGTTTCACTTTCTGACTTAACCTTTGAATTTCATTAAATTTTTAAGGGGAGGAATACTGTGATTTGGTTTTTTTTTTTTTTTGGTGTTTTTGTTGGACTCTAATTATCTCCACAGTTTGGTCCATCATTTTCTTGAAGGTGTTTCTAGTAGAACTTTATTATTCTGCTGTGTCTTCAATTATCAGCTGTGTAATGCAAGAACCCAAATAAATATAGACTGTGTAATTCTTTCTGGCTTTCATACTGAATGGGATAAGTGAGTGTGTGTGTGTGTGTCTCTGTGTGTGTGTGAGAAAACACATGTATACATCTTGGATTTGATCCTGAGTTATTCCTTGGGTATAAATAAGACACTGAAAGGCACATTAACTTTTCCAGGTCACCAGGGTTTTCATTAGATTGCTGGACTATAAATAGTTCCCTAGTGGTGGAGTGCAAATGATGTACCATTCCTTCTTCCCCCCCAGAGAGCTTAGCTGCCAGAGAGCAACATTCACTTGCAAGAGTCTGGCTCACTGTGTGCCAGTATTGTACAGAAGGTCAAATTTTGGATTAACCTTTGAAATGGAAAAAAAAATCAACAAGGGTGTCTTTGTGAACATTTTGTTTCTTAGGGAAAACTATTTACATGGAATTTACCTAGCGTACCATATAAAAATTCTAAGCATGGAATATCTAGAACAGTGTACAAATTTATTTCCCTTGAGTTACTTAAATGTCATTATGTTTGGTACAAAATTGGAAATACCTCATTTTGCAAATATTCTTGCCAGAGCTTCTCTGCCATGGTGCCATCTGCATAGAAAAGGATAATTGAATAACTACTTGGTGAATACAAACACAGAGCCAGCCACAAGAGATAATTCGGAATGCCTTTTCTGTTTTGTTATCCTTTAAAGCAAGATTATCTGTCCGAAGAATCTGGAAAATTACCTCTACTGTTTCCAACTGATTTTGTCTAAACTGTTCCTGTGAGATCCACTGAACACGCTACGCTAGGATAAAGTGGATTTGTTGGAAGAATGAGATCTGATGTTTGGCTGAGCTTATCAAGTTTCTACTAGACTATAAGCTACTCAAGGGCACAGACTGTATTGTGTTTATCTTTGAATCTCTCCTGTGTCAGGAATGTAGTAGGCATCCTCTAAATAGTTATTGATTTAAATTCAGTTTACTATAAAAATTATAAGAATCATTTCTGGGCCTCCTAAAAATCAGACAGTGTTTGAAAAATATATTCCTGGATGTTCTTTTTTTTTTTTTTTTTTTTTTAATTACGTCTGGTTTTAGTTTCCTGTGGGGAATCCATGTATGTTGTGGAAACTTGGGTATATATTTGTGATAGAAAATTATGGATTCTGACAAGGAAAGCAGTAGCAAAAATTGTTTAATATTTGGTAAATAGGGGTAAAACGAATGAAGACATGTTTGGTCTAACAGAATTCATATAGATTAAGAGTTTTTGAGAACTGTTTTCATGGATTTGGTACATTATACAGTTTGTCTTACTTTTCTCTTTTGGCAGTTTTATTACCAAGTAAGCCTGAAAATGAGGCGAGGAGATGCTTGTGTGTGTGTGTGTGTGTGTGTGCGCGCGCGCGCGTAAACAAGAGCTAAATGAAATTTCACACCAATAAGATGAGTTCTGCTTAGAATGATGATAATGGCTATTAATTAAGAGCCTAGTATGTGTCAGGCAGTCTTTAAATCAATACCATATTTTATGCATACAAAAACCCTATGACTTAATCATTTTTCCATTTTTAAAGATTAATAAGCTGATGTTCAGAGATGTTTAATAACTTGCTGAAGTTCACATGGTAAGTGGCAGAGCTGAGATTCAAACCCCAAGCTCTCTGACTAGTAAATTGGTATTCTTCCCACGTACTGTACTCAATGCAGGAGGCACCTACGCATGGTGATTCTTAACAGTGTCAAAACATCTTTTTTCTTTTGGGACACCGTGTGCCTGTAATTATTACCTGTAGAGTCTTTCTTGGAGTCTTAAGGCCAGATTAGCACTTTGTTTGTGTAGAGCAATAAAACAGTACAATCTCAGCCTCCAGTACTGGTACCATTGTCAGCAACTGGACAGAATTGAGTCACCTTGAATAAAAGAAAAAAAAGTGAAGTGAGAGGGTGTTTAATGCTTTGTCTTTTTTTTTTTTTAACACAACTAATTAATCAGTTTGAATTCTGAGTAGAAAGAAACAAATGAAAATGTTATTTCACTTTTCAAACTATGTTGAATCACTATCCTAGAATTTTTACCATCAGGCAGTAATGAACAAGCACAATGGAAGAGCTGCAGTTGGAAGAGGTTGAGAAGGATCCTGTGTTTTATCAGTTGATACGGGAGCCAAGGCGGTGTTTGATTGGGGAAGGAGTGGCGATATAAGAGAAGCATTAGCTAGTTTCTAGTCAATCTCCTTTTCTATGCGCACGAGATAATTATAAAGTCAAATGTTAAAGCTGAAAAATCATTTAAATATCTGGCTTTTTGCTTCAGGTGCTGTTCTACTCAAAAGCAGGCAAAATAGCAAAAAACAGGTCTGGTGAGATGGGCATCTAAACACCTAAGTTTCTTTGTTGTATTCTGTGCTAGGTGTAGTGGTGAACCAAAGCAGCCTGGTTCCCACATTCATGGAGCTTACAGTCTAGACAAAAAAACCTTAATAATTTCACATAACAGTATGTGAGTTCTTTCAAAGAGACATCATAGTCAAAGAAAATTCAGCAACTCACCAGGAGAAATATTGCCTCCAAAAGGCCCCTGGAGCCAGCCCAAGGCAGGGAGTATTCAGAGGGACTGTGGGAAGACAAGATAATGGAGAGGAAAAATAAGGGCTCCCAACAAAGTTTGCGACTAGTTAAAGGTAATGTAGGAGACTGCACTGCTCCAGTTGGGGCTATTGGTGTTGTTAAACAATAAAGAATGCCTGGGTACCATAGTGGTTTAATGCAAACTACTTTTTATTCAGGGGTGACTTGAGGCTATGAACTCTAGCAGCCAATCACATCCACTTTCTGTGAAGAGCTCTCATAATAATTAAAAAAAATATATAATATATATTATTTATGTATCTTATTGAGGTGAAATTAACATAACATAAAAGGAACCATTATAAAGTGAGCATTTTCAGTGGCATTTAGTATATGCACAACATTGTGTCCCCATCACCTCTAGTTCCATGATATTTTCATTACTCCAGAAGGGAACCCCATACATACTAAGTAGTTGTTCCTCACTCTCCCTTCCCACTGCCTCTGGTAACTATTAATCTTTGTTCTGTCTCTATGGATTTACCTATTTTGAATATTTATTAGAAATGGAATCATACAATATATAATCTTTTGTGTGGGTTTTTTCACTTAGCATAATGTTTTTGAGGTTTCATCCATGTTGTAGCATGTATCAGTACTTCTGTCTCTGTGGATTTACCTATTCTGGATATCTATTGGAAATGGAATAATACAATATATAATTTTTGTGTGGCTTTTTTCTCTTAGCATAATGTTTTTGAGGTTCATCCATGTTATAACATGTATCAGTACTTCATTTTTTTTCATGGCTGGGTAATATCCATTTACTGTATATATATACCACATATTAATGGATTCATCCATTAATAGATATCTGGGCTGCTTCTACCTTTTAGTTATTGTAACAGTGCTTCTATGAACATGTGTCCATTTGGGCTGCTATAACAAAATACCACAGACTGGGTAGCTTATAAACAACAGAAATTTATTGCCCTCAATTCTGGAGGCAGGAAGTCTGGGATCAGGGTGCCAGCATGGTTGGGTGAGGGCCCCTTTTGGGACACAGACTTCTTGTTGTATCTTCACATGGTAGAAGGGGCTAGGGAGCTCTGTGGAATCTCTCTTACAAGAACACTAATCTCATTCATGAGTGCTCCACACTCGTGACCTAATTAATCATCTCCTAAAGGTCCCTCCTTCTAACATCATCACATTGGGTGTTAGGATTCCAACATGTGATTTTGGTGGGGGGACATAAACATTCAGACCATATCATGTGTGTACCTGTACTTGTTTAAACACCTATTTTTTATTCTTTTGAGTATATACCTAGGAGTAGAATTACTGGGTCATTTGATAATTCTATGTTTAACTTTTTGAGGAACCACCAAACTGTTTTCTAAAGGGGCTGAACCATTTTACATTCCCACCAACAGTGTATGAGGGTTTCAGTTTCTCCACATCCTTGCCAACATTTGTTATTTTCTGTTTTTTTTTTTTTATTATAGCTACCCTAACACATATGAAGTGGTACCTCATTGGGGTTTTGATCTACATTTTTCTAGTGATAAGTATCTTTCCATGTGTTTGTTGACCATCTATATATCTTCTTAGGAAAAATGAGAAATGTCCATTCAAATACTTTGCCTGCTTTTTAACTGGGTTGTGTTGTTGTTGAGTTAGCATACTAATTTTTGAGCCATGCACTTCAGCTGTTTCATGATGCAAATCCAACACCCACAGTAGTCTTAAAGGTGGAATGTGGGCAGGGAGAAGAGGAAGCAAAGAGCACAGGAGAGGTGGAACTTGGGGTGTGGCTGAAAGGGTGCTGATACACAGCTTTATCTTCCTCAATAACTTAAGTCTGATAACTCAGAATAGGAAGTGATAGCTTTGGCATGGCACTTAGATGGAGATGCATTTCTAGAACCTGTGACTTCAACTTTATTCTCACTGCCATTGTATAGCTCAATAATAAAGAGCTACCATTTTTTAGTGCACTTCACACACATTTTCTTAAACTTTGTAGCCATACCTGGTTGGTGCTATTATCCTAATTTTACAGATTAGAAGAATTGAGGCTTGGGAAGATTAACTGGTTCAAGATCACACCTTGAAGGAGGCTGAATGAGTAGCAATTCCATTCTCACAGATTCATGTCCTCTCCCTATTACCCCATGGATGGCTTATCACTTGTTTGTATTATTGCTCTAATCTCCTAACTTTTCTCCATTTCTTTAGTATTATCTTCCTCAATCAGTCTCCACACTGCTGACACTGGGGGTTCTTCTAAAATGTAAATCTTACTGTGCCACATCTTTGCTTAACGTCTTTTAATGGCTTGTCATCCTTTCAAGATTCCCTGTGTTTCAAGTTATCATCTCTTGCTTTTCTCATTTGTATCCTACCTTATAGTCATGTCAAACTACTCCCAATTTCTGGAATCTGTCAAGCTGTTTCATAACCTTGTGCTCAAAACAGAGTTGTTTCTTTCTGGAATGCATTAAAGACCGCCTTGCCCACCAGTACTACCTTATGAACTTACCCCTAGGCCATAAAATGCACAAATATTGGCAAGTGAGGTAGTCAGGGGAAAGAGAGGAAGCTGTCATTATTTACCTACCTCACCTTGACTACCTGGAATATACAAGAGAATCAACTGGAAGCTAACAAGGCAGCTTAGTAGTCAGATACAAGATTTTAAAAAAATCAGTAGATCTCCCAGTCACCAGCAGTAACCAATTAGAAAATGTAATGGCAGAAAGGATCTGATTCACAAAAGGAGCAAAAATTATAAAATACCTAGAAGCAAACTTAATAAAAATATATAAATCCACATTTTTAAAAAGCTCTAAACTGTTATTGAAGGATAGAAAAATAACACTTGAATCCATGTACACTCCGTTTCTACACGAAAAGTTTAATGTGGTGGTTATGAGCCTGAGGTCTGACTGTGTGAGTTTGAATGCCACCAATTCCTTTCTGCGTCATCTCAGGAAAGTCGCTTCACTCCTCCTCTAAGGCTTAGCTTCCTTGTTTGTAAAGGGAGAGTAATAATATTAGTTAGCTCATGTATCAAGTATGAAAATTAACTAAAATGATCTGACTAAATTAAATGATCTGTTTAGAGCACTCAGCCCAGTGCCAGGCACATAGTAAATACTTAATAGGTTATCTATTATACTAAAGATGCCAATTATCTTTAAGATAATCTGTGTATTTAATGCAACTCCAGTTGGGCATTTGTTTCTGTGTGTGATTTGTAGGTTTATTAAGAGCTCATCTTTAGAGGGTACTTTTATTGTTTTGGCTTGTTTTATATTTTTGGAATCATGTGTCTTCTGAGTTGTGGATAACTCCCAACAGAGGTGTTTTGGTTTTGCCTTTGCTTTTGCCAGCCCCATACATATGTCTCTCCCTCCTTCCCTTTTTTCTTCCTTCTTTCTTTTGTTCTTTTCTTCCTTTTTCTTTCTTCCTTCTTTCCTGTCTCAAGTTCACAAAGATATTCTCATATTACTAAATGAAAAGAAAAATTTCACAATAATATATATAGTATAAAGTCATCTAAGTATAATGCAAAGCAACTCTCCTTTTAAAATATTTCTGGCAATAGATCTGGAAATCCACACACAAAACTGCTCATAGTGGTTACTTCTAACATGAGACTGGGGTGGAAGGTAGATGGAGCAAGTCTCTCATGGAGTTTTTCATCTTTTTCTGTATTATGTGATTTGTTTATTATTCGACCACAAGTAATACAATTTCTATTACTTGTATAATTTAACAGTCAACCATTTTCCCTCCTCCAGCTCAGACCTCAGGCCCTTGACAGCCCTTACCCTCTCCTCATCTTCTCGCCATCATCTGTGCTCCAGTCACCTGGCTGTCTCTCTGTCCCTTGAGAGTGTCATTCTCCTTTTCACCTGAGGCCTCTGCCTTTCCAGTTCTCTCTGCAATGTTTTTGCCTCACCTCTTTGCCAAGGTCACTATGACTCATCTTATGTGGCTCTCAATTTCTACAGCATGTCCTCAGCGCAGCCTTCCCTGAAACTCAGACCAGGTAATGTTTTCTGTCATATGCTCTCCAAGTATCTTATATTTCTCTTTTGCAACATTTACCACAAGTTTAATTAATTAATTAATTTTGAAAGTTGTTATGTAATACCAGACAACTCCAGTAGAACATGAGCTTCATGCTGTCAGGGACTAGAGCTGTCTCATTTGCAGATTAACTCCCAGGGCCTAGCAGAGCACCTTGTACATAATAGGCCCTTGATACACACTCACTGAAGGAATCAACAAGTAAGTGAATGAGATTTGGGGGGAATCTTGAGCATAGTTTCTGATTCTTCTAAGTCCCTTCATGGAAACTTAAGGATCTGAGGCTCCCATGTTGGGCAATATTAATTCCTTTTCTGCTCCTGTTTAGGACTGATTTGTGCATTGCAGGTAATGTTGCTCTGCAGTCCTTTATACTTGGAGTGCATTTTGGGAACCTCCATAAAATGCCTCCGCTAGAACTCCCAGTGCCTGTAACTCTGTGAAAGTCCTCTGCCCATGAACTAAGGAGGGACCTAACAGACCTCTAACAGTAGGAGAGGTACTTATTTCCTGAGCTGAGCACTGCCCAGGAGACTCTCCTTCTATCCTCAGGAACCAATTTCTCTATGCTTGTCTCTGGGCTTCCACCATCTGACATCTTCAATTGCAGATGCAAGCGGGTCTCTCTCTGTCTCACTGGAGTTCCTCCATTGGACAATTTCCTGTCCATGGATCCTCATGAGATTATGCTGAAATTTCATTCCCAGGGTCATCAGGAGTGAAACAAACTAAATTGAACTCTAGAGAATGTGCATTAATACATAAGAACACAGCTAAGTAATTGCTATGTTGAGCAGGGGAGGAAATCAGTCACTATAAAACTCATGCTGTAGGACAACTCATTTCCAAGCAAGATCATAATGGGAGTCATCTAAACAGAATTAAACTTTTATGATTTTTTAAAGGACCATCAGACTATGAGAAACATTTCACTTCACTTAACTAAAAGGTCAGAACTTTTTGATGTCCCTGTTACATGGGCATTGTGTTATATAGATGCTCCTCAGAAGTTAATCCACGACTTCTTTTATAAAGAAGTTCAGCCATGTTGAAACGCCTGCTGGATGATCCCTAGTGGACAACCCTTCTTGTTACTCACCCTATAATTGGATGTTATGACTATCCACACGATTCTTTCCAATGATTTCTAAAAACGAGAGGCCGCTAGTTCGGATGTTGCTTTTACTGCCTGTCAAAGGGCAATTTTCAAATGAACATCACCCTCTAGGAAGCAGAACTCTTCCATTCTCAGAGAAAAGTGATGATAATTGGACTTTACACATGTTTCCTTTTTTGAGATACAGACCACAGAATTTGTTTATGACTATCTTTAGCACGAACAGGAAACTTACGATGAAACTCAAATGGAGGGGAATAGAGTTAAAATATTATAAAACTCATAGGAAATCTGTTCCAAATGATTCAGTGGCTTTAAAAAGTCCATTTTTAAAACATGAGAACGATAGAGCATAGTTGTTTTGTTCAGTAGAAGGGAGGGGCATTGCTGTGGCAGCCACACTTTCTGGCCCTGTGACCAGTTGCTCATTTTTTGTCAGAAAAATAGCTGGGTGCAACCACGGCTACAGTCTCTGGTTGTGGGAAAAGTGTTTGTCTGTGAGCAACTGATAAGTTTGTATTAAAGGTCAAACTAGGAATTCTGGCTCCTTAGCAGCACCCTAACCCTAACCTTAACCTCAACGCTAACTTTGGTTTCTAAACAAGACCATTTATATGAGTAATCCAAGGAGACAGCATTCCAGGGCATTCACATCACGCCTTAAGAGGGCACCAAACATTCTTCACCACTCTTAGTTCCTCTATGGGTCACATCTGCACCATAGGGTATGCCCATCAGTTGGAATAGGCCAGGTTATGCTGCTGCAACAAAAAAGCCTAAAATCAGCTGGCATTGTTTTAGGGATTGCTGGTGGATGGTGAGAAAACGTTTTCTGAGGCAGGAAGGCTGTTTCTCTTTCCCTCCGACCTGCAGACAGACAATGGCGGAGATGGTGGCTGCTCCATCTACCTAGTTCCTGGAGTGAGGAGCTGAGCAGCACAGCCCCAGCTGACCTGCAGTGCAGAGAAGTTTCTGTGATTATCCGCCACCAAGATTTAGTGCCATAACTGACTAATACCACATCTACTGCAGTCTCACAGGTGAATAAATGCACACTCACGCAGGTGAAATAGATGGCCTAGGACTCTAGTCAAGGGCCAGGGAAACGATGTCTGAGCTCTATTAACATGGCAGGCTGACTCACTTGTGTCTGGCAGATCCATGAAAGGTCACTGATTTTTCCATCAACTACTGAGACTTCAGTCTGATGAGGTCATTCTGACCCCATGTGACCCTCAGAATGAACTTGTTCTTTTGCAAAGAGAGCAAAATAACATTTTTTTTTTTTTTTTTTGGTTTAGCGTCGCAGGTAGGGTGACCAACCATCCCTGCTTGCCTGGGACTGGGAGATTTCCCAGGACACAGGCCTATCAGTGGTAAAACCAGGAAAGTCCCAGCTAACTGGGATGAATAGGTCACTCTAATTGTTGAGGTGGTATTTCCTAGTAACACTTAAGAATTATGCAGCGTGGACTCCCATTGTACCTTCTAATTCTTTCCGTCATAATATTTATTACATTGTGTTGTAAATGACTCAGACTGTGCAGTGTCTATCTGCCCACCAAACCCTGGGCTTCTGAGACCAGGGGACTGTTTCTTTCCCATTTTTTATTCCCAATACCTTGTATGGTGCCTGCCACTTCAAAAGAGCACAATAAATATTTATTGAATGGATGAATGAATGCTGTTTCTCTGTTATTTTTCATTCCAAAAACTGGTGTGGTGTGATTGGCTTTTTCTTCTTTGAGGATCAATTCTGCCTAGTTACTAGTTTAACTACAAAGAAGGGCAGGACTCTGCCCTGACTGCAGCTACAAGCTTGCATAAAGCTTTCAGCGTGACCTGTAATGTAAAATTACATAAACCCAACACTGAACTTCAGCATAAACTGATTCCTTATTAGACCGACTGAATAATTGAATCTCCTTTTTTGGCATTTGTTTAAAGACAGAAGGTCATGGGACAAATGGTGGGTATTTGAGGCTGTGGAAACAGTTGTTATAAATTTGGTTTATCTGTTTCTGTAACTGGGACTACTGTGACTGAAGACCCAAGCTTCCCAAGTCTGCCCTCCACCCTTGGGAATGCAGAACAACATGCCCTCCAAACCAGAGGCAGGAGGAAAATCTCTGTGGGCATGCCTTCTGACAGACTGCATTCATGCCTAGTTAAGGACAACAAACAGTGAACTGAGAAACTTGCTCTGGAGAACTAGATCCAGGTCTCAACCAGTTGAATATTTTCATAACAGGCCTAAGAGGTACGCTGAGAAAGAGTTTGCTGGTTCTTGACTTACAGACTAAATCCTCAGACATTTTTGTTTTCATTAATCACCCATAGTGAGTCTCTCCTAAGTGACTCAGCTTTTCTGAGAAGTGATTTAAATTCTAGAAAGAGGCCCTGTGGAGTAGTGGGAAGATCACTAAATTTGTATTAAGAGGACTTAAAAGAAAACCCATCCTCAGTTTCCTCATCTGTAAAATGGGTTTAATAATATCTACCTTTCTTACCTTATAAGATAGTTTGTGGGGTCAAAGGAGATAAAGTCAGTAAAAACAGTCTGAAAATTGTAAAATGCAGAATGAATATAAGATATATATTTTCTACCTCTTATGAATTCACCTGATTCTATCCTTTAACAAAACATATCTAAGTTTGCCTTCTGCTTTAAGACTTCCTTTTGTAAGTCAATTATACTTCAATAAAAAACAAAGGAAAAAAACCCTTCCTTTTATTTATCACAATATTTTCCTCATCACAGGACAAGAATACTCTGTGCCTTGTATGTGCATTCTCTTCATGACAGATGAAGACACAGGTACCATGATCTTAATTTTACATGTAAGTACTAGTTCATAGTAGTTCATGTCCAACATCATGCAGCTAAATGTTTGGTTTTAACACAAGTGTGCCTATCTCATTGCCCATGAAACTTCTGTCCCACTGTGCTACCTTCCAAGTTTTAAAGGGTTTCCCTCCATTTTTTTAATATCTTGGATTTGGTATACAAGTTCATTTTGGGTTTTATCACATTATTTTCTAGATTTTGATTATATTTCCTCATTGTTTGTCACTCCAGACTGAAATATCCTACTCCTTACTCTGGCAGAACTTTCCTTTTCCTTGCTTTTGTTTGGACCTTTGTTGAGAGATAACAGCTAAAGCTGCATGTAATAGTCCAGGTGTAGGCCCTCCTGGGTTGGGTGCCAGGGAGGGATAAGGTTACCAGATGTATTGCCAATACTCATCATGAAACTCAGATTTTCATGAGCTGTTTTGACTGAAGTAGGGCAGTTCCAATGGAACATCCTCCGGCTACAGCCAGCAACCATGTGGCCAGGCGTTAGGGAACACGATGTCTTGAGGTCTCTAAAATTCTTTCATTTATTTATTCAACAAGTTTTTTAAAAGCACTGATCCTGTGCCAATCTCTGTTCTATTTGCTGTGGGTAGGATAGAGAATAAAATACCCCAAGTTCCTCTCTTCACGGGCCAAATCGAGTAGTGTGGAGAAACAGTTGACAAATACAAAAATGTATAATATGTCAGATGGTAAGTGCTATGTAGAAAAATGAAGTTGGGTGAGGGGAAAAGGGGAAGACTGGGCAGAGGGCTTGTCTTTTCCATAGAATGGTCAGTGACATCGCTGATAAGGTGACATTTGAGCAGAAACTCGAAGGCAGTAAAGGTTACCTCAGGGAAGAACATTCCAGCAGAGAGAACAGAAAGTACAAAGGTCGTGGGAAAGTTTTGTGCCATGTTTGAGGTATCCCAGTGTAGTTGGAGCTAAGTGAGAGTGGAGGGCACTGGGGAGATGAGATAAGGTCAGAGCTTCAAGGTCAAGGAAGGGCAGATCATGCATGGTCTTATAAGTTATGATGAAGGACTTGGGGTTTTATTATAAGCAAAGAACTGGTCTGGTCGGACTTATTTTAAGAAACTCACTCTGTCTACTCTGAGGAGAATAGACTATGGGAAAGGAATGATGGAGGCAAGGAGGCCAGTTAGCCAGCTATTGTAATAATCCAGGTGAGGGATGATGATGGTTTCGATCTGGGTGATAGCGGAGGTAAGGGCCAAATGTCATTGAATCCTGGGTATAGACTGGATATGAGAGAAAGAGGAATCAATGACCACTCCAAGGTTTTCAGCTCGAGAAACTGCGAAAATTGGATGAATGGAGTTGCCTTTTACTGAGATGAGGAATACTATGGAAGGCATGTTTTGTGTGTGTGTAATGTTTGTAGGTGGTAGAAGGGAATTAGGAAGGAGGTCTATTCTGTATATTTTAAGTTTGAGGTACTTCCACGTAAGGATTTCAAGGAGGCAGTTAGACATGAGTATGACATGTTCGGAGGAGAGGTTGGGGCTGGAGTTAGAGGCTAAATGAGATCACCTAGACAGACAGATAAATCAGGAAGAGGCCAGAGCACCGAAACTTGGAGGACTGCAACATACTACAGAGAGCGTGGAGAGACAGGTGGAAACTGTAAAGAGAAGCAGTCACTTAAAAGCTGTTCTGGTGGCTCTGTGGCAGCAGCTACTGTGAACACTGGGTTTATATATTGGAGATCTGCTCCCAAAGTTGGGGGGCCACCAGGGAAGATTTATGCTTGTGCAGGTGGCTGCTACACAGGATCATTGTGATAAAGCACACACACAAGAGTCCTCTCTTATCATTACAAAATATACAGGAGATCGGCCGGTCACTGCCAAAAATCAGGATGAATTACTTTTTTTTTCTTTTTCTTTTTTTTATTTTTTGCGGTACGCGGGCCTCGCACTGTTGTGGCCTCTCCCGTTGCAGAGCACAGGCTCCGGACGCGCAGGCTCAGCGGCCATGGCTCACAGGCCCAGCCGCTCCGCGGCATGTGGGATCCTCCCGGACCGGGGCACGAACCCGTATCCCCTGCATCGGCAGGCGGACTCTCAACCGCTGCGCCACCAGGGAGGCCCGAATTACTTTAGATCAGGGAAATTTGCTTAACTGAATGGAATCAAAGAGATCATATCAATATATTCCTGATAACATAAGCATATCTATAATATGATAGAAGCAAGGAACTCTCAGTACTGTGGATATACAAACCATTAGCACGTGCATTTATAAATCCCCAAGATGAGACATATCAGAATGCATATTAACAAAATCACCTCTACAGTACATATAAATTAAGTTCGGGCTTTGGAACTCTTTTCTTCCTGATTGCAATTGGTGTTTCATTTTGCAGGTCACCCCATAAAGAGTTTGTTTAACCCATGATGTACTGTATCTCAGGTGTGGATCTAATTGTTCTATTTTCAGTTTTCAACCATGTTAGGGACTTTCTTCAACTGCAACTCTGGACAGCAGCAACTACCTCATCTGATAGACAATCAAAGCCATCTGTGCAAGAGAGGTGATATACCAGTAGATTTAAAACCAAAACGAAACACATTCTGCTTTTATCCTGTGGACCCCTGCCCCCAACCCCATCACCATCCCAACCCTAACCTGGCCAGCTCTGCTTCAGAGGTGGAGAGGTGGAGTCGGAGAACAAAGGTATCAAATTCTTGGTTAAGCTAGAAAAGTCTTGATCTTTGTATTAAGATTTAAAAGAATAATAGCAGAGATAAGGTTTCTTTGGGCTGGGTCACAGAAGGGAGAATTGGAGAGGGAATGGGGGGTGTGCCTGGGACATTAATGAGATGCTGAGAAGTGGCCCTAACCTGCACCCTTACTTCATTATTTCCAAAGATGCGAGGAGGGTCCAATGCTGTGACTTCTCCAAACATCACATGTAGTCAAGCCCCATCCTCTAAGTCCTAGGAAGAGCTCAGACCTGTCGCTGGGTCAGGTCTGTCACCAATGGGATCACCAGGGATGTCCAGCTGAGGTGCTAGGGAGGGAAGAAGCACAGTGGCTTTGAGCCTTCTCTGTGGAGCACTAGCATTCTTTAGATGAATGCTCTTCTCGCCATGTGGCAGGGCAGTAGGATGGGCTGAGGCTGGCCCCTCTCCCCTGTTGGGGAGAGGTGGCTGCCCTTGGCAGGCCTAGCAGGGTCTCTTTTTGGATGCGTTCATCTTCATCCTTTCATACTTTTTGTTCGGAAGCTTTCTTTGTGCCCACAAATATAGATTTAATATCTGCTTCTTTGTCTTCCAATGCTATCTCTGTTACAGCATTTACGTTACTGCACGTATGTCTCCCTTACTAGATTTTGACCTTTTTGAGAACAAAAACCAAGTTACAATTGTCTTTATATTTCCCAATACCCAGGATAGTGCCTGGGTCATGGTAGGTAATCAATAATGATTTGTTATATTATGAAGGAAAACAAATGTATTCACTCTCCGTGCCATGAGTGTTCTGTTACCTGGTGTAACTGGAGTAGGTAGAGTGACCCAGCTAAGAAATAAAACACTTTCTGCTCAACAGATATTAAATAACAATAACTGTAACCACCTACAGCATATCTTCTCGTTTTCATTTTCTTTCCTTCAAATAACAGATTGAGGCCTATTTTCTCTGGAAAGTATTTGCTGGTTATCCTCTTACAATCTGCTAGCCAGTCTCCTCCTTCCTAAGACATTTCCTGTTATCACGTTATAGCCATAAATATATATTCCTAGATTTTATAGTCAGTCCCCCATTTTTGCCACATTGTATTCTTAGAAATCACGTCTTCCATAAAATGGAACATTTCTTCTCTAGAGACAATGCTGTAATTAAGGGCTGACCAAGGACTCAGTATCAAATAAAATATAGTCAAGATCAATAACATGTCAGAAAGATAAAGCTACAACTGTAATCCTCTAAAATAATTTAACATAGTAAAATCATGCCTCAAGTTCTATAAAACTGTCATAAATACACATTGATTATCCAATACCTGGATTATGTAAAATCTATGTAAAAACATAAAATTAAACCCTGCTCTATTATTAAATTTTCCCCCAAACGAATATTCAGAGTAAAATGAATATTTTCAACATATTAATGAACAACCATTTGTTCTGCTTTTAAATTATAAATGGAATATTGGAGGATTATTTAAATAGTTTAGACCTCTTTTAATACAAGTCAGCAAGTTAGAAGTTATGCCCCTCTGTCCTTCATAGGTTGTCCTCTCCAAAGCAGCGCTTTCCAAGTTATTTAATTGGTCCTGTAGTCACACCCAAATTAGTAGGCTCAACAAACGTTTTCTGCAGTTTCTGACAATGGTAGTACTTCTTTTCTCCTCGGAAAAACTGACCCAATATTTCTAATCTTCTTCCTCTCCTTTTCTCTTTCTTTATTTAAAGCTAAAGGCATAAAGCTAAAGGCTCAGTAGAAGACCAAAGCAGAGCCAGGGAGAGACATGGAGTGGCCTTAAATAACTCAAGTGCCCCTTCTGTGAATGATTCTTCCTTGATTTAATTTTTATTGTAAAAGCAATAAAACAATTGCTGACTGTGAGCAAACTCCAAAAAAAACCCACCTCAAAACATTTATGATGGGCTTCCCTGGTGGCACAGTGGTTAAGAGTCTGCCTGCCAATGCAGGGGACACGGGTTTGAGCCCTGGCCCAGGAAGATCCCACATGCCGCAAAGCAACTAAGCCCGTGCGCCACAACTACTGAGCCTGAGCTCTAGAGCCCACAAGCCACAAATACTGAGCCCACGTGCCACAACTACTGAAGCCTGAGCGCCTAGAGCCCATGCTCCGCAACAAGAGAAACCACGACAATGAGAAGCCCGTATACCGCAACGAAGAGTAGCCCCCGCTCACCGCAACTAGAGAAAGCCCACGCACAGTAACAAGGACCCAACACAGCCAAAAAAAAAAAAAAAACAAAAAACACACCATTTATGACATGATTTCAAAGAGGTCTGGCTGTCTTTTTATTAAAATTCAATAAAACAATAAATATTAATTGAAGGCCTACTGTGTGCCAGGCCTGATGTGGGGCTCAGAGGAGGCTGAGATGAAGGCAATACAGTTTGACCTTTGAGGAGTCCAGTGAGGTTGGGTGTTTAGAAAGTAGCACTTAAGCTTAGTCATGGGTACTTCCTATAAGATGATAGAGGACTTGGGGTGACACTCCCTGGGGTATTTTGGTCATGTGACCAACGAGTTTGTGACTGATACTGATCTGCAATCAAGTTTGGTAAGAGGAAGCACATTTAGAAACTGTTTAACAAGAAGCCTCTCTGTTTTCTAGTGAGATTTGAGTATTGAACTTTGCTTCAGGTTTAATTAAGAAAAATCTCATAATCCCACTGAAAACATAAATATGATAATCATAATGTTTGCTGAAGGCCACTATTACAGGCAATAGGGGATTCAATTAAGAAAATACAAGGGTGAGACAATAATGTTGAGAAAAAGATCTCCTTAGCCTTGTAGTGTGAAACATATTATTCAAAGAGGAACCAAATTGCATGGCCTAGACTGGATTTATGTGGTTTAGCTCTTATTTGTCTCAGAATTCTCAGGAGACAAGTTCCACACTTAAGTGAAAATAATACATGTCCATGTGCGTAGTAGTGTTTAGGAGAAATGGGTAGCATCAGGGATAAGATTATTTCCAAATAATCTATCAAAAAACAAGACATGCAAGCAAATAATTAGTGGATGCAATCAGATGTTGACAATTATATCACATTTTGTTTGTCGGGCAAGTGGTTGCTATGTGGCAGACATCTACTTTTTTTGACTTATAAAATAATTCTCGAGTGACTTTTCATAAAGATGAATCCAATTAGAAACAAGACCCCAAAGGTTTTCTTTTTCTCAGGGGCTACATAGTCCTGTTTTTGGAACCATTACTCTGAGCTTGTTTTCTATATATTGTGCATAAAATGCATTTCTAAAAACAAAGAATGACCTCAGTGGAAAACTAAGCAGAAACATGAGTTGTCTCCACAAGAATAATGCTCTGCAAGTCAAAATAATAATAATCAAGTGCAGATAACCAAGAAGGAGGCCTGAGAGCTAGGACCCCCCCAAGTCTCCATTGTAATCCCTTCCTACCTGCTCAACTGTCCTGTCTCTCCTCCCTTCAGTTCAGCCTTCACTCGGCCTCCCTGGTTATTTGGGCTAGTCAGACCTCTCCTCACCAGGCCCCTTTCATTCAGTAGCTCCCTTTTGTGCTCAGAGGAAGGCCAAACTGTCTAGCATGGCACATGAGACCTCTGGCTTTTGAAGTTCATCCACCATTACCCAGCATACACCCTGTGTTCTCACCTCACTGAACCCTTCACAGAGCATGCCTTACTCATATTGTCACGCCTTGCATACATATACTTTCTGCCTGGAAAGCAGTTCAAGTATTACGTCTTTTGTGAGATCTTTCCCAGTCACTCCAGGAAAAGGAGCAGTCCTTCTCTGCGTAAGGGATTTCTATTACAGCACTTGCCAAAACACATCATTATTTATCAAAATGAAACTCTTTTTATGCCTCGATTGCCACTAAGACCCCAAAGTTTGAAATGGAAAAAATAGATGCCAAGTACTACCATATTTCAAAGTGGGATGCTAGACCACATGTGCTGGGCTTGCAAAAAAGATGCTCTAAAGCTGATTTCGTGAGTTCATTATCTACTTTCAGGATATCAAAGAGTTGCGGAGTCAGAAGAGGAGGGGTGACTCCTTCTAAGAGCATTGACAATGTGTGCTGTATGGTCTTCCCCCCAGCCAACAGCGAGGGAACGGAGGAAGACTTCCTTCTCTGCTCAGGTCAAGCAACAGGGCTTCAACATGACCATTCAAGAGAAAAACATAAATCCTGTGGCATTGGAGGGCAAATGGATAGTCATTGGTTCTGTGCTGAAAATACTGAGGGCAAGAGATGGGGGCTGGAGCCACCTGCCCGCTGGCACAGCAGAAGGAGACAGGTCTTCACGGGGAATAAGATACAATTTCATCCATGTTTACTGGCAAGAGCTTGTGTTTCTCATTGTCCAGACATGGGACTCATAGGAGCAAAACTACGTGGAGCCATATTTGAATACTGCCCAAGAAGGTGGCTGGAGGACAGCTGTGACTCTGGTAGAGGAGTTGTGACTCTGGATAATCAGAGGCAGAGAGTGGAATCAGAGGTCAGAAGAGAGGCACTGCCCGTATCTAGGGGGCTAGTGAGAAGGCTTCAATGGGGGTAGCTCTGAGGATCCCACAAAAGCACCCCATCAAAAGGAACAGTCAGCACAGAACCCTCCAAGGCCACAGAGTACCTCTGCCAGCTCACAGGTACTGGAGAGGTGAGAAACCACCCACTTGCTTTTCTGCTAGGTTGGGGAGGGCAGCTGCCCTGCTCCTATGGGTAGCTGGCTGGGGGACAAAGTGCTTTCATATGGACATTCAGCCAAGCCTTCTGTTTTCAGGCCCCCCTGGACCCCCACTTTCAGAGGTTTCTGGAACCTCTCATTCCTCAGTCTTTCTGGGGTTCTGTAGCCCACAGCAGCTTACGTCTGTGCTTCTCCCAAAGCTGTTTCAGTTCCTTGGCTTTGCTTAGTCAGTTACCACTGACTTTCCAGCTTCCAATATTCTGTTGCTTTTGCTTTCTCTTTGTCCTTGTGTGTTTATGCCCTAAACAAAATTCTTTTACCATCACTTGGGCCTGGGGCAGGTGAGATTGGGAGAAATCTGTGACAACTATGAGTGTTCAATCTGCCATGTATAACTTGAAGTACATGTAACTTTCATAATAAGAAAAAATAATTGTGGTTGTAAAAAAGAATTGAGTTGGAGATAAAATATACATGTCCATATTTTTATACATATAAAGTTAACAAAAAAAAGCAATGTGGGCTTCCCTGGTGGCGCAGTGGTTGAGAGTCCGCCTGCCGATGCGGGGGACACGGGTTCGTGCCCCGGTCTGGGAAGATCCCACATGCCACGGAGAGGCTGGGCCTGTAAGCCATGGCCGCTGAGCCTGCGCATCCGGAGCCTGTGCTCCGCAACGGGAGAGGTCACAACAGTGCGAGGCCCGCGTACCGCAAAAAAAAAAAAAAGCAATGCATGCTATTTTGCAAAATAAACCGTGCAGACAATGCTTTAGAGTTTCGATGAAGCAGCGATCACTAGGGGCTGAGGTTATCAGAGAAACCTTCATGGCAGGCGTGGAAATTTTCCTAGACTCTGAATAATGGGTAGAATTTGGATTTCTTGAGAGAGTAGGTCTCTATTTAATTCATTTCTTTATTAACAATCATGTGTAAATCAGAACATTATCTACCGTAGAAGCCATTGCTTTAGGCTCCTCAACATGTTTTTTCCTCGTTATCCTTCATTTTGATACTAGATGAATTCTCCCTTGGAGAGAATGAAGCCAGCACAACAGACAGAAGCAAAGCCTGGAAGCAGAGAAAACTGCTAAGGAGCCTTGAGACTGATCCAGCCACACCTAAAGCCAGAATGACCTGGACTTCTAAGTTGCAAGAGCCAGTAAATTCCCACCCCACGCCGCCCGCCTTTGTTTTGGAAGTTAGTTTTAGTTGGCTTTCAGCTACTTGCATCAGAAAGAGTCCCAACTAATATGACAGGGTAATGAGAAGGTATTCAACTGAATTTTAGAACACCACCACCATGGGTAGAGCTAGACCGCAATTTATAGTCTAATTTGAAATTATAACTTGCAAGTTGTTTCTCATTAAGCTTATCGGTGGTAGATAATTCTTATCCTTTGACTGAAGGCAGTACGGGAACAGACTAGTATCTGCATTTTCCCTTTGGAGCTTGTTATTTTTCTCATAACAGATGAATTATTTGTAAGCAAAAATTAAAGATAAAAATCAATCCCATCATCTTAAGAAAATGTGGTGAGCATGTCCCTAGAGTTACGAGGGCTGCCGAGTAATTCATCTATAGAGGGCTGCTGGAAGGCAGAGCCCAGCAAGCTCCCAGAATTCCCTGTTAAGGGAACTGATAGTTTTATGCTTGCAGATGAGAAGTTACTGCTGCAGCAGCCACAGCAAAGATGGCAAATCTCTAGGTGACCTGGCAAATTACTTAATAACAGCTAACTAATACCAGCTATTAATAAATAAGTACAGACTATGGGTCTACTATGGTTTTCAGTGCTTTTTATGTACTACCACAAACCTGATTAAGTACTGCTATTGTCATCCTTCCCATTTTCCAGATGAGACAAATTAAGGCACAAAGTCGTTAAGCCTGGATAGGCAGCTGGGCAGTCTGATGCTGGTGTGACCTGCTCTGAATCACTGCGCTACACTGCTCTAGGGTATTAGTCACGTTACAAAAGCATCCTATGTTTTAACAGCAAGTCTCAGGTCTCCACTGACAGAGCAGAGACTTTGGGATTTGAGGCAAGAGAAGAAATTGCCCAGATAATCAGGAAAAGGGAAAAAATCAATTTCTGCATAAAATGCAGTCCTTCATTAATTTTAATGGTGGTGAATTTTTCTTGTGAGATTTTAAATTGTCTCACTAAAAAAAAAAAGGCTTAATTACTAGAACATTTCCAAACTTACCTCTCTCTGTGATATTAAGAGTTTTATCCACTTACCCTATTATTGAGACAGCCTCTGTTCATCACTGGCTTGCAATCTCCCCCCAACCTCCATGCCTCTACCCCCACCCCTGCTTTGCTAACAGATCCTGCTTATGTGCAGATATCACATGGTGACCCCTTCTTCTGGAGGATGGGGAAATCCTTGCACTGGCTTACAAGGCCCTAAATGATCAAGACCCCTTCAATACCTCTCTGGGCCTGTCTCTCACCACTGTCTCCCTGGTTCACTCTGCTCCAGCTGCACTGGCATCCTTACTGGGCCATGAATATCCCAGAGCTGTCCTCCTCAGTACTGGCTGTTCCCTCTGTCTCAAATGCTTTCCCCCTACACAGCTCCCTGTCTCTTTCAAGACTTTGCTCCAGTGTTCGCTTCTCATGAGGTCCTTGGCCACCTTATTTAAATACATTCCCAGTCCTTCCTACTCTGCTCTGATTTTTCTTTTATCCACAGCTCTTATTAATTTCTAACATGCTATTTAATTAACTTTTTTGTGATGTTTACTTGTTGTCTCTGTATCCTCCTGGAATATATATTTTATTTATTTTGTTCATTGATGTATCTCATGTGCCTAGAAAAGTGCATAGCATATAATAGCTGCTAAATAAAGATTTGTTGAGTGTGCGAACAGATGAATGAATAAATACCAGGAGGTTCTGGGAAATATTTTCCTCCTGATAAGAGGAAGAGAGAAAGTAGAAACTCTTGGCCCTCTCTGCAGCCTATTTTCTCCCCTTGAGACCTGCCGGGTGAGGATCTGAGGTCTGAGCTGCTGTAGCCCTCTCATCACTGAGGTAGAGCCTAAGAGAATTATAGCCCTGCCTCTGAGCGCCGCCTGCACTCAACTACTGAACCAACACTAGCCAAAAAAGGTCTCCAGCTTTCTTGCTTGTGAAAAAATTAAGTCCTTCCTTTTAAAGCTAACTATTACTGTTATAAAGCAGAAACTAACACACCACTGTAAAGCAATTATACTCC
The DNA here is from genome assembly GCF_964165515.1 of Mesoplodon bidens. Lineage (NCBI taxonomy): Eukaryota > Metazoa > Chordata > Mammalia > Artiodactyla > Ziphiidae > Mesoplodon > Mesoplodon bidens. Next base: position 31,852,877 of record NC_138167.1, read on the forward strand.
AATAAAGTTGTTGAAAATAAATAAAGCTAACTATTAGTTAGGCATGTTCTTACTTGTTTGTGGCCCAAAGCACCCTCAACTGATGCAATAACTTAATAAGTCACTGTGGTAAAAAAGAAAGAAATTTGGTTTTTGATCCTGGTTCCTGGCATAGAGCTCCTAAAACCCTCAGAATTTTCTGAGCGACAGGGTGATAGAAGTGTTTTTTGTTCTAATGAGGTGACTGAAACCAAGGGTTATAGTGTGAAAGGGTTGTCTCATTTTGTGGAACATCAGCTTCCTTAAGAACCTTTACTAAAATGGATTGTGAGAGCGACAATTTGGGGACAATACCTTTGGATTTGAATCCTGCAGAGTGGAAGAGCATGTTTGAGCTGAGACCCTAAAAGAGGAACTAGCCAGGAAATAAAGAGAAGGATGGGAAGAAGAGATTCTAGGCAGAGGCAATGACACAGGCAACTAATTTAACATATATATTGAGTGCTTACTGTGCCCGGCATAGTACTGATACTTTAACAGTAGTATTTAAAGTGCTATTTGTGATATCCTTATGAGTAGGTACTCTTATTATTCCACTTTATAGATGAGGTAACTGAGGTTTGGAGAGGTTAAGTCAATTGCCTAGAATCATAGCTTATAATTGGTGGATCTAAGATTCAAACCAGTTTGAGAGCACATATTAGATGCCACACACTATCTAAGATACTGGTAACAATGAACAAAACACAGTTCATGCCCCCCCTCCCCCATGGAGCTAACATTTTGATGCTCTATTACAGAAGTGAATCTGGGGCAGAAACACCTGGCATATTTAGGGAGCCAATGGCTCCCCCATCTCCAAAGGAATCTTGGGAACTCGCTGCCATATTGGGTGGAGATGAGTTGGAATGTTGGAATGCAAAGGTTGGTTCTCTGAGATTGTCTTTGGGCTTTGGGGAATTTGTACCACATGTTTAAAAACTGATGAAAATTTATTTTTATTTTAGAATTTCTTATAAGTATTTAATCTGTCATGAGAGAAAAACAAGTTCCAAAGGGAGAAGTGCACACATTGCCGTACTTCATGTCCGAAAAAGCAAAGTGAATACTTATCTGCTGCCAAAATGCTTAATTAGGGTAGACAAGGGAGGTACCATTTAAAATTATGGTTTTGAAAAAAGCCACTGAAGGAAATGGACATGACATTGAGTGGTCAGAGATCTATTCTAGGGGTTTTTTTAATACACATTTTTTTACAAGGTCTGTTTTATAAGAAGAGGAACTCAGACAGAAGTGGAAGTATTATTATAAATTATTCTGTAGATTTAGCAATGTAGTTCTTTAAAATTTGTCATTCCTGCAAAGCAGAGAGGTAAGGTTTTAAAATAGTGGCCACAACTATTTTTGGTCCTTTAGGAATGTTGTTTAAATTGTCTTCCCTTTTCTAGCTGATTTGCTGAAGTAAAAGTATATCAGAAGATTAATATACTTTTATTTATATAATAATAATACCTTATGACTGCTGAGCTGATCACATATGCTAGTTTGTCAAATCCTCCCAATCCTGTGAGATATAAATTATAAGTGATACCTCTTTAGGTATGGGAAACTGTGGTTCAGGAAGGTTATATGATCTCCCCAAGACCACAAGTGGTGTAGCTGGGACCTGAACTTGGGAATTCTGCCTACAGATCTTGACCTGACTGGGTACAGTAGTTAAGAGAATGGGCTCTAGTGTCAGTTGGATTTGAGATTGTTCCCGAATTGTACCTTTACAAATTATTTAAACTTTTCAATCCTCAGCTTCCTCTTCCGTAAAATGGGGCCAATAATACCTACATCATAGTTCTGTGGTGAGGTGTTAATGATTATTACTAACTATAAAGTGCTTATTTGGTACATAGTATGTGTTCAGTGAATGGTTGTTAGTATTATTGATAAAGGAGAATTAAAAATATTGAATTAATAATGTCTTCTTATTTGGAAGGAAACAATATATTAAAACTGTGGTTCTCAACTAGGTGCAATTTTGCTGCCCATGGACATTTGACACTGTCTGGAGACATTTTTGGTTGTCACAACTGAGAGGTGCTGAGACCAAGTGGGTAGAGTGGGTGGAGGGCAAAGATGATGCTAAACATCCTACAATGCACACGTCAGCCCCCACAGCAACCCACAGCAAGGAATTATCTGGACCGAATGTCAATAGTGCCCAGGTTGAGAAACCCTATGTTAAAATGACAAGGACTCATTGAGCCTTTACTTTTTAAAAAAACTGAAGTATAGTTGATCACAACATTATATTAGTTTCAGGTGTACAACAGAGTGATTCGCTATATTTCTGTAGATGATACTCCATTTAAAGTTATTATAGATTGAGTATATACTTTTAATGAGCCACGTAAACACCACATTCTCCAAGCACAGAAGAATTTAAAAGTCGGAGGCAACGTATTATCTTGGCAAGTACAGAACACAAAAATGAATGTAAGGAAATGACATAGCTTATGTTGGACACATGAGCAGAATGATGGTCTGGAGTTTCTAATTGGAAAATTCAACAGTTTAAGAAAAGTTCTTTGTGGTTTAGAGGGGATAGTTCTCAAAATTGCCAATTTATAATTATTGAAAAAATAAATTTTCATATGATGAGATAGCTCAAATTCATCAGCAAAAATGGCCTTAGCTAACTTTCCATCATTCTTCAAACATTTTTCCTTTTTTTTGGCCATGCCGCAGGGCATATGAGATCTTAGTTCCCTGACCAGGGATCAAACCTACGCCCCTTGCAGTGGAAGCACAGAGTCTCAACCACTGGACCGCCAGGGAAGTCCCAAACATTTTTCAACAGTTAGGGCTATAGTAACACCAGTAAGACATGATTTAATTTTTTTTAAATAGGAATTTTTATCTAAGTGAAGAAGAACATAATTTAGATTTATTAGTATAAAGACCAAAATGTAGTATTTTTCTACTAGAAACAGGAGACAATACTTTTCATGATGATTTTAGTCCCCTTAATTTGAATATTTTAAATGAATTATATTAAGAAAATTGAATCCCACACACCAATTTGCTTAGATTATATTGATCATGATGAACTAATTTCTTCAGATTTATGACTTGAATAATTTATTATTGTGCAACTCATCCCACATTAGTGGCTTTTGCAAAGTAGTGCAGAAAAGCAATCTTTTGCCAACTTCTATTCATGTTTGAAGAAGAATTTCCTGTATGTATGGCAAAATCTGTCACCATAGAGCCCAGAGATGTCAGTTTAATACACTGACACAGAGACATAGAGAGCATTTATAAAGGGAGATTATTTTTTCCTGGAAAATATTAAAGAAAGATGCATTATTGCAGTTAAACACAGCCTTACCACCATATCTGTTCTCTGAATGCTGTTCCAGAAAGGATCTCAGAGGTGTTGTCCACATAATCAACCAGGGGCTGGCCATATGCTTCTCTGGTCCTACCAGGGCCAACTTGCCACCATGGTTGGAGGTGTGGCACTGAAAGGAAAAGAGTGGGGATGGGAAAAGGGAGAAGATATCATTCATTCATTTATCCATTCAGTATGCATTTTTTTTCTTTTCAGCTTTATTGAGGTATAATTGGCAATCAAAAAGTATATATATTTAAGGTATATAACTTGATGATTTGTTATATGTATACATTGTGAAATATTCCCCACAATTAAGCTAATTAACATATCCATCACCTCCCATAGTTACCATTTTCCTTTTTTTCTTTTTTTGTGGCACATTCAGTGTGTAGTTCTTGATCATCTAATATGAGCTGAGCCCTGTGTTTGTGCTGGCAACAGAAAGTGAGGAAGCCAGAAAAGAAAGAAGAGACGACAGCTTGAGAAGGAACCACCTGGCTTTTCCCTGTTCTCATAAAGTTTACAGGTTGCTGGGGAAAAACTATTAAACAGATAATTAGACAAACAGTTTTTACACTGTCCCTAAATACAACAATAAAAAGTACAGGGTATTATGAGAGAGAATAACTAGAGGAACTAATTTAACCTAGGAGGTCATGGAAGGTAGCTGGTAGGTGCAATCCTGCTCAGTGTAAAAAAGAAACAGAAAACAAAACAAAACAAAAAACACCAAAGGTATGGCTCATAATTGATAAGCAGCACAATTCAAATATAAAATATTCCTAATTAATTGTGAAATTCTGGGCCTTTAAAAGACAGAATTCTTCAGGTGGTGGTGATTTTCACCATAAAGCTAATAGAGCAAACCAGAGTCAACAGGATATTAAAAAGTTCTGGCCTTAACTTAGCTACTGAATCACTTCTGTGAAAGAGCTGGTTTTAAGGAAGGCTGAGGCTGGTGAGTGGGCAAAGAACCAGTTGAGACAACCAGATATAGAAGATAAATTCAGAAGGAGTAAAGAGCAAGCAAGAAGTAAACAAATGGTGTGACAGGCTAAGAAGCACACGAGCCCAAGGGGAAAACGGGCATTAAGGTCACAGGAAATGAAGAGTGCTCTAAGGCGGCAGGATGTGGCGCCCTGGGTGGACCTCCAGTGCCGGAATCTGACCTGGGCAGGAAGTGAAGGGCATCATCTGAGGAGCAGGAAGGGGAGATTATTTTTTTGTGTTGGTCATAATGAGGAAAATGAGTGTTGGTTACATAAACCTTGCTAAAGCTTTTATCTTGTTTGGGGTTTGAGACAGCTTGGAGCTTCTCTAACAAAATAATCTGGCCTTCTGGGAGGTATTTGTGAGGGACAAGAATGGAGGGAAGAAAGATTAGAGCGTGAGGAATTGCTCGGCTCCCTTTTGGGTGACAGAAGATATCTGCCTTGGATCCAAATCAGAAGAAAATAAGGACCTCCTACCTCCTGTCTCACGACAAAATGATCCATATGTGACTCTTGGTTGAGATACATCTCTATCTTGTATTATAATAATAGACCAAAGGTTGAGGAATGGGAAATAGTTGTTTGTTGGGGATTATATTGCTAATTCATGCTGTTTAGACTGAAGAAGGAAAATGACAGAAGAAGCCATCCCCTCCCCTTGGGTAAATGGAGGAGGGGAACACATGAGAAGTTAAAATGAAGAGAGAAATACGTAAACATAGACTATTTTTTTAAACCAACTGTAAACAATGTGGTATGATGTAAGATGGGAAGAGATAAAAAATAACCAGCATTAAGTTAAAAGGGATAATTAGAGGAGACAAAGTAAGAGGGGAAGGATGCAAAGGATCTACCTAACTTTAGAGACTAGATGCTCCTTCAAACATTTCCTTTCAAGTGACTGTGGGGCTTTAAATCTTTCAGGATTTTAACAAGATGCTCAGAGAGTATGTCTTACATACACACCAGCACACATTTTTTGCTTTTTCCTCTGAAGGGAGGAGACACTAGGAGATGAGTTTCTGGCTGTCATTTGGAGAGTAGCTTCTAGTTTGTTTGTTTGTTTGTTTTCCCTTAAAAGCTCTGGAGAACTGTTGGCAAATAGAAATGGTCCACAGAAATAACACGGCTTCCTGGAACTTAGCAGGAAGGAAATGGGTGGTCTCTTTAATTACTGTAGTGTGTGTGTGTGTGTGTGTGTGTGTGTGTGTGAGAGAGAGAGAGAGAGAGAGAGAGAGAGAGAGAGAGAGAGAGAGAACTAAAGATTCCGGCTTATGTCCTCAGGAGAGAAGGTGAATCTGGAAATTAATGGATTCGGAAGTATATACAGTTGTATTGAATTTGCTAGGTTAAGTAAGACAATAATGCTCTTTGTTTTCAATATCCTGGCTAGATCAGAAAGGGTGGATTGAAATTATTCTCTGATATTTATTCAGTTTAAATTCAAGGGCATTATTATTTACAAATGAAGAGCTAATGACTCTAATAAAGGCATGGAAGCTTATTTACAACAAAGATGGGACTGGGGTGGCAAGAGGAGTGTCGATAGGGCCTTGATTAATTGATTTGCTTATTATTCTTTTCCGCTGGGTGTTATAGTCCTTTTAGTAAAAAGCAGCAGAAACAAGAATGTTGCCGTAGGCTATTTTAACTCAGCAGTAGTAGCAAAAGCTTCTTGGCCATTTTAAGATATTTTGGGATCCTTTTTTTTTTTGTCCTCTTTTATGCTGAAATTGTGGACTTTGTAAAATTGAAGAACAAAATATATTTCTATATGTACACTTATTTATGAGCTATGTGATTTAGCCCAGGTCTGGGCTTAAAAGGCATTTTAGTGAAGTTGGAAATAAATTAGATGACAGGTCTGAATTGAAATAAAAATTTATAATATGTCCCATAGCAGTGCCATGTATTTATTTCTTCAGGCTTCTTAAAGACATTGATTGGTCTTAAATACATCTCTGCCCCTTGGTGCAGGAAGTTCAACTTTTCTGTAGGCTTGCATTGTTCTGCATTTCTTTGAAAGTCATGATACTGAAGAAATTTAAAAATCCCCAGGAGATTCTGTGCAAATGCGAGCTCATTTTCATCCTTTCTCCATCTCACTTTTGTTCTATATCTTCACTGATTTGGAGGAAGTGGTAGTTGAGGGCATGGGTACCATTATTAAGCGTATATCATGTTGCAGGCATTGTGTTGGCTATTCACAAGCATTATTTAACAATGTCCCCATTTTACAGATGGGGGAACAGAGACTTAGAGAACTTCAGTGAGCTCACAAGTAGTAAGTGGCATAAAGCCAGAAGATGAATCTAGGTCTTTTCTTTTTTTAGGGGGGGCATTTCTTGACAATCTTTGAGTGCCTCAAATTGCTAAGACCTTATTTCCCTAATGAGATTGTCAGCTGCTAGAAGGCAAGGATCTTATCTTTTAGTCTGCTTAGAGTAGGCACTCAATAGTTATAGCCTTCTGTTGAAATGAAAATTGAATGTCAAATGTCAAAGAATTTTATAAAAAGGTTAAATGGGTGAAGAAAGAAACAAATCCCAGGAAATGAGTTTCTCAAATTCACTACATGGAAGTGCTATAAAACACTGGTTCGTGGGCTTCCTTGGTGGTGCAGTCGTTGAGAGTCCGCCTGCCGATGCAGGGGACATGGGTTCTCGCCCCGGTCCGGGAAGATCCCACATGCCGCAGAGCAGCTGGGCCCGTGGGCCATGGCCGCTGAGCCTGCGCGTCCGGAGCCTGTGCTCCGCAACGGGAGAGGCCACGGCAGTGAGAGGCCACGTACCGCAAAAAAAAAAAAAACCCAAAACAAAAAAAACACTGGTTCGTGAACTAGTGCCGCCCCACAGTGTCTGGTAATGTGTGTGTGTGGGGTGGTTTCTTAGGTTGTCAGGATACTGGAGGTCTCCTTGCGCATAGTGGGTGGCGGCAGGGATGTCAAATGTCCTGTAGAATGTGGGACAGTCCCACAAGATTGCCAGGCCCCAAATGCCAATAGTGCCCCGGCTGAGAAGCAGCACGTGGCTTAGCAGCCTAGTGACTGGAGAATGTGGACCCAGAAGGCAGACTGAGCTCCAACCGAGCCCCACGCCTTGCTGGCTGTGTCACTTGCATCACTTTAACTCTGTGCCCTCTACTCCTGGCACACGGCTAGTGCCCAATAATGTCAGCTCTTACTCACTAGCCTCCAGAAGAGTGTCCCTGATGCAAGATATGATCTTGGAGGAGTTATGGAACTTACTAGACAGTAACTTACTAACAGCATTAAGAATCAAGGTGTATCCAAAACAGTGCTTCTCAGACCTTTGTGTACTTACAAATCTCCTGAAAAATCTTGTTAAAATACAGATTCTGATTTAGGAGGTCTGGGGTGGGGCCTGAGAGTCTGCATTTCTGACAAGCTCATGATGCTGGTGGTGGTGTCTGTGGCCTGCAGTTTGAGTGGTAAGATTCTAAAGAAACCTGGGGGAGAAGCTCACTTAATAAATCAAACAAGCAAGCACTTATTGCATGTCTATTGATACCTTAAATTACAGAGATGGAGGCAATGGAGGTTGGCTTATAAAGAGTATAGAATTTGGTTTCTTCACATCCGGCACTTCTATCTGCTTTGCCACTTTTATTACACACACACACACACACACACACACACACACAGAAGGAACATTTTCCATGGATAACTCATTGATAACAATTTTTCTCAGAGGAAAAGGCAGAAAAATACTTCCTGCCTGTATTTCCTCACTAAGAAAAAAAAGGCCATTTTGAGTCCCCAAATAATTTTAGATATTGTAACTAAATAAAGGAAAAACTTGACTGCCATTCTTGGATGCAGGGTGTAAGCCTAGCATATCGCAGAACTAGGGTGAGCTGTGTGTGTTTGTGTTCCTGTGTGTGCTGTTGTATATGTGTATATGTGAGCTGGGAAGTGTACGAGGTCTTTGCTAGACAAATGCCTTTTAAAATATTGCTGGAGAAGGGGGATCTAATTATCCCCGCCACACACACACTCCCCTGTGAAGATTAAAGCTCGAAGTTAAGGGGCAGGGGTTCCTAAGGCAGCTTTGACTGGGAACTTCGCATATTTTAGGCAGTGGAAGTTATTTGAATATAGTCATTGAGAGAAGAGACTACTCATTATCCACTTAAAATACTTCCCGACTGCAGCATGGTGTTGTACGGAAGCCAAAGTAATTGGCTCCGCATTTGGCCAGCTGATTTAGCAAGAAATTTTGCAAATTATGCAGTCCTTACAGATGGTGCTGTTGGGTTTGTTATAATGTTTTAAAACAGTGACACACTTGACCATGAACTGAATTTCCAGCCTCTTAGAGCTAACCTCCAGCCAATCCGAGACTCTTTCCACAGGGCGCTGAGACCAGAAACAGACCTTTCCTGCAACCTTATGATAAATGATTTCCTTTAAAAACCACTTGTATAATAAAATAACTTGGTGGTAAACGTGGCCAAGGGCAACTCCTGGAACTTCTCCATATCTTTGCGTATTGCGGAGTTGCTTGAGTCACATTTTAAAATGGTTCTTAATTGACCTTCTGGTGCTCTGCCTGAGGTCAGGGAGGAGCCAGTATTTCTAGGAGGGATGGCGGGTGTGCTCTGCCAGTGTGGAGAGTAATTCCCCGAGAGACTGTGAGGAAGGTCGGTGCCTGCATGTGTAGGGTAAGGACAGCTGGAGGCTCTGGCTTTCTCTGGGAAGAGGTTTCTAAGTTCCCCTCTAGAAGCTATCAGAAAGTTCAAGGTACTGATCATCTTCATAGGCCCAATTCTTGCTCAGATCTTTGCAACTGGGACTAGTCCTGATCTTTGCTTGTTTTCTTGGTTTCTATTTGAATCGTCACCTTTTATCCATCTCCCTCAGTGCCCTTTTGGTTGTGCTTATTTTGGCTTTACGTAAGCAGCATCTCTGGATGCATGAAAGAGGCAGATAAAATTCTCCAGGGTTACTGAACTGCCCTTTATCTATTTTTAGCCATGCAAGGAATTTACCATAGCCCACAGCATAACTCAATCACTCTAAGCCAGTGAGCAAATTCTGAGTTTTTTTTAAACATTTCCCTGAGGCGTTTGGCATAGGCTAAGCTTAAAGGCACACGATTCAATCATCGGTTATTCAAGATGTACCATACTTAGGCTTCTGTAATCACCAGACTGTCACTGTCAGCCAGACGCTCAGCTCTGGCTCCTAATTTTCTGTTGGAAGCTGCATAAAACCTGTGTGTCCTGTGTGTGTGGGGCTCTGGCAATGCAGAAATGGCAACAAGGAAGTATCTAGTGCCCACCAAGGGACTGATGACAGCCAATTTGTTCTCTTTCAGTCAAGTGGCCTTTCTTGAGAGAACTCTTGGCCTGTAGCCTGAGCTGTCTGACCCTTGTAGAGCTGCCATCCCTTGCATCCCTAGGGACCCTCCATAAAGTGAGGACAATGTGTCTTATTTATCACTCTAGTTTCACATAGGGCCTTAAGTTTTTCTTAATCAGTGAGTTAGAAGGAGGCATTCATTCATGTGTTGCTTGATTGAATCATTCACTCATTCAACAAACATTCATTGATGAATACCTATGTTCCAGCTTGGAAAGCTGGAATGGAGTATCCTCAACTTTCGATAGGAATACATGCCTATCACCCACTATTTTGGCTATAAGAGCTCCCCTATGCCTCCTGCACTTCTTGGGAGCACGCCCCTCTAGGGTGGTTAGCTCTGCACTCCTACCCAGATGGGCTCATTTCCTTTGCCTCTGCACTACTTCTATTAGCAAAGTGACCCCTCCCCCTTCTGAATATAACTAGTTTCTGTTACTCATTTCTTTCCTTCAGGGTCAAACTGAAAGTTAAGGAGATACTGTCCTACGATATGACTTGTGATGTGCCCACTTGGCTAGGCTGAACTACATCCCCCAGAATTCTCTTTCCAATATGTTTTTGGCAATGGTGGGCTATAAGGGAGATTCTTTTGCAAAAACCGGAAGATGAAAGGGTGGCGGGCAGCTATTTTGTAGCATAAACATACCTTCTCCCTATTGTTCAACCAAGCACCAATCTAGATACTACTTGTGAAGGGATTTTGCAGATGTAATTAAAGTTCGGAATCAGTTGACTTTAATCAAAAGGGAGATTGTTCTAGGTCTTAATCAGTGGAAAGCTTTTTTTTCTTACAGTTTTACTAAGATATAATTGACATACAGCACTGTGTAAGTTTAAGGTGTACAGCATAATGATTTGACTTACATATATTGAGAAAGATTACCACAATAAGTTTAGTTAACATCCATGATCTCATACAGATACAAAATTTTTGTAAATGTTTGTTTTTCCTTGTGATGAGAACTCTTAGGATCTACTCTCTTAACAACTTCCAAATATACCATACAGCAGTGTTAACTGTGGTCAGCATGTTGTATGTCACCCCCCCCCCACACCGCCCCCATATTCATTTATCCTAGAAGTGAAAGTTTGGACCTTGTGACTAGCTTTATCCAATCCCCCGCCCCTACACTCAGGGAAAGCATTTAAAAAGAGGGGTTAGACCCTTGCTGGGATCAGAGAGTCCATGTAACAGGGCTGAAAAAAGTTGTAGAATCTTTTTCTATATTCTAGGACAACACCCATGTTGCTGCTGGTCTGCCGATTTGCCTCGTTGGTGTGAAGCAGCGGCTAGGCCTGTACAGGTGGTTCTCCCTTCAGTTTCACTGACTCTTGGGTCAAGTGAATGCATTCAGCTCCAGGACCAAGAGCTCTGGCTTCCACGGGATACCCTCATTACAAAATTAATACTTGTAGGATCCCAGCCTGCTTGTGATCTCCCTTCTTGACTGCCTGTCCTGTGGATGTCAGAGTTGCTTAGCCAGCTCCTACAACTGTGTAAGATGATTCTTTGTAATAAATAAATGGATCTACTAAAAAAAAAAAACAACCTCCCACTGGTTCTGCTTCTCTTGTTAAACTCTGACAGATACATGAACTAAAGAAGCCATTGTTTGCTTTACATGTCATGAAGTCAGCAACTGAAACCTAGATGGCCACCAATATTCATTCATTTATTCACAACTGTGCTATGGTTGGCAGTAGAGCAATAAGGAAGGCAGACATGGACCCTGCCCATGGAGAGCAGATCTAGCAGGAAAGCAGATGTTCAACAATATTTACAAGGATAATAATAAGGTGAGCATGGAGCTGTTAGAAGGTATAACTGGGAGACCCTGAATGGTCTGAGGTGTCAGAGAAGGGAAATAAGGGCCTGAGAGAAAAAGCTAGACAGGATGACGGCAAATAAAAGGAGTTCAAGCAGTTCTTTAGAGAGCTGTTCATGGTGGCAGAAGAGATGCGGCTGGAGAGGTAAGCCATAGAGGGCCCTGCAGGCCAAGATAATGATGGCTGATACCCTGAGGGACAAACATTTTTGTTTAAAAATCTTCATTCTTTGGAACGCTTTTTTAAAATTTATTTCATGATATCACAATATGGTTTCATTCTGAGCCTTTAAAAATCCTGTGGTGTTAGTATGTTTGCTCCTACCACTGCTCTGACTTTTCAGTTTTCTACAGTCTTCTTGTAAAATATTACATGATGCTCTTTTTATAAGACAAGCATCAATTGGCTATTGTCATACTATTTTTAACCCATTCTCCTGTCTTGGGCTGTGAGTTCTCATGGCATACCTCTTGAAGGAAAAAGAAAACAAAACCTGAACTCTTCACATCAATTTACCCGACAATTCCCTTGTCTCAACATTTATTTTCTGTTCTTTCAAGATTCACAGCAAAGGCTTCTGGAGGGTGGGCAGCTCACCTGGCCTCATCATTTCGGCCTTCTGTCACTACCTGAGGTGGGGGGACTCAGCCCTTCCTTGGGCTATTAAGCCTTCCTGCCAGCTAAGCACCATGATGCTCTAAGGATTTTCTTAATTAAGTAATTGAGCCACACGTTATCCTTGAAAAGTGGGGCAGTAAATACCATCAATTCCATGGGCTAGAGAGATAAGAAAGACTGAAGTGGAGACACTAAAAGGTATGTGACAAAATCAGTCACAAATCTGAGGTAGGCTGAGCAGTGTGAGCTTAGATTCAGTTTCTGTCTTTCTTTGCTCTTCTTCATTTTTCAAAACCCCCCATTCAGGTCTCCCCTGTAGCTGTCTTCGGGAAAGCTGCTAGGTAGAGAGGGTGAACCAAATTTTAAAGGCAGACTGCCTTGGGTTGAAAGTCTGGTCCCACTGTAACCTATTTCTTTATCTGTAAAATGGGAATAATATCAACTACGTGTCAAATGGCAAGTGCAAAGCAATTAGCTTTGTGTGCCAGGCACACATGTGGGGCTCAGTACATTTGGGGTATTAAGCATTATGATCTTGAACAAGGTGACTTTGCTAGAGGTGGAGGGAGCAGATTTAGCTACAAAGATTTTTACTCAAAGATTATTTTTACCCTTTGTACTCATTTTTATACAAGGAGTAAGAAGCATCATTTGCTTTAAGAGCGGTGCCTGGTCTCTCAAGGTCCAAGCCAGGAGTCGCAACAGACAGTCAGGTTCATGGGTTGTGAGGACACTTGTAGAACTTGCCCAGACTCGTTTAAAAGTGAATTGGAGATAACTAAACTTATCGTGGTAATCATTTCATAATATATGCATAGATCAAATCATGATGTTGTACACCTTTAATACAATGTTGTATGTCAATCATATTTCAATAAAACTGGGAAAAAAAGAGAAACTATCCTCACCATAAAAAAAAAATAGTGAATTGGAGTGAAAAATTTTGGAGGTAGATAGTGGTGATGGCTGCACAACATTGAATGTAATCAATGCCACTGAATTCTACACTTGAAAATGGTTAAAACGTTAAATTTTATGTTATGTATATTTTCCCACAATAAAAAAAAAGTTGAAAAAACATAAAAAGTGAATTGGAGAGAGGCTACTGGCTTGTGTCTGAATAGCTCTTCCTTCCACCTCCAAATGTAGGCTAGCTTGGTAATAATGTGACCCACTTCTGAACTGAACCGTATGGGTACAATGTTGCTAAGTGATTCCAGAATGTGAGTTAGGAGGGTCCATAGCGTTAGACTCCTCATTTTACAGATGAGGGGTTGGAGACCCTGACACCCTTCAAACAGGCCATGCTCTTTCTTTGTCAGGGCCCCTGCATATGCTGGTCCCTCTGCCATGAATACTCTTCCCTACTTGGATCAATCCTACTTAGACTTCTTGTTTCAGGTGAAACATCACTTTATTTAGAAAGCTTTCCTGTCCTCCTAGTCTATGTTAGCTCAGCCTGTTGTATGATTTCTTAGTAGCCAACACTTCTTTGAAATGCTCATTCCACTTGTAATTACTTGTATTATGTCTGAGTTTCGGGCATGAGGGCAGGGCCTTGGTCTGTCCTGTCCTGTCCACCATTGTCTCTCAAGAGCTCAGTATAGTGCCTGGCACATCTGTGTTCATTAGAGAAAAAAAAAAAACCATACAAAACACTAAAAATAAAATCAACCTTGTCTTCTCACGAGGGGGAGGATGATGATAATGATATACCTTTATGTGTGTTAACAGGCAAGAGTGGCTGGGGGAAATAGGGCAGACACTGCCTTTAATCCACTGAGACTGATCCAGGCACTAGTTGATATCCCAAGGAAATGTACAAAGAAGCAGGGCAGGGGAGACTGAACTTGACTGCCCACACCTGCACTGCATGCACAGGCGGATAAACAGTAAATCAGCAGCAGAGGGGGTATAGGTTGGATACAAGGGAATGCTTTCTGGTATGATATTAAGGATTGTTAAAAATGGGTTGGAATATAGAGTAAGTGTTCCCCAGAGGCTTCAGAAAACAGGCCAGAGTTCCATTTCAGCTGATTATTTGGGGCCTACCACAGGCAGCAGCGTAGACTAGACAGTCTCTTAAGGTTCCATCGTTCCATCCCTTTGACCCATAATAAAGCTACAGACACTGCTGTTGCCAATAAACATGCAAGTACATACACAAACGGGAAACACTTCTAGCCAGTCCTGGGGCTGTATCTGTCGCTAGTTCTTTATCTACTGAACATTCTGAATTCACCTTTTGTTTAGATAATTACCGCAGTCTTTAAGCATGGCAAAGTTCCTTCTATAAAAGACTGGTTCTGTATTTGAAAGCAAGAACTACAATGCATACCAATTTAACTCTTGTGTTGACACTCACCTAAGTAGAGGATTAAAAAAATAACCTGCCAGGGCTTCCCTGGTGGCTCAGTGGTTGAGAATCTGCCTGCCAATGCAGGGGACACGGGTTCGAGCCCTGGTCTGGGAAGATCCCACGTGCCGTGGAGCAACTGGGCCCGTGAGCCACAATTACTGAACCTGCGCGTCTGGAGCCTGTGCTCCGCAACAAGAGAGGCCGCGATAGTGAGAGGTCCGCGCATCGCGATGAAGAGTGGCCCCCGCTTGCCACAACTAGAGAAAGCCCTCACACAGAAATGAAGACCCAACACAGCCATAAATAAATAAATTAATTAATTAAAAAAAATAATAACCTGCCAGCCTAATTCCCAGCATACAAAGAAAGCGATCTGGACACTGCTGTATGTCCTATCCAGGGAGGAGGGACACATCTTCTCTTTCTCTGGTTTTAAAGTGAGGGAAGGGAATGGTCTTGAATATGCAAATGAATCTAATTTAATTAACTTTTATGACCACAGGTCCTTTGAGATAACCATGGGAGCCAATTAGATTCCATTAAAATTCAGTCATTTCCCTGAAGCTTCAATGAGACACCCTTGCCTCCTCTAAGAAAAAACAAAACAAAACAAAACTGAAAAGATCTAATCAGAAATAACGAAAGAGAGTAAGTTGTCTGCAGCAGCTCTGCGACTTGGTCTTTCCAGAAGCTGCTTACACAGTCATTTGCTCCAGTTCATTGCTCCAAACCAGGCGGTGCAAGCAGCAATGCGAAATCATTCCAGGTCAGTCATGTAATTGCTGACCCCGAGTTTATCATACACTGAAGCTGTGAAAGGTAAAAGAAATGATATTTCATGCTTAGGGTGAAAACTCAAGCTTCGTGAGGGTGAGGGGAGAATTGCTTTCACCCTGTCAGGCCAGAGATGAAGAGGAACTTAAGCCACTTATTCCTTTGCTGCCCAGTTTTGTAATATTCTGTCCCTTTTCTTCCCCCTGATTACAAATGCAATGCATATTTATAGTAAAAAAAAAAAAAAGGAAAAATACAGAATGGCTAAAAGATGCTGTACATATCTAGAAAGAGCTTGGAAGGCTCTGTTCTGTAATTTGCCCTTCTTTCCCCCTTACTAAGCAAATTTTAGAGGACGTAGTGTGTTCGGGGAGGGCTGGGAGGGCGTAATCAGCGCTTGAAGTAGGGGTATCATATTCCAATTCCTTCCTCTCCCTTTCAATCTCTATCCCGCGCCACTTACCTCTCTGGTCTCCAACACTATGTAATTACATAACTACCAATCGTTTTTGAATCCTGGCCCCTAAACCACTTTCCATGGTTAGAAAAATGTATGGTGGGTCCACCAATTGTTTGATCCACCCTGAAAGTGCCTTGAGATGGGTTCAGCAAAGTGTGTCACTGGGTTTCTGGGAGATGTGTTGCCTGCTAGTTAAACATTTCATGTCTTATGACTACCATATTGCAATTAATTTTAGCATGAACATGGGAGATATTTCTATTTCTTCACAGACGCAAGCTATCTCTAAACCAAATACATGTGAAGAGTAGGTCACAGTGCCCAGCATTATATGATTATATAATTGTGCAGGCTATTAATTGGGAGTAAAGTTTCTGTAACAGGGTTTTTAATCAAGTAGATTTAAGAACTCGAATTTTATATTTCCCTTAGATTTTAAAAATAAAGTACTTGAGATCTAACAAAGGCGCACAATTATAAAATAATTAGAAAGAAAAGAGATAATGATGTGGAATATAGACACGAGTGGTTCTAAGGGAAAGAAGAAGTAAAGGTAATAAAAAACAATTAAAACCAAATCTTTTATTTTCCCACCAACAGTTTCATCTGTCTTTGTTTTCAAGAACTTAAGCTTAACTGGGTCTCAAAATCATTCCCTTTGCCATGTCCTAGTGCAGGGTTGAATCATTTTGTGCCGGGACTATTGTAATTTCAATAGTTACTATCTATTGAGCACTTACTACACATGAGGCACTATATTCTGAAGCATGCATCAGTTTATTTTAACGCTTGTATCAATATTCTGAAGTTGATTGTACCATTTGGGGCAACTGAACACCTAATAGTCATTATCCCCTCTTCTTGTTTGTTAACAGAACACAGTTTTGTTTGGGGTATTAGTGTATCCAACTAAATACTCACTTTACCAGCCTCCATCACTGCTAAGGTGGCTTTGTGATCCAGTTCTAGACAACGAGATGTAAGCAGAAGTCTGCTGGGAGCTTCTGGGAAGCTTTTTTCTTTCTTGATGGAATGGGACACACAGAGCTAGAGTAACGCTCTCAGCCTATCCCCACTTCTTTCTGCCTTAGGTATAAATGTGATGGCTGGAGCTGCCTTTGGTATAAATGTGATGGAGCTGCAGCAGCCATCTTGGAAACATAAAGCAATGAGCCAACATGCTCAAGAAAGCAAAACATGCTTTCTTAGCATTTTATGCTAAGCAAGGTAGAGTTAAAAGGCAGAAAAAAATCTGGGATGCTGATGGTATTGTTAAACAGCCAAACCGTGTCCAGCAACTGCTTACCAATGTACTTCCAGTTTTGTAAGAAAAATAAATGATTTTTAAAGCCATTGTTAAGTGGGCAGTCAATTATTTGCAGCTGAAAACATTCCTAGTCCCATTTTTCAGATATGGAAACCAAAGGTGGCTACATGTAACAAGTAACTTGCCAAATTTATATAATCTTTCAGTTGGTGGTATGGGGATTTTAACTCACATATTCTGACTCCAGAGTCTAGAGCTTACTCTCTTAGACATGATACTATATCACATTCCCATTGTGTTAGGTTGCAAGATCTACTCATGGGCTTCTTAGGAAACTTGAGCTTGACCTTGAGCCTCCCTTTTACTTCTCCTTTTCAGAGATGCCAGTGTCAAGTGTTACCTTGTCTGAACAATACTCATCCCTCTCTTACCATCCATTTCTACTGTGATGAACACCAGATCTAACCATCTCACTTTCTTGCTTAGAATCCTCAACAATATTTCTTTCTCTACAGCAGGGATGTAACCTCAACTGTCTAGAGTAATATAGGTAACATAACTGGTAGAGGCAAGTAGATTGTAAGGAAATCAATTGTATTAGTGTATTAGTTATCTACTGCTGTGTAACAAATTGCTCCAAAACTTAGCAGCTTAAAACAACAAACCCTATTTCTTACACAGTTTTTGAGAGTCGGGAATCTGGGAGCAGCTCAGCTGAGTGGTTCTGGCTCAGGTCTTTAATGAAGCTGTAGTCAAGATGTCTATGTTTATGTCTTCAGTCATCTGAATACTTAACTGGAGCTGGAGTATCTACTTCAAAAAGGCTTATTCACATGGCTGTTGCACTTCCTCACTGTGAGGGCCTCTCCTGACAACAGGCCAGCAGATTTCCTCCACAGCAAGTGACACAAGAGAGGCAGAGTCATAGTGTGTTTTATGACCTAGCCTTGGAAGTGACATAGCATCACTTCTGTCCTATTCTGTTGGTCACAGTACCAGATTGGATACAGTGTGGGAGGGGATTACACAAGGGTATGGATACCAGGAAACAAGGATCATTGGGGGACATCTTGATCGCTGATGACCTTGGGTAGTTTTGTGACAGAATGGTGGTATTACCATCCAGTTTCAGCCAGCTGTCACTATGGTGGAACACAGGACCTATGTTGCTGGATTTTTCCATTTCTCAAATAAAGCCAGAAAAATAGATTTCTAAGTTAAATCTCATGAGAGTAAATGTTGGCTTTAGGATTTTAGAAAATCCAGTGTGGGCCAAACAAAATACAAATACAATCCAGATATGGACTGTGAGCTGCCAGTTTGCACCTTCTCTGGCCCATAGAATGGAAGGAATATGTAAGTCCAATTTCAATCTATGTCTGGAGTGATACCTCTAATAGGATTCTGAAGATGAGTGTGGGCTTCCCCAGGAATGTGTACCATGATAATTTAGTAATGTCTGCCATGGGTGAAGGTAGGGAGAGTGATGACATGTGCCTCCGACTGACACACATGGCCATATAATTTATTGCCCAAACCAAGGTATTTTTGAGAGTAAAAGGGGGGTGCTATCATAATTACACTAAAATAGTAAATTAAGTTGTGCCATAAATTGGAACTGACTCAGAGAAACCAGGATGTATGGTCACCATCCACACAGCCCTTCATGAAATCACCCCAGTGTCATCTCTCACTATTCACCTGTGTTCATCAGGGCCACATCAGAGATTCATTGTTCTCGGAGCACATGCGTACTTCTTATCTCCACTGCTTACCCCTCTGCTGTCCCCTGTTCATCCTGTTTTCTCCTCATCCCCCCCTCCCTTGTTTCCTCTTAGATTTCAACTTCTCCAAGTCCCAGCAGAAGTGTCATTTCTTTTATCTGTTATTTTTACCTCCTGCCCTTCTTTCCAGGCTAATTGCTCTTTCACCAGGGTTTTTGTAGCACTTTATACGTATCTGTATACATACATATACAGCATTTATCACAGTAACCCGCATACAGGGGCCATGTATTACTCATTTAGGACTCTCATACCTATCTCAGTGTCTGGCACAAAGAAGGGCTTAATAATCATTCACTGAAATTTTATTTTGAATCTCACCTCCACTCTTTTTCTTTAATACCCTCTGCAGGAGATAATAATGAATAGTGAAAATGCCAAGTAGGCAATAAGAGGGAGGTAATGTAGGAACAGAGAAAATCTATAAACTGGATAATTGATTCTTGAATTACTGACCATTAACCTAAGTAGTGCTTGTAGTAATTTCAAATTCTTCTTTTGTTTTTCACTCCCAAGTGAACAGAAGTTTTCATTGAAAATGAGCTCTATCTTAATAGTAAGACTGAGTACTGTTGCCTATACTATAGAGACAAAAAGTACTCAGTGTATGTGTGTGCTTTATAAAAGCTATCTCCCTCAGAAGTTCATAACTAAGCAGTGAAAATGAATCCCAGGCCTACACAGGACATGTAGGAGGATTTATCCTCTCGTGTACTTATCTAACACTTACTGATACTCATGTACATTGTCTATAAACCTCGGGGGGTGGGGGGAGAGAAACTGATGGGTGAGCGATGCTCTCTATAAACTCTCATGAATGAAATAAGCTACAAGATACTAAATAAATAGTTCTGTGGGACTTAGATGTGCTTGTTGGAGGTGGGTATGTTAATGGTAGCACACCACTACATCTAAATTGTTATCAATTTTAACCTTAAAGCCTGAAATAAGGTAGAGCAGATGATAATCACGTGGTACATTTTCTTCGGTGGGATTTCATTTGGTCTCCTTTTGAATTAGAGGACCCAGAAAACTTGGACCCGGCTCTGGCTCTGGTCCTTCTTGGCAGTGTGATTTCAAGTAAGTCATACACAAATGAACCTATCTATGAAACAGAAACAGAATCAGGGACATAGAGAATAGACTGGTGGTTGCCTAGGGGGAGAGGGGGTGGGAGAGTGTTGGGTCGTGATTTTGGGATTAGCAGATGCAAATATTTTTATATAGAATGGACAAACAACGAGGTTCTACTGTATAGCACAGGGAACTATATTCAATATTGTGTGATAAACCACAATGGAAAAGAAAATGAAAAAGAATGTATATATATGTATAACTGAGTCACTTTGCTGTACAGGAGTAATTAACACAACATTATAATTCAACTATACTTCAATAAAAAATAAATTAAAAAAATAAAGTAAGTCATAACTTTTCTCTGAACCATCTTCCTATTTAAGATGGGGCTACTAATAACACTTATTTCACAAGGTTAAATGAAGTAAGGTACGTGAAAGGACTTTGTACATTGGGATGAAGTCTACCAATGGTAGTTAGGACTATTTTTAGGCTGATTTGCCCGCAGCAGTGTTGGAGGGAGAGTGGGAGGGAGGACAGAATGGAGAACCATATACTTAAGCTGCCCCCAGGTCTCTGGTGACTGAAACCCTGGTTTATCCTATGAGAGCAAGGTTAATAATAACACCCCATAAAGCATGAACACTTGAAAATTAGCCTGGGACAACGTTGGGTTTGCCAAGGGAGGGTTGGTCCTGACATCACATGCTTTAAACCTGTGATTGCCAGTCAGGTTCTTGCTCTGTTATTGCCTACTTTGGAAAGGGCGAGTCTAAATTGGAACTCTCTTTCCTCTGTTCAAGCCGTTTCTGCTGAGTCCCATAGCGTTGATTATAGCTCTTACACTCGTCAATAGGCTGTTTCATTCTTGACTCACCTCCAGAATCATAAATATTCCTCAGAAAACACAGAGGTTTTAAAAGGTGCTTATCTATTAACCTTGTGCCTTAATGTGTCCCGTGTAACAGCCAGGACACGGTATCTTTCCTGCTTTACTGTCCTTAACCTGTGCAGGAGCAAAATCCTTGACAGACTTTTTTTTAGGAGAATTTCTCTGCAGAGAAAGGGTGATTTCTTCAACTACAGAAAGAGGGATAATAATAATGAATGTGGAGGCTGTTGTGAGCATGAGCAATGACGTAAAGAGCACCTGGTATGTAGCAAATATCCAGCTAACATAATTGCTGTTATTATTATTTATAATAATAACATTAAAGGCATTCAGAACAAAACATTTGTAATGAGTCCTGGAAAGATTAATTTATACTTAATAGTCAAGAGGCTAGCCAACAATATTTTCCATGTGCCGACTTAGAAGAAAGTCCGTGCCTGGAGGGAGAGACAAATGTCAGCACACAAAAAATCTAAATAACAATACAATAGATGGAGGACATTTCAGTACAGTGAAAAACTATTACACAAGATAATCCAAGATGGACTGAGTGTACCTACAGTGATTTTTTATTGTTGAGTAGTTTGCCTGGGTGTCACTCTATAATATACTGAAAACAGTGTTACTTGATATTGTATCATGACTGTGAAGTGTGACACTGAGATTTGCATCAGAAGCAACCAGCACCCTATGTGACAGCTGGTTTTTAGACCAGGAGACTTCAAATGTAGAGACAAGACATCTAGGGTTGGCCAAATATATACTACCCCCAGTCACTCACCAGTGCTAGACCTTATGCTCAGAGTTTCATTTCTTAACGACCTTGATCCTTATTAAGATGGTAATATCCTTACAGTCATAAATCACTGACATATTTGTATAAGTGAGTTTGGGTCCTGTTTGAAGATTAAGCTTTACCAGAAGAGGAGGCTCTTAGGGAAACTGGGAGGAGAGCTGTCACTGCAGGGAAGGAGAGAGGGATGTTTGGAGGCCGGGGGAGGGGAGGGTCAGCCAGTCTAAGACTGTCCTCTCTAGAGAAGCCAGTTGGGTCATCTTGTACCCTTCATGCAACTTTATCTTCCATGTCCCTTCTCCTGCATGCGGCACTGGTTATACTTAGAGAGATGGAACACAGATTTCCCCCTTTATTCTTCTATCTGTTCTAGGAACCAGAAAAAACAAATGTTAATCTTATTAGCAAGGAAAGGAGGCCTCATGAGTGGTGAGAAACTGCACTTCTGGCGTATTTGTAAGGCCTGGCATTTTGATGTTGTAAATTGTCTCCGGGGCTTTAAAAATATTGAATAAAACAATAAAAAAGTAATAAAGAATTTTTAATAGCCTAAGGTGGATAATGTAGTTCCTCTGGTGGGAAAAGTATGATGTAACGTTAAATCATTCTTCACGAAGATTTTTTTTTTTTGCGGTACGCGGGCCTCTCACTATTGTGGTCTCTCCCGTTGCAGAGCACAGGCTCCGGACGCGCAGGCTCAGCGGCCATGGCTCACGGGCCCAGCCTCTCCGCGGCATGTGGGATCTTCCCGGACCGGGGCACAAACCCGCGTCCCCTGCATCGGCAGGCAGACTCTCAACCACTGCGCCACCAGGGAAGCCCCAGATTTTTTTTTTTTAATGAAGCAGGAACTAACAAAGACTGAGTTGAAAAAAATACTGTTGTTGAATAATATGTTGAGGTTTCATAGGCTGCTGTGAATGGTTCAAAGAGCTATAGATAAAGTGATATGAAACCTGAAAGTAGATTTAATTTTTATTCATCACAGTCTGAAATTATTTTGTGTATTTATTTATTGTCAGGCTTCCCACTAGATTGGAAACCAGTGGGGGAGGGGAAGCACCATTTTTCTGTTCTCCACTATTTCTCTGTCTGCCTACCACCTAGCAACGTGATTGGCGTATATTTGTGGAACGATGAATGTATAATCCAGCCTCATCTACTGGCTCAAAATTACTCATTTCCTAAATTCACTTTATTATTAAGTGCTAAAATGAGGAATCTGGAGATTGTTTAAAAAACAAAACAAAATTTAATCCTGACCTGAAATCATATGTGATAATCACAAGAATATTCAATAGACACAGATTAGTATGGCTCTATATCTTCAGCAACTCCCATTTTAAAATAAATTATTCAACATTATTAGATTACTTATAAATGACATCAATCAGTTAGCACTGCAGGGCCGAGATTTGAAGGATTTTTTTTTTTTTAGAGGCTAGATTGGTAAAGCTTTAACTTTTCATATTCTCCAGAAAGGATTAAAGCAATCTGGGCTCTCATCAGGCTCCCTCTCTTCAGCCCCTACTGACGATTTAATTAACGTGCACAGGGTTTGGGCTGCCCATTCTAACACTGCCGGACGCAGGCAGAGAGGTAAGAGTTTGAACACGGAGCATGGGACTGAAGCACCCCCACCCCTCACCATTCGAAGAGTGAAATCTGGCACCTTTTGATTCATAGCAATGAATCAAAGACTACAGAGCTGACTGCTAAAGACTCCCTTTTATATAAAAGTCCCTGCCGGGTCTTTACATATTGAAATGAATCATTGTCACCTGTGTCAGTTTTGCTCTTCATTTGCTTGATGTATTTCATCTGCATTTGGAGGTATTAAGAATCACTGTTTGATGTATTCATTGTCACACATTTATACTTTGCGTTTTCTGCACCCCTATAAAAATATGATGTTTAAAGACATTAAAGGACAATTATCAGCCATCCTGCATTGCCAAGGTGGTTGGTTCTACAGACAACTTTTGTAGTTTAGTAAGACAAAAGATTTGCCTTAAAAAAAATCTCCATATTAGCGTGACTAGCTTCTCCTGGTTTGCCAGGAAATTTCCTGATTTTAAAATGGAGTGTCCCAAATCCCTAGGACCCTTTCAGTCCTGAGCAAACTGAGAAGGTTGGTTACCCTCTCCCTAGCTGTGTTGTTGAGAGGACCTTATCAGGGTTTCTTGAAACCAAAGCATGCAATTGATTTGGAGTCTAGCATTTCCTTTTAAAGGATAATAAATCTCCACCACGGCAAAGAAACATAAGTCAATAGGTAGTAAAAGTATACATGTTTTAAGAAATAGCCTTGTGCAGAGTTCACCCCTTGGAGCCACTCTGGGATTTAAGCATTGGTGCCTCACTCCTTTTTGGTCCCAGGAACGTAGGGGTCAAGTTATCCAGAAGAATTTGAAGTTGTTTAGAGAACTGTGAAGAATTTCACCAGGCTAACCGAATTATACATGGGTTTGAGATTGATTCCAAAGGGGCTGATAATGATAGTGTCAGTATCAAAGGCAGCAGTGATACCTTTGATAGAGTGAATCACTGCTGCAAAACCATCTCATGTAAGAACCGGTTTTCCCCACCATGCAAATGGGATTGATCTGTGCATTGGAAAATGCTCCCGTCCTTCCTTCTCCTGTAATGGAGACATGAACGCTGAGGGAGGGAAGTGCTAGAGGCCATGATTATCAGGGATGAAGGACACTGTGTCCATAGTTTGAACACTCCACTCCTGTACATGTTAATTCCTTGAACCTCTGATCTTGTCAGTCTGATTTTCCAATCCCTTTTTTTTTTTTTTTTTTTTTTTGCGGTAGGCGGGCCTCTCACTGTTGTGGCCTCTCCCCTTGCAGAGCACAGGCTCCGGACGCGCAGGCTCAGCAGCCATGGCTCACGGGCCCAGCCGCTCCGCGGCATGTGGGATCCTCCCAGACCGGGGCACGAACCCATGTCCCCCGCATTGGCAGGCGGACTCTCAACCACTGCGCCACCAGGGAAGCCCATCCAATCCCTTTTTTATGATTGACATTTAACTGATTTCTGGAAAGTGGAGGCAATATGGCTCAGCAGGACCAGCAAGGGTTTAGAGTCAGATAGACTGGGTTTAAATCCTGGCCCTGCCCAGTACTAAGTATATAAACTATAGGTGAGTCTCTTGACTTCTTTGAGTCTGTTTATCATCTACAAAATAGGTTTAATGATTCTTCTCCTGATTGATATGAGGACCACATAATATGATGTGTGTGAAAGTGCTTGAGTTGGTACTGAAATTATACTAAAAGAATAAACAAACCTGCATGATGATGTGTAGACTATCTTTGGGTACCCACATGTCAAAGGTGGTCTTTAAGGGCTGCTGGTTTGGTAAATGTTGGGCATGAGGTAGAAAGCACTTTAAATTAGGAGTCAAAGAGTATAGGATCTACCCTGGGCTCTACCCTTAACCACTCTTGGGCTTTGGTTTCCACTGAGCTCAAGTATGAAAGTTGTTTTAAGTGATTCCTACAATCCCTTACTCTTCTACAATTCCATGAATCTATGAAGTCTGTAGTATGTGAATTTGAGGTGTGTCTATGTTCTAGAGTAACTATTGTACCATGTATCACATTACATTCTACAGAAGACACCATCCCACATGTTTGAGTTCTGCCTCAGGAAGAGTAGTCCCTTGCAGCTCTACATACCATTCAACATGACCTGTGTATCCTTTTCCCACTCCCCAGCCATAGGTGTTTGGAAACCTATCACACAGTAGGCCTGTTAGATTCTCTTGCTGGACATTTGGGATTAGAATATGGAAAGTCGAGTGAATAGACAGTGATGCTGGACCTGGAAGGTCACCACGTAGGTGTTTGGAGGCTGAGGGTAGCATTTTGTGAAAGCCATGACGGATCGTGTGAAAGCAGAGTGAAAGGTGGCAACCCGGGGGTAGGTTTGATGAAGAGAGAGGGAGAAGGGGACAGAAAGATGGAGAAAGTAACTTTGTTGGTCCTTCTTTGTTCCAATCACCCATGGGCCTCACTGTTCTTTCTACATTTGAGTTCTTTGAGATTTCCTATATTCTCTTTCACTTAAAGTAGATTTGAGTGGCTTTTCTGTTCTTTACGTCTAACTATGCCCTAAGGCATATGGCACCATAGACTGGAAATTGGTAACATAGGCTGGGAAATCTTCGACTGGAATTTTGCCTTGTTCCCTGTTGGAGCAAGAATTTGGCACAGCACTCTGCAAAAAGTAGGAAAAAGTAGGTGCTCAATGAATTTACACTGAAATAACATGAAAATCATATATTTGTGTATGAATAGTGTCACTATTCATATAGTGTCATCCTCCTAACTGGGCAAGAAGGGTTATTGAGCACTGTCTTCACTGTGTCTCCAGGACCGATTCAATATCTGGCTCACTGTAGGCTTGATTTTAAAATGTCTGTTGAGCTGAATGGCCCAGGATTGCTTTATATATCATAGATATAAAAAGAGATATAATTTATAGCTGCTCTACATAAGCAGCTTGCAGTGTAGTTGGGAATATACAAGAAAAAGAACCTCAGAAAACATGGTGATTTGCAATGGATTTCAAATAGCTGGGAGAAGGGAAGGTCAGCGAGGTCTAATATTTCTAGAGAAGGTTTGTGGAAGAACAGGAGGTTAAGTTACTTGAGAGCTGGGTGGGATCTGGCAAGGCAGAGCTAGGTGGGGAGGCAGAGAAGAGGGTAAGCCAAGGCCTGGGGGTGGTAATGAGAGTTTTGCAGTACTCACATTGACAATTTAACAAATCACTTTAAGAAATTTGAGACAGAATGTCCAAGTATGGGAGGCAATAGAGGGTTTGGCTAAGAGTGCTGACCCTGGGGCCGGACTTTCTAGATTCAAATCCCAGCTCCACACCCACCTCTTCTCATTACTGGCTTTGCAATGAAAGGCAATTCACTCAACATTTCTGTGCCTCAGTTTCCTAATCTGTAAAACTAGAGGTAATAATAGTGTCCACCTCATAGGGGTGTGGTAGGGGTGTTGTAAGGATTAAAGGGAATGCTGTTTGTAAAGTTCTTAGATTAGTGTCTGGCACTTAGTAAACAATGTCAGTCGTTATTATCTGTTGTTGTAATACATACCTGGAAGTAGGTTTCAATGAAAAGAACTACTCTATTATTAATTTTGTCATGCATATTGAATAGCAAATCTCTTGGTCATTTAGGAAGTCAGGTACTGTCTGAGTTGCTACTCAATTTGTGGAGCACTGGCTGGGATTGGTTTACGGTAGGAAAGAACACTGAATGTGTAGAAGCCAGTGGAAGGTCGAGAGAGCTGGGGGAGGAGTTTGGATCTGGTATATAACTGCTAGGGCACAGCTGCTTTTCCTGAGCAGGGAAGTGATATCATGAAAGTGAGAGAAGGAGAAACAGGGATAGGAGGTCCAGTGAGGACCTGGAGGGGCTATTGCAATTATTAGGTGTTAGGCAACGAAGGCCAGGGCTAGGGCTGTGGCTGTGAGACAGAAATTTGGTGGGAAATCTGAGAGACTTCAAAGGAACGGTGTCCATTTCTCACCACCTCTGCTGCCTCCACCTTGGTCCAGGCCACCATCACCTCTTGCTTGGATTATTGCAGCTCTTGTAACGGCTCTCTCCGTCTGGCCTCGCCTCCTGCAGCCTTATCTCAAGACAGTCGTGCCTTTGTGCACACCGTCCAACATCTCCCACCTTGCTCAGAGGACAAGCTAAACTCCTCTCCGGGATCTATAAGGGCTGCACCGTTGGGCTCCCGCTACCTCTGGCTTCAGCCCCTACTATGCGCCTATTTGCTTCTCCACTCCACAAAGCTGTAATCCGTGCTGGTCCTCAAACACATCAGACCTGGTCCTGCCCCAGGGAACATGCCGGTGTCTGTTCTTTCCCTAAATATCTTCAGAGCTAATCCCCTCATCTCCTTTAGGTCTCTGCTCAAAGGCCACCTTAACAGTGACATCTTCCTTGACCACCCTTCTCAAAATAGCACCCTTCTTCACTCACTGTGACACTTTCTATCTGCCTTGCTCTGCTTGGCTTTTCCTTCCCTATCACCACCTGTCGTTAGTTCTTTATTTGTTCATTGTCTAATTTCTCCACTAGGATGCTGGCTCTATGAGGGCAGATGCTGTGACTGTCTTGCTCACCGATGCATCCACAGGACCTAGAACAGTGCCTGGAATATAGGAGGTGCTCAGTAAATATGTGTTGAATGAATGGGTGACTAAGAAGCCATCAGATTTGTTGTGTCAGGCACAGTGGCCGGTGCCCCCTTAGAAACAGCCTCATTTACTCCTTGCAAGGACCCTGTCAGAAAGTATTGTCCTCATTGTTTTACAAATGACAATATCGTATCGAGTCACGGAGACAGAGCACAGAGCTGGTGAGTGACACAGTCAGGATCTGTGTCCATTCCTCTGACCTTGGTGCTGTGCGTGGTGAAGATGGGATGGGGATAGGGGGTCAGCAAGGCACCAAGGCTTCCAGCCTCTGAGCATGGAAGAGCAGCAGAGCCACCGACAGAAGTGGGAATGCAGGGAAAGAAGGCCAGTATTCCAGAAAAAGAAGCAGTGGAGTGATTAAATGTTGGATCAAGTAAATAGGGGGAAATCCTTAATCTTGAGGAGGGTGACTAAATAATATACTGACTAAGTAATATATTGTCTGCGACCTTTCTGAGAGTCAAAGTGGGCACTGTTAATTAAGCTGGAATGACAGACATAAATTGGGACTGTCCCAGCAAAGGGGGCCAGGGGTCACCCTGGATTTAAGGAATTTTGGAGAGTTGGTGAGAGATCATGTCTAGAGATTTGGGTGTTTTTCCCTTTGAGAGCGACATAGGAGAAGCCATGAGGACGGGGCTCTCATCATCAGCTTGAGGGAAGAAGGGAATGTCAAGGCCAGCTTCTGGACCTTCCCATAGACAAGAGTGGAAGAAGAAAGAGGAGTCTGTGAAAGACCCAGCAGAACCAGAAGGGAGATGAGCAGAGAGATCAGCAGGGGCGGTGGACAGGAAGGAGGGGCAGTGGGTGGAGGCCATATTTTGCAGGGCAATGTAAAAGTAGGTCAGCTGGAACTTGGCAACAAAACAAGATTAGAGAATCACTTGCTTTTTGATTTTGTAACAAAATCATCATCTGTCTCCACAAAGTGCTAAAAGGCATTTAATTAAAGTAGATTGAAATTAATTTTAATTTGATGGCCTTTTTTTTTCTGCTACTGCCCTCATTATATTTTGAGACGCTTCAGGGCGCTTTCAAAGACTGGATGAGGGTTTGGTGCCCCAGCCTGAAGTTTTCTTGTGCCTCTGCATGACCTGAGTCACTAAAAGATCCTATATTTAGAGTGTCATTGACACATAAAATCTGGGTCCCACGTGGAAGATACAAAAGCAAAAGGGGATACTTTAGTGATTTCTTTGGGGTTAGGAAGACTGAAAATCAAGTTTCTGGGCTAGTATAAGTAATATTGCCTAAAACCTGGTTCTTCTGGGTGAACTAGAAATTTTGATAACTTAATTATCAGTATAAGTAGATGTTTTCCTATCCCAGCCCGTTACCTCAATGAAAAAAGGGTGTGTGTGTGTGTCATTATGTGTGTGGGGCAGGGGCAGCCAGGAAACAAACAAAACCTTAGTTCAAAACATTGAAATGACAGCATTGACAGAATTGCTGTGACGTATGCCTGACAATAAAGTTGTTTTTAACGGGTGGTTAGTCATGTAATGGTTAAGGAGTGAGAGCTAGGTCACTGACCACAACATTTTTGTCTATCTAGTCATGGTTAGTCCAATTGGCTCAAGCCAGAAGGGGTCTTTTCCAGGTAGAGAGTATGTGTGAATAGCACGTGGTTTAGAGTTCTCAGTTTATCCAACAGTATAGGCACATGACCAGGGCCCTGGAAACAGAATCTATCCCTTGCATTCTCTGAAAGGAAGTCTTAATAGTCGTGTCTGGTAGCAGCAATCAGGCAGTGGATACAAAGCAAGCCTTCGCCATAGTTTCATTTTATCACAGCAAAAGTGTGACTGGGCTGAAATCACAGTGGCACATAACTCATGGAAACCAAAAGGAATAAAATCTCACAGGAATTCAAAGGGAACAAAATCATTAACATTGAGCCAAAGCCCGCTGGCATGCATGACAGAAATCAAATAGATATAGAGGGCTCCTCTAAGAGGAGAAAATGCATGACTCCAGGCTACCCCTGCACAAGATGGTAATATCAATACCTCGAACTGGTATCAGAAGCATTCTGTCTGAAGCTGGTTGTCGTGTGTCCTGTCTGATGAACGTTTGCAGCCAAGGCTGACCTTGAGCAGAGTGAGGGAGCAGGGCTTGGTTTTGGCACACTACACTCCTTGGCCCTTCTCAGTTCCACCCTAAACAATGAGTCCCCTTAAAGAGCTTCATGGAAAGCTTTACATTTAAAATGATAATTTCTCAGAGGCATATGGTATGGTGTCAATCGTGTTCAATACTCCCTCCCTTTTCCCTTTTATCACCTTCCTCCCTCCTCCTCTCCTGTTGTTCCCATCTGTTTTATTTTCATGGTTTTTCTTTTTCATTCTCTTTCACCATTCTTTTCCTTTCCTCAGATATGAAACCGGAAGAGAGAGAGAGAGAGTGAAAGAGAGAGAGAAAGAGAGAGAAAGAAAAGATGTAAAGGAAGGAGGGAGAGAAGACAGGGAAGGAGGGTTATCTGTTACCTGTAGGTTGTAAATCTGTAATGTTTGTTGATCTCAGGGATTTCTTCTATCGCTGGTGTTTGTTTTCATCTCATAGTGTTGTTGGGAGGATTAAATGTGGGGTACTTAGCCCAGTGCCTGCAGTGTAGTAAGGTCTTAATAAACACTAGTTGTTATTTAAAAGTTTGCCCTTGGATAATACCTTTATATCTAGGGCAGTCCAATTGAGGGGGGATTTCTTCAATTCTCTTAAAAAGTTCCATTTTCTGAAATTCTTTCAGGGTAATTGACGTATGTGTGTTCATGCATGCGTGTGTGCGCGTGTGTGCGCACACACACTCTTTCTTTCCCTCTTTTATTTATTTTTTTTTGTTTTTTATTTTTTTTTATTTTTTTTTTTTCTTTCCCTCTTTTAAAGAAGGGTCACAATGCAGAGGAAAGCCAATGCTTCACCTTGGTCTAGTAAAAAGATTTTCAAAAATTTCTGACTGCCATGACTGTCACCTCCACATACATGCATCCACATAAAGGAAAAAACAAATTTTCAATAAGCAATACTTGTCTTCACTACTTGCACTACTGTGTTCTGCTCTGGTCCATTCTCTTTCATTAGCAAAACGTGGATTGTCACATATTAAATTAATTTTATGACGCATAATGGGTGTCACCTGCAGTTAGAGAAGTCGAGGTCTAACAGATACACGGACTTTGCTGTATCCCACCGGCTATGTCCTCACTCTGAGCCCACCACCCTTACCCTGACTCCTCAGACTTGTCATATTCTTAATTCTTCCATTTCCTCCTTTTTGTCTTCCAAGTTAAGAAACAGCAAATCAGAAATGCCTTTTCTATCTTTTTCTAGTCTTCCCTTCCCTTATCTTCCTTTCTTTTTCTCTCCCTCTCACATCTCTTCCACTCCCTAGCAAGAAATGGTCATTCTTAATTTCTGCTTTCTGAAAAATAATGACAATAATAACAATAATGACAATGCTAGCAGCAGTCATAATACAATGACAGCTAACACTCATTTCATGCCTGCTTTGTGTCAGACACTCATCTAAGTGTTTTACAAATTTTAACTGATTTAATACTCATAAACACCCTATGTAGTTGACTATCCTATAATTACTCTGAATGAAGCATTACCTGCTCTTTTCTTTCAACATCTAGTCAGAATGAGGACGACTCACATATTAGAGAGTCTGGCTAAATACTTAATCAAATAGAAATGATGATAATATTATAGAACAAAGAATTTGCTTTCATATATCCTGATCTGGAAACAACAGCTAAAGATCATGACCACAAACCGAGAATCAGTAAGCCTCAGGCCTGGTATTTGCTATTGTTTAGCTGAAATTCTTCTTGATATATTGCAAACTTGCGAAGGTAAACATATTATAAAACTTTAGTCTCGGGCTTCCCTGGTGGCACAGTGGTTGAGAGTCCGCCTGCCAGTGCAGGGGACACGGGTTCGAGCCCTGGTCTGGGAGGATCCCACATGCTGCGGAGCGGCTAAGCCTGTGTGCCACAACTACTGAGTCCACGCGCCACAGCTACTGAGCCTGCGTGCCACAACTACCAGAGCCTGTGCTCCGCAACAAGAGAAGCCACTGCAATGAGAAGCCTGTGCACCACAACGAAGAGTGGCCCCTGCTCGCTGCAACTGGAGAAAGCCCGGACACAGCAGCAAAGACCCAATGCAGCCAAAAATAAATAAATAAATTTATAAAAAACGAAAACAAAAACAAAACTTTACTCTTATGCTAACACCCACCCAGGAAAGTTCCTGTAGCACTTGTTGTTTGTTGTTTTAATGCTGTTTAGTAATTTTTAGTAATTAATTTAAAAAATTTTAACAAGTAGCAATTTTTTTCTGATTATAAAAGTAATATCATATTCACTGTTAAGATTCTAGAACATCCAGTCAAACGTAAAAATGAAAATAAAAAATGACCCCAAATCCCATCACTCAAAGACAACAGCTATTCACATTTTGATGTAGTATGTGTTAGGCCTTCAGACATGTTTTGTTCAGACTACACATTATTTTAAAATGTTTCTCACATAAAAAACCTAGATTTCTAGCATCTCTTGATGCTGAAAACATCATCAAGATCTGACAACACTGGGGCCACATTCCTGCAGGGCAGCAGCTGATGGAAGCTGAGAAGCAGCTGCATTTGGGGCAGGGTAGGGCCCACATACTCCATCTATCCCAGTCCCCACCACTGCCACTTTTCTTACACTCAGCTTCATTCACTTGTTATTCTCATGCCCTGGGAGGGCTTTTGAGTTTTCTCTCTTTTCATTTGAAAATAATGCTTACCCAACATTTCAGGTCCAAAGCTGTACTCTTTGTGGGTGGTGGCCATGGTAACAAAGAGTGATAGGTAGGAGGGAGGGGCCTCTTGCTGGAGAAGGTGGGAGAGCAGAGAGGTCTTTGACTTCTGCTTTGTCTCCTGGTGTATATGAAATTTAAATAAGCTCTACATCTAGAGGACTAATTTCCTTAAACACTTCCCAAATCTATTCTGCATATTATTTATATAACTTTGGCCATGTTCCTATGAACTGATAAGAATGACTTTATTATGCTAAGAAACTACTTCCTCCCTCTGTGCTTTCACACATTGCTTAACAGTGAAGAGAGCCTGGTAAGGCCCAGATCACTTCTCCTTAAACCCCCCGTTTCCCTTTAGGCCTAGGTCTTGGCATTTGACCCAGCCACAGAGATATTATAAACATTCCTCCATGTCATTAAAATTATTTATGAAAATAAGTTTTAGTGGTTGAACAATATTCGCTTATATGGATATAGCACATTTTCCTGCCCTTCTTTTCTAATGGGTGAGGTCTCAGGGAGAGTCAGGTCCAGTGGGAAGACATGTCCATTAGGGGAAGAGAGGAAGCAAGAGGTAAGGACAGGGTACCAACCAATAAAGAGATTCTAGAATTGGTTACTTTAAGAGGCAGAGGTCTAAGATAAGCAGAGAGTCCCAAAACTGGAGTTCCAAAATCAACAGGGTAGATGACAAATGGGGCCAAGACACCCTGTCATAAACCTGCAAGGAGGTCAGGGAGCAGATGACCAAGGAATGATGAAGCCAGTGGACGGGAAAGTGACCCCACAGTAACCTCTGAGAGGGTTCAGTCATAATTTACGTTTTTTATTTTGTTTTGTTTTCCTTTTTTAGTGAGATTCCCATTCCTTCTAGGTCAATTGAGGAGAGCTGATGCAGAGTGTATAATAATTTATCCATTCCTCTACAGTTGAACGTTTAGGTGTTTCCAATTTTCCACTTCCATAAAAATGTTGCGATGAAATCTCAGTGCGTAAGACTATATTTTGGGTTATCATTTCAGGATAGATTTGTGAAAATGGAAGTACTTATTCTTTTTAAGAATATTGGGATATACTGGCAAAATGTTTCCATTAAGGTTGTTTGCATTTATTCTCCCATCAACAGTGTTTCTACGTTCTGCTTCGTCCCCTTTAAATAAACTTGGTCCACCCACATAAATCTTTGAATGAAAAGCTGCCACGGCCATCTGTACGCCATATCTGGAATTTCTCTAGGCCGCTGGCTTTCAAACTTCTTTGACCATGACTCACAGTGAGAAGTAAATTTTACAAAGTGACTCAACACATATATGTATGTAACTGAAACAAAAGTTTCACAAAATAATCGCTTTCGCTTCTTCTATGTGATGCACTTTGGTCAAAGTCCATTCTCTTCTAATTTAATTTTTAAAATAAGCTCATCATGACCCATTAAATTGATGTAATAACTCTCCAATGGGTCATTACTCTGAGTTTGAAAAACATCATTCTAGGACAATTTCTGTTTTACAACTTGACTTCTTAGGACTTCAACTTCTCTCTTTTCTTTACTCATTTAAGCCCCAAGGTTCCACTGTTCAACGATCCCTTTAAATTGATGAACTGTTTTGGATTTGCTCAACTGGATTTGACTGTCACTATCCTCTAAGTCACGTCTTTCAGATTCCACCCTTTGTCTTGGGCACTCAGTCCCAGCTGTGCCTCATCCAGCTCCCGTGGGACCTGTCCTCTGGGCTGGCATGATCTCTTCCTGGTTCCCTCTTGACAGGAATGGGAAATCTGACAGGGAATGAGAGTTCTTGTCACACTGTGCACAGAACTGAGGACCATCATTGAAAAAGAAAGATCTTGCCTAGACCCCTCTCAACCCAGACAGCCACATGTTGATTCCATTTCCTTCAGTCTCTGCAAGTGCCATCTCTCCAGTGAGGTCTTCCCTGACCATGGCATCTCAAATAGAATTCTGGTCATTCTCTGCCCCTCACTTTGCTTTAACATTTCTTTTTAGTTTTTATTGAGGGTCTGACTATACCTTGTTTGCAAACATAGAATGTAAAAGCAGGGAGATATTTAGAGGCCAAATCTGGTTTACCCCCCTAATTTTACAGGGAGGAGATGCAAGCTCAGAGAGGTAAGTAAATATTCCATGGCAACCTAGCTTATCTGTGGCAAAGCTGAACTAGAAACCAGATTCTTGGATCCTTGTTAGTTCCTCACTGGTTTATTGTACAGTACTAATCCAGGCTGTGGTCTTTATGATGAGGTTTTGGAGGGTGATTTTTGTCTCATAATAAGCTTTTGGATGCATTGTGTTAGACTGTATTGTTAGACTCAGTAGTAAATAGTAGTGTGAAAACGTTCTGATGGTTCTCACTGGAAGCATAAATTACTTAGTCCAAAGGGCTTTATCCTCCTCAAATTTTCAGTATCCGCTTCCTGACTCCTTGGTCATCTACTCCCCTGACCTCTTTCCAGGTTTCATTTTACACAGAAGTAAACTGAGGCATAGAGAGGTAAGTAACATAGGTGCCACCCCAGTTAAACTAAACTATAACATCAAAGGAAAGATGTTAAGTACAAAGATCCAGAGGACTAACAGGTTGGTAGCCATAAATTTCATGCAAAGACTTGAGTTGAAGGCTCCAACAAGGTACAGAGTTTAATGACAAATGGAATCAGGAGAAGATGAAGGCTTGCGTCACGGGATTTGATAAAGGAGACAGAGGGGCTGCACAGCAGCACAACTAGGACACAACTGTTAGTTCTGGGCAGAACCTTCCAGACTAGGGGGTAAGTTTGGCTGCATGTCCAATTGTCTGATGACAACTTTTGTACCTGTAACAGCTGGGTCTTTTGGGGAGTTCTAGAAGCTCTTCCATGTAGTACTTTCCTGTCCCGAACACCTACGATTAGTGGAAATCTTTATTTTTCACTTTTTAATTCAGTCAGTCCTATATCTATTCATCATCTTTTGGCAGCAACATTGACATTTCCATTTTGTGGAAAAGGAAACCTCTCCCACTGGTTGCATTCTTGGTGGGGCTGTTAACTAAGATGCCCGGATCACACCCCAGGGGAAGGTGTAAGACCTGAGTGAACCTAAATGGATGCTCCCCTGGGAACCCAAGTCTTGATCAGTGAGACAAGGAGACTGAAAACAGTTGGAGCTCACTTATTCCCATGGCAACACTGTCTAGACTACTGCAATATCCCTGCTACAGAGACCCTGAAGTGGTCTTGCTTTTTGTTCTCTGCTGAGCCTGGTTCTCCAGCCTTCCCTTTGATTTTGTGAATGCCCCCATATCCTTCTAGTAAATTTTGGGGTTTTTTTTGCTTCAGTTAGCCAGAGTAGATTTCTGATGCTGACAACCAGGAACCTTGATTGGCGCAACGGGCAGTCTGAACAGGGAATTCCAACCATCTCTTTTTACCAAAACCATACTAACAGGCATGTCAATAAACATTTGGTCGTCATCCACAAAGTGCCAGATGGCATGCCAGGGGCTTTCATCTATGTTATCTAATTCGACCCTCAAAACAATACCACAAGATAGAAATTATTATGCCATTTTTTCCAATTAAAAAATTGTGGTAAATTACGTATAATATAAAATTTACTATCACAGCCATTTTTTTTTTTTTTTTTTTTTTTTGGCGGCACGCGGGCCTCCCACTGTTGTGGCCTCTCCCGTTGCGGAGCACGGGCTCCGGATGCGCAGGCCCAGCGGCCATGGCTCACGGGCCCAGCCGCTCCGCGGCATGTGGGATCCTCCCAGACCGGGGCACGAACCCGTATCCCCTGCATCGGCAGGCGGACTCTCAACCACTGCGCCACCAGGGAGGCCCCACAGCCATTTTTAAGTGTACAGTTTGGTGGTATTAAGTACATTCATATTGTGCAACCATTGCTACCACCCATCTCCAGAAGTTGTTTCATCTTACAAAACTGAAACTCTGTACCCATTAAACAATAACTTCTCAGTCCCCCCCTTCCCCATCCCCTGCAACCACCATTTTACTTTTTGTCTCTATGATTTTGACTACTTTAAGTACCTCATATAAGTGGAATCATACAGTGTTTGTCTTTTGGTGACTGGCTTATTTAGCATAATATCCTCGAGTTTCATCCATATTGTAACATGTGTCAGAATTTCCTTCCTTTTTAAGGCAGAATAATGTTCCATTATATTTGCATACCACATTTTGCTATCCATCCATCCATGGACACTTGTGTTGCTTCCATGTTTTAGCTATTGTAAATAATGCTGCTATGAACATGGGTGTACACATATCTCTTTGAGACCCTGTTTTCAATTCTTTTTGAGTATATACCCAGAAATGGAACTGCTAGGTCATATGCTAATTCTATTCTTAAGTTTTTTGAAGAACTGCCATATTGTTTTCCACAACACTGTACCATTTTACTTTCCCATCAATAGTGCACCATAGTTCCAGTTTTTCAATATCCCCACCAACACTTGTTATTTTCTGTGTTTGTGACAGTAGCCATTTTAATATATGTGAGTTGGTAGCTGTTATTTAATTTTATATGCAAATATTGAGGGTAAGTAAATTGCCCAAGGTCATATAGCTTGTAAGTAGCAGAGCTGGGATTCAAATCCATGTCCAGGTGTCTTTCAATATGTCTGTCTGTCCTTTTCCTTTTCCTCAACTATAACTCTACTGTTAAAAATCTAAAGGTATTCAATAGAGCTAAATATGTTCTGTAAAAAAATCTATCAGCTATTGGAAGATTTAGGAGACAAAAAAATTATTCTCAGTCAATACCACAGAAAGCATGTACCTGACTATACCAGACTCTCAAAAGACTTATGGAGTTATAGTACTTCATGACCATGAGATTAATCAATTCAAGTTTCTCATTTTATAGATAAGAAAATGGAGGCAAGTGGATTTCTTTGTTGTCAAGTATTATTGAAATTAACTACCAATAATGAGGTTTAGAGCCAAACCAATTGAGTTTATTCATGAGACAGGTGGGACTGGGTAAATTTGTATAGCTCAATTAAAATCAGAGAGCTGAAAGGGACCTTCGGGTCTCTTACAATAATGTACCCATCTGCCTCTATCACAGCAGCTTTAAACAGTATCAGCAGGTTTTTTTCTTTTCAGCCTACTAAGAAAGCAACTCAGTCACTTCCTTTGTGAAGCATTAGAGTGTTTTTCACACCTCTCAATCTTATGACATTTTTACACGTAAATGTGGAACACTCTATATGTCTGTTTAAAAACTAATATATTCTCCTTAAAGGTGTTTAAAATTGTTGTTTGAAAGCTAGAAGCAGCCTTAAAAGTAAATTGAAGCATTACTAGGCAACTGAAAGGATTTTAAATAAGTAACCTTGAGTATATTTTCACAACTAGGAATAACCTAAGCCCTAGGTTTCAAAAGTAAATAACTATGGTGAAAGATGGTCATGGGAATGTTTTCTTCAACCTGGGAAAAAAATACAGTGCAGACTTGTCAGACTCATTTAGGAAGCTCCACAGCTCAATGTAGCAAATGTTTATTAGAAGCCTCTTACATGTGAGCTACCAAGCAAAGAGCTTTGAGAATACAAAGACAACCA
Organism: Mesoplodon bidens; assembly: GCF_964165515.1. Classification (NCBI taxonomy): domain Eukaryota; kingdom Metazoa; phylum Chordata; class Mammalia; order Artiodactyla; family Ziphiidae; genus Mesoplodon; species Mesoplodon bidens. The sequence continues at coordinate 31,891,107 of NC_138167.1, forward strand.
GATATAACACCTGACTTCAAGCAGCTTGACAACTAGTTAGGGAGATAACAGTTACACAAACACCTCTGAAGGATATCAGGTGAAAAGTGGTATCAGGTCCACAGAAATGCTCTGTAGGTAGAGCAAGGCTACACTCGGCAGGGGAATCAGGGAAAGCTTCTGAACTGCCTTCTGAAGGATGAACAGGATTTAGACAGGCAGAAATAGGCGAAAGGTTATGCACCCAGGAAGTACAGTGTGAATGGAGGCCTAAAGATGAACAATGTACCATACAAACCTTCTATTTCAAGTCCTACACATACTTTAGACCTATATATTAAAATACTCACAACCAAGGACTTATACAAAAATGTTTAAAATGGTTGTGCTAAGATGGTGAGAATATTGGTAAATTTATTCTTTCTTATTTTTTAGTTTTGTTTTTCTTTGGAAATATGATTATATTATGGAAAGACTGTTTTTTAAAAAAGATATTGTACACACCTGCCAAGGCCAGCTCAAATCCTTGCTCCTCATAATTATTCTTGACTACCCTATAAGGTTAAATTTGAAATGTTAACATGAACTCCTGATTTAAGGTATATGTGTATGTATGTGTGCATATATGTATGGGATCTGTCCACTGTAAAAGCCTACAGGCAATAATACCTCAGTAGCAACGAGCACACCTAGTGCACAGATGTTGCACCAAGTATCATTTTCCACTAAATTGAGCCAAGACTCTTCGGGGATCTGGGGCAGGGAAATATGACTTAGCCTGGGTGAGCCTGGGATATCCCATAGTTCCAGAAAGAAAGAAAGTCCTCCAAGACTAACAGGGGCCTGTTAAAGGAGTCAGTTTGAAGGAGTTCTCATTGGCTAAATTTGGGACAATTCGGGCATTAAGAAGAAAAAAATGAATGGGGAGAGAGGGGAAGAAGAAAAAAATGAATGGGGAGAGAGGGGAAGACAGAAAGAATGGAGGAGGAGGAAGAGCAATTGGAGTAGCAGCAGCTTGTTATTCATTTGGTGGGGACTCTTATTTTGACAATCGTATATAAAGGAAAGGAACATTTAACATTTACCTTGTCTTTTTAGGAGGAATTGTAATCTTTCCCTGGTAAGGAGAGAAAGGCTTCCTCTCCAAAGTATGCTAGGTAATACATATTTTAATTTGAACCCTATGAAATTGTTGATATTCATCCATTTTTAATCTACAAAATTTCATCTGGTTCAACCCAATATGCAATAAAAGAATTAGAAAAATTAACACTTTGTAACCGCAATGCAATAACTGATTCAGATCAGAATTATCAATGGATGCTGAAGCGATTCTCTGAAAAGTTGTTGGGGCAAAAGTACATTCCCATGGTTCCAAAGGGTCTTTCCTTAGATTACTCACTTGTTGTAAGAGTGAAAACCCGCCTTTACAGCTGAGTGGTGAGATGTGGCAGACATCACTTTAACCAACTGTGAAGCTTAGCTTTGCTAATGGTGAGACAAGTTAACATGTTTCTTCTCATATGATACAATTTGAAATTCACAGCATGACCTATGAAGCATCCTAGCCCCAAAATGTTTAAGTTGTGTGTTGGTCATTCTCTATTTGCCCTTATAAGTCCATTTGGTACCTTCTCCAACCTGCTCTGTGCCCCTGGCAATGCCCCTCTACACAGTGTATCACCCAGGTTCCCTCACATTTTGGCTTCTAATTAGATGGGACCAACGGGAGGCTCTGGCAGAAATTTGAAGGACAAGGGAGAGAGATTTGGGGTATTTATTCCCTTTTACCTCACTCTCCACCTGGGTGCACTTTTGGCGGTGGCGGTGTTCCTTTCACATCTATGACTCCTGTTGGGGGCCCCTCTTCCAAAGCCCCAGCTGCTGCAGTGCTTCAGTAACACTGCTCTGCCCGGCTGCTTCAAGCCAGGGTGGTAGCTCCTGGGCGCTTCACCACCCCTGTGTTCTCCAGCCTGCCCACATGTCTGTAAATGGTCCCTTCACTTAACTCCCTTCAGTTTAAACCCTTGGAGTGTGCCATCTGCTTCCAGTCAGGACTTGGACTGATTCAGCCTAAATCTAATCAGGCCTTTAACAGGACACCAAGACTAGAAAAACAAGTTAAACAACAACTTGAGATAACAATCAGACAAATCCAGAATTGGGGAACATTTACAAGAGAGTTGCTCTGGTGTCTTCAAAGGTCAATATTATTAAAAAAAGGAAGAAAACGCTTCTAGATTGAAATAAACTAAGGAGACATAACTATCAAATGTAATGTATGAACCTGGTTTGTAAAAACAGCTATAATATATTTTGGGAAAAAATCGGGAAGTTTTTAGTACTGACTGGATTTTAGATGATATTAAAGAACTATTATCAATATTCTTAGATATGATAAAGATATTGTAGTTTTTAGGCAAATGTCCTTCCTAAGACGAGCACGCTGAAATATTCAGGGTGAAGTGTTGTCGTGACTGCAACGTCCTTTAAAAAGTATAGCGAAATATTTAGGTAGATAAATAATACGGTAGAATATTAACAGCTGCTAAATCTAACTGATGGGGATATAGTGTTCATTGTTATTTCAACTTTTCTATGTGTTTGAAAATTTCATATCAAATAGTGGAAAACATTAAAAAAGAAAACAAAATTTCCAACCACCTCCTCAGAAATGATTTCTCCTTTTCCCAAATGTCTACAGCTTTTTTTATAGTGCTCATTCGCTTCTTGTATGTATCTCCAACCAGACTGTTAGCTCTTTGAAGATGAAAGCTAAGTTCTGTACTTGTTTTTATACCCTACAGAAGCTTTATATAAAAGTTTAATATATTTAAGCCTAACTCTTTATGACAAACATAGGCATATGTGGTCAGGTTTCTATTTCTGTTTTCATTAATGGAAGGGAAAAGGCACAAGAAGTCGGATAGGATGCAGAGAAGGGCAATTTAGACACTTTCTTGAAATTATCAGAGAGCAGGCTTGAGGTCCCTTCCTGCAGGCAATGAAAGCCACATGAAGACAGATATCTTGGAGCCTGACTCTTCACTCTATCAGTGAAAGTTTTGCAACCTTAGGCAAATCTTTGGAGGGACCAACTCCAAAAAAAAAAAGATTCAGGTGAGTTCAAACTTAGGGTGTACTCAAGGTGGAGAGAAACCAGGATTAGGTTAAGCCTGAACTGAGAAAAGTTAATTTTGAGTGAACGGCATAACTGAATCTAGTCTTGTATTTAACTCAATTTAAATTGCATGTCAACAAACAGAAATTAATGTAATTTTCTTCCTGGTTAACATTTAGTGCTTTTGGAATGTGTATTTCTTTATAGGAAAAGCATTATTGAGTGGAAACACAGGACAATTTCTATTCATTTGACAGTGCTTAAAACAGGCCAGTTTTTGTTTTGTCTTGTTTTGTTTTTAAACACTTAGGTAAATTGCAGGCCAAGAACCTAAGAAAAACTGCCCCTCACTGATTTCTGTTGCTGTCTTTTACTCTTCTGCTGAGATAGTCTTGCAAGCAACTCAGCTTTCATAACCCACGTGCCCTGTAAACCTGCTGGAAACTCCACGGCAGGCCAGGGCAGAGAGATAAGCTCTCAATCAGCTGGGTAGATGGGCTGTGTGTGTGTGTATGTGTGTGTGTGTGTGTGTGAGACAAACCCTTCTGTTTGCTCACCCAAAGGCCATCTCCCACCTTATTTCTAGCTAAGAGGACCCTGATTTTCAGGTATCAGGTACTCAGTGTGCTTCAGAAGAGTCAATCATAATCTTATCGATTTGCCAATCTTTGGTTGAAACATGGGCACATGACACAGTCAGGCCAAGGAGGTGGGAGTGGGGGAATCTTCTGTAAGGTTTCCAGAAGTTTCTTTGCTTTTCAAAAAAGATATTTCGAGGGCTTCCCTGGTGGTGCAGTGGTTGAGAGTCCGCCTGCCGATGCAGGGGACACAGGTTCGTGCCCCGGTCTGGGAGGATCCCACATGCCACGGAGCGGCTGGGCCCACGAGCCATGGCCACTGAGCCTGCGCGTCCGGAGCCTGTGCTCCGCAACGGGAGAGGCCACAACAGTGAGAGGCCCGTGTACTGCAAAAAAAAAGATATTTCAAGAAATAGACCAGTTATGTCTCTAGATATTACTGTGTGAGGATGTGATGCAGTATTAACCTGCTGTTAACCCATTCTCCAAAAACAAAAAAAGCCCTGATTTGTGGCATTTGCCTATTTCCATTTCCGTGGTATAATTTCTCTTTCAATGGCCTGTTTCAAGCTACCAATAGCTCAACAACTGGCTGGCAAGTTCAGCAGTTGGCTCTCGGGAGCCTGAGGTTGCTGACTCCAGCCCACCACTGATTGTTCAGAGCTGCTGTGCCCATATTGTGAAAGGAATAGGCAACATGGTGGCGATGGCAGAGCAGAAAGATGAGAGACTCTAGGTCCTTAATGATACCTTGAGCCATGGAATTAGCCAAGCCTGGAATCTTCCCATCTCTGGACTTCCTGTTACATAAGTTAATAAATGTGCTTATTGCATAAAGCGGGTTAAGTTGGTGTTTGTGTGTAGTGAATCTGGGCTTGACCTGGCTGGTCCATGGGGTCCCATCTACTGAAGGGAGGGGAGCACAGCAGGGGCAAAACTGAGCACTGGATCATGGAAACATTCATCCAATTGGTGGTCAGAAAGAGGGGGTGGTGGAGGGTCATGGACTATCCAGGTTGAAACGGGATGCTGGCCGGCTGCTGAGAAGAACAGGATGGTGGCCGAGGACCAGCCAGGCCGTCAGTGCCCTTGCCAAAGAGGCTGAAGTTCAGGGCAATGCTCCAGCAAGAACAGGCACCGGAACAGGAGTCAGGAAGCCAGGCGGAAGCCCAGACCTGGGAAGGGGTGCCCTGCCAGATGCGGCACAGCATTGTGCTTTAGGGTGGCGAGAAAGGGGGGTGCCTGGAGGAAGGGGAAAGTGTAGAGAGAGGCAACAGTACAATTCCAGAGTTCCAGACTCACTCATCAATGGTGTAGGGAAATGTCCAGCAGGGCAGCGTCAGAATTCACTCAGATGCTGACCAGCTAAGATGGAAGGTTGGGGGTTTTCAGTAACTGCCATGGATCAGGCTGAGAAAGCAGAAGGAACCAGAGTCTTCTCCAAAGCTGCCTCAGCACAATTTGCTTGGTGACATTAAAGAAATGCTGCTTACATTCCTTCCTAGACCTTGAAAAGGGGCATCGCTCCTCCCCATCCCACACCCCCTGTGGTCACAGTCTCTGGGGTCCTGAAAACGTTCACAGCTGAGACTGATGTTTGGTCTTCTGAGAAGTGCTCCATCCTCCTTTGTGTGGGGAAATCTGTTTGCTTGCCTGTGGCAGACGCAATTTCATTCCTCTTACAAAATGCCCCTCACTTACAGTGCAATGTCTCCTGTTATTCACTTACTCTATTTCTTTATTTTCTTTCTCTGTCCATCTGATAACCTATCCGTAGGCCCATTCTTCTTCAGCCCAGTCCCATTCATTGAATAACTACCTAAGAAGGACTTTTATAATTGAATTGTATGGAGGAAGTAGGTTCAGAAAGAATGAAAGCTGATGTGTCAACAACAGTATCTGGGTATTTTCAGAACATTACTTTCCTCTCTGATTTAGCTTGGAAGCCAAAGGGCAGGAAACTTGCTTCCTTCGCACTCTGTTACTGCTGGAAGTCATGGTTAATAATCTTAATTTTACTCAGTGGGGTGAGTTCTGTGATAATATCATCATTGGAGAGTAATTAAGGATGGAATCAAACAGGAGAGGAAACCTTCAAGAGTGAAGTTCTCTCAAGTTCATACTCCTTTCCTACCTGTGTAGTAAAGTTCGGCTTGTTTAAGGAGTTCCTCCTCCCAATTAAATGAAATGCCTCAGAGTGAATAAAAGGAATGCTTTTCTGCAATGCTAAACCCACCATAAGCAAAGTCAAAAGACAATTTATAAAAAGGGGAAATATCTGGAACTCATTTCATAGACAATGGCTAATTTTCTTTATATGTAAAAAGCTTCTACAAATCAAAAAGAAAAAGACCAAGAGCCGAACCCTGCCCCCGCAAAATGTGCAGATAGTCCATAGAAAAGGGGACACAAATCTTTTTTAAACATATTAAAAGAGAGCCAGCTTCATAATAAGAGAAATAGAAATTAAATTTATACAGACACCTATTTTTTATGAATTCGATTGGTAATGATAAAAAAATTAAGCTGTGTTGGTAAGACTGTGAGGAGACAGGCGCTGTCATACACAACTGCTGGGAGAATAAATTGCTACAACCTTATGAAGGGTTATTTGGAAATATCCTTCAAAATTATGAATATCTATATGCTTTGATAAGTCAAATCCAGTTCTAGGAATTTATCTTATAGCTTTATTCGCAGATATAGGTAATGACAAGTTCACAAGGATATACACTGCAGCATTATTTGTAATAGCAAAAGACTGGAAACAATCCAAATATCTATCAGTAAGAGATTAATTAAATAAATTATGACATATCCATATAATGGAATATGATACAGCCACAAAAAATGAGGATACTCTTTATGTACACAGGTTGAAAGATCTCCAAGATATTTTGTTAAGTGAAAGAAAATTAAGGTGCAGAAAACTGGGTAACAAAAGAGGAAAGAATACTTATACTAGATAGGCATGTGTTTGCTTGTATGTACATAAAGCATGTCCAGGAGGATATCCAAGAAATTGATAATACTCAGTCCCTTGGTGGAGAGAAACTGGGTGCCTGGGACATAGGGTAGAAGAGAGTTTTTTCTCTCTTTTTTTTTTTTTTTAACTTTGTATCCCTTTTGTTCTTTTTGAGGATGTCCTGCCAATTCAAGTTTAAAATAATAATTTTTAATAAGAGCAATGCTCTGACACAGACTAAATCTGTAATGGCCTAAAGTTATTCAATCTGTACTAGATCCTCAGTTTTTCCAGTCTCTCTTTAAATTGACTTTAGTGGCTGTCCGTCCTCCATGTATGCATTTACCCTGCTCCTCTATGTGCCACAAGTTTTCTGTCTCTGCTTCTGACCTCAGTGTGTCTCTTGATTTCTCCTGCAGTTGTCAGGTAACAACCCCTCCAGCTGGATATCTCTTTGTAGACCTCTTTTTTCTATGTGCCAGACCTGGGGCAATCACCTCAATTCCTGCTTCAACATCTCCACCCCTACAGAATGGAAAATAAAAGTCCTGGTTGGGAGTTAAGGAGGAAGCAGCAATTTCTGCAGGGAACCAGGCAACTGACATAGCAGGGGTTAGCAACCTATACCATGTATGTTGCTAATGGTGGGCGATGTTATTTAAGAGCTGGAATTGTAGAGAGGGATAAGTGTATACATGGAAGAGCAAGAAGAGTCTACCTTATGGAACATGCAGTAGTAAGAATTGGAGGTTTGGGTTCAAATTCTGGCTCTGCCACTTACTGGTTATGTGACTTTAGGCAAGTTTTCTCAACCTTACTTTTCTCCTCTATAAAAGGGGTTCTGTGATGGTTAATGTGGCTAAGACTGCAGCAGTCCACCAAAATCCCATTCTTGTTTTCTTTTGTGGTAATAGACATGTAGCTGGGCACATGGCTACTAACATATTTCCAAGTCTGCCTTACTGTTAGATGTGGTCAAGGGACTAACCCTCTGCCAGGGCAATGTGAGCAGAAGTGTGTGTGACACACTTGGCTCTGGGACATGACTCCTCCATGCTCCTTCCCCTTCCTACAAGCTTGAACCCACGGCACCCCAACCTTGACCATGGAGATGAGGACAAGACCATAGGTAAGAGAGCAATGCCTTGGAAAAACCTGGATCTCTAAACGAACACACAGAGAAGACCTGCCAGCCCACCTGGAATACCTGTCCACTGTTACAAGAGAGAGAAATGATCTCTGACTTCTTTAAGCCACTCCGTTATTGTTGGGTGTCCTTGTTACCCTAGCCTTACCCTAACCGATACAGTTAAGATTCTTTATGTTGCAAGTAACAGAATGCCCAACTCAAACTAGGTAAATTGATAAATGGTGTTATCTGACTCCCATATATCAGAAAATTTAAGAAGTGGGGAAAACTTTAGAGTTGTTTGAGTCAGTTTTCGATATCACCAGAGAATGGATTTCTTCCTATCCCTTTGCTCCACCTTTTGTGGAGTCAGCATCACCCCATGGCTGGTTGTTCTGAATGGCTATGGTGATTCCAGGCTTCACAGCAACTCACCACACCTTCCAGGAAGAGAGAGCAGAGGAGAGGAGAGGAGAGACAAACGAGCTTCTTTCCAACACTCTCAGCAAACTTCGTATTGACCCAATTTTGGTCACGTCTTCCCTGAATTATGATCAGAGGATGGGCTTATACTGATCAGTTTAAGCCCATCCACCTGTCCCACCTCTTAGCAGCAAGGCAAGTCAGTTTCTCTAGAACATATGGACTATGTGGAGGAGGTATGGGCACCCTAATAGAAATTGGGATGGTTACCAAGATAACAGGGACAGGATGTTGGGGAGGTACTATCTTGTCCACTACAGGGAGATAGCGATTGTTTTGAACATTAAATTGAATGAGATTATATATCAAGGGCCTAGCACAGTGCTTGGCACATAGTAGGTGGTCAATGATTGTGAATTTACTCCTTCTTCCTAGATCTAGTTGGCTGTGCTGCAAAACAGTAAGGGGTTAGAAAAGATTCCCTCTTTGGGTGGCTTGAGGCTATGTATTTGGAGGACAAGTAAAACAGGATTGTGATGTGCATACACAAAGAAAACACCTCTCAGTTTCAAGATTTCTGTCATCAGAGCAATTATTGGTGGGAGTGGCCCATGCCTGCCCCCATCACCTGACACTAAGGGAATGAATAAAAGAAGGCTTGGCATCACCCTTTCAAAGGCTCCCTTCCACTGCTGGTTATAGATGCTCACTGCTCTGTCAATTTATAAAGACCCAGGTTTGAGATTTCAGAAGGGGCTGCCTGCCCAGTAGCTTATGTTACCTATGCTGCTTCAGGCAGAATACTGGTTGACGATGTATTTGGGCTCTTCTGTTGGTTTTCTGCCTCAATCCACCTGCTAGAGACTATATAACATAGTGAAAAGGTTCTGGGCTTGAGTCTGAGACCCCACTTTCCCATCATTGTGTGATCTTGTGTAAGTAATTTATGCCTCAGTTTCCTCATCTGTAAAACAGGGCCTCAACTCTTGTTCTACTAACATTTTAGGTTGTGAGACTCAAAGAAATAATGTATTTGAGTGCACTTTGTAAATAGAAAAGAAATTTTAAATGAAAGGAGTTAGCAAACATAATAATGGAAATACTCTGCTGGTGCATAAATTTCTCCATACTAAGGGTCAACCTACCTGGGGGCTTGGGAAACAAAACTGGTTGAGAAAGAACAGGCCAAGTGAGATTTTTTTGATCATAGAGACAGAGGATAGGGCTAGGTTTAATGAACAATTATGTACTGATTGCCTAGGTGTGTTTGTTATAGGTATTTTACATGTTAGCTAATTTAATCCTTTTAATAATCTTGTGAGGTAAATATTATTATGCCAGCTTTACAGATGGAGAAACTGAGCCTGAGGGTGGTAGTAACCAGACCAATGTCACATGTTTAGGGAGTTGCAGGCCAGGATTTGAAAGTCAAGTCTGTTTAATCACTAAGGCAAGTGAGGCCATCAGCTGATTCATCAGCAAGAAAGAAATGACCACCCAGGATACTGTGCCCAGGTGGACTAGCTTATACAAGGAGACAGTCATCCAGGGGTTTATAATAACTCTTTCATTTGCCTATTCATCCATCTAACCCACAAACATTTTCTGAGCTCCTCTCATGTATCAAGAACTGTGCCAGGTTTAGATAAAACAATGAACAAAATACAGTTCCTGAAGGCTTCAAGAAACGTTGGTGCAGTTGAGTAGCTTGTCAGACGCCCATTTATCCTCAGTTCAATTCTGTTAGGAAAATTGCTCCTATTGCTTGGTCAATCATAAAGTTTTAAACATTATTGTTCTGTAGAAATGGTCTGCTTATGCTGCTTCCTGCTGGAGAATGGCTAAGTCCATAATAACTGAAGATCATATAACTCAATGACTTCATTTCAGAGGCAACTGCACAATGGTTTTGAAATGGTAATAATTGCCTGTTGCTCAGCGGATTATCTTATTGTCTGGCAATGGTTATGAAGACAGTGGGGTTTTTTTTTTTTTTTTTTTTTTTTGCGGTACGCGGGCCTCTCACTGCTGCGGCCTCTCCCGCTGCGGAGCACAGGCTCCGGACGCGCAGGCCCAGCGACCACGGCCCACGGGCCCAGCCGCTCCACGGCATGCGGGATCCCCCCAGACCAGGGCACGAACCCGTGTCCCCTGCATCAGCAGGCGGACTCTCAACCACTGCGCCACCAGGGAAGCCCTACAGTGGGGTTTTAAGAGGCCATTCAATAAGAGTGACAGGGGCTTCCCGGGGCTTCCCTGGTGGCGCAGTGGTTGAGAGTCTGCCTGCTGATGCAGGGGACGTGGGTTCGTGCCCCGGTCCGGGAAGATCCCACATGCCGCGGAGTGGCTGGGCCCGTGAGCCATGGCCGCTGAGCCTGCGCTTCCGGAGCCTGTGCTCCGCAACGGGAGAGGCCACAACAGTGAGAGGCCCGTGTATCGCAAACAAAAACAAAAACAAAAAAAAAAAAATAAGAGTGACAGAAGGAACTATTTTTAAATTTTTCTCTGAATGACTCTCAAAGTGAGAATTTAATTCAGAGCCCATAGAGGTCTGAAAGAACTTCTCCGATCAATTCAAAGTCCTTAATGCTGAAAGGAGACTGAGTTGTAGAACAATATAGAAAACTGAAGATGTGGCTCATATATTAGTACAGTGCTGTTTGCTTTCAGAGATCCTGGATTAAATGGAGACGAGTTGGGTGAGACCCACAATTAAGACAGCCACTGAAATAATGTTTTGTATCTTAATTGAAATGAGCTGCCCTGTTTTCTTTGCCAGGTATTATGCAAATAAGCATCCCAGTCTGAAAAAATTCTACAATTTTAGCTGTCTGTGCCAATGTCATTTGATGAAAGTTTCTTTGGAAGGGGAGAACCTTACTTTGTTAAGCACCTACTGAGGACCAGAGGTGTTACATATTTTGCTCATTTAACATTCACCACAACTTTGTGAGTTAAGTTGTGTTTTCACCATTTTACAAAGCTCTTTCCCTTACTCAGATTCACTGGTTCATCCAGCAAATTTTAATTGAGTGCCTACTATGTGCCAAGCATGTTTTAGGTGCTGGGGCTATAGCAGTGAAGAAAACCTTCCAATGTCCCTGCCTCATGGAGCTTTTATTGTAGTGGGTGGAGACAGCACTAAACAGATAAATCTGCAAGGCTTTGGAGCAAGTTCTGGGGATAAGAGGAGGAGGAATACTAGGTGGTAAGGGTAGGAAGTTTTTGTGCATTTATATAGGATGGTCAGTGTATTACCTATATATTGCCCCAAACTTAATGGCTTAACAGAAAAAAACCCTTATTATCTTACAGTGTCTGTGGGTCAGGAACTGGGTATGGCCTACCTGGTGTCTCTGCTTCAAGTCTCTCAAGAGTTTACATTCAGTGTGTCAGCTGGAAGGGTTGGCAGCATTCAGTTCATTTTTAGGCTGTTGGATTGAGGGTCTCAGCTCCTTGCTGACTATTGGTTGGAAGCCTCCCTCGGTCTCTGCCACTGGCCTCCCACAGAGTGAGCAGGCAAGTGAGAGATGAGAGTGTACCCAAGATGCAAGCCACTGTCTTCTTGGAAGTGACACAGTAATCCCAGAAGCGACATCCATCACCACTGTCTAATTCTATTCACTAGAGGCACGTCACTAAATTCAGCCCACATTCAAGTGTTGGGGATTATATAAGGGTATGAATACCAGGAGGTGGGGATCACCTTAGAAACTGCCTACCACAGTTACGGAGCCTCTCTAAAGAGAGGACATTTGAACAGAACCTAAAGGAAGTGAGGGAGCAAGCATGGCTACCTGGGAGAAGAGCATTTTAGGCAGAGGAATAGCTAGTGCAAAGGCTGAAGGGGAATGGTACGAGGTCAGAGAGGTGGCACTGGATTAGATAATGTAATTTCATGTGGGTCCTTGTGGGGAATTTGGATGTTACTTTGAGACAAGAAGGCTTTGGAGGGTTTTGAGCAGAGGAGTGACATGACATGACTTGACTCTTGTTTTAAGAGGATCACACTGGTTGCTACGTGGAGAGTATAGTGTGGGGGAAGCAGGCACTGGGACCAGTTAAGAGGCTACTGTAGTAATCCAGTGATGATCATGGCTTAGACCAGGGTGAGACTATTGGAAATGGCATTAAGTGGTTGGATTTTGGATGTATTTCCTAGTAGAGATGACAGGATTTGCTGATGGTTCAGATGTGGACTATGAAGAAACTGAGGAGTCACTGATGACTGAGGTTTTTACATTTAGCAACTGAAAGAAAAGAGTTTCCCTTTACTAAGCTGAAAAACACTGGTGAAGGAGCAGGTTTTGAGAGAGGAAGTATCAGTCAGGGGGTTTATACATGTTATAATAATACTTCTTAGACCTCCAAGTGGAGATGCTGAGTTGGCAATTTAATCTATAACTCTGCTCAGGAGAGCAGAATGGACTATAAATACAAATTCAGAAAATCCCAACATTAATAGGCATTTAAACCAATGCACTGGATGAAAATACTGAAGAAATGAGTGTAGGTTGAGAAGGCGAAAGCCCTGTGGATTGAAACCAGGGCACTCCAAGGTTTAGAAATTAGGAAGATAAGGTCAGCAAAGGAGACTGAGAAAGAGTAAGTAGAAAGGGAGAGGGACACCAAGAGAGAGGAGTGCTCTTTGAACCAAGTGGAGAACGTGCTCCAAGGGAGAGGGTGCACTCAACTGGGTTAAATACTGCTGTTAGGTCAAGCAAGATGAGAAGAGACCACGGACTTGGGAACATGGAGGTCAGGGTGGCCTTGATGAGAGCTGTTTCAGAGGAGTGGGAGAAGGAGAGAGCAAGTGGAGAAGGTGAGAACTGAGGCTCTTAGGAGAAACTGATGTCTTCTGACAATTAGTTCACTGAGCCACCTGCAACAAGCTCCTGGGGTGCTTCTGAAAAACTCAGATGTCGGGGCCCCACTCCAGAATCTCAGGGGTGTAGCACCGTGGGTTATTCACTTTTAGCAAGTCCTACTGTTGATTCTGAGGCACATTAAAATTTGAGAACCAATGTCCTGTTCTATGCACTTTATCCTATGTTTGGTAAAATTGCTATCAGATTTAAGCTATGTCAAGTATGTTCCATCTGTGTAACCCAAATGGTTGTTTGTCCTGGAGGCATTCCTATATTTCCCTTTAGTGTTTTTATTTTCATGAAGTTTTTAAAGAAAACCTGGCCAAAGAAATTCTACAACCCTAAAGAATAGCCATAGGTAAATAAATCTCCCTTCCATAATGGTTCCTAGGAACTTCATGAACTTTGAAATTCTCAGAATCAACATGTTAGTTCCCCAAGGGCTCTGGAAACAGAAAGATAAAATTCATGCAGGTTCAGGAAGAATTCGATATTTTGTGGATCACTGAAGTGCTTAATTTACTGAGCCTCTCCACCGAGAAGGATGAAGGAAGTGTTGTGGTCAGTCTTCTTGGAAGGCTGGGAGTCTCTGAGCAGCTTTTATCACTAGAGCAAAGGCTGCACTCTTCAGCAGTATCTGGAGATTGTATTCTGCCCTGAGACTTTGGCCCTAGGTCCAGACATGTTTCAAAAAGAACCATGCAGTGTAAGAGGAACAGAGGCAGTAGCAATTTACACCTAAGTTTCCTCCCTGGGTACTACACAGAAGAAGGGGCTCAAAGGGTTGAGGTTTGGGGAAGATGCTGTTCAAAGTTGTTGGTCCTTCTCTCTTCAATTCCTCTTTCTTTTCTTACAACTCCCTTTCAAGGCCTATAGACTTGTGCCCATGTTCCCTCCCTCTGGAATCTCAACTCTTCTCATAAGAGAAGTTATTACCCCGTTGGTTCCTTCTCATACCTTGTAAACCCCAGATACTTGCTGCTAATGGAGCTGGCACTTTTGGCTCCAGAGGGAATGGGATGAGGTGAGATCTAATCCAGTCAACGATGGCTCCAATTCCAATCTTCCCTTTTGTGAGAGCTGCTACTGATTTCCTACCTAGTTTACTTAAGCAAGAGGTCGACAGCATTTTTCTTAGAGGTAGACCAACACAGCTAATAGAGGTATATAGAAATTATATTCCAGTTACTTCTACATGTATTTATATGGCCAAGACAACTTAAAATACAGAAGAGACTAATGAAAAACATCATGAAAGTTGTGCTCATAAGTCTAGTTGTGGGTCTGTATTTAAATATAAGTTCCCCAAAATGACTGAAGTGGGTCAAAGCTGTGGTGTAAACAGACAGAAAACAAACACATAGGACTTCCCTGGTGGCACAGTGGTTGGGAATCTGCCTGCCAGTGAAGGGGACATGGGTTCGAGCCCTGGTCCGGGAAGGTCCCACATGCCGCGGAGCGGCTAAGCCCGTGTGCCACAACTACTGAGCCAGCATGCCACAACTACTGGAGCCCATGTGCCTAGAGCCCGTGCTCTGCAACAAGAGAAGCCACAGGAATGAGAAGCCTGTGTGTAGCAATGAAGACCCAACACAGCCAAAAATAAATTAATTAATTAAAAGAAAACAAACACATAAATACATGTAACACAGAAAATCCCAACAAAACCCTGTTAACCCAGCAGCTCCTAGACAAATATTAATAGTTGCCCACCAAGCTAAAATATTATCTGTGAAAAAAGTTGAGGGTGATGAAGGCTAGAGAGGGTTGCAGGTGAGCTTGTAAATGTTCCATGAAGACAAAAGGACAAGCACCATCAAAATTCCAAGACTAGAAGATATAAGAAGATGGACAAAAACTGGGCTTCCCCAAGGATGTCTCCACACAGAAAAATCTGCCAGCTGAGCAGAACACCAGTGGCCCAAGCACGCAGGCAATGAATGGTAATATCTGGAGCGGTCGTCCCATGTGAACATGTGTGCATCACTCATCAGAAGTACATATTTAGGGCTTCCCTGGTGGCGCAGTGGTTCAGAGTCTGCCTGCTGATGCAGGGGACACAGGTTCGTGCCCTGGTCCGGGAAGATCCCACATGCCGCGGAGTGGCTGGGCCCGTGAGCCATGGCCGCTGAGCCTGCGCTTCCGGAGCCTTGCTCCGCAACGGGAGAGGCCACAACAGTGAGAGGCCCGCGTACCGCAAAAAACAAAAAACAAAAAACAAAAACAAAAACAAACAAAAAAAAGAAGTACATATTTAGACTAGAATTCTGCATCATCTGTATTTGGTGTCAACTTTCTTCTCAATTTTCAGGCAACTCTCTTTTCCCATAAAAACTTGTGGTTCTCCCATGGAGGGAACATATCCATGAAGACCTGTGATCTTTGAGATTCATCTTATTAGTGTATGATGTAACAGCTGATTGTGCTAGCGGGTAGTCTGCAATATTAACTTCATTTTTCCTTTACATATTTGTACCAAGTGCCTCTTTAACTCAAAATGCAAATCTGTGCAAAAACAATGTGCAAGTTAACATCACTTGGGTGCTTAAAACTATCAAACAGGACTAGAACGCTGGTTCTAGACAATGGGAAACTTTGACTCTAGGCTGATTTCTTTGCCCAGTAGTCACTCAGTGTGTTTTTATCAAATGGGGTTAAGTTAGTTTCTCTTAATAATATATGTGGTCAAAAAAACATACAAAATTCTACCTTTTCTTTCTTTGGTGAGTAGATCTGTCAAGTGTTTCCCAAGTGTACTTCTTTTTCTTAAAAGGTGCAGCAGTGACACTAAATAGTAATTGTTGCATAATTAATGCATAGCAGGTGGACCCAGCAATTTCAGTTTGGAAACTCTGCTCCTTAATCCTTAACTGCCTTGCCCTGTCATACTCCCACCACATCTCCCATCATGCCCCAAACCTCCCCCGACACTTGTAAATAGCACAGTGGACACATTTAATTTGCCTTTGAGGGCAGCTCTTAAATTAACTGCAAAGGGGGAAGACAGGTACTCTCTGCTAAATATACGTGTGTGCACGTGTGAAAAGGCAGGCATTTGTTCCCTTCAAACCTCATTCTCAAGGCTCTTTATTACCTGTTCAGTTCAATACACCTTCTCTAACGTTCTGCATCCCCATCTAACACCTGCTTGTTAATTTCATTCGCTTTTCAGCTAGTCTTTCAGCAAGTGAAGGCAATCCACTCAAGAATTATAAAAGGGCGCTTTTTTTTTTTGCCTTTGATCCTTTAGCTGACACCAATCCCTTACCTACCATATGCTTTCCAAGATACTGGTTCCCGCCCTTTTGTTAACTTCTCTTGTGTTATCACCCAAGGTCAAGTTTCCTTTGTTCAGTACAGACTATACCACTACCTAAGGGTAGGATGATATGGGATGAATATCTGAAAACAATACTTCCTGCTGGCTGGGAAGCGTCCCTTCGCTTGTGCACGCTGACAGTGGGGGGAGGCTCTGCCAGAGCATCATCAGCTTTTCTCAGGTATGGCAAGCCTTTTCCTGCTACCTTACATCCCTGATTGAAGGGCTACCTGAGGTTGTTGCAATTTTACTTCTTCTTAAGCTTTCTTCTTTTCCATCTCCTCTTAACAGCTTTAAAAATTTTTAAGTTACAAATAAAATATCTGTTTTTGCTCTTCTGGTAACTAGCTATAAAACCTTGGGCAACATATGTAACTGCTCTGACCCTCAAGTTTCCCATCTGTTAAAAAAGAGAATGAGATTAAAGTACATTCTAATGTGCCTTTCAGCACTGATATTCTGGGCCAGGAAGTAAAATGGCTCAGGGGAAAGATCTCGGCTGCCTCAGAGCTTGTCGTCACTCAGCAGTATAATAAGAGGAATGGCTGCTCAAACAGCTACCACCTATTTAGCACCTACTGTATATTGGGTGATCAGATTTTTACACACAGTTTTTCAAACAATTCCTATAGCAACTCCATTAGGCAGACATTATTATTATTATTACTAAACCTGTTTTATAGGTGAAGGTGCTGAGACTGAGAGATTAGTAGCTCTTTCAAGATCATAAGGTAATTGGCATAGCTGGAGTTTGGCCACCAAGCACATGTTTTTTAACCATTCTGCTACCCTACTTCCCAGTTCACCTACTCTTTGACATTGCCTGCCCATTTCCAAAAGCCAGGTCACAGCTTTCATCTTGGAATCAGGAGGTCTGAGATCCAGTCCTGACTCTGTTGTTTACTGGGTCTTCAGCCAAATTGTGTAACTTCTTTGAGCCTCAGATTCCTCAGCTGTGAAAGAAGAAAATAATACCTGTCTGCTGTTGCCTGGTTCCCTATCCTGCTTCTCTCTAGAAAGGCCATCACTTAACAACTACGTGTAGGCTCGGTCCCAGCCCAGGCTCTAGGATCAATCCTTCCTCTGTGGGAAGGGCTTTAAAGACTTCTCGCTCAATGCTGAGGGGGATTCAACATCAACCATGGTTTCTGTGGTCCTGGTCAATCAGTTGTAATAAGTCGGCCTCTACCCTAAATGCAGCATGGTAGAGTTGTTAGGATGGGACCTGTGTTTTTTAATCTCAACTCTGCCCTTGCTAATGAGCTTGGTCAAGTTTCCTCATCTTTCGGTGACTCAATTTTCTACCTGTAAAATGGGGAGAATAATAGTAGTGATTTCAGAGGGTTGTTGCGAAGATTTAATAAATTAAAAATGTAAAGTACATATAACAGTGCCTGGCAATTAGTGTTTGCTATCGTTATTATTATAGAGCTTGTCTGACTTATACTTCATATTATTAGACATAAATGACATCAAGTATATACTTATATTAACACTTTAGATCCCTGCTGGGTTGCCTCAGGTCCTTCCTGGATAGCTTGCCCAGTCTCTCCAGGGCTGCAGCCCTCATCGCAACCATGTGCTGGGGCAGGACTCTGTCACTGGATGCCTTCTCTGAGGTGGGAGACTTGCAGTCTGCTGAGGATGTCCTTAACGTTGGCTGTCCTCTCACATCTCTGAATATTGCTTGCTCTGGTGTTTCCCACGATGGTGCCCTGGTGGCATGTCTGGTTCCTCGGTGGTACAGACCACTTGCCGGGACCACTTGTTGCCCTGTCCCCTCCCCCCGTTCCCTGGAGCCCATGTTCTGCCCTCTGCTGCACCTTTCCCCAGTACCTGTGCTATGGGCTTTCTGTCTAGGCACTGAAACGGTGCAGTGTGTGTGTTCAGAAGTTACTATGGCAGCTTGATGCAACCTCATAAAACGACTCTGTAAAGCATTAACTTTGTAAAATGGGTTGAGGGCTTCCCTGGTGGCACAGTGGTTGAGAGTCCTCCTGCCAATGCAGGGGACACGGGTTCGTGCCCCGGTTCGGGAAGATCCCACATGCTGTGGAGCGGCTGGGCCCGTGAGCCATGGCCGCTGAGCCTGCACGTCCGGAGCCTGTGCTCCGCAACGGGAGAGGCCACAACAGTGAGAGGCCCGCGTACCGCAAAAACAAAAACAAAAAAAGATAAAATGGGCTGAGATCACACTTCTGTACTTTTTGTGTGTGTGTGGCAACAGCTTCATTGAGATATAAATCACATACCATATAATTCACCCATTTTAGGTATAAAATTGACTTCTTGGGTATAGTCACAGAGTTGTACAACCGTCACCACAGTCAATTTTATAACATTTTCATCACCCCTCTCCAAACAAAATCACCTACTCTTCAGTATTTACCCCTTATTTCCCCAGTGCCAGGTAACCACTAACAACTTTCTGTCTATACAGTTGCCTATTCTGAACATTTCCTATAAGTGGAATCACACAACATATGACCTTTTATGACTGACTTCTTTCATTTAGCATAATGTTTTTAAGGTTCATCCTTGTTTTAGCATGCAACACCACTTCATTCCTTTTTATTGATAAATAATATTCATACTTCTTTACTTTTAATTCAATAGTTAACTTTGACCCTCTCCCCACATTCCAAAGGGCTAGTGAAGAATTCAGCTCCTCCTTCTTGGGGTTTAAACCACTGGAGGCTGTGTCAAGGTTTCAGGCTCTCAAGTAGAGCTGAGACACCCCAGAGGCCCAGGAAGGCATCAGCCATCTGGCCACACAGGTTACTGCTGAGATGTCACTATCTCTCCCTTTGCAGCCTTTGAGGGTCTCCCCTCTGCGGGTTCCCATGCCACCTCTGGAGCATGGGAACCACTGTTGTGGCTGGAGAAGCCCGGGCCAATGTTCTGCTTGGTACACTGATGGCCAGTCTCTCTGAGGTACTGCTGTGTCCCTGGGGCACTGGCAGGGAGTAAGGCAGGACACAGGGGACCCTAGACTTTGACTCCTCCCCCCAAGTCAGAGAGACTCTCATTTTAGACAGGGGATATTCCTCCCCAGGTTTTTTTTGTTTGTTTGGTTTTGTCTTTTGATTTTTTTGGCCGTGTCGTTTGGCATGCGGGATCTTAGTTCCCTGACCAGGGATTGAACCTGTGCCCCCTGCAGTGGAAGCACGGAATCTTAACCACTGGACCGCCAGGGAGGTCCCCTCCCCAGGTTTAACTGGATTCTCCTTAATGCCTCTTAAAACAAAATTTAGGAATTCCAACCTCAAACTTTCCCTGAGGGAAGGGAGCATAGAGCCTCTACTCACATGAATGAGGACCTCAGAAGGGAAAACACAAATTTATCTAAAAAAGTAATCTTGTGTCAGAGTACATTTCTCATTGTTCAAATCTCTGCACCCAGAAAGGCCCATAGAGCAACTGAGCATTTTATCCCATTATGCCTTTCTTTTTTTTTTTTTTTTTGCGGTACACGGGCCTCTCACTGTTGTGGCCTCTCCCGTTGCGGAGCACAGGCTCCGGACGCGCAGGCTCAGTGGCCATGGCTCACGGGCCCAGCTGCTCCGTGGCATGTGGGATCTTCCCGAACCGGGGCACGAACCCGTGTCCCCTGCATCGGCAGGAGGACTCTCAACCACCGCGCCACCAGGGAAGCCCTGCCTTTTTATATTCCCCAGTCCAGTCACTGCTGGCACTTTCCTGTGCCACTAGCCCACCTGCCACTGAATCCTGACAGCTTTTTAACTCCCACAAGCCACTGGTTACTGTGAGGACATGCTAGGTGGCAACCTGGACTCTGTTCTTTGTATTTTTACTTTAACTGTATAATAAGGCTATCTCTTTTTTTTGCAGTAGAATGAAAATGATCTGATCTATGCTATTAGAAATGTAGGATTTGCATTTCTGTTATATATTTCTATTATACATTTTTCTATTTCTACTACTTAGTTCTGTTATATATTTCTAGTATACATCTCTATTTTAACTATCTACTATACCAAGTTTTGGTCTCAGGATTCCTTTATACTCTTTAAAATTGTTGAGGATTCCCAAGAGCTTTTGTTTTGGGGGGTTATATCTATGAATATTAACTATACTAGAAATCAAAACTAACACATTTAGAAAACATTTATTATTAATTCATTTGAAAACAATAAACCCACTACAGGTAAATTAACATATTTTTATATAATATATATTTATTTTACAAAACAAACAAAACATTCGTGAGTAGCACGGCATTGTTTTATATTGTTTGCCAATCTTTTTAATGTTTGACTTAATAGAAGACAAACTGGATTCTTATCTTGGCTCCTGCATTCAGTCTCGTAGGTGTTGTTTCCATTGACGTATGTGAAGAAAATCTGCTGTCACGGAGGTATGTAGTTGGAAAGGGGGGGGGAGTATTTTAGTAGCTTTTCTGGAAAATTGTAGATTACCCAAAGCTTACTGGGAGTTGGTTTCTTAAAGGTTATTTGGCAACAAATATTGCCAAATGTTTTCTTTGAAATAACAGGCTCATTTTATTCATTTTCAAGAAAATGTCTGCCAAATTCCTAAATCTGAATAAGTTATTTTTTCAAGTAAAAATGGTGTTTCATGAAAAAAATGGTTAGTTTACCTTGTAACTCAAACAATAATACAAGTATTTATCTTGGCAATACCCATTCTATCAGTATGTTCCTCAGTATGGAGCAGAAGTGCCTTCTGTGTACTTCCCAGTTTGTCAGCGTATAATAAAGACCTGCCCTGAAGTGTTGACAATTTTTAATGCTTCATCAAGGACATTCTTAAGTAAAACTGGCTTTCTCTCCTTTTGTCCTATGAGTTTGTGCTGGTGAAGAATTTGGTGATTACTGGGTAAAGTTTGGTGCCACTGCTTTGACATGTACAAAGGTGCTGACAGTTTGACCCAGTATTACTTTTGCACCATCAATATAAATGTCCACATAGTGGAAAAGGCAAATCATTCTTTAAACATTATTATGAAAATAGTTTTGATCTCTTGGATCCCCTGAAAATTTCCTTAGGACTTTACAGACCACACTCTAAGAAGCAAGCAGAGGAAATGAAAGAATCCAAGGGATGAGAGTGTTCTTGCTTTTTGAGAGTTCCTTGTTGCTGCCTAGGACCTTGTGTTCTGTATGTGCCCTGAATTGTCCCAGCACCTGCCGCTCTCCTCTTCTGTCCTGGGCTGTCCACAGCGCAATATGACAACGTCTTTGGGAGCTCCAGACACTCAGCCTTTTAACTTACTCTGCCACTAGCCTCTGTAGCAGTTCTGGGAAGGGTGGTGGTGTAAGACTTTTTTCTCCCTTTCCTTCCAACACTAAGAATTTACTAATGAAAATACTGACAAAACCCTAAAAAACCTCCAAATTGTTGAAAAAAAACCATCTAGAAAAAGAACTGACCAGAAATGTATACACTTCTCCTTGTGGTTTTGAAAGCATCTGTCTCTTAAAGAGGCTGTATTGATTACCTTGAACATTTTTCCTACATGCTTTATTTTCATTGGATTGAAATTGAAGAGTTCGGGAAAAAAAAAAAACAGAAAAATGGGCTTTCTATGCTGTCCATAGGAATAGTCTGAAGGATAGCCTTTCCCTAGTGCTACCACATGTAAATGGATCCGGAAGCTTTGAACTTTGAGTATGTTGGGCTCCCTTCCAAACTCCTAAGGGCTTGTTTTATATAAAAACATGACACTTGGCAACTTGTATCAGGGATCTAATCCCTTATTATGTTACTATAACTAGGTTCAAGAGTATATGTGATAAGCAAAAATATTTACCTGTGATAGCGGATAGTTAATAGGATTAAGTACATTTGGTTATTTCTGAGTCAAATATGCTGGAATAAGCTTTTATTTAAATCTAAAAATCTCTTTTGCTATTCGAGGTTTTAGACAAGAAAATTCATATGTTTTCAAAACCATAAACTTTGGCAGATTTCTAAGATTCCAAGACTGTGTGTTGGTTTCTTCAAAAAAATTCATCCGGGACTTCCCTGGTGGCTCAGTGGTTAAGAATCCGCCTGCCAATGCAGGGGACATGGGTTTGAGCCCTGGGCCAGGAAGATCCCACATGCCACAGAGCAACTAAGCCCTTGCGCCACAACTACTGAGCCTGCGTGCCAAAACTGCTGAAGCCCATGTGCCTAGAGCCCATGTTCTGCAATGAAGACAAGCCACCACAATGAGAAGCCCGTGCACAGCAACGAAGAGTAGCCCCCACTCGCCGCCAAGTAGAGAAAGCCCGCGCAGCAACGAAGACCCAACGCTGCCAAAAATGAATGAATAAATAAATAAATAAAATTTAAAAATAAAACAAAATAGACTAAAGAACAAAAAAATTTTTTTTAATTCATTCATTAAAAACAATATTTATCAAGGGGCTACTCTGTGCCAAACATTGTTCTAGACATGGGGATAGAGCAGGGAATAAGAGACACAATAAGCTGCACTCATGAAGCTTATAATCTAGAAGGGGAGAAGAAAAATGACAAGTAAACAACTAAATAAGCAAGATAAGTCTAGATAATGATGAGCATATGAAGGAAATAACACAGGGTATAGGGATAATGAATCACAGGGGAGATGAAGTGGTCAGAGAAGACCTCCCTAAGGAGGGGACATTTGAGCTGAGACCTGAATGATGAGGAGCCAACAATGGGAAGAGCCAGGTAGAAGAGCATTTGAAGCAGAGGGACCATCAGGTACAGAGGCCCTAAGGTGGGAATACATTTGGTGGTTTTGAGGAATGAAGTGAAGGAGGTACAGCTTGAGTACAGTGAGTAAGAGGGGAAAGGGTACAAGATGAGGTCAGATCATGCAGAGCCCTGTAAGCCATGGGCGGGCATGTGGATATTATTATAAACAAAATAGGAAGCAATTTGAAGGTTTTAAAATAGGGAGTGACTTAACCTGATATGTGTTTTCAAAAGACCACTCTGGGTGCTGTGTGGAGGATGGATTGTAGCAGGGGGAGCAGTGGGAGGCTATGATGATGGGTTGGCTGGAAATGGAGAGATGGGTTTGAAGATACAGTTTAGAGGTAGAACCAGGAGGAAGCATCAAGGATGTACCTATATTTTTTTTGTTTTGGCTTAAATTACCAGATGGATGGTGAAGACAGAAATCGAGATGTGTATAACTAGGAAAGGAACAGGTCTGAAAGTCCTTCTTTAGCATGTCTTTCATTCCCATCAATGTAACAGGGGTGCTACAGCTCCAGGCATAGCATCAGCACTCTGGATGGGAGAAGGAGGAAGCTGAAAGGAGGAAGAGGGTGGTGTCTAGGTCAGGAAAGCAATAAAATTTGCAGAAATCCTCAGTAGACCTCTACTTTTACCTCATTGACCAAAATTATGTCATGTGACCACCTCTAGCTGCAAGGGAGGCTGAGCTCTTTAGCTGGACACATTGTTTCATTAAATAAAAATGGGGTATTTTAAAAAGGAGTAAGAGGTGAATGGATATTATGAAAGCAGACAACTAGCAGTATCACCAGGGACACATTATGTTTAAGGTCCTCGTTGAACATTCAAATGGGAAAGTCAAATAAGATTGGAAACAAAAGTCTGAATTTCCAGGGAGGGCAGAACTGATAACAGTTTGGGAGTTATTAGCGTGTAGATCATATTGAAAGCTCAGAAGGTGGATGAGATCAACTAGAGAGAGAGTAGAATTGGAAACATTATTTTGTATTTATTACTGTGACCTGCTCTAATTAATTTTACTCAAAAAATTTTAATGTATATTTTATGTGTGTCAACAACTGTTTTAGACGCTCAGGGCACAAAGATGAAGATGTGTCTCCTACTTTCAAAGACCTTAGAGATAGAACAGGAAGAAAACAAATCGGTTTTAATAAATGATGCACTATAACATACATGAAAAATTAATTCCTTTATATAGATTTGTAACAGTAATCTGAATTATGACAGTAGCTCTACTGCAGATTCATGTTTTAAGTGAGAATTTAAGTAATTTACCTTGAGTGATTTGAGATTCACCTGTCTGTATACGTCCATTTGCATATTTTAATTTAGAAATGCATTAAGAAAACCCTGTTTTTAATATGACCAAATGCTAACATTATTCGCAAATATGCTGTTAAAATTAACATAATGCATAATGGAATATTAAATTAACTGAAATTTCGATTAGGATGATCAGGGAATTATTTGTCAGATGACCCTGGTTTAGACTGGGGCTGAACAACTGTTGACTTAATTGCTACCTATAATTTCACTTGGAAATTTCATGTGTGTTTCAAACTTATCATGTCCCAAACTGAGTTCTTTATCTTACCTACCTCTTATTCTTTCCCCTGTGTCATGTTTTCCTGTATTCCTTTTGAAGCAAGGGGCACTACTATTCTTTTGGCTCGAGCCAGAACTCTAGGTATCATTCTAAACAGCCATCTCCCTCACTCCACTCTATTAGTAAAACTTATAGGTTCTACCTCCTAAATACATCTTGAATCTTTACATCTCCTCCACCCTGGATCATCATCATCTCACTCACACTCTCCAGTCATGCTCCTTTGAAATCCATCTCCTTAGCTACAGTGATTTTACTAAGCTAAAGTGTCTAATTCATTATTCTGATTAAACCTCAGCATTCTGTAAAAATGATGTCTTGCAGTAAAATCAATTAAAAAACATTGCGCTGGGCTTCCCTGGTGGCGCAGTGGTTGGGAGTCCGCCTGCCGATGCGGGGGACGTGGGTTCGTGCCCCGGTCCGGGAGGGTCCCACATGACGCAGAGCGGCGGGGCCCGTGAGCCATGGCCGCTGAGCCTGCGCTTCCGGAGCCTGTGCTCTGCAACGGGAGAGGCCACAGCAGTGAGAGGCCTGCGTACCGCAAAAAAAAAAAAAAAAAAAATTGCGCTAACCTGAGATAAAGAGGCCCTTTTATTGCAGGACTTTTCAGAGCCTTCAATATGTTGATGATGTATGCATTATGAATCACTCAGCAGGGGTAAAATTGAGGATATTTCCAGGCACAAGTCACAGTAAAGCTATTATTTTGAGGAACACCTCATGAAATACCTCTATGGACACTAGTACTTTATATAACTTGGCTTAGGAAATCTGGTCTACAGGAAGAAAATTAGTCATCTTAACGTGGTATGTAAGACCTCCCATAACTTGGTTCTCACCTTCCTTATGAAGCTCATTTTCCACCACTCCCCACGGTGAACTTCCTGTCCAATTATAGAAAACCACATTCAGTTTCTGTACACAACATGCTCCTTGTGACTTTGCTCAAGCTCTTCCCTCTGGAACACCTTTCTCCTTCATCTGGCTAACTCTACTCATCTATCAAGTCTCAGCTCAGGGACCTTCCTTGAATTCCAGGTTGAGGTAAGTGCCCGTCCTCTGAGCTCCACTTACTCCAGCAGAAAAAAGAAAAAAAAAGAAAAAGAAAACAATCTGTTTGTGTCTTTTCCCCCAACTGGGGAAATAAAACTGAGAGACCATGCTGTGATAATGATGATGATGATGGTGACGACAGCAGAGTTTATTGCACTCACTAGGTACCAGGCTCTGTATATGAATTATTGTATTTAATATTCACACAACTCCCATGAGGTAGGTATTATTAGTATCCTCATCGTGCAGATAAAGAAGTTAGGGCTTAGAAAGACTGATCCTGAGGCTATATAGCTAGCAAAGAATGACCTTAGGTGTGAATTAAGACAGCCAGAGGCTACCCCTTTTGGCACTGTATCTACAATACCAGCTTGGCACCTGGTAGTAGATACTTGATAAGTGCTTTTTTTTTTTTAAGATTTTTTAAAGTTTTTATTGAATTTGTCACAATATTGCTTCTGTTTTTTTGTTTTGGTTGTTTTGGCCCCGAGGCCTGTGGGATCTTAGCTCCCCAACCAGGGATCGAACCTGCACCCCCTGCATTGGAAGGCGAAGTCTTAACCACTGGACAGCCAGGGAAGTCCTGATAAGTGCCTGTTTATCTAGACTCAGTGTGTGTGTGTTTGTCCCACGCATATCTGAAAACTACCAGGTGGAGGATGTCAGACACAACATAGAAAACAAAAGCATTTGCTGTTAAGTTTCATTTTCAGCAAAACTGACAGTGGAAAGGGAGAACCAAATGTTCATTTGGTAACGTTTGAACCAAATGCTCATGTACCAAATTACCATCAGCTTGCTTGCTGTCTTATCATCAGATATATGTTCCAGGGGTGGCCAACGCCTGTTTTATGTCTGTGGTAGTCTTTGCAGGATAAAAAGCAAATTAGTGTTTAATAGGGACTATTAATCTTGTCACCTAATTGAGTAATTTCTAATAAACCTTTTCATTCAAAACCCAATGGGAGTCCGGAGCCTGTGCTCTGCAACAGGAGAGGCCACAACAGTGAGAGGCCCGTGTACTGCAAAAAAAAAAAAAAAACCCAAAGCAATGGGAATTTCTAGTTAGAAATGAGTGTGGGGAATATTCGATCTCAAAAATATTTTCATACATGAAAAATATATATGTGTTTGTGAGAGATGCTGAACAGTCAATGTAATTTTGAGTATGAATCAAACACTTATCCTAGGCCTAGAACTTGACAGTTGCTTTGGAGAGTTATAAAATAAGTTTATGATAGCTTCTGCATTTCAGAATTTTGCTATGTGGCTTGGGAGTATCTGAAGTAACTTATAGTCTGTCTTTAAATTGGTATTTTTTTTAATAAGGAAAAGTTCAAATATATAATTTTGTTGTACTGTGTGAGGATCAAGATTCATTATGATATGATTATAATTTGAAATATGAGTAAGAAATATGTGCGTCGTGATCATTATAAGCCTATTCTTTGCTTCTTAATTAAATTTTACAGATGATAAAAACACTGAAAACAGAGTGTTAGCTTATAGATTATAAAAAAGGATTGGTAACTCCCGTAATGTATGCTTTATGATTTTAAGAGGAGTCTATTTTGTGTTAAATCAAGTGGTCACTGTTTAGAATAAAGACCTGCATGACTTCCTATTCCAAATTAAACTATAAATGGAAATGCCTGGGCTTTTTTTCTGTTTCATGTGTGGCATATCACTTTGGATAAATTATTTAATTTCTTCATGCCAGAATTCTTTCACTATGAAGGGAAAGGTTTCCTATTCCCCATTCCTTTTTTTTTTCTTTTTCTTTTTTTTGAGAATTAACCACTCATTTATTCCCTTAAACTCACTGCGAGTTATAGCCTGAGATTACTGGCATTCTCACTGTGGGCATATTCTTTCTTCATATTCAGCTCTCGCCCTTAAGTACGTGTGTTTTCATGAATGTGTTAGTTTACCCAGGGAAGAGCTCTAGACACCATCAGAGTCAGTAAATCTGGTTGTCTCATTCTTCAGTCTTAGCTATTGAGGTCATGTGCTAATGCTTGTACGGGGGAAGCGTCCAGAAAATATCTGCTGTAGTGCAATTTCTTTATCCTTGTGTGAGACCATAGCATGAGACAATAGACCTGGCGAGCTCTGTGCTTGCAGGGAGGAAAGAAAGCAGTTTTGATTTTTTTTTCCTTTAGTTAAATGTTATAAAACTTTAAAGCTTAAATTCGAATAATTGTTGCAGGTAGGTTAAATAGAATCCATCAACTCAGTATTTTTCCTGTTTCTATTGACTAGTGGCAACAGAAGGCTAAAAAAAAAAATGTTCTATAAAGTAAGATATAAAATTTGGGTTAGGCTTATAAGGTAATAGTTCCTTTTTCCCTGCCCCCAAATTATTTTTAGCCTGGGGCCTCTGAACCCAAGGTAATCTGTGAAGCAGCTGTAACATTTTATCAGAAGTTAGTGGTCTCCGCTCTTCTTTGTCCTCCCTATCTTGTTGGCAAATGTTCCTGTGGTGACCCAATTCTGCTTCCTGTTTAAACTGTATAAGTGATTCATTTAATTCAATATCTAGCTTTTAATCCTATTTGCAGATATATAGTTGAAAACGATTCCATTCATTAGCTGATGCATTTTTCCTCTGCTAACCATTTTCGGGTCATTTCACTGTTAACTTTGGCTGAGGGAAAAGCAGCAGCTCTCTGAAACTCCTCCTACTCATGATTTTACGGGTCTGACGTGCGGGCAGAAGCAGGGCTTGGCTGACCCAATGCCCATTTTCAGATCTCTCCACCCTTGCCTACCTCTGCAACAGAGATTGAAGTTAAACAGTCACTGTGCTAACCTCCCCCGAAGCAACTGGTGGCCTTCTGACAGAGTTCCAGCCAATGCAGCATAAGTGGAATTCCGCTGAGGAGGGTTTTGGGAAGGGTCTTTTATTTCCTGATAAAAGAAGCCAGAAGCTGCTAGCACTACTCCTTTTTTTTTTTCCCCTTTTGGTCTTAAACGTGGTTACGATGTCTGGATCTATAGCAGTCATCTTGTGACTTTGAGACAATAAAGCAATGTACTAAAAATGGTAGAGCAGAATTACAGAAAAAACCTTGGTTTTTATTATATCAAGGAGGCCCACATTATACAGAACTGCTTCCCTATAGACATCATAGGAAAAACAAATCCTTTCATGGCGGTTTTAAGACATACCTACAAATTCCTTGACACTCCTCCTATCAAAAGATGTAGTCTAATTCCTCTTCTCTTGAATATAGGCCAGCCTTAATGACTTGCTTCCAACGAACAGAATGCAGTAGGAGTAATAATGCATGACTCCCCAAGTCATAAAAGGTGATACAGTTTCTGCTTTGTTATCAATCCCTCTCTCTCTTATGCAGCTTGGGAGCCTTGGGTTGACATGTGAGAAGTCAGTCTACACTGAAGCTGCCATGCTGGAGAAACCACGTCAGAGACCACACAGAGATCGAGATGCCCGAGGAGCCCCAGCTGTCCCAGCCTCCAGGTCTGCCTTTCCATCAAGAATTGACAAACATGTGAGTGAACCAGGCTTCAAAGGATTCCAGCCCCCAGTCTTCAAGCTTCCCTGGCTGATGCCAAGGAGAGCAAACCACCCTCTCCCTGCGTCCCCCGCCCCTGCCCAAGCCCTTCCCAAATTGCATATTCATAAGCAAAATAAATGTTAAGCCACTAAATTTGGGGCGGGATCCAGCAACTGGAACACTCTGTTTTTTATACTATTGTTATTTGGATGTTCAGTTAACTGCAGCCAAAAGCATCCCTACCTGAAACACTTAGCTGTAGACAAGATTAAAAGAAATCGCTAAAATGATCCTTTTAAATTACTAGATGTGCTGATTATCCATTCTATTCCTCTCTTAGCCTGGCTGTGGGCGTCAAATTAACTATAGTACCGATGTCACAATTTTCCATTGAAGTTGATGCTAATTTAGTTAGATAAAGGTTTTATTTACAATAGGACTGGGCCAGGAGAAATGTAGAAAAGGAAAAATTTCAATTCAGGTTAGCATATTGCTGTTTTCTGCTTTTTTGGCATTTTGGTAACAACAAAAACAGTATCAATAGCTGTCTTACTGGCAGGTAAAGCTTGTCTGAGTCCCCAACTTCATCAAAATCCCATCAGTGTTTCAGGCTGTTTTCTTAATGAAATGCTCCTAGCATTTGACAGCTTTGTTCTTTCATTGACATTTGCAGCTTTTTAAATAGATGAATATCTAATGTCATATGTAATAGGCCAGGTTCTTTGAAGCAAAATCCCATTAGTTAGTTCTCACTTTTTGGAGTGGATGGTCATTGTTAGAAATTATTTAAAAGTTTTAATATATGATTTTTTATCAAACATTTATAAATCCAGTATACAGAAACCAGTAGGATTGTTCTAGATTAATATGCATATTCTTACATGGAAGCTGCAGTATAAATTTAAAAAATCTTTTATCCCAAAGTAACATAATGCTATTTCTAGTGATGGAAATTCCTAATCAGCTTTGCAGTAGAGGTTGGGCAATTTTCTTATCCCACTGCACTGAAATTTTAAACCTAAAGGAGCAAAATGTAACTCCTGAAAGCTGGTTGCACAAAAGCCAACTTCATTTTTGTGTGTTTATTTACTCAATGAGCACATCCTTAAACTGTTGGCAAGTTCACAGCGGGGTGGAGCAGCACATGTGTCATTGTGCTGATGCTACGGGGAGGGGAGGGATGGGTGGGGAGGGGAGGGATGGGTGTGGAGGCTGGGTTGCGGCAGCAGAGGGGTCTTTGCAAAAAGAAGTTACCTAAGTGATATCATATGCAGAAGCAGCCTCTGGGGTTTAAAAATAACTGGGCAAGGAGTGTCAGCCTTTCTTGGATCTGACTCCGACTTACTATCCTTAAGGGTCAGACCTATACTCCTGGGTGGGCTGAGAGTCCGTTTAAGTACACTCAGTTGTAATAGCAACCCTACATAATAGCTTAAGGAGCCTGGGAATGTTTTTTGTCTCAAGACAGCAAGGTGCTGCCTGCAAAAGCTGAACCAATGTCTCAATGAGAAGCCAGAACAGTTTGGACAGATGTTGCATGCTGCGCATCAAATGTGGTGGTTTCCAGCATGGTTTCCTTCAATGAATGGAAACACAGAAAAATAGAGAAGATGACTGCTTTTGCAAGGCAGCTCCAAAGCAGATTTTAAAAAGCACTAATTTCCCATCCTGTCCTTCTTCTCCATATCCATCTTTTTTAGGAAAGTGAATTATTGATGTATGAGATGATGCCTTGTAGTCACACTGTCTTACATTTTTATTTTTGTAACTTGTAAAAAATAAGTTGCCCCTGCATATCTACCCTGGTGTCAGCGATTCCTTGGGGTCCAGTGTCATAATTTAATTGGCACTGAGCCCCCCATCTAGCACCTGAGAAAATAAATATTCAGGGGACAGTCATGAAAGACCCTGGGAACAGTGGAATAGGGGTGAAATATTTAAAAGTTCAGAAAAGCAATGTAAATACATATTAGATCTGCCACCTGCCTATGGTAACCCTGAGCCCTGAGCCCTGAGCAGCCTAACTTGTCAAGTATCACTTGAGATCCTCATGTCATAGGGAGAGGCAGGTGTATCTGCTGTCTGGCATTGTGTGATCTGAGTCTCATTTGGTGGTGTCCTCTGGATTGGAACCATTAGCTTCAGCCCCCAAGCTCCTCCCGGGCCTTCTTCTAGCTAATGCCTTTCCTCGAGTTTCCCAGATGCCTGCAGCTTTCCCCCTACCGTTTCCCTGCTTCTTGGTGTCAGCAGATAGAGCCCATCAATTCTAATGCTGTTGCCTCTTCTTGACGTCCTATGTGCCATCAGAAACCAGAAACCAATCTCTCATTCATATAAATGATCACTTTCGGAAGCATGACCTATTCAAGCTGACTCCTTCCAGAGGCCTGAGTTCTTTCATTCACTGAAGCAGTAGTTCTCTTCAGATTCCCATTGAATTAGGCTCTTTCTGGTGGGGTAGGGAGTCTGCATATGTAACAAGCTCCTTACTTAGGCCGCTGATCCCATCTCAAGATCAAGGTGCAGAGGGCTAATTTCATCCCTACAGACATCAAGTTTACAATTTCTTCTGAAGGACGAGAATGCCTTTTCACCCTCACAGTTTGGAAACCTCAGGAAAAGTCCTCCGCCAATTTCAACAACTGGGACACACCCGACCCTTCAACTTGCAGCAGTCTCAAAACAACTGCACTTGTGCTCCTTGGGGAAACTTGAGGCTGAGAACTCCACTTGACTTTTCATCTTCGGCCTTGGCCAGCCTTCCCATGCGCCTTTGTGGAGCTCACTCCCCACACTGGCTGTGTTCTGGACTCTGGTCTTCTCGTTGCTCTGTGCTTCCTCTTCCTAACTACCACTGTCTTACCACACCATATGCTCAGCCCTATTCCCTCTCCCTCTGGACTTCTACTCCATGGTAAATCCCCTTCCAGCAGTTCCTGCAGCCCCCTAGCCTCAGCTAACTCTGGCTCTCCCTAGGAATACTGTTTCCTCCTTAGTCTTCCCGAGTGGCGGCTGCCCTTTTTCCTACTCCCATTATGAGCTGGTGGCAGTGAATGTGGGATAGAGTTGGGAAGGGATTGGCAAACTTTTGTCTGTAAAGGACCAGATAGCAAATATCTTTGCGGGCCATACAGTCTGTTATAACTACTCAAGTCTGCCAGTCATTGTAGTGCAAAAGCAACCACAGGCAGAAAGTAACAAAAAATGTGTTTCTATTAAACTTTATTTATGGACACTGAAATGTGAATTTCATATGATTTTCGCATACCATACAGTAGTATTCTTATTTTGAAAAAACTTTCAACCATTTAAAAATGTAAAAACCATTCTTAGTTCATGGGCTGTACAAAAACAGGGGATGGGCCGGGTTTGGCCCATGGGCTGTTGTTCGTGAACTCCTGATCTAAACCAGTGCTTCTCAACCTTTAGTGTACATACACATCACTAGGGATTTTGTTAAAATGCAGACTTTGATTCAGTAGATCTGGGGTGGAACCCGAGATCTGCATTTCTAACAAGCCACCAGGTGGGCACACCACACTTTGAGTAGCAAGGTACTAGAGTCATATGTTGAAACGTGTCCTTTATATAATAAACACATTATAGCTTAAAGAGATAGGAAAATGCTCATACTGTAATTCCTATTAGAAAGGCTGTGTGGAAAGTCTGGTAGCTGAGAAAGCAGGCGTTCGTACCAAACAGACGCCCACTTACCAGCTATGTGGATCTGGATACCCTTCTTAATCTTTCTCAGTTTCCATTTCTTCAACTGTGAAACAAGGTAATAATAATCTCTATTTCAGGTGGTTGCTTTGGATTTTAATATGATAATGTACCTAACAAGTGCTCAATAAATCTTAGCCATTATTATTTTTAAATTGAAAAAGCAAGACATGATATAGATAACAAAATAATAAGAACTTTAATTTTGAGTGCCTTGGGGGATTTCCTTGCTTTCTTTTTTGGAAAACATTTGCAAGGGTCATGCTCATTCTTCCATTCATGAAACATTTGCTGAGGGGCTCCTTCTCCTGCCAGGCAATGTGTTTTGCTGGATCTACTAAGATGAGTGAAATGTAAGCTCACATAAGTGGGGGAGATGGAAACAAAAAGCCATTTCAGCCTAGAATAAGTGCTGTAGGCAAGTGTATGCAGAGGGCTGGGGGAAGGTAGAGGAAAGAATGTTCCCTGTTATGAGGAGAGGTCAGAGGGATTCCACACAGGAGGTGACTCTTCAGCTGGACTTCAAAGGATGAATACGGGTCTGCCTGATGGAGGGAAGAGGGTATACAAAAGCAATGGAGCATTCAGAGGGAGTTCAGGGAAACTGGACCCTAGGGATGTGTGGGAAAGGCCAGGGACAAGGCCCTGACCAACCAGAACAGACGTAAGACTTTATGTCATAGAAGTTCGGACTGGCTGGGTATCAGCCCTGGGTAGGTCATTATCCCTTTGCGGAAAACATCCTGACTATACCATAATACATGCCAGCGGGGACTTGGAGAAAAGATAGTGTCAGAAAATCCTTGACCACTTTTGCTGGAGTCACAGAAAGACTGGGGAGCCCTCATTCTGAGCCAAGGAATCCCAGCCTCTGTGGTTTGTCCCTAAAGAATATAATAGACTGGGTGAGAATTCCCTACTACTTGGGGCCTACCATATTAGGGCCCAAAGAAAATGGCCTTTGTAAGTAGTCCCCTGGGAACCTACTTGGCTCCATAATTACCTATTAAATATCTGTTACAGGAGGGACTTTGTGTGGTGCTGCTGGGGCTACAGTGATGAAGCCTGACATCTGTCATAGAGAGTTTAGCCTGTAGTAGAGAAAATGGGCATAAAAGTCACTGCACCACAGCGGGAAGGGAGGTAAAACAGTCTTGTAGAACTTTATAGAAAGAAGAAAAGACTATAAGGAGTTTGTATCTGGGGTGGGAGCTCCAGGTGTGCTTCATGGTGGAAGTGGCACTTGAGTTGGCCTTTGAGATTAATGTTTCTGTCTCTGGGAGCTCCTTTCAGGATCTCTGGCTTGTTGGGGTGGGAGGGGACTGAGGTCTATTTGTATAAATAACTAACTTCAATCAGTGGCATTGGAACTGATGGTGGGTTCCTGAACTGACCTTCTAGTGCTGAGTAAGGTCCAAAAGTTGCTATCTGAAAGACTCTGAACCTCTACAAGGCAAAGCTTGCAGTCAAAGAAAATTTGGATTACAGCCCAGAATTAAAATTTAGAGATGGTTCTTGGCAGTATCTCTTCTGTCTTCACTTATTGATTCCCTGAAGCCTTCTGTCCTCTGTAGCAGGGCTTCTAAACTAGAAGGTCATGTGTGAGAAGTAGCAGGCCCAGCAGCAAGGCAGGTAGGAAGGAGGGTGTGTACTTCACCTGGGCTGGGACATCTGCATCCTGATGCACAGTGTACTAAGGGGCATAATACTGATTCCAGCCTGCTCTCCTCTCTGTTAATCCCTTGTTTCTTGGTGGTATGGAATGGACTTTTCTGCCCTAATACTCTCCTAAACCATGCTTGATCTTTTTGAATTGATTTTTCTCCATCTTACCGGTCTTGAATTGAGATTTATCCACACACACCTGGGCCTACCTGGTGACCCCAAAGGG
Source organism: Mesoplodon bidens (assembly GCF_964165515.1). Taxonomy (NCBI): domain Eukaryota; kingdom Metazoa; phylum Chordata; class Mammalia; order Artiodactyla; family Ziphiidae; genus Mesoplodon; species Mesoplodon bidens. Next base: position 31,926,003 of record NC_138167.1, read on the forward strand.
CCCCAGCTGAGTTGCTTGGCCTGAGGGGGGATTTGTGCATGGGGCTTGATGTGGAGAAGAGGGCGTGGAGGAGGCCACCACAGGGCTTCCCCAGACCGGCCTGTGGACTAGGTCTGTGCTCAGTGGAGAGGGGTCTGCAGGCAGAAGCCAAAGGGGCTATTTTTTTTTTTTACAAGGAACTCTTTGAGACAAAGGGCCATAAGCAATGTTGCTTCCAGGACCAGGTGAGAAAATGCCACTCAGAGTGCACCCAGACATTGTTAATCATTTCCTAAGCTCATGCTTCCAAAGTCCCGAACATGGACTCAGCTTGGATCTTTGCATAGTGATAGGGGAAAGGGACATTTTTCCTCTTCTGAAGAGAGTTTTTCCATCTCAACAGTTGCTGTTTGGGGATCTCTGTAAATTGCTCCCTGGGCAGGGAAGCAAAATTCTTATGCAGGGCTACAGTGACATGCTGCTCCAAATGGTTGCTTGTTAACAGACATCACTGATGAGGCTGGCGTACAAAAACATAAAAAGCCTGTTTGTGAACACACATGAGGTTCCCTTGGATGCCTCCAAATATAAGCATGGAGAAAGGATTGCTGAGGTCCCTCCTTAGTGGTCAGGAGAGCACATTAATAAAATGTGAGTTGTTATTGTTATTGTAACCTCATTTGTACCCAGTGGCTGGGGAGGCTTGGAGAAATGAGTTACATCTGTAAATATCCATCCATACATATGAAATTGATACTGAAAACGCTCTTACTCAACTCAGTCACAAACACCGTGGCAGCATAGCTCTCTGTGAACAGTTGCCCCATTTGGCATGGATGTACTGATAACTCAGCAAACCTGCAATTATTTCTCAAAGTTTCCTAAACCATTCTTTTCAATAAGTAGCAGTAGGGCACAAGGATCTTCCCTTATCAAATAGGGAACACAGTTAGCTGGATTTGTATTTGTAGGTCATCTATCTTGCCCCCTAGGATGTATAACCAGGACTTTGTCATTTTGTTCAGTTCTGTACCCTCAGTGCCTCAAACCATGCCTGGCACATCACAGGTGCCCAATATTTGTGAATGAACAAATGAGTGAACACTTGGGTTTTATGTATGAGATGAAAGCCATCTCTTTCTTTTCTCAGTTGCTATTACTTCTGCCCAAAATACCTTGAGTCCAGGGACTAGGGAATATTTCACCCTCTCAGTAGAGACACAAACCCAGGGCATTGTGGGTCAGAATGTGGGTGTGGATTCTTGTACAGACACAGGCCCTGGGCTTAGCAGGTAGTCCCAAAGGCTCAGAGGGACTTTCAGGTAGAATGCCATAAATTTCACCTTCCTTAAAATATCTTATTTTTCTCATTATGAACATAACACATGCTCGTTAAAGATTGAAAATGGTAGAAAAATATTATACAAAGGTGGAAAAATTATCCGTAATCCTTTTACCTCAGTACAAAAGCATCCTTCTCTTTCTCCTAGATTATGGAAACAGCTTTTTTTTTTTTTTTTTGTGGTGAGCAGGGGTTACTCTTCATTGCAGTGCATGGGCTTCATTGTGGTGGCTTCTCTTGTTGCAGAGTATGGGATCTAGGCGCGTGGGCTTCAGTAGTTGTGGCACGTGGGCTCAGTAGTTGTGGCTTGCGGGCTTTGGGGTGCAGGCTCGGTAGTTGTGGTGCACAGGCTTAGTTGCTCCGTGGCATGTGGGATCTTCCCAGACCAGGGCTCGAACCCGTGTCCCCTGCATTGACAGGCGGATTCTTAACCACTGAGCCACCAGGGAAGTCCCTAGAAACAGCTTTTAAAGCTGCCCCCTTCCCTCCAGCCTTCCCTCCAATCTAGTTACAGCGCCAGGGAGAGATCGTTCTAAAACACAGACCTTAAAACACTTCAAAGGCTTCCCGTTGCCCTCAGTGTCCAAACTACTCAACAGCATTGGCTCTGCTTGTCTCTTCAGCTTCCTATCCTCTGAGCCCTATCATGTTACACTTGTGCCAAATGGAATTTCCTTCAGTTCTTTAAACAAGCTGCATCTTCTCCTGCTGCCTCTGGTCTTTTTCACAAGCTGTTCGCTCTGCTTGGAATTCTCTCCACCTTTCTTGGTCCTTTTCCTCTGTTTCCTTACCTGTGTTTATCTTTCTCATCTTTTCTCTCTCCAGTTCAGAATTTAGATACTAGTTTCCCCTAAAACACCTTCCCTGACTGTCCTCCCCCCTTTCCCTATAAAATCTGAGTTTGGAGGTCCTGTTGGGTACTTCAAAAACCCACAGAATTTCTCCCATCATGTGGCTCATCGTACAGTATTTTAGTCCTTCTCTGTGAGGGCACCTCTATCCTCAGTGCACAGCCCAGCACCTAGTTCATGTCATACAGCTCCAGAAATATTTGTTGAAGTGAATTTAAATTGAACCATTGTTTACATTCTTAGAAACATTTCCCCTTAACCTTTGCTTTAATTATATTGTGTTTCCTTTTACCATAACCATGTAAATTTTATGTTAGAGGACATATAAAGATTTTAATTTTACTTTTTTTAACTTAACATTTTATGAAGCATTTTCAACTTTACTCAGGCTTTATAAACTTCATTTTTAATGACTGCATATTATTCCATCAAGTGCATGTACTCTGATTAATTTATCTTCTATTGTTGGACATTCGAGATTGTTTTGCCTGCTACAATTTGTTAATAATTTTGCTATAAGTAGCTTTGCTTATTTTGGGGCATAAAGCTTTTTCATATTTTAAATTATTTCCTTAAAACATCCAATGTAAAATGTTAAGGTCATTAGGCATTTAAAGTTCTTAATACATGTTGCTTAACTGCCTTGGCAAAGTGTTATTCTTCAATTCCTATCGCCACCCGCAATTTATGTGAGTATTCATTTCATTCACCCTCACCAAAGTCACTTCATTTTCAACCATTAAAAACTTTCAAAGAACATGTACCTCCCAAAGGCAGTGCCAAGAACACAGGGACGACATTTGTCCCTCTCCTCACTCTCTAACAAGGGCAGTGTCTCAGTTCCATCTTCAGAGTGCAGACTTGCCCAGTTCTCACCCCACTAGGCTGTATAATCATTCTGGGCATCTGCTTCCTCCTCTTAGGGGAGTGAGAGAGCTTTAAGTTTGCTCTGTTTATTCTATTTCAAAACCTTTTAGATGGACCCAGGGCAACCTCTACCCTCACTACCGTCATTTCCCACCCTTCCATCAACACACACACACACACCTCATTCATGAATAAGTTAAAGTCCACCTGAGGGCAATATCCACTGAGGCCATCTTCTACTCACCCTGTCTTTTTCCTGGCTGTCTGATTCCTTTGCTCTTCCCTCTAGTTTCTACTCTTTACCTCCTTTCCTCCCTTCCTCCCTTTTTTCCTTCCTTCCTTTATCCAATTATTCAACAAATTTATCAAGCATCTACTACACCAACCATAAGTGCTGAGATACATAGAAAATAAGGCAGCAGTAGTTCTTGCCTTCATGGAGTTTGTATTCTAGTGGGGAAGACAGATTAAAAATAACAAGCAAACCTATACCTTAAAAGTTACACAGTGTTATGGGCATTATAAAGGAAACAGACAAAGGCTGAGACAGAGAACATTGGAAAAGATCTTTAGATAGAATAATACCTCCCTCCCTTCCCCTTCCTTCCTCCTTAACCCCTAACTGTGCTTTCTTTTCTCCATTTCCTGGTTTATTTGTTTACTATCTATTTCCCCCAACTCGAATGTAAGCTCTAGGAGGGCAGGGGCTTTGCAGTTCACTGCTGAGCCTGCCCCACTGCAGGTTCTCAGTAAGTATTTGCTGGACAACTTCTTAGTATATGTGAAACTGGGGCCTGAGGATGAGAAAGAGCCACTGGTGAAGGCAGGTGGTATCAGAGGTCCAGGTGGAGAAAAGAGCAGGTGCAGAGGCTCTAAGGCAGGGAAAAGGGATGGAGAGCAGCCTAGAGTGTCTGAGTCAGGGTGAGCAAGGGGGCCAGAGACACCAAATGATGACATTTAGCTGGCAGGCAGGGTCCCTAACATGCCAGGCCTTGTAGGCTCTGGTCAGGGGATTTGGATTTCATTCCAAGGGCAATGGGAAGCCACTAAACGCCTGGTTTTGCCACGACACCGGGATATGCCTCTCTGCTTTAGCAGAGTATAACTAAAATATTTGTGTGTGGTGGGGAGGTTTGAGATAGGGGTAATTCACATGGTGAGTTCTCGTACAGATTTGTCCTCACCCTGTGACCGATATTCTCTCTGTTGGGTGTGGAGGACCAGACTCCTTCCAAGCCTATTGTTTTGGGACCCAACAATTACCAGGCAACAAACATAAAACTACACTCCCCTCCAACATATGTCCTTATGTTTTGATATCCAGCCGCTGGTGGCTGACCCAGAGGGTAAACCTCACTCCTGAAGTGGGGTCCAGAGCTGCCATTTTTAAGATGACAGTAGATCTGATACAGATTTGGTGACCTGGGGGAACATCTTTTATATTTTGTGATCTTAACATGAACATGGAATCATGGCTTTCCCTTGAACTCTGCCCTTTGGTCTGATGGAGTGGAATTTTGCCCAGCTTGGTTCATTTTTACCAGACCTGTTTGGGCTCTAGTTGAGTCTTGCTGTGAGAAGTCAGGCCCTGTAAGAGCAGGAGAGGCCCCCCACAAGGGAGAGCTTGCGAGCTGTGCCGATGAAAAGGCCCACTGCGTCCCAGCGCTTGTCATCTGGTGGCCTTCTTTGGGGGGTACCTTCTGTCTGGCCTCTGACTCCTGCGGCTTTGGTGCTCTCCCTTCAGCAATCCCCACAACGGACCACAGCTTTTGGCTTGTTCCACTGGCAGCTCTTCCTGTCACTGACTGTTTGCACCGGTTGTTTCAGTCAGTGCAAACAACCTCCTTCTCACCCACCTACTTGCATGGATACGGTTTGCCTTGCCCTTCCCACTAGGGAAGGCCCGCCATTCCGAGGCAGCATTTGCCAGCTCCCCTCAGGGAAGCCACATTGTCAGCTGTCTCTGAAAGACCTATTTCCCTTTGCTCAAACTTGGGAATCCGTGGGATCGACAGAGCTGGAAGGGGTGTGAGTTGCATTAAACAGAAGGTGCCAGTGGACATTGGGCAGCTGGCAGACTCAGGAGACTATAACATAAGGCACATTAGAGATGCCACTTCCCCTCTTCCTGGAGCAGCCATGGACATGGAGGGGATCCTTTTTTTCTTTTGATTGTGAGCAAAGGGCCCTGTGTAAATCTGATTACTGTAATTGAATTAAATTTGCAGCACATATTTAATAGAATACCTAGCTGTTACTGGGCTGCATGGCACTTAGGCACAACCTGTAAACAATTTACTGCTGTATCATTTCTTTTATTTGGCTAAACCGTGTTTTGTTTTTCTCATCTCACTTTATTTCTCTAGCATCTATAATTGGCATTGATGGTATTCCACCATGGTGCTAGATTAATTTCACATGAGCACATCACACTTTATAGCCATTATTATCCTGCAGAGGAAATTAGACACAGAGTCCATACACATAACTAACAAGTGGAAGGGGCCAGTACTGTGCTCCGATCGTGGTGTTCTGACTTCAGCCCGCATTCTTTCAACAATACTGTGAGCTGTTGCATAATCACTCTCACCCAGCACACCTGAAGGTCTTAGGACTTCATCAGCCAGCATTCTTGTCCTGAATTGAAACAGAGCTTTGGATTCCAGGAGCCGGTGGTGTTAGGGTAGGAGAGTGGGAGGCGTGCAGTAAGGTTTAAAGGAGGTGGGGCTGACAATACAACCCCAGTGCTCTATATTTTCCCTACCCCCACTCCGTCCCTGCACCTAAGAAATGCAGAATTCCCTGGCCAGAGAACGCCCCCCTCTTACTTGCATATTGCTCAAAGAGATACAACATTTTATTCCAAAACTAGAGTAAAAAGGCAGAGAGGTGGGAAAAGAATATATAAAGCATCAGCCTCTGGATATGTGATTGCAGGAGACTGCAGGGGGATGCCTTGGGAGGGTGGAGGGCAGGTGGAGCAGTTAATGGGAGGTGTGTCGGCGGGAGATTGAAGAGAAGATGAACTTCCCCGCTCACCAATGTTGTGATGTGGTCCTGAACGTTACAGAAAGATTAATCTCCTTGATAGTCTTTGCTATTTTAGAGTGCCATGCCTATTCCTATGGGAATAGGAGTTTTCTCCACTTATTTCCTACCATGGAACTTCCATTAAGTGGCTTGCCAAGGACAGGGATCACACTATCTCCGATGGCAATCAGAATTGCTTAGTGGCCAATGGAATAAGCTGCTTACTTCCGACAGATGGAACAGCAGCAGGAGTTTGTACTCTACTTCGTGGTGGTCATGTGAACGCTTTATTTTTCTTGGTCATTGAACCTGTATATGACTGCAGAGAAGGTGACAAGGAAGTGTGAAAAGATACTAAAGCCAGCTGAGCAATCTGTCCTTTGCAGGCTTGGGAGCCCCGAATAAAAACTACTTCAGAATAGGTCAAATGGTTAGCTGGCCAGCACACCAGTTGGGTTGCTATGGTAACCAACAAACTGTTTGGCTTTCAAAGGCCCTGCCCCTGAAGAGGATGATGGCTTTTGTTTTGATATTTGTGAACTGCACTTCATCTGTTTCTCCACTATTTATTTTCGAAGTTGTTAAGTAACGAATTACTCATTACCTGCAGTCCATCTTTGCTGGGGTTTGATGCTACCCTGGCCCCCACCTCCCTGTCTGCTGTGGTCAGTGTCTGGTTCTGACCTCTCTCATAGGCTGCAGAGGTTTATGGGAACCACAGACAAGCATGAGGAGACCAGAGCTCTGCTGTGTGAGTTTAACCACTGGGGCCATAAAAATATCTACCCTACCCACCTTATGGGGTGTTTTGAAAATATATAAAGCTTTAGATGTAAAGATAATCTGAAAATGTTTAGTGCATTATATTTACTTAAATGGAGCATAAAAATTTAATGTCTCAATCTTCACATAGAATGCTTATTATAGATGACTAATATGTCTCCTCTTAAGCGTCAGTCCTAACTGAATGGTAGTGGCTGCCGCCTCTGTGTTGAGAAGGATTTCAAGGCTGCACCTAAGCTCAGCTGGCAACAGTGCCAATCATTTAGTGATGTCTGCTATGCGTGCAGGAGGAGGAAGTGGCATCACAAGTGCTGTGTATCAGCTACCTTGATTTAGGACATTCCTCCATTGCTCCTTGTGCTGTATTTGGAAGTTGAGCATTCGTTACCACCCTATAGCTTGTTTGGTGCTAGTCTGCCAGAACTGATTCGTGGGAGATAAATACTAATATTTCAGGCTGAACTCTGTAATGATTTTGGTTTTTCAAAACAACATTTTGACTTCTTGCTGGTAAAAGTGAAATGTGTTTATCATTGGAAATTTGACAAATAACACAATAGCAGAAAGAGAAAATAACAGTCCATAATCTCATCATTCCTGGGTAACTTTTAATATTTTGGTTATGGATTTCTTGCCTTTGATCTGATTTATTATTTTTAAATGATCATTGGTTGCTGTATGGAGAATGGATTGTAGGCAGGCAGTGTGGATGCAGAGAGACCAACTGGGAGGCTCTTACAAAAGTCTAGGGAAGAGATGCTGGTGTCCTGGGCTGAGAGCTGAGTGTGGAGGTGGTGAAAGGTTACTCGATTGAGCATATATTTTGAACATAGGGGCAAGGGGGCTTGCTGATGGACTGGATGTAAGGAAGGAAGGCAGGAAAAGGATGACGCTCAGATTTCTAGTCCCATTTCTGGTGAAATGATGATCCAGTTACAGAGGTGGAAAACAATGGGAGAGAAGTGTGTGTGTGGTAGTGGAAATCAAGAGTTTAATTTTGGATATGAGAAGCCTGAATGGAAATTTCACACCCCAGTGAAGATTTTGAGTAGGCAGTTGGATATATGGTGAGAGCTCCGGGCAAGAGGACGGGACTGGGCATTTTAACCCGAGAATCATCAGCATAGAGGGGATGAAGAAGAGGTGACTGGTCTAGGGAAGTTAAATGCAGACGGAGAGGAGGACTGGGCACCGAGACCTAAGGCCCTCCAAATTGTATCTGCTGGAAAGAGGAGGAGGATGCAGCATAAGCGACCAGCCAGTGACTAGTAAGAAGTCTAGGAGAGGGGGCAGTGGTTGGCACCAAGGATAGAGGGTAGTTCAAAGAGAATGAAAGTGCTCCCTCTCTCTGCACACATAACACTTACATACATATATTACATGTATGTACACATGCATATTTTTCACCATGTATATTTTTACATAAATATAGGGCTTTTTTCATTTATCATGAGCATTTCCTCATGCCCTTAAAAAACCTTCTAAAATATTATTTCAAGTATCCATCCCTATGGATGTAACCTTCAAAGAAACATCCTTGTATGTTCATCTTGCGTTCCTTTAGATTCAATTCCCTGAAGTAGAATTACTGGTGGATGTAAGCATCTTTAAGGCTTTTGATCCATGCTGTCAAATTACCTTTCAGAAAGGTTGTACCAAGGCTGTATACTCCAACCGCAGTTAACTGAAACCAAGTATTTGGCAACAACTGTTACCATCAGAAAAAAAAGAAAAAATATATAATGCGATCTAATTTTTTTCCCATTTGTGTGACTTGATTAATGGAGGTTGAGCATGCTTCAATGTAAGGCTTCTTGTGTGCAGTCTGAGTGGTGAGCAACTTGATCCCTGTACCCAAACCTTAGGTATGAAAAAAATGAATGTAAACTTCACCCAAGTCAGCCATTCAGGGCAAGAGGGCTGGGGAGGAGGAGCAAAGGTGGTTCCGGGATAGTTTCTCTGGTGAGGGGTGAGTAGATCTTGGACAGCAGTACGGGAGATTATGTGGTTCCCACAGCTCGCAAGGTTTCCTTCCCTCCCGGCCTGACTTCCTGTGGCCCAGCTTGGGAAGGGGCGTGGTCACTGACAGGCAGAAGTAACTCATAAGCCCGGCAGTGACAGCCCAGATGTGATAGGTGGTGGAGTGCCTGTTGCCCTGTGAACAATTGCCCAAATTGCCCAACTAAATAAACAACAAACAGAGGGATGCAGGCAGCCTGCCCCACACAGTGTCCCTTGCTGACTGGGTGGAGCCATTTCAGTTCCAACAGGCCTGGTCTCTGTGTAGAGACCTTAAGAATACTCCACCCAGCCTGGGCATCTGTCCAGCTGAAGTGGAAAGACCCTCTGTGTTGTGAAACTGCCGTAGGCCTCGGCATCTTTCTGTTGTTCTGCTGCATTGCAAAGGACAATTGCACCACGCTGTTATGCTCTCGGTGTGGAAATTACAGATACTGAGGTGACAGGAATCCTTGAAGAACGTGTGGGACACAAAGATAGGTCGAAAATGGCAATTGTGGTAACCTAGTGTGCAATATCTCTCATTTCGTAACCATGCCAATAAGAACAGGAAATCTTAAAAAAAAAATGCAACCCAAAGGAAAAAAAGAAAGATCACAGTCCTTTGCTTTCTGGATGGCACCGACACTTGTAATGTTTTCTATAGTAGCCAAGAAAGAATTCCTGAGACAGAACAACCTTGGAAGTTAGCACATGCCCCAAATCCAAAGGAAATCATTCTGTGAGAAGTTAAAAATGAAAATGGAAAGCTTTCAATGGAAATAAGACTGGTACCCAGTTTCTTCGGATGTTTTTCTTTTTAAATTATAAAATAATATATGTCATTGTAAATCAACTCCTGGAGAAGTATATAAAGTAAAGCTGGTCTTTCCTGGCTCCCTCAAATGTCACTTCTACTTTCCAATAGTTTGGTGTATTTCCCAGAGATTTGTTCATTCCATTACAAACATTTATATAAGAGTATATTATATGGCTTATGTAGAGTATATTTATCAAACTGCCAGCATATAATTAGTGTTCCATAATATATACCCAAACATATAATTTTGAAAATGAAATTATACTATACAAATTCTGCAACTTGTTTTAAATTTTAAATGCAATTTCTTTTTGCCTCTTAGCAGGTGGTTTACTTTGATCCATGCTTTATAAAAACAAAACAGAAACTTTTTGAGCCAAAGACTACCAGATTCATTCATTCAACTATTGTTGCCTGCCAACTATGTATCAGGCACTGTTCAAGGTGCTGGGAGTATATGAAATGATAAAGAGCATTGCCCTTGTGAAACTCACCTTTTAGTGGAGGGAGGTAGACAATGAACAAGTAGAATACATGGTGATGTCAGACGTTGCTAGCAGGGCACGTCAGGCTTTGCAAGGCTAGGACAGGCCTCAGTGAAAAAGTGACATTTGAGCTGAGATCTGAAGGCGGGTGGGGTAATGCCAGGTGGATGTCTGGAGGAAGGGTATCCCAGGAAGAAGGAAGAGAAGGAAGGGTATCTGAGGAAGAAGGTGCGTGGCTTGCTCAGACAGTAAAGAGGCAAGTGTGGCTGGGGAATGGTGAGGGCAGGGAGAACAGAGGAGGTGATTCGAAAGGATTGTGAGGGCCTTGTAGGCCAGCTGGGCCTTGGGCTTTTACTCTGAGTGGGATAAGATGTCACTCCGGGTTTTGAGCAGAGTACTCTCATGATCTGATGTAGGTTAAAATATGATCCCTCTGGGCTTCCCTGGTGGCACACTGGTTAAGAATCTGCCTGCCAATGCAGGGAACACAGGTTCATGCCCTGGTCCAGGAAGATCCCGCATGCCGTGGAGCAACTAAGCCCGTGCGCCACAACGACTGAGCCTGCGCTCTAGAGCCCGCAAGCCACAACTACTCAACCCCGCGCACCTAGAGCCCGCGCTCCGCAACAAGAGAAGCCACCGCAATGAGAAGCCCGCGCACCACACTGAAGAGTAGCCCCTGCTGGCCGCAACTAGAGAAAGCCCACACGCAGCAACAAAGACACGATGTGGCCAAAACTAAATAAATAAAATAAATAAATTAAAACAAAAAAAAGATCCCTCCAGCTGCTGTTGCGAGTAGACTCTAGGGAGCAAGGGCAGAAGCAGGGAGACCAGTGAGGAAGCTACTGCTACAATTAAGGGGAGTGAAGATGAGCTTTGGGTCAAGGTGTTGGCAGTGGAGATGGTGGCGTTGTTGGATTCTGGGTCCATTTCCACGGTAGTCAACAGGATTTGCTGATGGATCGGATGTGGGATGTGAGACAGAGGAAAATCGAAGATGACCTATCAGGACAAAGCAACACACGAAGTATTCCTGATGAGAGAGTTACCAGTCAGTACAAGAGATAAAAAACAAGAGAGTGGATGACAAGGGAGACCAGGACATGGAGACCTGGAGGAGCATTACGGATCCTTCCTCCTTCACCTTTTGCCTCCACAATATCATGTGCTATGCCATGTATGTGTCTTGTCCATACTAGCATTTCTCAACCCTTACCCTAAGATTCCCAAAGGCAGAGAAGAGTAACCAATCGTTTCCAGCTGTCTGAGCCAGAGCCCAAAAGGTGTGATGCCTCCCACTACAAGTAAGGCATTGCATTATTGTCTTATATTTTCAAAAGAATGTCAGTGTTGGATTCTACTCCAAAATATCTGTGTTTCTTTCAATATATTCACTACTTATAATCAAGTTAAATTACTACTCTTGTATAATGGGTCCCTGACATACACCAAGAACCCCTAAGGAGATATATAAGGTTTTAAGATGCCATTCCTAGTGTATGCCCAGGGGGACCTCCTTCTAAGAAGTGCTCACTTATTTATTAACTGACTGGTCCCAGAAGCACCTACATGCTCTTGGGACCATGCTGTATACCTGTGCTGAGAAGAGCAGGTAACAGGTATGGGCACACCACCCAGTATTCTTCTCACCAGCTTGGGCTTTTTCATCTCTACACCACAGTACAGGCCCTTCCTTACAAATAGAAATATACCTTTCTTCCTTTCTTTTACCTGACAACATTCTACCCGTCTTTGGCTTTTTAACCTTTTAGAGCCTTACTCAAATTTCACATCCTATTCATGATGCCTTATGTTACCATCAAAGTGATAACTCATTCCCGTGAATTCTTAGAGTGCTTATTTTCTATGCGGAGGTATTATACACACCGGGAAGAGCAAAGTTTTGGAGTCAGAAGAGCAGAGCTTTGAAATCAGATTTACTGAAATTTTAATGCACGTGCTGCCATTACCTATCTGTGATTTTAGGCAACTTTCTTCATCTCTCAGTCTGTAAAATGGAGTTAAAAGCAGGGCAGGATGATTAAGTGAAAAGCATATGTGAAGCCCTAGCGCAATGTATAGGCATTTGGTAAATGTTAGCTCCCTTTCCCCCTCCACCTCTTAATTTGTCACTTTTAATATTCTACCTTCTATGATTCTACCTTTTGAATTGTTACATGTTCTGTCTCTTCAACTAGATAATAAACCCTTATAGGTTAGAAACTACATCTATTTCTTGACATTCCCAAAAGCATCCATCATGGTGCCTTGAACGTGGGAGATGATTAATAAATTTTTGCTGATAGATTGATTGATGGTTTCTTGGCAAGGTTAAAGCTGAAGGACATACTGCTCTCTGGAGTCAAGCACATAGCGATGAGCTTCAAAGAAGAAAATGAGCCTCAGCGTTCGTGGGGGAAGGTCAATTGCCTAGCGCCTCTGGGAGACACGCTGCTGATGGATGAGGAAGATGCTGGACCGGCTCTGCTGTGCGGGTTGCAGATCCTGCTGGCCACTACGGAATGGTTACCCAGCCACACAGGGAGATCCTGATCACCCCACCACGACCAAATTCTTTTGGCAAAGCATTTCAACAGGCTGTCACGGTGGTACATGGATTGACTGATCGCACAGCTGTTATTGTGTTCTTACAAGGGAAATTAGGAGTAATTAATGGGCTGGGGATCAATAGCAGTACTATATCGCAGGGAACGATTTAATTTTCTTTCTGCATTAAGAGGGAAGTGCAAAGATCTCACGTAGTTAGAAGAGATGGATCAGAGTCATAGATATGAGCTGCTAAATTTCTTGGCTTATATAAAAGTTTAAAGTTTTAGTTTCTATTTATTTTTTGAAAAGGTAATGAATGCTAGCACATGGAAAATCAATACAAAATGGTATAAAATGGTTGCTCCCTAGAAGCAACCATTGCTAGTGTCTTGGGTGTTCTTCTATAAATGATGCCGTGTGTGTGTGTGTGTGTGTGTGTGCGTGTCCCTCAGATAGAAGGATTTTCAAGAATCCAAGAACTTCCTGCAGGTCTGCTATGTCTTTTTGGTTCATCCCTATATCTCTGGTGACTAGCACAGGGGCCAGCCCGTACAGTCCAAAATTCATCATCAATAATTATCTGTTGATTGACTGACTAGATCTATTTTAATCTATGACTGACTAGATCTATTTTAATCAGTGACTGACTAGATCTATTTTAGTTTTTAAGTGATTTGCATTAGCTTGGTACATCTTGTGAATTAACAAAAGACATACAATTTGACATGTCTAGAGAATAGAGCATCTTAATTAATTCTAATGTATTGGTACAATAATCTAAAACCACTGATGCAGAAACTGTCTGTTTGAATATTCTCCACTGACTGGAGGAGCTCCTTGGAAAATATGTACCACCTGAGTTTAAATAAGGATTGGCTAATAAGCAAAAAAGAACATTAAAAAATATGTCAGAACGCATGCAAATTAGTGTGCTTATTGCAAGTTGTTACTTTGGGAGACTGTATACTTTAATTGCCTCTGAGTTCATAAACCACATGTTACTATGGCTGCTGCTACATCTATTATTGCTATTGGTACTACTACCAATATTACTATTTATTTGGTAAATAGTATGTACCAGCACCATGGAAGTATTTTACGCACACTATCTCATCACATAGCAACATTATCAGGTAGGAATTATTATCACCTGCATTTTATAGATGAGGAAACTGAGACACAGAATGATTTCACAACTTGCTTATATTCACAAAGCTAATAAAATAGTGGAATGGGGATTGGGGCACAGCTTGGTATCAGAGCACATACCTCTGATCAATACTTCAAAGTCACATCTCATTTTTGACTAGCAATGGAGCATTCTTATTGATCAAACTTCCTATTTGCCAGATTTAGCTCCAAATGATGTTTGATTCTATCAACAAATGAAATCTGTCTTCAAAAAGAATGATGTTTTGTTAGCACCGTGGCTTTTCAAAAGATATGTATCAGTTGCTAAAATCAATTCAAAAAGAGGAACTCCCAAAATGGTTTGCATCATTAAAATAAGTGATCAGCTTCCTAAGTTTTCTACTTTGAAACGGGTAATACCCATTTGTGTGTATATACATGCATGTTTGTTTTTTTTAAAATCTGTCCTTATATTTATTGTCACATCTCATATATTTATTTAAATAACAGGGAATTGGGGGAGTTTCCTGTCAGAGTTTTATAATCAGAAAATACCAAACTGCTTGTATTTCTTCCACTTCTTCATTGGGGCTTTATGATCCAGATAGTCCTAGGCAAATCTGCAAATTATGCAAAACGTGTCTTGCCGCATCCCCTTCTTTCAGCACTTCCCTTTAATTATTTCTTCATCTACTCTCTCCTCTCCTCACTCAAAAATGCCAAGGGTTCAGAGAGCCTCAGCAACCACGTGTAGAGCAAGTTCAAGGTCCCACCCTGTCCTATCCTTTCTGGGTGCTCCTTTCATGTGCTGCAAAATTATTCTTCTTTTTAGCTATCTGACCAAAATTCTATTCTGACAGGATAACCAATAGCATGTAATTTTTAGGAGAAAAGACAGCAGAGGAAAATGAATCCACAGCAAGGTGTGAATGACTGATAACTCTAGCTAAATATAGAGGTCAGGGCACTAGCACTGATATTCAGAAAGAGAAATTTATTAGGCCAAAAGGAGTATATTCATTTTGGGCTGAATACCATTCTTGTCCTTCCTCAACTGTAACAGATCCTACATGGGGACCTTTCTTGTCCTCCCTCAACTAAAGCTTATCTTACATCAATGGTTGGACATTAGTCTAAGATGACACTAGATACCTGTTTCCATTTTTGGAGTATTGTGGGAGCACTTACTTATTTTGGTTGGCAAAGGACAGGGAGGAGGAGGTGGGGGGAGGCAAGTCTTCCAAGGAGACCCTCAGGTGTGTCCATGAGAAATGCACTGAATTTATTATTCTGGAGAAGATTGTTTGTTGTGGTGGTGGTGATTGTTTTTGTTTGTTTTTAATAGGAAGAAACTGAAAACCTTAAGTGGTCTTTACCTTGTTGCCTCTAACTATGCTTTTGACTTACAGGGTGTCTGTGGTTCCCTGGCACACCAACTTTTCTGCCAGTTTCAAAGTGAAATAGTATTGGGGGCATGCCACCTAGTGGCGATAGCTTTTGGTTTATTGCTCATTGGAAGAAAGTAAACCAAGTCCTAGTAAATCAGTGTCCCAGGCTTGAAAGCCACACAGAGGCCATCTGGGTCATCCTTTAGCTTTTACGTAAGCAGGCAAGTACATCACCTTTTCTGTGGGCCCGAGACAGAAAAGACAGGCAGTTCAAAGCTGCTGGGGCTCAGAAGCCCACTGAATCCCAATTCCCTGGTGAGATTTGAACTTCAGCGGCCTGCCTGCCTGGGGACACAACCCTGTATCCCCACAGGCTTTTTGGCAGTCCCAGCAACAAATGCTTGGAAGACAACAAGGTTCTTTCTGGGTCCTGGCCTCGACTTACTGCCTGTCCTCTCTCTGACCTCTTTTCTTCCCTCTCCCTCCACCCATACCCCCCTTTCTCGGCTGCTGCTGGCTTGCTCTACATTCCCTGCTGCGTTTACTGCTTTTATTCCATAGTCATGCTTTATGTCCCTAAGAATCACCATATAATTCTTCTAAAAACTTGCCACAATTTCCTTTTTAAATTTCATTTTTACTTTTTCTCCCGAAAAGGAAAAGGATTTATTCTTAATGCGGAACACTTAGAAAATGGAGAAAATCACACACAGACACCACACCACCATCATCCAGAGATAATCACTGTTAACATTTTGGCAAATGCCCCTTTTTCCTTACTTGTGTGTGCCTGTAGTTTTTAAAAAACAAAGAACAAAAATGATATAAAATACTTCTCACTTAGTGATAGATCATGAGCATTCTCTCATGTCAATAAATGTTCTTCTATTACCCGATTTTAGTAACTGCATCATAGGATACACCAGAAGGTACTTAATTACTGTTAAATTCCAGGAAGGTGAGAATGGTGGGGAATATTTTAAATTCATAGTCACATTCAGTTCATACTTTATTGCACATCTGTTGTGTGCTATGCTCCTGCACAAGGCAATTTTCATATTCATAATCACATTTAACCTTCACAGGGTCCCTATGACCACCTACGAAGCACTGCGATGACATTTTGCAGAAGAGGAAAGTGAAGGTCTGAGAAGTTAAGAAGCTTGCCCTAGATCACACAATCTGTAAGGGGGACACAGAGAAAGACAACTTTGGTCCTTGGATCTACAGCCCCTCAGCCACTTCCTGAGGTCTTAGTAGATCCTAAGCATGAACATAGCTTCTCTGAGATTCTCTCTTTGTTCTCTTGATATGACTAGAGAGAACCCCCCACAAGGAGGCTAGCGTCAAAAGACCTTAGAGCCAAGGTGGGGAATGTGACATAGGGTATGAGAAAGTGGAAGGAGAGCCACCTAGGAAAGGACTCCTGGGTTTTCATAGCCCCAAGAAGAATAATTGCTAAGTGTTCTGTATACATTCTCCAGTTTTATTCTCACGAAACATACTGATAGAATCTTATTTTAAGGTTAGAGCAGTAGTTGGTCCCAGGTCACCCTGCTGGTACGTGGCAGAGGCAGAATTAGAACCCAGTTTGTCTGACTCCAAAGCCTTCTCAACTGCTATACAAACTTCCTCTCCATGTCAACTAGTTCTAAGAATTTTATAGTGATATGGTCACAGGGCTTATTACCCCTGGTTTTGAAAGTGTGTTTGAAGGGAGCTATGGGACAGATGAATGAAGAGGAAGAGAGTGAGACAGAAGACTAAAGTGAAACAAAGCCCAGAAAACATATAAAAAGCCTGAAAAAATGCCAGTTGCAATGAAAGTAACCTATGGGTAAGATGGACTGGTAATCTTTGACACAAAGTTTGGAAGGCAATGCTGACCCGTTGAAAAGGCTAAAATGTTGGCTTTTCTTGTTTTGTAAGCAAAGGCGAAACATGTGAATAGTAGTTAGAAATGGTTTTTCCTCCATACAATGCTAGTACATTTTTCAAAAATGATTAGCTCAAAATACTCATATTACTTATCATGAAACCAATGAAGTAGTCTTTCATACTGATTATTTCACAAATTTATACTGTAGAATGAAAGATGAGCAGAAATACTACTTTTCAGGCATTGTGCCCATTTGGACTGCTCCTGTCTTGGTTTTTTCATCTCTGAAATAAAATGGATAATATTCTCTACTTCACAGGCATTGTGAAAATTAAAGAATAAATACTAAGAGCTTGGGGAGGGATTAAAGGGGTATGTTAGCATATGCTATCATTATATCCTCATTCCTATTCTGAAGTCATAATGCTCTGATGGTGACACGGTTAGTCATCACCATGGAAACCAATGATATATGCTATCTTTTGCTCTGGGGCCTCTCTCCATCCTCCAGGCAGTTGCAGAGACTGCTGCAAAAATAAGATTAACTACCTCTTCTTACCGTTTTTAAGTTCTTTCACTGGTTTACAAATGCCTTCTCTACTAAACTTTTCCTTGAATGCATTCCTATACCTCCACCACCATCTTTCTTCTCTTGATTATCCCCTACTCATTTCCATAGGCATGATTCTGGGCAGCATTTTTTTTTCCATTCCTTTGTTGATTCACCAAGTTGTTCCTTATCCCTCTTAATGTTTGCATGGAGAAGCCAAGCTTAACGTTATGAACTTTGTTATTGCAGCCAATTACTGCGATTTCAATGTCTCTGCGGTGTTTTGCTTTTCCCATCCTGCAAATAATCCCCTTTAAAACATTCTCTCACTTTGGTTTCTCATTCCCAGCAGGAGGCTAGCATCTAAGCGGCTGACATCTTGCTGCAGAGTGGCTGCGAGTATGTGAAAAGCACTACAAAACTGCAGGAGCGGCTGGCTAAGCCTCTGACAGGGAGGAAGAACTGGGAGCTTGGCTGTAAAGTGGGTACCGTGAGGACAAGTTTTCCTGTCTTTAAAATCTCTGTATCTGGCCTGGTTCTAACTCAAGTTCAGGCCCGAGTAAAAGCAGGCCTGTGTATCTCCTGAAGTTCTGGGCAGCGCCCAGTGCAGGGGGCCAGTGGGGGTTGTCGGGCAGGACTTCAGGTGCCATCCTTCCCTTAGCTTGCCAATCTGGGGCTGGAAGTGAAAGCCTTGAGTTGACGTCTATGTCTGGCTTAGCTCCCGGTGCCCACATGCACCTTCTCCCTCTGCCTGCCAGATGATCTTCTCACTGCTGGTTCTCATCCCAATGCCAAGCTGAAGGTAGAATAAGTCATTGCATTGCTCTCCCACACCCCAGCATTTGCAGGGGGCAGGTGACCAGAGGCAAGGCTGGCTGAAGCCTCATTTAGTTCCTCTGGTTTTGCAGGCACAAAGGAACTAGAATGAGTTGAATCTAAAGTTAAACTAAACCAGAGGACAGAAAGCCATTTGCTTGGTGTCCTCTATGGTAATCTGCCCTTTTAGAATAAGAGACAAGTGGGTCCTCATGGCTCACAGCCGGCCCCAGGACCCTCAGCATTTCCTGAATTTCCCTCCCATCTCCCTCATTGCAATGAACCCGGTAACACTCCATGCCAGGCACTGTATTAAGTGCTTTACATACATCTCTTAACTGTATACCTACAATAATTACTATTATTATTACTTTTAATAAACACTATTATTATGTGTTATTATTTCATTTTTATAGATGATGAAACAGAGGTTCCCTAACCATTTTGTAACTCAGGGCTTGATACATATTGAGGGCTCAAGAATGTTTGTTATTTAACTGAAATTTGACCAGTTCTAAGGAGTTAGTCCCATCACGGTGGAAACCCTGGACTGGGATGAAGGCAAGTGATTTCCTTAAGAGTATGGAGATATTGGCTCAACACTAGTCTCCAGGAGTTTTCTGAGGGCTACTTTCCCTTGACCCTCTTATAGTCCTTGGCGGGGTCTGAAAATTAAACTGACAAAGACAGATTAACATACCAAAAAAAGCATACAAATTTATTGAATATGTTTTATGTGATATGGGAAACTTCATAAGGAAATGAAGATCTGAAGAAACAGTTAGACCTATGTAATTTTATGCTAGGTTTGATGTTGAAATATGATACGTTAGGGAGTATGAAGCATGTATAGTAAACTGGGGCAAACTTAACAAGGTCTGTTTGTTAGGATTCTTTAAGGGTCCATTTGTCTTTGGAGGTAATGGTGTTCCTTTCCCCTGGGGTACAGGGAAGGTACCTCTCACATGAGGGTTTTATGACTTTTCTGGGGAGAAGGCTGTGGAGGGAGAAGGTGAGGGTGACCTTCCTGTTTCTGCTGTTCTCAAACTCCTTCAGCTGAAAATATTCAATATGCCAAGATGCCATATTTTGGGGTAGCAAGTTCCAAACCCCATCAGGGTCAGTCAGCCTTCTCTTTGCTGCTACTTGATTACAGAGTGGCTAGAAAAATCCCTTCCAATTATTTTGTAATAGTCAGATTTGTTAGTTTCTATTTCAGCACGCCACAATGTGTTGACAGGTGCAGCTTGTAAAGACATCTGTGTGGCCCAATATACTGGCTTCAATCAGGGAAGATGGTTTCTTCACTGCAGGGCATCCTCCAACCTTTAATATGCTAACATGCATTGAGTATCTCCTAAAGGGAGACATAAATGTTTCATCAGTTCTAAGCAGCACTTCCCTCCCACATTTTGTCATCTCTGAAGCTAGGACGCTTCTTATGGACAGAGGCATCTTCCAGTGGCTGTTCGTCAAGCAGCAGTTGTGCAATGGTAGACACTGCGTGGGCACATAGGAACTTGGTCAGAGCTGTTGTCGTCATACGTCAGTTGAGTTAGGAACATTCTTAGAACATATGTGATGTTTAATTGCTCTTTAAAATGTCTTTATAAAGATGACACCATGATTTGGCACTGGAGTGAAAAGTTACTGTATATGCCAAGAGGTATGGAAACAGAGCAGTCGGCGTGTATGTATGATGTTACAGCAGCCAAAATTCATCCTGCAGGGTTAACAGCCATGCCATATTTTCTTGCAAAACAATAACCAAGTGCTTATAGAACTTAAGAAAGGACAATACCCAGTGGTTGAAGCTATATTGTGTTACTGAGGTAGGTGCAAAACGATTGCCCACCACAGGCCAGAGAGCAATGCAACAAAACTCAGGAGAAGTGCCAAATCCCTAGAAGAGCATCGTGTCCTAGTTTAATTGGCATTGCTTTTTCTTTCTTAGTGGTATGTAATCGATAGTTTATAGGTTTGATGAAATACGTTAGTGTAAAGCATTTCCAATCTTGTTTGACCACAGACTCTTGTTTCCTCAGGAACATCTCTTGGAACCAGTGTTCTGTGGAATATAATTATGATGATACCCACCACTTATGATCGCCCAGTCACTTTAAATACTTCACCTACATTACTGAAATGAATCCTCACTACCATCTCATGAAGTAGGCACTATGATTATCTCCACACTGCAAATGAGGAAACCAGGGCATGTGGAGATTGAGAAACTTGCCTAAAATCACACAGCTGGTGTAGTAGAGCCAGGATTCAAACGCAGGCAGGTGGCCCCAAAGTGTGCGTACTTTACCACCACAGCAGCGTAGTTGGGGAAACTCTGTTCTAGCCACAGACTGGAGGAGGAGAGTGCAGCCAATCTGACCCATGGTTAAAAAATGAGTAAGTACCACAACTCCCACTGACTC
Source organism: Mesoplodon bidens (assembly GCF_964165515.1). Taxonomy (NCBI): domain Eukaryota; kingdom Metazoa; phylum Chordata; class Mammalia; order Artiodactyla; family Ziphiidae; genus Mesoplodon; species Mesoplodon bidens. The sequence goes on from NC_138167.1 coordinate 31,946,904, forward strand.
TTAAAATATTCAGCAGGAACCTACAAGGGGGAAAAAAAAAAAGATTTCCCCGCTCTTTGTTGATACTGTGAATACATTATTTCCTTTTGTATATACCTAGACAATCTGCATTCCCTCCAGGTTATGAAGATTAAGAAGAAAGTCACTTTCAGTGGAAGACTGAAGCATTATAAATGTAATCTGAATAAAATACGAGGAACAAACCAAATAAATATCAGCCCCAATTCAGGTCATACCTGAATGCTCTGAAAGGGTCCATTACCTTACAGGTTTGCTGCTCTAGTGAAGGGTAAGCTAGTGCTTTTTTTCACGGGGTGGTGGTGGTGGTGATTTACAGAAATAAGACCACTTTGTGCCACTCTTCCCATCTCTTTTGACTAGCTACTATTTGTGAGATAAATTTCAGTGAACCAGATGGACTTACTGATAGGTGTAACAATCTCCTATTAGCTCAGCCCCTAGGGAAGAGGCAGGTGACAGAATGATTTTGGCAGTGAAATGAAACTGAGAACAAAAGGTGGTGTCATTGCTTGGAGCAGCAATGCTCTTCAGGCCCCATCAGCTCAAGTTTCCCAGGCAGGTGACTGTGAGGACGATTCTGCATATTCCTTCTCCCTAGGAGGTTTTGAACTCTGCAATGGGCTTTCTCCACATGTGGGTTGCTTCCTGAGATTAGTTTGGCCTTCCTGAGATCTCTCTGGCCTTATAAAAGCTGCAAGTGAATACAACAACTAGTACCTATGGTAATTTAAGGAAATTATACTCTTCAGGAGACAAAATGCTGTCCAATTGCTCTTTATCTGTGCCAGCTGGGTAAGAAAGGAAGATGATTCATAGCCCAGGCCAGTGGGTCCAGTGGGGCCAGTGGAAGGCTTGATTACACCTTGGTTCCAGGCTGTCTTGTGGAGCAAATGCCTTGGCATTTGTGGGGTCCAGAAGGACTGTAATGATTAAACCTAGTCCAAGATTTAGCTTGGCATTGGTTTTTATGAGAGAGAACACACAGGTGTCAGACCAGTTGTTGACAGGATCTTTTCTGTACATCACCCAAGAAGGATGAAAGATATGGATTCCACTTTAATATGTGAATTGTAGCTGCAAAAGAAATCAGATGGAGATGGCTATCTTTATGGCAGCTGGCTAAATGGCAGCTGTCTAAAATAAAAACAAAGGAGACATTACAATTTCCAGGGTTAAGAGAAAGCTAACAAATGGAAAGTTCATTACAATAACTCATCCTTTTGTACAATAGCTGCTCCATACATATATTATGGTACAAACCAATTGGTAATAAAATTTTGACAGGGTTCATTACACAAGTTTATAAGTCAAGCATTTGGGCTTAAGCATTTAGGGACACTCTTTGTTCCGGAAAGCTGCAAACTAGAAGGACTTGATAAGAAAGTACTAGAAAGAGTCCAGCTGTTAGATATTATCATTTTTCCTTTGAACATACTATACAAGGCATGTATAGTTACAGAGAGAGTATCTGAGGAGATTAAAAACCATGGTTATATTAATGCACACCTGTCTCAGGGGAACTGCATTCACTTTTCTGTCACAATGTATGCTTCCTGCAGCTTCTCTGCTTCATCTGGCAGGTTGCCTTTGGAATCTGTAATGCCTCAAGTCACTTTCAGCAGTGTTGGAGGATAGAAGCCATTAAGGCAGAATAGATGCTAGAGGCAAGACAGTGAATAATCCACTTGAACGCCAGTCAGGAATGCCTGTGGCAGCTCAAACCTCCTCAAACGCAAATATTTTTCTGGAGGTAGGATGACCTATAACTAACTACTGTTTCAAAGTGCTGTTAATTGGTTGTAATAAAATGAAATCTGAAGTTTCCCACCTGTATGGAAATCATCTGAGCTTAGCAAAAACATATTCAAATACTAATGAGGTGGTATGAAATATTAATTATATTACAAGGCTTCTTAATTCTCATTTCATTTTTTAACTTACTACTGTAAGCAAAGATAACCATTTCAAGAACTTTTTAACCAGGTCTGCAAAACCTGTGTGGCAACCAGGGCAGATCCTCTGAAGGGCCAGCCTCTTACTGGGCAGAGTTTTCTGAGGTAACAGGCCACTGTTTTTCCCTCCTCTAACAAAAAGCCAAGAGGTACAGATTCCTATTCAGGCCACAGAAAATGAATGATTTGTTCAACTCTTCAACTCACCACCTTAGTTGTGTGCTGGAGACAAGCTACAGTCCTTCCTTCATACACAGGAGGTGATGAGTGTTGCGGGGAGGGGAAATCCCAGCTTTTGGGGATGGTGCTTTCAGTGTTAAGAGGGCAGGCTCGGGCTTCCCTGGTGCCGCAGTGGTTGGGAGTCCGCCTGCCGATGCAGGGGACACGGGTTCGTGCCCCGGTCTGGGAAGATCCCACATACCGCGGAGCGGCTGGGCCCGTGAGCCATGGCTGCTGAGCCTGCGCATCTGGAGCCTGTGCTCCGCAACGGGTGAGGCCACAACAGTGAGAGGCCCACGTACTGCAAAAAAAAAAAAAAAAAAAAGAGGGCAGGCTCTTCGGCCAGCCATGGAGGGACCATTTGGCCCTATTGCACTCTCTTCTGAAGAGCGAAGACCTAGAGTTCAGGTAGGTGTGGGCGAGTTGTTATTTGTGGGGAATACTTAACTGATTTTCAGACACAAGTTAATACAGCCCTTCATCATTTGTATATATCCAAACTGTTCCTTGTGGCAAGATAAAGAAGAGAGTACGTGACTTTCAGAGCATGCCATGGAACATGAGCCTCCTTCTAGGGCAGGGCAATTGCCAATTTACACAGTTGTTATTTCATAACAACTGATGGTTTTGGTTGGGTGAGCTCTCAAAGCAATCCTAGTGACCTCACTTATAAAATGGGAGTGGGGAGGTGGGAGGTCGGATGAGATATTTTTTCAGGTCATCTCTGTGATTCATTTAGAATCAGAAAAATACAGAGAAGACAAATTGCATCTTTTTTTTAAAGTGATCCCTATTTATTACTTTCCCTTCACAACCCAGAAATGCAGTTATTATATTTTGTATAACTGAAATGAGGGTGGATCCTAGGATTTCTTTTCCTTGGGTATTCAATGTATTTTCTACAATATAGTCTTCCTAGATTATATTTTGCATTCCTTCACATATCTCCATATGTGAAGATTACTCTGGGTCAGCAATCAATCATGGGCGAGTTACTTAATCTCTCTGTGCCTCAGTTAACTTGGTTGTAAAATGGGGATAATGATATTTCTACTTTATAAAATTATTGTGAGGATTAAACAAATTAATAAATGTAAAACTCCTTAGATGAGTACTTGGCATATAATGTGTATTATTATTATTATTACTATTATATTATCATCAAGGCTTTCTGAATCTTTACCATTTACTTATGTCTTCCCTATGTGTATAGTAGGGAAGAGGTGGAGCAGGAACACTGAAGTTTAGGAAACATTACAACCTTCCAGGATCTTATCTAATACACACAAAATATGACATATATTTAAAACTACATGGAGTAATATGCTACAATATGTAATCCGAATCAAATGCTGGTTTCAGGTGCTGCAGTAACACAAAGAATGAGATTAAGTGGGTTTACGCTCTTCAGGGAGAGGGCTGAGTTTGAGCTGGGCTGAAGAACAGGTAGAACTGAGTTGGATGAAGAAAAGTGAGGAGGGCATTCCAGATGAGGACAACATGCAAGAAAGCAGAGGCCAGAAAGAGTGTGAGATGGTCTTGGGGCAGTGGGCGACAGCTGGCAAAGCAGAAGAGTGGAAAAAAATAAGACTGCACAGAATGGAGCTTCATTATGGAAGTTCTAGACAGTTCTCTCTACTTAGAGGACTCTCTACCTTATGGAAGTGGAAACAGAGGAGAACAGCAAGCTTCTGAGTGAAGGACAGAACAACAGACAGAGACTCTGAGAGGATTTCCAGGGCTCGGGGGTTGGAGGCTGAGCCCGTGGAGACTACTGAGGAGGTGGCTGCTCTGGTTGTGGCAGTGCAAGGACATGGGGGCCAATGGGGGCCAGTCCGGGGCACGGCAGAGGGAGGGAGAGAAAAGAAAAAGAGTAAGTGGCATTTTGAGGAAAAGTCAGGCAAGTTAGCAAGGCCTGTCTGTCACTGACTGGATAAAGGAAATTAAGTAGCAGGTAAGCCAAAGATTATTTCCAATGTTCAAATCGGTGGGTCTGAGAATTAGAGACCCCACAGAAAACTGGAGAAGAACTGATTAAAGGGGGAGAGAAGCAAATGAGGAGTCTGGTGTTGTATAAATATAGCTGGCAGTGACAGTATGACCTCCAATAATGATAGCTAATGCTTATTATTTACTATGTGCCAGGCACTATGTGTTTTACACATGTAAACTCATTTAATCCTCATGGAAACTGTTTGAGATAGGTACTATTATTATTCCTATTTTATGAAGCACAAGAGGTTAAGCAGTTAATGCAGTTTATAGAGTTGACTGGGACTTAAACCCAAGCCGTCTGATTCCAGTGCTTGTGCTAGACCACCACTGTGCTTAGTACTCTCAGGAAGTCCAAACTCTGACAGGAAGTGAAAACTGAAAACAACAGTTGGGCGTCATCAGCACAGAGGTGTTAATTGCAATTATGGAAATGGATTAGCTTTCTGAAGAAGGCAGGCAGATAGGAGAGCAGATGGCCAAGAATGCATCCTGGGGGAGGCCCACCCTGAGAAGTTGAGCACGGGGAATGTGCAGAGCCCCACTGAGGGCAAATAGACTGTACGGGGCCAAGGGTGGGAGCCAGGAGACCATACCAGTTCAGGCAAACATTATCGGTGGCTTAGAGTTAGTAGAGTATCAGTGGAGATAGTGCGAAATGATCCGATTACTGATCAACCTTGACTACATATCGGACAAGACTTGCGGATTAATTGGATGCCAAATGTAAGAGAAACAGAAAAGTTAAGGATGAAGCCAAGGTTTTCAGCCTAAACAACTAAAAGGATGGAGGGGGAAACTCTTAGACGCAAGGGTGAGAAATTAGGGGTCATTTGGATTGACTAATATTAAGATGCCTTAAAGACATACAATTGGAGATATCACATGTATTTCTTTGCTAAATAAATTTAGGGGGGCGAAACTGCACGTTCAAGTTCATTCTCATCAATACAATGCATCTATCTCAAGGGCCAGACTAGTGATCAGATTTTAAGGACCATTTCCAACCCTGAGACTTGACAATCCAATAGCCCTCTCTTCACAACTAAAGTAAAAGCTATTGATTCTCTCCTTTTAAAATTCCTACAGGATCTTTTCTTCCCCATATGTATTCCCTTCCTTTGCCACATTGCATATACCACTTACACTTCCTATACCACTTACAGTGGCTCTGTTTTCCTGACAGAACCATTCTGATATAGTATATACAGTCCTAAGAGATGTAGCAAGCACTCAATAAATATTAGACAATAATAACACTAATCAGAAAACGTATGTTCATAATAAACTTGAGACTAAGAGATTAATGATGTTAGAAATGGGTGGGACTTCCCTGGTGGCGCAGTGGTTAAGAATCCACCTGGCAATGCAGGGGACATGGGTTTGAGCCCTGGTCCAGGAAGATTCCACATGCCGCGGAGCAACTAAGCCTGTGTGCCACAACTACTGAGCCTGCACTCTAGAGCCTGCGTGCCACAACTACTGAAGCCTGCGCACCTAGAGCCTGTGCTCCGCAACAAGAGAAGCCATTGCAATGAGAAGCCCACGCACCACAATGAAGAGTAGCCCCCGCTTGCTGCAACTAGAGAAGCCCGTGTGCAGCAACAAAGATGCAACACAGCCAAAAATAATAAATAAATAAATAAATAAATAAATAAAAAGAAAAAAAAAGAAATAGGTTAAGGGGGGCAAAGGTACAAACTTCCAGTTATAAAATAAGTAAGTCATGGGGATGTAATGTACAGTATGGCAACTATAATTGATAATACTATATTGCAATTTGAAAGCTGATAAGAGTAGATCTTAAAAGTCCTCATCAAAAGAAAATAATTTTTGTAAGTATGTAAGAGAATAGATGTTAACTTACTGTGGTGATCGTCTTGCAGTATATACAAATATCAAATCATTATGTTGTGCACTTGAAACTAATATAATGTTATATGTCAATTATACCTCAATAAGAAAAGAAAAAAGAAAGATTGTTAAACCATGTGAGTTCCACTGTTTAGGAACAGCAAATACGAGGAGTCGTATAAAAGGAGACCATTCTTAATACCTAATAACAAGAACTGCTTATGCTTCTATAACACTTTTCAATTCACAAAGTGTTTGCACATACCTTACTGCATTTGGCTAAGATGAAACACATTTTGGAAACGGACACTTACTTTCTTAACAATAAAAGCCCATGATCAAGAGAACAGCACAACTATAATAACAAACTGGCTTATATTGTAAAAAGAACATTTGTTTGAAACATGGATTTGTTCCACAGTTTTCTCTCATCAGAAGAGAATGAAGCTGCCCTCTGGCTCATGTGTTCTCTCGTGCTATGGTGTGAGCCTTGGATCACAAGGAAGTAGTAACAAACCCTAATGACCATCCATATTTCAATAATTGCAGAGTTTAGCTTTCCAATTAATTTACTGAGCACACACTTGGTGACATGTATGGTAGTAGCCAATTTATAAATGACTTTAATTGGAATTAATTTTAGGGATCCAGTATTTTTTCTCTTTTTGGCTCACCAATATTGATAATTTTCCTTAATACTGTGTTTTAGACACCTATAGGTAGAAAGACAAGTTCTGGGCCCAGATCCTCAGGTCCAGTTTCTGTTTTCCTTGCTCCCTTCTAGAGTACGGGTTCCTGTGCTCCTCTCAGCTCTGATTCCCATCCTTCTTTTGCCTTTTGTCCAATTCCCATCAGCAGGATATCCCGCTGGCCCTTGGATCCAGCTTTCCTAATTGTTTGCTTGGCAACAACTCTACCAGAATCTCTGGAAATACAAGGCTATGGATGGTCTTCTGCAGAGGCCCATTATAATACCATGCTACACGGTAACACTGAGGAGACCAGCAGAGGGAATGAAAGGGCATAGCGAAATTCAGGCCTAGTGCCTGAAATGAAGGGTACTAGTGCTGACAGGTACCCATCTTCACTGCTGAAGGTTTGGGGCCTAAGACTCTAATGGTTGCACTGAGACTAGCTCCCAATGGGAACAAAGGTTTTTTGGTCTATGGCTTCAAATATATGCTACTAGTTGGGAACACTGACTGCGTAGTAGGAAGATGCTTACAATGATGCGCTGTCCAAATCCTGCTGCTACTGGCTGTGCTCTCTGCTATCATCCCCCTTAGGGATTACCTTCACTGCAGACAGCCACCTTGCCCAAGGCCATGCCCTTCCTAGGGAAGCCTATTATGGCCCAACGCAGGACAACTCTGACAGGCCATGTTAGTTCTGGACTCCCCAGGGAGTTGCCTGAGGCTGTGGTCAGGCCTGCCTTGCATCTTGACTTCTGCTCACTCCTGCTCCCTTGCTCTCCCTCCACAGCTATGGACCCCCAGGGCCCTCACTAACAAACATTCAGCACATGCAACTACATCCCGGGGTCTGCTTCCCAGAGGAACCCAGTCTGCCACAGACTGCTCTCCATATGGCCAGTATGTGTTGCTATCTCTATTTTGCCATTGTTGCCTCTGCCTTTCTCTTTGACCTTACCAGTCTATACCTGTTTTCCTCATTTATTGTCAGTTTTTAGAGTTTTAAGAGGGACTGGAGATAAATGAGAGCATCTAACCCACCACTGTGCAAGTCAGAGTTAAACTGCAGAGAACATAATTTACTCTAGAAATTCAAAACAAAAAGGGTATTTTCAGAGTATTCAGTGTTGACACAGATTTATTGCAATAACGGCCCCAATTTTTCATTCCTCCTTTACCATGTGACTTTGTAACTCCTCACATCAAGGGATTGAGTCTATTTCCTTAGCCCTTGACTCTTGCTTTGGCCTATGGAATGTGGTAGAAATGGTGTGCTGTTTCTAAACCTAATCCTCAAGAGGCCTTGCACACCTTGCTCTTCCTCTTGGATCTCTATCCAGGCTAGCTTGCTGGAAGATGAAGGCCCACATGGAACACTGATGAGTTGTCCTAGCTGAGGCCATGTGAGACCAGTCAGCCTCTAGTTAACCCATCAGCTGATCACAAACACATGAGCAAGCTCAGTAAGATCAGCCAAACTCAACCTGGACCAGTAGAACTGGCCAGCTAACCAAGAGATTCATGCAATAATAATGGTTACTGTTTTAAGCTGCTGCATTTAGGAATGTTTGTTATAGAGCATTATTGTGGCAACAGATGATTGATACGAGTAGCTTACAGAATCACTGGGAAGTCTGAAGAAGTAGACTCTGGGGCCATGTCACATGACAGAGTCACTAAAGTCATGAAGTTGTAGAACCAGGAAACTCCCTGCTAAGTTGACAAGCCACTGTTACAAGCTCTGGTTCCAGAACCCTGTCACTTCTCCTGTAATTAGGAAGCTGCTAACTCAGAACCAGGCTGCTGCTGTTACTGCCATGATTTATACTATCATGGTAGATGCCTGTGCTTTGCCTTTCTTCTAATTCATTTTCTTCCATCTAATTCACTTTATGTAAGTGCTTCTTGTCATCAGGATGTAGGTTACACCTGAACTTCAGCTGCAAAGGCATCTAGGGTCAAAGGGATTTTTAGCTTTCTAGCTTCTGCAGGACATGAGAAGGAGGTTGGAATGGATTTGAAATGAGTCAGCCTCAGTATCTGCCACAGCTATGATTAACTAAAACAAGCATTATTCCTAAAACTTATTTCATAGGCATATGCTCAATGATACTGAAAACAACTTCTTTAAATTCATACATTCAGTGTATTTCACAATTGGGCATATCTCTTTACACTGTCAAACATCATTAATTCAATTAACAGAAGTTGAGAGTAAAGGATGAACAACGTAGTACTAAGATTTTATGAACTTATTGCTTCAGCAAAATTCAAATAAAAATTTCTTAAGAGAACCAACAATTATAAGTCACTAAGGCGAGGAAAACTGATTTATGTTCTGAAAAATTCTTGGTCCCTTATGATATTTGATATAGCAATGCTAATGGAAAAAACTGATTTCAGAAGGAATAATAGGAGGTATTTGGTCTTGATCCGCAGTTATTAAGGTGTATATACACAACTAGGTGATAAAAGAACATTTCAAAATTTATTTTGGCATAGAGTAGATATTTACAAGGTTCTTAGGAAGGCAGATGGGTAGCGTCCTCTGATCTGACCTTAAGACATGACATCTGGTTTTAAGTGGTGAGAGAATTAAAGCTTCCAAATCTGCCAAGTTAGCAACTCTAGAAAAATCTGTAGGGGTGGTGATTTAAGACGATGAATATTCAAGTGAAGAAAAGGGAAGGTAATTCTTAGATAACAGAATCTTCAACAGTGAAGGCCTTAAAATGAAAGGAATTTTGTGCCCCCAATATTGTTCTGTGTCTTGTTCCATGGAGGCACAACACTATGATGGTATGTAAGGCTTGCAGTGGTTTATGCCTTACTGAGAATTACTTTACTCACTACAGCCTTGTATGGCAAGGAGTCCCGCAGCCTCCCACACACACAAAAGTCTGTGCTGTCAGGAGAAGCTGGAGTCCCTCCAAAAGGTGCCCCACTGATTCAAAAGCCAGACACTTCTTTGTCGACAAAGGCATGGGGGCTAAAAGTCTGGAGGGCAAACTGCACTTGGCTCATTGGCAAGTCTTAATCACAGACCCTGTTTATTTGTTTCTTACTGACATTAATGTGAAATACCAGCAATTTTGCTTCCAAGACAGAATCCACTGACTTAATTTTTTCACTTTTTTTTTCAGTTGTGCAATCAGAAATTCATTCATATGAGGAAAAGGCAGTTATTACCTATGGAAAAACGCCAAAGAAAGCAGTGGTCAGACTGATTGCTTTTTGGCAAAGGCTGAACTCAAGATTTACCAAGGGAAGCCCGTACAAGTGTGACCTGAGGGGAAGTTACAAGTGCCAGAGCATTGCTGAGCCTGGAAACTGGAATTTCAGTTACTTTGTAAGGTATTTCAGAGTAAATTATACACATGCAAACGCAAGGATGACGTATCACCATGTTGCTAAAACGGTGATTTCTAAACCAGCTTTACTCTTATTTCTGAAGCAGTAAGGGAAAAAAAGAGAGACAACAGACAGCAAGTAATTTACCTTTTGGGGAAAGAATCTTGAGCAAGTGTTGGTTAAAATCTTCCTGATCTCTGGCCTGGATTCAGCTACCTGGGGGCATAACAAAAGAGAAAGTGAAAGGTCACCTAGGTCAGGTGTTTCCCAGGATGGAATTTAAAAGCAGCTGCCTTATCCCGTCTGCTCTTTAGTCCCCAGGCTTAGATCAAACTTGCTGGCTCTAGATTTAAAAGCATCTTCAGAATACCAGGGTGCTCACATTTAGCCCCTTCTTTGCTTCCTTCTCTCTATCGTTTCCTGTGTTCTTTGTGTACGGTCTGTTCCCTCATCTGATTGCAATCACATTTGAAGGCAGAGGCTGTGTCTTACTCACTGTATCTTCTTTCTTCAACTTTGTTATCTGTATTAAGTGTTTTGCTTATAGATAACATATTTTTGTTTGTTAAACAAAAATATAGTTAGAGGCAAATACAAATTCTCCAATCTTTCAATTCTTACCGAGAAAATGATGGGAGATTGTTAGATTTGTGAAGTGATCGACTTCCTGTTTTTAATAGAGTGAGTAGTATATTTACACTTCAAGTACAAATAAAGGTTGCTTTAGGGCTTCCCTGGTGGCGCAGTGGTTGAGAGTCTGCCTGCCGATGCAGGGGACGCAGGTTCGTGCCCAGGTCCGGGAAGATCCCACATGCCGCGGAGCGGCTGGGCCCGTGAGCCATGGCCGCTGAGCCTGCGCGTCCGGAGCCTGTGCTCCGCAGCGGGAGAGGCCACAACAGTGAGAGGCCCGCGTACCGCAAAAAAAAAAGAAAAAAGTTGCTTTGAACGATTTTGATATGTTTTTTTTTTTCTCTAAAAAGCAACAGCCCTATTGGGATATATATAAATCAAAGTGACTCTAGAAAGGGTCAATGGAAAGCGTCATTTTAAATAGACGGACAGCCTTAATGATAACTATCAATACCACAAAATTTCCATGTATTAGAAACTATGAATAAAATGCTCATCTTCATAGCTGCTGCTAATGTAGTTAGACTCATTAGGGTAAAAATGTCTGTGAATGATGCCATCATGACATCATTTTTCTTTTTTTTGTCTGTCTTTTGTCCCAGCCGACGGTATACTACACAAGCTCTTCTACAACTTGCCTTTTCTTTTGGCAGGGGGAGAGAGGGGAATCATTCCATGTTAGCTCAAGGAAATGCTTCTTTCTTTTTAAGGGTTGCATGGGGGCGTTCAAGTTAATAAGCTATTGTCTCAATTCTAGTCTCACCCTTTGGAATCTGCCGAACCCTTGGATCCTGCTAGCTCCCTGTTAGGTGTGGTAAGACAGACTCTACAGACAGGAATGCTCTCTTTTACTAGCTTTTCCTCTCTGCAGCCCCTTAGCGATGACCTTTACCTCCATGGTGCCCGTTGGTTGCAGTCTCCTCATTCCCTTCCCTTCCGCCTCCCTTTTCTTTTTTGGGGGGCAGCCTCATTTTGTCCCCTTAGAGGCACCAGCACCACTAGGCAGTGAGTCCTTCTCAGAGGTCTGACCAACTGCCATGAGGTGTCTCCAGCCAGCGTGGAGCTCCTGCTCGAGTAACCTCAACATTTTCCCTCTGTTCTTCCAGACCCGGGGTATGAGCCGCTTCTTGGAATTACTATGCTCTCTTTCTCCATTTAGCTTTTTAAAGTTCTCCAACAGCTAACCAATAGCTCATGTTAAGTTTTCTCTGTTGAAATGCTTCTGGTAGTTTCTGTTTTCCCTACCGCACCCTGACGGATATAGTGTGTACTTGACATCTGCTGGGTCAGAAAGCCCAAAGCAACAGAGCAGCCCGCACTGTGTCTGGACCTGCTGCACCGCCTGTTCCTGCTCTGGTCCCTGGAGGAACCATCAGGTATTTAACTAGTACCCTGCAGATGGACATTTAAGTTGCTTCCAACTTCTGTTACTATAAACAATGCAGTCAACAACATTAAATGAATTGGTTTTTCACATATGGGCACGTATACCTGTAAGATAACTTACAAAAGTGGAATTGCTGGGTGAAAAGCACTGCCAAATTGCCTTTTATAGAGGTTCTATCAGTTTGTCTCTCACAGGCAATAAACAGAAATCTATTTGCATGAGAAACAGAGAAATCAAGAAAGGGAAGAGGGAGCCAGTTGTGACACCCTCATCTCACGGAATTCGATCCATCATTTGAGGAATTACTTTCTGGCCTAGACCCAATGGACTTCACCTTGAGTCCTTTGGAGAGAAGGAAGGCTAAAATACAAGTGGAAAAGCTCTGTAAGACACTTTGGTACTCATTCGATAGAAGGTAACACAAAAAATGTACGGAGGTGCTTTGCCACAGATTCCCGCCAGGGTTGAATAGCCCAAGGAAGTTCCATGCTGCGCCCGTGGTAACTCAGGCCGCAGGAAATGTTGGTGGCCAGCAAGAAGAGTGACACCTAGAGATGTGTGGCTATTGGAAGAAGTGGCAGTGCTGCTGGGCAAACTATATGTGGTAGCTGTAAGCACATGTGAGACACTTCCTAGGCACTCTCCAGAACACTTGGGTGGAAATTTGTGGGGTACCGGGTCTGCTGCCTACAGTAGTGGAGAGTGTTAGGAGCTGGTAAAACACAGGCCACAAAACTCTCCTTTAGCAACACTGTCGCTTTTTTCATTTCTACATCTTTGGCTCATAAACTGAAACAGGCTTTTCTTAAAAATAACAAAGTAAACTATTCATCTTCCTTGAGCCCTTATAACACATCTCAGCAAACTCAGGTTGTGACTAAGTCATTTTTTACCATCTGCTGTTTGGTTTTCTTGACATTTGTTCCCTGCTCAGCAGAGCTCGACTATAGTTATCATTGCCCTTGTTTGGCAGACAGGCTACATTCTATACACTTACTTTTACTGATTTCACCTTAGCATTATGCGGCAACAAAGCTTTGTGTACAACCAGATCTGTGTCTTTCCTATCCTGTAAGATCTGGGCTGCTTTCCTGCAGAGGACTTTTGTTTCATGTTCCACTGTGTCTTGTTTGTGCCACTCTTAATGTACACAACAGAGATGCTGTCATCACCAATTAGCATTTATCAAGGGCCCTCTGGATGCATGGCTGCATAGGGACTAATTTAATATTCTCTTTGTTTCATATATCAGATGGCTCCTTCAAATGAAATTTTAAGTATCTCAGTGATGATGAAGAAGAACAGAGACATTAATTAGGATTCAGAAGACAAGCCTCTGCAGAAAGGATTAATAATAGTATTTTAAAGTTTACAAGACGGTATCCTTTTCTTCAATCAAAAAATGACAAAAGTAAAATGAAACTGCATTCATTGCTCTGGAAAAAGCCTGGCAGCATTCCATTCAGACATCTGCCCTTTGATTGTCCCATTTTCCTCTTTACTTATTTCAGTTCTTCTAAACTTCAAGGCTAAGTCTGAATATTTCTTCCTGAGGCTTTTTCTAACCATCTCTGCCCTTGGGGATGACTCCTTCCTCCAATTCATATATCATTTATACCTCTCATTTGGAAATTCAGCACATAATACATTGTACATAGAGTACTGAATAAATACATAGTACATATACATAGTACATATGTACATAGGACATATACATAGTACTGAATAAATATAAGTTTATTCTCCCCAAGCATATTAGAGAACTATCTGGACAGTTTATGACTTTTCCATCGCCAGGGTCAGCACAGTGTTCTGTCAATGGTAGAATCTCAAGAAATACTGATGATGGCAAAAATCTGTAAAATTCAAGTGGAATTTTATTTTTTAAAAAGGGTGAGAGGAGAGACAAGGCTGAAGCTTTGGAAGCTGAGACTCACAAGCATCATTAACGAATGCTTCTTAATCTAGGAGCTACATGTACATCTTTTTGGGCGGAGGCGGGGTGAGGGGGGGGATTATGGGAGGCAAGAACATCACTGGGAAGTCAGCGGTTTGTCTTTCAAGATTCAGTAAAAAAAAGTTTTTTGGCCTGCCTAAGCCATATTTATTTTCTGGCCTCTTCCTTTTTTTTTTTTTTTTGCGGTACGCGGGCCTCTCACTGTTGTGGCCTCTCCCGTTGCGGAGCACAGGCTCCGGACGCGTAGGCTCAGCGGCCATGGCTCATGGGCCTAGCCGCTCCGCGGCATGTGGGATCTTCCCGAACCCGGGCACGAACCCGCGTCCCCTGCATCGGCAGGCAGACTCTCAACCACTGCGCCACCCGGGAAGCCCTGGCCTCTTTCTTTTGACGTGACAGTAAATAGTGTAGCACGGTTGTCGGTGGCAGGAATTGATATTCTAAAGAACAGACTTGAATGTTTTCATTTCATACAAAGAAACATTCCGTTCTGTCATACATGTTGGAACTAAAAACACACCTTCCTGTTTTATGACGTCAAGAACCTGGGTCCAGCGAGGCGGCGACTCACGAATCACAGCGGCAAGCAGACCCATTGTTGCACAGGACGCGACAAAGCAGACGCCGTCGAACTCTCCTCAGGACGAAGCTCCCGCGGGGCCCCGCCCACTCCGGGCCCGGGAGCCTCATTGGCTGGCCTTCCGCCCGCCATCTCTATCAATCCCCGGGATTTGGCTGGGGAGGCGGGCGTTCTCCTTTCCAGCACTGATTGGTCGAATCTTAAGGACGGTGCGGAGCTCTCCGAGTCTCTACTGGTTTTTAGTCTTCAGAATGGGCGGGGAAAGGCAGAGCGAGGCAGAGCGACACGGCTCAAGGAGGTAAGCGCGCAGTGCGCCGGCGCGTAGTCGGGGACGCCGGGCCGAGGCTTTTGCTAGGGAACCTCCTGTTGTCGCCCCGCCCCCTCCGGGCTTTTTGTCCCGTTAACTGTCGGAGTGGCTGGGGCTCCAGCGCCGGGCGACATGCCGGTGCGCTTCAAGGTGAGGCCGGGGTCCCCGGGGGCCGAAGCCTGATGGGGGGAGCTGGGACAGGGCGGGTGCAGGGCGCCGGAGCCTCACTGGCTTTCTGGGCCGCGCCCCTCGGCCCTGCTGAGCCTGTCAGCTCCCGATCCTGCCTGTCACCATCCTAGAGGATGCTGCTCTTGTCCTCTTACCTAGCCCCCTCTCCGCTCACACTTACTTCCGAGTTGCCGAGTGGAATATTTAGATGGTTTGAGGTGGATTTATTTGGGTGGGTGGGGGTGGGGAGAGCTCAGAGGCTTGTAGACGGAGGGCACTTTATAATGGGAACTACGGCGGCTTCAGATTGGGACAACTGTGGACCACATCACAGCTTAGCTTTTAACACCCCTTCCCTTTAAAACTTTAAAGTGTGTTATGTCTTTTAAAGGCATAAAAGAAATGGGACCCTGACAAGGTAAAGACAGGGTATAAGAAATATACATTCTTCATAATTGTGCATTTGTTTAAGGTTTGTTAATAGTTCCAGGTAACTGGTAGTTGTCATGGTCAAGCACCCTTCAACATAACAGTTGACCACAGTGTTCCACAAGCCCTGACTGTCTTCTTTTATCTTGAGGGTTTGCATCCAGAATGGGAGGGAATTTGTCTTTTCTTGGTTGACTTTACAAAACTTCAAAAGGGATTAGGTATACTATATTATACTGTGTACTCGGTGAGAACTTCGTTAGTTAGTATAATTATAGTGATGAGGATTTAGATTGCCACCCATTATCAGACAAGACCTCAGGCTTTGGAATCAGACAACCAGCAAAAGGGTAGCCACTCTGAGCCTCAGAATCCTTGTAACATCTGTCTCAAGTGGTTGTGAGGATTAAAGGATATAACACTATGAACTGTTAACACAGGGCTGGGTCAATGTTGGGAGCTATTATTAAGGACCTCTTCTATGTTTAATTATCAGTCTTAAGTCTTTCAACTCTTTTTAGAGGTTCAGAAATGATTTTTACTGATGTCTACTTTAAAACAACTTTCATTAATTACATTTTACTCAAATTGTACTTTGCATTACAGGGGTTGAGTGAATACCAGAGAAACTTTCTGTGGAAAAAGTCATATTTGTCAGAGTCCTGTAATTCCTCAGTGGGGAGAAGGTACCCATGGGCTGGACTTAGATCAGATCAATTAGGTAAGTTGAACAGCTAGTAGTCATTATAAGTTGAATAAACCTTGGGGTTAAGTTTGCAAAATGATTTATTAAAAATTTGTGAAGTGGGCTTCCCTGGTGGCGCAGTGGTTGGGGGTCTGCCTGCCAATGCAGGGGACACGGCTTCGTGCCCCGGTCCGGGAAGATCCCACGTGCTGCGGAGCGGCTGGGCCCGTGAGCCATGGCCGCTGAACCTGCGCGTCCGGAGCCTGTGCTCCGCAACGGGAGAGGCCACAACAGTGAGAGGCCCACGTACCACACACACACACAAAAATTTGTGAAGCATTGTTCATTTGGCCTGGTTGACTTACTCGTTTGTTTAACAAATATTTATTGAGGGTTTACTGTAAGCCATGACTATTCTCCTCTTCTAGGGATACAACTTTGAACCAAAGACCCTTAACTGTGGGGAAAACAGTAAACAAGTAACTCAATAAATAAACCAGGGGATTTCAGGTTGTTATATAAAATTGTAGGCTGGCGTGATAGATAACTGGAAGGAGGGGTGGGTTGGAGGGAATACACTTTAGAATCAGTGGTCAGGAAAGGCTTATTTGAAGTGATATTGGAGCTGAGACATGAAAGCTGAGAGTGGACAAGCGTGGGGAGGGGTACTCCCAAGATCTTGAGGAATGGAAGCTTAGATAGATGAAGCAGTTTGCGCAAGGTTCACAGCTCATAAGTGACAGAACCATGATTTGAAATCAAGTCTGTGTTGTTCAAAGCCTGTGAGTTCAGAGGCCATGTTCTTGTCATCACACATGCTTCCTCCCTGTATCTCAGGGAAGTTAGAACCCTCGGCCAAGGTTTCCCAGCGTGTGGTAGAGGGGGAAAGAGACAGACTGATTCCATTCAACCTGCTTGCTTAATTCTCCCTCACTAGAACGTAAGATCTCTGAGAGCAGGGCTTTGTCTGTCTGTCTTCACCACCTTGTTCCTGCCTAGTACATGACACAGGGCCTTGGCATACTCTGGAGTTTATTAAACTTCATTTTTGAATGAACGAATAAACCTGGGTTTGAATCCACATTTGCTGTGTGACTTCGGGCAAATTGGGCCTGTTTCACCAAGTGGGACTTGGGAAGCCCACTGCACAGGATTCCTAGGAGGGATGAAATGAGATGTTCCTGTTAAGGGCTAGGTGCATATATACAGATGAGTGCTTGGTGCCCAACCTGTGACATGTGTGAGAGTGCCAGATGTGTAGTATATAAGTTCCTCCAACCTTAGATGTTTGAAGCCAGGAGAAGAAAGACTTACACGTGGGGTGGCAAGCCTGGGAAATTAGTAAGGTGAGAGTGTTTCCAGGATTAGGTTTGGAGAACAAAGGGAAGAGTGGACGAGAATGGGTGGTTCTTTTAGGATTCCTCTGAATTGTCAGGATCCTTTTCCCAGAGCCTGGCTTCAAAGACTGGGTGTCACTGCATCTTGGGCAGGGTGGTGCTCATAATCCTCTCCGAATGACCAGAAATTCCACAGATTCGAGGCTCCATTAGATTAAGAATTCCAACATAAATCTCTCAAAACGTAGCTAGTCCACTGAGGGCCTTGAGGGATATTATGACAGGGGGCATTGGTTAACCACATAGTTGCCCCCATGTAACATTTTAGCTTAGATCAGCTACATGTGAGGGTAGGGGTGATGAAATGAGACCGCGGGGGCAGAGCCACTGTGGAGTACGGTACCTTGTGAGGAAGGAATGGTCTGGGGGAGGCCTGTTAACAGGGAGGTAAGGGGGAGGGGCACAGTGAGAACCCCAGGTGGCTCAGAAAGGGAGGTGGGGGCCAGGAAACAACAGCAGCGGTGTTACTGAAGGCTGGCTGGGCGTTCTGTGCTTATTTTTCCTCATAGTGTATTTTCCACGGTGCTAGGAGACAAGGGTGGACCACTTGAGAATCTTCCCTTTTCATTTTGCTCTTCTTCCACCAGCCCTGCTCTGTGTTAAAGAGAGAAGTCTAGGGCAGTGGTCTTCAAGCTTTTGTGCTTTCATACCCGCTAAAAGAATTTAGGAAGTCTTATCTCTCGTCACATTTTAAAGTTGATATTTAATTTCTTTTTTATCAAAAGTGTAATGAATAGTTTCAAAGGATATGATTTCTAGCATATTGAATATTGTGTATATGTTTTACATGTCTTTTGTTAAAATTTTGGAGCTAGCAATTGAGCTCAGCTTATGGTAAATGTTCATCATTTAATTGGTAAAGTCAGTCCTCACTAGAAAACAAATCATGTAAATTAGAATTATTTTCTGTGAGAAAAAAGTCTGACTTTATTTTTTGGTCCACATAAATGCGTTAATATGCATATATGCATTTCACATAATGACTGTCTTACACCTGAATTTTAATTCTAAGATAGGTAGATGGAAAAGGTGTTGTGCTGGATAAAATAAGGCACTGTTCTTTTGTTATTTCTAATCTCTGCCTTTGTTGCTTTGCTGTCAAATACTCTTTGTTGTGCTTTCTTGAATTGTTCCTTTGTTTGTCCTCCCCACCTATGACAATTTTTTTATTCCATAGGGTGGTTGAGAGGCGTGTCTTTCTTGTATGAAGTGGGAAGAGGGTGATTATGAAGGGAGTGGTGAGAAAGGAAACTACAGGTGGCAGATGCAGCCCTTAGGCTGTCAGGAAGTAGCACATATGGAAGTTAGGATCTGGAAAGTGAGTCCCTTAAGCTGCCCATTTCTGCTCCCGCCCCCCACAGAATGTCTTTCTGTGCCTCCAGATATATATGTACCCAGTTTGAAGACCACGGTCTAGGGGAGACTTGTAAGGGTGGGGACCCTGGGTTTGATGGTCAGAACATCCATGATAGAGGCTAAAGGGCTCTGGTTTTACCCAATGCCAGGTTGTCTGTCTACCTTCCCTTCTCTTCCAGTCTTAATCTTTCTTCTCTACCCCACCCTGCAGTGTCTTCTTTCTTTTTAAAGAATGGCTCCAAACTAGGGCAGTATCTCAGTGACTGTCATTCCACAGAGCTCCTCTTACCTGGGTAGAAGGTTAAGTGTTTTGGACATTTGCTTGCCAGACAGAAATATAGAGAAATAGTATCTTAGCTCTTGTCAAAAGGGTTCATTCTCTTTACTTCTCAGGAACTCAAGGCAAATGTAGAACTAAGATCCAGCATAATGACATCTCACCCCTTCTCATCTTGGTCTGCTGTGCATAAGAGAAGCTTTGTGAAAAGTTCCAAATTTTGACAGCACCAGGGCCCATTGTTCTGTAAAGTAGCACAGGAAAGTAATTAGAAACGGAGGCAACACATTCCACCTGGCTTGCCAGGTTCATCACGTTGCAATTCTAGCAACTTGTGTTAGGATAACTCGAACATTGTGACCCCAATTTAAAAATTATGGTCAAACTTTTAATATTTCTTTAAAGCAAAATTAAAGATATTGTGTTGAAAAACTGTACTTTTTAAAATCCTGTAACTGGAAGGATATTGTGTATCTCAACTGAATTTTAAATTCCATTTCTCCTCTCATACATGTGATTTCAAGTTGTCTTTGTAGCTTGATGCTTTGGTATCTGCTATTTTTGTATGTTATATTTTGTAGGAATCACAAAAGAGCCAAGTTTTATTTCCAAAAGAAGAGTCCCTCACCATGACCCACAGATTTCAAAATCTCTTGAGTGGAATGGAGCTACCTCAGAGAACGCTGTGGTTGTATCACCAGAACCCGAAGCCCCCAGAACACCAGAACCACAAGAAGCAGAACAAAAAGAAGATGTTAACCAAGAAAGGGTTCTTGCACTAGATGCCTCCAGGGTTCCCAAGAGAACCAGATCTCACTCTGCAGACTCCAGAGCTGAAGGGGCTTCAGATATTGTGGAAAATAAGGAGGATATAGTAGCAAATCATGTACCAGTTAATGAAAATGTGGAGCTGGAACATTCTACCAAGCTTCTTTCAGAAAACATAGATGGTGGGGTAGGTATATTCACTGTATTTCCTTTCAGAAGCATAGAATTCTTTGTAAATTTCACCATCATTTCAGTAATATTACATTTTGTGCTTAAATTTTTCCATTATTTGTTTTGTCCAGTGTCTGTAGAAGAGTTGATAAGAGGCTGTTGACTTTAGTTATTATGACTTAGTTCTCTTCTTAATAGTTGCCATTTTGTACTGGTTTTACTAAGATATCCTTTCGTTGGGTGCACAGCCTGCCTCTGGATTTTATTTATCATATATCAGCACCTGAGTCCTAAGGGACAGATCAAGTTGAGACAGAGAAAGGGAGTAGGCCATTACCTCTGGCAGGGTTGGTGAGCTGACTTATACCTAGGCCCTTTTCAATTTCTTATTGTGTACTAGCAGAAAAAACAGAGTCTCAATTGACAAAATGCAAAAGAAAGGAGAGGTCTGGCTAGATCTTAAAAGATCTTGCAGTTCTGCTCTCTTATGTCCCAGCTGGCCTGCGGCAGGTCCCTGCGAGCACATAAGCAGAGGCTGCAGGGACCCGTGCAGATGCCTCACTGCTTCCCCATTTTTCTCTACTCTACTGCTTCCTCCCCATCTCATGTCCACCGCTGACTGGAACCACGGAGAGGCATTTAGAAGTGTTGGAAAACCAGGGGGCATGGGAATCAAGGAAGGTGACATGTAAGTCTGGTGGGCAGGGGAAAGGGTGTCCCCAAAGCAAGCTGTGGACGAGGTGATGTGCTGTTGTTTCTTAGTAATATATTCAATTATGCATAATTGATAGGAAGGGACTGAGAAATGTTATCTACACTTGGTCTTAGCCAAAAGGCCTAGAAGTGATGAGAGAAATGTTATCTTTTGCTGGGATGCACAATAATTCCTTGATGGTATTAAGGGAATTTTAAAGAGTTTGACAATTTAAAGGAAGATTAAGAATTGAAGAAAGGTTTCTGTATGACGATGTGCATATAGTTAATGATACCTTACTGTACACTTAAAAATTTGTTAAGGGTAGATTTTTATGTTCTACGTTTTTTACCACAGTTAAAAAAAAAAAGTTTGAATAGAAATTTTTAATAACTTTGAGTGGGATTTTTTTTTTCCCCTAACAGTTGGATAGACTTCTACAGAAAAAAGCTGGACTGACTGTTGTTCCTTCACATAATGTCTTGAGAAATTCTGAATATCAAAGGCAGTTTGTTTGGAAGACCCCTAAAGAAACTGCTTCAGCTTTTGCAGCCAATCAGGTAGTTTAATGGATGCAATACATTTTTGAGGAATATCATCTAATCTAGTGTTGCAGATTTACATAGAACTAAGAACTGAAAGAAATTAGATACTTAAGAAGGCCTGAAGGTAGGTTCTAGAAACGTGAAAATGAGAGTTTTGCTAAAATCATCCTATTACTTCTGATTTATAGTAGTAATATTATACTGTCCTAGGCTACTGATGATCATTGTTGCCAGATCCATCACATAGACTAAATATGAGACAGGGTAATGAAAACTTGAGGACTGGTAAGTTTTTGCATGCTGTGAATTTTTTGTATTTATTAAAAAATTGTTAAATTGATTTTATTCTGAAATGTTGAATTTTGTTGACTAATATATTGCATGTTTTCTGTCTTCTAAGAAAGGTGTAACTGCGTTGGATATTTATTTTAATAAGTACAAAATAGGTTGAAAGTGATGCAAGATATATAATTTTGTCCTTATATCAAATGAGCAGTGATAGGAATTGTCAGTTTAACTATATTTATAAATTCAAAAGCTATAATGGTAACTAAATGTGATATTAGGTTTCATTGTATCCTCACACAATTTTAGTATTAGACTACCATTACTAATACATACTCTGTTGTTTTACTACTATAATTCTCCAGACAGTTCTTAGCTCATTTATGTTCTTAACCATACTCCTAAGCTTAGGTAGGAAATATTTCCATTTAGAATATCCCCAGAGGCTCATGACAGCTTAGTCTTTTCTTTCTCACTCACCTGTATACTTTATACACCCATAAGGACCGAGAGGATAATTAGATTCAGCAAGACAATAACATGTCATCTTACACTAAGATAGTACCAGTGTTATCCTACAAATTGTAGCAGCTTTAGGCTTACTTACTTGTTATTCAGTTTTTAAAAAACTGAAATTTATATAACGTTTTAGGGACACATAAAATAACATAAATCAATACACACCCTTTATAAACCTAGTGAATAGAATCAGTACTTCTTTTGCTGGCTCACAAGTGTTGTTGGATAGAAAGTGTACCTACAAAATTACTTACAGCCTAAAAATTGTGACTTCAATTTTTGTAAAATATATTACCTTTAAGGTAGAGGTGATTCAAATCAAAGCCCTATTGACAACTTCTGCATACTTCAGTGAAAGCATTGTGTAGTAATGTTCTTTTGATAGTATCAGAAGTATAATATAAAATAAATCACTAGCCATACCTTCACTACTAGCTTTATTGCTTTCATTAGTGAGGGTTTCAGAGAATTTTTTTTGGAAGCAAATGCTCTTTGTTAGTTGAAAGCATATCAGTTTTCGGGTCTGTGGATTGAAGAGCTCTGTGACAGAAACTTTCAAAGCTTGTTGATAGGGAACCTCTAAAGGAGCTGTTCCGTTCTGTTTTATCAGACACCTGTTTTCTGAAAGGATGTCTTATATTAATATGTAAAAGAGTCAGAACAATTTTTGGTGGAAGAGTCCTTGAGGTTATACTGTACTTAAAAAGATATACTGTTTGGTTGTGATCTGTATGAAGGTGTATTATTCAGCGTTGTGAAGCAATAATATACCTTATTTGAACTCCATATCTTTTCTATTTGCTTTCTTTGTAATCAGTGGTAATATACCATGAAATGGAAACCATATTATGAAATATTAAGGATAAAAGAAAACATTTAAAAATAGAAACATGATAATTACCTGTTTTTTTCCTTGCTTTAAGCTAAAAATAAGCAAAGGAAAAAACCTGAGCAAATGCATATGTCAGATATTCAAAACGTTAAGACTTTTTTATTGTTGTAGGAGGAAAAAAACTTCATGTCAAGGAGGAAAAAAACCCTGCAGAGCTGACAACAGAGTTGCTTTGTAAAGCTAAAGTGTATTTTCATATTATTGAAATCTGCCTATTTTACTGTTCTCATTACCAAACTAATAGGGGGGGTAGGGAACTTGGGGGAGAAAAGATATGGTTCATTATTTCTTTTGGCTTAAGCATTATTTGATTACAATAACTATTATTCAAAACATAGTAATGAGTAGAGAAAGTTGACCTTTGGATTTTCTCTCCAGCTTTACTGAGGTCTAATTGACAAAAGTTATATATTTATGATGTACGATGTGAAGTTTTGACGTATGTATTCATTCTGAACTGATCACCACAATCAGGCTAATTAACACATCTATCACCTCACATAGTTACCATTTTTGTGTGTGTGTGTTGAGAACACTTAAGATCTATCCTTTTAGCAAATTTTAAGTACATAGTACAGTATTGTTAACTATATTCATGCTGTACTGCAGATCTCCATAACTTATTTATCCTGCATAATTGAAACTTTGTACCCTTTGACCAACATCTCCCCATTTCTCCCACCGCCTGGTCCCTGGCAACCACCATTCTATTCGCTGCTTCTATGAGTTCCTTTAGATTCCACATATAAGTGGTATCATATAATGCAGTATTTGTCTTTCTGTGCCTGGCTCATTTCACTTAGCATATGTTCTCCAGGCTCATCCATGTTGTTGTAGGTGAGAGGATTTCTTTTTTTAAGGCTGAATAATAATACATTTTCTTTATCCATTCATCTGTCCATGGACACTTAGACTGATTCCATATCTTGGCTACTGTGAATAATGCTATAATGAACATGGGAGTGTAGATATCTTTTGGGATACTGATTTCATTTCCCTTGGATATATACCTAGAAGTGGGGTTGCTGGATCTATTTTAAATTTTTTGAGGACCCTCTATACTGCTTTCCATAATGGCCATATCAATTTACATTCCCACCAACAGTGGACAGGGGTTCCCTTTTCTCTGCATCCTTGCCAACACTTGTTACCATTTGTATTTTTGATAATAGCCATTCTAACATGTGAGGTGAAATCTCACTGATGTTGGTTTATTCCTTGACAATTAGTGATGTTGAGCACCTGTTCGTGTACCCGTTGGCCATTTGTATGTCTTCTTTGGAAAAAAGTTCCTTTGCCCATTTTTAATCAGATTGCTTTTTTATTTTCTATTGAGTTTTATGAGTTCTTTATTATTTTGAATATTAACTCTTTATCAAATATATGATTTGCAAATATTGTGTCTTGGTTTGATGTAGTCCCACTTGTTTATTTTTGCTTTGGTTGCCTTTGTTTTTGGTATCAAATCCAAAAAACCGTCATCAAGACCCATGTCAAGGAGCTTAGCCTATGTTTCCTTCTAGAAGTTTTATAGTTTCAGGGCTTACGTTCAAGTCTTGAATCCATTTTGAGTTAATTTTTATGTATGGCATAAGACAGTGGTCCATTTTCATTCTTTTGTGTGCAGCTGTCCAATTTTCTCAACACCATTTATTGAAGAGACCCTTTCGCCATTGTATGTTCTTGGCTCCTTTGTCATAAGTTAATTGGCCATGTACACGTGAGCTTATTTCTGAATTCCTTATTCTGTTCCATTGATCTATATGTCTATTTTTATGCCTCTTTGCCCATTTTTTAGTTGGGTTGTTTTCTTGCTATTGAGTTGAGTTCCTTAAGTATTTTAAATATTGACCCCTTATGAGATGAATGCAGATATTTTCTCCCACTCAATATGTTGTCTCTTCACTCTGTTGATTGTTTTCTGTACAGAAGTTTTTTTAGTTTGATGCAATCCCATTTGTCTGTTTTTGCTTTTGTTGCAATGGATGTTAATTAGACATGTGAAATGGAATTACAGTCATATATAATTTTCCCTTTTTTGTATCCTATGATTCAACTTTATATGTGAAATTTTTTAAGCAATTGAAGAAGTTCTGTATACTTAACAAAAAACTAAACTAAAGTAATTCTTTTTTAAGGTTTTCCACAATAAAAGCAAATTTGTTCCACAATTCAAAGGTAACTCAGTCACCCATGAAACTGAATACAAAAGAAATTTTAAGGGTTTATCTCCAGTGAAAGAACCAAAGCGAAGAAATCATTTAAAGGAGAACGGAAATTTTGAAACAATATCTCCTGAAAAGAAGGTATTTGTCAGTTCTTTAAACAAAATAAAATCCTCATGATTTGAAACTCTCCACATTTTCTTTTACTTACCCCCATTTGGAACTTTACAAATTTTCTTTTACTTATCACCATTTGAGATTTTGTTTTTAGCTAGTTCACTAATTTGTTTATTTATTCACTAAATGTCAAATGTTCATCTAGCACCTGGTAGAAACCAGGCACCAGGTAGGTACTGAGAATACAATGATAACTACACTAAGCCCTAAGCAGTTCTTGGGTCAGTGGGGAGACAGATCTAAATAATTAAGTGTAATACAGTGCAGCAAATGCTTAGCAATACAGCAGGTAAGTCTGCTATGTCTAATATCAAATGATTGTCCTTATAGTAATGTGAGCTCCAGGGGTTACAGTGGTGATAGAAACACATACTTTAAATTAAATAGTGGAAATCAGATAGAAACACACATACACACATGTATTTTAAACCATAGCTTTAGTATGCCAAATTATAGCCAGTATAATTCACACGATTTACCTTGGTATATACAAACACCTACTTCTCTGTGTGAAATTACAGCTGTTTGAGTTACAGCATCAGGTTAAAATTATTGTAAATTGTAAGTAAATCAGGGGTAAATCCTATTTTTTGATCTCCTGGAATGTCATACCTGAAATGTTATGGGTTCTAAGAATAAAAATTATATGACTAAAAGTAAAATAATTTATATATATATAAATATACATATATAAAAATTATATATGTATATATAAGTCATACATATATATTATATATGATGTATATGTTTAATAATATATATACTTTTTGGACCTATGATCTTGAAAAAAAAAGAATTGTTAAGTTATTCAGTAAAGCTGTGTGCTAACTTAACAGTAATTAAATGGAAGGTCCCAATGAGTAACAATTAAATGTAAACTTAGAATATCAAGGGAAGATGTAAGACCAGTGTTCAATAGGTCATTAACATAAAGTTTATTTATTTAGATGTTTGTTAATTAAAATTTTTTGCTAGCCAAATATCTAAAATTTTTATTGTTAGGAAATGAAACCATATCCTGAGCTATATACTTCAAGAAACTAACCAGATATACTAGTTTCAAAACTTGCTTGTTGATTTTTTATGATTTCTATGTTATCTTTAGTAGTTAAAGCTTACTTTGAAAAACAGAATTGTAATTCAGTATCCAGCTATACTATATTATAACACCTGTGTTTTCACTTTAATTTATAACATAAATTGAGCATAAAAAGTTTAAATTATTTTCATTTTAGTATAATAAAACAGATGATCCTTTAAAATTAGAAGCAGAGATGGAATCAAAAGACTCAAACCAGCCTAAAAAGAAACTTACTCCTTGGAGACATCAAAGGCTTGGGTATGTATTTTGTAAGAAAAATATCATGGTATTTAGATGATCAACATGGTGAAATATTTACTCTCATTTCATTTCTGTTAGGAAGGTGAATTCTGAATATAGAGCAAAATTTCTGAGCCCAGCCCAATATTTATATAAAGCTGGGACTTGGACACGTGTGAAGGAAAACATACCAAATCAGGTGAGTATATAAGCTCAGGAAGCCCACATGTTCTTTGGCACTATATCAGTTTAATTTCACAATAGTTTCACCTAGTAATAGAGACGACAGTATGAAAATGTATGATGCGGTAATAGCACTAAAAGTATCAGGAACTTAAATTGTATGTATGAGGATACAGTTTATCAGTGTGTTTACTTTTTTTTTAAATACTAGCTTAGAGATTAGTATTATTATAAGGTCTTTAAAGTTAAAAATGTTTTTAAAATCAAATATTTATGTTAATGAAGTCAGTTTATAGAATTGTAGCATTATAGATTTGATTATTTTATAACCTTCAGACCTCTACTCTCTCAATTCAAGATTGATTAATTTTTCAAGATTAGTTTATCTAACTGATGTGCCCTGTTAGCGTGTACTAATAGTGCAGTCTGCAAGCACAAGGAAGGAGTGGCCTGTGTTGATAGAGGTTTGAGTTCTAGTGTTGGGATACCTGACATATGGGAGAAATTCTGAGGATCCTAAAGAAAGGTTGGAAGAAAAGGGTAATTCTAGAATTGGTGAGTGCTAGTTTAGTACTAGCTTCTTATAGCCAAAGGATAAATGGTAGAACTTTTTTGGTTATTGTGTAGTTAGCATCTTTAAACTACATCTTGATGGTTTGCTCCCCTTTCTGTGTGAATAAGCTAAATGAGAACATTTTGGATTAGACATTATAAAGAGAGGGATAATTTGGATGGGGAATGAATCTTATTTAGCTCCATACTTTAAACCATGGCTAACAATTGTGTGTAATCAGCTTCTGACACTCTGAGCTTCTGGCTCTTGGCTCTGGCAGCTCCCAGACCTATGTCCTGGTGACGATATTGGGTTGGCCAAAAAGTTCGTTCAGGTTTTTCCATACAGTGTTACAGAAAACCCCGAACAAACTTTTCGGCCAACCAAATATTACTGGGGGCAAAATTCCTATACTCACCCTGGTGAAATCAAGTTAAAAACGAGAGCATTGAAAGCAGCCATGACAGAAGAAAGGAATTGAGTCAGTTTTGAATTCTTGAGCAGTTTCTGACCATGCCAGACCTCCGTGAGGATCTCTGTGCCTGAGGAGTCTGATGGGGAATGAGGGAAAACCCCAGCAAAGGCAGGAACAGAGTGTGGCCATAGAGGGCGTGTGTGGCCAGTTGATAGGTGTCAGCCACTGCCCTGTCGTGTTCGGGTACTTCACTAGGTTGGGTTCATGAGAAGCTCCTTGTTTTGGAAAGATTATCCCTTAGTCTGAGACTTCTTTGAACTAAGATGAGTTGGTATTTAGGCCTCAGATCTAAACATTTAATGGACTCAGAGGACTGTTATGTCTGGAGTCGTGATAATGTGACAGTCCTTGTCCTGCCCTTGTGGAAGAGAACATTTTTGTTTTTGTTGTTAATTTAAGATCGGTCTTTAAGATTTCCTATTATAATATCTTGGTAATGTGACTTTTCTGAAGGTTTGTTTTATTAATTGCTATTGGTGATTGAAAATGTTTAAATTAGTAGAATAGTTTGCCTTAACTTCATGGTCAAAATCATTCAAAAAAACAAATTGGAGTTAGAAAAGAATTAGAATTTTTAGTTGTGAGGTTAGCGATCACTGATAGTGATAATAGTTTTAGTCGATCAGGTCATAGACATTTAATATGGTCCATATTTTCTTATATCTTACATTTTTTTCCCTGGAAGATACTTACTGTATGTGGCTGATTTTGAGGTACCTACATATAAAGTACTCCCTCATTTTCCTACTCCTAACATTTCATGGAATATTATTCACAATCGTCAAATGCATTTGGACATCAGCGACATTTTTATCATTAGAATATTAATGCACTTTGAATCATGTTACAGTTTTCTAGTCCATGTATCATCTTCATTTCCTTCTTTCTTCTTTGAGATATTGTACTTTTTAAATCTATTTATAGTCTAGTCACTAGATATTTTATCCTGTGTCCCAAGTTCCTATTCACATAACATTAGGGTAGTTGGTTTTATTTGTCCAGTGGTTGTATATTTGTTATCTCTATACTATAGCCAGTAGCTCTATTCCTCTTTAAAATGCTCGCTTGAAGGCTGTTTTTTAATGATAATCAGCAACTGCAACTGTTAAGTCCAATCCTCAGAATAACTACTGGATCTGTGTTAAATGTCTTTTTTTCCTGATTGTTAGGTAGTCTTCTAATCCTCCCAACTGCATTGGTTGAGATAATTTTTTTCTAATGTGTCTTCCAGAAATAGGACTTTGTTTCAAGATGAAGTGCCACATTGAGACATTCTGTAATTTGACAGACATTGTAAGGACTTTTAGGTATAAGATGACTCTTCATTTTCAGGGGATGATTTTGGGAAAAAGGAGTATTTTATTCCCCAGTTTTCTGAGTTTGAATTTTTCACATATAAATTTTAAACAACTTAGTTGAATTCTTAATTTGGGAAAAGAAATCCGGAAAGGAAGACATTCTACTTATAGCATTTAATATTATGTAACCTGATGGTGTTACTTGACCTGAAAAGGGGTGTGTGTGTTTGGCTTTAACTGAGTTAGGCATGGTTTATTCATATCCTTTTTAGTGGCTCCTTTTTTTGGCTGTAGGGATTGTTTTTAATACTGAGTTCACACCATTGATTTTTTTTCTCTTTCTAGTAGAACACCTTACTGTGGAAATATCAGCATCCTATTTTTTCATCTTAGTTTAGGACTACAGACGTTTAAAATCATGTATTTGTAAAATATAGCGTTAGTACTAAGATTATTAACAAAGATTGCTGATAAAGTCAATTTAAAACATTGAGTTTTGAATGTCAGTAACAAATAGAACTGAATAAAGTTTTACAGAATTTCTGTATCTCCCCTCCCTTCTTTAAAAAAAGTTGATGTCAGATAAAACTGGGTCACTGTGTACATGGAGGGGATGTTCATCCATCCTCTCATTCATCAATCAGTGAGGTCCTCCCGCATGGATAGAATGCAGCCTTCTCTGCAGCTCCCCTACACACAGTGCAGGGCTGGTAGGACCCCCTTTTGAAACCACTCCTTCAGTTTATATCTCATTTGTTTATTATGGCATAGATCGTACCAATATTATGATAATGATTTATCATATAGGAGGAGGTTGGCCTGCTCTACCAGATTGTGAGCACATTGAGTGCAGGAACTTTCTTGCTTATCTTTGCTACCAGCCGTCTAGCTCAGGCCTAGTGCTTAGTCCATACTCAGGACAGGTTGTGGAATCAGTGTTGAAAGCCTACATTCTCCCTCACCTCAAGGAGTTCATAGGTTAATGGGGAAGAATGACACAAGCAATAATTCCAGAAGAATGAAATAAGTACTAGTGGGGATATGCACCAAGGGCTTTGAGAACCCAGGGGGGAGGAAGTGATCCTAAGGCATGAAGATTTTATCATGTAGATGATGGAGTGACCATGACACATTTGAAGCATGGGGGTACTTATTAGAAATAAAATCCGGATTATATCAAGACACTTTATTACAAGGTTCCCATGCATTCAGAATACACTGGTTAAGAGTTCAACAGACTCAATACCTATTAAATGCAAAAACCGTTATTAGTAATTTTCTTTAAAGTATAAGAGTTGAAAAAAATGATAAATGAACATGGCTTAATTTTTTTAACAGTGAAGAAAACAATATTTTGAATTATCTTTTAGGAACGTTTCAGGTTTGGTTCATTAGAGCAGTAGGACTCTGTTGGGATTATGTGTTTTCTTTTGCCCTGGCAGGCGCTGTCCTTTGCTTTGTCTGATTCCCTAGAGATGTAGCACTTGCATCCCTCTGCATCAGTAGTATTTCCTTAAGGAGCTGAGGATATGTTTCTCCAGTTGCTTTTGCAATGCCAATTTTCATTATTTGCTTTTTTGCCTTTAAGTGAGAGAAAAGCAGGTTTTTTTTTTTGCTTTTATTTTTTTAACTTTTTATTTTATATTGGAGTATAGTTGATTAACAACGTTGTGATAATTTCAGGTGTACAGCAAAGTGATTCAGTTATACATACACATGTATCTATTCTTTTCCCATTTAGGTTGTTATATAATATGAGAAAAGCGATTTTAGCAGACAGTATCCAGGTATCCTGTTAAGGCTAATATTTGTATTTATGATAGAAAAAATTGTACAGTTTTTTGAGAATAAATTATTTTAAGCAGATTATTCAAAACTATTTTAAGCTGCAACTTAATTTTTTTTACATTGTGGAATTGTATTCAGGGAAGCCAGAAGGTGGCAGTATGATGTATAAAATGAAAGGGTTTCAATGAGTATAAAAGACTCCTTTTCATGTGAAAATATGTTATTTGCATATTAGGGAATTCAAGTCACCTTATATTAATAGTTCATCAGAACTTTTTTTTGGTATCCTGTTGCTTTGTCGAATATATTACGGTTATTATTTTGTGGGATATTCTTTTAAATTATGTATTTAATACTGATTTTGCTGATTACAAGGGAATGTTGAGGAATTTGGAGGAGAAAGCCTCATGACTCTCTCAGTGGAGCTTCTGTAGTCGTAGCAGTAGTAGTAGTAGCAGCAGGTGTATATAAGCCTAGAAGTAAAGACTGGGGCTAGGGGTTTCTGACATGTCAGTACTCTTCCAGAGGTGGGGAAATAGTAATTAGGTTACCTTGTCGCGACAGCATTCCACCCATGCAAGAATGTGGTTGATTTTCAAGGCAATGTTAAAGTATCTAGGTTACTGAATTAAATGCTACTGAAAATACTAAAAAAAAAAAATGATTGACAAGTTTGGTATATATTTAGAAGGAAAAATAATAAGGTATTTCAGTGATTCCCATTAATATTCAATTATGGCATTAACCTGTCATTAAGTATGTTTCTGTATTCCTCCCCTAGGGTTCTCTAAATGCCATGTGGTATGCGGAGGTTGGTTGCTTTTGAGTTTTTAAATCTGTAATAATGCATAGAGTACTTGTGTAATTTCAGTTGAAGTAAGAAGTAGGTGTCAATATTTTTCTTAGCTGCTGCAAATTTCTCCCTGCCTGCTGGCCTGAAGTAAAATAACTGCATTGTGCATCAGCTTGACTGTTTTAATTTCTGCTTAAAAATGCACATAGTCTGATGAATGTATGTGGCTACTTTTGTCTTTCTTTCTCCTTGGTCTCTGGCTGTATTTGTACAATGTCTTGGATATGCTACTTGGTGATATTTGCAAAGGAGCATTTACAATGATACATGATATCTCAACTCTCCTGCATAGGTTAAAGAACTCCGAGAGAAGGCTGAGTTTTATAGGAAACGAGTTCAGGGAACTCATTTTTCTCGGGACCATCTGAATCAGATTCTGTCTGAAAACAACCGCTGTTGGGATGTCTCCTCGACCACGAGCTCAGAAGGAACCATTAGTAGCAACATTAGAGCACTAGATCTTGCTGGGTGAGATGTTATTTGTGGATGGTGGAAAAGTATGTTATAGTTTATGTAGATCATGGAATTACATAGGAAAATGATATGAAGACTCAAAGGTTGTCTAGTCAAATGGAAATATACCAGCCACTTATTACATTTCATTATTTTTAGTTTACTCTCTGTGAAAAGTAAAGCCATACATACTTGCTTTACACACTTGGGTAGAAATAATATATAATTTAAATCTGGAAGATTGGATTTTATAACATTCCTTCTTAGCAATTAAGAGTAGACTAGGGATGACTATACAGTAGACATAAAAAACTTTAAAAAGTAAAACAAAAAGGTAACAATAATAAAAACTTAGAGAATATTATCTATTAGCACATTTCCATTATCATTCATTAATGGATTTTTATGGTTAATATGGAACTTCCACCCTGATTCTATGGAATAATTCTCTGCTATTTTGGGTTTTAAAGTGAACACAATTAAACTGTTTCTAAGAGGAATAGCACATCGATTTGTAGCAAATAAAATAGTTTTTGGTTTTTATAGTGTATTAATACAGCCATACATACCAAATTAACTATAAATTCTAATTATGTGACATCTGATTTTAAAAGTTCATCACAAAATCTGTTCTTTAACAATGACTTGAAAAGATTAATATATCTAAAATATAAAATTTGAATCCGCTTATTTGATCCATAAGTACATATGAGTTTGTGCACAAACCCTAATTGAGTAACTGAACAAGTTAGACCATGTGAGGGGGTCCTAGTTCATGTATGCAGAGGCCACTCGAGAGATACATGTGAGTTTTATCAGCAGTGGTGCAAGCATGTATGTGCGATGGGAGGAGTAGAAGGAGATAAATATACTTTATTTTGGAATATTTTAATAGATTGTAACTTTAACTTCTATTGTAAAATGAACTCTTAATTCAATTTTTTTCTTCATTATCTGGGCAAGGCAGTATCAGTGGGAAACAGTTGTGAACCATGGAAGACAATGACGGTCTTATTAAAATAAGTATCAATTAGAAACCTCAAACTACTCAATTTAAAATAAAACTTATTTTTGTTATGCAGAGATCCTACAAGCCATAAGACTTTGCAGAAATGTCCTTCTACAAAACTGGAAGAAAAAAGACCTATCTTGGAAGAACAGCCCCAGAAAACTACCACAGAGAAATTGGGTGTGTCAGATGCTCCCATACCTGTTAGAAGGCGTCTGGCTTGGGATGCAGAGAACACCACTGAAGACACACAGAAACATCCAAGAGAGGAGGAGGAAGAGGAGGAAAGGGACAAGCAGGTTAATGTGGGAGAGCTAGAGAAGTTGGAAGTACAGGAAAAATCTAAAGCAGACAAGATAAAAGAAGGGTGAGCGTTTTAAATTAATCAGTATATAGACGCATTATTGTTCACAGTTAATATGTATTTCGTTTTGTCACTAATTAATTATAGTGGTTTACACTTTGGTTTTATGACTAATAAGAAGATTTTACTTTAATGTAACGAAATAGGCATTTCTTTATGGTTTATATAATTTGATTCACTCAGGTATTTGAGTCACCACTACTTGGTAATTGAACACTTGAACATTGAGCTACTTGGGGAGAAAGTAGTTAGGGTTATTTTCATTTATATCCTCCTAATTATGATTTGCTAGATATCTCTGGAAGTATGACTTTGTGACTTGAAGAAAATAACTGATATTCTTTACTATCAGATGGTTATACTACCAAAAAGAAAGAAAAGATGTTTTGTAATATTAAAATAAGTGATTTCCTACCAAATGTAAAATAGATAGCTAGTGGGAAGCAGCTGCATAGCACAGGGAGATCAGCTTGGTGCTTTGTTTCTGCCTAGAGGGGTGGGATAGGGAGGGTGGGAGGGAGGGAGACGCAAGAGGGAAGAGATATGGGAACATATGTATATGTATAGGGGATTCACTTTGTTATAAAGCAGAAACTAACACACCATTGTAAAGCAATTATACTCCAATAAAGATGTTAAAAAATTTTTTTTAATAAAATAAGTGATTTCTGCAAATAGCTAATTTCCATTGATTTATATGCAGATTGCTTTGGGGAGTGGTCCTCTACCATTGGTTATGGTATTTTTTTGTCCGTAGTCCAGCGCCCTTATCATTCATTTGTGAGTTTTGCAGCTAATATGGAACTTAGGTTCTGATTTAATGGAAGAATTCTCTGGTGTGTTGCTGACTTGCAGTGATCTCACCTCTTTTCCAATACTCAGTTACTCTTAACTGTGTGTAGATTTGTTTATTTTTTTCAGAAACAAAATGGCCTTCTCTTATAGGTTTATAGTTTAATTGCATAATGATGGCAAAGTATTTTTTATTATATTTTCTGGAGGACATGCTTCATAATTGTTTTAATTTGTAGGTCGGAGTCGTCTTCTGTGTCCTCAGGAAAAGGAGGCAGGCTTCCTACTCCAAAGCTAAGAGAACTTGGTGGAATCCAGAGGACTCATCACGATCTTACCACTCCAGCTGTTGGTAACAGGCAAACACTGTGCAGTTCTTATTTCACCTGCTTTCTCTACATGATAATTTAGTTTAATCAAAATATAGCATCTTTTGCATTTTTCCAGGTGGTGCTGTTTTAGTGTCTCCATCTAAAATGAAGCCTTCAGTTGCAGAACAGAGAAAAAGAATGTCCTCTCAGGATGGCTTAGAAACTTTGAAGAATGATTTTAGGAAGGTAAATATTTATATTTTGGAGAAAAACATCTCTTCAGGAAGTGATTATTTTAGTCACATGCAATAAGTGAATGAGAGGTTCAGATTTTAGAAAATTCTGCCTATCATATATGGAGATGATGCTCTTAACTTACTTTCAGAAGGCAAAGGCATTGAATTGTTTTTTTGGGTAGTGGCACTGTATTTCTGCTATACTTTCAATTTTTGTCAGTAGTGACAACAGGAAGAGAGAGAAGAAAAACAATACTATTGATTGAGCATCTTCTGTGGCAGTTTTGTTCCAGCTATGTTCCAGGTGCTGATTTAACACTAGAGATGTAGCAGTGAAAGGAGCAGGTAGAAATCCTGGCCCTCACTGAACTTACATTCTAGTGGAGGAGAGAGACAATAAACAGGATAACTAGGTAAAATACATAGTGTTTTAGATAGTGATAAGAACTAAGGAGAAAAATAAAGCGGGGGAAGTGAGTAGGAAGTGGCCAGGGAAGTTCTCACTGAGAGGGTAACATTTGAGCAGAATCTGAAGCAGGTGAAGGACTGACCCGTATTCATATCTAGGAAGGCATTCCAGGCAAAAAGAATAGCAAGTGCAAAGTCCTCCAGGTGAGAAGGTACCTGATTCTTTGAGGAACCGGCAGAGTGGAGCTGAGGGCAAGAAAGGGAGAATAGGATGGGCAGTGAGGTCAGAGGCATAATGAGGAACTAAATTGTGTAGGGCCTTATAGGTCATGGCAAAGACTTTGAATTTGATTCTGAATGAAATGGAAAGCCTTTAGAGGGGCAGAGGAGTGATATGATTTGACTTGGGTTTTTCCAAGGTCACTCTGGCAACTGTATTGGGAATAGACAGTAGGGGTGCAAGAGCAAGGGCTTGAAACTGGTTAGTCAGTTACAATATCCAGGCAAGAGGTGATGGTCATTTGGATCATAGCAGTAGCTGTACCAGGAGCTAGATTTGGTTATTTTCCATTGTTTACCCCTTGGTTGCTGGTAGGCAGAGGAGTCATTAAACTCACTGAACACAGTCATTTTTTTCCTTTCTTTTCTTACAGAAGCTACTATTATCATAACATTAAATCTGTAAGTCATTATGACTTATCAATGAACAATGTTTATCAATGAACATTACATTGATAAACTCAAAATTAGTAACTAAAGGCAATGAATTATCCCTGTCATTCAGTTGCCCTTGGTTAATATCATTCTGTATCTCTTTTTTTTACCATAGGAATTAGGAAGACTATATTATATTATCCAGAAATATTTTCATTGTTAACTTTTAATGACATACCTTGAATTGTGGGAGTGTTGTGGGGCAGCAGCAATTTGGGGAACTTCTGTGGGGAGGATCATAATAGCTAGCATTTACTGAGCACTTACTATGTTCTAGGCTCTGTGCTAAGTACTTTACATGTGTTAATTTGTTCAGTCTTCATAATGGTGGAGTAGGATTTGTCCCCTGGCAGTCTGTTCTCAGAGCCCACATTTTTAACCCCTAAACAACACTGTCTCACAAGACTTGAGAGTAGAATTCTCATGATATTGGTTTGATAGTCAAGTACCATCTGTACATTTAAAAAATGATATTAAAAACCCAAGTGTATGCTAGCTCACTTCATTCATTCAGCAGATGTTTCTTATCCATTTACTTGCATGCTAGATGCTGTGGTTGTGATAATGAGCAAAAATAGACATGGTACATGATTTTGTTGAACCTACAGTCTTGTGAAAATCACACCCCCAAAAAAGTAAAATTAAAACTAATAGTAGTTTCAAAGAAGTGTATAGTGCTGTTCTAGAAGGAATTGACCTAGTCAGGGAGATCAGGAAGCTTCCTGAAAGTCAAGGATGCTTCTTTGAAGAAGTCATAATTGAGTTGAGATATAGAGGAAGAAGAAGAGTTAACCAGGTAAAAAGGGAGGGGAGGAGAAGCATAGCATATGCCACAGTCCCGTGGAGAGAAAGGGCATAGAGTTTTTCTGGTTTTAATTTTTTTTTTGATGTGGACCATTTTTTTAAAGTCTTTATTGAATTTGTTACAATATTGCTTCTGTTTTATATTTTGGTTTTTTGGCCACGAGGCATGTGGGATCTTAGCTCCCTGACCAGGGATCGAACCCACACCCCCCACATTGGAAGGTGAAGTCTTAACCACTGGACCGCCAGGGAAGTCCCATGGACATAGAGTTTTAAGAAACAAAGACCAGTACAGTGTGTGGCAGGGAGCAGGTGAAAGATAAGGCTGGAAGAGACAGCAATATTGAAAATTTCTTTCATCTCAAGTAAAATGGAAAACGACTGAAATATTTTAAATATGGGAGTGTTGTGATTGATTTATGTTTTGCAAGATCTCTCTGGCTGCCATGGAAGGCAAGAGTGGACTGTGGATACCTTTGAGAGCCCATTGCAGTAGTCAGATAGGAGCTGTGAGAGCTTGGTCTAAAGAGGGTGGGCATAGACGTGAGTGAAACTGAAGATTTGTGTAAGGGGAACAATGTCAAGGCCTGGAGCTGGGTTGGATAATGACTTCTAGGCTTCTGACTTGCCCAGCAGGATTGATGGAGAGTGCCACGCACTGAGTAAGAGAACTCTGCACGAAAGCCATCTTTGGAGGGGAATATCAGGAGTTTCATTTTCATTCACTCAGTTCAGAATTTACTGTGCTCTTACTATGTATCAAACACCGTTCTGGGATCTGGGGATTCATTGGTAATCAAGATAAAATTCCTGCGATCGTGGAACTTACATTTTCATTGGGAGAAGTAGACAAATGATTTTTTAAAAAAGAATTTCAGATAGTCGTAAGTGCTATCAATTAAATAAAACTGCAAATGACCTCCAAGGGGTGGGTGAGACTGCTTTAGTTTGGGTCATCAGGACAGGCACCTCTGAGGAGGTGACATTTTAGCAAGACCTGGCTGATGAGGGAGGTGCCCATGCAGAGATCTGGGCCGGAGATTGTTTTCCAGGTAGAAGGAACAGCAAGTGCAGGTGAACAACAATGAGCGTTTCATCGAGAGTGAAAAGGCCTGTGTGACTGGAGCCTGGAGAAAGCAGGGGAGAGGGTAGGGAATGAGGGTGGAAAGGGAGTGGGCAAGGGAGCTGGGTAAGGAGTGGGATGTTCTTCTAATGGCACTGGGAAGCTCTTGGAGGATTTTAAGCAGTAAAGCAAATATAGACCTCTGATACACTTGATAAGTAAAATCACTCTGGCTACTCAGTGGAGAATGGGCTACACTGGGGGAGAGTAGAAGTAGTGAGGCCAATAAGGAGGCTTTTAGGTTCAAGAACAGATCATGAAGTCAGTTAAATTAAACCTGGGAACCCCATGTGTTATAATATTCTATAGATTTAATTCAGGTTTTAACAATAATGAAACCAATTTGACAGAAATTCCAAATTCTACATATATGTGTACAAAAAGAAAAAACCAAAAGAACGATTTTCATAAGAGATCCTTGTAATTAAAAAGGGAAGCAAGTGTCCCTGGTGGCACAGTGGTTGAGAGTCCGCCTGCCGATGCAGGGGACACGGGTTCGTGCCCCAGTCTGGGAAGATCCCACATGCCGCGGAGCGGCTGGGCCCGTGAGCCATGGCCGCTGAGCCTGCGCGTCCAGAGCCTGTGCTCCGCAACGGGAGAGGCCACAACAGTGAGAGGCCCGCAGCATACCACAAAAAAAAAAAAAAAAAAAGGGAAGCAAGTGGAAAATTTGTGGTTTTATCTTAGATCTTGATTTAAAAATATTTGTTTTTTGGATGAGACCCCAGGCTATCTCCCCTTTGAAGCAATAAGCCCTCTAATTGCAGAAAATGATGCCTAAGGTCAGAAAGCAATGTTTTGAACATTACATTGATTAACTCAAAGTTAATAACTAAAGGCAACAATTACAAGGAATGATCAGGAAAGTTTGGAGCTATATTTGATTTTACTTGTTTACATTCTCCTAAAAAGTAAAATTATACAGGGACTTTTCTATTCATGATATATTATCATTGTGGAAAAATAGAAAATACTGACCAAACCAAAAAAGAAGGTAATTCATACCTACTGTTCAGAAACATCCATTGTTGAATTTGAGTTTAGATATATAGTGTATTTGTTTATTATACTGTAGATAAGTTTTCATAATATATTTTTCTCACCTAGCAATGTATTGTGAACATACTTCCAGACCATTAATTTATAATCTGATTTTTAATTGTGACATGATGTACGATCTGTAGTTATACTATAGTTTTTTTTTTAACTAGATGCTTATTGTTGAAATGTATTTTTTAAAACTAGATGCCTATTGTTGTTATTTCTTAGTTTTACTTTATTTTGAAAAAATGCTGTAAAGAAATTCATTCTTTACCTGCATTTTTGTTCATATTTTTGTTACCTATTTTTATGTAAATACTCCCTAAGTATTAATTGTGTGGTCAAAGAGCCACAGTATTAAGGTTTTTGCTATATTTTGCCAGCTCCCCTGGAAGGTTGTCCTACCAGTAACACTGGATAAGAGTGCCAGTTTTTCTACATCCTTGTCAGCTCAGGTTATTATAGTTTGTTTGTTTGTTTTCATTTATCTTTGTAATTTGGTAAATGAAAAATTACTGTCATTGCTTTTATTTTGAAATTATTTGATTATCAGTGAGGTGTGGAATATGTTTGCTATTTGTAATTTGTATGTATATGAATTGCTGATATGTATCCTTTTTCTACCTTTAAATTAGGTTTATCTTACTACTTTAAAAGAAATATTTATGTAACAGTGATAATAATTCATTGCCAGTCCAGTAAGTTGTATATTTTCCCCAAGTTTGTCATTTTTCTTTTATTTTTTAAATATTTACATATTTTTTGTTTTTATTTAGCTAAATATCTTTATATCGGTTGTTAGGCTTATAAAACCTTCCCCACATGGAGGTTACATAAATTTTCCCCATATTTTTTCCTACTGCTTTTATGGTTATATACTTTTGTGTGTTTAAATGTTTGTTTTGCTTATATATGTACACATACATATATGTATTTTGTT
Organism: Mesoplodon bidens; assembly: GCF_964165515.1. Classification (NCBI taxonomy): domain Eukaryota; kingdom Metazoa; phylum Chordata; class Mammalia; order Artiodactyla; family Ziphiidae; genus Mesoplodon; species Mesoplodon bidens. Next base: position 31,987,040 of record NC_138167.1, read on the forward strand.
TTGTTTTTGTCATTTAGAAAGAAAGCCGTGCTATACCCCTCCTGACTTCTCCAGCTGCTGGTCTAAAAACAATTGATCCCTTGCCTTTGAGGGAAGATTCTGAACCCAATATCCCCAAATTTGCTGAGACAACTCTTCCAGTTTCAAAAATTCCAGAAAATCCAACTAACACACCTGGGCAGTCTCCATCTCCACCCTGTGCCCCATCCTACTGGCATCCTTCTCGTCGAATTCAGGGCTCCCTGAGAGATCCAGAATTTCAGCATAATGGTAATTACTTGGATTTTAGTTTTTTGTCTATTAAAATGAAAGAATTATACTGATAGATACAAAGTCTCTGAGTATATACTATATATTAATAAATTGTGTTATTTAGTTTTTTAGTTAATGTAATAGATTTCTTTAAATAGAAAAAATCTCATCTCTGGAACACTCAGTTGTGCTGTACCCAAGTTCACTTTGGTCTAAGTGTGAGGTGTCTCTCATGTTCTTTCCCATAAACGTACAGGCAACCCACTAGGTGCCATAGCACCTCTGCCCCAGGCGTGACAACCAAAGATGTCTTCAGACATTACCAAATATTGCCTGGATGTAGAATTCAAGGTCATAAAATATTTTCCTTTGGTTTTATTAGGTGTTTCTCTGCTGTTTTCTAACGTCCACTATTATTACTGAGAAGTCTGAAGCTCTTTTTATTTTTGATCTTTTGTATGTGGCTTTCTTTTTTTTCCTGGCAGCTCTTGGCATCTTCTCTTTATACCCAGTGCTCTGAAATTTTATAGTGGGTCCCTTTTCATTCATTTTTCTAGTACTCACTAGACCTTTTCAATCTGAAGAGTCATGTTCCTCAGTTCTGGGAAATTTTCTTAAGTTATTTAGTCAGTAATTTCTTCCCCTCCACTTTCTATTTCTTCCTTCCAGCACTACTGTTTTTCAGATGTTGGACACGTTGAACATGATATTTTCTTATCTTACCTCTCCTATTTTCCATCTCTGTCTTTTTGTTTTAATTTGAAAGGGTCACTAATTTTTATCTTCTACTTGAGTTTTTAAATGATATTTTGCTATATTTTTAATTTCTAAGATTTTTTAAACACTACATACTCCTTTTATACAGCATCCAGTTCTTATTTCATGGATGGCATGTTTTATCTGTTTGAGGAGATAAATGATATATATAATACCCCTATTTTGAATATGTGCCCCCGGTTGAATCCGGTGTCCTTCAGTCAAAGTAGCTCTGATAAACCTTCTCTAGCAATGAGACCTCCATTCCTCTTTTGGGAGAGTTACCCTGCTGTACAAATTTGAAGAAGGATCTGGCAGACTTTTGTAGGAAGACTTTCAGCTAGATTCCTGATTCAGTTTTACCTTCACTCCAACTCTCAGTGGTACTCAGAACTCCCAAAACCCCAGCCATCAGGGGAGCAAATTGGTTGCCTCTTGGTTTCCCTCCTCTGCTGCCTTAGGATTCAGCTCACTTGGCTATGATGACCACTCACTGCCCTTCCATTTGCTTTCCCCTTTCCAAAATTTTGTTGCTGTTTTCTTGTTTCTCATTTTTGCTGTCCTGTGGGTTTATATCACTTTTGTAGATGTGTGTAGTCAGTCCAACTGCCATCTTTAAAGAGAAGATTAGTATATTTCTTTAAAGTTAGAATAGATCAGTATTATCATTGAAAAGAATCCCAGGAGATTATCCATTGTTTGTTTACATATTTGCTAAGTACATTATGAATTAATGAATGGCCCTTTGGCAGTAATTTCTATTAAAGTTATAAAATTAATACATTTTCTGACAGCCTACCTTCACTTAGAGTTGACTATAAATAAGATACACTGTTGGGTGGCTTTGAAGGATAATTTCTTCTGGCTTTTTTTTTTTTTTAAAGTGGGAAAATCAAGGATGAACAATTTCCAGTTACCTCAGCAAGAAGCCTTTAATGATGAAGGTATTTTAATAGTCAAAGAACACAGGATAAAAGTATAATGTTTTATTATATAGTAGTTCATAATAGTATGATTTTACATTTGGTTAGCACTTTAGAGTTTACAAAGTACTTCCACAGATGTCATTTCATTAGAACCTTGAAACCCTGTGAAGAGGGTGAAATTATCCCCATTTTATAAACGAGTAAACTGGGAAATAAGCCTTGAAGAATCTTTTTTAAAGCAAACAGTTGGCAAGAGATTGTGCCTAGCATCACACCTAAGGTCAGTACTCTGTTTTACACCCTGGGTAGCTGGTGGCTCAGGAATTCGGCCTAGCATTATAGCCATCATTTTTTTCATATGTCTGTATATTCTTAAAATATATATAATTAGGGAAAATGAATTTTTTTCTTTCATTTTGACAAATTCATTTGCTTCTAATAGTGGCAGGAGGAATTTTGAATTCTCAATGTTGAACAATTGAAATTACTATTTTAAATTCACCCTAAGAAGTATGAAATTACTAAATTTATAAATTTCGAATTTGAAAGTAAATTTGAATTCATACTTTATGTATTATAGCTTCACACACATTATAGGTTTTTTCTTAGCAAGTTTGAGACTTTTTTCAGAATTCCGTGAGCTGGAAATCAAGTTGCTATGTTTTGAAATGCCAATATCTGGACACTTTGAATCCAGTTCTGTTTTTTTTTTAATGGAAGAACAGTGTTTACAAATAACTTGATAAGAGATTTGCTTGCTCAGATTGTGGAATTTCACTAATAATGAAAGGTAGCATATTAAAGTCAGACATTATTTCTACATTAAGTGAAATTATTTTAGAAATGTGATGTGAGTACCATGTTAAGGTATGGCATTTCATTTTTAAAACATTAAAGTTCTTCTGCTCAAACAGCTGTGCTTTTTAAAGTAGGACAAGACAATATGATGATGAACTGTTTCCGAGTAATACTGAAATCACAAGTGTTTAGGTAATGACATAGTGGGATTTCAGGAAGGAAACAGAATGCTCATTTAACATTAAAATGTTTGATTTCTAAATATGATAAACTTGGAAAATTACTGTGAACTATCCTAAAAATGTTGATATCTTATATTTTAATAGATTACTGGTTTCTGACAGAGTCAATATTGACATTACAAAGCTTGATGCTTTTAATTTGCTGTTAATGTTTTGAAACATAGTATTTTTATAAGACATATTTTTTGTACTGAATATAATTCTTTCGTTGCAGATGAGGACAGATTATCTGAGATTTCTGCTCGCTCTGCAGCTTCTAGTCTCCGGGCTTTTCAAACTCTGGCACGAGCTCAGAGAAGGAAGGAGAATTTCTGGGGCAAAACATAATTAGACATACACCTAGTTAAGTTGCTTTTATCTAGGGGAACCACTGGCATAATCTTCTTTATTGCTTTACCATGTTAAGACTGCAAGTGTTTGGATTTTTTCTAACATTTCCTACCTAAAAAGAATTGTTTGATTTTTCAATAGCCAATTCAATTTACTTGGAAAATTTTTAACATAGGTTCATAAAAATTTAACTTTTGAAGAATTCGTTTTGCATCTGTCCCAAAGTACAAAGACATAGAGTATATAGTTCTTCACATGTTCTAACTTGTATTAGGTGTCAGGGGTAGCTGGTAGAATTGTGAATTTCACCTATCCAGAGAATATTCTTAAAAATGAATAAAGTGAAGTAAAAATTAAGATATAAGTGTGAACTATACATTCCCCTCAAGATTGGCTTTATGTATGTTTACAGTTGTAGATGTCATAAAATGAATTTGTTGTTCCTTTAACTTTTTTTTTTTTTTTTTTTTTTTTGCGGTACGCGGGCTGTTGTGGCCTCTCCCGTTGCGGAGCACAGGCTCCGGATGCACAGGCTCAGCGGCCATGGCTCACGGGCCCAGCCGCTCCGTGGCATGTGGGATCTTCCCAGACCGGGGCACAAACCCGTGTCCCCTGCATCGGCAGGTGGTCTCTCAACCACTGCGCCACCAGGGAAGCCAGTTCCTTTAACTTTTGCTGTGGTGTTTATTTTTATTTTAGTACCTTCTGTATATGGTTACAGTGTTAAAATAATTGTTCTTTAGATTGAAAATACCAGCTTTTGTATATACTTTTCTTATTTATGTAACAAAGTTTGCTGAGAGAATATGTATATTTTTGATCTTTGTGTGTATTCTGTTTGTATAAGGACTTTGGCTTACATTTGAATAATGTCTGAATTTTGAAAAATTATTTGTATAATGGAGAATTATAACTTTGTAGACATTTTGAAATAAAAATTAATCAAGTGTTTCAGTTCTGTTTGCTTCAAGGGTTTCAAGGGTTTGGCTTCTCTAGAAAGTTATTATCTGGAACAAATAATTATTTTTTAAAAACATTCTACTCACAACAACTTAAACACATACTTCTTTTGCAGCTGTCCAAATGCAGCAAAACTGAGTCCACAATGTTTTTGCACAAATGTAGGAAAAATGTAGTATTTCCAAGGCAAACTCATTTTTTAAAAATTTAACACAAACTTTTTTTCTTTTTTTTTAAGAACATTTTTTTGTTTTTAATTTATTTATTTTTGGCTGCGTTGGGTCTTCATTGCTGCACATGGGCTTTCTCTAGTTGCAGTGAGTGGGGGCTTCTTCAATGTGGTGCACAGGCTTCTCATTACAGTGACTTCTCTTGTTGCAGGGCATGGGCTCTAGGCGCACAGGCTTCAGTAGTTGTGGCTCGCGGGCTCAGTAGTTGTGGCTCGTGGGCTCTAGAGCACAGGCTCAGTAGTTGTGGCGCATGGGCTTAGTTGCCCCTTGGCATGTGGCATCTTCCCAGACCAGGGCTGGAACCCATGTCCCCTGCATTGGCAGGCAGATTTTTAACCACTGTGCCACCAGGGAACATCCCTAACACAAACTTTTTGACTATACTTCTTTACCCTTAGGATATGTTCTGTGGTCTTACTCTTTATCTTGCAGGTCATGATAAACTTAATTTTCTAAAAAATATGGATTTCATAAAATATTTACAATAGATAGAAGGTACTGAAGATGATACACAGAATATTCATGTCTGTTGGTTAGAAAGCAAATGAACAGTCTCTTCTAAAGTGCCTAGTTTGGTCGAGTGCTTTTGCAAATCACTGATTCACAGTAAGAGTCTTAAAGATCTTATGTTACCATGAGGTTATAAAGAACCGTGGTCATGCAAAGTATTTGCTTACATTTCACAGACCTTTTAAAAACGTTTGTTGATTTAAAAACTTACTAAGGCACTAAAGATGGAAATAAAAACTAGAAATTAGTGTATAATTGGATTTTAGAACACAGAACACAGATCATCTTGGCTTCTATGCAAATGTGTACTGAGGCATATTAATTGTAAAATAAATTTGAAACTATTTCTCTGGAAGCTTAGACGTATCATTGTCTTCTTTCTAAAAAGTTCGTTAGTTTAGTTGGTTAACATAGAGTTTTCAGTGGCTGACCAGTGATCTACAGTAAAGAGAGGAATTACAGCTTGCTTGCAGGGAATTGTGCATAACACACTGTTTTATCTAAGCCAGAGTGTAGAATCTGGATATACCCGTTGGATAAGTCAGACCACATGAACTTGGTCTATCAGGTGTTAAGATGGATTAGGGTATGGTTCTCATGAGGCTGAGGTCATTACCCCAGTCTCCGCATGACACTTTAGCATTGCAGTATACTTCTGACTGCCTCTTGAAAGCCCTATTCAGAGGCCCAAGGGAGAGAATAGTGTTGAGGGATCAGTACTATTTCATCATTCTCCCTAAAAGAGCAACTCAGAGGACATGCATTTGAGTTGGTGAGTGGTTTTAATTACATGAGAAATGCTCCATGAGATTTGCTGGCATCTAGGAGTTGTTAATTCAATTTTTTTATCAATTTTATTAAGGCATACTTATGTATAATCTGCAGTTATTAAAAATTTTGCAGCTCAGTGAGTTTGAAAAAAATGTGTACATTGTGAAACCAACACCACAACCAAGATACATTGCATTTCCATCATGGAAAAAGTTTCCTCATTTCCCTTTGCAGTTCAGTCCATCCCTCCACCCCTGGTCCCCAAGGCAATCACTAATCTGCTTTCTGTCAGTATAAATTAGTTTACAAGAATTTTATTATTTATTTATTTTTGACTGTTGGCTCTTCGTTGCTGCGTGGGCTTTCTCTAGTTGTGGAGAGCAGGGGCTACTCTTCATTGCGGTGCACGGGCTTCTCACTGCGGTGGCTTCTCTTGTTGTGGAGCACGGGCTCTAGGCTCACGAGCTTCAGTAGTTGTGGCATGTGGGCTCAGTAGTTGTGGCTCCCGGGCTCTAGAGCACAGGCTCAGTAGTTGTGGTGCACGGGCTTAGTTGATGCGCGACATGTGGGATCTTCCCAGACCAGGGATTGAACCCATGTCCCCTGCATTGGCAGGCGGATTCTTAACCACTGTGCCACCAGGGAAGTCCCACAGAATTTTATATAAATGGAACTATCTCTTATATATGGCTTTCACTCAGAATGTTTTTGAGAGTCATCTATGTGTTGGGCACATATGTTTCCTTTTAATCCACTCATTCACAGTGGACTTTTGGGTTATTTGCACTTTCGGATTATAATGAATATTTGATATGTGTGTGCAAATCTTTGTAGACATATGCTTTAATTTCTCTGGAAAATCCTAGGTAATTCCATTTTTATTCATCTTTAATATAACTTCTACTTTACATATATGGTACACACCCATATCACTATTATAAACTGGTGATTTGGTCGTTTTGTCAAAATTGGTATCTCACAAACTAGACAGAGGAGGAGATGTCAGGATCACAATAGAAGTAGCACACCTACTGTCTCTGTTCTTCCTTACCCCCATCTTCACCCCAGATCCTGAGATTCTCATGTGTCCCTGGCTGAGAACCCAGATAAAAATGCACAAACACACATATATGGAAGACTTTGTTCAATTCAATTTCATACACCTGTATGGGAAGGCATGTTCACGTCGGATCTCATCTCGATCTCTGTGTGGGAGTCTGAACTCCAAGTTAAGCACTCTTAAAGGATGATTTTGAGGATTAAGGGCAAAGAACATGATAAACATGCTTAGTACATGGCAGGAAATGTTACCATGAGATTTAAGTATAAATATCCTGGTTTTACAGATGGGAAAACCCTCTTAGGTTAAATGACTGGACCAAGACTTGATAGCTGGTGGAGTAAATCTAGGTCTTTTTCCTTGAAATTTACCCACACTGCCTGCTCTGGAGTGTTTATACTAAAATTGTGAGTCCTACTGTGATTCAGTTCTCTCTGGTTGATTCATTTGGGAGTTAATTTAACTTTGTCATCTTAGAAGATAAATTAAACATCTTTATGTCTAGTCGGGAAAAAGAGTATATGGGCAATGAGTTATTGTACAAATGGATTGAACCAGAATAAAAGTGAGTTAACATTCAAAACAAGTGTGTTCTCATATAAGTAGTGTTGCAGTTGTTGGCTACTCAGGGAGCTCAAGGATGGATTATGTACCTTTGTTGCAGTTGTAGACACCCCCAAAATATCACAACTTCTGGAAGTTTACCAAAGGAACAAATAATCTAAAATGGTAAGTGATCTTAGAATCATTTACATTTGGTTTGGGAATATGTTTTTGGTCCTTTTCCATGTGGTGGCATCAGTCATGATAGCGTGCTCAGGGCCCAGTCTTTGTCAAACTGCCAGTGTCGCTGTTTCCTAAGATGAGTCAGTGGCACAAAGGCTACTCCAGGTAAAAGAACAGTCTCTGTCATTGGATGAGCTAGTGTTGTGCCCTGCCTGAGAAACCAGCCTGCCCCTCTAACCTAACTCATGGATTAAAATCAAGCCAGTGGTATCTTCACTATGGTATCTTCCCTAATGTTGATCCTGCACTCTGACTTGACCTTATGCGTGTTTCTCCTGTGGAGGCACAGAAACACCCAGCGCTTTTTGGTCCTCTCAGATTCAGAGCCAAGCTCCCTTAAACCCTGTTTCATGTTTCATTCCCACCTTGTCCTGCAAGGCCTGCTAAGGATAGCAGCCTTTCTCAAGCAGAGGATGGCTCGCCTGCTGTACTGCCCCTGCTATAAGGCAGGTAAGAAGAAAGAGTAGTCTTCCTAAAGATGGCATCCACTTCTCTTCCACTAAATGCTCCCTACCCACTAGTCCCTTCTGTGGCTTCATTACTCCCCAGGCCCATATCAGAGCATGTCCTTGGAAATTGAGTGAGAGATGAGGAGCAGGGCTACCAAGGTCCCTTTGGAAGCCAGAACAGAAGACCAACAGATAGACTGATGTTTGGGGAAGTCACAAGCGACTCGGACCACACAACTAATTCTAGCCATGTAGTGGACAATATCGATAATGTTGGGAAATTGTTCAGTTCCCCCCTATGTATTTTATACCCAGTAGTATCCTATCCTGAAGCTGGCTTTTGGGCCAATTGTTAAATATTCAGAACTTTTGTGAGCAGGTTGTTAAACCATCAGTAGTTTGAAATGGACAATTTTGAAAATGGTGGGAGTATTTACACCACAGAAATTGGCAAATGCTATAGACTAGGGTTTCCTCCCCATTACCCCCAGAGGCAGTATACAAGCTCACCATGGCAGCCACTACATCAGTCTCTGCTTTTCTTTCCATATCATTTGCCTGATAGAGAAAATGACCCATTTCAGGAAGAAGAAAAGAGCAGCTCAAGTTAAGCTATGAGATTTATTAAACCATTCACATCTTCCTTGGCTTATAAAAATAAAGTACTTTGGTTTAATTTCCTTTCTTGGCTGAAGTCTACCTAGAAAATAAAAATAAGCCACAAATAGCAGATACTAGACTATACAGGGACACTACCCATGATCCACCCACAGAATTACCCAGAAATGGAGCCTGGGAATCTGTATGTGTCATCTTCAGGTGATTCTGATATTCAGGTAGTTTGGGAACCACTGGCTTTGGGGTTATAATAAGCTATGGTTGAATCCCAACTCAACCTGGAGCAAGCTGGTTAAATTCCTTTGAGTTTGTTTCTCATCTACAAAACTTATGATTAAGGTCTGTAAAGACGTTTCATGTAGTTACCCAAATGTCATTCTGGAACCAAGCAGAACCTCCCTCTCCCCCGAGTACAAAACCGAGCAGTTAATGATTAGGACAATAGAGTCACAGACTCAGTGTCTGATGCACATTCCTGAGTTGTTTTACAGATACTATAATTGCCACCAAGGGAAAGAAAAAAAAAAAAAACAACTACCTGATGAACAGACTGTAGTCATGATATAAGCTTCTTCATCTTGAGCAGTTCTGAATCTATGGCTAGCACAGTTCCAAGAAACTGGCCTCAAGAGAATGGGATTAACATTATTGCTCATAATAATCTATATCTTTGTGGGCATCAAAATAATTGTAGCTTGCTCTTCCCATATATATAAACGGGCAACTAAAATTGTCAGCAAAGAGATGCTGCAGACCCAGGTTGACATCTTCCACTCTTGAGAATATGGTGCCCTATGTCAGTATGAAGATGTTACAGAAGATAGACCTTCGCCCTTAATCTCTTGGAAATGGAATGATGTTTGACAGTGGGGAATTGAAAACAGCTCTTTTCCCCTTTCCTGTTTGCCCATTTCTATTCCCCTCTAACCTTAAAAAAACCTAATTATAGGAATGAGATCACTAAGCAGTTGAAACTAACTCCTGACTTATGCTCTCCTGAACGTACACCATGCCTTGCCTAAACTATTGATTCTTTTCCTAGATAAAAAGAAGTAAGAATGAAGAAATAAGCAGTTCAGAAATGATTAGCTCTCTACCCCCAGCAGCCCCCTAAGCAATCCTGCAGGCAGATCACACAGGTAAGACAAGTTCTGAAGAGAGAGTCAGCCAGTCTACACTCAATGGAGAATGATATAGAACCTAACCTCCTGCCTCGATGAATCACTGAGATTCTTCCCCCACCCCCATTTTTTCCTTTAAAAACTGTCATGGCTGAGCAGAATCTTTGGAATTTGTCTCTGGACATGAGTCCACCATCTCCCCAGATTGCTGGGTTTTCTGATTAAAGTATCTTTCCTTTCTACTGACATTTGCCTCTCGAATTATTGGCTTATGAGCTGTGAGCAGCCAAACCTGGATTCGGTTACAATTCAACTGGAAATGTTAGTTCTGTTATCTTGAAGGCAAATTTTCATTAAAACAATAGTAGGAGGAAGGTGTATTTTAGAGAGGCTGAATTTAAGTAAAAAAGCCAGAGGCAGTGTATCCTGAAATCGTGGCATCTCGCATCACAGCCCTGTGTGCGATGACCTACATTCAGCTCACACAGAGGCAGTTTGGGGCAGGGGTGCTGAAATGATTTGTCTATTTCCGTTATGTGGTAAAGCAAAGAAGTCTGTGACTACAGTGTTGTGACTCAGCGATTCTAGAAGGTGGAATCAATTACTCGATATATGCAAACTGTGTTAGAGGAACCATGAATTGGAGATGTTATCAGGTATGAGCCACACATGCAGAGATAAAGGACCCACGATAATTACTGATGAAAGGGAAGATAGGCAAGGTTGGTCCCTGAATAAATGCAGTCAATATCAAAGATTTCCTACTTTTGCTACAAGTTATTATTTTTTTGGAGATGAATTAAATAAAAACTCAGAGTTTTGTAACTTCAAGAAGGAAATATAAACTAACCTAAATGCCACACACTATGGGAAAATGTAGAAACATTACACTCATAAATTCAGTTACAGTCAGACTTTGAACATGTCACCCAGGAAAATTTTGCCCACAATGAGTACCTTAGCAGTTAATGTTCCCGTTAAAAATTATTCAGGTCAAAACAGTTAAGGTTTTGAAAAAAAAACAAAGAAAATTGAAAATAGGTTTGTATGACAATACTCACACTTTTGTTCCATAAAGAACCAGTAATAAGGTTTAACTTGTAATTTTGCAAAGATGAAACGTCCAAAGTACTATACTAATTTGAGAGTATAACCTGGCATCAACAAACACTCCAGCCTGATCACTTTAATTACTGTGAATTGTAGCTGCCAAGACTTTAAAAACATCACAGGTCAAGGCTCTAAGAACATAATCAGTTTTTTTCATCATTCAGAATCAACATGTGAGGGCCAAGAAGAAAAATTTAAAAATTTTTTTAAATTTAGGTTTGTGTTTATAATTTGAATATAAAAAGACAGTAGAGACTAATATCAACACATACAGTTCTTTAGTTATTTAAATAATATGTTAGAAAACCTTAGAAGCAGAACACTTTTGATAAGAGAAGCTCCTAAAAATCTGGCAATCCTTATTTTATAAATTTAGCGACTATATTCGTTTATTCATTCACTAAAACTGCATGCAAAAATTCCACAGATATTTTCTGCTACGCACAATGTTAATCCTAGTGTCTCTTTAAGATTAAACACAAGTCACAGTTGCAAGTTACAAAATAATATACCAGACATTTAGATATTGTTTTTTTTGCTAATTCCATATAAGGAGAAAAATCATTTTCCACTCATGATTCATGGATTTCAAATTTTCTGTAACAATTAATTTCCGTTTCCTTCTCTGGAGGGCATCGTAACCAGCCAGCGAGTCTTCCTCTTTCCTGTGTCAGGTTCCCTTTGTTAAACTCTTTCCTAGTTGCTAATAACAAATTCATCAGTTACAGTAAAATATGGTATGAGTGGCTTGTGTGTGTACCTATGTGTTTGCATGTATGTTACTGATGATAACAACACACTACCTCAGTTACTTTATGCACACTAAATAAGATAGAAATAACAAGTCTTGCATCCTTTTTCCTCTGTCAAATCAAGCTGCTTTAAAGAACATTTGCCCTGTCTCTGCCTTCTGGTTTTCCTGGGCTCCAAGGTGCCGGTTACTCTAGAACTCACAATTTCCTTGGCCTTTGCAGGCCATCTCAAATCCAGATGCAGCAAGGACACAAGGTAAAATGTGTTAGAGTATATTACCATATTTTCCTCTGGGTGAATGGTGCAATTCCCATGAGTCTTCCTACAGTAGATTTTCTTTAACAATTGTAACGAGACTACAATGAGGCTGGAAAAAAGAAACACTCCCAAATATTTGTTTTAAACAGAGCTTATGCTCTTGGGTCAGGCGAGAGGATGTTTGAATCTTGGTTCTGCCACTTGTTAGCTGTGTGATCCTGGGCAAGTTACCTAACTTCTGAGCTCCAGTTGATGAGTATGTTAAATAGGGTAATAAGCATAAGTTATTTCAAATTGTTATTGTGAAAATTAAGTAATTCTGCACACCTGAAGCACTTAATGCTGCCACAGAGAACTCAAAAATTATAACGATTATTTTCTACTTCACTTCCTAAAATTGCTCAATTTTATTGGAAATGAGGGAGGCTGGGAGGAATGAAAGTTATTCTCACTTAGCATTTAAAACATTTTTAATTAGCAAGTGAGACAGGAAGTCAGGGCAGTGGCCCAAGGGCCAGGGAGGGTCAACCTTAAGAGGTGCACAGCAGCTCATTGGCATCTCTTTGTCTGGACCTCGAACATGGTCTCCTCTGACTCCTTTCTACCACCCACCCAAATGGGACTAGAAAGAGAAGTTTAAAAAAAGAGAAGAGAGAGGATGCTGTTCACACGGAAGCCTGCAACTACAACAACACACCTACCCTGGAGATTCAGAGAAACACCCAGTAAAGGGGTATATTGTTAAACCAGCTACCATGCTGAGTGACTGGAGCTCAGCACAGCTGGGAAAATTCTGGGAGCTCGTATCTGAGCGCTGAGGGTCGAAGGAGTTCCCATCAGTCAATGACTGAAGGATGCAGGATGGAGAGGAAAGTGAATAAGCATCAATAGCATCAATGCTCTGGCAACTCCTGTGTGGAAGGGGTGAGACAGCCCTCAGACCCAGGTGTGCACTAAAGAGGTGGAGGTGGAGGTGGAGGGAAGTGCCTAGTGGCTGCTGCAGTGCTGTGTTCTTCTGTCCTCTGTCCTGAGTCCTTGAAGTCAAGCTCTACAAGTCTGAGTCCTGTCCCACAAATACCTGCCTTGTCAAAAGTGCAAGTCTTTTTCAGTTGGCTTGGGCTGCCATAACCAATTACCACAGACTAGGGGGCTTAAACAACAGGAATTAATTTTCTCACATTCTTGGAGGCCAGAGGTCTGGCATCATGTTGGCAGCAAGGTTGGTTTCTTCTGAGGTGTCTCTCCTTGGCTTGTAGATGGCCACTTCTCCCCGTGTCTTCACATGGTATCTCCCTGTGTATCAATCTCCTCTTCTTATGAGGACACCAGTCATGTTGGATTAGGACCCACCCAGATTATCTCATTTTAACTTGATTACCTCTCAAAAGACCCTCTTTCCAAATACAGTCACATTCTCAGGTACCGGGGGTTAGGACTTCAACATATAAAATTTTGGTGGGTGGGGGAGAGGAACACAGCTCAGCCCATAACAGGTATATATATCAAAAAAACATGAAGTTTGGGGGTCAAAGAATGTATACGTTTTATATTTATTGAATTGGTCATATTGCCATCCTGGAAAAAAAAGGTTAATCTTCATAATCGAGAAAAAAATGAAATTGTGTTTCCTGCACACCTGAGCTTGTAGCCTGAGCATCTACTGAAACCCACATCGTGCCTGCATCACCTGGGGAATGGGTAAGGGGTATAATCCTTGGCAGGCAGTGCTGGTGGGAGTGTAGGAGGTAGGGAAATTCCCTGTAATGTAATGAGCTATTATTTTGATATAGTAAATATAGATCCTTCCCACTCCCCCGCCCCAACCTGGTATTTTCTGTTAAACTGTTTTTCTCCCAGTTCAGCACTAACTAGACCATAAGCTAGTATTACCTATAAAGATTGTCATTAAATAATGGGAGTAGTAGAGTTATTTTATTTTGGGTTTTTTCAAAAGATAAAACTGAATGTTTTTAGCCCCTGAGAGAGACTCATATTGGCCAAACTGGGGATAGAAAAGGGAAGGAGAGGGGATAGAGGTTAGGGGTTTCCTGAGAAGGAGCCCCTCCTTGAGACTCTCCTAGATGGAGCCCTGGGTTGAGTGAGTGAGTGAGGATTGTGGACATTTGTTAGCTTGTGGCAATGGTGTGCTGGGGCGGCTGTACCTGCTCATGAGAGCCCATGGTGGCATCTCTTCCCAACTCCATGTTCAGTGCTCTCATGTTGACAGCTTGGAATCGGCCACAGTAGGAGTATTTACACTGCAGAATTGGCAACTGAGACAAATCAAGGTTTTCCCCCTGGAGAACTGATTGTTAAACATTTACCAGCACATCACTAGTTTGGAATCTACTGAGGAGAAAGGGGACTTCTGCCTCACTTCCTGGGTAGCATCTAGAGAGGTGGAAACCTTTGGCAATCGGCCTCATGTCCACCCCATGTCTAGCAAACAATAGAAATGACTCTGTGGCCTGTGCATTGTCTTAGCAGAAAGGTTACGAGACAGGATCCCAGAATTTCCCATGGCCACGGGGTGGGGGGGGGAGATGCTCACATTTGTCCTGTATTTTCAAGAGGGACTCAAGCAATTGAAATGGAGCTGAGCCTGTGCTCTTTGATGATCAACGATCAGTCAGGAAGGTCTATCTCTCAGTAGATACAAGATGGACAGCTGACCACAGAGGACCAGTTTCCTCTCTGCCCCCACTGGTGGGCAGGGATGTGGAGGTAACTCCAGATATAATAGATAAGTGGGAGGGATTAATTGATTCTGATCACCTGGAGTTGACTCCACTCTATCACCCACCTGAAAGTGAAGTTCCATTACAGAGAAAAACCATGTTTTTTGCACGTCTAGGCTTTTCTGCACGTCTAAGCACCATGCACGTCTAGCCTGAGCTTTATACGCACCACTTGAACTCTTAAGAAAGTCGTAATACTATCTGGGTTTGTTTCTGCGTACACTAGTTGAGAACCACTTCCCCAAGTCTTCTCGTTGTAAAAGTTCTAAACATTTGATAAGTAAAAGCAACACAGTATTAATTAACTTGTGATTTCTTTTTGAAAAAGCTTGGGTGGTGCAGTGGTTAAGCAACTGAGCTGTGGAGTTTGACTGACTGGGTTCAGATTTTCTGCGTTGACATATTGATGTCATCTCTTAGGCAAGATACTGAATTTCTCTAAGCCTTGTTCCTCCCCCAAGGGTTAATTGAGTAGGTCCATAGAGGATTCCTACACAGTGCCCTGTACACAGCAAACATGCAGTAAACGCCAGCCATTATTAGAAGGGAAATGACAGTAATCAATGGGTTTTAAGTGACTTGTCCTTTGCTTACGTTATTCAATTAAATGTTCAGAATGATCTTATGAGTTTATCTCCCATCTGCCAGTAAGAAAATTGAGGCTGAGATCAGTTGGAATCCAAACCCAGCTCTTTTAACTCTAAAGCCTGTGTGTTCCTCTCCATGCCCTGGAGAAATGGACAAGGGGCACCTACAGCCTTCTCTTAAATCAGTGGCATTTCAACTGATAGTTAAATGCTGGAGTTAATCTGACTGCAACAGATTTCTGAGGCCCTCACAACTAGCAGGGGGCAGAGGAGGAGTTTAAAGTGAGGTTGATCCAGTTCTGGGCCTCAGCACAAAACCAATGAAGCCACTCTCTTTCATTCCACTGCCTTTTCCATTCTGCCTCTCCAGATCAAAGGAGGCTCCCCCCATTTTCTGATACTTCAATCAATCTCACTAAGGACTTGATAAACATCCTTGCATGCACGTTGACTGCAAACGCTGATTTTTGAAAATGCACCATTGCCAACCTGCTTGCAAAAGTAGGCCAGTCAAGGGCATTGATTCCAATAAAGGTCTTACTAAATTTGATTCCCCTTTGAAAAATTGCAAAATCATCATAAAAACACCCTTGGAATTAAGCAGGCTGGATTTTCCTAAATGAGATTCCCAGAAAAGCACCAGCCTCTTAGAACTTGAGATGTCTCAGAAGGTAACAGATAAAGGCCCCTGCATTGAGGTGCCAGTGCAATGATTTCTCTGGGTAGTGGCTCAGTTCTTAGTCACCACGTATAGTATTTACTGTGTCTCCTCTAGGGTATAGATATTACTGTTACCATGAGCAATGGAATGAAAGAATGGAAGAACCAAGGTGATTATACAGCAGCTGGAGCCAAACTGCTTACACCTGTCAGAATAGCACTTATCAAAGACAACAGACTACAAGTGTTGGCGGAGCATGTGGAGAAAGGGGCTCCTCCTGCACTGTTGGTGGCAATGCAAATCGGTGCAGGTATTATGAAAAAGTATGGAGTTTCCTCAGAAAATTAAAAATAGAATTAATGTATGATCCAGCAACCCTACTGAGACAAGAAGACAAGAGTACAGCCATCTGGGAAAAGGACTGGGGAATGGCCTTGGGCAAAACAGGCCTTGCAAGCTAAAAAAGGCCCTGGGGGCCTGAGTCCCGGCATTGGGGGGGTGGGGGGAACCAGGCTCACAGGAATAAACAATTAACTTGATCTGTTACACTAACAAGTGTCCCTATTGCCACAAGACAGGACGCTCAACTATTTTAACCTTAGCTATTCCGGTGCTTTCCTGCAGGAAATTTTCATGCATCCCTTTCTCTTCACAGAAGCATTCTCCTGGTTCCTGAGAGCTGCCAGGGAGCCAAATGCTGCTGATCAAAGAAGTCTGATGATTTCTGGAAATCAGTGATCCTGAGACAAACCCTCCCTTTTGTTAGAAAAGCAACTCACCCTTTCTACTCAGGGAGTTGACGTTTTTCCTACCTTCTCCCTTGTGCACAAGCTCTCCCTTTTAATAAAAGCTTTGCTTGCCTAAGAGTCTTGTGGAAGCGATATTCATGCCTGTGGTATTGCTGTCCAAGAATCTGGAAAGGGTCCAGTAACACTACTTCTGGGTATTTATCTGAAGGAGACAAAAGCACTGTCTTGAAGAGGTATCTGCACTCCCACGTTCATAGCAGCATTACTCACAATAGCCAAGACATGGAAACAACCTAAGTGTCCACGGAGGGATGAATGTATAAAGAAAATGTGGTATATACATACAGTGGAGTATTATTTAGCCATAAAAAGAAAATCTTGCCTTTTGTGACAACAGTGGATGGACCTTGAGGGCATTATGCTAAGTGAAGTAAATCAGATAGAGAAAGACAAGCCATATAATCTCAATCGTATGTGGAATTTTAAAAAGCTGAACTTATAGAAAGTAGAGTGGTGGTTACCAATGGCAAGGGGGAGTGGGAGAAATGGGGAGATGTTGATCGAAAGTCCAAACTTCGAGCTAGAAGGTGAATAATTTCTAGGGAATCTAATGTACAGCATGAATCACTGAATCAGGTTCATCTTGCCCTAAAGCACAGCAAGTCAAAACACTGAGATGCTGAGGTTTGCAGCAAAGAGAGAGTTTATGGGAAAACAAGCCCTCTGCCCAACAACCCTAAGGTGAGGAGCGAGGGGTGTTTATAAGATGAGGAATAAAGCAGCAGGGTGGTCGGAGGGGTGGGGAACGTGGAGAGCATGGGGAAAGATGATTGGGAAAAGGTATGATCATCGTTCTTCTGTGTTCTTCTGTTTAACTAAGCTACAGGCCTCCACACATTCAAAAGATCCAGGAGAGTGGACCCCTGCGCATGCCCAGTTGGATGGTCAGTGGTCCTATCCAGTCGTTTTTTTTAAACATCTTTATTGGAGTATAATTGCTTTACAATGTTGTGTTAGTTTCTGCTGTATAACAAAGTGAATCAGCTGTATGTACACATATATCCCCATATCCCCTCCCTCTTGCGGTCTCCCTCCCACCCTCTCTATCCCACCCCCTCTACCTATCCAGTCTTAGCCAACTCAGCTCCAACTAGACACAGCTGACTCCAAGTTCCTGGAAAACAACTCTGGCAAACATCTTACGGTTTAGGCTATGAGCAGCTTGGCGGATCTGCAAGTCTTAAAATGACCTTGATTAGTGAAGGCAGGTGAAATGAATATTACCCAGGGTTTCACATGGTGACTATATTTTTATCAATACTATATTATATGAAAGTTGTTAAGAGAATAGATCTTGGGCCTCCCTGGTGGTGCAGTGGTCGAGAGTCCGCCTGCCGATGTAGGGGACACGGGTTCGTGCCCCCAGTCCGGGAAGATCCCACATGACGCGGAGCGGCTGGGCCCATGAGCCATGGGAGCTGAGCCTGTGCATCCGGAGCCTGTGCTCCGCAAGGGAGAGGCCACAGCAGTGAGAGGCCCGTGTACCGCAAAAAAAAAAAAAAAAAAGAGGAAAAATCTTAGGTCTTCTCATCACAAAGAAATGGTAATTACATGAGGGAAAGGAGGTTGTTAACCTCCTAATCTTATTGTGATTATCATTTCACAACATGTACATGTTATCAAAGCATTACCTTGCACATCTTAAACTTACATACATTTTACGTCAATAATATCTCAATAAAGTGGTGGGGGGGGGAGGGAAGCCAAACTAGTATTTGCACCTGGTTTTCTGAAGCCAAATGATTTAACTGCTTTTAAAGGCTTTGCAAAGTCCCATCAAATGTGTCCAACCTTAGTTGCGATTTTCTCCCACACATGGTCATTAAATTTCTACAAGCGACCTGCCTCCTGCCATGAGGGGTAGCTCTCTCCGGCTGCAGCAGCATTTAGAGTAGGTTTCTTTGGAAGACTCGCCACACTCACACCCACATCTTCACACACGTGGCTCTGATAGGAGCTGTGCAAATCAGCACTTTACTCTCTTTAATTTAAATGAGCTGAAATGGAAAATAAAATGAGAGGGAGATAGTGAAGACATTTGGTATCCCTCCTTCAAAACTCCAAAGCCCCTGCATGATCTTTTGCTTGATGAGTTACAGAACAACAGGTCTCCCTTAGCACAGGCTGAATAATATTAAGGGTCACTATTGACTAAGCCTTTTCTATGTGCCAGGCATTGTGCTAAGTGCCCCTAAGTGCATAATCTTCTCTATTATCACCTGTATTTTGCAGTTGGGGAGACCGAGGTTTACAGAAACTGAGTAACTTAGCCAAGTTCACATCCCATGGAAATGGTGACTTTGGAGACCTCAGCCTTGAGCAATAGTATATTGCCTCTGTAAGAAAATGTAACCAGTAAGTAAGCAGACTAAATCCACCAGTGGCATCCTTTGCAGGTAGAGTCCTGCTTTGTGCAGCTCTTCTGTACAAGAGAGCCTAGATTCCTTCACTTGGGTGAGGAATTACAGTGGTTGTTTATCCTCAATCACACACCCAATATCCCCATGTCCTGCCTTCTCTTCAAATATGGAGTTTTCATCTCATCACATTCTTTTGCCTGAGGATCGGTGAATAAGCCCATCTTGCAAGTAAGAGACTCCTGTTCATCTGTCGTGTGATAACCCTTTCTTCAGTGACAAAAAGAGGTTCTGCAGGGCTTGTGCAGAGTTTTACCCAAGCACGTGAATTACATGTTACTGTAAGGCGAGGAGACAGAAGTAGGGTGTTTTTCAGCCTTTATATCTGATTCTGTGCCAATGTTATATTAAGATTTTATTTTATTTTTAATGTCGTATTCATATGGCTCAAAATCAAAACATTATAAAATATATATACATATACATACTTTTTATTTCCACACTTGTCCCCATCCACTCGAATTCTCTTCCCAATTAGTTTAGCCCTTTTATTAGTTTCTTGTGCTTTTCAAATGCAAATACAGGCAAATGCAAATGTGTTTGTATTCTCCTTTATTATACAAGAGCTTCACTCTCCTCCCTTTTTACTTAACAATATACCCTAGCAATACTAATTGTCCTCTGTTTATACCCACAGAACACTTCTGACACCAAATGTATGGGGATTTCCCCTCATATTAAATAATTTTGATACCAACTACCTAGAGTTAGCATAGACCCCCATGGGTTAAGGGGTCAGTCCTGCAAGGCTGTCCCCTGGCTTCAGACGCCAATTGCAAGGAGCGGGTCCCCAGGTTACCCACACCACTATCTGATTTGGCTACAAATTGAGGGTTCCCGTGATGCTCTCCTCAGGTTCAATAATTTGCTTTTATGGCTCACAGAACCCAGAAAAACACTTTACTTAGTACTGTTTGTTTACTATAAAGGATATTATAAAAGATGCAAATGAACATCCAGATGAAGAGTTACATAGGGTGAGGTCTGGAAGGGTCCTGAACACAGGAGCTTCCGTCTGCATGAAGTTTGGGATATGCCACTCTCCTGGCTTGTAGGTGCATTCACCAACCTGGAAGTTCTCTGAACCCCTTTGTTTAGGGTTTTTATGCAGGCATCATT
This sequence comes from Mesoplodon bidens, assembly GCF_964165515.1. Lineage (NCBI taxonomy): Eukaryota > Metazoa > Chordata > Mammalia > Artiodactyla > Ziphiidae > Mesoplodon > Mesoplodon bidens. Next base: position 32,007,301 of record NC_138167.1, read on the forward strand.
ACATAGGCATGATTGATTAAATCATTGACCACTGGTGACTAAATCTCCAGCCCCTCTCCCCTTCCTGGAATTCCAGAGGATGGGGCTGAAAGTCCCAACCCTCAGATCCTGCCTTGATTTGGTTTCTCTGGCAACCAGCCCCTTTCCTGATACTATCTAGGGGCCCCCCAAGTGTCACTTCATTAGCCTACAAAGACACTCATCACTCTGGAGATCCCAAGGATTTTAAGAGCTCTTGTGTTAGGAACGTCAGACAAAAACCAAATATTGTAACAAAAGATGCTCCTATCACCCTTACCACCCAGGAAATTATAAGGGTTTTAGGAGCTCTGTACTAGGAAGCAGGAACCAAATATATATTTCTTATTATGTAACAATATCACATCTGGTGATCTTTCCATATTTTTTTGTTGTTGTTGTTTTGCGGTACGCGGGCCTCTCACTGCTGTGGCCTCTCCCGTTGCAGAGCACAGGCTCCGGATGCGCAGGCTCAGCGGCCATGGCTCACGGGCCCAGCCGCTCCGCGGCATGTGGGATCTTCCCGGATCGGGGCACGAACCCGTGTCCCCTGCATCAGCAGGCGGACTCTCAACCACTGCGCCACCAGGGAAGCCCGTTCTTTCCATATTAACAAGTAGAAGCCATTCACTTTTTACTCCTTACATCAGCATACTGTTCCATTTTGTGGCTATACCATAGTTTATCTAACTAGTCCCCATTAATGGGCATTTAGGGCATTAAGATTATCTTAATGGACATTCAGATTGTTTGAAATCTTGTAATTACAAACAGCATTGCAATGAATAAACCTGTACAAATGACCTTTTTTTCTTATGCAGCTATGTCTGTAGGATAAATTCCCAGAAGTGGCATTACTAGGTTGAAGGGTAAATGCACTTTTGATGGTTATTGTCAAATTGTCCTTCAAAGGATTCTCCCACCATCATTACAGAAGAGCCTCTTTCTCCATTGCCCTGCCAGTAGAGTGTATTGTCACACTCTTGGATTTTTGCCAATCTGAAAAGTGAGAAATGGTTTCCTAATGCAGTTTTGACTTACAGTTGTCTTTTTATGACTGAGGTTGAGAATCTTTTCATATGTTTAAGGGCATTTATGTTCCTTTTCTGTGAAAAATATATAGTGGGGAGATTACATTGCCTGAAATGAGTTACCAGTATATTTCCCAGTTTGTCACTTATCTTTTAACTTTGCTCTTTGTATATTATTACCATTATTCTTATTATTTAAATTGAAGTATAGTGAATTTACAATGTGTTCATATATGTATATATATATGCCTTTTCATATTCTTTTCCATTATAGGTTATTACAAAATATTGAGTATAGTTCCCTGTGTTGTACAGTAGGTCCTTGTTGTTTACCTATTTTATATATAGTAGTGTGTACATGTTAATCTCAGACTCCTAATTTTTCTCCCCCCACATCCCCTTTGCTAACCATAAGTTTGTTTTCTATGTCTGTGAGTCTTTCTGTTTCATAAATAAGTGCATTTGCATCATATTTTAGATTCCACATATGAGTGATATCATATGGTATCTGTCTTTCTCTTTCTCACTTCCTTCACTTAGTATGACAATCTCTAGTTCCATCCATGTTGCTTCAAATGACATTATTTCATTCTTTTTTATGGCTGAGTAGTATTCCATTGTGCATATATACCATATTTTATTAATTTATGATATTTCTTTTAGGGGAGAGAGAAAGTCCTTCTCTTAGTGCTTCAAATGACAAATTCTCTCCTGTCAATTATATTGAGTGTGAAAGTCTCACCTTTTTACGGGTCAATATACATTAGCACCAGGGTGCTTCCATCAGTAATCTCCTGGCAAGGGAAGCAGCAGTGGGTTGTTATATATGTAGAGCTGGATGATGGATGATGCTCCTAATGACACCTCCTAATTTGCAGAGGGGGCATGAGGAGTGTGAGGGGTTTGGTGTTAAGAGGGGAGGTGGTCTCCTGTTCCAGAAATGGAAACTCATTGAAGGAGTTCTGAGAAACCAGTACAGGGAATATCTAATTACTACCGAATTGAATCTAGGTTGCAAGTGGTATGCTTCAGGCCTGTCTCTTGGAGTTCTAAATCTTTTGCTCACCAACTTTCAAAAACATCCTATTACTTTAGAGCCTGGAAAAGAAAAGGGAGTGCCCCCCTGGACTTTGGTTAACAAGCCCTCTAAACTCTCTCTTGTCCACCATGTTCTCAAATAACAGAACCACCGTATGGGAGACTCTCTGGCATCATCTTCATGCAATACATCGGTACACCCAACGTTTCCCACTTCCAGACAATTCTATAGAACAGTATTTAGTTAAGAGAAAATGTACTTGTAGCATAAAATAAATCCTGTGAGTTTCCCCAAGGTGTATGCAATATGAGGATTGCTTTTCATTCAGCCACTGTGATAATAGCTTATTATGGGTCTGCTGTTGTGCTTCACTCTTTGCATGCATCACTTCATTGGATCCTCCAGTAGCCCAGGTGTGGTTAGCTCTGAGGGGTTTAGTAACTCACACAATTTGCTGGAGCGGGAGCGAGGCAGACCTGCTGTGCGTGCACGTATGCGTATGAGCTGGCCGAGGAGGTGGGGGTGGGCAGGAAACCCTCTGTTCTCAATACTATAAACCTCTAAGTCATTTTCTCAGTAGGTGCCCATGTTATTAATCCCTAGATTATCTGTGGTTGGTTTTTAGCGTACCTTCACCCCCCCATGGTGGGAATGCCTCTCTAGTTCTCCCCACCACCTTCTCGTTCTCCCACTTTGCAGTAGTAGTTCTATCTTCTCCCTTTCTCCTTCTAGAGCCCCCTGGTGTCTGAGGAAAACTTCAATGGCTGTTCCAGGCTGTGGCTGGCATCCTCACAAAACTTGCTCTATGCGTTGGCCAAAAGATCTGCTCATCTACTTAGACAACGTTTAACAGTTGTTAGCAGGGGTGGACTTTTCTCTACAGGCGTTGAAAGTCTTTCTTTTAGTTTTCTCTTAACAAAAGGAATATGTACCCTTAGAAAAATCCAAACACTGCAGAAATACGTACTGAGAAAAGTGAAGTTCTCTTGTAACCCCACCTTGCAGAGAAAACCACTTTAAGAGTCAAGTGATCCCCCATTTTTTTCAAAGGTATGCCAGCTAGATTGTTCTTATTTTACAACAATGGGGTCATGCCATGCACACTCTTTTGCAGTTTGCTTTCTTCACTTAGGAAGCCCTCCCAGCCTCTCCATATGCTGAAACCCCTGTTGTGATGGCGATGCAGATTATTTTGCTCCCTCTTGTGTCCATTCTCTTATTTTTGGCTCCATGCTATGGGAAAAAAGTGCGCTGAAGTAAGAGTGAAGAGTCTTGGGTTTCTAGTCATAATTCTTCCACTAGCTCGCTGGGGTACTGTTGACAAATTGTTAGGCCTCTTTGGCCTCAGTTTTCTTCTTTGTAAAGTTAGGGGGGTGGGCACATGATCTCAGCTCTATCAGACCAGGCCTTTTGGGAACAGAGCTGCATTGAACACCTGTGTCCCAGGCTCTGTCCTAGGTGCTGCGGAAGCAGCAATGAACACAAGAAAATCCCCACCTTCCTAGAGCTTACATTTCAATGTTGAATGCCTCCCCCTGTGAAAAGCACAACCAAGCTTCCTCAAACAATTCTCCCTCTGCTCCATCCATTTCTCCACTCTCCAGTTATTCTCCAACCCATAGCAACCACACTCTTGTTTTAACCACCCCATGAAAGAGATCTAACAAATGCCAGCAATTACCTCAAGATTACAACATCCAACGGATCCTTAGTCTTCATTTTACCTGAGTGTTATGTGGAAGGTAACACCATTATTTGTTTTCTCCTTTTACTGACAGTCTTCCACGGCATGATTTCTTTTGAGAATGACTACTTCTTCTTCTGAATATATATATATATATAGATACAGTCAATCCTCATTGTTCGAAGATTCCATATCTGCGAATTCACCTACTCTAACATTTATTTGTAACCCCCAAACCAATACACTTGACACTTTTGTGGCCATTCATTTGCAGACATGTGCGGAATAGTGAAAAGTTCAAGTTTCCCTACGTGCTGAGGTTGAACTAGGTGACACTCTGCCTTCTTGTTTAAGTTCTCATGCTGTAAACTAGTTTCCTTTTCCTATTTTGTGCCACTTTTTTTTTTGGCGTATTTGTGCTTTTCATCGATGACTTTGCTGTTTAAAATGACCCCCAAGCATAGTGCTGAAGTTCTGTCTAGGGATCCTAAGGGCAAGAAACCTGTGATGTGATGTGCCTTACAGATAAAATACGTGTGTTAGATAAGCTTCCTTCAAGCATGAGTTGTAGTGTTGGTTAGAAGTTCAGTGCTAATGAATCAACAGTATATATATGAAATAAGGTGTTTTTAAACAGAAACACATGTAAGAAAGGTTATAATTGATGAGCTGATAAAAATTTTGTGACTAGAGGCTTGCAGGAACCTAACCCTGTATTTTCCCTATGGGCCATGGTTCAGTATTTGCTAATTCAGCATTCATGGAGACTGTATTTATGGAATGTAACCACCAGTCACTATGGAAAACAGCATGGAGTTTCCTCAAAAGATAAAAATGGACCTACCATATCATCCAGCAGTCTCACTTCTGGTATATATCTGAAGGAACTGGAATCACTATCTCGAAGAGATATCTGCACCCCCATGATCACCGCAGCATTATTCACAATAACCAAGACATGGAGACAGCCTAAGTATTCTTCAACAGATAAATACAAAAGAAAATGTGTTAGATAGATGATAGATACATAGATAGATAGATAGATACACAATGGAATATTACACAGTTACGCCCATTTTCCATCAAAGGAAACTGAGTTCCATAGGTGAGGAAATCCTAACTCCTAAGCACTAGAACAAGACCCTTTATGATTTAATCTGTTTTACCCCAATGAGCTTCATGTCTTGACAAACTTTTTCTTCCCTCTCTGTGCATCATACTCTCCAGTGATTCCAAACTATTCATGGTTTCCCAAACATTTTATGCTGTTCTGCGCCACATTTCCATGCCATTCTTTAGCTATGCCCTCTGCTTGCTGTGATCTTTCTTTCCTTGTCCATGTGATGAGGGATTACTTGATTTACCACACTCAGCTTAAGCATCACCTCCTCTAATAAAACTGCCAGAATTTTCCAAGTAAAGCTGACCACACCGTTTCTGTTCTCACTATACTCTGAAGAAATCTCTATTTCAGCATACTTTACCACATTTACTGGGTTTTTTGTTTGTTTGTTTGTTTGTTTGCGGTACGCGGGCCTCTCACTGTTGTGGCCTCTCCCGTTGCGGAGCACAGGCTCCAGACGCGCAGGCTCAGCGGCCATGGCTCATGGGCCCAGCCACTCCGCGGCATGTGGGATCTTCCCGGACCGGGGCACGAACCCGTGTCCCCTGCATCGGCAGGTGGACTCTCAACCACTGTGCCACCAGGGAAGCCCACATTTACTGTTTAAATGTCTTTATTTCTCTATGGAAACTCTTCACATGCTACATCCTTTCTCTGAGTGAGTTCATCCCATGAAGTCCATGACCTCAGTGACTATCAATAAGATGATGAGTTTCTAATTAATAATCTAATAATCTGATCATTAATCTCTGCTCAGCTCCTTAACCTTCTATCCAATAGCTCACTTGGACCTCTGTATTAGTGTGGTCCAAACCAAAATGATTAATCATTTTCTTTTTCCAATCTGCTCTTTGTCAACTTTTTTCTCCTCCCTCTATCTTCATATGCCATCCATCTATAAATTCTATTTATCCTAGGTCTATCCTATTAATGTGTTTTGTACCCATCACCTTTCTCTCCACCCAAATCAGCCACTTCATCCCACTATTTTCCCATTTCTGCAACAGCCTCCTAGCTTGCTTCTCTACCTCCAATCTTGCCAAAACTACCCTTTTCACTCTCATCAGAATGCTATTTCTAACGAAAAAATGGGAGCTCATTGGCTTCTTGCACTGCAATCCTTTTGTTCCTTGCCATTGTGTTACCGAACCTAACTTGGGTCTGCTCGCCTGAGCACAGTAAAACCAATCTATGACATTGGGTTTGGTGAAGGAAAGTGCAGCGTTTATTGCAGGGTGCCAAACAAGGAAAGTGAGTGGCTAATGCTCAAAAGGCCTGAACTCTCCAATGGCTTTCAGGAAAAGGTTTTTAGAGACATGGTGAGGGAAAGGGTTGTGGGGTATGTTATCAGCTTGTGGACATTCTTCTGATTGGTTGGTAGTGAGGTAATCAGGAGTCAGCTTCATCAGCCTTCTGGTTCCAACCTGTCTGAGGTTTATGTGCTTGTGAGCAGCATACAGGTAACTTTTTCCACTGGTGGGGGTTTCAGTAGCTGCAAAACTGTTCAAAGGATATGACTCAGAATACTATCTGTAGCCCCTGAGGAGGAACTAAAGGTCCTTGACTTTGTTTGATGGTTAAACTATTATTATTTTGTCTTGCTTGACTGTTCTCCTTTGTTTCTGCATTTTATCACTTCTCTGATTAAATTTATTCTTTGGAACTTGGGGAAAGCCTAGGAGGCTAAAGTTTTTCTACAAGCAAGAGGCAGGTGGAGGACATGGGCTGTGTGTGTGTGTGTGTGTGGGTCTCTGTCCCAGGAGGGCCCCATAGGGTCCTGCTTGGTTACAATTGCCCTCAGGATAAAGTACAAACTCGCAAGAATTAAGATCCCTTAATATTCCTTGCTTTTCTCTCCAGCCTCATCTCTCTCGAGTTCTCCCTTTCACATAAGCCTTTCATCCTCACCTATTTGCACACAGTTACTCAAAGATGATTTTATGCATGCCTCTTGGGCTGGGTACGTTGTATTTTTCTTCATGACTCAGCTCAGAGGATTTCTAGTTTGGAGTGCCTCCTCTACTTTCAGAAAACTCTACCTCTGACTTGGTACCCCGTACATTTTAAACCCCTTGAAGACAAGAACTGTGTACCATCCTCAGAACATAGCCCAGATGCCAGCATGGAGGAGGTGAGGTACAGCTGTTTGCTGAGTAAAGAAATGAACTTCCAATTTTGAAGGGCATGATGAGTTGGTGTATATTTAATTGACCAATGGACAGAATCACAAATCATGTGAGGAACTGTTTAGTTCCTCTGACCACATCAGGGGCTGCATTTTTTTTTTTTGAAGAAACAAAAACAAAAACAAAACCCCCCCACATTTCTGGAATTTTATAATGCTATCCCTTTCTTATGCCTTCCTTTCATTCCTTGAGTTTCAGCAGCAACAACCATTTCCAGCATTGAAGACAATTCCAAATAGCTTTAAAGTAGGCAACACATTACCTTTTGCATGATGTTTGCATGGTGCAAAATGTTCCTATGCCACTGATTTTTTTTTCGTGAAAAAATAATGGACTTACAGATGGGATTGTCATATCATTTTGACTTGCATATATTTAAATTTTGATTTGTCTTTCCTCCTGGTGAAGCTAACCACAGAGTTGAGGGACTCGAATACCCTATTCATTGGATGATAATCTGAAGCTACCAAGGAAAGAAAATATTCTTCCCTGTGGTATAATTTTTTGGACATGGTTATAAACAGGTTTAAGCAGGACTTTTTTTTTAAGAAAATGTATATATTGACTTAAGCAGAACCTGAAAAAATAAAACACAAAAAGAAAAATATAAAACTGTGTATAGCATGACCTCATTCTTGTAAAATTAGAATAACCGAGTTAGCATATTTATAAAAAAGAATGTGGAGGACTATGCACCAGGCTGTTAAAGAGGATTTTTCTGGAGGGCAGGATTGCAAGAGACCTTCACTTTTCACATTACAGTTTTCTGGTTTTGCTATGCAAAAATGTGCAGAAAATCCTAGGAAAATTTCTTATTTATAGCTTTATTCTGGGGGCTATTTTGCTTTTCTTCATCCTCAGAATGGCAGTGCTGTCTAAAACATCATTTAAAAATTTGGCTAATCATTGTTGTCGCTGCCATTATTCTGCTTTCTCATGACACTAGGGAAAATGTTTTCTAGCTTAGTTTCTTCTCTATCCAATTGTTCCTGATTTTTAAAAAAGGAATGGCATATCATCCTGAGAACATAGCCCAGCCTAGTATGTATCTTTTGTTTACATATTTAGGGACATGTTTTTCTTTAATGAGATGATTATATTGTAAAAGTCTGAGACTTTTATAATTCAGTGAATCATAATTTCCCCCACAGCTAAAATTTATCAACTGCTTACAGCAAATAATTTCCAAATTATGAGACTAGTTCCACAGTCGGTGGAACCCTGGGGCACGTCTCCAGCAGTGAAGCTGATGAGGGCTTGTGCCATGGCAGTATGGACCACACCCTGAGTCAGAAAGTCCCTTAGACGACTGGAGTTCAAATGCAGCAACCGACGGAAGAATCCCCCTGTGACATCCATGATGTGCCAGACTCCTCACCTGGCACAAGGACTTCAACAGCAGTCATGGGAGAGAGACTGGATTCTCCAGCCCTAGTCAAGTCTTCAGAGGACTGCAGGCCTAGCTCTTAACTACAAATCATGAGTGACCCTGAGCTAGACTTTTGGAAATTATATGAGATAACAAATGTTTGTTGTTTTAAGGTGCTAAGTTTTGGGGCAATTTATTACATAGCAGTAGCTGACTAATAAAAAAAGAAAAGAGTGAATATATATGTTGGGTGGTGTTGGCGGGTGTCAGGGTGGTTGCGGAGGCTTCCCTGAGAAGGAGTTTTGTAACAAACACCTGAGGGATTTGGGGTGATAACGATGTGTCAGTGGAGGTTCATCAGTTGTAACAAATGTGCCACTCTGGTGTGGGATGTTGATAATGGGGAGTCTAAGCATGGAGTCAGAGGGTACATGGAAAATCTCCATGAACTAAAAACTGCTCCTAAAGATGGGGAGAGAGAAAGAACCCCTGAAGGAGATGAGGGAGTGAGTCATGTGCACATCTGGGGGAGATGTCTTGTTACTCTTCCTATAGCGCTGAAGTCATATGGAACTTACTTCAGTTATTTGAATGCACTATTTTCCTTCTTAACTCCAGGTCTTCCCACATGTTATTTCCTTCACCCATAACTCACCCCTTGCCCCCTCCCTGCCACCGCACCCCATCCCACTCCCACTGCCGACCTCCTCATTAACTCCTCATTTAGCCATCAGGTCTTAGCTTAGATGCCACTTCTTCATATCTGCCTAGTCTTGGGAAAGTGCACCTTCCTCGTGCTTCCTTTTTCCTCCGCCCACCCCCCATAGCACTTGACACACTGTAAGATGATGGGCTTTTTGGGGGGTTTTTCATTAGGTAGATGGTACTCTCTGTGAAGATAGGGCCAGATCTATCACAGTGATAACATGTACCCGCAGAGCAATGGAGACTTGGTAGGAACTCAATACATATGTATCAAGTGCAAGAAGATATTCTGCTCCTGCTTGGACCAACCTCCATCACCAAATAGCAGTCACATAAATGCTCTAAGTCTCTGTTTCCTCATCTGTAAAATACCTCCCTTGGAGGATTATGCTAAAGATCATAAATGGGCTATGAAAATCACCTAGCTGAGTAAGTTTTATATAAGTATTGGCCACATTCTAGTGGTAGGAATTTGTTCCTTTACAAGACAATGCATTCCATTCTATTATTGAACAGTCTATTTAGGAGAAAACAATTGCCTTGAAACTGGCAAAATTGGGGATTAATACCTTTTCCGGGTAAGCCCCATTTTATTTTTTCAAACACAATTAGATTTTAGGATACGAGAGACAAATATTAGCCAAATTCTTCTTTCCTTCCTCCCTTCCTCCCTCAATCCCTCCCAACCTTTTTCTTCCCTTCTTTCCTTCCCTCCTTCCTTCTTTCTCTTCTTTCATCAGGTTTACTGAGATATAATGTATGCATAGTAAAACCCATCCTTTTTCGAAGTGCAGTTCTATGACTTGTGACAAATGTATGCAGTCTTACTACCACCTCCAGTCAAGAGATTTTAACTTTCTATTAATTCTCTGTTGGTGACAACTCAAAGCAGTGTATGGTTCTTACACTACTTCCACTCTCTGCTAAAATGGAATTCTCTAATTTCAAATTATTCTGGCTTGTTCTTTCAGTGTTTGGCGCCTGGACATCCAAGGGGGTGCCTGTGTTTTGGGTTAATTCTCTGCTGGCCTAGAAGGCTATTATTCCAAAGTCATGTTGTTATACGGCATTCAGATTCCTTTTATGACTGTGGCTCAGAGCAGAAATTGTGAACAGGCAAGGATAACATTTTAGCTTCACTTGGGACCCTGAAGGTCAAATTCCTTTCTCTTCTCTAATAGGGGTAGAAAAAGGAAGATGGCAAGATTTCTTTAAAAAGAGGCATTTTTAACAAGAAATTTGCACATGTACACGTTTCTCACTATGGTCAGGCCATTTAAGATGGCTGTTCTCTTGCTGTCTGTACATGCCCTGCTCGACCAGTGCCTGTTTCACCTACACCCTACTCACGAGACTAAACTTCTCTCTTAATCATAAAGCCTAACCAGTAAATGCCTACATACTTGCCCCCAGTCCCAGTTCGTGATTGTTCTAAACTTTAGATCAGAAGGGCTCCACTATGATAGCTTATCAAAAGGGCAGTAAGGGGTCTGCTCCTCTGCTGGTTTCCCTGGTAACTGATAAATCAACCTGACATCAATTCCCCCTGTAACTGGCAACTTCCCTCTCCCCATAGCGAAGACTGCTGCACACACGGTGGGGTGTCGCTCCAGGACCTTGCTTCAGACAAGTAAGATCCCCCATCCATTCAACTATTGATGTCTCTGTCGCTGGCTCCGGGGGCTCTTTCTCTGGTCTTGAGGCTGGGCAAGCACAGGGCTTGCAGGCCTCTGGGGTGCAGCCCAACACTCACCCTGATCTGAATTTCTATCATACTTAATGTCAACACTGACTGTTCTGACCATTACTTTCATGTTTCCTAATTGCTCCTTCTTTGTGTTTGTCTCACTGACTCAAATATAAGATAAGGAGGTGTTCCTTACGTTTCTTTCCTCCTACATAATGAGGACCAGCACAGGGTCAGGCATGCAGAAGTCACTCAATAAATGTTCTTGTGAGAGACTGACTTATGGGGAGAAGTGGCTTTTCATAAACTCATGGAAAGGTCCTTTCTGGATAGATCAGAATTTCAGGACATAACTTCTATCCGAGTGTCAGGACTTTTATTTTATTTCAAATTAATTTAATTAATTTAATTCATGATGATGAATGATGCTTTTGCCAGCACGTAGCAACAACGTGTGACAAATGTAGACATCTAGGAAAGTGGATTATCTCAAAAGATCAAGGTAGAGTTTCGGTTCTATTTGTGGGTGTGAAAAAATGAAAGAAGGAAGCATTTGTGGCTCTTGAGGTAAAGTGATGCTGGCTTCCAGTTCTTTCCCTCAATCCTCTTCATTGTGTAAGTCATTGTCGAGAACACTAAACCACCAGGGTGCTTCAGGGGAATCCCATAGGCAAACATGATATTAGAACATGTTCTCAGAAGGGTACCTGGAAGAGGTTTTCTGGACCTCCTGGGGGAGTTAATTCATGGCTACCTGGTAGTGAGCATGCTATAAAGTCCCCCAAGTCAACCTGGTGTCAATAATGCAATCATACATTTTGGGATCTTATGTGAAAATATAAAAAACCCTCTACTCTTTCTCAATTACAGTGAATGCAGCCAACCACAAATATTTCCAAAGAGGTCACAGAAATGTTAATGTTATAAGAAAGTCAGGGGTTCAGGGTAGGGCATAGCCCAACACATGCGTAAGAGGCACGGAAAGTTGCCCAGGGACACATATCCAAACTCTTTCCTCTATAAGCCTGTCATTTTGTACCAGTTTCCCGCCAGTTGTTCCTTTGAGCTAAGATGTTAAAGAATCCTGCAAAAATGCCTATCTGCATTTAGAATTTCTTAGCTATTAATGCCTAGGTGTGGATTAGTTAGCCATTATTGTCTCAGTTACCTGGTGCCACAGTGGGTAGTAGGAATACAGGTCAGAACAATTTTTGATAAGGTTTGGGGCAGGAGGTAAGGACCAGGGCATGGCGTGTTTCTGATGAGGCTATGCCTCCATGGGGGAAACGTTGGAAACCCCGAGCAGTCTGGGGGTCAACATAACGGCGGAAGAGTGGAGGAGAACAGGTCTAGTAAAGAAGGTGAGCGTGGCTGCCACTGTGGGTTTGTTACCCAGCCAGGTTTGTTTGCTTGAGCGCAGCAAGACAAAATGCTGAGATGCTGAGGTTTGCAGCAAAGAGAGGGTTTATTCCCAAGGCAGCCAAGCGAGGAGATGGGAGAACAAGTCTCCGATTCACCTCCCCGAAGGCGAGGGGCTCAGGGTATTTATGGGATGAGGAATGAAGCTGCAGGGTGGTTTGAGGCATGGGAAGTGTGGGGAGCGTGGGGAAAGGTGATTGAAAAAAGGTGCAGTGATCGTGGTTCTGGGCAGGTGTAACTACGCTCCAGGCCTCTGCACGTTCAAATGTGGAGGTGCTCAGCAGCATCTGAGGGTAGAGTTTTTGGCTCCCTGAGGTCAAAAGGTCACAGGGGGACCCTTGCTCATGCCCAGTTGGAGGGTCCATGATCCTATCCAGTCATAACCAGCTCAGCTCCTACTAGACACAGTTGACCCCAAGTTCCTGGAAAGCCACCTGGGCAAACATCCCATTGTTTAGGCCACAAGCCGCTTGGAGGACATGCAAGTCTTAAAACGAGCTTGATTAGTGAAGGCAGGTGAAAAGGATTTGACTAATAATTACCCACAGTTTCAGTTTTTCATGTAGAGTGCCCTCAGGATGGCCTTGCAACTGTGGAGAAAGCAGAAAAGCGGTGAACTTGGGTGGTCATTGAAGCTGGGTCACTCTGGGGGCATGTGTGTCTGCTTGTGGTGGGAAGAACTGGATAACTCTCATGAGACACAGCATCCTTCCCAACCCGACCTCCTTTCAGTGAATCTTCCAGGTCTGATCTTCGCTCAAAGAATGAACCCCAGAGAGGCTGGGTTCCCGTGAGTGCAGGCTTTATCCTTCACAAAATAAGGAAGTGGGCAGTTTGCTCCTCCTCTCGCTTTGCTGTCCGTGGCACTCCCCTTTTTTTCCTTGCCATTCTCTCTCAATCTCTCTTCCTAATGTAAGAGGGAGATTTCCCATTAAAAAAACTCTCTATGTTCAGTTTGAGTAACCACGTAACATATTAAATGCTATGTAGAATAGCCATATCCTCATTTCTTGTTCTTTTCACTTTACTTCAGCTCATCCCTAGGCAAAACATAAAGTGTTGTAGTGTGTGTGTGTGTGTGTGTGTGTGAGAGAGAGAGAGAGAGAGAGAGAGACAGACAGACAGACAGGCAGTCAGACAGACCACGGTATTTAATGGAATTACAGGGAGAAGCATATAAAAACTGACCTATCCATGCTCCCTGCTGTGGTGGAGCCAGCCATCTAGTTGGGGAGATACATAGAGAGATAACCAGGGTATTTTAATTCAGATTCACATGTGCCATGATAGGAGTGCACACAAGGTACTATGTGACTTAGTGGAAGAGGAAGTGGTATAGTTTCATGGATTCCAGGAAACTTTCTTTGCTGACCAAGTATTTCCTTTGCCTGGATTGCTAATACTTGAAATCTTATAACTGGAGATGCATTTAGCTTGACACTTCACTATGAGAGAGCATGGTGATGGAAAAATCCCTTCATTAGCCCTGAAGTTGTCATTGTGTAACAGTTGACTTGGAGAAAGTTATTTGTCCTTTCTGAGCCTCATATTTCTTATCTGTAGAATTGGAATAACATAATTTGACAAGTTATTATGAAGATCAAATGAGATAAAATCTGGGGGAACAGATGAAAATTATGGATGCTATTAGTTTTATGATTTATCACTTAGTATGCATATAAAACAGTTTGGGCTAGAGGTTGGAGCTGGAGAGGAGAGAGACGATGGTGAATGAAATGATGTGGAAAGGAACAGATGACAGTCCCAAAGCACGCTTGTTTTATTCCACAGTTTTGCTTCAAATCCATTCTAACTGAAGATAATAGTTACTGAGAAATGTGAATAATTGACCCCATTGCTAATGAGGAAAAGGAAAGAAAGACTAGAATGTGTGTGACTCAGTCAGTGTTACGCTGTCCACAGATATAAACCACCTCTTTTCCTTCCAATAGAAACTATACTGACATCATCAAACTTCCTTTTTTTCCTCAGTCTCAAAGGATCTGGTGGAGTTCCTGAAAGCCCCACAGGAGCACATTTTCATGGCTGGCTGAGAACAGCCTGAGAATGTGGTTATCAGAACAAATCAGATTCAGAGACCAAGATGATGCCAAGTTAAAGAATTTTAACTCAATTCTTATTGAACCTGAAAAGAGAGATTCTGGGTGGGGCTGGAGGATTGGGAATGGGAAGAAGAGACCAATGGTGAACTGTGATTGGATGTTTGTATGAAAGAGAGTAAAAAAGATCTTCCTCAAGCAGGAACGTCTCTAGTCACGTCCTTGGTGTTTTGGGATAAAGTTCTGCCTTGAGGTCAAAGTCAGCGGAAACCACTCTCCCACGTGCTTCTCTCTGTTGGGAATGTGTGGAGATGAGGACAGTCAACATTGAAGCTGAAGAAATCAGCTCTCATTACTCAGTTGCCTCCAGACTGTCTGAGTGTCTGATGAGGAGCAGAAGGGTTTTGTCTTAGTGCACGCTCTTGCTCAGGCTCTGTCAAGAAGCTGTCAAAGCAACTAGAATCTTTGTCAACCAACTGATAATTTTGTTTTCACTAGTAGTTCTCTTGCTTGGGTGCGTAGGCCATCTCTATAAGGGCAAAATCCAGGAGCCACCAAGTCCCTTTTACCCCTGTCTCCAAACATACAATCTCCACAGCCCCAGCATTCTCATTCTTATCCTTTCCCCCCACTGCACCCCATTCCACGGGGGAAGCATATTTGATCTTGGCTTCAGTTGGTTCCCCACCTGTCATTTCAGCTAGAGTGGGGGAGGAGGAGTGATCCCTGAGGACAGGAAGGGATCCTTTGGGCTCATGAATCAATTATGAGGAGAAAGTTGGTTAGAAGCCTCTGGGCTGCTGCAGATATAATCAGTGGCAGCAGTTTGGTGATTCTTCCCGAAGCCTTCAAATTTGGCCTCAGTTTCCCTCAAAGTCAGCGGTTCCTATTCCATTTATCCTTTTCTCCTAAGTGGCTGCACCTTCTCAGGGACCCCCATACGGCATCTCTGCACTCTGGGTATGCCAGTTGTTTACCAGATCATTCGATTGATCACCAGCAGTGTATGGGACTATGTTTCAAGGATCACTCGTTCCTAAAACATCTTAAGTAGCTGACTTTTTTTTTTTTTTTACTGAATTGCCTCAATTAAAGTGTTCAAAAAAATATTTTGTGTCACAAACTCAAACTAGTGTTAAGTCTGAATCTTACCCTCTGGTGCCGCCAGTATATTTGGATTCTGACCTTCGTCTCCCTTGTGTCTTACAGCAGCAGTAGGTGCTAACTTACCCCTGCTGCTGCCGTCACGGTCCCCTAGCTCATTTCCTTGATGTCATTTTCTGCCTCTCCAATTCATGTTTCCCGTAACTCTCAGGCTGTCTTTTTAAGTTTTTGCTTTATACAAGTCCCTTCCATGCACAACTGTCCATAATGGCTCTCTATTGCCCATTGTCTCAAGTCTAGACTATTCTGGCTGGTATTCAAAGCTGCTCGTAAGCTGCTCTTACCCTACCTACCCCCCACCCCTTCTTTGCCATCACTTCTCTACATCATTCTATTCTAATCTAACTAGTCATTTCTCTTCTACCAGCCCCATCTCCAAGGTTTCTTTTCCCTGCCATTTCCTCT
The DNA here is from genome assembly GCF_964165515.1 of Mesoplodon bidens. Taxonomy (NCBI): domain Eukaryota; kingdom Metazoa; phylum Chordata; class Mammalia; order Artiodactyla; family Ziphiidae; genus Mesoplodon; species Mesoplodon bidens. The sequence continues at coordinate 32,023,191 of NC_138167.1, forward strand.
TCTTGGGAAACCCTTCTTCCATGCTTTAAACTGATCCAAATACTGATAGTATTAACAATTTTACTCAAATTCAACATCTTGAAGTCTTGAATGAGTTTCCAGTATCAATTTCTAATCAGACACCTGTACTGTAATGGTTATAATTCCATTGTAACATGTTTTATTCATTTAATGTTATTTTGTATTTGTAGGATAATACTACAAGAGTCATTATTTTTCTCTTTGAGGGATCACTGTCTCCATTATACTCTGAGTGCTCCAAAGGCAAGAAATACACCTTATTCATTTGTGCCTCCCTAGTGTCCAGCCCAGTACCTGGGACATAGCAGTTGAATTAAAAATGTTACTGAATCAATTGTATTAATAAGCTTCTTGAGGCCAGGGACATGTCTTAGTCATTTTGCATCTCTGAAAGCCCAAGACAGTATTAGGCACATGGCAGATATTCAGCAGTCATTAATACATTGAGTTCTCAAGATAAAGAAGTAGGAATTCTCGTGCTTGGAAGGGAGTAGGCTTGAAAAGAGACGAAATCTGGGATGTGTAGGATCAGCTTTAGAAGTCAAGGTGTGGCCCTGGTTTTGTCCATGACCTAAGACGAGAACCCTGAACAGATAGTGAAGGTCAACACTGATCACTTCTTGAGAAGTACAGAACCGAGCAGAAGCTGCCCTGGAGATTATTGCCCAAGTAAGAGGAAAATGTGGACAGGGTCACCACTGAAAAGGTGTAACTGATTCTGAAGAATGTTAAGAAAACTTTTATTAAACCGTAATAAACACATAGAAAAGGATGTTCTAAGGACAGTGCCAGATAGAGTCTGCGCTCTTATGGAGCTGATGTTACAATGAAGAAATGCATGAGGAAATGAATAAATAAAGCAAATTACCCTTTTTCTCTCATTCAGCAACCTGTGCATAGCTCTTTGTCTCTGCTCCATTTCCTGGTAAACCTACTTAGATATTTCCTCTTGGACCCATTCAACTAAATGTTCTAATAGATGATCTTGCTGTCTATGACTTTATTATTTATTGTTAACTCCTCCCTTTTCTAGGCTTTCAAGTATTACAATACTATTTCCGTCTGGTTCTTACATTTAATTCCCTCCCTACTCATATAAAGGCCTGTAGGTCAAATTTCGCTAAAGGTATGTTAATTAACTAATATGAGTTCAATCTCAATTCCAGTTCTCTAATCAGTGTTTAGGTACTTCAGTGTTTCCTCTCAAAGGTAAGCCCACTTCAGGTTAATCCTAAGGCTACTACAATGCAATTCGTATGTTAACTGTTACTGTATTTTTAAAAAGTATTAAACATGGGTTCAAGAACCCTTACTTGGTAAAATATTCCAATAGAAACAAAGCAGATATTTATTAAACAGAATGAAATAAATTAGCTTATTTTATCTGGTTATAAGAATTTAGAGGTAATAACAAAATGGTACTTCTTTTAAAACATACTGCATTTCAGACTTGCAGTGATTTAGAGTGACATCTTGCCCAACTGACCTAAACTGGTGATGTTTTGTCCTATTTATAGCACACACAGCTTTTGAATTAGGACAAAGAAAAGGGAAAGGGGGCATTTTCTTAGGATTGACGTTTGTGATATTTTAAAACCAAATCACCTCAGAATTGGAACTGTGTTTGATCAGTTGTATTTTAACAAGTTCAACAGGGTCATGAGAATATAGGAAATGTCTAGTTCACATGGCCCCAAATTTTCTTATTAGAGACTGAGAGGGTCTGGTTAAACTGCACCAAGATACATAGAGTTTTTAATATGAATTTTTAAAGTCATGTTTTAAAATACTATTTAACCTGTGCAAATGATTGTGAGAAACATTAATAATCCTAAAACTGATTAGAGAGTTGGGATAAAAGTTTCACTGATAATAGGCAATTAGCTATGATTTAGAATATCTGGTGATATAAGCAAGGGTGAATTATGATTTTTTAAGACTTATTTACTAGTCAAAATAATCAGTGAAGGGCTTCCCTGGTGGCGCAGTGGCTGAGAGTCCGCCTGCCGATGCAGGGGACACGGGTTCGTGCTCTGGTCTGGGAAGGTCCCACATGCCGCGGAGCGGCTGGGCCCGTGAGCCATGGCCGCTGAGCCTGCGCGTCCGGAGCCTGTGTTCCGCAACGGGAGAGACCACAACAGTGAGAGGCCCGCGTACCGAAAAAAAAAAAAAAAAAAATCAGTGAAAAGAGAGACTGGGATGGATCTATGGGTTTAAAAAACTCTGACAGTAGAGGGCGGACATTAAGAAGCCAATGTCAAATTCTGTGTTTATGTCCTAGAGTAGTGAGGAACTGCATAAACGTTGCTTTCTTCTATCATTTAAATCAATTTCAGTACTTGGTATGACTAGAGAGGAAACTGTACTCATTTATATTATGACACATCCCCGTGGGTATAGTCTTCCCTTTAAGATGAGGTAAAGTACAGATTCACAAGATTTAGTCCTCAGGAAGGAGAGAAAGGTGGCTATGGTTGACAAGTATCTTTGTGGGCAGGGTGTTAAGAGGGAGGGTGGACATGGTAAGAAGTTGTCCTGGGTACTGACAGGGTTATATTTGAACAGAACTGAAAAGTAAAGGAAGTTCACATTTGGAAACCCCTGTCTCTAGCTTTGTTCTTTGCTGGGTACCTCTGTCTCTCCTCTCTACTGAAGTTGAAAAAAGTACATGCTCTTTATGTTCTCAGGAGATGAGTAGCCCACATAGTCTCTTTCTCCAAGCCATCTTGGTACTCATTCACACCCAGGTGAAAGTGATAAATAACAGCTTAAAATCTTACTTCTACTATAATGTAGCTAGGAATTTAAAAACTGCACCAAATCTCAGGGAGACAATTTTGAAAGACTATCAAAGGGTATAAAAGAAGATCTTCCATAGAAGAGAGATGGATGGTAAATGCTCTGGGATGGAATGAATTTATGTTATAAAGATGCTAATTCTTCCCAAATTAATCTTTACATTAAATGATATTCTAAAGTTTCTGCTGCATTTTTCTAGAAACTTGACAAATCTATTATAAAATTTATGCAAAATATATACAAAAAGTTCATGAATAGCTAAGCCAGCCTTTAAAAAGTAAAGAAAAGAAGGTAGACTTTCCTGTCTAGATATAATGACACTCCTCAGTAATAAAAAATATGGAACTAGCTCAAGAACAAAAAGGGAAAAATAAATAAACCAGTGTAACAAAACAGAGAGCTCAAAGATAGCTACTTATAAATGGGAAGTTCACATACGATAAAGGACTCACTGTTTAGTAAACTGTGTTGGGAAAACTGGCTCGCTACGTGGAAAAAATAAAACTGATTCCCTACTTTCCATCATCTACACAAAGGCATTAAAAACCTGATCGTGAAAGGCAAAATTATAGGGTAAATAAAAGACAGAGGAATATCTTTGTGACCTAGGGATGGAGGGAGATTTTTACACAAAGCCTCGAGAAGCACAAACAATATAATGAAAAATAATGTTTTACATGACACCCAAATTACATTTTCTGTTCAACAAAGGACAAGTAGAAAAATTTAATAGACAGGACACAAATTGGGAGAAGAGTTGCCTACAAACAAAAAGAGAATAATATATAAAATATACAGGGTACTCTTACAAACCATCATCATCAACAACAACAATAAAAGACCAAAGCCCAGACATCAATTCCCCTCTGTAAATGGTAGCCTCCCTCTGTCCTGAGTAGCCAAGACTGCTGCTACAGCCTGCCTACAGTCTGCTGCACACCATGGGGTGTTGCTCCAGGACCTTGCTTCGGACATAACATTAGCCCTGATTAAACCAGATGCAGTATCAAAAGCAGGAGAAATAATTGAAATCATAAGCAAAGCTGGATTTACTCTAACCAAACTCAAAATGATGACACTTTCAAGGAAAGAAGCAACAGATTTTCATATAGATCATCAGTCAAGGTCCTTTTTAAATGAGCTGATCCAATTTATCACCAGTGGTCCTATAATTGCCATGGAGATTTTAAGAGATGATGCTATATGTGAATGGAAAAGACTTCTTGGACCTGCAAACTCTGGACTGGCTCGTACAGATGCTCCTGGAAGCATTAGAGCCCTCTTTGGAACAGATGGCATAAGAAATGCAGCTCATGGCCCTGATTCTTTCGCTTGTGCTGCCAGAGTAAGGTGTTTTTAAACTACTTCAATTCTGTTTTGGTTTTGTTAAATGTTTGATGTCAGAGTAAAGCATTTTGTCACTGCTGACTTAGGGTGGATTTATACAGGTGGTCTAGCAGTAGAGAAAACCTTTGACCTTTTGCCTAGGATTAACAGTGTTTCAGTGATATGTCTCCTTTGAGAACTGGTAACCTGCTCATGGTCAGAATAAGTTTTCTCCAATGAAAATACTTATTGTCCCATTTTGTTCCAAAGATTTAAATTACTGAGGCTCATCAGTGTGTGACTTATTCATCTAAGAATACCAGTTTATGGAAAGTGAATATTCAAAAAGAAGACATCATTTGATACATTCTTTCTTTGACTGAGACTTGACACCATGTTTTCAAGCTTAACATCCTTTTCTTTTCCTATATATAGCTAGTGTTTATGAAAAAGTTTTCCTACTCCTTATTTTAAATCCATATAAATAAGGTATTATTACACTGGGTTTATACTGATGTTGAATTAATGAAGTGCAAGTTAATTCTTAGCATTGTGAGAAGTTTCTTAGCTATTTTAAGATGGTTTTTAGTCTGGTCATATTTGTAATGGAATAATATTAGAGTTTTATGATACAGTTGACCCTTGAACAACGTGGGGGTTAGGGATTCCAAACCACTGCACAGTCGAAAATCTGCCTGTAATTTATAGTACTCCCTCCACAGCCACATTTCCTCCCTATCCAAGTTTCCTTGGCATCCAATCACAGATCATGTAGTACTGTACTATTTACTGTTGAAAAAAATCTGCATATAAGTCGACCAGTGAACTGTTCAAACTTGTGTTGTTCAAGGGTCAACTGCTAGTTGATATATATTTTTTCTTCTCCTTACAACTCTGTCCATAAATCCTTTTGGCCTTTCTTTCAAATTAGACCTTGAGTTTGATCACTGTGGTCTAAATCACTGTTATATTTTATCGACTATTGCAAAAAGCTTCCTAATTCTTCTTTACCTTCTTCTCTTACACTCAATTTATGAAAAATTTACCTTTCCCAGGTAAAATTAACTATGTCCAAGTGATCTTTTAAAAATAAATCAGATTAACAATTCAGCTATTAAACTCTAGTGAACTTTTGTCTCTTATAAAATCTAAGTATTATAGCATGCAAAGCTCTACCTGATCTGGTCCCTGTCAATTTCTATAACATCATCTACAACCAGTCTCTCCCTTACTCACTCTGTCTCAGGTATTCTGACCATCTTGCTATTTTTAGAATAGCATATTGCCACCTGGCTTATTTAGTTAACAGCAAAGAATGAGCTAATGAGGTCACAAGTAATCAGGGAGATATCACATGGTTTGAAGACCATGATAGCACAAGACTTTTGTCTTCTTCTCTGAGGAAAGTGGAGAGCTGTTGCAGGGATTTGAACAGAGGACCGACAAGCTTGACTTGCCGTTTAAAAAATATTGCTCTGGCTGCTGCATTGAGAATAGACTGTAGAGGGCAAGAGTAGCAACAGGAGCCCAGTTAAGAGGATGTTGCAAATAATTCAGAGAGATGATGGCTTGGACCAGGGTAGTAGCAATGAGTGGAGTACTTAGATGTATTTAAAAATATATTTTAGTGGTTGAAGGTCAAATGATCAAAATTTCCTTCCAGGTTGAATGTACAGTATGAGAAAAAGAGAGATGTCTAGGATTACTCCAAAGTTCTTGGACTGACCAACTGAAAGGATAAAATTGACATAAACTGAAATAAGGAAGGCTATGGTTAGAGTCAGTATGGATGGAAAATAAGAGGTTACACTTTGGACACTGAAAACTTAACATATGTGTTAGTTATCCAAGTAGAGAGATTGAAGAAAAAACTGAACATGTGAGTTTGGGGGAGAGGTCTGGAAACCATGTGAAACTGGTTGAGATTACCAAGGAGAGTGTAGCTAGAGAAGGAAAGAGAACAGAGCTGGAATCTTTATGTCCTGGTAAAGGGTTAAAGAGGAGAAAGAAGCAAAGGAGGTAAAGGAGGAGCCTTTAGTGAGGTAGAAGGAAAAAATTCAGAGATAGTTGTGCCCTGGAGCCAAGTGAAGAAAATATTCTATGGGGAGAGAATGATCAGTAGTGTCAAATGAGGCAGATGTATCAAGTAAGAAGGGGAATTGAAAATTAGATTTTGCAATGCATAGGTCATTGGTAAACTTGGTAAGATCAATGTTGATGGAGAGTTGGAGGCAAAGCCCTGCTTGGAGTGGATTTAAAAGAAAATTGGAGGACAGGAATTCTAGACAGTGAATCTAGACAACTCTTTTGGGGCAGTTTTTGTTGCAGAGGTGAGCAGAGAAATGAGGTGGTAGCTATGAGGAAAAGCAGGGTCAAATTTTTTTTTAAGATGAGAATTACGGATGTGAAAAATTGATGATTGGGGAAAAGGGGGAAACTTACTGTAGCAGTGTCATTGATTAGGTGAGAGGGAATGGAAATTAGAGACCAGATTGACTGCACAGTGGTGCGTAGGTACTTGTCTTTAGCAGCAAATGGGAAGGCAGAGTATGTGGGTTTTGATGCTGATTCTTATTGCCTCAGTTTTCTCAATAGGAAAGTAGGAAGCAAGGTCAAAAACAGCTAAACAGCTAAAAGTGAGGATGAGAGAGAAGCTGTTGGTTGGTTAAAAGAGAGAGGATGTGAAATAATCATCTGAAAGACTAGGCAAAGGAAGAGATTAGGGAACTACGGTATGATTGCTATACTGAATGAATGGCTCACCTGAAGTTCATGGTCATGAACTATGAGTGTGGATGTTCTCCAGCCATGTTCAATTGCATGAGTGTAGGTGCAGAGTAGGTGAAGGGTTGCTTTAGCCATGGCTGCGGTTTTGTGAAGCAAGTATGATAGGAGGGTTATGGTTGTCAAAGGTATATGCAAGAGTGATTATAGTCCCTGACCTTTGATCTTATTTGTAGACATTTACTATAAATGTAGTATTATTTTCAATTGTTAAATGCCCATCAGATATTGTAAGATATTATAAAAATGATTGCATAAATAATTAATGAAGGAAATTATTGGGGGCTGAACTGAAAAGTCATTGATACGTTCCTCCTATTTCCCCCATGACCATCTCACCCCATCCCTTTCTCTGTTCTTGATTTTCACCAGTTCATTTAATAAATTTGAGCACAAATGTACCTGTCAGATTTTAGATAACTTAGGCTCTGTATGTATTTATACATTAGACGATTCCACCATGGAGTTCCATGAGGGCAGGGTTTTATTTTTTCTGTTTTGTTTTGATTATTAGAATCTGCCTGCTACATAATAAATGCTCAGTAAATACTTACAGAAAAAAAAAAAAGACCAAAGCCCATTAGAAAAATGGGCAACTGATGTAAACCATGAATTCATAAAAGGAAACCCAAGTGGCTGCAAATGTATGAAAACTGCTAATTAAAACAACAATGAGATACCATTTTAAACCTCCAAACGCTGGTAACATTAAAGCTGGATGATGCCAAGTGTGGGTGGGGATGTAAGAAAGCAGAAAGCGGGCTTCCCTGGTGGCACAGTGGTTGAGAATCTGCCTGCTAATGCAGGGGACACGGGTTCGAGCCCTGGTCTGGGAGGATCCCACATGCCGTGGAGCAACTAGGCCCATGAGCCACAACTACTGAGCCTGCGCGTCTGGAGCCTGTGCTCCACAACAAGAGAGGCCGCGATAGTGAGAGGCCTGTGCACCGTGATGAAGAGTGGTCCCAGCTTGCCACAACTAGAGAAAGCCCTCGCACAGAAATGAAGACCCAACACAGCAAAAATAAATAAATTAATTAATAAATTCCTACCCGCCCCCCCCCCAAAAAAAAGCAGAAAGCTTTCTTCACTGATGTGAGAGAATAAATCAACGCTGCCTCTCTGGAGAGCAATCTGATGTATCTAGTAAACAAATTTATCTCTATGACCCAGTGGACCTACTCCTGGGTAACTGTTTCAAAGATATTCTCTAAAATTACCATTAAAATGACTTGGAAGAGGTTACTTAGTGCTGTGATGTTTGTGAGTGGTTTAGGTGCCCATCAAAGGGGGGGACAGGGGGCTTCCCTGGTGGCGCAGTGGTTGAGAGTCCGCCTGCCGATGCAGGGGACACGGGTTCGTGCCCTGGTCCGGGAAGATCCCACATGCCGCGGAGCGGCTGGGCCCGTGAGCCATGGCCGCTGGGCCTGTGCGTCCGGAGCCTGTGCTCCGCAACGGGAGAGGCCACAACAGTGAGAGGCCCACATACCGCAAAAAAAAAAAAAAAAAAAAAAAAAAAAAAAAAAAAAAAAGGGGGGGACAGATAAGTAAAGTGTGGAGACTCAGTATGGCACGTCACGTTAGAAATAGGAGCTACACACAGCAACGCAGGTAGATTGCAAGACCACAGTGCCAAGTGAAAGAGTAAGAAAGAGAAACATTCCTATAAAATAAAAATACACCCCCGCCACTAAACAACACTTGCTACTTGCTGTTTTACAAGGATGCATATATATTTAGAAATGTATGTCAAATACATTAGAGCAGTTGTCTATGGCAGGCTTAGAGGTGGTGGTGGGTGACTGGTGCAGAGGGAGGGAGAATAGTGAGGGTGGGATCACACACACACACACACACACACCCAGAAGGAACCTTGTATGGAACAGTGATCATATGTGTTGTACTGAGGAGTATGATGAATACAGAACTTTTTACCTGAGATACCTAAAGTCCTACTTCTAGAGAGATGTGTACTTTAAAGGAATGCATTGTGGATTTCCAAGCATCGGCCAACGGGTTGGGAAGGAGTGTAATCATGCAGTCAGTGAATATCCATCGCCTGCCATGTGCCGGGCACCGTTCTGGGTGCTGGGGCTGGTGTAGTGAATGAGATAAAAAAGCCTACTTCTGGCAGAGGACTCTGGTTAGCCCTTCCTGGCATTAGACCAGGTAGATGATAGCAAATAGCTAAGATCGACCATGGGTACAGTCTGTCTGGGCCTGGGGAGCAGGACGCTGGGGTTGCCCTTTTTCCGGGGTGGCTTCTGGGAGAGAGCTGAAAATTCACAAAGAAACAACGGCAAAGAAGGCCCATTAATGATTTGAAATTATTTAGCTCACAGATGTCTCTAGCTATTTTCACATTAGCTGTTTTATGCTGTATCTACAATCTCTCCTAATAGCAAATATTGAGACTCCTTGTATGACTGTCTAGAAGTCCACATACAGCTCTAGAACATATTTTCCCCTTAGTGTGCTTGGTCAAGTTCACTAAAACCTAAGATCCTTGCTCCATTAACACTATCTTATTAATGGTTGTCCATCAGGGCCATATAATGAATAATAGATGTATCACTGCTACTAAAGACTGGTTTGCAAATTTCCGGCATTCTATTTTTGTTTCACAGCTATTTATTCCTCATGCAGGAAGCTGGCAAGTAGTACTGGGTCAAACCCCAACGTTAGAAGTGCTATAAAGGCAGTACCCAAATTATCTCCATGCACATTCCCAAAGATACTTAGTAAATTATTTAACTTAATCTATCTATTCATTCAACGTGTTCTTACCAGGTCCTTCCTACATGTGTTGCACTGTCCTAAGTGTTGGAGATACAAAGATGAAAGAGAGAGAGAGAGAGAGAGAGAGAGAGAGAGAGAGAGAGACTCTTCCCTCAGAAGCATATAATTCAATAATATCAGAACTTATTTTCCCCGGGAACAAAATTATGTATGTTTGTAAGGTTCCCAGGCAAACAAACAAAAGCCTAGTTAATCCATTATATAGCTTAACTCTATATATAGGGCTTAACTCTATATAGAGTTAAGAGCTTAACTCTTAACCCTAATGCTAATATAATTATATAGAGATCTGGACAAAAATGCTCATATCTTATTAACAGGAAATTGGAAAAGAAGAGTTTCCTCATCTTGGGCTCATGAACAACCACAAGAAAACGTGGGCAATGGGTCTAGTTTTTATTTACCCTCCTTAACCTTCTCTTTTTCCTAAGACCACCTTCCCAAATGCTCAGTGTCCTCATGCTGTCCTAAGCCTCTACTGTGGCTCCTTGCCTAGGTCTGTGCCATCTCACAAAATGCTCAAGTTTCTACAATTATTCACATCCCTTCTTTGATGTTCCTGATCTGAACTCGTTGTGAAGAGAAATATCTGATCAAACTAATTTGCATGAATTCACATTCCTTCCCTTAGCAATAGATGAGTGTACTTGCTCCCTGCTCCCACCCATTGGGAGGGTTTCAGTCTAGTTTTTAGGTATTATTTAGAATTCAATGTATTTTTAATAAAGTCTACTTGTAATAACTAACTTGCCAGATTCTCTTCTTTAGACCTCCATATATATAATAAAAAATGTTATAAGGTTTTGGAAAATTTTTTTGAGACTTGTGTGTTGTTTAGAATGAGTGCAGGTAAAATTTTATGAAGAACTACTGTATTTACTATATTCTTTTTTTTTCAATCTTTATTGAAGTATAATTGCTTGTATTCTTAAAATACTTGCATGTTAAGAAAAATAGCGATCAGATTGTTCAGCATTAATACTTCCAAACTTAAATTGATATTGATTATAATTTAATGAAAAAATTTAAGGTATATTTGCATCTAGTATAATTGTTATGATCACTTAAAAAAAGTCACAGAACGGGAGGAAAATGGTGCTTAGATTAGCCAATACTGTTATTTTTAAAATGTAAGTCTTCTTCAGGACTCAGCATATTTTTAAAAATGAGATAAAATTATTTTTTGAAAATGGAATTATCCTCCAGCTGTCATTACTGTTTATTTTAAAGCAGAGGATGTAAGTGCTTTATTTTTGATCACCTCCAATGAGATAAGAATCTATGAAGCTGGTAGGAAAATGAGTTCATGACCAAAATGCTTACTCACTGACTATAGGAAATCAAAAACTATTATACTAAACCTGGAATCTACAAAGACAAAGCAATTGTTTTCTTTGAAAAGTATGTAGAGTTTGGAAAATTTCTGGGATTTGTCTGTAAAAGCACCCTCTGGGCCCTAAAAATGACGTTTTAGGGAAATGCTGACATATCAAGGTGGGAAAGCTAGGAAATGGTGCTTTGTGGGCTCCTATGGTGGTTAGGTAGTTCTCAGAAGACAGCACTGGAAATTAGATAATTGCTGATGTCATATTTTTCACACACACAATTTGGTGTCCTGGGGGCTATAAAAGCGGCATCTTCTACCTTCCCATCACAAGCAGAATCATTGAAATCAACAGGTAAGTCCTCCAACAAACTTGGTATGCTTGTTTGTTGGGTGTGACACTTCTTGATACTTACTTTTTTCCTTTATGTTGTTTTTGCTTCTTGTTCTCTTGATACCAGGTTCTCCTTCCCTAGTCACCAGTTGCTTGAGTTTGTGTTGTCTACAATGGCTGGCCGGCAGAAATCTATGAGCTCTTCCCTTATGGGGACTCTGGCGGCCAGCTGCCTCCTCCTCACGGCCCTGTGGGTGCAGGGAGGAGCGGCTGTGCCCATCGTGTCGCACTGCAGGCTCGACAGGGCCAACTTCCAGCAGCCATACATCACCAACCGCACCTTCGCGTTGGCTCATGAGGTACTCATCTCACTCTTTCTCTCTTCTTTCGCATCCTTATCTACCTGGAACCTGAATAGTTCTTAAAGTTTCTTCAGAGCACATCTAAGATCTTTAAGAAACCAACATTTATCTCTACAGGTAGACCAGCCATCATATTCTCTGTCTCTTCTGAGACTTTGTGGAGATCTTCCATTTTGGGCTTTAGGATGCGTACATTGTGTTTTACCCTGAAAGGAGCCATTTAGTAGCCCATCTGACTATTTATTTTTCCCTTTATTCCTCTAAGCATTATTTTATTTTACTTTATTTTATTTTATTTTTTGAAGAGAAAGAAATTGACATTTATTGAGCACTTACTATGTTATGAACTCTATGCTAGGAGCTTTAAATCCATTTTTTTTAAACTGAGGTATAGTTGATTTACAATATTATTTAAGTTTCAGGTGTACAACATAGTGATCCACAATTTTTAAGGATTTATAGTTATTATAAAATATTAGGTATATTACCTATGCTGTACATTATACCCTCATATCTTATTTATTTATTGAAGTCTAGTTGATTTACAATGTCATGTTAGTTTCAGGTGTACAGCACAGTGATTCAGATATATATATGTATATATATATTCTTTTTCAGATTCTTCTCCCTTATAGGTTATTACAAAATATAGTTTCCTGTGCTTATACAGTAGGTCCTTGTTGGTTATCTGCTTTATATTTAGTAGTGTGTATATGTTAATCCCAAACTCCTCATTTATCCTTCCTCCCAACACCTGAGCATTATTTTAAACTCATGCACATATCTGAATCCTTTCTTTAGTCCTTATGTGGCTGCTCTGGGGAGAGGGGATAGAGTACAGCTCTACTTACGGACATTTCTTCTAGCTCCTTGACGTCCAAGCACTTAGTCTTTTCTTCTCTTCCAGGCTAGCTTGGCAGATAACAACACAGATGTTCGTCTCATTGGGACCAAACTGTTCCAGGGAGTCAACGTAAGCCATAGGCATGATGCCACTCGTGGTTATTTGGAGCGGTGGTGAGGATGAGTTGGGTCTTCTGAATGTCGCCTAATATGAGCCCTGCTGTTTCACTTTCACCAACAGTTGATGGAGCGCTGCCATGTGCTGAAGCAGGTGCTGAACTTTACCCTTGAAGAGGTGCTGCTCCCCCAATCCAATAGATTCAAGCCCTACATGCAGGAGGTGGTGCCCTTCCTGGCCAGGCTCAACAAAAAGCTAGGCCAATGCGTAAGTTCCTTTCCCAACCTAAGTCCACCAGCTCCCATGTGCCCACCCTCCCTCTTTCTTCTGCATGGAGCCCTTTTCTTTCCCACCCTTGTTTGTTGCCCCTCCCATGCTGGCAGTTAGAAGTGCCTCAGTAACACCATTACAGGAATCGCCGGGAGTCACAGAATGTTTACTTTTGCTTTAATTGAGTCACACTTTGAGTTGATGGTGATGGACGGGTCTGAGAGACCACATGAGGCTTATTTGTCCCTGGAAAAAACTAATTCGGGTTATGTGAGATGAGAAAGGGGTTGGGAGCTGTAAGGAAAAATGCCAGTTGGTGCAAATGAATCCACTGAGTATAAGTTGATGGAGGGAGGGAACTGGAAAGAGAGAAAGAGGGAAACAAGAAGATTTAATATTTGGTGGTGGGTAGTTGAAGACTGCTGCCCTTTTGATATGGAAAGTGACAAAATCAGAAGTTTGTGAACTCGATGCCTCTGAACATTTAAAACTCTGAAAAAAGATTTGAGTAGAGCAAGCAGAGCAAAGGGGGCCTAGTATTTATTGCGGAGGGCCCTGTTCACATAAGATGTTTTATGTATGTTTCTTGTTCTGAGCACACATTTTTGATGAGGTGCAGTTATGGTTTTATTCTTGACAGGATTTGCATAAACCACTCCACTCTTTCCACAAACTTCAACCTCAGTAGGGTTTCCCAAAAGTGAAGTGAGGTCCCATGTAATAGAATGACTGGACTTTGGTGTCCAAGGAAATTCAAGAGCTCAGAAAATCTAGGCCACTGGTGAAATCTAGGTCATTGTGGGCAAAATTGCTAAGAACATTAATTCCAGGTGAATGTAACATACCTCATTTAGGGGCGCTGAGGTTCAAAAAGCTTCAGTACAACAGTGTTAAAATTGTTTCTCTGGTTTTCATTTTGTAGCATATTGAGCGTGACAACCAGAATATCCAGAGAAATGTACAGAATCTGAAGGACACAGTGAAAAAGGTACTACTAATAACTATTAATGCTAAATCATTTGATAGAAGAGACAAATGTTGTTTTCCTCTCCTTTCTTTTCTTTCCTTTTTTTCGCCCCATGTCATGATTTTGTACTTGATTCTCCTGCCATTGGGTTGACTATTTAGATGCATATGTGTTTAGATGTGTCTATATGTTTATAAGTCAATTTCCAAATTTTGCAAATCATAGAATTCTAGAACTGGCTAGGAACTTAAATCATCTAATCTCATCACCCCATATGCCAGTCACTGGCAGAGCCAGAATAGAATGCAGGTCTTCTGAATCCCATCCAGGCCAGAAGCAATGGATATTACGTTTAGTCTCATTAATTCTAAGGGAAATTTAAGATTCCTACTGATTCATTTAATCTGAAGAAGCATTTGTTCAAAACCAGAAAAGTGTCTGGGGGCAAATTTATTTGAAATAATTTTTGAAGTCATTCATTTGAAGATTTAAAACTTGGAGAAATATACCTAGAACAACCATAACAAAAGAGCTGGACTTGCATATAGGATGAATTTCTGGAATGATTGATACTTACATTTAACTGTTATAATATAATACCCAATATCTATTGATTTTAATTTAAAAGCAAAAGTGAACAACCCCCAGTTTCTTTTACACAGTTTCAAATAGAATGAAAATACTAGTAATGGATTCACTATAGGGAAATGAAAGTCCAAACTGGAAACCCTCTTTTCTTCCTCTCTCCTTTTCCTTCCTTTCTAGTCTCCTCCCTCCTTCAACAATGCCCTAGTGAGCATCTATCTGGTATAGGTTAGTATATATTTTGACAGTGAAAGATATTGTCAAATATTTGTCAGTGAAAGATATTTCCCCAAATATGGCCTATTTGGGGAAAAGAGCAATGGTGGAAGGCTCAGGCCAGCAACTGTGACTCATCCAAAAAACAGAGGTATGATTTGTAGCAGCAAAAGTGATGATTTGGCAAGCAGGTACAATGAAACCTCAGAAACATGAAGGCTCTAGTTGATGGAATTTTCAGGAACAAGCGTAACCTCAATTCCCCCTTTTTTCCATCTTGATGTTTTTTATAAAAAGTCTTTCTTCCTGAACATGCTTTAATGAACGTGTCTGGTTCTTCCTTTGATAACTGAAGGATTTGTTGTTTTTCATTGTGAAGATCAACTCTCTTGTTATAGAATCATTAGCTAGACGTGGAGGGCTGAATATTAGCATGCCATAGCCAAGAAGTACTTTACGCTTCTGGTTTGAAAAATCCCTCATGTCAGCTTACTTTGTTGTCTTTAGAAAAGTGAAGTGTGGGAGAGAAAAATCTGATGGTGATCTGTGTGGGAAAACAGATTTTAAATCTTTTAATCCATTTTGAGAGAATTGACTTTCATATTTGCAACCGGTTGCCATGTGGAAGAGTGGTTATGCTTTTTTTTTTTTCCCTTTAGCTCCAGAAAGCATAGTGAGAGGAATGTTATTCAGACAAATCTCAGCATGAGGAAAAACTGGTCAAAGCTGTCTGAAATGGGAGGGTTGTCTTGGGGGGTAGTAATTCCCTGTCACTGGAGGTAAAAGCAGAGAGCAGGCTATAGCAGAACGGATGACACACAGTAGGGCAAGAGAAGCTTTAAAATTCTTTATAATCTTGGGAGTCTTTGAGATATAAAAATTATCTCTTGCCATTATGTCAAAGGAAGTATGGAAAGATGGAATGGTGGAAGAAAGCAGGAAGAGAAAGGAGACCGAAATCTAGAGGACAATGATGACTTAGGGTTGTTGTTTTATTTGAGGTAATCTTGAGCAGATTTAATAGATCAGATGAATTTCAGAGGAGGATGATTTGGGCTTGAACCTGGGTTCCCTCTCCCATGGAGTTTGAAAGCCTCATTTGCCTACTGCTTGGAAGGAGAAGGAAAGACGGGGTGTTAGAAGTCATTTCTGGCCTTCTACTATTAAAGCAACTGGATAGGATGCATTTGGTATTTTCCCCATAAATGTGAAAACCTGTTTTTTCTACCCCTCTGTCAAGAAAGTGGGAACAGAAAAAGCCCATGTGTATTGGTAATGTGCAGTTTTGATTCAAGGCTGTTTGAGCTAAGTGGTTATATGTAACTGGTTGGTCATAGACAGTAGTGGGCCTAGGAGGTAGGGCAAGGCAGGATGAGTGGCACTCTGGGTCCCCCAGATCCCAGCACAGCCTCTATCTGTTTGCTCTGGTTAGGAAGTGGTTTGAAACATCATCAGCTTAGATTGATGCCCACAGATGCCCTCTCAGTTCAGATAGCCGTAATTTTAAAGTCTTTTAGCAAATCACACTTGCTAAAAGGGTATTATTACTGATCTTTTACAAAAGGCTAAACCTTGGTTTCTGTCCCAGCAACCTAACCATCTCATCTCCCTCTAATTTATTCCTCTTTAGAAAACATGGTATAAATGCTGAAATACTTGTGTGTTCTTATTTTCACAGCTTGGAGAGAGTGGAGAGATCAAAGTAATTGGAGAACTGTATTTGCTGTTTATGGCCCTGAAAAATGAATGCACTCGTCCAGGGCAAAGCTCGGAAATGGATAACTAACGTTTCTTGCCTGTTAGAAATAACAATAAGATCCCCTGAGGTTTTCTTTTATCAAAAGAAAAAGGGGAAGCCAAACTCCACAGCCCTGTGTGGATTCTAAACAAACCCCTGCTTAGCTTAAAAAAGAGAACAATGTCACTTGTATCCATACGACCAGAAGGTAGACCTTCCAAGCATAAGGAGATCTATTAATAAATAACATTTTATCGTAGTTGGTGTTTTATGCACAGAAATTTAATTTTTAAGCAGTTGTCTATTTCCCCACAAAAAAGATTACTTCCCCACCTCTTTAGGGAAAATGCCCCTAAATAATTTCATTTCCATAATCAATAATTTATATTTATGAATTAATTTATTGCTTTAAGTACCTGTGTTATTTATGTAATTTTACTAATATGAATTTATTTATAGAAGCATTATAAGATATTTCTACTTAACCATAAGGCTAATATTAATATTTATGACAATAATTATGGAGCTATATATGATATGTTTATTTTATGTCAATAAACACTTCTGTATCCTAAATCTTGTGGCTTTGTGATTTTTTTCCCCTTTACTATTACCACCACCACCACCATCATCATCATCATCATCATCATCATGTAATCATTTCTATTTGCTAAATGCCCCAGAACCTGTATAAATGATTTTATTCTTGACTCTAAGCAAATGAGGTGGCTATTAGTATTATCCACATTTTACAGATGAGAAAACTGAATCAGAAACATGTTAAAAAACATTGTGTCACTATAAGCAGTGGACCCTTATTAAAGCTAGGTCTGTCTGATTTCTGGGGGAATCTGTTATACTACCTGTATAGATTTGTTATGTTGATTCAGCATGTGATTCTGAAAGGAAAAAGGTAAGACATTGTAAAGAATCCATCTGCCTCATTAGCAGTTTGCTAAAAGGAAGGAGTGATGCTGCTGGGGGAGAAATACATGTTTCCTCTATTGCTGTAGATGAACTGCTTTTAGTTCTATGTTGAGCTTGTTAGGAAGGGCATCCTCCAGTTTTCCTGTAAGTCAGGGAAGTAAAGGGGAAGCTGACTGAGTCTGGGGAGTCTTATCTGCCAGTGGAGTTTAGCCCTGATAGAGAAGTCTGTGAGTGGAAGATGAGCAAGATATCATGAAGCACACATGAGGGGGGAAAGCTGGATGTCTTCAAGATTTGTACAGTGGTACAGGGAAGAGAGAGGAGAGATAGAGATAAAAGTTGGACTAATTCTGTCTAGAATAATGGACAAATGACACCAGCACTGAAGCATGTATAGGTCTTTCCATAAAAGGCAAAAGCCAGTGGTCAGCTGTCTAAAGTGTTTCCTTCTCCAAAAAATCAGGAACCCTGGGACTATTCTACAGGTCACTCACCAATTATTTGCCAAGCTCCTGCAGGATGAGGTCAAGACTGGTGATGATTAAGTTATAGAGAACAAACAAGTGGTAACCCGTGGGGAGGGGGAAGAGGGGAGGGGCAATGTAGGTGTAAGGGAGTAAGAGGTGCAGACTGTTAGGTATAAAATAAGCTACAAGGATATATTGTACAACATGGGAAACAGTGAATATTTTATAATAACTATAAACAGAGTATAACCTTTAAAAATCATGAATCATTAGATTGTACATCTGTAACTTATATAATATTGCACAGCAACTATCCATCAATTAAAAAAGACTGGCGGTGATTGTGAGCACATATGTAAATTGCACATTCACTCGTGGATAAAGTGGAGTTAATACTTTTGGGTATGGGCTCCAAATGCTGAAAGGTACCAAAGTTAAGCTTCAGGGTTGATGGGATGAGAATTATTTCTGGGATAAGCTGAGGTTTAGCATTCTTTCTTCTCTTCTTCCAAATGAGTCTCAGTGTAATGATTTGAGAAAAATTTGGTATTGTACTTGTTTTTGACCAGTCTTCTAGAAATCGAGCCATAAATGGAAGAATACCTTTAAAACTGGATTCACAAATGCTTCCATCCTAGGACAAGGAGTCTGAAATAAAGAGATTTAAAAGTTCTGAATGCCAATGGACATGAGTCATAAGGTGCCAGGATCCTCTTCAAGTCTGGAGGGCAGTGCTGATAAATTTGGCAGGGACATGAAATAGTTCAAATTCCTCATAGGGAGTCTTGACGTAATCGTTGGCAGCTGCTTTGGCATCCGTGGCAGTGGCTAGCATTTGGCTGGCACTGTCAGCACTGCCCTTGTTCTTGGCATTGGCAGAAGCCTTGGATGCCTCCTCCCCCAGCACCAGATGGTAACACCCAGGTATTTCAGAAGACTAATTTGTGAGCTTGTGTGAGACCCAAGCCCCCTGAGAAACGAACAAGCATTTAGGACTGAAGAGAAGCCACTGGAGGGTTTCAAGTGTGGGCAAGACTTGATATGACTCATGTTCCATAAAGATCACTCTGGCTGCTGGGTGGAGAATAGGTCTATAGGAGGGGTAAGGATAGAAGCAAGGCCAATGCAATCATCCAAGGAGAAAGTGGTGATTGTACTGAAGTAGATGGGGGTAGAGCCAGAGAAAACTCGTTGTGACTGTGACACTCGGCTTGGTTGCCTGGGACAGAAGAGCTACATATGGATCCAATTCACTAACAGGAAAAGTGTTAGTTTTTCTCCTGGTTTTTCATTTATACTATAATATTCATTCATATGCAGTGCTTCATATAGGAATGAAAGTAAAGACAGTGATTTTGCCCTGAAAGCAGGTTAAGATTTTAAGATTTGAGTGCAGACAGTTAAACGAGGAGAATGCAGTGATACCAAGGGTTGAAAGCTGAGGTCCTATTGTCCCGGAGGCAACCATCAATATAGTGACTTTATCTTTAAAATCGACTTCAAGGAATGTTTATTGTTGAAAAAGACAGGTAGACAAGGCTGGGATGACTGATCCTAATCGACAAGAGAAAACTGTATTACTGCTACACCCTGAGGGCTAGGTAGACTGTAACTGGACCAAAGGGGTCACTGGATTGTCTTGTCAACTTGCTCAAAGTCTCATCAATGAAAAACTGCATCAACCCAAGAGAGACAGGATCCTCAAGAACTCCTTTACTATAGGAATGAGGTTTAGTCACTTTACCAGGTGAAGGACTCCATCCAGTGAAGGTGCAGGCAGGGGGTAAGAGGAAAACGGAATGGGTGGTGGAAGAAGGAATTCATGATTATTAATTTAGGTCCTGTGAACAGCTATAAAAACAGGAACTATAGCAGATATGGTTTCTGTTATTCAATCTTTGTCCTGTTTCTCCTCCTCCCTCCCCTCTTACATGAAGAGTACTAATGGGGACTGACTGATATTTCAGTTTTCAGGTGGGACTATGACCACATTTACATCTTCCATACAGTGTAGTTGATGAGATTCTGAGTATTTCCTGTGCTGGAAACAAGCATTTTTCACCTGCACAAAGAAAAGAGTGGGTGCTGAGGACAGGAAGAAAGGATGATGCCAATCTGGCCCTCCACATCCATCCTGTTCTTTCCCACTCTACTTGGTCCCCAGAGAAGCTGACATACATGAATTGCCCCCTATATGTGCTGGCTGTCTGGCTTTTGATTGCATTTGGCAAGTGAAAATAAGTTAGCAGGAAATTGAAGGAAGAGGATAAAGTTAGAATATGTGTTCCTCTGGAACCCTCTGGCCAAGTTGCCATGCAGGTTGGTTGTATATTCTACCCAAAACCTCAGCTCCTTGCAGACAGCCCTCTTCCATATAGTTCTCTTTCCTGGTTCCAGAAATTGCTCTCCACCCTGTTCACTAACAGGCTTCCATCTATTCTTAGCTTCAGGGCATCCCATTACTTCTTTATAGGGTTCCTTAAACTCTTTCCACACCTTAAAAAAAGCCAATCCCTTATTAAACTTTTTCAAATGCAATATTGTAAATCAACTGTACTTTAATAAAAAAAAATTTTAAACATAAGTTGGTGCAACCACTATAGAAAACAGTATGGAGGTTCCTTACAAAACTTAAAATAGATCTACCATATGATCCAGCAATCCCACTCCTGGACATTTACCCAGAAGTGACGAAAACTCTAATTTAAAAAGATACATGCACCCCAATATTCATAGCAGCATTATTTACAATAGCCAAGACATGGAAACAACCCAAGTCCCCATCAACAGACGATTGGTTTAAGAAGATGCAGTATATATATACAATGGAATGTTACTCAGCCATAAAGAGAGTGAAATATTGCCATTTATACCAACATGGATGGACCTAGAGATTACCATATTAAGTGAAGTAAGTCAGGCAGAGAAAGACAAACATTATATGATATCACTTATATGTGGAATCTAAAAAATAAAACAAATGAATCTATATACAAAACAGAAACAGAACCACAGACATAGAAAACAAACTTTTGGTTACCAAAGGGGAAAGGGAGGGGAGGAGGGACAAATTAGGGGTTTGGGATTAACAGGTACACACTACTATACATAAAATAGATAAGCAAAAAGGATTTACTGTGTAACCCAGGGAACTATATCTAATATCTTATAATAACCTATAATGGAAAATAATCTGAAAAAAAAAATATATATAACTGAATCACTTTGCTGTATACCTGAAACTAACACGATATTGTAAATCAACTATACTTCCATTAAAAAAACAACTCTTTTCCATTACCCAGTTTGAGTGTAACGTATGTTTTCCGCTGGGCTTCTGACCTATATATCTCTGTTCTCTCTTCCATTCTCCTCCCAGCTCCCACCTAGTAGTTGGATGGAGTCTGCTAGTTTAGATATTGTTTACGGACAATAAATAAAGCCAGTTTTTGGCATATCTAAGTCGTGTGCAAATGTTTGACCCTGTAATGAAGCAAAATCAGAAACAGTGGTATTTTGGTTTCTAAAATCAAAATAGTTTTCTTTTAATTAAAAAATAATCCTATTTCTCCAATAGACTGCTCCACGGGAAATAGAGGCGCTTAGGTCAACATGCAGTATTACCTGAAGGACCTAAAAAGCTTTCTTCTCCCTTTTGGTCCAGGAACGCTCGTGCTGCTTTGTGCGTGAAGCTCCCTTCTCCCTGCTGCTTCCACACCAGGCACACTTGTATCTTGTTGGAGTTAGGCTACTGCGCCAACTAGAGGGTGGGAGAGCTATTACACCCGAATAATTCTGACCCCACCCAGCCTTGTGTTTTGGTTGCTTCTCTTTTGTGTGGCCCTTCCTTCAACTCTTTTCTTTTTACAGCTGCTAAGGATGTTCACGGTGACCCTACATGTCTCCTTGAGTCACAGTCCCTGCCTTATTTCTACCGGGTTTAACCGTCTGGCTCGTTCTCTGCATCTCCTATCTTACTTTGACAATGTGCCTGCAGCTTCACCTCAATACCACCTAGAAATCGACCAGCTGTGTCCTTACTAGTAGGCGCCATTTCTTTTTGAAACCCACATGCTGTGAAATGCTTTTTTTTTTTTTTTTTTTTTTTTTTACTTCGGTACGAATGGCTTTTATTGTTTGCAACGGGAAGTGGAAGAGGAGGGGATGAGACAGCTCCGGCTCCTGGGGCGGCTCCACAGACTCGGTCGCGGTCCTCGAAAAGCTGAAATGCTTTTTTGAGTTGTTTCACCTGTGACATTTTCATCTTGCCATCGCTGCAGATGCTACTTTTAGGCACAATGAGTGCGCAGGAACTTTATGAATCTCACATGGCTGCTTGACTCACTGACACCCTTAGGCATTTCAATTCAATGTAGTTCATTAAACAACGATTTAAATCATAGGGTATGCAAGATCTTCTGCTCATACAGCTTAATATCAAAAAGCAAATAACCCAATCAGAAAATAGGCAGAAGACCTAAATAGACATTTCTCTAAAGAAGACATACAGATGGCCAACAGGCACATGAAAAGATGCTCAATATCTCTAATTATTAGAGAAATGTAAATGAAAACTGCAATGAGGTATCACCTCACACCAGTCAGAATGGCCATCATCAAAAAGTCTACAAATAATAAATGCTGGAGAGGGTGTGGAGAAAAGGGAACCCTCTTGCACTGTTGGTGGGAATGTAAACTGATACAACCACTATGGAGAACAGTATGGAGGTTCCTTAAAAAACTAAAAATAGAGTTGCCGTATGATCCTGCAATCCCACTCCTGGGAATATATCTGGAGAAAGCTCTAATTTGAAAAGATACATGCATACCAATATTCATAACAGCAATATTTACAATAGCCAAGACATGGAAGCAACCTAAATGTCCACCAACAAATGAATAGATAAAGAAGATGTGGTATATAAATACAGTGTAATATTACTCAACTATAAAAAACGATGAAATAATGTCATTTGTAGCAACATGGATGGACCTAGAGATTATAATACTAAGTGAAGTAAGTCAGACAGATAAAGACAAATACCATATATCACTTATATGTGGAATCTAAAAAAAAAGATACAAATGAACACATTTATGGAACAGAAACAGACTCACAGACATAGAAAACAAACTTATGGTTACCAAAGGGGATGATGGTGGAGGGGGGAGATAAATTAAGAGTTTGGGATTACATATACACAATACTATGCATAAAACAGGTAAACAACAAGGACCTACTGTATAGCCCAGGGAACTATACTCAACATCTTATAATAACCTATAATGGAAAAGAATCTGAAAAAAATAGATAGATAGCTAGATATAGATATGTATAGACATAGATATATACATATATGTGTGTATGTAACTGAATCAATTTGCTGTACACTTGAAACTAACACATTGTAAATTAACTATATTTCAATTTTTTAAAATGTCTTCTCCTCTGTGAAATTTTCTCTTTTTCTTCCCTTTTACAACCTAGTCATAGTTAATTGCTCCATCTTCAGGACTGGCCACGCATAATCTGCATCTCTCTCTTAGCACTTATCACACGAAAGTTTAATTATTTATGTGTCTATGTTGAGAACGTTTCAAGGACAGGAACTATTGTTCATCTTTGTATTCCAGGAACTAAAAATGCCTGGCACTTTACAGGTGCTTTGTTAATGTTTGGTGGATGAGTGCATAGAGGATGGAATAGGATTCTGGGCCCAAGGACCTGGAAAAGCAAAGAGTTGGAGACATGAAAGGGGACAGAGGCCTCAGGGGAAGGTCAGAGGTCCAGTGTGGCTAGAACTCAGCTTGCGTGGGCAGATGCATGAGGCACCTGGGCTAAGGCAATTCCTTACTAGAATCTTAGCTCCGTGAGGTTAAGGGTTTTGGTTTGTTTTGCTTACCATCTGGAGTATTGCCTGGAACATAGGAGGTGCTCAATATATATAAGGTCTGCATATATGCATATATATCTCCTATCTTATTGATAAGATCTGCTATGAACAGTAGAATGGTGAGTGTGTGTGTGTGTGTGTGTGTGTGTGTGTGTGTGTGTGTGTATAATTTTGAAGGAAATATACTGATTCAGGACAGAATCACGGAAGACATTAGCACCAAAACAAATCTGTAGGAAGGATAAGAGACCTCTCATTAGCTGGTTCCTGTCGTTAGAGAATACCCAGGCCTGTAATACAAAAACACAGATACATTTAACTGCAGTAAAGCGAACAGCTGGTGTGTAGGAACTTATGAGAGAAAGATACAGAACAAAAAGCAGTAGCCAGCACCCCCCAGCGCACAGCTGCATGAGAGGTTCCCATCAAGCCCAGATGCTCAGCTGATCAGATCCTCCTACGCATCTGGTTTGGTTTGAAATGCAGAGGAGAGACAGGAGACAATATCAAAGGCAGAGGAGGGGATGCCCATTGTGAGCTCTGTAGATATCATAGGCAAAATGAGAAGATAAAGAGCTGCTTGTGGCTGCCCAACGTGGCTCAGAAGTGGGTCGAGCTCCCAAAGCAGAGTTTATTATCTTTATGTCAGCACCCAAACTTCTCTCTCCTTCCTCCTTAGAGCCCTGACTGCCTTTTGGTCTTCTCTCACCTCACAGGGCATTCCATGGTGATGATGGAGGTGTAATCAGTAATCCAACAGTATTTACTGAGCACATACCATAGGCTAGTCTCTGGAACCGCGGCAACAGCAATGACCAAGCAGAAGAAAATTCCTGCCCTGATAGAGCTTAGATTTTAGCAAAGGGAGATAAACAGTAAACAAAATGCACAAGTGAAAGATCTGTAAGATAATGGTAAGGAGTTTGGAAAGATATAAAACAGAAAAAGGAAACAAAGGAGCAAGGAGTGAGGTTAATTCTCATTAGGGTACTGTATTAGTTTGCAAGGGCTGCCATAACAAAGTACCACACAGGCGGAGTGACATAGCTCTGGAGGCTAGAAGTCTGACATCAAGATGTCAGCAGGATTGGTTTCTTCTGAGGCCTCCCTCCTTGGCTTATAGATGGCTACTTTCTCTCTGTGTCCTCACACGGTTTTTCCTCTGTGTATGTCTGTGTCCTAATCTCCTCTTCTTATGAGGGCATCAGTCACATTGAATCAGGGCCTGCCCAGATAGGTAATTAACTTGATTACCTCTTTAAAGACCCTCCACCTCCAAACAGCCACATTCTGGGGTGCTGGGGGTTAGGACTTCAACATATGAATTTTGGAGGGACAACCTTCAGCCCATTAACAGGTATCTTAGGAAAGCCTAGCTGGGAAGGTTGTATTTAAGCAAAGACTTGAAAGACTTAAAAGAGCTGGCCAGAGATTGTCTCGGTGGCGGCGGCGGCGGCAGCGGCCCTGGACTGCGGGGAATGGGAATCCTAGGGCTTTGAGCACCGCCCCCGCCTCCCTGCCCGCGACATGGCTCAGGAGAAGATGGAGCTGGACCTGGAGCTGCCTCCGGGCACGGTTGGGAGCCCGGCGGAGGGCGGCGGCAGCGGCGGGGGCCTCAGGAGGTCTAACAGCGCCCCCCTGATCCACGGCCTCAGTGACACTTCGCCGGTGTTCCAGGCCGAGGCGCCGAGCGCCAGGCGAAACAGCACAACGTTCGCGAACCGCCACGGCCTGCTACTACCGGCCTCCCCCGTCCGCATGCACAGCAGCCGCTTGCACCAGATCAAACAGGAGGAGGGCATGGACTTGATCAATCGAGAGACCGTCCACGAGCGCGAGGTGCAGAACGCAATGCAGATAAGCCACTCCTGGGAGGAAAGTTTCAGCTTGAGTGACAACGACGTGGAGAAATCCGCCTCCCCGAAACGCATCGATTTCATTCCGGTGTCGCCAGCACCGTCACCCACCCGGGGAATTGGGAAGCAGTGTTTTTCACCATCCTTGCAAAGTTTTGTGAGTAGCAATGGATTGCCTCCAAGTCCGATTCCCAGCCCAACGACCCGATTTACTACCCGGAGAAGCCAGAGTCCAATTAATTGCATTAGACCAAGTGTTCTTGGACCATTGAAAAGAAAATGTGAAATGGAAACTGAATATCAGCCAAAGAGATTTTTCCAGGGCATCACCAACATGCTTTCTTCTGACGTTGCACAGCTGTCGGATCCTGGTGTGTGTGTATCTTCCGATACCCTTGATGGAAACAGCAGCAGTGCCGGATCTTCTTGTAATTCACCAGCGAAAGTCAGCACTACCACCGACTCTCCTGTGTCACCTGCCCAAGCGGCCTCTCCATTTATTCCAGTAGATGAACTTTCATCTAAGTGATTCACCCACCCATCCTGAGACTCGGTTTTGTTTTTGTTTTTGCAGTGGAGAGAAAAATGAAGTTGGAACAAGCACTGAACTTTGTCGATTAATTTGAGGCTATTTCCTATTTTACCCTTTTCCTTTTTTGGAATTTCCTGAAATGTTGTTATTCTAGAGAACTTTTATGTCAGATTCCTGCGGGTGCCCTTGAATTCAGTGTAGTAATATTTTCAGACGTTTTCCCAATAAGTGTGTTGAAGCATACATCTTTACGCTGCTAATATGTCTAAATACATATGTTATCCCTTGATTTTTTTTTTTTTTTTTTTGCGGTACGCGGGCCTCTCACTGTCGTGGCCTCTCCCGTTGCGGAGCACAGGCTCCGGACGCAGAGGCCCAGCGGCCATGGCCCACGGGCCCAGCCACTCCGCGGCATGTGGGATCCTCCCGGACCGGGGCACGAACCCGTGTCCCCTGCATCGGCAGGCGGACTCTCAACCACTGCGCCACCAGGGAAGCCCTATCCCTTGATTTTTTAAAATAACTGAGAGCTCTATTTATTTATGCGATTATTAAGTTCTGATGCAAATATAAATGTTGAATTAATCAGCATAGTAAACTGATGTTTTAAAATTCCATACTTCATGCCCACACTAATTTTTAATGTTATTTTCAGTGATTGCTAATTTCTATTTGATGAAGAACAATAACTTACCTATGTACAGGTATTTTTTAAATGTTAGTTTTATCCATCCAGTGTTTGTCTGTTTTACCCAGGAATCCTTGAATATTTAATTTTCTGGGTACAGAAGTGGATGGGGGATGGTGATAAAAAAACAGAATATAAAAGTTTGCAACAGATCTTTTAAAATTAAATATATAAAAGTAAACATAGGGCTTCCCTGGTGGCGCAGTGGTTGAGAGTCCGCCTGCCGATGCAGGGGACACGGGTTCGTGCCCCGGTCTGGGAAGATCCCACATGCCGCAGAGCGGCTAGGCCCGTGAGCCATGGCTGCTGAGCCTGCGCATCCGGAGCCTGTGCTCTGCAAGGGGAGAGGCCACAACAGTGAGAGGCCCGCCTACCGCAAAAAAAAAAAAAAAAAAAAAAAAAAAAGTAAACATATTTAAAAACAAAAACAAACAAACAAAAAAAAGAGCTGGCCATGCAGATATCTGGGGTGGGGTGGGGTGGGGTGGAGTGAGGAAACATTTCAGGTAGAGGGAACAGCTATAGGCATCTTAGTGAGTTTGAAGAGCAACAAGGAGGTATTGTGGCTAGAGGAGGTGAGCAAAGGGGAGAGCAGGAGGAAAAGCCAAAAGGCAAGGAGAATAGCAAAATCAGACAGGCCCTTAGGCCATTGAAAGGATTTGGCTTTTACTCTGAGTGTGACAGGAAATCCTTAAGGGAGAAATCATGCTTCTAGTGGCCTGCAAGTTCAGGTTCAAGTGCATTGCTTAGTCTGAGTAGAATCTATCAGGCACTTATGCTGACTGCCCCAGAACTACAGGGCTGAAGAGATGGACCAATGATTAATACATTTTGACAGAAGAGGTACATCTATTTCTAGGAATCTTGCTATTGTGATTTCTAAACTCTATCTCAATTCTTGCAGTTATTACTGCCAAACTTCTTTTTAATGCACTTAGAAAATGAGGTAGAAGGGCTATTTTTAAGTCATGTACTTTGATAAAATTTTGGAGGATGCTTGGATTGATGTATCCATTGTGTATACTTTTCTTCTGTGGGGCTAAGAGTGAGGGGGACAGCAGCAGAAGTTTATTTCTGTCATCCATTGTGGTGGTTACTATGGGAAATCTGCTTCTGACTTCTTATTTTTTATTTTTAAATCATGGTTAGGGTACCATATCCTTTGCAGGTTTTAGCGATGACATGCCTTTCATTGCCGGAGAATAAAAGGCCAATATGTACGCTACCATCATGTCAAAACTGAAAATGCTGGGCTTCCCTGGTGGCGCAGTGGTTGAGAGTCCACCTGCCGAGGCAGGGGACATGGGCTCGTGCCCTGGTCCGGGAGGATCCCACATGCCGCGGAGCAGCTGGGCCCGTGAGCCATGGCCGCTGAGCCTGCGCATCCGGAGCCTGTGCTCTGCAACGGGAGAGGCCACAACAGTGAGAGGCCCGCGTACTGCAAAACAAAACAAAACAAAACAACACAAAACAAAACAAAAACAAACTGAAAATGCTAAGATAACCAAAAATCTACAAAGCTATGAAGAAGATCGGTACTGCATAATAGCTATGGGAATGGATAATACTCTTTTTGTATTTGTGTGTTGGTTTATTCTCACACTGCCCATCAGAAGATCTTGGCCTCATACATACATAATGTTTATTTATTAACCCAGAGTCAAAATGGTACAGTGGAAATACCACTGGATTTGCTGTTTGAAGACATGGGTGAAACCCAGGTTTGCTACTTCCTGTCTTTGTGCCTTCAGACAGCCATTTAACCTCTTTCGGTCTCAGCTCTCTTACCTGTAAACTGAGAAAAACAAGACCTTCTTTACCTTTTATAGCATTGTTGGGAAGACCAAGTAAAGGAAAATCTTTATGAAGTATTACGTAAAATTAGATATTCCTATAGTGAATATACAAGGGCTATAAAATATCACAAAAAATTTCGTTTTACTATTCCTTAGGTTGTTTTTCTTTTTGTTCCTTTTTCCTTAAGTCTCTGTTTTCTGTGATCTCCACCACAGCCTCAGACACTCCTTGTATCCTGCCCTCCAGTGTGGAGGGAGGCTGCACAGGGAGTGGGAAACACATGGGCTTGGAGTCTTAAAAACATGGATGGAATCCTCTGCCTTTTTGAGCTGAGTGTCACTGGGCATGTGATTCAACTTCCCCGGACCTCAGATTCTTCGTCTGTAAAATGGAGCAATACCAGATGCTCTAAGCCTAACTACATTCTCAAGTATAATGGGAAGCATTTAGTTATACCTTGAACTTTAGGATATAAAAACATTCTCCTCCCAACAAGCTCCAGTAAGCCTGGGAGATGACAAGCACTCAGTTTAAGTACTTGGTGAATGAGTCACTTGATGATGAAGGGTGAAAACACAGAGTACCAGCCACCCAGCACAGGGCCGGTAACATAGGCTGAGACTCTCAGTGACTTTCCATGCATGTTTCCTCTTCATGCTGCTCATGCATCCAACCTCAATAGCTCCCTCTTTTCCCATGCAGACCATTGACAGCACTCTTCTTCCCCTCTCTAACCTGTTCTCATCCATCCCTCTGAGGATGTAAACATGAGATAAACAGGTTTCCTGGGTGGAAGTGTTCAGTAGAATGGGATCTACCATTTCTGAGGGGACAAAAACCAAGCTATCACTGTACTGAACATATTTATCTACCTATGACTATTTCTTTCTTTTTTTGCGGTACACGGGCCTCTCACTGTTGTGGCCTCTCCCTTTGCGGAGCACAGACTCCGGACGCGCAGGCTCAGTGGCCATGGCTCACGGGCCCAGCCGCTCGGCGGCATGTGGAATCTTCCCGGACCGGGGCACGAACCCGCGTCCCCTGCATTGGCAAGCGGACTCTCAACCACTGCGCCACCAGGGAAGCCCTAAGACTATTTCTTATCTATATCTTCTGGATCTATCCTGGGAAAAACATCAGATTCAGTGGGTTTTGGGGCTTTTTTTGGATGACTGGTTTAAATAGATCTATCTGCTTCTTATTTACATCTGTGTTGATTTTAGGATTTATGATCCTGAGGAATTATGCCAATCACTGAGGTCATTAAACATCGTATTTCAACAAATTTAAGATACAATATATTGGAAGTTGCAGCATTATTTCATTTACCACTAAGATAGGGAAAAAAATATTGCTGAATAAACTGCGATGCAACGCTTTCTTAACATTGAGCACTTGGCTGTTGCTTTGCAAGAAAACATGTATTTATGGTCATTCCTCCAAAGACAAATATTTGCTTCTCTAAAAGCAGATTTGCAGTCCACTGCTGTTCTGTGCCTTTCTGTGAACACATTCACTTTAGTTTCAATGCCAAATCATAAGGTGTCTTTCCAAAGGCATTTTAACAGCATGTGAACTCAACACCCACAGTAACAACCATGCACGCAGTTCAGCGGAAGTGATGACGTCATTAGGGACCGCACAGAACGGACTCCTGACTCGGTGATATAATTGTAAGACTCTGTGGATTATAAAACAGGCTGGGTCCCCTCCCCGGCCCCCGACAGGCTGGCGGGCTGCCCTGAGGAGGTGGGGAGGGGAGGGCTGGGCCGGCTGGCTGGCAGACGGTGATGCCGGACTTCTGCGAGGACCCCAACTGCACGTGGAAGAGCATGCAGTCGGACCTGGCTTTTTTCAGGTTCCCGCGAGATCCAACCAGATGCCAGAAGCGGGTGGAGAATTGTAGGAGAGCAGACTTAGAAGATAAAACCCCCGATCAACTAAATAAACATTATCGATTGTGTGCCAAACGCTTTGAGACTTCTATGATCTGTAGAACTAGTCCTTATAGGACAGTTCTTCGAGATAATGCAATACCAACAATATTTGATCTTACCAGCCATTTGAATAATCCACACAGTAGACACAGAAAAAGAATAAAAGAATTGAGTGAAGATGAAATCAGGACATTGAAACAGAAAAAAATTGATGAAACTTCTGAACAGGGATGAAAACATAAGGAAATAAACAACAGCAATGCTCAGAACCCCAGTGCAGAAGGGGGTGAAGAGCAGGATGAAGACATTTTACTTTTAACCCTTGAAGAGAAGGAAAACAAAGAACACTTAAAATCTTTATTTGAAATTTTGATTCTTATGGGAAAACAGAACACACCTCTGGATGGACATGTAGTTGATGAAATCCCAGAAGGTCTCTCTACTCCTGATAACTTTCAAGCACTGCTGGAGTGCCAGATCAATTCTGGTGAAGAGGTTCTGAGAAAGTGCTTTGAGACAACGGCAGTGAACACATTTTTCTGTTAGCAAACACAGCCGAAACGGATGCTAGAGGTCTGTGAGAGCTGCGGTAACAGATTTTGATTTCATTGTTACCATTGTTGTTCTTAAAAATGTTCTATCTTTTACAAGAGCCTTTGGGAAAAATCTTCAGGGGCAAACTTCTGATGTCTTCTTTGCAGCCAGTAGTTTGACTGCAGTGCTGCATTCACTAAATGAAGTGATGGAAAATACCAGTTTATCATGAATTTTGGTTTGAGGAAGTCACAAATTTGGCAACCAAACTTTATATTCTGATAAAACTCCCAGGGCAATTTTGCAGAGCTCAGCACAGTAACCTGGAATCTCAGCTAACCTCTGAGAATTACTATAAAGAAACTCTAAGTGTTCCAACAGTGGAACACATTATTCAGGAACTGAAAGATATATTCTCAGAACAGCACCTTAAAGCTCTTAAATGCTTATCTCTGGTACCCTCTGTCAGGGGACAGCTCAAATTCAATACATCAGAGGAGCATAGTGCTGACATGTACAGAAGTGATTTACCTAATCCTGACACGCTCTCTGCTGAGCTGCATTGTTGCAGAATCAAGTGGAAACACAGAGGGAAAGATATAGAACTTCCGTCCACTATTTATGAAGCCCTTCATCTGCCAGACATCAAGTTTTTTCCTAAAGTTGATGCATTGCTGAAGGTCCTATGTATTCTTCCTGTGATGAAGGTTGAGAGTGAACGCTATGAAAATGGGTGAAAGAGTCTCAAAGCATACCTGAGGAACACTTTGACAGACCAAAGGTCAAGGAACGTGGCTTCACTTAACACAAATTTTGATATAAAACACAATTTGGATTTAATGGTGGATACATATATTAAACTCTATACAAGTAAGTCAGAGCTTCCTACAGATCATTCAGAAACCACTGAAAATACCAAAGAGACGTTTAAAATAGGCTTTCTCTTATATTTGATATTTGAAAAAATCTGTGAGAAATTTGAAACTATCTTACCGAAAAGTTGTAAGGTGTACGTAGGCCACTTAATCACTGAATATCTTGACCTGTAGGCCTCCCATTGAGTACATTATTCACTGATAATCTGCCTGTTTTGAAGTCCCATGCTTTGGAGACCTCTTTTTTCCAGAAGATAGCATTGGAAGTACCACGTTACACTCTGTGTGATCTCTGCTAACGGCACTTTGGACGTGTATTAGATAAGTCATTTTACACATAACATTTATCACTGTGGATCCAGTTGTCAGGTACTGAGTTATCAGTTCTTTGAAGAAATAAATTTTGAGCAGATATGGGAGCAAGGAATACATTTTATAAAATATTACAATGAAGCTCATGACTGACCTTTGAATAGTAGGAGTTTTAAGTATGCTGTTAAAAATCTGTAAGGGACAGTTAAGAAAATTATCAGACTGTAAGAGAAACGTGTGAGCTCGCCAAACAAGGATTTCAGTGTAGATTTCGTCTTTATCAAATGAAGTTAAAGGAACAAGTTATAGTTAAAGTTTGAAAGGAAGAGCCTGCCATTGTGGTTTCACATCTGGTTGTTGCTGTTTGCATTCCTTTATTGAGCCTCATCTTCATCAGCTTTTTGGCAAGTATATGTTGAACACTTCTGTTTCATGGTCAAGACAGGATCAGAGGCCATGATACTGACAACCGGTTTGTCTGTTTTCTTCTGTCTTTTTCCATGACTGTATCTACTGCCTCATCTTGATTTACAAGCAAAACCTAGAAACTACAAAAATAAGTGTTTTGTGGTTTATCTAGGAATAATACAGAAAATATTGCCATTATTTTTGGTGAAGAAAATCAATTTTGTAGAGCTTATTTCAACCTAAATAAAATGTGAATTTTGTTTAAAAAAAAAAAAGAAACAGGCTGGGATTTCAGAGATACTAACGTGTGGAAGGAAAGCATCTTAGAGTCAACAAAATGGTTTAGCAAATTAAAAATCCCCAATTGTTTTTTCCTCCAACAGAGGGGCATATGCAAAGTTGTATCATCGAGGACTCAAAGTGAGCTGTGACTCTCTGCGTGAGCTGGTGTGCTCATTTTGCTTATTGGACATGCCTGACCATCAGTGAGGGCTGCTAGCATTCTTCGGGGTGGGAGGGGACTTAAATGTCAAGGGAAGTGGCTGTCATGCTGGCATTTGGGAACTGGGGCAGTCAGTTTTGCTGTGGGGCAGATAGTGTTTGAATGTTTTCCTGTATATTACGTAGGAGTCGCAGCCCTATAATACCCACTTAATTGGTTCTAGTCTGCCTTCTGGATGTGTGTGGGATAACTGGAATTCCTCATGCCCACACACTGTGAAATGTCAGATCGTTGTTCGTCCTTCCCTTTTCTTGCTTTCTTCAACCATTTCCCAAAGCTTCTCAAGGATTGTAATGAACTTGAATATTATACAGGTATCACACATGCATTTTGCTGTGGTCTGAATGTTTGTGTTTTTCTCCCTTGCTCCCAATTCATATGTTGAAACCTAGACCCCAAAGCGATAGTGTTTTGGAGAGGTGATTAGGTCATGAAGGTAGAGCCCTCATGAATGGGATTCGTGCCTTTATAAAAGAGGCCCCACCATGTCAGGATGATGTGAGAGGCTGGTGGTCTGCAACCCAGAAGAGAACCCTTCTTAGAATGTGACCATGCTGACATGTTGATCTTGGACTTCC
This sequence comes from Mesoplodon bidens, assembly GCF_964165515.1. Lineage (NCBI taxonomy): Eukaryota > Metazoa > Chordata > Mammalia > Artiodactyla > Ziphiidae > Mesoplodon > Mesoplodon bidens. Next base: position 32,056,984 of record NC_138167.1, read on the forward strand.
CAGCCTGAAGAACTGTGAGAAATAAATTTCTGTTATTTGAAAGCTACGCAGTCTGGTATTTTGTTATAGCACCTAAACAGACTAAGATACATTTATTGTTTAAAAAATAAGAATGAAATAGCTACCACTTTCAGAGTGCTACTATAGCCGCCATCGTGCTGAGCGTTCTATTTATATTGCTGTATTTTTTGCTCATGACAACCCTCTGCAGTAGGTATAATTATTGTCCTGTTTAATGATGACAAAAACTGAAGCTTAGAGAGGATTAGTAACTTTCCTAAGGCCATACAACTAATGAGAAGTGGATCTGAGTTTCAAAACCAAATCTTGTAATTAACAGCAATTTTTATACAGTTCTGTATAAGAAACTTGTGAAAGTGATATAATAAAAATCGATCCAAATGAGCAGAAACTTCTCTTTTAAATTGGTGCCCGAAGGACATTATGTACTTATTCCAATAGTTCTGTTATTCAGGACACTTTTGGAACCCCCTTTTGGAATTGTCTTCAGGGCCCTCGCTTTGAGTATCCTATTCAAAAGGATAATCCCTATTCATCCTGTGAGGTGAGATTTGACTGTTTAAAGGACCCTAATGAGGCAGGTCTGCTACTAAGGTGTAGGATGACTGTGATCAACGGGGCGACATAGTTTTCAGTCATTTAAGAAAAGACCACGGTTTTCTTGAGTTGGTTGTAAACTAAAGCAGAAACACCCTTGGAATATGTATGATCTTCCTTGGATTATGAGAATTTGAGGGATATAAGACATTTATGGAAATGCAACTATCAGAGGTGAAAAAACAGTCAGCACCCACACTGACTTTCTTTATCAATATTAGCAATTTGAGTTGCACTTACATTTTGTTGGTACATATCAGAGGCCCCCAAATTTTAGTTGCTCAAGGCAGTATATGGCTCCTGGAAGTATTCTGTGTGGTGCTTTTATTGCACCCACACAGTGTGTTAATAGGCTGTATAATTGGGCAGATTTTAGGTTTGGTGGCCATATAAGCAGTTTAGTCTCAATTGTCCTGTCTACCCACTCAGGGTGCTTATGTTAATCCCATGCCCACTGAAGGCATTTGGACTTTTGATTCCTGATGTTCACATTCTTTTGTCTAAAAGAACTCTGAACAGTAAGCATTACTCTGTTCAAAACAAAACAAAACAAAAAACCTTAGGATATTTCATGTCCCAGTTCCAACACCCTTTAAGCTACTCCCAGCTAAAAATAATTCTTCCTTTTCCTGAATTTCTATAAAACTTCAGTGATCCTCACTTTGCAGTCTTGATCAGCTGTCTTCTGTCGTAGCTCTTTAGGAAGGGTTCCTATCTTATTTCAGAGGGAGTGTCCTTTATCAGCGGAGGTGCTCCTGTGGAAATGACGCTTGGGCTTGCCAAAGAGATCCACTTACTATCTGAAACAGCCAAAAATACTTCCATGTGTTTGGAACTTTTACTTTATACTTTCTCTTTACTCCTTTGCCAGCCCTGGTTGCCTCGATTTAGAAATCAGTCTTGGGTTCTGATGCTTTATTGACCCTGCCTAGTTTTGATGAATCACTTACTCACAACCAGAGTCCTCGTGTTAACTTGCCTGGGATGATGTTGGCTCCATTCATTCCAGGCTTTGGTGACTTAGCTCTGCTTCTCAGTATATGATTCTGAGCTGTGTCCACGTCTTATCCTGGGGATGCTACACGAAAGGAACCATATTTATCACCATGGGAAGAATTAGGACAGAGTTGAGGATGGGAGTCCATGGAGCACCTGCTTTCATACGTAGCCCCCGGTACCAAGCACTGTTCTTTGTAGACAGATCCTTGATAAAAATTTGTTAATGGAATAAATGAAAAAACAAGGCAGTTATAGTAGCATCTCATGATGTGGAAAGGGAAGTACAATTCATCTAGGGCTGAATATGCTTCTTTACATGAGGCATCGTGGTAGGCACTGAGAATTCAAAGATGAAAAGGTAAGGAGTTTGCACTCTCCTGGAAGTCTAGAGTTAAAGGAAAAGTGTGGGTGGTCAGCTTGGACAGAGATGACAGAGAACCTATTAAATTGTAGGTCTTAATCCTGGGTCCAGGTTCAAAAAAGTCTTGAATATATTTGGGGGGTTTCAATTTCTGAGCTGGAAAAATTCTTGAGGACTTGGGTCTTGATGCCAGGCTGCAGAACGATGGCTTCTGAGGGAAGAGGGGGGCAGGTGAAGGATCTGGCAAAGGACAAATGTCATACCCATTTGAGGTCATGAGCAGGTTTCCCAGGGCTGCTCATTCTACCTTTTGGTCAAATTTTCCTGGGCTACTTGTTAGAAAAGGAGATTTTTTTTCATATTAAAAAAAAAAAATCACATGGCATCCTGGAGAACAAGTTCTTTTACTAGCATGACATGACTTTTAAAATACTGAAATCTGTTGTGATGTGCAGCAGAGGTTCTGAATTCTTTTTGGAAACAGGGCCCCAACCTTACTGGTAAATTTGTGCTTTTACTTAAGATCACAGATGATGTGGTCAGCGTTTTTTGATTATGAAGCAAGCTCTAAGAAAACAGAACAACTGAAGTGATCTTCCTCTCTCTAACCTGTAAGTTATCTTTCACAGCATCTCATTGGAGAGGCAACCTTGAGGGTTAAAGTAACTAGGTTATCCTCTCATCTAACCTACACGAGTAACTGTCTGGCTGCCGTGAGTGACATGAGCCCAGAGTGGGGTGGAGGGAAATGTGGGTGAATTGCATTTTGAGGTCTGGGTTGCTGTTTGTCACTCTGTCTCTTGCCATTGCCAAGCACAAGCAATCTTCCTTCGCCGCAAGTTGCTACCCAAGGGGAACACTGTCCCAAGCTGTTGATACGCTCTATGTCAAGGCAGCAAGGCTCAAAGCAACAATTCCAGTATTAGGCTCTGCTTAGAATGATGACCAAAGGGACGTTTGAAATTCTGGATAAATCTTATTTCTCTTTGTTTTATTGTAGGAAGATCACGTAAAAAAAGTACAGTTATTAAAAAAGAAAACAAAAAAGCTGTTTATGGTAAGCCAGAGGGTCTTTTTCTTTCTCACATTTCTACTTGTTGGATGCTTTTATTTCCTTGCATTTTATTTTTTCCAGATGGTCCTGAAGTAATAATTGGGGGATGCTTCAGTGTCATTTTACGAAAGCTACTCATAGTTTACCTTATGCAATTTATTCTATCTTATTATTATTTTTTTTTTTGCTGTATGCGGGCCTCTCACTGTTGTGGCCTCTCCTGTTGCGGAGCACAGGCTCCGGACGCGCAGGCCCAACGGCCATGGCTCACGGGCCCAACCGCTCCGCGGCATGTGGGATCCTCCCAGACCGGGGCACGAACCCGTGTCCCCTGCATCGGCAGGCGGACTCTCAACCACTGCGCCACCAGGGAAGCCCTATTCTATCTTATTTATAGAAAAACTTATAGAAAAGATTCCAAGAACAACTACTGTCCTTTTTCATGGAAGATGTTTTTGGTCAACTCCAATTACACGTTTGCAAGGAAATACACTTTGTGGAAGACTTTCACAGCCTTAGACAGAAATTGAGCCACTGTGCAAGTATGCATAGCAAATAAGGTGAATTTGATCCTAGACAGCTATCCAGAAAACAGCATGTAGGAAGTTGTCTTCACCCCAAAGAGTGGGTAAAGGGGTTTTCTAATTGTTGGCTTGTAGTCCAAATGGAGAGTCCACCACCAGGGAAACAGTATCAAATAACCCTGTATAACTTGTAATGCCACTATGTATTATTTCTTAAGGAATGGCACAGAAAACATGTTGAAGAGAGCTAAAGTGACAGGAGATGCTTCTCAAATGAATATCTGTTTTTTCAAATCATTCTCTCTTTATGTGACTCCCAACTAATTCATTCATTCATTTAACAAATATTTCTTAAGCACCAACTATGTGACAAATGCTATTCTAGGATATTTTCTTTCTTTCTCTCTCTCTCTTTTTTTCTCTTTCCCTTTCTTTCTTCTTTCTTCTTTCTTTCTTGCTTTCTTTCTTTCTTTTCTTCTTTCTTTCTTTCTTTCTCCTCCCTCCCTCCCTCCCTTCCTTCCTCTGTCTTTCTTTTCTTCTCTCTTTCTATCACCTCCTCTCTTTCCCATATTGATAAGAGCTTTTAGATTGATTTTTTATCTTATTTTTATATAAGTTTTTAGAGTTGTACCCTGTATAAGGCAAAGTCTCAATCAAAACAAAATGAAAAAAAAAGTGTGTCTTCTTTAGTCCCTAAATTTGATGCTGCAGTGTGGTTGCTGTCACCCTAAGCAATGGGGAATTAATTAAGAAGGTAAAAGTGACCACACTTTTCTGTAAAAACATCCACAATATTAAAGATTAGTACAGAAAAACAAAACAAAGCAAAACAACGAGGCCAGGATCTGTGCAGTATTAGTTGGCTTGCCTCTGTGGGAAGCGTTGAATCTTTTCTGTGACATTGTTTGGGCTCCAAGTATGCTTTCTCAAGCCTCCTGTGGTTGTACTTGAAGGTGGTACAAACTGGGCTGTGGGCTCCTGGTGACTATCACAGTCCCGGGGTTGCCAGAAGGAAATGAGCTTTCTACCCTTGGGCATCAGGGCTACAGAAACTTGAACTCTGGGCAGTTGGGAGCAGAGTTTTAGTTTTTAAGAGTTAGGAGGTCATTTTCTTGTGGTCCATGAAAGTACTCAGTAACCCAAATTCCAGTTGATAGTGCAGAGGCATTTTTATGAGGGTGAGCTGCTCAGTTAGGTTAAAAAGTTCAACATATTTATGTTTTCTTTGGTTAGTCTGTGTTTAAGTTACGTCCTTATTTGGGACTTGGGTCACATAGTTTTCCATGAACTCTCCTATTCCATTAAAATAACAACAAGCATAAAATTACAAACTGCTACCTCTTGGCAAAACACGGAGAGAATGCTCTGGGCCAGTTCCCTTGCCTGAAATAATGGAAATGTCACCCCTTATCTTTGGTGTATTCTATATTTAACTTATAAGGTCATCTTATTAAGACAGTGAATTGTATAATCTCTCTTTTTTTAAATAGATCTCTATTGGAGTATAATTGCTTCACAGTACTGAGTTAGTTTCTATTGCACAACAAAGCGACTCAGCCATATGCATACACATCCCCATATCCCCTCCCTCTTGAGCCTCCCTCCCATCCTCCCTATCCCACCCCTCTAGGTCATCGCAAAGCACCGAGACGATCTCCCTGTGCTATGCTGCTGCCCAGCCAGATATTTTACATTCGGTAGTATATATATGTCGATGCTACTCTAACTTCGCCCCAGCTTTGCCCTCCCACCCCATGTCCTGAAGTCCTTTCTCTATGTCTACCTCTTTATTCCTGCCCTGCAACTAGGTTCATCAGTACCATTTTTTTTCTTTTTTCATTTTAGATTCCATATATATGCGTTAGCATATGGTATTTGTTTTTCTCCTTCTGACTTACTTCACTCTGTATGACAGACTCTAGGTCTATCCACCTCACTAAAAATAACTCAATTTTGTTTCTTTTTATGGCTGAGTAGTATTCCACTGTATATATGTGCTACATCTTCTTTATCCATTCATCTGTCAGTGGACATTTAGGTTGGTTCCATGTCCTGACTATTGTAAATAGTGCTGCAATGAACACTGTGGTACATGACTCTTTTTGAATTATGGTTTTCTCAGGGTATATGACCAGTAGTGAGATTGCTGGGTCATTTGGTAGTTCTATTTGTAGTTTTCTAAGGAACCTCCATACTGTTCTCCATAGTGGCTGTATCAATTTACATTCCCACCAACAGTGCAGGAGGGTTCCCTTTTCACCACACCCTTTCCATCATTTATTGTTTCTAAATTTTTTGATAATGGCCATTCTGACTGGGTGAGGTGATACCTCATTGCAGTTTTGATTTGCATTTCTCTAATAATTAATGATATTGAGCATCTTTTCATGTGCCTCTTGGCCATCTGTATGTCTTCCTTGGTGAAATGTCTATTTAGGTCTTCCACCCATTTTTAAACTGGATTGTTTGTTTTTTTGATATTGAGCTCCATGAGCTGCTTGTATATTTTGGAGATTAATCCTTTGTCTGTTGTTTCATTTGCAAATATTTTCTCCTATTCTGAGGGCTGTTTTTTTGTCTTGTTTAGGGTTTCCTTTGCTGTGTAAAAGCTTTTAAGTTTAATTCAGTCCCATTTGTTTATTTTTGTTTTTATTTCTGTTACTCTAGGAGGTGGGTCAAAAAAGATCTTGCTGTGGTTTATGTCAAAAAGTGTTCTTCCTATGTTTTCCTATGTTTAGAGTTTTATAGTGTCTGGTCTTACATTTAAGTTTTTAATCAATTTGGAGTTTATTTTTGTGTATGGTGTTAGATAGTGTTCTAATTTCATTCTTTTACATGTAGCTGTCCAGTTTTCCCAGCACCACTTATTGAAGAGGCTGTCTTTTCTCCGTTGTATAGTCTTGCCTCCTTTATCAAAGATAAGGTGACCATATGTGTGTGGGTTTGTCCCTGGGCATTCTATCCTGTACCATTGATCTGTATTTCTGTTTTTGTGCCAGTACCATACTGTCTTGGTTCCTGCAGCTTTATGGTATAGTTTGAAGTCGGGGAGCCTGATTCCTCCAACTCCGTTTTTCTTTCTCAAGACTGCTTTGGCTATTTGGGGTCTTTTGTGTTTCCATACAAATTGTAAAATTTTTTGTTCTAATTCTGTGAAGAATGCCATTGGTAGTTTGATAGGGATTGCATTGAATCTGTAGATTGCTTTGGGTAGTAGAGTCATTTTCACAATATTGATTCTTCCAATCCAAGAACATGGTATATTTCTCCATCTGTTTATGTCATCTTTGATTTCTTTCAGCAGTGTTTTATAGTTTTCTGAGTACAAGTCTTTCACCTCCTAATGCAGGTTTACTCCTAGGTATTTTATTCTTTTTGATGCAGTGGTAAACGGGAGTGTTTCCTTAATTTCTCTTTCTGATTTTTCATTGTTAGTGTATAGGAATGCCAGAGATTTCTGTGAATTTTGTACCCTGTAACCTTACCAAATTCATTGACTAGCTCTAGTAGTTTTCTGGTGGCATCTTTAGGATTTTTTATGTATAGTATCATGTCATCGGCAAACAGAGACAGTTTTACTTTGTTGGAAGTTTTAAAATTATGGTTTCAATTTCATTACTTGTGATAGGTCTGTTTATATTTTCTAATTCTTCCTGGTCCAGTCTTGGGAAATTTTACCTTTCCAAGAATTTGTCCATTTCTTTGTAGTCGTCCATTTCATTGGCATGTAGTCTGTAGTAGTCTCTTATAATCCTTTATATTTCTGCAGTGTCAGTTGTGATTTCTCCTTTTTCATTTCAAATTTTATTGATTTGTGTCCTCTCCCTTTTTTTCTTGATGAGTCTGGCTAGTGGTTTATCAATTTTGTTTATCTTCTCAAAGAACCAGCTTTTAGTTTTATTCATCTTTGCTATTGTTTCCTTCATTTCTATTTCATTTACTTCTGCTCTGATCTTTATGATTTCTTTCCTCCTACTAACTTCGGGTTTTCTTTGTTCTTCTTTCTCTAATTGTTTTAAGTGTAGGGTTAGATTGTTTATTTGAGATTTTTCTTGTTTCTTGAGGTGAGATTGAATTGCTCTAAACTTTCCTCTTAGAACTGCTTTTGCTGTGTCCCATAGGTTTTGGGTTGTTGTGTTTTCATTGTCACTTGTTTCTATGTATTTTTTTATTTCTTCTTTGATTTCATCAGTGATCTCTTGGTTATTTAGTAGTGCACTGTTTACCCTCCATGTATTTGTGTTTTTTACAGTTTTTTTTTTCCCTGTAATTGATTTCCAATCTCATAGCATTGTGGTCAGAAAAGATGCTTGATATGGTTTCAATTTTCTTAAATTTTCTGAGGCTTGATTTGTGACCCAGATGGATCTATCCTGGAGAATGTTCCGTGTGCACTTGAGAAGAAAATTTATTCTGCCACTTTTGGTTGGAATGTTCTATAAATATCAATTAGATCTATCTGGTCTATTGTGTCATTTAAAGTTTGTGTTTCCTTATTTATCTTCTGTTTGGATGATCTTTCCATTGGTGTAAGTGGGGTGTTAAAGTCTCCTATTATTAATGTGTTACTGCCGATTTCTCCTTTCATGGTTGTTAGCATTTGCCTTATGTATTGAGATGCTCCTATGTTGGGTGCATAAGCATTTATAATTGTTATATCTTCTTCTTGGATTGATCCTTTGATCATTATATGCAGTGTCCCTCCTTATCTCTTGTAACAGTCTTTATTTTAAAGTCCATTTTATCTGACATGTGTATTGCTACTCCACAGTAGCATTTCTACTGTGGCCTGAGGTTCTCTGTTAGTCCAGTGGTTTGGACTTGGAGCTCCCACCACAGGAGCTTGGGCCCGACCCTGGCTCATGAACCAAGATCCCACAAGCTGCGTGGGGTGTGAAAAAAAAAAAAAAAGAACAATAACAAAGTAAAAAATAAAATTAGACTGGAAAACTAACAGATATGTTAGAAAGAGTATAAAAATAAAAATACAGATGAATCAACAACTGGAAGGTACATCAGTACCACAATAGTAAAAAAGAGTAGGAGGAGGGAAAAGAAAAAAAGGGGTTGGGGTAAGGCCTTGGCTGTGGAGGGCAGGGCCTAAGCAAGGGCAAGTTTTGTGTGGTGGGCGGGACCAATGCTCAGGACCCACAGGGCTGGAAAAGGCCCTGGAGGATGTGCGGGGTGGGGTTTAGGCTCAAGGAACAGAAGGGCCTCAGGCGTGCCCCCCACCCCTGGTCTCAGAGGGCAGGGGACCTCACCTGGGAGCCCAGCAGGCTTCCTGGGCTCGAGTGGGCGGGGCAAACACCTTCCTCTCCTCTCCCACTCCTCTGGTCTGGGAGGGCCCCTCCCGCCTGCCTCTCCTGATCTCCCCAGCCTCCCTCCTCCTATGCCCTCAGGACTAGTGCAGCCTGGAGGGGGCTTTGTAGGGCAGGGGACTGTTCTGGGAGCTCAGCAGGCTCCCCAGGCACAAGTGGGCGGGGCAATCGCCCTTTGCTCCCCTCCCGCCCCTCCGGGATGGCTCTTCCCACCTGCCTCTCCGGATCTCCTTGGCCTCCCTCCTATGACCTCAAGGACCCACGCGGCCTGGAGGGAGCTTTGGAGGGCAGGGAACCGGCCTGGGAGCTCAGCAGGCTCCCAGTACCCAAATCAGTATAGACTCTTTATTTAAGTTGAACGATTATGTAATTTTATATTTCATTTTACCACCAGCTGATTAGGTCATTATCATCCTCAGTAAGAGTTTTCACCATGAAAAGACTTGAAGAGGAGAATAATCCTTTGAAGGACTTGATATTGGGGTAAATGAGACCTATGGCAGCCACTATAGGCTAAAATGGAGTCTTCCTAAGGAACAGTGAGCTGGTCTTGTTTCAGTATCTGGAGACAAGGATTGTCTTCAGAGATCCCATCCCCCCACTTTTTAAAGCACCTTCTGTTTTTCTTTTTGCTAGCGTCCTTGGTTCCTCTGTGTAGGTGCTGTCTCTTGCACTAGCCATCCAACTTAATGTAATATTATTTAAATGAACTTTGTTAATGATGACGAGGCACTAGAAATCCTTGCCTGATACAGTACAATATATCTGGACACCTGGAACCAACAAAAGCCATGTCTGTTTTGACCATTGATTTGGTTCTTCAGTTCAAATAGCTAGAAAACACATAATAGTTATAACCCAAACCAAGCAATGTTCTAGATGAAAAACTTAGAAAACATAGAGCGATCTAGGAACTCTGGTTTTCCTTGATTTGTTTTGGGAGAAGTTATTTCCTGAAGGGACCTTAATCTGTCAAGAGATGCTTTTTTCAATGCCTCGGACCACAGCGCCATGGGAGCAGGCGGTACCTCTCAGGCTGGTCGTGGAGGCTTTCCAAAGCGGCTGGCTCCCCCTTCCGGCCAAATATGAGCACAACCACCCCGAGCGCCACCTAACTCTGGGCTTTCCTTCTTACATTCTCCCACCACAAGACAACCCTTGATAGCTTCAGTTACTTTGTCTCACAAGCTAAGGCATTTACGTGCTGGAGTAAACCAACCACCTGTGTGAAACTGTAAAAAAGAAGTCTAGGATTAGCCTGAGCTTTAGAAAGTCTCCACAGACATTGCTTTAGGGCAATAGGTTTAATTTTAATAATAAGCCTTGCATTTAACCTTTCTGCCAATTGTAAGTTTATATTTTTGGCCACAGAAGCTTGTATCTGTTTAATATAAATTAACCGAGCATTTGCTCTGTGTGGAATTCTAAATTAGTGGTTGAGGCGGAGTTTAGGAGGGAGAAGTTATAAAATGTGAAGTAGGCGACATTAATTTACATGTGATATTTTCTTTTCTTCTTTTTTGACCATTTGCTTTAATTCGGGGAGACAGGGATGAGGGCAGCTTTCCTAAGCAGAAGCAGCTGTGCCTTCCACCAGATGTGTAATTGTCCTATTGTTTCTCTTTTCCCTCTTCACTCCAGGGACCTCAGGCTATAATTAATTCTTGAATATGGCAATGAATCAAAGCTTTGCAAGTTACAGAAAACTTTTCTCCCCCTTCCCAATGGTTCTGCTGGTTGCTTTAAAGCTCTCCTCTCTCATACTGTGTCTCTAACCATCTGAAACTTGGGTGGACTTTCTAGGAATGGATTCCGAGACTAAATCCATGTCTTGGTCTATAGAATTTGGAGTTGAAAAATAAAAATAAAACCAGAAATAGCATCTATAACCCAATCTGGGTCATCTCATTTTTTACTAGATGCAGACAGCCCCCTAGATGTGCTGATTCTGAGTCAAGAATGACTGCACCGCAAAAGGCAAACAGGTCGCTCTCAGCAGAGGCTGTCATTTCCATTTTTTTTTCAACTTCTTCTCTTTGTTCCCTCCATCCTGGAGATGGTAACTGCTTCCTGCAGTTACTACCTCTATGATGTCTCTCTTTACCCTTTTAGTTGCCTAGTTAACAACTTTATATCTAATTAACTGTTCTTTATAAAAATGAATATAGTCATTGAATATATTTATATTCATGAAGGATGTTTCCATAAACAATATTTCAGGAAAAATATAACTTATGAAATAATTTGAAAGATGTGTCCATGAAGAGTTTTTGAAAAAGAACATCTTAATAAGAAAACACTAATGAGGAAAATATTTTAAAACGATTAATGATGAAGAAAATATTGATGAGAATGTTGCTCATCTTCCCTCTCTCTGCTGCTCTGGTTGGACTGTTCTGAGATGTGATATTTTCTTAGTCAAAAAGGGACACTAGGGCTTCCCTGGTGGCGCAGTGGTTGAGAGTCCGCCTGCCGAGGCAGGGGACACAGGTTCGTGCCCCGGTCCGGGAGGATCCCATATGCTGCGGAGCGGCTGGGCCCGTGAGCCATGGCCGCTGAGCCTGTGCGTCCGCAGCCTGTGCTCCGCAACGGGAGAGGCCACAACAGTGAGAGGCCCACGTACGGCCAAAAAAAAAAAAAAAGGGACACTAAATATAGTCAATATAGAAACAGCCAATACATAGAAAATAATTAACACTTTTTGTATTTCCCCTGTTGCCCTTGCTATTTGGGGTATTGTGGGAAAAATGAGTAACACAGACTTTATCCTCTAGGAGTTCTGCAGTGTGCGTATGTGTGTGTGTGTGTGTGTGTTGGTAGGAGGGTTCTAGGCAGAAGGAAGGGGATGGCAAGGTAACTTCACAAACAATTATAACAAGAGGAAGAAAGGAAAAGCACCATAATATTAGTACTAACAAAGCCCTGGGGTTTCAGAGCAGAATACTAGAGTCTGGATGGAGCAGGTAAGTTTTCAAGAAGGAGGGACTTTGAGAGGGGCCCCGAGTTCTGCAGGTTCTATTTCTGCAGAACCTCGACACATTTCAAAACTGGTTCAAGGCCTCCTCCATGATCTGGAAACAGGAGGAAATGGCCCAGCCCCTGTTTCCAGGACCCAGAATTTAGAATAATGCTTTGGTTATGTGATGCTTTAGGATAAATCAGATTCTGAGGGGTTGATTAAAAAACCAGTGTTGCGCTTATGATGTTGCTTCCAGAGCTCTAGACAGTTAACTTACATCCAGAATTTTGGCATATAGTAATTTGTTTAATGTGTTTACTTACTTGGGATTTGAATTTATGCCCTCCATAAGCATTGGTGTTTGCTCTTCTGAAAACTGCTCCCCCCCAAAAAAACTTGTAAATAGCAAAAAACAGCAAAATCTATGATACAAATTGCTTTCTATGATTTAGAGAATCCAACAATTATTTATTTTGTATATTAATAATTGAAGAAAATACTAAGGAGTAAGGATTACTACAACCTCTTTATAAATTGTATATGGTATTTTTAAAATACTCTGATTCTATGTGGATGTTTTATTTTTGATGATACTTTTTTTTTCTTTTTTTTTTTGCGGTACACGGGCCTCTCACTGCTGTGGCCTCTCCTGTTGCTGAGCACAGGCTCCGGACGCGCAGGCCCAGCGGCCATGGCTCATGGGTCCAGCCGCTCTGCGGCATGTGGGATCCTCCTGGACCGGGGCACGAACCCGTGTCCCCTGCATCGGCAGGCGGACTCTCAACCACTAAGCCACCGGGGAAGCCCTGGTGATACTTTTTAATGGACATCCAGAACTGTTAAAAAAATATTACTCTGCTGAAGATGCAAAAATATTTTACTTTGTGATAATAAAAATTTTCATATCATCAGCCCTATTTTACCTAATAGAATTTGTTGATTATATTCAGGTGGAATTTTTCACTTATTTACAAGAGCAAACTACTAAATTCCTTCTTTAACACTGACGTTGGACTTCGTTGGTATTATTAGGGTTGGGAGATATTACAATTCCAGTGATGGAATGCTCATGTAATTTATTACCAAATCTCATTACCTCGGGGGTATAACCTGGGTTATATCTGAGTTTTTCTTGGTGGAGGTTGTTTTGTATCACCAGAGAAAAAAACTAAGTTTAGAGCAACCAGGAATTAGATAGTGGATCACATATCATGAGCTAGAGTTGATCAATATCTCTTCCCCATTTTGTAGTTCCCATGGAACTTTAAGATTACTGGCTACAGATATTGGTACAACTCTTTTGACATTAATATCACCAGTCAACCATTGAACATTTCTAGGCTTTAGATTTCTTAGCTCAAAATTCAAATACAGGGACTTCCCTGGTGGCACAGTGGTTAAGAATCTGCCTGCCAATGCAGGGGACATGGGTTCAAGCCCTGGTCCGGGAAGCTCCCACATGCCACAGCGCAACTAAGCCTGTGCGCCACAACTACTGAGCCTGCGCTCTAGATCCCACGAGCCACAACTACTGAAGCCCATGTGCCTACAGCCCGTGCTCCGCAACAAGAGAAGCCACCACAATGAAAAACCCGCGCACAATGAGGAGTAGCCCCCGCTCGCCACTACTAGAGAAAGTCCGTGCGTAGCAATGAAGACCCAACGCAGCCAAAAATAAATAAAATAAATAAATTTATGAAAAAAAACTCAAGCACAAAGTTAAAATGTCCATGACAAGTAAACCACCCTGTTTTTCTCCCTTCATTTATTTTTTTCTACATAACAGTGTGCCACTTATTACTATGCGCTGAAGGCAAGGAAATAAATAATTATCCACACTTTGAGGGTTTGTGGATTTATAGTTGATGGTTAGCCATCGAGTGTCTGAGACCAAGGGTTTCCTTCCCTTCCTTCTTTCATTCCCCTCTTCTTCCTTCCTCCCTCCCCCATCTTTCCTCTCCCCAAACATATTTTCAGAATATTCCACATACCTGCTCTAAGTCAATTTGCTAAATAGCTAATTTACCAAAAGACCAACTTTTTGAATCCATCATTTCTTTTACTTCTTTGGCTTTAGTTTACTGGCTTTTATCTTCGTGTGGAAGAATTCCTTCATTTTAAGAAATATTCTAATTTGTCTCAGTTCCAGATTCCTACCTTTGGAATGGGAGACTGAGTAGCAGAGAGAAGGGAGGCTGGGGAAATAAAGAAGAGTCATAAAAACTGAATCTTTTTGAACATGCAGAATTCTTATGCATATATTTAACATTAATATACTCTTATATATGGGAAGAATGCATTTGTAAGAATTTTCCAAAGTCAAGAACACATTCAAGTATATATACCAACTTCAATATCAGAGAGACACTAATTGCTGTAACAAATACGCCCACAAATTTCAGTGGCTTCACATTTTAGAACTTTATTTCTCATTCATGTAAAATTCCATTTGGATTGTTTCTGGATGAGATTACTTTCCTCCACATCATGAATCAGAGATCCGGAGGCCTTCCACATTGCAGCTCTGTCATTCCTTAGGCCTTTTGCGTTTGGTCAGGCAAAGGGGGATGAAAGCAGGAAGAAGACATACCAGCTTCTTATAAGCCTGGCTCCCAAAATGACACATATCATTCTGGTCATATTCTATTGGCAAGAACTAGTCACCTGGCCACAATAACTGCAAGGAATCCTGGGAAACGTAGTCTAGCTTATGCCTAGGAAGAAGAGGAAATAAATTTTGCCAATAATTAGCAGTCTGTGCCATAATTATTCAAGAATTTTTCATTAGTATATTATTTACGACCAGGACCATCCTTAGCTTATAAGGTACCTTTGTGCAAAGTAGAAAAATGATATAGCCTTGCGTGAGCATGTTACAATGAATGGAACACTTTCTTAAACTGGGCTCTCATGTGTGGGACATAACTGCACAATGGTACAGGGTGGTTCATGATTAGTAAATGAATGGTCTTTTCTTATGAGTATATTTTTTTCATGAGGAAGAAGGGAACTGAAACAGACAAAAACTGGTGTTATAAAGACAAAAGGAAAACCCAATCAATTGAAACTAAATGACTAAAAGAAACAAGTAAATTTTGGAAATTGACTTTTTGCAACTTGGCTTACAGCAGTTTGGTTTAATTGTATATTGTCTAGATCCTGTCCTAGGTGCTAGGGTAGGAGAGACCAGGATGATTTAGTCCCTGCTCTCCAGAGCTTATGCTCTTTTGGGGAGAGAGATGTAAACAAAGAAGTTTAGTGAATCATGAAATGTGACATGTGCTCATGCTGAGTTTTCTGTCTGACAAAGTCACTGGGGAAGTGCAAAGGAAGAAGTAGTTAATAATTCTACCTGCTCTGAGGCTTGGGGTGTATGTGGGGATAGACACAAATAGTGCTATTAGAATATGTGATGATCGAATTTAATTTCCTGGGGAATAACGGGCAGGAATGGCAAGGGGAGAAACTTGAATAAAGCCTTGATGGTATAAAACAACATACCATATTCAGGAAGTTACAAGTAATTGAGTATGAATGTATGTGTATGAGTGTGTGAATGTGGCTTGGGGAACGTAAAGGGGAGGCTTGTAGTTTAGACTTTGGCCAGGAGATGCCGATAGGGGCTAGACTAAGAAAGACATGGTAAGACTGGCTAAGGAGTTTGAATTACATACTGAAGAAAATGAAAAGCCACTGAAAGGCATGGCTTGATTAAATACTCTGTTTTAGAAAGACCTCTTTGGTGAATGGAGAGGGGTATAAGTCGGGGTGAGACCTGAGGCAAAGGAAACAATGAACAGAGCATCGCAATAATGTGCCTGGACTAAAGTATGCACACCAGAGCCACAGGGAAGGGCGAGGGGAGTCTGAGGCGGGGAGCAGACTGGGATGAGCCTAAGGTTTCTACTTGGGGAGCTGGCTGGATGGTGGTGTCATCCACTATGAGAACAAAAGCTTGGAGAAAGGTTAACAAATTGCTTTAGACCTGCTAGAAGTTTGAGGAGCCCCATGCATAAAAGCAATCATAAGAGTAGTATGTATGCTCTCTCATATATTGTGTATTTCTTTAACATTTATGATGTATTTATTAATAGATTTCTTGAGATATAATTAAAATGCAATTAATTGAACGTATTTAAAGTGTATAATCTGGTAGTTTTGATGTATGTGTATATTTGTGAAACCACCACCGCAATTAAGATAATGAATATGTCCATCACCCCCAAAAGTTTCTTTGTGTGGCTTGGTAATCCGCTCCCTCTTTCCCCCTGACACCCTGTCTCCAGGGGACCACTGACCAGCTTTCTGTCACTATAGATTTATTTGCATTTCCTAGAATTTAATGTAAATGGTATTACAGATGATCCCTGACTTACAATGGCATGATTTTTTGACTTTACAGAGGTGTAAAAACTATATGAATTCAGTAGAAACTGTACTTCAAATTTTGAAGTTTGCTCTTTTCCTGGGCCAGTGATCCATGGTACGGTACTCTCTCCTGATGCTGGGCAGTGGTAGTGAGCCACGGCTCCCAGCCATCCATGTGATCATGAGGGTAAACAACTGATTCACTTACAACCATTCTGTACCCAGACAACTATTCTGTTTTTCACTTTCATTACAGTGTTCAATAAATTACATGAGATATTCAACATTTTATCATAAAATAGGCTTGTGTTAGATGATTTTTCCCAATTGTAGGCTAATGTAAGTGTTCTGAGCACTTTTAAGGTAGGCTAAGCTAAGCTATGATGTTTGGAAGGTTGGGAGTATTAAATACTTTTTTGACCTACAATATTTTCAACTAACAATAAGTTTATAGGGACTTAACCCAATCGTAAATTGAGGAAAATCTATGTATGTGTTATACTCTTTAATGTCTGACTTCTTCCACCCAGCATAATTATTTTGAGATTCATTCATGTTATTGAGTGTATCAATTACTTCTCCCTTTTCACTGCCAAGTAGTATTCCATTGTAATGATATACCACAATTTATCTATTCATCTATTGATGGCTATTTGGTATTTTTTCCCAGTTTTTCACTATCACAAATAAAGCTGCTATTAATATTTATATACGTCTTTTTTTTTTTTTTTTTTTTTTGCGGTACGTGGACCTCTCACTGTTGCGGCCTCTCCCATTGCGGAGCACAGGCTCTGGACGCTCAGGCTCAGTGACCATGGCTCACGGGCCCAGCCGCTCTGCGGCATGTGGGATCTTCCCGGATCAGGGCACGAGCCCATGTCCCCTGCGTCGGCAGGCGGACTCTCAACCACTGCGCCACCAGGGAAGCCCTGTATACAAGTCTTTGTTTGGAGGGATATTTTCATTTCTCTTGGGTGAACACCTAGGAGTGGAATGGCTGGATCATAGGTTAGGTGTAGGTTTAACTATGTAAGAAACAGCTAAACCGTTTTCCAAAGTGGTTGAATCATTTTACATTTCTACCAGTAGAGTGTGGGAGTTAAAATTGCTCAGTATCCTTGCTATCACTTCATATGGTCAGTGTTTAAAAATGTTAGCCAGTCTAGCTGGAGTGTAGTGGTATTACATTGTGTTTTCAATTTGCATTTCCCCAATCATTAATGAGGTTGACCATCTCTTGATTTACCTATTTACCATCTATATATTGTCTTTGGTGAAGCGTCTGTTCAAATATTTCGCCCATTAAAAAAAAATGGATTGTTTCCATGTCTTGGTTATTGTGAATAGTGCTGCTATGAACATAGGGGTGCATGTATCTTTTCAAATTAGAGTTTTCTCCAGATATATGGTCAGGAGTGGGATTGCTGGATCGTATGGTAACTCTATTTTTAGTTTTTTGAGGAACCTCCATACTGTTTTCCGTAGTGATTGCACCAATTTACATTCCCACCAGCAGTGTAGGAGAGTTCCCTTTTCTCCACATCCTCTCCAGCATTTGTCCTTTAACAGATCTTGTAGTACAGTTCTACCAGTGATGAATACATTCAGTTTTTTTATGTCAGAAACAAGCCTTTATTTCCTCTTTATTTTTTAAATATATTTTTTCTGAATATAGAATTTGAGGTTGATAGTTTTTTCTTCAATACTTTAATGGTGTTGCTCCATTGTCTCCAGGCTTGTTTCTGACAGGAAATCTTCTCCCATTCTTATCTTTGTTCTTATGTCATACCTTTTTTTTCTGGCTTTCTTTCTTTTTAAAGATTTTTTCTTTATTACTTGTTGAAAGCAATTTAATTATAATGTGCATTGGTTTGTTTTCTTCATGCTTTTTGTGCTTGGAGTCAATTGAAATTCTTCCGTCTGTGAGTTTATAGTTTTCATCAAATTTGGAAGTTTTTGGCCATTATTTTTTCAGAAAAAAATTTTTTCTGTACCTCCTTCTATCTCTTCTATTCTTGAAATTCTAATTTCATATGCATTAGGCCATTGACAGTTGTCCCACAGCTCACTGATTCTGTGTTGTTTGCCGTGTTTTTCTGTGTTTCTTTGTGGATAGTTTCTATTGCTACATCATCAAGTTTATAAACCTTTTATTCTGTAGTATCTAATCTGCTTTAGTGCCATTCAGTATATTTTTCAACTTAGACATTGTAGTTTTTATCTCTAGAAGTCTGAATTTGGTCTTTTTAATATTTTCCCTTTTCCTACTTAACATGATCAATCTTTCTTTTAGCTTCTAGAATGCACTATATGGCCTCTATTTCTATGTTAGCAGTCATTGATAATTATTGTTTTGATCTATTAATTCATAAAACTGAAAAATGATGCTTTTAAAATCCTATTATGCCTACTTTATTTATAAGTGGGGATAATTCTGTAAAGAGAACTTACCCCTTACTATTTGGCTGTCCTGAGGAACTTATCGTATAAGACAGGCAGAATAAACATGTAATTCTTTTTCTTTATTTCCCAGTTTTGAATATAAGGAATTGATTTTCTAACATTCTTCCAGGGTGATCAATGAGTTGTTATTTTCTCTTAGTTTCATTATTAACTCATGGGTTTAAATTATTTTTTATTTTTGAGAAGTCTTTCTGATTCTATAAGCTACCTGCCTTTGGGATTTCTTTATAAGTCCACAAAGATTGGCATCTTTTCGAGCCACTCTTAAGATACAAAACTACAGTAATTTTTGTGATAGACCCCAAGGTCTGGAATCCCAGTACCACTGTATTTGAATGCCATCTTATTGTTTCTGAGAACATTCTAAGAATTTTGCAGCACCTAATAAAATATTACATATTTCCACACTCTCAATGCAGGGTGCACAGGTTCGATGCCTGGTTGGGGAACTAAGATCCCACATGCCACAGGCAGGGTGCGGCCAAAAAAATAAATATATAAAGTCACACAGATCTGTGCTTAAATCCTGAAAAAAAAAAAAGAATAAAATGGATAACCTGTATAGCACAGGGAACTCTGCTCAATATTCTGTAACAACCTAATTGGGAAAAGAATTTGAAAAAGAATAGATACATGTATAATTGAATCACTTTGTTGTACACCCAAAAGTAACACAACATTGTTAATCAACTATACTCCAATATAAAAGAAAAAATTTTAAAAATATTAGTCTGATTTGGGTAATTCAGGTGTATAACTGTTTAAAGAAAAAAGTTATGGGTAACATAAATATATTTATTTTTAATCTTTGTTAGCCATGGTATTTGCCCTAATGGTATTTGGAAAGTTGGTATATGTTACAAGACATTTTAAAGATTCTTATAGAACTCAAATACTCTCAGACTTGAAAGGGAACTTAATAGTTGTTTATTTGAATTCATAAAATAATTTGGCTAATTGCTAGTGATCAAAGTTGAAACTGAAAAAAATTACATTAGCTTTCAAGATTTCATCATTTACTTTAATTAACATTTTGAGAGCCTGAATAGTAATTGGTAATTAAAGAGCTCCATTTCTTTACATTAATTGTATGTAATTAATTTTAAAGTCTGGTAAGTCTTGGCAAATAGAATATTTGTGTCTCCAGTTCCTGTAGGATGTTTGATAAGTAATTTGTATCCTCAGTTGCAACTAGCTTATCAAGTTGTGAAGCACTGCCAATTATTTATCCTTGTAATTTCAAATATTTTAAAAATTGAAATTGAACTGATAAAAACAGAAGTAGGAAGTGAGACAAACTCTGTTTTATTCTTTCATTAAGTGCAAAGTCCTAAACCTGTTTTCAACAATACCAGTAATCTCATCTTGCTGTTGTTAGAAGAATTAAGTAAGATAATATATCAAAGCACCTAACATGTAGTAGTTCTGTAAAATTGTTACTGTCTTTTCCTATTGCTTTCCATACACAGAACACTAATATTCTTCCAATTACGTTTTCTCAACAATTTCCAAAGGAGTGGTTCTCTTAAACAATCAAATACATTTTTAGTGCCTAATGTTAGAGTTTTATTTATAGTATTACTTTAACTGAAAGATAAAGAGATCATTTATGAATCATTGGTTTTAATCTTGGTAAGTATATTTTCTAATTATAATATTATAGAATCTCTTTTCTGACAAATTCATTCCTTGGTTAATGATATATAAATTTTCTGTCAAAATTATGGGGCATAGCTCTACCATTTCATGTGCAAAATTGCATGGATTCATTCTTTTTTTAAATTGAGGTATAATTGACATATAACATCATATTAGTTTCAGGTAACAACACAGTGACTTGATATTTATATCAATTGCAGAATAATCGCCACAATAAGTCTAGTTAACTTCGATGCATGGACTCATTCTGATGAATGATTATTATGCTGAGAATTTTAAAAAATCAGCAATAAAGTTATGCTTATCCTAGTATATGTTTTTATTTAAGGTATTTAGAAACTCTTTCTAGTTTTTTTCCTATGATTGGAACATGGAGAAATGTTTTATGAAGGTCTAAGATTACTGTAGGTAGGTGGGATTATATATACTTTATATCAGATGATTCAGTTATAGAGAGTATGGAAATATAATGTTTTTGTAAACTCTTCTGATACATATTTACTCAGATATTGAATATCTACAATTATAATTAAATGTCTGATTATGAATTTGGTTTTGAGGAAAAGCACTGGCTAATCGTTTAGTCATTTTTTCCTCCTTTCATGCAACTTCCTTGGTTGCAAATATAGTTATTCTTCCAATAACGCTGACTTTTAAATTTTACTTCCAGCTTTCCTATGAACATTTATGGTCTCAGTACTTTTGTGTCGATGTCCTGGTGTCCATTTTTTGCTAAACTGACATTGAATTTTTAGAAATCTATTTTCAAAACTGGCTACCCTGATATAATTTTCTCACCTGTTATTTTAAATGCACCTCAGATAATATTTGTAAGACCTCACAGGAAAAAGCTGCAAAAAGTAAATAAGATTTGCTTAAAACTCTACATCCACTGTCATATAGTAAAATTAAGTTAATTTAATCTTTAATCTGAATCCTTATCTATTATTTGCAATTTGGGGGAAAGAAAGTTTCAGGAAACCAAGGCCATAGCCAGAGTAGGACCTGTCTTTAACTATTAACTAAAAACAAAACCAGGAAACAAAATCCCCAAACAAAGCAAAACAAAAAGAGATGGTTACAATCCTGTCTGAAGTTGTATGCTGAGATTAAAATAAATAAATAAATAAATAAATAAATAAATAAATAAATAAATAAATATAATATAAGATCTTATGTATGGTTTTACATTCCTCCAGTGGTTGTGAAAATACTGTATATATTCATAAAAGGCTATAGTATAATAAAACTCTTTTTGTAGAAAGGATTTGAGGTCGTTATTCATGAGAATACAGGGTGAGAGACTATGCCATGTGTAGCTATCCACTCCCTGGCCTAAGTATTTCATTTCCTTAGAATTATCAGTGGAGATGAATTATCCATTTTTGCTTCAGTTATAATACACAATACAAACTTGCATGATTTTTCAAACACATTGAGGATACTGAGGATGCAGATTTAAGGATTTATTTTTTTAATCTAATTGTTTTAAACAGTGCTCACTAATGCCCAGGATATGCTTCAAACTATTATTAAACCAGTGGGCTTTGCGAGCCCCAAAGCCATAGCTGATGCTTGCATTTCATTCATTGATTCATTCATTCAAGAAACACTTACTGAGTATCTAGTATTGCTGAACACTATTCCAGAAGCTGGGGATTCAACAAAAATTGATAGATAATATCTCTTTCTGTACAGAACTCCTTGAGAATGCTCTCAGCCAGTTTCAGCAACTCTCAGATTGTGATAGGTGCCATGAAGGGAGCAAACAAAAGGACGTTGAGGGCCAGAGGTTGGGGACCATATCACAGATAATTGAATCTGAGGATTTCAGCTGAGACCCAAAGGGTGTGTAAATCATCTCTGCTCTCTCCAGCCTTGGAGCATTGTGCCTCCTCTGCCTACTTGTCCCTTCTTTCTGCTTCTTCCACTCCATCTTAGTCACTCTTCAAGATGCAACTCACTTGTTTTCTCCTTCTGGAAGTCTTCTGGCATCCCACAGTTGGGTTGCCTCTGCTCTGTCGCCAGAGCAGTTTGTTTGTTTGTTTTAAATCACAGTATTTATCACTTAGTATTGTAATTTTGCTTCACTGTCAGTAGATTATGAGCCATCCCTTGTGCCCCAAGGCAATTTTCACCATGAGAGTTACTTTTATAAATTAAATATATCTCTGCTATGTGGGCAGAGACAGTATTGCATACCTAGAGTATAGTAAGCATGCAATAAAAATGTATTGATTTAATGATGAATGATTATTAGCCTGTTTATTCCATGACTATTTCACACTTCTTTTTTTTTTTTGAACCTGTCTCTGGTTATTCCAGCCCTACTAATAAATTGCCTCTAGTCTAGATAGTGTCCGCTTTGGTTGAGTTTGTCAAATCATTCAGCCGTTCTTAGAATAAAACTGCTGCCCTTTGGTTGTGCATTCTGTTTTCAGCAAATGGAACTATATACACTGAAATATAAGGTAAAGGAAATCATTCTTTTGTAAATTCTTCTTTCCAAGCAAAGCAATCTAGATTACAGCAGTAAAATCAGGCTGTCCTACTGGGTCTGTAGACATATTTACAACAGTGAGGAAAATGAAAACCTCTTGCATCAGGTCTTTACTAGGAGTCATTTATAGTAAATGGAGCTCAAGGTGCTAGAAAGCATCCCATAAACCCGTGGAGCTCTGGTGGCAGCACTGGCACTGTTAAGTGATTTTTTTTGTTTTGATTTTTTGTTTCTTTCTTTGTTTGTTTGTTTGCCCGACCTTGTTTTTCTCCTTTTCTACTCTCCTTGCTCTTCTTAGGGTAGCTTGTACCTTAGATGAAGTCAGAAGCCTTTCTTGTACTTCCCACCGTGCTATGGGAGACACTGCAGACCCAAGTTCTCTGGGCAGAGGGCCTAGTCAGCAGGAATGCCTTAATGATAGTCAGCTTCTGTAACATCCAGAATTTGGTTGACTTCTTTGGTATCCCATTTTCCATGTGAAATCTTTAAACCCCAACACAAGCATATTTGATATTGTGCCCTGTGACTTGCTTATTTGGTGCTTTGCGATTGATCTTTGCATCTAAGAACTTTGATCGATTGTATTGGAATTAGCAAGTATTGATTCTCTTTGTGAAGTCCTCTTTGTTTTCCCAGTTCCAAGATTTGGGCCAATTACTTTTATATTAGATAATTTCTGACTAGAAAGATTTAACATCTAATCAAACTCTCCATTTAAAATATAATGGGCAGAATTCTCTAAGTTTTTTCCATAGCTACTCTACTTGGTTGGAACTAGACTTGGTATTTCTAGAATTTGCTTTTGCAGTTCCAATCTGAAAAACAAATGAACAAAGGGAAACACACGCACACACACAAACGCACAGAGGATTTCTTCTTTTGTTTATTATCACATTGTCCATTTTCAGGTTGAAACCTCTCTCTCTCTGCCTATCAGCTTAGTCTTTTAGAGGCATTTCCAACATCTCCCCTGGACCCTGGAGTCAGAATACTTCAGATCTCAGCTCTGCCACTTACTATGTGAAAATAGGCAGAATTTTAACTTCTATGCTTCGCTTTCCTAATCTATAAAATGAGGATAAAAATAGTGCTTACCTCATAGGGTTGTTGTGAGGACTGAATGAGTTAATATAACTAAAGCCTTCAGATCAGTGCCTGATACATAATACTAACAAAATACATGTTGACTGCTATTATTTTTGTCTAACAATCTTCTTAGTAGTTCTGTTGTCACATGAAGGGGAATTGGGATAAAAAGGAAGCTCCTGGAACTGCTGGATTTTTTATCTTCTAATACGGATCTTGTATTTTGTTGATTTTCCTGTCCACCACTATTCTGTTTACTAACTCTGTTTCACTCGTTGTTATGTCTTGAGTGCCTAGCACACGATCAGACACTGAGTAGGCACTTCATGAATGCTTGTTTAACGAAGGAATGAATTCCTTCTGACAGTATGCTCTGACACTGGCTGCCATTGTCCTGGATCTGTCATGCATTGTTTTTGCCTCACAGGATCTGGTGTGGGAGGAAGTGTCCTCTTAATTCACGACTCCTCATAAAAAGGAACAAAACTGAGTGATTTGTAGTGAGGTGGATGGACCTAGAGTCTGTCGTACAGAGCTAAGTAAGTCAGAAAGAGAAAAACAAATACCATATGCTAACGCATATATATGGAATCTAAAAAAAAAATGGTTCTGAAGAACCTAGGGACAGGAATAAAGATGCAGATGTACAGAATGGACTTGAGGACCCGGGGAGGGGGGGAGGGGAAGCTGAGACGAAATGAGAGAGTGGCATGGACATATATACACTACCAAATGTAAAACAGATAGCTAGTGGGAAGCAGCCGCACAGCACAGGGAGATCAGCTCGGTGATTTGTGTCCACCTAGAGGGGTGGGATAGGGAGGGTGGGAGGGAGGGGATATGGGGATATATGTATACATATAACTGATTCACTTTGTTATACAGCAGAAACTAACACACCATTGTAAAGCAATTATACTCCAATAAAGATGTTAAAAAAATTCACGGCTCTTATCACAGGGAGGTCCAGCACTTGTGAGTCCTGCAGACTAAACCTTCACCCGAATATTCTGTGTCTGCAGCTCTTCTGTGCCTCATCATGAAAGCCCCTTTCACAAGAAGAATCTCTTCCTACGCAGGGTCCGACCTGAAGGTAGAGTCCCCATTTGGGCAGGGTCATGACAACATCACCACCTTTAGGCCCCTGCAACAGCATTCAGGAGATAACTATCAAATCATTTCAGTTATTTTCTCTTGATAAGAGAAAGACCTGAATGTTGTCCCTCCCCTGTCCCCTCTTTTCCTCTGTGTTCTGGTCTAAAGGGACCAGTGGGTTGATGTTGGCCGTGTTTTATTTGTTTTAATAGGTGTTGTCATTTAGCTGCTTCCATTTCTCTAGTTTTAATTATGTATTATCTTTATTGATGCACTGACACTATTTCATCACGAGGTCAGGACATCCTGGGACACCTTGGGCCTTGGTTTCCTTTTATGTAAATTGAGAAGAATTGAACCATATAATGTCCTTGGTCAATTCCAGCGCTAAGGTTTTATGAGTAAAAGCTAAGTAGATAAATTAGACACTTTCACTTTTTTCTTCCCTTCCCTTTTCTCTATTTAACCTTATGGAAATTTGTGGGAGAAAAAAGGATGATGAAGAATTTCCTCCTACTTGACTCCTAAGCAATTCTTGTGCTCAGATGGGGTTTGAAAATTCACCTCCTCAAAGGAGACTGGCAGTTTCCCCCCCGCCAAGGTACAAGCCATCTTCTCAAGACATTAGTTTGCTCCTCCTCCTAATTTAGAAACTAATATTAATTTCTTGGTGCTTTCTCCTGGCAATCAACACCTGAATATTGTACTGTGCAATGTATATAACAGCCAGGGTGATTTTTCAAAAAGTAAATATTTTTCTTGTCATTCTCACATCTCCTATGCTTCCCATATCTCTCTTGCTCCAGCCATGCTTTATTTCTTTCAGTTTCTGGAAAGCACTAGGTCTTTCCTGCCTCAGGACATTTGCACACTTTTCACTCAGGTTACCTCAGTTATTCTCTCCTGTGCATCCTCCCCAAACCCCTATTTTCTTTCTTCACTTCCTCATATAGCTGGCTCCTTCTCCTTTTCCAGATCTTAATTTAAATGTCATTCCTTGAAAGAACCATCTCTGACCACCCAATTGAAAGCAGCTATAAATTTCTATCATAGAATTTTTGCATTACAAACACAGCTTTAATTGTAATTTGGAAATTTTAATTTTTCATTTGTTTTCTTATTTATCATCTCTCTCCCCCATGAAACTATAAGCTCTGTGAGGACAGAGACAAGGTACTATATATTTGCCAGTGTATATCATGCCCAGCACATTATGCCTGCTCAAAAAATGTTGGTTGAGTGAATGGAAGAGTGAGTATTATTAGCTCTTTTTCAACAATATTTTCTGTATTTACTTCTGATTTCTTAGATTTCCTGTGCTTCATCAGCTAGAGAAATGAAATCCATTACCAGGATGAAAAGAAAATTTTATGAGGTAAGTATTCCAAATTCTTGTCTTTGAATGCTTTGTTTTTTAAAATGTGAAATATTTCTGCTTCTAATAGTTCCACTTTATTCGCAGATTGGAAAGAAAGGAATCTACAAAGCCATCAGTGAACTGGATATTCTTCTTTCCTGGATTAAACAATTCCTGGAAAGCATTAAGTAATGCAAGAAGCCAAGTGGATTGATTTGACTGTTATTTTGAAACATAATGAGAACAACCAGAAATCAATTTAAAGCAGTGTATTTCCTTTTTAAAATTTTATACATAGTACTAACAGCAAATTAGATGATTAAGAATAGACTAGAGGAATTTAATGTAATAAAATTTTGGAGGTAAGTAAATTGTCACTAATATGCACATTTTCTGTATTTTCAAAGAATGTTTTCATCCTGAACATGTTTTGTCATTCCCAAGTGCATTGCATGAGTTTAATCTAAAGGTGTATAACCAGAATTAAATCATGTAATATTTGTGCATAGAAAATGACAGATTTCTGGGATACAATATAATGTTATTGAGACTTACATAGATGCCGTGTATATGATTATTGTCTGCTTAAGGGCTTGATAATTATTAATTATGCCCAGTGTGAACTTAGCCCCTAATAGATTTTGATTTTAATGAAATTTTAATGAAATTTAATGAAATAAGCTGTGTTTCTTTCTCCTGGACAGTATGTTAGAATTTCATTGAGTACAATGGGTAACTACCAGATCAGATCAAATAGGACACACATGTAAACTAACTGCTTGGAATGGTTTACTAGAAATGCCTTTGACAGATAACCCAAGCTACACAGACTACAATGAACCAAGTTGAAATGATGCCGAAGCATGATTATGTTCCTTCCGGGTGCCATACAATTAAGAAAGTTGGTAGAGGCCAAATAGAAGTCTGAATGGCAGCTCAGAGTTCACCACAGGAAACTTTCCTTCCTATCTAAAAACCTTACCCACACAGCTAGCCCTTCATTTGAATGAGTCATATTGCCTGACCATTGTTTTGCATTAAACGGATCCTGCCTCAGCATTGTAGGCATGGGCAGTTTCAGACAGCAATTTGTGTGATGGCCAATTTGCTTCCACAAAGCACCCATTGTGCCTCTGCTGCGCACAGACAACACCAGGACTTGGTGTTTTGTGATCTGAATAGGCGGGGCTTCCTGAAGGCCTTTGTGGATTTCATCCTTGGAACCTCCTCTCTACCTTGCTTTCCCACCATCCAGTTCTTCTTTTCAATCCCATGGTCATTAGTCTGTTCACCTGGGACTATCCTCTCTTGGTTTATCTCATAGTCCAAAATTACCTCTTTGTTCTCCGCCCCTTCTCCATTCTGCCTTCCCCATCAACACTCCATGGCCCCATGTCTTATCCTACTGGGGACCTCATTGTTAGACAAATCCACAGGCAGGGAAAGGTGTGGTGAGTGGAGGGGATTGGCGATGGGGAGACTGGGGGACTCTGTCTTCTTTTCGTGCTGTTGATTTAGGGCTTCCCAGTGCAGGTTCCTAGGCCATCAGTAATGGGGCAGCCTTCTTTGTTGAGAAATATTTGGAAGGGCTGGCATCTTGGGGATCAGGAATCTACCCCCTGGCTCTCCCCTGGACCTGAGAGGAAGTGGTGCACCCACGGCCTCTCATTGCCCCACTTGCAGGGCCCTCGGTGGTTTCCAGGATCAGGCACCCTCACAGCTGGGTTTGTGAGCTGGGAGTCTCCATCTTGGTTACAAAGCATTCTTAGGTGTTCCATTACTTAGGGACGCCGGGTATTAGAGGGGCTGTGAAATGTTCATTTGCCAACTTTAGGTCCTTAGGGATAAAATTTTATCTGTGTTCCACAGTACTTTGGGGTGATTGAATTCATCATTTTTATTTGTTGAACTGTTTCCCAAATTCTTCTGTTTGCCCAGAAGAGTCAAAAGGCTGCTGAAGCACAATAGGAATTTAAACATCATCACCGAGCAGAAAACCAACATCCACGTGCTGGTGCCTATTCACAAACTTTTTTCAGATATCAAAGGAAAAAGTGTGGTCCTAGTGTGTTTGAGTAAAGACTGGTATTCTGAAAAGGCAGTTAAGAAGGGAGAAGCTGTTGTCCTTGTGCACAGGGAGGAAACCGTGTTTGGTGGGGTCACTGTGGGCTCTGGGTGAAAGCTTCCCTCTGATTACAGGTCCCACTCTGGACTTTACCAGAGCCAGAGATGGCTGCATTTTGGGAAATGGCGGCATACCCCCAAACACCCACGAGATGCTCTATAATCCCCAAGCCATTCAGCATTCATAGGGGGAGATTCCTTCTAGCAGATCCTTCCTGAATCATACCTAGGAGACTATGTTTCCTATTAAAATGTTTTGTCTGACTGCATATAATTAGAGTTAAGGGCATTGAATCTCCTCCTAACACAGGGAGAGCAGAACGAGCCTGAGTACCAGTGAGTAGTCTGGAGTGGTGGACACAGCCCTCAGTGTGGTCCAGAGACCCAATTAGTCCCAACTTCCTCCAGATCATCCATACAAATCATCAACCTCCTCCCTCATCACTTTTCTCTAAAACACTTCTCTCGCACTGGCGTGCTTGTACTGACTTGTTTGTTTATTGACTGTCTCCGCCATGTCAGAATATAGGCTCTGTGAGACAGGACTTTTGTCTGTTCTGTTCTCTGGGGGGCCCCCAGCATCCAGATCAGGGTCTGAATGCAGGGCACTACATCAGCACATGGTGAATGTGTGAGCTCTTGAGAGAATGGACTGAGGCTTTGGCCCTGCTGCTCTTAGGACATGTGACCAATGTCAGGCTAATTCACTTCTTGGGCCTCCGTTTCTGGATGGATTCTGATTGAAATTAGCTACCACAGGTGGTCTGTACAGATACCTGCAGAGTGGGGGACTGAGGTCTTTCTTTACTCCAGACACGTGCCCCCAAAGGACCTCACACACCCTCTTCTCTCCCACCACCTGCCCCTACTACCCCGAGCTACTCTGCCTGCTTCATTTATCCTGAACCTTTACAATTTTATTGAAACATCATCCTGTTGTTAATGGTCTCATACACTCTTTACTTCTTCACAGAACCTGTCATAATTATAATTCTTCTGTAGATTTAATATGTTTCTCCCTCTAGACTGTCCCTCTCGGATTCACTGCAGTTCTGCTCCTTATACATGGTAAGTGCCCAATATACATTTGTTAAGTGAATAAAGTAGTAAATTGGATTAGATAGCCTCCAAGGTTTCTTTCAACTCTGGCATTTCTGCTGCCATAATCTTGTCAATCTGGTTGGCATGAAGCTTGAAGACTGTGATATAACAATGCTTTCCAACCCAAGTCCTCTAAGAACATCTATGTTATTATTTACATTAACCAAGAATTTAAATCAGCATACATTTTTACTTGCCCCAAATAAGAGGTAACTGTAAATACATATATGACTATTCAAATAGGTCTTAAACAAATATGTTCTCAATGAAAACATGTTCATAAGTGTACCACGTAGAATCATCTTGCAAAACCCAGGTGGAGTGTGCTTCAGACATTGGGAAACACTGCATTGTAATGAATTTCCACTGCCTCATTCTGGTCCAACTTAGAGAAATAGTTGGAAATTCGAACTTGATCATTTTAACCTACCCACAGAGACCAGTTTAGAAGAAGTCAAGCCAAGATGTTTAGGTTTCAAACAGGTTTCAGAGCTCCTGTCATTGTTTCCAGAGATGGAGGTATGAAAGCACGCTCACCCAGTTAGTCATTCCATGGGGCCGATGACTATGGCTCTCCACAGGGGATGCTGGGATAGCAGTACAGCCCTGCTCCTGTCCTGTCAGCCCTCCAGGAGAGCAGTCTCTGTCCAGGTAGCCATGGTCCACATGGCTTCCCAGGGAGGGAAGCTATGGGAGTCACAGTTAAGGAGGCTTCTCGAGAGGTTACACACGGTGGAAGGAACAAAAAGCGAAAGCTCAGTCAGGCTGAGGGGAAGGAGCAGCAGAAACTCTCAAAAGCAGATGCAGAACTGTGCTGTGGATTACCACACACCCTAAGAAGTCAGGAGGATCGATTCCTTCACTAAGACTAAGAGTTGTTCACTAAAAGCTAAAATGAAAACCAATCAATTCTGTAAACATTTACTGAATGCTTCCTATCTGCTAGTCCCGTGGTCATGGCTGAGGTCATAATTATCAATAAAACTCATAGTTTCTTTTAGCAATTTAGGATCTAGGAAGGGAGATGGGAAGGTAAACAATCACACGGTAGAATATAATCAATAATGGAGCTACGTAGAAGGTGCAGTGGGGTGGAGGTCGGACACACTGCACTAAGGAGGTGAAGTTTGAGGTAATTTAGCTTTGAAGACTCTGCTCAGGTGTTGCCTCTTCCAGGAAGCCTTCCTAGATCCCTCCTCCCAGCCCCGACTCCCAGGCTGTGTTCTATGTCTCTTGCACAGCATAACATTTACCACATCGTATTGTAACTTTCTATTTGCTTCCTTATCTCTTCCTCGAAGACACAGACTAAGTCGTATTCAGCATCATGTCCTCAGTGCTTAGCATGGTGCTGTCATATAGCAAGCATTCAGGAAGTATTTTTGGAATGAAACGATGGAAAAAAAACAGTGGCTGTGAGGCTGGAGAAGGGAAATAGATTTGGGAGATATTTAGGAGATAAAACTGATAAAACTCAGTGACCAACTGGTTGAGGAGGGATTGGTGCTGAGGAAATAGCCTAGGATGACTCTAGGGTTTTACATTTTCTTTCTTTTTTTTTGCGGTACGCGGGCCTCTCACTGTTGTGGCCTCTCCCGTTGCGGAGCACAGGCTCCGGACGCGCAGGCTCAGCAGCCATGGCTCACGGACCCAGCCACTCCGCGGCATGTGGGATCTTCCCGGACCAGGGCACGAACTCGTGTCCCCTGAATCGGCAGGCGGACTCTCAACCACTGTGCCACCAGGGAAGCCCGGGTTTTACATTTTCTACGGATTTGTGGTAAACCAGGACTCAGAAAAATAAACTTCAGTGAGATTCTAGTATCTCCTTTGGGCCAACAGAGAAATGCCTTGAAATTTGGACTTCATAGGAGCATAGAATCTCATAATTTGAAAGGAACAATAAGAGCGCATTGTCAACTTTGCATGTTATACTGGAACCTTCTTTATAACAGTGTTCCCATATGCTTGACCACTTACAATTAAGGAAGACTACCTTCTGGAAAAGCTCCCTCTCTCTCCAAATAATCTTGCCTACCAGACAATCATTTATATTGATCTGAAATCTATCCTCCTGAAATTTGTCATATATTTTTCCTAGTTCCAAAACTTGGGGCTTAGGGTAATTGTGACCCATCTTCCATAGGACAGGTGGGTTACTTAGGAGGTATGTTGGGGGAGGGGAGACTCAAATGTTCAAGCTGGAAGTTACATACACCCTGTGTGTGCACAGACCAGGGCCAGAACTTAGAGTCACACCCAGCTGCAAAGAAGGTGGAAAATGCAGCCTTTATTTGGGGTAGCCATGCATCCAGCTAAAAACTGAGGGTTCCATACTGTGAGTGGTGGGAGAATGGATATCAGGTGATGCAGCCACACATTAAATATTTGCAGACATCCATCATTTCCTTTTGTTTCCATCTCAGCTTCATCATCTTCTCCCACCTAATCTCTTCTCCAGTAAACAGCTTCGTTTTCCCACCTGTTCTCAAATGGCACGGTTTTGTGTGCTTACAATAGTTAAAACTTACTCTCTTCCAGTTGAATCCGCAATTGTTCATAATGAATCCTTGTTGAGTTCTTGGGGCCATGTTTTCTCGGCGTCATCCTCTTGCTTTCCTCTTTTACACTTTATTAGGGTTTTTAAAAATTATAAAAATAGGACCTGGAAGAAATTGCTGCTGCAGGAGGCCTGGGTTTAGGAAGAACAGCGTTAAGTACATCTTGGAAATTTTATCCCATGAAACAAAAACCTTGGTCTGAGTTCCTGTTAAGAGGAATTCCAGGGCTTCCCTGGTGGTGCAGTGGTTGAGAGTCCACCTGCCGATGCAGGGGACACGGGTTCATGCCCCAGTCCGGGAAGATCCCATATGCCGCGGAGCGGCTGGGCCCATGAGCCATGGCCGCTGAGCCTGTGCGTCCGGAGCCTGTGCTCCGCAAGGGGAGAGGCCACAACAGTGAGAGGCCCACGTACCAAAAAAAAAAAAAAAAAAAACAACGGTAACAGCCTCATTTTTATTGCAGAGGAAAGCCTTGGGTCATCCATTAAAAAAAAGTCACACGACTATGACATGGGAGTATCCCACTTCCTGGAAACAGTCAATAAAATCAATTTGCAGGAAAAATTAAATTCAAGGTGAAGAGTAGAGAGCAGCCAAGATGGCAGAGTAGAAAGACCCTGAGCTCATCTCCTCTCACGAACACACCAAAATCACACCTATCTGCAGAACCACCATTGATGAAAAAGATTGGAACCTACCAGAAAAGACCTCCTGCAACTAAAGACATAAAGAAGGAACCACAATGAGATGGGTAGGAGGGGCAGACTCATGATATAATCAAATCCCATACCCACCCCCAAGATGGGCAACCCACAAACTGGAGAATAATTATATTGCAGAGGTTCTCCCACAGGAATGAGAGTTCTGAGCCCCATGTCAGGCTCCCCAGCCTGGGGGTCTGGCACCAGGAAGACAAGCCCCCAGAGCATTTGGCTTTGAAGGCCAGTGGGGCTTAACTGCAGGAGCCTGACATAGGACTGGGGGAAATAGAAACTTTGCTCTCAAAGGGCACACACAAAGCCTCATGCACACTAGGACACAGGGAAAAAGCAGCAATTTGATAGGAGCCTGGGCTAGACCTGCCTGCTGGTCTTGGGGATTCTCCTGGAGAGGCAGAGGAGTGGCTGCTGTTCACCGTGGGGACACTGGTGGCAGATGTACTGGGGAACATGCAGCCCTGTGAACACTGCTGCTGCTGGCGGCTGCGATCTTGGCTCATTACTGAAATACTATCAAGGCATATAAAGAAAAAACAATTATATGGTTCTACCTCTGTATCACCACCTTCCCAAGTGAGCCAATGGTGATGGTTTGCTAGAGCTCTTCCCACAATATTTCTATTTTCATCAGCAACAACAATAATACATATTATGTACACACACACACACATCTTCCCCTTTTTTTGGAAATAAAAATGGTATCACACCATTTATTCTACATTTTAACTAGCTCTTTCCACTTAACACAGCAGGGATGTCTTTCCAAGTATGTATATATTATATATAAGTTCATTTTATTATTATTATTATTTTTTTTTTTTTTCAGTATATGGGCCTCTCACTGTTGTGGCCTCTCCCGTTGCGGAGCACAGGCTCCGGACGCGCAGGCTCAACGGCCATGGCCCATGGGCCCAGCCGCTCCACGGCATGTGGGATCCTCCCAGACCGGGGCACGAACCCGTGTCCCCTGCATCGGCAGGCGGACTCTCAACCACTGCGCCACCAGGGAAGCCCTATAAGTTCATTTAATTAGCTACAAAATCTTCCATGGAATGAGTACAGCATAATTGATTCAACCATTCCAGTTTGTTGTTTCATTTTTTTGTCCATATAAAACAGGCTGTGACAAGCATCCTTGTATGTATATCCTGGTCTGTGCTTTTATTTTTATAGGAATACTTTCTAAAAGCAAGATTGTGGGGTCAGAATATACGCTAAATACCTGCAAATTTCCCCCACAACTCTTCCATTGTTAATTTCTCCCACATTTTTGCTAGCACCGGATATCATCAATACTTTTCCATTTTTGCCAGCCTGATGGTTGATAATGGCATCACATTGTTTTAGTTTGCATGCCTCTGACAACTTGTTCAATAGATCATCTTTTCCTATATATACTCCACTTACATTTTCTTTTTCTGAGATACTTACCCCCCAAATGTCAGGCCATTTATTCAATAATAAGTTTGAAGTCTTACCCAAACCTAACTAAAAATAATATCTTTTAATTGGTTTTAACATTTCAAATAATTTACTAGACGCATGCCCTGGATAATATATTGTGCTTCCTCTCTACCCTGACAAAGTCCACATTGTCAGCAAGAGACTGCAGTGTGGTTGGCTTTTGTCTGTGTGCCCCAGCTGAGACTGGGGAGTGCATCACCCCATCCCTCTGCTGCTCTGGGTGTGCAAGGGAGAGGGAAAAGCCCAGCCGTTAAATGTAGGTGTCTGCATTTGCTGTGGGAGGGTAGAGGTGGGGACTCAGAGTCCTCCAGGCGTAAGGAACTCCCCCAGCTTGCTTTTTCAGCTCCTGTCCAAAGCTTCGCCCAATTCCATCTGCTCCCCACCCCCCAAAACAAGACAGCCCATTGTGCCAGCTGATTTGGGATGAGTCATGCTGGCTCCACTTTCCCAAGAATGAACTCTGATCCCTGAACTCCCAGAAGCCTTTGAAAACCAGGGCTAGTAAACTGGGGTCCTCCAGGGCCCCATGCTTCCCCCTCCATGAAATGTCTTCATGCATCACTGGTTTTATGTTTTTAATAGTTAGGAAAAAATTCTTCCTAAGTAAAAGTAGTTGGTACAGAAAAAAAGTGTCTAAGAGAGGTGGCCAGCCTCTTTAAATTTCACACCTCCTACCATAGCCCTCCACATCCCTTTTTCCCCTCTCCATAGTACACTCTTATATAACTTACTTACATATTATTTTTACTTAGTGTCACCTGTCTCCCTCTACTAGAATTTAAGTTTCATGACAGGAGGGATTTTTGCATGATTCATTTACTGTTGTGTCTCCGGTACTTAAATGGTGCCTTATCCAAGTAGGTGCTCGATAAACTGTTGTTGAATGAATAAGTGAGTGAGAAAGTGAACGGTGCATTCAGAGAGAAAAGGAAGAAAACTGAAAACCTTGTTGCTAAGGATGTTGAAAATCCTAACCATGGCTGGTTCCTAACCTCACTTTCTATGACAGAAACTCTTCTATGATAGAAACTCTTGCAAGAGAGTGGGTGAAATGGCTTCCCAACCATGTGGTTACATTTCCTTTAAATAGAACTCTTTGCAAAGCAGTTGACATGAAATGAGGCTCTGGTGATTTTCTATTTTCCATTTACCCATATCATTTATGGTTGAGTCCTGCCCACTTGAGATGAGGCTTAGAGTGGCATAGACTGAGAAGGCGTATTTGAGGGTTAGATATGGCCAACCATGAGTGTGGGCAGCCTTCGTATGGTAAAAATATCTTTTGAGATTCTTTGGAACAGGTGAGAAAGAATTCTCTTCATAGAAATCAGGTCTCTCTAATACTTTACATCCATGGTAATTTTCAAAATTCTGGTGATAGTTTCACCCAAATTACAAGCTACAGTGGACGATGGAATCCCAGCTTTTCATCCATATATCATGAATGGGACCCTACCTTCAAGCTCCCTAGTTGCAGCGAGAAATGGGCCCATGATTTAAGAAGGTCCAGTCAGACAGAATCCCAGGACTTGCTTCCTGGGAAGAGTCTCTCTTTCCTATGAGTCTTAAGCTTGAAAGGCTATAGGCTGAACCGCTGCATCCATGTTGCCACCATGAGGACAGAGCTTGGCTGAGAACAAGCCAATACTTTAATCTCTCAATTTCTGGGAATCCGTGTTCCTCTGAGTTTCTTTCTACCTTGCTTGAATGCTGCTTCTCAGTCTTTCAAGTGAGTTTCTATCTGAAAACTACAAATTAGAGGACCCCAGGACTTGGTTTGGGGGTTCTTTTAAACTGTATTGGAGATTGCTATTAGATATATCCAATTCAACCCCATGGCTTTAAGTACTATCTGTGTGCTGTTGACTCCATTAATGTCTCCAGCTTGACCTGTCCCCTGACTTCCGTACTCACCCATCCAACTCTGTACCTGACATTTCCATGTAAGGCATCTAAAACATAATATGTCAGAAACAGAAATTTTGTTTCACCTTCTAAAATCCATCCAACCTCTAGTCTTCAGAAACTTGGAAATACAAGATAGAATAATGTCATGGTTAAGCACACAAATTCTGGAATAAGTAGAGCCTGGGTTCAAACATAGGCTGAAATTTAAAAGCTTAATCTCTCTATTCTTCCCTTCCCTTATCTGTATAATAGGGGTGATGGTCATAGTATCTATTTTGTAGTGTTGTTTGTAAGAATTAAATGAGGTAATATATGTAAAGTGGTTAGAACTGTGACTGGGGCATAATAAAAACAATAAAGCATGAGTTATTATTATGATGTGATAAATTAGCACATACTCAACTGCTAAAGCCAACAATCTAGGGTTATCTTTGATTTCTTCTCTTCTCCCATACCCAAACCAAATTCACCAGCATGGCCTTTCAGTTCTGTCTCCCAAATACATCCCCAGTCCTTCTGCTTCTCCTTCCCCATTGGTATACACTGGCGTCTCTGCAAAAGCCTCACATCTTACTGGTCTCAATGTCTCCACCCACTTCCTGCCCCTGAATCTAGCCTCAACATAGCTTCCAGAGAAAACTTAAAAACTGTAATCAAAGCATATCCCTTCTTGTTTGATACTTTTTAGTGGCTTCCCTTGCACTGAGAATAAATCTTATTATCTGGTGTAGAAAGTCCTACATGAACTCATTGACTTCATCTCTTTTCTGATCTTTCTGTTTCTGAAACATCCAAGTTCACTGTCTGGGGCCTTTGCACTTGCTACTTCCTCTCCCTGGAATGTTCTTCTCCAGTTCTTTGCACAGCCGACTCCTCTCATTCAGGTCTTAGCTCAAGTGTCCCTTCCTTCCAGATGACATGCCTGACCATCTTCATGAGAACAGAGGTCTTGTCCAAATAGTTTGTGAGCTTACCTATCTATCTCATATTCTTACTCCCATCCTTAGCCTTGTTAGATTCCTCCCCTGGATTCTTCTTGCTGCCACAATACCTGCCAAATACAATGTCACTTATCACAGCAAACTGCAACCTTTGACTGCCTTGTCTAACTCTCTCACCGAATCAAAGCTCATTAAGAGGAGGGGTTATGCCTTATTGTTCTTTGTTCTGCCAACCTTTAGTGAGAGCCTAGCACATAGTAGGGGCTCAAAACTCACAGGAATGAATTAATGAGGCATTTTCCATTACATGTAGCAAAGGTTTTGACAAGTTTGTCAGAATGAAAGAGGCATGATCAGTTCTTTGAGGATAAAAGTAATGAGATGTTTTGAGAAAAACGATTCTTGCTGTTAAACTGGTTAATTTGTGGCAGAAGAGTGCATTGAGGCACACGGTGTAGGTTTGCTTTTTCTCTATTTTTCTAGTAGATGTTGGATCTTATAGACAGTGATCAGTTTCCTTTAGTCACTTGTAATTTTCCACCCAGCAACTTTTAAATGAGGTAACAGAAGAATGTTTTATTAGTTTCAGAACATTTTTTTTAAAGGTCTGGATCCATTCTGGGAAACACTGAGTTTATCACTTAATTCTAGCAGTTTCTCTTCTTAAAGCGTGAAACAGGTCTGTTGATTGATGGTGCTTAATCTATTTTATGGCTTTTCTACTTTCCCCACAACCATGCTTTCTAAATTCTGAAATACCATATGATCTTCAGAAATATACTGTTTATGACCACCTGGTTAAATGTATGGTCTAACATGAGGTTTTCACCACATCAGTCTCCAGCTGGTAACAATAGAGATGTATATCATCATGGAATATAATGGCTTACAGAGCACCCTGAGTACACTCTTTTGTTAACCTTGAAAATAACAATAACCCCATGGGATAGCACAAGCATCTTCCAAATTGTTAGTCTGATGTTCAAAGAGTCCTTCCTCAGGCCCTCAACTATCACCAGTCCTCACTCAAATCCAGCATGTGGTAGGTACTCAATAAGCATCTGTTGAATAAGTGACTGAATGAGTTTACAAATCCATCTCTCACTAGTCCTTGAAATGTATTCTTCCCTTGAAGACTAGTCCATTTTTTAAAAAGCCCCCCTATAAGGCAAGCTTATTCTGCTTTCATGATCTTGTATATGCTGCTTTGTCCAGCTGCAATGCCCTCTTTATTCTTCCATTTCCCACCCAATTTTATATTTTCTTCATGATCCCCTTGGGTCTACGGATTCTTCTGTGGCCACAGTATCCCACAATGACTATTTCCTATCAGTTAGTTTCCCAGTGTTATCAATGATTGGCTATAAATATATACTGAACTTTCATATGTACCTGATTTCATTGATATCGCAGTTGACCCTTGAACAGCATAGGGGTGGGGGTGGAGTTAAGGGCGCTGACCCTCCTGCAGAGTGGACAATCCCCATATTATATTGTAGTTGGCCCTCCAAATTTGCTGTATCTCCGTAACCACATTTCCTTGGCATATGCAGTTTCACATCTGCAGATTCAACCAAGTGTGGGATCCTGTAGTACTTCAGTATTTACTACTGAAAAGAAACCACATGTAAGCAGACCCATGCAATTCAAACCTGTGTTGCTCAAAGGTCAACTGTATTTCCAATTCTGCTGATTGAATCTAATATCACTTTCCAAGCGTTTCCACAAATTTGATCACTTAAAAATTTTATTTAGCCAACAAATATTGATTTGTTTTACTTGTTATTTGTCAGGGTCTGTTTTAAAGGTTAAATAGATGAAAATATCATTCTAATTGGGGGGATATGAACAATAAACAAATAAAGAAGTAAATATAAAGGCAACCTATCGAATGGGAGAAAACATTTGCAAGGCATATATCTGATAAGAGGTTAATTTCCAAAATATATAAAGAACTCACACAACTCAATAGCAAAAACCCCCAAATAATTTGATTAAAAAATGGGCAAAGAACTTGAATAGATGTTTCTCCAAATAAGACATACAAATGGGCAATAGGTACTTGAAAAGGTGCTCGACATTGCCCATCATCAGGAAATGCAAATCAAAATCACAGGGAGATATCACCTTATACCTGTTAGGATGGCTATTATCAACAAGACAAAACAAAACAAAACAAGAGATAACAAGTGCTGGTGAGGATGTGGAGAAATTGGAAGGTTTGTACCCTTTTGGTGGGAGTGCAAAATGGTGTAGTCACTTTGGAAATCAGTATGGAAATTCCTCAAAAAATTAAAAATAGAACTACCATATGATGCAGTCATCCCATTTCTGGGTATGTATTCCAAAGAACTTAAATCAGGATCTCAAACAGGTAGCACTCTTATGTTCCCTGCAGCATTATTAATCATAGCCAAGATATGGAAACAACATGTGTCCATTGATAGATGAATGTATGAAGGAAATATGGTATACATATACAATGGAACATTATTCATCCATAAGAAAGAAGGAAATACTGTCATATGCAACGTCATGGATGATCTGGAGGACACCATGCTGAATGAAATAAGCCAGTCACAGAAGGACAAATACTGCGTGATTCCACTTATCTGAGATATCTAAAAATAGCCCAACTCTTAGAAATGGAAAGTAGAGTGGTGGTTTCCAGGGGTTGAGTGGGGAGGGGGAATAAGGAGTTGCTATTGCATGGGTGTAAAGTTTCAGTTACACAAGGTGAATTAATTCTAGAGACCTGTACAACAGTGTGCCTAGGGTTAACAATACTATATTGTACACTAAAAATTTGTTGAGGGTAGATCTCATGTTAAATATTCTTACCAGAAAAAAATAATGTCAGATGATGACAGGCATTAAAAAGAGCAATCAAGCTGGGAGGGGGATCAGGGCCAGGGGTCAGGGCAGGGGATGGTTCACTCTTTAAAGGGTATGGTCAGGAAAAGGCTCACTGATGAGGTAGCATTTTTGCACAGATCTGAAGGATCCTCATGATGACTGAGGAGTAGCAAAGGTAGTATTATTTTTGTTATTAATTTTTTTAATTTAAAATTTTTAAATTATAGTTGATTTATAATGCTGTATTAGTTTTAGGTGAGCAAAGGTATTAGTGATTTTGTGTTTTCTGTGGCTATAGAAACTGGGGCTTGGGGATGTTAAATATTTTCAGTAATATCACATAGTTATTAGGAAACAGACGAAAACTGTAACCTACAGTTCTACACTTCTCTGAGCTGCCTTTTGTGCCTTACTTTCTCTCATCTCAGTTATCTGATGACTTTTAGTAAACAGCAGAAACAATTTCTTAACTGTTGAAAACTATGTTCTCTTGATTGACTGAACTATTTTTTTAAATACATGTAGTGAATGTGTTTTCTGAATCAAAAATTGGACAACAAATTCATAAATGTTTCTAAAGTACTTAGAGGGACAATGGACCAAGTAATTGAAGTTGACATCAAATCAAGAATATGTGGCCACCATAATAATACAGATCCTTTGGACCTGACAGAAAGCATTAAACACAAACTAGGGTGTACCTTGCTCCTAAGGAAAAAACAAATATGTGACTAAAACCAGAATTTCTCACTCTGTTCCATGGAATATTAGCATTTCCTCAATATAGTAGTAGTTTTTTTTTAACTTACAAAAGTGTTTTCTTATTTAACAAGTTTGGGAAAGTGATGTAAACTATATTTTCTACCTTGGGAATTATATTACACATTGGAATATTAAAGGCTTGGAGAAGTTCTGCTTTAAAATAAATCTTTAACTTTGTTTAACCTATTTTCAGAAGTTGTTTGACCCAAGAATATGTTAGCTTTATCACTTAGCCACATCTGTGTCTTTCTTTCACAGAAAATAGTTTTGGAAACTCTGGTCCACACAAATGATAATCTTTAGATGAAGCAGAGCTAGAAAAGATTTAGTATTTCCGACCTAACTCTAGATGTCACTCAAGGAAAATACAATAAGGATTAAAATTGCCTTGCCTTGTTTCTTGAAATAAGAGATGGAAGCCAATTTGTTCCTCCGGTTACATTACATTAGGAGTGTGCAGTACATACTTCAAACTCTCCCCTCTCTGAATCTTTTTCCTCAGCATATAAATGTGTAGAAAACTCTCTTCTTACAAAAAGAAACCTTGCCTCAAGTTCACCTTCAGTCTCTAGCCCCAGCCTTATTGTTCTTCTTCCATTTAGAGCTAACATTCCTGCAAGAGCAGTCTATGCCTCTGCTTCCTCAATAGCCATTTACCACTCACACTACTACAGATTACCCATCCATCCATCCATTCATCCAACAAATAGTTATTTATGTCAGGCACAGTTCTGGGCACAGGGAACAAAACAAAGTGTCTACCCCCATGGGACTTATATTATTCTAATGGGAAATAGGCAACATATAAACAAACACAAGTATATAGTAAGCTAAATGATCAGACCTATAGAGTAAAAATAAAGCAAGGTAAAAAGGATAAGGAGTGGGGAAAGATGAGGATAGAGTTGGTCAATGTCTTTGCCACAATGAATGGTTCAGTCAACACAGGACCAATGGAATTAACCTGACTGTGGAGATTTATTCAGAGGGAGCCCAGTCATTTTGAGGTTTATAAATTTGGATCAATAATTGAAAGAAGGAGTGTTATCTCTTCCTGATATGAATGAGAAAGATTGTAACACCAGTTACTATTGTATTACCAGTAAGAAATTTAGCCTAAGAATGAAGCCAGTACAAGGAAGCCAAAGTTTAGAGAATCACCAAGAAGTGGAGCTGTATTTTAAATTAAACTGTGCCCCAAGTCTTCCCTATGTTTTAGTCAGGTGGAATAATTAATCATTGTTTTAGGCCAAATTGAATAGAATTTTTTGTTACTTGCAACCAAAATCTTCCTAACTCTAGAGTTTAGATTTCCACCCACACAGACATGGGATCTGTGGGCCTAGGTACAATTGCTGGGATTCTGAGTTGTTCCTAGAGCTTCCTTTGTTGTTCCTATTTCCACATCATTGCCCTCTTTTTCTGACAGTTATGGTGCCCCATCAATGTCCAGGTGCTGGGACCAGGTTTCAGAGGTTCTCTAGCTGCCCAGGACCACTCTTGGCTTAGGTGCCGGGGTGCTGTGTACCCATGGATCCTGGGCTACATAAGTCCAAGGAGAAAGCTCTTAAAGTCTGAATGGGCTGTGAGAGCTGGCTGTGGGCCGCTGAAGCATATTTGGGCAAGTTTTCCCAGAGGGAACATATCCCCTTTGTAACACTCCAGAATCCTCTGGAGCAGTGAATGATCTGGATTCCCAACCAGGCACTTGCTTCTTATATAAGCACCATCAGCTGTCCACACTGGATCTTCTTGGCTAGCATCTTCCTTGTCTGGATAGCCAGGGAGAACTTTGCGAAGCACAAATACTATCATGACATCCACCTCTGTCACCCTTCAAAACATGGCTTTTCATTGTCCCTATCATAGAGAGCAAGCTCCAGGAAATGATCTCCAGCAGGGCTGGCACTAGGGTGAGGCCAGTGGGGCACCTGGTGTGCACATTTTAAGCAGGCGCTCACTGTCAGCATTGTGCAGGTGGAACTTGCCTGATGCTGATAGTGAGAGCCTCCTTACATTTTACACTCTAGTCACCTCCCTCTCCTCACCTTCAGTCCGGCCCTGACTTCCAGGGTACTGTGTCCTCATTCAACCTCATCTTGCAACACCCTTACCCTAGTTGTCCTTCCCCTTTGAGACCTAGACCCCTAGTCTTTTCATTTCCTCTTGTTGGAAACATTTGCAAGGGTCAGGGTTGAAACATAGAACATGGGCTTCAGCTGATCAGAATGGATGCCCAACCACTCAGAATGGATGGTGGCTTGAAAACAGGTGGCATGATGCTATTGGTGTGTGCAAGCATCGGCCCTGTGAGCCTGCACATTCTGTACCCTCCCTATGGAACATGTTTTTTCCCCCACTTTGAACATTTAAAAAAAAAGTCCTTCCATGGTGCATATTATGGGCTGGACACTATTTTGAACACCTTACAAATATTAACCTATATAATCCACATAATAATACCATTATTATAAGTGGTTTAGGTGAAGTACACCAGTTCACACAGCGGCCGACCAGTGTTTCATATTAGCATCTTGGCATTCCAGCTCCAGGGTCTGTGCTCGTAGGCACCAGACAGCCTTTGCAACAACTCCCAGTTTAATCAGATTTGTTTGTTATATGATCTCAAACAGCTGTTTTCTTTCCTTCCTAGAATTTTATTATCAATCAATCAATCATCCATCTAACTAATCATCTGACATTTCCCTACCCACATTAGAATTAATCTCCAGGGCTTCCCTGGTGGCACAGTGGTTGAGAGTCTGCCTGCCAATGCAGGGGATGCGGGTTTGAGCCCTGGTCTGGGAGGATCCCACATGCCGTGGAGCAACTGGGCCCGTGAGCCACAATTACTGAGCCTGCGCGTCTGGAGCCTGTGCTCCACAACAAGAGAGGCCACGATAGTGAGAGGCCCGCGCACCGCAGTGAAGAGTGGCTCCCCCTTGCCACAACTAGAGAAAGCCCACGCACAGAAATGAAGACCCAACACAGCCATAAATAATAATAAATAAACAAACAAACAAATAAATAAATAAATCATACTAAAAAAAAAAAAGAATTAATCTCCAAAATACAGGAACTTTTGCCTGACTCGTTCATACTACATCCCCAGCACACCGAGTCAGACCTAGCACTAGGAGATATTCTGTAAATACTAGTTAAATATTGACTGAATTACATTCAGTAGTACATTTGATGACTATGTCAACTCTCTCTCCCCAGACTTTAAGGTCCTTGACAGCAGGAACTTTGCTCATGGCTGTATCATCAGCCTGGGCACAGTGCCTGGGACATGGTAGGTTCTCAACATTTGGGTGCTTAATTAATGAACGCAAAATATGGGAGGATTTCCTGGGATGGGGGCTCCTCTGTTACCCCTTGGTCTCCTTCTGGAGTAGGCATCTTCTGACTTCCTGAAACTCAGAGGATGTTAAAGTCCAAATAATGGTTGAAAGAATGCAATTTGCCTCACACGGAGTCACTGGGATTGTGGGGCTGGTCTTGATTATTCTAGATTTGGTGATTTGAGCACATGCTTGACAAAGGTATTTTCTTCCCTCTGAGATGCTCTTGATGACCCATGTTTCTCCTTCTCCCATGACATTGGTGGCCTCTACTGGAGCAGCTTTTTAGGGATTTTTATTTTCTTAAATGGTGGCAGGAGCCAGGATGCTGCCGAGATGCTGAGAAAGAGTAGACCAGACATAGTTCTCTTTTGACAGAGTTTTATAGCCTGCATTACTTTGTATAATTGGGGAATTTTCATTGGGTCATCAGACCATGGGCTGCTGATGTGACTGAAACCTTCCTCAATTGAGAAAACAACAAAGACCAGTTCATTAATGAAGAGGACAGAAGGAATCATTTCACTGAGCTTTGATTTTTGAAGTTCTGTGTGAGGATGAACATGCTGTGTGATAATGCTGTATAACAGACAACCCCCAAATCTCGGTGTCTTAAGACAATGCCTTGTTCCTAGGTATCTGGGTCAGCTGGGGCTGTTCTGGTGCAGCCTTCAGGCTGTTGGTCTAGATTCAGGTATACTCTACACATCTTTCATTCTGTAACCTAGGCCATGTCCTTCTCATGCAGATGG
Organism: Mesoplodon bidens; assembly: GCF_964165515.1. Taxonomy (NCBI): domain Eukaryota; kingdom Metazoa; phylum Chordata; class Mammalia; order Artiodactyla; family Ziphiidae; genus Mesoplodon; species Mesoplodon bidens. Next base: position 32,101,877 of record NC_138167.1, read on the forward strand.
CAGAAGTGCAAGAGGCCAAGCCAAATCATGCAAGCATATTGTAAGCTTCTGTTTTCGTAATGTCTGTTAAGATTCCGTTGGCCAAATTCAGTTAGATGGCCAATGCCAACGTCACTGGGGTGGGAAAATAAACTCTGTCTAATCTAGTGGTTGTGATATGGCAAAGAGGCATGGATGAATAGTTCTAATATAAAGATAAAGTGAAGAATTGAAGCAATAATCTAATCTACTTTAAGGGCCTCACTGAGTTTATACCCACTCACTAGAGTTTATGTCCACTCACTTCCATATTATCTGATGGGACTGACCCGTGATGTGTAAATCTTTGGTGACTTGGGTGATAGTTTTTACTCCGATTTACTGTGCTAGCACCATCTGTGAACATTGCCAAGGTTGTCCTGCCTGACATAAGTGTGCCAGAGCTGTCCAACCAGCTTGTGATCTTGGGAAAGGCATTCTTAGAGCAGGGAGCCAGAAAACTATTGTCTTATCAGGACTGTGACCCTGTCATCATTCTCAAGTGAGGACTCCGGGCCCCAGGTAAGAAGACATTCTCAAATTTAGAACTGAGACCAGTTTTTTTGGGAATAAATCAATAAGAAGCTTTTGATGTGGGTCACCTCAACCCAAAATATCACCCAGTAGAATTTGTAGTGATAAAAAGAACAGGAGTTATTGCTGTGTTAATGTAATGATGCTTTCTCTTGCTCTGTCCTATCCTGATGTACCAGTTTACTTTGAGGAGTTCAGGTGTCCATGAATCTTAATCTCTTGGAGACCTGAAATTTCACGCACATTTAAGAGGGGTGAGGTTGGGGAGAGACAAGTGATGCAAGTTCAGTCACGCTCTGCTTCCTGAAGCACCTTGTGAACTGGTGAAGTGACCGGGCAAGTATTTATATATTTAGATACCATCTACTAGCCTCATGATAACCCCCCTACTCTGGAAATTCTGGATTTCATTAGACAACAGTCATCTCTGAGCCAAATGAGAGGAACAGTTTTGAATACTCTGAGGCAGTGTTCCTGCCTCATTTCAATCCAGGAAATCTGAGTCATACTCCACTTCTGACTGTCTAGGTGTTTAGTTTGAAACAGATCTCAATTGATTAGCTAATTCAAGCTCTCTGATATCAGTTCTTTGTCCTGGTTGTTTGTTCATTTTTAATACACTATTTGTGTATTCAACATATATTTATTGAGTGCTTATTGCATGCTAGGTACTGTTCTCATACAGGGGAACAGCCATGAAAAGAGACTATACCCCTGCCTTTAAGGTTCTTACAATCTAATGGGGAAGCAGAAAACAAAGAGCCATACAACAACAATGACAACAAAACCAATAATTTCAGAATGTGGTAAGTGCTATGAAGGAAATTACTGGGGTAATAGGATAAAAAAACAATTAGCTGGGGGTGGGTGGGTGAGTATGTAGAAGGTTATTTTAGCTAGGGTGCTCAGGGCAGATTTCTGAGATGAAATGACATTGATATTTAAGCTGAGACTTGAAAGATCAAAGTTGAGACAGCTATGTGAGTTCCTAGAGAAAGAGCATCTGAGGCAGAGGAAACAGCAAGTGCAGAGACCCTGAAGTGGGAAAGACCTTGGAGTATTCAAGAAACAGAAAAGGAGTCAGTGTAGCCCGAGCACAATAAGCAGTGAGAATGGGACAAGATAGGGTAGGAGAAGCACGCAGGAACTAGATGATGTAGAACTAGGAGGACAGGGCAAGGAGTTTGAATTTTATTCTGAGAGTAAAAGTACATCTTTCTATTAATATCTTCATCTTTTTACTATAAAATCTTGAAACTTATAAAAAAGTAAAGAGGCTATTATTAAAAAAAAAACAGTCAGAGCCTGATATACTCAGCATTCAACTTAAAAAATTCTTAACATCTGGCAATCTTGATTCACCTGTACCTCCTACTCCTCCAGCCCAGATTATTTTAAAGAAAATTCCAAGTTTTATCCATAAATACTTCAGAATGTCTAAGAAATAAAGACTAAAAAAACCCATCACCATTGAAATATTGTCATGACACGTGAAAAATTGACAATAAATTATTAATATAAAATTAAACATCTCACAAATATCTTTTTCATAGTTGGTTTGGTTGAATCAGAATACAAAACAAATGGGTAGATATATTTCTTAGATCTATAACAGTACCCACATGCTTCTCTTTCCCTCTCTCTCTCAATCTTAATATTTATTGGTTGGAGAAACCAGATTACTTGTCCTATAAGATTTTCCAATTTTGCATTTTGCTGCTGGTATCCCCACAGTGATGTTTAACATGCCCCTCTCATCCATAGAATTTCCTGTAAATTTGTTAGTAGATGCAGAGGCATGGTCAGATTCAGTTTCGATTTTTTGGCAAGAATACTTCACAGTAGTGCTATGGATTGCCTATTGCATCACTTCAGACAGCACATAATGCCTGATTGTTTCTCTTTCTTGATGTTAAGATAGATCAGTGGTTTCAGTTGCTGTCAGCCAGATAAAATCATTATAATCAGGGGAGTGGCAAGCCATGATTTATACGGTAAAGATCACTCTGGCTAGTACGTGGCCAAAAAAAGTTGTGGGCAGGGATGGTAATAAAAATATTTAACAAACAGTATGACATGGGTTATGACCAACCACAGGGAAAGCAAATTTACTCATGGATTCTCAGCCCTCATTGTAGGAATGGGAGCTTGGGAAGCAGTTAAAGGGCACTTGCAGCAGCGCATGTGACAGGTGGTGGCAACTTAGACCAGGGAGGAGGTAGCAGAGATGGAGAATGGTGGATTCAAGTAAGCTTTGGAAAGGTCCAGAGGTGTCCAGTGTGTGGGTTTTCCAAACTGGAGTTGTCATTTCTGTCTAAAAACCACGTATCATGGGGCTCTTATTTGAAGGTCACCCAACTTATTATTGTTAGGTTCTCCTATCATAGCCCTAGAACAAACCCTGGTTCTAGAAACAACGATGTTAGATCTCATTGTTCTTTGAGACACCAACTGAGTAGGAAATTAGAAGAATCGATGTACCATTGATGGAGCAGAAAAAAATCTGTTGGACTTCTTTTCAAAGAAAAAAGAGAAACATTTAAGAAAGCAAAACATTAATATGGTATGTGTTGTTGTGAGGCAATTCGAAGGAGAAAGTTTAATAAGTATATAGAAATAATTTTTATATTTGCTATTTGTATTAGTAAAACAAAGTGAATCACATGTCAGATTCACTGATGATACATCTCATGCTGCTGCTTCCTGCTTAACTCATCTCTTAATGAAAAAACGGTGTCACCACAGTTACCTGCCTTTAACCACAAGTGAAGAACTAAGTTTTATTTCCTAGACAAAAATGTAAGAAGCCAATATTATTCACTTTTTTCTGTTCAGGTGTAACATCTTGGGGATGACCAATGACACTTTCCTACTGAGAAAGAAAATTTTCATGGTAGTGGTAACCACAGGTTTGGTTGATTACTCACATTACTACATTAGTAACATCTTTTACTCTATACTTCACACAAGGAAAAAAGTGCTGAATGCGAAACCACAACCCCAGCTGTTGGTGGAAATGATAGTTAACGACAGCTTGCTGCTGCATCAGTGGGCCAATTCTCAGTAAAGAGGATTAATTTGAACATGGTTTCCAAATCAGTGGATAAGAGTGAGTTGTGGCAAAAGTTAAATGATCCATGGAAGTAACCTAAGTGTCCATCGACAGATGAATGGATAAAGAAGATGTGGCACATATATACAATGGAATATTACTCAGCCATAAAAAGAAAGGAAATTGAGCTATTTGTAGCGAGGTGGATGGACCTAGAGTCTGTCATACAGAGTGAAGTAAGTCAGCAAGAGGAAAACAAATACCGTATGCTTACACATATATATGGAATCTAAAAAAAAAAAAAGTTCTGACAAACTTAGGGGCAGGACAGGAATAAAGACGCAGACGTAGAGAATGGACTTGAGGATACAGGGAGGGGGAAGGGTAAGCTGGGACGAAGTGAGAGTGACATGGACATATATACACTATCAAATGTAAAATAGATAGCTAGTGGGAAGCAGCCACATAGCACAGGGAGATCAGCTTGGTGCTTTGTGACCACCTAGAGGGGTGGGATAGGGAGGGTGGGAGGGAGACGTAAGAGGGAGGAGATCTGGGGATATATGTATACATATAGTTGATTCACTTGTTATAAAGCAGAAACTAACACACCATTGTAAAGCAATTATACCCCAATAAAGATGTTAAAAAATAAAAGTGAAATGACTCAATTTCTTATCACACTTTAAACATAGATTGATTTATCTTTTTGGTACGAGAAATCTGGTTATAAACTATATAAGTAAACATATACAGATAAATTATGTAAATAAGTGCATATATATGTATATATATAAATTATAAACAACTCGAAAAAATCCCTAGGTATAGAATCAATTTGTGCTTTCTAAAAGATATTTCAAAAGCAATTCTAAGTTATGGTGGGAACAATTTGGGGCCTCAAAGTATCAATTTAGAAATATAATAACCTATATTAGAGAGTTAAGGTCATCAAAACAGCCAAGACAAGTCCTAAGAAATAAAAGCTTTTAGTTGGGAGCCTTCAAGAAAATATAGATTTATCAAATAGTCTGTCAAATTTCACAAACACCACTGAAACAAAATATGTTTAACCGTAATATCGGTTTTCCGTTAACTATTTCTACACTGGTAAAGTGTAATTTCTAAAAATCTTAGGATAATAGTTTTTCCCCTCAAGCATCACTTAAAAGACAGCTTTGAGGCATAAAATACACTAGGATTTTAAATTTATCAATAGTTTTTCAAAGAATATTCGCCAAGAGTGTTGTAACAGCCAATCTTAAAAATGTATTATTTTAAATTTGTCATATAACAGGACATTTTACTTCAGAGCTCATAATTTGGTGACTGTAGTATCAAGTGTGCAAGAAAAAGCAATTACTACTGTTGTGTAATGAGAAGTTATTAGTGTCACCATTGAAGCAGCTACCAATAATTATGCGGCCAAGAGAATTTTAGGTGGATTATGATAAACATTTTAAAACAAGTTTTGCCTATTTCCCGCTAGCGAATTTCCCAAATAATAAATCAGTTCTCCTTTAAGTGGTTCATCTTTTTCTTTTTGGATTATTATTTTTGAGGAGAACTTTCCAAGATATATTACATAGGTTCCCTACTTATCATGGGTTCACTCTACTTCTTTGAACTCCAGTTTTCTGCTCACTGAAATGAAGACATTCAGTTCAGAGACTACTAAGCTCCATCATAGCTCATCTCCTACTGGCCCCAGGACTGCTGGTCTGTTGGTATGTGTCATATTTACCCCTTCCTTCCTGGGTTTGTCCTCACATGGCTTCTCTTCCTTAGGAGGCCTTCCTCCTATGGCTCCATCTATAGATATTAATGCAGATGTGACATCCTCCTCCCCAGGGTGTCTAGACAGAGCCTGGAGCTCGTGTCTTTCTGGGAGATAAGACCACTGCTCCCTCAACCTCCATACAACCACTGGCAAGAGTGGAGAGGAGACCCATATCTCCTTGTTCTTAGTAGGATCCTCAACATTCATAGCCTCCCCACCACTCTGGACTCTGAGAACACCAGGGATAATCCCATGGTGCTCTTATCCCTGTTTAAGACAGTTGCTACAGAAGCCCAGAATCCCAGGTCCCCTCTCACCCTCAGGCTTTCATCTCCACAATGGCTCTGCACTTCCTTTTCTCTGACCCCATCGCCAACTTTTGGAACCCTACCATTGTGTCCTCTGAACTTACTGTCAGTAGCCAGCAAAATCCTTTAGACCTTCAACACTTTTTCCTGAACTTCACCTTCTTGCTGTAACTGACCTGATTCTTCCCTGGTGACCTGGCTTCCTTGCAGCTCTCTCTAGATGAGGCTGTTTTTCTTCCCTTTCCGCTTATAACCTTAGACATGGAGGTGGAGCGAGTTTGCCCATTTGTGTTTCATCATAAGCATCCACACCATTCTCCCTCTCTTCTTTCTAAAAGGCATTAGCTTCTTCCTGTTTTAAATATCATATTAGACTATGTCACCCACTGGTCCTCTGGTGGTCATTATATGCTGACCCTTCAGTCACTCCTCCTCATTCTAGAAAGATTTTACCTATGGATTCACTGTCATTCTCTCCAGCACCATTCCTAACACAAACTTTAATATCTATATAGATGGTGACTCCAACATGCTGATCTCTTAATTCCATGATCTCCCTGCCACCAAGATCTAGCCTTCTATCCTCCTCAGCCGGCTGTCCCCATGGACAGACCCCATAACTTGCATTATAATGACAGCCCTCACTCCCCATATTATCTCAGTTTCATGAATCCTACTCTATAACTTCACAGTTTGTCCCCTCTGGTACCCATTCTGGCAATCATTCAACACCAATGATATTGAAAATCCATTAATCCTTATATCTTTTCATTACTCCTCACCCCTTTTATGTCTTTACTTCTCTTAATAGCCAGCCTACATTTCACGGTCTGTCATCTGCCCTTCTCTTCCTTCTTCATATTCTCCTGGCAAAACCTCATTTATGGCTAAATCCAACTCTCTGTTGTGTACCCTCAGCTCTGCACCTGGTGGCAGTTTCTCAAGTCATAAGAGTGATATTTATTTCTTTGTAGCGCTTGTATTAGAAACTGAAGGGCTTCCCTGGTGGCGCAGTGGTTGAGAGTCCGCCTGCCAATGCAGGGGACACGGGTTCGTGCCCCGGTCCGGGAAGATCCCACATGCCGCGGAGCGGCTGGGCCCGTGAGCCATGGCTGCTGAGCCTGCACGTCCGGAGCCTGTGCCCCACAATGGGAGAGGCCACAACAGTGAGAGGCCCGCGTACCGCAAAAAAAAAAAAAAAAAAAAAAAGAAACTGAAGCTATCAAGCTGGCCAGTGCCAATCATCATCATCATCATTAACAACAACAACAGCAACAATATCCTAGCTCACTCTGCCTACCAGGGCTCTAAATGCTTTACAAAGACCAACATGTTTGTTCTTCACAATAATTCAATAAGCTAGGTGCTATTATATTCCTTATTTTTAAGCTGAGGAAAGTAACGTCCTGAGAGGCTAAGTAACTTGTCCAAGGTCACATAATCACTGAGTAGTGAAATTAGGATATGAACGACAGTTCTCTGGCTTTAAGGTCTGGGCTGTTAGTTGCCATCCCAAAAGCCTCCCAACTAAGGATTCACACAGTGAAAAACATAAATCAAACCAAACCACAAAAGAAAAGAAAAAGTAGATGTTTCTACATAGGAATGTTACATTAAGTGTAACCCCACTAGGGAGCCAGCACTCCAAGCACTTCCAGCAGGCTCCCTGAAAGTGGCTTCATAGAGCTATCTTTATGTGTAGCCAGCATGAAATGCTCTGTGAACTTGCTGTGCAGGTACTATGATGTTTTGCTATTTTTGTTCCCATTGTTGGGGTAGGACTTTTCTTTCCACCCTTGTTGGGGAAGCTCCATGAGTGTAACACTCCTGCTCTCTCTCTGCCCTCTCACTCACTCTGCCCTGGGGTGTGGAGTGTCTCATCTGGCTGCCATGTTTGGGAAGACAAATGGGGCAGCATATTTTAGTCTCTTCCTCTTCTCTCTTCTTTCCCTCCTGGGAGTGACCTCCTTAGCTTTTGTTCCGCTCCTGCCAGGGGCTTAGAGGGTGTGTCCACCCTGTCTAGCAACACAGGATGGGTAAGTCTCTAATTCTGAGGTTCAGTTTTAAGATTCCCACTTGCCCACAGATTTGAGCCACATTCACTAATATCAGCTCAATCAGCAAAAGAATGATATTTTGTTCTTCCATTGTTCCATTTTTCTGTCTTATTTTTCAACTGGCACAGAACCAGGAAGAAAAGAGGGATGTTATTTATTGGATGTCAGATTGAACTCTAAAATTCACTCAACTTACAGCAAAAAATCCAGCATTTCCTTCTTACAGGTTCTTCAAACTTCCTCTTACAAAAGCCCTGGGGACTTGTAAATCCAAAAAGGTAGTTGCACAATCAAGTGGCTCTAGATGACTATTTCCTCTGCTGCCACTTGTTGAACAGTGACCCAACACTGCATGATGAGCAAGGCTTGCATAGGTCACTGAAGCACTACAAGGCAGATGATTTCAGTCTCCCTGTGATAAACTGCCAAGGTACCCCAACTTCAGCTTCAAACTTGCTGCTTTTAATGCTCAGTTCTTTCTGTCCCCACACCTGGCCACCTCTCAGGTTCCTCCTGGCCCCAGGAGCACTTCCTCAGAACTGGTTCCAGCATCTGTCCCCTCATGAACTCAACAACCCTTCTCTGCCCCAAGATCCATTCCATGGCCACGAGAGCTTTTCCCTTTTAAGTTATCAAATACAAAAGGTCTGCTATTCTCTTTATTTTTTTCTTTCTGCACAATGACAACATTTGACCTATGTTGACACTCTGTGACTGTTCGATCATCTGCAAAATGGAAATAAAAATAGTACCTACTTCATAGAATTGCCAGAGGACTACATAAGTTAATACATGCAAGTGGTATATAGTAAGCACTTATTAACTTATCTGATAATATTTGTCATTATAATTTCTTGTTAGAGAAAAGGCAATGTCCTCACTACTTGATAAAATGTAATTGGTGGGGAAACCAGCTACATGTGTATGAAAGGTAGTTGTACTGGGTTGAATGGTGTTTCCCCCAAATTCTTGTCTTCCTGGAACCTGTGAATGTGACCTTATTTGGAAATATGGTCATTGAAGATAGAATCAAGTTAAGAGGAGCTCATGTTATACTACGGTATTCCCTAATCCAATGATTGGTGTCCTTTTAAGAAGAGGGAAATTTTGACACAGATACACACAGAAGGGAGTCAGCCATGTAAAGACGGAGGCAGAGATTGGAGTTAGGTTGCCACAAGCCAAGGAACACCAAACATACCGGCAAACATCAGAAGCCAGAAAAGGCAAAAAAAGATTCTTCTGTAGAGACTTCTGAGAAAGTATAGCCCTGCTGACACTTGATTTTGGACTTCTAGACTCCAAACCTGTGAGACAATAAATTTCTGTTGCTTTAAGCCACCTTGTTTGTGGTAATTTGTTATGGCAGCCATAGGAAAATAATAGAGTGGTAAAAAGAAAAGATTAAGAATGAAATATTTACCAAATAAACCCTTCCTTGTCTTGAAGAAGCTCCTAGCTTAGCAGGGAAAACACACATATAAACAAAATTATAATATGATATGATAAATACAACTATGGAGATATACACAATATATTGAGAGTACAGAAGAAGAGAGCTGTATTCAACCTAAATGAATCCATGAAAGCTTCCTGGAAAAGGTGATGTTCAAGGTGAGTTTGAAAAAGTAGGAGTTATCAGGTGACAGAGAGTTCAACACGAGCTGGAGACTGAAATCACTTTGGTGATGCTGGAGCTTAAGATGTGAGTCAGAGAATGCTGAGATGAGGATGGGCAGGTAGTCGTAAGCCCAGGGATGGTCTCTTGCATTACATTAAAGAACTTGTAGTGAAGAGTAGTTCTTATTTGAGCAAAGGCAAGCCATAATCATATTCATGTTTGAGAAAAGAATCTCTGTTTGGAAAGAGTTGTAAGGACCATGAGCAGAGACCAGAAGCTGGTTAGGCAGCTCTTGGGGTTTAGGAAACATAACAAGGTTGTTTCCAAAGCATGGGCAGGAGGCTAAAAATATTAGATTAGGAGATAAAATTGGAGGACCTAAGAGATTGATTAGATGTTGGATGTTTCTAAGAAAAGAGGATGCCACCACCACAGAGAGAGAGAGAGAGCACAAGTGGAGGCAGCTTAGGATAGATGGATGATGTTTGGGGTAACTGTCAGCCAACAAATGGCAGTAAACTCATTTGGGTGTATATTCCCCACTCACAACTGTCCCCTTTGAGATCAACCCTGCACCTGGCAGCCATGGTTTGGTTCTCACAGGTTGTAACAGTCAGGGTTTGATCAAGAAAGTAGAAGCTGCTTTAGGTATTTCATGTAACGAGGTTTTAATTACGGGGATTAGAGTTTGACTGAATCATTGTTGGGAGCTTTTGTCAACCTATAGCATTGAGCTGTATGGTTTTTAAGACTGGCCCTGAAGCAACTGGGAAGCTTAGAAACCTCCAGGAGGCGTCTATGGACCATTTTAGTCTGTAGAATTGATGTGGGAAATTCTCAGGAAGCTTGCTCAGAAGCTGGTTTGAGCCCCATGTCTATTCACGTGCACTTGTGTCTCTTCTCTCTTCTACCTTCTAAATCTTGTGCAAGTGCCTTAACTGGCCCACTCTAACCAAGGAATATACAGAGAAGAGGATTCTGGGAAATGTAGTTTCTGGTTTCATTGCATCACAGAGGAGAGAGACCTTAGAATGTATGAGGGTTCTGCAAAGCTGACAACAGGCAATCCAGATGGATCAGTTAATTCCACTGGAAATTCTAATTTATGATTCAGGGACAGTAGAGTCTCTGCCTCTGGGTAGAACCACAAGTAAAAGCCCCAGAGCTATAAGGTGGCCATCTTTTGTCCTGTGAAGGCAGAAACAGACAAATATTCAGGAAGAGAAAGAATGAAGCAAATGAGCAAATGTGCACAGAAAGGTGATGAGAAATCATGTAGCCTACAGTCAGAAAGAGAGAGAGAGAGAAGAGATCTCTTGAACCATGGCTGAAATTCCTGCCTTGGATTCCGTGAGAAAAACCTGGGTCCTTAGAATAAATTATCTTTTTAAATATTTTTGCTTAAGGTAGCTCAGGTTGGTTTCTAATCCTTCTAAATAAGGGAGTCTTAAGCGAGGTAGTATCCACTGGGGGATGACTACTCGGCAGTGCGATAAGTGGGTCAGAGGTTTTGGAGAGAGAGGTCTCTGCCAGAGGTAGAGATTAAGAGGCTATCAGTAGAGAGAAGTAGCAGAACTGTGAAAATGAGGAGCTCAGAAAATGGTTACTTTACTCGAAGGTGAATGATAATGTGGAGATAAAGATTCACTTTGAATCTTTGAATCTAAGAGTTGATAGAACTTTGAATCTAAGAGTTCTATCAAACTCTTAGAGGAAAACATAGGCAGAACACTCTATGACATAAGTTACAGCAAGATCCTTTCTGACCCACCTCCTAGAGAAATGGAAACAAAAACAAAAATAAACAAATGGGACCTAATGAAACTTCAAAGCTTTTGCACAGCAAAGGAAACCATAAACAAGATGAGGAAACAACCCTCAGAATGGGAGAAAATATTTGCAGATGAAGCAACTGACAAGGGATTAATCTCCAAAATATACAAACAGCTCATGCAGCTCAATATCCAAAAAACAAACAACCCAATACAAAAATGGGCAGGAGACTTCTGGGTAAGATGGCGGAAGAGTAAAACGCGGAGATCACCTTCCTCCCCACGGATACACCAGAAATACAGCTACACGTGGAACAACTCCTACAGAACACCTACTGAACGCTGGCAGAAGACCCCAGACCTCCCAAAAGGCAAGAAACTCCCCACATACCTGGGTAGGGCAAAGCGGAGAGATTCCCGCACAGAGGATCGGTGCCGACCGGCACTCACCAGCCCGAGAGGCTTGTCTGCTCGCCCGCCGGGGCGGGCGGCGCTGGAAGCTGAGGCTCGGTCTTCGGTCAGAGCGCAGGGAGAGGACTGGCGCTGGCGGCGAGAACTCAGCCTGAAGGGGGCTAATGCGCCACAGCTAGCCGGGAGGGAGTCCGGGAAAACTCTGGAGCTGCCGAAGAGGCAAGAGACTTTTTCTTCCCTCTTGGTTTCCTGGTGCGCGAGGAGAGGGGATTAAGAGCGCTGCTTAAAGGGGCTCCACAGACGGGCGCGAGTCGCGGCTGAAAGCGCGGAGCCCAGTGACGGGCATGGGACGCTGGGGCTGCTGCTGCCGCCGCCAAGAAGCCTGTGTGCGAGCGCAGGTCACTGTCCACACCGCCCTTCCGGGAGCCTGTGCAGCCCGCCACTGCCGGGGTCCCGGGATCCAGGGGCGGCTTCCCTGGGAGAACGCACGGCGCGCCTCGGGCTGATGCAACGTCACGCCGACCTCTGCCGCTGCAGACTCGCCCCGCAGTCCGTGCCCCTCCCTCCCGGCCTGAGTGAGCCAGAGTCCCCGAAGAGGCTGCTCCTTTAACCCTGTCCTGTCTGAGCGAAGAACAGACACCCATCGGCGACCTACATGCAGAGGCGGGGCCAAATCCAAAGCTGAGACCCAGGAGCTGTGAGAACAAAGAAGACAAAGGGAAACCTCTCCCAGCAGCCTCAGAAGCGGCGGATTAAAGCTCCACAATCAACTTGATGTACCCTGCATCTGTGGAATACATGAATAGACAACAAATCATCCCAAATTGAGGAGCCAGGAGTCAGTGCTGTGCCTCTGAGGTGGGAGAGCCAACTTCAGGATACTGGTCCACAAGAGACCTCCCAGCTCCACATAATATCAAACAGCGAAAATCTTCCAGAGATCTCCATCTCAACACCAGCACCCAGCTTCACTCAACGACCAGCAAGCTACAGTGCTGGACACCCTATGCCAAACAACTAGCAAGACAGGAACACAACGCCACCCATTAGCAGAGAGGTGGCCTAAAATCATAAAAAGTCCGCAGACACCCCAAAACACACCACCAGACGTGGAACTGCCCACCAGAAAGACAAGATCCAGCCTCATCCACCAGAACACAGGCACTAGTCCCCTCCACCAGGAAGCCTACACAACCCACTAAACCAACCTTAGCCACTGGGGACAGACACCAAAAACAACGGGAACTATGAACCTGCAGCCTGCAAAAAGGAGACCCCAAACACAGTAACATAGCAAAATGAGAAGACAGAAAAACACACAGCAGGAGAAGGAGCAAGATAAAAACCCACCAGACCTAACAAATGAAGAGGTAATAGGCAGTCTACCTGAAAAAGAATTCAGAATAATGATGGTAAAGATGATCCAAGATTCTATTTCCAAGATCCAAAATCTTGGAAATAGTATAGACAAAATGCAAGAAACAGTGAACAAGGACCTAGAAGAACTGAAGATGAATCAAGCATCGATTAAAAACACAATACATGAAATAAAAAATACTCTAGATGGGATCAATAGCAGAATAGCTGAGGCAGAAGAACGGATAAGTGAGGTGGAAGATAAAATAGTGGAAATAACTGCTGCAGAGCAAAATAAAGAAAAAAGAATGAAAAGAACAGAGGACAGTCTCAGAGACATCTGGGACAACATTAAACGCACCAACATTCGAATTATAGGGGTTCCAGAAGAAGAAGAGAAAAAGAAAGGGACTGAGAAAATATTTGAAGAGATTATAGTTGAAAACTTCCCTAATATGGGAAAGGAAATAGTTAATCAAGTCCAGGAGGCACAGAGAGTCCCATACAGAATAAATCCAAGGAGAAATACGCCAAGACACATATTAATCAAACTGTCAAAAATTAAACACAAAGAAATCATATTAAAAGCAGCAAGGGAAAAACAACAAATAACACACAAGGGAATCCCCATCAGGATAACAGCTGATCTCTCAGCAGAAACTCTACAAGCCAGAAGGGAGTGGCAGGACATAATTAAAGTGATGAAGGAGAAAAACCTGTAACCAAGATTACTCTACCCAGCAAGGATCTCATTCAGATTTGATGGAGAAATTAAAACGTTTACAGACAAGCAAAAGCTGAGAGAGTTCAGCACCACCAAACCAGCTTTACAACAAATGCTAACGGAACTTCTCTAGGCAAGAAACACAACAGAAGGAAAAGACCTACAATAATGAACCCAAAACAATTAAGAAAATGGGAATAGGAACATACATATCAATAATTACCTTAAATGTAAATGGACTAAATGCTCCCACCAAAAGACACAGATTGGCTGAATGGATACAAAAACAAGACCCATATATATGCTGTCTACAAGAGACCCACTTCAGACCTAGAGACACATACAGACTGAAAGTAAAGGGATGGAAAAAGATATTCCATGCAAATGGAAACCAAAAGAAAGCTGGAGTAGCAATTCTCATATCAGACAAAACAGACTTTAAAATAAAGACTACTAGAAGAGACAAAGAAGGACACTACATAATGATCAAGGGATCGATCCAAGAAGAAGATATAACAATTGTAAATATTTATGCACCAAACATAGGAGCACCTCAATACATAAGGCAAATACTAACAGCCATAAAAGGAGAAATCGACAGTAACACAATCATAGTAGGGGACTTTAACACCCCACTTTCACCAATGGACAGATCATCCAAAATGAAAATAAATAAGGAAACACAAGCTTTAAATGATACATTAAACAAGATGGACTTAATTGATATTTATAGGACATTCCATCCAAAAACAACAGAATACACATTTTTCTCAAGTGCTCATGGAACATTCTCCAGGATAGATCATATCTTGGGTCACAAATCAAGCCTTGGTAAATTTAAGAAAATTGAAATTGTATCAAGTATCTTTTCTGACCACAATGCTATGAGACTAGATATCAACTACAGGAAAAGAGCTGTAAAAAATACAAACACATGGAGGCTAAACAATACACTACTTAATAATGAAGTGATCACTGAAGAAATCAAAAAGGAAATTAAAAAATACCTAGAAACAAATGACAATGGAGACACGACGACCCAAAACCTATGGGATGCAGCAAAAGCAGTTCTAAGAGGGAAGTTTATAGCAGTACAATCCTACCTTAAGAAACAGGAAACATCTCGAATAAACAACCTAACCTTGCACCTAAAGCAATTAGAGAAAGAAGAACAAAAACATCCCGAAGTTAGCAGAAGGAAAGAAATCATAAAACTCACATCGGAAATAAATGAAAAAGAAATGAAGGAAACGATAGCAAAGATCAATAAAACTAAAAGCTGGTTCTTTGAGAAGATAAACAAAATTGATAAACCACTAGCCAGACTCATCAAGAAAAAAAGGGAGAAGACTCAAATCAATAGAATTAGAAATGAAAAAGGAGAAGTAACAACTGACACTGCAGAAATACAAAAGATCATGAGAGATTACTATAAGCAACTCTATGCCAATAAAATGGACAACGTGGAAGAAATGGACAAATTCTTAGAAATGCACAACCTGCCAAGACTGAATCAGGAAGAAATAGAAAATATGAACAGACCAATCACAAGCACTGAAATTGAAACTGTGATAAAAAATCTTCCAACAAACAAAAGCCCAGGGCCAGATGGCTTCACAGGCGAATTCTATGAAACATTTAGAGAAGAGCTAACACCTATCCTTCTCAAACTCTTCCAAAATATAGCAGAGGGAGGAACACTCCAAACTCATTCTACGAGGCCACCATCACCCTGATACCAAAACCAGACAAACGTGTGACAAAGAAAGAAAACTACAGGCCAATATCACTGATGAACATAGATGCAAAAATCCTCAACAAAATACTAGCAAACAGAATCCAACAGCACATTAAAAGGATCATACACCATGATCAAGTGGGGTTTATTCCAGGAATGCAAGGATTCTTCAATATACGCAAATCAATCAACGTGATACACCATATTAACAAATTGAAGGAGAAAAACCATATGATCATCTCAATAGATGCAGAGAAAGCTTTCGACAAAATTCAACACCCATTTATGATAAAAACCCTCCAGAAAGTAGGCATAGAGGGAACTTTCCTTAACATAATAAAGGCCATATATGACAAACCCACTGCCAGCATCGTCCTCAATGGTGAAAAACTGAAACCATTTCCACTAAGATCAGGAACAAAACAAGGCTGCCCACTCTCACCACTCTTATTCAACCTAGTTTTGGAAGTTTTAGCCACAGCAATCAGAGAAGAAAAGGAAATGAATCCAAATCAGAAAAGAAGAAGTAAAGCTGTCACTGTTTGCAGATGACATGATACTATACATAGAGAATCCTAAAGATGCTACCAGAAAACTACTAGAGCTAATCAATGAATTTGGTAAAGTTGCAGGATACAAAATTAATGCACAGAAATCTCTGGCATTCCTATATACTAATGATGAAAAATCTGAAAGTGAAACCAAGGAAACACTCCCATTTACCACTGCAACAAAAAGAATAAAATATCTAGGAATAAACCTACCTAAGGAGACAAAAGACCTGTATGCAGAAAATTATAAGACACTGATGAAAGAAATTAAAGATGATACAAATAGATGGAGAGATGTACCATGTTCCTGGATTGGAAGAATCAACATTGTGAAAATGACTCTACTACCCAAAGCAATCTACAGATTCAATGCAATCCCTATCAAACTACCACTGGCATTTTTCACAGAACTAGAATAAAAAATTTCACAATTTGTATGGAAACACAAAAGACCCCGAATAGCCAAAGCAATCTTGAGAACGAAAAATGGAGCTGGAGGAATCAGGCTCCCTGACTTCAGACTATACTACAATGCTACAGTAATCAAGACAGTGTGGTACTGGCACAAAACCAGAAAGATAGATCAATGGACCAGGATAGAAAGCCCAGAGATAAACCCATGCACATATGGTCAACTTATCTTTGATAAAGGAGGCAGGAATGTACAGTGGAGAAAGGACAGCCTCTGCAATAAGTGGTGCTGGGAAAACTGGACAGCTACATGTAAAAGTATGAGATTAGATCACTCCCTAACACCATACACAAAAATAAGCTCAAAATGGATTAAAGACCTAAATGTAAGGCCAGACACTATCAAACTCTTAGAGGAAAACTTAGGCAGAACACTCTATGACATAAATCACAGCAAGATCCTTTTTGACCCACCTCCTATAGTAATGGAAATAAAGACAAAAATAAACACATGGGACCTAATGAAACTTAAAAGCTTTTGCACAGCAAAGGAAGCCATAAACAAGACCAAAAGACAACCCTCAGAATGGGAGAAAATATTTGCAAATGAAGCAACTGACAAAGGATTAATCTCCAAAATTTATAAGCAGCTCATGCAGCTCAATAACAAAAAAACAAACAACCCAATCCAAAAATGGGCAGAAGACCTAAATAGACATTTCTCCACAGAAGATATACAGACTGCCAACAAACACATGAAAGGATGCTCAACATCTTTACTCATTAGAGAAATGCAAATCAAAACTACAATGAGATATCATCTCACACCAGTCAGAATGGCCATCATCAAAAAATCTACAAACAATAAATGCTGGAGAGGGTGTGGAAAAAAGGGAACACTCTTGCACTGCTGGTGGGAATGTGAATTGGTACAGCCACTATGGAGAACGGTATGGAGGTTCCTTAAAAAACTAAAAATAGAACTACCATATGACCCAGCAATCCCACTACTGGGCATATACCCTGAGAAAACCATAATTCAGAAAGAGACATGTACCAAAATGTTCATAGCAGCCCTATTTACAATAGCCCAGAGATGGAAACAACCTAAGTGTCCATCATCGGATGAATGGATAAAGAAGATGTGGCACATATATACAATGGAATATTACTCAGCCATAAAAAGAAATGAAATTGAGCTATTTGTAATGAGGTGGATGGACCTAGAGTCTGTCATACAGAGTGAAGTAAGTCAGAAAGAGAAAGACAAATACTGTATGCTGACACATATGTATGGAATTTAAGAAAAAAAATGTCATGAAGAACATAGGGGTAAGACAGGAATAAAGACACAGACCTACTAGAGAATGGACTTGAGGATATGGGGAGGGGGAAGGGTAAGCTGTGACAAAGTGAAAGAGCGGCATGGACCTATATACACTACCAAATGTAAGGTAGATAGCTAGTGGGAAGCAGCCACATAGCACAGGGAGATCAGCTCGGTGCTTTGTGACCGCCTGGAGGGGTGGGATAGGGAGGGTGGGAGGGAGACGCAAAAGGGAGGGGATATGGGAACATATGTATATGTATAACTGATTAAATTTGTTATAAAGCAAAAAAAAAAAAATGGGCAGGAGACCTAACTAGACATTTCTCCAAAGAAGATATACAGATTTCCAACAAACACATGAAAGAATACTCAACATCACTAATCATTAGAGAAATGCAAATCAAAACTAAAATGAGGTATCACCTCACACCAGTCAGAATGCCATCATCAAAAAATCTACAAACAATAAATGCTGGAGAGGGTGTGGAGAAAAGGGAACACTCTTGCACTGTTGGTGGGAATGTCAGTTGATACAGCCACTATGGAGAACAGTATGGAGGTTCCTTCAAAAACTAAAAATAGAACTACCATATGACCCAGCAATCCCACTACTGGGCATATACCCTGAGAAAACCGTAATTCAAAAACAATCATGTACCACAATGTTCATTGCAGCACTATTTACAATAGCCAGGACGTGGAAGCAACCTAAGTGTCCATCGACAGATGAATGGATAAAGAAGATGTGGCACATATATACAATGGAATATTACTCAGCCATAGAAAGAA
This sequence comes from Mesoplodon bidens, assembly GCF_964165515.1. Classification (NCBI taxonomy): domain Eukaryota; kingdom Metazoa; phylum Chordata; class Mammalia; order Artiodactyla; family Ziphiidae; genus Mesoplodon; species Mesoplodon bidens. The sequence continues at coordinate 32,120,329 of NC_138167.1, forward strand.
ACGAAATTGAGTTACTTGTAGAGATGTGGATGGACCTAGAGTCTGTCATATAGAGTGAAGTAAGTCAGAAAGAGAAAGACAAATACCGTATGCTAACACATATATATGGAATTTAAGAAAAAAAATGTCATGAAGAACCTAGGGGTAAGACAGGAATAAAGACACAGACCTACTAGAGAATGGACTTGAGGATATGGGGAGGGGGAAGGGTAAGCTGTGACAAAGCGAGAGAGTGTCATGGACATATATACACTATGAAACGTAAAATAGATAGCTATTAAACGTAAAATAGGGAAGCAGCAGCATAGCACAGGGAGATCAGCTCAGTGCTTTGTGACCACCTAGAGGGGTGGGATAGAGAGGGTGGGAGGGAGGGAGACGCAAGAGGGAGAAGATATGGGGATATATGTATATGTATAACTGATTCACTTTGTTATAAAGCAGAAACTATCACACCATTGTAAAGCAATTATACTCCAATAAAGATGTTAAAAATCCCCCAAAATATGTCAGATCGTTTCACTGTCTTGCTCAAAACCCAATGGAGACTACCCATTTGTTTACTAGAATAAAATCCACTTTTTGTTTTCCTATGGCTGCATGAGCTGGTCCCTGGCTATTTCTCTAACCCCAGTACCTGCTCCTCAGGTCCAGCCACACCAGCTTTCTTGCTCTAACCCAGCCCCGGCTCACGATGCTCCCATGTTTGATGTTTCTATTTTGTTATTTTCTCTGCCTGGTCACTCTCCTTCCAGCCATGACCCTGACCCCCTCCTTCCCTTCAGTCAGGTCTCTGCTCAAATGTTCTTTCCTCAGAAAAGCTTTCTTTGACCTGTCTGTTTAAAGTAGCACTGTCCCTTGTTCACTGCAGCATTAGTCACGATAGCCAAGACATGGAAACAACCTAAATGTTCGTCAGTGGATGAATGGATGAGGAAAATGTGATATATGTAGATAGATAGATATGTAATTGTCTACATATAATGAAATATTATTCAGCTTTTAAAAAAAGGAAATCCTGCCACCTGTGATAACATTGATGACCTTGGAGGACATTACATCACAAGTGAAATAAGCCAGACATAAGACAAATATTGCATGATCTCACTTATGTGTAAAATTAAAAAAAAAAAGGTCAAACTCATAGTAACAGTAGAGTGTTGGTTAACTGCAGCTGGGATGTGGGGGGAAAGGGGAAGTTTCAAAAAAAAAAAAAAAGGAAAGTAGAATGGAGGTTGCCAGGGGCTAGAGGGAGGGGATCATGGGGAGATATTGTTTAATGGGTACAGAATTTCAGTTTTGTAAGATGAAAAGAGTTCTGTAGGTGGATGGTGGTGAAGTTTGCACAACCATATGGATGTACTTCATACTACTGAACTGTACACTTAAAACTGGTTGAGATAGTAAGTTTTATGTTATGTGTATTTTACCACACACAAAAAAAAGGTACCAGCCCCTTCTCCTAGTTACTTTTTCATACAATAGTCCCTTCCTGACATTATATTGCATAACTGTTTGTTTCTGTATTGTCAGTTTCTTCTGCCAGAACGTAAGATCCATGGGGACAGGGGTTTTGTCTCTTTTTAAAATTATTGCTGTATCCCCAGTGCTTAAAAGGATGTCTAGCACATCAACAAGTATTTAATGAATTAGTACAATGTTTCAAACTGGAATTGAAAAAAAATGTTAGTCTATCCCTGGGGGCAAAAATCTGTGAAATATGAAGCTTTGGAGGAATGTTTTGACAGCCAAGTTTCCTTCCAAGTGGAGGATGCTGCCCTGGGGTAGGTGAGATTGAAATTGTCTCACCAAGAGAAGCAGAGATGAGAGCCAGGGAGACGAGTCCTTGTCAACTGGGGTCCCTGGTTCCAGATGTCCCTGAGGTTCTCCCTCTGTTACCCACAATTTCTCAGATTGCTTCCAATAAACACTCCTCTTTGATTAAAATAGTGTATCTGGGATTTCCAACACTTGCTGCCCAGAGAGTCCTGACAAATGCAACTTGTCAGTGTACTGTTATTATGACCGAAAAATAAAAAGTATAATAAAAATGGGAAAAATTATTAGGGAATAATTAACAGAGTGGTAACAGAATTGACCACCGTAAATGCTGCTGGTGTCTTGCCCTTATCTTTTCAGCAGCCTCCCTTCCTGGCCTTACTCACTGCGTTAAGCGTTAAAGGGTAACAACTTACTATTCCTTGGCCTGAGGGTTTCTCTCTGTCTGCGTGTGGGGAAGGCTGGAAGTGCTACGAGGTTAGTGTCCCTGGTAGCAGCCCTCAGACAATGATGAAGACAGTCAGAGGATAAATAGCCCAGCTTCCTTGCCCCTTGTGTAGGATGTCTTTTAGGTATGATCTATACCCTCACGCAGAGGTCTTTTGTGGGTTGAGTCCCAGTTGCATACGGTGGTTCCTGTCTGTTAACGTCCCTCTATGGACTTTCTCTCTGCCTTGAGTCACCTCATTGCTTCCTGCCTGTGCTTCCAGGCATCTTCACCCAAATGATCCTTGGCTCAGACTCTGCTTCTGTTGTAACCCAACATAAGGCAGTTTCTCTATATAAAAGTTTCCATTGACGTGAACAAATAAATTAAAAATAAGGAAATGCATAAATATAAGTTTTGTAAATCAGTTTATAAATAAAAAAATATGAAAATGAAATAAAAATAGTGCACATGTTTAGGGCTTACAATATGCCATGCATTGTTTCCACAAGGTTCATTTGTTTGATTCTCACAAAACCCCTGTGAAGTAGTTGCCATTATTAGCAGCTAAATTCAGAGTTTACGAAACTCTCCTAGGTTCACGCAGCCAGAGACAGAAATCAAACTCAGTCTGGCTTCTTTGTCTGTGCTATTAACCGTGATAGTATGTTGAAGAAATAATTTAAAAATTTAATTTTTATTAATCCTATGCCATCAAGCAAGTACTGTATACAATTAAATTGTTTGTATATATAGTATATATGAATAACATAGAAAACTAATGACATTTGAGATGGCTGTATTCTCAAGGAAGAGAGGGTCACCATATAAAGAGGAACAGTTATGACACGAACACTTTTTAAAATCCCACATTAGTCAGTCATCGTTCATGAGAGTGGTTTGTTATTAATATGTAATAGTGAAAGACCATTAGCAGCAGCTTCTGTGATTGGCGGTAACACAGCTCTTAGGAAAATAGAGGGCAGGTATAGAGTAAAGCTAAAATCAGCATGTATAATGAGGTATCACTCTATTCCCTGTATGGATTTGGCACTAAACTGCAGCTAAAAAATTGAGGTCTCTTTGAGCTTGCAGCCCTGGTCAAGTGGCCCTGATGGCTTCGTCCTCCAGGCTGGTGGTCAAGAGTTATAAACATTACTGGACATCCATGCACAGTTGGCACTTTGAGAGAGATAAAGGAGACTCAGATGCAGTGTACTCCCTCTAGGACCTTAAAATCTAATGGGTGAGGCAGGCGTGTGAGGATAACTTGGATTTTTTCTTTTATGAGCAAAACTTCCAGTGAGGTTATTTAGAGCATTCCACTTCATGTGGATTTAGACACTTTTGCCCAGTTTCTACTCCTCGCTTCAGCTGTTGCAGCTGTAATAGTGGGTGTGGTTACCTCAGCAGGGGGAAGATGCAAAACCAAATGTTGCAGCCCTGGGAGCTCTGTAGGTGGTTTTCTTATAGCTCTTCAAATAAGAGGAAGTCAGCCTCACGGCTCTGCTACAGAGAGCACTGCTGAACAACGCTGTCACCAAAAGCCTTTGTCCTCTTGCAGAGGCTGAAATATCTGAGGGCATCAAGATGCTGTGCCAAAGAAGGAAGTATGACATCAGGCCAGGTGGGGAGATAAGAGCAATTTTCTTCTTTCTTAGGGTGACCCACAGGAAGGAGAGGGGAAGTCAAGTCAAATTGGCTTGACACCTCTGTCCTGGGAAATCCTATCAGGTGACTGAAAAGAAAACTTAACTAGCCAAGTCACTGCTTATTGCCAAGAGATGGAAGGCGGCTTGGGGGAAACCCCCGACCACAGGCCAATAGAAGAGAGTGGAGCTAGTCTTGTTGAGAAAGCAGACTAGAAAAGTACTTCTTCAAATTACATCTGGAGTGACAAGAAATATTTCCGTCTTGAGTCTTTTCACTTTCCTAATGGAAGCATAGACTGAATGCTTTGTAATATGTCATTTAGATTTCCCCTCTTGCGATTGACTTTTTTTTTTCTTCTTTGAAAGAAGATAATCTGAGAGGATGCAGGGCGTGCTTTTTTTTGGTGTGGGTTTAATAAATTTCCCAATGAAATCAGAAGTGTGACCAGAATATAAGTCATGATCAATGATTCTGAGTAGCAAATGATGTTTCTAATTTTCAAAAAGGGCATATCATACATCATCAAGTTTGAGGATGCTGAATCTTAATTAAAGACATTGACATACACTTAGCGTTGTCTGGAGTAATAAATCTGCTATAATTGGAAAGAAGCAAGACTACTTGAAGAAAAAAGATGAGAACTTTAGTTTTCTTACTTGGCAGTGTGGTACCCATTGCCTTTCAAAATGATAAGAATAGGCAGAACCTTTAAATGTCAGTCACAAAATCCTTTGTGGAACTAGGAAAATTCTGTTAAAACAAGCAAGCAAACAAACAAAAACAGGAAAAAAGAAAAAATATCAGAATGTGAAAAAACAAAATTAGAAAGTGTGTTGAGTAACAAATGAACAGAATGGCCTGATAGGCTTCTCAAACTGAAAAAGTCCTAGGAAGATATTCCTAAGAGGAAAGTATATTAGCAAATATCTTTCAGCGTTACTATAAATATGAAGAGAATGGTTTTCAAGAGCCAAACAAGTCGGAACAGGCAGTAAGTGTTTGCTTTAAAGCCTTTAAAACACATTAAAATTTTTATTTTAAACTATGAAATACACATTCCTTTATTTAGGTAAAAGCTGTAGTCAAGATACAGGGCTTCAGAAGCTATATTAGTTGATGTAATGTGAATGCCTACCAAATGTATAATGGCTAAAACCTAAGAGAAGTTTATTTCTTACTCATGTAAAATCCAAAATGTATGTATCAGAGCAGCAGGTATCTTTCTCCTTGCAGGACTGGGATCCTTTCATTCTGTGACTCTGCCATCTTCAGTATTTGGACTGTGAGGTCACTGTGTGCATTTGTATCAGGCTGGTAAACAGAGAAGGATAATGGAGTACTGAACATGGAGGGTGGAAAACATCACTTTTACTCATATTCCATGGGCTAGAATTCAGTCATATGTCCACACACAGCTGAAAGGAAAGCTTGGAAATGTAGGTGAGCTCTGCACCAGGAAGAAGAAACAGGTGTGGTGTTTGTCAAGTCAGTCTTAGCTCCAGAAGCCTTCCCAGGTGGAATGTACATAAGCTGATTCAGTATCTGAGCAGTCACTGCAATGATGAGCTTCTTTGCTGTTACTTATTCAAGTGCTAAAAGTTTAAAGGATTGTCCTAGAATGTCAAAAAGAAAGATAGTTCATAAATTCCACTGAAGGTTTTGCCATTCCATGAGGTCCTCTGAAAATCCCCGTAGAGGTCGTTTTTCCCCTTTTGACAATCAAATATCTTCTCCCTTCCTAATGGCGATTTTGCTTTCTTTTGGAGAATCTCATCATCCTCAGTATGTGTAGTCAGGCTGGTAAATCTGGGTTTCTTGCACTTCCATCATGAAATGCAAAGGAGTACCTGGAAGAACCTCCTACCATATTTCTTTTTTTTCCTCATGACTAAGGATTGACTACCAAAGGACAGTCAGCTGACACAAGATCAGTCAATTTGACTCACTCCCTCTGGGTTTGATTCTGGAGCAGGAATACCAAGATGGGAACAAAAGCATTAGAGTTTCCAGATTCATTCCTTCACGGTGCCCTGCAAAAGTATTGAGTAGTTTCTGGGGTTGAGACCTGGGATTGCCAGGTACAGCTTACCTGTTTTGAACATGGTTCTTCAGCTTTGTCATCCTCTCCTTATACCTTCAGTAAGTGTTATCTTTTAACATATTAGTCAGAGTTGTTTTTAATACATATGAACAAACAACCCTAAATGATATAATATTGAATGCCTCAAGCTTTCAGGACCAAATTAGAGATTAGTAGACATTCCATGATCAATTTCTAGCTTCACTGGAGCAGGATGGTTAAGAGCCCAAGCAGTGGATTCAGCCACAACTGGCTTTGTCACTTATTAACTCTTTGACTTTGGACAAGTTGGTTAACCTCTACAAGCTTCACTTTTCTCCTCTATAGAATGAAAATAAATGTATCTTTCTTAAATGGTTGTCATAATTAAAGGAGATGATGTACATAAAGCACTTACTGTGGGTAGCTCTTACTTACTATTAGGTACCATTATTTTCACTCACAGAAATATTTGGCTGTACAAAGTTTTATCTCTAAGGTCCATTTCCCTGAGGCTAAATACAGATTTGTTGAGATTTTCTTGGACTTTGCAGTCTTCACATTGAGGCTAGAAGCCTTCAATTTACATACTGTTCTGCTTATAATGACCTCAGCTAAATTGAGAAATTATAACATATACGTGAGGCTCACCCTTAATAACCACAACAAAGTAGCAATAATGACTACATCTATCATTTAAAGAATAGTTTTTTAAATGATTTTACTTTTATCAAAGTAAGACATGTAAAGGTATTGCTGCTTTAACACTTTATATTTTCTTGAAAAACCTCATGTTCTAAAGAATCTCAAACAGAAAATAACAGGGCCTTTGGGGACAATAAGGTTTGGGCCAGTCCATTCAATACTTACTGAACTTTATAATCAGAGTATCAACAAAACAAATAAAAATTCTAATTAAAATACAAGCATTGTTAAATCTCTAGAGAAGTTTCCATCTGTCATCACAGTGAATCAATCCTTTGTAACCTTACAACTTGGGCTGCAGCTTCCTCCTTTGAGACGTAGGACATTTGCCTTTGATAGAGAACATTTTCATCCCGATTCGAAATGTTATCTGGGGTGCAGCCATTTTTACTAACCCACTGTTTTTTAACAGGAGGGAAAATCTTTTCAGCTTCTTCACCTGCACTTGCTTCTTCCCAAGTAGTGTAATGTTTAGCACTATTAGCATTAAATTAAAACACTTTTCTAACTTTTGACTTTTTCCTTATGGTCTTCAAATATTGCTAAGCCTTTCTCCTAATGGTGAGAAAACTTGTACTTTATTGTACTTGATTAACATGCTGGGAAAAGTCCAGTATGAACCAAAATGAATTCCACATTTTATCAACATCATTTTCCTATTTGTCATTTGGGTATGAGGAAATAATATAAAAAGAAAACACATGTTACAGCAGAACAAACTGTATAAAAAAATCAAATAATTTTGTGCAGTAATGGATTAACCTTGTTTGCAGAGAGATGTGGTCTTTGCTCTCAGCAGCAGGGAGGTACCACCAAAGCCTTTGGACTGTCCTTCCTGATAAGAGTATTATTGTTTACTGGGGCCTTGGGCCATGTCAGATACTCTCTACTACCAATGTGATTTATGGCAGGGGCCTTGGGCTACAAGGTATCTTGGGAACTATAAAACTTTGTAAATACTATAAAGCGTATGACAAAAAGTCAGCAGCTCTCTGATCCATGCATTTCTATTTCTGAAACACACTTCCAAGATAATCACTTTCAATTCATTTAGCTTCCATTCTTAGCTCAATTTCTACTTAGCTCTGTATCACTAAAAATTTCTTACAGTGCATTTCCCCCACTTTAGATAGCATCTGTATACTTCCTACTACAGAAAATTATGATTGACTTTCTTTACCCTATATACATACACTCAGCCTCCCCTCTCTCCTATCTTCCCATTATAGCTATATTACATTTTTCAGAGTAAAGTTTATATTATTATGATTAGGTAAATATTGTTCACAACATTTGTTCTTGCAAAACATTTGTTTTTCTTGGAGTTAATAATTGGTGTTGTTTGGTTGGTTTTCTTAGTTTTCCACATACCCATCACTAATTCACCATCTCCTCACTCTAAACTCTGATAGGGATGAAAATGTTTTATAGTATAGTGAAACACATTTAGTTACATTTTTTTTTTTCTTGGAGGCATCCTTCAGGAACTCCTCAGTCCTTTAGTTCCAAAAAGTGCTGGTTGCCTTGTAGGTCTTCTGCACATCTGTCTTTTTGGGTCTACCTTCATAATGTGCTTGAAAATCCCCTAGTTTCTTTCCTGTGTTGGAGCCTCTGTTTCCTGGATCTCAGGTTTTCTTCCTTGATTTAGTTTTTTATTTTGGTTAAATACTTTCTCAGCTTTCGCAAGATTCTTCATGAGAAAACGTACATGGGAAATAAAGTTATGAGATCTTGCACGAATGAAAAGTGTCCTTATCCTGACAGTTGATTGATAGCTTGGCTGAGCATAAAATTCAAGTCTGGACATGATTTTATTCTGATTTATTCGAATATTTGAACATACTGTTCCATCAGTCTCTAGCTTCCAGAATTGCTATTGAGAAGTTTGACAACATTCTGTTTCCTTATCCTTTGCATGTGACCTGCTTTTCTCTCTTGAACTTTGAGAATCTTCTCTGTTTACTAGAGTCTCTGAAATTTAATGATATACCTTGTGGTCTGTCATTTTAAATTCATTTTGCTAGGAATTCATTGGGTTTTTCTTTTTGGAAACTCATGTTTTGCAGCTATGAGAAATTTTCTTAAAGTTCCTTGATAATTGTCTTCCTTTAATTGTTTCTTTTCTTTTTCTGGAGCTTTTTTATTTATGTGTCGGACTTCCTGAATCATTTTTTTAGAAGTTTTTGTAATTTTCTTTACATTTTCCAGCTCTTGGTCATTTTGTTTATTCTTGGAGATATCCTCAAATTGACATTTCAACCCTTCTATTGCTTTTTAAACTTCTGTTGCTATAGTTTTAAGTTCTAAGAGATTCTTTTTTCTCTAATTGTTTGTTTCATGAATCTTCTCTTACTTAAAAAATATTTTTTTGCATTTTTTTCTTCTGCTTTGTTTCCTCCAGAAATGTTTCTCTATTTGTTTCTTTGAACTTTATCTTTTATCCTAAAGTGTTTTCTAAAGTATTTCGTGGTCATTCATGTTTTCATATGTAATAATGAAGTCCTAATTATTGGAAGGTGTCTTATATGCATAGATGGAGCTTCTTGACTTACAAGCATTCTCATAGGGTAATACTTGAAACTACTGTGCTTTTTTGAAGGATACATCAAATGTCAGTATATCTTTTCCTTTGGGCTGGGCAGTTTTTCAAGAGGGGAATCTTCTAGTCACCTGCCTGGGGGATGTAAGTCTAATAGAGTAAGCATTTTGGAAGCCTAGTGATCTCACTGTTCAGTGTGATGACTTTTAATTAAATCCTAATCTTATCAAGATACTTCACTTCCTCCTTGGCTGTGTTAGATATCTAGAACCTTGCTGAAAAACAAACTTTCAATCTTCAAACAAAGTGTGGCATGGGTAGTGGCCTGGCTGAATTAGCTAGAAGGGATCTAACTACATCTTATGGGTATGTATTTTCAAGGTTGTTCTATTTTCAATCTTACCTTGAGCTTCTTCTTTCAGAGGTGATTGATAGCCCAATTCTTGAATCTTCTTCAGATCTACCATGTGAACTGATTTTCAGATTGTTGTGTTCCTTTCAGCTTGTTGTGGTACTTGTCACAGAGAAATCTAAAGTTGAGGTCAGTTATCACTTGCTCATTCTCTTTCCATCTTTCATAACTTTATTGACATTTATTACCTATTGTTGTTTTATTCTCTTTCTCTTTGAGGCATTATAACCTTTTTATTCCTTTAAGGGTTCTGAAAGAAAGTGGAGGTAACATATGTATTCCATCTCACATGTTTCATGCTCTCAAAACCTATGACCTCGACCATTGCTCCAGCAAGGGAGGAGAGAACTGGAAGGTTTCCCAGGGGCTTTACTTAGTCTTGGCCCAGAAGTGACACACATTACTTAGACTCCAACTAGACTGGCCAGAAAATGTCCCAAGATCCCATTTAACTGCAAGAGGCTGTGAAGTGTTTTATTCCATGTGCCAGGAAGTTGAGATCTGGATATTGGAAAGCACTAGTTATGTTGACCACACATTTGAGCTCTTATTATATGTCAGACATTGCATCATTGCACATATTAACCTAATTTATACTCATATAGTCCTTTGAGACAGCTACTGTTTATATCACCTTTTTATGTATGAGAAAACTGAAGCACAGAGAAGTTAAGTATCTCACTTCAAGTCAACAGTGTAAAGCAAAGTCATAACTGAATCCAAGAAGCCTGACTCCAGAGTCTTTGGACATAATCAGTAGGCTACTTTTCTTCATATTTAATAAACACAAAAGTTTACTAAGGAATAATTTTGAGCTACATACTGTATTAGAAAAAATATAAAAGAATTTGTGTCAAAATGCTGAGTATTTACCCATGGATAGTGAAGTCATAGATGATATTTTCTTTTCTTGTGCTCTTCTGAATAGTCTGATTTTTTATTTAAAAGCTCCTATGTAATTTTATAACCTTTAAAAACAATTTCCATTTGAAAAACTAACAGATGGAAATTTGGTTCGAGTAGTTAATGAATTGGTTCAGGGATTAAGGACACAGTAATAATGACTTATGAAACCCTGGCTTAGAAAAAAAAACTTATTATTCATTGGATGTTTATGGTTTCAGAATTCTTCCTCCAGTTAACCTGGGGAAAATCTAAATCTGCCAGTCTGTTGTATGGAACTTTTACGATGGGAGATAGAATGGTTAAGTCTCCTTTGGATGCACGTTTTCAAAGCTTAGTGCCATTTCAGGGGCCACCCAGAGGACAAGTCGCTTTTTGACATTATTGCAAAAAGAAGCATGTGGCCCCAGAGTTAAGTACAAATGGTGAACCTTACATCTGACCTTACAGATTCCATACATCTTTCAAGGCTCAATTAAAATTAAAAGCTCAAATTCAACTGAAATTAAAATTCAATCCATTCATGAAATTCCTCAACTTTTCTATCTTTCAGACAATTACAATTGGCCCTCTATATTATTCATGGAAGTTGATTGAATGCACAGATGTGGAACCCGCACATACGGAGGGCCCAGTGAACTATGCAACTTTATAAAATGGACTTGAGCATCTGTGGATTTTAGTATCCACTAAGGTTCTGGAACCAGTCTCCTGTGATACCAAGGGACAACTGTATTTCTCTTTGAATTTCTAAGCTTGTTGGACTCTCTATCTCATATAATATTAATTCTCAGTAATATATTCCTCATAAATCACAGTCATAGAAACATAGAATGTTAGAAATGGAAGGAAACAGTTCATTGGATCCAACTCTTCTTTTTAAGATGTTGAGATGTAAAGCATGGGTAAAGGCTTTGCTCAAAATCCCACATACCAGTGGTAGATTCTAGGACCAGAATTTGGGACTCCTTCCTCTCAAGCCAGAGGTCTTTCCCCTATATTACTTCATGAATTGTAATTTTTTCTCTAATACTAATGTTCTTGGAGGAAGAGATCATAATTTTTACTTCTTTGTAATTTGTAAGAACTCATCTCGCTATGAGGCACAGCAACAAGTAAACCTTTGCCCCAAGGGGACAAATAGATAATGAAACACATAATGAATTGGTAGATTTCAGTGTTGAAAAGGATTCAGAGTCTACATCTAAACTTAGTAGGAAAGAACACCATGGCTAACTAGTGCTGCCTGCCATGGGTATAGGAGGAGGGAATGCAATATATATGTCAGGTATGTGTTTTACTCTCTATGCAATAATCAGTCCTCTTCACTTATATGAACACCCTGGGAAGGATGTACATACGTGGAGAAAAAGGGAGAATATGGATACCAACACAGTAACAAGAGCAGTGGAATCCATCCTAGCTACCAATATGGTGACATATGCTCCTGCCAGATTGCCTCACTGTTAACTTCTTTGTAACCTCTAGAGCTATAGGCATGGAGTAGGTGCTCAATAAAGACTTACTAATTGAGTGATATTAGGATATAAACAAATATTTTCACAACAAAACTGTCCCATCCTTCTTTAATAACCCCGTGTCAATCACAGTACTTAGCACTTAGTAGATGTTTTAAAATTCCTTGTGCATTAAAAATATGACCTTCAAAGCATGACATGAATCGCTAGATGAACAGTATACAATCCCATTTGACATAAACTTGAAAATATTGTAAGCTGATAATGGTACTACATAAGTATAATGTCTTCTATATTCTTTGACTCAAGTCTCAAAGTTGCCCAGATGGAATGAAAGAAAAGGGGGGATTCAGAAAACTCTCCTCTAACATATGGGAGTTCTGAGTCAAATTTCGGGGAAAATCTGACTCCGCGTGGATTTCCACTCTGTATATCATTTTATTCCGTAGGCTCAGCTTGCGTGATGTCAGGAGTTCCCGGAGTCAAGACAGCGTGGGGCACGGATCCAATATTGACTCATACCCGGTGGAAGAAACCTACCCCAAAGTCTGGATGTGATAATTTGGTTGTGAGTTCTAGGGATAGGACTGCTGACCACAGAGGAAAAAGGGCAACAAAGGTGTAAGTTTTGTCTTACCACTGCCTACTCAGCGACGGCTAAGGATAGCATGAGATACGATCGAAAATCTTGCTGACGCTTAATGCATAACCATCGCCAGTTTTCAGAAAGAAGTCTGGCTGAAGAGAAAAAAGAAAGTTTTTAGTCCCTTCATTTTAGTAATTTCCTCACACTTTGGCTCCTGGTGGGTTTGAAAAACTTTTAAAGGATATCTTGGTGGTGAATGATTCTGCAGTCTCAGTGTTGGCTGAACAACAAAGTGTGAAACCTCTAGTTTGCATGTGCAACAGAAGGTGTTTTACAGGCAGAAAAGAGAGAGAAACATCTTCTTTGGTAAACTTGACAAGACAGGAAAAGATCAAAGAATATACTCTTGTAGTGACAACATTCTGAACCCAAAAATCATATGTTGAAAGATGAAAATCTCATAGGATGTGATTCACTTCCAGCCTGGGATGCAAGACCAGTTACAGAATTTTCAGGAACTGGTGCAAAATGAAAATGGGAGCCTCTTGTTTAAAAATTATTAGGAATTTCAACAAGGTAACAACAGAGCATTAAACCAAATGTGGGCTCCTCTAAGTGTGGGGTCCTGATAGACTGTACAGGTCTTATGTCCACGAAGTTGGGCCTGCTGGGATATCTAACCAGTAATTTCAAAACTTTTATTTGCAGTCTTACTATTTTTTAAGAAATTAAAGAGTGACTATTATCTCACAAATTCTACAGAAAAAAAGAGTCCCAGAATCAAAGCCTGATAGGATGTAATTACTTGAATTCACATATTTAACACAGTTATTGGTACATACAGTAGTTTTGATGGCTATTCATTGGGGACAGGTAGATTAGGGAAAAGGTCTTGGCTCTAGACTGAGCTCTACATTGTCCAGTTGAATGAAGTTAAGCACAGCAACTTGTTTTTTTCCTGGGTCTTGGTTTAAAAATCTAAAAAAATGAGAGAATAAGCCATAGATAGTCTCTGTAATTCCCTAATTCTGTGCTGTGCTTGGTCATGCCATCAAGAGCTATTAGAGCTTGAATTTTAGCCATGTATTTACTAATTCTATACATCTGGCCATGTTGTAAACATAGTGTGTGTGTGTGTGTGTGTGTGTGTGTGTGTGTGTGTGTGTATATATATATATATACACATATGCATATGATTTTGAATAGGGATTTGCAATTTACAACCCCCCAGACAAAGTGTAATTCCCAATTATGGACCTCGCTATTCTTTTTTTTTTTGCAGTACGCGGGCCTCTCACTGTTGTGGCCTCTCCCGTTGTGGAGCACAGGCTCCGGATGCGCAGGCTCAGCGGCCATGGCTCACGGGCCCAGCCGCTCCGCGGCATATGGGATCCTCCCGGACCAGGGCACGAACCCGTATCCCCTGCATTGGCAGGCGGACTCTCAACCACTGCGCCACCAGGGAGGCCCTGGACCTCGCTATTCTTAACTCCTCACCCCCAACACCATATTCCAGTGGATAGATCAAGGGATGAGCAGAACAAATTTTTACTTCTTTCCAGAACGTTGGTAACATTCCTTACAGTAACTTGGAGTTTGGTCATAGGTTTCCTGGATAGTATTGAGTGCCTGCACTTGTCTCAAGGCTTTGGTGCCTGCACTTGTCTCAAGGCTTTGGAAAGGGTTTCTTGTCACAGCGTCACCCTGTAAGCACATTATCTGGGCCATCTTTTTCCTTGAGGAGCGATACAATAGAGCTTTGTGGGCAGCAGTGTAATTTCCACACTCCTCACTTGCTTGATGTGAGGCTTTGGTCCCACAAACACTTTTTGATTTTGTTTATTCTTTGGAAAGATAACCCCTCAAACAGTTTTCAGGCCTTTTTCACATAAAATAATACATGGAATTGCCCCAGTAAGCAGGGCTTGGCTAAAGAGACATAGTATCAGGTTTCCAACATTAATCATGAACCCTCTTTAATTAAAAACAAATTTCCTACTGGTTAGTTCTGATAGCATTGGGATTAGAACTTGAAGAAAATTAGCTTGAGGGAAGAGTAGGCCCTGAATTAAGCATTCAAGTTCACTTTTATTCAGTGCTGTCTATGGACAAATCTCCATGCTACAATGTTTTTAGGGAAGAAAACTGTGTTATGGAAGAGATGAAACAATTTCTGATTCTAGGGAACTCAGTCCCTAGATTAAGAGAAGATACATAACTAACTCTAATATGAGATTGAGGGATCAAGACTCTAAGAAAAGTGTGAACCACTTTCCTAGACCTGTGTAGAGAAGATGTGAGATTACTTTTAAGAAGGATCATTTTGAGAGAACTCATTCAGGTAATGGGTTTTTTTTTTGTTTTTTTTTTTGCCATACGCGGGCCTCTCACTGTTGCGGCCTCTCCCGTCATGGAGCACAGGCTCCGGACGCGCAGGCTCAGTGGCCATGGCTCATGGGCCCAGCTGCTCTGCGGCATGTGGGACCCTCCTGGACCAGGGCCCGAACCCGTGTCCCCTGCATCGGCAGGCGGACTCTCAACCACTGCGCCACCAGGGAAGCCCCAGATAATGATTTTTAGGCTGGACTTGGATGGCTGGGTGCCATTCTGAGAGGCACAGTTGTGGGAAATCAAGGAACAGCATGAGCAAAGGCTCAGGTGTGTTTTTTTAGGAATGACTAGTCATCCAACGCGCCTGAATAGGAATAGATCACTTTTATTGAGTGCTTACTACATGACAGGCAAAATTCTTAGCACTTTATAAATTATCATCTGACAATTTTCAACTGAAGCCTGGAGAAGATACTAATATTAGGCTCACTTTGAAGATAAGGAAACCTAGCTACAGAAGAGTTAAGAAGCTTACTCAAAATCATATAGCTAGATAGCAGTGGAGACAGGATTCAAGTCTGCATTCATAACTGCAATACTGCTGTGTATACAGTACAGGTTGAAAGGCAAGTTGGGCTGGAATCAAATAGTGGAGGGTCTTCTGTGCCATCCCTAAGTGCTGTATTTCATAAGAAATTACGAAGAGAGGAGAAAAAACAATCCTATTTGTATCTGAAAGGAAAAAAAAAGTTTAAAAAAATCTATCATTAGTGATTATTTGGAAAAATTTATCATCTAGAGCTTTGCTGTTCAATATGGTAGCCTCTTGCCACACATGGCTACTGAGCATTTGAATATGGTGAGTCCAAACTGAGATGTACCATGGGTATAAAATGCACACCAGATTTCTAGGATTTAGTATGACAAAAAGAATGTATAATATTTTATTAATATTTTTCTGTATTGATACATATTGAAATGATATTTTGGATATATTGGTTTAAGTACAATATATTTAAAAATTATTTTTCCCTGTTTCTTTTTACCCTTAGTAATGGGGCTATTAGAAAATTGGCTTGCATTATATTTCTGTTGGGCATTGTTGGTCAGAGCAACATAAATTTGTGGTAGATATTATATTAACCATCTTTGATGAAGGGCTCCCTACCACACTGGTTTTCTAACCACATTCTTTTCCTTGCTTTCTGGTCATTTGCAAGAAAAATTTTAAGAGGCACCCCCTTTGTAAAGGTTTGAGAGCCCCTAGAATTTCCTTTTTTACTTGCTTCCGACCACAAACGAATGATCAATGTAATCTCTGGATGAGGAATCAACATTTTACAAGGGCAAAGAGAGGAGGTGCACAAAAATTTCCAATCCCTGGATGGTGTGAAGTGAAAGTGCTTTCAAAGTATCCCACAAGAATGGCACAGGTGGGCATGATGGGTCTGTCTCCTCGTCAAAAGACCCAAGGAGTTGAAAGGAAACTCTTAACTACAACACCAAAATGCCACAAAACCATAGTTATTAATACCAACTAACTAGCATCTCTATCTGTCACCATCTCATCTTAAAAAACTTGTGAAAATACGTAATCCTGATGAGACTTCAACTAGGTATAAATACCAGTAGCAAAAGGAGACAGTACATTCTTCTGATCATCTGCAGATCAGCTATTAGAAAAGAGAGATCAGCTACATCCTTGGGACCTGATCAACTTAATACAGGAGCTACAACTACTTCACCTAACTCTCTCCGAAACAATGAAATATACCAGTTATTTCTTAGCTTTTCAGCTGTGCGTGATTTTGGGTTCTTCTGGCTCTTACTGCCAGGCCCCATTTTTTAAAGAAATAGAAAACCTAAAGGAATATCTTGTAAGTATGACCTTTTAATAATACTTGCTTGTGGTTGAAATGACTGATGTTTGATGTTGACTTGTAATTGTATCTATGATGGGCTCTCATCTCTAGCCCACAGTCATCTTGAGAAGACTTGGTGTTATTGTGACTGTTGTTGGCTGGATGTGTTTTTTTGACTAAACGATCTAGATAATAGTTTAACTCTCTGCTCAATTTGCTATAGAGATTTAGTGAGGATTCATAAATCCTCCAAAAGATGGGCATAATATGGGTATAATTTAGAGTGTTGCTAATTTTGTGTTGAGAATCTGTTCAATTATGATGTCAAGTAGTATGCATACTGAAAAAATGACTAGGTCTTTCTTTCTGATTTCTCAGGCTGCTATGATGGTGACAGTCAAAGGAAGGTCAAGATTAGCATTAAAAATGGTCATTTGAAATAACTGATCAATTAAAGTAGCTGAGGTCCTTAAAGCTTTGGCTTAAAAAAAATCACTTATAGGTGTTTTTCTCCAAAAAGTGGTTTTAAAATTTTACTGTCCCATCCAGATTGTCTGTGAATTACTCTTGGAGTAGTCATTTGCTGAGATTTTTTTTTGTAGAAGTTTAATCTGCTTTCTATTTAAAAATTGTTTTCTTTCATTTTATGAGTTTCTTAACATTTTTAGTTATGGTTAATTAAAATAGTTTTTTGCATTTTAAATATTTTATTATATGTCCAAAATTTAGCTACTATAATTACAGCTGGAGCTATCTTTTAAAGCTGACATAATACCTTATAGGAGGGCACAGGTAGAGCTTATAGAAACCTGTACCATAGCGGGGCAGTATTTTATAGTGAGATGGCTTTGCTGGGGTTTTTTACTAGACCTAGAAATACTTTCTGTCCCTTACTATAGTTATTTGGGACAACTGAAGTATCATCAGCCTTGTTGAGTTCATTTGTGAAGTTATATTAGTAAATAAGAAAGCTAAAATAGCATGATAGTCTTTGGCTGTATCCAACATGATAGCTTTTGAGAAAACATTGTTAGAACTAAACAGAGTGTTGAAAAGAAAATCAGTGAACATTGTCAGCATCCAAGTTCAATAAAACTTGAAGTACAGTTTTAGGGCAATTTATGGACTGATTGTAAACCAATGTTTTCCTGTTTTGTTTTGTTTTCTCAGAATGCAAGTAACCCAGATGTAGCTGCTGGTGGGCCTCTTTTCTTAGAAATTTTGAAGAATTGGAAAGATGTAAGCTGAACATTTCCATTTGGCTAATTTTCCTATTGCTTATTTTCTGATGGATAAATTCACATCAACTTCTCTTTGTGCCTTTTTCTCCCAAGGAGAGTGACAAAAAAATAATTCAGAGCCAAATCGTCTCCTTCTACTTCAAACTCTTTGAAAACTTAAAAGATAACCAGATCATTCAAAGGAGCATGGATATCATCAAACAGGACATGTTACAGAAGTTCTTAAATGGCAGCTCTGAGAAACTGGATGACTTCAAAAAGCTGATTCAAATTCCGGTGAGATGATCTTAATTCGTTTTTTTTTTTTTTTTTTTTTCTTGGTTTCATTGCAGAGGCTCTTGCAAAGTGCTTCATTCCCAGAAAGTAGAAATTAGCTACTGGGTACAGTTGTTAAAGCTATGAAATGAACCTGTGGCCAAAACCCGTCTTTACCAATTCTGTTTGTGTTTTGGGTGACTTTGCAAAGTCAGTTATGTGAGTCACTTAAATTTCTGATTTGGGAAAATACTGGAATTATGCCTACAGCACAAAGATAGGTGAATGAACAAATCAGTGAGAAAGAAGTAGTGAAGAAGTTGGGGGAGTATTGAAAAGCAGTTCTCCCATTGCCCCTTGTTTGTGTGTTGGAAATTCTCTTGCTTTGAATAGGAGGTTGCATGTCTTAATGGAAAGAGCAGTGGGAGGGCCGGGGGAGAAGATGTGTGTTGCTCCTCCCAGCTCAGCCACCAAAGAAATGTGTGATCTCAGATGAATCACAGGCCTGGCTGGGGCTGTTTCCTCATCTTAAAATGAGCCTGTTGGGTTCACTATAATTTCTATGGTCTCCTTTGCTCTAAAATTCTACAATGCCATGGAGAGAAAATGAGAATGAGTTAGGAGAAAGGTATGGCCTTTGAGGAGACAAAGGTCCTCCTACAGCCAGACTCTGGTCAACCTCTCAGATTGTGCAGCCCAAGTAGGGGTGAGAGTGTTTATTTTTAGAAAAGAAAATAGGTAGAATTTATACCTTATGAAAGAATTGTCCTACCAACTTTTGGATACTAGAACATCTTGGCTGGAGAAATCCTTAGGCTCCTCAGCTTTATCTTATCAAATTGCCTTGAGTCTTTAAAGTTATGGTTTCTAGAAGGTGAAAAATAACTTTGAAGCATAAAGATGTCACATTTTCCAAAATTTCATCTAAGAGACAAAGGCCTCCAGATTTTTTTGGGGGGCAGGGGGGTTGGCTTTGGTATAAATAGGCTTGAATGAGAAGAGGAGGGGTCCCGTTATGACTTGTGCTCTCAGGATTTGTGCCCAGCTCTCCCTATTACTGGGTCTGCCGCTCAGCAATCTCACATAAGCTCCTAGGAACTGAAATAAGTGCTTGCTCTTCAAGGTTTCTCTAGTCTCCAGTACGTTCGATGGTATGAGAGTGGCTTGGAAAAATTATAAGACCATTACTACTTCCACTGGTAATGTTTTCCGGTGTTCAGCAGACATCCATTGGTTGCAGGCTAGAGAATGAAAAAGCACTTATTCCTAGCCCAGTGCTGCCTCTGGCTTGCTGTTCAGTCCTGGATGAGTCTCTTAGTTTCTTGGTGATGCTTTGAACACTGGAAAGTTCAATTTAACACTTGTAAACACACACCCGGTAGAAACTTTTCTACTCTGCTGTAACTGGGCCTTGAAAAAAACAACAACTGTGGGTCCCATCCTTCTGGAAGCACCAAGCCTCCTGCTTCACAATGGCAGTCCTGAGTGAACTCTCAACCATTGTCATTTTTTGCTCAATTGCGAACATATTTAAGGCATGTTATGCCTTTTAGTCCTGTAGCCTAGTCATTCTCAGAAATGTGGCAAGGTGGCTGCAGTGTTTCCAGCTTTAGAAAGACATCCAGTGGCAGAGCAAAGATGAAAGTAAATGGTCCTCATTTTATGAAGCATGACCTCACCTAAATGGTCTTATTGGGTAGAGTGAGAGAATAGTTCAATTTGCTGGAATGGAAGGCAGGGTACCGGGAAATTTACTTTCATTCCTAATTTTAAGTGTTATAGTCCAGTAATTGATTATTGCCATGTAAATATGATTCATGTTTATTTTTAATCCCATTATGGAAATGATGAGACTGACCTAATTTGGGGGAAATTAAAAATTATGATTTTCATGTGACTTGGACTTGGTGTTTACAAGGTACTGAACCTATACCAGTGGTTTTCAAACTTTGGTGGTGCCTGAATCACCTGGTGATGTTAGTAACTACACAATGGCCTAGGCCTAGTCTGATTTCATACACCTGGGTGTCTGAGTTCTTCATTAGGTCTCCAGGTTATTCTTCTACACACCAAAGGTGAGAGCCATTGGCTATAGTAACTCATTTGATACTTATAGCAAAGACTAAGTACAAAGTGATAGAAGTGGTAGAGAGCCTAGAGGTCAATCTCCTCATCATTCAGAGGAGAAAACAGATTTGGAGAGGTTAAGTGACTAGTTTAAAGTCACATGTATTGTACACACAGAATTCAAACACACATTTTTTTGTCACTACTTCAAGGCTCTTTCTGCTATATAATTTTCAGAATTCTGTAGTGGTAAATTAAAGAATATGTAATGTGTCCCACCATGTTACAGCACAACTAGCAATTTAATTATAATTTTAGTCTTAATCACTGAAGAAACCAACATTATATATTAAGGTAATATATTGCTAGTGAAAATAATTTATTTTAAAGGAATACTTCTACTTTCTTGGGCCATGACAGCAGAATATCCTAATGATCTGTATGCCTGAAATTAATTTTGCTGTTTTCTTTCCCAATAGGTAGATGATCTGCAGATCCAGCGCAAAGCCATAAGTGAACTCATCAATGTGATGAATGACCTGTCGCCAATATCTAACCTCAGAAAGCGGAGGAGAAGTCAGAATCTGTTTCGAGGCCAGAGAGTGTCGAAATAATCCTGCCTGCAATATTTGAATTTTTAAATCTAAATCTATTTATTAATATTTAATATTTTACATTATTTATATGGGGAATATATATTTAGACTTATCAATCAAAGTATTTATAATAGTAATTTTTATGTCGTGAAAATGAGTATCTATTAATTTATGTGTTATTTATAATTCCTGTATCCTGTGACTATTTCACTTGACCCTTTTTTTTCTGACTCACTAGGCAAGTCTATGTGATTACAAGGCTTTATCTCAGGGGCCAACTAGGCAGCTGACCTAAGCAAGACCCTGTGGGTTGTGCATTTATTTCACTTGATGATATAATGAATGCTGATAAATGAAATGATGCCATCCTGTTGCTGCCTATTTGAGACTATGTCTGCCTTCTGAGCCACTGCTATGATGGCATGTCAGACAGCACTTGAGTGTGTCAGGCAATATGACTTGTCCCCTGATAAAAACATAGCATCTCATCTCATCTCATGCCTGGTGCTTCAGAATATTGCTGACAATTGTGATTGTACCCAAATGGAAAGTAATATGTTTATCAATATTTAATATATATGAATAAAGTGTAATTTCATAACTATTTATGCTGTGTCAGACTGTTTCTAAAGTGGGGACCAGATTAAATGAACCACGGACTAATTAATTAGTAGAAGGAGAGTTATTTTTAGCTGTGGAAATATTAGAGTTGGATTAAGACCCATTAAAATTGGTGTTTCTCTCCGCTGGTGATTTGTTGGTTTCCAGTGTTCTATTTGGTAGCTGTTTGAGTTATCTCTCCAAAATATGGATGTAACTATGTAGCCATTTACTTCAGAGCTTCTTCTGTGGAAAGTAGTCCAAATTGTTTAGCTTGGCACACAAAGATTTATTTCTCCTTTCTCCCTCAACTCCCCATGGCATCCTTCATCTTGGCATCCCCTTTGTCCTCTGGCCACTTTGGGCAAACACCATTTGGTATGGAATAGTGAGTGGGAACTCTAGGGAGAGAGGCTTGGATTGGAATCTTGGTCCTGCCATTACAAGTACTGTGACCCTCATATTCTCGAAGCTTCAGTTTCCTCATCTGATAAGGAATTGTGCCTTCCTCATAATATTGTGGGGAGAGTTTATTCTTTCACTCAAGAAATATTTACTGCAGCACCTACCATGTGCCTGGTGCTGTTCCAGGCACTTGAGATACATTTGTGAATGAAACAAACAAGGATCCGTGCCCTCGAGGAATTTAGAATTTAGCAAAGGGGAGACAGATAATAAACGAAATACACAATATGTTTGTAAATTGCATGGTATGTTAGAAGGTGATTGGTGCCATGGAGAAAAGGTAAAAATGAATAGGGGAACTGGGAAAACTACAGGTGGGACAAAGCACATGGGCTAGAGGTTTAAATGGAGTAATTATAATTGGCTTCATTGAGGAGATAACAATTGAGGAAGCACTTGTAAGAGCTAAGAGAGGATTCTAGGCAAAGGGAACATTTTTGCAAAGGCTCTAAAGTGGAAACTTGCCTTGAATGGTAAAAGAAGAGCCAGCACTCCATTGTGGTTGGAGCAAAATGAGTCAAGAATATCTCTAATGTTTTAGCTGAGCAACTAAAAAGCTGAAGTTGTCATCACCTGAGATGGGGAAACTGGAGGTAGCAGGTTTTGGGTGGAAAACTAGAAATTCAATTTTAAAGGTTAAGTTTAAGGAGTCCATTAGATTTCAAAGTGGAGATGCTGAGTAGGCTATTGGGTATATCAGTCTGGAGTTGAGAGAGAACTCTGGATGGTTGATGTAAATTTAGGAGTTGAAGGTAGAGCAGGTATTTAAAGACCTAATACCAGCTGAACTTATGAAGGTCATGAGTTTACATAATGAAGAGAAAGAAAGCAAAGTATTGAGTCTTAAGGCACACTATCTTTAAGAGGCTGGGGAGAGACCAACCAAAGAGACTGAAAAGAAATGGCCAGTGAAATAAAAAGACAACCTAAAAATGAGATGTCCTGAAAGCCAAGTGAAGAAAACATTTCAGGAATAAACTGTATTAAATGCAGTTAAGTCTGGTCAAATGAGGACTGAGAACTGAACACTGGATTTAGGACAATGGAAACCATTGCTGACCTTGGACAAGAGAAATTCAGTTAGAGGGTGAGGGTAAAAGCCTGATTAGAATGGGATTAAGAGAGACATTGGAGACAATAAACATGGATAACTCTTTTTAGAAGTTTTTTTTTTTTTGGCAAAGGAGAACAAAGAAAGGGGTAGATGTCAGGATACGACATCAAAAGAAGTTTTAAATTTTTTTAGTTGTTGCTTTTAAGATGGGAGAAGTAGTATGTTTACATATTAGTAGAAATGATCTAAGAGTAAAACAATACATGATATAGGAGAGAGAGGAAAGAACTTCAGAGTACTTCCATGAGTAAGAAAGAGAGATGAACTGAGGACACAGAAGAATTGGCTTTAGGCAGGTGCACAAAAAATTTATCTTTGTTAACAGGTAGGAAGGTAGACTATGTGGGTTCTGATGTTGGTAGCTGAGTAAATGCAGTGGTGAGAACTTCTGGAAATTTTAACTGGTTGTTTAAAGTTTTCTCAGTGAAATAGAAAGCTGAGAGTGAGGTTCAGGGAGTGTTGGAGGCTTGCGAGAAGCAGAAGTATGGATCTATCAGGAGAGTGCAATGTAGATTACCAGGCAACTTTAAGGGCCCACTTGAAGTTCAAGGTCATGAAATTATGGAACACCAGTTGGTGTAGTTGAGTGTTTGTCTCTATCCACATTGAGCTGTGGGTGAAAATATATAGAGAAGAGACAGACAGTTACACTTAGCAGACTTTGATTTGGCCAAGTAAGTAGGATAGGGACAATGAGGACGAGGAAGTCATGGGGATACACAAGGGTGTACTCATGATGGTTCATGAACTGGTAATGAACTCTAAGCTGGTTAAGAAGGGGAAAGACTATTAACAAGTTTGCTGAAGGAAGGCAAAGAAGTGATTACATGAAAGGATATCTGCCCCACCTCTGGGCCCGAAAGACGGGTGAGAAAACAGCCACCATTTGAGGAGGATGGAAGGGAAGCAGTGTCTTTAAGGGAAAATCAGTTTATCTTTTGAGTATGAGGAAGTCAAGGATAGGATGAATTTGGTTAGTGCGGGACTGTGAATTCCAGATCCAGTGAGTTAGGGGTATGAGAGGAGGTCATAAAAGGGAATGTACATAGGGATGTGTTGTGAGTCTGGGACTTCTCATGATCACTAACATAAACAATGATAATGGATATAATGAGATTAATTCTACTGGCTTTGGGGTATATAGTGGGGGCACAATTGTGAGTGTCAAGGGCAGAAAGGGTTAGTTGTCTGGGGCTTCCTTCTCAACTACTTTATTTAATGCTCCCACAGCAATACTGTTAAGTGAAATAGTTTATGTAAAAGCGTCGGTTTAGTCCTTGACAATAATCAGAGGTCATTATTTTGATTGTTGGGTAGTAGCTGAATACCAGTGGGTGAGACTCGATCCCCATTCCCTGGGCTTCTTTTTCCAGTCTAAAGTTTTTTTTTTTTTTTTTTTGGCTGCACCGTGAGGCTTGCGGGATCTTTTTTTTTTTAATTAATTAATTAATTAATTTATTTATTTTTGGCTGTGTTGGGTCTTCGTTTCTGTGCGAGGGCTTTCTCCAGTTGTGGCAAGCGGGGGCCACTCTTCATCGCGGTGCGCGGGCCTCTCACTATCGTGGCCTCTCTTGTTGCGGAGCACAAGCTCCAGACGCGCAGGCTCAGTAGTTGTGGCTCACGGGCCCAGGTGCTCCGCAGCATGTGGGATCTTCCCGGACCGGGTCACAAACCCACGTCCCCTGCATTGGCAGGCAGATTCTCAACCACTGCACCACCAGGGAAGCCCCAGTCTAAAGTTTTTATCAATCATTTCCAACAAAGTCAGCCTTCCCCATAAAAAAATATATATCATTGTACAGCTACTAAAAAGAATGTCTTTCCTTTTTAGTTTTATTGCCTTCTTTTATTTTTCACTAAAATTTTATGTTAGCCATTATTAAATAGTTATACTGAATAGATAGTTGATTGGAAGAATTGGGGAGGATTGAGGTAATCTTGGCCTGTCTGGAATTCAATCGGCATCTGAATGCTTATAGAGAAGGAAAATATCTTCTCTTTTTTAAAGGCAGCATTATTTATTATATATTTTTTTAATTTATTTTTTTTTGGTTGCGTTGGGTCCTCGTTGCTGCACGCGGGCTTTCTCTAGTTGGGGCGAGGGGGGCTGCTCTTATTGTGGTGCGTGGGCTTCTCACTGCGGTGGCTTCTCTTGTTGCAGAGCACAGGATCTAGGCGCTCGGGCTTCAGTAGTTGCAGCAAGCAGGCTCAGTAGTTGTGGCTCGTGGGTTCTAGCGCGCAGGCTCAGTAGTTGTGGCGCACAGGCTTAGTTGCTCTGTGGCATCTTCCCAGATCAGGGGTCGAACCCCGGTCCCCGGCCTTGGCAGGTGGATTGTTAACCACTGTGCCACCAGGGAAGTCCCGAAAAATATTTTTTTCTCTATCGTTTTAAACTCTTGACTGGGATCCCGTAACAAAAGACAGATTAACAAGAGAAAAGCATACATTTATTTAAATTATATGTGGCACAGGGACCTTCACAAGAAAATAAAGACCTGAAGAAGCAGTAAAACCTGAGTGTTTTTATGCTAGATTTGGTGAAGGTTGGAAAAGTGTAGTAAATGGTGGGACACTTAGCAAGGCCTGCTGCTGTTCAGATTCTCCTCTGAGTTCCTTGTCATCAAAGACTAGAATGCTCCTTTCCTCTGGTTATGTGACATGGTTCAGGAGAAGGTCAGAAAGTCTTTTCTGCTAATGCTTTTTCTCAAATTCCTTCAGCGTGAAATATTCAATACATCAAGGTGGCATATTTTGGGGTATCAGGTCCTGAACCCTGTCGGGCGCACAGGAGAAAATACAAAAGCAAGAGTTTCTTATCCTGCTCTCTTTGCCTAGAATGAGAACCTGGCAACCCCATGACAAGGCTTCTTTTGGGCAGATGGTGATGAAAGATCAAAGGTGAAAGTGCCATCATGATCAGAGCTGCAGATGTAAAGCCACATCAGAGAACCATTGACATCCTGGGTATGGCCACCCCCAGGGATGTGTAATAGATTGGTGTAAAATAATACTGATGAGTAACCAGTGAACATGTGCTATGTTTAAGAGCTCTTCTTCAGGATTTAGGTAGACCTAGATTTCATTACCTGCAAAACTTTAGGAATATTATTGACTATCTTCAAGCCTCTTTTCTTTCATCTGTAAAATGGGAACTGTAAGGTCATCGTGAGGATTACATTTTTAAAAATGCATGTAAAATGCTTGGAAGAGGGAGAAAATGCTTTGTCAAGAGTAACTATTATTATTAATGCTATTTTCATTGAATACATCAATGAATCATTGTTATTAGCTTTCTCACCATGACAAGTTCTCTTTAGTTTTTCTTGATCTGAAGAATTTACCCCTTCTAGGAGAATAGGAAGAGAGAGCAAGTAGCAAAGGAAGTCAGTGAGTCAGAAGCCATTGACTTTACTTTGTTTTAATTGTGTTTTCATTGGCATCATATATGATTACTTAGGCTAATATGTAAGTTTTGTGAGGTTTCATGTCTCGGGGTCATCAGGGAAACATGAAATTTGGACCTGAGGTGTACAGGGCTTGTAAACCTGACCTAACTTCGGGGATTGAGGTCAGGAAGGTACAGAGCATTCTGGAAGTCATCGAGAGGTTGTGACATGGCAGTTTTGAAGAGGGAGGGTAGGGAGCATCTAGAATGTCATTCAAACCCTAGGGACAGGTGTAGCAAGCATGCTTTTCAGAGATCTGTCCACAAAAGCCTGGATTCCTACTGGTGAGCTGGGTCTCCGTGGCAGCATCTTGTCCTTAGCAGGAAGCTGGCAGGAGGGTGAGGAGGACCAGGGTGCTGATCAGGTTATCTGGTCAAGTGCACTGGAACAACTTGGAAAGATGAAGGGGCAGGATCTTGGGGCTTGAAAGGTCAAAAGCGTGTCAGAATCCATCTGTTGCATCAGATCCCTGCTAAGCCACTGTGGATACAAAACGATATGAATATTACGTCCTGCCTATGTCAGTATTGGTCAGACCCCAAAGTATGGACAGGCTGAGACTGAAACCACAGAGAGCTGGGAAAGGCCAGGATAGGAACCTGACAGCCCACATTAGATGGGAAAAGAAAAATGTATCATGAAGAGCTTTGTCAGAAGTTCAATGGCCATGAATGGGATTAAAAACTCTATTTAACTGAAGTTATGGCTCTTCTTAGATACTTCCTTTTCAGAAATACCAAGTTATTTTGAAGATCTGACACCGTCACTCATCAGTTGTGTGACCTTGACTAACTCAAAATGTATTGGGTTGGGCTTCCCTGGTGGCGCAGTGGTTGAGAGTCCGCCTGCCGATGCAGGGGACACGGGTTCGTGCCCCTATCCCGGAGGATCCCACGTGCCGCGCAGCGGCTGGGCCCGCGAGCCATGGCCGCAGAGCCTGTGTGTCCGGAGCCTGTGCTCCGCGACGGGAGAGGCCACAGCAGTGAGAGGCCCGCGTACAGCAAAAAAAAAAAAAAAAATGTATTGGGTGGATCAAATGGCACATTGTTTGTGATTGTCAGTTGCAAATTTCTATGGAAATGTGAGAAAGTATTGTTAGGGGAAACACTGACTGAAACCGCCCGCCCTGGCCAGACAATATAGTAACCACTTGCATGAGTTATCTTAACAACAGGAGGTCCTGGTAAGGAACGTAGGACTAACAAGCCACCACGAACTGGAAGAATTCGGGAAAGGTCAAAAGGAGACAGGAGACGCCAGTCCTTATGTCCTCCCAGAATCCTTCTCGCTGAGCGATGTGCGCACCACCAGGAAAGACCCTGAGTCAAAATGATTGGCCAGAGACAACCTGGAAACTAATTGCATCACCATAAAACCCAAGACTGTGAGCCACATGGCAGAGCAGTCCTCCTGGGTTCCCTTACCCTGCTGCTCTCCAAATGGGTGCCCCTTCCCTATAAAAATCTCTTGCTTTGTTAAAATGTGTGTCTCCTCAGACAATTCATTTCCAAGTGTTAGGCAAAAGCCCACTCTCAGGGCCTGGAAGGGGTCACCCTTCCTGCAACAGTATGATGCTAACACAGTTCTTTCCTGGGAGGAACTTTGTAATATTCTGGATACAAAGATTAATGAACTGCATGAAATGAGGAAATATAGCCTACTTTTTGATTCCTTGAGTTTCTTTGGGGCTTAAAGGATCAATTAAATTCTAATTTCTTGTATTTCTTTAAAACTTGTCAGCTCTTACTCATAGAACTTGCCTTAAGAAAGGCAAGTTAGGGATTTCCCTGGTGGTCCAGTGGTAAAGAATCTGCCTTGCAATGCAGGGGACACAGGTTCAATCCCGGGTCAGGGAACTAAGATCCCACATGCTGAGGGGAAGCTAAGCCTGCGCTCCGCAATTGCTGATCTTGAGGGCCTCCGCTAGAGCCCACAAGCCACAAATTACAGAGCCCACCCACCCTGGAACCCACACGCCACAACTAAAGAGGAAATACCCACATGCCACAACTAGAGAGAAACCTGCATGCAGCAACGAAGGTCCTGCATGCTGCAACTAAGACCCGATGCAGCCCAAAATAAATAGTTTAAAAAAAAAAAAAAAGAAAGGCAAGTTTATTTTAAGAATGTGTAGTAGAATTGTCTTGAATCTTTAACTCATTTGTTTGACCTTGGAGTTCCCTCCCATTAAAATAGAATTTCTATGCTTGTTGTTAGAGAAAAGTGATGTAACAATGGAAAATGGAGAGAGGACTTTCAAGATGGTGGAGGAGTAAGATGTGGCGATCACCTTCCTCCCCACAGATACATCAAAAATACATCTACATGTGGAACAACTCCTACAGAACACCTACTGAACGCTGACAGAAGACCTCAGACTTCCCAAAAGGCAAGAAACTCCCCATGTCAGTCGCAGAGAGAGGAACACTCCCAAACTCATTCTACGAGGCCACCATCACCCTGATACCAAAACCAAAGATGTCACAAAAAAAGAAAACTACAGGCCAATATCACTGATGAACATAGAAGCAAAAATCCTCAACAAAATACTAGCAAACAGAATCCAACAGCACATTAAAAGGATCATACACCATGATCAAGTGGGATTTATCCCAGGAATGCAAGGATTCTTCAATATACACGAATCAGTCAATGTGTTACACCATATTAACAAATTGAAGGATAAAAACCATATGATCATCTCAATAGATGCAGAAAAACTTTTGACAAAATTCAACACCTATTTATGATAAGAACCCTCCAGAAAGTAGGCATAGAGGGAGCTTACCTCAACATAATAAAAGCCATAGATGACAATCCCACAGCCAACACCATTCTCAATGGTGAAAAACTGAACCCATTTCCACTAAGATCAGGAACAAGACAAGGTTGCCCACTCTCACCACTATTATTCAACATAGTTTTGGAAGTCTTAGCCACAGCAATCAGAGAAGAAAAAGAAGTAAAGGGAATCCAAATTGGAAAAAGAAGGAGCAAAACTGTCACTGTTTGCAGATGACATGATACTATACATAGAGAATCCCAAAGATGTTATATTTTAACAAACATTCTTGACATTCTTCTTATTCATTGTCAGAGTGGCAGCTGAAGAGTAGTACAATGAATGCAAGCAGGCAAGAATCAGAATAAAGCCCTTGCTCTTTAACCATGAGAAAAACGATATTAATGATGAATGAAAAATGAAAAATAATTTCTGTGTGTTCATGTAACTTACACATACTGCTATGGGTACATCAAAACCTTTATTAGTATACATAGAAAAAAAGAATAGCAATAACAGCAAAATGGATAGAAATTTGACCATTCTTACACCTAGAAGAAGCTTTTGTGGGCTGGAGTACGTTTTTGGTAGAATCCAACAGCAATTTGTAAGTCTGTCTCTTGTCGTCCATACTGCTTGGGGACACCCACCAGCAGATGCTTAAAGTCATCATTATTATTTGCCCATCATTAGCTTTAAGAAGGTGAGCTTGCTGCTCTCTAGGAAGTACTGGTTATTAGCATATTCACTGGGGCTGGGCTACCTCAGAATCCAAGCATGTCACTGTAGAGTCATTCCAAATATGCTAATCCTCTTTGCTGCTCAGGTGTTCTGAGGACTTGGCCTAGACAACTGGAAATCTTTCTGAGAATTCAGGCATCCATTGGTGAGCTAATAGAGACCTAGCACATAAACGATCTATAACTTTAGGCCTTCAGGTTCAGGGAAAATGAGCCGATATTGTATAGTATGGAAACTTTAAAAAATGCTAAACAAATATAAGAGAGAAGGTAGTGTTACATGGATGTGTGGGTGGTCCTACTTTATCTCAGTTTGGTGAAGTAAGAGTTATCTTTAGCTTTGAAGAGCAGATGGTGTAAAATAAACAAAGACATCTCAGCAGAATAGACTTCAAATGTGAGGAAGTGAAGTAAGCTGATTCAAGGGAAAAGCAAACTCATTTATCTCTAAGGTAAAGGTGCCTAGTCCTCTTCACACCTCATGGGAGTGTGAGAAGAGGACCAATCAGTTAAATCCGAGTTTTCTAAATATAGCAATTTCCCGGTTCAGTTTAATTGCAATGTTTGATCATTAAGACACACGTGGGTAAGCAGATTCCATTTTTATTTCTCTTTTTCAAGCTTATGTAGTTTTACAACACTTGTACTTGACCATAGGGGTTAATCAGACACCTTGACACCGTGCTACTTCCCAAAACCCAGGAAAGAGGAAAATTTTCCCATTGTAAGCCACTCAAAGACCACAGTTATTTCCTGGTTAAACCAAATAAGAACTCAGGATTTGTCCTAATACATATGCTCTCATGAAAACAATTTACCTTCAGGTCTATTGCTTATTCAATGCTTAAATCCTACCATTCTCAAAGAAAAGAAAGCTTACTAAGGCATAGCCTATTTGTTCACCTATACATGCAGCAGAGAAAACAGAAATGTTTTAAATTGGTGGGGAAAAATAAATGAATCTTTTGTGTCTCAGAAGATTTTACTTTGTGATTTGAGAAGAAATGGGAAGTACAAAGAATGTTCCTGGAGCTTCACAAAAGTGTACTCAGTGGATCCCAATAGGGTAATTGTTCAAAATTACCTTAACACAGTTGTGAGATTTGTATGTACTTTCAAGGAATTTTATCAGGTTTTACCAAGAGTATTTCTTTCCATTTGGAAATAACATGTCAAATACATCTCAATTTTTAAAATCGTTTTTTAACATCTTTATTGGAGTATAATTGCTTTACAATGGTGTGTTAGTTTCTGCTTTATAAAAAAGTGAATCAATTATACGTATACACATGTTCCCATATCTCTTCCCTCTTGCATAAAACCTTTTTAAAGAAAGAAAATTATAAGTAATTAATCTTTGAGCCTTTCTAGGAGCTTTCTGGTGTCCAAAATGATTTCTCACTACCTTAGGTGGTGAATCATCTTTGATGCTGTAACGAAGGTCTCTAGAGAAGGTTTTCACATGCCCCAAAGGAATTGAAAGAGGAATACTGTCTGTATAAGTTGAAACAGAATGATCAAGTCTAGGGATAGAGAGTTTCAAGCAATTAGGAAGGATAAGCCTGCCAATTAGCCTCCAGAATAGTTTGTCAGATGGAAATAAGAGTACCTATAGGGTCATTGCATAAATTAAGAACGAAAATGTAAGTTGCATGGGACATGGGGCAATTCTTCATTGCACAGAATTGTCTCATGCATTACAGGACTTCTAACATCCTCGGCCTCTACACCTGTGAAATTCAAGTAGAATCTCTGGAATCATTGTGACAGAGTTGCTGTTTACGTTTCCAAAATTAAGTTAGTGGAGACAGGTGGGTACCACTCATTTAGCCCTAGGACCATTGAACTAATTGAATTTTAAAGAGCCTTCCAGGTCTGTGCATGTATGAAACATACTTTGCATCTTTGCCTTTCTCTTCTTTCAAATCAATGATATATGATTAATCCTCCCATGGGTTTGGCAAGACCATTACAAATATTTTCCATTTAGTTTTTTTCATTCATTGACAGTATTGTGCACTAATATACATCGAGGTACAAGGCACTGAAAACATCAGGGGAATAAGAAACATGAATATGAATAACAGATATTGGGTGAGCTGGGGGACACCAGAAATCTTGGGTAATTGACTCTCAGCTATTTTTGTTTTTATCATTAAGTGAAAGAACATGACCAGAGTAGAAAATGCTGCATAATTGGAAAATGGCATGCTGGAAAATCTGGCTCAGGAGTCAGGAAATCCCCATCATTAGTTTCTTTAGGCTAACACACTGGGCTTGAATTGGACATAACTGAAGAGGCCAGACCCCAAAGCCATATCAAGTCTGCAAGTGTATCCATGTCTATATTACAACAGGACACTATGACACTGATCAATTTATTGAATAATGTCGGTAAGGCAGTTTTTCATAATGTTGTTAAGACCAATGATTGCTTCCCTGAGTTATTTTTCTACTTTATTTTAATTCCTGACTCAAGGTTACTACAGATGAATCAGAAAAGCAAAAAACATCAACTCAGAGGAGGCAGCAACAAAGAAGAAAACACCATGAGTCACTGAACAACCACTCCCTCCCAAAGTGTCCATATGACTTTCAGACAGTGGTCTTGACACCTGGGACTTGGCATTTTTCCAAGGACCTCGAGTTATTAGATTTTTAACCTATGTGCATATCAGAGAGAAATGAACTGTGTCATTGAATTCCGGTTTGACCTCTGTTTAAAAGTAATTTTTTGGCTTTAAAAGATAAGTCTTGTGGTCGCCGCTGCAGGGCTGCTGTTTCGTCCCCGTTGCCCAAGAGCTCAGATGGGGTGGCGAAAAGAAAGCCAGTTCATATATGAACCCCAGAGAAATATTTTTTGACCGATGACGACCATTTCCACGATGGGACAGTGACCCAGAGTCCCTCTTGAGGTGGGAGGAGGAGAAAAGAGGGGTTAGGGGAGAATTCTATGGCTTAGGGAAAGGATCGTTGCAAAGATCTCGAAGTCAGAAGAGACTGAGTTGGGAAATGAGGTTCTATTCTTATGAGATCTTTTTTCCTGCCAAATATCTTAAAGGTCACATAGTTATTAGTATAAGAATGTTTTTAACCACATAAGTTTCAGTAAAATCAAAATTAAATGTTAGTAAGGAAACCATTTTTTTTTTTTTAATTTTTGAATAGCAGGTTAGCAAAGAAGGAAAATTGCAGCCTGTAGGGCTGAATGACTTCTCGTTGTGAATGGCATAACACAGCCAGCGAAACCACAGACTGGGTTTTCTACCTTACAATGTGAAAACATATTTATTTTCGTCTTTTTCCTATCTCAAAGACTAGACCAGAATGTTGGTGTCAAAAACCGAATCACCAAAACAGTGACACCCAAAGTGTCAAAACATGAAGGGACTTGCTCCCGGCAAGGCAGGGACTTCTGGTGTGGCTGGAGAAGCAGTTTCCTGATGCTGCTGAAAAGGAGGCTTAGATGCTAGCTTTCTGCTCCTCACTAGAGGTAGTCAGTGGGAAAGAGGTAGTCGTTGACGAGATGACAGGAAATGGCTTCTCAGAAGTGACATGAGAGGCCATGTCTAGACTTATTAGATGGGAGAGGTAGGGGAAACAGGAAAGCAGGCTGGTAAAAGATTCGAGGGTAAGTAAAGGAGGGCTATGCTAATTCTGCTGCTCTGGACGGGAGAAAGGCAACGGCACAGGGCAGTGCGGTTAGAGTGGTCCCAGCTCTGGGGAAGACTGCTGTGGAGGAGCGGTTGGGACTTTATGTAAAGCATCTGTGAAATGGAGATGCTAGGAATGCATTCCCCTCTCCCGCCTCCCCCATACACTCTGCTAGGATATGCCCTGCACACCGTCCTCCGCATCTCCCTCTCACTCCTGGGGCCTGCAGCTCCCAGGCACCACCTCTGAAATGATGAGAGGAAGCAGCTTGGACAGATGTTACAGCAGTCACAGCAGCAGAAAAGCACTCAATGCAATCCATGCAGAAGAAGTTTTAATAAGATGAAAAAAGTAACAATTTGAAGAGCAATGGAGAAGAGTCCTGTGTCCATCATGGGCTCATGGTTGTAACTAAAATCAGAAGAAGAAAAGCTGAAAAAACACTGAGAATATGTGTCACAGCCACATTAATAAAAGAGACATTGGTCTAAAGTGCAATACTACACAGGAGAAGAAGTGATCACAGGGCTCTTGAGCTGGCCTTATATGTCTGCACACAGAGCCTCAGAGGAAAGTTAAAGCTGGGTGAGAACAGAGCTTTGGGTAAATTTGCGAAGTAGGAAACATGCATCCTGTCCCCACTCACTTCCTCTTTGCCAGTCTCCTTGTTCTGGACCTCAAAGCCCTTTGTCTACCCAGGATCCCTTAGTGTGATTGTTCACTTAGGCCTGCCCTCCATCCACAAGGCCTCTTGCCTAGAGAGCACCCTCCTTGTTTCTCCCATCACAACTTTCACTTCTCTGTAACTCCCCACCTGGCTCACTCAACTGGAAGAAATCTGAGAGGCAATTTTTCCCTAAGGAGCCAGACTGAATGCAGGCCTTTGAGCGACTTATCCTAGGGATGTTGATGTTTTCAAAGAATATCCCTGTGTGTTAATGACATTCTAAAAAATCAAATACTAAGGGAGGTGCTTCATGCCCTGTAGCGCGGGGTGGGAGCATTTTTGCACATCCCATAAATTGCGGAGCACCAGTGACTGATTAGTCTGCTCCTATGCAAAGATGTGAGGTCTTTATGGAGAGCATTTTAAATGAAATTCCTGGTCTGTAAACGCATTTCATTTTATGCTATCTTGTGCTATTCTCCATTTTATCTCTCAAATGGATTATCAGTTTTGCGGGGACAGAAACAATTTCTCATACATTTCTTGTACCACACAATGTATAGGAAGATATTCCACAAACAAACACCCCATTGTGTATTCAAGTGGGAGTATAGTGAACACTGTAGGAAGATTCACTTCAGGAAAAAAAAAATCTTAAGAGCGCCATAACCCAGGGCAATCCCACCACAAAGATGTAACCCTTTGGGAACTTGCACAAATTCAGTTGCATCAAATCCAGTTGCTGTCACCATCACCCCACAACTAGATTTAGGTCTCTAAGAAAATGAATTAGCTTTTCAAACATTAGAGGAAAGTTCATTGAGCACCTGTATAATCAAGCACTGTTATGTGCACTGATGATATTGAGACTTCTAAGAGATGATTCCTGCCTGCCCTGAAGAACTCCTAATCTAATGGGAAAGCAGTCAAGCAAATGTGTTACTTAAGGTTCCTACAAAGTTCACAGATAGTTCAAGTGTTACAAAGTAACATAGTCCTGGGAGAGCTGCATTTTACTGGCAGCTCCTTTAATTCACAAATCACTGTCATCCAGCTGTCTCAGCCAACTGCTTTTCTCCTAAGGAATCTTTTCCCTCCCCTCTCACTGTCAGAGGGATGGTACCGATAAGACCCAGTATGATTGTCATTTTCTTGTAAAAGATAACGAAGACCTGCGAGAATGACAGAGATGCCATAAAGTAGTATGATAAAAATAGTTATTTCAGTTTTCTTTTGGGAAATAAAGGAGCTCAACATTTCTTCCCTAACTAATTCTTCCTTGTAAAAAATTATATAGCACTAACCTCACCTTTGTAAGGTTACTGATCTGGATTCTTGGACTCTTTAATCAAGAGAAATTGGTAAGAGACCAGACAAGAAATTCAGGCAAGGCTGTAGCACAAGGGAGCGAACACAAGTAACAGATTCCCTTGTTTGCTAGCTCAGCAGGGGCGAGCTGGTTCCTTAAATGGGATGAGGGTGGGGCAGATAGGTGGGTCAGCCGGAGGGGTGGCTTAGTGTTACTGTGTGCAGAGTGCATGTGCAGTAGCCTGCTTTTGCTCCTGGCTCCTCAAGAAGTGGCAGTTGGGTTTTGGCCTTTCTGTATCTTGTTGTTCATAATTTGCCCGAACTGCACAAGCAAGCAGTTATTATTATTATTTTTTTTAAAATTTAGGTCTAGCATTACCACGTGTTGATGAGTATACAGAGCAATGAATTCTTTTTCCTTTTTTTTAAAAATTAATGATTTATTTATTTTTGGCTGTGTTGGGTCTAAGTTTCTGGGTGAGGGCTTTCTCTAGTTGCGGTGAGCGTGGGCCACTCTTCATCGCGGTGCGTGGGCCTCTCACTGTCGCGGCCTCTCTTGTTGCGGAGCACAAGCTCCAGACGCGCAGGCTCAGTAGTTGTGGCACACAGGCCTAGTTGCTCCGCGCCATGTGGGATCTTCCCAGACCAGGGCTCGAACCCGTGTCCCCTGCATTGGCAGGCGGATTCTCAACCACTGCACCACCAGAGAAGCCCCACATACAGTTATTTTTAATCCCTTATAGTTTCTTTGTATTCTGTTGCTGGACGAGTCCAGGTGTAAGCACTGCAGAAAAGGGTCCCACCCACATCACAGGTCCCAGGTCCCAGCCTGTCTCACTAATATAGTTCTTGAAAAAAAAAATTTGATCTTAATCAGAGTATTATCTTTTTTCAGCACATACCTCAGGACCATTTTAGAGAACTTCACTGTTAAACTCAGTTACTGCCACCATCCCCCTACAACTAGATATAAACTTCTAAGAAAACGAACTAGGTTTTCATCTATTTAACAAAAATTTTATTGAACATCTACATAACTATTACATTATGCACAGGTGATATCAATACTTCTTTTTTTTTAATTTATTTATTTTATTTGTTCTTGGCTGGGTTGGGTCTTCGTTGCTGCGTGCAGGCTTTCTCTAGTTGTGGAGAACAGGGGCTATTCGTTGTGGTGCGCAGGCTTCTCATTGCTGTGGCTTCTCTTGTTGTGGAGCACAGGTCCTAGGCATGCAGGCTTCAGTAATTGCAGCACGTGGTCTCAGTAGTTGTGGCTCACAGGCTCTAGAGCACAGGCTCAGTAGTTATGGCACACAGGCTTAGTTGCTCCGTGGCATGTGGGATCTTCCCAGACCAGGGCTTGAACCCGGGTCCTCTGCATTGGCAGGCAGATTCTTAACCACTGCGCCACCAGGGAAGCCCGATATCAATACTTCTAAGAGGTGAACCCTGCCCCGAAAGGATTTCTAATCTAATGGAAAGGCTCACAAAAACATATAATTGCAAGATTATAGCATGGTATGATGGTGATGCAAACAGGTTGCCACTGGAAGATGTGGTACCTGAGTTAATTAGGTGAGGCAGAGGACGAAGAACCTTCCAGGTATAGGATAGCAGATCTTGTTTTCCTCCCTTCCCGGAATCTGGCACATCCCAAATCCAGGAAAATAAAAGGGCCTTTTTATGGCAACTCAAGGTAATAATAGAGACAGAGACTCTTGTAGCACCATGAAGATTTAAGAGAGAATGCCAAAGAGGGAGACTCTGTAGACTGAATGTTTGTGTCCCTCCAAAATTTTTATGTTGAAATCCTAACCAGCAGTGTGACGGCATTTGGAGGTGGGCCCTTTGAGAGGTGATCAGGTCACGAGGGCTCTGCCCTCAGGATTAGAGCCTTTATGAGACCCCAGAGACCCCCTCATCCTTTCCACTATGAGGTTGTAGCAAAAAGATGGTGTCTCTGAACAAGAAAGGCTCTCACTGGACACCAAATCTCTGGTGCCTTGATCTTGGACTTCTCAGCCTGCAGAAATGTGAGAAATCAATTTGTACTGTTTATACGCTGCTTGGTCTGTGGTATTTTGTTGTAGCAGCCCCAACGGACTAAGACAAAAGGTGATTTTTGGACAGTAGAAAAAGTCTGATTATATTCTTGAAGTTCCTTCTACAACCCTCCTCATTACCCATTCAGAAAGGAACAGGAGGTAAATAAACAGGGAGGACCCAGATGGGAGAGAAGAGAAGAGAGTGTTGGGAAAGGGAAGGGGCCACA
Organism: Mesoplodon bidens; assembly: GCF_964165515.1. Taxonomy (NCBI): domain Eukaryota; kingdom Metazoa; phylum Chordata; class Mammalia; order Artiodactyla; family Ziphiidae; genus Mesoplodon; species Mesoplodon bidens. Next base: position 32,158,270 of record NC_138167.1, read on the forward strand.
GGAGAGGCTGCCCCTCGAAGTGGCTTTAGAATGTGAGACTGAAGAATCCCTTCCTGTTAAGTTGGGGCTGGCCTTCGGTAAATTGGAAGCTAATGACTCCATGGGAAGTTGGCTTATTTTATGTGGGTGTTTAATATCAAAGTATCATGTCTCCTTTCTGCTGGTACCAGGGTTATGCAGCCAGATACAGCGGCATGTACAAAGGTAAAAAGGAAAGAGAAATAATGATATCTTCTTCTTAATTGAAGTCTAGTTGATTTAAACATTAGTTTCAGGTGTACAACATAGTGATTCGATATTTTTATAGATTATATTCCATTTAAAGTTATTACAGAATAACTATGGCTATGTTTCCCTGGGCTGTGTGATATATCCTTGTTGCTTATTTATTTTATACATAGTAGTTTGTGTCTCTTAATCCCCTACTCCTGTCTCTCCCCTCCTCCTTCCCTCTCCCCACTGGACACCACTAGTTTGTTCTCTAGATCTGTGACTCTATTTCTGTTTTCTTATGTTCATTCGTTTCATTTCTTAGTTTCGACATATGAGTGATAACATACAGTATTTGTCTTTCTCTTTCTGACTTATTTCACTAAGCATAAGACACTCTAGGTCCATCCAAGTTATTGCAAATGGCAGAATTTCACTCTTTTTTATGGCTAAGTCATAAATAGAAATAATGATATCTTTTTGGGTTTCTCAGTATGTCTCAGTACTAATCTCTGTAAGTCTTTGGGACCCCCTTCTTCTTTCTTATCCTGTATCCCATCCTTCCCCTCCTCCAGAAGGCCCTTCTCTGTGCCCTGAGGAACCTGAGGTGAATCATCAAAAACATCCCCTGTATCATCAGCCTCTTCTGTGAATGTTCTCTTGCTTTCTAACTGAAACCTGGCTTTCTGCTGACGATGCCTCTTCCCTGAAACTGACTCAAAAGGTGACTTTTCTCTGTCACGGCCCTCGTACCCTGAGCCTGGAGGAGTAGGTAGGCACCCTCTTTATTTCTCATTGCCTCATTCCTTAACTTCCTCTCTCCTGATGCTCTTGTCCTTCAGCCGTCTCAGTTACTTACCCCTGTGCTCACAACTTAGACCTTGTCACTGCCAACAGCTGGGACCTTGTGCTAATGTCAAGGTTGAACACTGTTTTCTCACCATTACCTCTTATGTGTACATAACTCTAGACTTGTTTCTCTATTTAAGATGGCTGTTTTCTTGCTCTCTATATATCCCCTGCTCGACCAGTCTCCGCGTCGCTCACATGACTATCCAATCCTCTTAATGACAGGGCTTAATTAGTCCCTGGTAACTGATAAGCCCACCTGATGTCAATTCCCCCTATAAATGGTAGCCTCCTCCTCCCCGAGTAGTGAAGAGTGCTGCCATGTCCTGCCCAACGTCTGTCGCACATGGTAGGGTATTGCTCCAGGACCCTTTGTGTAAGATCCCCTGGAAAATAAACCACTGATGTCTCTGTTGTTGTCTCGAGGTTCTTTCTTCGGTCTCGAGGCTGGACAGCTCCAAGGCTTGCAGACCTGCGGGGTACAGCTCGATACCCGGTACCATTATCCTAACTCGATTTCACTGGAGTAGTTGGAAAATAGAGGAAAGGACGTGGGCCTTTGGTTCTGACTGATCACCACATTTACCTTCCTGCCCTTCCAGAATGAGGATGAATAAATTCATGATAACACTGATAAGGTGAGAAAAAGGCATCAGAAGATGTGAGATTTTGACAAGTTTCTGATGGAAAGTAGGTAATGAGATACTAATCATAATCATAATGAGGTAAATCAGATCAAAAGAGATGCAGCCCAGAACACAGGAAAGGCTACAGTGTAGGTGGTAGAAGTTTGTCCCCCTGCACTTACAAAAAAACAGGAATGGGAGGTAACTCAGAAATCAAAGAGAATAATTGAAAGCTGTGAAGGGAATACAGCACAAGCCAACCTTTACCTATCATGGATATGGTGAGAGGGTTTATCCCTTTGCTGAATCTGGGGAATATTCTGTCAAATAACCTGTATTAGAGGGCTTGGGATACTAGAATGGGAAATGACATTTAGGGTTTAGGAGCATTCAGCGTGGCTCTCAGCCTAGGCACCTAAATTAAAGGCAGTTGTGGGACATACCTGCCCTCACACAAAGCCCTTGGAATTGGCAAATTCTAGGGAAAAGCCTTCTGAGTGTTGGCACCTATAGAGGAACACATGCCAACTACTTATATTAATCAACCTGGTTCCCCAATTGTAAATTTGAAAATACAGGAAGAATTGCCAGTTATTTAAGGAAATCAGGAGTACAAATAAAGACCAAGTTGATCAAACAGAAGAACTGATTCCAGGAGCCAGAAAAGAACTTTACGTATTTTTAATTAGTACCTTCAGAACAATATAAGGTATCATATTTATAAAATTTTGAAAAATTATAAAATTGTATTGATAAAATTTAATAAATTCAAATGCTGAAATTAAAAATAAAATTAAAGAGGTTCCAGAAGAAAAGTTCAAGGAAATCCCCCATAACATAGAGCAAAATGACCAAGAAGATGGAAAAGATGAAATAAAGTTAAAAGGACTAGATGGGTAATCTAGGAAGTCCAGCATAAATATAATAGAATTTCCTGAAGAGTGAAGAAAGAAATTAGAGAGAAAGCAATTATCAAAGAAATAATGTAAGAAAGTTGCTGATATCTGATGAATGATATGTCTTTGGATCAAAATAATCCACTGAGTTCTAGTATTATGAATTTTAGAAATCCTACATCTAGACACATATGAAATACCAGGAAACCTAAGATAAAAGAAAGACTGTATAACTACCAGAGATTAAAATAAGTCACTACAGGGGATGAGAATCAGATTGGTATCAGACTGCTCATCAGCTAGAAGACCTGAAGTTCTGAAAATAATTTTAAGTATGGAATTGTTTACCTCCTCAGATATGACTACAGTGTGGAGACAGGGTAATGGTATTCTCAGATACACTAGATCTCAGAAAATTTACTTTCTACACATCCTTTGTGTAAAACATTATTTGAGATGGACTCTAGCAAAGCAAAACAGAAACCTGGAGAAAAGGCAGGCACAGGGTCCAATAAACTGGGGCTTTAAATGAGAGTGCCATGAAAAAAATAAAATTCTAGATTAGCAGTTGTACAGCAGGCTAGAGTTGTACAGCAGGCTAGTGAACAGGAAGTCATAGGCTATGGGAGAACAACTCTGGGAAGAATGTGGATTTTCTGTAATAAACGGTAAGATTAAGAGACTAGAGGAAAAAGAAAGATCATTAGACATTCCAACACGAATAAAAACGTCGTATGAAAAAAATCATTGCTTAACAGGAAGAAAGCCAAAACTGAACAATTATAGAGCTATAAGAAACGAGAACTAATCTGAACTTGATTCATCAAATGGCTCATATTTAGTGACATAGAGTTAACATCTTTGGGTTCAATCCAATTTTATTTTAAATAATAGTTAAATATAATATAATTAATGTAATACAACTATAATATTTTGGACATGAATTGGAATCAACCTATGGAAAAACCTCTGAAAAAGTGACATTGTAGAGAACAGATTGCAAATTTTATAAGCCTTAACAATGTAGAAGTAGAGCTTTAGATAACAAGTTGGATAGTGGAGGGAAGCAAAGTGAATTATCTTATTTTACAAGTGGGAGTCAAAGATGGATCAAGAAATATCTATATTGTTTAAAATTACGAGTATGACCAATAAAAGAAGTAGAAACACTGCAGGCTGGCAGGCTGGATTGAAAAAAAAGAAGTAGCGATAAGTATTACTAAGAAAAACTGGGAGGAGGAGAGAACAAAGGTGGATAGACATCTTCATCTTGCACATCAAGGAGTCCATTATTCTTTTTTTTTTTCAGTACGCGGGCCTCTCACTGTTGTGGCCTCTCCCATTGCGGAGCACAGGCTCCGGACGCGCAGGCTCGGGGCCATGGCTCCCGGGCCCAGCCGCACTGCGGCATGTGGGATCTTCCCGGACCTGGGCACGAGCCCGTGTCCCCTGCATCGGCAGGGGAACTCTCAACCACTGCGCCACCAGGGAAGCCCCATAATTCTTATTTAAAGTTGATGAATCAAGGAGATAAATCAAAACAATGAGCATTTATTTAGAATGATAAAAGAATCAGAACAATTAAAAAACAAATAATTAAAAATGGTTTTCTTTAGGGAGTGAGACTAGGTAGAAACTAGGGGACCCAGGAAAAGGAGACTTTTACTCTCAGCATCTTTTGATACTGTTGGAACATTTATTTCCATATGAACATATTTCAAAATACATTAAAAATCGATTGGATTAGAAAGTACTTAGAAATTTTACACTATTCCTTTAAATTAACACAGTGTGTTCTGCTATGTTTGACAGATATTTTTCTAAGTTACTGGGGAATAATGTTAGTACTTCACACAAGTTGCCTTGGTTCATGCACAATCTAGTCCAATATGTAAATGTTTTTCCCCACCAGGTAACAGAAGCCGTGTGTAAGGTATGGCAGTGGCGCAATGCAGCGAGCTTCGCCGGAGTACAGCGCTGTTTCCGATGGAAGGAGGGAGGCACCATTCACTTTCCTTCCTCTCCTTGGTGCAAACGGCGGCCACGCCATCTTGCAAGCGCATGCGCAGAATTGTCTCCGTCTTGGTGCAGTTTCTGATCACCTCACGCCGGAGCAGGTTCAGCCTGCCCTTACACGCCCTGCTAACAAATTTCTTTTCATTATTTTTATTTATTTATTTATTTATTTATTTATTTATTTATTTTGCGGTACGCGGGCCTCTCACTGTTGTGGCCGCTCCCGTTGCGGAGCACAGGCTCCAGACGCGCAGGCTCAGCGGCCATGGCTCACGGGCCCAGCTGGTCCGCGGCATGTGGTATCCTCCCGCACCGGGGCACGAACCCGTGTCCCCTGCATCGGCAGGCGGACTCCCAACCACTGCGCCACCAGGTAAGCCCTCTTTTCATTATTTTTAAAGGTAAGAAATATGTTTACCTCATATTTCTTTATTTATTACATATTTAACTTTAAAAAATGGTGTTGCCGAATTAGTAGGATTGTTACGATTTCTCTTGGCGCTCTGGTTTCGAGGTTGAGTGGTTCCAAGCGGTCTCTACTTTCCTCAAGTACTGTTATTTTTGGAGTGTGATTTGAAGTTTCTTTGATATCACTTATACTCAATTATAATAGACAAACCTGTATTTCTTTTTAAAAGCTTTTTATTATAAAAACTTTCAGATATTTACACTAGACAGTGTAGTGTTTTCAGTGCTTATGAACTCATTATTCTGCTTCAACAATAACCAACTCGTAGCCAATCTTGTTTCATCTATACTGTCCCCTGTCTCCCCTCTCATAATAGTTCACACAAATCCCAGAAACTATATCATTTAATTGTAAATATGTATCTTTAAATATAAGAGGTCTTTTCTGTAACATAACCACAATTCCATTATTACACGTAAAAAGATTAAGATAATTTCTTCAAATGGCCAGTCAGTACCATTGTTGGTATGTTTATATATTTGACATGAAATAAGATTATTATTGTTCTATTAGAAAACTAAATAGGTTTGAAATGAAATTTTAAGTTGTGACTCCTCTTTCCTCTCCAAACTGAGCTTTATCTCTATTAAATGTAACTCAGAAGGGCACCTTCTTACTCTCTGAAGATATTGGACAAGAAATATTTTATCAGGACAGCAACTTGTGCAGATGGGTGGCTCAGAGGCTGTATAGTTGATCATAACTGTGGCTCCAGCTGCCAAACTTCCCAGAAACCTCAGGGGAGAGCAGAGATATCTCCATGAGCCTCCACGTGCCAGCTTGCTTGTCAGCAGCTTTGCCACTCCGAGACTTCTTATGATACTTTCAGTCTTCCCAAAAGGATGACCACCTTCAAAACAAAGCATTTGGGTCCCCCTCCCAGATGAAAACCATGTGTGCTGCTCCCACTTTTGAAAAAAACATAGGTAGAGCCTAGTTTTCAATTTTTCCCACATCATCTCACTGGTCCCATAATTTTCTCTATTCAAAGAAAAAAAAGACAAAACTCTAGCCAGATGTGATGTCCCAATATTTCCTCATTTTCCTCCTTTATATTTTAACACCTGGTGTTGTCTTTGTGGGGTTGATTTTATTTTGTTTGAATCCAGTTCATAATAAACAACTGATATAGATATATTACATACCTATCTCTATACATTATCACTCATATATGTAAATATAATATTTAATATCTATCATCTATCTATCATCTAGTTATTTATCAGCTAGGTTCTGGTATTAAATTACAGATGCATCATTTACTAATCATATGAGTTTGGGAAAGCTATCTAATCTCTCATTTGTTACATGGGATGAGGTTACTGGGAAAATTACATGAGTTAACACTAGAATATAGTATGTACTCAAGGAAAGTTAGTAATATTATTAATGATATTTTAAGTGCCCAATAAATACCACTGTGCTTTAATAGCTACTTTTTAAAAAACTTTCAAAGTTGTCAGTATTGATTTCTCTTCATGTTAAAACTACCTGTCCTGCAGTACGTTCATGATTCACTTATTTTACCTTCTATCAGTGGATGTTGCCTGTGATAATTATTACTGTGATGTTCTGGTGATGCTTAATTCTCTTATTCCTTTTTTGTTAATTATTTATTTCTTAAAATTCTTCTCTACAAAAGAGTTTTCCCTTCTCCCTCATTCATTTATTAATTTAGTTATATATTAATATCAGTATAGATTTACAAATGCTTTTTTATTGTTTGGGTTGTAATCTAATAGTATCATAATTTACTTTGTTGCGATTGTTGTTTTAACTTTGGCCATTGGGAGCTCTTTCAAGTTGTCTCCTGCTGTGCCCTTTCAACATGGTTTTATTTATAAATTTAATTTAAGTTATTACCGCTTCCTTACTTTCTGGCACCACAAGATGCTCCAATATCATTTACATTTTCTCTGCACCAGCATTGGAATCAACTAGGGCTACATCCCTTCTTTTGAAGAATGATGTGTAGAAACCAAGAACTTGGTACTAGGTATGCTAATAGCTACAGAGGTATCACTGTTTCTAGCTTCTCTCAATGAATAGAAGTAGGAAATATATGTAGGTTCACTTGCTCATGCATATACATGCATATATATTTCTGTATCTATCTATCTGAATACATATTAAAAATAATACCATGAGTCATGTTCTAGCCTTGACACTTTCCTTATTTCTAACTTTCTTTTTAGAACAGTGAGAACTCTTCCTTTCATTATCTGCAATGTGTTTATGTTTATGTTCAAAACCAATATACAAATAAAGTTTCAGAATTGAAAACACATAACCTTGTGAGGGACAAACTTATCAACAGTGTTTAGTTTGTTTGTTTTTTTTGATTCTTACAGTATCTGGTCAAAATGCTGTTTTCCAAAGTTCATTAGATCAGCTCCTTTTTACTCCAGTGTCCTTCAGTGTGGTTCTGTTATTTATGTGTAATACACACAGTCTACATTCCATATTTCCCCACATCCTGATTGATTATTTTTAGTTTATGGAGGGAAAACTTTATCCTCAGTGATGAACAGTTCTATGGATTTTTCCAAATGTATAGAGTTGTGTATCTTCCACCACATTTCCATTCTCTTCCATTAACTCCCAAATCCTCTGTGTTGTCCTTTTGTAGTCAGATCCTCCTCTCACTCCTTAATGCCTGGCAACCACTTATCTGTTTCCCATCCTTATAGTTCCAGAGCATTATAAAAATGGAATTGTAAGTATATAGCCTTTTCAGCCTGGCTTCTTTCTCAGCAAAATGCATTTAAGATTTATCCATGTTGTTACGTGGAATCAATAGTTCATTGCTTTTTATTGCTAAATGCAATTCCATTGAATACTTGTACCATAGCTTGTTTATCCATTCATCAGTAAAGGATCTTTGGGTTGTTTCCAACTTTGGGTGATTTTGAATAAAGCTGATATAAATACTTGCATACAGATTTTGTGGGAACATAAGCATTCATTTTTCCCCGGGTAAATCCCTAAGAGTGGCTTGTTGGGCGATAGGGTTGGTGTGCGTTTAACTTTATAAGAAACTGGCCAAACTGTTTACTGAAGTGACTGTACTTTGCATTCTTACCAGCAATGTACAGGAGTTCCACAATGCATGATTTTCGTGTTTTCAGTGAATACCCAGTGGTCTTTATGGAGAAAGTACCTCCTAGATGGTGCTTATTTCCTCAACTTCTGGGACCCCCAGCAACTTCACCCTGTTTCACCAGCCCTCACTTACCCTTCATCAATTTGTCAATTATTCTACCTCAAATCTTCTTGCATTTGAGGAAAATGTATATATAAATGAGAAAAAGTATGAAAACGTGCATGGAGTAACAAGCACTAAATTGAAAATAGTGATTATCTCTGCTGGGAAGGAAGAAGTACAAGTGGAGATGGGAATAAAAAAGGCTTCATTGTATTGATAATGTTCTATTTCTTTTTTCTCAAATTCTTTTTTTATTGAAGTATAGTTGATTTACAATATTGTGTTAATTTCAGGTATACAGCATAGTGATTCAGTATTTTTGCAGATTATATTCCATTATAAGATAATAGGTATAATTCCCTGTGCTATACAGTATATCCTTGTTGCTTGTATATTTTATATATTGTAGTTAGTATCTGTTAATTCCATGCCTGTAATTTTTCTCTCCCACCTCTCACCCCCACCTTTGGTAACCAGAAGTTTGTTTTCTCTATCTGTGAGTCTGTTTCTGTTTTGTATTTATATTCATTTGTATTATTTTTAAGATTCCACATGTAAGTGATATCATGCAGTATTTATCTTTCTCTGTCTGACTTATTTCACAAAGCATAATATTCTCTAGGTCCAGCCATGTTGCTGCAAATGGCAGTATTTCAGTTCTTTTTTATGGCTGAGCAATATTCCATTGTATGTATAAATCACATCTTCTTAATCCAGTTGTCTTTGGTGGGCACTTGGGTTGCTTTCATGTCTTGGCTACTGTACCTAGTGTTGCTTTGAACATTGGGGTACGTGTATCTTTTCAAATTAGTGTTGTTAATTTTTCTGGATACATACCTAGGAATGGAATTGCTAGATGATATGGTAGTTCTGTTTTTAAGGAACCGGTAATGTTTTATTTCTTGATCTGGGTGATGACATAGTTATTCTATTATCCTAACACCCTTGGGCATGTTTAAAATCACATAAAGTTAAATAATAAATAATACAACAAACTAAAACTAAACTATACACCTTAGGAATAAACCAATTTAAAAAATTGATACATGGGATGTATTTTTCCTCTCTTATATATGTCTGTATTATTATTATTATTTTTTTTTTTTTCTTTTTGTGGTATGCGGGCCTCTCACTGTTGTGGCCTCTCCCGTTGCAGAGCACAGGCTCCGGACGCGCAGGCCCAGCGGCCACGGCTCACGGGCCCAGCCGCTCCGCGGCATATGGGATCCTCCCAGACCGGGGCACGAACCCGTATCCCCTGCATTGGCAGGCGGACTCTCAACCACTGCGCCACCAGGGAGGCCCTGTCTGTATTATTTTAACTTAAATATTCATATAGTATTTTTGTACTCAGGAAAACAAATGTTTTTTAAAAAGTACAAACACCAGACTTATTTTGTAGCTTTGGGCTTTCCAAGTGTCACACATTTTATGACTTTGTTCAATGTGAGAGGTCTCTTAAAAGCCTCCCTTGTTTATAAAAAGATTGGGGGAAACCAATTATCGTTACAATGAAGGGTTGAAATTGGGGCAGAATTCGGGGCTAGACTGATGTGGAAAATGTCCAGAATGTCACAAATCTTGAGTATACTTGAATCATTTCCCATGAGAAAGTAACATGTTTTAGAATCAGACACACCACAAAGAAAAATCTGGTCTTCCTTTCTCACTGCATGAAATCTCTTAACTTCTATGTCCTTACCTTTGAAGTGGAAATAGTAAAAACTCCCTTGTAAGATTATTTTGAAGTTTATGGATATCTGTCCTATGTAACCCAACTCTATTCATGGCGCTCCAACCATACATGCCTTTTTCCATTTCTCCAACTGGCCCAGGTTATTTGTGCCTTAGGACTTTTGCACAGACAGTTTTATTGGCATGGAATGCTCTTCCTTCTGATCCTCCCCTGGCTGCCTCCTTTTTATAATTCAGTTCTCAGTTTACATTGTGTTCCCTGAGTGATACCTTTCCTGACTACCCAGTCTAAAGTAGCTTCTAAGTCACTCTCTGTTATACTCTGTGTAGCACTTACTACTATCTGATATTCTCTCATTTATTTAGTTGCTTATCATCTGTTACCCAGCCTACCCCAGCTTGGCCAGCTTACAGTTAGAAGAACATGTAGCACAAAGTAAAGAGTCAGTGAATTTTTGTGGAAAGAAAGAATGAATTAATAATGACCATTTTTCTTTTGTTATTGAGAAATTCTTAATATTGTTTGGTTCCTACAGGATGCCTTAAAATTCAAAGAATAGGAGTTTTTCCTTATTCTTTCCCTATCTGCATTAGTTTTACATTCTTTAACAATAGTTTTTTTTTTTTTTAAAGAGCTTCAAATGCTTAGCTTTTTATTTATTCATTTATTTGTTTTTTTTATTTAATTTTGGCTGTGTTGGGTCTTCGCTTCTGTGCGAGGGCTTTCTCTAGTTGTGGCTAGTGGGGGCCACTCTTCATCGCGGTGCGCGGGCCTCTCACTATTGCGGCCTCTCTTGTTGTGGAGCACAGACTCCAGACGCGCAGGCTCAGTAGTTGTGGCTCACGGGCCTAGTTGCGCCGCGGCATGTGGGATCTTCCCAGACCAGGGCTCGAACCCGTGTCCCCTGCATTAGCAGGCAGATTCTCAACCACTGCGCCACCAGGGAAGCCCTTTAACAATAGTTTTGATCAAAGTTTTTTTCTAGAGTAGTATATAGGAAGTTGAACATTTTTACGAAAAGAGACTTTGAATGATGTACTTTGAGGCAGGCAGCCTAAGAGATGATCTTTCTAGATCTCAGTGGATAAGAACCAGAGATGCCTCCTGCTCCCATATAAATCATAGAACAGAGGAAGAGAGAGAGACAAAGAGGGGGACAGAAAATAAGCTAAGGAGCAGAATTTTTGTCACTGATTCAATGTAGTAGCTAAGGGATAGGGAGAGTCTGAAGAGGTCTTGAGTTCTCTGATTTGGGCCAGATGGTGATGCTGTTTAGCGAGATATGAGTATAGGAGCAGGAAGGGAGATGCAAGAGCTGGGAAGTGGGAAGATACAGGCGTGGGTCTCTAGAATGCAGTTGGGTATATTAGGTTTGGTGCTCAGGGTCTGGATGAGACTGATAGATCTGGAGTTTCTAATCCTCCAGGTGGTAGTTGAAGTCATGGGGGAAGTTGAGATCACTGGGTAGTGTGTGTAGAGTGAGAGAAGAGGGATAAGGTCTGAACCTCCAGTTACAGTTTAACATCAAAGGACAGAAAGAGAAGAGGAGGCTGAAAAAGGGGTGGCCAAAGTATCAGGAGAAACAAGAGAGCATCATCACAAAAGCCAAAGGAAGAGGGTGAGGGTGTGGTCGATGATGTCAGATGCAAAAAGGGGGTGAGTCCTAAGACTGGAAACGAGTCCACTGATTTGACAATTTGTGGTCACTGGTAACCTTTGGCAGTCACAGTTTCAGAGGTGTTGGCAGGGAGTGGTGGTGGTACAGAACTTAGATAGCAGTGGGCTGAATAGAGAAGTGAGAAAGAAGAGATGGACCTGGTTTGTCTGTGCTCTTCAAGCTGGGGTAATCCAGTGCAGTAGGGTGGTCCTGCTAGGGAAGAGCTGCTTTTTGTCAAGCACATTATATATATTGGTGGCTCATTTTAAGCGTGGTCAACTACCATCTCTCTCTCTCTTAATCCTAGGCAAACCAGTGTCTTTCCGTCTAAGATGTGTATAATTATTTTTTAAAATCCTAATGCAGGTCTTTAACATTCATTCTTCTCAAAAAGCACCTTTTCGAAAGTTTAAGTCAAATTTTCTAAACTCATTCTGAAACCTGATTTCATCACTATTCACTTTATAGTCCTGACTAGGACCCTACTTTTTGAGCTTCCCAGACCTCTCCCTTTGTAACCAGAGATGGAGGTGCTCCTTTATGATAACCTTTGCATGTGGAAAGCAAGAGTTGAGCTCAGTATCATTCCAGGAGAACAAAGTAAAACAGCTTTATTACCTGACATATAAACTCCAACTGGAAACCCACAGATAAGAGGTTTTTCGAGAATTTTATTTTGAAATAGCAAATGACTACAAAAGACATGTAGTATTTAATGCCCTTGATTGACTTCAAGATCCCAAATTCTCAAAACAAAAATTGTCATTATAATGCACTTATTCAGTGGGTGAATGTATTTTAGATAAGTTTGGATAAAAGGCTAGAAACAGACTTAAATTTGAAAATAAAGGCACTTTCTTGCTTGAGTTTTTCATTAATTGAGATTTTACATCTTACTCTGTCTGGCATTGGAGTTTTGTTTTGTTTTTAGCTTTTCAGAGTACTGTGAAATTGTGATCCCTGTGTGGTAGATGGGCTATTTTCTGTTTTCATTTTACTTGTGAGAAGACTGACGTGCAGGGAGGTAAGTAACATGCTCAAGGAATATAAGTCAGATCTTCTGATTTCCCACCAAATTTTTCCCATGGCCTTCCCAGCACTCCCGTCATATATCTTCATCCACAATTTTATTAAGTGTCAATTTCAGTTTCTCAAGGAGAACAATACAGGGAGGAGCAGACAGAAACAGTTTTATATATAGCTAAGCTAATTGTGTGAAGTTGGTGGTCATGAAGCTGTGGGACTTGGAGCGCTGGTTACTGCGAGGCGGAATGTGGGCAGAAGATGCTTCCTCCAGGCAGCTCGGGCAACCTGTGCCTGCACCACCCTTGCCTCTTCAGCTTATTTTGTAGCAGACACAGGGACCATGCAGCCAGCAGCTCAGCTCCTGTACATGACAAATCCTGAATCCTGGGGAAGGGTGTACTTGTGTGTAACTGCCTCCCTTCCCCGCCCCGCAATGCATCCTTGTCGTGCTGCCAGCAAATGTTTACGGGAGCAGCAGCCAGAGTCTGCTTGGGAACCTGCAACCTGTGTACATCAGATGAGTGATCAAGATGCTTGGGTGTGTGCTGACTCATTTAAGAACATCTGATTTAGAGAGCTGCTGGGGTGTGGGTGTTAGAGTGCACTGTGGTTCATTTTCCAGCATGCTACCAAAAAAGCAATAAATGGAAGTGGCAAGTGATGAAGTTAAAACACAATTAAGGTACTGTTCAGAATCTAACTAGTTATTTCCTTTCTAAGTCTGTCTTTCGAGGTGCCCCGGTCATTAGCATCTGCATTCAGCAATACTTTAGAAATGCCGAAATTTGAATAATAATATTTACTGAGCACTTACCACGTGCCAGACATTTTTCTAAGTGTTTACATGCATTAAATAAGTCACTCCTTACAACCACCCTCTGAGGCAGGTGCTATTGTCATGTCCATTTTGTAATCAGGGCAGCTGAGGTTTGGGGATAAGAAGTAACTATCCTGGGCTTCCCTGGTGCGCAGTGGTTGAGAGTCCACCTGCCGATGCAGGGGACACGGGTTCGTGCCCCGGTCTGGGAAGATTCCACATGCCGCGGAGCAGCTGGGCCCGTGAGCCATGGCTGCTGAGCCTGTGCGTCCGGAGCCTGTGCTCCGCAACGGGAGAGGCCACAACAGTGAGAGGCCCGCGTACTGCAGAAAAAACCAAAAACCAAAAACCAAAAACCAAAAAACAAGAAGTTACTATCCTGAGGATACTAGGGCATCCATGGTGGAGCAGGACATTCAAACCCAGGTCTGAGTCAAGTCTACACTCTTAACCATGAAATGCTACCAAGGGGTTAGTGCCATTTAAATAGAAATAAATGGCTTATGCTTAGTGTTCAGCAAGTGCAATTTCTATACCTCTTCCTGATTTTTTGTACATACAAAATAGAAGATGAAAGTTTGTCCATTTACTCTGAAAATGTGCACTAAATTGTGATTAAATTAGGAGTATGAAGAAAGGACTACAGTCTTTTTACATGTGATGGATTTCAGGTGGTTGATTCCTGCTCAAGGACCGGGAGGGAGAAGCAGGTTTGTGTGAGCTGCTGTGGGCTAGGCTGGGCCTAGACTCAGCGTTTCTTTAAAACAAAGCCCGTCAGAGCGTCTTGGGGCCATGGAGAGAATAATTAGGAAGGAGAGACAGTTGAGGGTAAGTGAATTACTCCAGTGTCGTAATTTAGTATTCCAGACATGACATTTAATCATCTGTAAAGTCTTTTGTTGACCGTGTCTCAGAGTTATTGGAATCTGTTTTCCATGGGCCTGTTCTCGTGCATTGTGAAGGGTGGGGTCGTTGGGGGCAGAGAGCTTCAGCCCCCATGTCTGAGGCCTCACCAGTATGACCCCAAAATAGAAACATCTTCTTAATTCTGAAAAATATTTTGGGCTGCTCTGATCACACCTGTCACCTCTTGGGGACCATCCTCAGACTCCTCCTGTCCCCTGCTTTCCTGTTTGCCAGCCTGTCTGAATGGTGAGGCAGACCCTTCCATAATTCCCTATAACACAACTGAGATTAGACACATAAGTAGTCAAATTTAAATCACCTCTTCTAGCTGTGGCTTTTCTTAGAGCCCTCAGAATTGCTTAGCTTCTAGTTGTCCTCCACCTGACAGAGCCCAGCTCCTCTCCATCACCCCACCTACAAGAAGGTCCCAAGCATTAGAAACACTGCAGATTCCCCCTCGGCCCCAGAGACAGGAAACACACTTCCCCACATTCTGTCTAAAGCCCTAAACCCCAGTCACACTCTCTATACTGGAATTAACGTCTGTCCACAACAGCTGACTGGGAATATCCATTAACTTAAGGAAAAGTGCTACCTTGACTTGCCAGGGTGTAGGTTTTAACCTCCAGCTACCCCAACTCATCAGAACACCTGAATCAGACAATGCTTCCTAGCTTGTGGACTCTTCCCAAATAAAGTTGTCAGTGGGACTGTGTCTGCTTGCCTGGGTCACATGGTCCCAGACACCATCAGTGTCCTTTCCATGGCCTTTCCTTCATCACAGTAGGAAGGGAGCTTCAAGCCTGCACTTCCTCACGTAGGTCTCTTTTTCCCAACATCCCAGTTCCTATAAAGAACTCAAACATCAACACACCCCACCTTGCACGGAGGCCCAAGGAGGATATAGATTAAATAGAGCTGACAAAATGCTTACTGGGGAAGGAAACATTTCATTCTCTGAAACGTAATTCACAAGCATAAAGATTTGTCAAAGACACTCCCAGTTGACATTGTTATGTAGTCCACAGTGTCTTATTCTAAACAGTGACCAGCATACAGAGGTAATCAGTAAATATAGAGTGAAAAAAGGTCGCGTGGACCTTAGGGATGTTTTACTACACTCCAGTCTTCCCCAAGAAAGGTGGGTTTGCTCCCTATTTGCATAACCGTAGAACCCCTCTTAAGTTTTTTTCCTTCTCCCAGAACAAGGGGACTATCTGCCACAAAGATAAATTCAAATCACTAGTCTAGAAGACAGAGGAGCTTGCTAATTTTAAGATGGTTATTTTTTCCATTTAATTCAGACATCAGCATTTACTAATAACTTAATTATTTTAAAGTACTTCAAGTAGAAAGAATACTGGATGTGGAATTGTGAAACCTGCATTTGAATCCTGGTTCCATGTTTATTAGATTTGTGATGCAGCACAAGTTATAATCTCCCTGAGGTTCAGCTAAAATGGGAACAGTTATATCATGAAAAGCAAATCATAATAAGAATATGATGTTATTTGGGAAGAATCAAGAGCTATAAAGATGCAAATTAGAGTTTTGTATTATTATTGTTATTATTATTATTACTCAAGGTTTAACCCATTTCAGGGCTTCCAGCTTCATCATATTTTGAGACAAATTGCTCCAGGAAGAATGTAATGAAAGACTAAGTTTCTATTTCCTCTTTCTAGCCTCCATGCCTTGTGTAGTCTTCATCCCAAGGGTATTAGCAAAGGTAGTTGATACTCCTTTTCCTCAAGTGAACACCATTTATTGAGCAGTTACTATAGATCAGATACTAGTCTAGGTGCTGGGAAAAATTTGAAGATAATAGAAACCACTCCTTACCTCACAGGGTTATAATCTGGCTGGGAAGACAGAGTCTAACCATATAATTACATAACTAATGAAGTGCAGTTAAGACAAGTGCTCTGAAAGAAAAAACTGAGACCAGTGTTCTCAGGTTGCTAGGCTGACCAGGCATCTGCTCTGGCACTCTCCCTCATTTCAGGTCTTGCCCATGCCTTTTGCAAGCCCTTGGAAGATGTGCTCAGTCTTTTTGTGTCAGAGGCTCTCAGGAACCTTTCCCAGTGCCAGTCAGCCCTATTGAGTCTGGTGTCTGTCTCCATTTAAAATGGCTTATGGGCTCTTTGGAACTTGGACAACTATGTGTTTCCCATTCTACTCAAAACAAGCTTGTTCCTGGACCTTCCAACAGCAGATATGAGCTTTTAATTGGTTTTAAGGAACTTGCTCAAAGTCCTCTTCAGCTGCACTGGGCACGTCTGCCAGTGTAACCCTCTGTAGTGTCTTGGGGTAGGGATCAGTTTCTTGACTTCTTTTCTTTCAAAGTGAGCTGTCTGCTCTCAGAGGTCAGTAGTAGAGATCCTAGGTCTCACCCCTCAAAATCTAATGTGACCCAGGGTTATGATATGTTCTGTTGACTGACATGTAGAAATGCATTCATCCCAGTGAGGGATGGTTTGGTTTATTGGAAAGAGCACTGGACTGGTAATCAGCAGACCTGACCTTGTCACTAACCAGCTTTTTGACCTGGAGCAAAACTTCACTTCTGTGGTTTTCTGGTGTGAAAACCTGCAAAATGACCATATAGTATTCATCATTTAATCATTGTTTATTAAATTGTATGAAGGAACTGGACTAAACATTTTGCAAATCTAAATTATTTGGACCTTGGATTTTGTATTCTTAGAATATATGTTATATAGTGACTAGAAGAACAAGATGGCATATATGCCTCATGGTGCATATTATGGATTGAATGTTTGTGTGCCCAAAACTCATATGTCGAAGCCCTTACCCTCAGTGTGATAGTATTTGGAGATGGGGCCTTTGGGAGGAAATAGAAACTTTTTTTCCTTCATCTTTGTCTTTTATCTAATTAGGGTTAGATGAGGTCAGGAGAGTGGAGCCCTGGTCTGATGGGATTAGTGCCATTATAAGAAGAGATACCAGAGATATCCCTCTTTCTCCATGCACACACAAAGAAGAGGTCATGTGAATGCACGTCAAGATGGCAGGAACCTACCTGCCAAGAGAAGAGGCCTCAGAATGAAACCTCTCTTGCCAGCACCTTAATTTTGTTTTTTTTTAAATTTTATTTATTTATTTTTTATACAGCAGGTTCTTATTAGTTATCTATTTTATACATATTAGTGTATATATGTCAATTCCAATCTCCCAATTCATCCCACCACCATCAACCCCCCCACCCTGCTTTCCCCCCTTGGTGTCCATACGTTTGTTCTCTACATCTGTGTCATTTCTGCCTCACAAACTGGTTCATCTGTACCATTTTTCTAGGTTCCACATACATGTGTTAATACATGATATTTGTTTTTCTCTTTCTGACTTACTTCATTCTGTATCACAGACTTACTTCATTCTGCATCACAGTCTCTAGGTCCACCCACCGCCTCTACAAATGACCTTGTTTGTCATTTGTCAGTTTCATTCCTTTTGATATATTACATTGTATATATGTACCACATCTTCTTTATCCATTCATCTGCTGATGGGCATTTACATTGCTTCCATGACCTGGCTATTGTAAATAGCAGCACCTTAATTTTGGACTTCTCAGCCTCTAGAAGTGGAGATATGAATTTCTGTTGTTTAAGCCAGCCAGTCTGTGGTATTTTGTTATAGCAGCCCAAACAGACTAATACTATGCAAATCAAAATCTTGCAAACATTAATTATAGGATGAACAGCCAGGAGATCATGAAGTGATTTGAATTTTTCTCACTTAAGCTTATGCACATCATGATATAGCCATAAATATCTTTCAAGTATTCTAATACTGTTTTTTTCTTTCAAGAATTCACAATGATATAAATCTCCAGGATGGAAATGCTAAATTCTGCTCAAGAGAATCTAATTCATAAAATGATAACATAGTCATCAATGTGTTTTATTAGGCTTTAACACTGGTATATTTTTTTCATTATTCTGCTTTCCACTTTTCCAAATCATGGTAGGGATTATAAAGGTCATTTGTAAGCAAAATTTCATAGCTCATTTAAAAATATCAGAGAAGAAGAAACGTACCCTTTGATCTCCTGTGTTCTTTCCTTTTTCTTTGGCTCAGTAAGTTTCATTTTCGCAAGGGAAAAGCAGGAAGAGAGAAGACGTAGACTGAGAAAACTTTTGGAGGCCCAGGGACCAATGAAAAAGTCTGTGCATCCAATTACATGGGCTTCTCAAATTAGACCAGAGGTAAAATTATGTGTTTTGAGTTTGTTGTTGTATAAAAAAGAGTTTTCTTGTTGTACACTGAGTATTTGTTGGGAAGGTAGTTACAATAATTAATGTATGCTATTTTTTTTCTTTTTTTTTAACTAATTGATGGTTAGGTTATTCAGAGAGAAAGATGAATGAAAAGACAAGTGCATAAATGCCAGTTATATTTAATATAGTGTTTTTTCTACTTTCCTTCTTCATACTCTGTGTTTTCTTTAGTTATGATTTCAGTTGATACAGACTTCTTTTTCTTCTCCAAGTCTTGTTTGTGGTGTAAATATCAACCTCATATTAACAAAGAAAACTTTTTCTCAGTTTTATTTTGAGATTTCTGTAGCCTAGAGCTTTGGTTTATCAAGGAAGAAAATGAAATTTTAAGACTTCATTTCTGAGAAGAGTTAATTTTTAGATATGTAAGTTAGTTAAATGGCTAGTGATAGAAGCCAGCCTATTTCAGATAATCATGGATTCTGAGACTGTACTTGATATTTTTATAGACATGGCTGTTACCTCCCCAAGAACTGAATATTAGACTGCCAACATAATTCTAATCTCATATAGGGCAATCAAGTACAGAGGAAGAACTGTACTTTTGAGGACTTGCTTCTCAGTCAGACCATCAAACAACAGAAAACCTCCCACCATTCCAATCCACCACAGTTCTAACTGCTGTATTATAAAAGGGCCTTACGACCCACACCTTATTTGTATTTTTGTACATATACAAATATAAAGTTGCAGATTCTTGGGTGGTTTTCAGTGTGGAAACATCTCAGTCTCTTCCTTTTGGGAGCTCTGGATGGATTAGCCCATTTATGATGTAATATCAATTATGCTCAACAGAGGAAATATTCTCTTACTTTCATTTTGAGACTTTTATAAATGTTTTCCCCCCACATCAGCATCTAATTTCTTTTGCGTTACCATCTATAATTCTTTCTCTTTTTCTTTTTATTCTTTTTATTTTTGGAGTTTCCTCTGAGATGAGATATATCCTTACGTGATATGGCTCATCGAATACCTGAGCACTGAGATGATTTGCCAGCACAGAGAGGTTACATTTCGTTCAGAGCCACAGTTATCAAAGGGAAGAGCAACTCAGAACTTTGGTTTTCTGGCTGTCAGGTGGCTGCTGAAAGGATTTCAAATCCTTGCAATTATAGTATTTTCCTTTTTCATCCAGTTCAGTTGACTTCTCTCCTTTACTGTACTCCAACTTCTTTTTCATCATCTTTCTCCTTTCCTTTAGTTGCCTCTTTACATCAAAAGCAATCTATCGGTTAAGAAGTGCCTACCTCCTTCCCTGAGATAGGATGCTGAAGGAAGGATTCAGGAATAGCTTCCTAAGCCAGCTGAAATTTACTCATGCTCATTTTGATCTGCGCTGGAGCTTTGGACTCTCAATGGAGCTGGTATTCAGGCATTTAATAGATATTTATATGCCAGGTGTATAATAAATATTGTATGCCCCATCCTGTGCGAGGTATCTGGTGTGAATCAAATTCTTATATCCTCACAGCCTATATTCTGGTGAGGGAGCCAGATAGTAAACAGATGTGTGAATGTGTTCTGTAATGCAAGGTAGTGATGAGAGCTGGGAAGAACAACCAAGCAGGATCAGTTATTAGAGAGGATGCAAAGTCTATCTGAGGAGGTGACCTTTGAGAAGAAGCTGAATGAACTAGGAGGGAATCATTGTAATATCTGGGGGAGGAGTGTTCTAAATGAGAAGAGCAAATGCAAAGTCTCTGCGTAAGGGTGAGTCAAGAATGTCTAAGAACCAGCTAGGTGGCCAGTGAATCTATAGGGCAGTGAGGGGAACATGGACAGAAATTGGATTCTAGAAGTAGCTGGAGGCCAGATCCTACCCTCAAAGAAAAGAATCAGCTTAGAAAAATAAAAACAAGAAACATTTATGAATTACAGCACAGTACATCATCCAGGACAAAATTAAGTGTCATAAACAAGAATGCTACTGGATGGTCAAAAAGGGAAGTATCCCTGTGGCCTAGGCATGTGAGGGAGAAGATGGCCTTCAGCTGTTCTTTTTTTTTTCTTTTTTTTTTGTGGTACGCGGGCCTCTCACTGCTGTGGCCTCTCCTGTTGTGGAGCACAGGCTCCGGACGCGCAGTCTTAGCAGCCATGGCTCACGGGCCCAGCCGCTCCGCGGCATGTGGGATCTTCCCGGACCGGGGCACGAACCCGTGTCCCCTGCATCGGCAGGCGGACTCTCAACCACTGCGCCACCAGGGAAGCCCCAGCTGTTCTTATTCATTCATTTACTCAGCTTGTATTTGTTGAGTGCCACATAGGTGCCAGGCTCTGTGGTAGGTGGTGGAGATGTAGTGGCGATCAAAACAGGCCAAGCCCTGTGTCCATGAACTTACTACCTAGTTGGGGAGAGAGAGGTAAAGCAAAGAATTACACAAGTAAATATATAATTACAAACTGTGAAGAACGCTCTATGAGTACAGTGTAGCACAGTCTTAGACTGAAGAGTCTAAGACCTAATGTAGCCTGTTGGTGTGTTGATGGGGAGGCATAGGTTATCAGAGAAGGCGACACTCAGAAAGTGATGAGATGACTGGTTTGGCCAGGCAGGGGTGTGCAAGAGCCATTGGGGTAGTGGCAGCAGGCAGTGGGGAGGCCCCAGGTGGAATAGACCAGGCCTATTCAGGGACCTGAAATGAAGCCAGCCAGCATGGCTGAGCACAGTGAGGATGGATTGGGGAGGTATAGGAAGAGGTCAAAAGAGGAAGCAGGGGACAGTTGAGAGGTCATTGCAGGAATGTAGGTTAAGATGATGCTAGCTTAGACTCGAGTGGGGATGGTAAAGACCAATTGGAAGGGGAGATACATTTTTGAAGTATTTTTATCAGGCAGATCTCAGATGACATGCAGAAT
Source organism: Mesoplodon bidens (assembly GCF_964165515.1). Classification (NCBI taxonomy): domain Eukaryota; kingdom Metazoa; phylum Chordata; class Mammalia; order Artiodactyla; family Ziphiidae; genus Mesoplodon; species Mesoplodon bidens. The sequence continues at coordinate 32,179,803 of NC_138167.1, forward strand.
TTTCATTTATCTATGCTGTGAAAATAGAAATAGAAAGAAAACAAAAGGTACAAGTGTATACGTTCTAATATTCTAACAATAAAATGTACTTCAGCCAGAACACCAGGTATTATCACTGTAGATCTTGCATGTTAGCAGTAATTATCTTTGATTCTTGGCAGATCTTTGGGAGTCTGATTTGCTGCTTTTATGCAAATTGTGAGATAATGATGCACTTATTTGTACAACAAATAGAATACCTACTATGTGCTAGGAACAGTTATAAGTGCTGGGAATACAATAGGTCAGATCTGTTTTCCCAAAGAGCTGATATTCTGGTAAAACTTACATTCCTGTGTATTCTTTTAAGAAATATATATTTTAACCAAAAGAAAATAAATAAGAGTGATGTTTCTTAAATACCTCAGTTTGATGTAGTAAAGTGTAAAATAATTTCTGAATTTTTATGAGAAGACTTCCAAACTTCTGTTTAAAGGTGTTTAAAAAGTAAATTAATAGCCGAACAACTTACTGGGAGAGCATTATTCCACTAAACTAACCATGACATAATGTTATTCCTATATAAAGATCTTGCAGAAATCATTAAATAAAGCAGAATCTCCCAACAGAATAAGTGTACTAAAGACATAAAATACTGCTAAAATAAATAACACAGTTTCCAGATTAAAAAAAAGTTGACCTCAGTAGTAAGAAAAGAAACACAAGTTAAATCAGCCAGATACATGTGTTTCTTTGGCTCTAGCAAAGATTTCTCCTTTTTGAATCATGATGCTTAGTGGTGGGTGGGAGTGGCTGTACCCGTGTGAATTGGCACAGCTTTCCTGGAAAGCAGTTTGGAAATAAGCATGAGGGGCTTAAAATGTTAAATCCTGTTTCTTAATTTTGTTTAGATACATAACCTAAAATAATCACTAATATAGACGAAGATTTCTATACACACAAATGGGTAAAGGGTTCAAGATAGGGCACAGATATTAAGCTTAGGAGGTCAGAAAATTGACTTTGTGACCTGAAATGTAATTAGTTCTTTCAGAGCCCCTGGAGATCTGATTGTGATCAACTGTGAATGGATTGAGTAGCCTCAGCAAAGAGCTACACAATAGACGGAGATTCTGTTTCCTGGTTGAGAGATGTTATATTGGTTTAGCCCCAAAACAGGACTGCGGAGCTTAGGGCTTTCTTACTCTCCTTCCTTCAGAGCCGCACCAAGTTTCCTTTAGTCATCAAGTAGGTCAGAGCCTACACATACCTACTAGAAGCTCTCTGCTGCCATCTCCAGTCCTCTCTTCTCTCTCAGTCCTACCTTCCACCTCCAGTCTAGATTTTAGAACACACACACACACACACACACAGACACACACACACACACACACACACACACACGGGAGTCGGGGGGATAGAGAAGAAGTAGAGCATCGGTGGATTTGGAATCAATAATAATAATTGGTGATGCTCACATAGTGTATATGCCAGGCACTGTGTTTTATGTATATGAACTAATCCAATGCTTACAATAACAATAATCCAATGCCTACAGTAACAATAAAATAAAATAATATTATGAGGTAGATACTACGATGATCCCTATCTTACAGATGAGGAAACTGAGACAGTGATTTAACCAAGGTCATACAGCTAGTGTGGTCAGAGCTGGGAGTTTTGTGCACGCAGTCTGGATCCAGAATTCTGCTTTTTAAAATCACCATATCTTTCTGCCTCTTTAATCAAATGACTGGAGTGCATGTCCTGACTCTCTTACTTACCAACTAATGATTAGGGAAGACACCAAACATCTCAGAGCCTGAGTTTCCTACTGTGAAATGGGTATATAGTAATACCGACTGCACCGAAGTGTTGTGATGATGAAGTTAGATGATGTATGTGAAGTTCCTGACGTGATACTCATTCAAATACTATAATGGCATTATTATTATTCATACATTAGAATTCCATGTAAGTTTGTACATTGGCTTTGTCATAATATGTAACTACCTTCTAAAAATGAATAGCAAAGATAAAGTTGTACCCTCCTGAAACATTTTTGAGTCCAGTTTCTCATTTGGTGGTTATTCAGCTCACCAGAGTTCTGATCACTGCTTCTTCAACAAGTTGTCCAGATGTCTGTATTATCTAGACACCTGAATGACTCTAGGCCAAGGCTCTGCCAGTTGTGGGGTCCACAAAGTGAGTTTGACAAAGACTGTTTGCAGGTCCCTGTTGTGTGGTGGAGCAGCAGCCAAGGTTGGGGACAAAGGAACTCACCATCAGGCTCCAATACAGAACACTGTCGGTCTCTGGATGTGGAATTTCCAAGTGGGCTTATTTGATCCCGTGACCTGGCATCTAAGGAATGGCTGTGCTACAGAATTTTATGCCAATCACAAGAATGCAGTTAGAAGCACATCTTGATCCACTTTCTCACTTATGTGGTCACTGTGTAGTCATTTTGATCCTGCAGAGTAAGGGTTCTAAGAAAAGGAGAAAAATAGATTTCTCCTGTAACCCCAGAGTAGAAGTGGAAATGGAAACATTTTTCTTGGGCAACTCTATCTGTACAGTGTTTAACAAGTTTCTGTGTTTATTCATGCAAAATACACCTCTGCTGTTTTTTTCAATCGCCCCTCTTTTTCAAAAAAATATGAGTTAATTTTATTCTTAACTCTTTCCCTGATCTCCCACTTCTTGTGTTTTAGAGCTGTATAGATCTGAGTACATCTGGACCCAGCTGCACATCTGGCTGTACTGTTGGCTGTGATATTTTGAACCAGTTACTTATCTCTATGATCTTAGATTTTCTTATCTGTAAATTGAAAATGATAATGTGTAGCTCATGGGATAGGTAAGAGGATTATATGGGATAATGTGTGTAATGCATCTTGCAAAATGGCTAATTTGTCGTAGGTAAGTTATGGGGTAGGGAGCATAGCATATACAAGAAGAAACATATGTAGGCATGAAAAACAAGAGACTAGAACAAAGGTAAAGAGCAAAAAGTACAAGAAATAACCAAATGACATATAGATAAAAGAGAAACAGATTTTGTTGTGGAATAAAGAAACAGGTTCAGAGTTCAAAATAAGATTTTTGTCATTTCCCAGGAACTACATAGTCAGAACAGAAACTGAATTGCAACCACACCTAAGTTCCTTAGCAGATTAAAATCACAGGCTTTCTTTTATACGTATCTCAGACATCTCAGACATCAGCTCCCTCCAGGAATTTTTTGCCTTGATGTCATCATGGGAGGAAGACCCTCAAGAAAGTCAGGTAGGAGAGTAGAGACTTTTGATACTTATCAGGGTGAGGAGAAGGTAGACATAATAGCCAGTTTTGAAGGACTGTTTGAATGGAGTATTGATAGTAAGCTTTAGAAAGGGGTTGCAGTGTTTGCTTAGTAAAGATCTATTTTTTTTGAAAAGGAATTTTCTTTCTCTAAATATTGTTGTACAGTGTTATACTATTATGAAGGGGCACATTTTCCCATCATAGTGGAATAGATGGGTAGGTATTGCTTTAAGAAAGTATTGCAAGAAAGGAGACAATATCCACTGTCTATCCAGTGTGTATTCATTGGGTACCTATCCAGGTATCCAGGATATACAGGTGAATGAAATATGAATCTCAACATAGGAAACTGTTTAAGTTAATAATTATTCTAACCAACCATTCCCAAATTTGTTGGCTTAAACAATAGCAATCATTTCTCATTTCTCATAATTCTGTTGGTGACCTGGTTGTTCTACTGCTGGTCTTGGTTTATGTCTCTCATGTGATTGCAGTGAAATGGTGTCTGTGGCTGGAGTCATCTGGAGGCTTCTTTGGGATGCTGGGATGACTGGGCTCTTCTCCTTTTCCATATAATCTCAAGGCTTCTTCCTTTCCACATGGTCTGTTCAGTGTCCTACTATCAGGTAACTGATCTCTCTACATGATGGCAAAAACCAGCATTCAAGAGAAAGGACATGGAATTTGCCAGTCCCCTTAGAAGCTAATCTCAGAATTGACACAGCATCATTTCCATTGCATTCTCTTTGTTTCTGTGAATCCTAAACCGAGGTGTGCTGGGAAATCAGCTCTCTAAACGAATAAAAAACTCCCACTAATTTGTAGTGTTTACTGATTTTCCTAGTGTAAATCTTCCCACCTTGGCTGATTTCAAGCCACCAATGTGACATCACTGAACACAAAGTTGGGAAGAGATGTGCATAGCTGGCTCTCAAGAACTGATATGAGCTGGCTACAGCATATCACTGGCCAACCAAGGTTCATCATGGGAGAGGACTACAGGCAAGACCACCAAAAGATGTGGTTCATTGAAGGCCATCTTTGGAGACCACCACAGAAGCAAACAGTTGAATGGGAAAGACAAATTCATAAATATATCATTATATTATTAGCATTCAGCAAGATATGATAAAATATCATATTAAATGTATGACCAGAGAGCTATAGGAGCATAGAGAAAATGACTGATTCTGCCAGGGGACATCAGTGAAGATTCACATTAGAGGCAGTGATTAAGCTGAGTGTTGAAGAGTTCAGCAGGGAGAAAACGGGAAGAAGACATCTGGTTAAAGGAGACAATATGTACAAGTACAGGAATTGTTACAATAAGATGACTTGGAGAATGGCAAAATATTTCCTTTCTCACCTGATTGTAGTGGATACATCTTGGCTATTCAGGATTTCTGTCCATTGTTCACATCAACCAAATCAGACCATGTGGCTCACGTTTTGAAAAGAAATCTGGTCCTTATAAGTTGAGAGTCCCTAGAGGGCAGACATAGAATAGGTGGCTAAAAATGTCTCCAGTGGTTAGATTATGAAAATTCTTGAATGCAGTTTAAGATGTCTGGATTTATCCTGTAGGCAATGAGACCCCATATGATAATTTCAATAAAAGAAGTGCCATGAATTTATGTTTCCTACAGCTGCTGTAAAAGATTACCATATGCTTAATGGCTTAAGACAAAAGAAATTTGTTATCTTACAGTTATGGAGATCGTAAGTCCAAAATCAGCCTTACTGGACTAACTCAAAGTGTCAGTAGGGCTGGGTTCTTTCTGGAGTTTCTAGGAAAGAATCTGTTTCCTTGCCTTGTTCAGCTTCTGGAGTCCACCTGCATTCCTTGGCTCTTGACCACTTCTTCGCATCACTCTACCCTCTTGCTTCTGTTATCACGTCTCCTACTATACACTTTGACCCTTTACCTCCCTCTTTTAGGGATCTTTGTGATTACACTGGACTCCTGCAGATACTACAGGATAATCTCCCCATCTCAAGATTCTTAACTCAGTCACATCTGCAAAGTCCCTTTTTCCTCGTAAAGTAACATAATCACCAGGTTTCAGGGACTAGGATATGGACATCTCTGGGGGAGCCATTTTTCAGCTTACCACACATGATCAGATTTGTGTTTTAGAAATACCATTTTGGCAATTACATGCAGAATTGATTTAAGAAGCATGACACAGAAGTTTAGGAAAATAATTATAGGCTGTTGCAGTAGTCCAGGTTCAGCCTTGAATTATTAAGGTGTAACAATGAGGAGAGAAAAGGGCTTATGAATTCCAAAGTTATCTGGGAACTGGGATTAACATAGTTTTCATGACCTGTAGGAACTAAGGAGTAAAGCAGAGGAAAGAATCAAGATTGACTCCAGTTTTTGGCTTCACTTAGGTGATTGGACATAGTTAAACCATGGGGAATCCTTGAAAATTCAGGGTGGGAGGACAATTAGTTCCATTTGGGCCATATTGTTTGAGTATCTTTTGGAACATCACGGTGGTGAGGCCAGTGGCCATTGGAAATTCAGACCTAGAAATGCCATAAGAAAGAGATCAAATTCAAGGAGAACACAATGAGTAGGAAAAGAAATTCAAGAATGGAAACTAGAGGCTCCAGTGTTTGAGAAGAATGGCCAGCTAAGGGGGCAGAGAAGGGAAGAAAGAGAGGTGGCTTTGAAGGGAAGAGGTGAGAGGATATCAAGAAGGAAGGAATTGGCAGTGATATCAAATATCTTAGTAAAGTGAAATAAGTCCTGAAGTCCATTGGACTATGCAGGCAGGTAGAAGGTTTTTGTTAGATTTTATTAGGAGCAATTTTAGAGGGCCTGTGAATGCTGGAGCAAGATGAAGGGTTGAGGATTCAGTGGATAGTGAGATAGTAGAGAAAATAGCTGCAGGATATTGTTTCATGGTGTTTGGTTATAAATAGAAGTCAAGAGATTGTATAGTCTGTATACAGAGAAGTCTGTTTTCTCCAGTGATGGCAGTGGCTTTCACATTCTGTAATTTAAGGGAAAGTCATTGGAGAGGAAGACAGAGAAGATAAAGGTACAAGAGGTTATAGAAAGATAGCAAGTAGAGGAAGAGATGGGTCAAGAAAACATGTTTAGCGGTTAGCTCTATGGACAGAAGTGGAGGAGGAGGTGCATATATGATAAATAAGCACATGTATAGATACATTAAAGGGCAATATGGCAAAGATGAGGAAGCTTACGCTTCACATCCTCCATGTCTTCTATGATGTGGATGGCATGAACACCTCTCCAACCCAGGAATCCAAGCCTGAGCTCACAAGCTCCGTCTGAGATAACTATGCCCAGGTTTGGATCCCAGTCCCATGTATTCCCAGCTGGATGACTTCAGATGAGTTTCTTAATTTATCTCAGTCTCAGTTTCCTTATCTGCACATTGTGGATGCTGAGATTATTAACCCCAACATAGACTTACTATAAGATCAAAATAGATAATCTATGTAATATGCTTAAACAAATGTTAGGCATTATAATTATTGGTACAAACTTGAGTTGAGTCTCTTCTGTCCTTTCTTTTACCTTCTATGATCATTTAAAAATGTTTATTTTCTTCATTTATTTAGCATTTTAAGATTTCTTCCAACAAAGTTTTTTTAAGTTTTAACATTTATCAGTGTGCCCTTTGAATATATCTGATCTTCAGCTACAACATAATTTATTTAAATAATTTAATTCAGCAGAACAATCCCTCAGAGATATCTGAGAGGCTGTATCCTGAGCTTAAGTCCTCAGTAATGCCCCAAATGGAACATAATTCTCAAAAAAGGAATTTAATCCATAAATATTATTTTAGCTCAACACACAAGAATATTAGACTCATGGGCATGCCATGACATTTTAGGATTAACAAAATCCTGTCTTAAATCCATATCTGGGAGAACATTTGATATAATATACCTGGAGCAAGGAAGTTTTACAGATTTCCTTGTATGAGATTTTCATCCAGTTACTTCTAATTTTGGGTAGCCCCAAGGCTATCTGTGACTTTATTGGAGGAAGCTCAGGGTCTTAACTGAAATACCTCTATAAATCACTTAAGCAGGTTGTCTAGCCTCAGATGCATACTGAATTTCCACCAACCCTAGATCGAGTTGAGTCTAGGCATCACATATGGCTTAATTTATCTAGAAATAATTTCACCCCAGCAAGGCACCTTGAAAAATGACACATGTATATTGCCTAGGATAGTGCGTGTGTGTGTAAGAGAGACAGAGAGAAAGAAAGAGACAGAGAAAGGGAGAGAGACAGAATGAGATAGCAAGAAGCAATGAGGAAGATGCAAGGAGAGGGAATAAGAAGAGGACTCAATGAATTGTTTTCTAGCGTCATGGTTAAAATACCTATACTGTTCTTTTTCTCAGTCCAGAAAGTCCCAAGCTAATATGGAAGCTCTTATGTTTTAATCATCCACTAAGTTTGAATACTGGGTGAGCAAAAGTCGCTGAGAGTTACTAAAAGTATAACACTCATGGAAGGGAGAAAGGATGTGTATCAGGAGACTAGGTAGAAGGTATGTTATGGACATAATATGCCTAAGGTTGCACAGGTAATGCTGGTGGAGCCAGGATTTGACCCCAATCAGTCTCTGAATCCTGAGCGATGCTCTTAGCCATTCCACTACAGGACTTCCCATCCGGAAGTTTTGTTATTAATTAATATTAGGTTGAAGATAGACACAATAATGATGCACCAACTTCTCTCACTGAGATTGAACCATAGTGGAGTGACCACAGTTTGATCCCACCATCAGTGTGCACTCACAGTGCATATGTGGAGTTGTGGAGTAGAACCATTCTTTCCTAGAGCCAAAGATGTTTAGAACTTTAGAGTTATTATTATAATAATGATAACCACTTTTTTGTGGTATATACTCTTAATATGCTGCCGAATAGTTTCCAGTGTTCACTATTTTTGGATTTTTGGATTTTTTTTGCATAACAATCATAAGTGACATTGTCTCTAGTTTTTTTTTTTTTGTAGCATTTTTGTTAGATTTGGTTTCACTCTTTTGCTGATTTTACAGAAATAATTTGGAAGTTTTTTTTTTTTCCTTCTCTATGCTCTGGAGCAGTTTAAGTATTCTAATCAGCTATCATTTAAAATTATTATAGAATTTACCCATAAAGCTTTATGTTCCCAGTGACTTTTAAAGGGTACACTTTGGCAGTTCTCAGTACTTTGCTACAGTAATTGACTTATTTGATTTTATATCTCTTCTGGGGTCAATTTGGGAACTTTTTAGTTATTTAGAAACCATCCAATTCTTTGTTATTGAACTTATACACATAAAGTTGACCAAATTATCTTATGATTCTAACCTGTGACTGTGGCTATTTTTCAGTTTTCTTTTCTCCCTCTCTAATTGTTTAGGCAATGCATGGTTTATATATTTTAATTCATTTTTCAAAGAACCAGGTTTTTTTTTTTGTTTGTTTGTTTGTTTTTTGTGGTATGCAGGCCTCTCACTGTTGTGGTCTCTCCTGCTGTGGAACACAGGCTCCGGACACGCAGGCCCAGCGTCCATGGCTCACGGGCCCAGCTGCTCCGTGGCACGCGGGATCCTCCCAGACTGGGGCACGAACCCGTGTCCCCTGCATCAGCAGGCAGACTCTCAACCACTGCGCCACCAGGGAAGCCCCCCAAAGAACCAGTTTTTAAATGTATTTACTAGCTCAAATACTTTCCTGTTTTCTGATTCATTAACTTTGCATTTTATTTTTGGTATTTGTTTTCTTCTGTTTACCTGAGGATTATTTTGAGGTTCCCTTCTAGATTCTTTTTTTTGTTGTTCTTGTCTAGTAATTTTTTGTATTTTAGGCTATCAATTTTCCTCTGACTTATAGATACATTAAACTTTCACTTATCATTATTTTTAGGTATTCTCTAATGTTGGATTTAATTTCCATTAAATTTCCATTTGAGTTCCTCATGGAGCTGAGAGATATTCTAAAATTTTCATGTGACAAAGATTAAAAAAATTTTTTTTTGTTATTTCTAATTTTCCTGAATTGTGATCAAAGAATATGATCTAAACTATTTCTAATTTTGGTACTGAGGCTTCCTGTCTGGACTGTTATAGGTTGAATTATATCCTTTGAAAAGATATGTTGACATTCTAACCGCCGGTATCTGTTAATGTGACCTTATTTGGAAATAAGGTCTTTGAAGATGTAATCAAGTTGAAATGAGGTCGTTCTAGATTAAGATTGGCCTAATCCAATGACTGGTGTCCTTTTTTTAAAAAAAAAAAAATTATTTATTTATTTATTTACTTGGCTGCACTGGGTCTTAGTTGCACGTGGGATCTTTGTTGTGGTGTGCGGGATCTTTCAGTTGCAGCATGTGGTATCTTTAGTTGAGGCATGCAGGATCTAGTTCCCTGACCAGGGATCGAACCCAGGCCCCCTGCATTGAGAGTGCGGAGTCCCAACCTCTGGACCACCAGGGTCTCCTTTTAAGAAGAGGAATATTTGGACAGAGAGACACACAGGAAAAACACCATGTGATAACAGAGACAGAGTTTCGAGTGATGCACTCCCAAGGCAAGGAACACTGAGGATTGCTGGCAACCACCAGAAGCTAGAGAGAGGCAAGATAGGATCCTCCTCTAGAGTCTTCAAAGAAAGTGTGGTCCTGATGATGCTTCGATTTTAGACTTCTAAACTCCAGAGCTGTGAAAGAATAAATTTGTGTTTTTTTTAAAGCCACCTAGTTTGTAGTACTTTCTTATGACAGCCCCGAGAAGCTAATACATGGCCTAATGATATATGGTCAAACTTTGCAAATTATTAAGGGTGCTTGACAGAAACCCATAATCTTTCATATCTTTTCTTATTTTTGGTTCATTTGAGTTATCGAAGACAGATAAGTCAGTTAAACTCATAAATACTGCATTTCTATGTTTCCTTATATTTTGCAATTTTTGCTTTAGAAATGTTGATTCAGTGCTGTTTATCACATAAACATTAGGCTCACATTTTCATTGTGGAATGCATTTACCTGTTATTACTATAAAGTGTCCATTTCCTGAATTCAGTCTTGCCTGACATTAACATTTTTATTCTGCTTTATTGAGATATAATTGACAAAATTATAATATATTTAAAGTATACTGTGTGATAATTTGATATATATATATATATATATACACACACACACACACACACATATTGTGAAAAGATTTCCACCATTGAGTTAATCAATACATCTATCATCACCTCACATATTTATTTCTCTCTCTTTTTTTGTGAGAACACAAGTTCTCTTCTTTTGGCAAATTTGTTATACAGTACAGTATTATCAACTGTGGTCACCATGTTGCACATTAGATCTTAAGACCTTATTCATCTTATAACTGAAACTGAAAGTTTGTACCTTTTTACCAACCTCACCCCTCCCTGTTCCCCCATCCCCCAGCCCCTGGCAACTACCATTCTTTTTTTTTTTTTTTTTTTTAGATTTCACGTGTAGGTGATTTCACGCAGTATATTTGTTATTCTCTTCTGGTTTATTTCACTTAGCATAGTACGCTCCATTGTATATTCTTGCCTCCTTTGTTGGAGATTAATTGACCATAGGTGTGTGGATTTATTTCTGGGCTCTCTGTTCTGTTCCATTGATCCATATATCTGTTTTTGTGCCAGTACCATGCTGTTTTGATTACTGTAGCTTTGTAGTGTCTTTTGAGGTCTGGAAGGGTTATGCCTCCAGCTTTGTTCTTTTTCCTCAAGATTGCTGTGGCAATTCTGGGTCTTTTATGGTTACATATAACTTTTAGGATTATTTGTTCTAGTTCTGTGAAAAATGTCATGGGTAATTTGATAGAGATTGCATTAAATCTGTGGATTGCTTTGGGTAGTATGGCCATTTAAAAAATATTAATTCTTCCAATCCAAGAACATGGGATATATTTCCATTTCTTTGAATCATCTTCAGTTTTCTTTATCAGTATAGTTCTCGGCATGTAAGTCTTTCACCTTCTTGGTCAGATTTAGTCCTAAGTATTTTATTTTATTTTTTTGATGCAATTTTAAGAGGTTTTTTTGTTTTGTTTTGTTTTTTTCTTTCCCTTTCTGATATTTCATTGTTAGTGTAAAGAAATGCGACTGACTTCTGTATGTTAATCTTGTATCCTGCCACCTTGCCTAATTTGTTTATCAATTCTAGTAGTTTTTGTGTGGAGTCTTTAGGGTTTTCTATATACAGTATCATGTCATCTGCATGTAATGACAGTTTTACCTCTTTCCTTCCAATTTGAATACCTTTTATTTTTCTTGTCTGATTGCTGTGGCTAGGACTTCCAATACTATGTTCAATAGAAGTGGTGAGAGTGGGCATCCTTGTACTGTTCCACATTTTAGTGGGAAGGCTTTCAGCTTTTTACCATTACTATGTTGGCTGTGGGTTTGTCATAAATAGCTTTCATTATGTTGAGATATGTTCCCTCTACACCCACTTCGGTAAGAGTTTTTATCATGAATGGATGTTGAATTTTATCAAACGCTTTTTCTGCATCTATTGAGATGATTGTGTGGTTTTTGTCTTTTCTTTTGTTAATGTGGTGTGTCACACTGATTGATTTGTGTATGTTGAGTCATCCTTGTGACCCTGGGATGAATCCAGCTTGATCGTGGTGTATGATCTTTTTTGTGTGTTGTTGAATTCGGTTTGCTAATATTTTGTTGAGAATTTTTGCATCTATATTCATCAAAGGTATGGTAATTTTCTTTTTTGGTATTTTCTGGTTTTGGTATCAGGGTGATGGTGGCTTCATAGAATGACTTTGGTAATGTTCCCTCCTCTTCAGTCTTTTGGAAGAGTTTGAGAAGGATTGGTGTAAGTTCTTCATATGTTTGGTAGAATTTCCTAGTGAAGTCACATGTTCCTGGACTTTTTTTGCAGGGAGTTTTGTTTTTTTTACAGATTCTATTTCACTTCTAGTGATCAGTCTGTTCAAATTACTTATTTCTTCTTGATTCAGTTTTGGTGGGCTGTATGTTTTAGAAATTTGTGCATTTCTTGTAGGTTATTGCATTTGTTGGCATATAATTATTCATTGTATTTTCTTATGGTTTTTTTTTATATCTTCAGTATTGGTTGTTGTTTGTCATCTTTCAATTCTTTTTTTTTTTTTTTTTTTGTGGTACGCGGGCCTCTCACTGCTGTGGCCTCTCCCGCTGCAGAGCACAGGCTCCGGACGCGCAGGCCCAGCGGCCATGGCTCACGGGCCCAGCCGCTCCGCAGCATGTGGGATCCTCCCGGACCGGGGCTCGAACCCGTGTCCCCTGCATCGGCAGGCGGACTCCCAACCACTGCGCCACCAGGGAAGCCCTCAATTCTTATTTTGTTTATTTGAGTCCTCTCTTTTCTTCTTGGTGAGCCTGGCCAGAAGTTCGTCAATTTTGTTTACATTTTTAAAGAACAAACTCTTGGTTTTATTGATTGTTTTTCTATTTTTTTAATCTCTATTTTATTTATTTCCTTTCTGGTCTTCATTGTTTCTTTCCTTCTGCTGACTTTAGGTTTTGTTGTTCTTTTTCTAATTTGTTTAGATGGTAGGTTAGGTTGTTTATTTGAGATTTTTCTTGTTTTTTGAGGAAGGCCTGTATCATTATGAACTTCCCTCTAAGAACTGCTTTTGCTGCATCCCAGAGATTTTGTATAGTTGTATTTTCATTGTCATTTGTCTCAAGGTATTTTTAAATTTCCTCTTTGATTTTTTTCACTGACCCATTGGTTCTTTAGTAGCATGTTGTTTAGTCTCCATGTAATTTTTTTTTCTCATTTCTCAGCATAGTACCCTCTAGGTTCATTTATGTTGTCACAATGGCAGGATTTCCTTCTTTTAAAAGGCATTTATCACATTTTCTTTATCCAGTTGTCCACTGATGAACACATTGATTGTTTCCATGTCTAGGTTATTGTGAATTCCATAGGCTGACTTTTCATTTTGTTGATGGTTTCCTTGCTGTGCAGGAGTGTTTTAGTTTGATAGAGTCACACTTGTTTAGTTTTACTTTTGTTGCCTGTGCTGTTAATGTCAAATCCAAGACTAGTGTCAAGGAGCTCACTCCATGTGTTTTCTTCCAGGCATTTTATGGTTTCAGGTCTTATTTTCCATTCTTTAATTAATTTTGAGTTGATTTTTGTGTATAAGAAAAGGTTTTGTGTCCAGTTTCATTCTTTTACAAGTAAATATCCAATTTTCTCAATACCCATTTATTGAAAAGACTGCCTTTTCCCCACTGTATATTCTTGGTGCTTTTGTCATAAATTAATTGACCATATATGCATGGATTTATTTCTGGGCTCCCTATTTTGTTCCATTTAACCATGTGTCGGTTTTTATGGCCAAATGCCATACTATTTGATTACTGTAGTTTTGTAGTATAGTTTGAAACCAGGAAGTGTGATGCTTCAAGCTTTGTTCTTCTTTCAAAAGATTGGCTTGGCTATTTGGTGTCTTTTGTAGTTCTATAAGATTCTTAGTTTAGTTTTTTTTCTGTTTCCATGAGAAATGCCATTGGAATTTTGATAGCAATTGCATTGAATCTTTGGGTTGCATGGACAGTTTAACAATATTAATTCTTCCAATTCCTGAACACATAATGTCTTTACATTTATTTGTATCTTCTTTAAGTTCTTTTATCAATGTTTTATAGTTTTATTATACAGATCTTTCATCTCCTTGGTTAAATTTATTCCTAAGTATTTTATTCTTTTTAATGCAGTTGTAAATGGGATTGTTTTCTTAATTTCTCTTTCTGATAGTTTGTTGTTAGTGCATAGGATTGAAACTGATTTTTTTATATTGATTTTTTGTTCTGCAACTTTACTGAATTCATTTATTTTAACAGGTTTTAGTGGAGTTGTTAGTTTTCTACATATAATATGTTATCTGCAAATAGAGACACTTTTACTTTTTCCTTTCTGATTTGGATGATTTTTTTTCTTTTCCTCTTGGTTTTTTTAAACTTAAAAATTTTTTTTCTTTTTCTTGCCTTATTTCCCTGGTGAGGTGTTACAGTACCATGTCGAATAAAAGTGGTGAGAATGGGCATCCTTATCTTCTTCCTGATCTTGGAGGAAAAGCTTTCAGCTTTTTACCATTGAATATGATGTGAGCTATGGGCCTGTCATAATGATATTTATTTTTGAGGTACATTCTGTCTTGTCTATACCGAATTTGTTGAGAGTTTTTGTTATGAAAAGAAGTTGAATTTTGTGAAGTGCTTCTCTGCATCTAATGAGATAGTCATATGATTTTTATTCTTAATTTTGTTAATGTGGTATACCACATAACTGTGGTGTACCATATTGATTGATTAGCAGATGTTGAACCATCCTTGCATCCCTGGAATAAATCCCACTTGATCATGGTGTATGGTGCTTTTAATATGCTGTTGCACTTGATTTGCTAATATTTTGCTGAAATTTTTGCATCTATGTTTATCAAGGATATTGGCCTGTAATTTTCTTTTCTTGTAATGTTCTTGTCCAGCTTTGGTATTAGCATAATACTGACCTTGTAAAATCAGCGTGGAAGTATTCTTTCTTCTATTTTTTGGGATAGTTTGAGAAGGATTGGTATTTTTATTTAAATGTTTGGTGGAATTCACCAATGAAGTCATCTGGTCCTAGACTTTTCTTTGTTAGGAGGTTTTTCTTTAATTGAAGTATAGTTAGTTTACAATATTATATTAGTTTGGGGTGTACAATGTAATGATTCAGTATTTTTATAGATTATACTCCATTTAAAGTTATTACAAAATAATGGCTATATTTCCATGGGCTATATTGTGTATCCTTGTTGCTTATTTTATACATAACCTACTGAATGGGAGAAAATATTTGAAAATGATATTACTGATAAAGGGTTAATATCCAAAATTTATAAACAGCTCATACAACTCAGTATCACAAAAACAAAGAAGCCAATTAAAAATGAGCAGAAGACCTGAATAGACATTTTTTCAAAGAAGATATACAGATGGCCAACAGGCATTGGAAAAATGCTCAACATTACCAATTAATAGAGAAATGCAAATCAAAACTACAGTGAGATATCAACCTACAGCTGTCAAAATGGCTATTATCAAAAAGTCTACAAATAACAAATATTGGCGAGGATGTGGAGAAAAGGGGGCCCTTGTACACTGTTAGTGGGATTACAAATTGGTGCAGGCACTATGGAAAACGGTATGGAGGTTCCTCAAAAAACTAAAAACAGAACTACTGTATGATCCAGCAATTCCATTTATGGGTATATATCTGAAGAAAATGAAAATGCTAACTAGGAAAGATACATGCATTCCAGTGTTCATAGCAGCATTATTTACAATAGCCGAGCTATGGAAGCAACCTACTTGCTTATGAACAGATGAATGGATAAACAAGATGTGGTATATAATACAGTGGAATATTATTCAGCCATAAAAAGAATGAAATTCTTCCATTTGCAACAACATGGATGGATCAAGCAGTATTTTGCTAAATGAAATAAGTCAGACAGAGAAAGACAAATACTGTTGGGAGGTTTTTGATCACTGATTCAATTTCCTTACTAGTAATTGGTCTGTCCAAATTTTCTATTTCTTAATGTTTCAGTCTTGATAGGTTGTATGTTTCCAGAAATCTATCCATTTCTTCTAGGTTATCTAAGTTGTTGGCATATAATTATTCATAGTACTTTCTTATGATCCTTAAGTATTTCTGTTTTCAACTGTAATGTCTCCTCTTTCATTTCTGAATTTATTGAGTCTTCTCTCTTTTTTTCTTAGTCTAGCTAAAGGTTTTTCAGTTTTGTTTATCTTTTTAAAAAAGCAGCTCTTAGTTTTATTTATCTTTTCTATTGTTTCTTTAGTCTTTATCTATTTCCACCCTAGTTTGTTATTTTCTTTCTTCTATTAACTTTGGGCTTAATTTGTTCTTTTAGTTCCTTGAGGTGTAAAGTTAGCTTATTTATTTGAGATCTTTTCTGTTTCTTAAGGTAGGCATTTATCACTACAGATTTCCCTCTTAGAATTGATTTTGCTGCATCCCATATGCTTTGGTCTGTTGTCTTTCCATTTTCATTTGTCTCAAGGTATTTTTTTATTTCTTCTTTGAACCATTGATTGTTAAGAAGCATGTTGTTTAATCTACATATGTTTTTGTATTTTTCAGTTTTCCACGTGCAGCTGATTTCTAGTTTCATACCTGTGTGGTCCAAAAGATGCTTCATATGATTTCAGTCTTTTAAATTTATTAAGACTTGTTTTATGGCCTAGCATATGATCTGTCCTGGAGAATGTTCCATGTGTGCTTGAGAAGAATGTGTGTTCTTCTGCTTTTGGATTGAATGTTCTGTAACTGTCTCTTAAGTGCATCTGGTCTAACATGTCATTTAAGTCCAATGTTTCCTTAATGCTTTTCTGTTTGGATGATCTATTCATTGTTGAAAGTGGGGTGTGGAAGTTCCCTACTATTATTTTATTGCTGTGTATATCTCTCTCAGGTCTGTTAATATTTGCTTTATATAGTAAGGTGCTCCTATGTTGGGCACATAAATATTTACAAATGTTGTATCCTCTTGCTGAATTGACCTTGTCGTCATTATATAGCAACTTTCATTGTCTCTTATTACAGTATTTGTCTTGAAGTCTATTTTGTCTGAAATAAGTGTAGCTATCCCAGCTTTCTTTTGGTTTCCATTTGCTTGGAATATCTTTTTTCATCCCTTCTCTTTCAGCCTATATGTATCCTTGAAGCTAAAATGAGTCTCTTATAGACAGCATATAGTTTGGTATTGTTTTTTTAATCCATATTTCTACTCTGTGTATTTTGATTGGAAAATTTAGTCCATTTACATATAAAGTAATTATTGATAGGTATGGACTTGCTATTACCATTTTCTTCATAGTTTCCTGGTCATTTTGTAGTTTCTTTTTTTCTTTCTTCCTCTCCTGCTCTCTTCCTTTGTAATTTAATGACTTTTAGTCGTGATATACTTTGATTCCTTTCTCTTAATCTTTTACTTATCTGCTATAGGTTTTTGATTTTTGGTTACCTATATACTGTAGGTCTTTGCTTTGATTCCTTTCTCTTAATCTTTTATGTATCTACTATAGGTTTTTGCTTTGTGGTTACATAAAACATCTTGTTATAATAGTCTATTTTAAGCTGATAAAATTTAACTTCAGGGCTTCCCTGGTGGCGCAGTGGTTGGGAGTCCGCCTGCCGATGCAGGGGACGCAGGTTCGTGCCCCGGTCTGGGAAGATCCCACATGCCGCGGAGTGGCTGGGCCCGTGAGCCATGGCCGCTGGGCCTGCGCGTCCGGAGCCTGTGCTCCACAACGGGAGAGGCCACAACAGTGAGAGGCCCGCATACCGCAAAAAAAAAAAAAAAAAAAAAAAAAAAAAAAATTTAACTTCAGACACATCCAAAAGCTCTGTATTGTACTATACCTTCCATTTTATGTTTTTCATGTCATAATTTACATATTTTTATCATGTGCACCCATTAGCAAATTATTGTAGTTATAGTTATTTTTAACATTTTTGTCTTTTAACCCCCATGGTAAAGTTATAACTGATTTACCCTCTGTCATTTCAGTGTTAGAGTATTCTGAACTTAAACTAATATTTACCTTTACCAGTGAGTTTTGTACTTTAATATGTTTTCATGTTACTAATTAACATTCTTTTGTTTAAGCTTGAAGAACACCTTTAACATTCCTTTGTAAGATTGGTCTAATAATGAATTATTTCAGCTTTTGTTTGTCTGGGAAGTTCTTTATCTCCTTTTCAATTCTGAGGGACAACTTTACTAGATAGAGTATTCTTGGCTGTTAATTTTTTTTTTTTTCTTAGCACTTGAATATATTATTTCACTCCCTTCTGGCCTGCAAGGTTTCTACTGAAAAATCTTCTGTTAGTCTTATGGGGATCCCTTGTACATAACAAGTTGCTTTTCTTTTGATGCCTTAAGATTCTCTGTTTGTTTTTTATCTTTTGACAATTCAGTTATAATGTGTCTTGGTGTAGATCTCTTTAGATTCTTCTTGTGTGGTACTCTCTGTGCTTCCTGGATTTGGATGTCTCTTTCTTTCCCTGTGCTTCCTGGGTTTAGATGTCTGTTTCATTTCCCTGTTAGGGAAGTTTTCAGCCATTATTTCTTTGAATAAGCTTCTTTCCCCTTTCTTTCTCTCCTCTTCCTCTGGGGTGTGTAATAGGACATGAGCCTGGAGAGCTAGAGATAGGGCAGATGATGTGAATCTCCTTAGATCTAGGAACCACTGACAGATTTTGAGTAAGTGCAAGACAAGATCATATCAGTGAATGAACACTCTGGCAGCCATGTGGAGGATGATTGAAGGCATGGTGAGAGGTGTGACTGGAAGCACATCAACAAATTAGAACTCCATTATATTTTCTCAGTCAGAAGTAATGAAGGCTTGTATTAAGCCTATGACAGCACATATTGAGAGAAGAAGTTATTTAACGTATGTGAATGATTGTAGGCTGACTATACATGGAAGCTGGGTGGAGAAAGGGACTGTCTGTTGTAATTACAGGTTCATGGCTAGGATATGTAAATGGACTATGGTGCTTTCATTGAGATGCAAGGACTAAGAGGAGGAGAAAGTTTGAAGGAAAACGTGATGAGTTCAGTTGTGAACATGTTGAATTATAAGCACCTGTGAGATGCCCAGTTAGTCTAATAGGCAGGTGGAGATCAAGGCTGGAATATAAAGCTGAGAATTCTTTGTATGAAGGTGGTGGCTGAAGTCACGGGGTGGTATGAAGCTACCAAGGGAAAATATACAGCTGTACTATCCTATAAGTAGCCACTGGTCACATGTGATTATTTAAATTTAACCTTGAACTAATTAAAATTAAATAAAGTTAAAAATTCAGTTTCTCAGTTGTACTAGCCACATTTCAATGCTCAAAGGTTGCATATGACTTATGGCTACCATATTGGATAAGCACAGATTATAGAACATTTCCATCATCATAGAAAGTCCTGTTGGACAGCAGTGGTATAGAGAGTGAAAAGAGCAGAGGTTTGAAATATATCAGAACGCTGATGATGTTAATACCTGGGTGGTCACTGAAAGAGCCCAACAAAAATAGACTGAGAAGGAGCCTCCGTCCGTTGAGTGCCTTTTGATGGTCTAAGACTAGAGGCTTTCATATGTTATCTCTGATTCTCAAACTGTCCTGCAATTTTGGTAACATTAATTATTTTTATTGAGGCTTGTTATGGTTAATTTTCCCAAGACCTCAAACTAGTAAGTGACAGTGCTGGAATTATAACCCAAGTGTATGTGATATTTCAGATCCAATGATTTTTCAATTGCCACAGGCTGCCCATTTTAAGAAAACACAGAGACAAAGGTGCCAAGAAAAAAGAAAGAGAGAATTTCATGAGTGAGTGAGTGATAAATGGCACCAAGAATTCAAGTAAGGTCAGGTCAAAAAAGTGTTCATTGAATTGGAAGGTTGTCACAGACTTTGTTGAGAACATTTTCAGTGTAGTGTAGGGACTGAAAGCCCTATCAGAGTGGATTGAGTATAGCTGTACAGCCATATGGAGCATAGGCCATTTTAGCCTGTTCTTTTAAGAGATTAGATGTAAGTGATTCTTTCTTTACATGAAAGATGGCTCACTGAATAGACATTTCAGATTTTTACAAATTATAATATATATATATATATATATATATATATATATATATATATATTTTTTTTTTTTTTTTTGCGGTACACGGGCCTCTCACTGTTGTGGCTCTCCCGTTGTGGAGCACAGGCTCCGGACGTGCAGGCTCAGTGGCCATGGCTCACGGGCCCAGCCGCTCCGCGGCATGTGGGATCTTCCCGGACCGGGGCATGAACCCATGTCCCCTGCATCGGCAGGCGGACTCTCAACCACTGCGCCACCAGGGGAGCCCTACAAATTATATATTAAATGACCTAAGGGCTGCATCTTTCATCTTTGGTATAGTCAGAGAGACTGAGCCTCTGATCTACTCCTGTTCCTTAATTACTAGATGTCTGACCTTGGTCTAGTCACTAAACTCTGCAAATTATTTTTCCAGTCTGTGCAGTGGGGTTGGAAATATGTGCCTTGCTTACCCAATGGGGAGTCTTGAGCATCAAATAAAATAAAATATTCGATAGTGAACTGTTAATTGATATGTAATATAATATGCTATTCCTGATTGATCAGACGAAAACAATATTGAAACTCCACAATTTACCCACAAAGTTTTATGCATCCAGTGGACTTTTTGTTTAATGTTATCAGCTCTGTATGTCTGGAGCGGAGTAGAAAAATGTATGAGTGTTTGTTGAATTCCCCAAACCCACCTTCTAGCTTGACATTTGACTTTTTGAAACCAAGATCCATGGAGTCCTGTGAGTAGTTCTGATTTAAAATGTATTCCTCGGCTGATCCCGTCAAAGCTGGAAGAAGGAGAAGAGACAACTTTTCTCCTCTTCAAGATGTTTAAAAGAAGAGAAAAATAATTCAAACTTCCTATCCGAGAAAACTCAGAGCTTACATGATAGTATTTCTAATTATCTTGTTAACTAGATAGGTACCTATGTACAGAACCTGACAAGGCTGTGGAAAAACTTAACATTAGTTCCCGAGGAGGCAAATCCCATTGATTACATTAACTGGAGAACTCATAGAATTATTTGCTTTTGAGCTGTGCTGATGACTGGAGGGCAGAGTGTTGCTAGGAGCCACCATGGTTTACTTAGGTGAGGATAAGCCTGAGAGGACGTGTATTTGTCACCAGACCATAGAAAACCTAAAAGGGCTTCTCAGGTGCTTCTCCGGACCTGAAATCATCAGCTGAAAATATTTCCTGTCCGCAAAAATAGTGCTAAGCTTTTTCACTCCCAGGGTTTGATCACTAAAGTCTTATCACATCTATCCTAGCTATGTCTGAAGCAGCTCCAAGGAAAATCCTTAATATTTTTGGTCAGAATAAATCAGAAGAGGAATGTAAATTTTGTCAATAAAGTATTAATATTTCTTAGTATCCTCTGAAATTTTTCTAATTGCCTTAAGGCATATGGAACCCACAACAAGTTTACTGGAAATGTCAGTTATTAAATAGACATCTTACCGTAATTGAATGTTAGTGTCACACAGTTCAGACCACAGGCCCTGGCAGCCCAGAGAAAGGGTTGCTTGTAGCAAACTGTGCACTGACAGGAAACAGACTTCTCAGTAGGTCCCACCACAGTGCTTTGGCCTTAAGTTGCAAGAAGGAAAAATTACAACCAGTGCCCCAGCAAATTGCCACTGAGTTGCTGTCATAGAAACAATATATGAGGGCCAGGTAAAATATGAAGAAAACAGATGTCCTGGTGGGATTTTTTAAAACCCATTATGTGTTTTTATTTTTTGCTTGAGGTTTGTCATGTTACTGATAAATGGTCACAGTAAGGTGCAGAGGAAAATCCCCAACCTCAGTCATTGGGGGGCCATTGATTTGGACTCTATTTACTGACATTTTAGCAGAAATAATATGAAATTCCTCCGTGTTTTAAATGTGGTTTTAAGTTCCCATCTAAGGACCAAGAATCCATGTAGGTTTTGGTTTTAGTCTCCTGACTCGCAGACAAATAGGAGAAATTGTCATTATCTATGCCCAGATAGAATGTCACCATTGTACATACAATGTTGGCTGTAGTCCTTGACCAGCTTCTGCATGTCCCTAGTCCTAGTGACAAGATTGATTTATGAAGTGATGCTTAACTAGCCTTTGTGACAACAAGGTTTTTACCTTTCTGTTTAGAGCTTACCTCTTGCCTGTGTGCTTGGCCCCCACCTCTGGCTTCCTTGGGATCATCTACAGATCATTCCTCTGACGCTCCAAAAGTACTCCACTCTTCTCCCTCATAAAACAAACGGAGAAAAAGCAAATAAATAAATGATTGTCCTACACGTGTTCACTCACCTCTACTAATAGTATCTTAAATGTCAAACCCAGTAACATCATTATCTAAGGAGGATGTTTCTCTTTCGCTAATCAGACCCTGTATCCACTGTGTTAGTGTATCCCTGTATCAGAGATGAGCCCTGAATGCTTTCATAGTCTTTGAGTCACAGGTTGACTTAACCTCATGTTAAGGAAGCCCAGAGTGTGGACTTAGGCTTCTTCCTTGATCCTAGTCTGTATTGCCTCTCTTGTCTGGTGGCTCAGGTCCCTTCTATGACTTGTGGTCCATCATAAATCCCAAAATGCCCTAGGGACTAGAACTACAGGGTCTTGATTAGTCCTTGAAAGCTCTATTTCTCTAGGTCTGGATTCAACTTTTGCCACTAGTGGGAATTCCTGTTACATGTGGACAGATTTCCTGGAACATCATTGTCAACTGACTGTCACACATGTCATACATAGTGTAATTTCATATGATGTGTCACATCATATAGCATATCATCAAAATAGTAATGACTATGTGTCTAAGGTTATTACTAAAAAGAAGATAGTATTAGGGCTTTGTGATTTTTTTCTGAGCCAAATGCTAATCAAGGAAATGACGAGTTTTGGTATTCACAGAAGCTACTGTCTTTTATCTGCCCCTGCTAGGATTGCTAGATATGAATGACTGAGCTATTGCCATTTTAAAGAAAAAAATGGTACTCCAGTTTCCTTTTTGGGAACCCTATTCTGAACCCATTCTGGCTTGGAAGGGAGCTTGGCAACCTGCGTAACCATTACCAGCCCTCAACACTGGAGGGAACATTCTTTTAAATCAAGTAGACCCTAAAACAGCAATGTCACCACTCCCCTGGCTCTTAGCATTATGGTAACTCCTGCTTTCTGGTGACCAGTGGGTTACTCTTGGCTTCTCTTTTCATGTTGAAGTCAGTTTGGACTGCTTCTGCATTTGTCATGCATGTCCCTTTGTAATTATGATTTGGGGATACTGGCTGCCTGCATATCAGGGGCCATTCATAAGCTGGTTTAGTCTCCACACCTTCTGCCTACCCCTTCCCAGTTTCCTATCTTCACCACCTATCCCGTATGGGGGACAATCCCATCTAGAGTATGACCATTTCCTCTTCCAGGTTCAGCTCAGCATTAAAAAATATGCAGAAAAAGCACTTTAATAAGCAAAATGAGTTAAATGTAGTCATGATGATGGTTATCCACTCAGAGAAGATATGCCATTATCTGTTTGTTTTTAATGTGTCGATAGTAACATTAATATAATAATAGCAATTAATGCTAGTAAATCACAACTGCTACATATGCACTGTCTCATTTATTCTTCACAACATCCTGTGCTATGATTGTCCATATTTTTCTTCTTTGGAGGAACTCAGGGAACTAAGTCGCTTCATCTAAGCCATAAGTCAGTAAGTGATAGAGTCAGGGCTTGGCTCTAATTTTGTTAGATTCTGTGAGCTAAGTGAGCTCTTCACTTCTACACTGTAATCCCAGCCTAAGTAAACAAATGGAAAAGAGCCCTAGCAAATATGATGTTGGCTGGCTAAACGGAGCCACTTAAATCTCAGCCTGAGAAGTTTGTGTTTGGTTCCATAGGCAGTACGTAGTCACCATAGAATTTTGAGTCTGTGGTTAGTGTGGTAAATTCATTTTAGGAAGACTGATTGGATATTAATGGACAGAAGAGACAAGCAGGTGGAAGTCAGAGGTACAAAGACCATCTGAAAGTACATTACAATAAAATACATAAAGCCTGTTTGAGAAAGTTATAAAACCTTATATCGAAAGATATTTAAAAGAATTAAACAAAGGGAGCAATATATTCTGTTTTTAAACATTTAGAGACAAGAAGACTCACCACTTTAAAGTCAGTCCTTCCTGAATTAATCTATAGAATCAATGAAATTCACTCAGTATCTCACATATTTTTGTAAAATGGATCTTGACAGATTCTAAAATGAATATGGCAAATTAAGGCCAAGAAAAACCAAAACACTGCTGAAGAACAATAACTAGGTGGGTTATAAGACATCATGACTTATGAATATACATCTGAGCCTTGAACAACATAGGGATTAAGGGTGCTGACCCTCCCTGAAGTTGAAAATCCATGTGTAACTTTACAGTTGGCCCTGCATATTGGATTTAACCAACCATGGATGGTGTAGTACTATAGTACATGTTTATTGAAAATTCACATGTAAGTGGATCTGTGCAGTTCAATCCATGTAATTCAAGGATCAACTGTATAATAATTAAGGCAGTGGTATTTGTACATGGTACTACAGACCAACAGCAGAGAATGTCTAGCAACAAACCAAAGTATATGTGGAAACTTGATATATTACAGAGGTGGCATTTCAGATCACTGGGGAAAGGAGGGGATGTTCAAGAAATGGTGCTGGGATAATTGCTTAAATAAGGAATTGGGTACCTAGCACATACTACACATACAATTCTTTTCCAGATGAAATTAGGGCTTAAGTGTGAAAAACAATGCTTTAAGCTTTTTACAAGAAAATATAAGAAAAACTTTTATCATTGTGTGGTATGAAAGAATTTCTCAAATCTTAAAATTCTTAAATAAAAGGATTAAATATTAAAAAGGGAATCATATATTTGACTACATTAAAATTAAGAACTTCTATTCATCAAAGAGTCCATAAGAAAGTAAAAGGATAGACTACAACTGGGGAAAAGCTGCTGGCTACAGTATTACTAACAAAGCTTTAGTATCTCAAATATATTTCCTTACCACCTAAAGTGGTAAGGAAATAACTGCCCATTTAGTAAACGAGTGCAAGAAAAAAGTAGGTATTTTAAAAAAAGTTTATTTATTTTTGGCTGCGCTGGGTCTTTGTTGCTGTGCGTGGGCTTTCTCTAGTTGTGGCGAGAGGGAGCCACTCTTCATTGCGGTGCATGGGCTTCTCACTGCAGCGGCCTCCTGTTGCAGAGCATGGGCTCTAGGCACGCGGGCTTCAGTAGCTGTGGCTCGCGGGCTCTAGAGTTCAGGCTCAGCAGTTGCAGCGCACGGGCCTAGTTGCTCCGCAGCATGTGGTATCTTCCCAGACCAAGGAACCAACCCGTGTCCCCTGCGTTGGCAGGCAGATTCCTATCCACTGTGCCACCAGGGAAGCCCCCAAAGTAGGTATTTTACAGAAGAAGGAATATTTGAGGTAAATACATCTATGTGGGGGGTGGGGATGGGTGCTTAATGTCATCAATAATCTGAAAAGGCAAGTTAGAACTGTAGTGAGATATCATTTTACATCTACTAATTTGGAAAAACTTAAGAAGTCTGATGGTACTGTTAGAGAAAATGTGTATTAACATTTTATTGAAGCAAGTAGCATAATCACTTTGAAAAGCAATTCAGCATTATTTTGTAAAGCTATTCATATTCTATGACCCCGAAATTATACTCATAGGCATACATCTTAGAAAAGTGCTTCTCAGGTTTTAATGTTCATATGAATCATCCAGTGGTCTTGATAAAATACAGATTTGCATTCAGTTATCTGAAAAAGGATTATGTTTTTAAAATCCATGATTAGAAACATTGTAGAGAAGCTGTAAAACATAATTTATTCATTCATTGAACAAACACTTATTGAGCCGAGCACTTATTATGTGCCAGCTAATTTTATAGCACTAAGAATATAACAATGAAAAGAAAGAAGGAAAGACAAGACAAGACAAACCCCTGACTGCGTGGAGCTTACATTCTAGTGTGCATGTGGTAGGGAGGGGGTATTAGGTGCTAAATAAATACATAAAATATATGGTTTGTCTGATGGTATGTCTAAATGCTATGCAAAATATTTGACTGAGAAGGGAGGTAGGGAATTCTGGAGGGGTAGTAGTTGTAATTTTAAATATAGTTATCAGGGAAAGTCTCCTTGAGAAACTGAAAATTGACTAGGGACCTGCAAGAGGTGAGGGAGTGAGCCATGTGATTATCTGAGGAGCAAATTTATGTGCAAAGGCCCTGAGGAGAAAACATGCTTTGTGTGATAGACAAATAGCAAGGACATCACTGTGGCTAGATCCAAATGATTAAGGGGGAGAGAAATAAGAGATAAAATCAGAGAAGTAGAAGGGGCCAGATCATGTAAGAGCCTTGTAGACCATTGAAATGATTTTGGTTTTTATTCAGAGTCAAATGAAAAGCCCACTAGAGGCTATTAAGTAGATGAGTGATATTATGTGATTCACAGAAAACAGCATAATTCTGGTTACTATGTTGAAAATATACTAATTGGACAAAGGCCAAGTATAAAAACAGGGAGAACAAGTAGGAAGCTACTGTAATAAAGCCAAGAAAAAGATGGTAACGTAAAGCATTGGTGGTGGCAAGACACGGATTTTTTGTACTAATTTGAATGTAGAGCTGGTGAAATTTCTGAAGAACTGAATCTGAGGTCTAAAGAAGATGGTTACCTTTCGTTCTAAGACAATGGAAAAATAGTGTTGCCATTTACTTAGATAGGGGAGACTGACTGCTGAAGAAACATGTTTGGAAAAACGTGAAAATCTTGTGACCAGACTTGGGCATGTTATGTTTGAGATGTTTTAAGAGGAGGTGTTTTTTAGACAATTGGTTATGCCAGTATGGAGCTAAAGAGAGAGGTCTGGGTTGAAGATATAATTTTGGAACTAAAGAGAGAGGTCTGGGTTGAAGATATAATATTGGAAGTCATTATCATATAAGTGGTATATATAGGCATAAGACTGGCTGAGATATCTAAGAGAAGGAGTGACAAGAGAAGGCGTCTAAGGCCTGAGCATTCCAGTGTTTAAAGCAAATATCTTAAAGTCAGGTGAAGAGGAAAGACAAATTGCTTACAAATGATCAATACACTTATAGATGATTTTTCAAGAGCAATAGTGGAAGCCGGAAGAAATGGAGTAATATCTTTAAAGTGCTGTAAGAAAGCAAAATTATATTTTTAGAATAAAAGTGAAATAGAGACATTTTCAAGAAAAGCTGAGAGAGTTTACCATCAATAGACCACTCTTTATTAATGTCTAAAAGATACATTTCAGGAAGTAAGGAAATGTTTATCAGAAAGAACATCTGAAACGAAAGAACAGACTGACTGGGGAATAAAGGAAGACCCTCAGGTTGGCCAGCAGATGTCTCAACAATGATACTTCAGACACCAACCCATTTGGATGAAATTGGAAATCTTTACCAGATATCAGAATTGTTCATTTCCAAAGACTAAGCTATTGAGAATGTAGATTTCTAATTGATCTTGAATTTACTGTCTGTATTCAGCATGATAAGCAAAATGTTTATGCTGCTTCTAAATGTTATTACTCATTAACTTTATTAAATAAGTAAATATAGTATGCACAGTTTTTTTAACAAGTTGATGGGAAGCTTAAAAATAAAATTTTTAAGTTAAAATGTTAATTAACTTGAGCTCTGTGTTCTAATCATTTGCCTGCTGGGAAAGTATTTCCTATAATAAACTGTGTACCTATTCCAAAAGGGGAATTTGGAAAAGTCCTGCAGGGCAATAAAGAAGAAGGGGTAGGTAATGATCAATACATAAATATCTACATGGATTAGATAGTTATTTGCCATTTTGGGAATGCAGTGTTTTGGGTAACCACTTAAATAGACCATAAATAACATGTTAAGATCTTGAAAAAAATCATTGATGAATTAATAAATTATATTAACTCTTGTCAAAAGAAAAAAATTACTGGTGAAATTTTTTACATTAACTAGATGAAGGGAGGAAACCCCTTTAAATTAATATTGAACAAGTATTTGTTAATCTTCAACATTAATTTAATGTTGGTAAGTCAAAACTTTATAGCAAACTTAGAAGAAATTCTTGAAGGGTATACCAAAAACTTAACAATTAGCATTATGCTCCATGATGCCACATTTGAAGCATTTTTATTATAGTTAGAAACAATGTCAAGATGCCTTGTATTACAGTTACTGCTTCATACTGTACTGGAGCCCTGTTCAGTGTAATACCAAAGCAAAAATATACAAGAGATGTAGCTGTCATCAAGAAAGACACAAGACATTGTTATTTACATAACATGTCTGATAGTCTATGTAAAAACTCCAAGAAACCAATACAAAAATTATTAGAACTAATTGGAAAGATTAAAAAGGGGTGTGGATCAACATATAAAAATCTCCAGCTTGTAAAAATGCCAGCAATGACCAATTAAAAATGTATTAGAAAAAATATTTTATTTACAATTGCAGGAAAAATATTAAATATTTAGGAATAAACCCAATAAGGAATATTCAAGATATTTTTGGAAAAACTAATAAAAATTTACTGAAGAGTATAAAAGAATACCTGATGTATTAAAAATTATCAACTGTATACAGTATTTGAGCATGGGAAAACTCAGTACAGTTGACCCTTGAATGACGTGGGTTTGAATTGCATGGGTCCACTTATACATGGATATTTTTCAATAAATGCATACTATGGTACTACAGCATCCATGGTTGGTTGAATCTGTGGATGCAGAACCATGGACATGGAGGGCTGACTGTAAAGTTATATACAGATATTTTTCAGTAAACACAGTACTACATGATCTGTGGTTGGTTGAATCTGAGGATGCAGAACCATGGATTTGGAGGACCAACTATGAGACTTGATCATATGTGGATTTTGGTATCTGGAGCTGCAGCAGGTCCTGGATCCAATCCCCAGCAGATACCACGGGACAACAGTACCTGTTTTTCCACTGCACAGGGGTCTAAGCCCCTAACTACTGGGTTGTTCAAGGATCAACTGTATTTTAAAGCTGTCACTTCTACCCAAATTACATTATAAATTCAATACAATCCCAGTCAAAATCCTAAAAGAAATTACCTAAGCTAATTCTAAAATTAATGGGAGAATAGATGCACAAAGAATAGCCAAGGAAACTAAAAAAAAACAAACAAAATGAACAAAAAAGATCATACTCCACCAGGAAACAAAATATTTAGCAAACCTATGATAGTAAAAATAATCTGGTATTTAACTAAGGAAAAAAAAAGATCAATGGGAATGGGATAAGAGTCCAGGAATGAGGGACTTCCCTGGTGGCGCAGTGGTGAAGAATCCGCCTGCCAATGCAGGGGACACAGGTTCGATCCCTGGTCCAGGAAGATCCCACATGCTGTTGAGCAGTTAAGCCCGTGCACCACAACTGCTGAGCCAGAGAGCCATAACTACTGAGCCTGAGAGCCACAACTACTGAAGCCCGTGTGCCGTAGAGCTGGTGCCCTGCAACAAGAGAAGCCACCACAACGAGAAGCCCACGCACTGAAACGAAGAGTAGCCCCCGCTCGCCACAACTAGAGAAAGCCTGGGCACAGCAACGAAGACCCAATGCAGCCCCAAAAAATAAATAAATAAAAAATAAAATAAAATAAAATAAATTCAATAAAATTATAACACTTAATGCCAGCCATAAAAAAAATCCAGGTGGATTAAATGAATAACTCTAAAATCTTTAAAATATTAGTAGAAAATATAGGAGGATATGTTCTTAAAGAAGATCACAATATGTAAGTCCATTAAGAATAAAATATAATTTTTTCAACAAATTACCAAATTCCTGAATAACATGAAAGACTGCATGCACACACACACAAAAACCCCATAAAAGGCAGTGATAACTAGGAAAAAGTGTTTGCAACCTATCCAAGACAAATTTGTAAAGAACCAATGCTAATATGTATGGGAAAGACAAACTGTACAATTGAAAAATAGGCAAAGGATATGAAAATGATTCACAGAAGAGGAGCTACAAGTGGACCATAAACATACAAGATGACTCTACTTCTGGTAATCAAGGAAATGTAACCAACAATGATGACATTCATTTATGGCATTGGCACATTTTTTAAGTTTGAGAAATTATCTTTTTCCCTACAATGTAATATTGTATTTCAGTTAAAAACAATGGAATAAGTCTGTGCATATTGATACAACAGCTTTCCAAGAGAATTGTTATTTAAAAAAGCTACATTATGCATATGCACGTTATGTTAACATTTATGTAAAACTTGCTCTCATGTGCATATATGGATATATAGAATACACTGTCTTAGTTGGATCCCATAAAAGCAGAGCCTGAGATAGTGATTCTTCTTCAAGGAGTTTTTTGGGAAAGTACTCCCAGGATAGGGGGAGTGAGAAAAGCAGGGTAAGACAAGGGAAGGAAGGCAAAGCAGGAATGTGGTCTTGGGTGGAGACCAGCTCAGTCTGCAGTGGTGCTCTGGAGCACAGATTGCACCAAGGTGGTTCCCACCTTGCGGCTATTTTGTATCTCTGTGTCATTCCATTGTTGATCATATGTGGCCTACCCCCAGATCCTAGGGGTATGGGGGGTAGTCACAGCTCTCTTTTGGCCAAGGGCATTTCTCCAGAGAAAAAGGAAGCTCTGAGTTACTGTCAGCCAGCTCTGGCAGCAACAGAAAAGAGGATCTGGGCAGGGCAAAACAGCATCTGTGACACACATGCATACACACATAAACACACACACAGGCACAAACACAGACACACAGGCAAAATACTCAAGGAATTAACACAAAACTGGTAAGATGGCTACTTCTAGGGACAGACCTAAGGTTGAGGGGTGTTGTCAAGGTGGGCTTTAGTTTTATATTTGCTTTTTTAATAATCACAATATGTTATATTTCTTATGTAATTAGAAAATAAGTTTTTAAAAAATATGCATTTTACTTTCTCACATAGGCAGTGACTCCATTATCCCCACCCATCCACTCTTTCTTGGCTTTCTTATATTTATTACAAATAAAATTTGTTAAAGGAACCACTTTAAGATCCCAGTGAGCTTTTTTCATTCTTGCATTTCTTAGGTCAAGGCAATTACAGAAGTCTTTTTTAAGCAGATATCATTTCAATTTTCTGTTTAATAATAATGTGATCATTCATAGTCCAATTTGTGAAATATGAGAAACATGTATTTACTAAGACAGAAATCCAGTTGAGTATATAGTGTGCATTCCTCCAGTACTCAGTGACTTTGATCAGAGTTTCTTATGCTGAATGTCTTGGTGCAAATAGCAAACCACCACTTACTAATCAGTGTCCTTTTCTGCTAAAAGTGGGAGGGAATCTGATACTGTTCCCAGTGAATTTAATGTTCTTGCCTCTTCATGGAAAGAATTTGGAGCCGAGGCAGAGAGGTTAAGAGAGTGAAGTGAGGATTTATTTAAGCAAGAATATGCTCTCAGAGGGAGAGTGGACAGACAGGTGAGGAGCTGTTACCCTGGGTTTCTTTGGCAAGCCGGTTATGAGGGGCATACAAATGAAGGGGTGGAATATTCACTGGGGAATGAGGAGTTTTGGGGGTTACAGTCCCTGATTTTCAACGCAGCTCCATCTTCCTGAGGGGAGGAGGAATTTTTGTCCTTATTTAGCTTAGATCAGAAGTGTCATGACATCAGTGCACAATGGGTGCTTCTTATCTGCAAGGCTAATTTTATTGTAATGAGAGCATAATGAGCAACAGGCTACATTCCCATGCAGGAGATTCCCACCTTTCCTCACCTTTCTTTGTCTGCTTCCAGGACACTTATCACCCAAAATGTGTGGTTTCCTGTTGGTCTGGAGGTTCCTGCTTTTCTTTGTCTGCCCATGGACCCCCCACTGTTTACAAGCTGTGTGATTTCCTGCTACCTGGCCCCTACCCCCATTTCTCTGCTCATATCTGGCTATCTGCCTGCTGTAACAATACTAATTCTTTTCTTTTTTATTGAGGTATAGTTAATTTACCATGTTGTATTAATTTCAAGTGTACAGCAAAGTGATTCAGTTACATACATATATATACATATAAATACATATATACATATATATACACACACACACACTTTCTGGAGAGTTTTTAATCATAAATGGAGGTTGAATTTTATCAAAAACTTTTTTTGCATCTATTGAGATAATCATATGGTTTTTATTCTTCAATTTGTTAATGTGGTGTATCACATCGATTCATTTGTGGATATTGAAAAATCCTTGCATACCTGGGATGAATTCCACTTGATCATGTTATACGATCGTTTTAATGTATTGTTGGAGTTGGTTTGCTAGTATTTTGTTGAGGATTTTTGCATCTATGTTCATCAGTGATACTGGCCTGTAATTTTCTTTTTTGTGTGTGATATCTTTGTCTGGTTTTGGTATTAGAGTGATGGTGGACTCATGGAATGAGTTTGGGAGTGTTTCTTCCTCTGCAATTTTTTGGAAGAGTTTCAGAAGGATAGGTGTTAACTCTTTTCTAAATGTTTGGTAGAATTCACCTGTGAAGTCGTCTAGTCCTGGACTTCTGCTTGTTGGAAGTTTTTAAATTACTGGTTCAATTTCAGTACCTGTAATTAGTCTGTTCATATTTTCTATTTCTTCCTGGTTCAATCTTGGGAGATTGTACCTTTTGAAGACTTGTCCATTTCTTCTAGGTTGTCCATTTTATTGGCATATAGTTGCTTGTAGTAGTCCCTTATGACCCTTTGTATTTCTGTAGTGTTGGTTGTAACTCCTCCTTTTTCATTCCTGATTTTATTTATTTGGGCCCTCTCCCTTTTTTTCTTCATGAGTTTGGCTAAAGGTTTATCAATTTTGTTTATCTTCCCAAAGAACCAGCTTTTAGTTTCATTGATCTTTTCTACAGTTTTTTTTAGTCTCTACTTCATTTATTTCTGCTCTAACCTTTATGATTTCTTCCCTTCTACTAACTTTGGGTTTTGTTTATTCTTCTTGGTCTAGTTGCTTGAGGCCTAGGTTAGGTTGTTTATTTGAGATTTTTCTCATTTCCTTAGGTAAGCTTTTATCGCTATAAACTTCCCTCAGAACTACTTCTGCTGCATTCCACAGGTTTTGGATCATTGTGTTTTCATTTTCATTTATTACTAGGTATTTTTTGATTTCCTCTTTGATTTCTTCAGTGATCCATTGGTTGTATAATAGCATATTGTTTAGCCTCCATGTGTTTGTGGGGTATTTTTGCAGTTTTTTCCTTGTAGTTGATTTCTAGCCTTGTGGCATGGTTGGAAAAGAAGCTTGATATGACTCCAGTTTTCTTAAATTTATCAAGGCTTGTTTTGTGGCCCAGCATTTGATCTGTCCTGGAGAATGTTCCATGTACACTTGAAAAGAAAGTGTATTTTGCTGTTTTCAGATAGAATGCTCTGTAAACATCAATTAAGTCCATCTCATCTAATGTGTCATTTAAGGCCTATGTTTTCTTACTGATTTTCTGTCTGGATGATCTGTTCATTAATGTAAGTGGGGTGCTAAAGTCCCCCACTATTATTGTGTTATTGTCGATTTCTCCTTTTATGTCTGTTAACGTTTGCCTTATATATTGAGGTGTCTTCCATATTGGGTGCATATATGTTTACAATTGTTATATCTTCCTTTTGGATTGATCCTTTGATCATTATGTAGTGTCCTTCTTTGTCTCTTGTAACAGTCTTTATTTTATTTTTTAATTTAAAATTAAAAAATTACATTATTTTAATTAATTTTAAATTTAAAAAGTATTTTTATTTTAATTTAATTAATTAATTTATTTATTTTGCACCACTTGGCTTGCAGGATCTCAGTTCCCTGACGAGGGATCAAGCCCATGCCTCCTGCAGTGGAAGCATGGAGTCCTAACCACTGGACCACCAGGGAATTCCCAACAGTCTTTTTAAAGTCTATTTTGTCTGTTATAAATATTGCAGCTCTGGCTTTCTTTTGATTTCCATTTGTGTGGAATATCTTTTCCCATCCCCTCACTTTCAGTCTGTATGTGTCTCTAGATCTGAAGTGAGTCTCTCGGAGGCAGCAAATATACGGTTGGAAGGGCTCCCAACCTCTAAGCAGGTCCCTCTTAGCTTCTCTACCTAACCACTGGGTGTGATCTCACTCAGCCCCATGGTTTAGATACCATGGGTGGGCTTATGAGTCCCAGATATATAACCTCTTACCAACCTTTTTCAAGACGTCTGTATTCAGCTGCCTGGACCTTTCAACTTGGACATCTTCAATTAGCATTTCAAACTAAAGAGAACTCTTGATTCCCCTTCTGCTCTCACCTCCTGCATACCTGTTCCTCATCCATTCCAGTAAAAATCATCATCATTTTTCATCTACTTAAGCCAAAAATCTGAGTAATCCTTGATTTCTTTCTTTTCATCATTCCTCCGACTCACTTCATCAGAAAATCCTCTTGAAGATACCCCTAAAACATCTCCTCAATCTATATTTTTCTAGCTCTAATTCCTCCCTCATCCAAGTGACATAATCTTTCTCATGAATTATTATAATAACCAAATTACTCTTTCATTTTTTGCTTTCTATTGCATACAGTAACTAGAGCAATCTTTTAAAAATGTAAATTGGGGCTTCCCTGGTGGTGCAGTGGTTGAGAGTCCACCTGCCGATGCAGGGGACATGGGTTCGTGCCCCAGTCCAGGAAGATCCCACATGCCGCAGAATGGCTGGGCCGGTGAGCCGTGGCTGCTGATCCTGTGCGTCCGGAGCCTGTGCTCTGCAATGGGAGAGGCCACAACGGTGAGAGGCCCGTGTACTGCAAAAAAAAAAAAAAAAAAAAAGTAAATTGGATCATGTTATTTTCCTGGGTAAAACCCTGCATAGAGTAAATGTGGGTTCCACATTATTCTAAATGCAGAACTTTTTTTTTTTTTTGAACCAGAAGCGTTCATAACTGTGGTTTCCAAAATCATAAAACTCTTTCCTGCTCTTCTCCCACCTCATTTCATATCATATTCCTCCTCTCTCACTGTGCCCTAGCCACACAGGGCCTCTACTGGTTCTATACTACCTGCCAACCTAGTTCATCATTAGGTCCTTGGTCATTCAGTTCTCTGTTAGATAGTACCTTCTCAGAGAGGTTGCTGATCCCCCAATTCAATGTAGCTGCTCAGTTTCTCTCTATATTACCCTATTTTAATTTTCTCTATCATATTTTTCACCTCTGGTATTTTTCTTGTTTGTTTACTGTCCCATCTCATTCAAATTTAAGACCTAGAAGAGTAGAGATTTTGTACAGTCCATATCCTCAGCATATCTGTAGAATGGATTCTGGCAGATATAGGCTCCCAGTACACAGCAGGTGAATGAATGGATGAATGAATGCATGTAAGCATGGCTACTTCTATAAAAGTCATTGTGGGAGACACACGATTAATATAACAGTGGTCCCTGTTGCATATGGAGCTTCCAATCTGCTTGGAGACCCAAACAATAGAGGACTGCATGACTAAGCAGTGAGCTATGTGGTATTGACCATAAGTGAGACAGGAGTTCAGAGAAGAGTGGGGGAAATGTAAGAGACCTAAGTTTGGCCTCTGTTCCAGTATTTGTGTACTGCTCCAGTATGCAAATCATTTAACTGAATGTATAGAATTTCCATTCTCATCAGTGTGGTTGCCAGCAGCAGCTAAATGGTGCTAAAACTGTCCCGTGATAGTTTATGCCCCAACAGCCCTTCCAGACCATTTTTTCCAATGACTTCTCATGCAAGTATGCTTTCAAGAGAAATATTTTGAGTAAATTTTAAGCCTTATCCAAACTGGGTAGATACTTTAGCAGACTTCTGCCCTTTCTAAACAACATGCAGTTTGGGGACGACCTTAAAGATTTTTTACATTAGTTCTTAGGCAATAAGTAAGGAGACGTAGTGAAAGTGAAAAACGTGATGACACCAACATATCAAAGGACATTTGGATATTTTTTTTTTTTCACTTACTTGGCTTATTTTTTTAGTCTTAATTGATTATACTACTTTGGGTTTTTGAAGCACAGTCTGATTCTCTTTAGAATCTCTTTTTTTTTTTTTTTTGCGGTACGCGGGCCTCTCACTGTTGTGGCCTCTCCCGTTGCGGAGCACAGGCTCCGGATGCGCAGGCTCAGCCGCCATGGCTCATGGGCCTAGCCGCTCCGCGGCATGTGGGATCTTCCCAGACCGGGGCACGAACCCGTGTCCCCTGCATTGGCAGGTGGACTCTCAACCACTGCGCCATCAGGGAAGCCCCTAGAATCTCTTATTACTCATATATTTAACAGACTATTGGAATTAAAGCCTTAGTGGTTGTTAAGCCAATTAATGCTCTTGTCATTTATCCATGTGGAACTTGCACTCACTTCCCAGGGCATTCTTCCTGTTTTCACAATAGACGTAATAGTAAACATAAATTAAATGAATACCCCTAAAGGTTAACAATGATTATCTTAATTTTATAGTTTCCTGTTAAGGAAATAAGGTTTAAAGAATCTGCTTGGCAGAAACAAGTGAGCAAGGAAGACACTGGAAGGGGAAGCTTAGTGTTTCTTTATCTTCTCTTTTCTTCCAGAGTAATCCTAACATTGTGAAGCCTTCAAAAAAATTACTGCCTTTGCTTTTCAAATAAATAACTCAGGTGTGAAAAGCAGCACATCCGCCCTGTGGTTGAGCATTTTTTTCTGATTTGACTTAGCTTTGAACTTCTGTGTAGTGGTGGGCTGGCGGTACTCCCCTGGCCTCTCTTGGAGATTCCTTTTCACTCAGTTACTTTCAGTTTACTGAAAGACCCCAGGATGGCCACAGGAAGACTCCTCATTTCCTGACTTCAGGCTGTAGTGATAACATCTTCAAAAATAGAATTCTATACTTAGGAGAGTATACCCATGTCCTATTCTATCAGGAAAGTGAGATCCCAGTATATTGCATTTATGAGTTTGTTCAGTGAAACCTCCAATAACCCAACCCAATCCTGAATCTTTAATCAATATTTCCCCTTCTTAAATTCAACTTCTAGGGAAAGTAGAGAATAGGAACTGTTTCAGGAATATATTTATTTACTTTTAAAGTGTTCTGTTATGATATATAGCCATAAAATATAATGATTAATTTTTTTTTTTTTTTTTTTTTCTTTTTGCGGTATGCGGGCCTCTCACTGCTGTGGCCTCTCCCGTTGCGGAGCACAGGCTCCGGATGCGCAGGCCCAGCGGCCATGGCTCACGGGCCCAGCCGCTCCGCGGCATATGGGATCCTCCCAGACCGGGGCACGAACCCGTATCCCCTGCATCGGCAGGCGGACTCTCAACCACTGCGCCACCAGGGAGGCCCTAATGATTAATTTTTAAAAATAAGATTCCAAACTCAGTTCCTTTTATTTATAATAAAATGGTATTATTAGCAGTTTCCTCTCATCCTTCAGGGTTCTAAATAAGGGAAAATACACATGAGGATTATACCTGGATGAAAGTGAAAGTATTAGTCTGTTAATATTAGCAAAAGCCCTATAATGCCTAAAATGGATAGCTTCTAGTAAACAAATGAGACCCTTAAAAACCAGTGTTAATATATATATATATATATATATATATATATATATATATATATATATATATATATATATATATATATATATATACTTCTTTTTTTTTTTTTCTTTTTCTTTTTGGCAGGCATGGGGTTAGTGACCAAGGTGGAATTGGGAGTGGGACAAGCTTATATTCACACTTTTCTGAACTCTCCAAACCTCCCCACACTCTTTTCTTAACATTTATTTTTTATTTAAGTAACACTGGTTTATAGAATTATATGTTTTATGTGTACAGCATTATATTTCTATTTCTGTATATCCTACAGTGCACTCACCACCAAAAATTTAGTTTTCCAACCATCACCATACAGTTGGTCCCCTTTACTGATTTCACCCCACCCCTACCCCTTCCCCTCTGGTAATCACTACTCTGTTCTCTGTATCTGCATGTTTGTTTTTGTTTGGTTTGGTTTGTTCACTGATTTTTTTTCTTGTTTTTTTTTTGTTTTGTTTTATTTTTTATATGAGTGAAATCATATGATATTTGTCTTTCTTTCTCTGACTTATTTCACTTACCATAACATATACTTTTTTCATACAATTGAAGAAAATACACCAGCAGTGCAAACTTTATGACTTTTTCATCCATTTAGAGGAAGTGAAAATATGGTAGCCTCTTCCTATTTTTATTCCTAATCAGGGAAGTCCCTGATGAGGTGTGCAGAAACCTGAAGAGGGCTTATTGCCCCTGGGCAGAAAGAGGGCTTCCAACAAATGGACAGTGCCCTAACTTCTCTAATAAAATATGCAGTGCTGAATATTCAGCTCCAACTGATTAGAACAGGGAAAGATGGATTCCTGGAGGGTGGAGGTGAGAGGTATTACACACAAAATTTTACGAAGTGTAGAAGGAAGAGTCACGTCGCCATCTATGGCATTGGATTGGCCAAAAAGTTCGTTCGGGTTTTTCTGTAAGATGTTATGAAAAACGTGAATGAACTTTTTGGCCAACCCAATACAAGTCGTGCAGTGCACCACTTTAAGGTATATAAGGGTTTCATTTATATAGAATATGAGGCCAGTATATCCCTGAGGGTTTTTCAGTAACAGGAGAGAGTTTTAAAGATTTCTTAGGACCTATATAAGAAACTAACTAGTTATGTTACCCTGACCAAATAATTTAATCCCAATTAGCCTCAGTTTCCTTGGTTAGAGACCACTATTTTCCTAGTCAATAATCATTCTCCCCTCCTTCCTTAGTAATAGACACCTACTGATAGGGATAGATTTGTGTCCAGATTTTTAAAAAAATTTAAAGGACATTTCTTAGCCTTCCTTGCAGATGGGAGTGGCCAATGGGAAATCTCTAAATGAAAGTAACTCAGTTTGGAGATATATCCTTTCTCCTTTCTTCCTCCTCCTACCCAAAGCAAGATTGTTATGGCGGGAACTTCTGCAACCATAAGGTTACCATGAGGTCACCTTGTGGATGGAAACCACCCACTGAAAATGAGGAAGCAGAAAGAGTCTGGGTCCCTGATGTCAATGGAGCCACCAGATCAGCCTTGCATTCCTAGGCTTCCTGTTTACATTAGATAAAAATACAATCCTATTTTGATTAAACTATTATTGGTTGAGTTTTCTCTTATATGTATTTAAACTAATCATAATTGATAGATACTTTATCTGTAATAATACTTGTGTGGGTGAAGAGGGATAAGAGAGGAAATATTGGGAAACGCTTTGTTAAGAATAAAATGCCACATTAATGTAACAGCTTTTGTAAGAATCTGGGCTTCAGAAGTATTGCTTTGGGGCATTGATGACAAAGATTGACAGAGCTATGTAGTGGGTCATTTTCTTCCTGCCCCCATTTTGCCCCAGACCAGCTTCCCCAGGGCTCACAATAGTCATTCCCTGAGGTCGGCTCTGCCTGACCTGGTGGCGTTCTCTGCACCTGCAGCCCAGTCGGCCATGAGATCCTTGAGAGGAGCTGGAGAGAGAACAAGTAGAGGAGTAGACTGGTCTTGAGATCCAGGGTTTCCTTCCCCTAGATTTCCCAGCAGTAAGAGTCAGAGCTTTAGGAGGTGCAAGAAAGGTTCTGAAGCTGTGCTGATGAGACTAGAGCTGTAAAGACTTCCATACATAAGCTAGAGAACCCTTGTATATTTAGATGTAGTGAGTTGTTCATCTGATAGTGATGTATAAAAATGATCTAGGCTTCGCCACGCATTTAAGATGCCTCGTGGAAGCCGAAGCCGCACTTCCCGCGTAGCCCCTCCGGCCAGCCGGGTGCCTCAGATGAGAACTGCGTCCAGGCCAGCGCCCGCAGCTCAGCCACCAGCAGTGGCTCCACCATCTGCTGTTGGCTCCTCTGCTGCTGCTCCCCGGCAGCCAGGTCTGATGGCCCAGATGGCAACCACTGCAGCCGGCGTGGCTGTGGGTTCTGCCGTCGGCCACACTCTGGGTCATGCTATCACTGGTGGCTTCAGTGGAGGAAGTAATGCTGAGCCCTCAAGGCCTGACATCACTTACCAGGAGCCTCAGGGAACCCAGCTGGCACAGCAGCAGCAGAATGGCCCATGCTCTTTTGAGGTGAAACAGTTTTTGGAGTGTGCCCAGAACCAGGGTGACCTTAAGCTTTGTGAAGGTTTCAGTGAGGTGCTGAAACAGTGCAGACTGGCGAACGGGTTAGCTTAATCAAGAAGTTCCAGTTGAAGGCAT
Source organism: Mesoplodon bidens (assembly GCF_964165515.1). Lineage (NCBI taxonomy): Eukaryota > Metazoa > Chordata > Mammalia > Artiodactyla > Ziphiidae > Mesoplodon > Mesoplodon bidens. The sequence continues at coordinate 32,220,124 of NC_138167.1, forward strand.
GAAAAATCATCTCTCATGACCACGTTGATTTAGCATTAAAAGTATAATTGATAGTGAAGATATAAAGTGTGAAGCCACCAGTTAAACCGCTCCTCAGTCATTAATAGCTTTTGTGCTTCAGGATTGCAGTGGAAGAGGGTGTTCTCACTGTATAGAAGCTCACTGAGATGATATTGAGTTTGAGGCTAGGCGGATGTTTGTGTGGCCTCTTAAACATGCTTTTGTTTGTGAATTAATTAGAATAAAGTGATTTTATTTCCAAAAAAAAAAATGATCTAAAGTGAGCAAAGGAGAAACATTTATCTCTTCCTGGAGATTCCAGGAAAGCCTGCCTCATCTTTGGTCCTGGATGCTGGTCAAGAAGTCCACTTTCCCTTGAAATAGGGGAAAGAGGGTGTATTGGTATAGTGTTGTCCCCAAGATACTGCTGAGGACAGGAGGAGATCAGGGAACACTGGAAGCAGTTACATGAATCTCTTCTTTTTTATTGAAGTATAGTTGGTTTACAATATTATATTAGTTTCAGGTATACAGCATAGTGATTCAGTATTTTTACAGATTATACTCCATTAAAAGTTATTATAAGATAATGGCTATAATTCCTTTTCCTATACAATATATCCTTGTTGCTTATCTATTTCATATATAATAGTTTGTGTCTCTTAATCCCATACCCCTGACTTGCCCCTCCTTCCTTCCCTCTCCCCATTGGTAACCACTAGTTTGTTTTCTTTATCTGTGAATCTGTTTCTGTTTTGCTGTATACATTTGTTTGTTTTATTTTTTAGATTCAGCATATAAGTGATATCATACAGTATTTGGCTTTCTCTGTATGACATTTCACTAAGCATAATATTCTCTAGGTCCATTCATGTTGCTGCAAATGGCAGAATTTCATTCTTTTTATGGTTGAGCAATATTCCATTGTATATGTATACAACATGTTTATCCATTCATCTTTTGTGCACGCTTGGGTTGCTGCCATATCTAGACTATTGTAAATAGTGCTGCTATGAACATTGGGGTGCATGTATCTTTTTGAATTAGTGTTTTTGCTTTTTCCATTTATATACCCAAAGGTGGAGTTGCTGGATCATATGCTAGTTCTATTTTTAGATTTTTGAGGAACCTCCATACTGTTTTACACAATGGTGGCATCAGTTTACATTCCCACCTAAATGTAAGACCTGAAACCATTTTGCTTTTTCCATTTATATACCCAAAGGTGGAGTTGCTGGATCATATGCTAGTTCTATTTTTAGATTTTTGAGGAACCTCCATACTGTTTTACACAATGGTGGCACCAGTTTACATTCCCACCTAAATGTAAGACCTGAAACCATAAAGCTCCTAAAAGAGAATATAGGCAGAACACTCTTTGACATAGATTTTACGTAAATCTCTTCTGCAGTGTCCTCAACAAGCTGCCATCTAATTTCTGCATACCAACAGAGGTGAAGAGGTTAGGGAAGTCGTAGGATTTACTACCCCTTTAAAGAGACCAATCTGCTTTTGAGCTTCTTTCCTTTTGGCAAAACGTTTCTTCTTTATAATAAACCCAAAAGAGCTTCTCTGCAGCTTCTGCTTCTGGGATACAGATCTGTTTTTGAAAGCAACAAAGAAAGCCTAGTCCCACCCATCTGTGAGCCTACCTTTAAAGCATCTTCAAGCAGCTCTCACATCTTCCTGCAAGTCTTCCCTTAAGGAAGCTTCAAGTTAAAAAAAAGAAAAATACAAAGATACTTGGGTATTAAAATCAGTTTTGGGATAAAATACTAGCTTTATTTTCCTAGTGGCTATGTAACTTTATTAATTTATTTAACTTTTCTGAACCCATTGCCTCTTCTATAAATGGAAATAATGATTTCCAACTCCTGGAACTGTAGGAATGATGATAATGGAAATAATAGCTAAGCCTGACTGGCTCTTGACTGTGTATCAGGCACGTATATTGTTTCACTTACTCCTAAAAAGAACCTCCTGAAGTAACAGTGGTACTCCGAAGTGGGTACCATTGTTAGCCCCATTTTTCAGATGCAGAAATTGAGGCAGAGAGGTTTAGTAACTTGCTGATGGCCACACTGCTACACTTGACTACTAACCCATATAGCCTTCCTGTAAGATTGAGTTCCCATCAAGGGCCAGGTAGGACTGATCCTGCTAAGCTTCAGAGATCAGATAAGGTGAGACTTTTTAGGGAGGTCAAGTCATAGAAAATAAATGAACTAATGAATATCAGTCCCAACTACAGAGCTCAACACATCAGTACATTTGAGTTAGTTTGCCTTTCCTTTCCTCTAGTTTAAGAAGTCACAATTCCTCTGGGTCAGCTTAAAGGCTGAGTACAAATTAATTTCAGTTATCTTAGTGGGGAAAATCAAGGAGATATTTCTGTCCTCAGGCCTCATGATTACTCCTAAGTAACTCCAGCTAACTTTATGGAACCCCAGTTATGTGTCAAGCTCTGTTCTCAGTGCTGTTTGCATATACTAACTGGCTTGATTGCTACCCCAACCCTATGAGATAGTATCATTTTCCTTTCTTGCCACAGGTTCATCAACTTTGCCATCTTTGGTGGAGACCACCATTCCCTGGGCCTCCAGAGGTTCTTCACCTGCCCCTCAGCCTCTTCTCACCATGCTGTGAAAGAGCATAGTTGCTCCAATGAAAATCTCTCTTCATTTTAAGAGTTACCCTGTTCCCAATAGGGAGAAGTTGGAGGATAACAAATATAATATGGGACAACTAAAAAGCTTATGAAGCCTTGTCAGACTTCTCCGGTGTGATGTCCTGGCCTAAAAGGGGCCAAGAGTGTAAGAGAAGCGCTATTAGACCTCTGCTCTTGGATTTGATTCTGGGGGGTACAGGTCTCTAAACTGTGTCTGGCTAAGGCAGCGCCCATGGAATTCTCAGGGGCAACAGAAGCTGAACCTCAGGGGCCCCCCATCTCAAGATGAAACTCTCATTTCTGGAAACCTCCAAATGTTACCCATTTCACTGAGTGCCCGTTTCAGAGAGTAATGGTCCTCTATGGATATTTCCTTATGTTATAAGAGAGAGGTTCTTTTGGAACCCAATTAATATTTATATAATACTCTTTTTTTCAGAACAAAAATTTTGAGATCACTACCTACTTTCCCAGACTAGGTAGTGACTAGTAATTGGTAGCTATTTCTGTTGATTTATAGCAGTGCTTCATGGGGCAATTTTGCCTCCTGGGGACACTTGGCAACTTCTGGAAACACTTTTGGTTGTCACAACTTTTGGGGGGGTGCTACTGGCATCTAGTTGGTAGAGACTTGTTCAACATTCCACAATCACAGGACAGCCCCACAACAAAGAATTATTTAGCCCCAAATATCAGTAATGCCAAGGGTGAGAAACTCTGCTCTGTGGTATGTGAAAAGCTCATACAACTTTATAAGAAATCCAACAGTATCCCAATAGATACATGGAAAAAATGACATGGAAAATTAAGTTTGGAAAATAAACAGATATTTGTGAAAGTATTCAAATTTGCCAGTAATTTTTAAAAAGGTGATTAATTGAGACAATGAAGAATTATTTTTAAATTTCAAGAGTTAATTTTAAAATCCAAAGTCAGTGATTTGCCAGGGAAGTGGGTGTATTCATACTCTGTTGGTTGCTCTGCAAATAGGTATGAGGCCTTGGAAATAATGCAGTATTAAGGGCCAGAAAATGTGTAGAACTTTTGACCCTTTGATATCAGTTCTGGAGATTTATTCTAAATTAACTATTCAGAATTGTCTCGTGTAGGCTAATATGCTTAATGCATACTATAACACTTCTTACATTAGTAAAAACCTGAGAATAATTTAAATAAACACAAAAGGGAAACAAGCAAATTATACATTATAATGGAATGGACTATTTTATCACCCCTGAATTTATGATAAAATAAAAAGCAGAACTATGTGGAAAATGTAATGTTCAAAGTAATGTTAAATGAAAATGAGTAAAACATTTTTATTCCTTTATACTCTAAAATTACAACTATATAAAATATATACACATAAATAAGTATGAAACACAAAGTGAGCATTCAATGACAGGTTGAATTAATTGAAAACAAAAAGAAATAAGATGTTGTAAGGGTGGTATGTATGCACTTTTCCCATTTAATTTGATATTTTTTAATGTTGTTATAAGGTTGTCTGAAAAAATAGAAAAAGAAAGCAAAAACTTACCAGATAGGCTTACATGTTATGAGTTAAAGTTAAGTCAGCAGGATAGAGGCACACATGGATGGTGGTCTCCATATATCCACAACTCATGTTGCTAGAGACCTTCAGCAGATGGTGGGATTTCCAGGTCCACATGTATCTCAGTTTCTGCTTTGTTGGTGTCCCCCACAAACTTTGCATTCAGCTTGGAGTGGGAACATTTTCATGGTACTTTTTTCCTATTTCAATTGGAATCATAGGAGTCCTGAAAGAAATGATGTAAACAAGTCATCTGATCTGTGAGACATATTTTTAAGGATTAAAGTAAAAGAATAATGTGTTTATGATTGCATGAAGTTGGTCACTGGGAAAATTCCATTTTCTTAAGGAGTTTTGAATAATGGTCCTTGGAAAAAAATAATTCATAAGTTAATTATTTTTTAAATTGCTGACTTAAAAAATTGAAGTATAGTTGATTAACAGTATTGTGTTAGCTTCAATTGTACAGCAAAGTGATTCAGTTTTGCTTACTTTTTATATATGGAAGATGTCAGAGCTTTTGTTTTTGACAACAGTTTTCTTTTTTAATTGGCTATTTAAATCGGTATTGAAGCTGAGCAGGACCCTGTGGGGCTCCTGGGCATGGAAGCCTTTCTGTTCCCAGTTTCTTGACTCCAGCCTCCTTGACCTTCCCTGAGTTCCAAAGGGCAGATTCTTTGAACAGTTGCTAATCCAGGAAGGGAAGGGATGCAAAGACAAGGGAGGGGCAGCTAAGAAATAATAGTGCAGCCTTGGGGCAGGGTCCTGGTTCCACCTCAAGGGATACATATAACAATGTCTTTAAGCTCTTTAAAATGTCAGCATTCTTCATACCAGAGAAAGACCACCTGAGGCTACATTAAAGGAACCAGAGAAGCTCATCAAGAAGATTACCTGAGACCAGATTAGAGCAGTGCAGGTCCTGCACACACCCTAATCTTATCAGCAACCCCACCATTGAACCGTTGCTATAAAAGTCCTCATCAAGTTCTCCTGGGTTGGGACACTGTTAACAGGGCAGGATCCCGCTGTGGCCCCCTTTGCCTGGCAAAGCAATAAAGCTATTCTTTTCTGCTTCACTCAGTACTCTGTCTCTGAGATTCGGTTTGGCACTGGTGCACAGAGGCTGAGCTTTCAGCATCAGTATCATAGTTTATGCACATATTTATGAATTTCCTAAGCTTTTTACCATTGAAAGAGACTGCTTATAGATAGGAAATACACAAAGTCACTTTGAAATTGGTTCTGCAAATCTGTATAAGGAGAAATTGCTACTGATACTTTGTTTTGCCTCAAGACTGCCTGCTGATCGAGGCTGCATATCACACCATGTCATCATCTTCCAGCCATTTCTTACTCTAGATTATTTTTAGGTACGACAGGCCAGTGGTTACCAGAAAGAAACTACAGAAAAAAAATATTTTTTAAATCCAAAAATCTAGTCCTGGCTCCACCAATGATTTTGGTAATCTTATATCACTTAATCTTTTGGCCCTTGGATATCCTAATTATAAAATAGGAATGAAATGTCTCTACCTGTGCTTCCCACCTCACTGATATTTCAAATCACAGAAGAAAGGTTGCTAGTTTCCAAAAATGGGCTTATGGCAACTGGAGAGCCATTTATAGGGAAAAACCTGAATTAATCTCAGTCCATATACCAAATAAAATACAGCTGGATAAACATTTAAATATATGAAATAAAACTATAAATTACCAAAAGATAGGCTATTTTTATAGAGTGGCTGTTTGGTTTTAATATTCATCTTTATTAACTTAAACCTGAATATGCATAGGAGGTGTTCTGGGTAGGAGGGAGATTTCTTATAATTACCTCACAGTAAAGTGAGATAGCTCGCTTATGCCAGATCTTACCCCTGGGGTGATGAGATGAAAGCCAGGTCAGATGTCCTACAAGAGTAGCTGTAGGCTACCATGTATTTTCTCCATTTATGTACAGGAGAGAGGTAGCCGTCCCCCTCCCCTCCTGAAAGGACAGAGAGAGAGAATAAAAAAAAACAACCTTTTGCTCCTTATTGAGGTGTAGAAAGGATCCTAGGTTCTCTAATTTTTTTGGAATGTAATTATGTCTTTCCAAGAGTCAGAGAAACTGTGGGTGTCTCCAGCTTTTATAACTTAGAAATGTGTCCAAAGTCTGGGCTTCATTCCTTTGAAAATATAAATACCTGGAGCTCCCATCTTCCTGACTCCTTGAGGGCTACCCTGGAGGCCTAGACCAGACTGTAATCATTGGATTAGGACAATTAACTAGACAATTGGTTACAGAATCTAATTCTCTGGGTATGTGCAGAGTATAATTCTTCTAGGGAAAGTGAAAATAAACATTCCCTATCTTATATACATTTCCATGTCTCAGGAGGCTTCGAACTTTTTACAAGGGCACTGAGAAATCCGGGGAAATTTTATTTCTTTATAGTGGAGAATATTTTTCTAAACAGAACACAGAGGCCAGAAATACACCCCAAATAACTGACAGATTTGACTAGGTAATAATGAAAAGAAAATTGAGAGACTAATGATGAGCTGGAACCCTATTCCCCCCCCCATTTAGAGCATATATGCTAGGCACAGAATTAATCTCTTTTAGCTCTAAGAAAAGCAAAGAAAAAAGACCTTCAAAAATTTTTCAAAGGGCACAAAGAAGAATAAAAGTCTATCCATAGGAAAGGTTCTTAGGCTCATTAGTGATCAAATAGGTGCAAATAAAGACCATTTATGATATCACTGTCCACTGACAAATTGACAAAATGAAGAAAAGCAATGCCTAGAACTAGTGAAGTAGTGGTGAATAGTCCCTTTCATACTGTACTGGAGAGAGTGTGATGTTTCTACAGGACATTTTGGCATCATGTATTGTGGGGGGCAGAACCAAAAAACCCAAAGATGTCCACATCCTAGTGCCTGGAACTTGTGAGTATATGTTATAGGGCAGAAGAGAGTTACGGTTGCAGGTGGAATTAAGGTCGCTAATCAGCTGATCTTAAAGGGATTATTCTGGATTGCCCAGGTGGGCCCAGTGTGATCACAAAGGGTCATTAAAAGTGGAAGAGGGAGTCAGAAGAAGAGATCAGAGTAGAACAGTGTGGGAAGGCCATTTCTTGTTGTTTTGAAGATGGAGGAAGGAGGTGGAAAAGGCAGAAGCTGGAAAAGACAGAGAAGCAGATTCTTCCCAAGAGCCTCCAAAAAGGGACATGATATTGCTTGACAGAGTGATGTCATCCCTGTGAGACCCGTGTCAGACTTCTAGCCTACAGAACTGTAAGATAATAAATTGTTTAAGCCACTAAATTAGTAGTAATTAGTTACAGCAGTGATAGAAAACTAATATGTTTAGGCCTTAAAAAGTTCTCAGTCTTTGAGATACTAAGTCCATAAACAATCATTAAAATCTCTTAGTATCCACATTCAACTCAACTCTCTTGTCTCTATCTTCCTTTGTCATATTCATCTGGGAACCCCCACCCCCATCAACTACCTGTTTATTCTCTATATCAATGAGTCTGTTTCTGTGTTGTTTATTCATTTGTTCTTTTAGATTCTACATATAAGTGAAATCATATGGTATTTGTCTTTGGCTTATTTCACTTAGCATAATACCTTCTAGGTCCATCCATGTTGTCAGAAATGGCAAGATTTCATTCTTTTTCATGGCTGAGTAGTATTCCATTGCATATATATTCCATGTCCTCTTTATCCATTCATCTGTTGTTGGACAATTAGGTTCTTCCACATCTTGGCTATTTTAAATAATGCTGCTGTGAACATTGCAGTGCATATATCTTTTCAAATTAGTGTGGTTTTTTTTTTCTTTGGAAAAATACCCAGAAGTGGAATTGCTGGATCGAATGACAATTCCATTTTTAATATTTTGAGGAACCTACATACTGTTTTCCATAGTGGCTGCAACATTTTGCACTCCTACCAGCAGTTCATGAGGGCTCCCTTTTCTTCCCATCCTCACCAGTACTTGCTATTTGTTGTCTTTTTGGTGATAGCCGTATCCCTAATTCTTTGCTCACCTTGAAAGCAAAACTGAGTGAAGAAGTTATCTATGCACACTGTCACAATTCTGTTCTTCCCATTCCCTCTTGAACCTGTTCTAAACAGGCCTTTGCCCCCACCCCCTGCTCCATAGAAATTGCCAAGTCACTAGTAACTGCCAGTTTCTTCAAATTCATTGGTCATCTCTCCATCCTCATCCTATTTATCTATCAACAGCATTTAACATAATTGATCACTCCTTGCTTCTTGAGTTTTCTTCACTTCCCTATAAGACCTCATTCTCCTGGTTCTCCTCCTACTTCAGTGGCCACCTCAGACTCCTTTGGTGGAGGCTCTGTGTTTTCCCAATCTCCAAATATCCATATATTTGAATCTCCCATGAATTCAAATTCTACATGGCAGTCTAATTTGTATCTCAAATTCTGCATGTTCAAAACAGAGCTCCTCTATTTTGCTCCTCTCCTGTTCTTCTCCATTTGCTCAGGGAAAGGTTTGACTCTCATATACCATGTCCACTGCCTTAACAGATCCTGAAAGGTCTTAATTTCAGAATACACACAGAATTTGCCCACCTTATTTTTTTTTTTTTTTTTGGTAAAAAACAACATTTTCTCTTACCATCCTGGTCCAACCCACAAAAACTCTCTTACAAAAGATTCTTAGCTATTCTCTTTATGCTTATCCCTGCTTGTTCTCAACAAGGCAAGCCAGAGCAGTCCTTTAAAATGCAAGTTAAGGCAGTACGTCTCAACTATCTGTGATTAAGAACTATTTTAAAATTTTCATTCCATCGTAGATTGATGCCTCTGTAAAATACAGTACAAAATGAACTACTAGAAAAAATAAATTTAAAAAGACATGCAAAACACGTGACTTTTAGTATTTGATTCAACAAGTATAAAATTACATTTCAATAATAAGAAAATTTCTATAACAAGTTCTAAATGCTTATTTTTGATTTCTGTACTTGTTTTGTCACCAACCTGTAACAAACTGCTTACAGATGGCACAGACCCATGGACCCCAATTTGGGTAGCACCAGCTTCGATCATGTTAGTTCCCTGCTCAAGCCTACTAGTGGCTTTCTCACTACCCACAGCAACAGCCAAAGACCTTGTGGTGGCCTGAAAGGCTTGTGATCTGGCCTCCTATCACCTTTCTACCTTTTTTCTGGTATCTTGCCTCTTGGCTAGCCATACTAGCCTCCTGCCTTTTCCAGAACAGGCTGTGCATCTTTTCACCCCAGAGCTTTGTAAATACTTGGAGTTTTCTATGCCTGGAATGAGTTCTGCAGAAAGCCATATGGATCTGTCTCATCTCCTACAGGTTAAATGTCTCTTTTTAATGCCGTCCTCTCTCACCACTCTATTTTTTTTTATAAGAGTATTTTTTTATTGGAGCATAATTGCTTTACAATGCTGTGTTAGTTTCTGCTGTACAGTGAAGTGAATTAGCTATATGTATACACATATCCCCTCCCTCTTGGACCTCCCTCCTCCCCCATCCCACCCATCTAGGTCACTACAGAGCACCAAGCTGAGTTCCCTGTGCTATACAGCAGGTTCCAACTAGCTATCTATTTTACACATGGTAGTGTATTTATGTCAAACCTTATCTCCCAATTCATCCCACCCTCCCCTTCCCCCCCCACCATGTTCACACGTCCGTTATCTATGTCTGCCTTTCTATTCCTGCCCTGCAAATAGGTTCATCTGTACCATTTTTCCAGGTTCCACATAATTTGTGTTAATATACAATATTTGTTTTTCTCTTTTTAACTTACTTCACTCTGTATGACAGACTCTAGGTCCATCCACATCTCTACAAATGACTCAATTTCATTTCTTTTTATGGCTGAGTAATATTCCATTGTATATATGTGCCACATCTTCTTTATCCATTCATCTGTCGATGGACATTTAGGTTGTTTCCATGTCCTGGCTATTGTAAATAGTGCTGCAATGAACATTGGGGTACATGTGTCTTTTTGAATTATGGTTTTCTCAGGGTATATGCCCAGTAGTGGGATTGCTGGGTCATATGGTAGTTCTATTTTTAGTTTTTTAAGGAACCTCCATACTGTTCTCCATAGTGGCTGTATCAATTTACATTCCCACCAACAGTGCAAGAGGGTTCCCTTTTCTCCACACCCTCACCAGCATTTACTGTTTCTAGATTTTTTGATGATGGCCATTCTGACCAGTGTGAGGTGATACCTCATTGTAGTTTTGATTTGCATTTCTCTAATAATTAGTGATGTTGAGCAGCTTTTCATGTGCCTCTTGGCCATCTGTATGTCTTCTTTGCCGAAATGTCCATTTAGGTCTTCTGACCATTTTTCATTTGGGTTGTTTGTTTTTTTGATACTGAGCTTCATGAGCTGTTTGTATATTTTGGAGATTAATCCTTTGTCCCTTGCTTTGTTTGCAAATATTTTCTCCCATTCTGTGGGTTGTCTTGTTTATTGTTTCCTTTGCTGTACAAAAGCTTTTAAATTTCATTAGGTCCCATTCGCTTATTTTTGTTTTTATTTTCATTACTCTAGGAGGTGGGTCATAAAGGATCTTGCTGTGATTTATGTCAATGAGTGTTTTTCCTGTGATTTCCTCTGAGAGTTTTATAGCGTCCAGTCTTACATTTATGTCTTTAATCCATTTTGAGTTTATTTTTGTGTATGGTGTTAGGTAGTGATCTAATTTCATTCTTTTACATGTAGCTGTCCAGTTTTCCCAGCACCACTTATTGAAGAGGTTTTGTCTCCACTGTATATTCTTGCCTCCTTTGTCATAGATTAGGTGACCATAGGCGTGTGGGTTTATCTCTGTGCTTTCTATCCTGTACCATTGATCTATATTTCTGTTTTTGTGCCAGTACCATACTGTTTTGATTACTGTAGTTTTGTAGTGTAGTCTGAAGTCAGGGAGCCTGATTCCTCCAGCTCCGTTTTTCTTTCTCAAGATTGCTTTGGCTATTTGGGGCCTTTTTTGTTTCCATACAAATTGTATAATACTTTGTTCTAATTCTGTGAAAAATGCTATTAGTAATTTGATAGGGATTGCATTGAACCTGTGGATTGCTTTGGGTAGTATAGTCATTTTCACAATTTTGATTCTTCCAATCCAGGAACATGGTTTATCTTTCCATCTGTTTGTGTCATCTGTGATTTCTGTCATCAGTGTTTTATAGTTTTCTGAGTATGGGTCTTTTGCCTCCTTAGGTAGGTTTATTCCTAGGTATTTTCTTCTTTTTGTTGCAGTGGTAATTGGGATTGTTTCCTTAATTTCTCTTTCAGATCTTTCGTTGGTAGTGTATAGGAATGCAAGAGATTTCTGTGCATTAATTTTGTATCCTGCAACCTTACCAAATTCACTGATTAGTTCTAGTAGTTTTCTGGTGGCACCTTTAGGATTTTCTATGTTTAGTATCATGTCATCTGCAAACAGTGACAGTTTTACTTCTTCTTTTCCAATTTGTATTCCTTTTATTTCTTTTTCTTCTCTGACTGCCGTGGCTAGGACTTACAATACTATGTTGAATAATAGTGGTGAGAGTGGACATCCTTGTCTTCTTCCTGATCCTAGAGGAAATTCTTTCAGTATTTCACCATTGAGAATGATTTTTGCTGTGGGTTTGTTGTATATGGCCTTTATTATGTTGAGGTAGTTTCCCTCTGTGCCCACTTTCTGGAGAGTTTTTATCATAAATAGATGTTGAATTTTGTCAAAAGCTTTTTCTGCATTTACTGAGATGACCATATGGTTTTTATTCTTTAATTTGTTAATATGGTATATCACATTGATTGTTTTGCATATATTGAAGAATCCTTGCATCCCTGGGATAAATCCCACTTGGTCATGGTGAATGATCTTTTCAATGTGTTGTTGGATTCTGTTTGCTAGTATTTTGTTGAGGATTTTTATGTCTATATTCATCAGTGATATTCATCTGTAATTTTCTTTTTTTGTGATATCTTTGTCTGGTTTTGGTATCCAGGTGATGGTGGCCTCGTAGAATGAGTTTGGGAGTGTTCCTCCCTCTGCAATTTTTGGAATAGTTTCAGAAGGATAGATGTTAACTCTTCTCTATATGTTTGATAAAATTCACCTGTGAAGCCATCTGGTCCTGTACTTTTGTTTGTTGGAAGATTTTTAATTACAGTTTCAACTTCATTACTTGTGATTAGTCGGTTTATATTTCCTAATTCTTCCTGGTTCAGTCTTGGAAAGTTGTGCCTTTCCAAGAATTTGTCCATTTCTTCCAGGTAGTCCATTTTATTGGCATAGAGTTGCTTGTAGTAGTCTCAGGATGCTTTGTATTTCTGTGGTGTCAGTTGTAATTTCTCCTTTTTAATTTCTGATTTTATTGCTTTGAGTCCTCTCCCTTTTTTTCTTGCTGAGTCTGGCTAAAGCTTTATCAATTTTGTTTATCTTCTCAAGGAACCAACTTTTAGTTTTATTGATCTTTGCTATTGTTTTCTTTGTTTCTATTTCATTTATTTCTGCTCTGATCTTTATGATTTCTTTCCTTCTACTAACTTTGGGTTTTCTTTGCTCTTCTTTTTCTGGTTGCTTTTGGTGTAAGGTGAGATTGTTTATTTGAGGTTTCTCTTGTTTCTTGAGGTGAGCTTGAATTGCTATAAACTTCCCTCTTAGAACTGCTTTTGCTGCTTCCCGTAGGTTTTGGATTGTCGTGTTCTCGTTGTCATTTGTTTCTAGGTATTTTTAAATTTCATCTTTGATTTCTTCAGTGATCTTTTAGTTATTTAGCAGCACACTGTTTAGCCTCCATGTGTTTGTGTTTTTCACAGTTTTTTTTCCTGTAATTGATTTCTTATCTCATAGCATTGTGGTCAGAAAAGATGCTTGATACAATTTCAGTCTTCTTAAATTTTCCAAGGCTTGATTTGTGACCTAAGATGTGATCTGTTCTGGAGAACATTCCGTGTGCACTTGAGATGAAAGTGTATTCTTCTGCTTTCAGGTGGAATGTCTTATAAATATCAATTAAGTCTAGTTGGTGTATTGTGTCATTTAAAGCTTGTGTTTCCTTATTTATTTTCTGTCTGGATGATCTGTCTGTTGGTGTAATTTGGGTGTTAAAGTCCCCCACTATTATTGTGTTACTGTTGATTCCCCCTTTTATGGCTGTTAGCATTTGCCTTATGTATTGAGGTACTCCTATGTTGGGTGCATAAATATTTATAATTGTTATATTTTCTTCTTGGATTGATCCCTTGATCATTATGTAGTGCCCTTCCTTATCTCTTGTAACAGTCTTTATTTTAAAGTCTATTTTATCTGATATGAGTATTGCTAACTCCAGCTTTCTTTTGATTTCCATTTGCATGGAATATCTGTTTCCATCGCCTCACTTTCAGTCTGTATGTGTCCCTAGGTCTGAAGTAGGTCTCTTGTAGACAGCATATATATGGGTCTTGTTTTTATATCCATTCAGCCAGTCTGTGTCTTTTGGTTGGAGCATTTAATCCATTTACATTCAAGGTGATTATCAATATGTATGTTCCTATTACCATTTTCTTTATTGATTTGGGTTTGTTTTTATGGATCTTTTTCTTGTTTCCTGCTCAAAGAACTTCCTTTAGCATTTGTTGTAAATCTGGTTTGGTGGTGCTGAATTCTCGTAGCTTTTGCTTGTGTGTAAAGCTTTTGATTTCTCAGTCAAATCTGAATGAGATCTTTGCTGGGTAGAGTAATCTTTGTTGTAGGTTTTTCCCTTTCATCACTTTAAATATTTCCTGCCACTCCCTTTTGGCCTGCAGACTTTCTGCTGAAAAATCAGCTGATAACATTATGGGGATTCCCTTGTATGTTATTTGTTGCTTTTCCCTTGCTGCTTTTAATATTGTTTCTTTGAATTTAATTTTTGGTGATTTGATTGATACGTGTCTTGGTGTGTTTCTCCTAGGGTTTATCCTGTATGGGACTCTCTGTGCTTTCTGGACTTGGATGACTATTTCCTTTCACGTGTTAGGGAAGTTTTTGACTATAATCTCTTACTTTCTCAGACCCTTTCTCTTTTGCATTTTCTGGGACCTCTATAATTTGAATGTTGGTGTGTTTAGTGTTGTCCCAGAGGTCTCTGAGACTGTCCTCAATTCTTTTCATTCTTTTTTTTTTATTCTGCTTCTCAGCAGTTATTTCCACCATTATGTGTTCCAGCTCACTTATTCGTTCTTCTGACTCACTGATTCTACTATTAATTCCTTCTAGTGTATTTTTCATTTCAGTTATTGTGTTGTTCATCACTGTTTGTTTGTTCTTTAGTTCTTCTGTATCTTTGTTAAACATTTCTTGTATTTCCTCGATCCGTGCCTCCATTCTGTTTATGAGATTTTGGATCATCTTTACTATCATTACTCTGAATTCTTTTTCAGGTAGGTTGCCTATTTCCTCTTCATTTATTTGGTCTTGTGGGTTTTTACCTTGCTCCTTCATCTGTTACATATGTTTTTGTCGTCTCATTTTTTTTGATGGGTGGGGCTGTATTCCTGTCTTAGTGGTTATTTTGCCTGAGGCATCCAGCACTGGAGTTTGCAGGCAGTTGGGTAGAGCTGGGTCTTGGTGTTGAGATGAGCACCTCTGGGAGACCTCATTCCAATGAATATTCCCTGGGTTGTGAGGTTCTCTGTTAGTCCAGTGGTTTGGACTTGGTGTTCCCACCTCAGGAGCTCAGGCCTGACCCCCAACCTGAGAACCAAGATCCCACAAGCCACGTGGCATGGAAAAAGAAAAGAAAAAAAAAAGGAGCAGTACAATAATACAGAATAAAAAATAAAATTAGAAAGATAAAAAATATATTAGGAAAAATAAAAATATAAGTGAAGCAAACTACAACAAGGTAGAACAGAACCACAACAGAGGAAAAAAAAAAAAGGGAAAAAGCCAAAAGGAGCAGAACAATAACAAAGTATATGGAATAAAGTAAAATTAGAAAAAATAAAAATATGAATGAATCAACAACAACAAGGTAAAACAGAACCACAACCTAAAAGAAAAAAATTAGTTATCTAGTGGAAAGCGGCCACATATCACAGGGAGATCAGCTCGGTGCTTTGTGACCACCTAGAGGGGTGGGACAGGGAGGGTGAGAGGGAGATGCAAGAAGGAGGAGATATGGGGATATATGTATATGTATAGCTGATTCACTTTGCTGTACAGCAGAAACTAACACAACATTGTAAAGCAGCTATACTCCAATAAAAATAAAAAAAATAATAATATAATCATTATCACCAATAATTAGCAACCTTTTATTGATCATAAAATACATGTGTTAATATCTAGCAAACTGACAAAAAAGTTGTAAGCCTCCTCTATGGCCGTTAATAGGGTATTGATTATGTGAATTAAGATGAACATCTATAATTTTGTTTGCTCAGTAGCTCTGTCCTTATAGGACCTGCCTTTGTCCATTCACATGGCTACTATGGGAGTTGCTGTATTCTAATAGCTGATTGGCACAGGGGTGTGCTAATTAAGTAATTAGCCCCTTCCTTGAGATTTTGAACATTGTGCCCTAAAAATTATAGTCAGTACAGTCAGAGCAATGTTTCCTACTGTGTGGAGAAATCCATACTGCTTTGAAAGAACATGAAATGGACCCAAGAAAGAAAACAGATGAGGAGAAGAGAAGTCAGTGTTGCTTGAGTCCCTCCTCCTAATTTTTTCCTAATGTTCCACTGCATCCTTGCCCTTTCCTCAGTTATTTAGCCTTTCCTTGGATTCCATGATCTGATTAGCCTCCTATTTTGTTAACGTCAATTCATATTTGGGTTCTGTTACTTGAAAACAAATGCACATACAGCATAGTACAATGTAGTAGTAGAAAGGATGATGCATAGCAATATTCATGAGTGTAAGAAATTTTCCATAATAGATTCCAGGGTGGAAAAGCAAGTTGTAAGCAAACATGACCCTATAACGTAAAGGGGTATATATTTCAAATACATATACGCATTTAGAAATAAATAAAACGATATATGCCAAACTATGGTTATCTTTGGGTGGTGAGATTTCTGAGGACTCCTGCTTGTTTTTTTCTCCCTTTTCTTTTTTTGAATTTTCTATAGTGAACATTATAAAGTTAATAAATATTGTGAATACAAAAGAGTAGGCATAACTTCTCTTTACCTAATGTATTATCTTGATATTTTCACTAAAAATGCATTGTATATAAGAGAGAAAATGGGGAAATTATGCAAAATTTTTCTGGGGTTTGACCCATTTACCCTCTTGGTTGCTTTAGTTAATTTGCTATTCACCATACTGCTCCCAACCCCCTCCCACTTTCCTGATGAAAAATTCAATTAAAAATGCAATTAGAACATATGTCTTCTGAAATGTTCTTTTTTTACTCATTTCTTTCTTCTCTTTTTAGAGCAGAGGACTACATGGGACTTTCTTATCTTTTTTATGGTTTAGGTTGGGTATTAAGTGCAGGGAGAAAAAAAAAAGGATGTGAGATCCCGTGCTAGTTTTGTAGGGAATCCAAAGAAGTATAGTCCTGCTCTCAAGCAGCTTAAAAACCACATGAATTGTAATACAGAAATACTTGAAAACACAGCTACCCATGCCAGATAGTGAATGCCAAAAACATGTAAATAGCAGGTCTTTAGAAGAGGGGCACAGCATTTCTGGCAGGGATGGTCAGGGAAACTTCATGGAAGAGGTTGGATTCAAGCAGGACAGAGAAGAAAGGAAGGACATTTCAGGTTGGTGTGTGTGTGTGTGGGTAGGAGGCTCTTGAGTGAGCACACATGAGCATGTTAGAATAGTACAGAACATTTTGGGGGGCAGTGAGAACACCACTCTAAATGGAGCCAAAAGAGTTAGAGTAGTATGTGGCCAGCTTGTAAGTCTTCTGTGACAGTATGAATAATTTTTATTTTAGCTGTTAGTCCACGTTTACAAACAATAGCTTTTAGTTCGTGTACCAACCCAATTAATAGTGGCTATCTGGAATGCTTTGAGAAGGATTCTGAGGCAGTCCCTGGGAAAAAAAATCCCTGATCAATGAATGGTGTATGTGTTGGGCATGAGAAGTGAGAGTGGCATCGTGTGTGCTGGGCTATGTTGAACTCTACTGCAGACAGTGGGAAGCTGAGGCTTTACTTTGCTTTATTCTCACTTTGCCTAATCCTTGAATTCTGATCCATGCTCATGAAGCAAACTTTTGATTCCCAAGCAGGTTTGCCTATACAGACATGAGGGTGAAACTACCTTTTTGTATTACTCGTGTTTCTAGGATATATTCATATTGTTCTGTGAAGCTGCAGTTTATTTTCACTGTTGCATGATGTGTTGTTGAAACCAGTAAGCCCACCCTTCTGATTGAGAATTATTGTGAGAGGTCACTAATGAGGCTTCTGATTATAATTTGGCTTCCTGTGTAGTTTGCCTACAGGTAAAGGATGTGCTAACCACGCTAGATGAGTTTGTCCAGTAGGTGAGAGTTGTGCTTCTTATTATAAACATATCCATTGGCATTCTGATGTCTTCCTCAGGCTCATGTTTGTTTTGGTGAGCATGAGTAACTTTCTCATAGCTAGTCAAGAGCAGGTCTTCAACACCTGAAAGTGAAAAGCTGGATCCAGGCAGCCTTCCCTTAGAGGACACAGAATCTGTGCCATTTCTAGAAGGTTGCCTGTTTTCTACTGATTTTAATTAACTACTCTGGCTTTATTGGTCACCCTTTAAGTATTTTTATTATGCAGTATTTGGCATATACAAAAGAATACAGTAACATAATAATAAAATATACACACATCACCCTTCCTCCCCAAAACAAAATAACATATTACCAATGCATTACTTGTATCATGTTCTCTCCTTCTCCTGCTTCCCCGCAAGAGGCAACCATTATCCTGTAAGTTATGGGTATCATTCCCTTGACTGTTTTAATTGATAATTTTAGCACACATACATATATAACCATGTAGTTTTGGTTGTTTTGAGCTTTATTAAAATGCTTTTATACTGTTTGTAGGGTTTTGGAACTCTTTTTTCCCATATACAAACATGCCTCAGAGGCATGGCAGGTTTGGTTCCAGACCACTTCAATAAAGTGACTATAGCAATAGAGTGAGTCACATGAGTTTTTGGTTTCCCAGTGCATACAGAAGTTATATTTATACTATACTTTAGTCTCTTAAGTGTGCAATATCATTGTCTAAAAAATAACGTACATACCCTAATTAATTTACTGCTAAAAATGCTATCAGCCGAGCCTTCAATATGTTGTAATCTTTTTGCTGGTGGAGGGTCTTGCTTCGATGTTGATGGCTGCTGACTGATCAGGTGGTGGTTGCTGAAGGGTGGGGAGGTTGTGGCAGTTTCTTAACCTAAGACAGCAATGAAGCTTGCTGACCCAGTTGACTCTTCCGTTCACGAACAATTTCTTTGTAGTGTGCAATGATGTTTGATATCATTTTACTCACAGTAGAACCTCTTACAAAATTGGAATCAGTCCTCTCAGACCGCACCATTGATTTCTCAACCAAGTTTGTGTAATTCTAAATCTTTTGTTTTCATTTCAACAGTCTTCACGGCATCTTTACTAGGAGTAGATTCCATCTCAAGAAACCACTTTCTTTGCTCATTCGTAAGAAGCAGCTCCTCAGCTGTTCAAGTTGTATCATGAGATTGCAGCAATGCAGTCACATCTTTAGGCTCCACTTCTTTTGTTTTTAAAATAAATAAATTTATTTATTTATTTATGGCTGCCCCCAGAGGGGCTGCCCTTTGTTGTGGTGCACGGGCTTCTCATTGCGGTGGCTTCTCTGGTTGTGGAGCACCAGGTCTAGGTGCGTGGGCTCAGTAGTTGTGGCACGCGGGCTCTAGAGCTCAGGCTCAGTAGTTGTGGTGCACAGGCTTAGTTGCTCCACGGCATGTGGGATCTTCCCAGACCAGGGGTCGAACCTGTGTCCCCTGCATTGGCAGGCAGATTCTTAACCCCTGCGCCACCAGGGAAGTCCCGGCTCCACTTCTAATTCTAGTTCTCTTCATATTTCCAACATATCTGCAGTTACTTCCTCCACTGAAGTTTTGAATCCCTCAAAGTCTTCCATGAGGATTGGAATCAGCTTCTTCTAAGTTCCTGTGAATGTTGATGTTTTGACCTCTGCCCATGAATCATGAGTATTCTTAATCACATCTAGGGCTGAATCCTTTTCAGAAAATTTTCAATTTTCTTTGCCCAGATCCATTAGAGGAATCACAGACTCTGTGAGCCTCCTGCCCGACACCATCATTGAGTTCTGGAGGTTGATTGCAAAGTGGGCAGAGGGATCTGTAAGCCCCCCACCCCATGGTAGGGATGCCAGGTCCCACCCCGACCAAAACAGTCCACTTTTATCCAGTTCATAGGGCGTTTGTTTCTGTGTTGGATTTCGTTAAAGAATTAGAACTTCTAAAAGTTGTTTGAAGACTATTTCTCTGGGGTCTCCCTGGTGCCTGGATTCTGCTGTGTTCCAAGGAAAAGTGGGCGAGGGCTCATTTTCCTGTTCAGTGTAGAATTCTGTCACCCAGGGAACAAAGCACTGCCGTGCATGCTCCGAGTCTCACAGAATTGCTTATTAAACTAATTTCTGCCATGTTGGTTTCCAGCTCCTTTCTCCAGAGGTGTCGGGCCTGGTCCCTGGGTTAGACTGGAAATAAACACCCTACCGGTCCCTGTCAGAGTTCTCAGCTGCAGCTCATTGAGATATAGTGTGAGCAGAAAAGGAATTTATTAGTGAATACAGGATATCCCAAGAGGCCAGAAACCAGGCTGGGAGGCTCCCTGGCCAGGATCAATGGCCAGAATCACACTAAAGAATTGCTCTGCTGGAAACTGTTCTGTGGCCTCTGCTGGGCACAGACTCACTGCTGGTGCTCAGTCTGCTGGGCACAGACTCACTGCTGGTGCTTGGTCTTGGCTGGTGTGTGACCTTAGCAACCCCTCCTCTGGAAACTGGATTTGCCGGCTGCCTGTCTCACCAGAGTGGACCCCAGGGGGCACTTGTTTCTCTGCAGTGATTCAAAACCTTGCTCAGGTGTATGTGTTTGTGGGGACCCATGTCTTAGCCCGGTGTCCTAGCTGCCAAAGGGGTGGGAATTCTCCAAGTGTAGGAAGCATGTCCAGTTGTGCTGGGAAGTCCAGAAGAGTGAGGACATGTTCACTTAGGCATCACTACCCTCAGGTTCCCTTCCTGTCCCCACTCCCTACTTGTCTCATTCACCACAGCCACAGCCTCCTTTATCTTCAACTATTCAAAACCAACAACTTCATTAGAATTCAACTCTCTGAGGCCTGTCACCACCAGCTTGCCAAACAAGCCCAGACATGACTGAACCCCGGCAGTGCAAACAACCAGCGTCGAGCTGAAACCCCCTTAAGTGTACACGTTGAGACAACCAGCCACCCCTAAACTAGTCTATAGAACCACAGGATCCTAGGAAAGGATTGACCATAACTAATAGGGAGCACAAACATTTTCATTATAGTGAAAACAGAGCTTAGTTTATGCCACCTCCAATCAGAAAGGCCATCAAGAGTGTGTTTATATGTTTCCTTTTTTAAAAAAATTCTTTATTCAGTGTTCAACGTAGCTATTTATTGAACGTATCTAAGTGCTGTTAATAAAAGCTGTGAACAAAATCCAAAGCCCTGTCTATGAAATGCTTACATTCTAGAGGGAGGAGCAGACCGTGAACAAGGAATCAAATATATAAATAACAATTTCAGTGATAAATATGATAAGAAAAGTAAAGCGGGGTTAAGGGATAGGAAGTGCTCATTGACATTCAGTGATCCAGGAGGTGGTATTTGAGCAGAGGTGTGAATAATGGGACAGAGCAGGTGTGAAGAGACTTGGGAACAGAAAGCCCTGAGACAGAAACACTCCCAGGTATTGGCATTAGAGGAAGAAGGTCAGTGTGCATGTGGTGGAGAGAAAGCCAAAGGTGAAATGAGAGGGTCTTGTAGGCCACCACCAGAGATTCGGCTTTTATTCTAAGGATGATAGGAAGCAATTGGATGGTTTTAAGATGAGCAGCGTGACATGATCAGGTTTACGTTTTGAAAAGTTTCACTGACTCCGGTATAAATAATATGTGGGGCTAAATTGAAAGTGAGGAAGCCGCTCAGGAGGCTTTGCTGTGATCCAGGGAGAGAAGCATGTCAGCTTGGACTCCGGGGGGCATAGTGGAAGTGAGATCAGATTCGTTTTGGAATGTATTTTGCCCCCGCACCTGTTACGACATACTGATGCTCTGCATGTGGAAATGAGAGACAGAAAGGACCTAGTGTGACTTTCTAGGATCTGCTTTATCTACTTTATGGTTGATTATATATTTTTTAAAATGGATGTAAGAATATTTCCCATTCCATATGCTTTTCCAGAACCTTGCCACTCCCCATCAGGAGGTGGCATCTATGTCCTGTCCCCTTGAAAGTGGGTGGGCTTTTGTTACAGCTTTGACTACTGGAATATGGTAGAAGTGACATGTGTGACTTTTGAGGCTATGTCATGAAAAGTGATGCCACTCTCCCTGTCCTCTCTGGGGTGCTCATCCTGGTACCCAGCTACCATGCTGTGAGGAAGCCCAGGCCACAGAGAGAGGTCCACGTGGAGAGAAACCAAAGGCTCTGGCCCTCAGCCAAGCTCCCAGCCAGCAGCCAGCCTCAACTCGCTGGCCATATGAGTGAGCCATCTTGGAAGTGTGTTCCCAGGTGAATGCCTGGATCCTTCTCATTACTGGAGTCATTGATTTTGACTACACTTGTGTCTTGAACTGTTACCAAGAACAAAGTAGCAGGCTCTAAGTGACCCTGAGCTCAGCCTCCATTTTGCATGATTCATAGAAGCCTTCTCCCGGTTTTTTCTTTTTTTCCTCATCAGACAGTACATCTTCTTTTGATAACGTGAATCTGGCATTGTGTACTTCCACATCTGTTCTTATTTCTCTGCTGCCCTCTTGGGGCCACAAACCGCATCGCCCCATTTAGATCCTTTACAGTGCCAGGCAAAAAACAAGTAGCACTTATTGCCTGGTGGGAACTATTCTAAACACTTCACATATACTTAACTCCTGTATTCTTGACTATCCTATGTGGTAGGTACTACTTTTAGCCTCTTTTTAAAGATGAGAGAATGTAGGTACGAGAAACAAGTCATCAAGATGCAAGAATCAAGGTCTTACAATGGCCAAAGCTGGAATTTGAACCAAGAGTCTAGGGCTGCACTCTACCGCCTCTCCTTTGGTATGGCAAAGTTGATCCATTAGGCATCCATGTGAGACTTGTGTACTTCCATAACTTGTAAAAATAATTTTGCTTTGCAATGTGGGGTTTTTACCTCTTGACTGGGGATGGCACTAGCTGCCTAATTAGTCTCCCCATTGCTAGTCTTTCCCAGCCCAGTCTATTTTCTACATAGTAATCAGAGGGGTCTCTTAAAAAATGATGAATGAATGCATGAACTAAAAAATAGCTTATCTTTTCACCTCTTCTCTCTACAGGAAAAATATAAGAACCAGTCTTACCAAAGGGGTAGATTAGTCAGCTAAGCCAGCAGATAGCCTAACACCCTCAAACCACAATCTCAAATGGGGTCTATTGATGTGCGGTTATAACAATTAATAGGCAGTGTTTATTTCCGAGTAAATTTAGCCTTTATCTTATTCACCATCACACTTATGCTGCAAGGATGAAAGCACATCTTCTCTATTTTATAAGAGAAGAAATTCTACTGTAAAAAATAATGCTCTGGCGTAGATCAAGTCACACAAGAAATGTAGCTCAGGGTGGTCACTGTCATGCAGAGCAGAACTGTGACTCCAGAAGCCTAAATGGTTTTCAGAACCTGAATGAGGTGCATTAAGTGGAACCCTTTAAATATAGCCTGAACCAGAAGGTTAATGTTTAAAGCAGATAAAGTTGCTCAAGCCACATAGCGGGCAGTAAATGTAGTGGGCATGTGCTTGGCTGTCTGTGAAGACTTTGGAAGAAGCATAGCTGAGAAACCTCTTGGGCTCAGCTTCAAAAACATTCCTGGAAAGCATGTGTGGTGAAAAGCCTTTACCAGCAGCGGAGATGGGGAGTCCAGAAGTTGCCAGTCCCAAACCCATAGTCAATATTTGTACTTATTTCCAACATCGTTAGTTCCTTTCTTTATCTCTGGGCATTCTAGGCTTCTCTGCACATCAAAGAAAGATAAAAATAAGAAATGTTGAAATTCACACAAAGTTATCCTTTATGACCTCACCTGGAGGAGTGACAGAACTGCAGTGTCTTCCAGCCACGGCCTCCAGCGTTGCTGCTTTGCTTTTCCACCCATGGTGAGCGGTAAGAGACTCTACTGAAGTTTAAACTCCCTCGCCAGTGGGGTGGGAGTGGAGAGAGGAGGCAGCTTATCAAGTGAATGTTCTGGGGGGGTCTTTTCTGGAATTAGAGCTGTGCCCCTGCTGACTTGTCACCTGATACGTAAACAGAGAGCCAAAAAGACTTGAAAGAGGCAGCAAGGCACTCAAATCAGGATTCTTAGATCAAGATACCATTTCCCAAGCTCATGTCTTTCCAGTCCTTTTTGCTGAGCAAAATCACTGTTATAATTTCAGTGTGAATCTAGATCACTGCGGGGGAGATGATTTGAGATGAAGATTTCTTCACGATTAAGTAGATTTTTGTCTGCTTGTTTTTGTTGTGTTAAGAAGCCTCCAGGGTGATTCCCATGCAAGCACGGCTGTTGCAAGCTATGCCGGCATATAGGTTTGCCAGAGAGAGTGGAATTTATTGGATAGTATTAATATTATTTCCTGTATTCTTTCAGTATCAGTCATTTGGATTCCTGCAAAGTGTTTTGTTTGTTTTTGTTTTGTTTTGTTTTAAACATAGGTAGGCTGTAGACCTGTGGGAAAAACAAATTACTGTGGTCACATTTGGCCCAGAGGATTAAACTATTTCCAGATCCATCTGTTCTGACAGGCATAAGTGATTGTTCATGTTCTGTTCTGTAATACACCCCAAATGTATTCACCTGCCATGCCATTTCTTCCTCTTCATTTTCTACTACGAGCTTTAAAAACCTGTAGCTATAAATCTCATATCTCTTAGACTGATGCTATGGCTCATTCGATCTCTGCCTTCCACATTGAAAGAAAAAAGTGGTATCTTTGTGACAATATAATTACTCCCACCCCTGACATCCCTGCTCCATGGTGACATCTGTAAGGAAATACTTTGGAAGGGGAATAATACACATGTTCTGGGATTAAGGGCATAACAGGCATGTACTGAAAGTCTCAGAAAATTTGAGATGTTGAAGCAGCCGAAGACAGGGTCCCTACCTTATAAATGTAGTGCCTTGAGGAATTTTCGAAAGTCTTATGAAGCACTTGTTTTCATTGTCCTGGAATTTGCAGCTCGTCAGTGGAAGATGTGATGCTCTGAGAGCCAGCTGTGAGGGTGGACTGTGGGGTAGTGGTGGGTTATCTCTATCTTTTGCTCCACTCATAATGTCCTAATCCTCCCAGCTACTATACTTCATTTTTTCTAGACCACTGGGTTCCAAGATACCTCGTCTGATTTAGGGTCAGTCTTTCAAGAGATCACTGAGGCATATGAAGTACAAACCGTAGGACTTAATTGGGTAGCTTTATAGTGAGAAGCTCTGTTTCATTATCAACATTAAGAGGTAGATCCTTTCATTAATACCAGCCAACCAATGGACTATAACACACTATAGTCTAAACTTTGATAATTCCACTCTGTGCTCAATTAAGTTTTCTTTCACCTGGTCAAGTGTGATACAGTGTCCATTTCAGTGCATACTTGTGGTTCTTGTTAGTCATATGAAGGCGTACTTCAAGGCTGGAAAATTGGTCCAGAAAGTTCCAGTCAATTTAGAGGTTAGTGTGAGATTTCCAGGCTTGTGTAGTTATGAATCTATGGTTGACCCTGACCCACTCAGTTGGAAGGTGAGGTAGAGGAATGTTACCAGCATTCAAGTCAGAAGGTTCACTATGGGGAAATGGGTCTTGCTCTAGGGAAGGTACAAATGATGGAGACGCCAAGCCTAGAGAAATGACACTCCTGTTTAGATCCTGCAGTCCTTAGACATATATTAATTTGAAAAATATTTATTTAGTAAGTTCCACATGCCAGGGATCAGAAATGAGTAAGATTAAGTTTAAAGATAGAGAACAGTGACTTTTTAACATGGATTGAAAAGATACCACTTGTGTCATCTTATGTATGACTTGCCTCTGAAGGGTAAGTTTGTGGAAAGTTAGAATGGATGGCCCTAGAGTGGGATAGCGAAACACCTCCCTTATTAAAGGCAGCCTTTGGCCATTCCTTTTGGAACTATTTAAGCAGTTGACTCCTGTTTTCTCTGGGGTGTGCCTCTTTGCTGAATCTGGCTCAGTGGACCAATCTTAATATGCAAATTCATAAAACTGGAATAACAATACCTACTTTGAAGAGTCATTGTGAAGATTAGAAAATGTTAGGTGTGATAAATAGAAATACAGCCAGGACCTCAAGTCCCCTTTGTCTTAGGCTGGGTTCTTTAGAAGCAGAACCTGAGATACATTTAGGCCCAAGTGACTCATTGAGAGAGTGGTGTACAGGAAAAACCTATAACAGAGACAGGGAGGCGAAACAGGAAAGGGCACATTGTTCATCAAGGATATAGTCCCAGGTAAAATCTAGTCTTGACCGCTGGAGGACTCTGGAGCATAAATGGTATGGCAGAGTTATGGTTGGGGCAGACTGGCCTTCTGTATTCCAAATGAGTCAGCCATTGACTTTTGGAGACCTGTAGGGGAAAGTGGTTGTTGTGTTGGTGGTCGGGTGACCTCCCAGGCATACTAGGTGAGCGGACTTACGTCAGCCAAAGGCCATTCTCATGTACCTCTGCTCCTGAAATGAAAGCTTATAACCCTTAGGACTGTGTCCCTGAGGACTCCATTCTGTCCTCAGTACTTCCTCCTTTGGTCTCCAGTTAGAAGGGATCTTCAGGCTCCCCTTAGAGTATCAAGTGTTTGTAAAACAGAAGCAGTGTGCTTCAAGATTCTAGTGCAGTGCTAGGCAGGTAATAGGGGCTCTATAGACGCTAGCTTCTCTTTTTTAATCTTCAGTCTCTAAAACTGTCTCTCATTTTAGAGAATCACTGGCAAAGTATCCTCCTTCCAAGCCATGCTGAGGTGAAAAAAATAGAAGAGACTGTAATCAAAGCACCTGGCACATAGTACATGGTTAATAAGTGTTCATTAGCTTTGTCTCAGGATCATTCATGTGTTTTGAACTTTCCTGCGGTGTAGAAGAACTTATTTCAGTCCGTCAAATATCATGGACACTATTATTAACAGTAATCACCATAAATATTAAGGTCCAAATAGGTTTGAAGTCATAATCATTTTGGGGGAATATATTTGCAGAAAATAGTTAAGTTTTATCTTTTAAAAAATCTTTATTTCTGATTCTTTTAAAGCATATACAATAGACATTATCACCCAATTTGGTACTTAAATATCTGTATTTTTCTTTACTTAAAAAAATAAATTTATTTATTTTATTTATTTATTGTTGGCTGTGTTGGGTCTTCATTGCTGCACGTGGGCTTTCTCTAGTTGTGGGGAGCAGGGACTACTCTTCATTGTGTTGCACGGGCTTCTCATCCCGGTGGCTTCTCTTGTTGCGGAGCGCGGGCTCTAGGCGCGCGGGCTTCGGTAGTTGTGGCGCACAAGGCTCTAGAGCACAGACTCCGCAGTTGTGGTGCACGGGCTTAGTTGCTCCGAGGCATGTGGGATCTTCCTGGACCAAGGATCGAACTCATGTCCCCTGCACTGGCAGGCAGATTCGTAACCACTGCGCCACTAGGGAAGTCCCTACTTTTTTTTGGGAACCGTCCTAAGGATAAGGACTTTCTGTTGTATCCCTTGACCATCTCCATGCCTTCTGCCCCTGTCCTTAGCTCACTGTCAGAAGCAAAGAAAGTGCTCAGTTAAAACCTAAGATTTGATCAAGTACAGTAGTGGGCAAATTAAGACATCCATGAACTAACTGAAAATAATCTCTTAAAAAAGAGACCACATGAGGAATTTTTTCTAGAATTTTGTGACAGTAATTTAGCCCAAACTAAATATTTTAAATGCTCATATCTTTTTGCCTACTAATTGTGCTTTTATGAATGTATCCTTAAAAACTTGGAACCAAGACCTCTGTGTCCATAAAAAAAAAATAGTTAAATAAATTGTTACATTCAAAGGTCATTAAACAAGAATAAGATATATGTACTGATGAAAAAAGTCCAAAGTGCAAGTGAGAAAACAAATTGCATATATATATAATTTATATACGCTTTCACATATACATATATACTTCATATATATGTGTATATAAATTTTTGTACTTAATTGTGAGATAGAGAGTAAACAAACGTTTTTCCGAGGTGAATCAGCAGTCATAACACTGTTTATTAAATAGACTGAATTTTCCCCACTAAATTGAAAATGTTAATTTTGTTATATATCAAGTTACCACAGGTAATTGAATCTTTTTCTGGCTGCTGCTGATTTGTCTCTTTACTAGCATCACATTTAACCTGATCACAGTACTTTTGTAAGCAGTTTTAACAGCCATATAGCAAGTACCCCACCCTGCTTGCTCAATTTTTCCTTTTTTAAAAAAATATACAGGCAGTCTCCTGTATTTATCTTTGTATTAATATACAACTTTTATCTGTAACTTACAACTTTTCCCTGTAGTTTGAAAAACCAAAAGTATTTTATGTGATTGAAATTGCATTAAATATTAATTAATTTGGGCAGGATTGATAATTTTATAAAAGTGTCTTTCTGTTAACTGTCTCTCAGTATAATCTTACAGGTTTTCTATACTCCTACCCCTATTTTGAAGGAATAGGCTATTTCTCTTTTTGTTTTCTAACTGGTTAATGCTGCTTATATAAAGGAAAGGTATTAATTTCATTTATTTATTTTATATCAAGCCTCTTAATAAACTCTTATTTGTTCTGATTTTTTTTTTAGTGTTTTGTTGATTCTCCTTCAGCTTTTTTGGAGATTTTTTTGTGTTTCTTTTAACTTTGAGTTAGATACAGAAAGGATACAGTAAATCTATCCTCTTACAATCAAGTTCAAATTAGTTTCACTCTTATTCTTTATCACCACCATCCTGAAGCACCTTTGCAACCTCCGAGGGAAGAAAGGAAAGCAGTGTACAAACACTTGTGTGGCTGGGTCCTCCTGTTCTCACTCTGTCAGGGACACCATAATCACCAGACTCCTGAACTGGAAATTCCCCTGGTCAGCAGAGAACAAAAACAGCAGCTGATGCATTAGGACCCACAGCCTTGCGAGTCCTCAATGTACCCTGTCAGGTGGATAGGAGCTGGGGAAGGTAGGTTTATTTCAATTTTATAGGACTGATTTGAGTAGTCAGATCCTAGGTGCCTGAAAACCAGCCTGACCTACCCCCTACTCCTCATTCCCCAGTTACAATCAGGATCATAGTGATCTGATCCCAATGGTCATACACTCTACAAGACATCTTCACAAGACAGTAGTCTCTAAATAGGTTTTGCAAAAAGAGAGATGTAAGTTTATTCAGTGTAGCTGATTCAACAGTTTTTGTGAACTAATTTCAAAAGGAGGACCTTGATTTTATTTCTGACATGTTTTATATAAGCTGGAAGGACAAGGAGAAACTCATTAATGGTTTTTAGTCCAAGCAATGAACTAGCACGTGGAGTTTTCTGCGACCCTTCATGGAACTTCTCTTCCCCTTAACCCCTCTGCTGAACTCTTGGCCCTTTGTGCCGTCAGCATGTGGTATTATATTTACCATTTGTCATTCTATCCATCCATTCATTCAGATTTCAGTGAACTGTCAAGAGTCACCCCCATAACACACCTCCGCTACCATCAAACAACAACAACAACAAATCGTATAGAGGTGGAGTTATTTTACAAGTATTTAAAACTGTATTAAAATAAACTCAAGTGCCTCCATAAACTTCTTTAAAGAAAAGAGAAATAGATGATAAAAATTTTTGAAGCACTTACACACGTGATACCCCTCTAGGAAAAGTTTCTAGTAATTTAGTTACACTGTTTCTTCAACCACATTGCCTAGAATTCTGCTGGATATACATGTTTCAGTTATCTGTATATTTTCTATTAAAAAAATTCTGGCTTTGACTAGTAATGGCCATATACCAATATCTATTTTGTTATTAAACATGTCGAGCTGGTAGACAACTGGCATTTCTCTACCCTACTGCCTCAGCAGATGCTGGTAGATAGAAATCACCCTTCTTCACCGGGAGATCCTACTGCTGTCAAGCAGACTTTTCAACAACAGGCAGTGGGAGTGTATGCCCGTTGGCCCAGTAATATGCAATTATAAATTTACTCCAATTTGGGGAAGATATTTTTCTTAATTAATACAGATATGTATGGTCACTTTTTTTCAATTATAAAAGTAATATCACCATTAAAGACATTTGAAAAAAATCAGTAAGATAAAAGTAATGACAGCCCCATTATCCAAATACAAAGATTCTCCATTGTACCACCTCTGCATCTGCATTGAATATTATTAGTTAGAAAAATACTATTGATGTCAGCCAAACAATGATATCTCAGTGTTGTTTTATTTTATTTCTCCTACTAATAATGAATATAAGTTTTATATGTTTATTGATGAGTTGTAATTTATAAATACAATTATTTTAAATTTCCCTTTTGCATTTAGTTAATTTTTAATTTTTTTTGTATTTTAGCCCCCTTTTTTTCCTGTGGAGTTTTTGGTCAAGTAATATAAGCTCATAATATCATAAAGACATTAATGTTTTTAGTATTTTTCTGAGATTTGATATTAATCTCATGATTTTCAGAGTTTATGTATGAAGTTTTATATTTTCATATAGTATAATCTTTCATTTTCTCCCTTATGTCTTTTATCATTTTTAAGCTTAGTAAATCATTTTGCTTCTAGACGTTTGATAAATATTCATGTTACTTCTTTTTTCCAACTAATTTCTGTTTAATTTTGCATGTTCACTTCCTTAATTTTTCTGCAGTTTATTTTGGTTGCGTGGAATGAAATGCGGTTCTAAATAGATTTTTTCCAAATTGCTAACTGGTCACTCAGCCCTTATTGACTAAACCTTCACTTTCTCATTGATAATGGTGTTTCCTTTACTGAATATCACAATACTATATATAATAGGTTCTAATTCTGGGCTGTACATTCTGTTTATTTTTAGTCTAGTAATAAATTGTTTTAATTTTAGATACTACAGAACATATAACAGGTTATACGTAATAGAATTAGTCCAAACGTAGTTTTTGTACTAATTTTCTTTATTTTATTGTCTCTATTACTTTCCTGATTTATTTTGGAACAGTTTGGTCATGTGTGTGTGTATCACTGACATTGTGAAATTGTGAGAGGAATAATTTTGAATATAAAAAATTTATTTCAGAAAGATATTTACTATATTATAATAGTGTAAGAATAATAAACTTTCTATACTCTTTCAGGCCCAACAAGTAGCCATGCTATATACTAGTACTTTCTCAGAGTGCACTGAAGGGTTTAGAAATGCAGAATGCAAGCAGGTTGATTATGGTAGCAAATAACTGGTTAGTACAGGCACATGGACACTTTGGTCAAGTTCCATGGCAAGATCCTATTTTGTCATCATTATAATCACAGTCAAAATTTCATAATAAGCACAAAATGTCACATCACTTTCAACTTCAATCACAAGGTCAACAGGCTAAAATTAATTACTGGTTAGGTGCTAGATGCTGGGGATACCAAAGGCAGAAGGCTTCTTCAATATGGTTTAAGGCTTAACATGCTCTTTTATACCTCCAGGCTTTATTCTCTCTGCCTGAAATGTCACTCTTTCTGCTTCTCCCCTTCGTAAATTCTTTCCAATCCATGAAGATTGAGGTCGTATATAACTTTCTCTGTTGATCTTCAAAGACCCTGGCAGTTGGACACTTCCTTCTCTTTTACCCCAAGTACTTTGTTTATACTTCTCTGATCACCTTGTCTCTTTGAATTGTAGCTACTTGCATATGCTCCTATCCTTCAATAAATTAAAGTCCTTCAGTGCAGGAACCTTGGTTTTTCACTGTTATAAGCTGAGTGCCTAAGTATTGAGGATAGACTTCAACGCATGTTTACTGAGTGAATATGTAAATGAATAAAAGAAGACATTTTAATTTCCCGAACATTTCTATAGAAAAATTACTGAAACAAAAATTTCTCGGAAGTTTTTGATATGTTTCAAACATTCCGAAGCCACTTAATAGAACTTGGTGAAACTCAAAAATATTAAAAAGTGGTTGTGTCTGTGTGTACATGTGTTTTGTAGGCAGTAATTTCCTCCTAAGATTTCAGTATATGTGTGGGTTAGTTGGCTCATCACTTTTGTTTTCCAAGTAATGTTCATCATTAGAAAACATCACTCTGAAGCATAGGTAACTTTGTGAGCTGGACCGAAATGTCATAGCCAAGCTGGACTTTCCCAGGCGGAAGGCCTGTGTGCTAAACAGAAACTGCAGAGTCTACCTGTGAAAAACATTTACATGTCAGCAGAACTGACTTTGTGTGTGGATAAGGTTGCTAATTCTCTACCTGGTATGTACTTCCTCCAAAAAAATCTTCCTTGTCCAGCTGCAAAGGGACCTAGTAAACTCTCACCATTGTATTGTTCTTTTACAAGTGTTAAAACAAATTAGATCATTATGACGTAGAACACTAAATTAGGCATGTGTTGGATTATGTATGTTTTTTAAATGGCCATCCTACCCCTGAGCATATTCCAAACCCTTTGTAAAAGAAAACTCTCATTTTCCATATCCACAACCTTGAACACAAATTCTGATTCCAGCTCTCCTGGACATGAGCTTGTTACCCACTGGTACTTCCCACCTTGGACTTGATCCTTGGTTCCATTTACCTGGTTATAGCCTTGGCCCTTTTTCCTCAGTCTTTCTGGTTTTTCACTTCCTGGGAGCTTTAAGTTGTCACTGGTCATTGCAGATAAATATCATTTCCAGTGTCTTTAGGCCTTGGGAACTTAATGTCCTGTTGTGCCCAGTAGTAGATGATGGAGTTTCTTCAGGCTTACTCTGGCACAAGCAGAAGTTAAACCCTGCAAGGGTTCTCTGCTACCATCAGTCAGGAGGACAATGACTACAGGTGGCTGGTCCAGAGGAGACCAACTCTTTGGGAAAATGTTAAATATTGTGTATTTCTGGCATCACAGTCGAGTCAGGACCAAGCACATGACATTAGGAATGTCATATTATTCTAGGGTCATACCATTTAGCATAATATTTTGTTTCAGACAATAAAACTGATGGATGTGTAATAAAAGGGTTTGATGAACTCCACTGTACTTCAGTGATCACCCCACAACCAAGCAGGGTTCCCACATTCCTCTGAGAGCCCTCTCTACCATAATATATTTTATCAAAAGGTAATTCTTTATAAGAAGTATATGTAGAGTAGCATGTCAGAAATTGTGCAGTAAGAAATGACTAAGAAAATGACTGTTATTGCAATATTTGATTTATTAATATTTGACTTATAATTTACAATATACTTTGATTTACATATGATTATTTGGTCTACCTGATTCTAACCTTAGTCTACTAAAACATGTTCTCAACAAAATAGATAGTTAAAACACAGTCAAATGATGATACCTCACTCCTCTGCTCAAAACCCTGTCATGGCTTCTCAGGTATCTCACTCAGATTAAAAGTCTAACTAAGTCCTTACATTGAGGTTTACAGTTCTTTCTGTGGTATTCACTCTCCCCCCAAATCTTCCCTTTTTGCCTATAAAGAGGTCTCAAATTCTCACCATTAGTATTGCCTATTCAGCTCAGGGCCACTAAAACCAATTAAGTCAAGTGATCTGGAACATACGCTCTGGCCCTCATGATCTAGTTCCCTTTACTTCTCAGATCTCAGCTAACTTTCCTGGCTCATTCAGTCTAGGCACCTGGGCCTCCTTGCTCTTTTTCCAACACTGTACTTCTGGGATAAGCCCCCACTTGACCCTGAGCTATTACCCTTTTTATATATTGTCACATTCAACTTGCTAAAGTTTTGTTAAGAATTTTTACGTCTCTGCTCATGAGGGATATTGGTACTTAGTTTTCATTACTACCTTTGCCTAGTTTTGGTATCAGAGTAATGCTTGCCACAGAGAACGAATTGGGAAGTATTCCCTCCTGTTCAATTTTGTACAAGAGTTTGTTTAGAATAGGTATTATATCTTGTTTGTTTGGTAGAATTCATCAATGAAATCATCTGGTCCTGGACTTCTCTTTGTGGAAAGGATTTTCATTCAACTTCTTTAATAGATTGCATTTAAAAATAGATTTGATTTCTTAATAGATACAGGGCTATTTACTATCTGTTCCTTCTTGAATGAGCTATGGTAGCTCATACTATTCAAGAAATTTGTGCATTTCATTAAGGTTGTTGTGTTTATTGGCATAAAGTTGTTCATAATATTTCTTTATTTTTCTTTTAACATTAGTAGAATTTGTAGTGTCACTTCTCTCATTCTTGGTATTGGTAGTTTGTGTCTTCTCTCTTTTTCTGATCTTGCTTGTGAGAGGTTTATCAGTTTTACTGATTATTCCCAAGAGTAAGTTTTTTATTTAATTGATTTTCTCTGGGTTATTCTCTATTTTATGTTTCATCATTTTCCACTCTGATCTTTATCATATACTTTCTCCTCCTTCCTCTGGGTTTTATTTGCTCTTATTTTTCTAGTTTCTTTTTTTTAATTTTTGAATTTAATTTAATTAATTTTTTTATACAGCAGGTTCTTAT
Organism: Mesoplodon bidens; assembly: GCF_964165515.1. Taxonomy (NCBI): domain Eukaryota; kingdom Metazoa; phylum Chordata; class Mammalia; order Artiodactyla; family Ziphiidae; genus Mesoplodon; species Mesoplodon bidens. The sequence goes on from NC_138167.1 coordinate 32,254,265, forward strand.
TAGTCATCAGTTTTATACACATCAGTGTATACATGTCAGTCCCAATCGCCCAACTCATCCCACCAACAACCCCACCCGCGGCTTTCCACCCTTGGTGTTCAATACATTTGTTCTCTACATCTGTGTCTCTATTTCTGCCCTGCAGACCGGTTCATCTGTATCATTTTTCTAGGTTCCACATACATGCATTAATATACAATATTTGTTTTTCTCTTTCTTACTTACTTCACTCTATATGACAGTCTCTAGATCCATCCACATCTCAACAAATGATGCAATTTCGTTCCTTTTTTGGCTGAGTAATATTCCACTGTATATATGTACCACATATTCTTTATCCATTTGTCTGTCGATGGGCATTTAGGTTGCTTCCATGACCTGGCTATTGTAAATAGTGCTGCAATGAACACTGGGGTGCATGTGTCTTTAGGAATTATGGTTTTCTCAGGGTATATGCCCAGTAGTGGGAATGCTGGATCATATGGTAATTCTATTTTTAGTTTTTTAAGGAACCTCCATACTGTTCTCCATAGTGGCTGTATCAATTTACATTCCCACCAGCAGTGCAAGAGGGCTCCCTTTTCTCCACGCCCTCTCCAGCATTTGTTGTTTGTAGATTTTCTGATGATGCCCATTCTAACTGGTGTGAGGTGATACCTCATTGTAGTTTTGATTTGCATTTCTCTAATAATTAGTGATGTTGAGCAGCTTTTCATGTGCTTCTTGGCCATCTGTATATCTTCTTTGGAGAAATGTCTATTTAGGACTTCTGCCCGTATTTGGATTGGGTTGTTTGTTTTTTTAATATTGAGCTGCATGAGCTGTTTATATATTTTGGAGATTAATCTTTTGTCCGTTGGTTCATTTGCAAATATTTTCTCCCATTCTGAGGGTTGTCTTTTCGTCTTGTTTATGGTTTCCTTTGCTGTGCAAAAGCTTTGAAGTTTCATTAGGTCCCATTTGTTTATTTTTGTTTTTATTTCCTTTACTCTAGGAGGTGGATGAGAGAAGATCTTGCTGTGATTTATGTCAAAGAGTGTTCTTCCTATATTTTCCTCAAAGAGTTTTATAGTGTCCAGTCTTACATTTAGGTCTCTAATCCATTTTGAGTTTATTTTTGTGTATGGTGTGAGGCAGTGTTCTAATTTCATTCTTTAACATGTAGCTGTCCAGTTTTCCCAGCACCACTTATTGAAGAGACTGCCTTTTCTCCATTGTATATACTTGCCTCCTTTATCATAGATTAGTTGACCGTAGGTGTGTGGGCTTTCTCTGGGCTTACCTCTGGGCTTTCTATCATGTTCCATTGATCTATGTTTCTGTTTTTGTGCCAGTACCATATTGTCTTGATTACTGTAGCTTTGTAGTATAGTCTGAAGTCAGGGAGTCTCATTCCTCCAGCTCCGTTTTTTTCCCTCAAGACTGCTTTGACTATTTGGGGTCTTCTGTATCACCATACAAACGTTAAGATTTTTTGTTCCAGTTCCGTAAAAAATGCCATTGGTAATTTGATAGGGATTGCATTGAATCTGTAGATTGCTTTCGGTAGTATAGACATTTTCACAATATTGATTCTTCCAATCCAAGAACATGGTATATCTCTCCATCTGTTGGTATCATCTTTAATTTCTTTCATCAGTGTCTTATAGTTTTCTGCATACAGGTCTTTTGTCTCCCTAGGGAAGTTTATTCCTAGATATTTTATTCTTTCTGTTGCAGTGGTAAATGGGAATGTTTCCTTAATTTCTCTTTCAGATTTTTATCATTAGTGTATAGGAATGCAAGAGATATCTGTGCATTAATTTTGTATCCTGCAACTTTACCAAATTCATTGATTAGCTCTAGTAGTTTTCTGGTGGCATCTTTAGGATTCTCTATGTATAGTATCATGTCATCTGCAAACAGTGACAGTTTTACTTCTTTTCCAATTTATATCCCTTTTATTTCTTTTTCTTCTCTGATTGCCGTGGCTAGGACTTCCAAAACTATGTTGAATAACAGTGGTGAGAGTGGGCATCCTTGTCTTGTTCCTGATCTTAGAGGAAATGGTTTCAGTTATTCACCATTGAGAATGATGTTTGCTGTGGGTTTGTCATATATGACCTTTATTATGTTGAGATAGGTTCCCTCTATGCCCACTTTCTGGAGAGGTTTTATCATAAATGGGTGTTGAATTTTGTCAAAAGCTTTTATTGCATCTTTTGAGATGATCATACGGTTTTTCTCCTTCAATTTGTTAATATGGTTTATCACATTGATTGATTTGCATATATTGAAGAATCCTTGCATTCCTGGGATAAACCCCAGTTGATCATGGTGTATGATCCTTTTAATGTGTTGTTGGATTGTTTGCTAGTATTTTGTTGAGGATTTTTGCATCTGTATTCATCAATGATATTGGTCTGTAATTTTCTTTTTTTGTAGTATCTTTGTCTGTTTTTGGTATCAGGGTGATGGTGGACTCAGAATGTGTTTGGGAGTGTTCCTTCCTCTGCAATTTTTTGGAAGAGTTTGAGAAGGATGGGTGTTATCTCTTCTCTAAATGTTTGATAGAATTCACCTGTGAAGCCATCTGGTCCTGGGCTTTTGTTTGTTGGAAGATCTTTAATCACAGTTTCAATTTCATTACTTGTGATTGGTCTGTTCATATTTTCTGTTTCTTTGTGGTTCAGTCTTGGAAGGTTATACTTTCTAAGAATTTGTCCATGTCTTCCAGATTGTCCTTTTTATTGGCATAGAGTTGCTTGTAGTAGTCTCTTAGGATGCTTTGTATTTCTGCTGTGTCTGTGGTAACTTCTCCTTTTTCATTTCTAATTTTATTGATTTGAGTCCTCTCCCTCTCTTTCTTGCTGAGTCTGGCTAATGGTTTATCAATTTTGTTTATCTTCTCAAAGAGCCAGGTTTTAGTTTTATTGATCTTTGCTATTGTTTTCTTTGTTTCTATTTCATTTATTTCTGCTGTGATCTTTATGATTTCTTTCCTTCTGCTAACTTTGGGTTTTGTTTGTTCTTCTTTCTCTAGTTCCTTTAAGTGTAAGGTTAGATTGTTTACTTGAGATTCTTCTTGTTTCTTGAGGTAGACTTGTATAGCTATAAACTTCCCTCTTAGAACTGCTTTTTTGCATCCCATAGTTTTTGGATCGTCATGTTTTCATTGTCATTTGTCTCTAGGTATTTTATGATTTCCTCTTTGATTTTTTCAGTGATCTCTTGATTATTTAGTAACGTACTGTTTAGCCTCCATGTGTTTGTGTTTTTTACATTTTTTTCCCTGTAATTCATTTCTTATCTCATAGTGTTGTGGTCAGAAAAGATGCTTGATATGATTTCTATTTTCTTAAATTTACTGAGGCTTGATTTGTGACCCAAGATGTGATCTATCCTGGAGAATGTTCTGTGCGCACTTGAGAAGAAAGTGTAATCTGCTGTTTTGGGATGGAATGTCCTATAAATATCAACTAAATCTATCTGGTCTATTGTGTCACTTAAAACTTCTGTTTCCTTATTTATTTTCATTTTGGATGATCTGTCCATTGGTATAAGTGAGGTGTTAAAGTCCCCCACTATTATTGTGTTATTGTCGATTTCCTCTTTTGTAACTGTTAGCAGTTGCCTTATGTATTGAGGTGCTCCTCTGTTGGGTGCATATATATTTATAATTGTTATATCTTCTTCTTGGAATGATCCCTTGATCATTATGTAGTGTCCTTCCTTGTCTCTTGTAACATTCTTTATTTTAAAGTCTATTTTATCTGATATGAGTATTGCTACTCAAGCTTTCTTTTGATTTCCATTTGCATGGAATGCCTTCTTCCATCCCCTCACTTTCAGTGTGTATGTGTCCCTAGGTCTGAAGTGGGTCTCTTGTAGACAGCATATAGATGGGTCTTGTTTTTGTATCCATTCAGCAAGCCTGTGTCTTTTGGTTGGAGCATCTAATCCATCCACGTTTAAGGTAATTATCGATATGTATGTACCTATGACCATTTTGTTAATTGTTTTGGGTTTGTTTTTGTAGGTCCTTTTCTTCTCTTGTGTTTCCCACTTAGAGAAGTTCCTTTAGCATTTGTTGTAGAGCTGGTTTGGTGGTGCTGAATTCTCTTAGCTTTTGCTTGTCTGTAAAGCTTTTGATTTCTCCATCGAATCTGAATGAGATCCTTGCTGGGTAGAGTAATATTGGTTGTAGGTTCTTCCCTTTCATCACTTTAAGTCTGTCATGCCACTCCCTTCTGGCTTGTAGAGTTTCTGCTGAGAAATCAGCTGTTAACCTTGTGGGAGTTCCCTTGTATGTTATTTGTTGTTTTTCCCTTGCTGCTTTCAATAATGTTTCTTTGTCTTTAATTTTTGCCCATTTGATTACTATGTGTCTTGGCGTGTTTCTCCTTGGGTTTATTCTGTATGGGACCCGCTGCGCTTCCTGGACTTGGGTGGCTATTTCCTTTCCCATGTTAGGGAAGTTTTCAACTATAATCTCTTCAAATATTTTCTCTGGTCCTTTCTCTGTCTCTTCTCCTGCTGGGACCCCTATAATGCGAATGTTGTTGCGTTTAATGTTGTCCCAGAGGTCTCTTAGGCTGTCTTCATTTCTTTTCATTCTTTTTTCTTTATTCTGTTCCACAGCGGTGAATTCCACCATTCTGTCTTCCAGGTCACTTATCCGTTCTTCTGCCTCAGTTATTCTGCTACTGATTCCTTCTAGTGTAGTTTTCACTTCAGTTATTGTATTGTTCATCTCTGTTTGTTTGTTCTTTAATTCTTCTAGGTCTTTGTTAAACGTTTCTTGCATCTTCTTGATCTTTGCCTCCATTCCTTTAACGAGGTCCTGGATCATCTTCACTATCATTATTCTGAATTCTTTTTCTGGAACGTTGCCTATCTCCACTTCATTTAGTTGTTTTTCTGGGGTTTTTTCTTGTTCCTTTATCTGGTACATAACCCTCTGCCTTTTCATTTTGTCTATCTTTGTGTACGTGGTTTTTGTTTCACAGGCTGCAGGATTGCAGTTTTTCTTGCTTCTGCTGTCTGCCCTCTGGTGGATGAGGCTATCTCTAAGAGGCTTGTGCCAGTTTCCTGATCTTATTTTTCTAGTTTCTTAAGGCAGAAGCCAAAGTCATTAATTTCAAACCTTTGTTGTTTTCTAATATAGGTGTTTTAGTTCTATAATTTTCACTGTATCTTGCAAATTTTGGTATTTGTGTCTTCAATTTCATTCAGTTTAAAATACTTTCTAATTTCCCCTTTGATTTCTTCTTAGATCCTTGGGTTGGTCAGAAGTGTTGGGGGATTATTCAGAGATGCTTTCTGTTATTTATTAAATTTATTTTAATTTAATTCAGTTTTTGTTCAAGAGCGTACTTTGTGTGAGTTGAATCCTTTTGTATTTACTGAGACTTATTTTATGAACCTTATTATAGCCTTGAACACTAGACGTGCTCTTGTTTCAGGGCCTTTGCCTTTGTTGTGCCCTCCGACTGGAGTGTTCTTCCCCCAGATTGCCACGTGACTTGTTCCCTCAGCCCCTTTGAGTCTCTATTCAAATGTCGTCCTCTCTGTGAGGACTTCCTTGACCACTTAATGTGAAATGTACATATGCATTGCACCAGATACTCTTCACCCTCCTTTCTTGATTTAGTTCTCTCTATTGCACTTGGTGTGTATGTGTGTGTTGAAATGTTTTCTCTTTACTCGAGCATAAATTACATGAAGAATGAAATCTTTGTCTTCTCCACTCACTAATGTATTCCCAGCACCTGGGACAGTGCCAAGCACATAAATATTATGTGCTTTATAAATGTTAATGCATTTGATTTTTTAAAGAACCAACAAGCCTGTGAGAAAAGTAGGGCTAATTTTATTATCTCCGTTTTATCAACATAGTAACCAACTAGTTGAATGTAAAATGAAGACACTTTATGGTCTCTGCTTTATATTGATATAATAATGCCTGCCACTTAATGCCAGCTGCTTTGTAGCCATTTTGTGCCAAGTACTGTGCTAGAGCCCAAACATTCCAAGATGAGTGAACACAACTCTGGCTCAAGCTGTGGGGTGAGAGTAGCTAGGGGTGAAACTGAAGGGTGGAAGGGACTTATTATACGTCACATAAAATGCTTGGATTTAACCCAGAGAGCAGTCAGTCATTGGAGCGCTTAAGAAAGGAAGTGGCATGATCAAATTTTCTGTTTTGTGCTAAGGTCTGTTCTCTGTACAGCAGAGAGCAAGAAGCCTTGAAGCTTACAGTCTAATAGGAAAGACTAACAGTAAACCACTAATCAAATACAAATCCACTGTAGTTTCAGGCAGTTGTAAATGCTTTGAGGGAACATAGAGGAGGGTAAAGGAGTGGAGAGTCACGGGGTTGGGGTGTATTGTAAATAAAGAAATCAAGGAAGGTTCTATTAAGGAAGTTATAATTGAGTAGGGGTATAAATAAAATGAAAAGGAGGAAGGCAGTTCTACAGAGTTCCAGGCAGAAGGACAAGGACCACCACATGCAATGGTTATGACACAGAAGTGAGCTTTGCCTACTTTAAGAAAATCAAGGAGACCAAAGTGACTGGAGCTGAGTGAATGGTGGGGAAGCATTAGGACAGAGAGGTAAGGGGTAGATGATGGTGGGTCATAGACTATACTTGGGTTTTATTCTAAGTGTAATGAGAAACCATTGGAGTGTTCAAATCAGAGAAGCAGTAATATCTAACTTAAACTTTTTAAGATATCTCTGGTGGATATATGGAAAATAGACTGTGGCAGGGCAAGAAAGGAGGCAGGAAAACCAGTTAGGAGACTATTTCAGTAGATCAGGCATAAGATGATGGTTGAACCTGGAGTTTATAGTGGAGGTGGTAGGATATGGAAATGGTAACTTGCTAATGGGCTGGACATGGGGTATGAGGAAAAGAGGACTCCTAGATGATTCCTAAGGTTTTGGCTTAAGCAACTGGTCAATGGTAGTGCCATTTCCTGAAATGGGGGCAAGATTGTGAAAAAAGTTGTTAATGGACTGGATTGTGTCTTTCCTCCAGTTCCTGTTTTGAAACCCTAATCTTCAATGTGACTGTACTTGGAGATAGGGCCTTTAAGGAGGAAATTAAGGTTAAATGAGGTCATAAGAGTGGGGTTCTAATCTAAAATGGCTTGCGTCCTTATAAGAAGAGAAAGATGTCAGGGATACATGTGCACAGAGAAAAGGCATGTGAGGTCACAGTGAGAAGGTGGCTGTCTGCAAGCCAAGGAGAAGGACCTCAGGAGAAACCAACCCTGCTGGCACCTTAATCTTAGACTTCCAGCCTCCAGACCTGTGAGAAAATAAATTTCTGTTGTTTAAGCCTCCCAGCCTATGGCATTTTATTACGGCAGCAGTACCCAAGCAAACCTAGCAAACTAACCCAGAAGTGAAGAGGACAGTGAACAAATCAAGTTCTCTATTAGACATGTTGAGTTTGAAATGCCTATTAGACTTCCAAGCAGAGAGGCTGAGTAGGCAGGTAGACATATAAGTCTGAACCTCAGAGAAGAGGGTGAAGCTGGAAATATAATGGAAAGTCATTAAAATAAATTGGTATTTGTCATAGGGAAAACATATATAACCTAGTTTCTGTGTTTCTATGAGGAACCTCCATCAGTGTCCCAGTCCTGGCTTTTTACTGTTCTCTTAGTCACTCTTCCCCAGGGAAGGAGGGTTGACATAATTTATGGGTCAGTTTGGGAGAAAGAATCCAGTATTCATGGTTCATTAATTTTCTTGTATTGTTTTTGGATGTCTGCCTTCAGAGAATATACATTTTCTATTCTTCCATGCTGTGAGTTTTTCAAGAGTCAGTTTGCCTTGGGAGAAACCTCTGGTTGTCTAAATGTTCCTATGATTGAATGGATTAGTCAACAAAAGATTAGCAAGCCCAGTTACCCTGTGACTCAACCATATTCTCCAATATAAATATGTTAAAAATCAGTGACAAAGTGACATTTTGATCTCCTCTCTTTGACTTTATATCTATCCTGTAATTGATTCTGAACTTGAGGGTTCACTAGATAAGGTTACATATCCAGTGGATACTGAAAGAGAAAATCATAGGGCCAAACATAGAAAATTGGGGCTTTCCAACATGAAGATAGGTGATGAAAGAGGAATCCTCAAAGAAGATTGAGAAATTAAGGCTAGAGAAAAATCAGAAGAGTGTGAGGGCTGAAAACCAAGTGAAGACAATATTTTAAGGACACGACAGGCATATATTTCAGAAGATGCTGGTAAGTTGATTTAAATGAGGGTATAAGAGATTGGTGGTATTACTACCTCTCTTTGTGGTTAATTTTGTGAAAGGAAGAGAGAAGCCATAATGTCAACTGGCTTCAGTGGAGGCAGAACATCTGCACAGCCTCCCACACTCAACCACTTAGTTAAATCCTACACTCGGTCACTCCCTCAAGAAGGCTGTGACCAGTTGTCCTGGTTTGCCTGGGAGGCAGCGGTTTCCTGGGATGCAGGACTTTCAGTGTTAAAATAGGGAAAGTGTGGGACAAACTGGAAGGAGTTGGTTGCCCTATCCTCAAGCAGCACTTGCCTCCTACAAGCATGCACACACACACACACACACACACACCACACCACACCACACCACACATACAGGCTCTAATAATCACAAATAATCATCATCATACCAGTATGGCCAACTATCTTGTACCTGTCAAGGTAAGCTACTCTGGTGACAATGTATATCCTTCTCAGTAGTGATGTAGACAAGGATTGAGGGAAAAGAAAAAGATAGTAAAAAGGAAAAGTGACTCACCCATCCAGTCACAGGTAAGGAGACTAGCAACCAGCCTATTTGCAATTTTTTAAGATGAAAATAATGATATCCTGATGTAAGGCAATGATACTGAGATGAATGAGAAAGCATGTATTCCGTGGGGTGTGGCTCCTCATCAGACATGGGTGAGGTTTCTTCTTTGGGCATATGTAAGTAAATGGTTATCATTTATCAAGATAGGGAATATGAGGTTTCTGGGAGAAAAAGATGAGTTTGGTTTTGTACATATAAAGCTTGGAGTGCCTAGAGGGGGTCACCTAGAGAGTTTGTACAGCCCAGTGTAGATTTTAAAAGCACGGCCTTGCACCTTCCTTCCTGGAGTCAAATCCTAGCTCCATCACCCATTACTGGCTCTGAGACTTTGAGTAGCCTTAATCTACCGTACCTCAGCTTTCTCATACATAAAGTGAGCAGAACAGTGGTGGTCTGCTTGATAAGTTGATGGTGAGAAACCAACAGTTTCTGGTACATAGTGAGTGATAGCTACTCTTCATAGACAGGAGAAGCTGGGAATATGGGGATGGGGTTAGTTAAAAGGACTGAGCTGGAAATATAGCATTCTGGACATAGAGAAATGAAAAGCCCAAAAGAACATCTGAGTAGAGCAGGCAGGAGATTGAAGAGTGTATGTGTGTGTGTATTGTTGTTTTTGTTGTTGTAGTTGTAGCAGTAGCAGCAGTGGTAGTGGAAGGGCATTTAGACACTATGCCAAGCATTAATGGTTTAATGGTAACTGTTAAAGAAGATAGTATGTTGTATCATGGTAATGTAAGAGATACCGAGTTTCTTGTCTCAATTTTCACTTGGAGTTTTTAGAAGTTAGCTGTTTCTTCATAACAGACCTTGCCAAAATCTACTTAATATTATCTGCTCATAAATTGCTATGTCTTAGCAGTTTGGGCAGGGAAGGTCTGAGATCTGAGAAGCCAGGGCTCAGCAGGGTGATTCTTTTTCTGGCCTGACTTGCCTGGAGTCACTGATACAGCTGCAGTCATCTGGCAGCACAGGTGAGGCTAGAGGGCCTCACTCACATTTCTCAGGGTTGGTTCTACCTGTTGGCTGGCAGTGGTCTCTGTCCTCATGGAGGCTGGCCAGGTTTTCTTATGTGGTGGTCTCAGGGCAGCAAGAGCATGGAAGCAAAAGCTGAAAGTCCTTTTGAGGCTAGGGCTCTGAAGTCATAAGTTGTTCCTTCTACTGCCTTACTCTGGTTAAGTCAACTCACAGGGCCAGCTTATACTGAAGGGGAGGGGAAATAGACACTATGTCTTAATGCGATGAGTGGCAAAGTTGCATTGCAGAGAGGCATGTGCACAGAATTGGAAGAATTGTTGTAGCCATCTTTGTAAATTGTTGAACAGTGGTTTGATGGTACACTTCTCATGTCATTACCGAAGGCCTACCTAATAGGACCTCGGACGTATAACAATCTCCCTGCTGCCAATTATGTCCAGAATAAGCGTTGTACATGACACATGATGGGTATGATAAGGGTAGAAATGACTAAAGGTGCAGGTTAGTCCAGAGTTTGTACTCTGTTGCCATTTTATTTTTATTTATTTATTTATTTAGTTTTTGGCTGAGTTGGGTCTTTGTTGCTGAGTGCGGGCTTTCTCTAGTTGCAGCGAGTTGGGGCTACTCTTCGTTGTGGTGCATGGGCTTCTCATTGCAGTGGCTCCTCTTGTTGCAGAGCACGGTCCCTAGAGTGTGCGGGCTTCAGTAGTTGTGGCACACAGGCTTAGTTGCTCTGAGGCATGTGGGATCTTCCCGAACCAGGGATCGAACCCATGTCACCTGCATTGGTGGTCGGATTCTTAACCACTGCGCCACCAGGGAAGTCCCTGGAGTTTGTACTCTGATATGATATTACCTATTGTCAAACCTTCCCTTCATGGGCTTCCCTGGTGGTGCAGTGGTTAAGAGTCCGCCTCCCGATGCAGGGGACGTGGGTTCGTGCCCCGGTCCGGGAAGATCCCACATGCCGCAGAGCGGCTGGGCCTGTGAGCCATGGCCACTGACCCTGCGCGTCCGGAGCCTGTGCTCCGCAACGGGAGAGGCCACAACAGTGAGAGGCCTGTGTACTGCAAAAAAACAAACAAACAAAAGACCTTTCCTTCATGAGAATATGGGTAGCTGGCCAAGTACCCAAGTGAGCATAGGGACAGAACTAGAGAAGAAAGTATACTGAGACCTGAGAGCCCGAGAGGAAGGTCAAGGCCAAGCTATATATTGGAACAATTGAAGTTGAAGCACAATGAGTAGACAACACAGAAACACAAAGCCTCAAAGACCAGGACAGCATGGAGACAATACCTGTAGCATTCACAGCTCAGCTTTGCTTTCTAGTGGGGTGTGCTGTTTTGGCTTACAGGAAGGCAGGTACTTACTGCGGTGGTTGACAGGGGGACTTGGTACCAAAGAAGGGTGCCAGACCTGATGATGCCCTGTTCTCTGCTCCGAACTCCTCTGGGGCCATTGAGATCATTCCCCCTCCCTCTTCTCACATGCCAGTCACAGCCATTAGCTAAACAGAAAGTGAGAAGAGTTCACTGTTTCGGTGAGGAGTGGATATGTTTTCTGTTTGGTACGCTTCTTCTACTTACTACCACTGTATCTGCTTTACTCACATTATCTTCAGATCTCAGTAAGTGGCAGCACATTAAGAGAGAGGGAACACGGGGGAGCAGAGGTCCAGGAAGCCGGGTTTCCCTTGGTGTCCAAGTCCAAGATGACCCTATGGATGATGGCCCACAGAATCTTGTCGAGGCCACGAAAAGATTGTTTATCAAATTAAAGCCAAACCTTACTGGATCCCAAATCTTGTCTGCAGTTCCTACCTAGGACCTCTGGTTTTCAAGTTCCTTTTGGAATTTGGGTTCAAAGAAAACAATGTATTAAATGGTACATTGGAGCACAGCTCTGGTATCAGACTGCCTGAGGTCATATGCTTACAGGCTGTGTGACTGTGGTAAAGATGGTTAACTCCTGTGCCTCAGTTTCCTCAAGTGTAAACAGAGGGCAGTAACAGTATCAACCTCATGTAGTTGTTGTAATGATTAGTTGAGTTAATACATGTACAGCTTTTGAAACAATGCTGAACACATGGCTAGCATTCAAAAAGTCTTAGCTATTATTGTTACTATTGCTGTGTTGTTTTTGATTTTTATATGCCATAATGAAAATGGCACAGAAATACACCCAAATATTCCCCTTTTTAAATGCTTACAGTTAAATTGGAGAAACAAACCATGTATACATAAAATATTTAAAGAATAGTTAAAAGGCCATGTTTGAGAAGAACAAATGCTTAGGCTAATTACCCATACAAGTACGAGGATGACCAATATGGGGAAAGATATTCAATGAGGGGACATGTCACTTAGAAGGAGGGTCTTGGGAGGGACCTTGAAGAAATGGTATTTGGTTTTGGATTCTGTGGAGAATTAATAACCAATGTGGACAGCCACATTAAGTTAGCCAAGTTCCTGTTCCCCCAAGGTCAAATGTGGATGGGTGGAAGTGGTGTGCTATTTTCTATTATTCAAACTTGTTTCTTTTGAAACATTCTCTCCACTTTTTTGGGTGGGCGGGTCAAAAGTTCAGTGACTTGTTGCTTTGACATAATACCAGTTTCCTCTCATTGGGTTGCAGTTTTCGTTGTGATTTCAGTAGTTGAGTTTTCCACAACACTGTCAATTTCTTTTCAAGGAAATAGGAGAGCCGATTCAAAGAAAACAGTGTTGGCTCTTCTTGATGAAAAGTGAGGCACTTCTTAAGCTCTGAACACTGTTTACTTCTTTGCTTACTTCACCCACTCCATCCAGATTCCATTCTCTGGTGGAAATATGTGCGTAATTCTACAGTTACTTTTTTTGTATGTCTAAAATTTTATGTGGCAGTTTTGCTAACAACCACAATTTCTTAGTTTAATCTCCTTAGAGGTGGTAATGATTTATTTCCACTTTTAGGGCAAATAATGTTCAGCCCTTCTCTCTCAAGATTTTAATATAGTGGTGTATTTTGTATTTTAATATATTGGTGTAAAAGAAAACCAAATGTTCCCTTATACTCTCTACCTCAAAACTGGTCTCCCTGATACCTATACTCTCCACTTTAATCCATACACAACACTCCACAAATTGTTTTGCTAAAGTACAGGTCTGATATCCTTTCAAAAACTCTTGGTGGCTCCCTGTAGCACACAGAATGAAATCCACTTTCCATTGTGTGACGTTCAGCGCCCTGGCCAGCTTTCCAGGCCTCCTTCATTCTCGCTGTTGTTCAGTGTTCACTCTTCTCTAACCTTGAGAGAAGTGAGTTGTCTTTCATGCCTCAGTGCCTTTGATCATGCAGATTTCTCTCCTTACATCAGCCTTCCCTCTTCTGTTCCTGCAAACATTCTGATCATGCTTCAGGAACTTTTCTAACTGGTCCCTCCAGGTCTAAATAATTGTTTTCCCTCGGGCTCTCCCAGCTTTTGACTCCTACCTCCGGCTGGTTGTTGCCCTTTGGTGGGCTTCTGTTGGTAACAAAAGCCATGGTTTATTTAGAAGTATTGAGGTAATTGACTTCATAGACTAAGACTGCTTTCTGGATCAATTAAAGTTTCAGAAAAGTACATTCTAGAGCTTCCAATTTGTCCAGCCCACCCAAACATTTGCTATTCTTGGACACTCTAGATAATTGACTTTTATTAGCATTTTCCTAGAATTCTGATAATACATTATGAGCATACAAGTTGAATATTAAAGGCACTTGACCTAGTGTGGGTGCTCCTTTGGTACCCAGGGTTCTACCTACATCATCTCCTTCAGGCATCACTGAGGTTGGCCTCATTATACCCACTTTACAGACAAGGAAACTTAGATTCTGAAAGTCAGATGATGTGCTCCTGAGGCACACGGGGGCAGGGAAATGTAGTGGATGCGAGCATGGTGTCTGAAGTCAGATCCTACACTGCCTGGGTTTGAATCCTGGCTTTGCTGTTAACTAGCGTGTACCATACTCAACCTTTCTAAGCCTGTTTCTTTCACAGTAAAGTCTGATAGAAGTGTCTTCCTCGTGGGTTTTATTTTTCTTAGGACTAAAATAAGTTAACATATGTAAAGCACTTAGAACAGAGTCTGGCATACAATAAACACATATAAGTGTTAACTGTTGTTATTATCATTATTAGTAGTATTAACTTTAATGAGCACAGGACTAAAAAGTGAATGAGTCAGGATTTGGACACAGGTCTGTTTGGCTCCAAAAACTGTTGGCTTGTACATGTCAAACTGCCTCCTTCTATGCCCATTTGCCTTGAGATTAAAGACTAGAGTGAAAAATCCTTTTCATCTTTTCCCTCAGGGATCCAAACCGTTTATCAAATTATTTCAGTTTCAGTTGCATGACCAGCACCTCCTGCATACTTTCTGCAGATTGAAGCCTCCAGAAGCATTAGCATAAAGAGATCAAGTTTTGCTTCCATACAAGGGTGTGGTGAAAATTATGGGTCCTCTTACAAAAGTTGTTCTGGGCTGATTTGCTCTGCCTGTAATATTATTGGTATTTGCCTACTGGTGTTTGGACTGTCTGTACCAAGCCACAGGGTTACAAAGGACTCAAACCAGCCTGACATGCTTATTCCAGCACATGCAGCATCTCTGTCTACCTTCCTTCTTTCATTAAGGAGTAAAGGAAGGTTTTGTAAAGTGGTAGGAGTGTGTCTCTTCCTTCCCAACCCCCTTCCCCCCTTCTTCTGTTCCTCAGAAAGTCCTGGGCCCCATGTTGCCCAGGAAGAACAAAGCAGAGGTGAGAGGCAGATAAGAAAGGTGTTTTGTTTGGCATGACTAGTTCAGGCTTAAGGTTGTGCCTAAATAGCCATTTACGGTGAATTTTTTATATCCCTTGGATGTAACTTGCTGTGTTTTCATCCATATGATAACATAATTAAACAAGAGACTTCGTTTTTGAGATTTATTCCCTGAGGGTATAGTTTTTGAGATTTATTCCCTGAGGGTATCATGTTTTTTAATGTAGCTAAATTTAATTAAATCCAACAGATTCGTTCTGGGCTTCAATCTATGACATCAGACTAAGTTCTGTGGACATGCATTTGTATAAGATAAGGCCAGCTACTTCTAGGAGTTCCAAGACTTGTTCAGGAGACAGATAAATAATTATCACGTCATATGTTAAATTCTAAGAGCATGCAAGCAGGAGAAATGGCCTAGATGATTGGCTGGGGTGGGTGGTGATGGGGGAGTAGTCAAGGAAGGCTCCCTCTGAAGAGAATATAGGAAATCACAGCATGGAAGAAGCAAAAGGAAGGGCAGGAGCTTAGAGATGTGGAAGCACCCAGCTTTTTCAACTGACTGATCTAAAAAGGGTAGCTTGGAAACGTTGCAAATATTTTATAAGATTAACGGTTTACAACAGCCTCATGATGTATATTCTGTTGTTATGTCCATCGTACAAATGAGGAAACCAACTTGCCCAGTGACAAGATTTGAACAAGGCAAGCTACCGCCAAAGAAAGATGCAATCATTAGCCATTAAACTTCACTACTTTGCTCTACACTACCCCTCCAGGTTGGCTCTTGTCAACCAGGACTAGCCATCAGAATCACTGGGGAGCTTTCTAGAAATATACAGATCCTGGTCCTTTCCCCAGAGAGTGATTTCGTGCCTTTTCTTGGTAAATGGCTCTACTATCCAGCCAGTTGCGCAAACATGAGCTTGGGAGTGCTTCGTGGCACCTCTTCCTTCTTTATTTTCCACATCCAGTTCATCTCAGATTCTTTCAGTCCTCCACCACAAACATATCTCAGATTCTTCCACTGTGTGTCCATTTCCATTTTCAGCACCCAAATCGAAACTCTGCAAACCAACTGATCTCTCAGTGTCTCTCCTAGCCCACTTCTAATCCGTACTCCAGATCAAAACCGCAGTGATTATATCATCTCTGGCTCAGAGTCCTTCAATGGCCCCAAGTTGCCCTTGGAATTCAGTCTAAACCTTCATCATGGTTTATGAGGCTCTGTATGGCTAAAACCATGCTTATTTTCCTGGTTCATTTCACACCACCCTTCCTCTTGTCTAACCACATGGATGCTCTTTTATTTCCTTCAATGTGACAAGCTCTTTTCTACCTCAGGGTCTTCCCACTTGCTGCTTTTCCTTCTGTGGGAATGAGTCTCTCTATATCTGGCTTCTCTGGTCCCAGAAGTGCCCTGACACTCCTTGATAAAATATCTCTTCTGTCATTCTCTTTTAGGGCACACTGTTCTTTTCTTTCATTGTACAATTTTTTAATGTGCTTATATGCAGTTACTTACTGAAATCAATGTCCCAACACAAGCCTGAAAGCTCCACGAGGGTAGGGATTGCACCTGCTATATTCACCATTGTATACCTTACATGTAGCCCACTGTATGGTCCAGAGCAGATGCACAATACAGTTTTCATGAATAATTGATGGACAAACTAGGTACAGAGCTGAAGGAGATCAAAAAAAGGTCACTGGATTTGACAAGGAGGCCACTTGTGATATGCACTTGGCTGCTTTCAGTTGAGTGACCGGAAAGAAACCAAACATAGTGAATCCTGAAGTTGAATGAAAAAGCAAAGAGGAAATAAAAATAATTACTATAATGCAGACCAAACTTTGAACTTGGCACTACGCATCCATTATTTAATCATTGCAGTAACCTTATGAGGTTCTGTTTTGAATAAGGCAGAGAATCTCACAGAGGTTAAGTAATATGCCCAGGATCACATATCTAGAACATAGCAGAACTGGGCCCAGGCCTGACCTCAGAGTCCCTTCTCCTAGCCAGTGAGCTCACAGCTCCTGCGTGTGCAGAGGAATCATAGCAGTGGGCGGTTTGTTAAAAACTGCTACCCTCAAGAGATTGAAATTCAACAGGTCTGTGTGAGGGTGCAGGAATCTTCAGTTTTAACAAGTGTTTTGAGTGATTCTGAGGCTGGAAGACCCAGGTATCCTGTTCTGTGGAGCATGACTCCATGCTGTGCTTCACAAGAGAGGAGATTTTAGGTCATTTGCAGCTTCTGATCTAAGACTTGGAGGCTCTAAGACTCCATTTCATCTATAACTTGATAAAAATGTTTTCTCACAAGTTTATGGTGATTAAGTGAGATCACTTGTAGAGTGCTAACAAATAATAAGTGCACAATAAATGTTGGATTCTCCTAAACTTTTCTTTCAGGAACTTTCACTGGGTTAGGAATGAAGAAACAGCTAATAATTTGAAGTTGTGTTAATTTGGGGGAAAGTTTTTTTTTTTCACCTATTATCTCTATTCTGAAAATAGAGGAACAGAGACACAGAGCAGTCAAGTAACTGGATCCACGTCCATAGCTAGTAAATGGCATCTCTCTTAACATCCATGCTGTGCTGGTGAAGAAATCAGATTTGAAAAGAAGTCTGTAGTTAATGCTGTTGAATTGAATGTGAAACTTAGCTGTTGTTCTATTGCTTTTCTCTTAAAATATCATCTCTCTTTCCCCTTTATTTGTTGACTTTTTTCTTTGACTTTTAAGAAATCTATGCCCTTGTGTTTTTATTGTAAATGTCACATTCTGTTTAGGAGCCCACATAGTATTGAAATCAAGTAAGTATAGTTAATGTATCAGGTAATGAGTGGACCATAAGCCCGGTTAAGCAGAGTTGTGGTGTTCAGATACTTAGAAATTGCTAATAGAAGCTTTAAGAAATGTAGAGGTGTCAAAGTAGCATGGATAAAGAGAGTGTGAGGTCATCCCATCTCAAGGTATAGGATGGGATGACTTGCTCCTGGTACTGTGTCTTGCGCTGGGTGAAAATACCAGCAAGGGTCCTGGGAATCATCTCAGGACTGTCCCTTCCAAACCTTACACTGACTCTATGTTTTAGAGGTGTTGGTTTCTCCAGTTTTTCTCTGACTGTGCTTTTATCATGCAGAAGCACATGACTCCATATCCCTTATGAATCCATATCCCTATCCCCCTTGATAGTTCTTTGCCATTTTGTTTTCACTTCTCTGCCCCATGCCACCTAACCTCCCTCATTTGCCACTTTAAGTTTCTTCTCTATCCCTAAGGGAGCTCTTAGGCTCCCTTAGAGTCAAAATGAGTTATACCACAGAAGGAGCAAAGCATTGTTTTCATATAATGCATGCTGTTATGCTGTTTTCCTTCTGCACTTGATGGCAAAGGCCCCCTCACTCTGTGCTATGCACTATTTGTGTTGTCTTTCCTTAATTAAAGTACCCACTGGCTGGAATTATGTTGTGCATGTGAAGTGATGACAATAGATATTTTTAGTGGTGTATAAACGTATGCTTGTTGCATTTGTAGAAGATAAACCAGCTGGAGGAATCCAGACTCTCTACCTCCTCAGACTACTGGCTTGGGTTAGGTCCATGGCTTTGACATGACTTCCCTTGAAATCCTTTCAAGAGGAGAAAGCAGATTGCATATGCTTCTTTCATTTCTGCTTCCCCCTCCATGTTAGGGAGAAGTAGAGGCAGCATGCCCTTGGTTTAGCCTCTTCTACCGTCCTTCAGTAGTAACTTCCCTGTTGAGCCTGACACGTTTGTAAGTGCTTGTTTATTCTCCCCATCCAGTGGCTGTCATGGGCCGAACTCAAGGTAATTCCTCTGACTGCAGAGGACCCTGATGTCTGTCTCATAAGGGACCTTTCATCTCAGCTTGGTTCACTGTCTTGCCTGTTTCAGTATCTACAAGGATAAGTCATCCAGCCCCAGTTCCTGATGTCTCCCATTTCTACACTACAGCAACCACTCCTATGATCAGACCCTGCATCTGAAAACCAGCTAGAACTCTTCTATCTAAGAGCTTAAAATCCCTCTCACTCATTGCAGGTTGTTTTTCTTGCACTTATTTTCCCTTTAAATACTCCCATTTAGATACGCCCAAATGGTTTAACACTTCAAGCTGTCCTCAGAGGACAACTAATCTTTTACTGTCCCTAATTCTAAAATTTACCAGGATAGGTAAAGAGATAACCATCAAAGACTTGACAATGCAGACATTAGAACCTCTGCCCTCTTTCCCTCCCCTGGCTGGGAAGGGAGTGTTGGAGGTGGATGCTGTTTAGAGGACTAAGGGTTATAAAAACCAGAAGGGGGTAAAGTCTCCATAGGCTTTGGGGGTAGAGAAGAGAACCTTTGGGGAGTTGGTTGGGCCAGATCTAGAGCCGGTGCAGGTTGGTGCCAGGGCCAAGGCAGAGCAGGAAGCCCTGCCCCGAAAGGCTGAGAGTACGCACTGAGGGGAGGAAGCAGGAACTCTTGGCTCAGGGCTTTAAGGGAGAGCCAGTGGCAAAGTAAGTTTCTTTCTGGGTCGTTCTGTGTAATTCACTAGTGTAGAGCAAAAGGCAAGGCTTCAAGACTAACGCTCTGCCCTGGAATCAAGAGTGTGCTAACTCTGGAAGATTGCCGTGGGAAGGTGGTTATGGTGTGCACTACAGAGCCACATGGTCCTGTGTGATTTGGGGCCGAGGCTTTTACCTCTCCTGGCCTCAGTTACCTCCTTTGTAAAACGGGAATACAAGTAGTAACTAGTAGAGAAGCACTGAAACTTGTCAAGTGCCATGGCCACCATTCCTCTGCATTCTTTCTGTTCTCTTATGGTGGTGATGCATCCAAAGCCAGCAGGTGATGAGTACTTGCTAAAGGAGTCCAGCAGTGTTATTTGGTTGAAAGGATGGACACAGACACAGAAAAGTTGTGTTTTGTTTTAACAAACATTGACTTGAAGCTTACAACATTTCCAAAATATAAATTTATTTCGTACCTTTAATGGTCAGACAAATGACTTAGGGCCCCAGGTAGAGGTAATCACCAGGGGGACATGGCCAGAGTTCAAAACCTCACATGTCAGGCACTCCTGAGATGCCTAAGGGTCATTGCTACAAGGGTCAGAAAAGATGAGTCTGGAAAGACAGACTTTCTCTGAGAGGTAAGTATGAGGCAGTGGATTTAATGGATTAAGGAACTGGAGCCTTGGAGGCAGGAGGAAAAGACTATTGAAGTCCACTACTCCAGGAACATCAGAAACAGGGCCTCACATGGCACAAAGCAGGAAGGTGGAGCATTTGCGAACCCATTTGTCCAGCCCTGGCAGGTGGCTAATACCAGCTTTCCTTGTTACTTCAAAAGTATTAGAGCTTTAGTTAATGGGACTTAAGACAGTTGGCATGAAGAATAAAACCAATGAAGAGAAAGAAAAAGCAAACCAAACTGGAAACCACAGTCTAATGACAGGGGCTAAAGAGGCAGGAGAGAAATGTCAGAGCAGGATGTGCTGCATTTCCACACTGCGCTACTGAGAGCAGGAGGCTGGCTCCTTGTTTCTTCTGATGAATTGAACACCCCCACATAAAGGAACATCACACCTTTCCAAACTCAAAAGAGGCTGCTTATTCTCACATCCCAGAGTAGCTGAAGGAGGCCTGCAAAACCCAGTAGAAAACAGGAAGGCAACAGCTTGCTCTTGCATTGGAATCTGGTGTATAATCCTCGTCTCTCTCTCTTTTAGAAATACTTCCTGCCTGGTAGACTGAGCAGGGTGTGGCCAGCAGGGCAGGGAAGGGATGACTGTTGGCTCCGGGAAGATTGTACCACCTGTTTACCTTCTCACTTCAGCTACATAGTACCAAGTGGTGGAGGGAACCACAGCCAAATGGGTGTCAGTTGTCTGGTCTGACTGTCCTCTTGACACCAGCACTCCTGGGTTCTCTCCACTAGAGCTTGTCTACTCATTAAATGGGAAGTAAATAATATAGGCTATTATGGAGCAAAATCAAGGCTTCAGTGCCACTGCCAGTAAACTGTGGACCATAAACATAAGAGGTAACATTGGGGCTTGAATTAGCTGGAACATCATCTCAAGATCCATTCCATCACCCCTCTTTAAATCCACACCATTTGAGATACGGTGTCTGTAGGAATGTCGCTGTCTCTGCATTTGCAGGTTATTTGGGAGGAGTTACAGTATGTACATGACAGTGAGAAAGAGCAATGTTAGTTTCTGAGAGAGACCACAAGAGAAAGATTGCATTTATAGTGGTTGTTAAAAGCTGTTGCAATTCTTAGTAATCAATTGCTGAATAATTGAACCACAACCCACATTTTTATTAACTAGGTCAAATTTAAGTTTGTGTTACTTGGCTTTTGGTAAAGTGGGCTGGTGTGGCAAAGAACCACCACAGAAGTGCTGCTAAACAGCAGACGATGGGACTATGGTATTTATGCTAAACGTGCCTCTAGTCATGACAGTTTTCTGTTGTTACTGTACTTTAGGAGGTAAGTAAATCAACTGACTCCATATCATCTGGAAACTCTGAATCTTCAAGCACTATGCCCAAATTGATTGAGTCACTTAACCTTCCTTTGCCTCAGTTTCCTCATCTAAAAATGTGGGCATGATAATAAGATGTACTTCCTGGGGATGTTTTAAGGATTAAATTAGATAATACATCTAACACTTAACAGAGAACCAGGCACATAGTGAGGACCTAAATAAACAGTGGCTATGATCTGAGCCGGGGAAATGGTCACCATCTTCATTTTGCAGAGGTGGAAAAGGAAGCTGCATTGTTCAAGTAATTTCCCAAGGACACCAGGGTAATGAAATGATGCTGTAAGGACTGGCACATGGAAGGTACCCCAAATGTCCTCTTCCTCCCACTTCCCTGATATGTGATCTAGCCAAGGCAAGGGCTTAGAAGCAAGGGATCTACTGAGGTGAGAACACTGACTACCACATTGTGAATGAAGCCCATGGGAGAAGGGGGACAGGTCTTGATAGGTTTATCAGGTCAGCAAGTGTTCATAACTAGAGCAAGGTCTAAGGAGTAAATGAGTTGAATAAGGGAAGTCAGATGGAAGGAATCATGTTCTGAGATGCTTATTTGGGAGGACAGAACCAAAAGTGTGAGAGTATGCCAAGGGGTTAGGGGAAATGGGGTTTGAAATCAGGGAAGTTGGAAAATGGTGAAGAAACCAAAAAGATGAGGCACACAAGGACATATTTTCCTCTTAGTTATTTTGATTAGGCATGTATTCCTCAAATTGGAATCTGAAAACCAGAAGAGCATGGATAGATTCTTGTGGCTTAGTGGAAATTATTGTCAAAGAAGACTGTATGTAAGTTCAAGAAATGCTAGATAAGGATCATTCTCTGCATTGATTAGTTAGTGTCCTCATACTGATCCAAACTTTGGAACTACTCTGTAAATTAATCCTTTCAATTATACAGAATTCAGCTCATCTGTGATAGTATCACTTGACTCAGATGATAAGTATTGCACAGCTCAGGTCCAATTCTGGACCTGAGTGCTCAGTGGGGTTCCTTAGGTGCAGTAGTACAGATGTATATGTGGCAAAAGTTAAATCTAAAAATATCCCAAACTCCCTCAATTGAAATATGTGATAATCAGATTGTTATAAAGCTCAGCTTAGAGCTACACTGCCAACATCTTCAATCCCTTAATATTTTAAGATTGCTTTCACTTTATTCTTAAATTAGAGTAATTTTTCTCTCTGTGAACGTCAGATATTCTCATACCAAGACACCTAATTCTTAGCTCAGACCACATCACATATTGTGTCACCAATGTGTCTCTATACACTGGATAAAATAATGATAAAGCCCCAGGGTATGGTGGAGCCACCAGATGGAAAAAGACTGGATCTCAGAATGACCACCTGGAGGGGAGCTGCCCAAGTGCTTGACCCTTGCCCAGGATCTCTTCCAAGAGCAAGAAGTCAACTTCTATTGTGTTAAGATTCTACTTTCTCAAACCTTCTCAATCCAATATTCAGTTGGAATCATATATTTATTCTGTTACTGCTACATCTGATTTCTTAGCTCAAATAACAGAACATCTTGCTTCTTTTTATTTCTAAAGCAATAATATAGTTAGAATAAAATATTTATGACTATTGACTAAATGTCAGTTACTATTTTAATAATTTTAAATGTATTATCTCATTCCAATCTCACAAGAATCTTAAGATGTAGGATTTTAAAATCCTCACTTAAAAGATGAGGAACCAAAAAGATTAAGGCTTAGAGAGGGGAACTCTTTTGCCTAAGATCAGATAGCTGTCCAGTGACTAAGTTCAGAATCTGGTTTATTTTGACTTGAAAGTTATAGTTCATCTGTGAATTTTCAACCATGTACCAGTTGTACATCAGAATCACATGGTATGCTCACAGCAGAGACATTCTTGTTCACTGAAATCCACTTCCTCTTCTTATTGGCCCAATAACTATACTGTATTTTCCTCCCTTCCTTGTAGTTAGGGGTGGCGATATAACAAGAGTTCTCCTTAAAAGAATGAGAGCAAAAGGGAAAATCCATGCCACTTTTAGTCTGACCCGTTATAGCTTTCCACACGTGCTCCTCCATGCTATTTCTCCTTCCATCTGGTGGGAGCAAATACCAATGAAACCACTCTGTATGGGGAGCCACAGATGGGAAGTCTTGGTTACTGAGTGACTGCATGAAGAGGAGCCTCCCCATCAACCTCACTCTGAGCCATTTTTGTGGGCAAGAAATTAATTTCTACTGTGTTAATCCACTGATGTTTTGGAATCTGTTGTTTACTACAGCCTTACCTTACTGTAACTAATACAGAGAAAAATACAGTTTCCTGGTCTGTACTCCAGATCTCCTAGGAGTCTGGAGGAAACCCAAGTAATCTATAATTTTTTAAAGTTCTCCCATGTGATTCTGATGTATCTGGTCTTTGACAACAATATACTTCATTCCACAACTGACTTTTCCCTTTACCTGGCTAAACCCTTCTAGTTGGGTATCTTAGGGAGAGGTTTTTCCATTTTCAGTTTTGCCTGAATTTTAAAAAATGTTATGGACCAGCAATTTTTATTTTTTCAGAAAAAGCCGCACTTATGTTTTGATAATTTTTTTAAAAATTCAATCCATTTGACCCAGGGAATTCAAGATGCATGTTCTCATGATCAGGATTCCAGCCTGTCTGTTCCTTCTCTCCCTCCCATCCATCCTTCCATCCATCCATCCTTTCTATCTATCTGTCTATCTATTGCCTGTCTCTTCTGTACATCTGTATATTCATCTATCTTTCTACCTATCAAAGCAGAATAGCTTTCCACAAAATATTTTCCTTCAATTTTATTTTATAGATACAGAATTTTTGCACTGTGTAATTTCTTGGAAATAACATGCAGCAATTACAGCACAAGAGTTAAGCAGCTGTTCATGCGTTTTAATGATTACTTTGGAAGTGTGACTGATCTCCAGATCTTAGAGGGAGGGGGAACATCAAGAGATTTTGTACTTTAAAATTGAGATCATGTTTTCTTACATTATTTTTATCCTTTAATTTTTTTTTCTGAATGAAATTGATTATGGAATCTCAGCACAGTGATAAGTTTAATCTTTTTATCAAATGCCTTGAGTGTTCATAATAGAGTGACACCCGTATTTGTTAATAGGGTAAATGAAGAAAGCCTTTGATATATCTAGATCCATTGATAATTAGTAGGGAAGCATCATATAAGGATAGCGAATGTTTTAATGTGCTTACTGCATACCAGGTGCCCTTTTAGGGACTTGGCATAAATTAAGTCCTTTAATCCTCAGGATAATCTTATGAGCTAAGCCCTATGTTTATCCTCATTTCATATGAGGACATTGAGGCATGGAAGCATGAAGGAACATGCCAAAAGTTACATAACAAATAGGTGGTGATGTTGGGACATGAACCCATATAGCCTGGCTTTAGGCTCTGTACCTTTAACCATTATCCACACAGCCTATTTTAATAGGCATATGATGTTCCTTACCATTATATGGATATGTCAGTTTTATTGCTTCATAACAAATTACTACAGATTTCAGAGCTTAAAACAACACATACTTCTTACCTCCCAGGTTCAGTGGTTCAGGAGTACAGATAGCTTAGCTGGGTCCTCTGCTTAGGGTGCCACAAAGCTACAGTCAAGGTATCAGCCACGTCTGGAGTCTCATCTGAGTTTCAAATTCCTCTTCCAAGCTCACATAATTGTTGGCAGAATTTATTTCCTTGTAGCAGTAGAACTTACTATGGCAACTTGCTCTGCAGAGCCAGAAAGAGACTCTCTTTCTGACCTCAGTGAAGTCTGAAACCCTCTTTTACAGGGCTTCCAATTGGTTAAGTGAGAGTCACTGGAGATCATTTCGTTTTTGATGAATTTGGCAACCAATTTAGGACCTTAATTACATCTGCAAAGTCCCTTTGCTCTCGCCATATAACGTTACCTAATCAAAGATGTAACCTAACACCAGGGGCAGAGATCATGGGGGTTATCTTAGAATTCTGCTCTGACATGGCACAATGGGTATGTCTGATCCCTTCTCCATGGGTGAAGGAGATGGATAAATACCATCATACTTATACAATGAGATGATATTTCCCTTAGGGCTTGACTCATCAACCTCAGCTTATAAAAATATCAAGGATTTGTTTTAAAAACTTTTATACATAAAATTCTCCTTCTTTAACTCTTTTCTTTTTAAAAAGAAAAGATTTATTATTTATTTATTTTTATTTATTTTTGGCTGTGTCGGTTCTTAGTTGCAGCACGTGGGATCTTCGTTGAGGCATGTGGGATCTTTCGTTGCAGCGTGCGGGCTTGTCATTGCTTCTCTCGTTGTGGCGCTCAGGCTCCATGGTGCATGGGCTCTCTAGCTGAGGCTCGCGAGCTCAGTAGTTGTGGCACGTGGGCTTAGTTGCCCCGCGGCATGTGGGACCTTAGTTCCCTGACCAGGGATTGAACCTGTGTCCCCTGCATTGTAAGGTGGATTCTTTACCACTAGACCCCCAGGGAAGTCCCTTAATTCTTTTCTAGAACTCTTCACACTAAAGGAAGATGGATGGTGTAAATAAATGGCTTTTTTGAAATTATTGTAAATTTACTCTGCTGGTTAGTTTTGCAGGATATTTCTTAAAATCGCCTAGTCACTTTAATCATGAGATCAGTCACTGGGTGAAAATCAGACTCCATAGTGTGGCAAACCAAGATCCCTCCTACACTACCAAACATTCCATGTTGTCCTCATCTCTTGTCACTGCCTTCTCCTGCCATCATTTTATTCCAAGTCCTTTTCATGCTTCTGGATCTCTGTACATGATGTACCTATATACAGTTGACACTTGAACAACATGGGTTTGAACTGCATGAGTCCACTTATATGAGGATTTTTAAAAAATAAATATGTACTACAGCACTACATGATCTGGGGTTGGTTAAATCGGCAGATGTGGAACCATGGATATGGAGGGCTGGCTCTAAAGTTATGCTTAGATTTTCAACTGCACTGAGGATAGGTGTTCCTAACCCCTGCATTGTTCAAGGGTCAGCTGTACCTGCTTAATTTTACTTGGAATACCCTTTATACCTCACTCCCATCCCCACACCAGACTGCTGGTAAATTCTCTGTTTCTTCAAGACCTGGCTCAGGTGTCCTTTCTTTTGTGAAACATTCCCCAATTTCCAAGCAGGAAGGGTAGAAGCTACAGAAAAAGGATTTGAGTTCTAGGTTCAGCTGGAAGGTAGAAATGAAGGATAATACTGATTTGAACCCTTTATGAAGAGCCCTGTCTCATTCTGGATTGAAGTATGTTGTAGAAAAATACAAGAAAATAAAATAGGCTTAGGAAATCTAAGGTAAACATATAAATGTGGACTCTTGACATGCTCTATAACTAAAGAGGTTGAGCAATAAAACAATGTCAACTGTGTTCTCTGGGATTGCACTCTCTTTTGACACTGTCTCCACTATGAAAGGAAACAGCACTGTGAAGACTAGATGAACATTTCATTCTTGTCTGAATGCAAGGATGCTTTAAAATACTAGGGGTAGAGCTGAAAGGACAACAGAGTGAGCTTTGAGATACTCCCACTATCCAACTTGGAACCATTTGAGCATTAAATAATAACTATTCATAACAAGTTGAGCTCATGATGCTGTGAATTCATAATGATATTCAAAATGGGAAAAAGGTAAAGTTCACAAAAGACATTGTAATACAAAAGAAAGTAGACATGCTTAATATTTTATTAATTTTAAGAGAATGGTGGAGTTGACCTACGTGAGTGTTCTGTGTCTTCTGTTGAGTATAGGACCCTTTATAAAACATAGATATATATTTTTCTTCATTTCTATGTGTAGGCAAGATAAAGAGAGTTGTGAGTAATCCCAGGAGTTCTGATAGAGTAAGAACCTATACCAAGAATAAAAAAGGTGGTGACAGTAGTGGAGGAATATGTGTAGAGAGTATATTGAAAGAAGATGGATTCACCACATTACTCAAGAGTAGACTCAATCTCTCACCTTCCAGGAAACAAAACCTCTTGAATGATGGACCAGTTACCAAGAGAAGCTAACAAGGCATCATAGGTTCTAATAATGTAATGAATCATGCAAAAATTAATTATAATAATGAAAGGGCAAACAGTATGTCTTTCTGGCCAAGTAAACTTTTAAGAATGTTTCATTTCAGGAAAACATGCCTGATGGCCAGACACAGAAACTGTGTAAAAGCTGTAGGCTCATTGAAAAGACCCATTGACTTAACAAGTGCCCTGTGACTCTAAAAAGAGAGAGGGAGGTAGGGATGGCAGAAAGATGGTCATCGGATTAAGTTTGAATCACTTTGGAGTTTCAACCAGAATTAATTGATCAGGAACCTGGAATCTGCAGCCTTAGCTGGTCTGAGATAGCATTTCTTTTGTTGATGGTTAAAAGTTACTTTAACAGTGGGACGGTATTAACTAATTAGAGAAATATGAGTAAATGAATCAGTAATTTATAATGTGCTAAACGAGGGTACAACCATTACAACTTTAACGATTGAAATAACTTATGTTCTACTTTTCCTATTCTAGTTGTCTGCTTCTAATGTACAATATTATTTATTTATATTTTATTTATTTATTTAGTATATTGCTTATTATCTACCTCACTTTTTCAAACCCTTTCCATCCTTGTCAAATAGGAGCTCAAGGGTCATAGTCTACTTTTTAACCACTTTTTGAGGTTTGATTGACATACAGAAATTGACATACAGAAAACTTGATGTGTTTAGAGATAAGTATACCCCTGTGAAGCCATCCCCACAATCAGTGTCATAAACTTATCCATCATCTCCTAAACCTTCCTCCTGCCCCATTTGTTTTGTTGTGGTTTTGTCTGTTTTGATCATCACTGCTGTATCCAAGAGCCCCAGATAATACCTGTCATACAGTAGATGCTCACAACATATTCACTGAATGAATAAATAAATGTTATCATTTTATGGATTTTGTCTTTGTATAAGTTGTGTTTCTAAGGTTTTTGAATCATTTAGAAAAAGTTAACACATTAGACTTGTAATTATATTGAAATTTTAATGTTCAGCACCTTACTGTTTGAACCTAACACAGATTGGAAGACATTTCCAAAGAGAAGGAGGGTGCAGGGGGAGGATGGTTCTATGTGTGCATGTGTCCATGGGTATGTGTGTGGACATACATGAGCACATTTTCACATGCTGCTGTATGGCAAAGTTGGCAGGATTGTATGCTAGTGCAGACCTTCTGAGGGGTGCAAGCCCTCTATGACATAGTTGCCCCCATGAAATTTCACTTCATAGACTTTTTACCCAAATTGATTTTAAGAGGGAAACAGAGCTCTTTCTCTGGAGGGTAGGTCGAGGCATTAATAGCTCTGTATTTTTGGGCTGAGGAAACTGAGACTTACACAAAATAGGAATGATATTTTTGGACTCTCTCCAGAAGCATCTTTCTTTTTGGATAAACTAGATTTTCTGTCTGCAACCTGCCCACTGCTATTGCTTTAGGGACTACAGAACACCACCTCAGAAAGGATATAAAAAGAGGACTTGTAAAGAGAATATAGAAAGAAGTCCCTTACAAGCATTAAAAAGAAGTAAGGTGTTTTATCCTTCCATGCCAGTGGACTGCAGAGGGAGAAAAGGAGGGGAATTAGGGAAGCAGGTTTTCAGTACAGGCGTCCTGTCCAGAAAGTCCAAAGAAGAGTTCAGTTTTTTCCCTGATCAGTGCTTGGCACTCTGGGAGGAAAGGACCGTATTGGAAGGCGCTTTGTCAACACGTGAGGTGATGGAGTAGTGACCTTGGCAGGTGGCCAGATGGATGAGGCATAACTTTGACTCCTAGGGGTTTTTGAAAGTCCCTTATGCCTCAATGAATGGATGTGTTGGTGCTTAGGAGACCAGAAAACTGGCAGAGGCCTGAGGATGCACAAGGAGGCTGCAGTGTGAGAAGGCAAACAGAGGCAAATGGTCAGGACCAGAGTTTGTGTCAGTAAAATGATCCAAAGACCCACATGGACTCAGTGACACACCATCTTGGAGGGAACCAGATCATTTACAGAGAATCCAGAGGGCTCTGGAATGCCTTGCCCTTTCTGCCATGTGATCACATCAGCCCCAGCCTCCCCGTCTTTGGAAAGAGCAGGGGAAGAGAGAGGAAGCTGGAAAGATTCAACATTTATCCAAAGAAAAATGCATCATGGACGAGTCCATTTTAAAAAGGAGTGACTTTAATATCTAACATTGGCAAGTTTAAGAGCGTTATCTTGCACTCCCTGGTACCGAGTGAAATGGATGTTTATGAGGAAGAGTAGATCTATGATAGAAAATGAAGAAGCTACATTTTCGTCATATATCCAGGCAATATTTGAAGTTTCTGTCTCTGCTACCTGTGGGACATATTCAAGCCCACCCAGATGTGAGGGGTGTGACCTCAATTTCAATTGGGATCCCTAGGGTGGGGTGATTTCCAGTACTCCCCAGCCTCCTATTCTCAGATGTGAGCAAAGCCTGGCTGCCCTACATGCGCTCTCTCACCATTCCCCCGTGACCCATGATGTGCACTTGCTAATTGGAGTGAGGGAGGTGGCCCTGCTTTAGAGAGATGTTCACTGATTTGTATACAAATTGAACTCAAGACCTTGGCCTTATTGATTCTGGACTAGCTCATTCCTCATTTTCTAGATACGATTGCATTAACCAGACAATATTTTTCTCAAACATCACCAGGAGAGGAGACATCACAATTCATCACCACCAGCCTATTGCAGTGTTTAATTGAATGTTTAAACTAAATCAATAAGGTAATTAATAAATGTATGTAGGTGAGCACTTTTGAGAAAATGGTTGGGGATTTAATTCTTATAAAAAATGATAGTTTTTCCCTCTTAACTTCTTCCTATCATCATTTGTACAGTATCTTATTTGTTTTCTGAATGAATTCATTCCTGGAAGTAGCTATCTAGAGATTTCAAACTGTAAAATTAGAGAATCTCGGAAGCATGTGAGCTTTATTTGCCCTGTTTCTTAATTTCTTTTGCCCTCTAGTGGTAAAATCCGGGGAACTGCTATATTTTCATTTGAACTTTCCAAAGCAAAACATTCTGTTAAAATAGAATACAGAAAGCATTTGTCAAAATTAGCTACTTATTGTAAATAAATATATTTTAAGGAACTAAGGTGCTTCAGCATAGTTTTTTTTTAATATAGTGTTAACTTAAAAAAAAATTATTTATTTATTTATTTTTGGCTGTGTTGGGTCTTCGTTTCTGTGCGAGGGCCTTCTCTAGTTGCGGCAAGCGGGGGCCACTCTTCATCGCGGTGCGCGGGCCTCTCACTGTCGCGGCCTCTCTTGTTGTGGAGCACAGGCTCCAGACGCGCAGGCTCAGTAGTTGTGGCTCATGGGCCTAGTTGCTCTGCGGCATGTGGGATCTTCCCAGACCAGGGCTCGAACCCGTGTCCCCTGCATTGGCAGGCAGATTCTCAAACGCTGCGCCACCAGGGAAGCCCAGCATAGTTTTTTTGATAGTAAGAATGTGAAGTAAATGTAGAGTAGTGAAGAATCTTGTAGTTGGCAAAATTGGCCTATCATTTTCTAGAGCCTTTATCCTATTCTCCATTTCTCACACCTTCCTTTTTAAAATGAAAAGAAAACTTCATAATTGCACATGAGTACTTACTACATATGAGCCAAGTCTCCACTGCTACTAAATTACATGTAATAGCTTGGGCAGAAATGGAACTCCCTGAAATCTGTTGCCTCGAACAATATACACTATAAAAGTAGACTGTAAGACACTCAATATCCACTGGGGTCAAATTATCACTAGGAGTTAATTTACAGAAAAATTACATCCTTACCTGGATCATACCCTCTGAAAATATGAGCAAGAGTTGGAAAATTAAAATGATGAGTCAGAGAGAGGGAACATACTGATCTGTGGGAGAATTTATATAAAGAATATATCTTTCCATGTACATATTTTAGCTTTTCATAAAGTAAAATGTATATTTAACAGTTTTGTTTTGAGAAGAAAATATTCTTTTATTTGGAGAGGGTGTTAAGTTGTCCCTTTTAAAACTAACTTTTGTAACCGTATATGGCAGGGTTTTTAAATACCTTTTCTTTCTTTTTAATAGTTTTATTTTTTTAACTTTTTACTTTGAAATCATTTCAGGCTAGTAAAAAATTGAAAAAAAGTACAAAATATATATAGTATAAAATTCCCATATGCTCTTTACCCAATTTCCAAATGTTAACAACTTAACTACAGTACAATTTTCAAAATTAGGAAATTAACACTGATACTATACTATTAATTAATCTACAGACATTATTCAACTTTTACTAGTTATCTCTAATGCTCAATTTATGATCCAGAATCTAGATTATGTTTACATTTATAATGATTATATTCATATTATACATATATTACAAGAATACCACAGAAGTGATATTGTGGGCTTCTCAGTACATCGTATAGGGAGTCCATGATGTTGAGAGATCCTATTACTGGTGATGTTAACTTTAATCACTTGGTTTAGGTAGTGTCTGCTGGATCTTTCCACTGTAAACTAACCATTTTTCCCTTCGTACTTTATTAGTACCTTATAAGACAATGTAAGCATCCTGTTTCTTATCCTGTATTGTCCCACTAATCGCCAATTGGTGATTTTTAAATCTCCATCTTTTTTTGGACATTTATTAATTAGAATTCTGTAAAGATGAGAGCTTTCCCTTCTTTCCCATTTACTGGTTATTCAGTTATTTATGTATATCAGTATGGAGCATGGATATTTATTTTACTGTATATGTTATAATCCATTACTATCATTATTTACTTTGTTTTTCAAATTGGCCCAGATTTGACCACTGGGAGCCTCTTCCAGTTGACTTCTGTGTCCTTTCAACATGTGTCTGTTGTTGTTATTATTTTTGTTATTATTTTGAGCACTTCTTTTCTTTCTTGTATCTCAAGGTGTTCCAAGCTAATTTTACGCTTTTCCTGCCCTAGCCCTGGGATCAGTCATTTCTCCAAGAATCCCGTTTTTTTTTTTGTTTTTTTTAAATTAGAGAATGGTGTCTAGAAATCAAAATCTCTGTGTTTGCTGTATTCTTTGCTATTGGTATCATTAATTCTAGACCCTTTCAGCAAACAAAGCCAAAAAAATCTGTGTATATGTAAACATGCACACACATACACATCGTCTAAATCTATCTGTCTATCTATCTATCTGTCTATCTGTCATCTGTCTATCATCTCTCTGTCATCTGTCATCACCATAAGTTCATGCATTTAATTCCAGTCTAACACCCCAGGGCTTATTCTAGCCTTCCTCTTTTCCTCATTTGTAACTCCTTTGACAGTAAGAAGCCTGCCTCTCATTATTCAAAGTTTTTTTTTTTTTTTTTTTTTTTTTTTTTTTTTTTTCTGTATGCAGGCCTCTCACTGTTGTGGCCTCTCCCGTTGCGGAGCACAGGCTCCGGTTGTGCAGGCTCAGTGGCCGTGGCTCACGGGCCCAGCCGCTCCACGGCATGTGGGATCTTCCCGGACTGGGGCACGAACCCGTGTCCCCTGCATCGGCAGGCGGACTCTCAACCACTGTGCCACCAGGGAAGCCCTCAAAGTTTATTTACTTATTTGCACAATCCTAAAACATTCATGAATTAGTTTCAGAATTACCAACCCTTGCCATTCTAGGGAAGTGGAGGAACTTACTAACCTAGTATATGATGTTTGTGTACGTTTCTTTTCGTCTTTAGTCTTAGTCTCAAAATACTGTTTTTCGAACTTATTTAGATTTGTTCTTTTCTTTCCCACACCCTTCAGTGTAGTTTGTAATAGAGTTAGGCTCATTTGTTATTGTTTGTATTGTAGTTTGGCTTCTCCTGTCATCCTGCTTGACTTGGATCATGTATTTCTGTTTTGGGTCTATGAAACATTATCATGGTTTCTGAAAGAACAGTACAAAGTGCTACACCCAGAGAACTGCTCTTTCCTCTGTCCCCGTCATGCTTCCATCTAATGCCTCTCTCCCTTATCCCTTATCTTATTAGTTCCTGGGTTATCCTTTCTGTGTTTCTTTTGTCATAAACAAGCAGATAAATATATATATTTTATTTCTCTCTTTTCTTTCATGAAAGGTGGCACACAATAGATACTCTTTTGCACTTTTGTGGGGGAGGGGTGTCTTTTTTAACTTAATGTATCCTGGAAAACAATCCATGTTAGTTCATAGAAACCTTTTTCTATTTTGTTCTCTTACAGCTGTGCACATGTACATAACTTATTTAACCACTCTCCTGTATTTAGATAATTACATTGTTTCCAGTAATTTGCAACAGCAGTGTTGCAATTAGTAACCCTGTGCAAATGTATTTTTGTACTATTGGAGTTGTATCTGGGTAAATTCCTACAAGTGGTCTTGCTGAGTTGGAAGGTGAGTGTTTATGTAATTTTCTTAGGTATTGCCAAATTTCCCTCCAAAAACACCATACCAGTTTGTGTTCCTACCAGCAATGTATGAGAGTGCCTGCTTCCCTACAGAATGTGTTGTCATACTTTTTTATTGTTGCCAATCTGATAGCAATATCTCAGTATATTTTTAATTTGTATTTCTGTAATTATGAGTGAGGCTAAAAATCTTTTCCTAGCTTTAAACGTCATTTTTATAACTCTTTTTGTGAATTGTCTGCTCATGCCTTTTTCCCATTTTAATGGATTTTAACAATTCTTTTCGTCTCAGTTTTTATATATAGATATTAGCAATATTAGTCTTTATCTATAGTTTGATCTATGTTGCAAACATTTTTCCAAGTTTGTTAGTTGTCTTTTTTTTTTTTTTTTTTTGGTGGTACACGGGCCTCTCACTGTTGCGGCCTCTCCCATTGCGGAGCACAGGCTCCGGACGCGCAGGCTCAGCGGCCATGGCTCCGCGGCATGTGGGATCTCCCTGGACCGGGGCACGAACCCATATCCCCTTCATCGGCAGGCGGACTCTCAACCACTGCGCCACCAGGGAAGCCCTGTTAGTTGTCTTTGACTTTATTTTATAATGCAGAAAAACATTTATTTTGTATAGCCATTTATCAATTTGTTTTAATTGCCTCTGAATATTGAGTCATAGGAAATCTTTTCCTATACCAAGGTTAAAGAGGAATTCACCCATGTTTTCTTCTAGCACTTAAAAAAATGTTTTTTTAAAATTTTGAT
Organism: Mesoplodon bidens; assembly: GCF_964165515.1. Classification (NCBI taxonomy): domain Eukaryota; kingdom Metazoa; phylum Chordata; class Mammalia; order Artiodactyla; family Ziphiidae; genus Mesoplodon; species Mesoplodon bidens. The sequence goes on from NC_138167.1 coordinate 32,288,648, forward strand.
CCCTATTGCATTTGGAGTTTATGCTTATGCATGGTGTGCAGTATAGATCTAAACTCATTTTATTACAAATGGTTATCCTGCTGTCCCAGAACCATCTATTAAAATTACCGTATTTTCCTAGTAATTTGTGATGCCACCTTATCATATACTAAATTTCCATATGTGCTTGGGTTTATTTCTGGGCTTTCTGATCTACTCTCTTTGCTTGTCTATTCATGCGTCAGTGTCACACTGTTTTAATTAGAGGACTTTATAGTATGTTTTATATCTGAGCTAGTCCTTCCTCCTTGTCTTTCCTTTTTAATGAATTCTTGCATGTTTGTTTTTCCACATGGTTTTTTATATCAACTTGTCTACCTCCATAAAAAAGCTCATTCATATTTTTGTTGGGGTTGTGTTAAATTTTACATTAACTTAGAGAGAGAATTGACAATTTATGATATTGAGTCATTCTGTTAAAAAACTGGGGTGTCTTCCATTTTTTCAAGTCTCCTTTCATAGGTTTCAGGAAGGTTTTCCTCATAGAGTTTCTGTACCTTTCATTTAAAGTTTATTCCGAAGTATTTAATCTTCTCTGTTATTATTGTAAATGAAGATTTTTGTATTATGTCTTACAACTAGTTATTATTCATATATATGTAAAATAATTTCAGCATGTGATGCTTTTATCCTGCTACCTTTAACTTATTTTATCATTTTAGTTAATGCCTTTTCTTGACTTGAACCAGAAATAATTTTTTATCATGTTAAGTCTGAGATTTGGTTCATTTATTTATTTGTTAACCAGTTCTAATACAAGACAGACATAATTTTATTCCCATATTAAAATAAAGAAATTGAGACCAGAGATAAAGACAGATTTGCCCACGGTCACAGAGAGAGCAATGGGCAAAACTGGCCTTTTAATCAAGATTCTGTGCTTTTAACCACTGCATAATATTCTCTCCTCAAGGGTGGACTCCCTGAGGGTCTCCATGTAGTTTCACTCAACTCTATGGACACAGAAGACTAAACAAGATTTTGTAACTATAAAATTCATAAAAGCTCAGCCCTGGTCTACCTTCCAGTATGTTCCCAGCATGCAACCAGTGTGATCTTTCAAAAATGAAAATAGTTTATGCCATTTCCCTTCCTTAAATCTTTCATTGGGTTGATGTTGGTCTCAGAATAGAGGCAGAACTATTTCACATGACCTTTGCTTTACTCTCCACACTCAGCTTCACCCCATGCTTTCCACACTGGCACTATAGCCACAGTGAAGTACCTGCAGTACTTCATCCTCCTGCATCTCATTCAGACAGCATCTTCTCTCTGATGCCCTTCTTTTTTTTTTTTTTTTTTTTGCAGTACGCGGGCCTCTCACTGCTGTGGCCTCTCCTGTTGCGGAGCACAGGCTCCGGACGTGCAGGCTCAGCGGCCATGGCTCACGGACCCAGCCGCTCCTCGGCATGTGGGATCTTCCCAGACCGGGGCACGAACCCGTGTCCCCTGCATCGTCAGGCAGACTCTCAACCACTGCGCCACTAGGGAAGCCCTCTGATGCCCTTCTTGATCCCTTTCCTTATATACCCCTTCCATGCCTTCTGTAGTGCCTTGTATTAACCTTTGCCACACTTTATTTTATTTTATTTTTCATGTTTTCTTATTTTATTAAATCTTGCTAGTATTCTTTAGGGAACAAACGCACAGGTGAGTAGCTACAGTGAAGAAATCTTTTTATTAGAAAGTTAAGAAGACGTTAAAAGATACTTCCAGGTATTATCTTCAGTGATGCCTCTTTTTGCTGGGACTCCAGGTAATATTCAGCCCCTACAGCTACCACAAGTGCAGCAAATCCCCATTTGAATCCTTTTAATAATACACCAACAAAGGAAACATTATTTGCAAAGCCACCTGTGTATCTCCAAACTTCACTGCGGCCCCATGGATCCCTTAGGCCTTGTGCAGCCAGCTTCTCCTTGACAGTTTATAATGGTGTCCCTTCTATCTTCCGTTGTTTATAATCTGGAAGTTCCATTTTACTATGACCGTGTTCATGCTCATGTCCATGGGCCATGTTGTTGTTACTTGCTTTCTTCAGTTGATTCTTTTAAAATGCAGTATTATTGTGGTTAGTACATATGGATCACATGGACTTTTTCTGACAGCAGTCTGACCTCTCAGGACACTCAAGATTCAACCCTCCAGCTGGAGCTGCCACATTGCATTTTAATCACTTATTTATTGACTGTCTTAAAAACTCTTGAGGGCACAGACTATGTCATTTAATAGATTACAGACTGTACCATCCCTCAGATGGTGAGCACTTAATATATGTTTGTTGAGTGAGTGAAAGAATGAATAAATATTGTTTTCTTACTTTAAAAAATTTTATTGAATATACTTTAGAATATTTATGTATAATTTAGAATATTTTCTACTTTCCTGAATAGGCAATGATTTGCGTATATTCTCAGGATTGTCAGCATCATGAGCTGTAGGCTGTCATGAACTTTTCAAGCTTTAAAGAGAAACCTCAAATCAGTTACCTAAGGGTTTTTTAAAAAAGAAAATAATAACTGACATTTTTTCTTACCACTTTCTTCTCTGTATGGGAATGATTTGCAGTTGTCATTAGGATGAATAATTCCCAGGCTTTTATAAAATTCAAACCTGAAAATGTTCTTTGAAAATCTGACTGCCGTTTCTAAAAGGCATCATTTTCTGTCAAAAGCCTCGTCCCACTCTAGCAATCGATATTTTACAAGTATCAGATGTATTCTCTATTAGACACTCTCCTAATCATATTACATACAGATTGTTTATGAAGCAGATTCAGTTTCACTATTTTACGAATGAAGAAACTGAGGCATACAGAAGTTATGTAACTTGCCCAAGGTACCTTAGACACAGCTAGTAATAAAAGGAACTTAGACTGACTTTCAGGGGAGCAGAATACAGAGTCCTTATTCTAAAATTGCCATAGACCATTTCCTTCATATGTCATCCTACTGCACCTCCTGGAATATGTAGCGTTGTTTGTGTGCTACATGTATGTCTGTTTTATCTCCCAAGTAAGATCCTAAGATCTTCTGAGGGAGTGTCTTATCTCTTTAGCCTCCACAGTATCTAGCATAGTGCTATACACATTGTGTGATCACTTCATAAATATGTGCTCAAGTGCTTTGAAAATTCATTTAAATTCTCCCCCTGGTCTTAGGAAATTGTATATAGGGGTTTTAACTAGTTAGGATAAAGCATATATATATATTTAAAACTCAAAATTTGTTGATCTAAGAAATGAATTTATGATTGAAGAGATCCCAATGATATCACACATCTACTGTCCTTTTTTTCCCCCCACCAGGCTTCCAGGTGGATATAACGATGCTTTGATGGATACTGATGAACTGGGTGCCTTGCAGCCTATTTGCTCGGTACCAATACGGGTTAATACAGCATTCATTTAACTCATTCCCTTTCATAGCTTCCTCTCCTGAGGACTGTGCCACTTCTCTGAGGGTAGGGTAGGAAGCTTGTTGTCACTGTATGAAGGTGTAACTGAGCTCTTCTTTAGCCTCAAGGACACTCTCAACTCAGCTGTGGACTGCAGCTCTCCTGTAATGATGACTACCTTCCCCAGCTGAAATGTCTCCCAGTGCCTGGGAGGTTAAAATATTCCCCCATGCCACAATGGGTTTTGGGAGGCCACGGTGGTACCAAGCATCAGCGCCAAGAAAATAATAACTTCATTACCAAGACCCTCTGTCCTTCATGCAAATAGACCCCAGCAGGCTACCAAACTTGCCTATACATGTCTGCATTTGCTGAATGTTTGTTTACAAAACATATCTGGAAAGTTACAATTCCACTGTTATTCTCTCAAACCAATGTTCAACTCAAGAAAGCAAAAAGGAAAATAATTGTGTTTGTTAAATTTCTTAATCAAAGCTTTTATTATAAGATCAAGTCTTCCTAGGGGAATTCCCTGGTGGTCCAGGGGTTAGGACTTCACTCTTTCACTGCTGAGGCACAGGTTCAATCCCTGGTTGGGGAGCTAAGATTCCTCAAGATGTGCTGCAAGACCCCCCCCCCAAAAAAAAAATCAAGTCTTCATAGAATTTTGTCATATTATCTTTTTTACTAATAAGTGCTTTTTGTTCTAATCATTTTGGATTACAGATATAATACACGTTCATGTTCATGATAGAACTATTTAAAAGAACTACATTTTAAGTGTTTAATAATTCACAATATCTTCACTCAAAATACTTAATATTTTGGTATATTTTCTTTGTCTAGGTAATTACTTGGATAAAGAGATTTCAAAATGGAGACATAACTGCTACTGATATGCATATATAGATCTATAGTTTATTTCCACTGACTGAACCTTATCTCATGAACATTTTTCAGATCACTTAAGATTCTTCAATGACCTTTATAATGTCGCATAGCTACATAATGTTCCATTTAATGGTCTAACAAGGATATTTTGATGCTTTCACTGAGATGAACACCAGATTGCTCTTCCAAATCCTATCTGAATAAGAGAGGAAAGTACATTATGAACTGCATAAAGACGGGGAGATTTTCTAAAGAAATAAAGCAACCTCCATCTTCCCAATAAGATCCTGGAATTAAAAAATAAAGAAAAATAAATACTTTTTTGTAAAAGACCCCAGAACCTAGTTGCTTATTTGAGCCTTATCAAAGTGATTCAAGTCCAATGGAGTCCTATTTGTGTCTGAAACCCCTCACCACTGTAAAAGGGAAGGAAAGTGACAAGAAGATATCTTTGTCAGATTTTCAGCTACTTCATTTTCTTAAGCCAAGCTGCAGATAGCACAAATACAAACTTACATGCAGTATTTTAGCTGTTTGTGGTGGTTATCAATTGGTGGGAGGACAAAAGGGAAAGAAAATTAGAAAACCAAGAGATGTTTTCTGAACCTTAAAATTGGCACAGCGAGATTACCTCTACTTATGCAAATAATTTACCTTTTCTCTGTTACTGTGAGAAGCAAACACCTGCTTTGAGATATATTTACTCAGAGAAAAATGGTGACTAATTTGTCATCCAAAATATCATGAACTAAAAGGAATTAGATTAGTCCTAAAAGAAATGAGATGGGGAGGGGGATATAACAAGAGAAATAAAAGAAAAACTTCCCTTTCGTATTCTGCAAAATGGAGCATAACAACGCTTTTACAGCATGGAAATGCAAATAAAAATATTATATACTATTGTATACCTATCAAGTTGAAAAGGCTTAAAATACTGAGTATAGCCAAGGATGTGGATAAATGGAAACTCTCTCAAACTGCTGAGTAAACACAGACCAATTATGTAAGTTAGTTTTTGTTTGTTTTATTTTTTAACTTAAAGAGATACATATGATGAAACTTCAAGATCAGAAGTCTTGCATCCTTTCTAAGACTCAGGAGAAAGATTCTGGAACACTGGTGTACAAGGGCAGGGCAATGGGAGCATTTATCTTCTGCACAGGTAGTAAGCAGGTGCATTGTCAGTAGAGAATGTAAAAACAGAAATATAACCAACTAAAAGTCAGTCTACTTTCTTTTGTTTGTTTGTTTGTTTTTTTGTGGTACACAGGCCTCTCACTGTTGTGGCCTCTCCCGTTGCGGAGCACAGGCTCCGGACGCACAGGCTCAGCGGCCATGGCTCACGGGCCCAGCCGCTCCGCGGCATGTGGGATCTTCCTGGACTGGGGCACGAACCCATGTCCCCTGCATCTGCAGGTGGACTCTCAACCACTGCACCACCAGGGAAGCCCCAGTCTACTTTCTTGTTATCACCATATGCCTACATTTCTAAACAATAGTCCACCTTGAAAAAAAAGTCTTTTGTTTGTCTAAGTTCTTTACAATTGCTGTGATTATTGCACATTTTTCTTTTCTTTTTTTTTTTTTTAAATTAATTATTTATTTATTTTTTGGCTGTGCTGGGTCTTCGTTTCTGTGCGAGGGCTTTCTCTAGTTGTGGCAAGCGAGGGCCACTCTTCATCGCAGTGAGCAGGCCTCTCACTGTCGCGGCCTCTCTTGTTGCGGAGCACAGGCTCCAGATGCGCAGGCTCAGTAGTTGTGGCTCACGGGCCTAGCCGCTCCGCGGCATGTGGGATCCTCCCAGACCAGGGCTCGAACCCGTGTCCCCTGCATTAGCAGGCGGACTCTCAACCACTGCGCCACCAGGGAAGCCCTATTTTCTTATTTTTTATTTCTTATTTTTTTTGCATTTAATGAATAATTTATTTACTTTTGAAACTAGATTAGAATCTGGACTGCAATAAATCTACTAATTACACATGAAAATAAGGCTCATTCACTTCTTCAAAATTGTTCCAAACTGCTTAGCACAATTTCCATCTGAACTTTGACCTTTGATCTTACATTGAATAGCACTGATGGATCCTCCAAGCAAGAAATATCACATTATTTTATATTAATAAATGCAAAACCAAGAAGGAAAATGTGGATATTAAATTTTTTCAAAGTCTATTGAATCAGAAATCAAAAAGCGTATTAACAAGTATTTTCAAATTTCACACATGAAAATGCTACCATCCAATATCTTTTATTTATTTATTTATTTATTTATTTTATTAGTTTCTGCTTTATAACAAAGTGAATCAGTCATACATATACATCTGTTCCCACATCCCTTCCCTCCTGCGTCTCCCTCCCTCCCACCCTCCCCATCCCACCCCTCCAGGCGGTCACAAAGCACCGAGCTGATCTCCCTGTGCTATGCGGCTGCTTCCCACTATCTATCTACCTTACGTTTGGTAGTGTATATATGTCCATGCCTCTCTTTCGCTTTGTCATAGCTTACCCTTCCCCCTCCCCATATCCTCAAGTCCATTCTCAAGTAGGTCTGTGTCTTTATTCCTGTTTTACCCCTAGGTTCTTCATGACATTTTTTTTTAATTCCATATATATGTGTTAGCATATGGTATTTGTCTTTCTCTTTCTAACTTACTTCACTCTGTATGACAGACTCTAGGTCTATCCACCTCATTACAAATAGTTCAGTTTCTTTTCTTTTTATGGCTGAGTAATATTCCATTGTATATATGTGCCACATCTTCTTTATCCATTCATCTGATGATGGACACTTAGGTTGCTTCCATGTCCTGGCTATTGTGAATAGAGCTGCAATGAACATTTTGGTACATGTCTCTTTTTGAATTATGGTTTTCTCAGGGTATATGCCTAGTAGTGGGATTGCTGGGTCATATGGTAGTTCTATTTGTAGTTTTTTAAGGAACCTCCATACTGTTCTCCATAGTGGCTGTATCAATTTACATTCCCACCAGCAGTGCAAGAGTGTTCCCTTTTCTCCACACCCTCTCCAGCATTTATTGTTTCTAGATTTCTTGATGATGGCCATTCTGACTGGTGTGAGATGATATCTCATTGTAGTTTTGATTTGCATTTCTCTAATGATTAATGATGTTGAACATCCTTTCATGTGTTTGTTGGCAGTCTGTATATCATCTTTGGAGAAATGCCTATTTAAGTCTTCTGCCCATTTTTGGATTGGGTTGTTTGTTTTTTTGCTATTGAGCTGCATGAGCTGCTTATAAATTTTGGAGATTAATCCTTTGTCAGTTGCTTCATTTGCAAATATTTTCTCCCATTCTGAGGGTTCTCTTTTGGTCTTGTTTATGGTTTCCTTTGCTGTGCAAAAGCCTTGAAGTTTCATTAGGTCCCATTTGTTTATCTTTGTTTTTATTTCCATTACTCTAGGAGATGGGTCAAAAAGGATCTTGCTGTGATTTATGTCATAAAGAGTGTTCTGCCTATGTTTTCCTCTAAGAGTTTGATAGTTTCTGGTCTTACATTTAGGTCTTTAATCCATTTTGAGCTTATTTTTGTGTATGGCGTTAGGGAATGATCTAATCTCATACTTTTACATGTCCCTGTCCAGTTTTCCCAGCACCACTTATTGAAGAGACTGTCCTTTCTCCACTGTACATTCCTGCCTCCTTTATCAAAGATAAGTTGACCAGGGCTTCCCTGGTGGCGCAGTGGTTGAGAGTCCGCCTGCCGATGCAGGGGACACGGGTTCGTGCCCCGGTCTGGGAAGATCCCACATGCCGCAGAGCGGCTAGGCCCGTGAGCCATGGCTGCTGAGCCTGCGCGTCCGGAGCCTGTGCTCTGCAAGGGGAGAGGCCACAACAGTGAGAGGCCCGCCTACCGCAAAAAAAAAAAAAAAAAAAAAAAAGAAAAGATAAGTTGACCATATGTGCGTGGGTTTATCTCTGGGCTTTCTATCCTGTTCCATTGATCTATCTTTTTGTTTTTGTGCCAGTACCACACTGTCTTGATTACTGTAGCTTTGTAGTATAGTCTGAAGTCAGGGAGCCTGATTCCTCCAGCTCCATTTTTCGTTCTCAAGATTGCCTTGGCTATTTGGGGACATTTGTTTTTATAAACAAATTTAAAATTTTTTTGTTCTAGTTCTGTGAAAAATGCCAGTGGTAGTTTGATAGGGATTGCATTGAATCTGTAGATTGCTTTGGGTAGTAGAATCATTTTCACAATGTTGATTCTTCCAATCCAGGAGCATGGTATATCTCTCCATCTATTTGTATCATCTTTAATTTCTTTCATCAGTGTCTTATAATTTTCTGCATACAGGTCTTTTGTCTCCTTAGTAGGTTTATTCCTAGATATTTTATTCTTTTTGTTGCAATGGTAAATGGGAGTGTTTTCTTGATTTCATTTTCAGATTTTTCATCATTAGTGTACAGGAATTATTGCACATTTTTAAACGACTTTACTTATCCTTTGATTATCATGTTTTCTACATGGAAGTTAATTCAGGGAATTTTCAGTTGTGCAGTCAGTCCCTGGCAATCATGGACTCAGCTGTATTATATATCAGGGGATAATGGGATTGAAGGAGGTTTTCTAGAACAGGGTAGATTTCACCAAATTGGTAGATGAAGCGAAGGTGCCAGGGGAAGGTGCCAGGGATGAAGGAGAAGGTGTGTTATATAGTTAATGCATCAAAGTTTGTAGGCTTCTGTAGTTGTGGCTCCCTTTTGTTCTTGCCCTTGGGTGACTCTGGACCTTTTCATGATTTTTCTTGACTAATGGGATAATAACCCTTGTGATGCAAACAGAGACTTGTAAAGTGCTTGCACACAGGGGCTTGCTCTCTTTTGTGGCCCTTAGGGGGATCCTGCAATTGCTAACACATGAATAGGCCCAAACTAGACATCTGGATGATGAGTGACACATGGCCTAGTCACTTTTATTACCTCACCTGACAGTCCAATTTACAGACCTGTGAGTAAGGCCATTCTAGACCATTCAGTCCCAGACAAGCCTCCAGCTGGTCACTGAGTTGTAAGTGAGTACACCTGAAATTAGCCCAACCTGGCTCTTATGAGCAGAAACATCCAGCTTACCTTTAGACTTGTGAGCAATGTTGTGTGATAATTGTTTTTAGACACTAAGTTTTGAGGTAGTTTGATACACAGCAAAAACCAACTGATACAAGATCCTTAAGTGGGTGAGTGAGGATGATATAGAAGTCAGAGGTAGAAGGTAGACTAATCTATCCCTTAGATTAGTCCTGGATATAAGATAATATATACATAACTTGTTCAAATCCCCCGGCTTCTACACATGCACACACACACACACACACACACACACACACACACTCTCCTTCCCCCACTTCCCTTCAGGGTCAGGGAAAAAATGCAGGCTCTGAACTGAGACTACCTAAATTTAAATCCTTGCTTTTTTCTTTACTGGCTGAATGATGTTGGGCACAGGTCTTATTCATATGTAATACAGAGGTGATAGTATTTACCTCATAAAGTTGTTGAAAAGATTAAGTGATCTCATATACGTAAGGACCTAGCTCATAATAAACACCTCTTAAATGCCAGCTACATAGGTACCTTGGTGAAGATACAGCATAATGTGAGCTGAAGTGATCGGGAAAGTTAAGGGAGTATTTATCAGCTAACATCAAAATCCTCAAGAAATGCAGGATGCAAGATGTCATCAGAGAGTAAAAGGAAGAGCAACAAGAATTTGAGGATAAAGAGAATTAATGGTGGTGAGATTTTAAGAAGATGATTGTAGAGGAATTTTAAAAAATGTTTGAGTAGCAATGATAGTCCAATTAAGGTTAAAAAGAACAAATTTATGGGGGCCACACTCAATACAGTTCTAATTTTCTACCACAATGCTCAGTAGTTCAGGAGTAGAATTGGGGAGAACAAATAAAAGGCTTGTTGGATGGCAGATAAATAAATGATGGCACCAAGGAAGTTAATACTAGAAATAGTTGGCCATGGGGCCTGAGTTGGCCTGGAGGCAAGAGAGAACATAAAGGAACTGATCGGTTGAGAGAACAGAATGGGGTCAAAGCACAAGAAACAGGAGTCATGCAGACCTACTTGAAAGTAGGAAACTACAACTTTCTTAGTTGATGGATAGTATCATTTTGTCCTTAGTGACTTGCTTTGTTGCCTAGAGCCAACCATCTTATTATCATATGATTTTTGTAGAGTTTTCTTTCAGGAAGGCTTATTTTCTGAACTTCTGTAAGAGACACCAAACTTTAAAAGAGAGCTCGTGGTTCAAAATCCAGCCCATTGTGGTGGCTCTCCTCTAAGGATGCTGTGCCTATTGGATGATCTGTCTCAGCTACTAAAACTTTTCTACAAGTAACCATTATTTTTTTTTAACATCTTTATTGGAGTATAATTGCTTTACAATGTTGTGTTAGTTTCTGCTTTATAACAAAGTGAATCAGCTATACATATACATATATATATATATATATATATATATATATATATATATATATATGTCCCCATATCTCCTCCCTCTTGCGTCTCTCTCCCACCCTCCCTATTCCATCCCTCTAGGTGGTCACAAAGCCCCGAGCTGATCTCCCTGTGCCATGCAGCTGCTTCCCACTAGCCAGCTATTTTACATTTGGTAGTGTATATATGTCCATGCCACTCTCTCACTTTGTCCCAGCTTACCCTTCCCCCTCCCTGTGTCCTCAAGTCCGTTCTCTACGTCTGCATCTTTGTTCCTGTCCTGCCCCTAGGTTCTTCATAACCTTTTTTTTTTTTTTACATTCCATATATATGTGTTAGCATATGGTACTTGTTTTTCTCTTGCTGACTTACTTCACTGTGTATGACAGACTCTAGGTCCATCCACCTCACTACAAATAACTCAATTTCGTTTCTTTTTATGGCTGAGTAATATTCCATTGCATATATGTGCCACATCTTCTTTATCCATTCGTCGATCCATGGACACTTAGGTTGCTTCCATGTCCTGGCTGTTGTAAATAGAGCTGCAATGAACATTGTGGTACATGACTCTTTTTGAATTATGGTTTCCTCACGGTATATGCCCAGTAGTGGGATTCCTGGGTCATACAGTAGTTCTATTTTTAGTTTTTTAGGGAACCTCCATACATTCCCACCAACAGGGCAAGAGGGTTCCCTTTTCTCCACACCCTCCCCAGCATTTATTGTTTGTAGATTTTTTGGTGATTCCCATTTTGACCAGTGTGAGGTGATACCTCATTGTAGTTTTGATTTGCATTTCTCTAATGATTAGTCATGTTGAGCATTCTTTCATGTGTTTGTTGGCAATCTGTATATCTTTGGAGAAATGTCTGTTTAGGTCTTCTGCCCATTTTTGTATTGGGTTGTTTGTTTTTTTGATATTGAGCTGCATGAGCTACTTGTAAATTTTGGAGATTAATCCTTTGTCAGTTGCTTCATTTGCAAATATTTTCTCCCATTCTGAGGGTTGTCTTTTGGTCTTGTTTATGGTTGCCTTTGCTGTGCAAAAGCTTTTAAGTTTCATTAGGTCCCATTTGTTTATTTTTGTTTTTATTTCCATTACTCTAGGAGGTGGGTCCAAAAGGATCTTGCTGTGATTTATGTCATGAAGTGTTCTGACTATGTTTTCCTCTAAGAGTTTTATAATGTCGGGCCTTACATTTAGGTCTTTATTCCATTTTGAGTTTATTTTTGTGTATGGTGTGAGGGAGTGTTCTAATTTCATTCTTTTACTTGTAGCTGTCCCGTTTTCCCAGCAGCACTTATTGAAGAGGCTGTGTTTTCTCCATTTTATATTCTTGCCCCCTTTATCAAAGATAAGGTGACCATATGTGCGTGGGTTTATCTCTGGGTTTTCTATCCTGTTCCATTGATCTATATTTCTGTTTTTGTGCCAGTACCATACTGTCTTGATTACTGTAGCTTTGTAGTATAGTCTGAAGTCAGGGAGTCTGATTCCTCCAGCTCCATTTTTCTTTCTCAAGATTGCTTTGGCTATTTGGGGTCTTTTGTGTTTCCATGCAAATTTTGAATTTTTTTGTTCTAGTTCTGTGGAAAATGCCATTGGTAGTTTGATAGGCATTGCATTGAATCTGTAGATTGCTTTGGGTAGTAGAGTCATTTTCACAGTGTTGATTCTTCTGATCCAAGAACATGGTATATCTGTCCATTGTTTGTATCATCTTTAATTTCTTTCATCAGTGTCTTAATAGTTTTCTACATACAGGTCTTTTGTCCCCCTAGGTAGGTTTATTCCTAGGTACTTTATTCTTTTTGTTGCAGTGGTAAATGGGAGTGTTTCCTTAATTTCTGTTTTAGCTTTTTCATCATTAGTGTATAGGGATGCAAGAGATTTCTGTGCATTAATTTTGTATCCTGCTACTTTACCAAATTCATTGATTGGCTCTAGTAGTTTTCTGGTAGCTTCTTTAGGATTCTCTATGTATAGTATCATGTCATCTGCAAACAGTGACAGCTTTATTGCTTCTTTTCTGATTTGGATTCCTTTTATTTCTTTTTCTTCTCTGATTGCTGTGGCTGAAACTTCCAAAACTTTGTTGAATAATAGTGGTGAGAGTGGATAACCTTGTCTTGTTCCTGATCTTAGAGGAAATGGTTTCAGTTTTTCACCACTGAGAATGATGTTGGCTGTGGGTTTGTCATATATGGCCTTTATTATGTCAGGTGACCATTATTATCCTTTCATGTCAGGGCAGCAAGAAAGAGGATTTTCTCTAGCACTCAGAGGTGCATCTGTGGGTCTGTGTGAATCTAGCCACATTTGAGCATCCCCTGCTCTCCTGAGTGAGCCTGTGAACTCCTGCTCCTCCTCTCTGCCTTCTTAGGTACTGTCCGTTTTCCAGACCCAGCCCACTCTCTCAGCCCCACAGAGTTCTTCCCAGTTATTCCAGCCCAACAGTGTCTTCCTCCTCAGAACCATTATAGCAACTCATCTGACACTTAGCACGTGCTGTCTTTTATTCCAGTTTTTTTTTTTAACTAAGAAGCAATACATTTTAAAGTTAGAAGAGGTTTCAGAGAATACGTAATTCAGCTCCTTCATTTTGCTAATGGGAAAATTGAAACTCAGAGACATTTAATAAGTGACAGAACCAAGACTAGAATCCAGCCCACCTTTGTCATTATTTGGTGCTTTTTCTACTGTTACATCTATGTCCTGAGAGAACATTACGTTCCTCAGGACAAGAACTTTCTTGAATCTATAGGGTTTACATAGTGGGATCCTCAGTAGATGTTCACCCACAGTGACATGGTGCTGTACCAAACTACATGAGACAGCTGAAAGAGAAAGAAAATCTTGTGTAGAACACATTTTACAGTTAAAAATCACCGATGTTTTTCAAACCCTTAGATGTATAAAGTTTTCCAAATGTATTAGAAAGTTTTTGTTGTATATTGTTTTGTTCCCTTAACTCACTGCTAAGGGTAGTCTTCTTTAAGATGTACATGGACCAGTTTTGGCCAGTATACGTTACATATAGTGGTTTGAATCCCAGCAGAAGAAAATTCTCCCATCTAACCCTTTAGCCAGTTAACTAGAAGAAGCTTATCTTTGTGGTTATTGATTTTTTTTTTTTTTTTGAGGTACGCGGGCCTCTCACTGTTGTGGCATCTCCCGTTGTGGAGCACAGGCTCTGGACACGCAGGCTCAGCGGCCATGGCTCACGGGCCCAGCCGCTCCGCGGCATGTGGGATCTTCCCAGACCGGGGCACGAACCCGTGTCCCCTGCATCGGCAGGCGGACTCTCAACCACTGCACCACCAGGGAAGCCCGTGGTTATTGATTTTAATTTCATTTCAGAAAAAAAAATCAGAGTCAATTTAATAAACAAAAGCATTTATACATTTTAACTTAATTTGGCAATATGGATTAAAAAAATGCAACCAAACAAAAGCAACTATAAGAACACATTTTGGGAGCTGAATGAGTACTGCTACAGGAAATTACCAATTTCCCCCATTTTGAATTTTAATTATATTAAAAAATTCAGTCTATTACCCAAGATTAGCCAGCACCTGTATGTGGCCTGGCACTCATCACCTTGAATTTCTTCACTGAAACCATTTGAAAACTGAGTACAGAGCCTGTGTTCTCATTCCAGCTTGTTCACCTGTGACCATGTTAAGAAGACATTCCCCAGAATGGCTCAGTCAAAACTTACTGTGAACACTGTCACCATCTAATCAACTCTACATGCACATTTCAAGGTAGTGGTTCTGAAATCCCAGGAAAGGTTCGTGAGCTTCCTGAAACAGAAAAATACTTCTAGCGATTCTTCCCCTGAGCTCAGTTGGGGCATTCTGGCCATGTGGGCCTCCTTCCTTCTCTCCACCTCGGCTTTTCTCCTTCCTCTATCTCCCTCCCATCGGAGTCCCCACTTGTAGTTAGTTCTCCTAATTCCACCCACAGGAGCCAAAAACCTAAAGAAAACACATTTATTGTTTAAAATGTAACTTGCAGAGAGCATTTGGACAGAAAAATGTTCTCAGCCTCTTGGCACTAATCCACTGTGTTATGTTTCTTCCAGACTTGTTCTTCCCCAAATGACTACAGCTTTTGCTGCCCTTTCTCTGAAAGTATCTTCAAGACCTCTTTTAGATTCTGAAAAGCTACCTGAATTTGCAGGCAGCTTCCTGTTAGGCTCACATTTTGCAGAATGCATGCTTGGTGTGCAGAAGGTGGGGAAGGTGTTTGAAAAAAACAGGAAGCACCTGTGAATGTGCGACTTTATTCCTGGAAGCCGAAGGCTCCCTCTGAGATGGCTGTAGATGCTTCCTTCTGTTTCACCTATGTGCACTTTTACAAAGCTTTTAGATACTCTAAAGACTATGAATGGGCTTCCGAATGGCATCATTATTTGCAAAGTCTGGTGTATCCATAAGCATGGATAGTTCTTCTGTTTTTCCCTGTACAGATTTCTCCTTCTGCTAGGGATACTGATATGCATGGAATGCCTACAAGGTAGGCTTTCAAAAATTACTATTATTGTGATAAAAAAAACAAAACACACACAACACGAGCTCTACAATGTTAACAATTTTTTAAGTGTTCTGTGTGGTATTGTTAACTATAGACATGATGGTGTGCAGCAGATCTCTAGAACTTTTTCATCTTGCATGACTGAAACTTTATACCTGTTTAACAGCAACTCCTCATTTCCTCCTCCCCCAGCCCCTGGCAACCACCATTCTACTTTCTGCTTCAATAAGTCTGATTACTTTAGGTATCTCATACAAGTGGAATCATGCAGTGTTTGTCCTTCTGTGACTGACTTCTTTCACTTAGCATAATGTCTTCAAGGTTTATCCATGTTGTAGCATATGACAGGATTTTCTCCTTTTTTTTTTTTGTGGTACGCAGGCCTCTCACTGTTGTGGCCTCTCCCATTGCGGAGCACAGGCTCCGGACGCGCAGGCTCAGCGGCCATGGCTCACGGGCCCAGCCGCTCCACGGCATGTGGGATCCTCTCAGACCGGGGCACGAACCTGTGTCCCCTGCATTGGCAGGCGGACTCTCAACCACTGCACCACCAGGGAAGCCCCGGATTTTCTCCTTTTTATGGCTAACAGTCCATTGTATGTATATACTACATTTTATTTATCCATTTATCTGTCAATGAACATTTGGGTTGTTTCTACCTCTTGGCTATTGTGAATAATGCTGCAGTGAACATGGGAGTGCAAATATCTCTTCAAGTTACTGAGTGCAGTTTTTTGGGATATGTACTCAGAAGTGGGATGGCTGGATCATATGGTAGTTTTATTTATTTATTTTTTGGCCACACCACGTGGCATTCAGGATCTTAGTTCCCCGACCAGGGATTGAACCCCTGCCACCTGCAGTGGAAGCTTGGAATCCTAACCACTGGACCGCCAGTGAATTCCCAGTTCTATTTTTAATTTTATAAAAACTTCCATATTGTTTTCTGTAGTAGCTACACCATTTTACATTGCCACCAACAATGAATAAGGGTTCCGATTTCTCCATATCCTTGTCAGCACTTGTTATTTTTTGTTTTTTGTATACTGGCTGCCTTCATCAGTTAAAGCTGCTATAACAAAAATACCATAGACTGGGTGGCTTAAGTAACAAACATTTATTTCTCACAATTCTGGAGGTTTAGCCAAGATCAGGGTGCTGCAGATTTGGTGTCTGGTGAGGGCCCATTTCCTGTTCATAGAAGGCTGCCTGGTCCCTGTGTCTTCACATGGCAGAGAGAGAGTTCTGTACTCTTCATTCCCATGCAGTCCCATAATAGGGGCTCTACCCCCATGACCTCATCCAAACCTAATTACTTCTCAAGTGTCCTGCCTTCAAAAATACTATCACAACAAGCATTAAGCTTCACCATATGAATTTGGGGGTACACAAATATTTAGTCCATAGCAGTGGTCATTATAACATGATGATACAGTACTTCATCGTGGTTTTGATTTGCATTTCCCTGATGACTAGTGATGTTGAGCATCTTTTCATATAACTCTTGGATATTTATATGTCTTTTTTTTGAGAAATGTCCAAGTCTTTTGCCCATTTTTAATCAGGTTATTATTAGGTTTTGTTTGTTTGCTTTTTGCTATTGAATTGTAGGAGTTCCTTATATATATTAGAGATTAAGCCCTTGTCAGATATATAGTTGGCAAATATTTTCTCCCATTCGGTAGGTTACCTTTTCACTCTATTGATTGTTTCCTTTGCTGTGAAGAAACTTTTTAGTTTGATGTATTTGTTTTTGCTTTTGTTGCCTATGCTTTCATTTGTCATATGGAAGAAGTCATTGCCAAGGCCAATATCATAAAGCTTTTCCCCTATGTTTTTTTCCTAAGAGCTCTACAGTTTCAGGTCTTATGTTTAAGTCTTTAACCCATTTTGAGTTGATATTTTTGTATGGTGTCAGATAGTGGTCTAGTTTCATTCTTTTGCATGTGGCTGTCCAATTTTCTCAACACCATTTGTTAAAAAGACTATTCTTTCTCCATTGTGAATTCTTGGCACCTTTGTTGAAGAGCAGTTGACCATACATGCATGGGTTTATTTCTGTTCCATTGGTCTGTTTGTCTGTCTTTATGCCAGTATCATACTGTTTTGACTGCCATAACTTTGTAATATATTTTGAAATTAGGAACTGTGGTGCCATCTTTGTTCCTTTTTAGGACTGTTTTGGCTATTTGAGGTCCTTTGTGCTTCTATATGAATTTCAGGATTGTTTTTTCTATATCTATAACAAAATGCCATTGGGATTTTATTAGGGATTGATTGCGCTGAATCTGTAGATTGCTTTGGGTAGGGTGGCCATTTTAACAATGTCTTCTAATCCATGACTGTAGGATGTTTTACCATTTATTTGTGTCGTCTTTAATTTTTTTCAGCAATGTATTATAGTTTTCAGTGTATAACTTTTTCATCTCCTTTGTTAAGTTTATTCTTATTTTATTTTCGATGCTATTATAAATGGAATTGCTTTCTTAATTTCTGTTTTGGATTGTTCATTGTTAGTGTATAAAAATACAGCTGATTTTTTATGTTGATTTTTTTTATCCTACAATTTTGCTGAATTTGTTATTAGTTCTAACAGGATTTTTGTGCAATCTTTAGAGTTTTCTATATGTAAAATCATGTCATCTATGAACAGAGATAATTTTACTTTCTTCTTTTCATTTGGAGGACTTTGGTTTCTTTTTCTTGCCTAATTGTCTTGGCTAGGCCTTTCAGTACTGTGTTGAATAGAAGTGGCAGGAGTGGGCATCCTTGTCTTGTTACTGATCTTAAGAAAACTCAGTTTTTCATCTGTGTGTATGATGGCTATGGGCTATTTATATATGGCACTTTTTATGTTGAGGTAATTTCCTGCTGTCCACAGTTTTTTTAGTGTTTTTATCATGAAGTGGTGTTGAATTAATCAAATGCTTTTTTCTTAACATCTGTTGAGGTATCTTGTGATTTTTAAGCTTTGTTTTGTTAATGTAGTGTATCATATTGATTGGTTTTTGTATGTTGAACCATCCCAAGGATAAATCTCACTTGTTCATGGTATATGATCCCCACTGATAGTGCTGTTGAATTCAATTTGCTAGTATTTTGTTGAGGATTTTCACATCAATATTCATAAGGAATATTGTTTTGTAGTTTTCTTCTCTTGTGGTATCTTCTGGCTTTAGTATCAGAGTAATGCTGGCCTCATAAAATGAGATTGAAAGTATTTCCTCCTCTTCAATTTTTTGGAAGAATTTAAGAAGGATTGGTGTTCATTATTGGTTAGTAGACATTTGGTCCTGTTCAAAACATGCATAAGACATTTGGTTCCTGTCAAAAGGTCCATGAGACATTTGGTCCATAAGCCATTTGGTCCATGACAAAATGTCTCCTCCTTTCATTTCTGATTTTATTTATTTGAGTCTTCTTTCTTTTATTTATAGTTAGTTTAGCTAAAGTTTTGTCAATTTTGTTGATTAAAAAAAAACAAAACTCAGTTTCGGGCTTCCCTGGTGGCGCAGCGGTTGAGAGTCCACGTGCTGATGCAGGGGACATGGGTTCATGCCCCAGTCTGGGAAAATCCCACATGCCACGGAGAGGCTGGGCCCGTGAGCCATGGCTGCCAAGCCTGTGCTTCTGGAGCCTGTGCTCCGCAATGGGAGAGGCCACAACAGTGAGAGGCCCATGTACCGAAAAAAAAAAAAAAAAAAAAAGAAAAACTCAGTTTCATCGTTTTTTCTATTTTCCGTTTCATTTATTTCTGCTCTAATCTATATTATTTCCTTTCTTCTGCTCACTATACGTTTATTTGGTTCTTCTTTTTCTAGTTCCTTGAGGTATAGATTTAGGTTATTTGACATCTTTCTACTTTTGCAATGTATTTATTGCTATAAAATTCCCTCTTAGTACTGCTTTTGCTGCAGCCCATAAGTTTTAGTATGTTGTGTGTTTTTTTTTTAATTTTAATTTTATATTTTTATTTAAAAATTTTTTTTAATTAACAAATTTAATTAGTTATACATATACATATGTTCCCATATCCCCTCCCTTTTGTGTCTCCCTCCTGCCCTCCCTATCCCACCCCTCCAGGCGGTCACAAAGCACCGAGCTGATCTCCCTGTGCTATGCGGCTGCTTCCCACTAGCTATCTACCTTACATTTGGTAGTGTATATATGTCCATGCCGCTCTTTCGCTTTGTCACAGCTTACCCTTCCCCCTCCCCATATCCTCAAGTCCATTCTCTAGTAGATCTGTGTCTTTATTCCTGTCTTGCCCCTATGTTCTTCATGACATTTTTTTTCCGTAAATTCCATATATATGTGTCAGCATACAGTATTTGTCTTTCTCTTTCTGACTTACTTCACTCTGTATGACAGACTCTAGGTCCATCCACCTCATTACAAATAGGTCAATTTTGTTTCTTTTTATGGCTGAGTAATATTCCATTGTATATATGTGCCACATCTTCTTTATCCATTCATCCGATGATGGACACTTAGGTTGTTTCCATCTCCGGGCTATTGTAAATAGGGCTGCTATGAACATTTTGGTACATGACTCTTTTTGAATTATGGTTTTCTCAGGGTATATGCCCAGTAGCGGGATTGCTGGGTCATATGGTAGTTCTATTTGTAGTTTTTTAAGGAACCTCCATACCGTTCTCCATAGTGGCTGTACCAATTCACATTTCCACCAGCAGTGCAAGAGTGTTCCCTTTTTTTCCACACCCTCTCCAGCATTTATTGTTTCTAGATTTTTTGATGATGGCCATTCTGACTGGTGTGAGATGATATCTCATCGTAGTTTTGATTTGCATTTCTCTAATGAGTAAAGATGTTGAGCATCCTTTCATGTGTTTGTTGGCAGTCTGTATATCTGCTGTGGAGAAATGTCTGTTTAGGTCTTCTGCCCATTGTTGGATTGGGTTGTTTGTTTTTTTGTTATTGAGCTGCATGAGCTGCTTATAAATTTTGGAGATTAATCCTTTGTCAGTTGCTTCATTTGCAAATATTTTCTCCCATTCTGAGGGTTGTCTTTTGGTCTTGTTTATGGTTTCCTTTGCTGTGCAAAAGCTTTTAAGTTTCATTACGTCCCATGTGTTTATTTTTGTCTTTATTTCCATTTCTCTAGGAGGTGGGTCAAAAAGGATCTTGCTGTGATTTATGTCATAGAGTGTTCTGCCTATGTTTTCCTCTAAGAGTTTGATAGTGTCTGGCCTTACATTTAGGTCTTTAATCCATTTTGAGCTTATTTTTGTGTATGGTGTTAGGGAGTGATCTAATCTCATACTTTTACATGTAGCTGTCCAGTTTTCCCAGCACCACTTATTGAAGAGACTGTCCTTTCTCCACTGTACATTCCTGCCTCCTTTATCAAAGATAAGGTGACCATATGTGCATGGGTTTATCTCTGGGCTTTCTATCCTGTTCCATTGATCTATCTTTCTGTTTTTGTGCCAGTACCACACTGTCTTGATTACTGTAGCTTTGTAGTATAGTCTGAAGTCAGGGAGCCTCATTCCTGCAGCTCCATTTTTTGTTCTCAAGATTGCTTTGGCTATTCGGGGTCTTTTGTGTTTCCATACAAATTGTGAAATTTTTTGCTCTAGTTCTGTGAAAAATGCCAGTAGTAGTTTGATAGGGATTGCATTGAATCTGTAGATTGCTTTGGGTAGTAGAGTCATTTTCACAATGTTGATTCTTCCAATCCAAGAACATGGTACATCTCTCCATCTATTTGTATCATCTTTAATTTCTTTCATCAGTGTCTTATAATTTTCTGCATACAGGTCTTTTGTCTCCTTAGGTAGGTTTATTCCTAGATATTTTATTCTTTTTGTTGCAATGGTAAATGGGAGTGTTTCCTTGATTTCACTTTCAGATTTTTCATCATTAGTATATAGGAATGCCAGAGATTTCTGTGCATTAATTTTGTATCCTGCTACTTTACCAAATTCATTGATTCGCTCTAGTAGTTTTCTGGTAGCATCTTTAGGATTCTCTATGTATAGTACCATGTCATCTGCGAACAGTGACAGCTTTACTTCTTCTTTGCCGATTTGGATTCCTTTTATTTCCTTTTCTTCTCTGATTGCTGTGGCTAAAACTTCCAAAACTATGTTGAATAAGCGTGGTGAGAGTGGGCAACCTTGTCTTATTCCTGATCTTAGTGGAAATGGTTTCAGTTTTTTACCATTGAGGACGATGCTGGCTGTGGGTTTGTCATATATGGCCTTTATTATGTTTAGGAAAGTTCCCTCTATGCCTACTTTCTGCAGGGTTTTTATCATAAATGGGTGTTGAATTTTGTCGAAAGCTTTCTCTGCATCTATTGAGATGATCATATGGTTTTTCTCCTTCAATTTGTTAATATGGTGTATCACGTTGATTGATTTGCATATGTTGAAAAATCCTTGCATTCCTGGAATAAACCCCACTTGATCATGGTGTATGATCCTTTTAATGTGCTGTTGGATTCTGTTTGCTAATATTTTGTTGGGGATTTTTGCATCTATGTTCATCAGTGATATTGGCCTGTAGTTTTCTTTCTTTGTGACATCCTTGTCTGGTTTTGGTATCAAGGTGAGGGTGGCCTCGTAGAATGAGTTTGGGAGTGTTCCTCCCTCTGGTATATTTTGGAAGAGTTTGAGAAGGATACGTGTTAGCTCTTCTCTAAATGCTTGATAGAATTCGCCTGTGAAGCCATCTGGTCCTGGACTTTTGTTTGTTGGAAGATTTTTAATCACAGTTTCAATTTCAGTGCTTGTGGTTTGTCTGTTCATATTTTATTTTTCCTCCTGGTTCAGTCTTGGCAGGTTGTGCATTTCTAAGAATTTGTCCATTTCTTCCAGGTTGTCCATTTTATTGGCATAGAGTTGCTTGTAATAACCTCTCATGATCTTTTGTATTTCTGCAGTGTCAGTTGTTACTTCTCCTTTTTCATTTCTAATTCTATTGATTTGAGTCTTCTCCCTTTTTTTCTTGATGAGTCTGGCTAGTGGTTTATCAATTTTGTTTATCTTCTCAAAGAACCAGCTTTTAGTTTTATTGATCTTTGCTATCGTTTCCTTCTTTTCTTTTTCATTTATTTCCGATGTGAGTTTTATGATTTCTTTCCTTCTGCTAACTTTGGGATGTTTTTGTTCTTCTGTCTCTAATTGCTTTAGGTGCAAGGTTAGGTTGTTTATTCGAGATGTTTCCTGTTTCTTAAGGTAGGATTGTACTGCTATAAACTTCCCTCTTAGAACTGCTTTTGCTGCATCCCATAGGTTTTGGGTCGTCATGTCTCCATTGTCACTTGTTTCTAGGTATTTTTTAATTTCCTTTTTGATTTCTTCAGTGATCACTTCGTTATTAAGTAGTGTATTGTTTAGCCTCCATGTGTTTGTATTTTTTACAGCTCTTTTCCTGTAATTAATATCTAGTCTCATAGCATTGTGGTCAGAAAAGATACTTGATACAATTTCAATTTTCTTAAATTTACCAAGGCTTGATTTGTGACCCAAGATATGATCTATCCTGGAGAATGTTCCATGAGCACTTGAGAAAAATGTGTATTCTGTTGTTTTTGGATGGAATGTCTTATAAATATCAATTAAGTCCATCTTGTTTAATATATCATTTAAAGCTTGTGTTTCCTTATTTATTTTCATTTTGGATGATCTGTCCATTGGTGAAAGTGGGGTGTTAAAGTCCCCTACTATGATTGTGTTACTGTTGATTTCTCCTTTTATGGCTGTTAGTATTTGCCTTATGTATTGAGGTGCTCCTATGTTGGGTGCATAAATATTTACAATTGTTTTATCTTCTTCTTGGATCGATCCCTTGATCATTATGTAGTGTCCTTCTTTGTCTCTTCTAGTAGTCTTTATTTTAAAGTCTATTTTGTCTGATATGAGAATTGCTACTCCAGCTTTCTTTTGGTTTCCATTTGCATGGAATATCTTTTTCCATCCCCTTACTTTCAGTCTGTATGTGTCTCTAGGTCTGAAGTGGGTCTCTTGTAGACAGCATATATATGGGTCTTGTTTTTGTATCCATTCAGCCAATCTGTGTCTTTTGGTGGGAGCATTTAGTCCATTTACATTTAAGGTAATTATCGATATGTATGTTCCTATTCCCATTTTCTTAATTGTTTTGGGTTTGTTATTGTAGGTCTTTTCCTTCTGTTGTGTTTCTTGCCTAGAGAAGTTCCTTTAGCATTTGTTGTAAAGCTGGTTTGGTGGTGCTGAACTCTCTCAGCTTTTGCTTGTCTGTAAAGGTTTTAATTTCTCCATCAAATCTGAATGAGATCCTTGCTGGGTAGAGTAATCTTGGTTGCAGGTTTTTCTCCTTCATCACTTTAATTATGTCCTGCCACTCCCTTCTGGCTTGTAGAGTTTCTGCTGAGAGATCAGCTGTTATCCTGATGGGGATTCCCTTGTGTGTTATTTGTTGTTTTTGCCTTGCTGCTTTTAATATGATTTCTTTGTGTTTAATTTTTGACAGTTTGATTAATATGTGTCTTGGCGTATTTCTCCTTGGATTTATTCTGTATGGGACTCTCTGTGCCTCCTGGACTTGATTAACTACTTCCTTTCCCATATTAGGGAAGTCTTCAACTATAATCTCTTCAAATATTTTCTCAGTCCCTTTCTTTTTCTCTTCTTCTTCTGGAACCCCTATAATTCGAATGTTGGTGCGTTTAATGTTGTCCCAGAGGTCTCTGAGACTCTCCTCTGTTCTTTTCATTCTTTTTTCTTTATTTTGCCCTGCAGCAGTTATTTCCACTATTTTATCTTCCACCTCACTTATCCGTTCTTCTGCCTCAGTTATTCTGCTATTGATCCCATCTAGAGTATTTTTCATTTCATTTATTGTGTTTTTAATCGATGCTTGATTCATCTTTAGTTCTTCTAGGTCCTTGTTAACTGTTTCTTGCATTTTGTCTATTCTATTTCCAAGATTTTGGATCATGGAAATAGAATCTTGGATCATCTTTACTATCATTATTCTGAATTCTTTTTCAGGTAGACTGCCTATTACCTCTTCATTTGTTAGGTCTGGTGGGTTTTTATCTTGCTCCTTCTCCTGCTGTGTGTTTTTCTGTCTTCTCACTTTGCTTATGTTACTGTGTTTGGGGTCTCCTTTTTGCAGGCTGCAGGTTCGTAGTTCCCGTTGTTTTTGGTGTCTGTCCCCAGTGGCTAAGATTGGTTTAGTGGGTTGTGTAGGCTTCCTGGTGGAGGGGACTAGTGCCTGTGTTCTGGTGGATGGGGCTGGATCTTGTCTTTCTGGTGGACAGGTCCACGTCTGGTGGTGTGTTTTGGGGTGTCTGCGGAAGTTTTATGATTTTAGGCAGCCTCTCTGCTAATGGGTGGTGTTGTGTTCCTGTCTTGCTAGTTGTTCGGCATAGGGTGTCCAGCACTGTAGCTTGCTGGTCGTTGAGTGAAGCTGGGTGCTGGTGTTGAGATGGAGATCTCTGGAAGATTTTCGCCATTTGATATTATGTGGAGCTGGGAGGTCTCTTGTGGACCAGTGTCCTGAAGTTGGCTCTCCCACCTCAGAGGCACAGCACTGACTCCTGGCTTCTCAATCTGGGATGATTTGTTGTCTATTCATGTATTCCACAGATGCAGGGTACATCAAGTTGATTGTGGAGATTTAATCCGCTGTTTCTGAGGCTGCTGGGAGAGATTTCCCTTTCTCTTCTTTGTTCCCATAGCTCCCGGGTCTCAGCTTTGGATTTGGCCCCGCCTCTGCGTGTAGGTCGCCGGAGGGTGTCTGTTCTTCGCTCAGACAGGACAGGGTTAAAGGAGCAGCCGCTTCGGGGACTCTGGCTCACTCAGGCCGGGGGGGATGGAGGGGCACGGAGTGCGTGGAGAGCCTGCAGCGGCAGAGGCCGGCGTGACGTTGCACCAGCCCGAGGCGCGCCGTGCGTTCTCCCAGGGTAGCCATCTCTGGATCCCGGGACCCCGGCAGTGACGGGCTGCACAGGCTCCCGGAAGGGCGGCGTGGACAGTGACCTGCGCTCGCACACAGGCTTCTTGGTGGCGGCAGCAGCAGCCCCTGCGTCCCACGCCCGTCTCTGGGCTCCGCGCTTTCAGCCGCAGCTCGCGCTTGTCTGTGGGGCTCCTTTAAGCAGCGCTCTTAGTCCCCTCTCCTCGCGCACCAGGAAACCAAGAGGGAAGAAATACTCTTGCCTCTTAGGCAGCTCCAGAATTTTCCCGGACTCCCTCCCGGCTAGCTGTGGCGCATTAGCCCCCTTCAGGCTGAGTTCTCGCCACCAGCCCCAGTCCTCTCCCTGCGCTCTGACCGAAGCCCGAGCCTCAGCTTCCAGCGCCGCCCGCCCCGGTGGGCGAGCAGACAAGCCTCTCGGGCTGGTGAGTGCCGGTTGGCACCGATCCTCTGTGCGGGAATCTCTCCACTTTGCCCTTCCCAGGTATGTGGGGGAGTTTCTTGCCTTTTGGGAGGTCTGAGGTCTTCTGCCAGTGTTCAGGAGGTGTTCTGTAGGAGTTGTTCCACGTGTAGCTATATTTCTGGTGTATCTGTCGGGAGGAAGGTGATCTCCGCGTCTTACTCTTCCACCATCTTCCCCAGAAGTCTGTTTTTTTTTCACTTAAGATATTTTCTAATGTCCTTTTTGATCTTCTGTTTGGATTTCTAGCCATTATTGAAAGCAAGGTATTAAAATCGCCTATCATTTTGTTACTATCTTCCTCTTCAGTTTGGTCAATAGTTGCTTTATGTATTTAGGTGTCCTGATGTTGAGTGCATATATATTTATAATTATTATATCTACATGGTAATTTGACCCTTTTATCATTATGAAATGTCTTTTTGTCTTGTGATAGGTTTTGACTTAAAATTTATTTTGTCTGATGTAAGTATGGCCATCTCTGCCCTTTTGGTTCGCATTTGCATGGGATATTTTTTCCATCCTTTCACTTTCAGCCTATGTGGTTTTTAAATCTAAAGTGAGTCTCTTCATGGATGGACCTAGAGAGTGTTACAGAGTGAAGTAAGTCATAAAGAGAAAAGCAAATATTGAATAATAACGCATATATGTGGAATCTAGAAAAATGGTATAGATGATCTTATTTGCAAAGCAGAAATAGAGACCTAGACATAGAGAACAAACGTATGGATACCAAGGGGGAAAGGGATGGGGTGGGAGGAACTGGGAAATGGGGATTGACACATATACATGTTGATACTATGTATAAAGTAGACAACTGATGGGAACATACTGTATAGCACAGGGAACTCTACCTAATGCACTGTGGTAACCTAAATGGGAGGGAAGTCCAAAAGGGAGGGAATATCTGTATGTGTATGGCCGATTCATTTTGCTGTGCAGTGGAGGCTAACAACATTGTAAAGCAACCATACTCCAATAAAAATTAATAAAAAATAAAAAATAAAGTGAGTCTCTTATAGACAGTATATAGATTTAAAAAAAAATTATTCAGCCACTCTATATCCTTTGACTGGGTAGTTTAATCCATTTACATTTTAAGTAATTATTGATGGGGAAGGACTTGCTATTAATATTTTTAAAATATTTTCTGTATTTATTTTTATTTATTGAGGTATAGTTGTTTTACAGTGTTGTGTTAGTTTCTACTGTACAGCAAAGTGGAGTTCCCTGTGCTATAGAGCAGATTCTCATTAGTTATCTATTTTATACATATTAGTCAGTCCCAGTCTCCCAGTTCATCCCCCCCCTTTTCCCCCCTTGGTGTCTATACGTTTGTTTGTTCTCAATGTCTGTGTCTCTTTTTCAAGGGATGTGATAAGTTCCCTTCTACGCTCAGTGATCAGCTTACCAGTTCAGTTCTCGGATCCACACCTTAGAAGAGACAATTTTTTGTAAGAGAAGAAAAAAACAACCAGTAAGAAAGGAAGGAAAGATCTAGACATCATGATATTATAAGGGAAGTTTGAAAATACTGAGGCTGTTTTGCTTGGAGAAGAGAGTATTTGTGGATTATTATAGTTGTCTTCAAATAGTTGAAGTTTGGGGTAGAAAACTGATTTTTCTGTATAGTTGAAAGTATGAATATTCAAGTAAATAAACTAAATAAATAGGGGGATATATTTTGGCTGAATATATGGAAGGAATTTCATTTTCTCTCTGAAAATGGCAAGAACTACTTCTTGAGAGAATTGCTCCAAATATTATCACGAGAGACACTTATAGGAGATTTCATGAGAAGGAATCATACATTCAATAAAGGGTTGAATTAAGTGGCTTCTAAGTTTGCTTTCAGCTACAAAATTATGCTTCTAAGAACCATCATTTCAGATTTTTCAGTTTCCTAAATTATGCTGTTCCACACTTCAGTTTGTTTAAATCAAGGCACACTTGTGATGTGGAGCAAGATGTATATGCACTTGCTACAGTTGCAAGTTCTGCAGACGCCCAGCAGGATCAATTTGGATTCAGGCTGACACTGTGCTCCTCTTCTGCAATCAGGTTCAAATGCAGACAGCAGTGAGCTGGCAACAGAACAGCACATGGAGTTTCAGTTCCTCTCAGGGAATAGAGGACATGCCACCAAACAGTTGGCTTCAATTAATAGAGCTGCTGCTGCCAGGGGAAAACAGAGGGAAATATCAAACCACCAAGGAAG
Source organism: Mesoplodon bidens (assembly GCF_964165515.1). Classification (NCBI taxonomy): domain Eukaryota; kingdom Metazoa; phylum Chordata; class Mammalia; order Artiodactyla; family Ziphiidae; genus Mesoplodon; species Mesoplodon bidens. The sequence goes on from NC_138167.1 coordinate 32,316,592, forward strand.
CAATGACAGGTAGATGGGGGTCAGTCTTGGAGTCCTCTGGAACACCTCCAGAGAACAGTCCCACTAGGCCAGCACAGGGAAGATTAATTGAAAAGAAGAGCAATAAAGCATTGTATATTCTGTAGGTGTATCTGTCTCTGGCAAAGCTGACTTCCCTTTCAAAGCTTTAAAGCACAGTGAACAAAAGGGGAATACAGAGAAGGAGGTTTCTATTTAATGAGATGACAACAGAGATGTGCTTGAGATAATGACTTCCAAATTGTGAATGAGGCGCTAAAACTCCTGAGCAGAGCCCATTGGACTGCACTTTGACTGTCCCTGAGTGCTTTGGAGCCTTGCTGCCTCCATGCCTGCTGGATCACATGCACGTCTGATTCATTGGCTGAAGTTGGCCTCCAGCACCGCCTCCCTCACTCTCTTTTTAAGAGCAGTGACAAAAGGGAACGTTCTCTTAGCACAAGGCCAAGAACAGGCTGTTTTAAAAGCATTATGAGTTGATTTTAATAGAATGGGAAGAATGGTCGAGGAGGAAGACAGATCAGAACATCTTTGGTCAGCAGCTGCTTTAATTTATTTCATATTAATGCAGTTCTCTTCAGAGCCCCTGATTGCAGTAGCATTTCCAAAAATAATTTTTCCCCCCCTCAGGGGTGATCCTATTCAACCAAAGCACACAAGGGCATTGTCTTAGTCCATTTGGGCTGCTACAAGAAAATACCACAGACTGGGTGACTTACAAACAACAGAAATTATTTCTCACAGTTCTGGAGGCTGGAAAGTCCAAGATCAAAGTGCCAGCAAGATTGAGTTCTGATGAAGGCCCTATTTCCGGTTCATAGCTGGTGCCTTCTTACTGAGTGGAGAAAGGCTAGGGATCTCCAACATGGTGGAAAAGGGTGAGAATCTCTCTGGAGCTTCTTTCATAAGGCACTAATCTCATTCATGAGGGTCCCCCCTCAGGACTACAGTACCTCCCAAACCCCATCTCCTCACACCATCACACTGAGGAATAGGATCTCAGCACATGAATTTTGGGGGGGACACAAACATTCAGATCATAGCAGGGCTGGTGACTTAGGAGCTATGTCAGGTGGTTCTCCTTATCTCCCTTGAAAAATAAGAATTAAGTAATTACTAAGCCATAACTCCACAAACCTGATATGCTAGATAAGTACCTTCTCTATTATTTGTGATTAATATTACAAAGAGTGTGTGAACCTGTGAATAAAATGCTTAGTTATCTTCTGAGTCGGATGGCTCCTCACTTAGTCTTGGCTGTAACTAAACCTCGTGCTACCGTAGATGAAATATAGGAAGGTTCTGACTCCATTTGGCTAGCATCACCGTGAAGCCACAAAGCACTCCCATGTTCCCAAGGGGTCTCAAGTACAGAACTCCATTCCTGTCACATTGCCCTTTCAGGGAACTCAGGTATTCAGGAATACCCTTTTGTAAAACTTGATTGGCAAACACAAGAATTTCTGATCACTTGTATTGGGATTATTAGAAAAAGTAGAAAATAAGGATTGAGAATAGAAAATGAAGGAAAGCAAGCAAGTTTTTGAGGAGAATCAGAAGTTTGCGGGGGAGATTCAGGAATATAAGAAAACATAAACTAGGCTTATGTTGCCTATAATCTAATACCTTTTGTGAGGACAGAAGAGAGTATGAACTTTGACTTGCAAGATATTTTCAAAATTAGAGATGATGCCCCTCTCTAAAGTAAAACTGACTTCCTGTATTCTGATCACAGTGAAAGAAAACTTTCAAGACCCCACGAGATGGAGAACTGTTTGTTTTTCTGGCTTATTTCCTTGACCATTTTTTATTATGAAAGGCAAGCCTAAGCTAAAGTCAGATGTTATGCTCATTGCTTCCATCCCTCTGCCAATGAAAGAACTCATGCCTGTCATAGTCCAGAGTTCCTGACCTGACATGGCTTCCTTCCCAAAGAGGCAGACACCAAGGAGCTGGTCTACTACCCATAACTAAGCCCTGAAGACATGGTGGAGCTATTATTTCAGAGGGGGAGATCTTCCAGACAGAACTTGAAGGCTCTTGGTCACGTCACAACCTCCTTACCTCATTTGTCATAGGTTCAAAGGTGACATCTAGCCACCTTTTTCCCCCTTAGAATCCCAGGAGGCAAACAGTTAGAATTAACAAAAGGGCTTTGCACTAGAGATTCTGCCCAAATGTGTTATTTTCTCCTCCCTTAGTATGGTCCATCTTCTCGGAAAGAGGCACTCAGACCTCGGGTAATTTCCTTAAGAATAACAGATGATAGTCACACCCTCCTACTTTTATGAGCTGCTCAGGAGAAGAAAAAAATATTATGCACAGAATATGAGGAGATCTTTAAGATCATGACATAATGCTGTTTTATTTTTCTGTTATAGAAATGTACTAAGTGTCCATAGTGTAATATTTTGGAAAAGTAGAAAAACATAGAAGAAGAAAATAAAATTACCCACACCACCACCATTTAAGAGGAGTCAGTCAGAGTTGAATCCTGCCCATGGCCTGTTTTTGTACACCCAAAGGGTTGTAAACACCTTCACCTTGTGCATGTGCAAAGAGGAACATGCAGCCAAAACCTTTTGTGGACCACAAAGCCTAAAATATTTACCATCTAGCCCTTTATAGAACATTTTTGCTGACCCTTGATCCAGAAGTAACCACTATTATTTTGGTGCCTTTTCCCCCCAGTCTCTATCAAGTACTTGTACAGACTTTTAAGAAAAAAAAATCTGTGCTGTTATTCTGTATGGTTTTGTATTTGCTTCCCACCACCTACTTTAATATTACATCATGAGCATTTCCCAATGTCATTAAGGTTTATTTACCTATCTATTTATTTATTTATTTGTAAATATTTTTTTGATATGGACCATTTTTAAAGTCTTTATTGAATTTTTTACAATATTGCTTCTGTTTTATGTTTTGGTTCTTTGGCCAAGAGGCATGTGGGATTTTAGCTCCCCAGTCAGGGATTGAACCTGCACCCCCTGCATTGGAAGGTGAAGTCTTAACCACTGGACTGCCAGGGAAGTCCCTAAAGTTTTTTTAAATCAAAGTCCATTGTAAGTATACAAGGCAAATGTAAACAGCTACCTTTATGGAACAGGACTCAGTGGTTAGTCCTATTTCCCCTAGAGTTCAGAAATTTCAAAGGATGTGCATGTGTTCATATTTTCAAAATTTTTTGTGTTAAAATACACATAACATAAATTTTACCATCTTAAGAATTTTTAAGTGTATGATTCAGTGGCATTAAGTAGATTCACATTGTTGTGCAACCATCACTACCACTCTTTTCATCTTGAAAAACTGAAACTCCATATCCATTAAACAATAGCTCCCTACTCTTTTCTCTCTCTCTAAAAACATGATTTTTAGTAGCTATATAATAGTTATTTTGGCTTTATGCTTTCTGGACTTTTTCATTTGGTGTACATTTCTCTGTCAACATGGGGAATAAAAGTGTTTCTTTGAGCCTTGCTTTTGAGTTAATGAATGGAAAGTAACACAGATGTTGCAGAAAAACTGTCAACAGTGCTTATGACAGTAAATTTTAAAAATGTGGTTTATGCTAAAAGATCATTCATAATTCAACTAAAGGTAAGTTTGCAGTTTAACAGAAAATTTTAGAAATATGGTTAAAATTCTGGCCCTGTGATATATTGACTGAGGATTTTACAATTATTCACTCTGACTCTCAATGTTCTTATCTGAAAATGAAGGGTAAGAAAACTGATAGGGTTGATGTGATATTTAAATGAGATAAAGTATGTGAAAATCATTTAAAAGTAATGTAACACAAGTATTAGTTATTATTATGTTATGAAGTCATTTGATATCAAAGTAATCACATATCAGAGAAAAAATTTAATGGATATGTTTTGTGTAGCAAGGTCATTAAATTGAAGTAATAAGGAAGAGAGGACAATTTCAGAAATGACTTTTTAGCAGCTCAGCTTTTCCCTTGAAATTTACTATTGTCCTGGGAATATCACATGATTCAAAAGCTGAGCACTTCTTCATGGCATTTAATTAAAATGCAGCCTGAACATGCTATGTGAAGAATTTTAAACAGTCTTGCTCAATATGAAATATACCCAACGTCAGCATATTACATCTTTTTTTACTAGTAGTTTCCCATCGGGATGTATTTGATAGTCAATCTGTGGAATGCATAGATTGGATTTTTGTAACTTTTGAAATGCTTCTTAATATACTATCTCTGTTTTGTGATAAATTTATAATTATTACTTATCCCATTGGCAAAGGTCTAGGAAATTAATATTTTAAATAATATTGCCAATCTCTATAAATTTGAGTTCTCAAGTTTCCAGTGACTTAAAATGGGATAAAATAATCTAAAAAACATGCTTCTTTCACAAGTACTATATTTTGAAAACCTCCTCCATATAGACAAAGTAAAGTGGATAGATATAAAGAAATTTTTTGTTAAATATTAAATATTTTCTAGATTATCAATCATCCACATCAATTCCCACTATTAATAAAGTGTACCAGATAATTGTGTGGCTCAGCTGCTGTCTATGACGTCTTGTTTCTACACAACAATGTAGAAATTAGAATTCAGGAATCAGTTGGTGACAAAGCCCATTCCGAGTTGCTAGGATTTCCCAGTAGAAAAGATGAAACCAAGTTCGTGGATCCTTAAGTTTATGTCATTTCTTTTGGAAAAAAAAATCACAAAAATATAATGACTACAGGGGCTTCCCTGGTGGTGCAGTGGTTGAGAATCCGCCTGCCAATGCAGGACACACGGGTTCGAGCCCTGGTCTGGGAAGATCCCACATGCCAGGGAGCAGCTGGCCCCGTGAGCCACAATTACTGAGCCTGTGTTTCTGGAGCCTGTGCTCCGCAACAAGGGAGGCCGCGATAGTGAGAGGCCCGCGCACCGCGATGAAGAGTGGCCCCCACTTGCCACAACTGGAGAAAGCCCTCGCACAGAAACGAAGACCCAACACAGCCATAAATAAATAAATAAAAATTAAAAAAATAAAATAAAATAAAAAATATAATGACTACAAACATATAAGAGAATGAATACTTATTTACCAGAGGTCCCAGCAAGTGAGGAACCCCTGAAACTTCAGCCTCACAGTACATTCCTCTCTATCCAGGTACTGAACGGGATGGGGCTTCCTTTCCTGGACGGGGTGCTCTGCTGTCCCTCTGTCTATATTCCACCTGCCTCTTGCCTTAGTGTAAAGAATCCAGATGGGCGATGCTGGAGAGACAAACAAATGTCGTATTCCTAAAGAGCTAGCAGTCCTGCTAGAGCAGATGTTTCTAAGATTTCAGGCTATGGTTGGGGAACAGAAAGTCAGCTGAAAATTCATGCCAATGACACAAATAGAACTTGGATCCAAGAGATATGGTTTCTTTCAATGCAGACAGGAGAATCTGGCAGCCCATAGATTAACCACCAATTCTTGAGCTAATTCCTTATATCACGTGCACATGTGACGGTGCTGGAAAAATATCAGGGTCACTGTTGGTAGCTTGATGCGTACATGCTTGTGGTCTCTGTTAGGAGAGAATCAAGTAGACCTTTTTAGGAAAATGATGTCTGGCTTGTTGGGTGGATTAACTTCCACCCTAGCTATGAGGCAAGGGAGTTTCGGAGAGCTATTTGGGTGACAAGTTGCACAGATAAGATGGCATTTCTTTTCTGTCTGAGTGACAATGTGCTGAGTGGCGATCTGATTGTGTAGTAATGGCTGGGCAGCTCTAAATAGCAAGCCGTTCTGCTTTGAAGCACATATAGCTAGTTTAGATGTAAAATGACAGGAGTTATATGAGCAAAGGAGAGATCTTGATAATAACTTTAAAACGAATAAATGTATAAATTTTGCTGAAAGTTGTGTTTTTTAAAAGTTTGCTTATTTACTATCAATTTTTAGTGATGGATTTCTGAAGTATAGATGTGAATCCATTCAGCATAAAAGATTGCATTGGGGGAGAAAAAAGAATTTAACATATTTTTGTTTTGATTTAACTCTACAGTTCTTCTCAACTAAATTCCAGCCTTCATAAATACCATCACCTGTAAGTGTCATGTCATTATTCCTTCAAAATCACCCACCCAAACATGACTTGGGACTGTGCTGGGCATTGTGTAAAGGGGATATCAGCCAGAAAAATAAGATAAATTAAGCAAAGTTTGTCTTTCTGTATCATCTGTTTTCCCCATGAGCCTCATTATTATTTCTCTTTCCTGGTCTTCATACTCCTCCATTCCCTTACCTGTCATCACTCTCCCTACCCCCACTGTCTTCTGCTACAGTGTCAGCTGATAAGGTATTTGTTCATTAACAACTAAGCTTAATTCTCCAATGTGCTTAGTAAAATTGTCAAAGCCTTTGCAATGTGAAAAAATAAAACTATAGTGGTGGAATGACAGGTAGTAGGAGTTAAACTTGAAGAAATTCCTTTAGTTTCCTCTAAATAGAACCATGGAATAGCTTTCTACTTTACTCTCCAGTCAGTCTATTTCTATAGAGAACCTTTTTAGGAGGGAATAATCTAATATAAGCAATAAAATAGACTCAATATAGACAGAGGCAGCCAGGCTCCAAGTCATCTGAAGAATTAGACTTTCAGAGTTTGAAGGGTCCTTAGAGTTGGACTTGTCAAACTTGGATTTTCTTCATCATAAAACTGAGCCTTAGAGAAGGTAAGTGAATTGCACATGATCATTCAGATAACTCATTGGTAAATTTGGTACTAGAATTCAGGTATCATAAAATTTCTAGTCCAGTGCTGTTTTTATCAGTCATATCATATGACTTCCCCAAAGTATGTCAGTCCAATAAAACATAAGTGAAGAGGAGCATATCGTCATGTTTTTATTTTTAACATGGAGTAGAAATTATGAGACAGGAGAATCAAGTTTTATGAATATATTGGGGAAAGGTAAAGAGATAGAAGACAAAGGAGTAAAATTTAAAAGCAGAGAAGGATGATCCTTCCTGAACCCAGATGGAAGTGGTATGGAGGGAACATGATAATGGATACAGTTAGAGAATGAATATTGTTCTTCACCTGTCACTCAAATCCCAATCCTCTTCCCTGCCTTGGCCAAGGTAAATCAAGGTCATAACCAAAAGTCATGTTGAATACATGCCTTTTCCGTTTTCCTATCAGCCTTAAGTGCAGGAAGATAATAATAAATTACTTTCAGTTGAGGCACATTAATGGGGATTTATCAGAGAAGAAAGAGTTTGACTCGACCTAGATTTGGTGTCAGCAGGAAGGCACATTTGTCTGTTAGGTGCTTCTAAAATGTCCCTTATTAGAGACCAGAGCAGTGAATGTAACCATTAACTCAGTACTTATACTTGCCTGTAACAGCAGCTCATTACTTGAAGCAGATGCCCCAACCATATCTCTTAGTCCTTCAGAGCATGCTAGCTAGACTTCCAACTGCCAGTACCTGCATTTCTTTTCCTGAGGGCCTTTTCTGATTGCTAAAGCCCAATTTGCCTCCTACATGGTAGACAGATTTGCCAGGGAATTAATGCTCCCTGGGAGGAGCCATCAACTAATAAATGATGATTTGGTACATAAATAGCCCAGCTTCCTTACAGCTCCTTGAGGCATGTGTTTTCCATTGGTCTGTAGAGTTTCCCCACAGAGGTAGCTATTTTGATGATGCACTCTTCATTGGTGGCCTTCCCTTCTGTGTCTCACTTCCCTAACTTTAGTGGTGTTTTCTTCACCTCTCAAATGAACTACTTGCTACTTGGACTGCTAATCCTGGTCTCAGGGTCTACTTTGGAGGGAACCTGAATGAGACATCCATATTGCTCATTATGTTAGCAATGGACTCTTAAAACAAACCTCAGGAGAATCCACCTGTATCAGACATCTAGTTGCAAGAAAGAGCAAATCTAGTTTCAGAAACTTGAAAGAATAAGGGGTATTTTTCTTCTATTACAAAAATTCCAGTGGCAGACAGTTCCTAGAGTGGATTCAGCTGCTCAGTGATCCTATCAAGGAACTCTGTCCTGTCTTTCTGCTTCATCATCTTTAGCTTTCATCCTGAGGCTTTTTGCTCATATAACAAAATACTTGTTGCATCTCAAGGACCAGAGCCGTATTCCAGACAGAAAAAAGAGAAAGTCTAAGCTTTCCTTTTAACAGAACTTTGTCTTTTTAGTCAGGCAAAGGAGCCCTCTCTAGGCTTCTCCACATCTCATTAGCTGAACTAGATCACATGCCCATCATAAACCAGTCACATCCCAGAAGAATGAAATTAGAATGCCTTGTTTAGATTAATCATGATTCATCCCTGGTGGAGGTACCTACTGAACAAATCAGGAGACCATTAGCTGAGAAAAAATGCAGAAGTGGCTTGGGTGGGTAGTGGACAGCATTTCCCGCATCACCTGCCCCCCAATATCATATTGTTTGTCAGCACCATGGTAAATATTTCAGCTTCCTATTTCCATGTGAACCATTCCATCCCAATTGCGTATCAGCAGACACATACTTGGCATTGAAATATAGACGCTCTGCGGGGAGTGGTTTTAATGTGCCTTTCTTAAAAGTCTGTTTCCTGTTCTCTTTTATTGAGTTCTACATAACTTTAGAAACTATATTTCTGATTCAGTCCAGACAAAATTTTTATAGCCTAAAAGCTGCAAGATGCGCTAATCAACAATTGTCTGTAAAAGAGACTCTGCTCACATAAGAGTCCTGTTTTTTCAGGTATGAGAAGAGGAAAGAATTCTAAACACTAAAGCTACTTGGAAATAATGTGTTAAATGAAATTGAAGGCTGAAAACATTCAAGAACAAAATCTCTAGTTACCATGAAAGTGTCCTCGCAAAGATGTCTGTAAGGAATCTCTTTGGGGAAAGGACAGTCTCTTCAACAAATGGTGTGGAGAAAACTGGATATTCTCAAGTAAAATAAAATTGGACCTTTATCTTACACCATATACAAAAATTAACTCCAATAGATGAAAGACTTAAATATTAGAACTGAAACTATAAAACACCTAGAAGAAAACATAGGGGGAAAGCTTCATGACATTGGTCTTGGCAGTGATTTCATGAGTATGACACCAAAAGTACAGGCAACAAAAACAAAAGTAGACAAGTGGGACTACATTAAACTAAGAAGCTTCTACACGGCAAAGGAAACAATCAACAGAATGAAAAGGCAACCTTCATAATGGAAGAAAATATTTTCAAACCACATATCTGATAAGGGGTTAATTTCAAAAATATATAAGGAGCTCCTACAACTCAACAACCAATAATCCAATCAAAAAGTTGTCTAAGGACTTGGATAGACACTTTTCCAAAGAATACACACAAATGACCAACAGGTATATGAAAAATGCTCAACATCACTTATCATCAGAGAAATACAAATCAAAACCACAGTGAGGTATTACCTCATACCTATTAGGATAGCTATTCTCAAAAAAACAAGACAGCAAGTGTTGGTGAGGATGTGGAGAATTTGAAACCCTTTCACACTATTGGGGGGGATATGAAATGTACAGCTGCTATGGAAAAAAAGTATGAAAGTTCCTCAAAAAATTAAAAATAAAACTACAATATGGTCCAGCAATCCCACTTCTGAGCATTTATCCAAAATAATTGAAATTGTGATCTCAAAGAGGTATCATTCCCATGTTCATTGCAGCACTATTCACAATGACTAAGATGTGGAAACAGCCTAAATGCCTATCAACTGATGAATAGATGAAAGAAGTATGGTATATACGTATGATGGAATACTATTTAGCCTTTAAAAAGAATGAAATTCTGTAAGATATGACAACATGGATGGATCTTGAGGACATTTTGTTAAGTGAAATAAGCCAGACTACTGAAAGATGAATACTGCATGATTCTACTTATTTTAGTACCTAAAATAGTCAAATTCACAAAATCAAAGACTAAAGTGGGTGTTACCAGAGGCTGGTGGAGAAGAGGATGGGGAGTTATTAATCAGCAGGCATAAAGTTTCAGTTAAGTAAGATAAATAAGCTCTAGAGATCTGCTCTAAAACATCATACCTATAGTTAACAGTAATGAACAATTAAAATGGGTTAAGAACGTAGATCTCATGTAAACGTTCTTGCCACAATAAAGTAAAAAAATTAAGAAAAATAAGTCCCCCTGGAAACAGCTGGACTTCTAGTGTTGAATATTGTTTCCTGGGGAATGTAAACGTTAATCTTAAAACACTGAATGCTAACTGGTTGTCATAGGAGAGTGTATTCTAGTGGGCACCTGGAAGTTCTAAGGAAATATAAAATGTATTCTTTTGGGGGGACAAGAGCCACAAACTTCATCTCTGTTCTTTACATTAGCCAAAGGAGAAATGAATAAATCAGTGACTCAGATATCCAGTCTTAAACTGCACAAGGTATTTTCTTTCTACACGAACAAGACATCCTGTTTGAAGCAGAATCTAGTCCATCAAGGACCAGAACTTGGGACTTTCGCCGATCATATGAATGGGGTCATTCCTGCTTTCCAGGGAGTCATATAGAACAGTTTAAGGAATTAAATGGAAATGAAAATTAATGAAACTCACTTACCTTACTCACTTATTCTAAACTAGAATCTATTCTGCTCCATGAAACTATGAAGCAGATGCAGGTGATTTTGATAATTCCCTGTCTTATGATTTTGAAATCCTTTTGATTCCTCTTGGGAAACAAAGTAAATCCAGAAAAATCCTGTGCTCTGTTGTTAAAGGCCAGGCATTGTCTCAGGTGCCTTAGCTGAATTAACTGTTACTCTTCTCAACAATCCAAAAAGGGGAGTGCTCTTATTACCATTCCCATTTTACAGATGGGGAAAAGGAGGCACGGAAAGGTTAAGCTACATACCCAAGATTGCACAGCAAGTCCATGGCAGAAGCAGGGTTCACTCCCAGACCCAGGCCTACTAATCCTGGAGCCAACATTTTTAACCACTTTCACTTACATGGCAGATTATTAGAGAAGTGTCCTGACTGTATAAGCTGAGTTGTATGTCACTAACCCACAGATACATCGAGAATGGGGAGGGGTAATCCTTCAAAAAATTAACTTCACATAAAGTTACCTGTTTCTTAAGAAACTTTGTGTCATTTACTGAGTCTAACAGTAATTATGTTACTACAGAAGTAATAACTCTGCATGTTTTATTAACAATCAGTCTCTACCAAAGTGGTTTAAAAAGCCATCAAAGTATGACTCTCCTAGAATCCCTATAATTCTTATTGCTTCAACCTCAGCAGTTCCTGAGACATTAGTGAAAATAACCCTGATAAGCTGAACCCTGCAGATGATCACATTCTGAAGGGCAACGTGTCGGTGAACTGCTTTTACAGAACTTTGGCATTAACTGATGTGGGGTCATCAGAGAAGTTTTATTAATATTAAAAAGAGAACAATGGTTTTATTTAAATTTCTGGAATAATGCATTATTTTGGTATATTTTGGTATAGAGTATGGCACATAGTAAAAGTTTTTACTAGAAGTTAAATTATATAAAATAGGGCAACTTTATTTTTACCTTTCACAAAAGTGAATTTAAGATGTATCATCTGAGTCATATCCACCAATCTGAGATCTCAGAAAAGGAGGAGGAGGATTGGCAGGAGGAGGAGGACGAAGAGGTGGAGAAAGAAGGATTCTGGATGGGTTAATTCATACTTTTTTTTTTTGCGGAATGCAGGCCTCTCACTGTTGTGGCCTCTCCTGTTGTGGAGCACAGGCTCCGGACGCGCAGGCTCAGCGGCCATGGCTCACGGGCCCAGCCACTCCGCGGCATGTGGGATCCTCCCGGACCGGGGCATGAACCTGTGTCCCCTGCATCGGCAGGCGGACTCTCAACCACTGCACCACCAGGGAAGCCCTAATTCATACTTTTAATCAAGGGAAAATAGAGATGTGGTCTGGCCTCCCCTTTTAAAAATCATTCCTTAACATGAACTACTTTTTGAATAGCTTGATGTGCATTTCCCTATCTTTGGGTCCTACCCACATCAATAAGGATAAAAATGAGCATTTTGTAGTAAACAGAAGATAGGGTCCTTTATCTCAATCCAGGAGTTAATTTCATAGGTAAATGATCCTACTCTTTAATCAGCAAAAGAAGGAAATATTATAAATCAAATATTATAACTAAGATCATTATCTGTGTTGATGTCATATAGCTTTTACCTGCTGAACAGATAATCATTCATTGCTTCAGTCAGTCAGTCACTGATCCAGCAAGAATTTATTAATGATCTTTCATATCTCAGGTACCCTTTTAGGTACTGGAGAGGCAGCAATGGATGAAACAAAGTCCGTGCTCTCATGGAGCTTACAGTCTAGTGGGAGGGGGTGGGACTCAATCCACATATGACCAAGTAAATGTGAATGTCAGGTGGTGACAAGTGCCAGGAAGAAAAAACAGCCGGAGTGGGCCTTTCTGATAAGGTCACAAAGAGCAAATGATCTCAGTTGGTTTCCATGGTGTACATTTTTTTTGACTTATTTATTTTATTTTATTTTTTATTTTTTTAACATCTTTATTGGAGTATAATTACTTTCCAATGGTGTGTTAGTTTCTGCTGAACAACAAAGTGAATCAGCTGTACATATACATATATCCTCATATCTTCTCCCTCTCGCGTCTCCCTCCCACCCTCCCCATCCCACCCCTCTAGGTGGTCACAGAGCCCCGAGCTGATCTCCCTGTGCTATGCAGCTGCTTCCCACTAGCTGTGTATTTTACATTTGGTAGTGTATATATGTCCATGCCACTCTCTCACTTCATCCCAGCTTACCCTTCCCCCTCCACGTGTCCTCAAGTCCATTCTCTACATCTGTGTCTTTATTCCTGTCATGCCCCTAGGTTCTTCAGAACCTTTTTTTTTTTTAGATTCCATATATATGCGTTAGCATATGGTATTTGTTTTTCTTTTGCTGACTTACTTCACTCTGTATGACAGACGCTAGGTCCATCCACCTCACTACAAATAACTCAATTTCGTTTCTTTTTATGGCTGAGTAATATTCCATTGTATATATGTGCCACATCTTCTTTATCCATTCATCTGTCGATGGACACTTAGGTTGCTTCCATGGCCTGGCTATTGTAAATAGAGCTGCAATGAACATTGTGGTACATGATTCTTTTTTTTTTTTTTTAAGCTTAAAGATTGCCTTTTATTGTCACTAAAATAGAAAATTAAAATTAAAACCAAGAGTACATTGGTATAATACGACTGATAATTGACTCAATGGACAATTCAATGACACGATTTTGCCGGCAAGAATTTGATTGGGTTACCTCTTAAATTGTTGGTCACTTTTGCCAGGGGAACAGTCACATTTTTTTTAATGATTTTTTTTCTGCTTTATAATAAATTTAATCAGTTATACATATACATATGTTCCCATATCCCCTCCCTTTTGCGTCTCCCTCCCACCCTCCCTATCCCACGCCTCCAGGCGGTCACAAAGCACCGAGCTGATCTCCCTGTGCTATGCAGCTGCTTCCCACTAGCTATCTACCTTACGTTCGGTAGTGTATATATGTCCATGCCGCTCTTTCGCTATGTCACAGCTTACCCTTCCCCCTCCCCATATCCTCAAGTCCATTCTCTAGTAGGTCTGTGTCTTTATTCCTGTCTTACCACTATGTTCTTCATGACATTTTTTTTTGTTAAATTCCATATATATGTGTCAGCATACAGTATTTGTCTTTCTCTTTTTGACTTACTTCACTCTGTATGACAGACTCTAGGTCCATCCACCTCATTACAAATAGGTCAATTTCATTTCTTTTTATGGCTGAGTAATATTCCATTGTATATATGTGCCACATCTTCTTTATCCATTCATCCGATGATGGACACTTAGGTTGTTTCCATCTCCGGGCTATTGTAAATAGGGCTGCTATGAACATTTTGGTACATGACTCTTTTTGAATTATGGTTTTCTCAGGGTATATGCCCAGTAGTGGGATTGCTGGGTCATATGGTAGTTCTATTTGTAGTTTTTTAAGGAACCTCCATACCGTTCTCCATAGTGGCTGTACCAATTCACATTCCCACCAGCAGTGCAAGAGTGTTCCCTTTTTTCCACACCCTCTCCAGCATTTATTGTTTTTGATTTTTTGATGATGGCCATTCTGATTGGTGTGAGATGATATCTCATTGTAGTTTTGATTTGCATTTCTCTAATGAGTAAAGATGTTGAGCATCCTTTCATGTGTTTGTTGGCAGTCTGTATATCTTCTGTGGAGAAATGTCTATTTAGGTCTTCTGCCCATTGTTGGATTGGGTTGTTTGTTTTTTGTTATTGAGCTGCATGAGCTGCTTATAAATTTTGGAGATTAATCCTTTGTCAGTTGCTTCATTTGCAAATATTTTCTCCCATTCTGAGGGTTGTCTTTTGGTCTTGTTTATGGTTTCCTTTGCTGTGCAAAAGCTTTTAAGTTTCATTAGGTCCTGTTTGTTTATTTTTGTCTTTATTTCCATTTCTCTAGGAGGTGGGTCAAAAAGGATCTTGCTGTGATTTATGTCATAGAGTGTTCTGCCTATGTTTTCCTCTAAGAGTTTGATAGTGTCTGGCCTTACATTTAGGTCTTTAATCCATTTTGAGCTTATTTTTGTGTATGGTGTTAGGGAGTGATCTAATCTCATACTTTTACATGTCCCTGTCCAGTTTTCCCAGCACCACTTATTGAAGAGACTGTCCTTTCTCCACTGTACATTCCTGCCTCCTTTATCAAAGATAAGGTGACCATATGTGCGTGGGTTTATCTCTGGGCTTTCTATCCTGGTCCATTGATCTATCTTTCTGGTTTTGTGCCAGTACCATACTGTCTTGATTGCTGTAGCTTTGTAGTATAGTCTGAAGTCAGGGAGCCTGATTCCTCCAGCTCCATTTTTTGTTCTCAAGATTGCTTTGGCTATTCGGGGTCTTTTGTGTTTCCATACAAATTGTGAAATTTTTTGTTCTAGTTCTGTGAAAAATGCCAGTGGTCGTTTGATAGGGATTGCATTGAATCTGTAGATTGCTTTGGGGAGTAGAGTCATTTTCACAATGTTGATTCTTCCAATCCAAGAACATGGTATATCTCTCCATCTATTTGTATCATCTTTAATTTCTTTCATCAGTGTCTTATAATTTTCTGCATACAGGTCTTTTGTCTCCTTAGGTCGGTTTATTCCTAGATATTTTATTCTTTTTGTTGCAATGGTAAATGGGAGTGTTTCCTTGATTTCACTTTCAGATTTTTCATCATTAGTATATAGGAATGCCAGAGATTTCTGTGCATTAATTTTGTATCCTGCTACTTTACCAAATTCATTGATTAGCTCTAGTAGTTTTCTGGTAGCATCTTTAGGATTCTCTATGTATAGTATCATGTCATCTGCGAACAGTGACAGCTTTACTTCTTCTTTGCCGATTTGGATTCCTTTTATTTCCTTTTCTTCTCTGATTGCTATGGCTAAAACTTCCAAAACTATGTTGAATAAGAGTGGTGAGAGTGGGCAACCTTGTCTTGTTCCTGATCTTAGTGGAAATGGTTTCAGTTTTTCACCATTGAGGATGATGCTGGCTGTGGGTTTGTCATATATGGCCTTTATTATGTTTAGGAAAGTTCCCTCTATGCCTACTTTCTGCAGGGTTTTTATCATAAATGGGTGTTGAATTTTGTTGAAAGCTTTATCTGCATCTACTGAAATTATCATATGGTTTTTCTCCTTCAATTTGTTAATATGGTGTATCACGTTGATTGATTTGCGTATATTGAAGAATCCTTGCATTCCTGGAATAAACCCCACTTGATCATGGTGTATGATCCTTTTAATGTGCTGTTGGATTCTGTTTGCTTGTATTTTGTTGAGGATTTTTGCATCTATGTTCATCAGTGATATTGGCCTGTAGTTTTCTTTCTTTGTCACACGTTTGTCTGGTTTTGGTATCAGGGTGATGGTGGCCTCGTAGAATGAGTTTGGAGTGTTCCTCCCTCTGCTATATTTTGGAAGAGTTTGAGAAGGATAGGTGTTAGCTCTTCTCTAAATGCTTGATAGAATTCGCCTGTGAAGCCATCTGGTCCTGGGCTTTTGTTTGTTGGAAGATTTTTTATCACAGTTTTAATTTCAGTGCTTGTGATTGGTCTGTTCACATTTTCTATTTCTTCCTGATTCAGTCTTGGCAGGTTGTGCATTTCTAAGAATTTGTCCATTTCTTCCAGGTTGTCATTTTATTGGCATAGAGTTGCTTGTAGTAATCTCTCATTATCTTTTGTATTTCTGCAGTGTCAGTTGTTACTTCTCCTTTTTCATTTCTTATTCTATTGATTTGAGTCTTCTCCCTTTTTTTCTTGATGAGTCTGGCTAATGGTTTATCAATTTTGTTTATCTTCTCAAAGAACCAGCTTTTAGTTTTATTGATCTTTGCTATCGTTTCCTTCATTTCTTTTTCGTTTATTTCTGATCTGATTTTTATGATTTCTTTCCTTCTGCTAACTTTGGGATGTTTTTGTTCTTCTTTCTCTAATTGCTTTAGGTGCAAGGTTAGGTTGTTTATTCGAGATGTTTCCTGTTTCTTAAGGTAGGATTGTATTGCTATAAACTTCCCTCTTAGAACTGCTTTTGCTGCATCCCATAGGTTTTGGGTCGTCGTGTCTCCATTGTCATTTGTTTCTAGGTATTTTTTAATTTCCTTTTTGATTTCTTCAGTGATCACTTCGTTATTAAGTAGTGTATTGTTTAGCCTCCATGTGTTTGTATTTTTTACAGCTCTTTTCCTGTAATTGATATCTAGTCTCATAGCATTGTGGTCAGAAAAGATACTTGATACAATTTCAATTTTCTTAAATTTACCAAGGCTTGATTTGTGACCCAAGATATGATCTATCCTGGAGAATGTTCCATGAGCACTTGAGAAAAATGTGTATTCTGTTGTTTTTGGATGGAATGTCCTATAAATATCAATTAAGTCCATCTTGTTTAATGTATCATTTAAAGCTTGTGTTTCCTTATTTATTTTCATTTTGGATGATCTGTCCATTGGTGAAAGTGGGGTGTTAAAGTCCCCTACTATGATTGTGTTACTGTCGATTTCTCCTTTTATGGCTGTTAGTGTTTGCCTTATGTATTGAGGTGCTCCTATGGTTGGTGCATAAATATTTACAATTGTTTTATCTTCTTCTTGGATCGATCCCTTGATCATTATGTAGTGTCCTTCTTTGTCTCTTCTATTAGTCTTTATTTTAAAGTCTGTTTTGTCTGATATGAGAATTGCTACTCCAGCTTTCTTTTGGTTTCCATTTTCATGGAATATCTTTTTCCATCCCCTTACTTTCAGTCTGTATGTGTCTCTAGGTCTGAAGTGGGTCTCTTGTAGACAGCATATATATGGGTCTTGTTTTTGTATCCATTCAGCCACTCTGTGTCTTTTGGTGGGAGCATTTAGTCCATTTACATTGAAGGTAATTATCGATATGTATGTTCCTATTCCCATTTTCTTAATTGTTTTGGGTTCATTATTGTAGGTCTTTTCCTTCTGTTGTGTTTCTTGCCTAGAGAAGTTCCTTTAGCATTTGTTGTAAAGCTGGTTTGGTGGTGCTGAACTCTCTCAGCTTTTGCTTGTCTGTAAACTTTTTAATTTCTCCATCAAATCTGAATGAGATCCTTGCTGGATAGAGTAATCTTGGTTGCAGGTTTTTCTCCTTCATCACTTTAATTATGTCCTGCCACTCCCTTCTGGCTTGCAGGGTTTCTGCTGAGAGATCAGCTGTTATCCTGATGGGGATTCCCTTGTGTGTTATTTGTTGTTTTTGCCTTGCTGCTTTTAATATGATTTCTTTGTGTTTAATTTTTGACAGTTTGATTAATATGTGTCTTGGTGTATTTCTCCTTGGATTTATTCTGTATGGGACTCTCTGTGCCTCCTGGACTTGATTAACTATTTCCTTTCCCATATTAGGGAAGTTTTCAACTATAATCTCTTCAAATATTTTCTCAGTCCCTTTCTTTTTCCCTTCTTCTTCTGGAACCCCTATAATTCAAATGTTGGTGCGTTTAATGTTGTCCCAGAGGTCTCTGAGACTCTCCTCTGTTCTTTTCATTCTTTTTTCTTTATTTTGCTCTGCATCAGTTATTTCCACTATTTTATCTTCCACCTCACTTATCCATTCTTCTGCCTCAGTTATTCTGCTATTGATCCCATCTAGAGTATTTTTCATTTCATTTATTGTGTTTTTAATCGATGCTTGATTCATCTTTAGTTCTTCTAGGTCCTTGTTAACTGTTTCTTGCATTTTGTCTATTCTATTTCCAAGATTTTGGATCTTGGAAATAGAATCTTGGATCATCTTTACCATCATTATTCTGAATTCTTTTTCAGGTAGACTGCCTATTACCTCTTCATTTGTTAAGTCTGGTGGGTTTTTATCTTGCTCCTTCTCCTGCTGTGTGTTTTTCTGTCTTCTCATTTTGCTTATGTTACTGTGTTTGGGGTCTCCTTTTTGCAGGCTGCCGGTTCGTAGTTCCCGTTGTTTTTGGTGTCTGTCCCCAGTGGCTAAGGTTGGTTTAGTGGGTTGTGTAGGCTTCCTGGTGGAGGGGACTAGTGCCTGTGTTCTGGTGGATGAGACTAGATCTTGTCTTTCTGGTGGGCAGGTCCACGTCTGGTGGTGTGTTTTGGGGTGTCTGCGGACTTTTTATGATTTTAGGCAGCCTCTCTGCTAATGGGTGGTGTTGTGTTCCTGTCTTGCTAGTTGTTTGGCATAGGGTGTCCAGCACTGTAGCTTGCTGGTCGTTGAGTGAAGCTGGGTGCTGGTGTTGAGATGGAGATCTCTGGAAGATTTTCGCCGTTTGATATTATGTGGAGCTGGGAGGTCTCTTGTGGACCAGTGTCCTGAAGTTGGCTCTCCCACCTCAGAGGCACAGCACTGACTCCTGGCTCTTCAATTTGGGATGATTTGTTGTCTATTCATGTATTCCACAGATGCAGGGTACATCAAGTTGATTGTGGAGCTTTAATGCGCTGCTTCTGAGGCTGCTGGGAGAGATTTCCCTTTCTCTTCTTTGTTCTCACAGCTCCTGGGTCTCAGCTTTGGATTTGGCCCCGCCTCTGCGTGTAGGTCACCGGAGGGCGTCTGTTCTTCGCTCAGACAGGACAGGGTTAAAGGAGCAGCCGCTTCGGGGACTCTGGCTCACTCAGGCCGGGGGGTGGGGTGGGAGGGGCACGGAGTGCGGGGCGAGCCTGCAGCGGCACAGGCCGGCGTGACGTTGCACCAGCCTGAGGCGCGCCGTGCGTTCTCCCAGGGAAGCCGTCCCTGGATCCCGGGACCCCGGCAGTGACGGGCTGCACAGGCTCCCCGGAAAGGGGGCGTGGATGGTGACCTGCGCTCGCACACAGGCCTCTTGGCGGCGGCAGCAGCAGCCCCAGTGTCCCATGCCCGTCTCTGGGCTCCGCGCTTTCAGCCGCGGCTCGTGCCCGTCTGTGGGTCTCCTTTAAGCAGCACTCTTAATCCCCTCTCCTCGCGCACCAGGAAACCAAGAGGGAAGAAAAAGTCTCTTGCCTCTTCAGCAGCTCCAGAGTTTTCCTGGACTCCCTCCTGGCTAGCTGTGGCGCATTAGCCCCCTTCAGGCTGAGTTCTCGCCGCCAGCCCCAGTCCTCTCCCTGCGCTCTGACCGAAGCCCGAGCCTCATCTTCCAGCGCCACCCGCCCCGGCGGGCGAGCAGACAAGCCTCTCAGGCTGGTGAGTGCCGGTCGGCACCGATCCTCTGTGCGGGAATCTCTCCGCTTTGCCCTACCCAGGTACGTGGGGAGTTTCTTGCCTTTTGGGAGGTCTGAGGTCTTCTGCCAGCGTTCAGTAGGTGTTCTGTAGGAGTTGTTCCGCGTGTAGCTGTATTTCTGGTGTATCTGTGGGGAGCCATGTTTCTTTTTGAATTACGGTTTTCTCAGGGTATATGCCCAGGAGTGGGATTGCTGGGTCATATGGTAGTTCTATTTTTAATTTTTTAAGGAACCTCCATACTGTTCTCCTTAGTGGCTGTATCAATTTACATTCCCACCAACAGTGCAAACAGGTTCCCTTTTCTCCACACCCTCTCCAGCACTTATTGTTTGTAGATTTTTTGATGATTCCCATTCTGACCGGTGTGAGGTGATACCTCATTGTAATTTTGATTTCATTTCTCTAATGATTAGTTATGTTGAGCATCCTTTCATGTGTTTGTTGGCAGTCTGTATAACTTCTTTGGAGAAATGTCTATTTAGATCTTCTGCCCATTTTTGGATTGGGTTGCTTGTTTCTTTGCTATTGAGCTTCATGAGCTGCTTATAAATTTTGGAGATTAATCCTTTGTCAGTTGCTTCATTTGCAAATGTTTTCTCCCATTCTGAGGGTTGTCTTTTGGTCTTGTTTATGGTTTCCTTTGCTGTACAAAAGCTTTTAAGGTTCATTAGGTCCCATTTGTTTATTTTTGTTTTTCCATGGTGTACATTTGGTAAATAGTTCATCTTAGGAAGTATCTTTTTTTTTTTTTTTGGTTGCGTTGGCTCTTCATTGCTCCATGTGGGCTTTCTCTAGTGGTGGCGAACGGGGGCTATGCATCATTGTGGTGCATGGGCTTCTCATTGCAGTGGGTTCTCTTGTTGCAGAACATAGGCTCTAGGTGCTCAGGCTTCAGTAGTTGCAGCATGCGGGCACAGTAGTTGTGGCTCATGGGCTGTAGAGCACAGGCTCAGTAGTTGTGGTGCACAGGCTTAGTTGCTTGGTGGCATATGAGGTCTTCCCGGGCCCGGGATCGAACCTGTATCCCCTGCATTGGCAGGCAGATTCTTAACCACTGCACCACCAGGGAAGTCCCTTACGAAGTATCATTGCTTAAAGTTAGGCAGCTCTGTGGGTGCTTTATTGATATTCCATGTGGCCAAAGTAGCTGTCTACTTATATAAAACTTAAAATTTTTTCTAGGCTAAAATTATGAACATGATATAGAACTTTATGGTTTTGAATTTTCATTTATCTCTGGCTTATCGTGTGCTCAATAAATGTTTTCTAAGGAGAGTCATGGCGTGACATAAATATTAACTTAATTCACCTCCAAATAGAGTTAAGAAACCTTCTATCTTGGTGGCTATCCTTGTAAACACTTCTGTCTTTTCAAGAGGATCTCAGCTCTGCCCCAGCTCAATTTTCTATTAAGGCATATTTAATTGGCAAACAAAAATAGTTGTGTTCTGGGTACTTGCCAAGGAATAAAACTTTGAACACTAATAAAAGAATAAAGATAATAACTGATAGTATTGAGTACTTAATGGGTATACTGACATGTTAAGCATTTTATATATATTTCTTTCACTTCATATTTATAGCCACCACATGAGACAAGTGCTTTGATACCCTCTTTGCAGATGAGGAAATGGAAGCCCAGAGAGACTGCCCACTTCCTATGGTCAGACAGGTAGCTAGTGCTGCGCAGGACCCAAACCGGGTCTGTGAGCTCAAGCACGTGCATTTCAATGCACACTCTCCTTTTTTCTTTTATTTTTTTCTGTTTACTTCTAATTATGCAACCCTGATAGATTTGGTATATTCTTACAAACTTTCCTAAACTTTTCTTTGACTTAAGGTAGGAAATAAATAAAATGTTTATTCCACAGGTTTTTCTTGTCTGTCCTCCAGAAGACTTCTTGGCCTGTGATTAGAAATATTCCTCTATTAATGACCTCTTTCCTTGTCTAGTGTCCCTTTCCCAACCACTGCTGATCTCTGTCTCCCACCCTTCTGCCTGCTTCCTCATCTACTTTGCCCTTTCTCAGTGCCCACCCCCAGCCTGTTTTCTGGAGTAACTGCTTAAGAATGCTTCAAACTTGTCCAGATTTTGGTGTAGCTGTGTCTTTTCTCCATGTGAATTTGAAGCACTGCTTTGATCTACCAGTGCCTGGGAAATTTTACCATTTTTATATATTGAGGGATGACTACACCACAGGTATAAGGTTATCGAGAAACTGAATGAAGCAAATACCCCTTGAAAGCATAAAGTTAGGCAATTCTGTGGGTACTTTATTGGGATTTCATATTTGGTTCTTGCCGTCCTATACTCTTTTCTTTGACCTTGTCCTTTAAAATTGTCTTCAGTTAAATTATATATTTTTATATGTATATGTAGATTAAAATATTCTGATTAAAAATTTTTAAGATGTAGAAAAGGGTGTGGTATCTCATGAGATGTTTGAATAATAGATGATGAAAATTTGATGATTTTTGAAGGAAAAATATGATGTGAATTTAGTTATTACCATTTGTTCTCACTTAAGTTGTTTCAAATATAAGGGCAAATTCTGGAAACATGATGACCAGCCTAAATGCCTGTCACTTCCCCTCCATTCCCAATCCTGTCTAACTGTAGGATCTGCGTGGGAGATCTTGGGTTCGAGGGAATGATGTCCTTCAGGAAGCTGGTTTGGGGCTTCCTCCCTGAGTGTCAAGCCAGAGCCTCTAAACTCCTATTGGGGAGCCCTAGGACAAGAGTTAAAACCAGGGAGCCTTGAGGAATGTGTGTACCTCCAGGGGTAAAACTGGCATTGGCTCCATATGAATATGTCTGTTCTCACTGGTCCCCAAGAAGAGGAAAGAAAACTGAGTAGCTGGGCTAAGCCTGCACTGTGTGAGGAGACAGGAGAGTGGGGAGTGTTCCCCTAGCTCTCCCCTCTTCCCCTGTGGCCCCCAGAGTTAGACAATTCTTTCCTTCCTCTTAGTGGACCACCACCACTTACGATATGTCATACCTGAGCCTAAGCGTGCCAACAACAATAGAAAAGGCAGGAGTACAGCTATGTGGTGCCACCATTCAGAGAAAGACCAAGCCAAAGAGGTAGGTGCCTAGAGAAATAGCCTTCTGAAGACCCCTGAGGAGAGTCCAAAGATTTTTCTGGAACTGAAATACCCAAATAAACAAGACTTTCAAACAAACAAACAAGCAATAGGTGAATTGAAGAAAAGAATGGGCTCTGTTGATGTTTACATTAGTGACAAGAAATGTCAAGTAAAAGAAATCACCCAAAGAACAGAACAAAAATAGATGTAAAAAATGAAAGACAGACATGAATGAGTCCAGAGATTTAGCACTTGAATAATAGGTTTTCTACAAAGAGACAGATGTAAAAGATGGGGGAGAGGCAGTCACTTTACAGAAATAGATGAAAAATTTTCTAGAATAAATGCAAACCTGAGTTTGTAGTTTGAAAGAAGACCTGAATTCCAAGCAGGTTTGGTAAGAGAAAAACAAAGCAAAACAGAAGACATACCTGGGCATATTGTAGTAAAATTCTTGAACTACAAGCATGAAAAGAAAAATTTTCATGCTTCCAGACAGAAAAAATAAAGACACCTCCCCAATAGAAAAAGAATTAAACAGTTTTTAGTAAGGACAGTGTGTCATAGAGGCTAAGAACAACGACTTGAGATACAGTCTAGTTTTGATTTTTAGTTCCTCCATTTATGTGACCTTGATTAAATTAACTGTATTTGTTTGCTCATATAGAATAGTGATAGTGATGGTACTTAATCCATAAGATTTTGTGAGGATTAAATTAACCAGTAGTTAATTGATATACAGTATCTAGAGCTGCACCTGGCACAGAGTAGCAATAATACTAATATTGCAGTTATTATTAGATTATCTCAAAGCTGCAAGTCAGAAGAAAATGAACAGCAGCAAAAAACTAAATTCAGAGATTCTGTACCCAGCCGGTTGTCCTTTTTCCTGGTGCTGTCACCAGACATCTGTGGCTATACAAGAATTCAGGGAGTGTATCCACATACCCCATCTGAAGAATTTTGAAAAATGCATGTTCTTTATCTTAAGGGAATATGAAGAAGGTAGGAAATAGAGACCTCCTTCATCTTACACCTAAGTGAGAGGGACCTCACCTAGGCCCCAAGCTTTACAGGAGCCCTTAGGTAAGGGCTTAGGTTGGTTCCCAACCCCCGGGCCAGAGACCGGTACCAGTCTGCGGCCTGTTAGGAACCGGGTCTCACAGCAGGAGGTGAGCGGCAGGCGAGCGAGTGAAGCTTCATCTGTCGCTCCCTATCGCTCACATTGCTGCCTGAACCACCCCTCTACGCCCGGTCCATGGAAAAATTGCCTTCCTCGAAACCAGTCCCTGGTGCCAAAAAGGTTGGGGACCGCTGCCTTAGATCACAGACAGACTAAAATAAATTTACTGAAGAACATTTGGATAGCCCTAGATCTAGATACCCCTAGATGTCTAGAGCTAGTGCTCATAGCTGGCAAACCAGCTGTAAATATCCACTCTTGAGATGAGCATTGTTCAGGGACCTGCTTCTCTAGAGCTCTTCCAGGGCATGAGGATATGAGTAACACCGTACTGAGGTCGGGAAAAAATATTGTAATTAATTTATCAAACCTTCCTCTGAGATAACATGAATGCAGCAGTTCTTCCATGTTGAAGTATCATTTTTCACTAGTACTGAGGGTCTATTTTTTCTTGCTTCTCTTCTGTTCCAATTCCTCGCTCTGTAGGTACTAAAAAATTAGCATGCTATTTGCAACAGTTGCATATTGAGGCTGAGGAATATTTTACAGTATTAACAATGCAAATTACTTCTAAATTTGCATATATGTAGATTTGCCATAACATGAATAAAGCATATATACTGAAATCATTGATACTAGATGAAAACTGAATACTAAAATAGAGAATAGTTTTATTTTTGTAAAAAGAGTAAGATTTCCTAACTGTTTAAAATTATATCAAAATTCAGCCTTTTAAAAATAAGCTTGAGTGGGAAGCAGCAGCATAGCACAGGGAGATCAGCTCTGAGCTTTGTGACCACCTAGAGGGGTGGGATAGGGAGGGTGGGAGGGAGGTGCAAGAGGGAGGAAATATGGGGATATGTATAGCTGATTCACTTTGTTATAAAGCAGAAACTAACACACCATTGTAAAGCAATTATACTACAATAAAGATGTTAAACAAATTTTTAATAAAAATAAAATAATCTTGCTTCAAATTTTTAATTTATTAATTACAAATTATATTTTATTTGTAATTTTAATAGATTAAATATATTTGAAGGATTTTTTTGAAAACACAAAATAAAAATTTTAATTTTTGAAGAAATTGTATTCAATGTTTATATTTGTGATTACATTACATTTTATTTTTAGCCCCATGTAATTTTATTATAAGAACATAAGTAGTAATTTTGCTTAAATGAAGGCAAGAAAATAAATTTTGTGGAATAAAAATATAATAATTTATGAATTATGTGTGTTTTTATTTTATAAGCATCACTAGTTCATCAACAGAACCCTCCCTCAGACATATGCAATAATTGGATTCAGTTGCTTTTTATTTTTTTTTTTTTTTTGCGTTACATGGGCCTCTCACTGTTGTGGCCTCTCCCGTTGCGGAGCACAGGCTCCGGACGCACAGGCTCAACAGCCATGGCTCACGGGCCCAGCCGCTCCGCGGCACGTGGGATCTTCCCAGACCGGGGCACGAACCCGTGTCCCCTGCATCGGCAGGCGGACTCTCAACCACTGCGCCACCAGGGAAGCCCTCAGTTGCTTTTTATGGTTTGTTAACCCGTGGCTTTTATTTATTTATTTATTTATTTATTTATTTATTGGCCACACATGCAGATTGTGGGATCTTAGTTCCCTGACCAGGGATTGAACCCAGGCTCTCAGCAGTGAGAGCGCAGAGTCCTAACCCGTGGACTGCCAGGAAATTCCCTACTTTTGGTTTTTAAAAACCATAGCTCTGCCTATACTTTCTGATTTTGTCATTTTACAGGTATATATTTCCAACACTAGATTATACAGCATATTTTATTTAATAGTTTGTTAACTTGATTTATACATGAACTTTCAAATATTTATACTGAGGCGTGTGGACATTCATTTGTCCTCTTGTCTTGGTCCCACAAATATTGAGGGTAGGCCCGGTAGTGAACAATGAAACTCAATTATCTGGGAGTGTAATGTTAGTGCTAAGTAGGAACTCTTAAGTTTTGAGGGAAAAGTTTCAAGGAAAATTCTGATACTAGCGTAGAACTATAACAATTAAGCAACTTAAGCAAACCCAGGAGTTGGTCATTGGGAAAGAAGGGGAAAATTAAGTTATTCTTAAAAAGTCTCATAGGAGTGTTGAGGGAGAAGCAGAGAGTGGTATTTGCTGTCTTGTTTTCAAACATGTAGGGAAATTTGCATCTGATTATGAGAGATAGGGATGGAAATATTTACATAATTCAAGACAGTTTACACACACACACAGATACACATACAGAAAGATTTTAAAAGCACTCCTGTGAACAAGATGCACTAGTCATCAAACTATATGCCACAAAACAATCTTAACAAGATAAATATCTACCGCAAAAAGTTACAAATGCAAGGAGTGCATGACAAAAATGCAGTTATAACAACAGACTTCAATGTATCTCATTCAACATTAGCTCTAACACCTCCAAGTAAGTAACAGACTATATTGACAACAAGAAACTCAAATATGTGACAGTGCATTTGTTACTATGTTGACAAAGCTTTGATAAAAACTGGACATTTACTTGACCATAAAGAAAATTTTAATGAAAGTTTCAGCATATATATTACAGGCCACAGTTCTGATCATATTCAATAAAGTTAGAAATAAATATTTTTAAAGTGACTAAGAAAATCTCTAACAGTTGGAAATAAATATATTCCTGGGTAACCTTCATATCAAAGAAGAAATAAAAAAGGTAAAATCTATAGCAATTAGTAAAAAAAATGAGATTCTTCATTAGCATAAGATTCTAAAAGGGAGTTAAAGTTGTTCCAAATTTGTAGCATCTTCTGGCTTCTGGCAGAAATAGACACATACACTCTACAGTAGAAAATATATCCATGTCAGGCCTCCAGGGTTCCTACTTATTAAGACAAATAGGAGTTTGCAATACAAGATCGCCAAGCTCACATGGAATCAAGGCACCTTAGGGAATATTCAATGGAAACCACATATAACATACTTAGACCTCTAAGAACTTCAGAATTTGAAGCTTATGGAATAGTTAAAAGATAAAATCATGAATATGAACAAGCAACAGAAAATTTTTTATAGAAAAGTAGAATGCTATAAATGAATAAATATTTGTTAAAATAAAAAATAACGCAGGGGAAAAGTTAACCTGCAAATTATACACAATGGTGAAACTAGTGAACTAAAAAAAATCAGAAGAAATTATCCAGAATGTGGCACAATGAGACAAAGATACGAAATATATTTTAAAAAAGGTAAGATCTATGGAATATAGAATAATAATGTCCAACATATCTAATCTCAGAGAAAGAAGATGAAATAAAGAAGAGGAACATTTGAAGGGATTATGCCTTGAATCTCAGAGAATTACTCAGGATAAATAAGAAGAAATGCACATCCAGACACATCATAATGAAATGGATTATTATCAAAAGTGAAGAACAGCCAGAGAGAGAGATCATCACAAGGGAGCAACAATTAGACCAACAGCAAACTCTATATCAACAGTGGGAGCCAGGAGCCAGTTGAATAATGTCTTCAAAATGTTGAGAGAAAATGACTGTCAGCCTAGAATAGTATACCCATCAAAACTCTCTTGTAAGAGTGAAGGTGAAAGAAATATATTTTCAGATAACAAAAGCTGAGTTTTATCATCAACAGACCTATATGAGGACACCTGATGAAATATGTACTCTGGGAAGAAGGAAAGTAATGTCTGGGTTGGAAGGAAAAAGGTTGAACAAAGAACATGAATATAGATAAATCTAAAATAAACTTTCCTTGTTAATTTGACAGGTTAAAATGCAAACCTAAGTACTGGACAGGAACAGTATGTAAACTGGGAGTGGAGTGGGAGTGAGAAGATTTAAAGTGTTTCAAGATTCTTGCATTACTTGGGAAACAGGATAAAGTAGTGTTTAATTTTAGACCTTAAATTAGACATGGATTTGGTGAACCACTGGAAACATAAAGTGAAACAAATGGAGATAGAAGGTACAATTTCCTAACCGTAGGCAGATAAAAGGGAAAAATCAAATCCAACAAAAGCACAATGCGTAGAAATCAACATGGAAAAGGTTAGAAATGAGTCTAACTATATTAATTATCATAAGGAATATAATAAAACCATGGTAGCCAGTTAAAAGAATGCTATATTGGGTTTAAAAATTCAGATGTAAATTGTTTTACAAGGGACACAGCATGTTCTTACACTGTCAAAGTTTCCTAAGAAGCCAATACAAGGAAGGGATCAGATTTGCAAGAGATTCATTGGGGAAAATGCCTGTGGAAGATTTAGAGAAAGGGAGTAGGAGTATGAGGAGAGAACCTTCAAACAGTGAGGCAGGTCTGACACCTGTAAAAGGGAAGAGGGGAAAAGAAGAATTGGATAGTAAGAGCCCCAGACAGCATCACAGTCCTGAGAAAGCCAGACCAATGGAGTCCATAGCAAAGAAGGACCATTAGAGTGATCCCATATTGGGCTTCAATGGCCAGTCTCTACTACCCCCACTGTTCTCAGTCCTTGGCTGAGAGCATCCCAGGTGAAGCATGTCCTTGGTGGGAAAATTGCGGTGGATTTGAAAGTGTGGCAACTGGAGGTCGTCAGTCAACCTCTGTTGAAAGAAGATTTGAGCAGTGCACTATTGTGGTTGCCACAGACAGAAATGGTGAAACTTAAAGATGGCGAAAGATATTCAAAGCTAATACTAACAAAAATGAGGTGAGGTGTCTATATTAAAAGTAGAAAAAATCGATTTTAAGACAAAAGGCTCTCTTTATGAAAATCAATCTCATTAGTTTCTGGTTTACCCTTATATTTCTCTTTGCAGGAACATGTATATTTTTATTTGCCTTACACGAAAGTTAACATACTATATTCTATTATTAGGTTAACATACTGTAGTTTATTATCTTATCAAGAACTATTATTCTTTTGCACTTTGCATTTTTCACTTCATAATATGCCATAGAAACCATTCCATATCAGTTCATAAAGATATTCCTCATTATTTTATACACTCACATGGTACTTAACTGTAGGATATATCATAGTTTATTCAACGTGAATCCATAAAAAGAAACATGTGAGGGACAAACTAGAATAGTGAAATTGCTTACCTCTATGAGTGATGGGAAGCGAGTGGAGGAGGTGACGAGAGAGATGGAGTTACATTTCTGAGTGTGCCTTTTTATGTAATTTTGACTTTCGGAACATACTTAAAAATAATGTCTAATCACATCAACAAAAATGTGAAAAAACCTTTAAAATGGAATATAAACAGAAACAAATTTCAAATTAGTAACAAAATCACACTGAGTGGAAAAACTGAATAACCAAGTGACTTTCGAATACATACATTGAATTTTTGTCTTTTATCAGACTGAAGATGAAAAGAATTATGAACAGATATGAATTCCAATTAGTTTTTTTTTTTGCAGTAGTATGGGTTAGCAATTGAAACTGTGTAAAATTGAGATTGAACAAATGAGTAAATATACTGAGGAAATGAGAACCCATTTTTTTCACTTTGAATAAGAGCTACAGTATGGATAGAGAGATGATTGAAGCATCTGGAGTTGGACTGCAATTGGAGGTATTAGCATAAACCCATGGATTTTAAGATAAATGTAAATAGATAAAAATAAAGAAATATATGTTTGTGTATCTCTCACCCCCTCAGTACCCCAGGTTGTCTGCAGAAAGAGCCTAGAAATAAAGACATCTCAAAAGCAGTGAGCACACCTATTTTGGTTACTAAATGCCATTGCCCACAAAGAGGAAGTTGAGCTCCTTGGAATAATATCTGATTCTAGGGCTGTGACAGCAAAAGTACAAGATGAACCAGAAAAAGCAGAACATCATTAAAAAAAATAATGGGGACGTGTCAAAGGATTTAGGAGCCAGCTTGAAGGGGCGGGGAGTTTCTAGATTAGAACCTTACTCTGTCTCTGGGAGAAATGCTCCTTTGTTCTCTGTGGAGCCTGGCTTCATTTTCTGAAAAATTCTTTATTTTCCCCCTGATATTCTCCACAGCCCATCTGAAGTGGGAGTTAGGAATTATCCAAAAGGTTTCTAGAGTTTTCACTGCTTATTATTTTGCCCATGGAATTTTGGGGTTCCAAGGGTTTTAAGACTTGGATAATGACTGGACTATTGTAGTGGTTTCTTTGGCAGCAAAGATACCTCAGAAACATAGTAGAATTTTGATCTATTTGTTTCCATTCAGTCCCATGTATCAAGACTCACATCCCAAATTCATTCCTAAAGGTCATATGACTTAAACCTATGACTGTTTCCTCTCCCCATGTCCCTATTTTCCAACTTAATGGTGTCTGCTTTGGACGCATTTGAAAGAATAGGCTTGGGTGGGACTTTAATAGCCTTATGCTGATATTTGCCACAGGAATGAATCAGTTTGTTTAACTTAGGATTCTTAATAGTCCTCTGTTTCTCAAAGATTTTATTATTCAGTTTTTTACTTCTTAGATGCTAGAGGATTTAGCTTTTTCATCCTTGTGATTTCCAACTGTGATTTCAAATCGGCCAGTTTTTGCATAAGGTTGTTTTCTGTTTGTTCTGCTAGCAAGGGCTAAAAGCAGCAAGAAAGGTGCCATGCATTAATACTCTCTCCAACCACTTCTTCTGAAGACACAGGCTCAGTACGCATATAGTCTGTCTGAGTTATGACAGGTGGCAATTTACCAAATATTTTGCATCTGTATAGTATTGACTTCCACTTTTTCCAGCCTGTGTTATCTTTCCTCACTGCCTACACTTGACCTCCAAGCCAATGTAATTTGGTTTTTGTTGTAAGAGCACTCTATGTTAAGGGGCAACTCTCTGTATTAACTAGGATAGCATCACCTACTGCAACATGTAAACCCTAACCTGTCAGTTATACCTACCTAACATAATGGTCTACTGAGTGCCCTGGTTGCTGGGCAGTTTTCCTTTACACAGTCATTCAATCCAGGGCCTCAGATTCCTTCCATCTTATGCCCCTAGAGTCTTGCTGTCCTCACCTTCAGCCAGTGGATGGGAAATGAGATCATGCAACCTAAAAGTGACACACATCACTTCAGCTCACATTCCATTGGTAAGAAGTAGTAACATAATCCATGGTTGAGTGACAGCTCCACATTCTAGAAGAGAAAGCACAAATTGTATGTGGAGGGCTGGCTTTCTCTACCACTGTTTGCAATCAGTACTACATAACCCTTTGGTTAAATAGTCAGCTGCACAAAACCTGACTTGCTTGTCTGCTTTCTCTCCCAACATTGGTCAAAGTAACCATTTTTCTCTATAGTAAAGTCAAATCCCTAATGTAAAAATAAACATTTTATTGAGTGTAAGGCTTTGCTTCTGTTAAACTTCATCATGGCAGTAGCATCTCTGTTAAGGTGGTCATAGTTTAAAGAACATATTTTATTGAGTAAAACTTTGTAACCGAAAGTTGAAATAATGCAGCTGGTGTTTCAGTGTGATTTTTAGGATTTGCTCTCTACTTTGTTGTGCTATTCTGTTTAGAATAATTTGTTCTCTGTGCTCTCAAGGCTTCCACCACTCTCACATTTCTCAGAGAGGCAGTGTAATGGTATGCAGGCATGTTATGGATTGAACAAGGTTCACCAAAAACGTACGTTGAAGTCCTAACCCCCATTACCTCAAAATGCGACCTTATTAGGAAATAGGGTCATTTCAGCTGTAATTAGTTAAGATGAGGTCATTAGGGCAATCCCTAATCCAATATGACTAGCGTCCTTGTAAAAGGAGGTAAGCTGATGTGGAGGCAGACACACAGGAAGACAGCCATGTGATGATGAAGGCTGAGATTGGAGTGGTGCAGCTATAAGCCTCCACTAGGAGCTGGGAAGAGGGAAGGAAGGACTCTACCCAGAGTCTTAGAGGGGACATGGTCCTGCTAACACCTTGAGTTGGGACTTCTAGCATTCTGAATGTGAGGAAATAAATTTCTGCTTTTATAAGTCCCCGGTTGTGCTATTCTGTTTTTTCAGTTCTAGAACACTAATACATGGTTGTGTATTAAGCAGATCCGAGGTTAAATACCACTTTTCTCATTTACCCTCTGTATGGTCCTGGGCAGGATGCTTTACTTTTCAGAACCTATTCCCTCAACCATAAAATGGGGCAGACCTTTTGGGACTGTTAGGAGAAATCTTTAGCATAAGTCCTGTCACACTGTAAGTGCTGGGTTAAGGGGAAGTTATTGTGGCATGTTGCTTGTTGGCATATTGAGAGCATAGTGTTTGGATATTGTTCAGATATCACTGCTGTAGCTTGGAACCTAAGAAAGAATTTTTTCTGCACAGTATGGATTCGTACACCGAGGTATCTCTGTATTCTGCCACTCAGACAACAATCACTCCACACACAGGCAACATGAACTATTTAGCTTTGGCCTCAGAGCAGGCAAACTCTTCTGTGAGAAAGGATCAAGAAGGATACAGTAATGCAGTTGATTCAGTAGTTAAAGAAATACTTCCTGAGCACTTAACATAGTCCCTGGCAGTACTCCAAGCCCAGGTGATGCAACAAGGAGAAAGGCAACATCCTCTTACAGATAATATATAGGCAGGATCAGGTGATGAGTCTTTTGAGGGCAGTGCCATGAGAGAGCTCAGGGAAGGGCATCTATAGTGGCCCCAGGAGCCAGGAAAGGCTTCCTGGAGAAACTGCTCACTCAGCTGAGCCCCCAGGTGGGAGTACTCATATTCAGATGAATAGGGATGTTTGGGGCACAGATACTCCAAGCAGAGGGAGTAAACCAGGAGCAAAGGCCCTGTAATGGGTTAGCTTCCTGAGAATTTCTCCACAGCCCCTAAGAGTAGTTCTATAGTCATATCTGTATGTTATTGTGTATTTGAAGATATAATTGCCCTAGACTTGGAAAGTGTAACTCATTTAAGGCAACTGAGTCTTGTCTTCCTTTACAACCTTGCCATCTATTATGGTCTTCAATTTGCTCCCCAGAATGCTTTTACTGCACTTTTTCAGTTGAAAAACAATTCTTCTGGATAAAATAATATAAAATAAAATAAGCAGTACATGGGGCTTCCCTGGTGGCGCAATGGTTGAGAGTCCGCCTGCCGATGCAGGGGACACGGGTTTGTGCTCCAGTCCGGGAGGATCCCACATGCCGTGGAGCAGCTGGGCCTGTGAGCCATGGCCGCTGAGCCTGTGCATCTGGAGCCTGTGCTCCTCAACGGGAGAGGCCACAACAGTGAGAGGCCCGTGTACTGAAAAAAAAAAAAAAAAAAAAAAAAAGCAGTACAACCTTTTGGCCTTTATTCTGTTATTTGTTAACAGGGTTCTGTCTCCCCTAAACAGTAGATGTAGTCCTCCCTTGCTTCTTTTTTTTTCCAAATGTAGCTTTAAAAAATCATTTCACTTTTTTTCTTTAGCATTTTTTTAAACCTTGGTTCATGATGTGCCTCAATTTTCTGAAAGCTACTTTTACAGATTTGTTTCTCCCATTTGCATTTGTGCTTGCTCAAATTGTGAAGCACCTATTGTGAAGTATGTATATGTGAAGGTGTTTTTTTTCAAACATGAGTTCATCAGAGAGGCACCCCACTCCATGACCATATGGCTCTCTTTAAATGCCACTCCCCACCATCTTCATTTTATTCTTCATTTAAACTTGAGCTTCAATTGTTCAAATAATTTTTTTTTAATTTTAGAGCTTTACATGTCCCTTGCGCCATGTCTCCCTTTCAGATCTCTTGCCATGAGATTATATCTGTGCTTTTGAAACTTGCCTTCCTAAGATCTAAGGAACAGTCCTAATAATTCCCAGAGTTCTCTTCATTGATCATGGTAGCCACCAAGATGTCCTAGAAATGTAGACGCTGGGAGAAATTCCTTAACATGTGTAACAGGATATTGAGTACAAGTTTTCCCATTTTCTTGGAGCTTCACAGATGCCCCAAAGGCTGCAAACACCTGGTGACATGTTCTCCCACAT
This sequence comes from Mesoplodon bidens, assembly GCF_964165515.1. NCBI lineage: Eukaryota > Metazoa > Chordata > Mammalia > Artiodactyla > Ziphiidae > Mesoplodon > Mesoplodon bidens. The sequence continues at coordinate 32,350,639 of NC_138167.1, forward strand.
TCCAAAGGAAGGGCCAGCGACCTCTGCTGAACATGCAAAGAACATGGTCCAAAGCGAGTTATGCCACAAAAGTTCTTCCCCTACCTGTATAAAGCTGTATTAGACAAGATGAAAAACATCACTGAGATACTGAAGTAGCTGGCAGGGAGGTCCTCTTTGGTGAGAGTAGTCAGTGTGCTGAGAGTTTCCACCTAACTTTCCCATAAAAAGAGAAGGGAGAGGTGAGCTTTCCCTTCCTTAAGTCAGTTGAGGTTGACTTCAAAAAACCAAAGCAAAACATAAAAGTGGGAAGAGCTTGGCATGTGCTCTGTAGCCAGCTGCTCTTCAGAGCCAAGGACAGGGCAGTGTTGAGAATGATCCAGATGCTGGTGAGCCTGACATGGATCACATGGAAGGGGAATGGGTGGTTTGTCTTGAGTTGAGAGGACCTTTGCTCAAGACACTGCTGGTTTGTGCAAGGTAACCTCGACAGAGTGGGAACTACCAGCAACCAGGAGCTTGGAGGGAGTTATAAGACCTACCAGAGGAGTTGCAGCCCACATCAAGGAAACTGTAGGCAAGAGCTCACCAGCAACACAAGCTCTAAAGAACCCACAGGGTTACCCTATGGAGAAAAAAAATCAATGTTTGGCAGTTGCCACATCCAAAGAGCACTAATGACACCAGTCAAGTAAGGAATTTTTTCCCCATATCTCATCTCTTTCCTCCAAGTCCAACCCTGAAGGAACTAAGTACAGATAAGTCAATGGGGGATGAAAAGTAGAAGATGAATGAATGGAGAAGCAGCAGTCAGGTGTGGGAGAGACAGCTGGCAGTCCACCATGGATTGTGCTCTCTTTCCATAAGTATATCATACAAGAAAGTGACTGCACACCATGAGGTTACCTTTTCCAAAGACAATGTCCTTTGCATCTGTATGAGGGCACGTGACTCATTTCTGCCCAGTGGAATGTGGATGAAAGTGATGTGTGTTACTTGCTACCCTGGCCTCCCATAAATCTTCCATGTTTTCACTTCCCCTGCTTGTGTCAGCTGGATGTTGATATCCAGGATGTGGCACACACTATAAATGCCTTACCCATGTGCCACTAGCCCTCAATATTTAAATGCACACTAATCTATATTTCAACTGCCTGCACTTGAGTCCTCTTTACCTGAAGGCTTTCTCTAGCCACTGGAGGCTTCTTTGCTCATATATATGGCAGTGGAAATGCCAGGGAATCAGTACCTCTCCCAGTATGTGAACAGTCCTAAGCCAATGACTGTTTGGAGTTGGTGGATAAATACCCCAGCCTGCTTCTCCTTGGGTGAGATAGCATTGAGGTACATATTCTATACTGTTTCCCGACAGGATCAAGTTCTAGTTGCCCTCAGTTATAACCTGTATAATCATTATTGTCTTATTTCTGTATCTCACTTCTCTGCTCTTTAGAGATTGCTTGTGATTGCCTCCCCAATAAAAACTACTTTTGGTCAAATCCTTATTTCGGCATCTGCTTCTTGGGAAACCCAGACTAAGTAAGACCAGGGAAATTTTGGAACCTACATTACTGAAGGTAGCTGAGCCTCAGACATCTTATTAGATCCTTGAATGACTAGGTGGAACAGAGCCCCCTCCTTTTGCCAGCACCACATTGCTCCAAACTCACCATAGCTGATTCCACATTTTAGGAGCAAAAACTAAATTTCCATTGTGCTAAACCACTGTTACTTCAGGATTTACCTGTTATAGAACTTCAACTAACAAGCTGTATGTGCCCCACTTTCCCTCTGACAGGTTTCCAAACATAAAGCAGATCCAGGCCAGGGAAAGGGAAAAGTTTTAAATTAGATGAGAGCTTGAAATTTTCATATTACTCTGGCTGGAGTGTGTGTGTGTGTGTGTGTGTGTGTGTGTGTGTGTGTTGAAAATGAAACTCATGATTTACAATCTGAGAATGACCAAGATTTCATCCAGGGGTGAGGAAGAACAGGTTGAAAGAATATTTTTTAAAATAAAGTTGCTTTCTGCTTGTATCCCACTGAGTTCAGTTCTTTCAATAAACTGGTTATTAGTTAGGCATGTTTCTTTGATTCAGTAGAAGTAGCTACACTGATAGTTCAGTGTGAGCTAACAAAACAATATAAAAAAAGATTTTTCTTGGCAAATTAAACATTGACATGTTTAATTTTATTAGTTTTCCACTTGACCATGCATGCATTGAAAAAATGTAGCTATATGAATAAACGAATATTACTCCACCTCTGATATTAGCCTACCACCTTATTTTACTTACATAAAGAGAAAGAAATTTTAGTTATGAACTTTGAGTTTGGAAGTTTTCATGAAAAATTCGAAGCCTCCCACTCTCTCCTCCCTATAACCTAGATGCTGTGTTTCTTTCTAGCTCCTTTGGGCTGAAAGCTTTGGTGGAAATGGGTGCTTTGCTATCAACTTCCCTTTAGTTTCTGGGCACAGTCACCTGTTTAACACATGGCCCATGCTCTTTTATTCCTTCCCCAACCTTTCATCTGATGAAGAAGGCAGGGACAGCAGGGTCATGCCCAGATGTAGCCCTCTGGGGTCCCACTCTCCTGTAATGGGAATTAAGACAATAGTGACATCAAGAGAACAAACTGGAAGAGATTCTGAGTGCTCATGCAAACAAACAAAATTTTCAAAGGAGAAAAAATAGCTCTAGTTCATGAATGCAAAATAATAGAATGGCTAAGGTCAAAGTGGAAGCCAACAGTTTATGAGTCTTAGTTTTACCCTAATATTTTTGTACCATAAAAGGACACCTTCAAATTAAGTGAGATGTCATTTTATCAACAAGGTGAGATTAAAAATCTAAATTTCTTTGGAGTAATAATAATATATTACATTTATTGAGTATCCACTGTGTGCCAGGTATTGTTCAAGGCACTATGTATATTCTAATTCATTTTATCTTTATGATACACTCTGCTAGGCAAGGACTCTCCTTATATCTATTTTATAGACAAAAAACTGAGGAATTGAGAGGGCAAGAAAATTGTTCCAGGTCACAGTTCTCAGAGCTATGGAGTCTTGATTTGACTTAAGGGAGGCTGGATTTCAAGCCGTGGGATGAACCACTGCTGCTTGGTGAGGCCCCACACAGTGCCAGCCCTGGAGCCAGGCATTTCACCTTGATTAAACCCTCAAAACAATCTTCAAGATAGTGTTCTCTAGGTACAAATGAAGGTGCAAAGTCTCAGTGGTTAAGAAACTTGCCAAGTCTATATTTATAATCTGATCTTCAAAACACTCTTACTGAACCTTGGGATGACCTTGTAATTTATTGCCTAAAGTCAGGGCACTTTTAAGAGTGAAAAGGGACATTGTTAACGATTACACTGGCACAGTAGGCATAAACCAGAACTCTCGCGGGCACGCCGCAATGTAGGATCACCCTCTACTCTTCTGAGCCTGGCTAGCTGATGATATTCTACCTCACATCTCTAAAGAGTTCTTCCTAATGACAGAAGAGAAAAGTGTTTCCCCAGGGTTTGTGAACCGGTAGGATCCTTCTCCTCCCCTCTCCCTATGTGTTGATTTCCCCTTTGGAAGCCCTGTTTGACCAACTTCCTCTTCTCTACTTCAACTCTTTAAAAAAAAAAAAAAAAAAAGACCACAATTAGATCTTTTAAATGTATTTTCTTCAAGTGTGAAATGACAGCTTATTGGAGCCCTGGAGAAAATAACATCCTTTCAACTAACAGAACTGAACGAAATGGGAGGAAAGAACAGCGAGGACTAATAATTTAAAGAGAAATTTATAGGTCTGCTGCTCTCATGACTAAGAAATAATTTGCTGTGTGCAGCTTTGGGGGCAAGGAAATAGGGCTCAAAACAAGCTGTGCATGGGAATCTCCTCGGCATTAAAAACAATACAGATGCCCAAGTCTCATACCAGGCGTACTGAACCCAAGCTTTAGAGGAGTGAACTCTTCAGAGTCTCACCAGTGAATCTGATTCACAGCCAGGGGAGGGGGGAAATCATTAAATCCCCCTGACCCTCGTAGAAACATGGAACATGCATATTCATATTCATCTTGCACTGTTATAGCCACCAAACAATTCATCCTGGGTTTTCTTCAGCATATTTTACACAGAACTGTTTTTGGTTGCTTTTTTAATCTAAAATAGTCAGACCTCACCTTTCAGATCTGTTTAAAGTTTTTGCAGTTTTTCATGGTTCCTTTCTCTTATTCTTTAACCCGTCTTCATTCTCTGCATCTTCTAATACATATGTACATACATATAAACATATATATGCATGTATATGCATATATATTATAGATAATTCAGGTAAATACATTCACATGTATATAATTCAGATAAACACATACATATCTTTTTTTTTTCATTGAAAGTCATGCTGTGTTGACTTTATTTATTGTCAGTATTAGGAAAGGCCTCTTGATATTGTCTTTGATTTTTGCTTAAATTATAGAAAATAAATATCTGGTAAAACAATTCTAAGAAATCCCATGCATTAATTTTTTTAAATCATAGATCTATTTTGTTTTGCTTCCCACTGATTCTTTTTCCCAACATGCCTTTATGAAAATTTTAAAACATACAGCATAATTGAAAGACTTTTAAAGTAAATATCGATGTACCCACCACCTAGATTCTACCATGAACACTGTACTCTGCTTCCACTATCACATATCTATTAATCTATTATACCTCCAATGGATCTACTAATCTTATTTTTGAAGCATTTTATAGTATATTTATACATTGATTTTAATAAATGTTATTGCTGTTACTAATGTTGATGGTGACAAAATACCTAAACTTTGTATTGTCATTCAGTTAAGTGTTTATGCAAAATAATTCCATGGGAAGAGATAGCACAGGTCAGACTCTGTTCTGAGGAAAATAAAACAATATTACCTCTTGCTGGTAAGGAGACGTAAGGGTTGGTATTAAATCTCCACATATTATAACGTGTATTTTATTTTAACATTTAATTACTTTTATAATACAACTTGAAAATATCAACCTTCTCACCAAAACTATTAGTAAATGATTACTACTTGCCCAGCATCACTTAGGATAAAGCATCAGTTGAAAGGAGGGCTGTTAAGTATTAACATGCATCTGATTTTTGTCATTGTTCCCTTAAATGTTAAAAATGTAAGTAAGTAAGAGAAGGTTTGCATAAAATAAGGATTTTGGTATCGGTTTTACTTAAGGACACCAAACAATGCTTCTCTTCTCTCTCAAATATCTGCCACACCTGCCTGAAATCCCACTGTCATGTTTCATGGCTTTTGGGGAGATCCTCTAAAAATGCCAAGAATCTTCATGGTCATCCCCTACTTTCCCAGTTCTCTAGACCATCCGACCAGGACAGGGAGACCAATAGATGCCACACACCCCCAACAGGCAGAGATTAGAATCATTCTTGCTGCCTGGTATTTTGGTGTCTTGGAAACACTTGGATTCACCCAGGTGCCCATTAAATGAGCCTTTTGCCAGCCTCCATGTACTTGGTGTCTACACGGACTAGGCTGTCATACCAGTTTTCTGCCTCGTGCTCCAGTTCCTTAAATCCCAGGTTGGCTTGATGATGTATGGGAGAGGACAGTACTGATTCCTGCCTATCTCTTCCCTGTTCCTCTATATCAGCTGGCCAAAACCTGTCTCATAGTCCCACTTCACTTTGGAGGTGCCACTTCATAAAGATATGCCCCCTTGAATCCGTGACCCAAGAACTAGTATGAACTTGAGGACAGCTTATGTTTGGACTGCCTTCTATCCTGCACCCCCAGCCACTGGATTAGATTTCCCTGCATGTAAATGCTGATGCTGGTTTGAATGGAGCCTGGGCTTGCAACACTAGAGATTAGGTCTCTGGTTGCTGGCCCTTTGGGAGCCAATCCCCATATCATAACCTAAATGGCCTTGCTTCCTCCTTTCTCCTCTGATCCATGTGAGGGTCTAGACCGAGTCAGTTTGTTCAGCACACCCAGAGTATCAAGAACATGGATGCTATAGTCAAATAGCACTGGGTTCAAATCTCAGCTCTGCCACTTACCAACTATGACGTTTTTGCCTGTCCCTTATCCTCCTTAAATTTCAGTTTTTTCATCTGGAAAATGAGGTTACCATAGTACCTACCTTCTTCATTGCATGGTTATGGCATTTCACTAAGATAAATGCCTGAAAAGTGCCTAATACATTACAGTATACAGTAAGTTCAAGAAATAGAAGCTTAAAACAAAAGTAAAAAGTAACAATAGTGTTCCAGATACTTAAAGCCATCTCTAAAATGAAGTGAGTTCAAAATAAATAAATGACTTAAAATGCATTTTTATTCAGTAATAGTTTTGACTTTTGGCTGTGCAGACAATATTCAGACACCTGACAAAGCCCTGTGAGGATGGTACCTGAGAGGATTGGGGACTATAAAAGTGGAATAAATTTCTTTCATTCCTTCCTTATCCTCTTGCCCCTGCAATTCGCTAACCATTCACTCAATCTTTTAGTCATTTATCTGTTCATCCAAAAATATTTCATATCGGGCACTGTACCAGCGTCAGCATGAAGGTTGAGGTGAAGCACAATGGGACTGACATCCCAGTTTATGTTGAGGAGCTGGATTTTTCCTGCAGGTGACAGGGAGCCATTAAAGAAGCTTGATCATGGAGACACCTTCTTTGTATATTTGCATGTTAAGAGGACCACTCAGGTGACAATGCGGAGGATGGATTTAGGGAGAGGGACCAGCAACAGGGAGGCCGCTGGGCCTCAGGTATGATAGCACACGCAGTGCTGGTTTGCACTGCCTGGAATGCCTTTCCCGTGGTCCTCTCTTCCTCCAGGAAGCCTTCCCAGACTCTTTCATAGAGTGTTTATGCTCTGTGCTCTGCTCTGTGCTCCTCAGAACTCGATGCTTATCCCAATCTTAGCATTTACTAGAACATACTAAAATGATCTATTTTCTTATTTGTCTTTCCTACCAGATTTAAGCACTTTGAGGGGAGGACCTGCATCTCATTCATCATCGTATCCTAAGGCCCATCTCAGCACATAGTACATACTAGATGCTTGATAAATATTTAATCAATAACTAAAGAGGATGGACTGGCAGGTGAAGGCTACATTGCATAGCTCTACCCTTGGAGGTTATGTTTTAACAGAAAAGACAAGACACAATAATAAATTATTACAATAAATGGGTTATTGTATGGCTAAGAATAAATAACTGGGTGGGAGAGAAATTAGGGAAGGATCCCCAAATGAGGTGATAATCTCTTGGCATCTGGAAGGTGAATAGCAGTGTATTAAGTGGACCCTTCAGACAGAAGGAAGAGCACTTAAAAGAACAGATGAGTGCAGATTGCCTGGCCAGGGTGCTGTCTGGAGCGTGGGAGCAAAGGAACCCACAGAGCATTTGGGCGTCAGAATCAAGGCTGCTCAACACAACACCATCTCTGGATTCCACCTCCAAGGGGCAAATAGCTCCTTATGTTTCAGATACAGTTTCTATGGGCCCAGAGCCTTAAAGGGCTCAACTTGTAGGTGATGAACCCCATTGTTGGAAAGGGAGATGGACCATGGAAAGCAGGGGCAGACCCCCTGCTTAATTGCTGCTCTAAAATCGTGTCGAGGGCTCCCTGGTCTGCATTCTCAGTAATCTATTTTACTTTTTAAATTGAGTCCAGTCCTGTAGCATTCCTGTGCTCTATGTTTTTTCAAAGATTTATGACAGCGGTTTCTCACATGAGTTCCTGCAGAACCCTTGGATGAGATTTGTCTAGGATTCACACCTTCAACTCACGGAAAGCTGTCACATGAAACCAAACTTGTAGTAGTTTTGTTATACTTTTGTTTTTTAAATTAATTTTATTAATGACTGTACTTGTTTTGCTTTTTTATTACTTTGGTAGATTGATTGGTTTTCTTTTTTTTAAATTTTTAAATTTTATTTATTTTTTTTATACAGCAGACCCTTATTAGTCATCAGTTTTATACACATCAGTGTATATATGTCAATACCAATCGCCCAATTCATCACACAACCACCACCAACCACCACCACTTTCCCCCTTGGTGTCCATACGTTTGTTCTCTACATCTGTGTCTCAATTTCTGCCCTGCAGACCAGTTCATCTGTACCATTTTTCTAGGTTCCACATATATGTGTTAATATACGATATTTGTTTCTCTCTTTCTGACTTACTTAACTCTGTATGACAGTCTCTAGATCCATCCATGTCTCTACAAATGACCCAATTTCATTCCTTTTTATGGTGGAGTAATATTCCATTGTATATATGTACCACATCTTCTTTATCCATTCGTCTGTCGATGGGCACGTACGTTGCTTCCATGACCTGGCTATTGTAAATAGTGCTGCAATGAACGTTGGGGTGCATGTGTTTCTTTGAATTATGGTTATCTCTGAGTATGTGCCCAGAAGTGGGATTGCTGGGTCATATGGTGGTTCTATTTTTAGTTTTTTAAGGAACCTCCATACTGTTCTCCATAGTGACTGTATCAATTTACATTCCCACCAACAGTGCAAGAGGGTTCCCTTGGTGCCACACCCTCTCCAGCATTTGTTGTTTGTAGATTTTCGATGATGCCCATTCTAACTGATGTGAGGTGATACCTCATTGTAGTTTTGATTTGCATTTCTCTAATAATTAGTGATGTTGAGCAGGTTTTCATGTGCTTCTTGGCCATCTGTACATCTTCTTTGGAGAAATGTCTATTTAAGTCTTCTGCCCATTTTTGGATTATTGGGTTGTTTGTTTTTTTAATATTGAGCTGCATGAGCTGTTTATATATTTTGGAGATTAATCCTTTGTCAGTTGATTCATTTGCAAATATTTTCTCCCATTCTGAGGGTTGTCTTTTCGTCTTCTTTATCGTTTCCTTTGCTGTGCAAAAGCTTTGAAGTTTCAATAGGTCCCATTTGTTTATTTTTCTTTTTATTTCCATTACTCTAAGAGGTGGATCAAAAAAGATCTTGCTGTGATTTATGACAAAGAGTGTTCTTCCTATGTTTTCCTCTAAGAGTTTTATGGTGTCCAGTCTTGCATTTAGGTCTCTAATCCATTTTGAGTTTATTTTTGTGTATGGTGTTAGGGAGTATTCTAATTTCATTCTTTTACATGTAGCTGTCCAGTTTTCCCAGCACCACTTATTGAAGAGACTGTCTTTTCTCCATTGTATATCCTTGCCTCCTTTGTCATAGATTAGTTGACCATAGGTGCGTGGGTTTATCTCTGGGCTTTCTATCTTGTTCCATTGATCTATATTTCTGTTTTTGTGCCAGTACCATATTGTCTTGATTACTGTAGCTTTGTAGTATAGTCTGAAGTCAGGGAGTCTGAATCCACCAGCTCCATTTTTTTTCCCTCAAGACTGCTTTGGCTATTTGGGGTCTTTTGTGTCTCCATACAAATTTTAAGACTTTTTGTTCTATTTCTGTAAAAAATGCCATTGGTAATTTGATAGGGATAGCATTGAATCTGTAGATTGCTTTGGGTAGTATAGTCATTTTCACAATATTGATTCTTCCAATCCAAGAACATGGTATATCTCTCCATCTGTTGGTATCATGTTTAATTTCTTTCATCAGTGTCTTATAGTTTTCTGCATACACGTCTTTTGTCTCCCTAGGTAGGTTTATTCCTAAGTATTTTATTCTTTTTGTTGCAGTGGTAAATGGGAGAGTTTCCTTAATTTCTCTTTCAGATTTTTCATCATTAGTGTATAGGAATGCAAGAGATATCTGTGCATTAATTTTGTATCCTGCAACTTTACCAAATTCATTGATTAGCTCTAGTAGTTTTCTGGTGGCATCTTTAGGATTCTCTATGTATAGTATCATGTCATCTGCAAACAGTGACAGTTTTACTTCTTCTTTTCCAATTTGTATTCCTTTTATTTCTTTTTTGTCTCTGATTGCCGTGGCTAGGACTTCCAAAACTATGTTGAATAACAGTGGTGAGAGTGGGCATCCTTGTCTTGTTCCTGATCTTAGAGGAAATGCTTTCAGTTATTCACCATTGAGAATGATGTTTGCTGTGGGTTTGTCTTATATGGCCTTTATTATGTTGAGGTAGGTTCCCTCTGTGCCCACTTTCTGGAGGGTTTTTATCATAAATGGGTGTTGAATTTTGTCAAAAGCTTTTTCTGCATCTATTGAGATGATCATATGGTTTTTATTCTTCAATTTGTTAATATGGTTTATCACATTGATTGATTTACGTATATTGAAGAATCCTGGCATCCCTGGGATAAATCCCACTTGATCATGGTGTATGATCCTTTTAATGTGTTGTTGGATTCTGTTTGCTAGTATTTTGTTGAGGATTTTTGCATCTATATTCATGAGTGATATTGGTCTGTAATTTTCTTTTTTTGTAGTATCTTTGTCTGGTTTTGGTATCAGGGTGATGGTGGCCTCATAGAATGAGTTTGGGAGTGTTCCTTCCTCCACAATTTTTTGGAAGAGTTTGAGAAGGATGGGTGTTATCTCTTCTCTAAATGTTTGATAGAATTCACCTGTGAAGCCATCTGGTCCTGGACTTTTGTTTGTTGGAAGATCTTTAATCACAGTTTCAATTTCATTACTTGTGATTGGTCTGTTCATAGTTTCTATTTCTTCCTGGTTCAGTCTTGGAAGGTTATACCTTTCTAAGAATTTGTCCATTTCTTTCAAGTTGTCCATTTTATTGGCATAGAGTTGCTTGTAGTAGTCTCTTAGGATGCTTTGTATTTCTGTGGTGTCTGTGGTAACATCTCCTTTTTTCATTTCTAATGTTATTGATTTGAGTCCTCTCTTTTTCTTGATGAGCCTGGCCAGTGGTTTATCAATTTTGTTTATCTTCTCAAAGAACCAGCTTTTAGTTTTATTGATCTTTGCTATTGTGTTCTTTGTTTCTATTTCATTTATTTCTGCTCTGATCTTTATGATTTCTTTCCTTTTGCTAACTTTGGGTTTTCCTTGTTCTTCTTTCTCTAGTTTCTTTAGGTGTAACGTTAGATTGTTTATTTGAGATTTTACTTGTTTCTTGAAGTAGACTTGTATAGGTATAAACTTCCCTCTTAGAACTGCTTTTGCTGAATCCCATAGGTTTTGGATCGTCATGTTTTCTTTGTCATTTGTCTCTAGGTATTTTTTGATTTCCTCTTTGATTTCTTCAGTGATCTCTTGATTATTTAGCAACGAATTGTTTAGCCCCCATGTTTTTGTGTTTTTTATGTTCTTTCCCCCTGTAATTCATTTCTAATCTCATAGAGTTTTGGTCTGAAAAGATGTTTTATATGATTTCAATTTTCTTAATTTTACCGAGACTTGATTTGTGACCCAAGATGTGATCTATGCTGGAGAATGTTCCATGCGCATTTCAGAAGAAAGTGTAATCTGCTGTTTTTGGATGGAATGTCCTATAAATATCAATTAAATCTATCTGGTCTGTTGTGTCATTTATGGCTTCTGTTTCCTTGTTTATTTTCATTTTGGATGATCTGTCCATTGGTGTAAGTGAGGTGTTAAAGTCCCCCACTATTACTGTGTTACTATCGATTTCCTCTTTTATAGATGTTAGCAGTTGCCTTATGTATTGAGGTGCTCCTATGTTGGGTGCATGTATATTTATAATTGTTTTATCTTCTTCTTGGATTGATCCCTTGATCTTTTTGTAGTGTCCTTCCTTGTCTCTTATAACATTCTTTATTTTAAAGTCTATTTTATCTGATATGAGTATTGCTACTCCAGCTTTCTTTTGATTTCCATTTGCATGGAATATCTTTTTCCATCCTCTCACTTTCAGTGTGTGTGTGTCCCTAGGTCTGAAGTGGGTCTCCTGTAGACAGCACATAGATGGGTCTTGCAAGCCTGTGTCTTTTGGTTGGAGCATTTAATCCATTCACGTTTAAGGTAATTACTGATATGTATGTTCCTATGACCATTTTCTGAATTGTTTGGGTTTGTTTTTGTAGGTCCTTTTCTTCTCTTGTGTTTCCCACTTAGGGAAGTTCCTTTAGCATTTGTTGTAGAGCTGGTTTGGTGGTGCCGAATTCTCTTAGCTTTTGCTTGTCTGTAAAGCTTTTGATTTCTCCATCGAATCAGAATGAGATCCTTGCTGGGTAGAGTAATTTTGGTTGTAGGTTCTTCCCTTTCATCACTTTAAGTCTATCAGGCGACTCCCTTCTGGCTTGTAGAGTTTCTGCTGAGAAATCAGCTGTTAATGTTATGGGAATTCCCTTGTGTGTTATTTGTCATTTTTCCCTTGCTGCTTTCAATAATGTTTCTTTGTCTTTAATTTTTGCCCATTTGATTACTATGTGTCTTGGCGTGTTTCTCCTTGGGTTTATCCTGTATGGGACTCGCTGCACTTCCTTCACTTGGGTGGCTATTTCCTTTTCCATGTTAGGGAAGTTTTCTACTATAATTTCTTCAGATATTTTCTCTGGTCCTTTTTCTGTCTCTTCTCCTTCTGGGACCCTTATAATGCGAATGTTTTTGCATTTAATGTTGTCCCAGAGGTCTCTTAGGCTGTCTTCATTACTTTTTGTTCTTTTTTCTTTATTCTGTTCTCAAGCAGTGAATTCCACCATTCTATCTTCCAGGTCACTTATCCATTCTGCCTCAGTTATTCTGCTATTGATTCCTTCTAGTGTACTTTTCATTTCAGTTATTTTGTATTGTTCATCTCTGTTTGTTTGTTCTTTAATTCTTCTAGGGCTTTGTTAAGCATTTCTTGCATCTTCTTGATCTTTGTCTCCATTCCTTTTTCGAGGTCCTGGATTATCTTCACTGTCATTATTCTGAATTCTTTTTCTGGAAGGTTGCCTATCTCCACTTCATTTAGTTGTTTTTCTGGGGTTTTATTTTGTTGTTTCATCTGGTCCATATCCCTCTGCCTTTTCATCTTGTCTATCTTTCTGTGATTGTGGTTTTTGTTCCACAGGCTTCAGGATTGTAGTTCTTCCTGCTTGTGCTGTCTGCCCTCTGGTGAATGAGGCTATCTAAGAGGCTTGTACAAGTTTCCTGATGGGAGGGACTGGTGGTGGGTAGAGCTGACTGTTGCTCTGGTGGGCAGAGCTCAGTAAAACTTTAATCCACTTGACTGCTGATGGGTGAGGCTGGGTTCCCTCCCTGTTGGTTGTTTGGCCTGAGGCAACCTAGCACTGGAGCCTACCTGAGCTCTTTTGTGGGGCTAATGACAGACTCTGGGAGGGCTCATGCCAAGGAGTACTTACTAGAACTTCTGCTGCCAGTGTCCTTGTCCTCACGGTGAGCCACAGCCACCCCCTGCCTCTGCAGGAGACCCTCCAACACTAGCAGGTAGGTCTGGTTCAGTCTCCCCTGGGGTCACCGCTCCTTCCCCTGGGTCCCGATGCACACACTACTTTGTGTGTGCCCTCCAAGAGTGGAGTCTCTGTTTCCCCCAGTCCTGTCAAAGTCCTGCAGTCAAATCTCACTAGACTTCAAAGTCTGATTCTCTAGGAATTCCTCCTCCCATTGCCGGACCCCCAGGTTGGGAACCTGATGTGGGGCTCAGAACCTTTACTCCAGTGGGTGGACTTCTGTGGTATAAGTGTTCTTCAGTCTGTGAGTCACCCACCCAGCAGTTATGGGATTTGATTTTATTGTGATTACGCCCTTCCTACCATCTCACTGTGGCTTCTCCTTTGTCTTTGGATGTGGGGTATCTTTTTTGGGAGTTCCAGTGTCTTCCTGTCGATGATTGTCCAGCAGCTAGTTGTGATTCTGGTGTTCTCGCAAGAGGGAGTGAGAGCACGTCCTTCTACTCTGCCATCTTGGTTCCTAATCTCCGATTGATTGGTTTTCTGACAGGATATGCCAGTATAGCAAATCACCACTTTATCTTTAGAGCTACACTGAATGTTGCTGTAAATGAGATTAATGTTCACATCTCAAGACATCCATTTCCCACTTGTGGGAGAAACAAGTGGACAGGATAAGGTAAATAAAGAAGGGACAGGGAACAGAGATTGAGAAGTAGGAAAGGCATTTTATAATTTATGAAAATAAGAACCGTCTCTTTTTGTTTAAAAAAAAGTGTACATTTGGATGTATCTTGGACTTCAGAATCATCATAGACGTGTTTATTCTATATTCTCAAATCTGAGTGGAAAAGACAGGAACAAAATATTGAGTCTTTCTCCTTCAGACTGCCACAGGTTCTCATTACATCTTCTGCATCAACAGGTGGACTTACCTTTCTTTCTATTTCTTAATGTGAATGTGGCCAAATAATAAATACCCTCATGACTGACCTTGGCTCCTCTGGAACTCTAACACAGCCCTTCAGCTTCAACCAGAGGTCTCTTCCCCTCTCTCCCTCCCTCTTGTCCTTCTCTTTCTCTTTCTCTCTCTATCTAATCAGTTGTATTTCAGGTCAAACTGCTTGCATGGATTTGCTTTAGTATCTAGTATTAGGGTTCTCTGGAGAAACAGAACCAATAAGATATAGATATGCATATAGCTATTGGTCTGAAAAGATTTATTATGGAGAATTGGCTCATGCAATTATGGAAGCTGAGAAGTCCCACAGTCTTCTGTCTGCAAGCTGGAGGCCCGGAAAGGCCAATGGAATAATTCCAGCCTGAGCCTGAGTGACTGAGAACCAGGGGAGCCGATGGTGTAAATCCCAGTCCAAGGGTAGGAGAAGATCAATGTCCAGCTCTAGCAGACAGATAGGAAGCAAAGGGGAGATTTCCTCCTTCCTCTGCCTTTTTTTCTATTCAGATCCTCAAGGAATGATGCTCACTCACTTTGGAGAGGGCAATCTATTGAGTCCACCAATTCAAATGTTAATCTCATCAGAGACACCCTTACACACAGCCAGTAATAATTTTTAATCTTGGCACCTATTGGCCCAGTCAAGTTGACACATAAAATTAACCATCGCATATCATTAGAATGGGTTGAAAAGAAAACTTGGAATATGAGGGCTTTCATGGACCAAAGCATGAAGATAAAGATGCACAAACTTCACTGTTAAAGTAGCCTTTGGTCCCAATCTCTGCCACTAGGTGTCACTAAGTAATCTAATTAAATACCCAATTTATGATTCCAAAAAATGAGACGACATTGAGCTGAATGAGGCAGAAATAAAAATTAAGGTGATGTGGTCTAAATAAAATCCTATATATTATTCATAACAGCTGTTTAAAAACAGCACAATGTGTCTCTGGACTATGAATTGGAAAAGTCGTGAATTAACAAAAGCACGTGAAGGGGCTTAGTCGTTATTGGGGAAAATGAATAAATCTTTTGTAGTTTATGTGTCTTTTTGCTCTCCTATTAAATTGGTCATCCTGCTGCCTTCATTTTCATGAGCATAACTGGATTTTATGTGCTCTAAATGTATTGGCTGGGCTGTTAGCATCTGCTGAGGCGACTCTATTCCCCCCTGATCCTTCATCGGCTCAAATATTTTATTGTCAAACTTTTTTAAAGACTCTTTTTGATGGTACTGACCTGAACTACCTAAAAAGCAAGCTCAGTAAACGTAGTACCTGACCTTAGGAATATCTCTGGGTGAACTCCTATTCATCCTTCAAGACCCAGGTCAGATGGTTTCCAATCTGTCAGACCTGATCCCCAGGCAGCTCTTCCTTTTTCTTCTTTCCCATAGTACAGCTCTATATCTTCCACAAGGCATTTTTCACCTTATCTGGTAATTAATTGTTCACGTATCTGTCTTCTTCGCAGACTGTGAGCTCCCTGAGGACAGGGACCAGTTTATGGAAGACACCTCTCCACAAAACTCAACACTGTTGCCCCTGCTGCCACTCTGCTTCTGGCTCATCTGCTGATGTACGGGCATAGCAAGTCAGT
This sequence comes from Mesoplodon bidens, assembly GCF_964165515.1. NCBI lineage: Eukaryota > Metazoa > Chordata > Mammalia > Artiodactyla > Ziphiidae > Mesoplodon > Mesoplodon bidens. The sequence continues at coordinate 32,366,487 of NC_138167.1, forward strand.
GGGCAATTACCGATTCCCCTCAGCACTTCACTAGAATCTTCTCTCATGTCATTTCAGGAGGAGGTAAACTGTGTGTGTTCTGTGCTTTATAATACTGTATGCTTAGGAAGAATAATTGAGGGCTCACTAAATTGATGTGGAAAGAGGTTTTTGTTTTGTTTCAGTGGTGTCTTTAAATATTTGTAAAAGAAGTTGCTTATTATTCATTCATTGCCAATCCATTTAAAAACAGTTACACAGCAGAGAAGAGGGGATTATATTAATAAGGGAGTTGCTAAATCAATATTTAAGGGGAAGTTTTTAAGCAAATTGCTTCACTTTTCCTTCCTAGGAGAAATCACTTGAGATTAGGAAACATCTTCTCTTAAAGAGGTTAATGGACTCTCAAATTCAAACAAATACTTCAAAATGTTGCTAGTAGTTATGTCTAAATTTTCTACATATTCTTAATTTTATATAATAAGTGTAAATTAGTTTAAGAAATTTATGGTGACATTCAGCACACATTTGCTTAATGCTTCCTATGTGCCTGGTACTATGTTGAAGGAGGGAGAAGATAGCATGGCTAGTGTTTCCCCCTCCAGAAGCTCATAGTTGCTGGGGCCATGTAGACAGTGAATCTAATTACGATTTGCTAAAAGCCAGGAACTAAGAGATTTGATTAATCCCCAAGAGAGGATGAGATTGTCAGGGAGATTTCACTGAGAGGGATGACGTTTGAACTGGAATTTTACTGTGAAATCAGGAAGCTTTACAGTTTCTACTTTGTGGCTTAGCTAAAGCTAAGAGACTGAAGCACTAAGAGATTTAGGCAGTACTTATTACATAGAGTTTTTAAAAGCCTAGATTTGTAATTTTATTAACTGATTGGATGTATCTTTTAATCTACTTTAATGATAAAGTTATTAAAGTAAATCAAAATGACTATTTTCTGTTATTATATTGACATTGCCCTAACCTGTTGGGTTTCCAGCTTGGACATACTCCCACATCTTCAGCATGGTTGTTAAAATACAGATTCCTCCTCAGACTTGCTGAATCCCAGCCTCCTGGTATGGGGAGGCAGTGAGCTTTTAACAAGGCTTCCATGTGATTCTGGTTTAAGTATCATTACATAAGCAATTTGATAAGTCGGAGGTAAACCTTGGCCTTTCAGGGTGTGCTATGCTTACTAATGTTATCTTCTGATCTATTAACAAATGTTCCTCGTGAGGGTGGAGATAAGGAAACTTAACCTTTATGAGGTACTCTGCTCTTTGTTTTAGGGCTGTAAATACAACATTTTTTTTTCCCCCCAAAATTGCAATACCACCAAGACTCCCATTTTAGAGGTGAGAAAACTTAAGGTTTAGAGAGATTAAGAAATCTGGTCAGGGTCACACATCTACTAAGTGGTGAAACGGGTAATAAATTTGCTGACCCCTGCTTCTTACCCACCTTGGGTCTATCCAGTTTATCTCAGCCTCAGAGAGATCAATTTTTAAAACACATTTTCTATGAGATAACTATTTAAGTCCTTTCCATTAGAAAGAAAAGTACAGGGTGATTTTCTCGCTCATGTGTTCTAACCTGGCTGCTGGCAACTTAGTTTCCAGAGAAGAAGAGGGCCGACTTCTGTAACTGATGATCTCTTTCACCTCCATCCAGCCAGCAGGGCTTTTTTTTTTCTTGGCATTCCTGAATCAGAGAGAAAATGTGGATGAATCTCAATCGATTTTGGACAGATCTAAACCTTAGCACTCAGCATGCCATGTAGTCGGTGTTACTGAATTCCTTTGAGCAAGCATTTTAGCAGTGGACATCCTTGCAGTAACCCATTTGCTGATATAATGCATCAGTTACATTTGCATAGACCACTCCTTTTGCAGATGGACAATTGGGATTTAGCCAAATGCAAAGAGGAATTCTTCTGTTACACTTGATCCTTTACTTTAGCTAGTTAACTTATGCCTGAGACTATCTTGGGTGAGACCAAGATGAAGCTTGGGAGCACTAATTCTTGCTGACCTCTAGAGAGTTAGGAGAATGCCAGGGCCTGAGATGGGTCAGCCTACTTGAACTCTGAGATGACCCCAGGAACTAAAGTCACAGAATTTCTGATCCTTAAGTGACAGGGACACTGAAGGTGTTATCAGAGATGGGTGGCACTTTAAGTTTTGTTTTATTTTGTTTATTTTTATTTATATTGGCAATTGTAGTCTCTGAGGACCCTGAAGTACATGAAAGCAGGGTTTTCCACTATTATTCTTTGAATAATGAGAACCCTGAGTTCAAAATCTGCTTCTCTTAAAACCACCCGTATTAACAATTATCAAAAGGAGTAATACATACAGTTTTAAAACTTAGCAACTGAGTTTTCTGAAGATGAAATCATTGTTAGGCAGATATAAGTGTTTGTGTCTTTTTGAAAAAAAATAGATAAATGTCATTCACTGTGGAACTATAGTCAAACTTTTTTTGCCCTTGCATTTGCCCATTTGAAAATGGGTCCATTTTTACACAGCATAAGTGTGTTTGTACACCTCACTCCCAGTTACAACAATTTTAATGTGTCTATATTAATAGAGTTACAAAGCAATGTTCCCTCAATTCTGGGACAAAGGTCATGATGGGGGGGGTCCCATTGCCTCCTCCAAAGGGTACCATGGTTTTCTGCTATATTTCTTCCCAGAAATCTTTGTTATTCCTGTCTATAGTATGATCCATCATTTTCCTGAAAAGGAAAACCAATAGCTGAAGCTTTAACGTTTGTTTTTCAGCTTTATGTTTGTGAAAGGTACTATATCAGTAGCCAGAGAGGCTGAGTGAGCTGGCAACTAAACAGCCTCCTCTCAACATGCCATTTGGGCAAGATAAACCAGCTGATTGAGTAACAGCAGAAATCCCCCTACACGGGCAGTTCAGGAGCTGACAGAGGTGGCGGGAATTTTTCTGGGCAGTGTTCTCAATAGCCTGTCCTGTCTGGTCTGCCTCTATCCCACTGTTCCCTAAAGCTTGGTCTCCATATTCATGCCTCTTTCCGGGATGGGCTACTCGCCCCAGCATGTACTAATTTTGAGAATTAGCTTAGTGATAGGACCCAGAGGAAGTGCTGATCCCCATCTGTTCTTTAGGAATATACTTGTTCAGGAATAAACTTGGGTTATTAACTTTTATAACAGGACCTCAGTAGGGTTGGACTGCATTGACACTCACACACACACACAACAATATTTGACTAGAAGATACAGCTGCAAAGGGGAGCATTTTCCTCCGTAACCATGTTCCTTTTTTGCATTTGCCCATGAAAAATGGATCCAGTTTTGCATGTGTGTGTGTATGTGTGTGTAATAGGGTGATGGTCTTATTTTATTCAGAGAAATCCTCAAATTTCTACTTACCTTTAGATCCTGGGGGAAGAAAATTTGCCGGTTCTTTTGCTTTCTGATTGATACACGGGGCAGTGAGTCTTAATTTCCCTTTCCATCTTCTACTCTGTCCTCCCCATAGGATAAGATGTGGCTAGTCTGCTTCATTCCTGGGACTAATCAGTCATTCCCCACTCGTTCCTTCCTAACACACTGTGGTCAGTATGATTTTATTCTGTCAGCACTATGTTGAGATGATAGACTACACATCTCAACTTCCCTTGTGGCTAGAGGTAGCCAATGAGATGGAAGCAGACATCGTTTGTGGGGTTCCCAGGGAACCTTTGATACAGCTGGGAGGCATGTGCTTTGCTGTGGCCCCTTCTGCTTTCCTGTTGTCTGGAACATGGATGAAATGTCTAGAGCTGCAGTAGCTATCTTGCAACCTCATCGTGACCTTGAAAATAGAAGCTATAGGCTAAGGATGTAGACTTGAAAATAAATCCTTAGTCCCTGATAACTGGGGCACATTACCAGTCGTGGCTTACCTATCTTCAAACAATATTTGGAGGGAAGAAAAGTAAACATGTGTCTTTTTAATACACTGTTATTGGGATTTTTGTTCAATGCATCTGAACCTAATCTGTTGCAAAAGATATGGGAGTCATATTCCATTGTATATATGTACCACATCTTCTTTATCCATTCACCTGTCGTTGGATTTAGGTTGTTTTCATGTCCTGGCTATTGTAAATAGTGCTGCAATGAACATTGGGGTACATGTGTCCTTTTGAGTTCTGGTTTTCTCAGGGTATATGCCCAGTAGTGGGATTGCTGGGTCATATGGAATCTAAAATATGGCACAAGTGAATCTGTCTAAAAAACAGAAACAGACTCACAGATATCGAGAACAGACTTCTGGTTGCCAAGGGGGAGAGGGGAGGGAGAGGGATGGACTGGGAATTTGGGGTTAGTAGATGCAAACTATTACATTTAGGATGGCTAAATAACAAGGTCCTACTGTATAGCACAGGGAACTATAATCCAGTCTCCTGGGATAAACCATAATGGAAAAGAATATTTAAAAAGAATGTATGTATGTGTATAACTGAGTCACTTTCCTGTACAACAGAAACTAGCACAACATTGTAAATCAACTATACTTCAATTAAAAAAAAAAGATATGGGAGTCACATAATCAAGAATAGCTCTACCCTGCCTCTTCTCTCCCCCTTCTCCCTCCCACACCTCACAGCCCCTAGCCTTTGATTTTTGCCCTTTTTTTAGCTTCTTATCTCCAACTGGTAAACCCAGTGCTTGATCTACTTATCACATGAGAATCAGAAGCACAGAGGATGTTTGCCACCATTGAACACAGGTATCCAGCATTTGTAAAACCTGAGCCCCCATCTACTTTCAGGTATCCGAGATGACAGCAGGATCCTGTCTCTTGACTTGAGGCAAATAAACCAACCATATTATTAATCACTTCCATTTCCATAAGGAAGAGTAAGGAAAGAGCGATTGAGAAGAATAGATGTTTCCTTTATGGCATTTCTGGGACAGTAGAGTTGGTAGAAATTCCTTCTTCTATGGGATGAGAGGGGAATGTGGGAAGTAGAAGAGAAATTTTCCCTAAAGCCACAAATATCCAGTTTCATTGTGTATGTTTAGATTTCCAGATCAGTTTTAGCTTGTCTGTCATTTCTACTTTTCTTGCTGTTTTAAAGGGAGGGAAAGACTGGAGTGAAGAGATGGGCTGCAAGATCCATGGCCTTTCTGCCCAACATGTAATTCAGCTTTACCTCTGCTTTAGCTGGTGGCCTGAGGGTAAATTAGGGGATGCAGGAAACAGGCATGTGTTTACTTGATGAAGGTACATAGTACACATGCTCTCTCCCACGTGCATCTGCATAGCAGTGAGGGGCAGTGGTGGCCCAAAGAAGCCGTGTGGGGGGAGTGAACTGTGCTTCTGTCTCCCTGCTTTGGGTTTTACACAGTAGGAATTCTAGAGCCATTTGTGTAAATCATGAATAAGGAGCAGGAAGATTCTTTTTTTAGAATGTGATTTTACAGTGAATTAAGTAATTAAAGTAATTTTACAGTGAATTCAGGATAGGCAGCCAGGATTTGCAATGGCTGTTTGGAACTCAGGATTCAAGGCACAGCCCTTCCTAGACTGCTTCTCTCTTCTGTAGATGGTTAAACTAACAGCATTTACTACCTAGAAAATGGGGTAAGGTACCCTTTCCTCATTTCAGTATCTTATTCTTCCTGTCCACTGTCTTGAAAGAAATCTGAAGGAAGTGGATGGAGATCCTTTTGATTGCACCAAAAGTGATTTGAACAGCATCTCATGAGCACCATTTTTCTTCCCAGCCAGATGAAGAATGTTCTGCATTATTTTCTAAAAGAGTCATCAGGGTTGACGATTCTGTCAAGATTATCTATTTTGAAAACAGAATTTAATATTTAGGACACCATGATGATTGGAGTTATAACCTAGAGCTTGAATCTCAAAGGTCTCTGTGTGTGTGTGTGTGTCACAGGCTTTGCCCCTGTGGCTGATCCACTTGGAGCCATGGCGCATCACATGGGCCACTCCCTAGCTGTGGGAAATGAATACCTGCCTATATGTTTAAGATTCAGCTGCCACAGTGGGACTCTATTTAAAGCTACCTAGTGTTCAGTGTTTCCTGTATTTGTTGCCTTATATTTGTCTGTCACCTTTTACTGGAAAACACAGGCTTTTCAAAAAAAATACTCAGGTCTTACCACAAATGTAAGTGGCAGGTGTTGTTTCTTTCTTCCTCCAGATGAGGAAATTGAAGGAGCAGAAAGGAATTACGTGACTCATGTAGACTCACTAAAGCCTTTGTAAAACTTAAGACTCCATTTGCCTTCAGTTTAACTTAGTATAATGTGTTAAATCAGCAACTGATTTTTCTCTCATACAATTTTTAAATTGAGATCTAACTCGTATACCATAAATTCACCCTCTTAAATTATAAAATTTAGTGGTTTTTAATACATTCATAAAGTTGTACAACCACAACTGCCATCTAATTCCAGGACATTTTTTATCACCTCAGAAGAAGAAACTCTGTACACACTAGCAGCCAATCCCCATCCCCCTCATCCCCCAGTCCCCTGGCAACCACTAATCTACTTTATGCCTCTATGGATTTGCCTATTCTGGACACTTCATATAAATTGAATCATACAATATGTGGCCTTCTGTATCTGGTTTCTTTCACTCAGCATAATGTTTCCAAAATGAATACTTCGTTTCTTTTTATGGCTGAATAATATTCCATTCAATGGATTTACCACATTCTGTTTATCCAGTCACTAGTTGATGGGCATTTGGGTTGCTTCCACTTTTTGGCTGTTATGAATACTCCTCTGCACACTCATAGAGGTTTTTTGTGTACATAGTTTTCAATTACCTTGTGTATATACCTAGGAGTGGAATTGTTAAGTATAATGATCACCCTGTGTTTGACTTTCTGAGGGATTCCCAAACTGTTTCACAAAGCGGTTGCACTGTTTTACATCCCCATAGCAGTGTATGGGGTTCCAGTTTCTCCACATCCTTGTCAACATTTGTTATTGTCTATCATTGTGATTTCAGCCATCCTAGTTAGTGTGGAAGCTATTGATTTTTAAACAATAACAAAAAGATATGAAGCTAGAGACCTTGAGTCACTTTCTAAGCTGGGAGCGTGGCTTATATGGCCCATGACCCGGAAACCCTTTTCCTTACAGACTTCCCTCATTTTAATTACCCTATTCCTTACCTGTGACAGGCTTTCTGGAGTCTGCACTTAATAGGAGAGAAAGAGTTGCTTGAGGCATCACCCCCTCTCCCGTTCCCAGAGTCCATTCTCAGTGTACATGGAGGCTTTTCCAGTTTTAACTTACGACTCTACACAGAAACTCTTCTATTTTTAACACCCAGCTCAATGAATTTAGTATCATCATCTTTAGCTTTTCTGGAATACTCTTTACTTCCCCATTTGATGCATTACTCATATTAGTGATGATACTGGATAAACAACAAGGTCCTACTGTATAGCACAGGGCACTATATTCAATATCCTGTGATAAACCATAATGGAAAAGAATATAAAAATGAATGTATATATATAAATATGTATAACTGAGTCACTTTGCTATACAGCACTAATTAAGACAACATTGTAATTCAACTATACTTCAATAAAAAATTGAAAAAGTAAAAAAAAAATTTAAATGATGATACTAAATACCAAATAACACTTACTATATATTGTGTCATTTATAACAACTCTGTTATACATGTTGTTATTGTCCCAGAAATTTTGGAGATGAGGAAATTGAAGATGAAGAGTATAAGGTCAATTTCCTTGGCCACACAGCCATTGATGGTAAAGTAGGACTGACTAGGGAGGGATGTAATATCCACTTTGTTTGCCCTGGTATTTATTTCTTCTTGGCCTTTTCTCAGCTCCAAAAGTCTGGAGGACTTCCTCACACTGGAAAATCCTGAAAAGTGATTTCTTCACCCACCCTCTCTCAAATGCCACAATAATCCTAGGGGGAATTATAGAGCTAAATAGGCTCGGGATGACTTGGTTTTTATTTAATTATAATTTTAATTATTCCATTAGGTCATTTATGTCTCTAGAGTCAATTCTCCTTCTCAGGTATTTTCTGATAATTAGAAAATAAATTTATATCTATTTTCCTCATGATTTCAAGCAGGGTCCTATCAACTGGGTCAATTTAAGTTTAGGGTAATTCTTGGCTTGGCAGATAGGAATAATCAAGGCTAACTCCAGACACACAGCCTGGCAATCATAATTTTTCTTGCCAGTGAAACAGAATCCAGCATTGTCACTTCATACCAGGTGAAGGATGGCTCTCACTGAAACAAAATATTCTCCCACCACACATTCTATACTTTTGCTGGTTTCTAAAACGCATTATCAGATTAGATGGCAACATGCTAGAGCATACTCTACATTTTTGATGCCAGGCTGCAATTAAGTGGGAAAAGAGAATGCAAATCTCAACATTCCATGAGGAATGGAAATAAAGGGGCCCTATTTAAGTTGAAATAGTATCTTTCTCTTGATATTGAACTTTGAGTCATGTATTTTCTTATAGCTTAAAACACCAGAATGAAAAACCCAGGGCCCCAAATACTTAAAAAAAAAAACTATTTCAATCCCCCAACCCTCTTTTTTTTTTTTTAGAACTATGAGCTTTCTTTTTTTTTTTTTTTAATTTATTTGGTTGCATCGGGTCTTAGTTGCGGCAGGTGGGCTCCTTAGTTGCAGCTCGTGGGCTCCTTAGTTGTGACTTGCAGGCTCCTTAGCTGCAGCTCACCATCTCCTTAGTTGTGGCATGTGAACTCTTAGTTGCGGCATGCATGTGAGATCTAGTTCCTGGACCAGGGATTGAACCCGGGCCCTCTGCATTGGGAGCATGGAGTCGTAACCACTGTGCCACCAGGGAAGTCCGCCCCAACCCTCTTAAGAGCAGAAAAGAGGGATTGAATACCTGGAAAAAGTAGGCACTATCTTTTTGCATTGGCCTTGACCATATGCTTTACAGTGCAGAACAAGTAAGGCCTGCTTTTCCTTCTCATCTTTTGATCCTTCCTATCTGGAAACTAGAAGTCAGGCCTCTTCTCAGTGATAGGATATGATGAAGGTGAAATATTTTTTACATTTGTTCCGTGGAAGGGGAGTGTGTGTGTGTGTGTGTGTGTGCGCACATGTGTGCATGTCTGTTTGAAAATCTTTAGGGAAAGACTAAAGAATAACTATAGAGAATAATGGCAAATTAGTTTTAATTAACATACTGTAATAAAGCCAACCCCTGAGAACTGTTCTTCTGGATGTTGTCATAAACAGCACTCTCTTCATTACATAGGCAAACATGAACTCAAAACAAGTGAATCCACTGAAATTTTTTAAAAAGTCATATAACTCAGGGTTTTATTCAAGTTTATTCTATTTCTTTTTAAAAATGCTCCCTTTTAACTCTGGTTCGTAGTAATGTTCGGGGGGGAAATGTGTTTCTGAGTTTCAAGGACCTCTTACTGGAGATTTTTTTCTGATGCTCATTCTCTGACATAAATTGTATGTGACTGATACTTGAATGATTTTTATAACTGGCACAGTTTTTAATTGAAGTGGACATAAATTGTTCTCCATTTAAAAACTCTTAAATTAGCATACATATCAATGATTGAGACTTTTGGGGGGATATTCAACCTTGAATACAACCTTGTTTATTTGTTATGAAAATACACAGAAACCAGCCGTGGCCCACATTCTTCTCCATGCCTCTCCACTTGAACCTTCAGCTCACATTTGAACTCTCTGTTTCCAGCTCTTCTAGTTTCCATCTTCTCAATGCTACAGTAATCTCTGAGGGAGATAAATTCAATGGAAATAAAGTTGGAAAACCTGAATTGATGCTGAGCTCTATCATTTGCTCACTTTGTGACTCTGGGCAAATTATTTGACTTCTTTGTAATTTCTTCATCTATAAAATAGGGGAAATGCTTGATATATATTATTCCTATTAGGCCTTTAACCTAACATTCTAAATAAATCTCTCCTATCATAATTCATTAAGAATCAATGGTGGTTTGAAAAATTAGATATACCAGTAATTTCCCTCTGGTCCTTCTCCTCATGCCCCATCTCCACATTCACCATTGGTATCAATATTTGTCAATGTTTGAACAAATTATAATCATGATCCCTCCCAAGAGATTTTCCCTATTTTTATAGTTCAATATTGACATTTTTCTGCTTTGTATTATTTTTGGAAGGGGGTGAGTAATGAAGAAATGAGTATCGATACATCCTTACCAAACAAATTGACCACTTTGTTTCAGAGAGCAGAGCTGACACTCCACGGAGTTTCTCAAAGGATCCCTAGGAAAGACTCAGGAACTGCATGAGAGAGTTCAGTGAAAATGAGCCATAAACGAGGGGCTAATTTTCATGGGAAGAGCACAGTGTCCTTGAATCTGTGGGACCCATAGAATGATCAGGAAGGTCTCTGAGCCTACTTGACTAGAGCTGAGAGTGCCCATTAAGAAGGATGGCCACCCTAGGAGCCAGGAGAGGACTTGGGAGCAGAAGGCACTGAAGCTGCCTGCTGGCACAGGGCACCTTAGCCAGCAAGACCAGGGGAGGGCAGTGGTATGTGTCTCAATCCAAGATGGCAGTGGAATTCCTGTAGTGAGGACTGGAAGCTCATTGCTCCAACAAAATATACTGTAAACAAAAAGCTTTATTCAAAATAGTTATTGGACATGCTCTATATTTCAAGAAATATGTCAGGTGCTAGGGATATAAAAGTAAAAGCCATGGGCTCTGCCTTCAAGGAATTGACATTCTAGTGTGGAGAGCCAGAGGGAGAAACAATTACAATAAAAAGTGAGAATTGCCATGATGGAGGCATGGTGGCATTCTACGGGAGACTTGTTGAAGAGGTGCCTTTATTGTCATTGAACTAGCAATATGTTGGTAGAAAATTCTCAGGGTCTCTCAGGTTTCTGCATGCCTTGTCAACAGAGACTGATCACCTTTTTTGACCTGTCTTGAACTGTCTTTCAAGGGTGTTTATATTGCTGGCAAACATGTTGGAGGTTATAGTTTCTTCCTCCATGGTAGAGAGATTTGATTCTTTACTAGGATACTAAAGAAAATGTTTCCCTCCAAAGCAGAGGTTCGGCAGGTTTCTTGCAGTCTCTTTAAAATATTGGAGTTTCCTCAATTGTGATGCAAAGCCACTATATGGCACTATCTCCCTGGATTGCTACCTAATGCCCCATGGAATTCAGAGGGCAAGAAGAGCCAAGGGAACATGAAGCTTGTGCCGCCTGCTGTGCCATGAGTAACAAAATTCTTTGTCTCTGACTCAGGAATCTCATCTTTTCTGCAAGAATCCATGCAACTGTGCAGGCTACCTTGTTAGCTTGGAAATAAGTAAAATGAACAGTTCTTGACATGATGGCAATATGCAAATTATGAATGCTTTCTAACTGTCTTTTGTTTCATACAACACTATGCTTTCTGAGCCTTAATTTTCTCATTTGGAAACTTGGGATAAAAATCTTCACCTCAAAAAATCGTGGTAAGGTAAGGATCAGATGGGATGTCACATGAGTGGCAGAGACCATTAGCTGTTCCCCAGTATCCATTTTTTCTTTCTCTTACAGCATAGAAACACTGTAGTGTACCAATGGCCACCAGACTAAGAAAAAATACGTATTCCAGTCTTCTTCACACGTAGGTGTGATCAAGCAATGAAGTTCACAGTGGGATGTGAGCAGAAGCTATAAATGCAACTTTCAGATGTCGCTTCTGAAAGGAAGGAGAATTCCTCCCCCTACTCCTTCCCTCTTTCCAATTGCCTGGAATATAGACGCAGAGGTGAGACATCTTGGACCATGTGGATGGGAAGACACCCTACATACAGCAGAGGAATAAGATAGAGCCTGGATCTCTATCTTTTTGGCAAAACCATTCAAATCTTGGACTGCTAACACACAGACTGTTATGTTAGAGAAAAATAAATTTCTGGGTTTTTTTTTTTTTTTTTTTTTTTTTTCTTTTTGCGGTATGCGGGCCTCTCACTGTTGTGGCCTCTCCCGTCGCGGAGCACAGGCTCCGGACGCGCAGGCCCAGCGGCCATGGCTCACGGGCCCAGCCGCTCCGCGGCATATGGGATCCTCCCAGACCGGGGCACGAACCCGTATCCCCTGCATCGGCAGGCGGACTCTCAACCACTGCGCCACCAGGGAGGCCCTGGGTTTTTTTGAGACACTGCTATTTGGTATCTCTGTTGCAGCAACACACCTATATCCTAATTAGTGGAGGAGTGAGAAGATCTGAATGATGCATTAGAAAGATCTTCCTGGTGATGGCAGAGAGGAGAGAATAGAGGCAGGGAACTTAGAAGGAGGGAGACCACCTAGCTACCCAGCCATGTGTTTCTTTTTCAGAGATTTTGGTTGTTGTTAAGTCTTGCCTGGCCTATGGATTTTTACAAGAATTTTGAACTTCAAAGTCAAATAAATTAGAGACACACTAAGTTTCAGTTGAACATGATTCTTTGTGATAGGTATGACAGGTGTTTTCAGCATTATAGAATTTTATGCCTCTTACAAGAGAGGGCTGAAAATAAAGTGGTCTTCAAACTTTGAAAATGGGCCCTTTCATCATAAAGCCTCTAGTATTCATGGCTACTAATATTCTAGGGAATGCAGTTCAGGAAACATGATCCAATGCTTATTAGATTTAAAGGCACCTCTCCAGCCCTATTGAAAATTTTAATCTGAGATGACATCCAATATAAATAGTCCGCAACGCATTTCACAAAGAAGGATGTAGGATGTTTGTCGGATACAAGGACTCAGTAAATATGTGCACATGTACACACACCCTCTTCCACAAACTAGAACAAAAAGTTGCAGATATACCAAATACCATTTAGTATCAGTATTCCTCCAATCGGAGTTAAGCTTTCAGTTTTGTTGCAAGGTGTGAATGAATAGGACAAGGATGGAAAAGGCTACAAGGTACTACCTTGCATTTCTTGGGAAGGTCTTCATGAGGAAAATCCTTGCAGGAACATATTATAAATGGCATGACCAATCTCATAGCAAGAGATGAGGCTGCATGGTGGACGGCCTCCTTGCTCAGGGAGATCATGACAATCTAAGAGGCAAAATGAATGGTGGCAGAACAGAGTCTATAGAGTCAGAATCCTGTGACTTTGGCCTTGAGACTGTTTGATCTGGCAGGAGCTCTTTTCCATGAGTAACCAAGTCCCGTCCAGCACTTATGGGATCAAATGGCAGTATAAATTGGATCAACAGTTAACGTCTCAATTCTCTTCCATGACCAATGTAAGGAAAAGCAACTCTGTTTAAACCCTTCATACAAAAACACTTTGTGAAGAATCCTCAGGGGAAAAGAATCTTAAATCCCAAGTCCATTCCAATTATCCCTATGGTTTTCTCAACAGTATAGCTAATCCTCTGTGCCAGCAAATCCATTTTTCTTTCATTATTTCGGTCCATGTCAGCAAAGGAGTTCTTAGATGCAAAGGAAACACACACAGAGGTGTCACGCCACACTTGACACTGTGACTGTGGTGACAGGTTTTCTCCAGCTGTCAGTTTCTGAAGCATTTCATTTCATTTGATGCTACCCAACTCCATGCTGAGAAGTGACAGCCAAGCCCTTTTATCCTTTGTAATGTCTTCATTAGTAACAGCAGTAATGAATTACCTTGGAGAAAAGTGGTACAGAATAAATGGTAAACATTATAAGATAGGGTCTCTATGTGGATATCCTCTATTATTTCCTCCAATTAGACTTGAACTCTTGAGCAGTAGGAGTTTTGAATGCTGAAAAGGTAGGGAGAAGCTTCAATTTCTTCTCAGCCTTTTGGTCACATAAGACATCCTCATATTCATGCACAGTTTCCTCATCTTTTTCTATGGGTTGGGTCATTACCCACCTAACAACCCCAAAAGCAAGTACAAATTGTGTCTCCACACTGATGAAAGAAATCAAAGATGACACAAACAGATGGAGAGATACACCATGTTCCTGGATTGTAAGAATCAATATTGTGAAAATGACTATAGTACCCAAAGCAATCTACAGATTCAGTGCAATCCCTATCAAATTACCAGTGGCATTTTTTATAGAACTAGAACAAAAAAATCTTAAAATTTGTATGGAGACACAAAAGATTCTGAATAGCCAAAGCAGTCTTGAGGGGAAAAAATGGGAGCTGGAGGAATCAAACTCCCAGACTTCAGACTGTACTACAAAGTTATGGTAATCAAGACAACTACTGTATGGTAATGTCTGTTATGGTACTGGCACAAAAACAGAAACATAGATCAATGGAACAAGATAGAAAGCCCAGAGATAAACCCACGCACCTATGGTCAACTAATCTATGACAAAGGAGGCAAGGATATACAATGGAGAAAAGACAGTCTCTTCAATAAGTGGTGCTGGGGAAAATGGACAGCTACATGTAAAAGAATGAAATTAGAACGCTCCCTAACACCATACACAAAAATAAACTCAAAACGGATTAGAGACCTAAATGTAAGGCCAGAAACTATCAAACTCTTAGAGGAAAACATAGGAAGAACACTCTTTGACATAAATCACAGCAAGATATTTTTTGATCCACCTCCTAGAATAATGGAAATAAAAACAAAAATAAACAAATGGGACCTAATGAAACTTCAAAGCTTTTGCACAGCAAAGGAATACATAAGCATGACGAAAAGACAACCCTCAGAATGGGAGAAAATATTTGCAAATGAAGCAACTGATAAAGGATTAATCTCCAAGCAGCTCATGCAGCTCAATATCACAAAAACAAATAACCCAATCAAAAAATGGGCAGAAGTCCTAAATAGACATTTCTCCAAAGAAGATATACACATTGCCAATAAACACATGAAAGGATGCTCAACATCAGTAATCATTAGAGAAATGCAAATCAAAACTACAATGAGGTATCACCTCACACCGGTCAGAATGGCCATCATCAAAAAATCTACAAACAATAAATGCTGGAAAGGGTGTGGAGAAAAGGGAACCCGCTTACACTGTTGGTGGGAATGTAAATTGATACAGCCACTATGGAGAACAGTATGGAGGTTCCTTAGAAAACTAAAAATAGAACTACCATACAACCCAGCAATCTCACTACTGGGCATATACCCTGAGAAAACCATAATTCAAAAAGAGTCATGTGCCACATTGTTCATTTCAGCTCTATTTACAATAGCCAGGACATGGAACAACCTAAATGCCCATTGACAGATGAATGGATAAAGAAGATTTTGCACATATATACAATGGAATATTACTCAGCCCTAAAAAGAAACGAAATTGAGCTGTTTGTAGTGAGGTGGATGGACCTAGAGTGAAGTAAGTCAGAAAGAGAAAAACAAATACCATATGCTAACACATATATATGGAATCTAAAAAAAAAAATAAAAATGGTTCTGAAGAACCTAGGGGCAGGACAGGAATAAAGACACAGACGTAGAAGGTGGACTTGAGGACATGGGGAAGTGGAAGGGTAAGCTGGGATGAAGTGAGAGAGTGGCATGGACATATATACACTACCAAATGTAAAATAGATAGCTAGTGGGAAGCAGCCGCAAAGCACAGGGAGATCAGCTTGGTGCTTTGTGACCACCTAGAGGGGTGGGATAGGGAAGGTGGGAGAGAGACGCAAGAGGGAGGGGATTTGGGAATATATATATATGTATCACTGATTCACTTCGTTATAAAGCAGAAACTAACACAACATTGTAAAGCAATTATACTCCAATAAAGATGTTAAAAAAAAATCTTCATTGGGCACTGTCTACCCAGGTACAAGCTTCAGCCACAATTTTATAAACAGTACTGCCTGCCATGCAGATCTACCAGATAATTTCCCCTGCTGTGACGGCCCTCTTTTGCTTTCTCTCATATATTCTTAGCAGTCCCCATAGTAATAGAACCTTACTCTGAAAACAAGATGGTTCTGTAGGGGAGGAAAGGAGGTGAGTGGTGTTTTTCTGTCTGACTTGTCCTGCTGTTGCTTCAAGTTCATTATTTGCATTTTGTCTTGGTTTTGATAAACTAAATTGCTTATCAACTATCTTGTTTTCTGGAAGTTCTGCTGAAATGCATTTGAAGACAGGTCAGAGCTCTTGGTGTTTGATGCCCCAGAAATCTACCCTTATTTGGGGCCCTGTGATTTTTCCCATGGAAGGCAGAAAGGCCCCATTTAGTTTGTATTCCCTACTGTGAACAACCAGGTTTCCAGGAATAGAGTTGGCCAAGAAAAGCAGCAAAGTGAAGTAAGCACCTTGGGTTATGCCTCTGTGCTTGTGTGTGTGTGTGTGTGTGCGCGCGCGTGTGCGTGAGTGTGTGGATGTGGGTGGATGGAGAGAGTACTAAGCAAGGATGTGACACTGGGTGGTAACTTAACAGCTATGGGTGGAGAAAGGAAGAGGCATAGATACTGAAAAAAGATCTGGGGTCTAGATAGCTCTCACCAACCCACAAGCATTACTATGAAGTCAATGTGAGTAAAGCATTACCTGCAGCCACAACATGCCCAGACTGAGGATTTCACTTGGTGACTTTCTCTCTCTTTTGATGTTTATTTTGGCCTTTGATATTCCTTATTACTTCCTCTCCCTTGAATCAATAGTCCTGAAGAAAGAAATACAAATTTATTTGTGTACCCTCTCCTATTCTTACTCTTTTTCTACCCATCTCCCAATGTTTGGGACCGTTCTGCTAGGAGAATTGCAGAATTTTCTCTTTGGTTTAGGTTCTTTGTTTCCTCTTTGCCTCTCTGAGAATCTCTTTTAAAATACTGAGATAATGAATCATTGATTATCTACTCACAATTAATATAGTGTTCCAAAGTTTCTTTCATAGAGAGAACACAAGGTGAGTAAAATCTAGGTTACCTGGAATCCCCTGACACTTCTGATCTTCCCTTTACAATGAGGCTACTTAAACTCCTGATTTGTCTGTTGGTGGTTGTAAAATGCTTGGAATTGAACATTCTTTCTCTGCCTTTCTCCCATCTCAAGATGCCCAATGTCCTGAGATTGCCTCAGGCCCCATGGCATGGCCATGTAGCATCCCCCGAGACGCTATCCTGGGGAGTACCCCATACTTCATACCTATTTTTCTTTTCTATTTCCTCCCAATCTCAAAGTTCTTGAATGTAGTTTCATCTTTTTCAAGTTGACTGGGCAGGTAGTCTGGTAAACTCATTCAAAATCTAGTTCTGATGACTAATAATGAGCTAAGGACTTCCCTTTCACCTTAAATATGTATATAAATCAGGGATCTTCATTTAGAATATATCACATGGAGTTTA
This sequence comes from Mesoplodon bidens, assembly GCF_964165515.1. NCBI lineage: Eukaryota > Metazoa > Chordata > Mammalia > Artiodactyla > Ziphiidae > Mesoplodon > Mesoplodon bidens. The sequence continues at coordinate 32,383,781 of NC_138167.1, forward strand.
CTATCTGGACAAATTGTGCGTATGTGTATGAGAAGGAGAGAGACAGACAGAAAGACAGACAAACAGAGACAGAGAGAGGGAAAGAAAAGAAGAAAACAAGGGTCTTTCTGGCATCCTTTAAATTAGGCCGTATTCACCATCATGCCGCCTAACTTTATAATCTGTCATGGGAGGGCACTAGGTGGTAAGTATAGAGCCCTGAGTAGTGAACACAGTGAGGGAATAAGAAAATGGTTAAAGACCCTTGCAATGGGTTGACAGTCTGTGGTGCCCACACCCACTCCCACCCCGGGTGCCTCCAGGTACACATCTGCTGATGCCATGGCCCCTGGAGCCGGAGCAGTAGTAGAGAGGGCATTTGTGAATCTGCTAAACACTCCTTTGCTAGTTGGTAGCATGTGTGTCCTGTACATCGAATGAAAGAATTGACTTGTTCTTCAAAATTTAGTAGAGTTGCAAAGGATTTTGTCATGTAGGCTCATTAAATTTTGAATATACCACTGCATTCCATGAGGAAGCCATGAACTCTTTAGTCACGTTCCCTGAAAAGCTTATAAAAACCCATTTCATTTCAAATGGTGTGAAGCAAAATCTTTGTTTGCTAGTTTTGCATGAAGTTTTATAACTGAAGTCCTGAGAAACGTCTCTGAGATTAATTAGTGGCTGTGATGGAGGTGTGAGTGTGGCATTCTGTCTAGGTTATTTACAAAAACAGAGTTTTGTACATTTTTAAAACATGATAGCTAAAACTAAGCTAATGGTGTTAGCTTAAAATTAGAAGGCTGGAACTAAAGATGCCTGTGGAAAAGACAGAGCTTGTCACTCATACATCTTCAATATCAAGCACCTAGATCTCAACATTTTAAAATACAAGAGTAGAGCGATGCCAAGTGATTCTTTCCTTTTGGTGTCATTTTTCACCAAAATTCTCTAATGAAAGTAACAACCATGTTTTTAAAAGGCCCTTGAAAGGTAATTTTTTCCTAAAAATAATACCATATTTTATACAATTAGTATAGCATTTCAAAATTATTGCACATCATATATCTTGTTTTGTCTTCACAGAATTGCTGAAGACAGATTTTCTCATCCCTGTTTGATATCAAGGAAATCGTCACCAGGTAGTAAGAAAAATAAGGCTAGAATCTGTATTTCTTTCTTTTTTTTTTTTTTTTTTGCGGTACACGGGCCTTTCACTGTTGTGGCCTCTCCCGTTGCAGAGCACAGGCTCCGGACGCGCAGGCTCAGCGGCCATGGCTTACGGGCCCAGCCGCTCTGCGGCATGTGGGATCTTCCCAGACTGGGGCACGAACCTGTGTCCCCTGCATCGGCAGGTGGACTCTCAACCACTGTGCCACCAGGGAAGCCCTAGAATCTGTATTTCTTTTGATTCCCCATTTTGCATTGCTTTTATTAGCTCATAAAAGAAGGGGAAAGGAAACAGTACTAGCTGAAAAGTCCTAGCAGAGGTCCATGTTTCCTAAGTGTAGATATGATGGTACTGGTACTAATGTTTAACTTAGGGGTTCAAATTAAAATTCTTTCTCTACTTTTAGGTAATTTTCTGGTCATAGTTTTGGTAGTCTAACACAGTGATCACTAATTGTTTTAAATTTAAAATTCCTTTAGTAAAGCCGCATAAGAAATTATTTTAACAAATAAACTTTTACTTAAATAAATACCTACCTACACTTTGGGGATTACTGGATAGTACTAATTTATTATCAATCAAAACTTAACTTAGCCCTCAACTTTTCTCCAGATTTTTATTAGAATTCCCCTTTCTGGTCTATTTTTAATTCTAAATGAGGGGCACACTCCTTTTTAGGTTATCCCAGGGCTCTAATACTTGAAGTTACCTTAGGTTTAAAATTCTTGATATATCACTATATTAGAATGGCAGAAGTGGTAAGTTTATGAGTCTTTTGTTTACTTGGGTTTTTTCATTTTTACAGTGGGAATGTATTGTACATTTTTAACGAAAATATTTTCATACCATTTTAGATAAGCAAAGTTGTAAAAAGGAGGAAGGGAGGGAGGGAGGAAGGGAGGGAGGGAGGAAAGAAGGAAGGAAGGAAGAAAAAAAAAGGAAGAAGATGGGAAAAAGAAGGCAAGACTCTAGTCCAGGCCTTGAGAAGAGCATTGTTAGACTGCAGTGATTATCCTGCTTCGATTATCCTGCTGAGGCCACAGGGCCAGACCACACCCTTGAAGGTGATGTTTCCATAAAGGAACGGGTGTTCCCAGTGTTGGTAGTCCTGGGAAAAGAGGCTTAGTCTGGATCTGCAAAGCTCCATTTGGGGGTTAAGTTGGAAGGCGTAGAAATGCTGGAGAGCTCTGATTGGTGAGAGCTGAGTTAGCCCCGACCACAGGCAGGAAGAAGGCTGACTGTGACTTGTATTGTATGGAATCAGTCGCCACATCTAGTAGCAACTGACGGAGGGAACCTGCAGAAGGCCCTTGGCTAGGCTAGAGCGAGGACATAGTCACTGCAGACGGGTGGCCCTGGAGAGCAGTGATGTCATGAGGATGGTGGGCATCGGGCACAGCGAGGTGGCAAGGTGGGATGCCACAGTGTTGAAACTGGAGGGGCAAGGGGCGGGGGGAGCGTGTTCCTGAGACAGCAGGAGACTTGCCAGGAAAACCTGCCAGGAGACCCCTCGAGGCAGCTAGTTCCTGGGGGTTAAGCTGGTAGGGGTTGCGTGAGGGCAGGAGCGGCCCATATCATTGTCAAGTTCGATATAAAAAGCAAGCGTGACATTTTCTCATGCCTCAGACTTGTGAGACCTGGGACATTAAGTGGTGGGGAGTAGGCATGGATGAAAGGAAATGCATCAAAATGGGAATGGATGGCATGGACATAGATACACTACCAAATGTAAAATAGATAGCTAGTGGGAAGCTGCCGCATGGCACAGGGAGATCAGCTCGGTGCTTTGTGACCACTTAGAGGAGTGGGATAGGGAGGGTGAGAGGGAGACGCAAGAGGGAGGGGATATGGGGATATATGTATACGTATAGCTGATTCACTTTGTTATACAGCAGAACCTAACAAACCATTGTAAATCAATTATACTCCAATAAAGATGTTAAAAATAAATGTGAATGGAAATACGTGTAAGTTGTTGAATTAGGGGCATTTTTTTTCTTTGTCGTTTTCTTTTTTCCTGTAATTTTCAAGTCATGTATAGTTTCTGCCACAATTAAAAATAGCAGCATGTTATCAAAGTTATTTGTTGTGTTTGGTTTCAGCCCTCAGGCACTGTTCAGTCAAGGTGTCCTTGCTGCCTCTCCTAGTGTTGCAGTTACAAAATTATTCTTACTGTGTCAGTGTATGGAATTAGTCCTTTGCCAGCTCTCAGGGACCTGCTTCTAAGCTGACACTCTGTAGGCTTCAGCTCCTTCAGAGCCCTCCTTTCCCCCTTCTACACAGAAGAACAAAGGAGGCTAAATTGTATCATATCTAAATACTCAGAAGAGGCAAAGCTGATTGTTATTTTGCAGAACAGTCAGGAAGTAACTGTTGACTGTACCCCTCAAGGGATCTAGAAACCTCTTCAGTTGCACAGCATATTTTAAGATTCAATAAATATTTGTTGAACGAACAATATAATCAATACATTAATTAATTCTCTAAGTAACTGCATGCTAGATATTACTTAGAATTTAAATATTGACTCCTTTGTAATAGCTCTGTATTCCTAATATTTTTCAGTACTATAGACTAAGGTTCACCAAAAAAGCTTCCTGAGAGACGTCATACCTTGTAGAGTTATACTGTTCAGTATAGCAGCCACTAGATTAAAATACGTGTAGAATGCATTAAGATGTGTTGCAAATGTAAAATATGCACTGGGTATTGAATTATTTTTATTCATGTTTTTAAATTTTGGTTACATATTGAAATGATAGTCTTGGATATATTAGGTTAAGTTGAATATATTATTAAAATTAATTTCACTGTTTTCTTTTTCTTTTTTAAAATATGGTTACTAGAAATTTTTAAATTGCATGTGTAGGTCATAGGATTTCTATTGGAGAGCGCTATTGTAACAAACACTTTTAAAGGGCGGGGGGATTTACCACATAATTTTAATGTGATTTTATTGTAGTACTGAAAATCTCCTTTCTCATCCTTCTGCTGTAGGTTCTATTGTAAATCCTCATTTCTTCTCTTGGTAATGTAATGATTATTTGCCAGGAAGAAGATCATAAGATCAAGCAGCAGTATAAAAACAATGCTATACATATTAACTGCAAAACATGGGGTGGGTTAGAAGTTCAGGGACTCAAAATACAAGAATTTTGTTTAGAGGAACTGAATGGATGGTAATAAGCCCATGGGAGCAGAGAACACCAAGCATATGAACTGTTGTGAATTTCTGAATATATATCCGAATGAGAGGGACTGTTATTAAGAAAGATTATTGTGAGATGGTGTAGTGAAGTATTGTATTTTCAGGTGTAATTTCATCATTTTATGTCTTAAAATCTTACAGATCTATTTTCAAACAAGGTGGACCATCTGTACTTGAGGTACTTTTCAGAAATCCCAATCTTAACTCACTAACAAAACCTTGATAAAAATGAATGATATTTGCAAACTGCCAAAGAGAATACTAACCATCCATCTGATAACATTCTAGTCAACAACTGTAATACATTTGGATTATATAAACCCAGTGACTTATTCAAATGTCCTCACTTAACCATGGTTATATGCCATGATCTCAACTACTTTTAATCAAGAGTTGATATAAGAAATGGCCATGTGAAATATATGTGAAATGTGTTTGCAAAACTGATATTGTCCATTGGATTTCTCGAAGTCTCTGTGATTAGGATCCATACGAATAATTTGTCCTTGATTTTAGAGTCTGTAAAAAAAAAAGTTCTTGAAAACTCATCTTTCCTTTTGCTCAACAAAGAGGTCCCATGACACTGCTCTTTTGCCTTGGGTAATCATAAGCTCAGAATTAATTTAGTACTTAATTGTGGTAATAGTTTAATTTCTGTTTCTTGATAAAATTATCTTTCTCTAGCTCCTTCCCACTCTCTTATTTTGATTTGAAATACCCTCAGTACCTAACTATAGAGGTGGCTCTTAGTAGGCTGGGGCTCATGCTCAGCTGCCCTGGCATGAAAAGTACCCACCACCCACCCTCTACACACAATCCAGCCACACGTGATCCCAGGGAAAGCTTTCACTCTGAGCTTAGTTGGGGTTCAACCATGTATTGATTTTTCTGATAGAATATGCAGGGAGTGACAGAAGGCAGACTGAGTAGAGATATAATATGTTAAGATATGCCTGAGTATATTCTAACCTTAATTCAAGGTCAGGGAAAAATAGCTTTTTTTTTCTTTTTTTTTTTTTTTTGCTTCTACAAAGAATGAAAGCCCTAAAGGAAAGAAAAAAATCTCTCTCTGAGCTAGTGATAGAAATAAGGAAGAATTAAAGATTTACAAAGTGAGAAAGGTGACAATGATTAAAACCTTGAATTAAAAGTCCAGTTGTCTAATGAAGTTGTGCCCGATACTTTATGCAAAATTCTTCCTAGTCTACAAGGCCCTATGGGATCGATTTCCAACCTGTCTCTCCAGCATTATCCTGCCATTCTTCTGCTACCGGCATACTGACCTTTATGTTCCTCAACTGGGCCAACTGGGCCAACCTCCTTCTTGCCTTAGGACTTTTGTACTAGCTGTGACTTCTACCTGAAATACTCTCTCTAAATGTTTATATATCTGGCTCTTTGTTATACAAAACTTTGTTATAAAAGTTTCATCTCAACAATCAGAGAGCCATTTTCAGACCAACCCATTTGAAGAAGCCCCTGTACCTTCAATCCCTGTCACATCACTTTTCCTTATTCTTTGCCCTCATCACTATCTGAAATTATATTTCTCTATGTTCCCTCTTGAATAAAAGCTGTCTGATTAGAGATGTTGTTTGTCTCATTCACATCTCTATCCTCAGCACCTAGTGTTGAGGACCAAAATTGGGTCCAGTCACCCATGTGCAATAAAGCCAATCTGCTGACACCAGGTTGTGGTGAAGGAAAGTGCAGCCTTTATTGCAGGCGCCAAGCAAGTAGCCCAGGACAGCTAGTGCTCAAAACACCCAAACTCCCGGACAAGTTTCAGCAAAGCATTTTTAAAGACAAGGTGAGGGAGGGGCGTCCCAGGGTATGTGATCAGCTTGTGCACAGTTCTCTGATGGGTTGATGGTGAGGTAACTGGCTGGTGTCACAGGTGTAACATTATCAATCCTCTGGGGGCTACGTGCTCATGATCATCAAAGTAGTTAATTCCTTTCATTTGGTGGTGGTTTGAACATCTGTAAAACAACTCAGGAAACGTGCATCAGATACTATTATCTAGGTACTTCAGAGAGGAGCTAAAGCAGAGGATATGGGGGAGGGCGCCTGGAAGGCCCCATAGGGTCCTGCTCAGTTACACTAGGACAGTGCCAGGCATATAGAAGGTTCTCAGTAAATATTTTTAAATCTATTTATTTACTCATCCATTAGTGTCTTAGGTCAAGTTCCCTGTGAAACAGACTTACAGATGGATAGTTTAGTGACAGGAGACTTCTGGGATCAACACCTGTGGGCAGGGAAGGTTGTAAGACTGGATAGAGAGAGGAGTTGACTTGTGATGGAATCACAACAGAGCTTTAGTCCATCCCACAGGAAACTGGAGTTGGATGACCCTTTAGAGTTGTCCCACCTTGAGGCAAGAGGGTCGGATCTTTATACCTCTGGAAAGGGAACGAAACCTTGGGCTACTCAGCTCTCTTCAGTCAGGGCAATCAATGCTAGGTGTGAGACTCAGCTGAGAGCAGTCAGCCACCAACTCTGTCCTGAAGCAGGAGGAGGAATCTGGGCTGCAGGGCACATCACCACTACAATTCAGTGCCTGCTGTGCTCCAAGAACGGGTCTAGATGCTGATGGTCCAGCAGTGAACTAAAATAGGAGGATTGGTTCCTCCTTAGTCCTTAGATTCCATATTCTGTCATGCTCCAGAGGTATCTTATTCTTATGATACAATTTATTAAACTCCTGGAAATAGAGAGTAGAATGGTGGTTACCAGGGACTAGGAGGTTGATCAAAGGACTCAAGCTGCCAGCTATAAGACGAATGAGTTCTGAGGAATAAGTTCATGTACAGCATGGCGACTGTAGTTAACAACACTGTACTATATACTTGAAAGTTGTTAGGAGAGTAGATCTTAAATGTTATCACTACCAAAAATGGCAATTATGTGAGGAGTTGGAGGTGTTAACTAACCTTATTGTGATAAACATTTCACAGTAGATACATGTATCAAATCATCACATTGTACACCTTAAACTTACAGATGCTATATGTCAAAAATATCTCGATAAAACTGGGTGGGGGGAGATAGAGTAGTTTATTTGACTACTTTCCTCGTTCAAGGGGGTCTGTGTTGCCTGACCCAACATGCCTAAATACCACAACCTGACATTTAAAATTTTTGTCCAAGTCCCCAGCCTTCACTGTCATTCCTCACTGTGTCAGTCCAATCTGTGTGTTGTCTTGCCCAGCACACAATTGACTCATTTCTTCCTTTGCCTATATTATATCTCCCAGTCCTCTCTAACAAACTCTTACCTCTCTTACACTGCATTTCAAAACTCACTCCTACAGAATCTTCTCCTATATTAGTACAATGCTATTTTATCTCTTTAATACATCCACATTTATGTAATACTGGAGAAGAGAGTGGGAATATTAGAAGATGTAACTGAACGGGAATAATACCTGCCACATAGTAAGTGCCATTTTAAAGCACTTTCTGTGTAAATGACTGATACTAAATATTGTGTCGTAGCCACAAGAATAAAAGGATAGATGTATTCTCTGTTATGAATAAACCTAATTCATGGCATACTGAAGTCAGAAGGGAAAAAAGTGATTATCTAGTCCCAGCAACTTATTTTCAAGATGAGCAAACTGAAGCGTGGTGATATTAAATGAATTGTCTAAGGTCACATATGTGGCTGAACTGGAACAAAAGCTCAGGCTACTTCATTCTTAAACCAGTATACTTTTTACCTCCCCGGGCTAGCTCTCTTTGATATCTAGCTGTGCATGTGAACAAATGGCCACCCTCATCTCTACTTGGGAGGTGCCAGATGCTAAGAGCTTGAGGTATTCGTAAAGGGAAGTGAACACTTTGGGTTGTGGTATTCGGAGGGTGCTGGGGACGATGGAGACCAAAACCAAAGGGCTGATAGAGTTTAGAAAGGTGGAGGTTATGGGTGGGGCAGGGCAAGCATTTCATTTGGCAAATGTTTGGAAATGAGAGAATATAAGGTATGTTCAGGAGGAAATCCATGGACAGTCTAGCCAGAGATAAGAACTAAGGCTAAAAGACAGCCTGTCCTGTGGGCCACAGGCACCTCCTAATGTGTCAGGAAACGATGCTCTCATTCTCCCACCAGAACTTACAACTTGATGCCTGAAAAGATTTCTACATAGCGCTAAAGGTTTGTTTCTAACAGGAGAGGAGTCATCCGTTTACTGCCATGCTGTTATCACAAAGAGACTTGCTGCTTTTGTTTGTTTGCCAAGAACGAGAGGCTGGCTTCACCGTCCCACTCGTAACTTGGCTACCATGCACTCTTTTCTCTTACTATGAATACTCATGTGAAAACTTTGTAGCTATTTTAGGTACTTTGCATAGAATGGCCTTCTGGATGATGCTGGGCTCCTTGTACTCTTAGAGTGAACTGGTAGTGGCAACTTTCAGGGTGAAGTGCTTGTTAGTAATTATATTCTGATGAACAGTTAGGAATGGAAGTATTCCAGGAGAGCAGAGCTCCTCACAGGTTAAGTGTGCCCTGGCATTGCAAGTGTGACCAGTCGCACATTCATTTGGCAGGCATTCAGTCTCCATGACCGCCATGGAGCACAAAGGCATTGGCACTGAGGGATGCTATCAGTGACATTGAGTGTTTTCAATAAGCAGTGGTCTCCCATCAGCGGGGAAATCCTGAGGCAATCCAAAATCATTTATCAACACATGCATCAAAGCCAAAGCAAGAAAGTCATTTCCAAAGTGAGAAATGCCTATTCTGTGTCGTGGTTCCCAGACAAAGCCCTTTTATTGTACGATACCAGATGACAAAGGATGCAGCTGCTCTTCTATTGGATGCATGTACAAAACAGGCAAAGAAGAATAGTTGCTACACATGCCATACATAATCCCTATCCCAATTGGCTCAGAGAACTGCATTCTTTTCTTTGTGTCATAAATCAGTTGACATGGGAGAGTCATGTTAAAAATAGTCCCTTCATGGTAATGAATAAGTTCAGTTGTCTCAGGAGGCCAAGTGTTGGTTTCAATTAAAAAAAAAACTAACACTACTTTATATGTGGTGTTAGGATAAGGTGTGGCATTTCAATGTGATTGCTGAGATCTGGAATTCCAGGAATATCAGGCCTTTTGAGAAACAGATGAATAAGAGGTAAAGAACATACTGGTCCTTAATACTTTTTAATAATAAAACAGAAGTTGGAAATTCATACTTTCTGTTTCCCATTTTCTGGATGACTCCAATCATTCAGATAAGATCCATAGACTGGGAAACCAAGGACCAGACAAGTTGTCTCCACTCTCCCTACATGGGCCCTTGATATGCCCAAGGGTTCCAGTGAGTGTTCTTGTGGCTTTCTCACTATGAATGAACAGTTCTTGGTTGCCATGATTTCTGGCTCTTCTAGGTCAGGGACACATTCATAATAAACCTCTACCCTATAACTCTTGTAACAGGTTTGTATTAAATCAGCCCCATTATGTTGTAATTCCAACAACTGGTTTCCTATCTAATGCCTCTGTGCTTGGGTCCCTGTGTTGGTTTGCTGACTGTTAGTGTGTTGGTTTGCTGACTGTTAGTGAGTTCTTTTGGGACTGGGATTGGTTTGCTGTGTTGGTTTGCTGACTGTTAGTGAGCTCTTTTGGGACTGGGATTCAGTTTCACCCTCCTACTTTTAGAGTTAGGGGAACTTCCCCCAAACTCAGGTTGCCTGACTGAAGCCCTACAACCTCCTGCTGGGTCTCTTAAGGACTTCTAACTGTGCTCTAATCCTTCAGTCTCCTCTGACTCTCTTTTCCAACCCTGCAGGGCTTTGGTTCAGGCTTTGTCTGACCCAATCCCCCCATCCACCAAGCTAGTTTCAATGGCCAAGACTGTAGGACACAAATACTTCCCTTTGTTTTAATTGTTATTCCTAAACATTCTTTAAACTGTAGCTGTCACCTTGCTACTTCCAGTGTTTATCTGTTCATTCAAAAACATTTAAGATTTCTATATTTTGCCAGGCACTGAATCTGGTACCAAAAATAATAGTAATAAGGCATGAGTTTTTCCTTGAATTCACAGTCTAAGGTAACGTTCTATAGATCTTACATTTGTATAGCACTTCAGTGTTCACAAAGAACTTTCACACATTATTTCTTGACCATTATTCTTTAAGCAATAGATTAATTGACTTTCCATATTCAAGACCACAACTATCCCAAAGGAGTCATGAAACTAACTTTCCCATGATGTAATTCAGATTCATACTGGAGAGAAACCTTATAAAAATAATGAATGTGGGAAAGCCTTCAGCCAGAATCATCACCTTTTTCAACACACAAGATTTGTACAGGAGAAAAATGCTGTAAATGTTTCATTGCCTGAGCAAACTGGTTTCTTGACCTATATTAGCTGATGAATTTTTTATTTAAAGAGGTCTCCATTCAGGGCCATTTGGGGTTTTAATATCAGGTTCATCTCTTTTAAACTGAGAGAATGTACAATTTGTGCTTTTGAAATATGATTTATATAAGTAGCACAATCAAAGTTGCCAGCCTGCAGAAAGTCTGATGGGCTCACATAATAATATTATTTTTTGCACGTTTTGGTGAAAGCTGACACGTGGTGAATATTCGCTATGGTCAGATAAGGCATAGCTGTGCCATTGGAAAGTATGGAAACACCTAAAAATGTTCTTTGTCTATTTGGTCAACTGAAAAACATACTTCTGAGAATTGCAGGAAAAAGTTGGCAATGACATCCATTGCCAAGTTCGTAACGGTGTGATGGCAGTGTAACTTTATGGAGCTACATTTTTTTAACTCAAATACTCCAGGCTTTTATTTACTTTTAGGTAATTTGCTATAACTATAGTGTGAGTTGCCCACCAGCTGCAGGTTAGCACCAGATGTATATAAAAATCTATCTCCTTAACCTCAGCGGGTGGATGGCAAGAAGGAAAACAGAAACCAAGATCAAAACATCTACGGCATCCTGGCAACCTGGGGGTGCTCAGAACCCTCAAGACAACTTTGAAGTTGATTCTTCAAAAGCTAAAAAAATATAATTGGCACCTGAATGGATACATTTATAAGAGCACCTTGGATTGTCAATCATAATCATAAATTGCCTTATTATTCTGATATGTATGTTAAAGTTAAAATTTTGTGATCATCCAGTAAGTTGTTGCAGAATTATCTACCCCTTTACAACTCTGTCTTTAAAGATGGAGTTAGAAAGTACTCATGAAAAAGCTCTTATCTTAAATACCGTAAAAGAAGAGATGTGCAAAAGCATAAACTTTGGTAAAAGAATCAAGAATTCAGATATTTCATGCTGCCATTGTATCACTGGAGTTTCAGGGTAAAAATGTACTCCCTCCCCACCTCCCAAACAATGTAAAGCTGTTTCAGATGAATGTGTAGAGGTGTGCTAACAGCACCAGAATGCTGTGCCTTTTACCACATGTGGCAATTCTGTGCCAGAATACACGCCAAGCTGCACAGAGCATTCTGCTAGGCACTATTCTCTGTCCCCTTCTATCTTATCATTACAGTCATAAGGGAAAGGGGTGAGTTGAGGAAACCAACCCCTTAATGACTTCCAACTATGACCCAGCTGTTGAAATTCATGGTAAAATATGTTAACTCCTTTAATCCTTAAGGGAACTGTGTCATGTAGGTGTGATTTTTCCCATTTTACCTACAGGAGAGCTGAACTGACCGAGTTTAAGTAGATTGCTCAAGACCACACAGCTTGTTATCAAAGCCCACTCTGTCCCTCTGCACTTCTGCCTCCTGGGAGTATGTGGTGTTTGCGATGCACAGATGTGGGAAGGTCAAGATGGTGGAGTAACTAAACACATGCTGCCCTCCTGGAGCTTACATTCTTTTGGAGAAGACAGAAAAAGAGAGAAAGGAGGGAGGGAAGAAAGAAGGAAGGGAGGAAGGAAGGAAGGAAGGGAAGAAAAAAGCAAGGGAGGAAACAGTTTAAAGAGTGATGTGTGGCCTGAGGAAAACAAAACAAGAATATGTAAGCACAGGATAGGAATGGGAGAAATATTAAACAGTAAAGACAAGGAGTGACAACAGAGAAGATGACCTCTGAACTAAGAACAGAGAGAAGGAACCAGGCACTCAAGGAACAGGGAGAAGAAAGTTTTAGCTGAGGGACCAACAGGCCAAGGCACTGAGGCAGAAAACAACTTCATTTGTTTCATAAGCATAAATGCAAGTGCAGAAATCCTACAACATACTCAGTAAATTGAATGCAGCAAGACATTAACAAATCAACGTCAAGTCACACAAAAGGTATTTCAACATTTGCACATCTATGAAGGTAATTCACTAAATTAAACAAGGAAAGCTACATGATTATATCAGGAAAACTGAATTAAAAGTTCAATCAATGTAAAACCCATTCATGACAAGGAGGGAAAGAAGCCTTATAGGAACTAGAAATATAAGGAAATTTCCGTAGCATAGGCTATCTACAGCGAACAGCTTTAGCAAACATGGTACTTAAGAGGGAAATATTAGCATCAATTTGGTTTAAACAGCAGTGTCATCTCTTAGGATATTATCCAACATTGTTCTGATGGCTATGGCCAACAAAATAAGGCAAAAGGAATGAGGTGTAATTATTGGAAAGGAGAAGATGGAATCTGGCAGATGGTACGCTGGTCTACCTTTGAAGTCTAAGACAATCAACTTAGATTCTATTACAACTTAAAATAATTCATCAAAGAGCCAGAGTTTGCAATCAACATACAAAAAAGTAATAGCTTTTTAAATTGTTTTACTGTAAAAATACTTAACATAATAATACTTACCCTCAACAAATTTTTAAGTGTACAACACATTATTTTTGACTGTAAGTACAGTGCTGTACAGCAGATCTCTTGAGTGTGTTCATCTTGCTTGACTGAAACTTTATGCTTGTTGATTGTAACTCCCCATTTCCCCTTCCCCCAGCCCCTGGTCACCACCATGCCATTCTTTGCTTCTCTGAATTTGACTACTTACTTTCAGTACCTCATATGAATGAAATCATTGAAGCATTTTTCTTTCTGAGACGAGCTTGTTTCACTTTGTGTAAAATCTTTAAGGTACATCCATTTGTTGCATGTTGCAGAACTTCCTTCTTTTTAAAGGCTGAAGAGTATTCCATTGTATGTATAGACCACATTTTCTTTATACATTCATCTGTAGATGAACATTTAGGTTGTTTCTACATGTGGGCTATTGTGAATAGTGCTGAAGTGAATAAAGGGGTGCTAGCTTTTCTATCCACCAGCAAGAATCATTAGAAAATGTTATTTTAAAAAGACAATTCCAATTCACAATAGCCACAGCAACTAAACTGTACTCAAGAATAAATACATATACAAGAACTTTATAGAGAAGACTATAAATGTATACTGAAAGCAGTAAAAGAAGGTTTGGATAAATGGAGACGACTTATGAATTTAAGGATTCAATATTATAAAGATGAAAGTTCTTCCCAGATTTATCTTCAAATACAATGCACTCCCAATCAAGATTTCCACAGCATTTTTCATAGAAGAGTATATGTGCAAAACTGCCGAGATGATTTTGAAAATATGTTATTATAAAGTATAATAATGAAAACAATGTGATTCTGGCATAAAATTAGATAAATAGAACCATGGAACAGACTAGAGGGTCCAGATGGATGTACAGATGTATAGCTACATGTATATAATTTTAGTATAAGAACGATAGAGTTTTGACTCAGTGGAGAAGGGGTGAACAGCTCAGTAATGATGTTGGGATAACTGATTATTCATTCACAAAAGTAAACTCTTGATATCAAAAGAACATTGTGTGTATATGTGCATGTGTCTGTGCACACATGAACTATGTACATTTACCCTGTGAAATACTTATACATGTGCACAGGGAGGCTTGTACAAGGAGATTCATTTCATTATCATTTTAATAATGAAATAACAGAAACAATGATATTACTGCTAGAATAATGAAACAAATTTGGCAAAAAAGTTTAATTTAATTTAATTATGGCAAATTATCCCAAACATGGAGTGCCATGCAGTAGATAAAAGAATGAAGTGCATCCATATGTAATCACATTGAAAGATCTCAGAGTCATGTTTTTGAGAGTAAAATTATAGAAAATATCCAATATTATACCATTTATATATAAATCAAGTTTAAGAAATTATTCTGCAGACTCTGGGAGGATCACGCCAAGGAGTACTTCCCAGAACTTCTGCTGCCAGTGTCCTTGTCTCCAGGGTGAGCCACAGCCAGCCAATGACTCTGCAGGAGACCCTCCAACACTAGCAGGTCTCAGCTTAAATTAAGCCTCCTCAGAGAAATTTGGTCCTGACAAACAATAATGAAAAAAAATTTTTCTAAGAACTACAATCCTGCAGCCTGTGGAACAAAAACCACATCCACAGAAAGATAGACAAGATGAAAAGGCAGAGGCCTATGGACCAGATGAAGGAACAAGATAAAACCCCAGAAAAACAACTAAAAGAAGTGGAGATAGGCAACCTTCCAGAAAAAGAATTCAGAATAATGATAGTGAAGTTGATCCAGGACCTCGGAAAAACAATGGAGGCAAAGATAGAGAAGATGCAAGAAATGTTTAACAAAGACCTAGAAGAATTAAAGAACAAACAAACAGAGATGAACAATACAATAACTGAAAAGAAAACTACACTAGAAGGAATCAATAGCAGAATAACTGAGGCAGAAGAACGGATAAGTGACCTGGAAGACAGAATGGTGGAATTCACTGCTGCAGAACAGAATAAAGAAAAAAGAATGAAAAGAAATGAAGACAGCCTAAGAGGCCTCTGGGACAACATTAAATGCAACAACATTCACATTATAGGGGTCCCAGAAGGAGAAGAGACAGCAAAAGGACCAGAGAAAATATTTGAAGAGATTATAATCGAAAACTTCCCTATCATGGGAAAGGAAATAGCCACCCAAGTCCAGGAAGGGCAGAGAGTCCCATACAGGATAAACCCAAGGAGAAACACGCCAAGACACATAGTAATCAAATGGGCAAAAATTAAAGACAAAAATTATTAAAAGCAGCAAGGGAAAAACAACAAATAACATACAAGGGAACTCCCATAAGGTTAATAGCTGAATTCTCAGCAGAAACTCTACAAGCCAGAAGGGAGTGGCATGATAGACTTAAAGTGATGAAAGGGAAGAACCTACAACCAATATTACTCTACCCAGCAAGGATCTCATTCAGATTCGATGGAGAAATCAAAAGCTTTACAGACAAGCAAAAGCTAAGAGAAACCAGCACCACCAAACCAGCTCTACAACAAATGCTAAAGGAACTTCCCTAAGTGGGAAACACAAGAGAAGAAAAGGACCTACAAAAACAAACCCCAAACAATTAAGAAAATGGTTATAGGAACATGCATATCGATAATTACTCTAAACGTGAATGGGTTAAATGTTCCAAACAAAAGACACAGGCTTGGGCTTCCCTGGTGGCGCAGTGGTTGAGAATCTGCCTGCCAATGCAGGGGAAGGGGTTTGAGCCCTGGTCTAGGAAGATCCCACATGCCGCGGAGCAACTAGGCCCGTGAGCCACAACTACTGAGCCTGCGCATCTGGAGGTTGTGCTCCACAACAAGAGAGGCTGCGACAGTGAGAGGCCTGTGCACCACGATGAAGAGTGGCCCCCGCTCGCCGCAACTAGAGAAAGCCCACGCACAGAAATGAAGACCCAACACAGCCAAAAATAAATAAGTAAATAAATAAACAAAAGACACAGGCTTGCTGAATGGATACAAAAACAAGACCCATATATATGCTGTTTACAAGAGACCCACTTCAGACCTAGGGACACATTCAGACTGAAAGTGAGGGGATGGAAAAAGATATTCCATGCAAATGGAAATGAAAGCTGGAGTAGCAATATTTCATATCAGATAAAATAGACTTTAAAATAAAGAATGTTACAAGAGACAAGGATGGACACTACATAATGATCAGGGTATCAATCCAAGAAGAAGATATAACAATTACATATGCACCCAACGTAGGAGAACCTCAATACATAAGGCAACTGCTAACAGCTATACAAGAGGAAATCGACAGTAACACAATAATAGTGGGGGACTTTAACACCTCACTTACACTAATGGACAAATCATCCAAAATGAAAATAAATAAGGAAACAGAAGCTTTAAATGACACAATAGACCAGATAGATTTAATTGATATTTATAGGACATTCCATCCAAAACCAGCAGATTGCAATTTCTTCTCAAGTGCGCACGGAATATTCTCCAGGATAGATCGCATCTTGGGTCACAAATCAAGCCTCAGTAAATTTAAGAAAATTGAAATCATATCAAGCATCTTTTCTGATCACAACACTATGAGATTAGAAATCAATTACAGGGGAAAAAACGTAAAAAACACAAACACATGGAGGCTGAACAATCTGTTACTAAATAACCAAGTGATCACTGAAGAAATCAAAGAGGAAATCAGAAAATACCTAGAGACAAATGACAATGAGAACACGACGATCCAAAACCTATGGGATGCAGCAAAAGCCATTCTAAGAGGGAAGTTTATAGCTATACAAGCCTACCTCAAGAAACAAGAAAAATCTCAATCTAACCTTACACTTAAAGGAACTAGAGAAAGAACAAACAAAACCCAAAGTTAGCAGAAGGAAAGAAATCATAAAGATCACAGCAGAAATAAATGAAATAGAAACAAAGAAAACAATAGCAAAGATCAATAAAACTAAAAGCTGGTTCTTTGAGAAGATAAACAAAATTGATAAACCATTAGCCAGACTCAGCAAGAAAGAGAGAGAGAGGACTCAAATCAATAAAATTAGAAATTGAAAAGGAGAAGTTACCACAGACACAGCAGAAATACAAAGCATCCTAAGAGACTACTACAAGCAACTCTATGCCAGTAAAATGGACAACCTGGAAGACATGGACAAATTCTTAGAAAGTATAAACTTCCAAGACTGAACCAGAAAGAAAGAAAATATGAACAGACCAATCACAAGTAATGAAATTGAAACTGTGATTTAAAATCTTCCAACAAACAAAAGTCCAGGACCAGATGGCTTCACAGGTGAATTCTATCAAACATTTAGAGAAGAGCTAACACGCATCCTTCTCAAACTCTTCCAAAAAATTTCAGAGGAAGGAACACTCCCATACACATTCTATGAGGCCACCATCACCCTGATACCAAAAACAGACTAAGATACTACAAAAAAATTATTCCACACGAAACTCCTGATTTATTATGTCTATATATGTATATACCATATATATATGTATACATATATATCTCCACATATTTATATATATAAAGCAAGGAAAAATATTTTAATAGATATATATTGTTACATATTATACAAATACTTTTATATATTTAATATATATGTACACATATATATATAATTGACTACAATGTTTTCTTTCCTTTGGGGAAGGGTCTGATCAGGGTTTTCAAGGCTACATGGCAGAAAATTTGTGCTTCAGGTTTTATATAAATATGTCATATTGTGTGTTAGTACATTTCCTAAGTAATGTGAAGTGGATCTTCTCAGAAGAATCTCTATAAATAAAAGATTAAAATATTGAGGGCTAGTGAATGAAATGAGCTATGGAGGCTAAAATCCAATAATTTTCCATTACTTTCTGGTTAAATATTTTGGAAATATAAATGAAGGGTAAGAAGGAAAAAGGAAAGGCTAATTATTTAATCATATTCTTGTAAAAGCCATAGAGTGCTTTAGCATAATTATTCACAATCTACTTTTTTTTTTTTTTTTTTTTTTTTGCGATACGCGGGCCTCTCACTGTTGTGGCCTCTGCCGTTGCGGAGCACAGGCTCCGGACACGCAGGCTCAGCGGCCATGGCTTATGGGCCTAGCCGCTCCGCGGCATGTGGGATCTTCCTGGACTGGGGCACGAACCCGTGTCCCCTGCATCGGGAGGCGGACTCTTAACCACTGCACCACCAGGGAAGCCCCAATCTACTTTTTTATTGTATTGGGACATATGTTAATCTAAGGTTTAGATAGAATGCTGATTTCAGTTTAAAGATGGCATCACACAGGTATACAGAAGTATACTGTTTAGACGGATCAAGAAGTATAGAGTGGTTATACAAATTCTTTTTTTTAAATTTATTTTATTTTTGGTTGCGTTGGGTCTTGGTTGCTGCATGCGGGCTTTCTCTAATTGTGTCAAGCGGGGTCTCCTCCTCGTTGCGGTGCACAGGTTTCTCATTGCAGTGGCTTCTCTTGTTGCGGAGCACGGGCTCTAGAGCACAGGCTCAGTAGTTGTGGTGCATGGACTTAGTTGCTCCACGGCATGTGGGATCTTCCTGGACCAGGGCGCAAACCCGTGTCCCCTGCATTGGCAGGTGATTCTTAACCACTGTGCCACCAGGGAAGTCCCTATACAAATTTTTTTGTTCTCAAAAGAGGTGTCAATTAATTTCTTCCAATGCATATAGTCAGAACATATTTGTTGATTGATTGGAATGACATATTTAGGCTACTTTACAGAGTTAGGGTTCCCCAGCTACACAACTACTAAAGGAAAGAAGCTTGAACCTCCCCCACCACCCCCAGGAGTTGCATCAGAGAAATTCTGTATGCATTCTAAATGTGTCCTGTAGAGTTCCCTTACTTGTTTGTATACTGTGTACTGCTTCATATAGTGATAAATGTACTTAAGCACTTATGATGTCTTATTGAATATTTACATATTGTATAAACCTCACTATTAAATTCATCCACCCAGTGGAGGCATTTGTGAGATCTCCTGGTTAAGATTCATGGCGCTGATTTCTGAAAGGATAGGAGTAATAAAAATTGTAGTTCTGACATTCCAGATAAATAAACTCCCAGCAGTTGAAACCCACTTAAGTTCTACTCTGAAATACAGACCTGTCTTGAAGACTTAACTACTGAATTGAGAAATGAACAAATACAGAAATACACTTAATCCTTCTCAAAAGACACCCAGTTTTATGAACCAACTTTGGATTTTGTAGCAAGAAGGCTTTAAAAAAATTCAAGAAGCATTTTTTGGTGTTAAATGAAAAATAATCCTGTAGTCTGCCTGCTGTGAACTGTCTAATTTGTTTTCTTGCAGTAAAACAGTGAGAGGGTATTTGTTTTCAAACAGATCTCTCTCTATTCTGGCCTGCAAGATATCTGATGCTTGGTTTATTTCCTTATCAACTTATTAGGTCATCAGAACTCTTTCTAACACACCCCTCCCAAATCCTCACATTAAATAGATAGGACAGACCAATTAAAAATTTTTATACAATTTTTAAAGGTTACTTTCCATTTATAGTTATTACAAAATATTGGCTACATTCCTTGTGTTGTACAGTACATCCTTGAGCCTATCTTACACCCAGCAGTTTGTACCTCCCTCTCCCCACCTCTGCACTGCCCCTCCCCCTGCTCCCCACCGATAACTACTAATTTATTCTCTATATCTGCTTCTTTGTTGTTATATTCACTAGTTTGTTGTATTATTTAGATTCCACATATAAGTGATATCTACTGTATTTGTCCTTCTCCATCTGACTTATTTCACATAGCATAATCCCCTCCAAGTCTATCCATGTTGCTGCAAATGGCAAAATTTGTTCTTTTTTATGGCTGAGTAGTATTCCATTGTATGTGTGTGTGTGTGTGTGTGTGTGTGTGTGTGTGTGTATATACACATCACATCTTCTTTATCCATTAGTCTGTTGATGGATACTAGGTTGCTTCCATATCTTAGAAATTATAAATAATGCTTCTATGAACATTGGAGTGCATCTATCATTTGCAGGTAGTGTTTTTATTTTTTTTAGGTGTATATCCAGGAGTGGAATTGCTGGATCATATAGTAGCTCTGTTTTTAGTTTTTGGAGAAACCTCTATAACTGTTTTCCACAGTACATTGCCACCAACAGTGTAGGAGGGTTCCCTCTTCTCCATATACTCGCCAGCATTTGTTATTTGTGTCCTTTTTGATGATAGCCATTCTGACAGATGTTAGGTGGTATCTCGTGGTTTTGATTTGAATTTCCCTGATGATTAGCGATGTTGAGCATATTTTCATGTGCCTGTTGGCCATCTGCATTTCCTCTTTGGAAAAATGTCTATTCAGTCTTTCTTCCCATTTTTTAATAGAATTGTTTGTTTTATTGATGTTGAGTTATATGGGCTGTTTTTATACCCCTATCGTTCATATCATTTGCAAATATCTTCTCCCATTCAGTAGGTTGTCTTTTTGTTTTGTTGATGGTTTCCTTGGCTGTGCAAAAGCTTTTAAGTCTAATTAGGTCCTATTTGTTTATTTTTGCTTTTATTTCCTTTACTTTAAGAGACAGATCCAAAAAAATATTGCTGTGATTTATGTCAAAGAGAGTTCTGCCTGTGTTTTCCTCCAGGAGTTTTATAGTATCCGGTCTTATATTTAGGTAGGACAAACTGATTTTTACCACATATATTTTCTGCCTTACTCATTCGTTGTCTAGTTCATTTTCCAGCAAATATATTGGAGACTTTGCAGCTCTTTTGTTACACAGAATCCCATGGGACACACTTGAGGTGCAGCTCTTAGCTCTGGTGATCCAGGCTTTAGGAACTTTTTTGGCTGTCCTTTAAATCCTCTACTACAAAGCCTTTATTTTCCAACATAGTACATACAATGAACTACTCTTGTAAATTCCACTTGAACTTTTAAAAAACATCAAAAATAAAAATGTCAAAATCAGAGCTCTTGCTTCACACCCTCCCCACCCCCATCAAGCCAGCTCCTCTGGCATCCCCCATCTTAGCAAAGCCTCCACCAACAGTGGGGTCATGGGTAACTCAGGTCAGTATCCTCAGAGTCATCCATATCCTTCTCTTCATTTCAAACCCCATATGCAGTTATCAGGAAATCTTGTCATCAAAATATACTCGTGATATCGTCCCTTCTCACCAATTCCACGCTGGTCCAAGCCTCTGCTGTCTCTCACCTGGGCCACTGACCTCCTCACTGGTCTCCCTGTTCTTTACCTCTTGGAGTCTCTTCTTCAGACAACTATTTGAAAGCCTCTTTTAAAATGTAAACCTGGTTGTGTCATTTCCCTGCTCAAATCCTTTCAATGGCTTCCCATCTCACCTAGAACAAAATTCATAAGCCTTACTTTGGAAACCAAGACTTTGTATGACATGGCTCCTGGCTTCTCTCCATCTTGAGTATTTTCTCTCTTGTTTCCCCTGCCCATTCATCCTGCTTCAGTGACACTGATGGCCTAGATTTTCCTCAAACAGAGGGAGCATAAGCATGCTTCTGCCCCAGGGCCTTTGCACTTGCTACTTCCAGCCTAGAATACTCTTCCCCCAGATATTTGTATAGTTCACTACTTTACTTCATTCAAATATTACCTCCTTAGATAGAATGTTCCTGGACACCCTATCTAAAATGGGGCAGCCTGTCACTATTGTCTTACCCTACTCTATTCCTTCCTAGCCCTTAGGTTATATACTTTCTATTATCTCTCTTTCCTGATAGACTGGAAGCTCTTGGGAAGCAGAGACCTCATTCATATTATTCACCACGGTATTCCCCAGTGCCTAGGACAGGGCGTGGGCTTGGCAGCATACAGTAATATTAGTTAAAATGAATGAATTTCCCATTAAAATGAGTAAATTTTACAATATATAAATTATACCTCAATAAAGCTGTTAAAAAAATCCCTCATTTAAAAGTTGAGGGAAAAAATGAATTGATTTTTTCAATTGAATGAATGAATGAATGAAACCAGTAGTTTAATCGACTATGCTTCCCAAAATAAAATGAAAAGTATCGATCTATAGAAAGCAGTGTGTCTAGTTGTCATGTCTGATTTCATTCAGTGAAAGTCTATTTCTTTTTCAATGATCTGCTTGGAAGTCTGAGATATCATAATATGATATTTAATAAGAATTACAAATTTGAGGGTTTTCTGAGTGCCCAGAGACTGAGCTAGTTTGTACATAAATTATCTCACATACTCCTCTGAGGCAGATACTGTTATGGTGTCATAATGAGGAAGGTGTGGCTTTTGAGAGTTTGTTTCTAGCCCCAGATCACAGCTATTACATGATAGTGCTTGGATTTGAACCCAGGCATTTCCAGAACTACTCCTTTTTAGGGCCTGAGGTAAAAGGACAGAAAAAAGTCAAAGAGATGGATGTCAAACTGCCATTTTTTGAAGGTGCTAGGGGATCCCAGCATGTTTTTTTTAACTCATATTGTCCCACTCACATCCTTCTTCATTCCTTCTGCCCTGAGAGGCTGGGCCGTGATGCCAAGCCCAACGCAAGATCACGCTTTTCCAACCAAACTGTCTTCATAGCTACGTGCTACATTGTCTGATTCTGACAGGACTGCAGCACCTCTTTATCAAACAATTCTTCCTTGGTCTCTACTAGAGTGTATGCTTTTATTCCAGACTCACTTGAAATATAAAGAAGTTTATAGTCTCACCCCAAACAATCCAATGTGGTCGACTCCTTTTTATGCTGAGCCATCCACATTACTGTTGAACATATTGTACAGCGTAAGTTCTCCTGGGCTATCTGCCCACTGCTCAAATCCCCCCAGACACCTTTCTCACATAAGTCAGTCACATAAGTGGGGTGAAAAGTGTCCAAATTCAACTGAATGATCTTCCTGTCTACTGCTGCTCAGAACTGACATCTGTCCATGCTCCTGTCATCATGAATAATTCTCAACCCTGAAAAGTTTCCCCAAAACAAGGTCCACCACCCCCTCTTCACCGCTGCTCTAACACCACACGTCCTGACTTTCCCATCCCCCCAGTCCCCATCCCCATCCCCTCCCTTCTACTCTGCCTTCTTTGGCATTGCCTTTTTAGTTTCTCCTCCTTATTTTCAACCTCTCATGTCTGGTCTTACCAACCTTTCCTCATGTTTAGCTACATGTTCTCAGACATCATTTTGTTTTGTACTGAAACACGATCATCTTTCAACAGTGAATTGCCCCTTATAATGCCTTGCATTTATATAGCATTTTATGGTTCTCAAAGGTGCTTCGCATACCTAATGTAACTAAATCTACTGAACAGTACTGTGAAGTACATATTACCATTTCAGTTTGAGAGAAAAGGAAACTGAGTGACAGACTTGTCCCTTGCCCCATTCTACCCAGAAATGTAGAAATGGGAGTAGAATAAAGGCCTTTTTTTCATTTCACCTCAGCACACCATTTGTTAGTTTATTGCAGTAGAATATGGTAGAATTTGTACTATCCATTATGGTAGCTACTAGTCACATGTGGTTATTTAAATTTAAATTAATTAAAATGAAATGAAGTTATAAATTCAGTTTCTTAGTCACATTAGCTGCAACTTAAGTGATCAGTGAACACTTTTGAAAAGTAGTTACTGTACTGACAGCTCAGATATGGAACATTTCCATCCTTACAGAATGTTCTATTGGACAGTGCTAGCTAGGTCCTTGTTATACTATTGATGCTGAGAGAAAAGAGGAATTTCCACTGCTTTCTATCTGCAGTTGCATTGGGAAAGAATGTACACTGTATTCCCAGGAGATATGGGACCATCTCATCCTAATGGACAGCTAGTTTATCGTTCAGCAATCTGGGCAGATCATCCGAATTACAGATTCCTGACCCATTAATTCTTAAATGAATCCATAGTGCTTGGAGATGGATTATTAACTCCTAATCTGCTGTTATTGATCAATCAAAGACTCAGAAAAGGTGAACTGACCCCAGGACCCAGTAGACATTGTCAATTGCAATCCTCTTATTTTGTCATTGCAGAAATCGAAGTCCACAGAGGTAACTCTTCCAAAGTCTCCCAGTTAGTGGCAGAGCCAAGAACAAAACACAAAGTTCAGATTCCCTCTCCCTCTCTTCTCTAAACCACGCTATTTTACTGAGCATTTGTAATCTACCAGACCTTATCGTAGACGATAATTAGGAAAGGAAGTTGGAGGGCAGCTGCTTCTTTACTCTTGCCTCTCCTCCTGCAATCATTAAAAATGGAGGGGCTGTTTTTCTAAGGCTGTGTCGAACAGGGGCAGCCATATGAGGCTTCCAAGACAGCTGGCCAACAGGATTACACAGCCTCGCCTTGGCTAATGAGGCTATGTCTCAGACCATACCTCACAGGACTTGTTCCAGAATATGTGTCTGCCGAGAACACCTGCCACACCGCCCTCCTCCATCAGCCTCCACATGCAGCCCTGGCCACAGGACTTTTAAATAAGTCAGTGCTGGGGAGCTCAAGAAACCTCCACGACTTCTTGCCTACCAAGTCATAATGCAACGGCTGGGTGTGAAAATAGAACCCCTGTCCCTTTTCCAAACAGCATGAGACCTGGTCTGCAGGGGTCCGAGGAAGTTGTTGGGCACGTTGTAATTCACAGCTGCTGCCTGGAGAAACAGTCTCCCTTCTCGAGGTTTCCGGTGGCAGAGGGTTGGGATCTTTTTCGAGTGCTGCTTCTCTTCCTTCTGACCCTTCCTTCTGTCCAGGCACCACTGGGCATTTGCCTCCTCTAGTCTTTTTCCCGTTTGGAGCACAGGCTCCGGACCCGCAGGCTCAGCGGCCACGGCTCACCGGCCCAGCCGCTCCGCAGCATGTGGGATCCTCCCGGACCGGGGCACGAACCTGTGTCCCCTGCATCGGCAGGCGGACTCTCAACCACTGCGCCACCAGGGAAGCCCCCTCCTCTCGTCTTAATGTTTGTATGTGATTGGGTGTGACTGTCAGTAACTTTGGGAGCATAACATCCTGAAGCTACTTTTTCGTGACTCCTATACGGAAAGCTGAGATTTCTTAAGCAGAAGGCAGAGCAAGAACCGAGCTCCTCAGTTGACATTCTTTTGTGCTCAAAAACACCAGCTTGCTAAATTTGGCTGCCGTTTCTTTTTTTAGCCAAGTAATAACAAAAGTCTGAATTTCCCCTGCAGATAAATAGCATTAACCAAAAGTGACGCCTATTTGAATTTCTTTCCCTAGCGTCCACTTCCGATTTGATTTCTCACCTATAATGAATAATTATGGGGTAAAATGGATTATTTCCTTAACACAAAGCAGAACTGAATAGTTAGCAGCAGAAATCCAACAGCTGCCCATGTTCATTTTTATCCTAGGGATCTGATGAACAGAAACAGGAATGAATATGTTTTAAGTAAACAGTCCCTGTTCAGAAGGGACCTTGACGCAGGGAATGAAATAGAGCCTTGGTCCAACTGAGCTCTATAATCAGCAAACCCGCCACCATCTGTTAGGGCTGGTCTCCCCCTCGGTCTCTGGCTCCTGGGGCCCAGCTGACAGACGGGCATCATTAGCTGGCGCATGTGCTGGGTCACCCCACTGAGACAGGTCACCTTGTGTCTTTGGGGTGTTTTATTCCCCCCTGTTCCCCATTCTGATCCTGAGAAAGGAAAATTGAATTTTAGTCTTAAGATTAAACGATGACAGTATGCTGTCTGTCAGCTCCTGGCTGGTAGCCAAGCAGGTTTGCTAAATTTAAAAAAAAAAAGGGAAAAGATAAGCCCGCCGCCTCCTCTTCCCTCAGTCCTCTGGGATCAGAAGCGGGGGAACCCTGCCTGCCTACAGCCCATTTAAATGCAAACACTTCCAAGATGCTTCTTGCCTTTACAGTGCTGTGTGGAGTAATGAGTAGACCTGGAGATTTTGTGTATTCCGGCTAAAATGCAGTGGAAATGAGGGAAACTGGCATGACTGGGGAATCAAAGAAAGAGGCTTAACAAGCTGGTTGAGTAGTGGCAGGGTCCACGCGGGGAACAACTTAGAGGCACAGAGAGAAAATGAGTGGAAGCGACAAGCACACACGCTGTCCCCCAGCCTCCTAATTTTTTTCACATCAGTCATCTGTTTGAACACCTCATTCAGTTGCACAGACTTCCTTTCACCATTTTTTCATACATTTTTTCCCCTTAACCTACCCAATATTGTGAGCCCTGCATGTTGTCCACTTTCTCTAGAGGCAGCTGTCAATCGCTAATCTCTCCCACTGAAGGATGCCTCCTCGGCCCTGGCTTCTTGACCCTTGAGCTGAACTCACATTTTTCTTTTTCTTGGTCTCTCAGGGCTTTCTCGTGAGTGACAGTGACCTAGTTCTGGAGCTCACTTTAGATACGTTCTGGCAAGAATTTTTTATTACTCAAATCTCAATGTAATCAATATTCTCTTCTGAGATAACTCAATTCTCTTAATAAAGGAATACATGTTTTGGACAGGGATATAATTATAAATTCAGCTGCATTTTAATTTGGAAGAAGGAGAATGATTATTAGAAGCCAAAGACACATAATAGAGACTCTTCTAGATTTCACTTATGTACAGAATGGTGTAAATGTTGCCCTTGCATCAGGGAACTGCTCCAAACTGTCTACAGAGTGACTCACCCACAAAATGGGTGGATTTTAGTTTATGGATCATTAAGTTTTTTAGATCATGGATATTTTTTAGAAATACCACAAACCACAGTGAGGACTTGGCCTTCTCTGCTGATTTCTCAGACAGGTGCTCAGCAACCCTGGAGGAAGTCATGCAGCAGTGCTGGCTGAGGCCTGTAAAAACTTGGTCTTTGAATCTCAGCTGTTTTTGTTGTTGTTGTTGTTGTTTTAAAGTGTATGGGTTTAATTTTGGGCTCTGTATTCCTTTTTTTTTTTTTTTTTTTGCTGCACTGGGTCTGTTGCTGTGTGCGGGCCTTCTCTAGTTGCGGCGAGCGGGGGCTACTCTTCTTTGCGGTGCACAGGCCCCTCATTGCAGTGGCTTCTCTTGTTGCAGAGCACGGGCTCTAGGAGCACGGGCTTCAGTAGTTGTGGCTCACGGGCTCAGTAGTTGTGGCTCGCGGGCTCTAGAGCACAGGCTCAGTAGTTGTGGCACACGGGCTTAATTGCTTTGCAGCATGTGGGATCTTCCCAGACCAGGGCTCGAACCAGTGTCTCCTGCATTGGCAGGCGGATTCTTAACCACTGCGTCACCGGGCAAGTTCCTGAATCTCAAGCTTTTATATCCTTATACAAGCTTTTATATCCTTGTACAAGTTCTGGTTAAGCTTCCTTTCCCTGCCTCCCAATGGTTATTTCAGACCTTTAAGTAATGCACTCAAATTGGACCCTTTCGAAACCGTGGGTAATCATCAGTCAAGTTCATTTCACCTGCCTTCACTAATCAAGGTCCTTTTAATTGTTGCTACAAAAGACTTGCATGTCCTCCAAACAGCAAGTAGCCAACAAGATGTTTGCCCCAGCTGTTTTCCAAGAACGTGGAGTCAGCTGTGTCTAGCTGGAGATGAGCTGGTTAAGACTGGATAGGACCATCTATCCCCCAACTGCACATGCACGGTGTCTGCTCAGTAACATTTTGACGTTAGAGGGCTGAAACTCCACCCTCGGATGGTGCTAAGCGCCTACATGATGCAGAGGCCTGGAAGCAGAACCACGATTCCCGCACCTTTTTCCAATCACCTTCCCCACGCCTCCCACGCTCCCCACGCCTCCCACACCTTGGACCGCCCTGTGGCTTCATTCCTCGTCCCATAAATACCCCAAGCCCCGCACCTGTGGCGAGGCTGCTGTGAGACTTTCTCCCTTTTCCTCGCTTGGCTGCCTCCTGAATGAGCTCTCTCTGCCACAGACCTCGGCGTCGCAGCATCTGCCTTGCTCTGCGTCGAGCAAAACGAACCTCCAGCTTTCCTGAGAAATTAGAGAATGTTTAGACATCTATCTCCTAGGCCCTGCCCCCGCATACAAGGGCCTGTGCTCCTGTCCTCACCTCCTTCCCGCCCTCCGTGGAAGAGGCGGTTCTCCTCTCCTCCTGTCACATCCCAGCCTGCTTCCTTCAGACTGGGGCCTTCACGTATCTTCTCTCTCTGTTACTCCTACTTTCTGCTGGTTTTCTCTGCTCAGCCTGTAAGTGCAGTTTCCTCTTGCCTGTCTTAAACTTCTACCTCTCATGAAGAAATGAAGGCTTAAGCTTGCTGTGTAGACTTCCTCAACTCTCACGCACGTCTAGGACTCTCCACTGTGAATTCGACCTTCCTGAGACCCTCGGGCAAAGGCTATCACTGCCACTGGAATTTCGGAGTGGAAAGGGTTGGCGGGTGGAGGGTCTCCGCTGTTCTTGTGCAGCTTGTGAAGCTGCAGCCCACTGAGATCCGTGTGGGTACAGCGCTCTCTCTCTGAATCCGTGTGCTAAATGGGAAGAGGCAGTTCTGGGTTCAATACCACCTTGGGCTTCTCTGGCTACATCCCTTTGGGAAAGTTCCTTATTTTAGCTACAAGTTGTCACAGCTATGTGTCATTAGAGTTAAATAGCCGCCATGGATTGAGGATTTACAATTAGTTGGGCAGGGCTAGGTCTTTGTATGCAGTATCTCCTTAGTTCTTACAAAGCAACTCAGCTATTTTGATTATTATTACCATGTTATAAATGAGAAAATGGAGGCAGAGGTTAAGTAACTTGCCCCTTTAGTCGCTCAGCTAGTGAATGGTAGAGCTTAAGAATGCTAGTTCTATCTTCTACTTTGTCTCCAAGCTCCTGTTAACTCATATAAAATATAAGCTCTTGTGCCAGAAAGATCTTTTCTCATGAATTTCTCAAGCCATAAGCATTACTTTTCCTTACTCTTCCAAGATTCCCTATCTTAGTTAATGGGCCAAATCCCCCTCTCTAGAAACCTAACAGTCCACCTAGATTCCTTCCTCCCCGCTGATCCCTGTAGCTCCTCCTGACATTCACCTCCCCTACAGTCTACCTCCTTCTTGTTCCCCATGTCAGACTCCTCATCCCAGCTCTCCTGGCCCTCCGTTACAGCCCAGGTCCTCATCATCCCTCCTTACAATTGCACTGGTTTCCCCCATCTTGCTTTGCTCTAACTGATCCCTTGAACTGCTTCCAGAGGAGTCTTCTAAAACAAATAGGATCATGCCCTTATTAATTATCTGTGAACAAGACACACAACAGTTAAGTCACCTGCCCAGGCTCTAAAGTGCAAGAGTCAGAGCTTGACTTCAAATCTGGGGAGTCAGTCAAAAACCTGTGCTCTTGACCACTTGTTAGCCTTGGCTCTGAGAAGGAAAGGGTAATTCCACCAAGGCTTGCCCCACTGCCTGTTCTCTCCACCAAAGATTTCCTCAAAGCTTCCACAGCGATGCTTTGCCTCTACCCGATTTTGGCTCACCATCAATTAGAATCAGATGGCCACAAAACAGCACACCAAATCCACCAATTTTTATTGAGCTCGCTCTTGTTTTTAAGTCTCTATTCACACACGGGGATACTCGTGCCACAGTCAGTGCAAAAGATTTCCTACGAACACTAGCTTGTCAAATCAATGCTATGTTTGAAGGGGGGAAAATGGTGAAAATATAAGCTCGCTAGTGAGATCAATATCTGACTTAATTTTTCTCTATGGAAGGCATCCCATATCATTTACTGATCATTTTTCAAAGTAAAAATACATGTGTCAATTCACTAACTAGTTTTAAGGTTGAATTGAAGTTGCCATTCAAAGAAGGTTTGAAACACTTGCAGTTAATGGTACCTTTTATATGGGTTTGTGAGTTTTCTTTCTTTTTTTTTTTTTTTTTGTGCAGTACACGGGCCTCTCACTGCTGTGGCCTCTCCCATCGCGAAGCACAGGATCCGGACGTGCAGGCCCAGTGGCCATGGCTCACGGGTCCAGCTGCTCCACGGCATGTGGGATCCTCCCGGACCGGGGCACAAACCCGTGTCCCCTGCATCAGCAGGCGGACTCTCAACCACTGCGCCACCAGGGAAGCCCTGTGAGTTTTCATTTGCTCTTTTTCAATAATACTGTGTAAGGTAATTATTTTCATCACTGTTTTATGAGTGTGTATACCAAGGTTCAAAACATTCCACCAACTTATCTCAAGCCATCCTGCTGGATGGTGGTGGAAGCAAGATTCAAATCTAACCTTCTGATAAGACCCCAAGCTATTCTCACTGCTCAGCCTCTCAGATCTGAAAATATTTTTAAAATAAACTTTATTTTAGAATAATTTTCCTGTATACCCTTCGCCCATTTTCCCCCAATGCCAACATCTTACATTATGATAAAACAGTTATCAAAACAAAGAGGTTCACATTTGTAGATTACTACTAATGAAACTCCAACCCTTATTCAAATTGCACCTTTTTTTTTATTATTATTATTAACCTTTCTCTGTTCCAGGATACAATCCAGGGCACTATATTGACATTTAGTCATCATGCTTTCTTTGCCTCCTCCGATGTGTGACTCTGTGAGTCTTTTCCTTGGTTTTCATTATCTGGACAGTTTTAAGGAACAGTGGTCAGGCATTTTGTAGATACTGAAAATAGCTTTTGATACTCAAATGTCACTTTTGTGCTTCTAGCACTTAATACCCATTCAATTTGTGAGACCTATTTCAGAAGGCAGATTTCCTGTGCTTTTGCCTAGAAATGGCTGCACATTTCCTCTCGACCCTATTAGGGACCCAGAACTTTTTCAATACTGTTTTTTACCTTGCAAATAGTTGTAATGCCTATCCTCATATTCCCAGATAATTGGATCCATGAGGTCTAAAATAGTAACTGAGCTGAAATCATTGCAGAAAAGATGATGAATATACATGCAAAATGAAGATAAGACACCATTTCACAGAGGTAGAATAACAGCTAAATTAAATGGACGTAAAAGGTTAAGAAACACAGTGTGTTACTATAGCAGAATCAGGTTAAATGAATGCTAGATGTGATAGGCCACGTTGGCTTTTCCTAGAGTTGATAATTCTTTATTGCCAATTACTTTGGACTTGAGGAATATTTAAGGCTAGAATCTGGTGTCCCACTTCATGTAGTAAGAGCTTATGAAGCTGTCTGCCCCCACCCAGTACCTGGCACACAGTAGGTACCTGGTAAATGTGAATTTCTTTCCAGAGAATGCTTACCCAGCACTTACTATGTGCCAGGCATTCTTCTCATGCTTTACACACATTAACTCGTTAAATCCTTGCCACTACCCATTTTACAGTCAAGGTAACAGATTCAGGGAGGTTGAGTTGCCCAAAGTCACACAGATAGTAGCTGGCATGCCTAGGATTTGAACCCAGGCAGTCTGGCAACTGTATCCACTCTTAACTATGATACTCCACTGCTTGTCTGGTATCTGTGCAGACTAATCTGAGAATTTCGCATTGCATGAAAGTGAATTTTCAAGATGATGGAATTTAACATAATTTATCCTTTTCTGTTGGAACTACTTTAAAATATATCCATTGTCTACCTCACACAGATATCGTATTTCCTGGTATCAGAGGGTTATTAATGTGAACACCAAATCTTGTGTTTTGCTTAACTGTTTTTATTTTGCCCTAAACAGAATGTTCCCACACTGAAAGTGTTGATGAGTTATTTTTCCTGCCATTTTGATGGATCAGTTTCCTCTATCATTGTCAGGTTCTCCATCACTTCTTGCTTTCAGTTGTGTGACCCTGAAAACATCCTTTTTCTCTTTGCAATCATCTGCTTCCAGTTTGCTATTAGAATTCTGTCTAAAACAAAAGTAAATATATCCTGAGGGGTGCCCTGAGACCCTCTCCCATGAGTTCAGAGCATAGGAGAGCGTGCAGTTTGCGACATATATTTCAGTTGCTCAGGCATCACTTGGATGGCTTCTTGCTTATTTCCTTGGCTCTCCTCCATACCATCGAGATCAATTCTGGAGAAGTAAGCTAATATATCACATATTGAACATATTATCTTCTG
The DNA here is from genome assembly GCF_964165515.1 of Mesoplodon bidens. Lineage (NCBI taxonomy): Eukaryota > Metazoa > Chordata > Mammalia > Artiodactyla > Ziphiidae > Mesoplodon > Mesoplodon bidens. The sequence goes on from NC_138167.1 coordinate 32,415,937, forward strand.
GAGTCTTTTTTTTTTTTTTTTTGCAGTACGCGGGCCTCTCTCACTGTTATGGCCTCTCCCGTTGTGGAGCACAGGCTCCGGACGCGCAGGCTCAGCGGCCATGGCTCATGGGCCTAGCCGCTCTGTGGCATGTGGGATCTTCCCGGTTCGGGGCACGAACCCGTGTCCCCTGAATCGGCAGGTGGACTCTCAACCACTGCACCACCAGGGAAGCCCTGAACATATTATCTTAATAAAATGGATAATAAATTACCACTGGTTACTTTATATTCTCAACCAAATTCCTAAATGCCATGCCATTTGTGGCAAAAATTAGCAGTTCTTCTTCTAAATATTAATGCAAATGTGATCAATTCTATCATTTAAAGCCTCATTGCCATCATCTGAGAATTGGGGCACAGTGGTTTTCCTTTAGCTTAACTGAGAAATTCTCCCCTGTGGCAGATGTTCTAACCACATGTGCCATTTGAGGGCTTGGGGTGGGTGTGCTTTGTGTCTTAGCAAGTATTTGGTGCTTGAGGGACACGTAGAGGTGATCTCTGGTGGATACCATTTCCCATCCTTAAACCTAGATCTTATCAGCGAAACCATGAGTTTTTTTCTTTTTGTCTTCCCTAATGCTGGAATTATTCCAAGCATTCTCAGATGGATGGAGTTTTTGTTCCTGGCTCATTCTAGTGGAAACAGAGGAGTCCTCCGTCTGGACAGGGTTGGGGCCAAATTGAGGAGGAGGCTCTTTCAGCTGCTATTTTCAGACTCAGCTGCGTCTGGGAGAGGGTGGCTGGATTCAAAACAAGGTGTTTGTTTCTAACTATCAAATCTTCCATAGGCTTTGGTACTGGTTGCTTCTGTGACATCCCAAAGCATTTACATAGGGGAGGAGGCCCACCTGGGTGCCACTAGGGAAATTCCACAAGGAGAAATTGTTTCCATAGCTTAGAATTTTTTCCACACAGGCACTCAATAGCCTGAGACAGGTTGTTTCTAATTCAGAGTGGGAGAATGTTCAGGGGTGGAGAGTTATTTGTTCCTCAGGTTGAAAATATAACACTCAAAACTCACCTTTTATTGATCTCAAGCCTGCTGATTATTTTATCCTTCTGTAAATGGAACTGAATAACCAAGTCGTTTTAGTGCATCAATAATAAACACTCCTATTAATTACATAGTGCGTGAACTTTCAGTCTGAGATTTCATCAGTTTATCAATTAACAAATACTATGTAGAATTAGGAAAGGAATGCCCATTTCAGTTCCTTAAAACTACACACTTCCTATCGTTTAACAACACCTAAAATCTTGCCAGATTTGATAAACACATCAGATTCATTTTCTAACCAAATTTAACTAATTTATTTCCACTGCCGTTATCTTGTGGACCATATGCTCGAAGAGGTGTTCAGTTTTGACACTGAGTTACAGTCGAGGAAGTTTCCTGATGGATTAATTATTAACATTCAAGATGAATGGAATTACCAGGAAACTTTTCAGTGCAACTTTTTTTTTTTTTTAAGAAGATGTTGGGGGTAGGAGTTTAGTAATTTATTTATTTATTTTTGCTGTGTTGGGTCTTCGTTCCTGTGCGAGGGCTTTCTCTAGTTGTGGCAAGTGGGGACCACTCTTCATCGCGGTGCGCGGGCCTCTCACTATCGCGGCCTCTCTTGTTGCGGAGCACAGGCTCCAGACGCGCAGGCTCAGTAGTTTTGGCTCACGGGCCTAGTTGCTCCGCGGCATGTGGGATCCTCCCAGACCAGGGTGCGAATCCGTGTCCCCTGCATTAGCAGGCAGATTTTCAACCACTGCGCCACCAGGGAAGCCCCAGTGTGACTTTTTAAACCTGTAACAAACGCACCTGGGGCTTTCCAGAAATGCCAGTCGTGGTCCAACTTATTACCCATCAACTGTCCTTGGTTTTATGTGTGATAAAACACAGCCATGAAGTCTGGACTCTATTTCTGAGGTAGTTATCCAAACGCCAGTAATCTCTAAAAATAGTGGTGACCATATATTAATAACCAATTAAGGCATTGATCTGTGCTTATGGTCTGCCTATAACCTTAGTCAGCCTGGAGAATTGGGTTGTATTTGAATAATACCCAGGAGGAAAAGATCCTGCTTTTTTTTTTTTTTTTTTTTTTTTTTGAGCAGCTGATTCTGGGTAGCAAAATGAGTTTTTCTTACAAGGCTCAAGGATAGCTGTCAAATTTCCCCTTTGGTGGTGGTATCCAAATAGTGTGGTTGGTCTATTACTCATAATATGGTAACTTTCTAAGAGTAATTAGCTTAAAAGAAAATCCCATTCTATAGTTAATACATAAGTAATTATTTAAAACGTTGCCCTACAATTTGTTATTTTACTTTCTCCTCCCATTTTTGAGTTTTTCTCCTTATCCTCTCACTGACACACTTCTTACCTTTCTTCAGGTTCCAAAGGAGACTTACCTCATTATCATGTATTTTACTCTGCTTCATCCTCTGTCAGTTGGGGTGTCACCTAAGGGTTTAATCCAGGGTGACCAGCACAATGCCTGCTTTGACTGCACCCCCCGCTTTGATAGAAGGGGAGAAACTGCTTTAGTCAGATGACAACTGAGGACTGGTAGAGGATAAGAAGGGAACAAGAATTTCTCCTTTTATTTCCGGCTCTCTTGGGCTACGTAGGACCATGGTCTTTCTTGAAAGACTGAGGTGAAGGAAGGATGAAAGGGAGAAAGAAGAGATGAATCATTGCTGCCATGTATTGAGGGCTTTCTTGAAATCAGGATCTTCATCTACATTAGCTCACTTAATTCCACAACAACCCTCAAAGGATGATCATCCTTATTTTAAAAATGAAACTTATGAGGCTCAAAGTCTAAGCAACGTATATGGGGACACCCAGCTTGTAGGTTGCAGAGTCAGAATTTGAAACCAGGTCTGTGTGACCCAACAGTCAGCTGCTTTCAACCATTCAATGCTGCATCTACCTCGGCTCCCAGAGGTGCCCATACCGCCTGCTCTCTCCTCCCCACTGAGTCTCAGTGATTGAGGCAGAATCAACAAACTAGGAGTCAGGGTATCAGGGAAAACATTGGGCTCTCAGCTGCTACTTCCCTCTGCGGTGGCAAAGCACTTCCCAACAGGGCACATCTCTTCACCTAGAAGGTGTTGACATTCAGATAGATGTCTGCTTGGCAGTGAGCAACAAAGTCATTTTTAATAAGCATTTTTGGGCCCAAAACCCCACTGATGGTTAATCAGAATTGATCCAGCCACAATTTTTAAGTTTGTGTATGAGATGACTGCTGATGGTAATAATCATAATAAAAGTAAAAACAGCTGTCATTCCTTGAGTACAAACTATGGTCCAGAAACTCATAGCATTTCTAACAACACTAGGAGTTTACAGATGAGAAAACCAAGTCTCAGAGGAGTTGAGGAAATGCCCAAAGTCGAACAGCAAGAAGGTAGCTGAGAAGTAACTAGAAGCCTGGTCTGTGTGCACCCAACCCTCTGTCACAGCTGCTCCTTCCCTGTGCCTGCCAGGCTGGAAGGAGCCTGGCAAATTTGCCTTGAGCGTCCATACCTGGGAGCAATCAAATTCCCATCCATGATCAAACTGAATAATTGAAAATCCTTGTTTCATTCTTACACTAGGTTTGACTGCAAACCATCCTGCCCTCATTTTGCAGTATTAATAAGCTTTCAATGGCTGCCCAGTATCTGAAATTAGATACCCAAATGCTTGTTGGAAATGTTAAGGCCTCCACAATCTGATCGCAGCCCACTTTCCTGTCTTATCCCTGACCACCTTTTCACTAAACCTCTGGTCCAGTGGAACAGTTTCACTTTCTTGACAAAACACCGCATGCTTGGCCACTGCCCACTTCTCCCTGCCATAAAAGCTGCCCCTTATCTTCCTATTGAACCCGCTCAAATTTGACTTTCTAAATCATCTGGAAAATTCAGACAGAAGGACTTACTTTCACCTTCTACTTTAATAGTAATTATTGTCCATATAGGTCATTTGTCCATTAATATGTATGACTTTGGAGGCACATCTACTTCAGGGCCTGGATACACTATTTATTTTATTTTTTACAGCTTTATTGGAGTATAATTGCTTTACAATGGTGTGTTAGTTTCTGCTTTATAACAAAGTGAATCAGTTATACGTATACATATGTTCCCATATCTCTTCCCTCTTGCGTCTCCCTCCCTCCCACCCTCCCTATCCCACCCCTCCAGGCAGTCACGAAGCACCGAGCTGATCTCCCTGTGCTATGCGGCTGCTTCCCACTAGCTACCTACCTTACGTTTGGTAGTGTATATATGTCCATGCCACTCTCTCACTTTGTCACAGCTTACCCTTCCCCCTCCCCATATCCTCAAGTCCATTCTCTAGTAGGTCTCTGTCTTTATTCCTGTCTTACCCCTAGGTTCTTCATGACATTTTTTTTTCTTAAATTCCATATATATGTGTTAGCATATGGTATTTGTCTTTCTCTTTCTGACTTACTTCACTCTGTATGACAGACTCTAGGTATATCCACCTCATTACAAATAGCTCAGTTTCGTTTCTTTTTATGGCTGAGTAATATTCCATTGTATATATGTGCCACATCTCCTTTATCCATTCATCTGATGATGGACACTTAGGTTGTTTCCATCTCTGAGCTATTGTAAATAGAGCTGCAATGAACATTTTGGCACATGACTCTTTTTGAATTATGGTTTTCTCAGGGTATATGCCCAGTAGTGAGATTGCTGGGTCATATGGTAGTTCTATTTGTAGCTTTTTAAGGAACCTCCATACTGTTCTCCATAGTGGCTGTACCAATCCACATTCCTACCAGCAGTGCAAGAGTGTTCCCTTTTCTCCACACCCTCTCCAGCATTTATTGTTTCTAGATTTTTTGATGATGGCCATTCTGACTGGTGTGAGATGATATCTCATTGTAGTTTTCATTTGCATTTCTCTAATGATTAATGATGTTGAGCATTCTTTCATGTGTTTGTTGGCAGTCTGTATATCTTCTTTGGAGAAATGTCTATTTAAGTCTTCTGCCCATTTTTGGATTGGGTTGTTTGTTTTTTGGTTATTGAGCTGCATGAGCTGCTTATAAATTTTGGAGATTAATCCTTTGTCAGTTGCTTCACTTGCAAATATTTTCTCCCATTCTGAGGGTTGTCTTTTGGTCTTGTTTATGGTTTCCTTTGCTGTGCAAAAACTTTGGAGTTTCATTAGGTCCCATTTGTTTATTTTTGTTTTTATTTCCATTTCTCTAGGAGGTGGGTCTAAAAGGATCTTGCTGTGATTTATGTCATAGAGTGTTCTTTCTATGTTTTCCTCTAAGAGTTCGATAGTTTCTGGCCTTACATTTAGGTCTTTAATCCATTTTGAGCTTATTTCTGTGTATGGTGTTAGGGAGTGATCTAATCTCATAGTTTTACATGTAGCTGTCCAGTTTTCCCAGCACCACTTATTGAAGAGGCTGTCCTTTCTCCACTGTACATTCCTGCCTCCCTTATCAAAGATAAGGTGACCATATGTGCATGGGTTTATCTCTGGGCTTTCTATCCTGTTCCACTGATCTTTCTGTTTTTGTGCCAGTACCATACTGTCTTGATTACTGTAGCTTTGTAGTATAGTCTGACGTCAGGGAGCCTGATTCCTCCAGCTCCGTTTTTCGTTCTCAAGATTGCTTTGGCTATTCGGGGTCTTTTGTGTTTCCATACAAATTGTGAAATTTTTTGTTCTAGTTCTGTGAAAAATGCCAGTGGTAGTTTGATAGGGATTGCATTGAATCTGTAGATTGCTTTGGGTAGTAGAGTCATTTTCACAATGTTGATTCTTCCAATCCAAGAACATGGTACATCTCTCCATCTATTTGTATCATCTTTAATTTCTTTCATCAGTGTCTTATAATGTTCTGCATACAGGTCTTTTGTCTCCTAATGTAGGTTTATTCCTAGATATTTTATTCTTTTTGTTGCAGTGGTAAATAGGAGTGTTTTCTTGGTTTCACTTTCAGATTTTTCATCATTAGTGTATAGGAATGCCAGAGATTTCTGTGCATTAACTTTGTATCCTGCTACTTTACCAAATTCATTGATTAGCTCTAGTAGTTTTCTGATAGCATCTTTAGGATTCTCTATGTATAGTATCATGTCATCTGCAAACAGTGACAGCTTTACTTCTTCTTTTCCGATTTGGATTCCTTTTATTTCCTTTTCTTCTGGATACGCTATTTAAAACTGAGAATGCTATTTATCTTCTTTAATTGATCACAGTTAGGAATCTCATCCTAGACCCCTTCATAACCCATGCAGCACAAAATCTAGTGCCTGGCAGACAGCAGACAGAAGAAGAGCTTGGGCATGGTCTATTTAACGACATGCACCATAGCACAAGCCACTCAGGTGTGCTTCTGTGATAATGTCAAGGATATTAGCAGAGATAACCCCCTGCTGACCATTTGACCAGGATGAAAGTCAGTTATGTCATTGATTTGGTGCTAACTTTCACTTAATCTAAAGGATGGGAATGAAAAGAAAGATGAAAAGGGACAGTATATTAACCCTGAAGCATGAAAACGAAATTTGACTTGGAAATGAGTCATCTTTTTTTGTGTTTTTATTTACATCACTGTTTTCACATCAGCCTCTGTATTTGTATATGCAACTCAAAAAGGATCGGAGAAAAATCAAATTTTGGATTAAAAGAATTCCTTTAAACCTTGGTAATTCTGATGAACTGCCTCCCTGAAAAAGTATTTTACCTTTAGGAGCAGACAGGGGGCAACCAGCCACCACAGGGAGGCTATAACCATAAACAAATTTGGTTTGACACTTCCTCTGTTTGCTTGTTCACCTGCTTGTGAGTCAGCAGTGGGGGGAAAATGTCTGCTGCAGTGCTGGAGGGTGGTCACTTTATTTGCCTGTGACTCTATGACCCCAAAGTTCCTTTCATCTTGGATAAATTATTGAGGTAAAGAGAACAGTAAATCCATCCCAAAAGAGTGGGAAAATGTATGTCCCTCCCAAAGATTATTTGTACATATCACATTCCTTTCAACATTCTCCTCTAGAAAATGAGAGGATAAGAGCCTTCATGGATGAGAATGCTAATTATAATCATTACCTAAAGTAACAAATCTTTCCTGACAAGGGCCAAATCTGTCAGATATTAAGACTAAAGGTCTGTGTTTCAGTTTAGTGAAAGTTACTTTCCTGTTCCCTTTGACAGATGCCTCAATTTTCATCTCAAAGTTGCTCTTAGAATGAACATGGAATTATCTGGTCTTGTTTACAGCAACAAAGTTCAGGTTCTTTAGCAGATATTAATAACCACTGTGCTAAGAGCATTCTTCCAGCTCACTCCACATGCTGAGCTTTGCCCTGATTTCAACCTTGTGAAATTTTCATGTTGCCCATTCTGCACCCTACCAGCTTCTTATGCCTGCACATCCATGGTGACAACCACTTCAGCCAAATTTCCTCTTATTCAACCCAATCATTATGCATTAGAAGGATGTCAACTTGTTCTATTGGGGGTTAACAGAGTCTGTCAGAGTAATGTAGAAAAATTTATCTAATTTTTTTGGACCTCTTGAGGCTTGAGAGCCTGAAAGAGCATGACAAAGAAATTATAGATGATTCAAGAAGATCATAGTGGCAGTGTCATTCCTGAAGTCAGGGTCAAGCTAGCAAAGTGGAAAACTGACATAGTTCCAAAAAGAAAGCACAGTATAGTACCAAAATTTTGCCTCAACTATTTGGCTATTTTAGATCTAAAATGGAGCCAGTTCAATTTTATACCTATTTCTATATTTATAAGCCTGTAATAATTAACATGTCATTCAAGACCCTATTCAAAGTATTAATTATTTAACATTCATAACAATCCTATGATGTAGCTACTACTATTGTTCCCATTCTACAAATGGAGAAAGTGGGACACAGAGAGTTAAGTAACTTCCCTAGGCCATGCAGCTAATAAATGGTGGAAATGGGATTTGAACCCAGGCAGTCTGGATCTAAGATTCTAAGGGCTTAATCACCACATGCTTCCGCCTTTCCAAGCTTTCCAGGATTGCCAGGGTCTAAGCCAGAGGACTCTAGCAAGGAAAACATTTTGGCCAAGTTTTATTTTCTTTTGGGTCCAGAATCCCTACAAAAGAGCAGAGTTTGTGATTGGTTCAATATTAGGTACAAGGATCAACACTACCAAGGCTGAGTGGTCTATTCTGGTCCCACCTTTAAGGGGAAAGTTAATTCTCTAAGGAAAGGGAAACAAAAGCTGTTACTTATCTATCACCTCACAATAACTCTATAAGGTAGAATTTCTTATACCTATTCCTCTTTTGCAGATGAACAGCTCAGAAAAGTTAGCTAAGTTACCTAAGGCCATATAGTTAAGAAACAAAACAGACGGTAAAACTCACTCCACTTTATCACTCTTTGTCCCTAAGCAGCAGTGCTGAAAATGATTTAATAAGTATTATGTGAAACAATGACCAAAATAAAAAGGGAAGGAAGAAAGAGGTGGGCAAGGAAGGAAGGGAAGTTTCTGTGTTCAGAAAAGTTTGGGAAACCCATGATTAATCAAAATTATGTAGATTTCTTAACTACAGGACTTCCCAGAGCCTTTACTATATTAATGTGCATTATAAAGGATATAACATGAAGAACTTATTTTAAAATTTTTTTGCAAGAAATCTTATAGTAACGATGCTCTATGAAGTACATTTTGAGAAATCCTACTCTAGATAGTTGAAGACAGTCTATGCAAAATATGTGGTGCAGGAAATGTTTTTCATTGTTGTCTTTAGGACAAAGACCAGGGCATACAAAATGGGAGATCCAACCTAGTTGAGCTTGAATTTTCACTATTAGGACTAGGTCAGAACCATAAAAAGGGTTCGGGGCAAGGGTAGACTGAAGCAAAGACAACTTTAAGACAGAAATGTATTAAACTCTGTTTTTAGAATGTATCTAACACTGCGCACTTAACATTTCTTCCTTACTGTTGCTAAGTATTTGTGCCTGTTTGCGTGTGATTCTGTGATTAAAATACCCAATGAAGTTTTAAACCACTTCATGTCATGGATTATGTCCTATGTTTTTTTTGTCAGTTTACTATATTGCTTCTCTGCCAAGAGTAAGCATGCATATGTTTAATTGATTAATTTGAGCCAGACGTCTTTTAGTTTTTTTAAATAAATGATTTAGCAGAATTGCAAAGTTGAACCAATTGACAACCTATGGGGGTTTTATGATCAAATAACATAATTCATGAATATGCTTATTTTTATTCCCATAAAAATGCTACACCTTACTTCAAACTTGTGGGAATTTCTGCCACTGACTGTAAATCAGAAAATGGATTTTAAAATTGCCCCATTCCTTGACAACTCTTTGCTATTCAAGCCCTGTTGGGACTCTCAGCAACAGCATGCGACAGGTCTGAGATTAGAAAGTGGCTTCTCCACACCAGTTTGAAAATGAGTCAGTCTGTTGCCATATTTAGCTAATTGCTATAGCCTATTTGGTCTGCCTCTTGCCTTCATTCACTCTTGTTCTCCTTATATGTGTAGTTGGTCTTCCCACCTGGATTTCAGATGGCTTAAGACAATCATTTCTTTACACTTCATGGTCCCCATGAGTCAGGAATTTTGGGGAGTGCTTGGTGTGGCAGCTCTGGTTTAGAGTCTAGCATGCAGCTACAGACAGATGGCAGCTGGAGCTGGGACAGTGGGAGTAGGGACTGGAGCAGCTGGGGGCTGGCTGGCATCTGTCACACTTCATGCAGTCTCGGGGCTTCTCCTTGTCGTCTCTCCAGATGAGCTAGTTTGGGCTTCCTCCTAGCATGGCAGCTCAGGGCAGTAAAACTGCCTCCAGGGAAGTTGAAAGCTTTGAGAGAAAATTCCATTGAGCTGGGTAGAAGCTGTCTCTTCTGTTATGACCTAGCCTCAGAAGTTTGTGTCACTTCCACCATTCTCTGATCACAAGAGTCACACAAGCCCATCCAGTTGCAAGGTGGAAGGACTATAGACCACTCTTCCCAATAGGAGTGTTAAAGTTGCATCTTAAGAAGGGCAGTGGGATGGGAGTTAATTTTGTGGTTGACTTAAACACAATCTCTCACACCCTCAGAATTTTTGACATAGTGCTTTGCAAAAGGTGGGTGCTCAGTAAATCTCTGTCAAATTAGTAAAATAAAAGCAGTCTTCCTAAAAGTGTGGTTTAAGTGAAAGACCAACCCAACAAACTTAGTTTAAAAGGCTTGACTGCATACACTGCCACTCTAGGAAACAGATACTCTTGCAATTTCAAAAGCTTTAAGAGAAAGGTGTCACTAACTGCTCTGCTTTGTTAACAACTCTCTGTAGGCTGACTCTGGGTGGTATTATTTGCATTATTTGTGGAGGAGTCTGTGTCCTTTCTGCTTGTAAGTGTTTTCAATGTACATTGAGAGGAAGCTGATCTCTACCCTTAGGTCTGCCCCATGTCCCCAAACCTTTTCTAAAGTCCTACAGACTATGTTACTAGAGTCCACATGTAGCTTTCATCAGCTCTGGAAATAAGGAGAGTCAAATACTTGTGCAGAGAGGAAGAGGTGATGTACTACCCCAGTGCATATCCACTTTGGGATAGAGAGAGATAACAGTGGTGTTTGTCCAACCAATTGGAAGTAGCATCCAAAGAGGTACCGTTAACTAGACAAAACTTCTCTACCCAGAACAGAATAAAGTCATAGGATTTTTGCAACACAAGGAGTCTTAGAGATGCTTAGTTAGTGAAGAGGAAATGAAGTTATTTTTTATTTTTTTAACATCTTTATTGGAGTATAATTGCTTTACAATGGTGTGTTAGTTTCTGCTTTATAACAAAGTGAATCAGCTATACATATATCCCCATATCTCCTTCTTCTTGAGCCTCCCTTTTACCCTCTCTATCCCATCCCTCTAGGTGGTCACAAATCACCAAGCTGATCTCCCTGTGCTTTGTGACTGCTTCCCACTAGCTATCTATTGAAGTTATTTAATGTGACTGAATTTGCAAAGCAGGTTAGTGCTGCTCTGTCTAATATTGTCTTTAATGAGTTTTCCTAATAGTGAGCAAAACAACTTAAGGCTGGAAAAAATTCAAGGAAGAATATTTGAATTGTGAAAACTGCCATTCTAGATTTCAGGGATATTCTAAGTGGTCTATGGCAGTGATCATTGTACAAGAAAAGGGCTCTATGAGCTATGCTGAGCTAAAATATAAACAGGTGTTTTTACTATGAGACTTCTTAGTGCCTTTAATAAGCTAACATTTAATATGAATTTAAAGAAGGTTAGTCAAGGAGGTATTTCTCAACTGCATCCTTTTGTTCAAAAGTATTTCTTAGGTCTGCTGTATTTAAAAAAAAAAAAAAAAAAAAAAAGCTTTGAGAAACACTGAAATCCCTTCCCTAGAAAGCTGTTAACATATCAAGATTTCAGTTTTGAGGGGTGCACAGCCAAAATACAGGCTAAGAGCTATGTGAAGACTCCCAAGGTTAAAAAGGATGCTCGGGGCCTCCCTGGTGGCGCAGTGGTTGAGAGTCCGCCTGCTGATGCGGGGGACAGGGGTTCGTGCCCCGGCCCGGGAGGATCCCACGTGCCGCGGAGCGGCTGGGTCTGTGAGCCATGGCCGCTGGGCCTGCGCGTCCGGAGCCTGTGCTCCGCAATGGGAGAGGCCACAACAGTGAGAGGCCCACATACAGAAAAAAAAAAAAAAAAAAAAAAGGATGCTCAAGCAGCCCTTGGTCAGCATCCCTTTCAAATGATATTTTGCCCATTTTTTTCCTTATGAATGTAATGAATGGGCTAGTCAACTAAATCTCTAAAAGGATGTCATGTGTCCTGAATTAGATGAGTTATTTGGTAAAATACGTGTATTCTGGAGCTTAATGTTGTAGTCATTGGAAAATCATAAACCATTTAGAGAAATTCTGATCATAGAGTTAAAACTCCTCCTGTTTTCTGAGTTGTAGGACATAGTACCTCTACTTAAGTAAAATCCAGACTCTCAGCGTTAGAAGATTTAACATTCAAAAGTGACCACAAAGATCAACTGCATGTAGAAATTTATCACTTTGCAGTAACACAGATTTGAACCTCATGTGCTGTGAGCCTGTGAGTATGAGCAGATCACTTAATTAGATGGTGAGTCTTTCAACCACCAGACCAGGCACCTGCAACTCAACATAGACTTTTTATTATTTTACATACAGTTGATTTTGTATTTTATAGGGGTAGATAAACCAGCTATGATTGCATTCAGCTGTGAGTAGCATAACTAATCCATGATTTTAAAGGTTTAAGTAAAATGATGGTTCTTGCTCTCATAACAAGGAGTCTGGAGGTAGTGAAACTGTGGGTAATCATTAGTCAAGTTCGTTTGACCGGCTTTCAATCAAGGTCCCTTTAATTGTTCCTACAAAAGACTTGCATGTCCTCCAAGCAGCACACAGCCTAAACAAGATGTTTGCCCCAGCTGTTCTCCAAGAACATGGAGTCAACTGTGTCTAGTTCAAGCTCAGCTGGTTGAGACTGGCTAGGACCACCAACTCTGCAACTGGGCATGTGCGAGTGGCTGCTCGGTGACCTTTTGACCTCAGAGGGCCTACCATGCTAAGTGCCTCCATTTGAACCTGCAGAGGCTTAGTTGGCGCCTGCGCAGAACCATGATTACCACACCTTTTTTCAATCACCTTTCCCCGTGCTTCCCATGCCTCAGACCACCCTGCTGCTTTATTTCTCATCCTATAAAAACCCCGAGCCCCTTGGCTTTGGGGAGGCAGGTCTGAGACCTTCCCTTGCCTCCTTGCTTGGCTGCTTTGTGAATAAACCCTCTCCTTGCTGCAGACCTAGGTGTCTCGGTGTTTTGGCTTGCTGTGTATCAGGCAAAGGGAACCTGGTTCAGTAACTAGTAGCAGCCCAGTGCCAGTAGTGGCTTACAGATTCCGTCAGGGACTCTGTTTTCTCCTCTTGTCCATCTCCACCACCCTTAGCAAGTAAATTTTTCCTGTGGTCACAAGATGGCTGCTGCATCTGCAGACATTGTAACTGTATTCCAGATAAGCAAAAAGGGAAAGGGCTAAGGATGAAGCACAAGGGCATATGTCATTTAAGTTGAGTCCTTTTTTAAAATCAGGAAATCCATATTTTTCTTAAAAGCTCTACCACATATTTCATCTTTCATCTCACTGCTTAGTACTTTGTTATATAGCCACTGCTGTCTAGATGGTTACCTAAAAAATATCAAGTTTGGTTTTTTTGATTTTTGGCTGTTAAAGCTGAGGACATTGCTTCAACCATCAAAAAAAAAAAAAAATATATATATATATATATAGTAGAGAGTCCCATTCTGGTCTGATGGGAGGTGATTATTCAGACCTTTCTTTGGTAGTCATAATAACTCACAGTAACTCAGGTGTTCCTTATAACCGTGAGCTCCTGAGTTGGCTAAGTGCCTCCACCAGCATCCTCTCACTTAGTCCTAATGAGAGATTCTCACTCCGTTAAACTGCATTTTTTTTGTTGTATCCTTGATTTAGGCCTTTCTCACAATGTGTGTTCCTGTAAAGCTGAGGGTCAGAACTTAGAGATGCAACTTTTATTTTATTTTCCTGGTAATTCTAAAAGTAGATTCCACTGGAGTCCTTTTGCATGCTTCTATGAGGCCAAATAATGAGCTCATAATCATTTACGAGGTGCCTAGCTAGTTGGTACTGTGCTAAGAGCTTACTGAGGCATAAAAAGAAATAAGACTTCTGCCCAACCATCCTTCTGTTCTCACTCATGGATGCCTCCTGTGCCCTCCATTTCTGGTTCTGCAGCTGTTTCTGCAGGGATGCCAACCTGAGTGAAAATGTCAAAGGTGCAAGATGGGAAAGGATAAGGGGTAGCAGTGGGAAAAATATATAGTGCTTCCTTCTTCGATCGTCACTGAAACTCTCTAAAGATACTGCAGACTTTTCTCTCTCTTGGAGTCCTAGCAAGAAAACATTAATGTTTAGTAGGACTGATGCTTTCTCTTAGGTGTGCTTGAAAAAGGGAAAGGGGGTAAGAGAGCATTTACTCTCAAGTGTCTTTCCTAATACTTTCACTGCTTTCCTTCTTTTCCATTCCCTTCTCATGGGGAGATAACTGTGTGGAAAAATATGGAAGTAATGTGAATTCTAGATACAGCTGACTACTACCTTACTGTAGGTATGAACCTGGGAAAATTATGCATCAACTCTCTAGGTCTCCGTGTTGGTTGTCTACTGCTGATTAACAAAATTAACCCCAAACTTAGTGGCTTAAAACAACAAACATTTATCATCTCAGTCTATGGCTCAAGAATAAGGGTGAAGTCTTGCTGGATGCCTCTGGTTCACGATCTTTAGGGAGGTTACAGTCAGGTTATTGGCCAGAGCTGTGGTCTCAGCTGAAGGCTTTACTAAGGGATGATCTTTTTCTAAACTCATTCATGGGGTTGATGACAGGATCCAGTTCCTTGTGGCCTGTCGGACCAAAGGTCTCAGTTTTTCCCTGCCCCCTCAGCTCACAACATGACAGCTCACTTCCCCTCAGAGCAAAGGTTCTGAGAGAGACAGAGAGGACAAGATAGAAGTCCACCTTTCTGTAACCTAATCTTGGAAGTGGCATCCCATCGTTTCTGTTGTGTTCTACTGTGAGAAGTCAGTCAGTAGGTCTAGCTCACACTCAAGGGCAGAGAATTTTGCAAAAGCAGGGGGCAGAGATTATGGGGTGGGGGGGCCACCTTAGAATTTGTTTCTCTCTGTCTCAGTCCCCTTTGTGTAAGGATCCTACCGGCTCTGGAAGCGTGGTTCTAAGTATATGCTTAGAGCCAGCCCCTGGACTGGGAACACTGTGAAGTCAGGGAGGTTCTTTTATCTGTACATCCTCAGCACCACCACAGGGTCTGGCCTATCCTGGGTATTCATGTATTTTCTTCAACAGATTTATTGATCACTTACTGTGTGCCATGCCTTGTAGTAGGTGCTAGGGGTGTGGCCATGACCAAGATAAATGAAGGCTTTTCTGTATCATGGAACTTATTCTAGTGGGGAAAGACAGACAATATTAACAAGCAAACCAATAAGTGAACAAGACACTATCACACACAGCAATTAGTAATGTGTCAAACTGGGGAAAAACATTTGCAGTCTATGCCATAAACATCATTTTAGTGACCTTACTCTATAAGGAGCTGTATACAAATCAGTAAGAAAAAGCCCGAAAAAAACCTGTTTTCAATAAAAACTGGGGAGAGAAAAAAGAGGTATCACTAGTTGTCTAAGATCTGGAGACTGAAACAGTTAAAACGAAACAGTTAAAACAGCTTATTAATTACTCTCTTCAAGGTGTTGTTACAGTTTTGTTTTGCTTTTTCGCAGTACGTGGGCCTCTCACTGTTGTGGTCTCTCCCGTTGCAGAGCACAGGCTCCAGACTTGCAGGCTCAGCAGCCATGGCTCACGGGCCTAGCCGCTCCGCGGCACGTGGGATCTTCCCAGACCAGGGCACGAACCTGTGTCCCCTGCATCGGTAGGCGGACTCTCAACCACTGCGCCACCAGGGAAGCCCTAAAGTTTTTTTTTTTTTTTTTTAAAGCATGTCTCATTCAGACACAGCATTTTAAATTTATTTATTTATTTATTTGGCTGTGTTGGGTCTTCATTTCTGTGCGAGGGCTTTCTCTAGTTGCGGCGAGCGGGGGCCACTCTTCATCGCGGTGCGCTGGCCTCTCACTGTCGTGGCCTCTCTTGTTGCGGAGCACAGGCTCCAGACGCGCAGGCTCAGTAGCTGTGGCTCATGGGCCCAGTTGCTCCGTGGCATGTGGGATCTTCCCAGATCAGGGCTCGAACCCGTGTCCCCTGCATCGGCAGGCAGATTCTCAACCACTGCTCCACCAGGGAAGCCCAGCCCTAAAGTTTTTAATAATAGTAGCCAGTGTTGTCAGCGGTTTGGGAAACAGGGCCTCCTCACAGACTCTTGGAGAATGTGAATGTTGGTTTTACTTTTCTGGACGTCCCTGTGGCAAAATGTATGCAAATCCTAAAATGAATGCATAGCTTTTGAGTCAAATGAAGACTAGAGGCTAAGAGTGTGGGCTGTGGAATCAGCCCACTTGGGCTGATGGAGGTGCAGCCTAGGTGGCCAGGGCTCCCTGGTGGGATGATTTCTGATCTGAGTAGGTGTGAATCTGGCCCTGTGGGTCTGGGTTGGGAAGCGTTGCAGGCAAAAGCGAAAAAGGGAGTCGCTTCCAGGACAAAGAAGCAGTGTGCGCATCGGAGACTATGAGGGATCTCGGGAACCAGAGAGAGGAGTCTGGAGGATTCCCAGGCTTCTCTCTGGCAGCTGAGGGATGACAAAGTCATCGCCATGACAGTAAAACAGGAAGGATTCTCACTGTGTAGGATAATCTGGTGAAGTGAAATACCTGGAGGCCCACCCTCCCCACCCATTAGCCCCTGGTTTCTTCCATTTTTTCTGAAGTATATTAAAAAATGACTTGCTGGGGCTTCCCTGGTGGCGCAGTGGTTGAGAGTCCACCTCTCAATGCAGAGGACACGGGTTCGAGCCCTGGTCTGGGAAGATCCCACATGCCGCAGAGCAACTGGGCCCGTGAGCCACAACTACTGAGCCTGTGCGTCTGGAGCTTGTGCTCCGCAACGAGAGGCCGCGACAGTGAGAGGCCCGTGCACCGCAACTAGAGAAAGCCCTCGCACAGAAACGAAGACACCCTCCCAAAAAAAAGACTTGGTAATGCCGAAATGGGACCATGAAAATGTTAGTACTTCTTATATGTTAACATTTTGCAAATTACCGCTTCCAGCACACAAACACCCATGTGTACACATTCGTTACAATGCCTGTGGGTAACCTCGTTTGGACAGAACATCCAAAGTCTACAGCTGAGGTCATTCACAACTGCGAGACCCCAGCAAATGGCCCTCCTGCCTGCCTCCTTGGGGTCCTCACCCACACCATGTACAAGCCAGGCTCTGCCCTCAAAGACAAGGGTTCTTTCACTTCCATCTCACAAGTGTCCCCCTATAGAAGCAAGTCCAAATCAGCAATTTTCCTCTTGGCTTGCCACTCCCACAGCACATCCTCTGAGAGGCTCGGTTGTCATCAGGTAGATAAAGAAATGTATCTGATGGCATCTTTTAAAGGAGTAAACTTGGAGTAGGCACTGTTGGCATATCTTGGCCCTTTGACAGTTTTGTAAGCTAGGAGAACGCCATTCACATTCCTTGAAGATTTCTAGTAGGTGGTCTGGATGGTAGTATTTCTATACATTGGTTTCTTTCTTCGTTTGATTTTAATTGGTAACGTTAACTAGACTTGGAGTTATCTTTGAGGGAAGTTCTAGAATTACTGGTTTATTTTAATAGTAATAGGAATATTTGGGTTTCCTAATATTCTTGTGTCAGTTTGGGTAAATTGGATATTTCTTTAATAGCACATTTCATCCAAATTTTCAACTTTCTGGCATATTTATAATATCTTCATTACCTTTCAAATGCAGGTTTCATTTGGTGTTTCATCCTTGGTATTAATTAACTGTACTTTTGCTCTTTCTTTGATCAGACTTGCCAAAGAACCAACTTTTTGCCTTATTGTCATTTCTAGTATATGTTTATTTTCTATTTGTTTAATTTACCCTTGTCCTACTTTCTTTGGATTTATTTTGCTGTTCGTTTTTCTAACTACTTGCAGTGGGCAGGTAGCTCATTTCTTGTTGGAATTTTCTGTTTTTCCTAATAAATACATTTTAGGCTATGTAGTTTTCATGAATTACTGTTTTAACTGCATCTCACAAGTTTTAGTGTGTAATAGTTTATCATTTCATTCAAAGTACTTTCTGATTGTATAACTTATACTTTGGCTCATACGCTATTTATAAATGCAGGTCTTAACCTCCAAATATGTGAGGATTTTATTTTTATTTTTTGGTACTGTTTTTTTTTTTTCCCAGCATAATTGCATTGTATTCAGAGCACTAACTCTTTCAGTCTTCCAATGCCAAGTATATAATCAGTTTTGTCAGTGAGCTCTGTGTTCTTAGTGTTCAAAGTTGAGATCAGTGGTCTAAGTAAGTCCAATTGGTTGCTTACTAATTGCATTTTAGCATTTTCTATATTTCACTAATTTTGTCTGCTTTTTACACATAGAGAATATGTGTTAGACAAAGTCACAATCATAGTGAGAATTTTTTTTCCTGATACTTGTGTTTATTTCAGACATGTTACTAAATGCATACAAATAGAAACTACCATATTTTTCTGGTGAATTGAACCTGAATTTTAAAGTGACCATCTTTTCTTCAGTAATCTTTTATTAATATGGCTATACCAGCTTTCTTTTACTTAATTCCTAGATGGCAGATCTTTTTTTCTTACTTTCAGCTCTTTGATATCCTCATATTTAAGATCTGTTTCTTGTATGCTGCCTATATTTGAATATTGTTATTCTGAGAATCCTTTTCTTTTGACTGGAGCACTTAGTCTGTTTAAGTTAAATGCAGTTATTGGATTTTAAATTATGCAGTTTTGTCCGCTGTCTTGTGTATTTTCCTCCCCTTTCCTGTCTTTTTTTGGATGGATGAGTTTTATGATTCAATTTTTTCTATGATTCCCTTGAAATACACTTTTACTGTTGTATACTCTTTTACTGTTTTCAGTCATTTTCAGACAAGTCACAGCATGCTTCCTTGAACTGCCAAAGTCTAATGTCAAAGTTTCATGTCCATTTACCCTCCTGTCAACAATGCCAGGACCTTAGAACTCTTTAACTTAATTCACTCCCTCCCCATTTATACGCAAATATACTCTTCTTTCTCTACATGGTATAATCTCCACAAGACATTGCTTTTGTTTTACATGGTCAATCTCATTTAGGATTACCCACATACTGACTACTTTTCTTACCCTCCATGCATCTCTGACCTTCTGGGATCATTTTCCTCCTGCCCCACAAAATTCCTTTAAAATGTCCTTTAGTTTAGATGGGTTTGTGGCATGCTCTCTGAATTTCCATTTTTCTGAAAATGTTTATTCCACCTTCTTTCTGTAGGATAGTTTCAAAAGATAAAAATTCTGAGGGAAGTCCCTGGCTACCCAGTGGTTAGGACTCCGTGCTTGCACTGCCGAGGGCTTGGGTTCAATCCCTGGTCAGGGAACAGAGATCCCACAAGCTGAGTGGCGCAGCCAAAAGAAAAGAAGTTCTGAGCCAGACATTCTTTTCTTCCAGCATACTAAGGTTACTCTGCTTTCTTCCAGCTTCCATGTTTGCTGTGGAGACATCAGCTGTTAGTCCAGTTGCTGCTCTTTTGAAGGGAATCTGTCTTTCTCTGGCTGCTTTTTAGCTTTCTTTTTCTGTGATGGCACGCTCTAGATTTGGATTTCTTTTTATTTATTCTATGTGAGATTCATTAAATTTCTTATTGTGAATTAATGCCTTGCATCAGTTCTAGACAATTCTAGGTCATAATCTCTTAATCTCCTCTGCCATGTTTCTATCTTCTCTCTTCCAGTTAAAAATGTTACCTTCTCACATATCCTATGTCTCTTACTTTCTGTTCTTTTTTCGGTCACCTCATGCTTCTTCTTGGGTAATTTCTTCTAACCTATCATCTTCTTGTCAGCTGTGTCATTTCTAAACCTGTCCACTAAATTTTAAATTTTTATTATGGTATTTTTTAAATTCTAGAATTTCTATTTTTGTCTCACGGAAATGTGTAGCTTCTGTTCCCCCCAATTTTATGCCTGTCCTTTATCTCCTTGAATGTGCCAAGCATTGTTTTATAATCTACATCTGATAATTCCAATATCTGAGGTCCCCCGGCGTTTGTTTCTGTTTTGTTATTTTTGATTGGTAGGAAAGATACTATGAGCAAGAGCCAATCTTCCATGTATTTGAAAAATTATTTGTAGAAACAATTTGAGGCACAAAGTGAAGTTTTCTTTTCTTCTAGAGAAGATTTATTTGCTTTGGCCAGGCATCTGGGAATGCTAGCAATCCAATACAACTTTCATCCAGTTTCAAAGCTTGCGATTTCCTTGGACACTCAGTGATGTAATGCTGGGATGCAGTCACTGTGAGGACTGACTTCCAACTTGACTCCTAGGGCTTTGCTCTGTAGGTCCCACTCCAAAGCCAAAGAGTGAAGTACATGGTTCCCACCTTTGGGCCCTAGAGTTCTTTTTTTGTCCTTAGCACTGGGAGGCCACCAGAATAATTGAGCTTCTCAGCTGCCTCTAATGGATCAACATATGTCATCAGGGCAAAAATAGCCCTGAGTGCTGTGCTCATCTCTCTGAGTTCCCTTTTCTCTTAATAATTCCTCACTATCTTGTTTGTCTTTTGATGCTTTAAAAGAATATTTTTTTCATATATATATCATTAGCCAGTTGTCATGAGAAGAGTATTTTGATTTTCCTAATTCAACATTTACCAAAATTTTAAATATAGAAATTGCTGTTTGGGGTATTCTCCCCTTCCACTCTGGAAAATGCTTATGTTTGTGAATGAAGTGTCAAGCAGGGCTTACCTGGTGGCGCAGTGGTTGGGAGTCCGCCTGCCGATGCAGGGGACACGGGTTCATGCCCCGGTCCAGGAAGATCCCACATGCCGCGGAGCGGCTGGGCCCGTGAGCCATGGCCGCTGAGCCTGCGCGTCTGGAGCCTGTGCTCTGCAACGGGAGAGGCCACAACAGTGAGAGGCCCGTGTACCGCCAAAAAAAAAAAAAAAAGAAGTGTCAAGCAGTATATTCTCCCACCCTTTATCTTCTCCCGGAGCAGGGATACCAGCTTGTGATTGCTTTGTATGTAGTTTCTTACCCCTTTGGGGAAGAGAGCATAACATGTCACTGTAATTGTTCTTCTGTACTCATAACTCGTTCAGTCAATGTTTATTAAGCATTTACTGCATAACTGGATAATTTTCTAGGCATTCAGGATACAGGGTGAACAGGGCAGACGCACTTCCCATCTTCATGGTGTTTTTGAATTAAGGTAAAACAACAGTCCTTTCAAAATACATTTCCAGATGAATTTAAGGTATGTAGCTTAAAAAGTGACATAATAATAGCCTCCCTAATTAGAGTTCTTAGAGCCAAGCAATGGGAAAGCTGCAGAGCCAGACTGAGAATGGGTAGGAACAAGGGAGGCCAGGGTGGTGCTCCCACCAGGGACATAACTCGAGAATCTCCACAGCTTTGCTTACCCTCTCTACCCCCATCGACTGCAGGAGCTGTTACAGCTGCCACTCTCTACCATCAAGGCACATTCCCCCGCCCTGCCCTTCTGTGACTCTTAACTCCTGACTCAGAGTCTGTGTATGTGTCTGACTGAGCCTGGGTCACGTGGCCACCCTAGCCACAAGGGAGGATGGGAAAGCAAGGGTCTCTGATTTTCTGGCAGGTTCTATACTCACGCACTAGCTCTGCATCCCAATTAGACCTGTAAAACAAGGAATGTCCCAAATATAACATAGTGAAGTTAATGGACAGCCCCAAATAATGGCAAATGCCTACTTCACTGCCGTTTATTGAAAGTGGACTCTCGACCAGGCACTCCGCTTAGTACTGTGGATGCATCCTTTCACCTAGTCTTCATAACAAACATACTCTGTTTTTGCAGATGAGGAAACCAAGACTTAGAGAGGTTAAATAATGTTTCCATGGGCCCATAGGGAATATGTTTCAGAGCAGAGCTGTTCATCTGGATGAGTCTGACCCTAACCATTCTACTACACAGCCTCCTCCCTGGCACCTACCTCCTTTGCTAGGTTTAGGCTTGGGCTCCTTTCCTCCCGAGTAGTAAGATACTAGGGCCATCATTAAAATCATCCTCATTGTATATGATATTTAAAATCATCATTAAGATTCAGGAAGTCTCCTTCCAAGTAATTCATCAACATAATCCACTAGTGTGCTGATTGTTGATTAGTGCAGACCGATTGTTATATTACTGGCAACATAAATACTGTGTGTATTACTCTAAGTCTTTTAAGTTCCCATCTTTTTGGCTTGTTTAATGTCAGTCAGAAATGAATTGCCAGAAACAGCATTTTAATCCATGATATCATTCCTTCACTTCCAGCCCGGAGGATGTAACAGGAAAAGAAAGTATAACCTAGGATAAAATATATGTATACAAAGGCACAGATGTGATACATTAAGGAATATCCCAGTTCTTTTTCCAGCTAATCCTTTTGCAAGACAGCCATTTAAACACTTGCAGAGCATAGGAATGAAGAAAGGACTGTCTACCATCTAGGTTGCAACTATGAATAAACCACACCTAATCCTGAGGATTCTGAAAGTGAAGTTGTCTTTGCCAGGCTGGGCACTTTTACAACCAAAATGGAAAAATAAAGGCAGCTTTGAAAGCTATAGCAAAAAAGTATGATGGTGCAGAAACAAAGGTAGCAGGAGGAAGAGAGATGTCTGAAAGAAGAGAATGGGCTGAAGTCATAACCTGGGTATCCTGACACAGAAGGCGTTTTCGGTGGCTTTTCAGGTCTGTGGTTCTGGGAGACAGAGAACCATGTGTCAGGTGACTCAGGTGGATCCAGGGAAGATATGGAGAGGAAAATGAAATGAAGTGAAGGGTGTGAAATGGCAAAGGAAACTGACAGATTGTGCAAAGAGAAACAAGCCAGACCAGGTTCTCATCCATATATTCACATCTCAAAGCACTTGAGCATCATTATGCATGGCTTTATTGCATGGCTATTTTAATACACTTTATTATATAATTTTTAATAAGACCATATAAATAGAAATAAGTTTACATTGCCACAAGAAATTTGGTTTAGAGATTTCTCACTTTTGAGAGTAACGTTGCTCTCTAATCGATGCCCTAAGGGTATTTGTGCATCTGATTTCCCTAAGAAGGTGAATGGACTTTTCTATCACTTGAGGTTTTGTTCCAGAGGAACAACTGCCAAGTAGAGTCACCACCACGTGACCTTGGAAGATAAAGGATGCCTTTGAGAACAGGATTCACATGTAACTATTTTTGCCCAAAGAAACCCTCTTAAATGTATATCGTGCAAGAACTTTTCTGGGCCCTGCTTCAAACTAAATTGGCCTGGATTTTCACGGGGTGCACTGACAAGTGTTCAAGGCTGGACAGTGAATCAGAACCTGGTATCGCTGGGACGCTATCCAGCACAAGGAAGACAGTCCTTCAGGTCACCTATTGAAACTGGAGGTCAAGGACGTGAAAACTGGCCCATCCCCTTTGGCGTTTTCTGCATTGCAACCTGTACGACATTATGAAACATAACCTTACCGTGTACAACCAGGTGTAAAGTTTTTTGTCTGGATTAGTCTACCTTTGTTCTTTGCTTCCACAGCACAGAAGACCTTTAGATTTAGTCTTGTGACACTGTACCTTCTGTAACCCAAATGTCCTCAGGCTCCACCAAAAAGTAGATACAAATGAAGTCATTTCAATATTTATGAAATACATTTCCTGCTCTTGCCTGCAGCCGCTGGTACATGCAAATCAACTCCCCCCTCCACTCTCCTCCCTCCCACCCACCACCAGGGATTCTTTGGGTTCCCAAGTATCTCATATGTACTCTGAACAAGGTGGCACCTCTGGTCCCTATGTGACATGGCTTTCCTTTCTCTTTCCAGATCCCTCTTGTCCTCTTCCTGTAAAGCCACTTAAGAACTCCTTTGCTGGCAAGGTTAATGGTGCCCAGCACCACCAACCATGTCCAGGCCAAAGGCGTGAGTTCCCGTAGCTCCCAAAGCCAGCAGTTCCAGTGTTCCAGGCTTTTGTTTATCAGGTGTTTACCGAGTGCCCACTTTTCCAGACATCGTGTAAGTACCCTCCACATCCCTGTGCCCTATTTGGCCACTTGGGCCCCTAAGTGATGCTACTTGAGTATTTTGGAAAGGTCCTGATGAAACCAGCTTCTTTAATTTTAACTAGTAATTCACTGAGCAGGGATTCAAAACCTGTCCAGTAGCCAAGATAGAGGAGAAAATTATTCTGCCCCTCCACTGACCTCCGCCCTTTCCTCTCCATCAGGAGCCCTTCCAAGCAGACTAACAAGAAAACAAACAAGCATTTCTTCATTCTTTTCCTAGAAAGTGCAAGTCAGTGCACGTCCATTCATGCAAACTGATGGTCAGAGAGGTCATAAGCCCTCCAGTTTCAGGCACAGCTGAGCTCTCCCTCCTAGTCTTAATTTAGCTATGACATTCTGCTACGTTATTCTGTTAACCTATTTCTTAGCTTTCCTACTAGCTTACCAATAACTTAAGAACTTGTCAACTTTATTCTCTTCCCTCCCCACACAGTGCCTAAAAGGGTGTCTCCCATATCATTATTTAATTGAATTGATAATGACCTTTCACGTGAAATCCTAGTAAATCCCAAGGGATATAACTCCATCTGTTCACAGAGTCACATTCAAAGGAAACACAAGTCGGCCTGCATAACTTGAGGAAAAAAATTATTATCTTCACTGCTGGTAAAGTATTAGCATTTGGTATCACACGTTCACTGTCAAGCATTTCCCAGAAGGCCGATCTTGGTTATCATTCCTTCTTACCACTTCAGTCACTCCTCTCACACCACAGCAATTACAAAAACCAACCAAGCAAACAGAAGCCAAACCCTCTTCTACTTTTACTTATTTCTTCTCCATCTAGCCCCTAGCCCTTCTCCACCTTCCCCACTTGTGACACCTTGTTCTCTGCTTCTCTTCCTCCAGCCTCTCACTGTGAAAAGCCGCCTGGGAAGTATAGTTTCATTTCTCATTTTGGTCACTTTTTAAATGAGAATCATCAACCTGCAGAGAAAAAAAAAGGATCTTTCAGGAGCTGACTTGGAAATAAGCCTGTGAGAATGATACAGTAATAATTTTTCCTTGTTAAACAAAAACAGAGATGCTGTCTGCTGATCTGTATATTAATTTTAAAACTGAAAAACAAAGTTTGAACTGAATCTATCTTTAGATCTTTCTGGCAATCTTCTCTAATGACGAAAAGTTCTGACACAGAATATGAGCGGCCCTAGAAGGTATTTTTCTGCAGTATTTTGACAAACTATTTCTGTGATATTTTTGCCCTTATAAGCTCTTATGAATTCAGCCAGCATAGAATTGTCAGAGGGAACCTGAGAACACATTTTAAACACTACACTCAACTCGTGTTTAGGAAGACAATATAGAATGAAGAGCATGCCATCTGGATACTTTTCTGTGCACCTCTCTACAGTAGCCATCTATTACTGTGATTATCTATTACTGCATTAAAAAAAAAACCACTGCAAAATGTATTGGCTTTAAATAATAACCGTTTTATTATCTCATGATTTTGTGGGTTGACAAGGCTCAGCTGGGCAGTTCTGACCCATGGGATTTGGGTCAGGGCTACAATCATCTGAGGACTTGACTGGTTTGTGGTGTCCAAATTGGTTCACTGGCACATCTGGTGCCTTGACAGGCATGGTTCAAAGGCTAATGCCTTCCATTTATCTTTTATCTATCTGAGCTGGGAGGCTGGGTATCTCTCTCTCTCTCTCTACTTAGTCTGAGGGTCCCTCCTACTCTCCATATCACTTCTCCAGCAGAATTTCCATGGAGCCTCAGGACTCTCAAAAGCACAGAAGCTGCCCAGCCTTCTTCAGACTTAGGTGTAGACCTTCCACATTCTGTTGGTTGAAGCGACAGACAGGGCCCGTCCACTTAACGTGGAAGGGAGTGAATACTAGAAGATGTGGTTCACTGGGAACCATCTCTGGAGGTTGGCTACCTCTACCACATACAATTCACTGTCCCCTTTACTAGGAAGTATTTTCTTCTATCGAGAACATTGTTTTAACCTGATGTTCTTTGTTTCCGTTAAATTTCCCCAAAATGTCCACCAGTATAGCTTTGGAGTCATTACATACATGTTTTGTTCTGAAATAAAACTGTGTGTACTTTACTACAGAAACAGCAATATTCACTATTTTAGATGATTTAGACATCTGGAGGCCTGAAATGAAAGCTTCACTAAAGATCACTAAGTGCGAAAACTCTGATAAAAAGAACTATGCACATAAACCTAAAGATATAAAGCAGAGTTTCTCAAAGAATGTTCCACAGCATTGGTGCTACAGATTATAAACGCTGTTGTATGGATAAGGAGTTTGGAGGAAATGCTAGGTTAAACAGAGTTGATTTTTTTTTTTAAAAGGAGAAATTTGTTAGATCTTTAATATGCAAAGTGGGATAGAGTGTTTTGTTTCCTTAACTTCCTTGAACATGAAACTTTTTGTCTTATCCCCAAGAAGTGAAGTTCCACTAAATACTCTGGGACAATGATCTCTAAAGCATCATGTGCTGTGAAGATCACATTATGACCCAGTGCCTTTATGCGCTATACTTCATTGGTGTAAAGTATATCCTTAAAGCATGGGAGTTACATTAATCATAATAGCTGATGAGATTATTGAGCATTTATGTGCCACATAATGTGCTAAGTACTTTATATCCAGTTAATAGTGCACCAAGTACATCACACACATTATCCCCTTTAATCCTCCTAATAGATGCACTAAATAGATATTATGATTTCCATTTTATAGATGAGGAAACTGAGTCCTAAAAATACATGCAATTAAGAGGTAAAGTGATGACTTGCACCTCTGTTGGTATGACTCCGTAGTCCGTGAGCTTAACTACAGCTCTATACTACCTTCAGTTCTGCACATCAAATCAAGTTTTCTGCTCCTAACATTAATGCTTCAGCTTACTTTGAGATTCCACAACTTCAGAGGAAACTAATATTCATCAAGCACCTACATCGTGCCAGTCCTTATGCTTTTATACATAGTTATTAGGTGGTTTAGTCCTTACAATAACCATGGAAGAAAAGTATTGAACATTTTGTGAGGGGAAAAAAATTAATTCCCTTGCTTTGATATTCAGTGTTTTGCCAACATAGGATAAGCATCTCATAAGTCCCTTCAGATGATTTCTCAGGAACTCACTCAGTTCTGAAGTACAAACCATCATCCCTCAAATTCATCTAAAGAACTGCTTCACTGAAGTACCCAGAACACTCAAACTGATTCAAGCTTAAATAAATCCTTCCTCCAGCCCTTGAAATATCTACTTGGAGTCCTAGTGAAAATTATACAAAATAATCTGTTTGGAACCTATACTTATTAATTCTATATCCATGCAATAGTTTCTCTCTTAATTATATGCAAGTTAAAATAAATGAATGGAAATTAATAGTACAGCTTGAATCTATACCTCTTTGCACAATGCCATTTCAATATAGCAAAATGGCCAAAATACCCATGGAAACATACTTACTTATGAAGTCATTTCAAGATGGATTCCTGAGCACAAATTTACAAGGCCTCTGAGGGTTCACTGAAATAGAAAGAAACACTAAAAAGAAACAGTAACAGCACAGTATGTTAGATGGGGGTGTGAAGAATGGTGGTCATTAGTGAATGAGATATTTCAACACATTTCTGGGTGACAGGAAGCAGGTGGGAGCCCCTAAGCCAATAACTGGCACGAGATTCCCTACAAGAGGCGTTGCAGTGAGGTGAGAGCTTTTCTACCAGTAGCAGTTGGAACAACCCCAAGCTCAGTTTTTAGGGAAGAGGGAAACATAGAGCTGATAAAATGTTTTTAAGTCTATTTCGAAACTGAGGTCTATGTATGAAAAACTGTTTTAATTACTCAATTCCCACCTCTACTCAGAGGGCAGTCAGCCCAGAGATAGAACCTAGAGATGAGAAGAATGAACTGTGAGCATTGGTTCAAAGCCTGCTTCTGTCACTTACTAGCTGTGTGACCTTGGGCAAGTTATCTAACCTCTCTGTGCCTCCATTTCCTTGTGTGTGATAATAATGGTAGCTAATTCAAAGGACTGTTGGGAGAAGCAAATGAATTTATATATGTGAT
The DNA here is from genome assembly GCF_964165515.1 of Mesoplodon bidens. Lineage (NCBI taxonomy): Eukaryota > Metazoa > Chordata > Mammalia > Artiodactyla > Ziphiidae > Mesoplodon > Mesoplodon bidens. The sequence continues at coordinate 32,443,899 of NC_138167.1, forward strand.
GTTCTTAGTGCTGGCACATGACCAACCGTTATATCAATATTAGCTATCATCTTTATCAGCAGCAGCATCATAACCTCCAGAACAAAGCTCTTGGATAAACCAAGGAGATTATCTGTGGTTTATGGTATGTGAATTGGAGTCTCCAAGTAAAGCCCTGCTCAACAGGGAACTTGGGGGACTAGTACCTAGCTGCTGGCCCCTTGCCCCACTTACCCTAAAGCGATCCTGTCAGTGAACTCCTCCTCCCCAGCAGCAGAGGGCTTTTTGTTAGACTCCCCACCAAAGGAGAGGCAAAGTGTATCAGGAAATAGAGCCACTAATGTAAGAATGAAGTGAATCCACCCCAACTATTTGGTCATTTGTTTGAAATATAAATAGAAAACCAAAGACCACTAAGCACAATTTACCAGCATCTTTGTTTTTTTAATACTCAAAGTACGTTTTTATCTTATTTTGATTTTGTTTCCAGCTTTTTTGAGATGTAATTGGCATGTAACATTGTATAAGTTTAAGGTGTAAAATGTGATCATTTGATATCTGTATATGTTATGAAATGATCACCACCATAATGTTGGTTAACACATTATCATCTCATGTACTTACAAACAGCAAAAACTGGTCCCAGAGGAATTGGAGATAATTCAGGGAGCAGAAGAGAAGTTAAGAAACATCAACAAACTCCAACTAGAAATCTCAGATTTGAGATGATTTCGTACCTCCCCCCCCCCAAAAAAAAATATATAGCCACTAAAAGAAGAAGCCAAGAACAACAACAACAAAAAGAGTTCTTTGGTATTGAGAACATGATTTCTGAAAATTCAGAAAAATTTAAAAGAAAACTAGAAGTTAAAATCGAGGCGATTCCCCAGGATATAAAGCATGATGACAACAAGATGGAAACTAAGAGAAAAAAAAATGAAAGCCTTAGGAGGGCTAATTTATAGGAATTTCACATAAAACTAATGGGTTCTAGGGAAAAAAAGTCAAAATGGATTGGCCAGGTGTACCAAGGATTAGGTTGGAAACACCTCCTGTGGCTGAGGAAGGATTTAATGATTCAGATTGAGATGCTCTTGAAGGTGGAACAGGGGAATGACATCTACACTGCTCACAGCATTAGGGAACTTCAGGACACTAAGGCCCAAGAGAAGATCCTGAAATGAAAACCCAGTGAGAACAATTACATTATTAACAAGTAATAAGAACCAGATTAGAATGAGCAACACTAGATGCTTTAAGCCGACGCAGTGGTGCTTGCCAAGTATCATCCATTCACCTTCTTACTAGTGGGTAGGGTGCTGATTGCATGGTCTTTGTGAGCCACACCAGCCTAGACACGAAAATAAGATCAAGAGGGTAATGAAAAAATAATTTTTCTTGTTTGGCCTTCTTTAGCAAACTCCAGCTAGCCCTCAGAGTCCTCCTAAATAGTTTAGGATTTCTCCAGCATGACCTGCATATCACTCATCTTGACTCCAAAAGGTAGCAACACACCCCAAGTTGCAAGCAACTCTCTTGCAAATGTTCATCTGGCAAGGTTGTTCCTGTCAATGCCAGTGTAGCCAGAGGGTCTGCCTTTGATAACTGTCCCGAGCAAGGCCAGCTGTCACAGCGCTTCACTGCACAGTCCATATCAACAGTCTGCCTGGACTTGAATCCCAGACCCATCCCATTGCTAAAGTGTAACCTTGGCCTCTCTAGGCCTCACATTTAACATCTGTAAATTGGGGATAATAACATCTATTCCACAGTGGTTTTGAGAAGATGAAATGAGATAATTATATTTAAGAATGTAGCACAGTGCCTAGTACATAGTTAGTGTTTGATAAAGTTTCTGTATATTAGCAAAAACAAAACAAAATCTCACATGTCATGCCATTGAGACCCACCAGTGTACACACCCAGAATGCTGCTGCCCGAGCATTGCACCACCTCCCATGGGTATCAAAGCTGCTGTTGCCTTGGGTAACATTTCACTCAGTGAGCCGTCAACATAATTCTCTTGATTTATGAATCTATTTACCTTCTAATTAAGCACCCATTCTGAGTGGTGTTAGAAATTTAGTGAATTTAGAGCCCTGCTCCCACTTCCCAGGTGGCATGTAGATTTCCAGGGGATTACACACCACCTTTGTGTTGCCTGGGGGTGGCAGGTGAGTGGCACCTAGTCCTTGGGTTCCCCTCACTGTGCTATACTTTCATCATCAACAAAGCTAGCTGCTCCTTCTCCCCTGACTCCCAGTTGGAAGGCCTTTAGGACCTAGGTCTCTTACAGTACCTGTGTTTCACTCTGGAGCTTCAGAGAATTTTCTGGGGCTGGCTCTGGTCCTTCACCATCACTGGCTCCACAGTGAGTGTGGTGGAAATTGTTCTATGGATGACCTGGCCACCCAGGCAGGTCTCATGACTCTTGTTCATTTCTCAAGCTCTGATAACGGGCACAGATGCACTGTCCTCAGCTCCAGATTCCCTGGTCTTATCTGGATTGTTCTGTTCATTTCCTTCTCCTTTGAGGACTCTGGCTGAGAGTTAAGACAAAGAAAGACGCAGTCCCATTTGAGTGACCAGCATCTGCCACCACAGCTTCTTTCTAGTCCTCCTTCTCCTACCCCGGGATGACCCTCGTCTCATGGTGGAGGAGGAGAAGAGAAAAGCCATGATTCTACAGTATGTGCTCTCTGCCTGGAGGCCTTTGAAGGCCTATTGCTTTTGGCTCCTGAGCTATGACAGCCCTGAGTTGGGGCGCAAAAGACAAAGCAGAGAAGGACAAGGAAATGCAAAGTTACACAGAGATATTTAGAAACGTGTAGTTGTTGTCTGCCCCAATTTTGATAACTCATAGACTAGTCCCAGGTATCATGTATTGAGTGAGAACTTACTAGATGCCAGGCGTTCGTCTCAGCGCTTTGTGTATATTAATTCATTTAATCATCCTAGCAACCTAGGAGGCAGGTAGGATTTTATTCCCCCTTTTCCAGATGAAAAATGGAGGCTTGGACAAGTTAAAGAAACTTGCCCAAGGTCACTGAGGGTGTCCAGGGGAAAGGTGGTATTTTAGCCTAGGCAGTGTGGTTCCAGGGCTGGGACCTCCACCCACCTATCCCAGATTGTGAACCAAGCAGCCCCTGTGTTTTTCCCTCAGTCTCTGATTGCAGCGCAGGGCATGAGTCTATGGCTCAGGCAGAGGACGGTTGGAGCAACAGGCATGTCAGGGTCACCCCCTTGCCCTCCCTGTCCTTGAAGCCAGTGTGCTTCCTGCACCTCCCCCTTGCTTTGGATGGAGTTACTGTACTTACTATGTGAATTCCTCTTAGATGGAAACTCGCTATGACTCTTTGGGCCCACCCCAGCCCTCTAGACTTCATCAGGATAGGCTGTGATACCTACTTAGAAAAGCAAAACATGGTCTAATGGAAAATACAAGCCCAGCTTCAACCACCACCCCACCATTATAGCTATGAGACATCGATCAAGTTTAATTATCTCTGAGCCTTAACAATTTCATCCCTAAAATGGGGATAATACTTCCATCATAGGGTCATTAAATGTGTGAAGGACTTAGCACAGTGCCTGGAGCATGGAAGGCAAAGCACAAAGTAGATATTTGACTCCTTCTTTCATGTAACTTTGTGATGAGCATATAGGTGCCTTCTAACCTGTGGTGGCATAAACCTATTCCACTTGCTCTGTGTGAAGCCCTCTGCTTGAGGTCCTTTTTCCTAGAGGGTCAGCCCCATTTCTGGTTATGTGCATGTCAGAAGCAGTATGCTGAAAGATTCACTCTTAGCAAAGGTTTTCTCCTTAGAGAACCACTGCTGCATGTCTATTGGGTTATAACCAGGGTTAAGTCAATCAATTTTTCCCAAAAGGAACTGGACACATTATCTCAAATTAATGTGCTTAATAATAATGTTAATAACTATTATCTAAAATGAATCTATATAAATATTTATGTACCCAACTTAGGAGCACCTCAATACATTAGGCAAATGCCAACAGCCATAAAAGGAGAAATCAACAGTAGCACAACAATAGTGGGGGACTTTTAACATCCCACTTACATCAATAGACAGATTATCCAGACAGAAAATAAATAAGGAAACACAAGCTTTAAATGACACAATAGACCAGATAGACTTAATTGATATTTATAGGACATTCACCTGAAAGCGGAAGAATACACTTTTTTCTTAAGTGCACACAGAACGTTCTCCAGAATAGATCACATTTTGGGTCACAAATCAAACCTTGGAAAATTTAAGAAAATTGAAATCGTATCAAGCATCTTCTCTGACCACAACGCTATAAGATTAGAAGTCAATTACAGGAAAAAAACAGTAAAAAACACAAATACATGGAGACTAAACAGTGTGCTGTTAAATAACCAAGAGATCACTGAAGAAATCAAAGAGGAAATCAAAAAATACCTAGAAACAAATGACAGTGAAAACACGATGATCCAAAACCTATGGGACGCAGCAAAAGCAGTTCTAAGAGGGAAGTTCATAGCAATTCAAGCTCACCTCAAGAAAGAAAAATCTCAAACAATCTAACCTTACACCTAAAGCAACTAGAAAAAGAAGAACAATGAAAACCCCAAATTAGTAGAAACCCAAAATTAGTAGAAGGAAAGAAATCATGAAGATCAGAGCAGAAATAAATAAAATAGAAACAAAGAAAACAATAGCAAAGATCAATAAAACTAAAAGCTGGTTCTTTGAGAAGATAAACAAAATTGATAAACCATTAGCCAGACTCATCAAGAAAAAAAGGTAGAGGATGCAAATCAATAATATTAGAAATGAAAAAGAGATTACAACTGACACTGCAGAAATATAAAAGATCATAAGAGACTACTACAAGCAACTATATGCCAATAAAATGAACAACCTGAAAGAAATGGACAAGTTCTTGGAAAAGTACAACCTTCCAAGATTGAACCAGGAAGAATTAGAAAATATGAACAGACCAATCACAGGTAACGAAATTGAAACTGTAATTAAAAATCTTCCAACAAACCAAAGTCCAGGAGCAGATGGCTACACTGGAGAATTCTATCAAATGTTTAGAGAAGAGCTAACATCCATCCTTCTCAAACTCTTCCAAAAAATTGCAGAGGGAGGAACATACCCAAACTCGTCTACAAGGCCACCATCACCCTGATACCAAAACCAGACAAAGATATCCCCAAAAAATAAAAGTATAGAACAATATCACTGATGAACATAGATGCAAAAATCCTCAACAAAATACTAGCAAACAGAATCCAACAACACATTAAAAGGATCATACACCATGATCAAGTGGGATTTTTCCCAGGGATGCAAGGATTCTTCAATATACATGAAACAATCAATGTGATACACCATATTAACAAATTGAAGAATAAAAACAATATGATCATCTCAATAGATGCAGAAAAAGCTTTTGACAAAATTCAACACCCATTTATGATAAAAAAAAAAAACTCTTAGAAAGTGGGCATAGAGGGAGCCTTCCTCAACATAATAAAAGCCATATATGACAAACCCACAGCAAACATCATTCTCAATGGTTAAAAACTGAAAGCATTTCCTCTAAGATCAGGAAAAAGACAAGGATGTCCACTCTCACCATTATTATTCAATATAGTACTGGAAGTCCTAGCCACAGCAATCAGAGAAGAAAAAGAAGTAAAAGGAATACAAATTGGAATAGGAGAAGTAAAACTGTCACTGTTTGCTGATGACGTGATACTCTACATAGAAAATCCTAAAGATGTGACCAGAAAACTACTAGAACTAATCAATGAATTTGGTAAGGTTGCAGGATACAAAGTTAATGCACAGAAATCTCATGCATTCCTATAAAATAACACGAAAGATCAGAAAGATAAATTAAGGAAACAACCCCATTTACCATCACAACAAAAAGAATAAAATGCCTAGGAATAAACCTAGAATAAACCTACCTAAGGAGGCAAAAGACCTGTACTCAGAAAACTATAAAACACCGATGAAAGAAATCAAAGATGGAGAGATATACCATGCTCCTGGATTGGAAGAATCAATATTGTGAAAATGACTATACTACCCAAGGCAATCTACAGATTCAATGCAATCCCTATCAAACTACCAATGGCATTTTTCACAGAACTAGAACAAGAAATTTTACAATCTGTATGGAAACACAAAAGGCCCTGAATAGCCAAAGCAATCTTGAGAAAGAAAAACGGAGCTGGAGGCATCAGGCTCCCTGACTTCAGACTATACTACAAAGCTACAGTAATCACGACAGTATGGTACTGGCACAAAAACAGAAAGATAGATCAATGGAACAGGATAGAAAGCCCAGAGATAAACCCATGCACATATGGTCACCTTATCTTTGGTAAAGGAGGCAAGAGTGTACAATGGAGAAAAGACAGCCTCTTCAATAAGTGGTGCTGGGAAAACGGGACACCTACATGTAAAAGAATGAACTTAGAATACACCCTAACACCGTACACAAAAATAAACTCAAAATGGATTAAAGACCTAAATGTAAGGCCAGACACTATAAAACTCTTAGAGGAAAACATAGGTGGAACACTCTATGACATAAATCACAGCAATATCCTTTTTGACCCACCTCCTAGAGTAATGGAAATAAAAACAAAAATAAACAAATGGGACCTAATGAAACTTAAAAGCTTTTGCACAGCAAGGGAAACCATAAACAAGATGAAAAGACAATCCTCAGAATGGGAGAAAATAGTTGCAAATGAAGCAACTGACGATTAATCTCCAAAATATACAAGCAGCTCATGCAGCTCAATATCACAAAAACAAACAACCCAATCCAAAAATGGGTGGAAGACCTAAATAGACATTTCTCCAAAGAAGACATACAGATGGCCAACAAACACATGAAAAGATGCTCAAATCACTAATCATTAGAGAAATGCACATCAAAACTACAATGAGGTATATCACCTCACACCAGTCAGAATGGCCATCATCACAAAATCTACAAACAATAAATGCTGGAGAGGGTGTGGAGAAAAGGGAACCTTCCTGCGCTGTTGGTGGGAATATAAATTGATACAGCCACTATGAAGAAGAGTATGGAGGTTCCTTAGAAAACTAAAAATAGAACTACCATACAACCTAGCAATCCCACTACTGGGCATATACCCTGAGAAAACCATAATTCAAAAAGAGACATGTACCACAATGTTCATTGCAGCACTATTTACAATAGCCAGGACATGGAAGCAACCTAAATGTCGATCAACAGATGATTGGATAAAGAAGATGTGGCACATATATACAGTGGAATATTACTCAGCCATAAAAATAACAACACTGAGTTATTTGTAGTGAGGTGGATGGACCTAGAGTCTGTCATACAGAGTGAAGTAAGTAAGAAAGAGAAAAACAAATACGTATGCTATTGCATATATACGGAATTTTATAAAGCAGTTCTGATGAACCTAAGGGCGCGGCAGAAATAAAGACGCAGACGTAGAGAACAGACTTGAGGGCATGGGGAGGGGGAAGGGGAAGCTGGAATGAAGTGAGCGAGTAGCACTGACGTATATACACTACCAAATGTAAAATGGATGGCTAGTGGGAAGCAGCTGCATAGCACAGGGAGATCAGCTTGGTGCTTTGTGACAACCTAGAGGGATGGGATAGGGAGGCTCAAGAGGGAGGGGATATGGGGATATATGTATACATATAGCTGATTCACTTTGTTGTACAGCAGAAACTAACACAACATTGTAAAGCATTTATGCTCCAATAAAGATGTGGAAAAAATAAAAAATAAAAAAATAAAATGAATCTATATACAAAACAGATTCACAGACATAGAAAATAAACTTATGGTTACCAAAGGGGAGAAGGAGGGAGGGACAAACTTAGGAGTATGAGATTAACAGGTACAAACTACTATAGATAAAAGAGATAAGCAACAAGGATTTACTGTATAGCACAGGGAATTATACCCAATATCTTGTGATAACCTATAATGGGATATAATCTGAAAAAATATATAAAACTGAGTCACTTTGCTGTACACAGTACAATGTTGTAAATCAACTATACTTCAATAAAAAATAATAGCTACGATTTGTATAATATTCACTATGAACCAAGTACTGTGCTAAGCTTGATTTGATTTTTACAGTGTTGTGAGAAAGGAGGTCTTGTACCCATTTTACAGAACAGATGACTGAGATTTAGAGGCTAAATAACTTGTGTATAGTCATAAAGCTAGCACATGGCAGAGCTGGACTCTGAACAGTGGCGTATCCATCAGAATCCAAACCCATGCTCTCCACCACTGCTTTAAAATAATAGTAATAACAATAGAGCATAATGAGAAACTTAGTTTCTATACTCTTTTTGTTTTCCATAAAATTGCATATTAATCCAAGTCACATGTTCCATTAAGGCTTGTTATATAAGGGCAATGACAATAAAGTAGAACTGGTCTTAGTAGAACTGTTTACAAGACCAAGGAAAAGAAAGTCTAAGAGAATTTTCAATTATCTGAACATGTACTGTACAGAATCTTTGGGAAGAAGATACTTAAAGCAAATTATTGAAATTTTGTTTCCTGGTTTTATTTAAATTTTCAATGAATGTATTCACTGGGCCTCTCTAGCATACTGATAAGAGAGAGTCCCCAGTTGACATCTAAATTAAAAAGTCAAATTTTCTAATAAATTCGCTGCTGATTTATTTCACAATTGGTGTTCACAATGATACCCAGTAATGTGAATTCATTTGGCCCATTCACTTGGGGCTTCAGTAAGCAAACTTCCTGAGAGGCGGTAGTGGGAGTTTAGAAATTAAAAAATAACAGATTAGATTCAACAGATAAGTGACACATCACTGTTTAGAAACTATTATGGGTTTAACAGAAAACAAAATCCAATACCCACACCCTTGTATAGACCTGATTAACAAGAAATTTTCTCCAAGCAGATGGTGCATGAAAATTGTTGCCCCTTGGAATCAGTTGTCTAAAACTGAGTTTAATATTTTCATTTGGTTTTCCACTGTTATTATTATTATTGCCATTTTAACTTATGCATTACAGCCATAGCATATGCCTCTGGGTACAAGAGGCAGGAAAAACTCAACTTTAGTGTTTGTCTTATTTGCACTTCACTTGAAGCAATTTGGTTTGCCACATGGAGTGAATAAAGCTGTCATGTTATTTTTTTCAAAAAAGAACACAATAATTATAATAGACTATGCATTCATTACTGAGTAGATTAATTTTTTTCTTCCATTGAATGGCATGAAAAGGGGGATAATTTCAAACTGAATTGTGCCTGTTGAATCATGATGCACATTTCCAACCTAGGCATATAATAGGTCCTGGCTTTTCTACCAGTGTTTTCCAAACACGTTATCTTTTTGAAAAATATTACGAGCACCCCTCAGAGATACTGTGGGTTTGGTTCCAGACCACCGCAATAAAGCAAATATAGCAATAAAGCAGGTCACACAATTTTTTAGTGTCCCAATGCATATAAAAGTTATGTTTACACTATATTGTAGACTATTAAGTGAGCAATAGTATTATGTCTAAAAAAAACCCAATTCACATAACTTAATTTGAAAATACTGTATTGCTAAAAAAGTGCTAACCATCATCTGAGCCTTTGGCAAGGTGTAATCTTTTTGCTGGTGGAGGGTCTTGCCTCAGTGGTGATGGCTGCTGACTGATCAGGTGGTGGCTGCTGAAGGGTGGGGTGGCTGTGGACATTTCTTAACAGAAGACAGCAATGACGTTTGCCGCATGGATCAACTCTTCCCTTCATGAACGACTTCTCTGTAGCATCTGTGCTGTTCTATAGCATTTTACCAACAGAACTTTCAAAATTGGAGTCAAAGCAGCAGCAGGTTTTGAGAAGATCATCAACCAAGTTTATGTAATATTTCAACAATCTTTATAGCATCTTTACCAGGAATAGATTCCATCTCCAGAAACTACTTTCTTTGCTCATCTGTAAGAAGTAACTCCTCATCCCTTCAAGTTTTATCATGAGATGGCAGCAATTCAGTTGCATCTTTGGGCTCCACTTCTAATTCTAGTTCTCTTGCTATTCCCACAACATCTTCAGTTTCTTCCTCCACTGAAGTCTTGAACCCCTCAGAGTCACCCATAGGGGTGGGAATCAACTTCTTCCAAACTCCTGTTAGTGTTGATATTTTGACCTCTTCCAATGAATTACAAATGTTCTTAATGTTATCTAGAATAAAGGTGAACCCTTTGCAGAAGGTTTTCAATCGACTTTGCCCAGAGGAATCACTAAAGCCTTTGCCCAGATTCATCAGAGGAATCACTAAAGCCTTAGGAAATGTATTTCTTAAATAATAAGACTTGAAAGTCAAAATTACTCCTTGATCCATGGGCTACAGAATGGATGTTATGTTAGGAGGCATGAAAACAACACGAATCTTGCACATCTCCATCAGAGCTCTTGGGTGACCAGGTGCATTGTCAATGAACAGTGATTTTTTGAAAGAAATATTTTTTCTGAGCAGTAGATCTCAACAGTGGACTTAAAATATTCAGTAACCATGTTGTCAACAGATGTGCTGAAATCCAGGCTTTGTTGTTCCATTTATAGAGCACAGGCAGAGTAGACTAAGCATAACTCTTAAGGGCCCTAAGATTTTCTCAATGGTAAATGAGCACTGGCTTCAGCTTAAAGTCACCAGTGCATTAGCCCCGAGAGTCAGCCTGTCTTTTGAAGCTTTGAAGCCAAGCGTTGACTTCTCCTCTCTAGCTAGTCCTAGATTGCATCTTCTTCCAGCATAAGACTGTTTAGTCTACACTGAAAATCTGTAACCACCTGAATTATCTTAATTAGATCTTCTGGATAACTTGCTGCAGTTTCTACATCAGCATTTGCTGCTTCAGTTTTCACTGTGATGTCATGGAGACAGCTTCTTTCCTCAAACCTCATGAACCAATCTCTGCCAGCTTTCAACTTTTCTTCTGCAGCATCCTCATGTCTCTCAGCTTTCACAGGAGAGAGTTAGGACTTTACTCTAAGTTTTGTTTCAAGGAAATGTTGCTCGTCTGATCTTCTATCCAGACCACTAAAACTTTCCCCAGATCATCAAGAAAGCTCTTTCACTTTTGTATCATTTGGGTTCACTTGAGTAGCACTTTAAATTTCCTTCAAAACCTTTTCCTTCTCATTCACAACTTGGCTAACTGTTAGGCCAAAAGCTAGGCCTCTTGAACCAATCTTGGCTTGCAACATGCCTTCCTTACTAAGCTTAATCATATCTAGCTTTTGATTTAAAGTGAGAGACATGAAAAAGTCTGGACCTGCCGAAGAGGCAAGAGACTTTTTCTTCCCTCTTGGTTTCATGGTGCACAAGGAGAGGGGATTAAGAGCGCTGCTTAAAGGAGCTCCAGAGACGGGTGCGAGCCGCGGCTAAAAGCGCGGACCCCAGAGACGGGTGTGGGACGCTGGGATGCTGCTACCGCCGCCAAGAGGCCTGTGTGCGAGCACAGGTCACTGTCCACGCCCCCTTTCCAGGGAGCCTGTGCAGCCCGCCACTGCCGGGTTCCCGGGATCCAGGGATGGCTTCCCAGGGAGAGCGCACGGCGCGCCTCGGGCTGGTGCAACGTCACGCCAGCCTCTTCCGCCACAGGCTCGCCCCGCACTCCGTACCCCTCCCTCCCCCCGGCCTGAGCGAGCCAGAGCCCCTGAAGCAGCTGCTCCTTTAACCCCGTCCTGTCTGAGCAAAGAACAGACACCCTCCGGCGATCTACACACACAGGCGGGGCCAAATCCAAAGCTGAGACCCGGGAGCTGTGAGAATAAAGAAGAGAAAGGGAAATCTCTCCCAGCAGTCTCAGAAGCAGCGGGTTAAAGCTCCACAAACAACTTGATGTACCCTGCATCTGTGGAATACATGAATAGACAACGAATCATCCCAAATTGAGGAGGTGGACTTTGAGAGCAAGATTTATGATTTTTTCCCCTTTTCCTCTTTTTGTGAATGTGTATGTGTATGCTTCTGTGTGAGATTTTGTCTGTATAGCTTTGCTTCCACCATTCGTCCCAGGGTTCTATCCGTCTGTTTTTTTTCTAAATTTTTTTATAACTATTTTTTTATTTTAATAACTCTATTATATTTTATCATACTTTATTCTACTTTACTTTATCTTCTCTTTTCTTTTCCTACCTTCCCTCCTTCCGCCCTCCCTCCCTCCCTCCTTTCTTTCTTTCTTTCTTTCTTTCTACTTCTACTAATTCTTTCTTTCTACTTTTTCTCCCTTTTATTCTGAGCCGGGTGGATGAAAGGCTCTTGGTGCTGCAGCCCGGAGTCAATGCTGTGCCTCTGAGGTGGGAGAGCCAACTTCAGGACACTGGTCCACAAGAGACCTGCCAGCTCCACATAATATAAAATGGCGAAAATCTCCCAGAGATCTACATCTCAACACCAGCACCCAGCTTCACTCAACGACCAGCAAGCTACAGTGCTGGACACCTTATGCCAAACAACTAGCAAGACAGGAACACAACCCCACCCATTAGCAGAGAGGCTACCTAAAATCATAAGGCCACAGACACCCCAAAACATACCACCAGACATAGACCTGTCCACCAGAAAGACAAAATCGAGCCTCATCCACCAGAACACAGGCACCAGTCCCCTCCAACAGGAAGCCTACACAACCCACTAAACCAACCTTAGCCACTGGGGACAGACACCAAAAACAACGGGAACTACGAACCTGCAGCCTACAAAAAGGAGACCCCAAACACAGTAAGATAAGCAAAATGAGAAGACAGAAAAACACACTGCAGGTGAAGGAGCAAGATGAGAACCCACCAGACCTAACAAATGAAGAGGAAATAGGCAGTCTACCTGAGAAAGAATTCATAATAATGATAGAAAAGATGATCCAAAATCTTGGAAATAGACAAAATGCACGAAACAGTTAACAATGACCTAGAAGAACTAAAGATGAATCAAGCAATGATGAGCAACACAATAAGTGAAATTAAAAATACTCTAGATGGGATCAATAGCAGAATAACTGAGACAGAAGAACGGATAAGTGACTTGGAAGACAAAATAGTGGAAATAACTGCTGCAGAGCGGAATAAAGAAAAAAGAATGAAAAGAACTGAGGACAGTCTCAGAGACCTCTGGGACAACATTGAACACAACAACATTCGAATTATAGGGGTTCCAGAAGAAGAAGAGAAAAAGAAAGGGACTGGGAAAATATTTCAAGAGATTATACATGAAAACGTCCCTAATATGGGAAAGGAAATAGTTAATCAAGTCCAGGATGCACAGAGAGTCCCATACAGAATAAATCCAAGGAGAAATACGCCAAGACACCTATTAATCAAACTGTCAAAAATTAAGCACAAAGAAAACATATTAAAAGCAGCAAGAGAAAAACAACAAATAACACACAAGGATATCCCCATCAGATTAACAGCTGATCTTTCAGCAGAAACTCTACAAGCCAGAAGGGAGTGGCAGGACATATTTAAAGTGATGAAAGAGAAAAACCTGCAACCAAGATTACTCCACCCAGCAAGGATCTCATTCAGATTTGATGGAGAAATTAAAACGTTTACAGACAAGCAAAAGCTGAGAGAGTTCAGCACCACCAAACCAGCTTTACAATAAATGCTAAAGGAACTTCTCTAGGCAAGAAACACAACAGAAGTAAAAGACCTACATAACCCAAAACAATTAAGAAAATGGGAATAGGAACATACATATCGATAATTACCTTCAATGTAAATGGACTAAATGCTCCCACCAAAAGACACAGATTGGCGGAATGGATACAAAAACAAGACCCATATATATACTGTCTACAAGAGACCCACTTCAGGCCTAGAGACACATACAGACTGAAAGTAAGGGGATGGAAAAAGATATTCCATGCAAATGGAAATCAAAAGAAAGCTGGAGTAGCAATTCTCATATCAGACAAAATAGACTTTAAAATAAAGACTATTACAAGAGACAAAGAAGGACACTACATAATGATCAAGGGATCGATCCAAGAAGAAGATATAACAATTGTAAATATTTATGCACCCAACATAGGAGCACCTCAATACATAAGGCAAATACTAACAGCCATAAAAGGGGAAATCGACAGTAACACATTCATAGTAGGGGACTTCAACACCCCACTTTCACCAATGGACAGATCACCCAAAATGAAAATAAATAAGGAAACACAAGCTTTAAATGATACATTAAACAAGATGGATTTAATTGATATTTATAGGACATTCCATCCAAAAACAACAGAATACACATTTTTCTCAAGTGCTCATGGAACATCCTCCAGGATAGATCATATCGAGTCACAAATCAAGCCTTGGTAAATTTAAGAAAATTGAAATTGTATCAAGTATCTTTTCCAACCACAATGCTATGAGACTAGATACCAATTACAGGAAAAGATCTATAAAAAATACAAACACGTGGAGGCTAAACAATACTTAATAACGAAGTGATCACTGAAGAAATCAAAGAGGTAATAAATAATACCTAGAAACAAATGACAATGGAGACACGATGACCCAAAACCTATGGGATGGAGCAAAAGCAGTTCTAAGAGGGAAGTTTATAGCAATACAATCCCACCTTAAGAAACAGGAAACATCTTGAGTAAACAACCTGACCCTGCACCTAAAGCAATTAGAGAAAGAACAAAAAACCCCAAAAGTTAGCAGAAGGAAAGAAATCATAAAGATCAGAACAGAAATAAATGAAAAAGAAATGAAGGAAATGATAGCAAAGATCAATAAAACTAAAAGCTGGTTCTTTGAGAAGATAAACAAAATTGATAAACCATTAGCCAGACTCATCAAGAAAAAAAGGGAGAAGACTCAATAGAATAAGAAATGAAAAAGGAGAAGTAACAACTGACACTGCAGAAATACAAAAGATCATGAGAGATTACTACAAGCAACTCTATGCCATAAAATGGACAACCTGGAAGAAATGGACAAATTCTTAGAAATGCACAACCTGCCAAGACTGAATCAGGAAGAAATAGAAAATATGAACAGACCAATCACAAGCACTGAAATTGAAACTGTGATAAAAAATCTTCCAACAAACAAAAGCCCAGGACCAGATGGCTTCACAGGCTAATTCTATCAACCATTTAGAGAAGAGCGCTAACACCTATCCTTCTCAAACTCTTCCAAAATATAGCAGAGGGAGGAACACTCCAAACTCATTCTACGAGGCCACCATCACCCTGATACCAAAACCAGACAAACGTGTGACAAAGAAAGAAAACTACAGGCCAATATCACTGATGAACATAGATGCAAAAATCCTCAACAAAATACAAGCAAACAGAATCCAACAGCACATTAAAAGGATCATACACCATGATCAAGTGGGGTTTATTCCAGGAATGCAAGGATTCTTCAATATACGCAAATCAATCAACCTGATACACCGTATTAACAAATTGGAGGAGAAAAACCATATGATCATCTCAATAGATGCAGAGAAAGCTTTTGACAAAATTCCATACCCATTTATGATAAAAAAAACCTGCAGAAATTAGGCATGGAGGGAACTTTCCTCAACATAATAAAGGCCATATATGACAAACCCACAGCCAACATTGTCCTCAATGTTGAAAAACTGAAACCATTTCCACTAAGATCAGGAACAAGACAAGGCTGCCCACTCTCACCATTCTTATTCAAAATAATTTTGGAAGTTTTAGCCACAGCAATCAGAGAAGAAAAGGAAATAAGAGGAATACAAATCGGAAAAGAAGAAGTAAAGCTGTCACTGTTTGTAGATGACATGATACTATACATAGAGAATCCTAAAGATGCTACCAGAAAACTACTAGAGCTAATCAATGAATTCGGTTAAGTAGCAGGATACAAAATTAATGCACAGAAATCTCTGGCATTCCTGTACACTAATGATGAAAAATCTGAAAGTGAAATGAAGAAAACACTCCCATTTACCACTGCAACAAAAAGAATAAAATATCTTTATTTTATAAATAAAGATAATAAACCTACCTAAGGAGACAAAAGGAGACAAAAGACCTGTATGCAGAAAATTATAAGACACTGATGAAAGAAATTAAAGATGATACAAATAGATGGAGAGATATACCGTGCTCCTGGATTGGAAGAATCAATACTGTGAAAATGACTCTACTACCCAAAGCAATCTACAGATTCATTGCAATCCCTATCAAACTACCACTGGCATTTTTCACAGAACTAGAACAAAAAAATTTTAAATTTGTTTATAAAAACAAATGTCCCCAAATAGCCAAGGCAATCTTTAGAACGAAAAATGGAGCTGGAGGAATCAGGCTCCCTGACCTCAGACTATACTACAAAGCTACAGTAATAAAGACAGTATGGCATTGGCACAAAAACGGAAAGATAGATCAATGGAACAGGATAGAAAGCCCAGAGATAAACCCATGCACATATGGTCACCTTATCTTTGATAAGGGAGGCAGAAATGTACAGTGGAGAAAGGACAGCCTCTTCAATAAGTGGTGCTGGGAAAACTGGACAGGTACATGTAAAAGTATGAGATTAGATCACTCCCTAACACCATACACAAAAATAAGCTCAAAACGGATTAAAGACCTAAATGTAAGGCCAGAAACTATAAAACTCTTAGAGGAAAACATAGGCAGAACACTCTATGACATAAATCACAGCAAGATCCTTTTGGACCCACCTCCTAGAGAAATGGAAATAAAAACAAAAATAAACAAATGGGACCTAATGAAACTTAAAAGCTTTTGCACAGCAAAGGAAACCATAAACAAGACCAAAAGACAACCCTCAGAATGGGAGAAAATATTTGCAAATGAAGCAACTGACAAAGGATTAATCTCCAAAATTTATAAGCAGCACATGCATCTCAATAGCAAAAAAACAAACAACCCAATCCAAAAATGGGCAGAAGACCTAAATACACATTTCTCCAAAGAAGATATACAGACTGCCAACAAACACATGAAAGAATGCTCAACATCATTAATCATTAGAGAAATGCAACTCAAAACTACAATGAGATATCATCTCACACCAGTCAGAATGGCCATCATCAAAAAATCTAGAAACAATAAATGCTGGAGAGGGTGTGGAGAAAAGGGAACACTCTTGCACTGCTGGTGGGAATGTGAATTGGTACAGCCACTATGGAGAGCAGTATGGAGGTTCCTTAAAAAACTACAAATAGAACTACCATATGACCCAGCAATCCCACTATTAGGCATATACCCTGAGAAAACCATAATTGAAAAAGAGACAAGTACCAAAATGTTCATTGCAGCTCTATTTACAATAGCCAGGAGATGGAAACAACCTAAGTGTCCATCATTGGATGAATGGATAAAGGAGATGTGGCACATATATACAATGGAATATTACTCAGCCATAAAAAGAAACGAAACTGAGCTATTTGTAATGAGGTGGATCAACCTAGAGTCTGTCATACAGAGTGAAGTAAGTCAGAAAGAGAAAGACAAATACCGTATGCTAACACACATATATGGAATTTAAGGGAAAAAAATGTCATGAAGAACCTAGGGGTAAAACAGGAATAAAGACACATACCTATTTGAGAATGGACTTGAGGATATGAGGAGGGGGAAGGGTAAGCTGTGACAAAGCGAGAGAGAGGCATGGACATATATACACTGCCAAACGTAAGGTAGATAGCTAGTGGGAAGCAGCTGCATAGCACAGGGAGATCAGCTCGGTGCTTTGTGGCCGCCTGGAGGGGCGGGATAGGGAGGGTGGGAGGGAGGGAGACGCAAGAGGGAAGGGATATGGGAACAGATGTATATGTGTAACTGATTAACTTTGTTATAAAGCAGAAACTAATAATTAAAATAAATAAATAAATAAATAAATAAAGTGAGAGACATGCTACTCTTCATTTGAACACTTAGAGGCCATTGTAGGGTTATTAATTGGCCTAATTTCAATATTATTGTGCCTCAGGGAATAGGGAGGCCCGAGGAGAGGAAGCGAGATGGGGGAATGGCAGGCCAGTAGAGCAGTCAGAACACATACATATATTCATTAAGTTTTCTGTCATATATGGTCATGGTTCATGGCACCCCAAAACAATTACAATAGTAACATCAAAGATCACCAGTCACAGATCACCATAACAAATATCATAATAATAATTTAAAAGCTTCAAATATTGTGAGAATTACCAAAATGTGACACTGAGACACGAAGTAAGCAAATACCGTTGGAAAAATGGTGCCAACAGAGTTGCTTGATGCAGGGTTGCCACAGACCTTCAGTTTAAGAAAGTGCAGTATCTGCAAAACACAAAGGAAGGTCTGGCTGTACTCAGGATGCAACAAAAAGATGTTGTCTGGCTTATATATACTAATTTTCTGCAGGAAAATGTAAATTAAAATATAACCTTTGACTCCCAGGAAGTACTTTATGTTAAATATTCGGCTTTCTTCATTTCTTGGGGACTTGAATTCTCTCTTCCTTTTTTCTCTTTTTACATTGTCTCCTTTACATTCTCAGCTACCATCTAGCCATTGCCAAATCCTTCTTTATATGTTAGAGATCTTAGCTATGTTTATACCAGGATTCAGACATGCCTGGCCCTGCCAGGAGGTTAACTGTGGTCGGCCCTTCAGAGCCCTGTTTGCGTGAAGTATTGAGATCTCCCTAGGAAATAGCTCATTGTAAGAACGGAGAGAGTGGAGGGGAAGATGTTTGTTTCAAGATAATGGGACAGGGTTGGAGGAAAGGGTCATTCGGGCAAAACATGATCATTCAGATCATTCATTCCCCATTCAGTGGAGTGGAGACTATAAGTAAAAACCTTTTAAGAGATGTTTTACCAAAAATATCTTTAGACAGTAAGAGCACAAAGAAGCATTTTCGGTAATGTAGGTAACACATGGTCATATAATAATTAATGTGTATTGTACACTTCCTAATCACAAAACACTTACCGTATATAACCTTTATCAAACACATTTTCATAATCATCACAGTGACCCTATGATATGGTCATTTTATTTCCATTTTATAGATAAACTATAGAGGAGATATAAATAAATATATCTTGCCTATGGACATGCAGCTAAAAAGTGGCAGATCCAAGATTCTAACTCAAATCTCTGATTTTAAAATGTACACTCTCAGCTACATTGCAGTACTGTCTTCCACCAAGACAAACTGGGGCATATTGGAATGCGGAACAGAAACTGCAGGCTGTAGAAGTCATTCGTGTGCGCCTATGTCTGCGGTGTAAGATGAGAGAGTAACAGACCACTCAGTATGGGAACTGACACCTTCTGGCCCTAGTCACAAGCCTCTCGTGGGCCTCTGGGCAACCTCTTAGCTGCTGAGTAAGACAGGAGGAAAGTGGTTCCTGGCAGATGGTAGCCTAGATGACAGCTTTGAGAATACAAGTGAAGTAACTCCTAGGTTTCCAGAATAATTAGAGAGAAATTCAAAAGCATTTGAAGTTCTGGTAGAGTAAACTGGGGACAGAATAAAATGAATTCTGTTTTGTTACCACTTTATGATTCTATTTTTAACCTCTGACTGGTTAGGCCTAGAGAAATAGGTTATGCTAAGAACCCCCCAAGTCAGGATTTATCTGATATTGAAACAAGGAAAATGGCCCCTTGTTTTTACATTTTGATGCTTCTTAATGTCAGTTTGTGACTTCTGGGGGAGAGAGAGAACAACTCTGGTTTGCTCTGTTTTCTTCCCTTTGAGCTTACTGAGGAACAGGACAATTTCTGCCTCTTCTCCCCCTAACCTCAATTATTATTCAAAAACAATTGCCAGCTACAGGTCCTTTACCAAATGAAAAAGTGCTGAGTCAATAAGCACATTTGGAACACTGACTCTGAACAAGAGGCACAGAGCAAGGTCCTGGGGTCTTCAAAGATGACTAAGCTGTGGTTCACTCCTCTTAAGCAATTTCATTCTTGTGGGAGACGGACAGGTATGTAACTCATCACACGCAGGACAGAATAAAACAGCTAAGTGGAGGCCAAGTAACAAAATGTCAGGGGGCTTGAGGCATTGAGTGCCGTTTGTGCACAGGGACTTTGCCCCTGTTCTCCATCAATACTGGCTATGTTTGGGGTAAGCACTATTTCACATGATTCTTCCTGGCTTTCCCACTCCGTTCCTTCAGTTATTTCATCTGTCATGGTCTCTTTCTATAGACATTTTCTTTCTCCCCTTCCAAACCTTTTCTCAAGACACCCACTGAAATTACTGAGCTCCTCAGAACCGCCTTAAAATCAAGCTACTATGACACATTCTTGCCAACCCTTACTGTTTAGGTCCATCTGTCTTCTTTTCTGCTCAGAAGAGTCCAAAAGTATTTCTCGATCTTTCACAGTCTTTACACCACAAGGGGGAAATGCATTGAAGCTAGTTAATAAGACCACAGACTAAGGGCAAAGCACTAAGATTGACTTTTATGTGCCCAGTTACCACCTAAGATGTCAACTATGCACCAGGGTGTTCATAATGAGTGTGTGAGAGAGAGCATCTTTGAAATGGTTTGGCCTTTTCTCTTTCCTTTATAACCCGGTGTCTATCCTACTCTACTGAAGAAGCAACTACAAAATGCAGAAGAGAACAGCAGTAAGGAAAAACCTTCATGATAGCCAGGGTTTGTCTGTTCACTGCTTTATCTCTACTACCTAACACATAGGACTAAATAAGTATTTGCTGAAAGAGAGAGAGGGAGATTGAGTTAAACATTGGACTTGGCTTGTACTAGATGAACTCCAAAGTCCCTTCTTACTGAGATTTATGACCAAGTAAGAGGAAGAACTTAAATTTGAAAAACTACATTAAACTCATCAGGTTGCATTGTTTCCTAGACCGTCCTCTGTATACACAGATTGCTAAGCAATGTGATGGCCAACATTGAGATCAAGTCAGGGAGAATAGAATCAAGGCAACGGAAAGAATTTCAAGGGGCCATTTATTTTATCCCCAGTTGGCAACTAAGTCATTCCGTAAAAGGATGTAGGATGATATAATGGAAAGAGCATAGGCTTTGGAGCCAAACAGAGCTGGGTTTGAATTCCTATTCTGCTGCTCACAAGCTGCATGTCTTCAGGCAGTTTAACAGCTTTGAGCCTCTGTTTCCTCTTCTATAAAATACAAACCATAAGAAAATATCTTAGAGGGTTTTGTGGCTTGCACAGAATGACACATAGAAGGACCTCAAATTATGTTAGTTCCATTTCTCCCCAAAAATCTATGCACATACTTAAATATTTAAAAGGTATGCCTCACTTTCCCTTAGGATAGCAGCATCTTACAAATTCCTAGTCTCTTAATTCTACAAATTTTGTAATTCTGGCCTTTACCTTTTTTGTTTTACTTACTTTTGGTTGGAATTTCAGTTGAAAAGTATCACTATTGCCATATCTCCATTTGTACAATAAGCTCTCATAAACTCAAAGATCAGTGTCAAGTCCCTTGTGTGTCTGTTGTAAAACCTAGCCCTCACTCCTCATTTGTCAGAGGTTTTTGAAGAAAAGAATTCTTTTAAACACTTAAGGTATCACAAGGTCTTAACCTGCTCTGAGACAGGAACCAGTTTTCACTTCACCAGGCAGAACCTCAAACATTAATAGGAATTCTAAGTGTGGAAGAAATATATCAGTGCTGGAATAAAAGAAAACATGTATTATCTCCCTCTACTAAATGAAGGTTAAACTCTCTCCAAAGACTCAAGTTTAAAATAGTTATTATGCAGCCAGTCAACCTGCAAGGTGATGGGAGACAGAAGAATCTTTGCTTCTAATGGGAAGTGTTTAAAAATGGAGTAAAATCTTCTAGACCAGGGACTGAGTCTTAATCCTTGGTGATTCTCCAGGACCAGGGTCATGCCTGGTACCCAATACTAACCAGAAATCTCCATTATGCCAAATTAAAATAACTTTGTCACCTCCATAAAAACTATGACTATACAGTAGTACTTTTAAATAGAAAACCAGAGAATATAGAAGTTAAAACCTAATAATATTAATGTTGTAATTATTATTTTTAACATGGTCTTGCTATTTCCTTAAGAAGAATGTTCCCCCCCCCTTTTTTTAAGATGTTAGGGGTAGGAGTTTTTTATTAATTAATTTATTTATTTTTGCTGTGTTGGGTCTTCGTTTCTGTGCGAGGACTTTCTCTAGTTGTGGCAAGCGGGGGCCACTCTTCATCGCGGTGTGCGGGCCTCTCACTGTCGCGGCCTCTCTTACTGTGGAGCACAGGCTCCAGACGCGCAGGCTCAGTAGTTGTGGCTCACGGGCCCAGTCGCTCCGCGGCATGTGGGATCTTCCCAGACCAGGGCTCGAACCCGTGTCCCCTGCATTAGCAGGCAGACTCCCAACCACTGCGCCACCAGGGAAGCCCGAATGTTCCCCTTTTAAGCCAAGAATATCACTTTATTTTTTTTTAAGCTATTGAAAAAGTATTTCAAAGGCTGTTAGTTCTGGGTCATAAGCCACTAACTCTTTTCTGGCTCCAGTTAAAAATACTCAGTAAGATTTACCAAAAAATGGATTTGTCTCTGTGGAATAGATTCATTACTCTGTGCTTCTGCTTGCAGTAGACAGAGCCATTCTACCGTGTTTGCTCCAGAGCTGCCATTTCCTTTGGCTGACATTCATTCACGTATACATAGCAATGAACAGTTTTCATAAATGCATGAGGGAAACTTATTTAAAGCATAAAATACTCCAAATATGAAAAAGTCCTCTGTCGTGCAACTCAGTAAGAATGCTGGTAACTACCTTATGGGGTTGCAGTGCAGTGTAAGTGCGATAATGAATAGAAGTCACTCAACGTATGTCTGGGACGTAGAAAGTAGTTAGTACCAAATTAATGTTATTAGTAATCATAGGAGCAGAGTAGTAAAGACAAGATATTCATCTATCAAGCAGGCCTGAGTTCAAATCCCAGCTCAACCACTTTACAGCTAGGTAACTGGGGGCAAGTTTTTTAATCTCTCTAAACCTTAGTTTTTCCATTTACAAAACCTGGACACTTAGGGCACGTACCTAAAAGCATTTTTGAGAGAGTTAAATTAAAAGGATTTAGCACAATGTGGTGTGTCGCTTTGTATGTATTCAGTAAATGCCTTTTATTGCTGTAAGCATTGTTAATAATTAATTTTGTCTGTATTTTTCGCCAGGGGAAAATGGTTAATAAACTATATATCAAGAAAAATACTGAGTAAAATGCTCTGTAACATTCTATCTCTGAATACTTCAGGTAGCTTGGTAGTATAAATAATTCTCTTTTATTTTTATTTATTTAATTGAAGTTGACTTACGATATATTAGTTTCATGTATACAACATAGTGATTCAATATTTTTCCATCAATATATTGTACTCCATCTAAAATTATTGTAAAATATTGGCTATATTACCTGTGCTGTATATTACATCCTTATATCTTATTGTATACATAATAGTTTGTACCTCTTAATTCTTTTCACCAATCTTGCCCCTCCCTCCACCCCTCTCCCCACTGATAACCACTAGTTTGTTCTCTGTATCTGCGAGTCTGTTTCTGTTGTTATATTTGTTCATTCATTTCATTTTTCAGATTCCATGTATAAGTAAAAACATGGTGTTTGTCTTTGCCTGGCTTATTTCACTAAACATAGTACTCTCCAGGTCCATCCACGATGTTGCAGATGGCAAAATTTCACTTTTTTTTATAGCTGAGTAATATTCCTGTGTGTGTGTATACATACATACATATATATATACACACACACACACACACACACACACACACATACATACATATGTGTTTATATATCTATCTTCTTTATCCATGCATCTTCTTTGTATGACCAGTGATGAGTTTGGCTCCACAGCCCTCAAAAAGTCTTGAGGTTTTCCCATCATATATTTCATCTTTGGAGCTCTAAGACATTTTACAAACTAATTCACATTACCCCTCAGAGATTGAGAACTGATTAATATAGGACATTAGTGACATTTTAAGGTCCCAGGCCCCACTTTATTCTAAGGTTTTGAAAGACTACTGTTTAATGACAACTGTTCCATTCTCAGAGATTTCCCCTTTGTGATAGAGAGGCAGCTGCAATAACCTCAGAACATGCACCTCATGTTTAAATACAACCCCCCAGGGCTTCCCTGGTGGCGCAGTGGTTGAGAGTCCGCCTGCCGATGCAGGGGACACGGGTTTGTGCCCCAGTCCGGGAAGATCCCACATGCCGCAGAGCAGCTAGGCCCGTGAGCCATGGCCGCTGAGCCTGCGCGTCCGGAGTCTGTGCTCCACAACGGGAGAGGCCACAAGAGTGAGAGGCCTGCGTACCGCAAAAATAAATAAATAAATAAATAAATAAATAAATAAATAAATAAATAAATACAACCCCCCAAACCATGCATCTCATTTCCAAAAGTTGTAAGAAATATTTCAATGGCATCTCAATGGCATTGGCTTGGCCACATGTCTATTTCTAAACCAATCCTGTGGACAGGAGAATATGAAGCTTTGTGTGGCCAAGCTTGGCTGGGATACCATCCTTAGGCCAGCGTTGAAGGCAGCTCCACCAGGATCATATATAGTGAGAGTGGAAGTGATAGATTCCCAGTTAACTGGGGATGGACTGGATTATGATTGGCCCAAAACTAACAAATGTCTACTACTCTAGGGAAGGTCGATGAGCCATTGGGAGATAGAATAACAAGACAAGGACTCTTTAGTTAGGAAAGATGGAAGCTAAGAAACCACCTAATGGAAATCTTTAAAACCATAAACATTTTATATGGATGAATATCAAACCCTTAATTATTACAATAAAAATGCCAGTTTTGAAATTTTGAAGGTTATTTCAGGAGTGAGAAGGGAGAAACACCCAAAACTCCCATGACTCCCTTTGAAATATGAGCCACATGACCCTCTAATGCAATCAGTGTGTGTCTCCTGAGCCTGGGTTGTCCACCAGCCTCTATCTCATTCAACTGAACTAGCATGGGACTGCTTTACATGTTGTTTTAAATCCTTGGAAAAGTTTAGGGATTAAGTAAAGCAGAAAGACACAACTGGACTATAAAGAAAAAATGTTTTCCATTATTTCATTTCCACATCCAACAGAGAGAAGAAAATGCAGCTGTAATCCGCAGACATGAATCAAAAGAGTGAGAAAAACATGATGCAAATTTTGAGGAAATGGTGCTTGAGACCAAAACCAAACCAAACAAATGTTGGTGTATTAGAGCTAAACATTTATATTCAAATTTTTTGTTTCTAATTTTTCAAGTTATAACACATATAAAATAATATATTAAATAAAATATTATGTGTTGCTATTATACATAGCCTCCTAGTTGATAAGCCCTTTTGCTTCCTTTCCATCTTACTCTGTTGAAGTAAGTCTGATAAAGTTTGATTTATTCACTGTAGGTTATTTTCTCAAAAAAAGCTAGAAATCCTTAAAAATGTAAATGTGTCCTTCGGGCAGGCTTCATTTTCTTTTCTTTTTTCCTGGGGTATTATTGTGCTTTCCCAGTGACTTAGCCACCAAGGAATGATAAAAAAGAATGATCTATTTCAAACACTAGTGGCTCATTATGGGGACTGAGGGACACAGTTGAAATAAAAGGTCACAATGAGGTTTGATTGTTCTTTGTGTTCTGTCACAGACAGGAATAAAGGCACACCTTGGAGAAGAAACTGTATAGGAAACTGTAAAAGAAACTTTCCTTTGTAAGTTATGCAAAAAGCACAGATAATGTGCATTTACAGAAAATAAATGCCTTCAGAGTATCAAACATGGTTCCAAACTGTGCCAAGAAAATTTGAAACAAAAGCTTTTAAAAAATATATGGATGCTACATTTCTAGAAGTTTAGGATCTATGAACCCAGGATAGACTTTTTTTTCATGGATTTGGGGTTAGTGTGGGGCAGACACTCACTGTCTTGCTCACCTGTGCCCACTGACCTGATCAAAGGTTTGCCAAGAGTAAAACCATATACAGATTTGCTCACTTTACCAAACAGCTATCTATGGGACTCATTCTCTGTGTCAGAAATACAACACTGACCAAGAGAAAGCCTTTGCCTAGTGGTAAGTCTAGAAGGAAGACAGAAATTCAGTAAAAAATATTGAACTGTGATTGTGATAAGAGTCACAGGGCTTCCCTGGTGGTGCAGTGGTTAAGAATCCGCCTGCCAATGCAGGGGACACGGGTTCAAGCCCTAGTCCGGGAAGATCCCACATGCTGCGGAGCAACTAAGCCCATGCGCCACAACTACTGAGCCTATGCTCTGGAGCCTACAAGCCACAACTACTGAAGCCCACATGCCTAGAGCCCGTGCTCCGCAACAAGAGGAGCTACTGCAATGAGAGGTCCGCGCACCACAACAAAGAGTAGCCCCTGCTCGCCACAACTAGAGAAAGCCCACGCACAGCAATGAAGACCATAAATAAATAAATAAATAAATAAATTAAAAAAAAAAAAAGACACGAAGTATAAGCAAGGGTGTGACTGAAGTGTCCAGCTAGGATATTAGAGTGGGTTGGGATAGAAGGAGGGACATCCAGGTTGCATCTTGAAAGAGTTAGATGGGACATGAAAATGGCAAGAAGAGAAAGCAGTAATATCTCAAGCAGAGGGAACTACATCTTCGAAGGTTCTCAGATGGAAAGGAACACGATGTGTTCCATGAGCTAAAAGAAGACCCACACGGGGCTTCTCTGATGGCGCAGTCGTTGAGAGTCCGCCTGCCGATGCAGGGGACACGGGTTCGTGCCCCGGTCCTGGAAGATCCCACATGCCACGGAGCGGCTGGGCCTGTGAGCCATGGCTGCTGAGCCTGCGCGTCCGGAGCCTGTGCTCCGCAACGGGAGAGGCCACAACAGTGAGAGGCCCGCGTACCGCAAAAAAAAAAAAAAAACAGAAGACCCACGGGAAGAAGGCAGGGTGAGGGTGAGAATTGAAACTGGAAAGGTAAGTAGAGGCAGAACACATGGCGTCTTGACAGAGTGAGGATCTGAAGCTTTAGAAACTAACAACAATGGAAATCCATGGGAGAGGTGGTGGGGTTTTTTTTTCCCCAAGTGCATGTCATTGTCAAATTTTTTATTTTGAATGATCCCCTTTTTCACAATTTGTGGAATCAACTGGAAAGGTATACGTACAGGTATAGGGAGACCATTTGTGTTTATCACTGTGGTCCAGAAGCAGATGATGGTGACTTTGCCCACCGGTGGTGGCAAAGTTGATAGAGAGAAACAAAAGGGTTTAAAAGATATTTAGGAGGCAGAGTCTATAATTTAGTGGGCTGAAAGGAGGTAGGTGCCTGGCATTGGGACCTCCAAAGGCAGAGGATGTTTTAGGAGATATTGAGTTCAGTTCTTAAAATGTTGTTTGTGTCATATCCAGGTGGAGAAAGGAGTTGACAGTTGGACCTGGGATACAGTGGAAAAGTCTAAACTAGTTATATTGGCAAATTTATTTAGTAAACACTTTCAAATGCTTACTAATTACCAGTCACTATCTAAGCACTCTACAAATCTTGTTTAATCTTCCTAACAGCCCTCTGAGGGAAGTACAACTGTTAAATCCATTTTACCTATGAGAGAACTGAGGCCCAGAACTATTAGAGTCACCCAGCTAGGTCATGAGCCAGAATTCAAACCTGGGGCCATCTGGTTCCAGAGTCCACACTCTTAATCACTAGGCTGCCGGATGGAGCCCAAGAATAGAGTAGGTGTGGGTGAGCTGTAGACTAATAAGAGGAGAGAACAGAGCCCCGAGGAACTCAAACTATTAAAGGTCGGGAGAGGAGAGTGAACTGGCAGAGGAGACTGATCACTTGCACAAATCCATGAGGCCCATTTATCCCGGCAGGTTTGTCCAGCAAGGCTCACACTCTGAAGTCAGCAGATCCCACAGGGAAGTCAGACAGTCCATGTCTCCATTAGCCCGGACATGCTCCCCACCAGCTCCCAAGTCTGAGGTTTATCCTGCTTGAGAAACCAGGACAGAGCTACCATGCCACTTTCTAAACTCTGCACAATTGGTGTTCCTCCAAGGCTGACTCTTTTGCCAATAACTTGACTTGTATTATTTTTAGTAAAGTACCATGTAGCAAGCTGTTTCTTAAAATATTTCTAGTCTGGAGTGCTGTCAAGACAAAAATCCAAAAAGAAGAAAACTAGGAGTGGAGGGTGACAGCTGAAAGAGAAAAAGAATAATGAAAGAGGTTGGAGGAGCCACCCCCCAAAACTGTTGAGGAAAGAACATAATCTTCTAAGTGAGAAGGCTGGAAAGCCAGCAACACATTCCAGTCAGTCTTAATATCAAGGGACTGCCACCCACTCATGCCCATATCATTCCTAAATAAGCAATTACCTGGTTCCTTTTCAGTGATGATGTTAGTTAGTTGGTTCCTACTCCCAGTAGAATTTCATAGTACCTCGGCATCCGAAAGCTGTGTAGCATCATATTTAAGAGCACAAGCTTTGGAACCAGCATGGTGTGTGTGAATTCTGGCTCTGTGCTAAATGTATGACTTCAGGAAGTTACTTATCTATGGCCTCAGTTTCCTTATCTGTAAAATGGGGATGATAACAACACCTACTTCATAGGATTCTCGTGAAATATTTGATCTAGTATCTGATGCACAGTGTAAATACTCAAGATGCATGAATTAATCTTATTTTTATTATTATTAGAGGGGCTGGTGCTCTCCAAATGCTTTTAGCAACATAAAACCATGGTATTTTCAATAGTACCAAGATACTGTATTAATAGTCACTCATGGTCACAAGCCATTAAAGCAGGGTTTTTAAACTTAATTTGAGCAGTACAAGTTGAAAGACTCTCAACTATTGTTTGTATCAGGGAGCATTCAATCAGAGAAACAGATTGTGTGTGGAGAGAGACAGACAGACAAACTGGTATTTGTCATAGAGATTTGACTTTATGCAATGGTGTGATCTGGTTCGTCAGTCTCTGTAAGTCTGTTGCTTCCTGTCTGAGACTGGAGCTTGAAGCCACAGGTCAGGCCGGCAGGAAGGGAAGATGGATGTAGAGTCAGGAAGAGCAAGGACAGCCTGGAACCCACAAATATGAGCTGGAGCCCCCGAAGACAGACTGAGACTTACCTCAGTTCTCGTTACCTCTGGCCGTGATTACATGGCTGCCCTGCAGCAGTGGGGACCCTCAGTCAAGGGACTGAACACACACAAATGGTCCAGGGGTCAGATACGCTAAGGAAGGCTCAGGAAGAAGGTAGGCAGTTGTAGGCCCATGTGCTGCCTCATGTCAATGAGGTGAGGAAGCAAATAGATAACAGTGTGTGTAAACTACAAAATGATGGTCGCCTCACTCTGCCCTCTAAATATCCCATTAAAACCTCTTCCCATGTGCTAACACATATATATGGAATCTAAAAAAAAAAAAAAAAAAAAAAAAAAAGGTTATGAAGAGCCTAAGGGCGGGACAGGAATAAAGACACAGATGTAGAGAATGGACTTGAGGACCCGGGAAGGGGGAAGGGTAAGCTGGGACGAAGTGAGAGAGTGGCATGGACATATACACACTACCAAACATAAAATAGATAGTGGGAAGCAGCTGCACAGCACAGGGAGATCAGCTCAGTGCTTTGTGACCACCTAGAGGGGTGAGATAGGGAGGGTGGGAGGGAGACGCAAGAGGGAGGGGATATGGGGATATATGTATACATATAACTGATTCACTTTGTTATACAGCAGAAACTAACACACCATTGTAAAGCAATTATACTCCAATAAAGATGTTTAAAATTTTTTCAAATTAAAATAAATAAATAAAATCTCTTCCCACCCCAAATGGAAAGGGAATTCTGGGAAATGTCATTCAGCTGAGCCAATTGTCGATACATTACAAAATCACTGAAGGGCCTTTGCCATAGATATTTGCTAAATTGCCATGTGCCCAGTGCTGTGCCAACTGTTTTACCTTCCTTATCTCATCCATTTTCACCACAACCCCACAAGTCTGTCTGTCTATCACAAGTGAGGAAACTGAGGACAAGAATTCCTCTTGGGTAACTTGGCCAAGGTCAGATGAGAGTTATATAAATAAGTGATGAAATGCACAGCTAAGTTTTGGAGTGTCTG
Organism: Mesoplodon bidens; assembly: GCF_964165515.1. Taxonomy (NCBI): domain Eukaryota; kingdom Metazoa; phylum Chordata; class Mammalia; order Artiodactyla; family Ziphiidae; genus Mesoplodon; species Mesoplodon bidens. The sequence goes on from NC_138167.1 coordinate 32,474,069, forward strand.
CATTAACCAGATTTTCTATAGTATTAGACTTCCTCTCCAAAACAGCTTAGCTAATAACTGCAACAGATAATCATCATGACGTTCCTATCCCTGCTCTTGTTAAAAATAATAGGGCAAGATTGGCCCAAGGCGCTGATGCACCTAACGATATTATTACACTCTTGGAATCTTAAAAAAGTAAAGTAATTTTCAGGTACTGTTTATATATAAATATTATCCTCTTAAAAATGAAGTAGATATCAACACCAAATGGAATTATTCCTTAGACTCAATCTATTTCATTTCAAAAGCTATCAATTAATTTTAGTTAATTCTAAATGTAAGTCATAGCTAGTGTACCATTATCTTATATGTGGGCATGTAATTTGCATCAATTTACACTGAATTTAGTAAGAATTTAAATGGAAATCCTCACTTCCTCTTAGTTAAGAGCAATCAATATCTTTGAAGCTGAGATCCCTGCAGGCAACCATGGGATGCCACCCACAGAGGCAAAAATCCCAATTTACTAGTTAAAAGCTAGCTATAAAGAAAATGTGAGGTAATTGCTGAGTAAGATACAGATCCTGCTGCAGATAATAGCTATAAAATCAGGATATAAGGTAAAAAATTGGTAACTGAAGAAAATTGGTCACTAGAGAGTGAAGTAATACAACCCTATTCTTATGGGGAGTTCGTGCTCCTAAGAAAGGAGTTGTATAAAGTGAGTTTCCATTATTGTCCTTTTAGCCTGGGACCAGGTATGGTCAGTATTGTTTTGGTGACCGTAGGAGCACTGGTGAAAAACTGCAGTCTTTTTGTCCTGGGAATTCAAAAGACCAAATCTGTGGAAACCAGTCACTGAAGAGACATGGGGAGCTCTGTAGGAAAAATGGTCAGAGAGGGGTTCTCCAATTTCTATCTGGTTCTTACTCTTAATCACTCCTGAACCATTCATGTGCAGAACAGATGCAAAACAGTTTTGCTAAGACAAAAAATAGGAGCTGAGTTTGGACCTGCTACACAGAAATTGAGTTTCTAGTTCAAGTATGAACCAAGAAAACTGTTTGCTAAAACAAAGTAACAGTCATCAGAGAAAGTATTAGAATCCACTCTCCACAACTTAACTTTCATATTGTCCTGGATACAATCACCATCACTTGACAGGTGAAGAAGAAAAATGGAAAATGCTCTTTTTTTTTTTTCCAAAGAGCAAGACTTTTTCTTATTTTTTCAAACATAGGGTGTTAGTGGTACAATAGTAATATTTTTTCACCCATACTTTTTTTTTTTTACTTTTGAGAGTGTTTTGGTTTTATTTTTATTTGATTTTAAGCCATATACACATAGTTCGTGAACTTTAAAACTGTAATATGTTGCAAATTGGTTGTATCATATGGACTTTTGCATTTACTGGTATTTAGTGATCATATGATCTATATTCCAGAAAGCATGTTGTTTTTATTTGGGTGGGGGGGTTGTGATGCCTTTTTGTTTATTTATTTTTTAACATCTTTATTGGAGTATAATTGCTTTACAGTGGTGTGTTAGTTTCTGCTTTATAACAAAGTGAATCAGCTATACATATACATATATCCTCATATCTCTTCCCTCTTGCATCTCCCTCCCACCCACCCTCCCTATCCCACCCCTCTAGGTGGTCACAATGCCCATAATCTTAAGAGAACATATTCTTAAGAGAAAAATTAAATTAATCCTAAATTAATCAAAATGTTAGACTTAGCTGCTTTGAAATCCTTATCTGTTATCATGATTCTATGTGATTAAGTTCTTAAAAAATGCTCATAATGGCAGGATAGGAAATTTCAGCAAAGATATTAAATCAATAAAGAAAACCAAATGGAAATTCTAAACCTGAGAAAACATCCGAAATAAAAAATTATCAGATGGACTTCAGAGCTGAGTGGCAATGACAGAGAAAAAGGTAAATGAACCTGAAAGTAGATCAACAGAAATTATCCAAAGTTAATATCAGAGAGAAAAAAAGATTTTTAAATGAATGAAACTTCAAAGACCCAGTAGATTATATCAAATGGTTGAATATACATGTAATTAGAACCCCATAAAGAAGTTAGAGAACTATGCACGAAAAAAATTGAAAATTAATGGCCAAATTTCCCCAAATTTGATGAAACATAAATTTACAACTCAATATGTTTAAGAAACATCAAGCATGACAAACATAAGAAGGCTTTGCTTTGGAACATCCTAATCAAACTGTTGAAGCCTGAATATGAAGAGCAAAACTTGAAAACAGCAAGAGAAAAATGACATTACATACAAGGGAATAATCATTTGATTAACTAGTTGCGTCTTGTCAGAAACTATGGAGACCAGAAAAGAGTCCAAAAACATCTTGAAAGTACTGAAAGTACTGAACCACTGTCAACGTAGAGTTCTATATCTGGTTAGGGCAGGGGGTGGGGGGAACCTTCAAGAATGAAGATGAAGTTGAAATAAAGATATCACATAAAGGAAAACTGAAAGAATACATCACCAACAGGCCTGCAGTACAAAAAAGCAAAATATACTGAAGGAAAATAATTCTAAATGGAAGTCTAAATCTAAAAAAAGTGTCACAAATGAAAATATCTACATAAATACAAAGACCGTATTTTTTGCTTTTTCTTCTCTTAATTCCTTTACAAAGTATATGCGTGTTTAAGAATTTAAAGGGGACTTCCGGGTAAGATGGCGGAAGAGTAAGACGCGGAGATCACCTTCCTCCCCACGGATACACCAGAAATACAGCTACACGTGGAACAACTCCTACAGAACACCTACTGAATGCTGGCAGAAGACCCCAGACCTCCCAAAAGGCAAGAAACTCCCCACATACCTGGGTAGGGCAAAGCGGAGAGATTCCCGCACAGAGGATTGGTGCCGAGCGGCACTCACCCGCCCGAGAGGCTTGTCTGCTCGCCCGCCAGGGCGGGCGGCGCTGGAAGCTGAGGCTCGGGCTTCGGTCAGAGCGCAGGGAAAGGACTGGGGCTGGCGGCGAGAACTCAGCCTGAAGGGGGCTAATGTGCCACAGCTAGCCGGCAGGGAGTCCGGGAAAACTCTGGAGCTGCCGAAGAAGCAAGAGACTTTTTCTTCCCTCTTGGTTTCCTGGTGCGCGAGGAGAGGGGATTAAGAGCGCTGCTTAAAGGGGCTCCACAGACGGGCGCGAGTCGCGACTGAAAGCGCGGAGCCCAGTGACGGGCGTGGGACGCTGGGGCTGCTGCTGCCGCCGCCAAGAAGCCTGTGTGCGAGCGCAGGTCACTGTCCACACCGCCCTTCCGGGAGCCTGTGCAGCCCGCCACTGCCGGGGTCCCGGGATCCAGGGGCGGCTTCCCTGGGAGAACGCACGGCGCGCCTCGGGCTGGTGCAACGTCACGCCGAACTCTGCCGCTGCAGGCTCGCCCCGCACTCCGTGACCCTCCCTCCCGCCCGGCCTGAGTGAGCCAGAGTCCCCGAAGAGGCTGATCCTTTAACTCCGTCCTGTCTGAGCGAAGAACAGACGCCCTCCGGCGACCTACACGCAGAGGCGGGGCCAAATCCAAAGCTGAACCCCAGGAGCTGTGAGAACAAAGAAGAGAAAGGGAAACCTCTCCCAGCAGCCTCAGAAGCAGCGGATTAAAGCTCCACAATCAACTTGATGTACCCTGCATCTGTGGAATACATGAATAGACAACAAATCATCCCAAATTGAGGAGCCAGGAGTCAGTGCTGTGCCTCTGAGGTGGGAGAGCCAACTTCAGGACACTGGTCCACAAGACACCTCCCAGCTCCACATAATATCAAACGGCGAAAATCTTCCAGAGATCTCCATCTCAACACCAGCACCCAGCTTCACTCAACGACCAGCAAGCTACAGTGCTGGACACCCTATGCCAAACAACTAGCAAGACAGAAACACAACGCCACCCATTAGCAGAGAGGTGGCCTAAAATCATAAAAAGTCCGCAGACACCCCAAAACACACCACCAGACGTGGACTTGCCCACCAGAAAGACAAGATCCAGCCTCATCCACCAGAACACAGGCACTAGTACCTTCCACCAGGAAGCCTACACAACCCACTAAACCAACCTTAGCCACTGGGGACAGACACCAAAAACAACGGGAACTACGAACCGGCAGCCTGCAAAAAGGAGACCCCAAACACAGTAACATAAGCAAAATGAGAAGACAGAAAAACACACAGCAGGTGAAGGAACAAGATAAAAACCCACCAGACCTAACAAATGAAGACGTAATAGGCAGTCTACCTGAAAAAGAATTCAGAATAATCATGGTAAAGATGATCCAAGATTCTATTTCCCAGATCCAAAATCTTGGAAATAGAATAGACAAAATGCAAGAAACAGTTAACAAGGACCTAGAAGAACTAAAGATGAATCAAGCATCGATTAAAAACACAATACATGAAATAAAAAATACTCTAGATGGGATCAATAGCAGAATAACTGAGGCAGAAGAATGGATAAGTGAGGTGGAAGATAAAATAGTGGAAATAACTGCTGCAGAGCAAAATAAAGAAAAACGAATGAAAAGAACAGAGGACAGTCTCAGAGACCTCTGGGACAACATTAAACGCACCAACATTCGAATTATAGGGGTTCCAGAAGAAGAAGAGAAAAAGAAAGGGACTGAGAAAATATTTGAAGAGATTATAGTTGAAAACTTCCCTAATATGGGAAAGGAAATAGTTAATCAAGTCCAGGAAGCACAGAGAGTCCCATACAGAATAAATCCAAGGAGAAATACGCCAAGACACATATTAATCAAACTGTCAAAAATTAAACACAAAGAAATCATATTAAAAGCAGCAAGGGAAAAACAACAAATAACACACAAGGGAATCCCCATCAGGATAACAGCTGATCTATCAGCAGAAACTCTACAAGCCAGAAGGGAGTGGCAGAACATAATTAAAGTGATGAAGGAGAAAAACCTGCAACCAAGATTACTCTACCCAGCAAGGATCTCATTCAGATTTGATGGAGAAATTAAAACGTTTACAGACAAGCAAAAGATGAGAGAGTTCAGCACCACCAAACCAGCTTTACAACAAATGCTAAAGGAACTTCTCTAGGCAAGAATCACAACAGAAGGAAAAGACCTACAATAACGAACCCAAAACAATTAAGAAAATGGGAATAGGAACATACATATCGATAATTACCTTAAATGTAAATGGACTAAATGCTCCCACCAAAAGACACAGATTGGCTGAATGGATACAAAAACAAGACCCATATATATGCTGTCTACAAGAGACCCACTTCAGACCTAGAGACACATACAGACTGAAAGTAAGGGGATGGAAAAAGATATTCCATGCAAATGGAAACCAAAAGAAAGCTGGAGTAGCAATTCTCATATCAGACAAAATAGACTTTAAAATAAAGACTACTAGAAGAGACAAAGAGGGACACTACATAATGATCAAGGGATCGATCCAAAAGAAGATATAACAATTGTAAATATTTATGCACCCAACATAGGAGCACCTCAATACATAAGGCAAATACTAACAGCCATAAAAGGAGAAATCGACAGTAACACAATCATAGTAGGGGACTTTAACACCCCACTTTCACCAATGGACAGATCATCCAAAATGAAAATAAATAAGGAAACACAAGCTTTAAATGATACATTAAACAAGATGGACTTAATTGATATTTATAGGACATTCCATCCAAAAACAACAGAATACACATTTTTCTCAAGTGCTCATGGAACATTCTCCAGGATAGATCATATCTTGGGCCACAAATCAAGCCTTGGTAAATTTAAGAAAATTGAAATTGTATCAAGTATCTTTTCCGACCACAGTGCTATGAGACTAGATATTAATTACAGGAAAAGAGCTGTGAAAAATACAAACACATGGAGGCTAAACAATACACTACTTAATAACGAAGTGATCACTGAAGAAATCAAAAAGGAAATTAAAAAATACCTAGAAACAAATGACAATGGAGACACGACGAACCAAAACCTATGGGATGCAGCAAAAGCAGTTCTAAGAGGGAAGTTTATAGCAATACAATCCCACCTTAAGAAACAGGAAACATCTCGAATAAACAACCTAACCTTGCACCTAAAGCAATTAGAGAAAGAAGAACAGAAACATCCCAAAGTTAGCAGAAGGAAAGAAATCATAAAAATCAGATCAGAAATAAATGAAAAAGAAATGAAGGAAACGATAGCAAAGATCAATAAAACTAAAAGCTGGTTCTTTGAGAAGATAAACAAAACTGATAAACCATTAGCCAGACTCATCAAGAAAAGAAGGGAGAAGACTCAAATCAATAGAATTAGAAATGAAAAAGGAGAAGTAACAACTGACACTGCAGAAATACAAAAGATCATGAGAGATTACTACAAGCAACTCTATGCCCATAAAATGGACAACCTGGAAGAGATGGACAAATTCTTAGAAATGCACAACCTGCCAAGACTGACTCAGGAAGAAATAGAAAATATGAATAGACCAATCACAAGCAGTGAAATTGAAACTGTGATTAAAAATCTACCATCAAACAAAAGCCCAGGAACAGATGGCTTCACAGGCGAATTCTATCAAACATTTAGAGAAGAGCTAACACCCATCCTTCTCAAACTCTTCCAAACAATATCAGAGGAAGGAACACTCCCAAACTCATTCTACGAGGCCACCATCACCTTGATACCAAAACCAGGCAAGGATGTCACAAAGAAAGAAAACTACAGGCCAATATCACTGATGAACATAGATGCAAAAATCCTCAACAAAATACTAGCAAACAGAATCCAACAGCACATTAAAAGGATCATACACCATGATCAACTGGGGTTTATTCCAGGAATGCAAGGATTCTTCAATATACGCAAATCAATCAACGTGATACACAATATTAACAAGTTGAAGGAGAAAAACCATATGATCATCTCAATAGATGCAGAGAAAGCTTTCGACAAAATTCAACACCCATTTATGATAAAAAACCTGCAGAAAGTAGGCATAGAGGGAACTTTCCTCAACATCATAAAGGCCATATATGACAAACCCACAGCCAACATTGTCCTCAATGGTGAAAAACTGAAACCATTTCCACTAAGATCAGGAACAAGACAAGGCTGCCCACTCTCACCACTCTTATTCAACATAGTTTTGGAAGTTTTAGCCACAGCAATCAGAGAAGAAAAGGAAATAAAAGGAATCCAAATTGGAAAAGAAGAAGTAAAGCTGTCACTGTTTGCAGATGACATGATACTATACATAGAGAATCCTAAAGATGCTACCGAAAAACTACTAGAACTAATCAATGAATTTGGTAAAGTAGCAGGATACAAAATTAATGTACAGAAATCTCTGTCATTCCTGTACACTAATGATGAAAAATCTGAAAATGAAATCAAGAAAACACTCCCATTTACCATTGCAACAAAAAGAATAAAATATCTAGGAATAAACCTACCTAAGGAGACAAAAGACCTGTATGCAGAAAATTATAAGACACTGATGAAAGAAATTAAAGATGATACAAATAGATGGAGAGATATACCATGCTCCTGGATTGGAAGAATCAATATTGTGAAAATGACTCTACTACCCAAAGCAATCTACAGATTCAATGCAATCCCTATCAAACTACCACTGGCATTTTTCACAGAACTAGAACAAAAAATTTCAAAATTTGTTTGGAAAAACAAAAGACCCCGAATAGCCAAAGCAATCTTGAGAACGAAAAACGGAGCTGGAGGAATCAGGCTCCCTGACTTCAGACTATACTACAAAGCTACAGTAATCAAGACAGTGTGGTACTGGCATAAAAACAGAAAGATAGATCAGTGGATCAGGATAGAAAGCCCAGAGATAAACCCACGCACATATGGCCAACTTATCTTTGATAAGGGAGGCAGGAATGTACAGTGGAGAAAGGACAGCCTCTTCAATAAGTGGTGCTGGGAAAACTGGACAGGGACATGTAAAAGTTTGAGATTAGATCATTCCCTAACACCATACACAAAAATAAGCTCAAAATGGATTAAAGACTTAAATGTAAGGCCAGAAACTATCAAACTCTTAGAGGAAAACATAGGTAGAACACTCTATGACATAAATCACAGCAAGATCCTTTTGGACCCACCTCCTAGAGAAATGGAAATAAAAACAAAGATAAACAAATGGGACCTAATGAAACTTCAAAGCTTTTGCACAGCAAAGGAAACCATAAACAAGACCAAAAGACAACCCTCAGAATGGGAGAAAATATTTGCAAATGAAGCAACTGACAAAGGATTAATCTCCAAAATTTATAAACAGCTCATGCAGCTCAATAGCAAAAAGACAAACAACCCCATCCAAAAATGGGCAGAAGACTTAAATAGGCATTTCTCCAAAGAAGATATACAGACTGCCAACAAACACATGAAAGAATGCTCAACATCATTAATCATTAGAGAAATGCAACTCAAAACTACAATGAGATATCATCTCACACCAGTCAGAATGGCCATCATCAAGAAATCTAGAAACAATAAATGCTGGAGAGGGTGTGGAAAAAAGGGAACACTCTTGCACTGCTGGTGGGAATGTGAATTGGTACAGCCACTATGGAGAACAGTATGGAGGTTCCTTAAAAAACTACAAATAGAACTACCATATGACCCAGCAATCCCACTACTAGGCATATACCCTGAGAAAACCATAATTCCAAAAGAGACAAGTACCAAAATGTTCATTGCAGCTCTATTCACAATAGCCCGGAGCTGGAAACAACCTAAGTGTCCATCATCGGATGAATGGATAAAGAAGATGTGGCACATATATACAATGGAATATTACTCAGCCATAAAAAGAAACGAAACTGAGCTATTTGTAATGAGCTGGATAGACCTAGAGTCTGTCATACAGAGTGAAGTAAGTCAGAAAGAGAAAGACAAATACCGTATGCTAACACATATATACGGAATTAAAAAAAAAAAAAAAAAGTCATGAAGGACCTAGGGGCAAAACGGGAATAAAGACACAGACCTACTTGAGAATGGACTTGAGGATATGGGGAGGGGGAAGGGTAAGCTGTGACAAAGTGAAAGAGAGGCATGGACATATATACACTACCAAACGTAAGGTAGATAGATAGTGGGAAGCAGCCACAGAGCACAGGGAGATCAGCTCGGTGCTTTGTGACTTCCTGGAGGGGTGGGGTGGGGAGGGTGGGAGGGAGGGAGATGCATGAGGGAAGGGATGTGGGAACAGATGTATATGTATGACTGATTCACTTTGTTATAAAGCAGAAACTAATTAAAAAATTAAAAAAAAAAAAGAATTTAAAGGGAGTGCACAAGAGCACCCTCATTCTGATACCAACTGGAACTTCAGGGTCCCCAAGACCACCCTCAGATTCCATAGTTCATTAGAAGGACTCAGCTCACTGAAAGCTATTATGCTCATTGCTATGGTTTATTTCAGTGAAAGGATACAGATTAAGATCCATCAAGAAAAGAAACACATGGCAGAGTCCCGGAGAGTTCCATGAGCTTCCAGCTCTCCTTTCCCAGTGGAGTCATGGAAAGTGCTAACTCATCCCAGAAGTGCTGTGTGACAGCACGCATGGAATACTGCCAACTAGGGAAGCTCACCCGAGCCCTGATGCTCCCTTACATAGACATGGTAGGTCACCTGCATGGTTGACCTTGGTTTCCAGCCCTTCCAGAGGTTGAGCTAACACCACATGACCCAAAGTTCCCACCATCAATCACATTGTTAGTATCTGGTGTGTCTCAAAGCCCCCAGACACTGGGTATCAGGCAGAACATTCCAAGAACTTGGGAATCACCTCAGAGGAGCCAAGGGCAAAGGCCAGACCTCTCTTTGAGCAAGACTAATTCTTTACTGCACAGTGTTTAAAGTCAAAATTATAATATCGTCTTGTGGTGTTGATAATGAATGTAGATGCAGCATAGGGGACAAAGAGGAGATATGTATCTGTGGTTTGAAAAGGTTCTGTATTTTACATGAAGTAGTATGAGGTTAGCTGTAACTCGGTCTGCAAAAAGTTTAAGATCTACTGTATATTGTAATCCATAGAACAGTCAAAAATGCAAACAAGTATAGTTGAAAAGCTGGTATGAACATTAAAATGAATTTCTAAAAAAATATATACAGGCAAAGAGGAATATAAAACCCTATTTTCAAGAGCATCAGAAAATTAAAATATTTAGGAATAAATTCAACCAGAGATTGTTAAGACCTATACACTAACTTCCTTCAAAATGTTCTGTAATTTTTAAAGAAGATCTAAATGAATGAAAGTCTATTCCATATTCAAGGATGAGAAGATTTAATATTATCAAGATTTTAATTCTCACCCAAATTATCTATAGATTCAATACAATTCCATTGAAAATCCCATCAGACTTATTTCGAAGACATTGACAAACTGATTTTAAATTTTATATGGAAAAGCAATGGACCTAGAATACCTAAAAAATTTTTGAGGACTTAAAATGGTTGGAGGAATGTCACCATCTGATTTCAAGTCTTACTGTAAAAGCTGCTGTCATCTATACAGTGTGATGATGACATAAGTGTAAACACATAACATCAGTGGAACAGAAGAGAGCTCAGAAATAGATCTGTACTTCTAAGGTCAATTGATTTTTTTTTCCTTAGCCAAGATGTCAAGGTAATTTAATGGAAAAAAATGACAGTCATTTCAACTAATAATGCTGAACCCAATGGATGTCTGTATGCACAAAACAACCCCTACCTCAAAACAAACACAAAAATTAACTCCATGAATTGGATGTAACGTAAGTGCTAAAGTTATAAAACTTCTAAAAAAACAAACATTTTTTTTTTGGTGAAATTGGATTAGGCAAAGATTTCTTAGTCAGCAACAGAAAAGCATGAAAATAGAAGAAAATTAGATGAAATGGACTTCAATTTTTTTTTTTAATGTGAACTTGAAAAATACATTTAAAGTAAGTAGAAAGGAAGTCACAGACCAGGAGAAAAGATTTGCAAATCCTAGTGCTTGTATCCAGTATACAAAGAACTCTTCCAACTCAATAAGAAGGCAAAGAATAAAATTTTAAATGGGCAAAATATTTGAATGGGCACTCTATAAGAGAAGATATACATTTGGCCAAAAAGATGTATTGAAAAGGTGTTCAATATCACGAGTCATCAGGGTAATTACAAATTAAAACCACATGGAGAAACTACTCGACAACCTAGCACAATGGGTTAAATTTAGAAGAATACCAAGTTTTGACAATGACGTGAACCAGTCAGAACTGTCATACGTTGCTGGCGGGAATGCAAAATGGTAGAGCCAATTTGGAAAACTTTAGCCATTTCTCACAAAGTTAAACATATATATAACTGAACAGTCCTATTCCTAAGTATTTACCTAAGATGAATGAAAATGTATGACCACACAATAACTTGTGCAAGAATGTTTATAGTAGCAGTGCTCATAATAACCAAACAGTTCAAATTTTCATCAGCTGATCAATGAGTAAACATTATGGTGTATACACACTATGAAATACTACCCAGCCGTGAAAAGAATGAAATATTGACATGCAGCAAAACGAGTGAACCTCTAGAGCCTTATGATGTACGAAAGAAGGCAAATAAAACAGACTACGTACTGTATGACTCCATTTGTATAACTTCTAAAAAAGGCAAAACTATAGTGGCAGAAAGCAGATCACTGGTTGCCTGGATGGCAAAGCTCAGGGAAGGGAATCAACTGCAAAGAGAAATGCAGATACTTTCGGGGGGGATAGAAATGTTCTATGTTTTGACTGTGAACGTGGTTATATGACTGTATACACTTGCCAAACTCATCGAACTGTATACTCTAAATGGGTGAATTTTCTTAAAAGTAAATTATGCCTCAAAGCAGGGGAATAAAAATTAAAAAATAAAAATAGAAAATATAGGATCAATTCCAGGACCTACTCATGAAATATGTCTGTAGGGTCTGCTGGTGATGCTTGTGAAGTAAGATATCATGCAAAAGAAAACAGGACTTAGGTCATTGGAACTAGGGGTTTGGGATTCTTATCCAATTCTGTCTCTGGAAATGTCTTCTATCAAGAGACAACTTTTCTGGATCTCAGTTTCTACATCAAAAAAATGAGGAGCATATTTAGATGGTCTCTAACATCCCCTACAGACAAATGACTAGCTCGTGTGCTTCTTCTACTCTAGTTCTTGCTCATGTCAAACATCACTAATTAATCATGGCCAAACTCTCATGCAGCCCAGAATTCCAGACTCCTTGTCAACACAGCACTCCAGGCAACTAGTACCAACTGCAAAATTGTGACTTGTGAGAAATTTTGTGTGCTATAGCTACTCTAGAAAATAAGTGAATCTCTATAACCAGTATGAATAAGGGTCTTAGGAACATACCTCAATCATTGCTTACTGTAGTGCTAAATAGTTCTATTAAGCTAACTCAAGATGGAGAATGACTAGTGATTTCTATATGACAAGCTAGTGTAGAGCAAACCATGGTGCAAGGAAGATGGAAGGAATACTCTAAGTTTGTATTGAAGTCAAGCTTTGGAAATGTGATCTAAATGTGGAATTCAAATAAACCCTACCAACATCTCATGGGCTTGCTGTCATGCCCATCCTCCTGCATGAAGCCATTCTTTTCTGATTACACAGAATAATTTATCATCCCTGAAATCCTTGCTATTTCTGATCATTCATGCAGTGTGACCCTGATACTGTCTTTTAAAAAAATTGCTTTCATATAGGTATCACCCCAAGCTGGGCCTGGCTCAGCAGAAAATTGTGCCATGATCGATTAGTGATGTCTGCATGGGTAAGGAGATCATGTCATATGCCACCTCGCCACTGCTTTTCTGAGCACACTTAAGTGGTTTACAAATATTATCTCATTGAACCCTCACAGCAAAACTCTAAAGTAGGTAATATTTTCTCCATTTTGCAGATGAGAAAACTGAGTTTCTGAGAGGTTGCCTAAGTTTACCAAAGTCTCTCCCCATCCCCCCAACCCAGAGCCCCACCATTGTAAATGATGGAGTTGAGCTTCAAAACCTGAACTTTCTCTACCATTCCGTGCTGTTTCTCTTTATAACACCTCCCACACACTCAGTTCCTGGCAAGAGGCTAGCACAAAACAGGTTCTTAGTAAACGTTTTTATAGTCTTAATAAATGGGAGCTATGCCAACGTGGCACACAGCAGCCTAAAATAGGGGTTATTTTTTAGACAGGTGTGAAGCTGAAGGTAAGTCTGAATCACAATGACAGAATTTTTTAAATGGCAGCCACATTGGAAAATAAAGTATTTACATATCTGTAGATCACAGAGGGCCATGGCCAGATAAACAGGTCTTCAAGTGATTAACAGAAGAGTCATTTTTAGTACACGCAAGACAAAAGTGTTAAAATCCATATGATAATTAATCTGTCATTTTTTTCATGGCAAAAACTGTCATCAAATGAGATTTTAACCATATTACTTGGTGCTTAAAATTCTTCTTTGGGTTTTCATGCGTATCAATGTCCACAGCTCAGTCCTAAATGGTCTTCATGATCAGATCAATATCTTTACCTTTAGCCCTATCCTTACATTCATTCATCTGACTAGCTTCACCTCAGTCACACCAAGTTACTTAGCCCCTTCACGTATCATGTGGTTTTACATCTTCTCTCTCTTCACATACGGTATCCTTTCTCCCTGAACTGCCCTTTTACTCTTCTTTACTCTTCGACATTGCTTTAAAGCTTCACCTCTTCTCACATCTCTCCTCTGACCCCCCTGAGCCTAGTCAAAGGTCCCTCGTTCTTGCTCAGAGTAGAACCCTGGATTCGTCAGAGCACCTTTTCTTTGTTTTTCCTTTCTTTTTTCTGTTTTTTTTTTTTTAATTGGAGTATAGTTGCTTTACACTCCTGTGTCAGTTTCTGCTGTACAACAAAGTGAATCAGCCATACGGGTACATATATCTCCTCTTTTTTTGGACTTCCTTCCCATTTAGGTCACCACAGAGCACCGAGTGGAGTTCCCTGTGCTACACAATCTGTTCTCCTTAGTTATCTATTTTATACATAGTAGTGTATATATGTCAATCCCAATCTCCCACCTTTTTCATTTTAATTGTTGATTGCATTTTCACTCTTGTACCTGATCATAAGCTCTTTGAAAATACAGATCACATCTGATTTCATAACTACATCACCCAGCATAGTGTCTGACACATAATCGGAGCTCAATAATTATTTTTTGAATTAATATCAGTTCTGTTCCTAGATGACACATGGATATAAGGGACAAAAGGAAAAGAACAACTATGTATCATCGGGGGTGGGCACAGGAAGGCCTGTGTGTCTAGAAGATGCAATAGTTTATCTCCAAGTTTCTATTAGTCAATCTGGTGAAGACTGCAGTATTCACCAAATTACATTTCCCAGTCTCACCATTTGGTTGGTTACGTGAAGAGTTATGGTGAATGGAATATATGCAGGAAGAATGTAAGCCACTTTTCAGCATTGCTGAGAAAAATCTCCCGTGTGTAATCCTCCATTCTCGTGGTCTTCCTCCTATCTCCTGTTGGGTGATGCTAGCGTGACTTTGAAACCTCAGTGCAGTGGAGCCACATGATGGAAAGAGACTGGGTCACTGAGTCACTGCTTGGGTGAAAGCTGGTGCAGAGCGGCCCAATTAGAAATATCCACCCTGAATGTCATATTGCTGAGATTTGGGGGTTAGTTATTACAGGAGCTTATGTCATTTATCATGACTAATAAAGTCAAATAATTCTATTTGCACCCATATTTCTCTTCCACAAGATTCTGCAGATATCTGAAAGAGAAGCTTCTAAGGCCTTAAGGGAGAATCATTCAATTAAGTAGCACTTATTAAATCTTCAAACTGTAACGAGCTCACAAAAGAGAAACTGGAAGTTGCAAAGGAAAACATTTCAGAATAGACCAGGTGGGATGCAGACCCAGAGAGGCCCTGAGATGTGTGGTGTGTGTGCTGTCAGAGGTTTGCCTGTAGAGGGGTATCAAGCTGGCCGCCTTACCGTCCCCTTCTGGCCTATGTAGCTGTGCAGTCAGCAGAAATACAGCTTGCTTGGCTCTTTTAGTGACCAGCTATGGAGAGAACCAAGTTAAGATTGTAATTTCAATGCATCCTGAGACTTCTGTGTGGGAAAGCCAGGAAAAAGTGTGGGTGGCAGGGGAGGGGGGCTCTCCTTAGAATATTGCCCAAAGGGGGCCTCTTTTTCCCGTCAACAGGCCCCTTGCCTGATCCTTCCTACTCCCAACTCCTGTTTTCCTCCCTGCAAGCGATAGTATTTCTGCCACTAAAGCCACACTCTGCCTGTCGAAGTAGCAGCCAAAGCCAACTCTAGAGCTGTGGTTCCTGGCAAACAAGAAAGTGGAGAAAACCTGTGAGTGAGGGCACTTATGTAAGCAAACAACCTGGGGCCATTACCTTTAGGTATCACTACCCAAGGGATGACTTTCCTGTGATACTACTGGGGACATCTGGTTCAACTCTATTTCACTTGCATAAGATCTTAAAATAGAATGTGACAAGACAGGATAATGCAAAGCTGAATGGATATTATAGGAGCTTAGGAATTACTGGGTGTGATCAGACTCATGGCTTGGTACCAAGAGAGCCCCAAACAGAGTCATCACTCAATTCTCAGGAGTTCATCTCTAAAGGTTAATGTGGAGGACATCTCTTGGGCTGACTTCTAAAGTTCTTTGTGATTCTCTCTTATTGAGGAACAGCTCCGCAGCAGCCATGGAAATGCACTACTCAATGTGACCGCCTGGAGGGGTGGGATGGGGAGGGTGGGAGGGAGGGAGATGCATGAGGGAAGGGATGTGGGAACAGATGTATATGTATGACTGATTCACTTTGTTATAAAGCAGAAACTAATTAAAAAAAAAAAATCTCCTGCTGTGAGAATGTAACTGATGGATGGCCCCAGTCCATCACAACATTCATGCCCAAGGCCAACCTTCCCACAGTCTGCTCTCAGACAGTTTCTGAGTATGGAAGGGATAATAAGGCAAGCTAGTTTTTGCAAAGTTGCAAGGATTTTCTGATTCTTGACTTTGGCTCAAGGACTCCCATTGGCTTGGCCAAAACTTTCTTAATGCTGCAGTCTTAGATTCTGCCAGTCCAACCTTGCTTTCTTCCTTCTCTTCCTCGTGGGGATTAGACCAGCATGAACGGTGTCCTCCGTCCCTCCTCTTTATCCTTCACAGGTGTTTCCCCCAGTAAATCTCTTGCATGTCTAATGCTATCTTGACGTCTGCTTCTTAGAAGGCCCAAACTAAAGCAAGATCACATCTACAGGTGGTGTTCCAAGAATGAGTCTGTGTTCTAGGATCTTGCCATAATTGCTGTAAGACTAGACAACTGACCAAAGTGGGACCATGGGATACTCAGTTCCAGGAATTTGGGGTGCAGAGGACAGAAACATGAAAACTGGGGTCCACGGAGCTCAGGCATATTCAAGAGCTCCTTGGAGAAAAAGTCTATGGGTTCGAATGTCAAGATCCTGAAGCTGCCTTCATACCTTTTTCTCCTGTATTTTTGTTTTTAACTATTCCTTTATATTTTTATGATTCTTCAGTTTCCTTCCACTGAATTCCCTCTTCTTCCTTTTTCTCAATCTAGTCACAGTTGATTTCTGTCACTTGCAACTAGACGAGTCTGAAGGACACACTGAAGCACAGATCAGATTTTTCCTGTCTTTGCTGCAAACTTTATCCAGATCCTTTCCTAACTCATTTATGTATCAGTCCTCTGATGCCATCTCAGTGGTATTAAGTTTTACCCTCTGTGTGAAGTAGTCTTTATTTTTAAGTTGTGAAAAATCTTCATTTTTCCAAGGTATTGAACATAAATCTAAAACTCCTGAAGTGTTTAAGTTAAAAACAAAGAAACAAACATGACTCGGAAATGACAGTTTAATAGTTAGAAGTTATAGGAAAGGATTTGTCAAGCATCATTTGCTAAATCTCACACATAAACAGAAGGTGCTCAGAAACTATAAAAGGGGGTATCTTGTCCTACCTTGGGCAGCTAGTTAGGAAGGTCAGAAAGTAAGATTACTTAAAGCAAGATATTATTTTCTGTCTGGGTCTTAGAGGGATTTTTTTTTTTAACCTTTCGAATGTTGAATCACTAGTAAAATAGAAAAGATCTTAGATAATGGGGGGGGGGAGAAACACTGCAAGAAGACACAAAATGAAGCAAAAACAGAAGATTACAGGTTATGTTCTCTGATGACACTTTACATCTACCCACAGCTCTTTGTCTGGCAATGTCAGCCTGTTTCTAAGTGCCCCTGAGGGACATCTATGAGGATGGAACTCATCAAAGTGCAAATGACAAAATGGCACTATATCATATCACTTGTTCACTGTTAACCTAGAAATCACAGTCAGAGCAGAGATTGGCAGCCCAACGTGCTATAAACTGTTGGAGACATCCATGCACTAAAGCAGGTCACACCACCTCTGAAAGTACAGCTGCTGCTATGTTTTCAGTTTTATGAGAAAAGTTTGCATTTCTTCACTTGATTTTCTGAGTGATTCCAAACAGATGGCAGAACTTTTAAGGGTTGTTTTTAAAGGCTTCAGAAATCTCTTTTGTTTTTCTTTCTTTATAGTCAAATACCAGTCCATTAACCACACTTAATGGGGGAAAAGTGAAAAAAGTCATAAGCATAATATACATTCAGAGACATGGAATCTTTGTCAAATAAGATGCTGTGTGGTCTAGATTTTCCATCTAAAGAATTAGGTGATACACTGAGAATCTATTTGGCCTCAAGAGTTCCCAAATATGTTTCCAAACACCAGACAAGCTTATCATTCGGGCTGAGTGGCAAAGTCTAGATATATAGTATTATACATCATTACGTTGAGTACAGCGCCCCAAAGTTCTCCTGGGTAATTTCAAAAGCTTTTTATTTAGTTTGGAAACAGAAGAAGACAGATGATTAGTCATCTGCTTAATCTCCAATGACAGAAATAAAGAGCACAATTTTATTTCTGGCCTGACTTACTTCTGTCTTCATCTTCTTAGAAGCAGAGGAAAAATGGCAATCGTGCTGTGGAACATTCCTTCCTGTGTACGCTAAGCAGAGATCAAAGCATACCTTTCCCTCAGAGGCCCAGTGACATATTTTCCTCCACAGAGGATCTGGAGCAAGGTGAGGTCGCTGCCTCATCTATGTCTGGCTAGGATGTCAGCCCGGACTCTACTAGGCCTCCTAAAATTACTTCATATTGATGGATAAGGTTTAAATCACAAAGGTTCCATCCCCCGCCTCTTAATCACGGAGAGTCCCAACTTTTACCTGATCCTCTTTCTAGTGAATTGGGGCAATCTCTAGGGAATGCTACTGTGTTCTACAAATTCGGCTTGTTTTGTACTTGGCCATGCACTAGCTCTGTGCTGCTGATTTCTTCTCTCCTTATTAGGTACGCAGCTCATGTAACAGCTCAGCTCTGCCCGCCAGTGGGCTCCACGGTCTTTGCTCCCAGCATTCTATTAGCCATTGCCTGAACAAAAACAAAACTCTTCCCAGGGACAAGCAATAATTTGTAATCCACTTAAAGGGCAGTCTAGATCCAGCTGGAGAAGAGATACAGCTACACACAGTAACAAATGAACCAGCGTTTAGAGAGCATCCTATGATTTTTCTTTCATTCTTGCTACAACTCTTGAGTCACATACTACTCTTATTAACGTAAATTTACAGATGAAAAGCTGAGGCACAGAGAAAGTTTAAAAAAAAAAATTTGTTAAAGTCACAGCATTTAGTAAGGGGTAGAGCTAGGATCTGAGTCCAGGCAGGCTGGTTGCAAATGCTGGGGCTCTTCACAGTGATGCTGTATTTCTTCTCTGCCTCCTAGTTAAGTAAACGTAATCTGCAAAGATGCACCTTTTGTTTGCCGTTAAAATAACATATTGCATTATCTTCTCACATCTTTTGGCCTCTTAGAGCTCAAACTTTTCCCCTCCGGAGGCTTGACTCCCCATGTGCATATCTAACAGAAACACGCAGGGATGGTCTGCCCTAAAATAAGCAGCTCATGCAGCTCAATAACAAAAAAACAACCCAATCCAAAAATGGGCAGAAGACCTAAATAGACATTTCTCTAAAGAAGATATACAGACTGCCAACAAACACATGAAAGAATGCTCAACATCATTAATCATTACAGAAATGCAAATCAAAACTACAATGAGATATCATCTCACACCAGTCAGAATGGCCATCATCAAAAAAATCTAGAAACAATAAATGCTGGAGAGGGTGTGGAGAAAAGGGAACACTCTTGCACTGCTGGTGGGAATGTGAATTGGTACAGCCACTATGGAGAGCAGTATGGAGGTTCCTTAAAAAACTACAAATAGAACTACCATATGACCCAGCAATCCCACTACTGGGCATATACCCTGAGAAAACCATAATTCAAAAAGAGTCATGTACCAAAATGTTCATTGCAGCTCTATTTACAATAGCCAGGAGATGGAAACAACCTAAGTGTCCATCATCCGATGAATGGATAAAGAAGATGTGGCGCATATATACAATGGAATATTACTCAGCCATAAAAAGAAACGAAATTGAGCTATTTGTAATGAGGTGGATATACCTAGAGTCTGTCATACAGAGTGAAGTAAGTCAGAAAGAGAAAGACAAATACCATATGCTAACACATATATATGGAATCTAAGAAAAAAAAGGTCATGAAGAACCTAGGGGTAAGACGGGAATAAAGACGCAGACCTACTAGAGAATGGACTTGAGGATATGGGGAGGGGGAAGGGTAAGCTGTGACAAAGTGAGAGAGTGGCATGGACATATATACACTATCAAACGTAAGGTAGATAGCTAGTGGGAAGCAACCGCATAGCACAGGGAGATCAGCTCGGTGGTTTGTGACCACCTAGAGGGGTGGGATAGGGAGGGTGGGAGGGAGGGAGACACAAGAGGGAAGAGATATGGGAACATATATATATATATAACTGATTCACTTTGTTATAAAGCAGAAACTAACACACCATTGTAAAGCAATTATATTCCAATAAAGATGTAAAAAAAAAAAAAAAGATGAAGTCTCCAGCTCTTTGTGAAACGTGAACCATTCTACCCAGAATTCTGAAAGTTTTGTTCTTATTGTCTTGCTTGTTTAGTTTAGTCTGTTTTCGGAGTCTGTCCTCTTCAGCTAAAGAAGGTGACTGGTTCTTCCCTGTACAAAAGGAAGCTAGGTGTCCATGAGGCACCTGCCCCACCCCCATTCCAGTGGACTTGGTTTCAGGTTTTTAAATCCCTCTTGACCACCGTCCTTCCTTGGTGAATGCTCAAAGTCAGTGCCTGCAGCCACTGATAATACGCATGCTTCCTTTAACTTGGGTGGCCCCTCTCCACTGGCTTGTCCCTACCTCTTTGAACTCTTCTTGGTTTTATCTTCTGTCCCAGGAGCCCATTCTTGGTCTGCCTTTCTTCCCACTCAGACCATGCCCATCCCTTCAGCTGGAACAATATGTGGCTGTTTCCCAAGCCTAAGTCTTGAGTTTCCATCTCTTCCCTGAATTCCTCTTCCATATAAATACTAAACTGCCTTTAGGATGTCTCTACTTGGATGCCCGAAGGTCATCTCAAATACAGCCCCCTCAGGGCATTGCACTAGCGCTTTCTCTGCCTTGGAGTCATCTTCCACTGGAAGGAAGGAAGGAAGGAAAGAAGGCAGGGAGGGAGGCAGGGAGGAACCATCTCCTTGCTCCCATCTTAGGTCCTGCCTGCCCCAGCCACTCTGCTTCCAATGCAAAGATCTAAAATGCACATCCAGTCATGTGGGTCATAATTTTAAACAAATCCTTCAAATCCCTCCTCTATGCATAAATACTTCACATGGTCCTGGTTTTACATGCTACCCTCACCAGCCTCACCAGCCTCATTTCTGACCACTGTCCCATGTGCATTTTGTGCTTTACCCAGCACTTCCCAAATAGATGGGCCATGAACAAATGGTCCTGTGGCCAAAGAAATCTGGATAACTCATCACACTGTAAAAGGTAGACTGAAGCCTATAAAACTTGTTAATAATTTATTTGAGCAAAAATCAATTCGAATTGGGCAGTACTGAATCAGTAGTTAGTGGTACTCCACCAACAGGAGCCAGGGGCAAGGTTTTTCTAGAGAAGACATGGAAGCAAAGCAAGGAAATAATTTGATTGGCTCCAGGTTCAGCAGTTACACTATTTGGGAAAGCCTAGTTGGCTGTCTGTGATTGGTGGTTCTTCTTACCCTTGAGGCATTTGCAGGAATGATTCTGGCTTAGGTTTTGTTTGCGTAGGTACACCACCAAGGCGATACAGCCACCTCAGTGTGCTGGCTTCCTTGTTTGATTTCTTTAATGATATTCTATCTCCATTTCAAAGAATCACAAAGTGTGTTGGCATATTAAGAAAATCACATCATTATTAAACCCAATCAAGCAAGCATTTAAAAAGTAAAGCTGTGAAGGGGCTGTTGGAAGATGGCGGAAGAGTAAGACGCAGAGATCACCTTCCTCCCCACAGATACATCAGAAATTCATCTACACGTGGAACAACTCCTACAGAACACCTACTGAACGCTGGCAGAAGACCTCAGATCCCCCAAAAGGAGAGGGGATTAAGAGTGCTGCTTAAAGGAGCTCCAAGATGGGCGCAACCCCAGAGGCGGGCGTGGGATGCTGGGGCTGCTGCTGCTACCGCCAAGAGGCCTGTGTGCAAGCGCAGGTCACTGTCCACGCCCTCTTTCCGGGGAGCCTGTGCAGCCCGCCACTGCCGGGGTCACGGGATCCAGGGGCGGCTTCCCCGGGAGAGCGCACGGCACGCCTCGGGCTGGTGCAACGTCACGCCGGCCTCTGCCGCCGCAGGCTCGCCCCGCACTCCGTGCCCCTCCCTCTCCCCCCCGGCCTGAGTGAGCCAGAGCCCCCGAAGTGGCTGCTCCTTTAACTCCGTCCTGTCTGAGTGAAGAACAGATGCCCTCCGGCGATCTACACGCAGAGGCGGGGCCAAATCCAAAGCTGAACCCCAGGAGCTGTGAGAACAAAGAAGAGAAAGGGAAATCTCTCCCAGCAGTCTCAGAGGCAGCAGATTAAATCTCCACAATCAACTTGATGTACCCTGCATCTGTGGAATACATGAATAGACAACAAATCATCCCAAATTGAGGAGCCAGGAGTCAGTGCTGTGCCTCTGAGGTGGGAGAGCCAACTTCAGGACACTGGTCCACAAGACACCTCCCAGCTCCACATAATATCAAACGGCAAAAATCTTCCAGAGATCTCCATCTCAACACCAGCACCCAGCTTCACTCAACGACCAGCAAGCTAGAGTGCTGGACACCCTATGCCAAACAACTAGCAAGACAGGAACACAACCCCACCCATTAGCAGAGAGGCTGCCTAAAATCATAATAAGTCCACAGACACCGCAAAACACACCACCAGATGTGGACCTGCCCACCAGAAAGACAAGATCCAGCCTCATCCACCAGAACACAGGCACTAGTCCCCTCCACCAGGAAGCCTACACAACCCACTGAACCAACCTTAGCCACTGGGGACAGACACCAAAAACAACGGGAACTATGAACCTGCAGCCTGAAAAAAGAAGACTCCAAACACAGTAAGTTAAGCAAAATGAGAAGGCAGAAAAACACACAGCAGGTGAAGAAGCAAGATAAGAACCCACCGGAGCTAACAAATGAAGAGGAAATAGGCAGTCTACCTGAAAAAGAATTCAGAAAAATGATAGTAAAGATGATCCAAAATCTTGGAAATAGAATAGACAAAATGCAAGAAACACTTAACAAGGACCTAGAAGAACTAAAGATGAATCAAGCAACGATGAGCAACACAATAAGTGAAATTAAAAATACTCTAGATGGGATCAATAGCAGAATAACTGAGGAGAAGAACGAATAAGTGACTTGGAAGATAAAATAGTGGAAATAACTGCTGCAGAGCAGAATAAAGAAAAAAGAATGAAAAGAACTGAGGACAGTCTCAGAGACCTCTGGGACAACATTAAATGCACCAACATTTGAATTATAGGGGTTCCAGAAGAAGAAGAGAAAAAGAAAGGGACTGAGAAAATATTTGAAGAGATTATAGTTGAAAACTTCCCTAATATTGGAAAGGAAATAGTTAATCAGTCCAGGATGCACAGAGAGTTGCATACAGAATGAATCCAAGGAGAAATACGCCAAGACACATATTAATCAAACTGTCAAAAATTAAACACAAAGAAAACATATTAAAAGCAGCAAGGGAAAAACAACAAATAACACACAAGGGAATCCCCATCAGGTTAACAGCTGATCTTTCAGCAGAAACTCTACAAGCCAGAAGGGAGTGGCAGGACATATTTAAAGTGATGAAGGAGAAGAACATGCAACCAAGATTACTCTATCCACCAAGGATCTCATTCAGATTTGATGGAGAAATTAAAACGTTTACAGACAAGCAAAAGCTGAGAGAGTTCAGCACCACCAAACCAGCTTTACAACAAATGCTAAAGGAACTTCTCTAGGCAAGAATCACAACAGAAGGAAAAGACCTACAATAACGAACCCAAAACAATTAAGAAAATGGGAATAGGAACATACATATCGATAATTACCTTAAATGTAAATGGACTAAATGCTCCCATCAAAAGACACAGATTGGCTGAATGGATACAAAAACAAGACCCATATATATGCTGTCTACAAGAGACCCACTTCAGACCTAGAGACACATACAGACTGAAAGTAAGGGAATGGAAAAGGATATTTCATGCAAAAGGAAATCAAAAGAAAGCTGGAGTAGCAATTCTCATATCAGACAAAATAGACTTTAAAATAAAGACTATTACAAGAGACAAAGAAGGACACTACATAATGATCAAGGGATCGATCCAAGAAGAAGATATAACAATTGTAAATATTTATGCACCCAACATAGGAGCACCTCAATACATAAGGCAAATACTAACAGCCATAAAAGGGGAAATCGACAGTAACACATTCATAGTAGGGGACTTCAACACCCCACTTTCACCAATGGACAGATCATCCAAAATGAAAATAAATAAGGAAACACAAGCTTTAAATGATACATTAAACAAGATGGACTTAATTGATATTTATAGGACATTCCATCCAAAAACAACAGAATACACATTTTTCTCAAGTGCTCATGGAACATTCTCCAGGATAGATCATATCTTGGGTCACAAATCAAGCCTTGGTAAATTTAAGAAAATTGAAATTGTATCAAGTATCTTTTCCGACCACAATGCTAAGAGACTAGATATCAATTACAGGAAAAGATCTGTAAAAAATACAAACACATGGAGGCTAAACAATACACTACTTAATAACGAAGTGATCACTGAAGAAATCAAAGAGGAAATAAAAAAATACCCCAAAGAAATAAATAAATAAATTTATCAGAAATATATGAAAAAGAAATGAAGGAAACAATAGCAAAGATCAATAAAAGTAAAAGCTGGTTCTTTGAGAAGATAAACAAAATTGATAAACCATTAGCCAGACTCATCAAGAAAAAATGGGGGGGAGATTCAAATTAATAGAATTAGAAATGAAAAAAGAGAAGTAACAACTGACACTGCAGAAATACAAAAGAACATGAGACATTACTACAAGCAACTCTATGCCAATAAAATGGACAACCTGGAAGAAATGGACAAATTCTTAGAAAAGTACAACCTTCTGAGACTGAACCAGGAAGAAATAGAAAATATAAACAGAACAATCACAAGCACTGAAATTGAAACTGTGATAAAAAATCTTCCAACAAACAAAAGCCCAGGACCAGATGGCTTCACAGGCGAATTCTATCAAACATTCAGAGAAGAGCTAACACCTATCCTTCTCAAACTCTTCCAAAATTTGGCAGAGGGAGGAACACTCCCAAACTCATTCTACGAGGCCACCATCACCTTGATACCAAAACCAGACAAGGATGCCACAAAGAAAGAAAACTACAGGCCAACTGATGAACATAGATGCAAAAATCCTCAACAAAATACTAGCAAACAGGATCCAACAGCACATTAAAAGAATCATACACCATGATCAAGTGGGGTTTATTCCAGGAATGCAAGGATTCTTCAATATATACAAATCAATCAATGTGATACACCATACGAACAAGTTGAAGGAGAAAAACCATATGATCATCTCAATAGATGCAGAGAAAGCTTTCGACAAAATTCAACACCCATTTATGATAAAAACCCTGCAGAAAGTAGGCATAAAGGGAACTTTCCTCAACATAATAAAGGCCATATATGACAAACCCACAGCCAACATCGTCCTCAATGGTGAAAAACTGAAACCATTTCCACTAAGATCAGGAACAAGACAAGGCTGCCCACTCTCACCACTCTTATTCAACATAGTTTTGGAAGTTTTAGCCACAGCAATCAGAGAAGAAAAGGAAATAAAAGGAATCCAAATCAGAAACGAAGAAGTAAAGCTGTCACTGTTTGCAGATGAAATGATACTGTACATAGAGAATCCTAAAGATGCTACCAGAAAACTACTAAAGCTAATCAATGAATTTGGTAAAGTAGCCAGATACAAAAGTAATGCATAGAAATCTGTGGCATTCCTGTACACTAATGATGAATAATCTGAAAGTGAAATTAAGAAAACACGCCTATTTACCACTGCAACAAAAAGAATAAAATATCTAGGAATAAACCTACCTAAGGAGACAAAAGACCTGTATGCAGAACATTATAAGACACTGATGAAAGAAATTAAAGATGATACAAATAGATGGAGAGATATACCATGTTCTTGGATTGGAAGAATCAACATTGTGAAAATGACTCTACTACCCAAAGCAATCTACAGATTCAATGCAATCCCTATCAAACGACCACTGGCATTTTTCACAGAACTAGAACAAAAAATTTCAAAATTTGTATGGAAACTCAAAAGACCCCGAATAGCCAAAGCAATCTTGAGAACGAAAAACGGAGCTGGAGGAATCAGGCTCCCTGGCTTCAGACTATACTACAAAGCTACAGTAATCAAGACAGTGTGGTACTGGCACAAAAACAGAAAGATAGATCAATGGAATAGGATAGAAAGCCCAGAGATAAACCCACGCACATATGGCCACCTTATCTTTGATAAATGAGGCAGGAATGTACAGTGGAAAAAGGACAGCCTATTCAATAAGTGGTGCTGGGAAAACTGGACAGGTACATGTAAAAGTATGAGATTAGATCACTCCCTAACACCATACACAAAAATAAGCTCAAAACGGATTAAAGACCTAAATGTAAGGCCAGAAACTATAAAACTCTTAGAGGAAAACATAGGCAGATCACTCTATGACAAAAATCAGAGCAAGATCCTTTTTGACCCACCTCCTAGAGGAATGGAAATAAAAACAAAGATAAACAAATGGGACCTAATTAAACTTCAAAGCTTTTGCACAGCAAAGGAAACCATAAACAAGACCAAAAGACAACCATCAGAATGGGAGAAAATATTTGCAAATGAAGCAACTGACAAAGGATTAATCTCCAAAATTTATAAGCAGCTCATGCATCTCAATAGCAAAAAACAAACAACCGAATCCAAAACTGGGCAGAAGACCTATATAGACATTTCTCCAAAGAAGATATACAGACTGCCAACAAACACATGAAAGAATGCTCAACATCATTAATCATTAGAGAAATGCAACTCAAAACTACAATGAGATATCATCTCACACCAGTCAGAATGGCCATCATCAAAAAATCTAGAAACAATAAATGCTGGAGAGGGTGTGGAGAAAAGGGAACACTCTTGCACTGCTGGTGGGAATGTGAATTGGCACAGCCACTATGGCGAACAGTATGGAGGTTCCTTAAAAAACTACAAATAGAACTACCATATGACCCAGCAATCCCACTATTAGGCATATACCCTGAGAAAACCATAATTGAAAAAGAGACAAGTACCAAAATGTTCATTGCAGCTCTATTTACAATAGCCAGGAGATGGAAACAACCTAAGTGTCTATCGTCGGATGAATAGATAAAGAAGATATGGCACATATATACAATGGAATATTACTCAGCCATAAAAAGAAACAAAATTGAGCTATTTGTACTGAGGTGGATAGACCTAGAGTCTGTCATACAGAGTGAAGTAAGTCAGAAAGAGAAAGACAAATACCATATGCTAACACATATATATGGAATTTAAGAAAAAAACAAATGTCATGAAGAACCTAGGGGTAACACAGGAATAAAGACGCATACCTACTTGAGAATGGACTTGAGGATATGGGGAGGGGGAAGGGTAAGCTGTGACAAAGCGAGAGAGTGGCATGGACATATATACACTACCAAACGTAAAGTAGATAGTTAGTGGAAAGCAGCCGCATAGCACAGGGAGATCAGCTCGGTGCTTCGTGACTGTCTGGAGGGGTGGGATAGGGAGGGTGGGAGGGAGGGAGACGCAAGAGGGAAGGGATATGGGAACAGATGTATACGTATAACTGATTCACTTTGTTATAAAGCAGAAACTAATACACCATTGTGAAGCAATTATACTCCAATAAAGTTGTAAAAAAAAAAAAAAAAAAGGAAAGCTGTTTGTTTAGTCCAGGTTTCTCAAACTTGTTTTGTCCAGGAACCCCTTTTTCTGAGGAACAGCTATGAACGAGATATCACGGAACACAGTTTTGGAACTACTGCTCTGTAAGACCCCTTACAGTTCCCTGAACACCCTGGCTCTCTCATTCTTCCAGGCTTTACTTTTGTAGTTCTTGTGTCTAGAAGGCCCATCCCACTTTTGATGCCTAAAAAATTCCTATAATTTCTGTAAGTCCATCCTATAAAGCTGAATGCAAGGTCACTTCCTCTCTGAAAACTCTCCTCAGGGAGAATTAATCACTGCCTTCGGACTCCCCATTGTATCTGGTACCCCCCTCTATCACAGCGCTCACCTTGCTTATTGTTCCTGCTATTTTCTGAATCTCCCACTAGGCTGTGGATTACTAGGGAGCTGGGGTCATTCTATACCTTCCATCACCTATTACAGTATATGGAACATTGTAAGTGTTTGAAAATGCGGGAAGTAATAGTCTGTTAGGGGGCATACGATTGAAGCTTTTCTCCATGGTATCAAACATGAGGATGGGGAAAATTATGAGGGATGTATTAAGTATTTACTCTGATTCAATTATGTGAAAAGTGTTTCACCTCCTTTTGTGGGAAGGTATAAAGGAAATAAAAGGCACAGCCCAACAGGAGGTAGTCTGGCTAGGACCTTCCCCCCACCTCTGACTAAAATGCATTCAACACTCTGAAAGTGACTTAACGAGTAGTCAAGATTCCTAGAATCAATTATTTCCGTTGTCGCCACTGCCCGCCTCTAGAGATGGGAAATAAACAGCCCATCGCCAGCCCACATAAAACACAGATGCCTCCCAAACCACAAGTTTGCCCTGGAAACTGGTCACAGTCATGCCAGCTGCCTGTGTTGTTACTTTCCACAGATGCTATCCACAGATGGGGTGACTTTATTTTTGTATTAAAAAAACAGCCTAAGGAAGCAAGCAAAAAATAAACACATGACCCTTTCCAACTGAATAATGAAAAATGTGAACATTTATTTCAGATTTCACATAAAATGGGAAGTCAAGGAGTTGGGGTCATTCAACCTCATACCAGCCAGCATCCACTGTAGAGTATGGAACCTAGCAAGTGCTCAAAAATGTGTGATGAATGGATTTCCATAAAATGTATCAGATTAAAAGATTTCAAGAGGTGCATAAAACAAGGCTATAAACCTGTTACCTTGCAAGCCTGTCTTAAAATGAGAACTAGCCTTGGCTTCTGGTCAAAAAAGAAAAGACCGAGTGGGTTAAGGCTTCGGAATTTGTTGCTCTACTATTGGACCAGCAGATCAGGGAATTGGGGGGAAGGCCACAGGGCGGAGGGGGAGATCGCTAAACAAAGTCTCTTGCCATTCAACTGGTTAACAAGACACCTTAGTGTGCAGCCAGCCTGAAAGCTGTGTATTACCATGCAAAATGATTATCCCTGCCCCCTGCTTCTTTTAGCAATGCCCATTCTCTAGGGTTCTAAGGTAAACATGAAAAGGCCAATCATTTCTAGGTCCTCCAAAGCAACTTAGTAAGTCTGTCTAAAGAACTAGGTGGAGGACAGTGATCTCTCACCAGAGTCTTTAAAAAAAAATTTTAATCAATTTCAAATGACTTAGAGTAACTCGTACTTTCCTAGTGTTGCCCAGGAGACAGTTCTGTCCTATAATTGTACCCAGATCAATATTCTGCTCTTCTCTTTCCTGTTCTGTGTTCTGGAAGCCTCGCCCCATCAGTGCATCACCTGGGCTCCTCTGCCCTCTGGCTTCCAGTTTTGTGTAGCCTGTGAGAGGCACAAGCAGGAAATCAAAAGGTGGGAAAGGAAAGGAGTCAGGGCATCTCTTCTTGGCCCTTCCAGCTGTACGTGATGCTGGCGGTGGCCACAGGCTGCTTGACTACGCATCCTTCTCACAACTCCAGCTCCTTCCCTCTTTTGGCCTAGAGGTGGAATTCCACAGTCATTGTCATTGGCTGCCCCACCATTGCTTGTTGATTCCCTTAAATCTTCTCCCACCAATGCAATAATTTCTTCAAGAAATTTTCAGCTAAACACTTTGAGTGTGCCTTCTGACTGATCCACCATGTTAAGGAGTTTCATTTTTATCCTAAGTATCTCAGAAAATCATTGAAATATTTTAAGCACTGTGGGAGGAACGTGGGAGAAAAGTCATAATTAAATTCGGATTTCAAAAATATAAGTCTGGCTATGGTTTGGGAAATAGATTGGAAAAAGGTGAGAGTACATATGGGTAGATCAGTTAGGAGATGACTGTAGTGGTCCAGAGGAGAAGTGATGGTGGCTTTGACTATAGTGTTGGTAAAGGTGAAGATGGAGGATTCAAGAGATGTTTGAATGTAAAATCAACAGAACCTAGTGATGGATTCAGCATGGAGAGAGGGAGGTAGGTGAGAGATTGAGATGTCAAAAGTCACTCCTTGGTTTCTGGGTTTTGATATGCTATATAAGATATGTAACATTTGAAGATTTCTGGGATAATGCTTATTATTTTGATGTAGGGCATATTCATTTTGAGTTGTCTTTAAGATATCTAAGCAGACAAATGCAGAAGTCATGATTCAGAATAAAGGTCTAGACTTGAGATTTGCACTTGAGAGTTGCCTCTCTGTTGGTGTTAATTAACCCTGTGAATTATGACCCCTGGGAATGAGAAGTGCTTTCAATGTCCCAGATAGCACTCTTCTGAAAACTCATGAGGGACCCTGAAAATGAAGACAATTGAACAAATGTGTGAAGTGAACCTGCCAGTTGTTTTTTTATTGCCCAGATCAGATGCAAACATCTTAATACAAGCATTAAATTTTTTAAATAATAAAAAAGCTATCTTTCATTAAGTACATATTATATAACATTTCATTACCCAAGTCTGATGCAAAGTGTTTTAATGCCTTATGAGAGGATGCATGCTAAGTGAACAAAGAGATATACTTATGTTCTCAAAAAGCACATGTTTTTTTACCCTGAAGAGCTAGGACTTTATATTGCACACATTTAAGTGAAGTTGTCATGGTGACTAACTGCAGAGGATTGCTATCATTATCTGTACCGTTCCTTGTCCCAGCAGTATGGCCTAGGTTCCTATTCGTCTCACCAATATCCAATTTGAAAAATGATTTTTTCTCCATCCAGAGTCCTTCCTTCACCAATTGCCAGAGAAATTTTTACTAGATTCTTATTTCTATAGCCTCTAAGCATATTTACTGGATCTGATCATGCTATAGGATCCCATTTTTCTCCTTCTTATAATTAAAATGGCTAAATCTGAACATGGGGAACAAAAATACCCATTTTTGTAAATGCAACCTGACAAGGCCATCTTTTGACAGAGCAAAAGACATTGCTTTAGTTATAAACGTACATACGTGTACATAGAGATACAAACGTGTACTGAAACATCTCATAAAACAACTTACTTTGCCATTTGCAATCTACTCTGAAATTTTCTATTCTCTCCTACTTAGGTTTTTAGAATGCTGATTGAGGTCCACCAGCTTGTTTTCATAATCCACTCTTGGGTTACCACCTCTGGGTTGGAAACATTCTCTAAATCCTTGTTCCTCTGCCAGCGTCACAGTTGTGTTACACCATCAGTGAATCCTTGGACTCTCACAATGACCTTGTGGTTGTCACTGACTTTTGCTAGTTTTTGACCCAGAGTCACTAGGAGGAAGAAGTACTGGTGACATGAGCCGAACGCAGCTTTGTGTGCGTGTGTATGTATATATGTGTATATATATACACACGTGTCTCTCTTACAGTTCCAGGGAACTCACCGTTTTGTCTGCTCTAAGAAGTTGATGATTTTGTTTGTTATATCAGACAGGCACCTTTAGGAGAAATTCTTGCCTGGATTTAATTATAAGAGAAGTTGTGTTTCTGCTGAGCAATTGGTATGTGTTTAACTTAAGGACACAGTATATTCTGAGAATGACCAGCTTACCATTTTCTTGTTGGCTGCCAGAAACCTTCAAGCTAAACACAAGTGTACATTCTCTTAATTTCTATTTTTTTTAATTAAAAAAAAATTTTTTTTTTTGGCCACACGGCATGGCATGCGGGATCTTAGTTCCCCAACCAGGGATTGTACCTGTGCCCACTGTGTTAGGAGTGTGGAGTCTCAACCACTGGACCACCAGGTAAGTCCCTCATTTCTAGATCCAAGTTGCATTCTTATTCTTATCTTGCCTTCATCCCTATCTATATGCTATTTTGTATTTTATTTATCTTTGAAAACCCTCTCTGATTTTTATTCCTCTCAGGAATACAAGTATACACAGGAACAAGGGATATAAAGAAAAATGGGAAGCACTGCAATGAGGTGGTTAAGAACAAGAGGTCTGGAATCAGGTAGCTTGAGTTTTGTGGGCACATTACTTGACCTCTCTACATGTTGGTTTCCTTATCAATTAGATAAAGGAAATGAGAATGTATTCCTCAGAGGTTTACTGTGAGACTTAGGACATAATGTGAAGTACTTTGTAGAGTTTGTCACATATAGTAAGTGCTCAATTAATATTAGCTATTGTAGAAACAAGTATATTTGAGTTTGTATGTGACTGTTTCTGGACGCACAAACACACATGAACACATGTGCACACATCCCACTGGTATGCTGGCACGTGGCATGAAGAAACATTAACAGCTCTTTATCGATCTGAAGCTGGTAGGATGTGTGAAGAAAAGTCTTTTTCATGACATCCTAGTGCCCTCAGAATGTCCACATGAATTTTTTGCTAAGTAGCTGTTATTCGTCAACTCTGGCTGCCATAACAGAATACTACAGACTGGGAGGCTTAAGCAACAGAAATGTATTTTCTCACAGTTCTGAAGCCTAGAAGTCCAAGATCAAGGTGCCAGCAAGTTCCCTTTCTCATGAGACCTCTCTTGCTGACTGGTGGACAGCCACCTTCTCACCATGTCCTCAATGGCCTCTTCTCAATGTGAACGCAGAGAGAAAGAGATCTCTGGAGTCCCTCTCTCTCCTTATAAGGACACCGGTTCTACGGAATCAGAACCTTCTGACTTCATGTAACATTCATTACCAGTTAGGGCTTCAACATACGAATTGTGGGAGTGGACACAGTGCAGCCCATAACAGTAGACATTGGCAGAAAGAAGTACAGGAACTGTCAAGGAGAGAGGAAAAGAAAACAACAACAAAACCTAGAGAATGAGATTTTTCCAGCATGGAAAGGGGGGGAGAGGGAGAGGAAAAGGGGTTGTGTGAGGGACGCCCTCCTCCACCAGAACAAACAGTTCAGAGGAGGGCAGGGCTGCTTGTTGACACTATCCCAGAGGCTCTGCTGCAAAAGCCCTGGCTCTCCTCTGCTTGAGAAGCACAGTTGCAGATGATGTGAGCTAAGCTGGGTTGTTTCACGTGTTAAGGCATCTTCCCATGCCTTATAGAACTGTGGCTGGTTGGACCAGACCTGCTATGGAAACTGTGTCTTAGCTTGCCTCAGGACCATCAAGTGTTCAGTATCCTCAAACAGACCCTCACTACCTTGTCATTTTCTCTTGACCAGTCATCATTAACAAGGGTATTTTTTCAGATTTCATTTGCAAAAATCTCTAGGTAATGTCCTTTAGATGGAATTACAACAGGGAGCAGGTAATGACCCTGAGTTAACAATCTACCAACTCTTACAAAGCTAGAGAAGCGAGTGTGTGTGTATACAAGTAACAGGCAAGTTTTATCATAGGAGAATCCTCAAACCAGTCACCTTGCCTAAAATGAGTCGATAGGAAAGCTGATATGAAAACTCCTGAGTTCAAAATAGCCTTCGAAGGGCTTCCCTGGTGGCGCAGTGGTTGAGAGTCCGCCTGCCGATGCAGGGGATGCGGGTTCGTGCCCCGGTCCGGGAGGATCCCGAATGCCGCGGAGTGACTGGGTCCGTGAGCCATGGCCGCTGGGCCTGCGCGTCCGGAGACTGTGCTCCGCAATGGGAGAGGCCACAACAGTGAGAGGCCTGCGTACCGCAAAAAAAAAAAAAAGTAGCCTTCGATGCAAACTCCAGCTAAAACTAAAGTGAACTGGGATCTAGATGGGACAATGATCAAATCTGAGCAAATCTTTCATAAATATCACACAATTTAGCTCATTGTTTCTACCTTTACCAACAATTAAAAATATATCACAAATGAAGATGGAGAAGGCAGAGGAAGAATAGGGAGAGGGCGAGGGGTGAAGAAGAGGAGTTGAAGGAGGAGGGGAAGAGGAAGGATGGAGAGTTCTAGGTCCAATTGTCGCCCTTGAGCTTCCAGTCTTGGAACTTAAGTGTGAATATGTTACACATTTTGGGTCTCGGTTTCTTTCTCTGCATACTCACGGGCTATTTCACAGCAGTGGTTTTGAAAGCTTTGTTGTTTATTTCTGTAGTTGTTCTTTTGTTCCCTTTTTTTGCAATGAAATTCCTTTTACTAAACTAACTCATATGGAATTCAGACAAAGGCAGAGCCCCTGGGAATGTTAGAAGGGGATGCAGCGCTCACTGCATTAGGCAGCTACTGCTCTGAGGGACCCCAGAGAGCATCTGCGGAAATCTGGATGCTGGTGTCTAAGCCCTCTCCAGCCCGACTCTTGCTATTGTCCTTAACCAATCCTCTATCAGGAAGTCTCACTCTGACGCCATCCACAGCCCACGCGGTAAGCCTGCTTTACAGTAACTGTGCTTCCTACGTGAAGTTCTGTGAGTGCCACAGGATTGAAATTTTTTTCGCTCTCTACTGAATTTTACTCTCTAAGAAACAGCAAGATTACAGTGCAATTACAGATGTTTTCAAAAATTTTAACGAATTAATATCTCTATCCTGGACATAAGATGCCCACACCATGGGAGACACTGTATCATCAGATATACTGGCAAGACTCCAATCACAGCTCAGGTTCAGGCTGCTCCACACTGGCTCTCTCTGCCACAGCACAGCCGGACTCACTGCCATGTAGAGGACCCACACTGAAAAGTCTGGCTTGAAATTATTGCTGGAACACTCCTGGGAACCCTTCCACCACCACCACCATCGTGCATACGCACAGCCGCTGCAAAGCCTAATCTGAATTCACAGTGCTACAAGGAAGAGCCCGCCTAAGAGTTCTGTAACCCAAACCTCTGTCTGGGAGCCAACCATTTAACCTGCTGGCATCAGACAGCTCAGAAAATGAACTAAATTTAGAATATCCCAGTAAGCACTGAAGTTCTTTCCTTACTGTTTGGGTCCAGAGAGCTATTCTGGACATCACTCCATTAAACAAAGCAATGTAACTGACAAGCAGCAATGGCCAAAGTGAATTTCCTTTTGGAAATGAGGGAGGCTCTTGGCTTCTCCGTGGATTAGCCCCGCAGCTGTCACTCACTGGCAAGCGACAGAGCCAGGCTATATATATCAAACAACACGCATTTGGGGGATGACTTCAGGACTCCCCACATTTGACTACTTTTGGTCACAGACCTTCAGAAATAGTCTACTTGGGCCATTTTTTAAAAACTACATCAGATTAAAACCTTGTTCTCCAGCAATTTGTTCCCAGAACGAGGTATTTCCAAGTAAAGAGCAATTATGTGGAATCTACCATCAGGCCACAGGAAACAGAGTAAACACTTGACATATTTAAACAATCATGCCTGTATTTCTCTTCTGTTAGCATAAAGCAACTCACTGACTCCAAGTATTTGTCCCTTTCAGTCCCAACCAACACTAGGCAGCTGCAAAAACAGCATTTGCAAATTCTAAGATTTCAGAAAACTCACAGAAAGAATATGGTTCCCCAAGATAAGACTGCAGAGGCCAACTAGCATATCAAGGGTCTTTGCTTTAGGCTGGAATTATATTATCTTAAGGTAGTAAATATTCTTTTTAAATCTCATGCTGATTCAGTGTTTTGATTAGCAGTTTATCTAAGTCTGAGTAACTTTACAAAAAAAGACAAATTTTTTCATACCAAATGTAGTTTGGTAGATTGCATCTTTTCAAACATGGGACCCAGGAGGGGACAATAATAAAAGGAGTCCTTGAGGGTGAAAATATGGGAAACTACTGAGAAATCACTCTAAGGAAGTAATTGTGGAAATGTAGCCACACACACAAATTATCCCAGTCCTGCCTGTGATAAGAGAAGTTTAAAGCAACATGAAAGACCAGTAACAGAAGATTAGTTAATAAATTATAGTTCACCTATATAGTGCAAATGCTAAGCCATCATTAAAAAATGCTGCAGATGTGAATTTATTAAAGGGAAAAAATATTCATAATATACTGCTAAGTGAAAAAGAACAGATTATAAAGCAGTTTAATGATGAGGGTAAACGCTAAAGAGGGGCTGTCTCTAGATGGTAGGATTATGTGTATTTTATAATTTTCATTTGATTATCTATAATTTCTAATTTTTCTCTGTGCTCTTGTAATAAGGAAAAAAATGAAGTGGAATATTAAAAAAACTCAAAATGCCCTGGCCAGCAGAGAAGGGAAGTTATGATGCTGAACAACAAATAGCTTCAGGGTCATCAAAAATGCAAATGAAATAGAATAAAATGTTGAAATAAATAGATAGCGAATTAGAGAAAATCCAAAGTATTGAGTCTGGGTGACCCGTATCTTCGTGCCTGTGGTCTAGGGTTTTTTTCCCACTGCTCACTCTTCTCTCATATGCATAAAGCTTTCTCTTACTTCTCCAGCCCTTCCTTGTGAACTAATATTCAGAATCATATTAAAATTTTATTATACCTTTTTTTAAAGTAGCTCATTTAGTTTTGTAATAATGTTAGCCTTTTTTTCTAGTTCTTTCCATCATCCCCCCCTTATTCTCCAACTACTTTGAAAACACTTTGTACACAGGAAACATCCTTATAGTTTTGTTTCTTACTGTGGGCCTTATCTCCCCTTGGGTCTCACCATAATATGGAACATAACCAGTCCAGAGCCTTGCAAGTAGTATACATTCAATAAACCCTGTCACAGTTGTCTACATGACCTTTTCTTTCTTTTTTTATTTTTTAACCGGCCTGTAAATTTCTTGTGGGCTGGGTCATGTCCTTCTTATCTGTGTACCTCCTTTAGTGCCTTATGATAACTTATGCACACAATAAGAGCTCAGTAAATACTGGTGAACAAAATGCGTGACCAAGTTATGAGGACTGACTCTGGCTTCTTTTATGTTTACTAGACAATTCTAAGCCACTTCTGTTTCTCTTTAGCTCAGAAGTTCTCAATGGTGAGCCAATTCTGCCCCCTGGGGACATTTGACTATGTCTGGAGACCTTTTTAATGTCATGACTAGAGGGAGGGGAGTTGTTACTGGCATTTAGTGGATAGAGGCCAGGGATGATGCCACACATCCTACAATGCAGGGGACAGACTCCTACAACCAAGAATTATCTAGCCCAAGATGTCAGTAGTGCTGAGTTTGAGAAATCCTGCTTTCACCGTATATGCACTTCTTAAAGTCATGACACTTTTTGTTTCTCCTTTACCTCCCCTCCACACACACATAGCTTTTAGAGAAAGTCTCCAAGATTAAGACTGAAATCTGCAAGGCTATCTGGGCCCAGTTTTGTCATCTGTTTACTGATGGGTAAGACGTGCCCCACCTATCTTTCAGGGTTATTGTGAGGGCAAAATAAAAGAATCAATCTTCAAATGCCTTTAGAGGCAGATGGAATATATTAATAATCTCTGCCAAGATACACACTGAGGGGGAAATGGGAGATTTAGTAGAACATGAATCTCACTCCCTCACCAATAAACACATTTATGTTCTATTCTGAGTCATCCAATAAGCATTTATTAAGCATTCTCCATAGAGAATTTAAAAAATGCTACCAGGTTTTTGATAGAAAGAAATCATGCAATTTTAAAATATGAAAGTAAAATTATAATCATTTCTGGGCTCTAGGCAACTAGAAATATTTTTGTTAAGCTGGAAAATGCTTTCCTTATTTCTCTATATGGGCATAAAGTAGGACTGCAGAAAATGTGGCTAACTTAAACCCAGGACTATTACCATGCCTGCTTAATCAGACAGTGATCATCTTTGCTGAAGATTTCGCTGAAGTCTTAATTTATATGAACTCTGCATCCTTTGGTTTGGCTGCCAACATCTAAAGGTTGACACTCCTAATCCATAGATCACATTTGTTGGGAGCTCAATTCCAAGGAGATGCCCAGAGAACACAGCACAGTCTTTTGAATGGAAGGTGTGAGTCCTCAGAACTTAAAAATTTCGATCTTAAACAGAACATAACAATGTCGAAAGGCATGTGCAATTGTTTTAAAATAAACCAAGTATACTGACTCTGTGGTCAGGCTCCAAAGTGTTGATTTGATCTGTCACTGTGGTCTAAAAACATGCATGAGTATGTCTCGAGGAGCCCCGTGCCCGCTGCTCCTGGAACTACAGAACTGTGATTTTATATGCATGCTTAAGAGACATGTTGCGTTTTCCAATTTTTTCCTAAATTTATGACCTTGGTTTTGCAAATAGGGTCCCTTTGAGAATATGAGCCAGTTGGGGAGCTCTGCAAGAGGAATAGCTGTTTTTAAATGTCTACAAGAAAGCAAAATGTCAAACACACTTATGACAATTTTGAGTCAAAAATGTAGCTGCGTGAATTGATAACTTTGTCATCTGTTCAATGAATATTTATACAGTGACTTTTATGTAACTATAGCAAGAGTAAGGTATTGTGTTTGAGGCAAAGAAGAAGAGCTTGCAATCTACCTGAAAATATACATGCATGAAAATATGTCATCCAAGATATGTCATCAGACACTGAATGAGACATGCCAAGTGAGCAGCAAAGCCAACGATTTCTAGAGGTGAGAAGAAAGGTATTATGAGATATAGAGTGACAGAAAGGACTCATGGGGGATAAAAGACTTCGACTTGGCCTTGAGTGACAGGTAGATTGTCAGGCGAAAAGGAAGGAAAGGGAAAACATTTCTGAGAGGAACAGTAATGAGAGGGATGACACAGAGGTGAAAATTCATTGATCCATTCAAAAGAACCATCACTAAAGCCATTTTTATTATATGTCCGAGATACTGTGCTAACTTCCATGAGTATAAAACTGAATTAACCATGCACTGTATAGCCTTATAGAGTACACAGTCTAGTTTAAGCACATAATTACAAACACCCGAATTATAATGCAGTGATCTCCGAAGTGAGGTGCAAATTCTCCAGGGAATGTGCAAGATCTGTTGGGGTACAGGAGAAAATAACAGATTTTCTAATTATATTTATTTTAATGGAATCATTTCAATTTGCATAAAATTGAATTTATGCAAAATTCAATAGTATATAAATATATATACATGTATATAAATGTACTGCTACAGTAGTTTACATCATGTATAAATAACTAAACATGTATTAGAGATGACTGCTCAAAATTATTTGCTGGGAATAGGGCAAGATCAAAAACTAGTGGAAGCCTGCTGTAATGTTGTACCTGTCCCACTAGAAGAGTAAACATATCCTCCGGGAAACCAAATCCCTGACGCTGGACAATGTCCAAATGTTACCGGATGAGGGGTGAGGACGAAGGGAAGGAGAGTGGTGGGAGAACAGGGTAAGAAGGGCAGTTTGGTGACTACATTTGGGCAGTCTTGAGGAACCCAATCTCACGAGAGCAGAGGGATGTTATCAATGAGCGGAGGGGGCTACGATAGGCTGTGCAGAGTCCAGTTCCCATCTGCAGAAAAATAATGTCTCATTCCAAAACGCTACAGAAATTCTAGCTAGAGAAGAGCTAGGCAACAAAAAGACCAAGATGGTTTGCTTTGTTCGACTTTGCTGATTCACAGCTAGCTCTAAAAGTCTCACCCTTTCCAGTAAGTTAAACACTCATGGCTCATACCCTTTGGGAGCTTACACCCACAGACTATTTTCTATTCAAGAAAATAGGCTTCCTTTAAGAAACCACATAAGGCTGAATTCCTCTAGCCTGTAACTTCCAAACTAGCCATGCTCTGAGCAGATGTCACTGCCAAGGTGAAATCATCCCTGCTGTCCACCAGGGTCCCTTGGACTTTCCAGAGCAAAGACCATAGGCACATTAATCCTCATTCCTTATGCTCGACTTAGGTATTCAAGTGGAATTTCAAGTCTCCCATACCCCTGATTTAGCCTTAATGTGTATGTGGATGAAAATCAGCTTACAAAATATTGCATTCAAGCCCAGAGGAAACACTGCTCAGTACCCTTGTTACCACGGACTATGAGAGGTGCTCGAATGGTCCCTGGAGACAGAGAGCATAGTTGGAGTATGGTAATTATGTTGTACTAATATACTATTGGGTGTTAGGACACAAAGAAATCAGTGTCACTTGTGGCTGCTGGTCTACATGGCTGCTAATATATTAAATGCATTATATTCATTGTACTTTAATTCCAACGGGAACCCATAAACCTCACAAGCACAATTAGAATACAGACTAACACCAAGAAGGTGGTTTAACCTACTATACTTTGAAATTATTCTGGCTGCTGGTAAGGAAAAGATATTCCTCTTCTGAGAGCTTTAGGTTACTAATTATCTGTGCCCTCGGGAAGCAAAATGTTAACAGAGAGGAAACTCCAAATTATTCTAGAATAAATCCTTGAATTTTCGTGGCCTATCATAAAAAGGAAGTATTTCCTAAGAAAAATGAAATAATAAATCCTTGATCATCATCGTAACATAGGTAACATTTTTTTTTTTACAGAGAAGAACAAGAGTTCTACTAAGATTCTTCTCCATCACACCTCACAGTGACGAGCACCCTGAAGGTCATCCGAGGTTCTGGTGAAAAAAGAAGTGGTTCTGGTGGACCGACTCCATTTCTCAATGTTGAACTGGAATGATCTAATAAGACCACACTGGGGAAAGCAGAAAACGGCACAAACTAACTAGAAGAAAAAATAACAGCATGGAGAATTATTTAACTCAAAATTAAACAAAATGATCCATCGGCTTTCAAGTTTAGCATTCTCTGGACAAGAAAGGTATATACCTAATTTTTTAAAAATAAGAAAAAATATCTAAACCAAAATGCTTTTGCTATATGATCTTCCAGTGAGAAGATTTGGAAAGAGCCATCTATGCTTTCTCTCCATTCAAATATTACTCTTGCTTCATTTATCACCTGTCTGAAATTTCTTGAATGCCTTTCTCAAAGTGATAACATAGTAATCCATTTGAGTATCTCAAAGACAGCTGGACCACCCTAATAATCTAGGGCACTCAAAAGTTATATTTAATCACATGTAACCTCCTGTGGAAAAGTTCTAAGTTTTGCATTAGAGCACATAATAAAAGAATCTGGCACTTCCCTTAGTGAGGCTTTGATACTGTTATTTCCTTTTTCCTTCTAGCCTCAAAGCACTTTCTTAGACTTCGGTTTGCTATAGTTATCTAGGCTCGTTGTATAATTACTACCTATTTGAGAAGGTTACAATATTCTGTTCAATATATAACAGTGTCATAATTTACATTTACCAAGATGGATGGATAAATGAACTGATGGATGAGTGTAGGGAGAGATGAGTAAATCCTATGAGAAGCAGGAGAGTTTGTACACTTACCAACAAATACAACATACCTATGATAGCATTCATTAATAATATGTATCCACAACAAATAAATACTCAGCTTTCGCTTTCTCTTACTCAGTTAAAATTTAATCCTCACTTGAAATGAAACATATCTGAAACACAGAGTGGTTTAAATTTTCCAGAAATATATCTTCCGAACACTATAGTATAGATGACTGTATTATAACTAGTCCATATTTTTTAAAGTCTATCTTTAGTGAATGAAAATGTAATGGCCTTCAGCCATGCGATGAGAAAAAAAAATCCACCACAGGCTATTAATAGTAAGTGTGTACTGTCCGTGGAATCTGAGCTGGAAATATCTTCAGAGATAATCTGGTCTAAAGTCCCAGCCAGTGCAAAAATTCCCAGTAAAACATCCTGGACAGATGGTTATCCTGTCTGTCTAAACCTACCAGCAACCAGGAAATAGCTTAGAAGGCAGTTCATTCACTGTGGAAGTCTCAGTTTTCTCAAAATTCTTTCTTTCTCATGGGATGTGCACTCTTGTAACTTCTTAGTCGCCTTCCAGGCTACTAGATCTGTGAAACTATTCTTTAAGGGACCCAGGCTCGGATCCAGTGACTGCCACTTTCTCTCAAGTGTCCTCCACTCATTAGATAAGAGGATAAGAACAAGATGGGAGAATCAAAATCCTGGATATCAAAGTTATCACCCCCAAAACATTAGAGTCTTATAAGGCATGTTGCTTCCAACACTATGACATTTAACAGGAATAAATGCAAGGCTGTAACATAATTCAATAAACCAATTGCTTCATAAATGATGGAAGAGACTTAGCAGAAACGTGTTTAAAAAAAAGAAAAACTACTGCTGCTTCTCTTTCCATTGAGACTTCAAATACTGAAGCTGTACCTAATTAAAAATAATTAATGAGAAACTACACGAGTCAGTAGTGTGACACTGGTAAAAAATAGTCTGAACAATCTTAGCTTGATATTAATAGAAACATAATTTTCTTGAAGGAGGGAAGTGGGATTATCACTTTTTAAAATCATGGTCAAACACATCCTTAAACTCTGCCTTAGAGGTTTTTGGACAAACTGAACGTGTCCAGAAGAGAGCGATCAGGATGGCAAAGGATCTGGAAGCCAGATCAGATGTGAAAGGGAACTGCAGTGGTTTAACCTGGAAAAGGCAGACTCAAGATTGT
The DNA here is from genome assembly GCF_964165515.1 of Mesoplodon bidens. Taxonomy (NCBI): domain Eukaryota; kingdom Metazoa; phylum Chordata; class Mammalia; order Artiodactyla; family Ziphiidae; genus Mesoplodon; species Mesoplodon bidens. The sequence continues at coordinate 32,516,518 of NC_138167.1, forward strand.
GTTGTAGAAGAAGGGTTGGCCTCAGGAACAGAGAACCAGGGACACAGATGAAAACTACAGGGAGTCAGATTCCGGCTCACTGTGGAAAAAAAGGATTTTCTAATGCAGAAGCTGCTCAGAGACTAGTGGGCTGTTTCCTCAAGCATGAGGTGTCTCCCAATGTCAGTGGTGCTCAAGCACCATCAGATGTACTCATGGTGGAAATATTGTCAAAGGAAAGTAAGGATTGTGAACAGAATCAAATGTTTATTGAATGCCTATTACTTGCCAGCTTCTGGGCATCCAGCCTCCACTAAACAAGACAAATACAAGTGCTGTACTCAGAGTTTATCATCTAATTGGAAGGGGGTTGGATTAAATAGTCTAAATTTCCTTTTAGTTCTGAGATTCTAGGATACATACTAATAGCCTAATATGCTCTATTATACATAGTATTACACAGAACTGGGAAAATGTGTCAAAAAGTGACTTCACAAATACTTCGGAGGAGAAAGCTTTGTATAACATTTGTTCCCTGATTCAACATTTACTAAGTGTCAATTTTGTCTTGAGTACTGAAGTGCCCCATAAAGAATAACCTATCCTAAAGGAGGTCACAATCTATAATTTTAACCACCCTTTAAAGACTGTTTCCTGTAGTACTTTGGCCAGTTCAGAGTCACAACACCAACATGTAAGATGACCACTGATCTATCTTCCATAGCAAGACAGTTTTGAAAGTGAAAAGGGTGCTATTAATAATTGCATCAAGACAACAGGTGTTAAAAAAAGGACTGCCCAGACAAAACTGGGACATCTCTTCACCCTATTAATAAGTCTCTAGAGCAAATGGAAGCCCAGAGAATAATAAATCCTCTTTGAAGTTGAAGTAGACTGGGCGTCAATTGGTTTGTCAACCCAGCTCCTCCCCCAACTCCTGGAAAGTCCTCCTCCCCACTTTGTCCATTCCAGAAATGTGATTGTTAGTCACCCTTAATTCATCCACAGGTGGGCACCACCAGACCCAATCAGAGTCTGTCCCTGGGGACATTTTGAGAACTGATCCTCTCCAGTAGGGAGACCCATGAGATAGCAAACCTGAGTGCTGCTGGTGAGAGAGTGCTCTATGTCCGGAGAATGAAGTCAACTCAGAAGGGCGATCGAGAAGGATGCCGGTAGAGTTTGACTCCCCAGTTTCAGTTCTCCTGATGCTCTCTCTACTGCATACCAGTGTTTCCTATGATTTGGTTGTTCATCCTTTCACTTATGAGAGAGATACCAATATTCTTTTAATATTTTTTCCCTTTTTACTCTAGGTAGTTTGACTTGGGTTTGTGGTACTTTCAATCCAAACCACAGACTAATTCAGATGCAAAGAAGTACTTTAAGTAAAAAAGATGGCTCCCCAAAAGCTTTCCATTTGCCTTTCTCCCATAGGTTTGGGCCTCTTCTAGTTCCCAGGAAAAAAAAAGATGTTTAAGCCATTCTGAGGCTTGGCATCAATTCACCTTTGCTCTTCACTCACCCCCAACCTTGAGCATATGTTTGAAAAATAAGCTCACACCTGGCCTCTGAGACCCTCTTTATCTTTGCCACCAACTTGTTTCGCTGGGCGTCTTTGTTGGTCCCTGTTCCTGAGTCTCTGTTCTAGTAATTTGCACTCATCACAGGTCTGTCTGAAGTCAGGGTCCCTGCCATGACTTTAACCATTTCCTTCCCTAGGGACTAACTCCTTCAGCTGTGGGTGTGGCCCTGATACCTGCAAAGGATGCTTATTAGACTTTATTGTACTTGGCCTCTCTGTAGCATTGAGGCTTCTTGCCCTATTTTCTTTCTTGAATTTGTCTTTTCTTTTGATTTCAGTTATTATATCAGCCTCTTCACATTCTTGTCCCACTGTTCTAAACACTTCTCAATGTTTTCTAAAACCAGCTTTTTCTTTGTCCATTGAAAAAATGTAGATGTTGGAGGCTCCATCTATTCCCTCTTCTATTCTTCCTAGACAATTTGACTGAATCTCATGGTATCAACCACCACCAATAGGCTGATGGGTCTCTATTTTTCTAGGCCAGGTCTTTCTTGAGCTCCTGGTTCATAAATCTGTCTATTGGACATCTTCTACTGAGAGACCCATTAAGTGATTCCAACTCAAAGCATCCAAAACTGAACTCATCTTTTCTGCAAAACTATTCCATCTCTGAGATCCTCATTGTCTTTAAATAGCATTACTATCCACCCAGCACCTAAAACAGAAGGCTGGGAGACCATCCTAGCTCCTTCCTCTCCCTGGCACCACATTTTAGAAGTCACTATGTCCTATTAATTCAACCTCCTAGTAATTCTGTTTTTTTTTTTTTTTTGGATGTTGAGGGTAGGAGTTTATTAATTATTTATTTTTGCTGTGTTGGGTCTTCATTTCTGTGCGAGGGCTTTCTCTAGTTGTGGCAAGCGGGGGCCACTCTTCATCACAGTGCGTGGGCCTCTCACTATCACGGCCTCTCTTGTTGCGGAGCACAGGCTCCAGACGCGCAGCCTCAGTAGTTGTGGCTCACGGGCCTAGTTGTTCCGCGGCATGTGGGATCTTCCCAGACCAGGGCTCGAACCCATGTCCCCTGCATTAGCAGGCAGATTCTCACCACTGCGATACCAGGGAAGCCCCCTCCTAGTAATTCTTGAAGCAGTCCCTGGCTATCAACTCTCACTGTCAGTGCCTTAGTTAAGGTCTTCCTCCTTTCTTTAACTATTGCAATGGTAGCTTAAATGGCCTTTCTTTATCCAGTCCCACTTCCTTCAAATAACCTTCCTTTATGCTGCCATCATAGCCTTTCTAAAATACTCTCAAATTCAAAATTTTCCAGTGATAATTCTCTAATTATCTACAAAACAATGTACAACTCCCAGTAAGACTTGTGAAGTCACTCTTGATCTGGCCTTGCCACACTTGCTGGACTCTTGTTCCAACACTTCACCCGCCATAAATGGAAGGCCAGCCACACTGAACAGTTTGTCAGCTTCTTAATGGGCCACTCCCTGTTATCTGTTCCTGCAGGTCATAAAAACCATTTGACTCTGCCTGGTTCTTTTGGAATGTCGACTCTCATTTTGTTCCCTCTTGAAACTCACTTTGTGAGAAGCTCAAGTCACATGGAAAGGCTACATGTAAGTGCTTCAGGGTCAGCTGAGCCCAGCCCAGGTGCCAAACATATTAATGAAGAAGCCTCCAGATGATTCTGGCCTCAACTGTCTTGAGTCATTCCAGCCATCCCAGCTGGGGCCCCAGGCATCACGAGGCAGAGACAAACCACCCCTGCTGTGTCCTCTGAATTCCTGACTCACAGAATCAATGAGCATAGTAACACCGTATTGTTTTCCGTCACTAACTTTGGGGTAGTTTGTTATTCACCAACAGATGACTGAGACACCCTCTTATAATATTGTGTTATCTGGATTATTCAATTCTAGGATACTTCTCTCTGTCTTCAAGAGTTTGTCCCACAGTTACAGTACATTCCGCAGTGCTGTGACTGTTGCCTTCATGAAGAGTATGTTTTATTCTTTTTCTGCCCAGTGCCTAGTACACAGAATATTTGCAATGAATCTTGTTGATGGGATCCCTGAGGCTTCTTTCTATCTAGTTACTTAGTACTGTGTCTTAGGCATCCAGTGGGACCTTTCCCTGCTCTGTCTTTTATTCTCAAGGGCTGATAGGATCCCCTTTGTCTCTCAGAATAAGTCCTTCGGCAACCACAATTCTAGCAGTTCACCCAGACCCTTGCCTACTGAAAAACTCAGTCTGTTTCAATTCAGCAGTCCCCCACCCCACCCGCTTTGAGCTCGAAGTAATTATGGAAGGCTTGGCAGGGGTCCTAAGAAATGTCGTGGATCCATGTCTGCTGGTACCTATAAGGAAAAGTGGGGGAGAAAGACATTCATATTCTGAATACCCACTGTGTGTCAGGATCTCTGCAAGAAGGTCTCCCTGTATTATCTGACCTAATCCTCTTAGCAACCCTGTGAAATAGACATTTCAATTTCCATTTTACAAGGAAAGAATGCTGAGGTTCAGTGAGGTTGTGATCTAGGTAGGGCCACTTAGCTGGCAGAATGAAGGATCAACCCAAGCCTGCTTGCTCCAAAGCCAACGTACTGTAGTTCCTACAAGCCATGCATTCAGGGAAACTCTTGTGAGAGGGTTGATGGATAAAATTTCACAATGAATTTTGTTTCCATGACTTTAACCACAAAGAGGAAGTATTCTCTGATCAAATACTAAATATCTAAAAACAACATAATAACTAGAATCAATCAGTAATACTTCAGGATGCCCATGTTTATTCAAGGGCAGGTCTGACTGAGAAGGAGGATCAGGGAAGGGAGAGGAAGGAAGCAAGAACACACAGAAAGCCTGAGGGAGAGGAAGGAGTTGTCTCAAGGTGAGGTCAGAGGGAAACTGCAGAAGGGAAGGCCTGGAATCTAAGACAAAAGGCCTTTCCCTGGAGACTTGGGTGGGGTTGTGTCCTGGGGAAGATCAGAGGATTTAGGACATCCTTTTGTATAATACAGACAGGAAACTGAAAACTTCTTTCACCTCTAAGCAGAGGAGCTTGAAAACTTTGTTAAACCGAAGGCTACAAAGAAATATCCTCAATGAAACTTGGTCCATAGGATTATACTTTTCAATTTTCATTAATGTTAATTTCTTATCATGCTTTTTCCTTACACATAAATTGATTTTTTTTAATTTTCCTGGTTGTCAAAAGATTCATGCACAGAAAAGTTTGGATAAGGATCAATTTCTATTTCTTTTTCATTAGATCAATATATTTTAATGAAGGACAATTAACATTTTAGAAAAAAAATAAGACTCCTTTCCCCAGGCATTACTGATCTATGTCTGAGCCAAAGAATTACCAAAGGCTAGTCTCTGTTTTTCTTGTTGAGTAAGTCCTGGGATCCTGGGTCACACTGCCACTTTGATGCCAATAGAAAATCAAATCAGTGCATTTTGGCAATCTATAGTGTACCTAGCACCCCGTACCTGAATTACATATAAGCAACTTTTATGTATGTGCACGAGGAACTAGGAAACAAGATCGTATGTTTGAAATCTGGTTTCCTAAGCCAGAAGCTTAGAGGTTGCTTGAAAGATATGGTTATACAAAATTAGTGGGTTTCCCTCTAAATGAGGACTCACTTCTCGCTCTATGCCTCTGAGCTGAAGTTACATTTATGCCAGTGCCCCTGCTGGGGACTGTTCTACAGTTGAGTGAAGATGTGTTATCTATTTTAAGACATATACATACATACATACACACACACACACACACACACACACACACACACACCCCTCAAATTTCCACAGAAGTGCATTAAATACTATATAAAGTATAGCAGAGGACAAAGACTCCAATGCTAAGTCATCCAGGTGGAGCCATACCAGCTTCTAGGACTCAGTTCTGTTCTTTGCTACATTCCACAGTGAAACAGTTATGGAAATCCTATGATGATTGCTCCAAGAAGAGAGAACTCCATCTCATGTACTTTGTTCTGTATCATTCTCTTCACCCACCAAAGACATATGAAGCTTCTTTTATATCGTAGGGGCTTTACCAGACTCTGGAGATGGGGAGGTAAGTAAGATAGACTGGCGCCCTATTCTTAGGAAGCTTACATTCTAGTGAGGGAGCCAAGACAATAAGAGAAGCAAGTAAATGAACTGACAACCCAGGTACAGATTATGATCATTGCCATGAAGAACATAGGCAGAATAACTGGATAGAGGGTGACTGTGGAGGGGAGGGTGTCTATTTTAGATACAAGTGATTGGGGAAGTCATCTCTGGGAAGATGACAATTGGACTGACCCTGATGGAGAAGAAAAAGCCAGCCACGAAAAAGGAGAGCCAGAGTGGAGCATTGTAATCTGAGACTGGCATGTGCAAAGGCCCTAAGGCAGGATACACCATGGCATGCTTTAGAAACTGTTAAGAAAAAAGATAAAGTGAAGAATTCAAAATACATGAAGCAAAATATTGACAACTTAAAGGAGAAACAGGCAAATCCACAAATCACAGTTGGAGATTTTAACACATAACAAATAACCATAAAACTTAGCAACCTAAAACAGCAAGTATACATACTATATGTATTCTCTGTATATTCTGTAAGGCAGGTATTCTGAAACATCAGCCCATCAGGCTGGGTGGTTCTAGCTCAGGGGCTCTCATGAGGTTGCCATCCAGACATCACCTAGGATTGCAGTCTTCTGAGGCTTGACTGGGACAGGAGGACCCACTTTTACTCTCATGGCCTCAATTCCTCACCAACTGTAAGCAAGAGGCCTCAGTTCCTCACCACATGGACCTTTCCATAGGGCTTCTTGAGTGTTTGTAGGATATTCAACTGGTCTCCCAGAGTGAAGACTCTAAAAGAGAGAGAAGCTACATGCCTTTTTCATCTGGTCTCAGAAGCCACACACCATCACTTCTACCATATTCTATTCATTAGAAGCAAGTCACTAAGTCCAGCTCACACTCAATGAGAGAAAGAAGGACTATCAGAAATGTGTGGTTATTTTTCAAAACCACTGCAGGCATACTAATTTAAATACGTGCTGTGAGGTACCCAAGTGGTAAGACCAAGTAAGTGGTCTTCCTCGTGGGAAATGCTAGACTCAAGTGAGAGGAAAGAGGCCTGGGCTAGAGATACAAATTTGAATGTCATCAGCATAAATGGGAGAGATGCAAATTTGAAAGTAGGCAACATCAGTGGTATTACAGATTGGGGGACTGGATAACATCATCTAGGGACAAAGTGCAGCAGAGGAAAGAAGGCCTAGCCCTGAGCTCTGGGGCCCACTCTAACGTTCAGCAGTCGGGTGAAGGAGGAAAAGCCAGTGAAGGAGAGAGCCGAGTAGCCAGTGAGGTAAGAGGAAGACAGAAATGTGGGGTATCATGGAGGTAGAGGAAGAGTGTTTCCATAGTAATGATTAGTACAAGAGTAATGACAGCATTTATTGAGTACTGTCTTTTGTCCTAGGCATTGTTCTAAGTATTACCTGTGTATATGAACATTTAGTCTTTTTTTTTAAAAGGATTCTTTTTGTTTTAATTTATTTATTTTATTTATTTATTTTTGGCTGTGTTGGGTCTTCGTTGCTGCCCGTGGGTTTTTCTCTAGTTGCAGCAAGCAGGGGCTACTCTTTGTTGCGGTGCACGGGCTTCTCACTGCAGTGGCTTCTCTTGTTGCGGAGCACGGGCTCTAGGCGCGTGGGCCTCAGCAGTTGTGGCATTCGGGCTCAGTAGTTGTGGCTTGCGGGCTCTAGAGTGCAGGCTCAGTAGTTGTGGCGCATGGACTTTGTTGCTCCGTGGCATGTGGGATCTTCCCAGACCAGGGCTCAAACCCGTGTCCGGTGCATTGGCAGGCGTATTCTTAACCACTGCACCACCAGGGAAGTTCCAACATTTAGTCTTAATAACAGAAGGTAGACACTTTATGATTCCCTAATTGTAGTTAGAAAATTTCTAATCGAGACATGAAATATTTTTCCAAAGTTTTGCAGGTAATTCAGTGGGAAGCTGGGAGAAGGAAGCGGTTGCTGGGTGAAACCAAACCCTGATTAAACCCAACTCTCTGCCTATTTAGTGCCTGTGCCCAGGTGACTAAGAGATTTTATATCTTTTCTGTCCTTATCTCACTCAACCTGTTAACAGTTGAGCAAATATCTATTTGGTGCCAGGCACTCTTCTAGGTACTGAAGATATAGTGGCGAGTGAAATATTTTAAAGAGCCCTGCCCTTTGGAGTCTCCCTTTCAGTGGGAGAGACAGATCATAAGATAAATAAGTAAAATATACAGCATGTAAAATAGCAGTAAGTGCAAAGGTGAAAGATGAAGCTGGGAAAGGAGCACGGAAGTGGTGGTGGGGCCATGCGGGCAGTTTTTGATGGGCTGTTCAGGGAAGGCCTCGACAGCAAAAGGACATTTCTGTAAGGCCCTTAGGTGAGGGATGGCCATGCAGATACCTGGGGAGAAGTTTTCCAGGCAGAGGGAAAATTAATTTAAAAGGTCCTGAGGCAAGAGTGTGCCTGGCGTGTGAAGGGAGAGCAAGGAGGCCAGAGTGGTCAAAGCAGAGGAAGTAAGAAGGGTATCAGGAGAGAGCAGAGAAGGAATGGGGTCAGACAGGTAGGGTCTTGTAGACAGAGCCTGAGCTTTGACTTTCATTCTGAGTGAGATGAAAAGGCGTCGGAAGCTTTTGAGTAGATGATTTACATGACCTGATTTGAGTTTGAAACGGGTCACTCTGGCTGCTTTGTTAACAATAAACTATATGGAAGCAAGAACAGAAGCAGAGGCAAAAAAACAAAAACAAAAACAAAGAGTAGAGGGCTTCCCTGGTGGCGCAGTGGTTGAGAGTCCGCCTGCCGATGCAGGGGACACGGGTTCGTGCCCCGGTCTGGGAAGATCCCACATGCCGCAGAGCGGCTAGGCCCGTGAGCCATGGCTGCTGAGCCTGCGCATCCGGAGCCTGTGCTCTGCAAGGGGAGAGGCCACAACAGTGAGAGGCCCGCCTACCGCAAAAAAAAAAAAAAAAAAAAAAACAAAGAGTAGAGACCAGTTAGGAAGCTATTGCAATAATCTAGGCTGTAAGTGATAATGGCTAAATCAGATTATTAACAGTGGAGATGGTAAGAAGTGGTTGGACTCTGGAAATATTTTGAAGGTAGAACCGACAGGTTTTGCTGATGCACTGGATGAGGGATGTGTGAGAGAAAAGACAAGTATGACTTCAAGGTTTTTGGTCTGAGAAACTTAAAGAATGGAGGTGTCATTTATTGAGATGAGGAAAGACTGCAGAAGAAGCAGGTTTTTGGGGGGAGAAAACGAATTCAGTTTTGGACTTACTAACCTTGAAGTGCTTATTAAATATCCCCATGGAGAAGCTGAATAAGCATTTGGACACATAAATTCATCTGGAGCTCAGGGAAGAGAACCAGAGTAAGATATGAAATAGGAAGTAATCAGAGCACATACCTGGAATTTAAAAAACCATGCAACTGGATGAAACCACCAAGAGAGCAAGTGTAGCAAGAAAAGAGACTCAGTTTACAGACTGATCCCTGGCCCTCTCCAATGTCTAAGGCTATGAAGAAGAACCAGAAAGGAGTCTGAAAGGAGTATACAGAGAGGTAGGTGGAACACTGGGCAAGTGTGATGTCCTGGTTACCAGGTGAAGTAAGCGTTCCAAGGATAAGGGCAATCAAATGCGTCTGATACATCAAACAAGAGCATGGACCTTTGGACTTAACAACGTAGAAGCCATTAGTTGATCTCATTAAGAGGCGTTTTCTTGGAGTGGAACAAGAGATTGGTGGGGTAAAAGCCTGCCTGCAGTGGATTCGGGAGAGAATGGGAGGAGTGAAACCAGAGACAGCGGGTGTAGCCTGCTCTTTGGAAGAAATTGGCTATAAAAGTGAAGCCATGCATAATCATCAGTCCAATCCATTTCACCTGTAATCTGCCATTGCTAATCAAGGTTGTTTTAATTGTTGCTACAAAAGACTTGCATGTCCTCCAAGCAGCACGGAGCCTGAACAGTATTTTTGCCCAAGTTCTTTTTCTAAGAAGTTGCGGTCAGCTGTGTCTAGTTCAGCTGAACCAAGAATCAGCTGTGTCTAGTTGGAGCTGAACTGGTTAAGACTGGATAGGACCACGGACTATCCAACCGGACACACATGAGTATCCCCTCAGTTACTTTTTTTTTTTTTTTTTTGCGGTACGCGGGACTCTCACTGTTGTGGCCTCTCCCGTTGCGGCGCACAGGCTCCTGACGCGCAGGCCCAGTGGCCATGGCTCACGGGCCCAGCCGCTCTGCGGCATGTGGGATCTTCCCGGACCAGGGCACGAACCCGTGTCCCCTGCATCGGCAGGCGGACCCTCAACCACTGCGCCACCAGGGAACACCCCCTCAGTTACCTTTTGATGTCAGAGGGCCGAAAATCCACCTTTAGATGCTGCTAAGCGCCTCCACGTTTGAACGTGCAGAGGCCGGGAGCTTAGTTGCGTCTGCGCAGACCACGATTCCCGCACCTTTTTCCAATCACCTTCCCCACGCCTCCCACGCCTTGGACCGCCCTGTGGCTTCATTCCTCGTCCCATAAATACCCCAAGCCCCGCACCTGTGGCGAGGCTGCTGTGAGACTTTCTCCCTTTTCCTCGCTTGGCTGCCTCCTGAATGAGCTCTCTCTGCCACAGACCTCGGCGTCGCAGCATCTGCCTTGCTCTGCGTCGAGCAAAACGAACCTCCAGCTTTCCTGAGAAATTAGAGAATGTTTAGACATCTATCTCCTAGGCCCTGCCCCCGCATACAAGGGCCTGTGCTCCTGTCCTCACCTCCTTCCCGCCCTCCGTGGAAGAGGCGGTTCTCCTCTCCTCCTGTCACATCCCAGCCTGCTTCCTTCAGACTGGGGCCTTCACGTATCTTCTCTCTCTGTTACTCCTACTTTCTGCTGGTTTTCTCTGCTCAGCCTGTAAGTGCAGTTTCCTCTTGCCTGTCTTAAACTTCTACCTCTCATGAAGAAATGAAGGCTTAAGCTTGCTGTGTAGACTTCCTCAACTCTCACGCACGTCTAGGACTCTCCACTGTGAATTCGACCTTCCTGAGACCCTCGGGCAAAGGCTATCACTGCCACTGGAATTTCGGAGTGGAAAGGGTTGGCGGGTGGAGGGTCTCCGCTGTTCTTGTGCAGCTTGTGAAGCTGCAGCCCACTGAGATCCGTGTGGGTACAGCGCTCTCTCTCTGAATCCGTGTGCTAAATGGGAAGAGGCAGTTCTGGGTTCAATACCACCTTGGGCTTCTCTGGCTACATCCCTTTGGGAAAGTTCCTTATTTTAGCTACAAATTGTCACAGCTATGTGTCATTAGAGTTAAATAGCTGCCATGGATTGAGGATTTACAATTAGTTGGGCAGGGCTAGGTCTTTGTACGCAGTATCTCCTTAGGTCTTATAGCAACTCTGTGAGCTATTTTGATTATTATTCCCACGTTATAAATGAGAAGTGGGGGCAGAGCTTAAGCAACTTGCCCGTTGAGTCGCTCAGCCAGTAAGTGGTAGAACTAGCATTCTTAAGCTCTAGCTTCTTTCTGTCTCTAAGCCCCTGTTAACTCAGTTGTATAGGAGATAAAATACAAGGTTCTTTACCAGAAAGACGTTTTTCTCACGAATGTCCCAAACCATAAGCATCACTTTCCCCAACTCTTCCGAGATCCCCTATCTTAATGGGTCAACCCCCTCTCTCCAGAAACCTGAGTCCACCTAGATTCCTTCCTCTCCCTGATTCCCTGCACCTCTTCTAACATCCACCTCCCCTACAGTCTGCCTCCTTCACGTTCCCTGTGTCAGCTGGTCATCCCGGCTCTTGTGACCCTCCGTACAGCTCAGATCCACCTCACCCCTCCCTACTGCTGTACTCCTCATCTCCGGAGAGCCGGATCTGAGACTTTCTCCCCTCTCCTTATTTGGCTGCGTTTTGAATAAAACCCCTCTTTGCTGCAGACCTCCGCGACTCACCCTTTTTGGCTTGCTGGGCTTCAGACAACATAACCTAGTTCACCTGGTTCGGTAACAAGTGGAAGAAAAAGAAATGGGAGTGAGAACTGGAGGAGAAATGCGGCCAAGGGAGGATTTTGTTCTTGCCACGTTGTTGCTCTTTTTTCACAAAAGAAGCAACACGTACTTGTAGGGTGCTGGGGATAATCTAGAGTAGAGAGAAATGTTTGATGCACGAGGACAGGGCAGAATTACTAGGACAGTCAACGAGTAGGTGAGAGAAGGTGGGATCTAGCACACAAATGGAGAGGTTGACCTTCGCGAGGACCATGACACCTTAGTTAACAAACCAGAAGGTTGGACACAGATACAAGTAATGGGTCGATTCAGCCGTGTGCACTGTGGAAGTACCCTTCAAACTGTTTTCTGTAAAACTGGAGAGTAGGAAACAAGGTTATCTACTAGACTGAGAATGGGAAGGTATTGGGGCTCCAAGAAGACAGAACATAAAATACTCAGGAACTAAGAGTGTACATAAACCAGAGAAATGTAGTGTAGCCTCTGGGCAGTGTGAAGGACCCGTAGTAGTGATCACAAATTTAAATTCATGTCAGTCAGCATGGGTGTGTGGTTTGCTCCAAATCATCTTAGCTGTATTGGTGCAGAATAGATACCAAGAGCAGTTTCAGTGGAGTAATGTGGGAAGAAGCCAAATTGGGAAGAAGCCAAATTGGGAAGACTTGAAGAGGAAATAGGAGGTGAGGAAGCAGAGATTCCAGATCTAGACAGCTTGTCCCAGAAGGAATAAAATATACAAAATGTATGCAGGTAGGGGATGTGGAATTGGGAAACGTAAGATTTCTTTTAAAAGTGGGAGACACTAAAGTATGTTTGTATACTGTGGACTGAGCAAGTAGAGAAGAAATTGATGATGGAGAAAAGGGCGGGGGGGATCAAGGAAGGGGGTAAAGTCCTTAAGCAGGTTAGGGGATAGAGAACATGGATCACAAATGCAGAAGCTGACCGCTGATGGGCACAGGTTTGAGCAGGTTTGTAGAGAAGACCGGCAGGAAGGTCAGGTTTCCACTCTGAGGGCTTGTATTTTCTTAATGATAAGGTGAGGTCATTAGTTGAAGAAGGCAGGTGTGGGAAGTTGGAGAGAAGGTGTGAAACAACCATCTGGAAGAAGACATAAGTGCACTTCTATGGAGGCACAGTAAGATTCCTGGCCGTTGACAAGCACCCATTTGAGGTTTTTATCCAAAACTTAGAGTCAGTCTGGTTCTGTGATTTTTTTGTTTTGTTTGTTTGTTTTTCTTCAAGTAGCTACTGAAGTGGAGAGTTGGGTTCACCAGGGAAACCTACACGACGACAGAGCTTTCTCCATGAAAAATATCCTATCTCCAGAACTCAGGGAGGGTGGCAGAGAGGGGAACCAGAGGGTGACACTGTATGTTATTCTGACTGCTGATCCCTTTAAATGAGTTTCTATTTTAAGAGCCTGGGGATCAATAGTGCTTAATTTAATCAGCTTCTTGCAGGTTAAAAGGAGATCAAAAATCTTTATGAGTACTGGAATAAGTTTTCATCAGAAGCTCAGGCTAATGTGCCGAAAGTGTCATAGGGCAAGGGAAGATGTCTTCTCTGTTTATTCCAGAAGACAGTTATGACCCTGCAGGGCATTCTTTGGCTTGGATCCTGTTTATCTGGATCTTACCAGGCCATGCTGGTTGCTTAATTCAGGATTTCTCCTTAACTCCAAGCTATGATTTTTAGCGTAGCCTACAGACTCATCCCTGTCATCAGTCCTGACCTTAGCACAGAGATTTTTAGGAGCTCTAGTTCAAAACTCAATGGACCTTAACCTCCTCACTCTGGGATGTACAGACTTTTATAATATGGCTTCAGCCTACCTTCTTAGTTCATATCCTACTGCTCCACCTATACCAGGCTGCTTGTAGATCACTGATGATCCAAGCAATTCCCCCTCTTCACCTAGAACATGCTTCATTGCCTGTCAATCTGGGCAGCTGCTGTTGTTCCCTCAAGAATCCTTAAATATCACCCCTTCAAGCTTTCTCTGGTTCCTATTTTTTTTTAACATCTTTATTGGAGTATAATTGCTTTACAATGGTGTGTTAGTTTCTGCTTTATAACAAAGTGAATCAGCTATATGCGTACATATATCCCCATATCCCCTCCCTCTTGCGTCTCCCTCTCTCCCACCCTCCCTATCCCACCCCTCTAGGTGGTCACAAAGAACCGAGCTGATCTCCCTGTGCTATGCGACTGTTTCCCACTAGCTATCTATTTTACGTTTGGTAGTGTATATATGTCCATGCCACTCTCTCACTTTGTCTCAGCTTACCCTTCCCACTCCCCGTATCCTCAAGTCCATTCTCTAGTAGGTCTGCGTCTTTATTCCCGTCTTGCCCCTAGGTTCTTCATGACCCCCCCCCTTTTTTTTTAGATTCCATATATATGTGTTAGCATATGGTATTTTCTCTTTCTGACTTACTTCACTCTGTATGACAGACTCTAGGTCCATCCACCTCACTACAAAGAACTCAATTTTGTTTCTTTTATGGCTGAGTAATATTCCATGGTATATATGTGCCACATCTTCTTTATCCATTCATCTGTTGATGGACACTTGGTTGCTTCCATGTCCTGGCTATTGTAAATAGAGCTGCAATGAACATTTTGGTACATGTTTGCAAATGAAGCAACTGACAAAGGATTAATCTCCAAAATATACAAGCCAGCTCATCCAGCTCAATATCAAAAAAACAAACAACCCAATCCAAAAATGGGCAGAAGACCTAAACAGACATTTCTCCAAAGAAGATATACAGATTGCCAACAAACACATGAAAGGATGCTCAACATCATTAATCATTAGAGAAATGCGAATCAAAACTACAATGAGATATCATCTCACAGCGGTCAGAATGGCCATCATCAAAAAATCTACAAACAATAACTGCTGGAAAGGGTGTAGAGAAAAGGGAACCCTCTTGCACTGTTGGTGGGAATGTAAATTGATACAGCCACTATGGAGAACAGTATGGAGGTTCTCTGGTTCCTTTTGTCATTAACTTCGCCCTTAGTGCTTATCTGGCTCTGTAAGCACTTAGCACATCATGCTGTGATTTATGTGTTCGTCAGTATTCCTTGAGGGACTTTGTCAAATTTACCTCTGTAGGCCCAGCACTTAGCCCAATCTCTCACATATGATACACACTCAAAGCATCAGATCCAACTTGTGGAGCGAAAAATAATGATTCAAGAAACAGCTTCCACCTTTTTTTTTTTTTAACTAAGCCCTAAACTTGTTTCAAGATCTCTAGCATTTGGGGGGTCAGTATGGTGAAGCAGGTAAGTCTTGGGGTTCTAATCAGAGACTGATATTTGAATCTCTGCTCCACTATTTATTAACCAAGCACCTGTTTGTGCCTCAGTTTCCCCATATATATAATGATGAAAATAAGAGTATCAACTTCATAGAGTTACTATAAAAATTATACAAGACAGGGAATTCCCTGGCGGTCCAGTGGTTAGGACTCTGCACTTTCATTGCTGAGAGCCCTGGTCAGGGAACTAAGATCCCACAAGCCACGTGGCAGGGCAAACAGACAAAAAAAATTACACAAGACAGTGCATACAATGTGCTTAGCTCAGTGTTTTCCGTGCTTGGCACATAATAGGTAATAACTATTAGTTATTATAATCATTATTATGAACTGTAATTATCTGGAAGCTAGATTCTTGCTGATTTGTCTCTGCCTGAGCCCTTGTCTTGAAACCTTAATTGTCTTATTTCCTCTTCGAATTCATCTCTGCCTTGCATCCCTCGCCTGCGCTCCCCCATCTCTTCCAAACTACCATCCCACCCCGGATGCCCAGTCTCCTAGAGGCAGGACCCTGGCACCTGATTATCTGACCTCTAAACGCTGCCTCCCTGAGGTTCCTATTACCACGTGCCCCCCACTGCCGACCCCGCCTGCCTTTGCAGGCACCGTCATCTCTAGTGGGGTCTCATCCCGAATCCAGCTTCTGCCTGGGCTTCATACCTGGCTGTCAGAACACAGGTCTCCACCCTCCTTCCCTCCTGCACTGACTCTGCCTCCATCCCCAGTATCTGCCCCACCCCAGCTTTTCCGGGGCCCTCTAGGTCTGTATGCAAGGGGCATGGTTAACTTTTTCCCTCCATATCTGGCCACAGTGCACATTTTACATTTGCTGTGTGCACTTTTGCTGAACAATAATGACCAGCCCTGGGACTACACACAATAGAGTGTACTCCTGACCCAGTTAAATTCTTTTCCTACAAGCATCCCCATTATCCTTGTGCAGTATCCAAAAGGTCTTCAATTTATCAAATTGTTGGCCGTTCTAACCAAGTCATGCATATTAGATTGCACTAGAGCTTGTTAGTTTCAACCAGAGTCATCTAAAAGACCCAGTCATTTCATCCTAGCTGGAGCTCTGAAGCAGAAGCATTCCAGCGGTAGACGATGGTTACACATGCTATGGCTTTTGCTTTTTATTCAAGTGAATTTCCCAACCAGAAACTTCAGACCTATGCAATGGTTTGACTAGAACTCTCCACCCAACTACCAACAGTCTAAGGAAATTAGTGGGTTTTGTAGCAGATGTAAATACATGGAAATAAGGAGAATCCCATATTCTAAGTATTTCCCAAGCCTCACATTTAGAAACGATGTTGGCCAAATCTGTTTGTCTAAAGTCTCTAAAGTCCATTGAAATGGCAAATTGATCGCTCCTGGATAAACTACCCTTAAAACAGAGCTACCGGTTTAAGTCAGTTCAACAAGGCACTTACTTCCATATCATCAAATGAGTTAACAACTTTATCTACGAGGCTATCTTTTGTTAATTTTTACTCTCATAGAATGTTACTATATTATGTAAATTTGTATGGACTTATAAGAAATGAATTCATATATAATGATTATGTTTTACTTATACAATTATATTTTACAAAGGAAGACATATTTCTAGACCTGGGGACTTCTGTAATGTGAAATAAAACCCTTTTAATACCAAAGATACATTTCCTGCAAAACCAAATGGAGGCAATTTCTCTTACTTATGATTTCTCTATACTTAGGAAATAAGGCAATAAAATTATTCTATGCATCATATCAGTGGTTAGTTAACCCGATATGGGAGAAGAGGTGAGGGCTGGAGGGAGGGAAATCGCTGTTCACGACATTTTGAGTGATGGTTCATTCAACAGTCAGGATTCCTTTCCTCCATGTTAAAAGAAGCCGCAGAGGTGAAAGGGACGGACTCGTTCCTCAACCTAGAAAAGATGCCATGCAGACACTCTGGAGGAGATGGACGGAGAAAGAGCCCAGCTCTCTCCTAGGGCTTCAGCTTCAAGCCTCCTTGGGGACTGGAGTAGAGATTCACACACAACTGCCTTCCAGCAGCCCCTCCCACATGGAGCTGCTATTCTGCAGGGCCTGTTACTAAATATAGCACCTGCATTTCAGACTGACAGAAGAGCTCCTGCTGTGTACACTGGGGAGCTGAATCTTCACACTCTCCTAATATGGTAAGCCCTGCAGCCCATCAGCCAGGGAAGCAGGGAGGGAGCCCAGCGGGTGCTAACGTGCGCCTTAAGATTAACTCTTTCATGGAAGGCAGAATGGAAGCTAGCTTGACCACTGGTCACTGCAGAGTCTCCATTTACTAAGAATCTGGAAACCAGGATCCAGTCCCCCTTGCAAATAGTGGTATTTGCAGACAAACACTAGATCAAGGAAGCTGGGCAAAATAAACTGCCTCAACCCAAGGGTCACTGAAATAAAACAGGAAAAGAAAAATCAAGAAAACAAAATTCTCAGGAGGGTGGGGAAGGCAGTAGAGGAGGACAGCAGAGGGACTGACAAGCACAGTACATGCCACCTCTGCCCCATAGACTGTCAGTCTGTCACAACAGCTGTGCCCACAGCAAAATGGCGAGCAGATGTCCGTGTTGGCCTTTGATTACAGACCCAACAGCGATTGGAGACTGAAGAATGTGGGTCCCCCGGCCACTGGCTGCTCCTCCCAGCCTGCTGGAGACCCCACCATCCCAAGAACTGGGCCATCCAGCATTTCAGGGTGTCGCCCCAGAGCCAAAGGACTATGCCCCTTGCAGGAATAATAAGAGGAAGCCCATGGTTAGACAATCAATGTCCCCTAATAACTCACTAAAGTGTCAGGGTGAAATACTAAAAGGCTTCTCCTCTCTTTCCACGGGGGAAAAAAGGAAAACCACTGTGGCAGCTGCCCACTCGGAGTGCTGGGAGGACTGGCGAGTTCTTTTTTGAGCGGGGGTGATGGATAAGAGAACGAATGAAGTTTCAAGACGTCCTAATCTCGCTGCTCTATCCTTCCGCTTCTCAGTGCCCTGCTGGCTTCCATAGTTGGGTAGCAGGGTTGGGAGTCTACAAAGGTTAGGGAGGGTAAGGCCTTGTCTAGGCAGTATAAAGTATTTACTCCCTCAAGGGTCAAATGTGGGAACTCTTTTTTTTTAACATCGTTATTGGAGTATAATTGCTTTACAATAGTGTTTAAGTTTCTGCTGTATTACAAAGTGAATCAGCTATACGTATACATATATCCCCATATCCCTCCCTCTTGCGTCTCCCTCCCACCCTCCCTATCCCACCCCTCTGGGTGGCCACAAAGCACCGAGCTGATCTCCCTGTGCTATGCGGCTGCTTCCCACTAGCTATCTATTTTACATTTGGTAGTGTATGTATGTCAATGCTACTCTCTTGCTTCGTCCCAGCTTACCATCTTCCTCCCTGTGTCCTCAAGTCCACTCTCTACGTCTGTGTCTTTATTCCTGTCCTGTCTCTACTTTCATCAGAACCTTTTTTTTTAGATTCCATATGTATGTGTCAGCATAAGGTGTTTGTTTTTCTGACATACTTCACTCTGTATGACTGACTCTAGGTCCATCCACTTCACTACAAATAACTCCATTTCGTTTCTTTCTATGGCTGAGTAATATTCCATTGTATATATGCACCCCATCTTCTTTATCCATTCACTGTCAATGGACATTTAGGTTGCTTCCATGTCCTGGCTACTGTAAATAGTGCTGCAATGAACATTGTGGTATGTGTCTCCTTTTGAATTATGTTTTTCTCAGGGTATATGCCCAGTAGTGGGATTGCTGGGTCATATGGTAGCTGTATTTTTACTTTTTTAAGGAACCTCCATAATGTTCTCCATAGTGGCTGTATCAATTTACACTCCCACCAACAGTGCAAGAGGGTTCCCTTTTCTCCACACCCTCTCCAGCATTTATTGTTTCTAGATTTTTTGATGATGGCCATTCTGACTGGTGTGAGGTGATACCTCATTGCAGTTTTCATTTGCATTTCTCAAATGATTAACGATGTTGAGCATCCTTTCATGTGTTTGCAGGCAATCTGTATATCTTCTTTGGAGAAATGTCTGTTTCGGTCTTCCGCCCATTTTTGTATTGGGTTGTTTGTTTTTGTGATATTGAGCTGCATGAGCTGCTTGTATATTTTGGAGATTAATCCTTTGTCAGTTGCTTCATTTGTAAATATTTTCTCCCATTCTGAGCGTTGTCTTTTTGTCTTATAAATTGTTTCTCTTGCTGTGCAAAAGCTTTTAAGTTTCATTAGGTCCTGTTTGTTTATTTTTGTTTTTAGTTCCATTTCTCTAGGAGGTGGGTCTAAAAGGATCTTGCTGTGATTTATGTCATAGAGTGTTCTGCCTATGTTTTTTTTTTATTTAGCAAATTTAATCAGTTATACATATACATATGTTCCCATATCCCCTCCCTTTTGCGTCTCCCTCCCGCCCTCCCTAACCCAGCCCTCCAGGCGGTCACAAAGCACCGAGCTGATCTCCCTGTGCTATGCGGCTGCTTCCCACTAGCTATCTACCTTACGTTTGGTAGTGTATATATGTCCATGCCGCTCTTTCGCTTTGTCACAGCTTACCCTTCCCCCTCCCGATATCCTCAAGTCCATTCTCTAGTAGATCTGTGTCTTTATTCCTATCATACCCCTATGTTCTTCATGACCTTTTTTTTCTTAGATTCCATATATATGTGTCAGCATACAGTATTTGTCTTTCTCTTTTTGACTTACTTCACTCTGTATGACAGACTCTAGGTCCATCCACCTCATTACAAATAGCTCAATTTTGTTTCTTTTTATGGCTGAGTAATATTCCATTGTATATATGTGCCACATCTTCTTTACCCATTTATCCGATTATGGACACTTAGGTTGTTTCCATCTCCGGGCTATTGTAAATAGGGCTGCTATGAACATTTTGGTACATGTCTCTTTTTGAATTATGGTTTTCTCAGGGTATATGCCCAGTAGTGGGATTGCAGGGTCATATGGTAGTTCTATTTGTAGTTTTTTAAGGAACCTCCATACCGTTCTCCATAGTGGCTGTACCAATTCACATTCCCACCAGCAGTGCAAGAGTGTTCCCTTTTTTCCACACCCTCTCCAGCATTTATTGTTTCTAGATTTTTTGATGATGGCCATTCTGAGTGGTGTGAGATGATATCTCATTGTAGTTTTGATTTGCATTTCTCTAATGAGTAAAGATGTTGAGCATCCTTTCATGTGTTTGTTGGCAGTCTGTATATCTTTTGTGGAGAAATGACTATTTAGGTCTTCTGCCCATTTTTGGATTGGGTTGTTTGTTTTTTTGTTATTGAGCTGCATGAGCTGCTTATAAATTTTGGAGATTAATCCTTTGTCAGTTGCTTCATTTGTAAATATTTTTTCCCATTCTGAGGGTTGCCTTTTGGTCTTGTTTATGGTTTCCTTTGCTGTGCAAAAGCTTTTAAGTTTCATTAGGTCCCATGTGTTTATTTTTGTCTTTATTTCCATTACTCTAGGAGGTGGGTCAAAAAGGATCTTGCTGTGATTTATGTCATAGAGTGTTCTGCCTATGTTTTCCTCTAAGAGTTTGATAGTGTCTGGCCTTACATTTAGGTCTTTAATCCATTTTGAGCTTATTTTTGTGTATGGTGTTAGGGAGTGACCTAATCTCATAGTTTTACATGTAGCTGTCCAGTTTTCCCAGCACCACTTATTGAAGAGACTGTCCTTTCTCCACTGTACATTCCTGCCTCCTTTATCAAAGATAAGGTGACCATATGTGCGTGGGTTTATCTCTGGGCTTTCTGTCCTGTTCCATTGATCTATCTTTCTGTTTTTGTGCCAGTACCACACTGTCTTGATTACTGTAGCTTTGTAGTATAGTCTGAAGTCAGGGAGCCTGATTCCTCCAGCTCCATTTTTCGTTCTCAAGACTGCTTTGGCTATTCGGGGTCTTTTGTGTTTCCATACAAATTGTGAAATTTTTTGTTCTAGTTCTGTGAAAAATGCCAGTGGTAGTTTGATAGGGATTGCATTGAATCTGTAGATTGCTTTGGGTAGTAGAGTCATTTTCACAATGTTGATTCTTCCTATCCAAGAATATGGTACATCTCTCCATCTATTTGTATCATCTTTAATTTCTTTCATCAGTGTCTTATAATGTTCTGCATACAGGTCTTTTGTCTCCTTAGGTACGTTTATTCCTAGATATTTTATTCTTTTTGTTGCAATGGTAAATGGGAGTGTTTCCTTGATTTCACTTTCAGATTTTTCATCATTAGTATATAGGAATGCCAGAGATTTCTGTGCATTAATTTTGTATCCTGCTACTTTACCAAATTCATTGATTAACTCTAGTAGTTTTCTGGTAGCATCTTTAGGATTCTCGATGTATAGTATCATGTCATCTGCAAACAGTGACAGCTTTACTTCTTCTTTTCCGATTTGGATTCCTTTTATTTCCTTTTCTTCTCTGATTGCTGTGGCTAAAACTTCCAAAACTAGGTTGAATAAGAGTGGTGAGAGTGGGCAGCCTTGTCTTGTTCCTGATCTTAGTGGAAATGGTTTCAGTTTTTCACCATTGAGGATGATGCTGGCTGTGGGTTTGTCATATATGGCCTTTATTATGTTGAGGAAAGTTTCCTCTATGCCTACTTTCTGCAGGGTTTTTATCATAAATGGGTGTTGAATTTTGTCGAAAGCTTTCTCTGCATCTATTGAGATGATCATATGGTTTTTCTCCTTCAATTTGTTAATATGGTGTATCACGTTGATTGATTTGCGTATATTGAAGAATCCTTGCATTCCTGGAATAAACCCCAGTTGATCATGGTGTATGATCCTTTTAATGTGCTGTTGGATTCTGTTTGCTAGTATTTTGTTGAGGACTTTTGCATCTATGTTAATCAGTGATATTGGCCTGTAGTTTTCTTTCTTTGTGACATCCTTGTCTGGTTTTGGTATCAAGGTGATGGTGGCCTCGTAGAATGAGTTTGGGACTGTTCCTCCCTCTGGTATATTTTGGAAGAGTTTGAGAAGGACAGGTGTTAGCTCTTCTCTAAATGTTTGATAGAATTCGCCTGTGAAGCCATCTGGTCCTGGGCTTTTGTTTGATGGAAGATTTTTAATCACAGTTTCAATTTCAGTGCTTGTGATTGGTCTGTTCATATTTTCTATTTCTTCCTGATTCAGTCTTGACAGGTTGTGCATTTCTAAGAACTTGTCCATTTCTTCCACGTTGTCCATTTTATTGCCATAGAGTTGCTTGTAATAATCTCTCATGATCTTTTGTATTTCTGCAGTGTCAGTTGTTACTTCTCCTTTTTCATTTCTAATTCTATTGATTTGAGTCTTCTCCCTTTTTTTCTTGATGAGTCTGGCTAATGGTTTATCAATTTTGTTTATCTTCTCAAAGAACCAGCTTTTAGTTTTATTGATCTTTGCTATCGTTTCCTTCATTTCTTTTTCATTTATTTCTGATCTGATTTTTATGATTTCTTTCCTTCTGCTAACTTTGGGATGTTTCTGTTCTTCTTTCTCTAATTGCTTTAGGTGCAAGGTTAGGTTGTTTATTCGAGATGTTTCCTGTTTCTTAAGGTGGGATTGTATTGCTATAAACTTCCCTCTTAGAACTGCTTTTGCTGCATCCCATAGGTTTTGGTTCGTCGTGTCTCCATTGTCATTTGTTTCTAGGTATTTTTTAATTTCCTTTTTGATTTCTTCAGTGATCACTTCGTTATTAAGTAGTGTATTGTTTAGCCTCCGTGTGTTTGTATTTTTTACAGCTCTTTTCCTGTAATTAATATCTAGTCTCATAGCACTGTGGTCGGAAAAGATACTTGATACAATTTCAATTTTCTTAAATTTACCAAGGCTTGATTTGTGGCCCAAGATATGATCTATCCTGGAGAATGTTCCATGAGCACTTGAGAAAAATGTGTATTCTGTTGTTTTTGGATGGAATGTCCTATAAATATCAATTAAGTCCATCTTGTTTAATGTATCATTTAAAGCTTGTGTTTCCTTATTTATTTTCATTTTGGATGATCTGTCCATTGGTGAAAGTGGGGTGTTAAAGTCCCCTACTATGATTGTGTTACTGTCGATTTCTCCTTTTATGGCTGTTAGTATTTGCCTTATGTATTGAGGTGCTCCTATGTTTGGTGAATAAATATTTACAATTGTTATATCTTCTTCTTGGATCGATCCCTTGATCATTATGTAGTGTCCTTCTTTGTCTCTTCTAATAGTCTTTATTTTAGAGTCTATTTTGTCTGATATGAGAATTGCTACTCCAGCTTTCTTTTGGTTTCCATTTGCATGGAATATCTTTTTCAATCCCCTTACTTTCAGTCTGTATGTGTCTCTAGGTCTGAAGTGGGTCTCTTGTAGACAGCATGTATATGGGACTTGTTTTTGTATCCATTCAGCCAATCTGTGTCTTTTGGTGGGAGCATTTAGTCCATTTACATTTAAGGTAATTATCGATATGTATGTTCCTATTCCCATTTCCTTAATTGTTTTGGGTTCGTTATTGTAGGTCTTTTACTTCTCTTGTGTTTCTTGCCTAGAGAAGTTCCTTTAGCATTTGTTGTAAAGCTGGTTTGGTGGTGCTGAACTCTCTCAGCTTTTGCTTGTCTGTAAACGTTTTAATTTCTCCATCAAATCTGAATGAGATCCTTGGTGGATAGAGTAATCTTGGTTACAGGTTTTTCTCCTTCATCACTTTAATTATGTCCTGCCACTCCCTTCTGGCTTGTAGAGTTTCTGCTGAGAGATCAGCTGTTATCCTGATGGGGATTCCCTTGTGTGTTATTTGTTGTTTTTCCCTTGCTGCTTTTAATATGATTTCTTTGTGTTTAATTTTTGACAGTTTGATCAGTATGTGTCTTGGTGTATTTCTCCTTGGATTTATTCTGTATGGGACTCTCTGTGCCTCCTGGACTTGATTAACTATTTCCTTTCCCATATTAAGGAAGTTTTCAACTATAATCTCTTCAAATATTTTCTCAGTCCCTTTCTTTTTCTCTTCTTCTTCTGGAACCCCTATAATTCGAATATTGGTGCGTTTAATGTTGTCCCAGAGGTCTCTGAGACTGTCCTCTGTTCTTTTCATTCTTTTTTCTTTATTTTGCTCTGCATCAGTTATTTCCACTATTTTATCTTCCACCTCACTTATCCGTTCTTCTGCCTCAGTTATTCTGCTATTGATCCCATCTAGAGTATTTTTCATTTCATTTATTGTGTTTTTAATCGATGCTTGATTCATCTTTAGTTCTTCTAGGTCCTTGTTAACTGTTTCTTGCATTTTGTCTATTCTATTTCCAAGATTTTGGATCTTGGAAATAGAATCTTGGATCATCTTTACTATCATTATTCTGAATTCTTTTTCAGGTAGACTGCCTATTACCTCTTCATTTGTTAGGTCTGGTGGGTTTTTATCTTGCTCCTTCTCCTGCTGTGTGTTATTCTGTCTTCTCATTTTGCTTATGTTACTGTGTTTGGGGTCTCCTTTTTGCAGGCTGCAGGTTCGTAGTTCCCGTTGTTTTTGGTGTCTGTCCCCAGTGGCTAAGGTTGGTTTAGTGGGTTGTGTAGGCTTCCTGGTGGAGGGGACTAGTGCCTGTGTGTTCTGGTGGGTGAGGCTGGATCTTGTCTTTCTGGTGGGCAGGTCCACGTCTGGTGGTGTGTTTTGGGGTGTCTGCAGACTTTTTATGATTTTAGGCCACCTCTCAGCTAATGGGTGGCGTTGTGTTCCTGTCTTGCTAGTTGTTTGGCATCGGGTGTCCAGCACTGTAGCTTGCTGGTCGTTGAGTGAAGCTGGGTGCTGGTGTTGAGATGGAGATCTCTGGAAGATTTTCGCCGTTTGATATTATGTGGAGCTGGGAGGTCTCTTGTGCACCAGTATCCTGAAGTTGGCTCTCCCACCTCAGAGGCACAGCACTGACTCCTGGCTCCTCAATTTGGGATGATTTGTTGTCTATTCATGTATTCCACAGATGCAGGGTACATCAAGTTGATTGTGGAGCTTTAATGCGCTGCTTCTGATGCTGCTGGGAGAGATTTCCCTTTCTCTTCTTTGTTCTCACAGCTCCACGGTCTCAACTTTGGATTTGGCCCCACCTTTGCGTGTAGGTCGCCGGAGGGCGTCTGCTCTTCACTCAGACAGGACAGGGTTAAAGGAGCAGCCGCTTCGGGGACTCTGGTTCACTCAGGCCGGGGGGGAGGGAGGGGCACGGAGTGCGGGGCGAGCCTGCAGCGGCAGAGGTCGGCGTGACGTTGCACCAGCCCGAGGCGTGGCATGCTTTCTCCCCGGGAAGCCGTCTCTGGATCCCGGGACCCCGGCAGTGACGGGCTTCACAGGCTCCCGGAAGGGCGGCGTGGACAGTGACCTGCGCTCGCACACAGGCCTCTTGCCGGCGGCGGCAGCAGCAGCCCCAGCGTCCCGCGCCCGTCTGTGGAGCTCCTTTAAGCAGCGCTCTTAATCCCCTCTCCTCGCGCACCAGGAAACCAAGAGGGAAGAAAAAGTCGCTTGCCTCTTCGGCAGCTCCAGAGTTTTCCCGGACTCCCTCCCGGCTAGCTGTGGCGCATTAGCTTCCTTCAGGCTGAGTTCTCGCCTCCAGCCCCAGTCTTCTCCCTGCGCTCTGACCGAAGCCCGAGCCTCAGCTTCCAGCGCCGCCCGCCCCGTCTGCCTATGTTTTCCTCTAAGAGTTTGATAGTATCTGGCCTTACATTTAGGTCTTTAATCCATTTTCAGTTTATTTTTGTGTATAGTGTTAGGAAGTGTTCTAATTTCATTCTTTTATGCAGTTGTCCATTTTCCCCAGCACCACTTATTGAAGAGGCTGTCTTTTCTCCATTGTATATTCTTGCCTCCTTTATCAAAGATAAGGTGACCATATATGCACGGTTTATCTCTGGGCTTTCTATCCTGTTCCATTGATCTATCTTTCTGTTTTTGTGCCAGTACCATACTGTCTTGATTAATGTAGCTTTGTAGTATAGTCTGAAGTCTAGGAGCCTGATTCCTCCAGCTCTGTTTTTCTTTCTCAAGATTGCTTTGGCTATTCGGGGTCTTTTGTGTTTCCATACAAATTTTGAAATTTTTTGTTCTAGTTCTGTGAAAAATGCCAGTGGTAGTTTGATAGGGATTGCATTGAATCTGTAGATTGCTTTGGGTAGTAGAGTCATTTTCACAATATTGATTCTTCCAATCCAGGAACATGGTATATCTCTCCATCTATTTGTATCATCTTTAATTTTTTTTATCAGTCTTATAATTTTCTGCTTACAGGTCTTTTGTCTCCTTAGGTAGGTTTATTCCTAGATATTTTATTCTTTTTGTTGCAATGGTAAATGGGAGTGTTTTCTTGATTTCACTTTCAGATTTTTCAGCATTAGTGTACAGGAATGCCAGATATTTCTGTGCATTAATTTTGTATCCTGCTACTTTACCAAATTCATTGATTCGCTCTAGTAGTTTTCTGGTAGCATCTTTAGGATTCTCTATGTATAGTATCATGTCATCTGCAAACAGTGACAGCTTTACTTCTTCTTTTCTGATTTGGATTCCTTTTATTTCCTTTTCTTCTCTGATTGCTGTGGCTAAAACTTCCAAAACAATATTGAATAATAGTGGTAAGAGTGGACCACCTTGTCTTGTTCCTGATCTTAGAGGAAATGGTTTCAGTTTTTCACCATTGAGAATGATGTTGGCTTGGGTTTTTCATATATGGCCTTTATTATGTGGAGGTAGGTCCCCTCTATGCTTATTTTCTGAAGAGTTTTTATCATAAATGAGTGTTGAATTTTGTCAAAAGCTTTTTCTGCATCTATTGAGGTGATCATATGGTTTTTCTCCTTCAATTTGTTAATATGGTGTATCACATTGATTGATTTGCGTATATTGAAGAATCCTTGCATTCCTGGGATAAACCCCACTTGATCATGGTGTATGATACTTTTAATGGGCTGTTGGATTCTGTTTGCTAGTATTTTGCTGAGAATTTTTGCATCTATGTTCATCAGTGATATTGGCTTGTAGTTTTCTTTTTTTGTGACATCTTTGTCTGGTTTTGGTATCAGGGTGATGGTGGCCTCGGTAGAATGAGTTTGGGAGTGTTCCTCCCTCTGCTATATTTTAGAAGAGTTTGAGAAGGATAGTTGTTAGCTCTTCTCTAACTGTTTGATAGAATTCGTCTGTGAAACCATCTGGTCCTGGGCTTTTTTTTGTTGGAAGATTTTTAATCACAGTTTCAATTTCAGTGCTTGTCATTGTTCTGTTTATATTTTCTATTTCTTCCTGGTTCAGTCTCAGAAGGTTGTACTTTTCTAAGAATTTGTCCATTTCTTCCAGGTTGTCCATTTTATTGGCATATAGTGGCTTGTAGTATTCTCTCATGATCCTTTGTATTTCTACAGTGTCAATTGTTACTTCTTTTTATCTCTAATTCTGTTGATTTGAGTCTTCTCTCTTTTTTTCTTGATGAATCTGGCTAATGGTTTATGAATTTTGTTTATCTTCTCAAAGAACCAGCTTTTAGTTTTATTGATCTTTGCTATCGTTTCCTTCATTTCTTTTTCATTTATTTCTGATCTGTTCTTTATGATTTCTTTCCTTCTTCTAACTTTGGGGTTTTTTTGTTCTTCTTCCTCTAATTGCTTTAGGTGTAAGGTTACGTTGTTTATTTGAGATTTTTCTTGTTTCTTGAGGTAGGATTTTATTGTTATAAACTTCGAAATGTGGGAACTCTTGAATGTGGGCTGGCCTCACTCCTCACTGTTGGGCAACGATGACATCAGTAGCTGGCCAGTGATGTGGGTGCATTTACCTTCTGGAACCCAACATTATCAAAACTGCTTTCCATATTTTGTTTTGTCAAGGCCAGAGTCCCCAAGAAGGACATTCTAGGAGGTCTCTAAATTAGAAGTGAGACAATGGTTGGGCTTTTTGTGACATAAGGCATGGGCCCAGACTCTGCTAGCTACCATCTCCTACCTTGTGAAATGCAGTGTGTACATAGAGGGAATCCCCACTCCCAGCCCCACCCAGTGTGTGACTGTTCCACCTGTCCCTGCCTCTCTGAGGGCTCCAAGGACCTCACCCTCTGTGCCCAGAGTGGCTTTCAGTTGGGGGGTTAGATACGAGATCTGCTAAGTTTCAGGGTGCAGGTAGGTGGCCTTCTGCTGAGGGCTGAGCTCCAGGAAACTTGTGGAGGAAAGTCCCCCTACTCACATTGGAGCCGCACCTCACTGGCCCTTTCCCTGTATAATCAATAAGGAGATTGCCATCTGTAGCTTTGCTTGGCTTCCACACAGCTCTTTGGCCGCTGGCTGTCCTCTGGCACCTCTGCACTCTCTCCTCCCTCCCCTGGACCCCTAAGTCTGGCCTTTCAGGTCGAGTCCCCCCTAAATCTCTGTGCTCCAAGAAGGGGTGGGATGGGCAAAATCTGCTGTCCCCTTCGTCCTTAGCACCCCTGCTCTGTTTTTCTTTTCAAGCTCTGTTCTTGCATAAACTCTTAAGTGGAATGTTTGGTTCCCCCTCAGAACCCTTGCTTTTGATTCAAATGAAACCCCATTAGTAACTGGTTCCTGATACAAGAACCAGTTTAGGATGTTTGAAGAGCAGAAATAAACAAACCTGCAATTAACTATGTGTTTCCGTTCTGGCGTTTGGATACAGTAATCTAATTCTCCTTGTATCAATGTAGACCCTCTAGCTACTATATAGAAAGTGTCAGGAAATGTGGAAAAGAAAGAAAGGCATAAAAATTAATATATAAGATCTGATATTGTACCAGTTGAAACATCTATAGACTATTACAAAAGAAATGATATCCAATTGTCAGGAAAGGAATGCTGAAAGTTTAAAAAGCATTATTTCATTTTTAATAAAACAAAGATTAAAAATTCTTCATCAGAACTATTATAACTATCCATCTTTGCACCCAAATGGGGAAAAAAAAGAGGAAGGTGGACACTTTTCCAGAGTTCTTCTTGCAGTGGTCAGTTAACTTCACTAATTCATAAACTAAAGCTACAACTTAACTCCAGCCCACCTGCCCCATTCCATCCAGGGTTGGGGGAGATGCCTTATAGCAAAGCCTGAGACTGCTGTGATTCTTTGCATCAGAAGCCTTAGGCCCTAAGAAAATGTGGACCGTGAACTGAACCTTCTTATATTCACAAATGATTTATACTGGAAATTAATATTAACCAATAGTGTCCATTTACTTTGTTCAACAATTATATTTTTGAGTTCCTCTACGTGTTATTCTCTGTTCTTGTCGATGGAGATACTGTAGACAGAGGTCCTACCCTTTGGAGCTTTTAGTGGAGGAAACACACACCCACGCACAACCCAGGAAAACAAATAATGTGATTGTCATCATTACTATGAAGAACATAAATAGGGTGATATGGTGAGTAAAAGAGTATGTACAATACTGGCACTATTTTAGAAAGCATGATCTGAGGAGAAAGACCTCTAAGAAGAGGACATTTCGAGTTAAGACAGGCCTGGAAGTGTAGAGGTACTGATGGAAGAATTTGTTTCAGATGCTTGAAGGACAGAGACGAAACCAGTGCATGGCTCGAGCCTAGGGAAACAAGGGGAAAGAGAAGAGAATAAGATTGGTGATTAAGGAGGGATCAGAAAAAGCCATGAAGAAGTTGAGTTTTGTTTTTGGTTTTTTTTTGCGGTACGCGGGCCTCTCACTGTTGTGGCTTCTCCCGTTGCGGAGCACAGGCTCCGGACGCGCAGGCTCAGTGGCCATGGCTCACGGGCCCAGCCGCTCCATGGTATGTGGGATCTTCCCAAACCGGGGCAGAAACCCGTGTCCCCTGCATCGGCAGGTGGACTCTCAACCACTGCGCCACCAGGGAGGCCCAGAAGTTGAGATTTTTATTCTTTTTTTTTTTTTTTTTTTGCTGTACGCGGGCCTCTCACTGTTGTGGCCTCTCCCATTGTGGAGCACAGGCTCCGGACGCGCAGGCTCAGTGGCCATGGCTCACGGGCCCAGCCGCTTCGCGGCATGTGGGATCTTCCCAGACCGGGGCACGAACCCACGTCCCCTGCATCGGCAGGAGGACTCTCATCCACTGCGCCACCAGGGAAGCCCGAGATTTTTATTCTAATTTTAACACGGGAGAGATTGTAGCAGGGAAGGAATGGGCTCTGATTTCCAGGTTAAATGTCAGCAACTTCTAAATCATGCTCTAATAATTAGTAACTACAGCTTTATCAAAGAGGTGACAATGCAGATATGGGTAGATACCTGCACATCATCTTAGCAACTCAAGGCTCTCCCAGGTTCAGCCCCTTGAAGTTTGAAAATTCTGTATCACCAGGAACCTGAGTCATTGCAGGAGTTGATTCATATCCCAGAAGGTACGGGTAGGGATGCTCTTTTCTTTTCCCTCTGGGTCAGGAACCAGCAGGATCTTCTTCTGATTACATCCAAGAAAGGTAGCAGCTCCTGCCAACCACCTGGATAAATGAACCACTCACCCACCAAGTTACAGAGAAAGAGTATTCCCCTGATCTTGGTGCCACATTTGAGGTTCTAGATTTGCACAAAGAAGGCCAGACTGGGAAAGACAGACATCAGGCGAGGCAACAGTTAATAAAAGGGCAGCCGCGAGGATTACAGTGACTTCAGCAGCAGCGCTGGGGGTGGACTTTCTTCCCTTTGCTTTTGGCTACCCTGTTGATGGCTTTCTTATAGCTTCTGACACCACAGTTCATCAACACTTAAGTGAAAATATCTCCACTAGACTCTTACCTGCCACCCCTCCAACTTACCTTCTGATGACATAGCAGGGTCAACAAGGGAAAGGAGACCAATTGCATTTAATATGGAATGGGCTAAAGAGAGATTTTTTGTGGGTGGAGATCCTCTCTTCATTGTTGAACACCTAAACTTTCCAGAGCTGCAAATAGAGGCAACATGACTCCCAGGCCACAGTAAGCCCTCACAGGTCCCAATAAAACATCACTTAAGGCGGAAGAGTAAGACGCGGAGATCACCTTCCTCCCCACGGATACACCAGAAATACAGCTACACGTGGAACAACTCCTACAGAACACCTACTGAATGCTGGCAGAAGACCCCAGACCTCCCAAAAGGCAAGAAACTCCCCACATACCTGGGTAGGGCAAAGCAGAGAGATCCCCACACAGAGGATCGGTGCCGAGCGGCACTCACCAGCCCGAGAGGCTTGTCTGCTCGCCCGCCGGGGCGCGCAGCGCTGGAAGCTGAGGCTCGGGCTTCGGTCAGAGCGCAGGGAGAGGACTGGGGCTGGCAGCGAGAACTCAGCCTGAAGGGGGCTAATGTGCCACAGCTAGCCGGGAGGGAGTCCGGGAAAACTCTGGAGCTGCCGAAGAGGCAAGAGACTTTTTCTTCCCTCTTGGTTTCCTGGTGTGCGAGGAGAGGGGATTAAGAGCGCTGCTTAAAGGGGCTCCACAGACGGGCGCGAGTCGCGACTGAAAGCGCGGAGCCCAGTGACGGGCGTGGGACGCTGGGGCTGCTGCTGCCGCCACCAAGAAGCCTGTGTGCGAGCGCAGGTCACTGCCCACACCGCCCTTCCGGGAGCCTGTGCAGCCCGCCACTGCCGGGGTCCCGGGATCCAGGGGCGGCTTCCCTGGGAGAACGCAGGGCGCGCCTCGGGCTGGTGCAACGTCACGCCGACCTCTGCCGCTGCAGGCTCGCCCCGCACTCCGTGCCCCTCCCTCCCGCCCGGCCTGAGTGAGCCAGAGCCCCCGAAGTGGCTGCTCCTTTAACCCTGTCCTGTCTGAGCGAAGAACAGACGCCCTCCGGCGACCTACACGCAGAGGCGGGGCCAAATCCAAAGCTGAGACCCAGGAGCTGTGAGAACAAAGAAGACAAAGGGAAACCTCTCCCAGCAGCCTCAGAAGCAGCGGATTAAAGCTCCACAATCAACTTGATGTACCCTGCATCTGTGGAATACATGAATAGACAACAAATCATCCCAAATTGAGGAGCCCGGAGTCAGTGCTGTGCCTCTGAGGTGGGAGAGCCAACTTCAGGACACTGGTCCACAAGAGACCTCCCAGCTCCACATAATATCAAACAGCAAAAATCTTCCAGAGATCTCCATCTCAACACCAGCACCCAGCTTCACTCAACGACCAGCAAGCTACAGTGCTGGACACCCTATGCCAAACAACTAGCAAGACAGGAACACAACCCCACCCATTAGCAGAGAGGTGGCCTAAAATCATAAAAAGTCTGCAGACACCCCAAAACACACCACCAGACGTGGACCTGCCCACCAGAAAGACAAGATCCAGCCTCATCCACCAGAGCACAGGCACTAGTCCGCTCCACCAGGAAGCCTACACAACCCACTAAACCAACCTTAGCCACTGGGGACAGACACCAAAAACAACGGGAACTACGAACCTGCAGCCTGCAAAAAGGAGACCCCAAACACAGTAACATAAGCAAAATGAGAAGACAGAATAACACACAGCAGGAGAAGGAGCAAGATAAAAACCCACCAGATCTAACAAATGAAGAGGTAATAGGCAGTCTACCTGAAAAAGAATTCAGAATAATGATGGTAAAGATGATCCAAGATTCTATTTCCCAGATCCAAAATCTTGGAAATAGAATAGAGAAAATGCAAGAAACAGTTAACAAGGACCTAGAAGAACTAAAGATGAATGAAGCATCAATTAAAAACACAATACATGAAATAAAAAATACTCTAGATGGGATCAATAGCAGAATAACTGAGGCAGAAGAACGGATAAGTGAGGTGGAAGATAAAATAGTGGAAATAACTGATGCAGAGCAAAATAAAGAAAAAAGAATGAAAAGAACAGAGGACAGTCTCAGAGACCTCTGGGACAACATTAAACGCACCAATATTCGAATTATAGGGGTTCCAGAAGAAGAAGAGAAAAAGAAAGGGACTGAGAAAATATTTGAAGAGATTATAGTTGAAAACTTCCATAATATGGGAAAGGAAATAGTTAATCAAGTCCAGGAGGCACAGAGAGTCCCATACAGAATAAATCCAAGGAGAAATACGCCAAGACACATATTAATCAAACTGTCAAAAATTAAACACAAAGAAATCATATTAAAAGCAGCAAGGGAAAAACAACAAATAACACACAAGGGAATCCCCATCAGGATAACAGCTGATCTCTCAGCAGAAACTCTACAAGCCAGAAGGGAGTGGCAGGACATAATTAAAGTGATGAAGGAGAAAAACCTGTAACCAAGATTACTCTATCCACCAAGGATCTCATTCAGATTTGATGGAGAAATTAAAACGTTTACAGACAAGCAAAAGCTGAGAGAGTTCAGCACCACCAAACCAGCTTTACAACAAATGCTAAAGGAACTTCTCTAGGCAAGAAACACAAGAGAAGGAAAAGACCTACAATAACGAACACAAAACAATTAAGAAAATGGGAATAGGAACATACATATCGATAATTACCTTAAATGTAAATGGACTAAATACTCCCACCAAAAGATACAGATTGGCTGAATGGATACAAAAACAAGACCCATATATGTGCTGTCTACAAGAGACCCACTTCAGACCTAGAGACACATACAGACTGAAAGTAAGGGGATGGAAAAAGATATTCCATGCAAATGGAAACCAAAAGAAAGCTGGAGTAGCAATTCTAATATCAGACAAAATAGACTTTAAAATAAAGACTACTAGAAGAGACAAAGAAGGACACTACATAATGATCAAGGGATCGATCCAAGAAGAAGATATAACAATTGTAAATATTTATGCACCAAACATAGGAGCACCTCAATACGTAAGGCAAATACTAACAGCCATAAAAGGAGAAATCGACAGTAACACAATCATAGTAGGGGACTTTAACACCCCACTTTCACCAATGGACAGATCATCCAAAATGAAAATAAATAAGGAAACACAAGCTTTAAATGATACATTAAACAAGATGGACTTAATTGATATTTATAGGACATTCCATCCAAAAACAACAGAATACACATTTTTCTCAAGTGCTCATGGAACATTCTCCAGGATAGATCATATCTTGGGCCACAAATCAAGCCTTGGTAAATTTAAGAAAATTGAAATTGTATCAAGTATCTTTTCCGACCACAATGCTATGAGACTAGATATCAATTACAGGAAAAGAGCTGTAAAAAATACAAACACATGGAGGCTAAACAATACACTACTTAATAACGAAGTGATCACTGAAGAAATCAAAGAGGAAATTAAAAAATACCTAGAAACAAATGACAATGGAGACACGATGAACCAAAACCTATGGGATGCAGCAAAAGCAGTTCTAAGAGGGAAGTTTATAGCAATACAATCCCACCTTAAGAAACAGGAAACATCTCGAATAAACAACCTAACCTTGCACCTAAAGCAATTAGAGAAAGAAGAACAAAAACATCCCAAAGTTAGCAGAAGGAAAGAAATCATAAAAATCAGATCAGAAATAAATGAAAAAGAAATGAAGGAAACGATAGCAAAGATCAATAAAACTAAAAGCTGGTTCTTTGAGAAGATAAACAAAATTGATAAACCATTAGCCAGACTCATCAAGAAAAAAAGGGAGAAGACTCAAATCAATAGAATTAGAAATGAAAAAGGAGAAGTAACAACTGACACTGCAGAAATACAAAAGATCATGAGAGATTACTACAAGCAACTCTATGCCAATAAAATGGACAACGTGGAAGAAATGGACAAATTCTTAGAAATGCACAACCTGCCAAGACTGAATCAGGAAGAAATAGAAAATATGAACAGACCAATCACAAGCACTGAAATTGAAACTGTGATAAAAAATCTTCCAACAAACAAAAGCCCAGGACCAGATGGCTTCACAGGCGAATTCTATCAAGCATTTAGAGAAGAGCTAACACCTATCCTTCTGAAACTCTTCCAAAATATAGCAGAGGGAGGATCACTCCCAAACTCATTCTACGAGGCCACCATCTCCTTGATACCAAAACCAGACAAGGATGTCACAAAGAAAGAAAACTACAGGCCAATATCACTGATGAACATAGATGCAAAAATCCTGAACAAAATACTAGCAAACAGAATCCAACAGCACATAAAAAGGATCATACACCATGATCAACTGGGGTTTATTCCAGGAATGCAAGGATTCTTCAATATACGCAAATCAATCAACGTGATACACCATATTAACAAATTGAAGGAGAAAAACCATATGATCATCTCAATAGATGCAGAGAAAGCTTTCGACAAGATTCAACACCCATTTATGATAAAAACCCTGCAGAAAGTAGGCATAGGGGAACTTTCCTCAACATAATAAGGGCCATATATGACAAACCCACAGCCAGCATCATCCTCAATGGTGAAAAACTGAAACCATTTCCACTAAGATCAGGAACAAGACAAGGCTGCCCACTCTCACCACTCTTATTCAACCTAGTTTTGGAAGTTTTAGCCACAGCAATCAGAGAAGAAAAGGAAATAAAAGGAATCCAAATTGGAAAAGAAGAAGTAAAGCTGTCACTGTTTGCAGATGACATGATACTATACATCGAGAATCCTAAAGATGCTACCAGAAAACTACTAGAGTTAATCAATGAATTTGGTAAAGTTGCAGGATACAAAATTAATGCACAGAAATCTCTGGCATTCCTATATACTAATGATGAAAAATCTGAAAGTGAAATCAAGGAAACACTCCCATTTACCATTGCAACAAAAAGAATAAAATATCTAGGAATAAACCTACCTAAGGAGACAAAAGACCTGTATGCAGAAAATTATAAGACACTGATGAAAAAAATTAAAGATGATACAAATAGATGGAGAGATGTACCATGTTCTTGGATTGGAAGAATCAACATTGTGAAAATGACTCTACTACCCAAAGCAATCTACAGATTCAATGCAATCCCTATCAAACTACCACTGGCATTTTTCACAGAACTAGAACAAAAAATTTCACAATTTGTATGGAAACACAAGAGACCCCAAATAGCCAAAGCAGTCTTGAGAACGAAAAATGGAGCTGGAGGAATCAGGCTCCCTGACTTCAGACTATACTACAAAGCTACAGTAATCAAGACAGTATGGTACTGGCACAAAAACAGAAAGATAGATCAATGGAACAGGACAGAAAGCCCAGAGATAAACCCACGCACATATGGTCACCTTATCTTTGATAAAGGAGGCAGGAATGTACAGTGGAGAAAGGACAGTCTCTTCAATAAGTGGTGCTGGGAAAACTGGACAGCTACATGTAAAACTATGAGATTAGGTCACTCCCTAACACCATACACAAAAATAAGCTCAAAATGGATTAAAGACCTAAATGTAAGGCCAGACACTATCAAACTCTTAGAGGAAAACATAGGCAGAACACTCTATGACATAAATCACAGCAAGATCCTTTTTGACCCACCTCCTAGAGTAATGGAAATAAAGACAAAAATAAACACATGGGACCTAATGAAACTTAAAAGCTTTTGCACAGCAAAGGAAACCATAAACAAGACCAAAAGACAACCCTCAGAATGGGAAAAAATATTTGCAAATGAAGCAACTGACAAAGGATTAATCTCCAAAATTTATAAGCAGCTCATGCAGCTCAATAACAAAAAAACAAACAACCCAATCCAAAAATGGGCAG
The DNA here is from genome assembly GCF_964165515.1 of Mesoplodon bidens. Lineage (NCBI taxonomy): Eukaryota > Metazoa > Chordata > Mammalia > Artiodactyla > Ziphiidae > Mesoplodon > Mesoplodon bidens. Next base: position 32,553,104 of record NC_138167.1, read on the forward strand.
AAGACCTAAATAGACATTTCTCCACAAAAGATATACAGACTGCCAACAAACACATGAAAGGATGCTCAACATCTTTACTCATTAGAGAAATGCAAATCAAAACTACAATGAGATATCATCTCACACCAGTCAGAATGGCCATCATCAAGAAATCTAGAAACAATAAATGCTGGAGAGGGTGTGGAAAAAAGGGAACACTCTTGCACTGCTGGTGGGAATGTGAATTGGTACAGCCACTATGGAGAACGGTATGGAGGTTCCTTAAAAAACTACAAATAGAACTACCATATGACCCTGCAATCCCACTACTGGGCATATACCCTGAGAAAACCATAATTCAAAAAGAGACATGTACCAAAATGTTCATAGCAGCCCTATTTACAATAGCCCGGAGATGGAAACAACCTAAGTGTCCATCATCGGATGAATGGGTAAAGAAGATGTGGCACATATATACAATGGAATATTACTCAGCCATAAAAAGAAATGAAATTGAGCTATTTGTAATGAGGTGGATAGACCTAGAGTCTGTCATACAGAGTGAAGTAAGTCAGAAAGAGAAAGACAAATACTGTATGCTAACACATATATATGGAATTTAAGAAAAAAAATTCATGAAGAACATAGGGGTAACAGGAATAAAGACACAGACCTACTAGAGAATGGACTTGGGGATATGGGGAGGGGGAAGGGTAAGCTGTGACAAAGTGAGAGAGTGGCATGGACATATATACACTACCAAACGTAAGGTAGATAGCTAGTGGGAAGCAGCTGCATAGCACAGGGAGATCAGCTTGGTGCTTTGTGACCGCCTGGAGGGGTGGGATAGGGAGGGTGGGAGGGAGACGCAAAAGGGAGGGGATATGGAAGCATATGTACATGTATAACTGATTAAATTTGTTATAAAGCAAAAATAAATAAATAAATAAAGTGATTCATATCACTTACAAAATAAATAAATAAATAAATAAATTATATATCCTTGTAAAAAAAAAACAAAACATCACTTAATATCGATAAGGTTTCTTTCACACTGTCTTCCTTAGTCTTAAGCTACAAAGAGGGTGAATTGGAGGCATTTATGAAATACTGTCCGAAGAACAGAAGCATAAATCCCAGGTCTAATTATTAATGCAACCCAGCTCTCAGATGAGCTGACATGCCCTTTGTAGGGCTTTGGGTTGTTAAAGCCTGTGGATCAATATCAGTTTAAAGGTGGTTTTTCTCTGTTCACCTGTGGAACACAGCAGAGGAAAGGGTTCTTCCTCAGATGCAGCAGAGAGATGTGTCTTCAAAGTGGACAAAGAGGTAGACAGCAACCATTTGTCACAATAAACATTAGCTGAGCCATTGCATTTTTTAAGCACAGATTTATTGGGTAGGTTTGTGTGAATGTGTGCCTTTGGCGAAGTTCTCAAGGGCTGTCTGTTTCATTGGGGAAAAAACACCTCTCAGCCAAGGCCAAGAAAACGATTTCAGCTAAGAGACGAACTGCTGCGGCTCATAATATAACCCATGAAATAATTGTAGCCAGAGCCAAAAAATGCAGTCATTAGAAAGGCTTCAGCAAGAACCAGGCTGTGATGACACCCCCTTCCCCACCCCAGATAACTGTGCTTTCATCTTTATGGCTTCCACTACAGGAAAATGACCTTAGGATGACTTTCCAGTCCTACATTTCTCTATGAAAGAAAATATTAAGAAGGAATAAGAAAATTATAGATGGGTCCAAAAATTTGAAGAGAAGGGGAAATTCTTACGAGTTTACTTAGAAAGGAAATCATTAAATTCTTTCGAAATGATCTTTTCTCTTCAAGTGCAAAAGACGGACTCGGGGAGGGGAGAGACTATAGGCAGGACACACATGGTCAGATCAAGTCTTCACAGACCAACTGCTGAAAATAGATGAAACTAAAAGCTGGGATTGAATTAGGTCACCTTAGCACTTTGATTAGGGAGCCCATTTACCAAATGTGATGCTGCTCAATATTTGGCCGTTACAACTGAAGGAAGAAAAGAAGGATCGATTGTTGCAGTAGCCACTGTAGACACGCCCATAGACAGAGCATCTCCTAGGCAGGTGGGCAGGAAGGCCGGTGTGTGTGCTCCAGACCCTGAATGTGCCCTCCTCTGGCTCCTTTCTCCGTCCCTGCTCTATACCCCAGGGGCAAGCTCTCCCCGCTCCCCGCTCCCAGACTGCTGACTTCTGGTTGGCTTTGAGGCTAGAGTGTGAGAGGAGAGACAGCCAGCTTGGGTATTTCCTCTCTGCTCTGTGTCTGCTCCTCACCCACGTCTGACAGGCAGCCAGCATCCTGCCAGGTCACTGCCTCCAGGGCTCGTGTTCTCAGTGGGCTCTGAGCAGGTTCCCCTTTCTCCAGCCCTGGAGGTGATAAAGGCTCTCTGCTCTCTAATCTCTGGCTGCCTCACCATGCACTCCCTGCCCCCTCGCCCCTTCCTCACCACTCACAGTAGCCCCGGGACTACATTCTCTTCACTTAAATCGCTTGCGTGGAACTGTATTCCCTGCCAGGACACTGAGCCATACAGCCCTGAATACATGTTCACAGAAGACTCCAACTCTATTCTAAGGCAAATGGTTATGGTATACCATGGGTACCTCATTTAGCTTCGATGCCTTAGTGTGGAAAATAAGATAACATGAGTACAGAACTTAGACTGGTGGTTCACTGTTTTCTTTAGGCACTTTCAGCAGGATACTCATGTCTTTTATATACACATTATAGGAAGTCTGGGCCCAAGCCCCCAGATAACCACAGTCAGATTTACCTTTTGGGGGACCCAGCAAGAAGATGCAGGACAGCAGAGGTGAGCTGCTGCAAGCTTTCCCATTGGTGTTAAGAGAGCTTAAGCACTCTAGAAATATCCCCCAAGGTATAAAGGGATAGAAATATGTTGCATTCATTTTTATTCCTGACTGTGAATAGGTGGCCAAGATAAGAGAAAGATGAAAGAAAGATACAGGAGAGGAGAGGAAGGGGGGATGAGGTAGAGAGGGAGGGAGGGGAGGGAGAAGGGAGGGGAGGGGAGGGAGAAGGGAGGGGGAGGGGAGAGGAGGAAAAAAGAGAGAGCTACTAATTCTTTCTTAAATTTCAGCCAGGGCTAGTCTCTTTTTTAGAAAACTAAATAATCTTACTTGCAGAATTAACGCCAAGAGCTTTGCTTTGAAAAACGGGCCAGCCTACATAGAGATACTTAATTTACAACCTGGAACTCAGATGCCTTTCACAAACACCCTAACTGAAATATCCCTGTCCTCCATAAACCACTGCCCCATCATGCGTTTTATTTTTTCTCATGACACTTAGCACCACCTGACATGACATTATAGGACTTCTGTGAGTGTCTCTTGTCGGCCCTGCCCCTGGCGTGCCAGCTCTTGGAGACCAGGTGTGCTGTGCATTCCTTCACCAGCTCCAGGGCGAGAGTGGACATCAAGACCAAGGTGAGAGTGGGAATCCAGCGAGTCCGGGAACCTCCAGTGGCCATTCCTCCTACAAGGCAGATGGCTGAGCGGCGGTCACCAAACAAACAACTGTAACTACACTTTGTCTCAGGAAATCGGAATGGGGGACACTTATGTATTGAAGAGTGATTCTCTCCCCAAATTTTTGTGAAAATCCGATTCAGGCTTTCATTCACATGCTGTTAGTGGCAGAGAATGAAGTGTCCCTTTTTCTCTTCCTTGGTGCTGGATTTTCTTCCTGTGAAAATAAGGAAGAAAAGACTCCAGATGGAGAGCCTCACATTGTCGGCAGATTGAGAAAAACTCCCCTGGAATTTGTACAGACTGACAAGCGAGTCATCTTCCGTCTTATTGCTTTAATTTCAGGCTTCAGAGATGCCCAGCTCTGTTGTTCAAATAGTTTTATTAAAAATTTGTGAGGAGGGAAAAGAAGTCTCCATGGGCCTGTCTGATTTCATTATCCCTGACACAGCACACAAATGGAGCAGGGCTGCCGAAGGCTGGAGATGGCCGTCTGTGGCACTGGGGGGAAGTGAAAGCCTCTGGAAGCTTCCAGTACTGATCAGAGATGTTCTAATCTGCCAGGGGATCTCACAGAATCACGAGTCTCGATATATAACTTAGTGCATATTTCTCAGTCATTAAACCACCAGTGTCCTAGTCAGAAGACAGACACCCACCTATCCCCAACCTTTACCTTGTCCCTTTAGTCTAACTTCTATTGCTCCTCTCATCAGAGAAATTCCATTCTCTAAGAATTTTCTGAGTCCAGATTGAGCAATAAAATGCCAGCCATTCCTCTGTGGCTTTGATGGATGACCCCAGCATTCCACAAAGAGAGGATACTGCCATTCAGATTGTGATCCAGACATTTGAGTCTCCCAAAGTCTAGGTACAGACCTGACATTATCCTGAAAGGCAGGGATTTACCTGATGGCACCAACTAAAGTGGAGACCCTGTGGAAAGGGCAGACGGGCTTGTGTGTTCCCTCGGAAGGAGCACTAGGTCACATGAAGGTAGTCAGCCCAGTGAGACAAGCCACCTTCTCCCATACATATTTTTCTGGTTGCCAGGAGAGGTCTCCAGCCTCAAGAGCGGCCCTGTTCAAAGATGCTCAACTGAGTTTTGTGAAGGTTTGGAGCAACCCTGTTGGAAGATGCCCAGTGGAGTTGTGTAAAGGTTTGGGATGAGTAAGGGGATTGGAGGGGGTGTACTAGCAACACAGGTGGACACGTAGAAAGTAAAGAGCCCCCAGCAGGCCATCTGGATTCCAGCTCCAGCTCACTCCCTGACTCCATCACAGCCTTTCTCAACCCAAGATAAGTGTTAGGATCAACAGAGCTTTTAAAAAAATACTGGTGCCTGGACATGACCCTCAACACAATTAAAATAGGAGCAAATGAGAATTTTTCTCCCCACCTGAAAGTTCTAGTAGAAAGTATAAGGGTATAAAATCTTTGGGAAAACTTTAAGTGCAGAGTTGCAAAGTTAATGCCAAGGATGAGTTTCTTTGGTTTCTCTGGCCACACTCGCATGCAGAGGGATGGGGGGGGGGGCGGGGAGGCATCGCCAAAACCAAAGGGTTTTCACGGCCAAAGAGGAAGGTAGATGGAAGCTGACCCAGGAGAAGGGAGGGCTGCTTCCACTTCTCAGGCCCCAGTGCTCTCAGGCCAGGACCTGATTCCATAGCTGCTTTGGGAACTTTGCAAATTCCTGGGCCAAAGCCCAGGGCTAGAGAAACCACCATGTCTACGTAAGGCCCCAAGCGTCTACCTTCGATTCTTTAAGATCACACCTACCCCTGAAGATCAAAAGATTCCTCAGTCCCTCTACCAAGTCCCTTCCAGCTTAGCTAAGAATTTTGTCCCTGCTTAACCTCCTTCCCCTGCTCAAAGGAGAAATGAGGGTAGTTCTTTTTTCTTCTCTGTTAGGGGCCTGTATTAAGCCTGGTGATGGTTCCGATTTTGACTCGCAGCATCACTGCCCTATTCAGGGGGTTTGCACAGTGCACGATCTGTATGACTGTAGATGATGACCCTGAGGAGGCCATGATTAGATAAGCATGCCACAGACACAAATGTGCAAAAGACCGAACACACACACACACACACACACACACACACACACAGAGTCAGTAAGCCACCAGCATGGCAAAGAAAGAAAACTAGCAACAACGAAACCAGAAGACTCATTTTAACCAAACAGTGATCAAACGGTTCCATGTAAACTGTGATTTTAGTTGCTTCTTCCTCAGCCCTAGAAATTATGCTTTCCTCTGAAGAGCTGATGTAGCACTCTAAATGATTCATTCACTACTAGAATTCAGTGTTCTGTTTCTCTCTAGGATAGTAATAGAGACTGGATACATGTCCTAGTGTCTAATTCTCAAGTTATATAATTAGTAACTACATCATGCAATTTTTGTTTTTTAAATCCTGCTACAAGATAGCAGCTCAGGGCTTCCCTGGTGGCGCAGTGGTTGAGAGTCCGCCTGCCGATGCAGGGGATATGGGTTTGTACCCCGGTCCGGGAGGATCCCACATGCCGCGAAGCGACTGGGCCCGTGAGCCATGTCCGCTGAGCCTGCACGTCCGGAGCCTGTGCTCTGCAACGGGAAAGGCCACAACAGTGAGAGGCCCGCGTACCACAAAAAAAAAAAAAAAAAAACCAAAGAAGATAGCAGCTCATAGGAGGCAAAGCTGAAGTTCTTCTGCAGGTTCAATTTTTTTAAAGTACTCAGGCTTCTTTCAGCCACAAGTCATTATTATCTGTTTCTTCTTTATCATTACCATTATTATTATTACTATTTGACTACTGTTAAGAGAACGTTCTCTAGAAATTTGAGAGTTAGAGATGTCATACATCTCTATGATCCTATGATCACAGAGGATCCTATGATCCTCTGTTGATCCTAACATTTATCTTGGGTTGAGAAAGGCTGTGATGGAGTCAGGGAGTGAGCTGGAGCTGGAATCCAGATGGCCTGCTGGGGGCTCTTTACTTTCTACGTGTCCACCTGTGTTGCTAGTACACCCCCTCCAATCCCCTTACTCATCCCAAACCTTTACACAACTCCACTGGGCATAGAGTATGGCATTGAAATCATCTCAACTACAGCTCTTTGCATCTCCTGAGAAGCCTTTCAGAGAGGGGTTTTCTCTAATTTTCATGATCATGATTTCTATCTCATGAGGTGATTAGGTCTTCTCTAATTTTTATGAGACACCAGTGCATGTCATGATTCACTCTTTGGCAAATAACCCTGCGGAGGGCAGGGAAGACTAAAGGAGAGAAGAAATCAAATCATATTAACTAGTAGGCACTAGGTCTGTAATGGGATAAATCAACTCCCTTTTCTTTTCCTTTTGGTTCTTCAGTCATATAATTATTATTATCCACAGGCTCAGTCTATCTTTTCCCGGAATATATAACCATACAGTTTACTTCCTAGGGCTGGACCTTCAGTCTCTGATCTTCTGAAATGTTGGTTTCAGCTCACTGGCCACCTTGGGAGACCCACAGAGGTCATAGTTAGGGACTGACTTGGGCCCCAACTGGAGTCAGCATCTTTTGAAAACTGCAATTTCCCTCAATAAAGAGAAGTATCTCCTTTGGTGAAAGGCATCTCAGCAGAACTCATGGTTGAGGTTCATCTATTATTTTCTTGGCGGGGGGCATTTTATCTGGAAAGTACCAAAGAGCTCTCCATCAGTCTGGTAGTGCTCCGTCCACCCCGGCCTTCCATTCTCTCCTCACTACAAACACACACACACTTGCTTTCACGCCTGTCCACTGCTGGGGATGTCCTTTTCTCTAGCATACACAAAAGATGAGAATAGCATCACCACTGACTGACACGTCTCTTAAACTTTGAGAAGCAGTGTTGGCAACTGCAACCACAACAAACAATCCATGTCGAGGGCCCACAGTTCTGCCTCGAACATGGGAATTCAGGCCAATTCAAATATTTCCAAAACACCTCTCAAAGCCAAACTCTCAGATCCGCACACTTAAGGGGCAAGCACTCCAGCCCTCATCTCGGGGAGCTGTTTTTAAACAGCCCTCTGCATTAGAAAGTCAACACTTCACAGATTTCTAGTTACCTCTAGATCTGGTCTCTGAGATTTGAGGTTGTGCAAATTCAAAGGTTAACACTCTAGACCATAGCTATGTCAATGAGTAGAGTCCAGTACTAATAGTAATTAGCATTAAAGAGATCCAAACAATATCCAAGTTGCTTTTGTATCCATTGTGTCTGATGTAATGTGAGGAATGGAGAAATGTGAAATTACATAATTTTCAAGAGACCAAAATCGTCTGTCAATGCTGAGGAAAAAGATGACCAGGACTCTCCCTGGGTGGCATAGAGTGACCTACACTTTCTAGGAGAAATTTCCATATTTATGACAACATTCCTTCCAGATTTTCCAAAACAGTTCTAATTTCTATCAATTTGCCCTCTTGTTGCCATAAATATCCTTGTATTTGTCATACTGTGTACCATGTATTTTTGGTTTATCGTCAGCATAATTAAAGCTCACTGCAACTTTTGGTGCATATCCAGGCCATTTAAACATAAGTCACTTTCTTTTTTCTTCCATCTCTCTTTTCCTGGGAATTAGTGATCCCTTGGCCCTGCTAGAAAAAAAAGAGAGGGATGCTCTATGCTGTGGGAACGCAGTCCACACCGTGGGCCCCTGGGTATTTGGAAGGTATTTATGCAGTCCAGTCAAGTAAGTTCCTTGCCAGATAAAAAAAAAAAAAGAAAAAAGGAATTTTTACAGAAAGGACCAGACCTTCAAGATTTTGTATCTGGTGATCTAGCAGACAAGAGCACCTGGGATGAATATAAAGGAAGCGTAAAACGCCAGAAAGGAGAACGGTTAAGACTACCTCCATGGCTAAAGACAGAGATTCCCATGGGGAAAAATTACAATAAACTGAAAAATACAATGCAGAATTTAAATCTCCATACAAGGTGTGAGGAAGCTCAGTGTCCCAATATTGGAGAGTGTTGGGGAGGCAGAGAATATGCCACTGCCACTGCCCCAATCATGTTGATGGGTGACACATGTACAAGAGGTTGTAGGTTTTGATCTGCTAAGACTGCAAGAAATCCACCTCCACTGGATGCCAATGAGCCCTACAATACTGCAAAGGCAGTTGCAGAGTGGGGTCTGGATTATGTAGTCCTGACGTCTGTGGATCGAGAAGATATGCCTGATGGAGGAGCTGAACACTTTGCAAAGACTGTGCCTTACTTAAAGGAAAGGAATCCGAAAATCCTTGTGGAATGTCTCGCCCCTGATTTCTGAGGCCATCTTAAAGCAATAGAAAAAGTTGCTCCGTCAGGATTAGATGTGTATGCATATAATGTAGAAATAGTTCCAGAACTACAGAGGGAAGTTCGTGATCCCCGGGCCAATTTTGAGCAGTCTCTACGTGTACTGAAACATGCCAAGGAAGTTCGACCTGATGTTATTTCTAAAACACCTATAATGTTGGGTTTAGGTGAGAATGACGAGCAAGTATATGCAACGATGAAAGCACTTCGTGAGGCACATGTGGACTGTTTGACTTTAGGACAATATATGCAGCCAACAAAGCGCCACCTTAAGGTTGAAGAATACATTACTCCTGAAAAGTTCAAATACTGGGAAAAAGCAGGAAATGACCTTGGATTTCATTATACTGCAAGTGGCCCTCTGGTGTGTTCTTCATATAAAGCAGGTGAATTTTTCCTGAAAAATCTAGTGGCTAAAAGAAAAACAAAAGCCCTTTAACACTTAACAAGACATTCAAGATCACAGGAATTTTAAAACTTTGACTCCAGTTGGTAACAGAAGTGATGGCAGAATGCCTAGACTTCAGTGGATATATCCCAGTCTTTTTGCCTTAAGAAAAATGTCAATAAGTTGTGCATATTTAATTATTATAATTCATTTGTCTTTTAGCATATCTTCTTTGTCCCAGTAAAAACTGCTTGTTACGATGTAATCATAAAACATCTTTGTAAGATTTTGCTGTTGAGTATAATTTTAAAAATACATTAAAAACTTCTAGAAAATAAAAAAAAAAGTCACTCTCAAATTTGGAGACTATAACCCTACTATATTTAAAAGGGGGGAGGGAGACCAAATCAAGGTTACAAAAGTTGTATGATTTAAATATTGGCATTTAACAATTTAATACCTTTAACCACACCCCCATACAATGTAATATATTCTGTTTGCAAGAAATTCATAGAATTCTGTGTGCACACAGACACGTACACACACACCCTATGTCTGGTGTGGGTTTCAGCCTTGTCCTTGGATCCCCTTATCTCTGGCTAGAAGTTTATTTGGAGAGCATGTTAAACATCTAAATGAAAGGTGCTTCATGACTTTGACCCTGCAGGGTAGGAAAAAATAATTTTTCCTCTACCCTTCTAAGTTCTTGGCCAGGGCCCCTGGAACAAAAGACCGATTACCAAGAGAAAAACACAGAGAAGTTTATTCACATGTATATCTCACATACATGGGACACACTGAGGGAAATGAGTAACTCAGGGAGGTGGCTTAGAATTCAGGCTGAAATACCACCTTCAGCTACATCAGAGAAAGGACTGTGGTGGGGCAGGTCATGGGTGGGAGGGTGACCAAGAACAGTGACACGGTAAACAGGGTAAACTTCGTTATGCAGATTGCAGCCTGTGCCTTCTCCATGGATAAGCCTCTTCTGACTTAGAGCCATCCTTCTCTTCCTGGTCCAGAAAGCGAGACCCCCTCTCAAATGGATATTTCCTTTACAAGTATAAATTGTCCTTACAAAAGGGCAGCTTTTATTCTGTTTTTCAGAGCTTCTCTTCTGTCTGCTCTTTCTCAAAACAATCCTTATGTCTAAAGGCCTATTTTGGGGTGGTGTATGCTGGTGTCCTACAATAATACGAAATGTCCTTCTGGCCCCCAGGTGAAAGGCCTTATGGTGAATGCTCATAAAGCAGCCCTGAATATAAGCACAAGTCCCAGTAAACACAGTCATGAGCCTGATGGGAGAACAGCAGTCTCCAGAATGTGGGCGGGAGCTCTGTGCTCCTAACGCTTGGCTTTGGTGCTCAGGGCCTGGGAAGAGCTGGACAGAAAGCCCTGAGGCCTGGAAACGATTTCACAGGCGGATACATTTTTGAAACTGAGGGGTTGTTAGAGCTCAAACTTTTGTGCTCTTTTCCACAGTAGCTTTCAGTGGAGCAACATGGAAAGCCCAGAGAGAATCAGCTTTCCAAAGCTGTCTGTCTTCCCACCTGCTGCTGCTGGGTGTCCTGGGGTAAAGGGAGGGAAGCTGGCCCATGAAAGAGGACCATCTACTTGCCTACCCCACTGGGAGAAAACCTGCTAAAAGCAAAATGAAATTTTCCCCTGGGGCCATTACTCACTAGGCCCAGCTCTGAACATGATGCTGGTGGGGAGTTTTAGGGAAGTTTTAAAACATAGAAGTGGGAATTTACCTGTGTATATGTACCAGCATTGGAAACCTCCATCCTCACAGGCCCTATTCCTGAGGCATCAGCACCAGCTAAAGTTGTGGTCAGATGCTTCCTACTAAATTAAGGGAAAGAAATATAACATGGCAACCTGTCCTAAGTAAGACATAGGAATCCCTGTACATTCCTCCTCTTGAATCACTCCCTCCTTGCAAGCAGGGATTGGTGCTGGTTTCATGGAATATCCTTTCTAGATTTTGAATTCAGTTCCTCCCCCATGACTCTGTCCTTCCCAACAGCTGTCCAGGGTCTGGGGCACTTCATTAGGTGAAGCCTTGACTCAACTGTATGTCAGATCCCTAACCCCACATTTATTTTAGGGATTAAAGAATGGAGGGAGTAGGAAGCAAGGGATACTCAGAATTTAAACATTTTCCCAGATCCTTTGCCCCAGGTAGCATTAAAAAGCCTGAAAACCAAATGCTGTACTGACCATAGGGCCTGTGTCTGTGAGCTTTCAGCCATCGGCCTGCTCATAGCGCTCAGGAGCAAATAAAATTGCCAAGCGTTTAGCAATTATAACAGCTTTTGTTCAGCACCGTTTATGTGCCAGACACTGTGCTGAAAGCTTCTTATACATGAAATTATTTAATTCCCCTCAGCTCCTGAGAGGTTTATATTATTCCCCACCCCCCCTTTTTTTTTTGCAAGAGAAGAAACTGAAGCTTAGAAAGGGCAAGAGACTCATCCAAGGTCACACAGTGAGGGTTGGTGAACACAGGGTTCAGAACCACACTAACTCCAAACAGCAAAGTGACAGAAAGGGAATATGTGATTCAGAAATTCTTAGAGCATTTACCACTCATCCCAGTCATTTGGGACTTTTCACATAATCTAAAATGTTGCATCAATTTTCATTTCAGGTTTTATAATCACACTAAGACTGCAAATTCCTTGAGGTCAAAGACTGGGTTTTCCACTTCTCTGTGTTCTCCAAAGTGCCTAACAGCAATTTGCACAACATAGGCAATTAAAAAATATGTATTAACAAATCTAAATGTGGTAGAGGTAAATTAATAATTATTAAGTGAGTTAAAGAAAAAAATGAGCCTTCCAAAATAAAAATGGAAGAGGATTTGTTTTCGCCATTTCCCAGGATGTGGGTCATTTTTAAAAGGCAAATTTTCAGCCCATCTGGAGTTCCAAAGGAGGGAAATAGCCCAGGTTAGTTAACTTCTGAAATAGCTCCACTGCGAATGAAGAGGGCAAGTGGAAGCCTCCAACAGCATCCTGAATATGTCAGTGGGAAATGATTCCAGCAAAGCTTCAATGTAAATCAAGCTTGGTTCCCCGCAAGCCCCAGATTCTCACAACTTCAGAGACGCATCCTTTCATCTTTTCACCCTCTCCTGAGGGCTTACAGCTTCTGCAGTGGCCGGAGGGCAGGAGTCACAGAAGCTCAGCCCTGGTGCCCACGTGAGCGGACAGGGGCTGTGTACCATCAGAAGCCAGTGAGATAAGCAGCAAAATCCTTTAAGCAAAGACCCTGGAGGCAGAAATGCCAGAGACCAAGGTACTGGAATGTTTAGAGATTTCAACCTCAAGGAGAGAGAAGCCTTCTAACATCCCAGCCTGAAAGAAAGCCAAGTAAAGGGGTCACGCTTCTTTCCTCCCCCAAGGACTGCATCTTCTACGCTGTCCCCTTCTGAGCGGTGTGCCTGTGCCCCTGCCCTCATGTGCACCGGAGTGTGCATAAGCACATACAGCTACCCTAACTGTGCTCGGTTTCCTCTTTCTTTTCTTTATCAAAGTGCAAGGCTGTGATTCTCCTAGATGCTGCTGGACTCCAGGCTGCCGACCCCCTTCCTGGGGGCAGCTGCACACCAGACAGTATAAAACGAGGCTGGTAACACCAGCACGTTCGAGTGAATAAATCCCCCTCTCCCTTTGGTCCTCTTTTAATGCAGCAGTATCTGTCACGTAGATTTTGTTCTTTCTCCTTCAAATACACAAGTAGGAAGTGTCATCCTTTAAGACATCTTTCTGGGGATGGAGAGGACTTTTTTCCAACATTTGTCTGGCACTATTTCTGGCCACAATCTGTGGCTTCTTTGTGGGCCATCACCCTCCCAGATGTAGGTCTCAGCCAGCAGGGCACATCTGGGCTCAGGGCCCCGGGGAGGGGAGGGCCACCCTCCCAAATGTTCCCTTAGTAGCGCACACTGCTCCTCTCCCGGTGAGGCCAGAGCCTGCCACCGAGCTCTGGTTTCTCCCACTGTGATGGGATACGCTGCCAGTAGGGTCCTGGTGCTGTGTCTGCCATTTTGAAAATGAAAATATCTGCTTCTAACTCCAGTTACCATCTGTTTGTAACCTTACTCCTATCCTCAGGCCAGCATGAAACTGCCACTGTAGCCTCTGGGTCTCCTGGACTTTTGCAACGGACTAGCCACCAGCTTCCTCTTGCAATATTTTTTTTTTTTTTTTTTGCGGTACGCGGGCCTCTCACTGTTGTGGCCTCTCCCACTTTGGAGCACAGGCTCCGGACGCGCAGGCTCAGTGGCCATGGCTCACGGGCCCAGCCGCTCCGTGGCATGTGGGATCTTCCCAGACCGGGGCACAAACCCGTGTCCCATGCATCGGCAGACAGACTCTCAACCACTGCGCCACCAGGGAAGCCTACACTCATTCATTCTTCAACAAATATTGATTGAGTTTCTACTGTGGACCTACAATGTAACAAGTACTGTGCTAGGTGTGGAGCCCTCAAAGAATCTGTTACCCCCTCCAACTTTATGGAAAGATTTATTTTCTCTTCTCAGTAATCATGGATTTTATAGGTTTTTATTTTGCATCTTAAAAATATTTGATTTTTTTTTACACTACCTCAGGAAAAATACAGACACACTGAATTGTGTTTCACAATTAATGTGGCTGACTTCATTTACTCTCACGCTTCATATCCTGTCACTTTTTTGACACGGGTACTGTGTTTCCTACCTGCGTAGGGTTGTTGGGACTTTATTGGCAGGACCATTAGCAGGACTAGATAGTTATACAACAGGACTATATAAGTTGGAGGAGTGAGGGCTGCCTTACCCCCTCCTCCTTTTTCCTCCCAACGTGAGAGTTCGCGCACTGAGGTGAGAGTTGAATCCATAGATTAGTTGAAGTGTTCAGAGCAGTATATTGCAGCGCAGGGGATGGAAAACCTTTTCTGTAAAGGACCAAATAGTAAATATTTTTGGCTTTGTGGGCCATATGTCTCTGTCACATCTAGACACATGCCTGCCGCACTAGGGCAAAAGCAGCCATCAACAACACAAGCAAATGGGCATGACTGGGTCACAGGAAAATATTATCAATGGACACTGAAATGTGAATTTCACATAATTTTCCCACATCATAGAATATTCTTCTTCTTTGATTCTTTTCTCAACCATTTAGAAATGTAAAAACCATTCTTAGCTCACAGGGGATAGAAAAACGAGTAGGGGCTGGATTTGGCCTCTGGGTGGTAATTTGTTCATGCTTGTTGCAGTGGAAAGAGTCATCTCAGTGTGTGATCAGTGTGTGAACATGGCCTAGGTCACTTACCAGCTGGGGGTCAGAGAAACCAATGTAATATCTTTGGGCCTCTATTTTCTTATCTGAAAATGGGAATGATAATTTTGCCCTTGCATGGATTATTAAGATTAAATGAGAGAGACAACACAAACAAGGCATTTTCTAAGGAATAAGGGATGTTGCTGGGGGAGAAGAAAAGACTGGCAGGAGGCAACTGTTCCTTGCCTGAAACAGAATAGTCACTTAATCAATGACAGCTGTTGTTATTGCTATTTCTACTACCATTATCGTTCAGAGAACTAATATATAGAGAGAAGTAACAGGTGTCAACCACAGATTCAGAGGTGGAAAGAGGAGGTGAAGAAGGAAAGTAAGAAGTAGCAGGAGACAGGAGAAAAAAGCTGTAAGAGGATCTGATCCCCAAATCCTCCTGCTCTGATCTCCCTCCTAAACCCAGAAGTGGATCTCTACCTCTCCCTTGAATCTGTTCACTGGAGTAGCCCATGAGCATCTCAAATGGAGTGCGGCCCGAATTCATTTATCTTCCTCTAATCTTTTTTTATTTAAAAATTTTTTATTGGATTTACAGTGTTGTTAGTTTGAGGTGTACAGCAAAGTGAATCACTTATACATACATCCACTCTTTTGGATTCTTTTCCCATACAGGCCATTACAGAGTAATCCTACCTCTGCTTTTCTCCAACACTTTCCATTTCTGTTAATAATACCACCAAGCTCCAAACAGCTGGGTCATATTTGATTCTTCTTTCTTTTTAATCCTAAACTTTAAGTTTACCTTTAAAATTTTTGGCAGGTCTGTATTCTCCTAACCCTGCCACTCACTGTCTCCTAGACTCTTAATAACCCACTACCCAGGCCAACACTACGGTCCAGCTCTCAATATCCTCCAACTCCAATCCATCTGACCCACAGTTTATCCCTAGAAGAATGTCCCCATCAGAACCGAAGCACAGAATAAACCCTCGTTAATCAGAGGTAAGTGACCTTCCAGGAACTGCCCCGATACCCCATCTGACATGATTTCCTACAGGCTAACTATGCCATCCGTGCCTCCATTCCTTGGTATCTCCTGTTCCCTCAACATGGGCTGCCCTTCTCTTCATTCTATTTCTAAATTCTAGGAATTCTCCAAGACTTTCTTGTAAATGCTTTCTTCTCCAGGAAGCCTTCAACCAAAAGAAATCTTTACTTGCTGTAATCGTCCATAGCACTTATCTGTATTTCTTGTCCATCATTGACTATCTTAGTGTTATTTATGTACATGTTTTATCATTAGTACTAGACTAGTGCTTCTCAAACAGAGGCGATTTTGACCCCAGGTGACATTGCCCAGGCAATGGAGAAATACCAGGAGATGTTTTTGCTGGTCACAATTAGAATGGAGGGAGGGAGGAGGGTAGTACTGGCATCTATAGTGGGTGGAGGCTAGGGATGCTGCTAAACATCCTGCAAAGCACAAAACAGCCCCCACTGCAAAGAAACCTCAACAGTGTGAGGGTGAGAAACCCTGGACCAGACTCTAAGCTCTTGAAAAAGGGTTTCATAACCTCTTCCTTTGCATTTCCTATAGTTCCTAACTCAGTCTTGCGCATGGTCATTGCTAAATGAATATTTTTTGACTTAATGAAACAATACAAGTTTTGGAAGAAGATTGACTTAATGAAACGATACAAGTTTTGGAAGAAGATGCACAGTCCTGAAGGATGGCACCTGATATGGTTTTACAGTAGTGTACGCGGCCATGTGCACAGTAGGTCTGCTTCTGTGCGTGGAAGGAACCAGGGCTTGCCAATATCTGCAGGTTTTCATCATCTCACCTGGTCACAGGGTACAGCTGACTGACTCAGAGGGTCTCCTGAGCATCGTCCTTAGTCCAGTGATTGACAGTTTTAAAAATCTTTCAAAATAAATTCTTATTTTTCTATAGGAGGACAGATTAAATGATGCTTCATTTTCCTTTGCTAGTTTAGCATGCTAGGCATAGGTCTTGATTCTGAGTGAGTTGGGTGATTTTAAATATGCCAAGGTCATCACACCCTGAAAGTTGGCTTCCTTCCCTCAGCGAGACCTGCGGCGAAGCCATCCCAGAACCACTCAGACTTTGCAGGTTGTCAAAGAGTGTGTTTCTGTGGCTGCCATTAACTCACTGTTTAAACAACCCTCATATTAAAAAAAAAAAAAAAATCCCTGCTGAGTTTTCTCCCAATTTATACCCACTAGAGTTTAGGCCTTCTTATTTTTAATCTGTTCGCAGAAATAGAGAACCACTCAGGGGACTATAATACAAATAGTAACAGTAACAACTAAATCCTTCTGATTTACAAACCACTTTTTACCATAAGCTTTCCCATTTACTAAATTAACAATGCGACCACCCAGCAGTGGTCAAGGTGGAGTCACCAGTCTCTTTCATTTTTCCTTTCTTTACTGTTCATTGGCACCCGCTCCATAGTGGGGACAGGAAAAACAAAAAAGGGACACTCATCAGACATTTTTGCTAAATCTTCATTTTAAGCAATGGTTCATTTTAGGTTTGTTAGATCATCTAGAGATTATCTACCTTATTTATCCATTAACATAAAAAACTGCAACTTTTTGGTAATTGGGTTTAAACCGAATTGTTTTGGGTAAATCTGAATTTGTTAAATAATTCCTTAACTTTCAGATCTCACTTCTCTTCTATCAAATCATCTCCCAAGTTATTTCTTATTTCATAAGAAATAAGACTTTTAAAATAGTTATTTCTAGTATAGGATATCATATCAAGAAGTAAAATGTGTGATAATCCTATGATGCAGATATTTATGAAGAGTTTTTCATGCAAGAAGGATCAACTTCCTTATACGAATTTCTCATCCACCCCTACATAAATGCTGTGAAGACTGCAGCATTACTGAGACTTGCCTATGAAAATATAAATAATAAGTAAGGATTTGGTAACAAAACAGCTGATAGTTTATTCCGTATCCTGGTGACCTCAATCCCTAAGTATGAAAACATACTCGCTTTTCAATGAGACTTTTATTCCCAGGTGTCACTTTGTCTGTGTCTGAAGGTCACAAGATGGGATGTCCTGGCTAAGCGGTATCATGAAGCTGCATTCCAAGTGAGGAGTGGAGGACTTGGGGAGAGGCCAGTCCATCCTCGCCCCACAATCTGCAAAATAAACATTTCTGAATTTGATTTTGATTTGCTTCTCTTAAAGATACATTTATTGTTGATACTGAACAAGGTTTTTCACTTTTATTTCACAGAGCTTCTAGCTAAGGTTGTCCATGTGACATGTATAAGGTGCTGTATCATTAAGGTTACTGGGTACAACATATCACATGCACTGTCTTATTTAATCCTCTCAACAGCAGCATGGGATCGGTTCTGCTATTACTCCCATTTTGCAGATGCAGAAACTGAGGCTCAGAAGAGTTAAGAAGTTTGCCCAAGTTCACATACCTAAGTAGTGCCAGCCACGTATTTGAGCTCAGGTATATTTAATTCCAGAGCCCGTATGTATATATGTGATATATGTATATATGTGTATATGACATTATTCATATTACAAACCCAGGTGCAAGTGTTAACACTGTCATTTGATGTTTGTCCTTAGTAAATTACTTAAAACTTCTAACCAATCTCATTTTCTTCAACTGTAATGGAGATAATTGCATAGTGTTGTTACTATGACAATTAAATGAGAGAATTTTCCAAAGTGTGATAAAGCAAAAAATAATTGTGATAGCTGGCACTGGATTTATACTAAGAGACAGAATCATCTTGGAAAAGAATATCTCAAGCTTGGTGTAAGGCTGGGGGTAAGGGTCAGAATAATGTGAGGAAATAGTGAAAATGATAAACTCTCTGCACAAGAAATAAGCAGGGCTTGGGAGAAACTAGAGAAGGGAGGAGAGAGCTTGGGGAAGAGAGCTGAGCAGGGTTTGGGAGCCTCAGGAGAAAGGTACCAAGAGAAAAAATTCCAAGGGCGATGAGGTCAAAGAATTTTACAAAGGATATCATTGTCTAGTATCCATTGTTAGGTTTTCTGTTTCTCTGTGATGTGAATAGGTTTCACCTCAAATAACTCCCCAATCCCTGCCCAGAGAGGCCTTCCTCAAACCCTCTCTAAAATAATGTCCCCATCACCTTCTTTTTCATACTGCACTGAACTTTTCCTCATTACTTTTATAACTACTTAAACCTTTTATACACACACACACACACACACACACACACACATATCCAGATAGAATAGAATAGACAGATGATAGATCTATCCTTGCCACCAGGATGCCAACTCCATGAGGACAAGGAAAAGTGTGTTTGCTACTAGAGCCCTTAGAACAGTGCCTGACAACTAGTAGATGCTGAATATATATTTGATGAATTAATGAATCAAGGATGCTGATGAAACCAGGATTAATGAGGTGGTGCCCCTATCCTCATTCAAGTACAGTCCTGGATGCTGATGACACCAGGATTAATGAGGTGGTGTCCTTATCCTCATTCAAGTACAGTCCTGTCTTTATTTTTGTGTCTGAAATCCATAAATTTCCCACTATTTCTTTATTTCACCAGTGAACTGTCTTGGCCCCCTATAAATTTGTCTGTGTTCATTGTTAGAGAACTCAGAGATGCGTAGTTAAAGGGCAGATTTTTATCTCAGGGATGTGGAGTTAACAGTTTTTTTCTTACTTTATAGTCTTCCATTAACTTGCTGTTGCAGTACAGTGGTTTCCACAGGGATGGGAGATGAGGTGCCTTTAAAATGCACCCCGGAGTGCCTACAAATTCCCTCTTCTATATCCTGCAGTGGTGGAAGGGGTTCCTTGGCTCCAAAAGAGGAATGAAGTCAAATGATTACTAGGAATCTGAAACATTACCCTCTAAAGAGTAGGAGCAAATTAGACAGTAACCAAATAGGAAACAGGAATATTTATTGTACTACAAAATGTGACTTCCCATACGCTCTGAACTGCACAAGAAAATCAATCAAAGTGCTGTAGAATCTCTTCTTGTTTAGTTTCATAATCCCAAAGATTATAACACGAGTTGATCTTGTACTTTTTAACACTGATTTTGGACTCTCTCCTCCAAAGAGACAGTCCAAAAACGTTTTAGTAGAGTCACCATCACTGAAATAAATTAATAGCTTCCTGATGTAACCAGTCAGTAAAATGCACACATTTATTAAGATAATTTTAAATTCAGGCACACCCTCTAATAAACTTATACATATTTAGTTTATGGTACATTAACTTTTCCAGTATGCATGTCAGTTAATTAAAAAAATGGTTCATTACAACATTTACAAATTATTTATGGGAGAACTATATTTTCTCCAAGAATAAAAAAAAAATTACTTACTTTAGAAACACATAGTGTTGGTCAAACATTTTAAACTATACAAATAGTTACAAAAATTACTATCCTATACTCCATTAATTTCCTTGAGGTTTTTACTTTAAAAAGAGGTCTTTTTTAAAAGGGTACTTGTTCAAAAGACATTCCTGATTAAATGCCATAATAAGTAATAAAACTATTAAGAAGGAGAAGGTGGGGGGAGGGGAATGGAAGAAGTGAGAGAAGAGGGAGGAAAACAAAAATTTCTGGGTGACAAAAATTTCCAAATTCCAGCCAATGTCCCAGTAATTTTAAATAGTATGCACTATAAAAATTTTAGTAAGTCAGACATATTTATCAGGCCCTTAGAGTTTCATTCCCAACCTTGGTTGACAGTAAATTAAGATGTGTCCCTTTTGAGCTGTTACTATATTTGTAATTTGAATTTAGTGGCCAATCTACCCAGCCTTGCCAGTTCCTTCAAGCTAACACAGATCTTTTTTCACATGGCCTGGATAGGCCACTTCAAATAATTTACCAGCTAATTCAGTCAAAGAAGCATATCAGTAATGTACACAAGCTCATTCATTATAATCTCAGAAAAAGTCACAGGAGTATATTATAAATAATAGCACCCCAGGAGAGTCATGGAGAAAGGCTGGCTTAGAAAGTTCTCTGCATCACAGAATGTGCTCCTTCATTACTTTGTTGAGGCTTGTTCGGTCTTCATTGTATGCAACAAAGATTTCTCATAATGAGCTGGTAAATGCACTGTGGCATATTTCAAGAAAAATAATTAGTAGTGGGAGAGCTTCACGCTGAGGTCAGAGGCACTTTGGTGGAGGCAAAGAATACAGAGGTATCCACTGCTAGTCAACAAATCAGGGGCTCAGTTCTAGTGATGACAAAAGAGTCTGATTCTGAATTATTTGAGAGATGTAAATTGCTCTAGAAAACTAGAGTTAGTTATAGACCGCTGGCCTTGAAATGAAACTGCCACTAGGGAAAATGGAAAGAGAAAAGCTTAAATATATTCCCTAAAAGTTCCCTAGAGCTTTTCTTTATGCCCAGGGCATTTCTGGTAGAAACAGCCTTAGGAGACAAGAGTGTTGTTTTGAAAATTACTCGTCTTTTCGGAACATTGAGAAAAATATGCATTTTAGCTTCTTCCACTCCTGTCTGCCTTTTGAGCAAAATTAACTTTGGAAATAGTTTCTCTCCTGATTAGCCAAATTATTTAATTTTGCTCATCTAAAAGTTATTTAAACTATTGATTCAATGTTTCCGCAATTTTATTTATTTTTTATCTTTATTTTTATTTTTATTTTTTATTTTTGCGGTACGCAGGCCTCTCACTGTTGTGGCCTCTCCTGTCGTGGAGCACAGGCTCTGGACGCGTAGGCTCAACGGCCATGGCTCACGGGCCTAGCCGCTCCGCGGCATGTGTGATCCTCCCAGACCGGGGCACGAACCCGTGTCCCCTGCATCAGCAGGCGGACTCTCAACCGCTGCGCCACCAGGGAAGCCCTGTTTCAGCAATTTTAAAACTTCAAAGCCAAATTTATTAATCATTTATACCACATATATTTATCTGAGCTCCTACAGGGTACTGGAGAAATGGCCATGAAAACCCAACAAGCTCCTTACTCTTATGAAGCTTATTTTGCAGTTGGGGCAGGGAAGGGAGGGGCTACAAAAATAAATAAGTAAATGAGGGCTTCCCTGGTGGTGCAGTGGTTGGGAGTCTGCCTGCTGATGCAGGGGACACAGGTTTGTGCCCCGGTCCGGAAGGATCCCACGTGCTGTGGAGTGGCTGGGCCCGTGAGCCATGGCCGCTGAGCCTGCGTGTCCGGAGCCTGTGCTCCGCAATGGGAGAGACCACAACAGTGAGAGGCCTGTGTACCGCAAAAAAAAATAATAATAAATAAATAAATAAATAAATAAATGAGAAATCTAGCAGATGGTACTCAGTTTACTGAGAATCAAAATAAGCCAGCCTGACAGAGGGACAAGAGGCTATTCTAGATTGACTGGTCAGGGAAGTCTTCTTGAAGAGGCAACAGTTGAGTTGACGACTGAATGGTAAGAAGGAGACAGCCATGCAAAGATCAGGAATAAAAAGCGTTTGGGACAAACAGCCAATGCAAAAGTCTTCAAGTAGAATGAGTCTGGTCTGTTCTAGGAACAGGAAGAAGGCCAGGTTAGGTAAAGAGGATGGAATGAATCCCAGTGCAGAAATGAGAAGCCAGGTCTCTCCTCTTGATTGCACTGGGAAACATCAAGGCAGTCAATTCTGATCTGATTTCTGTCCCCTTCCGATATAATTTGCCCTTCACTGTTAATTAACCTAAAACATTATGTTAATTGATTCAACTTCCATGTTCAGAAACCATCTCATACACCATCTGCCTGCAGAAGAAAGTTCAAATTATTTAGTATGACATTTCCAGACCTCTAAAAACATACACTAACCAATCTGTACAACTTTACACCCCTCTGTTCCTCCAATAAATAGTCCCCTCCAGCCAAACCTCCACTCCAACACTCCTTTCATTTTATCCTCATGATTGTTTCCTCCTGCCATTCCCTGTTATATAGCATGACCTTTTCCTGTCTCTCAACAAAATTCGTATCAAGGCCTCAGAAGTCTTTTTGAAACTCTCAAAAGAAAATTCAACACAAAGTGACTTAAATAAAAAGAGAAATTTCCTGGCTTAAATAAATTAAATTATCCAAAGTAAAATAAGCTTTAGGCAGTTTTATCCAGAGGTTAATGATGTCATTTACTTTGAGATCACCTTGACTCTGTATGGCTCCATGTGTTAACTTCATGCTCAGGCTGGCTTCCTTCAGGATGGCAAAACTGGCTGCAAGAGGCCTTGTACTGGTTTGGATAATGTTTCCTTAAAGCTCTTGTCCACTGGGAACCTGTGAATGTGGCCTTATTTGGAAATAGAGTCCCTTGATTCATCTTAATCAAGTTAAGATGAAGTCAAACTGGGTTTCGAATGGGTCCTAATCCAATGATTGGTATCCTTATAAGACTAAAGAAATTTGGATACAGCTCTCTCCCTGTGTGTCTCTATGTGAAGACGATGGCAGAGACTTGAGTGGTGCAGCCACAAGCCAAGGAACGCCAGGGATTGCCTGCAACCACCGGAAGCTAGAAATGTGCAGGGGAGGGATTCTTCTCTAGAGCCTTCAGAAGGAGCACTGCTCTGTCAACACTTTCATTGTGGACGTCTAGCCCCCAGAACTGGAAGAGAATACATTTCTGTTTTAAGTCCCCTAGTTTGTGGTGAGTCGTTACAGTCACCCTAGGAAACTAACACAACCCATCTCTGCTCCCTGACCACACAGGCGAGTAGAGAAAGATATATCCGGTAGTTCCCATGGGAAAGGAGCTTCTTTTCAGAAGCCTCAGCAACTTTCTCTTGTCTCCTATGCCCATGTCTGTCTGAATCAATCATGGCATCCAGACGTACTTGGAGCTAATAGACTGTCTCTCCCATTTAAACCACAAGGCAAAATGGTAGAGGGATTCCTGCCCTTCCCCCCTAAAAAAAGAAAACAAAACACATAGCATTTAATTTATTTCCTTTGTTAGGAAAAGAGGTAAATATATGCTAGGAAAGGAATCAACTCTACTATTTGGTAGCAGTTTGCATGACTTTGGCTGGGGGTTACAGAAAACCTGACTCTATCTGGCTTAAACATTGAAGAAATGTACTGTCTCATACAACAGGAGGTCTAGAGGCAGATCAAGCTCCAGGCACAGTACAAACAGGGCTCCAGGTCTGAATCTCCCCTATTCTCCAGCCTCAGCCTTCCTCCACGTGCCAGGGGCCCTCATGATCTCAAAAAGACTGCCAGAGGCAATCAGGGCAACCAACATCCTTTTCCTGCACAGTAGGAGAGAAAAAAAATCTTATTCCCAATTATGGAACAAAGGTCTTCCTTTTAGACTGATTGGACCTCCTAAACCATTGCTAAGGGAAATTCCAGTCACTGATTGGCATTAAGTTTGGCTCCCTGAACAAATCATGAGGGGAGGGGAAGAAAGAGAGGATAGGATTACCATGATGACTTCGCATTAGACTAATCAGGATTCTCCCTTGGAGTTTAAGATGGAGTTTGCTTTTCCTGAGGTATGTGTCCTGCATGGGAGAGGGTTTCTGAAAAATACGCAAAGGGTGAATGGATGGTGGTTAGGCAACAATATTGTCCATCAAGGCATCCTTTCAAGTGCAGATCAGATCCCACCTCCTCCATGAAGCCTCCCCAGATTACTCTAACCTGAAGCAAACTCTGTGAATTCCTTCAGCACTTATTGCTCACACTGACATTTCACTCTTACCTTATACTTTTTAATAATATTTTTATGTACATATTTCTAACCTCCCGATCTAAATCCTTAAATTAGAGTATGTGTTACCCTCCTCTGTGTATGGGAATATCCCTCATGTATCACCTTGCCCAGAATATTTTATGCTCAATAAAAATCTGTTGCTTAATTGAGTTACTTCTAATATAAGCATAAAGAAGCAAGCAGCTTTGAAACTTAGCAATAGAGATATGCATCCAGTTCATTAATTCAATTCTTCCTTCTTCCTAATAAAAAATCTCCTCGAGCTCATTATCTCCCAGGAGTCTTTCATACAGACATATTGGTGATTCTCAGTCTTTGAATCCATCTGTACTTGATAAAATGGTAAGATTTTGAACCTAATTAAATAGTGAGAAGCACAGATAGTACATGACTTGACTAATATTTTGAGTAAGAATCTGGACAAGATACAAAAACTAAAGTAGTGGCTGTTTTTCCTCTTCGCTGGGTTGTGCTTCCTTCCCTAGTTTGCGAACATGCAGCTCAAACCGATGGAGATTAACCCAGAGATGCTGAACAAGGTGCTGGCCCGGCTGGGGGTCACCGGCCAGTGGCGCTTGGAGGACATGTTGGGCCTGGAGGAGAAGTCTCTGGGCTCGGTGGCAGCGCCTGCCTGCGCGCTGCTGCAGCTCTTTCCTCTCACGGCCCAGCATGAGAACTTCAGGAAAAAGCAGACTGAAGAGCTGAAGAGACAAGAAGTAAGTTCTAGGGCTTCCCTGGTGGCGCAGTGGTTGAGAGTCCGCCTGCTGATGCAGGGGACACAGGTTCGTGCCCTGGTCCGGGAGGATCCCACATGCCGCGGAGCCGCTGGGCCCGTGAGCCATGGCCGCTGAGCCTGCGCGTCTGGAGCCTGTGCTCCGCAACGGGAGAGGCCACAACAGTGAGAGGCCCGTGTACCACAAAAAAATAAATAAATAAAAGAAGTAAGTCCTAAGGTGTACTTCATGAAGCAGACCATTGGCAACTCCTGTGGAACCATCGGACTCTCATTCAGGCAGTGGCCGATAATCAGGACAAACTGGAGTTCGAGGATGGGTCAGTTCTGAAACAGTTTCTTTCTGAAACAGAGAAGTTGTACCCTGAAGACAGAGCAAAATGCTTTGAAAAGAACGAGGCCCTCCAGGGAGCCCATGATGCCGTGGCACAGGAAGGCCAATGTCGGGTAGATGACAAAGTGAACTTTCATTTTATTCTGTTTAAAAACGTGGATGGCCACCTCTATGAACTTGATGGATGGAGGCCTTTTCCGGTGAACCGTGGCGCCAGTTCAGAGGACTCACTGCTACAGGACGCCGCCCAGGTCTGCAGAGAAGTCACTGAGCGTGGGTAAGGGGAGGTCTGCTTCTCCACCGTGGCCCTCTGCAAGGCAGCCGAATGCCTCGTGGGGGGGCCCTTCGCTTTCTCTCCCCTTCCCTTCATCGTGAAAGTATATCCCTACCTATGTGGTCTAAAATGCTTCAGTACTTGTAGAGCACAGCTGTTCTCCTTCGGTTCTGCAGATAAGCACTTACCCTCAACCTCACCTACTCACTAGCAGAGCTCGCTGTCCATTGCGCAAGCTTGGTGTCACCCTCTGATGGCAAAGCATTCCCCTCATTGTATGTCTTATACCTCAATATCTAATGCTTTAATGGCTACTTTGCTTTGTGTCTGTAAGCTAAGGCCTTGGATGTGGTTTAATTGTCCTTAAAAGGAATAAAATTTTTCTGCTGCTAAGAGGTAAAAAAACAAACAGGGGCTTCCCTGGTGGCGCAGTGGTTGAGAATCCGCCTGCCAATGCAAGGGACACGGGTTTGAGCCCTGGTCTGGGAAGATCCCACATGCCGCGGAGCAACTAGGCCCATGAGCCACAACTACTGAGCCTGCACGTCTGGAGCTTGTGCTCTGCAACAAGAGAGGCCGCGACAGTGAGAGGCCCGCGCACCGCGATGAAGAGTGGCCCCCACTCACCACAACTAGAGAATGCCCACGCACAGAAACGAAGATCCAACACAGCCATAAATAAATAAATAAATAAATAAATAACAAAACAAACAAACAAAAACTAAAGTAGTGATACAAGTTTCATTATAGAAGCTGAATAAGATAAAGGAAGGATGACCTCTTCAATTGGGCAGAGATGTTTTCGTCATTTTTTTCCCATTTTAGTAACAAATCACAATTGTGCTTACCCATTTCAACGATAGATTTCTCAACAGATGCTAGGTCTAATCTAGTAGTCATGCATGACAGTTTTGAGTTCCATTACTCAATATATTATTAAATTTCTATTATCTTTGAAAATGATTACACCATGTTTAGTAGCAAAATTTTTAAGAATGATTTCTTATCTAAAATCTCAGTGATCTAGCATGGATTTTGATTATTAATTGGTTGAGGCTTGTCAACACTTTGAAGATGTCTTGAGGATATCTGGAATTTTCTCTACAAATGAATTCTAGTATTTCCAATGGTTATTATTGCTACCATTAATGAATAGTATAATGTCCTGGTCTAGATACATAACCCAAGTGATCAAAGCGGTCAACACTGTGTTTCAAGGAGATTTCATCTTTCAAAGGATGAAAGTAAATAACTTAAATTCTTTATTAAAAAATAGAGTTGAGAGTAAAAATGTCTAGATGAAATCACCTTATTTTCCCTCTAAGAAGGAAATGGGAGCAAGAAAATCGGAGGCACACATTCCCAGCAACCTTTCTCTGGGTTAATGGAGGTAACAAGGGCTGCCTTTATAAAACAGATAACTAATAAGGACCTACTGTATAGCACAGGGAACTCTTCTCAGTACTCTGTGGTGACCTATATGGGAAAAGAATTTAAGAAAGAGTGGATATATGTATATGTATAACTGATTCACTTTGCTGTGTAGCAGAAACTAACACAACATTTTAAATCAACTATATACTCCAATAAAAATAAAAATGGAAAAAAAAGAAGACTGCCTTAATTGTTAAATGGATTACCACTCGTTTCCCACCCTGAGTAAGCCTGGTCTCATTTTTAAAAAGAATTTGAACCAAGAAGAAGTTGAGCTCCAATAGTGATTCACATCTCCAGGAATATTTCATGTCTGCTGGCCATATTCAAGTCACTAGACAGAGTAAGGAAGAATACTGCCAGAGGGTTCAACACCCAAATTTTAGTTCTGAGCACTTCCAGGCCCATCCTTTCCCTCTTGCTTTCTAATTACGTATGTATTTAACTCTTCTGTAGATCAACTTCAAGAGCTTTCAGGGGGTTGCGGGGAAAGGCAGGTGGAGAGAGAGCATTTCAAGGACTACAGGATAAAAACAGCCTGAATCTGGCTTGACAGAAAGTATTTCCAAGGCATAAGATAAAAAAGATTCCCAATTTCCTGAAAAGAAACTGGTTTGGGATATTGAGGATGAGGGCTCTGGCAGGTTACAGACACAAAGGCCCTCCTTACCCAGCAGGCACGGGAAGCAATGAAATGTAGTGACTGAGGGACCCATCGGCATATCTGAGTCCAAATACCAGTTCCACTCCTTACTATGTGACCTTGAGAAGTTACCTAGCTTTTCCAAGCTTCAATTTTCATATCTGTAAAATGACAGTGATAACAGTTCTTTCCCTGCAGGGTGGTGGTGAAGGTTAAACGATCTAATCCATGTGAGGCAGCTAGCAAAAGGTCTGGAACATATTAAACATTCCATGAATGTGATCTACTATTGCAATTATTAGGGGGAAGCCAGTCTGCTTGGGGTCCACTCTTGATCCTCTGACCCATGGCTCTCAGCCCACCACGCAATTTCCTACAGATAGAAGAGGCTGCTTCCCTATTTCTCACCTCTTTGCTGTCATTTTGCTTATAGAATGGTTTATGTCAAAAGAGATGAAAATAATAATGTATCTATTTACATCACATTATCCTTATTTTCTTTCGTCTCTCAGAAATGCCCTGGTATTATCGAATTAAGCACATTTTGAAGATGACATCCCCCTAGAACTAATCAAACTGAACAATTTTTTATTCCTTGATATTACCCTGGATTCTCATCCATTAATGTAACAGCTGCACTACTTTTAAAGGAGGCTGGGAACACACATGGCAGACTTTCGGCACTTGATGACTGCAATCGTGATTGTTTACTGAATACTAATATTCTGTATGAGTTATGTGGTTTAGCTTTCTAATGCCAGCACTCATTCACTGCACATAATCATAAGTCTGCAGGGAGGAGAGGTATTTCTGCTCAATTCAAAATCTTTTATTCCAATTGTCTGCTGAGCTTTGTAACTCTTTATTAACACTAAACTCTCACATACTAAATTTCTGAATAAATCTAATGAAAGATAACCATTTAAAAACCTTACCTCGGGCTTCCCTGGTGGCGCAGTGGTTGAGAGTCCGCCTGCCGATGCAGGGGACGCGGGTTCGTGCCCCGGTCTGGGAGGATCCCACATGCCGCGGAGCGGCTGGGCCCGTGAGCCATGGCTGTTGAGCCTGTGCGTCCGGAGCCTGTGCTCCGCAACGGGAGAGGCCACAACAGTGAGAGGCCCATGTAACGCAAAAAAAAAAAAAAAAAAAAAAAAAAAAATGGGCCTCCCTGGTGGCGCAGTGGTTGAGAGTCCGCCTGCCGATGCAGGGGATACGGGTTCGTGCCCCGGTCTGGGAGGATCCCATATGCCGCGGAGCGGCTGGGCCCGTGAGCCATGGCCGCTGGGCCTGCGCATCCGGAGCCTGCGCATCCGGAGCCTGTGCTCCGCAACGGGAGAGGCCACAAGAGTGAGAGGCCCGCATACCGCAAAAAGAAAAAAAAAAAAAAAAAAAAAAAACAAACCTTACCTCTTGAGTACCAAACTAGTATTTCAACGTTGCATAACCTTCTAACAATGGAGTGCTCTTTGAAATTTGTCGCTGTGTCTGAAACATACATCTGATGTGTCCTGTACCTTTAGATGTCCTCTGGATTTGAGATGTTACTGACACTGTTATTTCTCTTTCATACAAATGTCTTCTAAAAAGAAGGTATAAAACCAAATGCCTCTTCCCTTTCTCTCTAAGCTACGTCTCAATAATTCTAACAATGTCTGCATGACAAATGAAAACTTCATCATTTGCATACTTTTTGTAAATGATAAAAAACAGCTAACCATTTGGTATTATTTCTGACTAAAGTTTCAGATGTTTGACCCACATCACATCTTTAGATCTCACTTTTTATCTGAATACTTTGGTGGATTCTACTTAGAGCATGTATTTATATACACCATTCAAATGGCAGAAAAACTAATGAAACACAAGACCACCAAACTATGCTGCATTTAAAAAACTGTTAATATTCTGTTGAGTTGCTATATTCTGAGAAAAAATTATTTCCCAGCTTTTTAAACCTATTGCTGATTACTACTGCTTATGTTTATTATTCTTTTTAAAAATGCTTTCCTGCTTTTTCTTCTGAGTATAAATATGATATATGCTCATTATAAGAATTCAAACAGAGCAGAAAAGCACAAATATGATATTACAAATCACTTGAAGCCCCACTCTCTAAAGACAGCTGCCATTTGCATTTTGCTGAAAGTTCTTTGTATGTGTAGATGTAATTCTACATCATGTCAAAGATCCAGGCAGCAATGTTGGGACATTTTCCCATGCCAATAAATGCACAGCTCTGCATCCGTGGTTCTCATTATGTCCTCCGTTCCCTTCCAGTTAAGAGGAGGATGTGTAAGTGGAATGATGTGGAAACAGGTAAAAGGGTTGAGCGACACTGATCTCCATCATCAGAGTTCCTAATTTTTTAACTTACTCCTTCACGATTGATGTTTGTTTCCAATGGTTCACAATTATAAATTTGTTGAGTCCCAGTGCAGAGACAGTAGTTTGAAGGGAGCCTGGGTTAGACACACTTGCTGATCTTGGAGAGCTTCCCAAAGAGGCAGGAGGCAGCTGGGACTCCCCCTGGAGACACAGAAGCTGGCAGCAACCATTTTTGAGAGCTCATTCTACTGCAAGAAACTGGTGCTGACAAGGGCCACTTTGGAGTCCTCCCTCTAACCTACTAGAAGCAGGGGTTTAACTGCCCATCAGTGGGCCAGCACCAGTCCCAGACACCCCAGCCCACCATGCTGGGACCCAGGCCCACGCCAGCAGGTGGGCAGCCATTGTGCAAGGCAGAGCCTGGCAGCCAACCAGGCTGCGGGCCAGCCCTGCCTGCCAGTGTGCCTACAGTAGCCAGCCCACCACAACAGAAGAGCCCACACAGCCCACAGAGGGGGCTCCCGAGAGCATACAGCTCTGGTGACCAGAGGGCAGTGTGCTGCTGGGCCCCATAGGGCATCTCCTACATAAGGCCACCTCTCCAAGAGCAGGAAATGTAACCGACCTATCTACTACATAGAAATAAACACAGAAAATTAGGCAAAATGAGGAGACAAAGGAATATGTTCCAAATGCAGGCACCAAACAACACCTCAGAACAAAAACTAAATGAAGTGGAGAAAAGCAAAGCAACCTACTCAAGAAAGAGTTTTAGGTAGTGATCAGAAAGATGCTCAACAAACTCAGGAGAAGAGTGGATGAACACAGTGAGAATTTTTTTTGTGGTATGCAGGCCTCTCACTGTTGTGGCCTCTCCCGTTGTGGAACACAGGCTCCGGATGCACAGGCTCAGCGGCCATGGCTCACGGGCCCAGCCGCTCCGTGGCATGTAGGATCTTCCCGGACCGGGGCACGAACCCGTGTCCCCTGCATCGGCAGGCGGACTCTCAACCACTGCGCCACCAGGGAAGCCCACACAGTGAGAATTTTAACAAAGAAAATGTAGAGAAGAACCATACAGAATTGAAGAATACAATAACTGAAAGGAAAACTACACTAGAAGGAACCAACAATCGATTCGATGATACAGAGGAACAGATAGCAAACTGGAAGAGAGTAGTGGAAATCACCCAGGATGGACAGAAAAAAGAATTAAAAGAAATGAGGATAGATTAAGAGCCCTCTGGGAAAACATCAAATGTACTGACATTCTCATTATAGGGGTCCCAGACAGAGAAGAGAGAGAAAGAGGCAGAGAAATTATTTAAAGAAATAATAGCTGAACACTTTGCTAACCTGCGAAAGCAAACAGACATCCAGGTCCAGGAAGCACAGAGAGTCCCCAACAAGATGAACCCAAAGAGGAACATACCAAGGCATATTATAATTCAAGTGGCAAAAATTAAAAATAAAGTAAGTAAATCTATTGATCTGTGTAACTCTCAACTACCAGAAGATTAAAAACAAATTCTTATTTATTTGTTTATTTATTTATATTTTTGTGGTATGCGGGCCTCTCACTGTTGTGGCCTCTCCCGTTGCAGAGCACAGACTCCAGACGCGCAGGCCCAGCGGCCATGGCTCACGGGCCCAGCCGCTTCACGGCATGTGGGATCTTCCCATACTGGGGCATGAACCCGTGTCCCCTGCATTGACAGGCGGACTCTCAACCACTGCACCACCAGGGAAGCCCACAAATTCTTTTTTAAAAAGCCAGCCTCCTCTTTCTTTTCTCAATATATTGAACATATTGAAAACTACTGTATATAAAAACAAAAACCAGGCACCTTCACTTAGACACTGTATGGCTGTGGCTAGGGTTTGGTTCCTGATACTTATCTCTACCTTGGTTCTGAATGATGTTTCAAGGTCTAAGTATAGAGATTACTGGTCTTTTATTCAAAAAGAGGGTCTGAAGGATCAATGGAAGAGAAACTGTGATATGAGACTTGATTTTATCTTGTCCCCACTGATAATCAGAATATCATTTCGCCTAGTAGTGAGTTACTACGATTATCTCATTCGGAAACAGATATTAAAACTACTGAGAACCATCAGTGAATGATTGTGTCAAAGTGTCCCCTCCATTCCTCAGCCCCAGGGAAAGGGAGAAGCAACAGCAAACAGCAGTGTATTTTGATGAGGAGTCCTCCTATTATCTACCCACCAAAGGCCTCTCCATATTTCCCTCTTTCTCTAGCTACTTCTGACTTTTTAAGGTTATCATTTCCTCCATTTCTCGTTAAAGTCCTTTCCTAATCTTGCCCTTCTTCTCCCAGCAGAGCATGTTGTAGAGAGAAATTCTTTTCATCTTTAGGACCCTGCAATCTGAAAAGAGGGAAAATCTTTGTGAACATTTATACCAATCCTTTTATTCTTCAGATGAGGAAAGAGGGTCAGAGCCAGAATTAAAATTAGGTCTGGCACCTCCAGCCCAATGCTTCTCCTATTAGCTACATCTGTGAAGTTAATGTTTAAGTTATACATAGTTAGTTTTTAAGTTAATTGTGGTCTGTAATGCCAGCCCTGGGGCAGTCTGTCCGGCCTGGAGAAGTCACACCCACTTCAGCAGCTGAGTCCTCTTACTGATGGCTGTGTCTACATCTGATTAAAAGTGGGGAAGTTCCATCCAGTGGCTGCTTGTCCCAGGCACCCTTTCCCCATCCCACCCAACAAAGTCTAAACCTACCATCTCCATTCCTAATCATCTACAATTCCTGCATTTCATGACTGGTAATAGGGGAACGTATGTGGCAATGAAAGGCTCTATTGCAGTGCTTTGCAGTGTTTTGACAACAAGCATCTTTGTTCAGTGTATTCTCCTCAGAGGACACTAGAATTCACTTTATTTGAATTCTCATGACGTTTTTTGCCTCTCTTAGAGTATTGTGTATTTAAGAAAAGCATTATTTTAAAATTAAGGTTTTCATTAAAACTACTATTTATCTTTTCCTTTTTTTTTTGCAGCAAATTGTGACATTTTTCTATTATTGTAGCAAGACAAATTCACTCTGGGGAGATAAATGTCACATTTTAATGAAAACCAGCTTCCTGTGTGGAGAGGAAGAGTGATCTTAAAAGGGGAACCAATGTGAGTACACTTTGACATTTCTCATTCTTCTTAGCCACAACATTAAGATTTACGTTTATTTTTTAATATTGGAGAAGTTACCCTATAAATCCCATCAGGAAGATGAATGGGATACATTTGGAGCTCATTGACCCTCACAAACTAAATCCAGAAAAAACTTCCTGACACAAGAAAAATTTGCAGTGAAATGGGAGATGAAATAAAGCAAATGAGAATTGGAACAGGGGGGTGTTCTGGAAAGGGGCCACATGAGCATGCCACATAACACAGGAGAGCCACTTCTTCCATTTGAGGTTGGGGAGAGGAGTGGTGAGCCCAAGGTTAAGCTATGTGGGAATTTTACCTCCGTGCATTGGCTCATGTAAAGGTGAGCTACATGCCTAAATGAGTCTTTTTTATACGCATAAACTCACATCGTTCAGAGTGGACATTTACCTTTTCTTTCTTTTTTTTAGCTGTCCAGCATCTGAACCTCCTTCTAGGTCTGGGGAATTTCTTTCTTTTCTTTTCTTTTCTTTCTTTCTTTCTTTCTTTCATTTTTGGCTGTGTTGTGTCTTCGTTGCTGCGTGGGCTTTCTCTAGTTGTGGCGAGCGGGGGCTACTCTTTGTTGTGGTGCGCAGGCTTCTCATTGTGGTGGCTTCTCTTGTTGCGGAGCACGGGCTCTAGGTGCGTGGGCTTCAGTAGTTGTGGCTCACGGGCTCTAGAGCGCAGGCTCAGTAGTTGTGGTGCACGGGCTTAGTTGCTTCACGGCATGTGGGATCTTCCTGGACCAGGGCTCAAACCCGTGTCCCCTGCATTGGCAGGCGGATTCTTAACCACTGCACCACCAGGGAAGCCCTGGGGAATTTCTTATACTGTGAGTCATGGCTGAAAGCAGGGCCTGACTCCCACTACAGAAGCAGAAAAGAGTAGATACCAGCAGCTTTTCCCATTCTCCAAGGAAAAGAGTACAGGTGTGCTCCCCTGGCTTGTTCAACCAAATGGTCTCACTCAGGTCTCAGAGGCAGGAGCAATTACTGCAAATAGGAATTCAGTTCAGCTTCAGGGACTACAACACCCAGTGTCCAGTAACAACAGGGGAAGCTGAGGGCATGCAGCAGCTAGTGCTGGTGGCAGTGAGGTTACCAGAGGCCCAACCACTAGTGGACAGCAGGAAGCATCCTTCCCAGACTCATCCTGTGGTTGACACTGGGCTGAGAGTTTCCATGCCTCTCATATCTTCTAACTTTCTGCCCAGTTTCCCAGCTTGATTTTCTAGAAACCCTTGCTACTCAAAGTGTGGTCTGGGAACTTGTTGGGAATGCAGAATCTGGGCCTCACCCCAGAACCACCTAGTCAAAGTATAAAAGTGTAGCATAGGGCCTTGCACATAGTAAGGCCTTCATAAATATTTCTGGATGTATAGATATATAAAAATGTGTTTTGGGTTCAGCAAGATCAATCTGAAATATATTTCTTCAAAACATGTGTATGTGAACAGCCCTTAACCCAATGGCTGTACTCCAGAAAAAAACGTGAAGTATTGTACATAATGAATTGCATTTTGTTTATATTTAAGAGATTCTCGTGTAAACTCATTATGCCTTTTCAAAGTGGATAATCACCCTTTCATTTATCTGTGTTGTTGACTTGTATTCTTTAAAGCAGGGCACACCACAGTAAAGATTACTGCAATGAAATAAGTTGTTACTGAGATGACCACTGAAATTCTCTGCATGGCCCTCATTATTTAGGTCCTTGTCTGTCTTTCTATGGGTTCCCTAAAATGCCAGCTGCATGTGATCTTGGTGTGTATCCATACCTAGCTGAGCACCCACGATGGATACATAAAACAGTTCTCTTTATAAAGTCAGCCAAACACTACGATTCTAAACCACTGCACTGTATTTTGCTACCTGCAGTTACTGGACATTAAGGGCAACCTGCCCTTCCAGTTGTCATCATGCCAGCCTCAAGAGCCTTCAACAGCCATCTCAAGACAACATTGGCAGAATGCCACTAATACAGTGCCTGAGAGAACACCCAGCTCCCCCATTTTCACCTAGAAGAGAACAGCTCCTGGAAAGCAAACTTATTTTTCAAAAGCTTTGTTGAAGAAAGCTGGAGAAGTGATAGAGGGAGAATTGGAGGAGGAAGAGATGGTACGACTCTGCCATCAGACAATCAGCCACTTAATTACTTGCTCTGTTCAGCAGAGTTTCTTAACCCTTTGAGCCTTTAGTGTCCTCCTACTTCATCTGGAGCTGGTAAGAATGTTTATCTGACAGGGTATTGTGGGCATTAAGCATGAGAGTGGATATAAATCACACGGTCAGGCACATAATTATTGCTCTGTAAATATTCGCTATGACAATTGCTGTATTCCTACTTCAAGATGTGAGGTCATCAACAATTTATGACATGATCTAAAACTAGTCATATGTCATAGATTGGATGATTTTCAGTGAGATAGAATTTGATCCCCATTCTCCCACCCCAAACACCACGACTTTTAATACCTGCTCACCATAGATTTTAAGAAATACTGTGATGCAGAAAAACAAAGCACAGGCTTTGGTGTTAGATCAGGATTAGAATTACAAAACCATAAATGTTATCCCCCTTTCCCCTTCCTAGGGGTTCCCAGATTTTTATTTAGGTATCAATCCCTCCTCCTCACATGCTGGAGGGGAAGCTAACTCAGACAGTGGACTTAATGGGCCTATGGGAAATCCCATCCCCCTTGCCAGGGTGACTGGTTCAAGAAATCAGGCCTCAGCCAATCAGGGCATTTAATCCCCTGATACAAAGATTAATTTAATAATGGACCAACGAACTGTGAGGAGAGACATAGCAGCCATGAGAATGCATCTTATCTCCTGTCGCAGGAGCGTGGTTGACCAAGGACTCCAGGTGCTGCACTTTGAAATCCATCCCCTGGTTTATGGATCCTAAGGGTACTAAGACAGACTGGTTCCTGGGAGACACTGAACTCCTTTGTCAACTGATTTTGGCTAAAGGATTTCCCTGAGGCTTTGCTCAGAGGGCACCACAATGTAGGACTCTTTCTCTCTCTTTCTCTCACTGCACAGGAGACTTCTGGCAAGGTCTGACAGCTCTTCCAGCCTTCCCAGTTCCTTATTTCGTTTCACACTTGCACTTTCTCTTATAAAAGCTCAGCACACATAATCCTACTTTGATGTCCGCTCTTGGAGGACCCTAACACAGGGGGTTTGCTGGAGGCTTCTAGAAAATAAGCCTCTTTGCTCTTCTTAAGGTGCTGGGAATGATGCTCTTTCTTCCTCTGTACTTCATGAACGTCATGTAAAGCCTAGAATTGCTCTGGTCGTTTTCCCAACAAGAGTTCTCTTCTCCAGGTTAAATGTCCCTAGATTCTTCATCATCTCCTTATATTCAATGGTTTTTAGACCCTTTAACTATCCTGGGCATACCTAGAGAACAAAACTGTCTAGGGAAAACAGAAAATACAGCAAGAGTATATTCTCCCTTGCTTCTCATATTGCAGCATTATACAGCTTGAGCTTTTAGAGAAACTGTATGTGTATATTCTTAGGAATTTGGTAGCCACCTTGACCTATTTGAAAGACTGACACATAGAATGCAACTATCAAATGCTTATTAATTCGCTCTTCAGTAAATGGAGCAGCAGAGAACACAGACTCCAGATCCAGATTGAGTTCCAATCCCAGCTTTGCCTCTTACAAGCTATGTGTTCTTAGGAAATTTAATTAACCTCCCTGAAGCTCCATAACCTCCTCTGTAAAGATAATTACAGCACCTACCTCATAGTGTTCTATTAATTACTTATAAAGTATTTAGAGTAGTCCTGTACATAGAAAGTGCAAAGTAAGTGTTAAATAATTAAATATTTTAAAGCACCTATCATTGCCACCAGAACAAGAATTCGCAAAGGTCAACGACTTAACCAACTCTCAACTAACTTGACTATTGTTCAATACCTTCTTCTTACCCCACATGACTTTACCTCCTGAACTCACATCTATAAATCATGATGGAATGTATTAGGCATATGTTCTTGTTTGGAAGGGAAATATTTGAAATTTCTTGTAGGTAAGCACCATAAGTCCTATGAATAAATATACATTCTTTTCTCTACTTCCCCAGCTTCCAAAGTGTTTCTAAAATTCTCCT
The DNA here is from genome assembly GCF_964165515.1 of Mesoplodon bidens. Taxonomy (NCBI): domain Eukaryota; kingdom Metazoa; phylum Chordata; class Mammalia; order Artiodactyla; family Ziphiidae; genus Mesoplodon; species Mesoplodon bidens. The sequence continues at coordinate 32,590,388 of NC_138167.1, forward strand.
GGGAGCTCCTGTTTAATCTAAATGTAACATACCTTCATTTTCTTAGTATATATTTTGGAAGTGTTTTGCACGTATAATCGGCTTTGGGTTTAAAAATTGAAAAAGAACTCTCAGACCTTATCTTTACTCTGAGTGTAAGGTACAGTGAGGCAAGCAAATGTATCCAAGACATTTGGATACCATTCAATTCCTATTTCTCTTGTGACATAAGGTGAAGAGGTGAGAGGATGATTTACATACTCAGATAAGTGAAACTGTTAGTGAGACAAAGATTTTTGTGATTTGATTATCTGATGGTTTGCTTACAATGAGTAAACAAAGTGGTTGAATCCCTACCATTCATTCTTATTCTTTTGTTTAAGCAGTTTATAGTCCCAGAGAGTATAACATATAAATGATGCAGACTAGAGAACTAAATGCATACTTCTACACTAGGTGAGCACTGGGCTTTCTCTTGCTGTGTTTTCCTCTCAAATGTCTGCAAAATGAGTAGCATAAGGAATAGTTCTAGATTAGGAGAATTTTGCAGGAAATTATCTTTACCTGGTCTACAAAATCACACACTACAATAGTAATTGCAAATAGTGACTGATTCAGGTACCTCACCTTAATCATCTCTGGAAATATTTCTTTATGCCATTTATTCTTAATATCTGAACCCACCTTCGGTAATATAGTATGCAAATTTTTTTTGATAAAAACGAAACCTACATCATAGCATAAACTATATGTTTTTGCTACCTTTAATTTAAGCCAAAATATCTAAAATACACAGAAACATAGTTACAAAGTAGTTTCCAGACTAATGTCCCATCATCCTCAGGAAGCTTGTAATTTTTTTTTGTAACCATCTTTACAATCTACTGAAAAGAAGAAAAGAAAAAAACCCAGTTCCATTCCATATACACAGCAAAAACCAAGCCGTTCAGAATTCCTTCTGGTTGACTGAACACCTCCAACACACACTCACTCCCTGACCTTCTTCAGAAGCAAGTTTCAAAGCTTTCAGGCTGAGCTGTCCCTTTTCCTCAAAGATCTAGCCTCTTGAACTTTTCTAAGGATTGAGTCTCTCCTTCCCCCATGCTTGGTGCTCCACCAAGGAAAGTCTTGATATCTCTGGGATAACTTGGCCTTACAATGAAAACTGTAGACAAGCTGGTAAATAACAGCATGAGGAGGCTTTAATTAATTCACTTTCTCCCATCATGCACTGACACATGCAGACTGTACTACAGCTAAACTCTAAATAACCATAAAATATCAGAAGAGAGGTGTAGCCTCCACGTTCCCAAGATGGCATGACGCCGGAGGAAGCACCTGGCTGGGTTTTAGGAACCCCGTATTCCATTCTCCCTCTGCCACTAACACACTGGTAACTTGAGGTGGATCCCTGATGATGAGGTGCACGGCACATGTTCTTTGCACACCACCTTCAAGTCCATCAGTACATTCAGTCAGAAGATTGCTTCCGTTTGCCCATGTCCACACCAACCCTCCCTCACCACACACACCACCACTGCCCCCGTTTTACTCTATCTTGCCATCACTCTGAGCAGAAGATAATAGCATTTTTGTAAATTGGAGTATAATTGCTTTCCACTGTTGTGTTAGTTTTCTGCTGTATAACAAAGTGAATCAGCTCTGCATATACGTATATCCCCTCCCTTTTGGACCTCCCTCCTCCTCCATGCCACCCATCTAGGTCATCACAGAGCACCGAGCTGAGCTCCCTGTGCTATACAGCAGGTAGTAGTATTTTTAAGCACTCTTGGTTCTGGGAATATTCAGAGCAACTGCCTACTCTAAAGCCCCACCATTAATAGTTGTTTACCTAAGCAGGTAAGTTTTATTTTTAGCCAAAGCTGACTATAGTTGGAATGGTAAACCTTACAGTGCAAAAATATAATTCACTTTAGGGCTTCCCTGGTGGCACAGCAGTTGAGAGTCTGCCTGCCGATGCAGGGGACATGGGTTCGTGCCCCGGTCCGGGAAGATCCCACATGCCGTGGAGCGGCTGGGCCTGTGAGCCATGGCCGCTGAGCCTGCGTGTCTGGAGCCTGTGCTCTGCAACGGGAGAGGCCACAACAGTGAGAGGCCCACGTACCGCCAAAAAAAAAAAAATCACGTTAATGAAAATAACCACAACTTATATAGCCTTTACTACATGCTATCCATAGGAGTATTTAAAGTTACCTCCTTTGAAACAATATTCTAGTGAGGTAGGCATCACCATCCAAGTTTCACAGGTGAGACCTGGAGCTTACATTACTTACATTGCTCTAAGTCATACATCTTCTTAGACATGGAGCTGGAATTCCAACCTGGCTCTCCTGACTTCTACACCAGCAAGAGCACCAAATGCCTCTTCTGTTTTATTTTCCACACTGTGATTTGATCCTTCCTTTTACCTTCTGTGCCCACATAATTGTTACCTCTTCCTTAAATATCCACTCATCTCCAGGTGAGAAATTGTCTTTAAAACTTAAGACGATTTAAAGCAAATGCCTCCATTCTGAAATGGGTGTGAAGTAAACCCTCTTCCCACTTCCTCTGCAGGGCACACCTGGGTCTGGTCCATACTGGGTGTGTCTGGACAAAAGGGAGCCCAGGCGGAGATTGTGGACAGCTGTACCTTTGTGAGATCTCTAGAAAGGTCAAAGTCTGCCTTCTAGGATTGTGGGCAGAAGGAAGGAACGTCCATATGCTGATTACACAGTGTCCTCATTCGCTCATCCCACATGAGTCACCAGTCCTGCCCGTTTTCCACAGGTTCCAGCTGATCCATCCCTACAGGGATGGTGGATGTCTTGTGAAAATAGCAGGTGCTTTGGTTGCAAACAACCCTGGGTTCGACACCACGTCTGTAAAGAGGTGACCTCTACACTCACCTCCCCTAGTCATTTGGAGGTTACATCAAATCACATGGAAAGCTCATTGCATATGGTAGATGTGTGATAAACATCCATGGCTTTGGCCTCCCCGCTACTGACAATTCTGCTTCCTTCCATCTTCCTGATGTCAAGGGACAGTGGGACCCTCTGTGCCTTCCCCTGAGGGTGGAATCCAGCCTCCCTCAAGCTTCTGAATCAGCCTCTTACCTCTCCTGCCATTGCTTAGGGTTCCCCGCCTTTCCTAAGTCCCTTTCATCTCTCCATGTCATCTCTTTATTCAGTTTGCAACAAACATCTAAACTCAGGAAGCTTTGCATTGTTGCAAACCAGCAGAGAGCCCTAAATCTTATAGTATTTAGTCTGAATTGCTTGCTGATTCATCACACCATATTGTTTTCTGCTTATCTTTCTCTAAGACACCCTGTACCCCCAACCTGGTGGCAGTTACTACATCTTCAGTGCTGTGTTAAGTTGGGCCACTTCGATTGGCCACTCATAGGTGCTTGTTCTTCCAAAGTTACACAATGCAACCCGCTGATTCTGTATCTAATAAAAACATATTAACTGGACTGGAAAATTAGCCTGACTCTGATTTCCCATGACTTCAGATTGCTACGCATGGCTTCTGGGAAACCAGACTTTGGGAATTGCCCCTTTTTGCAGCAGAATTCGGGTGGAACTCGGGGAAAAAGTTAATGCTCACCCACCAACTTTGTGGTCGTCAGCCTCCAAAATATCCCCCAATGATTCCCACGTCCTGATATTCACACCCTTCTACAGTGCCCTCCCACACTATATCAGGGTTGGTCTGTGCTACGGTCTGAATGTTTGTGTCCCTACAAAACTTATATGTTGAAGTCTTAATGCCAATGTGGTGGCATTAGGAGGTGGAGCCTTTGGGAGGTGCTTAGGTTAGGAGGATGGAGACCTCATGAATGGGATTAGCGTTCTTATAAAAGAGACCCCGCAGAGATTCCTTCTCTCTTCCACCATGTGAGGACTGTAAGAAGGTGCTGGCTATGAATCCAGAAGACAGCCTTCACCAAAACCATGTGGTGACCATGCTCACACCTTGATCTTGGACTTCCAGCCTCCAGAAGTGTGAGAAATAAATTTCTGTTGTTTACAAGCCACTCAATCTGTGGTATTTTGTTGTAGCAGCCAGAATGAGGTAAGTTTGTGTAACCAATAGAATACAGGAGGAGGGACAGGATATTTCTCTAGAGGCTGGATTATAAATGTCATTGTGGCCTCTGTCTTACTTTCTCTGGATCACTCGCTTGAGTGGAAGCCGGCGGACACGTCTTAAGGACACCAAGCAGCCCAGTGGAGAGGCTCACATGGAGAAGAACTGAGGCCTCCAGCCAACTGCCCTGAGAGGGAGCCTTCTTGGAAGAAAATCCTCCAGCCCCAGCCAACATCTTGCCTGCGGCTTCAAGGGAGACCCTGAGCCAGAACAACTTTAAGTTGCTCCCAGTGTCCTGATTTTCAGAAACTGTGGAAAAATAAATGTCTGTCTTAGACTGACATGTTTCAGAGCAAAATTTTATGCAGCAAAAGATATAATACAAACTCTCTTTCCTGATTGCCACTACCTCTCTCCACCTGCAGAGGTGCCCACCCCCCATCTGAAGTAAACCACCTTGACTTATAATTGAAAACAAATAATACGTACTTTAAAATTATTTGACTGTCATTTTACTACCAGATGACATAACCCAACAAAGTCAACCTAACAGATATTCCTTAACAAGAATATCTGGTTTGACTATATTATAATTGGGAAGAAAACATAAAATACATTTGCAGTTTTTTCCCTAGAGAGTCAGGGTTTTAATAGGATACTTTAAAAGAACTTGAAGAAAGCTGCAACAACTAGTGTTTTGAAAGTCAAACACCCTTAGTCATTATAAGACACAATAAAGAAGATAAAGTCATAAATCACCCCCTACGGATGCTTTTGTCATCCAAAGAGAACGTCTCTCAGAACAGACTGATACCACGCACACAAGGTACACACCTTCCACCACCTTCTATTCAGTACCTTAAAGTGCGAGGCATCAGGGCAGGAATATACAACATATTTCCTCTGGAAATTCAGAATTTATACACTCTAGAGAGAACCAATCATTGGGTCACAATTTTGTATTCTGCTTTATCTAGAAAACACACACGCACACAAACTATTTATCAAATATAGACTATTTACATAAAAAATGTTAGTTTATAACTACTTGCTCCATAGAGATACTCAAAGCAGATGATTAGGAATGAAGTAAACTCCAAGGAATTTTAAGGTCGGGCATTTATTTATAAGTTAGAAAAACATGACAGGTCGCACACTATCTGTAGGGCTTAGTACAAATAAAAATGCAAAAGCCCCTTGTTTGAAAATCATTAAAAACTTCAGGATAACTGCAGAGTGTTAAATTAAGCACAGGGCGTTTCTGAGCACCAGGCCCTTGCAGCGACCCTGAAGACAGGATACGTTTTGTAGCCTGTTAAAGAGCTTTCTCAGGAGTTACGTACTAGAAGAAAAGAGAGTTAGGGCCAGAAGGCATCAGTGGACGGCTTACTGAGTGACACAGAGAAGCGTTTACTGGTGTAACAGTAACTAATATTTCTGTCATCTTCGTAGTTCCCAAAGCAATTCCCCCAGATGCAGTATCTCACCGAATTGCAGCAAGAATTCTGTGAGATGTTAACGTTATACCTCTTGTATAGAAGGCAAATTGGGGTCGTCCAAAGTGGTCAAGTGACTCCTTCAAGGCCACTCAGCCCACACAGGACCTAGATGCATGTCGCCTGACTACAAATCCAATTTTCTTTCCACGAGATCAAGACAGTCTTGTGGGTTACGAAGAGGCGGAGGACTTCATGTGTGCAATCCAGCCATTCACTAGTGACAGCTGGGTGACAGGTGGCACTGACAGACTGCATGGATCAGGTGTTTCCACACCTGTGGGTCTGACCCAACTTGACAGCCAACACCAGACCAAATTCCCTATTCCTGACCCCTCCTCCCCACCCTCTAACAATAGCATCAGACCTCAGCCTTCCATCAGTTTCTGGACTGGACAAGTAAAGTGCCAGTCAGCCAAGCAAGCTCCCACTCAGGTTTGCCTTTTATAAGATCTAGGAATCTGAGGCAAATGTCCTATGATTGACTGTTGCACAGTCTTTTTTAATGTAATGCATGAATATTTACCTTTAATAGCAGCTTAAAGAACTCTCAAATTATAGATATCATTCTAACTGATCTCTCGTCTCTTCCAAAAATGTAGATGAGAGCCAAAACGAAACCTGCCAGCATAAATCTACACTTGAAGAAAACAAAGTTAATAGTCACTCTTAAGCTCATTTCATTTTCTCCATTCTTGCGCTAAAACCATGACAATTTATGTGGTTTGGGGACAAATTTTAATTATGAGAGATCTAGAAGCAAATTATTAAAACAAAACCCACAATGTTCTTTATTAGTACTACTCTTAAATGACATTACTTATGAAATATTAGCTTTTAATTGGTGATTATATAAATGTGATTAAAATACTTCCACAGCCCTAATTTATAATGTTTCCTTCTTGTTTCATGTTTCCCACTGCAGTAAGTCCAATGTTGAGTGTAAGGCATTTCCCTCAGATTCCAGCTTTATTTCTGACTTGCTGGAAGGCACTGGCTCAAACTCTTAACCTCTCTATATTTCAGTTTTCTTGGCTATAAAATTGCGAGCTCACAGGGCTTGCCTGGTTTGCAGGGATGCTTGGGAAATTCTGGCTCTAGGAGTGCAAGACACTTTAAAAGTACAAAGTAACATTATGTTTACTCTCACAACTTGCTTCAGTGTATTATAGCAAAAGTTTCATTGTGCTACATACAGGAAATACCTATTTCAAAATACTGGTAAAATGGAAATTGTACAGGTTTGGGAATGGGTGTTCTGAGATCCGGCAAGAGTCAGAACGTCTTGAAAAATATTGTGAACCTTCAAGTGCCAAGATCAAAATCAAACCCAGAGACTATTCATATCTTACAATAAAGAGAGAAGATTTTCAAGAATGGCATATGCTTAGTCTCAACTGCGAAGCCAATATTAATACACGTTAAGATATTACGACACATATTATGTAATATATCATATGTAATAAGACATAATATATATTATCATCCACCTTTGTTTTATTGCTATTATCCCATTTCTTGTTCCTTACTGCAATTAGGTGAGGAGTATGAAATATAAGAAGTGACCAGATAAGGAAGTTTCATAAAAGAATGGGAAAGCATAGCAACACATGAAGAGGATGTAAAAGGACAGGGATGAGAATTTAAAGGATGGAGAAAGAAGAACAGGGACCTTCTTGAGAGGCTTCCTGAGGTATTTTGTCCACTCCTGTTTGGGGTCCTTCTCTGTTCTGAGTGGTTCTTCCTAGTTCCCCCTCCCCCCCTGGGGGCCAAAATCCCAAGACGGATATTCCCTAGCATTAGACAGAGGAAAGGTCAAGGTCCAAGCCCTTGAATAAGATGTTTTTCTAATGAATGATTTAACACTCCTCCCCTGACCCCAGCAATCATGCAATGCTATGTGTTTGACGGGCTTTTTCTAAGCTCTCTGTTTTAAGACTTTATTTCTGCAGGGGGGCAGTGGGAGCAGTTTTAGGTTCACAGCAAAATTGAGAGGAAGGTACAGAGATTTCCCATATACCTCCGTGCCCACACATGCACAGTCTTCCTGCCTATCAACATCCCCCAACACAGTAATGAGCTCTTTTTTTTTTTTTTTAGCATTTTTCCCTGGCTTGTCCCCAAGTAGCCACTTCCTCTCAGCTCACCCTGTGTTTTTTCCCTCCCTATTTCCCTTCATTTGTTTTTCTTGTAGTTCTCCTACACTTTATTTTATTTGCCTTCTGAGCCATCATATCCTCTATTAGCTGAGGTTATCTCTGGGGCTGGCTCGCATCTAGACAACATTCATTTTCTTCTGATCCTACTTTAGAAGGGAATTTCAATTAATTATTCATGCATTTTTTTTCTCCCAAAGGGGTGATCGCTCAGATTTGCTAAGGTCCCCGCCTGTCCTACACTGGTACAGTTTCATCATCTGGAGGCCAGCTGTCAGGTAGCACGCAAGCCCACACTTCCCTTTATTGAAGGACCATCCCACTCCCAGGGCTGACTATCCAGCCTGCCTCCGACCTCATCCATACCTTGGCTCTATTTTTCAAAACTCCTTCCTTGATCACTAGGTATTGTCAGTTGCAAATTCAAGCACGTGAGAGTAAAAAGTACCCTGAACTCCATTCCATCCCAGGACGCTAAATATTATCAAGATAAGCTCAGCCTTAATCCTATGGTAGTATTAACTGAAGGTGTTTAATTTCATTTTCTGCAGATGACTTCTTCTATAAAGCTGTGTTCATTCCCAAGCTGCTGGGGCAGACCCAGGAGCAGCCACAGGAGAAAGTGTGTGAAGGTAAAGAGACATATACCTCAGACATCCTTTCTCTAGGGACTGTCTCTCAGCAGCTTTTGAAAGTAAGTGGCCTTATGAGAATTTCTTCTGCTTCCTCCCCACCATTAAAACAAAACAAAACAAACAAAACTACTATCTTGATTTTCCAGCATACATGCACCATTTTAAATAGGTTAAGGAAATTTCCATGGCACCTCTTCTTAAGAGCCTGCCTTTTGTTCCAAGAGTTTAAAGCATCTAAAAGATAGGATCCTGTACTTAAGGTGAAGGAGAAATGCCAGGATCAGGGAAATTGGAACCTAGAGAGCGGAAATTACTTGTTTCACAAGAGGACTGATGGGGAAGTTAGGATTAGATGTTTAGCTGTTGGTTCTTTCTCCTTAATGCCCTGTCCGTGTGCTCAAGGCTCAGGGCCACTAATGATAAATTACAGCGGCTTCTACAGAAAACAGTGGACTTCTTGAACCAGAGCTTCCTAATATTCCCTCTTATAATAGCACACTGTGTGGTTTTTTCTTTCACAGCTTTATCACAATTACAATAAAAAATGTATCTGTTATTGCAAGTGATATCGAGTAACTTGCAGCAGACCAGTACTTCTGTCCAGCAAAACAAGGAAGGTTCAAAAATGCAGAAATCATCTGTCTGAAGGCAGTGGAGAGCAGCTGAGGGGCTGGGACGGGAGTGAGTAGAGTCAGAGAGGTGAGATGACTCCAACAGCTGCTCGCCACCTCCCAGGATGTTCATCCATCTGGGGTCCTGGCAGGAGCTGAGGATCTGGGGACAGAGAAACCAGAAAATTTGTAGTTGAGACATGGGGGGCCCTCCAACACACAGCTGGATTCCCCTTCAGGACATTTCCTGAACTGGGGGTATATGAGGACTGGAGGCTAAAAAGCAGAAGCAGAAAGCCTCTGAAAATCATCTCAGTTTTCAGCAGCCTCACAAGAGGAAAATTGGAGTTTGGGAACTGCCAAGAAGAGGGGCCAGGTGAAGACACCAGGCTCTCAGGCCAAGGTTGGACCACTATCTGGCCTCACATCAAACCAATAATTAAATTGAGATGGAGCAAGACCTCAATGCAAAAGTGAAAACAATAAAACTTCTGAAAGAAAACAGGAAAAGATCTTCATGACCTTGGGGTAAAATTCCTTTTTTTTTCCCAATTAAAAAATATGATGCTCTATTTTGCTTCTCAAAACACTGCAGCATTCTGAAAGAAATCAAACCTTTGTATTAGGAGTAAGGATGGAGGTTACCTGTGGGGGTAAAGGGGCGGCTGTAACTGGGAGGGGGAGTGGCTTCTCATCCTGGGTGCTTGTGTTCACTTTGTGAAAACTCATGAAGCTCCGCACTGGCTAGACATACACTCTTCTGTAGTATGCTTTGCTTCAATAAACACATTTACATGAAACGGAAGTCTTAGCTTTCTAAACATACAAAATGAAAAGAAAAAGAAAAACAGAATGCTGCAAATTGTGTGATTAAAGTCAGAAGGCACTTTCCTTGAAGCATTGGCTATGCACTGACAATGAAGAGTTTTTCAGTTTGTTTTCAAACCACCAGATTTAACTAAAAATAATCAGAACACTTCTCATGCCAACCGATAAGAATGTCAGCAGAATGTTATGCCACTACAGTATACAGGAAAACAGGACAACCTAAAGCAGGGCCAACAGATTGGGACTCATCCCTGAACTTGCTATGAAATGTGCCACCTGAATTCCCTGGCAGTCCAGTGGTCAGGACTCCGGGCTTCCACTGCAGGTGGCCCAGTTCAATCCCTGGTCGGGAACTAAGATCCTGCAAGCCACCTAGAGTGGCCCCAAAAAAAAAAAAAAAAAAAAAAAGTGCCACCTCCCACAGCATTACACTACCAAGCTTGGGCCACAGAGGTTGCCCAGTTTGTTTTGTTCTTTTTACAAACTATAGGTATGTACCATTGATAACTCAGGATTTCTAATGGATAACACTACGTTACAAATAAATTACAAATAATTTTAACTGCCCTCTCGTATCAATCTCTAAGTTGATGGAGTAAAGATAACAAGAGTGTCTTTTTATTTCAAAATTATTTAGAAATATGAACTTTGATAGCATTTCTAGGTGCTTCTGACACCCATAAACACTTCTTGGAAACCACTTGCAATTTCTAGAGCGCTTCAAAAACCACAAGGTGATCACGTTCCAGTTGTGCAATTAAACACAGAGCAACTGATACCTTCTCAAGTGGAAGGTGGGTTAATTAATGCATTTGTCCTACATGTAGCCACATAATTAATACAGTCAGCTGTATTAATTATTCTCCTCCTGATCCTCTTTATCCCCATCTCATACTCCTCATCTTCCTCCTCCATCTTCTTTTTCCAGAAAATGTTAAAGGGACCCTTTATCCTATCACTTTTCTTTTGATCATAGTTGGTGACATCCTTGTCATTCATCTCGTTCAACTCTGTTGCCTTTTTATAAAGTGATTTTTCACTATCACTCAAATTATTCCACATTTTATTTTTCTATCACTGTGTAACAACTTACTACGATCTTAGCTTAAATCAGCATCCATTTATTAGCTCATAGTCCTGTAGCTCAGAAGTCCAGCCTGATGTGACTGAGTTCTCTGCTCAGCGAATCACAAGGCTGAAGTCAAGTTATCAGCCAAGCTGAGTCCTCATCTGCAAACTCTAAGTGGTCATCACTTCTGGGCTCATTCAGGTTGTTGGCAGAATTCAGTCCCTTGTGGTTGCAGGACTGAGGACCCTGTTTTCTTGATGGCTGCTGGCCAGGGTTCTCTCTCAGTTCTTTAAGGTGGCCTGAATTCCTTTCATATGGCTTCCTGCATCTTCAAGTCATATCCCCTTCATTCTTCTATCTCTCTGACTTACTCTTCCATCAACTGGAGAAGGATCTCTGCTTAGAAAGGTTTTGTTGATTAAATCACACCCACCCAGATAACGTATTTTAAAGCCAACTCTGCCATAGAACACAATCACCTGAGTGAGTGATGTCTCATCCCTTTTATAGGTTCCAGGAATTAGGGTGAAATACCTTTCACCTGGGGGCATTTTATTAATTTTGCATACCATACCATGTCACCAGCTTTTTGGCCACATCTGCAGTGGAAATGTCTGGGTTTGTGGATTTGCTCTTGGGCAGAGGTCTAAGTAGAAGAGGAAGAAGCCAGATGGGTTATGAGGGTATTTGGATATTGTGATCTTTTTTTCTTGCCTCCCTTAACTCACCTCCAATCCTTCATTTCTTGATCAAAGTGCACTTTCCCATTTCACCAAATATGTATTTCTCTTTCCCACACATTGTATTGCACCTCAGAGCACTTAGAAAATGCAAAGTTCACCAGATCTCTGGATTTTTCTCCACAAAAATGGCATGAGCAGACATCTCACCTTTTGGTTTCTTGGGGTCTCCTTTGCTATCCTGACTGTGTTGTTTGCTAGTCCAGGCAACACAGTGCATAACAACTTCCCAGCCTTGCACTAACTGCTGCCACAAGAACTGCCTCAGGCAGAGATTTCTTAAGACACAGAAAGCAATAACCATAAGGGGAAAAAATATTGATCAATTGAACTACATTAAAATTAAGAACTTCAGTTCTTCAAAACCATCAAGAGAGTAAAAGGATAAGCCACAAATTGGAGGAAGAGAGTTTCTTATGTCTGACAAAGGACTCTTCTCTGGAATACATAAAGCAGTCCTTCATATCAATAAGAAAAAGGAAGAGAACTCAGTAGGAAAATGGACAAATGTCAGAAAAGATAATTCACAAGAGAAGATATCCAAACAGAAAATAAACATATGAAAAGGCATTAGATTTCATTAGTCATTGGGGAAATGCAGATTAAGACCATAATGCAGATAACACAAAATACCCTCCAAAATGACTAAAATGAAAAAGACAATTTAGAGAAACAAGAACTTCCATACCCTGCTGACCAGAGAGCAAACTGTGACTACTTTGGAAAACTGTTTAATAGTATCAATTAAAACTGAATATACCCATAGCTTATACTCAACAATTCCACTCCCAACAGAAATGCATACATGTATTCAACAAATGGCATGTACAAGAATGTCAACTGCAGTATTATTTTAGTATTCCCAAACAGGAAAGGCCTCAAATGTCACCAACAGCAGAGTGGATACAAAAACCATGGCATATTCATTCATTCAGTAGAATAATATGCAGGAATGAGAATAAGTAAACTATAACTCACACACAAAAAGGGATGAAACTCACAAAACTAATATTGAGTAGAAAAAGCCAGTCGTAAAGGAGTACATGTTATGCTTACCTTTTTATAAAGTTTAAAAACAGGGCTTCCCTGGTGGCGCAGTGGTTGAGAGTCTGCCTGCCGATGCAGGGGACACGGGTTCGTGCCCCGAACCGGGAAGATTCCACATGCCGCGGAGCGGCTGGGCCCGTGAGCCATGGCCGCTGAGCCTGTGCGTCTGGAGCCTGTGCTCCGCAACGGGAGAGGCCACGGCAGTGAGAGACCCGCGTACCACACACACACACACAAAAACTAACTAAACACAGGCAAAAGTAATCTGTGGTTTTAGAAGTCAGAATATTAACCCTGGGTGGGGGGATTGTGAGTGGAAGGGGGCACATGGAGGTATCTGGAGGTGCTAAGAAGATTCTTGATCTGGGCATGAATTATAAATGTGTGTGTTCATTTTGTGAAAAATGAGCTGTACACTTATCATTTGTGCACCTTCTGTATGTGTTTTCTACTTCAACAAAAAGTTTACGTTATGCAAAGCAATTTATGTATCTATTATCTTTCCTACCCATGAGTGTGGAACCACGTCTGTTTTGTTCACTACAATATCAGCAGCCCCTAGACAGCGCCTAACACTGTTTCTTATTTCTTATTCTTATTTTAACCCCCCCAATCAGTGGAGTAACATTTACCTGTGTTTTACCAAATACCTTTAGATATTGTAAGGCAGGTGTTTCAGATCAACCAGCTTGCAGAGGACAGAATGGAAAGCAAAATGCAGTAAGGAGCTGGAATTTAAGCTCCCTGAGGGCAAGAGCTTTTGTATTGCTTGTTCACTTGTTCTGATAACTTTATGTGTATAAGTCATTTAATCCTTAGAACAACCGGCCGAGGTGCCTCACAAATGAGGTAACTAATGAGAAAACTGAGCCTTAGAGAGGCTCAGTAGGGAATGAAACTGCCAAGACTCACACCCTGAATATGAGCTTGATCACAGCACTGTGTTGTTACCTCTGGTCATAGTAGTCACTTGAAAAGCATTTGTGGAAGGCATCCATAAAGGACCTCTCCAATATCCCTATTTTTCTCCTCCCACTTCTCCACACAGCTGTCATTACTTACTAATAGTCGGGTCTCAGGGTGGGCTTGGGGGCTGGGCAGCTGGGAGAGGGAGGGCAGGAGAGCCTTTTAGCCCAGCCTCCCAGTTTAGAAAGTCTCAAATACAGACTTTTGACGTCATTCCCAAATAAGCATACACATGGCAGTAACATTCATTCTTTTGATTGGAAGGAATCGTCCATCACACCACCTTAAACTTGGACCCCACTCTCGACAGCCCACCCTACAGAAATGTTGCTTATAAGCAGTGTGTAATCTTTGGAAAAGCAAGATCACTATACCATGCTTATTTAAGTGCACGTGTTAAAATTACTAATTTTTTAAACATAAACATTTTTAAACATAAACATTTAAAAATGAACCGCAATGTTTGTAATTCTGTTTTGGCCTTTCACGTTTTAACCTCCCAGGAATATTAAAAAAGAAAAACTGGAAGTGGCTGAGGCACTGTGATTTGCGGGGAGACCTGGCTAATGCACAGGCCGGTTCTGTGTGCACAGTGGCATTGTATCTCCTGCCAACCCCAGGTGTAACTGCTGCTACACAGGAGAGACAAAAGGGGAGCCCTCGGGCTAATTTGAATCACTAAAACCCACTGAAAACTGAAAGCCTCATTTAGTTTCAACTTTTTACCCTGCAAGTCTTGTTCCTAGGGTGGCTTTTAAATAACAACAAAAATGCTTGATTTTCCTTTCACTTCCTTCCCTCCTCATCTCCAGCCCCTGGTGGAAGTTCTCCTGAGGTTTTGCTGACAAAGGCAAACAATAATAACACCTTCCACTGACAAAGGTTTCTCAACAGCTCGCAGAACCTTTCCCTTCAGTTCCCTTCTAGCCTCTCAAGAGCCCTGTCAACAGCAATTACTACCTTGTTGACGGTCGTGGTGACTGTCACCCCACCCCCCAAAGTAAAAGTGACTTGTCCCAGGTCACAGAACAACTACATGGCCAAGCATGGATCTCACCATGCAGATGGGGAGAAAAAAATATAATACAGACCATGGACTGAGAACTTTAGTATTGCCTTAAAACTACCCTTGGCTTATCGATGCCTTCACCTTCAATTACAAGGAAAATACAAAAAAATTTTTTAATTTCAGTTTGGCAGTTTTACCATTTTCAACTACTGGAAAAATGAATCCACTTCAACTTCTTTTAACATGCATGCTAAGCCTGTAGAACTGTGTGAATTAGGCAAAGGAATTAATTTTCACATGTTGCAGAGATCAAAAGGCAGAAGACATATTCGGCAGAGGATGAAGCCATGCTATTTCAAAAGGGGAAAAAAATGAATATAGCATAAAAGGGAAAATATTTCAAATTTGTAAGGAAAAATATTTTTCACTAGAAAAATTTCCTCATGCTCTCATTTTTGTTTGGCTTAGCCTCCCCGTGGCATTCCAAGCAATCTGTCTCTTAGCACCACAGCTGTGAAATATATACACTTAAGGAGATTCAGTCGGTTCTAACCCCTCCCCCGATTTTATTAGCCTCCTGGCTTTCGCTGGGTTTCATTGTAGGCAGTGTCTTGCCATTGGCTCGCAAACTGTGCCGTCTAAACTGTTTCATAATTCTATTTTACAGAATAATATTTTCATCTAATAAAAGTCAACACAACTTGGGGAAATGGTAACAATCAGATTTACAGTCACAAAACCACATCGCCATCTTTGAACAACAATTTATTTTGTAGACTATTATTCAGGCCATCCTAGGAGAAAGGGCTAGTTTTAAGAGTAAACTTAACTACAGACTGTATATCAGAAATTTGCATCTGCTAGATTAGGAGTCCACAAACTTTTTTTTTCTTTTTTTGTAAAGAGCTAGAAAACAAATACCTTAAGCTTGGCAAGCTCTACAATCTCTCTCTCTGCTACCCAACTCTGCCATTGCAAGGAAAGCAGCCATAGACAGAAGACAATAGGTAAATGAACGGAAGTGGTTGTGTTTTAACAAAATGTTATTTACAAAAACATACGGCAGTCAGATCTGTGACGTGGAGCCATAGTTTGCCAACCCCTGATGTGGGTGATGGATATGTTTGCAATTGCCATTCAAAGGCTGACCCTAGACTCTAAGTCTTAAACATCTGTTTTGACAACTTACCCCAAAATGTGTGTTTATGTGTGTTTGGGGGTGGGGGTTAAGTTAAAATTAAAATGAATTTTCTCATGAGAAAATATTCAAAAGAGTAGGTACTTTCCAAATATGTTGAAAGATGCATTCATTATTTTTCTATATCACAATAAAATTCATATAAAATAGGCTACTGGAATGAAAAGAATCTTTAAAAAA
Source organism: Mesoplodon bidens (assembly GCF_964165515.1). Lineage (NCBI taxonomy): Eukaryota > Metazoa > Chordata > Mammalia > Artiodactyla > Ziphiidae > Mesoplodon > Mesoplodon bidens. The sequence goes on from NC_138167.1 coordinate 32,606,400, forward strand.
TGCTGGGATCCTGATATCGATACACTGACTAAACTGACAATACCCAACTGAGCCTTGAGCACCACTGGCCTTGACCTTCAGCTCTGCCCACAAGCAGAGTCTCCCTTCCAGGAATTCTAGCGCACAAAGTCAGCGGCACGTGTTTCGAGGCCTAGCTCCTCCTTCCATCTTGGCGGCACTGTTGGGCGTTATACTGATTGTGCTTTTATCCAGGCAAAGCACATGGCTTGTAGAAAGCTCAGCATGACTTTTCCAAGGCCACTCTTACTTTCTGATTTTTGTCGATGGTGATGGTCCTTTCCTTTACTTGAGCGTTTTCCTGAGATTTTAACAGACACTTCCCAAGGAGGATTTTTATGTAAATTTCAAACAAACCAGTGAGTTGAAAACATCTCGTGCTTAGCATCAACGGAGAGCAGTGTCATTCCCTTTGCTGCAGAACCTTCCTCTTGCACGGAGCTGCCAGCCTTAGGCGTAAAGCTCTGGCAGGCAGTTTAAACGATTGTTGTTACAAAATCAGTACTTGTGTACTATTATAACTTACTCCAAAATATGCAAGTAAATTGCATATATGTCAAAAGGGAGTGCATTGTTTGGCCTTTAACCATTTTGTAGGCTGCCCTGCAGAGTCCCAGGATAACAGGAGCAGGCCTGCCCTCTTCTTTCTCAGGAAACAGGAGGCAGCATCCTGGGGTGCCGCAGAGGAAAGGTCTGTCTCTGAATTTTTTCCCTGGCTGAACCTGGCTTAAAGATCTTTCTTTGTCTCCAACTGAGCTTTTCCAGTGGCGTAACGACCACGGCACCTGTTTTCTACTACTCTTTTGTACTCTGCCTGATTGCAATATTATTTTCATATTTGTCCCTCCTCCTTGAGGTGTTCTTACAAAGGGAGGGTGTGGGAGGCTCATCCTTTGTCATTGTCAACATCTCCCAAATAAGTAACTGGATGAGATCTTCCTTTATTCACTCTTTGACTCCATGATGCCTTCTGTCTACTAGTCAGTGTTCCAGGGCTGGGGGTAAGCAGTAAACAAAACAGGCAAAATCCTTCCCCTTGTGGAGTATACATTCTAGTGGAGGGAGCTGGAAAATTAAAACTAACATTAATTTAGCAAGTGGTAAGTTCCGTGGAGAAGAGTAAAATAGGAAAGGGAGAAAAGGATGCTAGAGGAAGGGCAGGGGTATGATTTTGAATACGGTAACCTAGGAAGGCCCCACTAAGAAGGAGGCATTTGACCAAAGACCTGAAAGGAGAACCGAGGGAGAGAGCTGTATGGATTTCTGGGGGAAGAGAGTTCCAGGTGGAAACAACAGCAAGGGTCCCAGGCAGACTGGAGAGAGGAGCCCCAGGCACTGAGGCTGGACCAAAAGGGAAGAGGATTAGACCATGAAGAGGACACGGGCATTTATTCTAAATGAGACATACCAATTACACTTGACCCTTGAATAACATGGGTTTGAACTGTGCAGGTCCACTTCCACGGGAATTTTGATGATGAATTGTCACCATCATCGTCATTCCGGGAGGACAGGAAACTAGAAGCAGCCCTGCATCTTCTGACAGGGAAAGATAAAAGCAGGAGAGACTTCTTGAAGAGAAAAATCGTCATAAGAATTCATTTTAAAAGCAGCTGATGGTATGATTATGCACTGGGATCCAATTTATTGCATGAATTGGGATGAGCCTAAAGGGACATCTCTTCAGTAGCAATTTAGATCCCTAGGAATTTGGCTCAGCTCTGAAACAGTATTTATCCTGGAGGAGAATATACATCTATAGGAAGAAAGATAGAATTCTGGAAAAACATGGTGATGATTCCACATGAAAAACAAATATAGGAGACCTTGGATGACTTGGTTAGAAACTGTAATATATTAGCAGTTCCAGGAAAAGCAGAAGACAGATTTGTAACTGAGCAATGCAAGAATGAAATAGTGCTATGCCAGGGAAGAAGGGATTGAGTTAATCAGCTGCCAAGTGCTTTTCCATTTGAGACAGATAAGGTTTATATCAGGCAGCAGGAACAGCCAGAGACTCGATATACATGAATCTCATAAAATTATCTGAACGTATTCTGTGCTGTAATGGACATCTGTCACTTTTTTTGTTTGTCTGGCAACCTTTACTGCAGAGAACGGCCCCTCTCCAATCCCACATGATTCTCTTGAGTCTGTCAATCAAGGGGCCCTGCTACCTGTGCCACAGGGATGGACTTGTGACCCAGGGTGTTCAATCAGGATATCCCATTTCCTGGGCCACAGTGATTGGTCCAGAGGAAGACACATGACCTAAGCATGACCAATCAAGGTTTTCTGGGGGGATTGGTATGGATGCTGAAAGTCTCTCCTTTTGAGATTTCTGGCTGTCAGGACCACATAAGCCTGGAGCTTCCTGGAGCCCTGTTGTTACCATCTGGAACAAAACTAACAAACCCAAACCTAAACAAGAAGAATCAAAAGAGAAAGAGGGAAGGAGGGAGGGAGACACAGAGACTGAGATTCCTGTTGATATTATTCGATTGTTTGCACCCCTTGATTCAGTCATAACTGAAGCTGCCACTTCTTGGGGCTTTTCAGTTATATTAGCTGATAGTTTACTTTTTTGCTACTTTTGCTGCTTTCAGTTTGAATTAGAATATTTTCCATTTACAACCAAAGAGTCAACTAAGAAAAGTTTGAAAGAAATGATGAATTTAACCAAAGGATAAAGGCAATTTGTGGCAAACTAAACTGAAGTACATAATTCAGTCTACCCCCAAAAAAGATAAGACATGTTTAAAGACGTTTTGAAAGATTCGGGTAAAGATGTGGTTTGGGGTTAAAATGGCCAGGGGACACCTTCTGCCAAATCAATCCCAAAAAAGACAGGAGCATGGCTCCCATGGACATGGCAGATAGAAAAATCCTCAGTGTCTGTCTGTGTCTTGGGCAGAATCCTTCTAGAAGTTTGTAACCCCTATGACCCATGTCCTGGTCTTGAACATCTGATAAATAAGTAACTATATCACAGCCCCAAATCTATTAACCCAGTAGCCTCAGCACACCTGAGACAGTAAAAAAAAGGCTCCCCTCCAATGGGAAATGATTTTACAATTACAGGAGGCTTAGAATTAAACATAGGATCATGAAGTAAATTGGGCCTGTAGTATTAATACTATTTATTAATAGGTTTGGGAATAGAAATTATAATTTGTGTGTTTAAAGTGTTAGTAGTGTTTAAGAAAATCTGACATATTAGAGAATCTAAAGAATTTAGCTTCATGATTTCAATTTGAAATTTATACTTAATTTATTCTCATTATCTTAAGTTGCAAAGTTCTGATAATTTGATAACGTTTGTATAGTCTTTGAATGTTTTGACTCATTATGTTTTTAAGGGCCAATTTTTAGAATTACAAGTACTTGGACTTTGCTTGTTGAGGTTTAAATCAGCCTTGTCAAGCATCTGAATTGCTTGATATATTAAATTGTAAATATTGTTAAAACCTTAGGGGAATTTAATTGATGGTTTATTAATATGACTAATTGTATAGAGGATTTTAATCTGCTAAAATTGAATTATATAAGTGGAAGGATAGTTGTAAATTTTATAAAAATTACTTGGTTTATAAGTAAAATCAGAATTGCAAAGTGATCTTAAAGGCCTAAGAACATTATAGTTTTAAATTTGTAGCTTAAGTTAATATTATTTAAATATTCAAATATCTGTTTCCTTTCTGTGCACAAAAGCCCTCGATTCCCCCAAATTGGAAAAAATAATGCATAAACACACATGTTAAGAAATATCATTATAGATGCAAAAGCCATAGATGAAACAGCACTTCTGTAGAGAATGAGAATCACAGGGCCTGTATGGGGCCTGAGATAAGGCAAATGATATAAAAATATTCATAATAAACAATGATGAGCCAACTGGACCAGCTACCAGGAAGTAAAAAATAAGATCAAAGAATCAACAACTCAGGTGGTAATAACCCAAACTGATTCATTCATTCATTTGTTTTTATTCAACATATATTTACTGAACATGTACTACATGTCAAGTTCTGTTCTAGCAGTTCCAGGATATAGACGAAGAAAGGAAAATATGGATTACAGTTTGGATGTGAAAAAGACAAAAAGAGTAAGTGAAGTAATTGGAAATGGAGGACAGATGCCAGCAGAAGGTTGCTTGGAGAGAGGAAAGAGCAGGTTGTCTTGTCTCAGATTTCTCAGCTTCGCCTGATGTCAGTAAGCATAGGAGATAAGGAGCAAGAGCATCTCAAGACACATCCACAGACGACAAAAAACAAATCAAGAGAAAAGAAAATGAGGATCACGCATTCAGTAATAACAGACAACAGACGCAACAGAGAAAAGGCTGGAGGGGAGAGTAATCGAGCCCGAGACAAGTGGAAGAGGCAGCCGGCACAGTCATCAATGAGAAGAATGGGGGAGGTTCAGACCAAGGCTTACAGGACTAATTATAATGACACAAATATGGGTTAAGCACAACAGAAAGTAGGGACAGGCAGTACAAATAACAGGAAGGAAAAAAAAAAAAAAAACCGTGAAGGGCTAAGTCTGTGGGACTCTGAGAAGAAAATCTGGAGATGAGCTGAGGCAAAAGAAACAAGCCTGAAACCAGAACAGCTTGTTCCAAAAGACAGGGGTTGGGCGCCACACATGGATCTGGAGAGGAAGGGAGACACATGGTACGAGGACTGCTCAAGAAGAGAAGCCTATGATCACGCTGTAGAGGAAGGAGGGTGAGCTGATTCCTGGGCCTTATTGCTCAAGAAAGAGCAAGCCTTTGGAAGGTCTGCTGATGACCCGTAGTCAGACAGCCAGAAAAATGGAATAAGTAATGTAAATGATGATTGGGGGAAGGGCATAATTTTGTTCTGATTATTTAAAAAATATTCCCCAAACATAACTTAAATATAATCTTTCCAGAAGAATGAGAAAACACAGATAACCAAATCAAGTATGAGAAAAGAAAAATGGCCACCCTAAACAAGACAGTGACATTTCTGAGGGAGAAAGGGCCACTGGCTTTTCTAATTAGTTATTTGAAATTTTCTGTAGGAATTGCCAACCCATCCTGACCCCACCCTGAAAGTTGGTAGTGATGGTTCATACCCAGGAAAGGTAGTAAACAAGATTGCCAAGTCCCAGTCGAGAAAAAAGGGTTTTAATCAACTAATCTGAAATATTCCCTTCAAGTTCCTGTAAAAATATGGTGACAAGAGCTGTAAACGGTTCCTTTCAAGCATTCATCAGACTACTGGTTAGCACACAATGAGGAAACAGCACTCCAAGACCAGGGAAAGAACCATCCTAAAGGATTAGAGAGAACAATATCAAGTGCTCACATATGCCTTTTCCCACCAGACAGACTGGAAAATTTCATACTTCATGGGTCCTTGAGTAGAGAGCTCAGAAAGGCCTTGCCTCAGTAGGGGGGTAAAGTTAGTCCTAATCTCAATATTGCTATGGTCCTGCCTAACAGATCTTAAAGGTATGACCTGGAGGAATAAAACTGTTTCCAAGTAACTTAGCTGCATCTCCAAACAAAGGTCAAGAATACTTATAGGAATAATAATTTTTAAAAAACCACTTAACAGGGAAAAATACCCAATGTCTGGTATACAATAGAAAAAATTACCAGGAAGGCAAATAAGCAGAAGAATATAACCATCATGAGGAAAAAAAAAAATTGTAAATTGAAACCAAACCAAAACTGAGGCAGATATTAGAATTGAGAGACAAGGATATTAAAACAGCTGTTATAGCTGTATATTGTATGTTTAAAAGCTAAGCAGAGATATAGGAGATATTAAAAAGATACAAGGCCAACTTCTAGAACTGAAAAAATATGTTTGAGGTGAAAAATTACACTGAGTAGGATTAATGGCAGATTAAACATTTCAGAAGAAAAGATTAGTGAACCCTAAAACACAGCAATAGAAACTATCCAAAATGAAATTTATAAAAATATGACATGGGAAGTAGAATACCATCTCTTGAAGGTAGACTGGTGTGTGTGTATATATGTGTGTGTGTGTGTGTGTGTATATATATATATATATATATATATATATATATATATATATATACATACATACATACATACTTTTAAGTGAGTTATAGGTAATAAACCAACAAAAGGATATAAAACAGAATCATAAAAACAATTCAGTCAATCCAAAAAGAGGCAGAAAAAGAGGGAAAAAATAAACAAATAATAGATGGAATAAACAGAAGGCAGATAGCAAGGTGATAAATTTAAACTTTAGCATATCAATTATCATAGTAAATACTATTTAGGCATCCTAATAGAGATTGTCAGGATTCGGTAACAACAACAACAAAAAAAATCCAACTCTATTCTTTCTGCAAGAAATGCACTTTACATACAAAGAAACAACTAAGTTAAACATAAAAGGACAGAAAAGATACACCATACTATTACAGACTGAACCGTGTCCCCTGCACCCCACAAATTCTTGTGTTAAAGCCCTAACTCTCCATGTGAATATATCTGGAAATAGTGTCTTTAAGGAGGTGATTAATGTTAAATGAGGTCATAAGTGTCGGGCCCTAATCCCATAGGACTTATAAGAAGATGAAGAGACACTAGAGGTATGATCTCTCTCTCTCTCTGCGCCACCCCCAGCGCACAGAGAAAAGGCTGTGTGAGGGCACAGCAAAAAGGCAACCATCTGCAAGCCAGCAAGAGCGATCTCACCAGGTTCAGCCTTGCTGGTATCTTGATCTTGGACTTCCAGTGTCCAGAGCATTAAACATTTCTGTTGTTTAAGCCACCAGGCTGTGGTATTTTGTTGTGGCAACCTGAACAGACTAATACACATGCTAAGATCAATCAAAACGAGGCTGAAGTGACTATACTAATGTCAGGCAAAGTAAATATTAGAGAAAAGAATAGCACCAGGGACAAAGGTCATTTCATAATGATTAAGAAGTCATTATCAAGAGTACATAACAATAAATGTTTGTGTACCTAATAAAAACAATTCAAAACATGTGAAGCAAGAATTCATAAAACGCCCAAGAGAAAGACAAATCTACAACCAAAATGAAAATATCAGTACCCCTCTCTTAATAATCAATAGAACAATGGAGAGAAAAATCAGTGAAGATCTAGAAGACCTGAACAAAACTATCCACCATGACCTAATTGATATTTATAGAATACCTCACCAAACAACAGCTGTACATACATTCTTCAAGTGTACTTGTAACATTAAACAAGATAGACCGTGTCTCAATAAATGGAAATGAATTCAAGTCCAACAGAGTATGCTGTCTAACTATGATGGAATTGAATTAGAAATCAATAACAAAAAGATTTCTGGGAAACTCCCAAATTTTTGCAAACCAAATAACACACTTCTAAATAACCCATGGATAAAAGAAGAAGGCAAAAGGAAAAGCTGAAAGTATTTGAACTAATTGAAAAGAAAGTAAAAAAATTGTGGGATGCCACTAAAGAAGTATTTGTGTGGGGTTGGGAGGGATTTGTAATACTGAATGACTTTATTAAAAGAGAAGAAGTATTTCAAATAAATGATCTCAACTTCCCCTTAAGAAACCAGAAAAAGAACAAATAAACCCAAAATAAGCAGAAGAAAGGAAATAGTAAAGATCAGAGTGGAATTCAATAAAATAGAACTCAGAAAGACAATAGAGAAAATCAGTGAAGCTGAAAGCTGGATATTAAAGATCAATAAAAATTATAAGCCTCTAGCCAGATTGATCAGGATAAAAAGAGGGAAGACACAAATTGCCAGTATCAGGAATGAAAAAGGTGACATCACTACAGATTCTAGATATTAATGGGATAATAAGGGTATATAATGAACAACTTCACGCCAAAATTATCGACAATTTAGATGAAATAGAACATTTTTTGAAAGACACAAACTACCAAAGCTAATCCTAAAATTCACATGGAACCACAAAGACCCCGAAAAGTCAAAGCAATCCTGAGAAAGAAGAACATAGCTGGAAGCACCGCACTTTCTGATTTTAAAATATATTAAAATACATATTATAATACAATATAATATATTACAAAGCTATTAAAGCAGTACAGTACAGGCATAAAAACAGAACACTGGAACAGAATAGAGAGCCCAGAAATAAACCAATGCATATGCAGTCAAGGGTGCCAAGAATACACAAAGGGGAAAAGATAGTCTCTTCAACAAAACTGGATATTCACATGCAAAAGAAAGAAATTGAACCCTTATCTTACACCATACACAAAAATCAACTCAAAATGGATTAATGACTTAAACATAAAACCTGAAACTTATAAAACTCCTAAAGGAAAACAAGGGAAAATGTTCATGACATTGGTATAGGCAATGATATCTTGGATATGACCCTAAAAACATAAGAAACAAATCACAAAGAGACAAGTGGGACTACATCAAACTAAAAAGCTTCTGCACATCAAAAGAAATGGTCAACAGAGTGAAAAGGCAATCTACAGAATGGGAGAAAATACAAACCATGTATTTGATAAAGGGTTAATATCCAAAATATATAAGGAACTCCTACAATCTAATAGCAAAAAAAGAAAAAAAAAAAGAAAGAAAAAAAATTGATTTTAAAATGGGCAAAGGACTTGAGTAAACATTTCTCCAATGAAGACATACAAATGGCCAACAGGTACATATATGAAAAGATGATCAATATCGTTAATCAACAGGGAAATGTAAATCAAATCTACAATGAAATATCTCACACCTGTCAGAATGTCTATTATCAAAAAATGAAAGACAACCAGTGTTGGTGAGGATGTGGAGAAATTGGGACTTTTGTACACTGTTGGTGGGAATGTTAAAATGTAAAATGATGCAGCCACTGCATCAATAGTATGGAGGTTTCTCAAAAAATTAAAAATTGAACTACCATATGATTCAGCAATCCCCCTTCTGGGTATATATTCAAGAGAACTGAAACCAGAATCTCAGAGAGATATCTGCATTTCCAAGTTCATTGCAGTATTACTCACAATAGCCAAGCTATGGCAACAACCTATATGTCTATTGATGGATGAATGGATAAAGAACATGTGGTGTATACATACAATGGAATGCTATTCAGCCTTAAAACAGAAGGAAATCCTGCCATATGCAACAACATGGATGAACCTAGAGGACTTTGTGCTAAGTGAAATAAGCCAGTCACAGAAGAAGAAGTACTGCATGATTCCACTTATATGGGTTACCTAGAATAGTTATACTCATAGAAACAGAGAGTAGAAGGTGGTTGTCAGAAGTTTGGGGTCAGTGGGAACAAGGTGTTGCTCTGTTGGATGGTATAGTTTCAGTTATGCAAGATAAATAGGCTCTAGAGATCTACTGTACAGCAGTATGCCTATAGTTAATACTGTACTGTGCACTTAAAAATTTGTTAGGAAGGTAGATATTATGTTAAGTGTTCTTACCAAAATAATTTGAAGAAAGAAAGAAAAGAAGATATAACCTGAATAGCCCTATATCTATTAAAGAAAGCTATCAAATCTATAAAACTCTTCCAAAAAAGTTGAAGAGGAGGGAACACTTTCCAACTCATCCTATGTAGCCAGCACTATCCTTATACCAAAACTAGACAGAGATTAAAACAAAAGTATAATTTCTCTCATGACAGATGAAAAAATTCAAAGCAATGCTTTAATAAATCAAATCCAACAATACATAAAAGCTAATTCACAGTGATTAAGAGAGACTTATCCCAAGAATGCAAGATTGGCTTAACATTCAAAAATCAGGGCTTCCCTGGTGGCGCAATGGTTGAGAGTCCACCTGCCGATGCAGGGGACATGGGTTCGTGCCCCGGTCCGGGAAGATCCCACATGCCATGGAGCAGCTGGGCCCGTGAGCCATGGCTGTTGAGCCTGCGCATCCGGAGCCTGTGCTCCGCAACGGGAGAGGCCACAGCAGTGAGAGGCCCGCATATCGCAAAAAAAAAAAAAAAAAAAAAAATCAATGTAAGTCATCATATTAACAAAATTTTTTAAAACCCATATGATTATATTAGTAGATTCATACATGAATGTTTACAGTAGCTCTATTTGTAATTGTCAAAAACTGGGGGGGAAAAAACAAATCTCCATCAACAGGTGAGTTTGTTCATTGTGGCTTATCCACACAAGGAATGAACTATTGACACACACCGTTACATGGATGAATCTCAGAATAAGTATGCTGAATGAAAGAAGCCATACAAAAGAGTACGTACTGTACGATTTCATGTATCTAAAATTCTAAAATGTGCAAACCAAACTGTTCTCACAGAAAGCAGAACAGTTGTTGCCTGAGAGAGGGGGAGTGGTGAGAAGCAGGAAGAAGGGATGGCGAAGGGTCAGGAGGACACTTCTGGGTGTGATGAGGAGGCTCCTTACCTTGATTATAGTGATAGTTTCACAGGTGTGCACATATGCCCAAAACTTATCCTCTCTACCCTTCTCTTTAAACCTCCATTCCAGAATACTATTGTTTTTACATTTGTTCTGTAACTACAATTGCTTTTGGATGCACTGCCTATAAATTCATTTTTTAAATTGAAAACTAAAAAATAATATTCATAATAATGTTTATGGAAATACTGTTCACTGCAGAACCAAGGAGTACCATTAAGCCTGTAGAGGAGATGTAACTCTTGTCAATAAATCTTTGCTGTTGGAAATAGAAAATAACTTTAAAATTTGGAGAGGGTTAGGATGGCACAATGTCATAATGACCTACTAGGCCTTTGCCTTGTCACAAGATCACCCAACTTCTTAATCATTGTATTTGTTAGAAGAAATCCATGTTCTACCGACAGGGATTCTTCACAGAGCCTGTGACTTCTGGTTCTACTTTGGACTGAAGGCTTTCTAGTCCTGCCTCAAAATTCTCATTCTGGAATTACTTTTCACTACAATCCTAGGTTAGATCCACTGCTCCTTGGAGCCTATGACTTCCTCTTACCTGGATTCTCTTTGTTTTGCTTGAGTAATTCTTTCAAAAATAGTCTGTGGGTGGTAGATGGTCTGTGCTCTTGCATGTTTGAAAATGTCGCACTCTTGATTGATATTTTGGCTAGGTACAGAATTTTAGGTTCAAAAACATTTTTCCCTCAACATTTTGCAGACACGCTGCTTGTTTTTTGTTTTGTTTTTTCCTATCATCTAGAGTTGCTGGTGACCTGTCCACTGTCAACTGGATTCTCACTTCTTTTTGAGTGACTTATTCTTTTAGCTTTTAGAATCTTCCCTCCATTTCTAGTGTCTAAAATGTCACAAGAATATGTCATGGGGTGGGTTTGTTCATTCATCTTCTGCATTCTCTAGGCCCTAACAATCTGAAGTCCTATTTCTCCACACTTAGAAATTCTCTCTTGTTCTTCTCTGTTTTGTGTGTTTTCTCCTTTTGGATGTTAGAACTTTTAGACTGTTCTCTAACCTCTTCATTTTTCTCCCATATTTTCCATCCCTTTAACTTTTTGTTGTACATTCAGAGATATTTCTTCCATTCTTTCTTCCACTGAATTTTTAAATTTGACAATTTTTTTTTTTTCATTTTAAGAACACTTTTTGGGTTGGATTGTTCTTTTCCTTAGCAGCCTATTTTTGCTTTAAAAATGCTTTTTTTTTTTTTTTTTTTTTAATTTTCTCCTGTGAGGAAACACAGTAGAATTACTTTAAAGATGTCTTCTATTTCCTGAATTATCTATGTCCTCCAGGGTCAGTTTATTTATTTCCACCTGCCTTTCTGTCCTTAATTTTTTTCAAATTTTTATGATCCTTGGGCTGTCAATTCATAGTTATAACTGAGGCAGCCCAGCTTATTTAATACAAATAGCTCGCCTCGCCTCAGTTGCTCTCGCCTTTTCTCCACGTGCGTGGGCCTTTTGACTGGTAGACTTTGCTTTAGACCTTGAGGGGAAAGAGGAGGACGAGGAGGACACCCTCCCAGCACCTCCCACCTCCCAGCCAGAAAGAGGAGAATTTTATTCAGAGTGAGCATCACCCCTTCTAGGGCTACATTGCATGCAGAAGCTCCTCAATTATTTTTAAAGATTAATCCTCTGGTTTTAGCCTGAGCATGTGACACAGGGAAGGAGAATGTGGGCTATGACTCACAGTTATTCCACAGTTGACTTCTGTCCAACTTTCCTCTCATACTCCAAGTTCTGAGCCTCTGTGAGTCTGCTGCCAGGAAAAAATAGCTCCGGCCCCGACTGCAGCCTTCTGTGAATGCGATTGAATCTGTTAATACAATTCCAAGTAGTTTTTACTTTTAAGAAATGTGTCTATATCTCTAGTTCCCAGATGCCCCTTCTCCTGTGCCCAGGGCTGTCTTTCATGTATTATTCTCTGTTCCTCTTTACTGATATTTCTATGGGATTTGGGAGCAGAAAAGAGATGTATGCCTGTGCTCTGTCTGCCATCTTGAACAAGAGTTCCTATTGTATCTTTGGACACCTTTGTGATTTCTTCCTTATTTTCCTTCCTTATTTTTAGGCAAAAGACTCCTTAAAGCTTCCACTGAGGGCCAGCCACAGGACCACACAAGCAAGGCTGAATTTCTACTTATCAGCTCTCAAAATATTTGAAACTAGTTTTATATCCTCCTATCATTTCTAGGTCAAATATTTCTAGTTTTACTAACCATGCCTCTTTGAATTTTTTTTTAACATCTTTATTGGAGTATAATTGCTTTACAGTATTGTGTTAGCTTCTGCTGTATAACAAAGTGAATCAGCTACATATACGTATATCCGCATATCCCCTCCCTCTTGCATCTCCCTCCCACCCACCTTATCCCACCCCACCAGGTGGTCACAAAGCACCGAGCTGATCTCCCTGTGCTATGCGGCTGCTTCCCACTAGCTATCTACTTTACATTTGGTAGTGTGTATATGTCCATGCCACTCTCTCACTTCATCACAGCTTACCCTTCCGCCTCCCTGTGTCCTCAAGTCCACTCTCTACGTCTGCATCTTTATTCCTGTCCTGTCCCTACGTTCATCAGAACCATTTTTTTAGAGTCCATATATATGTGTTAGCATACGGTATTTGTTTTTCTGACTTACTTCACTCTGTATGACAGACTCTAGGTCCATCCACCTCACTACAAATAATTCAATTTCGTTTCTTTCTATGGCTGAGTAACATTCCATTGTATATATGTGCCATATCTTCTTTAGCCATTCATCTGTTGATGGACACTTAGGTTGCTTCCATGTCCTGGCTATTGTAAATAGTGCTGCAAGAACATTGAGGTACATGTCTCTTTTTGAATTATGGTTTTCTCAGGGTATATGCCCAGTAGTGGGATTGCTGGGTCATATGATAGTTTTATTTTTACTTTTTTAAGGAACCTCCATGCTGTTCTCCATAGTGGCTGTATCAATTTATATTCCCACCAACAGTGCAAGAGGGTTCCCTTTTCTCCATACCCTCTCCAGCATTTATTGTTTGTAGATTTTTTGATGATGGCCATTCTGACCGGTGTAAAGGTGATGCCTCATGGTAGTTTTGATTTGCATTTCTCTAATGATTAGTGATGTTGAGCGTCCTTTCATGTGTTTGTTGGCAATCTGTATATCTTCTTTGGAGAAATGTCTATTTAGGTCTTCTGCCCATTTTTGGATTGTGTTGTTTGTTTTCTTGATATTGAGCTACATGAGCTGCTTGTATATTTTCGAGATTAATCCTTCATCTGTTCCTTCGTATGCAACTACTTTCTCCCATTCTGAGGGAAAAAAAATAAGACAGAAAGGCAGGTGGAAATAAATAAACTGACCCTGGAGGAGATAGATAATTCAGTAAATAGAAGACATCTTTAAAGTAATTTTACTTTGTTTCCTCACAGGAGAAAATATATTTAAAAAAATTCAATTTTCTTAAATTTACCAAGGCTTGATTTGTGACCCAAGATACGCTCTATCCTGGAGAATGTTCTGTGAGTACTTGAGAAGAAAGTGTATTCTGTAGTTTTCGGATGGAATGTCCTATAAATATCAATTAAGCCCATCTTGTTTAATGTGTCATTTAAAGCTTGTGTTTCCTTATTTATTTTCATTTTGGATGATCTGTCCATTGGTGAAAGTGGGCTGTTATAGTCCCCTAGTATTATTGTGTTACTGTCAATTTCTGCTTTTATGGCTGTTAGCATTTGCCTTATGTATTGCAGTGCTCCTGTGTTGGGTGCGTAAATATTTACAATTGTTATATCTTCTTGGATTGATCCCCTGATCATTATGTAGTGTCCTTCTTTGTCTCTTGTAATAGTCTTTATTTTAAAGTCTATTTTGTCTGGTATGAGAATTGCTACTCCAGATTTCTTTTGATTTCCATTTGCATGCAATATCTCTTTCCATCCCCTCACTTTCAGTCTGTATGTGTCCCTAGGTCTGAAGTGGGTCTCTTGTAGACAGCATACGTACGGGTCTTGTTTTTATATCCATTCAGCCAATCTATGTCTTTTGGTTGGAGCATTTAATCCATTTCCATTTAAGGTAATTATTGATATGTATGTTCCTATTACCATTTTCTTAACTGTTTTGGGTTTGTTTTTGCAGGTCTTTTCCTTCTGTTGTGTTTCTTGCCTAGAGAAGTTCCTTTAGCATTTGTTGTATAGCTGGTTTGGTGGTGCTGAATTCTCTTAACTTTTGCTTGTCTGTAAACATTTTAATTTCTCCATCGAATCTGAATGAGATCCTTGCTGGGTAGAGTAATCTTGGTTGTAGGTTTTTCCCTTTCATCACTTTAAATATGTCCTGCCACTCCCTTCTGGCTTGCAGAGTTTCTACTGAAAGATCAGCTGTTAACCTTATGGGGATTCCCTTGTATGTTATTTGTTGCTTTTCCCTTGCTGCTTTTAATATGTTTTCTTTGTATTTAATTTTTGATAGTTTGATTAATATGTGCCTTGGCATGTTTAGCTTTGGGTTTATCCTGTATGGTACTCTCTGTGCTTCCTGGACATGATTGACTATTTCCTTTCTCATATTAGGGAAGTTTTTGACTATAATCTCTTCAAATATTTTCTCAGACACTTTCTTTTTTTCTTCTTCTGGGACCCCTATAATTCGAATGTTGGTGCATTTATTTTTGTCCCAGAGATCTCTGAGACTGTCCTCAATTCTTTTCATTCTTTTTTCTTTATTCTGCTCCCTGGCAGTTATTTCCACCATTTTGTCTTCCAGCTCACTTATCCGTTCTTCTGCCTCAGTTATTCTGTTATTGATTCCTTCTAGAGTATTTGTAATTTCAGTAATTGTGTTGTTCATCGCTGTTTGTTTGCCCTTTAGTTCTTCTAGATCCTAGTTAAATGTTTCTTGTATTTTCTCCATTCTGTTTCTGAGATTTTGGATCATCTTTACTACCATTACTCTGAATTCTTTTTCAAGTAGGTTGCCTATTTCATCTACATTTATTTGGTCTTGTAGGTTTTTACCTTGCTCCTTCATCTGTAATATATTTTTTTGTCATTTCATTTTTTTTTTGCTGGGTGGTGCTATATTCCTGTCTTACTGGTTGTTTGGCCTGAGACGTCCAGCACTGGAGTTTGCAGGCAGTTGGATAGAGCCGGGTCTTGGTCCTGAGATGAGGACCAACTGGAGGCCTCACTCCGACTGATACTCCCTGGGGTCTGAGGTTCTCTTTTGCTCCAGCAGTTTGGACTCGGAGCTCCCACCACAGGAGCTCGGGCCTGACACCCGGCCTGGGAACGAAGATCCCACAGGCTGGCAATTTTCCAGCACATTGAAGAAGATAAAACGTGTGGCAGGCGAAGTAATAGTCCCCCAAAGACATGGACATCCAAATCCCTGGAACCACCTGGCTGGTGCGCGATGATGGGGACCCGGAGCCACCGGAGGGGCAAGGTGGTGGCCTGAGGGGCACAGGACGGCCTGGTGTCCTCGGAGTCAGAGCCGGGCCATCTGCACCACCCACACTGCCCGCGTGCCAGGGACTCCCCCTGGGCTTGACAGGCATCTGCACTCCGGATTCACATCCGAGGCCCCGGATTTATGTCAGTGACCCTGGTTTTATGTCTGAGGCCCCAAATTTACATCTGAGGCTCTGGTTTTATGTCAGTGACCCAGGTTTACATCTCCCTCTTTGAATTTTTAAGTCTTCTTATCATTCTGATCATTTCCTTCTGAACTTCCTCCATCTCTCTAAAAGAATTCAGTGCAATGTCTAGGGGAGTAAAGCTGGAAGCTAGTGCAGAGTAATCGAGTCTTTCCCCCCACAGCACACATCCACATTGTCCAGTTATTGTGCTGCCCTAGACACACACCATCAGCACCTGCTGGAAAGACTCTCTATAATGGTAATATATTTAAAAACCATAAAATTATGGGAAGACACCAAGAGGAATTTCCATCCAAGAATTTCCAGGCTCTCTAGCCCAGCTTCTAATTTATACACAATTATTTTATCACTTAAACAAAGGTCATTTAAAAATTCTTAATTTTAGTCATTTTGTAAAGAATGGTACTATGCGCTGAGGAAGATATTTGGGATAAATTCTTCCAAAATTGATTGAATCATGCAACTGAACTCACCATATAGTTTTTCAAGTATTTGAAATGCAACTTCAAAATTCCAACACATTTCTCATTAGCAAAAATGAACACTTTTCTAAGAGCTTCAGATTGTTGTAAAATCACTACTAATTAAAATATATATACAGGGCTTCTCTGGTGGCGCAGTGGTTGAGTCTGCCTGCCGATGCATGGGACACGGGTTTGTGCCCTGGTCCGGGAAGATCCCACATGCCGCGGAGCAGCTGGGCCTGTGAGCCATGGCCACTGAGCCTGCGCGTCTGGAACCTGTGCTCCACAACGGGAGAGGCCACAACAGTGAGAAGATAAATACAAGCTTTGTACCATTTTAAAACATCACAGCTATGGTGACATCCCTTTTTAGCAGACAGAGTTTTAAAATTTAAATAAAATATTGTCTGACAAAATTACATGGTACAGTTCTCAGCTAACACAAATATTTTTCTGATATGTGTACCTTCCTTGGAATATTGCCTGTCCCCAGTTCCTTGAAGAGCACAGTTTAAAACTATAAAAGAAAAAAGTTTTCCAAGTTTATTAATATATCTGAAAAATTTATTAATCTGATGAATTGAAAGACCAAAGCATTTTACAGGAATTTTATAGAAGTTTTCAAAATCTATTTGTTTGTTTGTTTGTTTAAGAGTTATTTAGGCAACTACTATGTGCTAGGTATTAGCAGTTGAATAATATACCAGAAAGATCTGCAGTCTCTATTTTCATGGAGTCTATTTCTTCACAGTTATTAAATTTATTTTCATATCCAAATTTATCAAATTTATTAAAGTGCCTTTTCTTCTACAACTTTGCTTAAGGAAGATGGAATCAGATGTAAATGAAGTGATGCCACCAGCCTCTAGAAAGCAAGAATCTTTTCCATTCTTTAGTATCTTTTCCATTCTCTGGGCCAAGTGGACTATGTCAGTAACATTTGTGGAATGTTGACTATGAGGAATCAGAGCTGAAAAGTTGGCAGGAAGCTAAAAAGTCATCTCAGGAAAAATTTTTTATCCCCCCCTTGCTTCCTCTGATCAATCAATAGTTACTTTCTTCAGTCAGTGGGAATTTGGGGAAGGTATTCCAGTTTCTACAGGTGTGTGGCAGCACCTGGCATTACCTGGCACTGATGGCTCTGTGGGATCCCCTATCTTTACAGCTGGCTCGTCAACAACTTCATAAAACACACGCTGTGCTCTTGGCCTGGACAGCTACTTTTAGTTCCCTGTGTACACCATGCTCTACCATACTTCCTTTCCTTTGCCTGAAATGCCTTTCCTCTCCTCCTTCACCTCGAGTCCTCCTACTCAGGTTTTGGGGTGCAGGTCAAACGCTGCTTCCTCTGGGAAGTCTTCACTGGCTCCCAGGCTGGCTCGTCTGCTTAGTGGTGTTGTAGAACAACTGTGAGTAAAGATAGATCAGGAAATGGATCTGGGTTCTAGCTTTTACCAGGTGTGGAGTTGTGTAAACTTTCTAAACATTCGTTTTTCCCATCGATACAATACAAAGGCCTTCTAGGGCTGTTTTGAGAATAAAATACAATGGTGACAGTAAAGACCCCAAACAGAGATCCTGGCACACAGACAGCACTCAGTAAATACTGCTTTCCATACCCTCCTCTCCTGTCACACCTGGGAATGGCATGAATTCAGAATCTCACGCTAGATCAACCGTAGTCCTTATTTTGAAAATCACTAGGATTATAATAATATAAAATTGCAAATTAAAAACAGTGTTTTTAATCAAAGCTCATTAAAGAGTTTCCAGTTACTCACAAAGATCCTTTGGGTGAAGAATGACTATAAAATAATTAGCATGATCTTTCACTTGAAGTGCATGCATGCAATACTTTCAAAGATCCTGATCAAAAGCCTTAGCACTGTGTGTTCCAGGCCTATAAATTTTACATAGAGGTCATTGCTATATTCTTAGCAATCACATCTGCTCTTGTACCTATTTTACAAACTCAGAGCTAGCCCAAGAATGCAGTACATCGATAGCAAAGATGTCCAAAAGACTATGACATTATAAGAGCAATAATTATTATATGCAATAAGAATTTGCCTTTCCTCAAGTCTTTCACCCATTTCTTAAGCATATTACAAACATTCAGTCTTCCTCATGGCATCTTCTGTGGCAAGTCAGTGGTGCTGGGATGACTGTTGCCCCAATTTCCAGGGCTGTGTGCAGAAGTCCTTCCACATCAGTGGAGCGGAGCAATGCTGGGTGTGTGTTTTTTTTTTTTTTTTTGCGGTACGTGGGCCTCTCACTGTTGGGGCCTCTCCCGTTGCAGAGCACAGGCTCCGGACGCACAGGCCCAGCAGCCATGGCTCACGGGCCCAGCCGCTACGCGGCATGTGGGATCCTCCCAGACCGGGGCACGAACCCGTGTCCCCTGCATCAGCAGGCGGACTCTCAACCACTGCGCCACCAAGGAAGCCCTGGGTATGTTTTTTGAATAGGAGGAACCAGATGAGGCATATGAGTTCTCCTAAAGAGGCCAGAAAGTTTCATTTTTCCCATCTAGTTTTCACTCTGTTTTGAGATATCTGGGAATCCTTAATGTCTTACTCAGCCACTATTGGTTAGAAACACAGAATCTGGGCTCAGATTCCTGCTATACTACTTACAGCTATGAGGCCACAGGGTGAGTTACTTCCTGTATGGTTTAGCTTCTCCATCTGTAAAATTGCAATACCAATAGCACCTACATCAGAATACTATGGGGAGCAGTGCCCAGCACATAATTAACGTTACTAATTATTGGGAACTATTAGCGTTAACTTTTATTCCTATCCTAGACACTGAGATGCAATGGTAAACAAAGGCACTCAATAAATACTTACTGGATGAATAATGCAAAACCATATAGAATGAAGCTATAAATATCATTTTGGATACCCAGGTGGCTTCCATCAATGGCTGATATCAGAGAACAAAAATTTAAACATTCATATGATTAAGTCTCAGCAACATGCTCATTTGCCCAAGAGCAGAAACAGAAAGATATAATGAAACTATCCACCTGACGTCACAAAAGACAGACCAATGAGAATAAGCCAAGTAGCTCTGTGCACAAGTATTCTATTTTTAACTTGGTTGTAGTATGATTTTTTTTAATAAGCTTATAAATCTTGTTTAATTTTTAGCCACATACATTGACTCTCCAATGAGGTCATGTTTGGAAATATATGTATCAACATTTAAACAACTCAAAGCCATAAGAAAATCTTAAGTACTTCAGCCAAACTCTGTCTCAATATTGAAATAAGTGAGATGTGAAAATTAGGGGAAGGTGTATTCTCAGTTGGATCATTGTTTTATGCTACCCTTTATATATGAGTACAGAGGAACGGCATTTCAGGATAGTATCATTAAAACTGTTTGCAGTTATAAACCAGTTCTAACCATGGCCAAGCTTCCAGCACTGCTTAAAATTACTCAAGAGAGCAGAACCACAATATTTATATCTGCCTACGAGCACATCATCATCTTCAGTCTCGATTTTAAATACTAATATTTTCTCTTAAAGTTCTTCAAAATGTATGTTCTGTGAGAAGGAGAATTCTAAAAACATTATCTAAAGCTGCAGAAGAGCTAGAGGTCTTAAGGAAGGTGTGGAAAGAGTGACTGCAAGCAACTGATACAAATCAAAAACGGTGCAGTGGGCCAAAGAACAGAGAGGGCTGGAAGAAGACAACATACTCCTTCCAATTATCGAGAGCAGGAGAATGTGTATCCCCATGACCAGGAGTGCTTGCTTTTTTTTTTTTAATTTCCCGAGAGATGATGAAATATTAGGAACCAGGCATACTTAGAAAGTTGGCCTTTCGGAGATCAGCATAGATGTAGGGTTGTTGTTGTTTTTAAACAACTAATGAAAACAGATTACTACTGACAAGAGGGAATAGAAAGCCAGAAAGAATGGGGAAGCCATCCTTCAAAATCCAGTAATGGGAAGCTGTCTTCAGTAGCTGTGCACCCTGAAACCACAACTGGTCCCTGAGGAATCACATACACTCTCAGAAGTAACGATCGATAAAGGACAGAATTAACTGTTATTCAAAAGTACCTATTCAAAAGGCAGGTATTATGTTTCCCTAAATTTTGCCCTATTTATGGGAGATTGGGATTGACATATATACACCAATATGTATAAAAAAGATAACTAGGGCTTCCCTGGTGGCGCAGTGGTTGAGAGTCCGCCTACCAGTGCAGGGGACGAGGGTTTGTGCCCCGGTCCGGGAGGATTCCACATGTCGCGGAGCGGCCGGGCCCGTGAGCCATGGCCGCTGGGCCTGTGCGTCCGGAGCCTGTGCTCTGCAACGGGAGAGGCCACAACACGGAGAGGCCTGCGTACCGCAAAAAAAAAAAAAAAAAGATAACTAATGGGAACGTGCTGTATAAAAAAACAAAATAAAATTCAAAAAAATTTGCCCTATTTAAATAGTGATTACATTTAAATAGAGAATCCTTTAATATTTTTGCTTATTGTGAGTTTTAGTTTTGGCAAAGCAGATAAACTGGAAGATCAGTGTTTATACTCCTTGGTTCCATTTACCGGTTCTGTCTTGAACCCAAGTAAGCAGCAGTTTATTTGGGTTCAAGACAGAATACACTTTGTCATTTTATTGTTCTCCACATCAGGTTTTCTTCCAGGAGGAAATGAATCCCAAATATACATGTATATCCAAAATATAATTTTAAAAGTATTAATAGATATTATGTCATAACATGCTTATACTGATCTTCTCTAGGTGTTACAACAAATTACCGTAAATTTCATGGCTTAAAACAACGCAAATTTATGATCTTACAGTTCTGGAGATTAAAAGTTTGACCCGAGTATCACTGAGCTAAAATCAAAGTGTCAGCAGGACTGCATTACTTTCTGGAAACTCTAGGACAGAATGCATGTCTTTGCCTTTTCCAGCTTCTTAGAGGCTGCCTGCATTCCTTGGCTCGTGGCTCCCTTCCTCCATCTTTAAAGCTGGAGAAGATTCTTCTTTATATCTCTCTAAACTAATAAACAATAATTATATCTTCCTCTGACTCTCTTCTTCTGCCTCTTTCCATTTTTAAGGACCCTTTTGATTATATTGGGCCTACCTGGATAATCCACCGTAATCTCCCCATCTCAAGGTCAACTGATTAACAACCTTAATTCCATCTACAACTTTAATCCTCCTTTGTCATGTGTATAGTCTGCTCTGGCTGCCATAACAGAACACCACAGACAGGGTGGCTTAAACAACAAAAATTTATTTTTTTCACAGTTCTGGAAGTTTAAGGCTAGGAAGTCCAAGATCAAGGTGCCGGCAGGATTAGTGTCTAGTGAGGCCTCTCTCCTTGGTTTGCAGACAGGTGCCTTCTCACTGAGTCTTCACATGACCTTTCCTCCATGTGTGCAGAGAGAGAGAGAGAGAGAGAGAGAAAGCTCTGCTATCTCTTTCTCTTCTTATCAGTACACAATTCCCATGGGATTAGGGTCGCACCCTCATGGCCTCATTTAATCCTCATTACCTTCTCGAAGGCTCTATCTCCAATGCTGTCACACTGACAGTTAGGGCTTACCAAAGAAAACTGTTCCTCTACATCCAATACTTCTTCTACCCAAAGGATGGGGTTTTTCCCTTATGAACAACCAATTCTTCAACTCTCCAGACACTTACTAGGTGTCTGCAACTTAATTCAAGTCTGACACTAGCTCCTGGAGGCAGTGCAGACTCCATAGGTTAAGGACTCGGTCCCACAAGACAGCTCCCACTTTAGACACCAGTCATAAGTCCCAAGTTGTCACCTGTACTTTGGACGAACCTGCTATAAGTTGGGGGTTCCTACCACTCCCTCCCCAGGTTCAATTTGCAATAAAGGCTCACAGAATTCAGGGAACACTTAAGTTTGCCAGTTCATTATAAAGGATAGTATAAAAGATACAGATGATCAGCCAGATGAAAAGGCAATAGGGTGAGGTCTAGAAGGGTCCCAAGCACAGAAGCTTCTGTTCTTTGGAAGTTAGGGTGCACCAACGTCCCTGCATATGGATGCATTCACTGACCCAGAAGCTCTCCAAAGCCTATAGTTGGGCGATTTTTACAGAGGCTTTGTTACATATAGGCATCATAATTTACTAACTCACTCTCCAGCCACTCTCCCCTCTGCTGAGGTCAGGGGGTAGCCTGAAAGTTCACACCTTGGTCTTGCCAGTGACCAGCCCTTATGCTGACAACATCTAGGGGCCCCTAGTCACCAGTCATCTCATTAGCATAAAAAAGACATTCTTATCACGATGGGGATTCCAAGGGTCTTAGAAGCTCTCGTGTCAGAAACTGGGGACTAAGACCAAGGACATATTTCTTATTTTATCACAATATCACAAGTTCCAACATATGAATTTTAGGGGGAGGGGGACACAATTCAGTCCATAACATCATGTCATCTAACATATTCACAGGCTCTGGGAATTAGGACGTGGACATATCTGGTAGAGCCATTATTCTGCCTGCCACAGGGCTGTCCTTTGAATCGCAGCCCCCCATAATATGCTCCTGAGGACAAATGAGGGGGCAATGGTGGGTGATCACAGATAGGACTGGGAAGAGGAATGACGCTGTGTGGGACAGTGGCTCTTTGGCCTTTTCCCCCAAAGTGGTTGTCACTGATGCTTGGGCAGCTTCCAAACAGAGGACCGGCTTCCCTTCCTCTCTGGCACTGGTTCAGGGGAAGATCAACGTGAGCACTTAGAGTAAAAGGTGGAGTCCGGCAGTGGTGTCGGGCCCTCTAGACCTTGGGGCCGTGATAGTTGCAACACTGAGATGACTCGCGGGCACCCAGGGGTTAATCTGAATACGGTTAAATGGTGTGTGCTGAGCAGATCCTGGGGAAGGGTCTGGGGGTCAAGCACTCTGTACTGGGTTTTAAAATCCACAGTCAGAGAGCACATGATGCATGAAAAAGACAAGAAATGAGCGCAGTACACTCTTTGTTGTAAAGGAGTGTGGCTCTGAAAACTCCAGGGAGAAGCTGATTCCCAGAGCAGGCAAAACCTCCCATGTGCATATTTCCCTTTTATCATTCAGGAAGGTCACTGGGTTAATCAGGCCCATTATTCATCATTTGTGTGTCAGGACACACAAGGATGTGGCCATCTTGATAAAAGGCCTTACTGTTCTCGAGAGGAAATAATTAGCTCAGGGAGTAAGAAATTTGCACATCCCAAGCCTAAAAGGAGACAGCAAGTATCTGAAAAACAAAAATATGCAGCTTCCTCCCTGTCAGCTCTCCTAGACCACCTCTTACTGCTGGCCAGAGGCTTGGTAATAGATTTTTACCCAGAATTAGCTACCATTCTCATATCACCCGAAAGCTCCAACAATGAAAGTCTAAAAGAAAGGAGATTATGGCAACAAGGAAATACTTTCTTGTCCTTCTCCTATCCCACTGAACACACACACACACATACAAATGTCTTATTAAAGAACAAGTTAGTAAGCTGTACTGATATAAAAGCATTTACGCTCTTCCTGTTATGTTGGCTCCTAAAGGAAAAGAGAAAAACAAACACCTATACATTAACTAAGATCTAGTCTTGGCCATGTCCTGAACACAACATCCATGCATCAAGACAAGAATTGAGGCAATGCCCACTGGAATACAAAAAAAGTCTATTCGACTCTGAAACCTTTCCTATGGCCATGGCAGACATTGCTAATCAATCATAGCATTATTTCCTATGAACCCAGAGGAAACTTTACGGTCCCAGGGCAAGATTCTAGGTAGCCACTATCAAGCATTCAGGGTTGGCGTCAAAAATGATACCTATTTGCCTTCCTGACCTGTAATATTTCTCATTTCTCCCTCTCTACCGTCTTCTTCCTCACTTCCTCCAAACATACATAGACCTTATTCTCAACAGCAAATATTTATGGAGGACCTATTTTGTGACAAGCACCATTTAAGGCAATAGGAAATACAGAGAGAGCAAGAACTAGCATGATTTTTAGTCTAATGTAAGTAAGTTACACTTAATGAGGGAGACAATAAACAATCATTAAACACACAAACAAGATAATTCCAGGTACTGATACATGCCTTATAGAAAATAAAACGGGGTAGTACGATGGAGAGGGACTGGGAGTGGGGGAATGGGCATTGGTAAGGTAGTCAGGGAAGTGCTATCTGAGCAGTGGAGTCAGAGCTAATGAATGGTTAGATGTGTCAAGCATCCCACAAAGAGGGGAGAAGTATTTCAGCAGAGGAAGCAGGAAGTACAAAGTCCTGAGGCAGGAATGAGATTGAGACATCCAGGGAGCACAAGAAGACAGGTTGGGCTGCAGCCTACTGAGCCGGGGAGAATGGAATCAAATAAGGTTGGAAAGAGACAGGAGCCAGATGGTGGAGGGCTTCAAAGGAATGTCAAGGAAATTGCCCATTTTATCAGTATGATGAGAGGATATTGGAGAATTTAAGTAGAAGAAGTTGCCATAGTCTGATTTACTTTTGCCTACTTGGAAAAAGATTCTCATCTGATCCACCTTTGCCAATCATCTTTCTCTGCATCTACCCACATTCACCACCGTCCTTTGGGAGTGGATCTGTGCCCACCACACCATTTCCTCTCGCAGGCTTCCTCCTTAGCCACTTGATAGAACACTCCATTTCCTGCACTCTGCTGAAACCCTGTGCACACATATCTCTTTGACCCTCTCCAGGCACTTTTACTTACTCAAGAATTTGTATTGAGGCCCCATTTTGCCCCAAACTCTATACTTGTCCCTGGGGATACCGTGGTAAGCAAGGTAGGCAGCCCCTGCCCTCATGGAACATAAAGGCTAATAGTCAAACCAGTGCTAATGAGGAAGTTGAAGGTCTATGAGAGCAGGGCTTGTGGGTGATGACGGGATAGCACAGCGGGAGCAGCGCAGCCAGCCTGGGGAGGCCTGAGTGAGGTAGCGAACAGGGTGGGTAGGGGAAGCATGGCCACCTGAGACCGAAAGACAGCAGGAGTTAGCCAGGCCGAGAAAAGGAGGAGAGCTACATTCCATGTGGTGGAAACTGGAGGTGAGAAAGAGCGCAGCAAGGGGTACGAGCTGAAATGGTCCAGGGATGGGTCCGTGAGACCAGAAGTGAACTTCCTCCCCATGATTAAAGTGCTCACTGGGTCCATAGCCATCTTCCTCTTCTTCTTTTTTTTCTTCTTCCTTTACAATTTTTTTTCTGAATAACATATTGGGTTTAAAAAATTAAAATGAGAATGCTCATTGTGAAAACTGATAAAAAATATCTAAAGGAAATTAAAACTAAAATCAGCTCCCTGCTAAAACACTCGTCTGCTTCCCTTTGTTTTTCCTATGCCATCTCTCTGCCTCTGCCTCTTTTGGAGGAGAGGGCATTCAGTTTTGTGTCCTATTTTATTTTGGGAGGGGGGAGTTTTTGCCTTAATATGTCAATGTGAACTTTTTGTCCCTGAAAACATAAACTTCTCATACTTTATTAAGCAATCCTCTGTTGATGGACGCAAGTTTTCTTCCTTAGTTTGTGGTACTAGATATAATTATGATGATCCTTGTGCACAAATCTTTGTTTACATCATGGATTATTCTGAGATATACTCCTGGAAGTAGAATTGTCAGCTAAAAGCAAGTGAGATTTTCTAAAGCTCTTCATGCAGGTCGCCAAGTTGCCCTCCAGAAAGGTTCTGCTAATTACACTCCAGCAGAAACAAGTGAATGTTTTGTGCCATCCCACACCCTTGCTAGCATGGAGGATTGTTGTTTTATTAATTATTGAAACTTCATGGGTTCAAGAAAAATAATTCATTGCTTTAATTTACATTAGTTTGTCACAATTTTAAATTTTGGGGGGGAGGGTCTATTTATATTTCTTACATAAAATTTTCAAAGATGTCATTTGTCCACTTATTTCAGTGGTTTATTAGTGTGTTTTCCTTAGTGATTTAAAAAGTCCTTATAGATTAATTAAATTGAATCTGTGCACCTTGAGATTTTATAGTCAAATAGTCCTCTCTTAAAGTTGTCAGCGAAAAACCTTTGACTTGTCTGTAATTTTTATATAGTCATTTTTTTTTTTTTTGCGCAGTACGTGGGCCTCTCAGTGTTGTGGCCTCTCCTGTTGTGGAGCACAGGCTCCGGACGCGCAGGCTCAGCGGCCATGGCTCAGGGGCCTAGCTGCTCCGCGGTATGTGGGATGCTCCCGGACCGGGGCACGAACCCGTGTCCCCTGCATCAGCAGGCGGACTCTCAACCACTGCGCCACCAGGGAAGCCCTATAGTCATATTTTTAAATATACATTTTTTTTCAGTCTATGAATTATAAAAATAACAACACAAATGGTACCTTCAGAAACCTGCATGGTCTTCTAACCCCCTAGGAGTTAGGGAGTCACTTCACTCCCTAAACAGAACCCATGGTGTCAGGCCATTATTAATCCTATCACTCTCTCAGGCAGTTAGGGCTCCACTGTCTCACGAAGTCTCACCATTTCCACTTGGCTCCCCTCCAGTGTTTTTCCACAGGAAATCTGAATGACTGTTTAAAAATCTTCTTTAAATGCTTCAATGGCTTCCTGGGGCAAATCAGAACAAATTCCCAATTCCTCAACATGGTCTACGCCACCTTCTCCCAGGCTGGCCTGTTTTTGGGCTTAGCTGACCTCCATAATCCCCTTTTCCCATCTTTTTTTTTTTCTTTTTCTTTTTTACAAACTCTTTTTTTAAACATAAGATTCCTGAAAAAAATTTAATTGAATTAATAAATGAAATTTGACTCAAAGTCCTCAAGTTTCAGCAAGAGATAGTTTGCTAGTACTTTATAATAACTCTGTAACAAAAGGCGTTTTCACCTTTCTCCTTTCTCCAACAAATCAGAGACCGTAATTCCTTTTGATGCAATGTAACAAATCAGACACTAAAAGAGCAACAGCTACTTTTTATGCACAAAGAAACACCACTATTATTTCTATCTTAATATTTCTGCATCCTAAAAAGCCCTCCAATCCATCCTTTTTCTAAATCTGCATTCCTGCCCTTTGGTCTAATCTGCCGTCTCTTGCGAACACTTCACATTGGTCTTCCTTCGTCTACTCTGACCCTTCTCAGCACATTCTGCTAAAGACAGCCAAGGAGCATTTTCCTCAGTATCCCGTGGTTGCCTGCACATAGGATAAAGACCAAAACCTTTGACAGCACCTACAAGCCTTGGCATGGCCTGGGGCCCGACTAGCTCCCCAGCTTCACATCCCACCAAGTTCTCTCATTCTTGTGGTTCTTGCGAGTGCCAGCTGCAAGGACCTACCTCTAATTGCTCACACACACCTTACTTCCTTAGCCCAGCGTTTCAGTCCATGCTCTCCTTCCTCAGCTCAAAAGCTCTTTGTTCACTAGGGAAGCCATTCTTGATCCATACAAGACAATGCAACCTCCCCCCTTCCATTATCCACACACGCAGCACCATGTGCTTTCCCTTCACAGCTCTTATTACATTTGCAAATATGTATTTTTTCATATATACTTATATAATGCCTTCCCAACCAGTCTAAAAACTGTAAAGATAGTACTGTCTGTTTTGTTCACTAATATATATCATTAGTGCCTAAATAATACCTGGCATGTAGTAGGCATTTAATAAATATTTGACAAATGAATGGAATCTACAATAGATATTAATAAGATGGATGCTACGGGTGTTTTGGTTTTTTTTTTTTTAAATTTAAGCCTACTCAAGCCAAAATTTCCAATGAATTGAATTCTAGGGAAAGGGGAAATAGGTTGGGTATCCCTCTTCAGATAAAAGGATAAAAAATCAGTCCAAACTTACCCATACACTTATTTCCTGTACATCTACATAAATTGCTTGTACACTAATCACATTTCCCCCCAAACAACTGAAAGCAATTCAATAAGCTCTTACTTTAAATGACCTGAGCCTGCTCATGCGTTTTTGTTTTGCAAATAACACATTTCATTCTTACAAGAAATAGTCTAGATACTTAAAACTCCTCAAACTTAGGAGGGGAAATAATTTGGGATAAAAAGCAAGGAAAGACACAATATTTCTGTTTGTAAAATTGATTTATTCACAATTTGGTATTTTAAAATTGTATTTGGATTTTTAATTTTTATATATTTCCCTGGCCGGCATTCTATTTTTCTTAAAGAGGGAAGGCAAAGGAGAGGAAGCCTGAGTAAGTTTGAATTTAAGAGATTTACCTGCTGCTACAGTCAGTAAAATTTAACTTTTAATCCCTGAGATTTAGTAACAAGTCAAAGATATTTTCATATATTCAAGTGTAAAAAGCATATTTTAAGAACAAAAAACTAAAGAATAAAACCACTGCAGTTAATTAATCTCCCCACATATGGCAATAGAAGTCCCTCTTTCTTAAATTAACTGAGGGGTGTGTACACAATGCATTTTAGTTATTAGATGAGCCGAAAGAGACTAAGATGCTCTAGTCCTCAGTTTTTTTTGTCCTTTCTCCCCTTTTAAAAAATATTCCTGGAAACCGATACAATTTATTCAAATAATAGAAATGCCCACTGCTTGCTCAAATTTTCTCCCCTTTCTAAATTTTTGGTTGTGATGTACAATTAGGGATTTTCTTTTACTGTCCAAGACCAGAGTTCTTTACCTGATTGCAACCTGAGGCCCAAACTGCTCTTGCAAGGTCACTTTGGAGCAAGTCACTTCAGTTTCCTCAAATATCAAATGAGGGTAATTATAGCTCACAGGGATGTATAAGGCTGAACTGATGTTCATACAGTACATATAAGTACATATAAGTACATACAGTACATATAAGTACTGAACTGATGTACATACATGGTTCATACACCATGAGATCTGGGAAGCTTTCTTCATAAGGAGCAATGCCCTGGAACACATGAGAGTTATTATATATCCTGCTGCTCCTTATTATAGATGGCTGCTTAATACTCCTAAAATGTCAGCTTTCCTCGGAGGAGTGAATATTAATTCATTAGTTTGCTCATTAAACTTCCTTGAGATGCAAAAGAATGGCAATTATGTCCCTTCCCCCCATATACATGAAATGTAGCACAGATATTAAGGATGTGACCACAGTAAAACAGTAAGTCAAAGTCAAACCGAATAAACCAAATCCTTTGCAGTAAGATGCGGTTTTCTTATGTATGTGTAACACACTGGCAAGTCATTTTTCATTTTGGAAGGTGTTAAGCATCACTAATGACAAGGGTTTATTTGCCTAATGGCCCAAAGGAAACGCAGTGTAATTCAAACTTTTTTAAAACAACAATGAAAGCCACAAATACCCTTTCTTCAAATCTCTCTCTCAACGCTCTCTTTCCAAAACAGAAAATAAACTGATTTCCCTTTTCTCTAAGAGACCAATACCAATGCCAGCTAGGAACATCTGCCAGTGCTAGTTTGAAGGCAACTTTGAGGTTCCAAGAATATTTATTTGTGTAGTTATTTATTCCAAAAGGGAAGATCACAGAAATTCAAATAGAAGGTGACATATATCAGTTTAAGAAAGAGCTTTGAGAAGATCTGGTGATAGAGAATGTGTGGGAACTATCATCTGCTCTGCCAGATCTGGACAATATTTGAAATTTAAATTGCTGCTTTAGCATCAACTTTCAACTTATACATAATGTACATCTCTTAAAAATTTATATCTAAATATATTGGGTTTCTTGGTTGGTTGGTATTTTTTCACTGGGTAAGAACTCAGAGAAGCGAGAGAAGCAATTATGAAAGTCTATGACCTAGGCTATGATAAAACCAAGTCTGGGATTGGGAACCCCCGCAGTATGCCCTTGTTTTAGCAAATCCCACTTCTACTGCAGGAAGCCACAATAAGTTAATTCCTTGACTGTTGGTGGCAGGAGGGGTGTGAATAAAAACGTGAGGTAGTTCTTTCCACAAGTGGGAAATATTTGTCTACATAATATCCCTGCAATGTCTGACAAATTTCCAGAGCATCTGCTTGTTGTCATCTGTGAGTAAACTCTTAGCTTGGTATTAACTGAACTTGACAAATCATCATGAGCTAGTGGCAGTTCACAGGCCTTGTTTTCTGATCCAGCCATGACTAGAGGAGCCACTAAAACTCCCAAAAATATGAACCAAAGAGACCACCAAGTATGAGAACTGCAAAAGCATAAGCATTAAAAAGCATATGGGGGAGCTGGTGAGAGCACAGAAGAGTAATTTACCAGGACTTGTGCACAGGAAAGAACGAAGACTGGTGGGAAGTAATTTAGACTCTGCTCCCACAGCTTAACTATCAACTTGAAGGTTATAAAAAGTGTTTGTTTGAAGTTCTAGCAAGATACTAGATACTAGATCTATATGAGAGAGAACATAGCAGAGGCTCTATAAAGGAAAATTAACACAGGAATACTAAAGGTAGTAGAACAGAATATCCTGAGAAAAGAAAGAGTTACCTATTAAAACTTTAGTCTTTCTGACTTGGAATTTGTACATTTATATTGAACTAATAAAAGAAAATCAGTGATTGCTGAAAAATGTTTGTATTCTAAACTCTCTCCAGGCTACCAGACCAAGACTAATACCAGAAATAGATCAGGAGTAAAATTATAGTTAGAAAAGGGGAGAAAAGTAAGGTAGGACATTAAAATTTTATTCTGAAATTATCTCTGGCCACGACAATAAAATTTAACAAATATTCACTGAACAGTCTTACTCCTGTCATCAGCTGTACAATACATACAGTATCATAGAACTGGCCACTAGGATTAAAATCCACTAGAACATATTTCATGTTAAGTGGCGAGAGCAGCATCCCACAGAAATTTGTACATACATATATACACAGTCCACATTCAACCATTTTCACATATTTTCAGTACACACAGTTGCAGCATATTACAGTCACGTGTCTAAGTTGTTGCTCGACAGAAACCCAAGCCACTGCCTAGACATAACTGTAGCAGTTGAGCTGAGTATAGTTACAATTAATTTTATCTATGTCCATAGCAGAGAGATGTACAAGCCCCTAAGAAACAGAGAGTTCACAAATACTATTTTTTTTAAATGCTACCACAGCATTATGTTGGGCAATATTAAAACCTTTACCAACCTAATCAGTTTTTTTTTTAAGTCTTCTGCTTACCAGAATATTCTTGATGAAAAAAATTACAAAAATGAATGCTCTCTTGAAAATAAAAAATTCACACTTTGAAGATTCCAATATGGCCCAATGCTACTGATGTCTAAAGTGTTTCCTAACATTCTGATGGAGTCCTTCCACACGACTCCAAACCACCTAGTAAGTTTAAAAGTGGCTTAAGTGCCTTGCACCCAAATTGTAAAAATCCCTGGCCATCCTTACTAGAGCCAGGCACATATAAAAGGAATGCACTTTGGTTCATACCAAATGCCCTGGGATTAATCACACTATAAAATTAAATGGTTTGAGGTAAATTTTTACAAATACAGTTGATTTTTGTCTAGTGTTAGCATAACAAAAAAAAATATCGTTTAAAAAATCAGTCTGATGTTAAGATACAACAAAGACCATCTTTAACCCCTTAAACATAGGAATTCCCTGTGTAACTAACCAGTGGTTACCTTTCTCGGTGCCTGACGGATGACTCGCGCCTTATGGTTTCTATTAAGGCCTGTAAGTAACTGGATGTTTTAAGACAGATGTACCTTTGCAGAGGTGGGTTCCATCTAGTATTCAAAGAGTTAAAGAGGCCAAAAAAATGCATGCCCTACAACATGGCATTCAGAACAAAAGGCACATTGTTATCACTAAGGGCACAATTTCTCCTCTACTGTTAATCTACACTGTCTTGCATCGCTGTTGTTCCACTGTTGTAGCAATACACTTAAGTGGTAATGCACGCTCTGGGGGTGCAAGAAACGGAGCCAGATGAGACCGCAACCAAAGACAAGACCACACTGTGCTCTTCCTAAATCTGAAAACAGCTCAGACATCCCTAGACAATGGTAACCTGTGAGACCAAGGGCTGTTTCCAAGCCAATTCCTAGTAGCCTATCGGAGCCCTTCATTTGTGTTTTAAAAGCCCAACGATGCAACAGTTTTGTTGGGTTTTTTTGACATTATAATTAAGCTAGAATTAAAAAGCAGCTCTATCACTAAACACTGAACATGGCGGCTCTTGTGAATAAGGGAAATTTCCCTGTATTTAGTGGGTGCGGTGTTGGGGGAGCCCCAATAGTGCTGCACATTATAGTTTGGCTTCAAAGTTTCCGGTTACATTTGTGAATAAAGATAGTCACAAATGCACTGTTGGCATCTTAAGAACCAGTTTTGTGTGGTGAGGGAGAAGACAAGCAGTATTAGCCCATTTATAAATTTTCACATGGATAATCATTTTATAGGGATATTCATATTAATGGCAGGCTCAGGTTCATATATTTAAAACTAAAAGTGAAAATCTCAAGAGTGGATACGATGGAAGAGGAACACTGGAAGGGGAAAATAGCCTTAATGTTTTTGTTTATTTTAATGACTTAAAGACGCTAACCATCTTAGGAGGCTTGTGGTTTTACAAAGCCACTTCTTATGCCTTTAAGCCAGAATTTTAATAATAAATACACAATCTTTAAATTCTATAAGCCACTGATTGGGGGGTATCATCACATGAGCATCATTTAAAATGCAACTTACTAACATTATTGCACTTCCACAGATTACACAGAAATGTGTACAACAGGCTAAAGAATTTGACTAGGGGAAAGAAGCTATAATTTCTAAAAACAGAAGTATAAATTATCAGTGACACCCTTAAATAGTAAAGCAAATATCAACACCACTATCTTATTAATAAGCTAATCTTATTACTGATTTTTTTGGCAAGTATCTGTAATAGTTCCTGAGCATTTTTCTCCACCAACTGACAAAGCCTCAAGATAAGTGTTTTGTTCAAAACTACCTTTTTTTCTTAAAAGAGAAACTGTAGGATTAATATTAAAAGAACTTAACCGGAAACTTTCTTGGCCTCGCTGGGGACCATGCTTTAAGTACTTGTAAATCAATTTACAGGCAATCAATACAATAATATCTGTGCCTATAAAAGAGTATTTATCCTAATTTATACTACCCAAAACCTACTGTCCAAACAGGCAGAAATCTTTCTATATTAAATTGCACATACTAAAAAATTTTTTTCACGTGCCTTGAAATTGATATATACCACTGCTCATACATTAGTGATAAAATACTGAAATTTTCACTGTGAAAATAATTATTATTCAGAGGAGAAAATATTCTTTTACCTAACTCTCAGTTACTTTTCCAGGTAAAGTGTCATTCCCACAAAAACAATCAGTGCAATCCAAACAAAAGTAAAATAAAACAGAGGAATGTAATGTCTGTGGTTCTTCTAATGATGCATAGAGTAAATCAAACCATTTAACTTGAGGCTGAACTTTTCCTCCTTCGAATTTGTTGTTAAAATTGGCCTTGCTGAACAAGCACAATGACTTGTGCTCACGAAGAGGATTTTCAACCCTCTCTCCTTTTAAAGAGTTGATGCTTTCCCAGGCTAAGAGAACCTTACTGTGGCACGTGAAAAGCGTGAACTCAGTCTAATCTGCTAAACCGTCTTTGGAACGATGGAAATCCCCACCTTAAGTAGCTAGGCTGTTTTTTTTTAAACTGGAATATGAAAAGATGGTCATAATCCCAGCTAAAATGTCTCTCTTCTGTATTAGGAGTCTGGGATATATATTTGAAGGAAGGAAAAGAAATTAAATGCAAGCAACAGATGTGCGGTGAAAGAAGAACAGCAGGGAGAAGAGCAAAGAGAAGGGAGGAACAGTTCATGTAATACATTTCTAAATTTAGGTGCAAAACCAATTTTGTTAAACAAGGCTTCTTTGCAAAACAGCTCACTGATCGCACTGGAGAATCTGGAGGAACACACGTTTCCATTCATCCACCAGGTCTGCTTGGCCGGCCGTTAGAATGTCAGAATGCTAACTGGGCATTTCAACTGTGGGGATTTTATTTTGTCTTTGAGCACTATTTTAGGGGAAAATCTCTAAGGTGCAGTTTTTCTTAGAATATCATTTTCATCCTGACCATTCTCCTCCCACCATCACTACCACCTGGGTAACTTATGGAAAAACGGAAGCAGGACAGGCTGCACCTGTGCATGAACCTGAAGCGTGGAGAGAGAAGGGGGGACCTTCGGAGGCAGTCACCTTGGGGAGAATATACTATGAACCATGAACACATAGTGAATGTCTTTGACACCAATCTGTAGATGCGCGGCAGTCATGACGTAATCAATGGCCTGCCACTGATGTTTATTACTCTGCCACACTAAATACAGTAAGGCTCATCGTACTTTTAGAACACAAAAACAGTTTCAGAAAGTATAAAAACTTAAAGCATTGTCCCCGTGTATTTTATAAAAACAAAACAAACAACTTTCTTACATTAAAATAAGTGCCAAAAAGATACAAATGAGTTGAGTTACTGAGCAAATAAAAACAGGTCTGAGCTACTCCTTTTCAACCCAGTAAGGCTCAGCAATGTCGTATCTTTCAGAACTACCAGCATCGGGGGCGGGTACTGAGCTCAGCTAACAAGTTTTGGCAACACTGTCCTCTGCTGAATATTCCCATTGGCATCTGTCATCTGTGCCAAATTAGTCCTCAGTTTGGAAGCTGAGCTGGAAGGTGGAGGTAACTTGGAGATGGACGTGATAGCACCAGTGCTCTCGGTGACCCTTTTCACTGACGTCTTCTCCCCCGTTGGAGGCTTTGGCAGCCGCCTCCTCAGCCAGGGATGCCGCAAAGCCTGGCCAGGGGTCATGCGAACCGCAGGATCCCATTCTAAACACTGTTTTAAGAAGTCAAGGAAAAGGGGGTCGTCACACCCCTTCAGTGCGTTCCCCCACTCTCTGCTCTCCGGTGGGCCCCTCAGTTTCCCCCTCCGGGAACGGCCTCCGTTGAGAACCACGGAGCCGTCTGAGAGAGTCGTGACAGTGCAGTAACGGGGATAACCCTTGGAGCTCACAAAATTTTTGGCTCGTTTGGATGCATCCAGCAGTTTCTGGGAGGGCATGCCCAGCAGTTCAATCATACAGGCCAGCTGGTCCCCTTCATCTTCCCCAGGCAACAGGGGGTAACCAGTCAGGAGCTCCGCTAGGATGCAGCCCAGGCTCCACATGTCGATGGGCATGCCGTACCTGGCGCCGAGGATCACTTCCGGGGCCCGGTAAAAACGCGACTGGATGTACGTGTAGACCCGCTGGTGCTCGTAACAACTGGAGCCAAAATCAATCACTTTAATCCCGCTTCTACCCTGCTGCTTTAATAAAATGTTCTCGGGCTTCAAGTCACAGTGAATTATCCTGTTTTTGTGCAAAGCATCCAGGCACTGCAGGATGGAGTGGGCGAACTTGCGAACCAAAGGCAGGCTGAAGCCCTGGAACTTGTTCTTCTTGATGAGCTCGTAGAGGTTCATGCTGAGCAGCTCGAACGTCATGCAGATGTGGTTCCGGAAGGTGAAGTTCTCCAGCATGTGGATGACGTTCATGGTGTTGTCCTTGTCCTGCTTCCGCAGGTGCTCCAGGATGCGGATCTCCTCGGCCGCCTGCCGGTGGAAACGCTTCTCGTTCCTCACCATCTTCAGGGCCACGTGCTGGTGGACTTTGTGGTCATAGGCCTTGACCACCTGCCCAAAGCTCCCCTTCCCAATGACCTTGAGGACCTCGTACCTGTAAGCCACGTGATCGTGAGGCACCTGCACATAGGATCCCTGGTCATCGTCGTAGCCACCGTTGTTCGGCCCGCCTGTCATGCCCTGGCGCTTCTTTGCGTTTGGACCCAAGAAGTATATTTCAGGGTAGCTGAAAATCTCATGGTGTTCAAAGCTGCTTAGTTTTTGCATGTATTGCTTCATCGCTTGCTCGGGTGTCATGGGGATGGCTTTCACCTTCCCCACGCCTTCCAGAGACTTCAGAGAGGTGGAGCTCCCCTGCCGTCTGTGGATGCTCTCCAGCTGCCGCTCCGGCACCACTGGCAGCCCCGTTTTGCCCACCGTTGTAAGCCCATTTGGTTGTGTTGTGAGCACTGTCCGCTTGTTACTGTTATCCTCAAACAGCTGCTGAACCTGGATCTGTCCATGGCTGTGGCTGCCGACGTGTAGGTGGTCATTCATTGTGTGCTTACTGCCACCAATCTGTAATTCAGAAAGGGAACATCAAGAGAATGGACGAGGTCTGTCTGTTCAAAAGGGATATTTTATAAATCGGCGCCCACCCCCACCTTTACAAAATCCAATTTGGTTTGAATTTACAGCCAGAATCAGGTTTCTTAAATGGAGAGAGTTGTGCACGCAGGAGGGACCTCACTAACACCCCGGCAGGGAGAGCGGACGTGACGTGGACAACCTCAGACAGAAATAAAGGCAGAAGAGGCTGGGGGGCTGGGGAAGGCTATCAAACTTGGGATCCGGAAGAAAAAGACCCCCATAGCTGCTACACGTAACAAAGAGTTTGCTGTACGTGTTTTCAGGGTTCTTAGAGTAAGTCCTCAGTGGAGGCAGAGACCATGCTTCTTGCTCATCATTCTCTACCTAAGATTTAGCACAGGGCCTGGGATATCATAGAGGTGCCATGCAGCCCATACTTGATATCAAGATGAAAGAGGATACAGAAAAAGCATGAACACGTCGGCACTCTACTGGCTCTCCCACCCCCAGATCATAACATTTTTCACACTTCACTTAGGAGCTTCTTTATTACCGTGAGGGCAGGGACCAGGTCGGTCTTGTTTACTACTCCTTCTCCAGTGTTTAGCTCTATTCTGAGAACACTACTGTCTTCATTCTCGGTCTTCTCCACTACCTGAAAATCAAACTAGTTACACCTAGGAAAGTGCATGATCCAGAAGCAAAGAAAATTGTACTTTTAGGCTGGAAAGAGTCCCATGTAGATATGCACTCTGTAGCATCTTGTAAACCCCAAACCTATTTTTAAGTTTCTGGGCTTCACTGGCTGTGATGACCATTTAAGGCCATTCAGCCCAACAATCCAACCGCCACCCTCTTTTGGGCCTTCCTTTGGTCAATGGCTTGGCTCTCTCAAGACATGTATTTCTCCAGGCTGCTGGGATACTCAGCTTTCTGACAAGGAATACAAAGTAGCAATTTCTATTTCAGGCACACATGCCATCCACAAACATTCCTGTCTGAACAAAACTGATGGCATAAGCCAAGGGGCCCCAGCCTTCCTACTGAGAATCTACTTGGGATTTCTTTCAAGCATTATTATGGCCAAGAGGTGAGGGGTAGAAGAGGACCAGCAGCCAGGATCCCCTCCCAGTTAGGAAGTCTTGCCAGCCTCAGAGAATCACTCACACGTCTTAAAAACATCCCACTAGATGATTTTTGTATGAAAGCTTAAAGATCAACTTGCCTCTCACAACCCATCTCATTCATTCAGCCAGTGCTAGCTGAGGTCTAACCACACATGTGGCAGAGTCCCTGCCCTTTAGGAGCTTACAATCAACTAGCTGAAGTCCTCTGCTATCAGTATTTTGCCCATCATCTCCTCCTGAATCCTACCTCTTGGGCTTTACATATCACTAAATGAGTAGAAGTGCTCTGTGTATGTAATATAATTCAGGAAGTGGTTTGGGACTACTTAGATTATAGAATGAAATTCCAAGTCCTTCTTACTAGGAGACCAAGACCTCCAAATTTTCTTTAACTGACACACAGCATGCACAGGGACTATCTGAGGCATGCACTTTCTCTCCGCAATCTTCTGAAACAAAGTAGAATATAGTATAGTACTTGGGCCTTTCTGAAGTATGACTTCATTGAGAGATTTTATTTCTCAGATTTCTGGAAGACTTCTAGTTGAACCCTTTTATTAAACTCACAGATGATATTCCATGCTAAGTGAACTTATCTTCTGTCAGGTAGCTGGACAGGTTATTTTATCCTCGTTCTATGCCAAAAGCAAAGCAGTTCATAAAAAGGCATTAGGGGCTTCCCTGGTGGCGCAATGGTTGAGAGTCCGCCTGCCGATGCAGGGGACGTGGGTTCGTGCCCTGGTCCGGGAGGATCCCACATGCTGCAGAGCGGCTGAGCCCGTGAGCCATGGCCGCTGAGCCTGTGCGTCCGGAGCCTGGGCTCCGCAACGGGAGAGGCCACAGCAGTGAGAGGCCCGCGTACCACAAAAAAAAAAAAAAAAAAAAGGCATTAGGAAGTCCTGGGTATATACAAAAGTAGTACAGGCTTGTCCATGGATTTTTGTTCCCAAGCCTCACTCTCTGAACCTCTCCTCCTCTCCATTACGGTCTTTCAAGCACCAGGGAATAAAAGGACCTGAAATTAGAAATATATGTCTCCTAGAGAACCATTCTCTTCAGGGCAGCTTGGAGAGATTTCAGAAGAAAAACCAACATTACCAGTATACATGCTACAAAAAGCATGAGGCTTCACTGGGGACAAAATTAACGCTGGGGCTTTAGGAACTCCTAAAAAGAGGACAAAGTAAAACGTTCTGAGCTTCAGAAACCAACTTTAATTTTTGCAAGAGCAATTTTAATGTTCTGCGTAATTCAAAATATCATCAAAAAAAGCTGAGTGACTAGAACTAAAGAAAGTCTGCCAATTAACTGGATCACTTCCTGTCCTTCCAACTACCTTCTCTTGGTCTCCTCCACAGCAGCAACGAAGAAGGGTTCCAGAGTTCCCCAGGGTTCAAGCCTCAAGTCGCTGGTGGCTTCTCACTCCCATAACTCTCCCTGGTCGACTATGACCATAGCCAGGGATCCAGCAACCCCCCAGGGGCTGGCACCCGCCACATGTACACCTCTAGCTAAGAGGAGCCCGATCTATGTCTCCCGAGCTCAAGACCCCCTGTATCCAACTCCAGATCAGCTACCTTTCCCACAAGCAACTCAAACTCAACTCACGCTTTTTCTACCAAAACCATTTCCTCCTCCCACAATCCTCAATTTCTGGTCAACGAAAGGCTTCACCCCCAAATAATCACTCTGTCTCCACGTCTCCCACACCTTCCCAAGTCACCGCGGAGTCCCGTCATTCCTATCTGCCCCACCCCCCTCCATCCACGCTGCCTCACCTCACACTCCTGCTGTCTCTCACTGGGACAACCGAAGCAGCCTCTTAACATGTCCCCTTGCTTCTAAGTCTAGAATGCCTCAAGTCTCTTCTCTCCATGGTGCTTCTGGAGTTACCACTGAAAAGTGTCACTCTGACACTGCCCTTGCTTTTGCTTAAGGCCCACACAGGCACCCCATTTCCACAGATAATATGAGACCTCACAGGCAAGAACATGAGGTTCTCAAATGTAGAGCCTATATGACCCGAGTCCTTCCAGTGTCACCCGCCACTGTCATATTCTCTCCGAGAAGAAGCTGGATTCCCCAAGGCCCATGGAGACACCACGCTCTTTTACACTCTGTTTTTGGGGAGGTTATGTTTCATAATGGTTAGGTGTCCAGGGATTTTCAATTAGATGCACGGGAAATGAATCCCAGCTCCACCACTTACTAACTGTGTCACCTTGGTCAATTTACTTAATCTCTCTAAACCTCAGTGTCCTTATCTGTAAAAAGAAGGTAACAAAGCGACCTCATTAGGGCCATTAGGAGGATTAAATAAGGTAAAAGATATAGAGTGCTTAGTATAGTACTGAGTAAAGGAGAGCTAAAATTATTGTCCTTTCCAAATGCTGCTTGGAATCTCCTTCCTAACCAGGACTACATGGTAAACTCATACTCACCCTTCAATGCGCAGTTCAACTCTCACCTCTTCTGTGAAATGGTCCCTTTCCCTTCCAGGGTGCTTATAGAGCACTGATATATTAAAACACTTATTTTGTTTTACATACCTGTTTTCACACCTGATGTACCCACCTGGCTGTGAACAATTCCAGGGTGGGGTCACCTCTTATCTTTTTAAGTCCTTATTGACATAAACCCAACATACAGTAAGTACTCAGTCAATTTCTGTTGAGTGGAAGAACGCATGTCAATCACTCCTTGTTAACTCACCTCTCTGAGTTATTCTTAAGAACTACCTTTGTACCTTCAAAAGAAAACATGAAGTTAACACCCAGGGAATTGGGACTTGTCTCCAGTGACCCAAGTCACAAGATGTTAGGCTTGCATTGCATCAGCAGAGACTTGGAAGCAAATGACAGCCCATTAAAGAGTACTTGTAGCAGAAGAGATCCACTAAACACCTAAAAGTGACATGTGGAATTTTAAAAACTTTCCAGATGTTAGGGAGATTCATTTTAGAGGCTCTAGTAAAGGAGGATTTTGAGTCTTAAACACTGTGGGACTCTACAATCACAACCCAGGTCGGAAGCGCAATTAACTGATCTATAAAAAGGGAGGAAAAAAGCCCTAGAAGTGCCAAAACACTTCCACAAGACATATGCCAGGACAACACCATAAACTTAAGAATGTTTAAAACCTCTCACTCACTTTTTCCTATTTGCCAATGCCTACCTAGCACAGTGCCTCTCAAATTTAAAAATACTGAATGAATGTAATTGTTAGATACCTACAACGTAAGGGTTGAAGCAGAGAGACCTCCCAAAGCCCTCTTTGACCATGACACATTTTAGCATTAAAAATTATGTAAGAACAATAGTCTAGTCAATTTGGTAGTTTCAATCTCTTCCAAAAATAAAAGGGAAAACAGCACATACTTCACTGCGCTAACATTTCTGGGAGTTTTAAAACTTTGCTGAAGTCATCTTAGAAATGCTGTATAGTGTTATGGGAATAGAACCGAGTCCAAAAAGATCGGAATTCTAGCTCCTCCTCAAACACACTGACGGTCTGTGTGGCCCTGAGTCAAATGTCTTTTTCTTCTATCAAACATTACTGTTTTTTAAATGGGAATATTCATTCTTCTTTAACTCCAATTATCTTATAAAGGTAAAACTGGTCATTGGAGAGTGCTTTAGATATTAAACAGTTATGAAAGTGACACAATACTAATATTTCAGAATTTAAAAAATAAGCACATTAATATCTCCCATACAACATTAAAAAGAAAAAAACTAATAGGAATCAAAATAGTTATTGGGTACACTTTTAGGACAGAGATAAAATGACTAAGTATAGTATCCATGGAGACAGGGTACAAAAGGGCAATGCACTAGATAAATTCCGAAGTTTATAATCCCTATAGTCATATGTTTATCCACCGTCTACATCATTTACAAGAGAAAATACGGGCAAACACAACGAGATTATTTTCCTCTCCGTAAAGCCCTTCCCCCCACCCATTCAAAAATAGCTCTTCCTAGTTGTAACTGCTGTGATGTTAAAAACTAAAAGCTTACAAAAACCTGAAAGACATATGGACACATGGATCTGCTAAGGTTCTTGCATTTATAACAAAACGAATACAATTACCTAGAATTAGCAGTCAAGCAGTGTGTTAAAGCTGGACTCAGGAGGGCCTGGGCTTTAGCTCCAGCCTCGATAGGAATTGGCTCAGGAGTCCTGACCAAACCAGTTCACTTGTCTGACTCCTTCCTCATCTGTAAGATGAAGGAGTAGACACAGATAAACTCTGTGGTCCTTTTACTTGCCTGTTTGAGGAAGTCTGCAGTGCTGTGCAAATAAAGTCAAAACTAAAGGACAACCAAAACCCAAATTCACACTTTCAAAACCAAGCTTCTAATGATCAACAGCTTACTGAAGTTTAGGTAAGTTCATCACAGGTAAATCTGGTAGATACCACAGCAAAATATAAGCACCATCATTAGGAGTCCCGAGAAGCACCCACACATCTTTTCATTTCTGGTCCACCACAGGCTATTCCTCTAGTATCATTTTCTGTCATCTCATTACGTATTTCAGTTGTAAAGAGGCTCCGATCAAGCAAAGCCCACCCTTATATAACTGGAAGCCAGATGCAAACCAAGTAGTATTTCTTTTCCAGGTCATACCAATTCATGTGATTACATTCACACATGGAAAAAAACTGGATGTTGTATTTTCCAAATTGTCAGATGATTCCAAACCAAACTGAAACACCTAAACCCAATGGCAATTTCTCAACTAAAACATCACTGTGACAAGAACATTCAACTCTAACACAGAATCAACAGCCTACTGATGCTCTTCCATTAACCACAGCCCAACAGATGGGTTAACTTCTGTGCAGTGAATTCTTAGCCTCTGAGTCTAGATGTGTCAGGAGAGACAGAAAGAGGAGAGAGAGAAAGAAAATACAAGAAGAAAACATGTTCCTGGGGAACTGTGCACAGATGTACAGGTCTAAGAGAAAATATTCCACTCTAGCCATCCGCTTATAAATTCTCCCCATAAACAAGTTTCCCCATAACACATGACCCTTAGAGCTGCTCCTCTGAAGGCTAGAAATGGCCTTTTCTGCAAGAACTTAACTTTCACTTGGCAAACAAAGCCATCTTAGGCAGTTCCTCTGGAAGATCCAATCGTAAACAAGACATTGGAAGCCATCAACTCCTCCAGGGCACATCTCCCCTAGGCTGTCAGCCACCATCCAAGGGCTATCTCTGGGAGCCGAGAAAAGGTACGTACTGAAATCAAATCCAGCTTGCTGATCTCTGCAGCCACCAGTCCCGCGCCGAGCTCCCAGTTCCCTCTTGGCCCTCTGAGGGACCACAGCACCTGTCAGGTGCCCATCCCTTCCCACCTCCTTCCGAGGCCAAGCTGGCCCTTTTCTTTTCAATAATATCCAACTGCAGAATCCTACAGAGGCG
This sequence comes from Mesoplodon bidens, assembly GCF_964165515.1. Classification (NCBI taxonomy): domain Eukaryota; kingdom Metazoa; phylum Chordata; class Mammalia; order Artiodactyla; family Ziphiidae; genus Mesoplodon; species Mesoplodon bidens. The sequence goes on from NC_138167.1 coordinate 32,649,731, forward strand.
GCGTGTTGTTTTGACTGCTGCTACGGCTCTTATTTTTGTTAACGTTAATTACAATTTCTGCTGTGCTCAAACCTGTAGCACTCATAAAAAAAAACATGCTTCCACACGCGGAGGACAATTGTCGATGCTCCCTGCTGGGTAGAGCCAGGCCCGGGATGCTCTTTGGGGCATCGATTTTCCGGGCAGGACGGCCTGGCTGTCCCCTAACACATATCTGTTTCTATAAATACCCACCACCCAACGTGGTGGTGGAGGGGCAGGAATGTTTATCGGGTCAGGGGAAAGGAGTTCGAGGAAGCAAGGACGGAATAAAAAGGGGGGGGGTGCGAAGAGAGAAGGAAAGCGGCCAGGAGGAAGTTCCGAGGAAGAGGAGCGCAGGGGTGGGCGGGCTCCGGAGGGGAAGTGAGGGGCCCACGCCACGAATCCTCCTTTGTGGCTGCGGCTTTGGGCTCGCTCGAGTTCCAGAGGGCGGCGTCCCGGAGAGGCCACTGGCGTGGAGACACTCGCACTTCGACCTCTCTCCCTTCTCCCGGCCGCATTATCCCCCAAGTCCGGGTGCCTGTGCCCCGGGCCCCTCCCGCCCCTCTCCCCCCGCCGCCCGCGGCCTGGGTCTTACCGTGTGGGCTGCGGTGGCAGCGTTGCTGGCCCGGAGCGGCGGCAGGGCGATGGGGGAGGGCGGGCCGGTCCCCACTCCGCTCCGGGGGGCCCCCGCACCGAGCCCCGGGGAAGCCTGAAGCTGGCGAACGGCGCTGTCCCCTCCTCGGCCTGGCAGCCACGCGCGGGAGGAGACAAAAGAGGGTCAAGGGGGAGAAAGTCACCCGGACCCGGTGGCCCCGCCCCACCCCTCCAGGCTGCCGAGCCCGCTCTCCCCGGGGCAGAGCCGGGGACCGTGAACGCGGGCGTCCCGGAGCGGCAAGAGGCCGGGGACGCAGACACCCGGAGCTCCCGCGGGGCGGGGCTCAGGCGGCTGCAAAGTTAAGTCGGGCCCCTGGCGCGCGAGCGAGTTCGCGACCCGGCGGTGGAGCCGGGCCGGGCCCGGGCCGGCGGCTCACGTTGCGGGAGGCCGCAGGCCTGGAGCGGGGCTGGAATGCCGACCCGGGCGCCGCCGCCTCGCCGAGTCCCGGGGGGGAGGCCCGGGACGGCCCCCGGCCGGCTCGGAGGAGCCTCGGAGCTCGCGTGTAACAATGAGCGGAGCCGAGGCGAGGGCGCGCCGTCCGCCCGGGGGACCCCGCGCCGCCCCGCCGCGGCGCAGACTTTGTTCGAGGTCCCGCTGGTAGCGGGAGCCAGCGTCACGAGGGCTGGCCCGGGGGCCGCGGGGCTGAGCGCCCGGGGCAGCGCGGGGCCCGGGCCTCCTTACCGGTCGGGTAGGCGGCGGGAGCAGCGGCCGAAGGTTTCCTGGTTAACATGGCCGCTGGAGAGGAAAATGCATCCCAGGGCTGCCGTCTCCGTCTCCGCCACCGCCGCCGCCCGTCCTGCTGCTACTTCTCGCGGCCGCCACCGCCGCACCTCCTGGTCGCCCCTCTCGCGGATCTCCGGCGCCTCCTCGCCGCCTCCCGTCAGCTACAGCCAGACACACACAGTCCGCTGCATCCCCTCGGCCCGGGCCCGCCGCCGCGAGCCCCCCGCTCTCCTCGCCGCCGCCGCCGTCCTCCTCTTCCTCGGGCGGCCGCAGCACCCTCCGGCCCGTGCACATGCCTCGCCCTCCCCGGCGCGCCGCGGGCCTCCCCGATTCCCTCACATAGGGCGCGGGGGAGCTGGCTGCGCCGCCTCGGCTGACTGGCTCGGGAGCCTCCTCCCGGGCCCGCGCACGCGCGCCCCCGCGCACACTCGCCAGGCGCCCGCGCACCGCGCGGCCGGGAAGGGCAGCCCCGCCCCCGCTCCCTCAACCGCCGGGCAGGCCCCGCCCCCGGACTCCCCCACCCCACCCCAGGCCGCGCCACAGACTCCCGCGCACACCCTCCCCGACCCAGCCGCCCACCGGAGTCCCTCCCACCCACTCCTCCTCCCCAGCACGCACCCCAGTCGTCGGCATAGCCACCCTTCCACTCCCCCGAAAACTCTGCAGCCTCCGCTCGCCCTTTGCCTCCCCCTCCGGTCTTCTGCACGGTTCCCCTGCTAACTGCCTTCTCCCCTCCCCGGCCTCGCCCGCCCCTGCAGCACCCCTCCCCTTCCCTACAGCGCAACCTACCATTGCTTCCCTCCCACCGAAATCGCTGCAGAGACCCCCCTCCCCTTCCGAGCGCACCCCCAACCATATATGCATTTTCAGCTTTCCGAACCTGATGGCTGCTCACAGACAATACTGCCCCCCCCACCCCCGCCTTCCGGGTCCCAGTGGCTTAAGCACCTCCTCTCCCCAATTGATCAGGTAAATAACTTAGTTGTGCCGGGGGTCACCTCGGTAAGGAAAGTCCAGCCCGTTGGAGGGCCGCGCCTTAGCCTGGGGACCCCGAGTGTGGGCCAAGGAGGGGGCTGCCCTCCCACCTCCACCTGCACCACACACAGTCCCTCCCCGATTTACTGACACCAAGTGACCTCTCTCCAGTCTCTAGGACAAGGGGATGCAGAGAGGCGCGTGTGGATGGTTGCCGGGGAAGCAGTTGGCTGTGGGTTGCTAGGCAAAAATAAACATCAGAGACGCCTCCCATTTCCTTACAACTCCGAGCCTTTCCCCTGCGCGGCCGCTGGGAGAGGTACACCTTCCCGAGCGACACCTTTAATTCCTCTCCTCCCCAGACAAGTCTCTTTCCCCTTCTCATCCAAGACACGGAGAATTTCCCTGTCCTTTGAATTTGCCATATACAGCCTCTCTTTCCCTTGCAGACTGAAAAACTGCTTGCCCATCTCACACCCGCGTCCTGTCGTCTGTGGCACATGCCTTTGTCCAAAGGTCACAGGTTTTGTCACTTCAACGGGAAGGAGGGGGAAGCCCGGCAATTCCGGATGACAGAAGCTGAAGTTTGCCTTGCACTTTCTTCCTCAGACGTGCCTGGTTTCTGAAGTTCTCCTGCGGACCTGGGTCCGTTATGACCTGTCCTGTGTATCTGCCGCCCCTGGCTGGACCAAGTGTGCAGGCCTGAGCTAGTGCAGACTCAAATCAGAATGGGGACCGTCGCCCCTACTGTTTGCAAATTGTCATAGCAACCTCCCAGCAAGATCACCCTCCGCTAAATACAAATGCCCCAAAATGAGTGTTTCAGAGTTACAGTGTGGCCCTCTCAGAGTCTCCAGGGCTCCTACAGGGGCATCAGGGACTGAGGGTGTTGGCAGAGGGAACAGGTGGCAAAGAGTAGAACTGTGCCTAGTAATTGTCCCTTTAAAAAATCCTCTTGGTGCCTTCTCCCAATAAAGTAGAAACACAGTGAAACAATCAATCCAATAATAAACCTTTACAAAGAAGAGTGATGACCTGATCTGGTCCCAGCAAGAGATATTCCCCCTTGCTTGTCATCAGAGACTATCACATTCAAATTCACGTGGGGAAACATATTCAGTGTTCAGAATTAACTGAAAGAAAAGGGATTACTTAGCAGCAGAGTTGAAGCTAGAACTCATTTTCTGACTCAGTTTAATCTCACTCTGCTCTGTGTTACCTTGGCTTTTAAGAAACATCACACCTCTTTTCCTTCCTTCCCTTTCAAACAATTATTTTCATACAGTCTTCGTTTTCTTAATGAGTGTTCCATATAACTGATGTTTAGATGAAAAATGTGAAGCCAAAAATTCCATTTTAATATAACCGGACCCAGCTTTCACTCAAATTATTCTTACATTAGTTCAACAGAAGCTAAATATTCTCCTGCTTTTTTATGAATAAGAAAAATGCTAACTACTGGAAGTCATAGCTTGTGAAATCCAAATTAGAAATATTAATTTCCACATTAAATATGAGGAAAAGGAACACTGACTTTTTTTGTAAACAAAGGGACACAATGAATCATTAACTTTAATCAAAGAAAAACTGCTTGTTTAGAGAACTTTTCCTAGTATGTTGTTTTATGACACGATAAGTACAATTTCAATTTTTTATCTTTTGGTTTCTTACCTTGAGGAAAATTTGCATTTAGTCTAATATCTTTAGCTATTTTAATTATAAATGGTACACCTTTCAAAATTATATTCTTGCTGACCTCTCAATTAGTATTTACAATTGTTCGGATTTCTCTCATTTTATTAAGTATTGATGGCTTCAACCTGTATTAATGTCAAATAGAAAAATGTACAAATGCACTCCCTGAACTTTCAAGGAGAATGAACTGGGTGAATTCTAGAAGTTATTACCCTCAAACTCTATTATAATGCATCATTATCAATTATACTACATTAATCTCTGTATAAAACCCTTTCACAAATACTATCATGTTTAATCGTCATGACTCATAACCAGATCAGAGTTGTGTTGCTGTTGCAGTAACCTCCTCAGGGGGCTCCATTCAGTTAGTAAGAGTCTGGTCTTTGGTTCTTGCCCGTTGTAAAAACTCCATCTCTTCTGAATATTTATAAAATCCAGCTTCAAATGACAGGTAGGCAGGATGTAGCAGGATGAGAAAGAAAGAAACTTTGGGGAACTCAGCATGGAGTCTTGTGGAAGGAAGTCGATTCTTCACTGAGAAAAGTACTGATCACAGAGAAAATTGGAAATGAACAAGAAAATTGCTGGTTTCAAAACATATTCACTCATTTAATCTCTTTATCCCAGGAACATTTACAAAGAATTCAGTGTGTGCTGGGCCTAGGGGATAGGATGAATCATCAGATGTTGTGGGTGAGGCTTCAGTCGGGCAATCTGTTAGGACCTCATTCTTTTATTCAATGAAGCAATAAACAGTAAGCACCTAACATATTTTTGACCCTATTCGTACTGGGGCTGCACATTTAAATAAATAATCCCTGGCTCTGGTAATGGTTATTAAGAATCACAATCCAGGGCTTCCCTAGTGGCACAGTGGTTGGGAGTCCACCTGCCGATGCAGGGGACGCGGGTTCGTGCCCCGGTCCGGGAAGATCCCACATGCCGTGGAGCGGCTGGGCCCGTGAGCCATGGCCGCTGAGCCTGCGCGTCCGGAGCCTGTGCTCCGCAACGGGAGAGGCCACAGCAGTGAGAGGCCCGCGTACCGCAAAAAAAAAAAAAAAAAGAATCACAATCCAGTAGGGGAGGCAAGACCCTTAATGATGTGATGGGGCGGAAATCAAGGCGTGTAGGAGGAACAATGGTGGCACACAGGAGGGAGTGATGAGCTCTACTTAAGTAGTGACTGGCCTCAAAAGAGCTGTGATGTTAGAGAGACTTGGGAGTTTGCCAGTCAGACAAGCCAGGCTAGGACGTTCTAGGCAGAAGGATAGGATGTGCAGAGGCACCAAGTAGAAGAAAGCATAGTGTACTCTGGGAGAAGTGTAAGCAATTCAGAATAGAGGAAGCTCAAAGTGGCAGGGAGAGGGTTGGTACTGCTATCTTTATAAGGTTAGGGATACGGATGATACATTTGGGATAAGAATTATCTGAAACTTTACCAGCTGTGGAAATGTGAAAACAAAGTACAACGTCTTTTAGAACAACTAAGGTAAATTACTAAGGAACTGCCTCATTTGGGGTAACACAGACGTGTAAGTTGGGCCTAATGCCCCTTAGAAGGATCCCGTTTACTGATGGTATCTTCCATGTGTCCATCACCAAGGTCCAGAACCACCTAGAGAAAAACATCAAGACCATAGGGCCTGAAGTCTAGGGATGTAACTCCTCAGATGTAAGGGGCATGGATGCCATAGCCAAATGGCCACTGGTACTTGCCTTTGCCTCTGTGGCCACTGCTGGTATGGAAATCAGGAAGAAATGTCTATCAGATCGGTGAGCAGAAGTGTCAGAGTAGGTTGGTGGTGTTCTGGTCAGGGTACTTACAGAGCCAGTTTCCTTAATCCTGGGGACGGTGGGTAGGGAGGAGATGCATTTGTCCCCTAGGTGAGTTAGGTATCTGGAAAGACTGGGGATATTGTCCAGCATTTCTTGGCGATAGTTCATCTGCTTTTTACAGCTGCATGCTAAGGACAGAAAAGCAGTAAGCAGGGAAAAGAGAAAGCTATATCCTGGATGTGGGGAGTACTGTGCTGAAGAGCCCAGTGGGACCTGTACCTCTGACACCACCAGGACAAACACCAGCAGAGTGGTGCCTGGTGTGTCCGGGAGCTTCAAAGGGATAAGGAGGGCCACCACTAGGTAGGGGCCCCAGCAGCAGGCTCCCAGGTCAAGGCCTCCCACACCACTGGCTCAACTCACACAGTCAGCCCCCAGGAGACAGGCCCACCAGGCTGCACTGCGAGCAACCAGCCGGGAGCGAGCTGATTCCAGGGCACCAGCCATCACACTGGACCCTGAACCTGCTGGGCAGTGGATGAGTAAAAATAGTACAGCAACTCTAAGAGCAACTCTATTAGGAAGTTTGCTGTGAGAGAAACAATGTGCGACTTTGCAAGCCAGATAATAGCAGGGGACAGGACCTGTGGTTCCAGGTCTTGGGATCTTTGGTGACACTCTAACCAAAAGTAATGCCATCTAGAAGCTAGGAAGGGGCCAGTGGGAAGGAGAGGTCTGTTCTATGAGCATCATGAGAGCTGCACTGGCCATTGCTTCTGGCTTACCTTAGCACAGACTCAATAAAAAACATACGAAATGGAACATTATTTTAGCCAAGGATGGGCTAAGAGCAAACATCCACATTCAAACTTATAAACAATGAAAATGCTTATAAGCAGTGAAAAGGGAATCCACTTCTACAAAAGACCTACAAGAGTACCTGTTTTCCTTAACCGAAAGAAATCCAAAGAGGATTTTCATTTTTACAAAAAAGGCGAAAAGCAAAAATAGCATTCAGCCTTTGTTTTGCAGTGAGTCCCATAGAGAGGCACCCCCCCCCCCCCACACACACACACACACACACCCCGAGCAGTGAGAGTGGCACCACCAAGCCCTTTCCCCTGGAACTGCATCTCCGCATCAAGCCACCTTAGCTTTGATCTTGTTTGTGAGTGTCTGTGAGTTATCTCCATTTATTCTGTGCATTTGTTAGCAAGATGAGTCCTAAGGTAATTGCTTCTTTGCTTGACACCATTCCAGCTTATGAAAGGTTTCAAAGGAATGCTGTACTTTCAAATAGTGGGGGATAACTATACATGTACATATATAATCAATTATCAAGCTCTTACTACATGTCAGGCATTGATATTGGTATTTGGAACAAAGCAAATAAAGTCCTTGCTCCATGGATCTTGTCTTCTAGCTCAAGGAGAATAACAAGTGATGAACAATACATATATCACAGGTCAGAGGGTGATAAGTAAGTACTATATGGAAAATGACATGATGTAAGAGGATAGGGAGAGATGGGAGATGGTACTATTTTACTTAGGGTCGTCAGTGAAGGCATCTCTGATAAGGTAACATTTTAGCAGACTCGAAAGAAGTAAAAAGCACGCGGAAATCTCCAGGCAAAGGGCCCAGCAGATGCAAAGGCTCTAAGTGGAAACATTTGGGGCACAGCAAGAGGGCAGGTAGCTGCAGCAGTGACATGGGCAAGAGCTGGGAAGTCACAGGGATAAGGTCAGAGGGACAGCTAAGACCACGTTAAGGAATTTGAATTTTACTCTGAGTAAGTTGGGAAACCAAGGCTTAGATGCTTCAAAGGTACCAAACCAAGAGTGGAAGGTTACAACCAACCCTGCACACCCTTTATTTTTTTTTACAGTCTCAATGTATATGCATTTTTACACCTTTCCTAATTCACATTGAGCTAAGCACTGTGGAAGGCAAAGCTGACCAAACACAAGCCGTGGTCTCTATTCTGTGAGTCTCGTTTGGGTGAAAATTCACATTCCAGGAAACCTTTCAACCCCACAGTAAAGAGCACGTGTTTTCCTTTTGCCCCTCAGATCCACTCTTCCCCACACTGCTTTGGGCTACACGGGACTTTATAGATGGCATCAATGGGCTCCCACGCCCACGGGCTTCCAAGTGGATTTAGCTAATGGAAGTTTCCGGTAAGAGACCCAAGGCTCGAGGACAATGAGGTCAAGCTCTTGATCTCCCTGGCTTTCCCCATGCCAGCCTGCCACAGACCAGCCAGGTCCCTTGACCTCAGCTCTTGTCAGACAGTCCTTTCCTACAGCTACAGCTTGGAGTTCTGGACACCATTCAGTCCCCTCGCCCCTTCAAGCCTACAGGTGGTAAGGGTTTCCTGCAGTTGCAAGCTCCATGGTCCTTCATTTTCCCTTGCTGATTTCTCTTCACCCCACTCATACTCTTGTATGTAGTCTTTTAATTAAACTCTGATTGTGCCATGTTTTTTTTTGCCGGATCCTAACCAATACAGAGGATAACATATATATATATAATATATATATATATATATTATATATATATATATATATATATATAAGTCCTGTATAGTGTAGGTTATGGGACCTAGATAGCATATAACTCTAGAGGGCTAGGAGAATCTGTGTTGTTGGAAGAGTCAGAATGGGATTCCTGGAGAAGACAGAATTTGATCTGGGCCTCAGAAAATGGGCGGGCTTCTCTTAGGCAGAAGAAAAAGCACTCCCAGGCCAAGGGAACGATTCGAGGGAAGGCAGAGAAGCGGGAATCAGCACTGCAGAAGCAGCAGCCCCAAGAGTAGAGACTGGAACTGAGGAGGACAGAAAACAAGATGGCAGGTGGCAGAGTAGGTGCACCCGGGTCCCGGATTGCAGTGGAAGCCGGACAGGAGAGTTTCCACTTGGTGTGAATGGAAACACCGGACCACTGGAGCTCTCCGAGCAGTGAGTCACCTGAGAAAAGTGCTAAGCAAGGAATGTAGATCAAATTGGCTGCAGAGCGTTAGAGAGACTGGAGTGGGGAAGAAATAGAAACTGAAACAACCAGTTTGGAGGTGGTTTCCAGAAGTAGCTGAGGGGGGTGCCACGGAGAGGCAGGGGCAGATACTGTTTATTTTGATGCCCTCTCTAGAGCCCAAGAGAGGGGTCTTTGAAATGATGAGAAGCCAGAAGTAATGAAAGGGCCAGATGTTTGCCTTGCTACCTCTGGGTTTCAAAAGCATACACAATTCTTCAAGCTGCTTATCTAAGCATTTTGCAATAAAGCTCATTAAAATGACCTGCTAAAAGTGAGACATAGTTAAGAAATGACAGGTCAGGAAAGGCTGGAATTCCAAAAGATTCCCCCATCACGTCCTTTCTTAGTGGCCTGTAGATAGGATTTATCAATCACTCAAGGAGAAAATAAGGTATAATAAATAAGGAATAAATAGTGTTCTCTGGAGGCCAGCTTTATTAGCCATTGTCTCATCTATGGAGAGGATTGGTACACTGGCTTCTGTCTGATGTTGGGTACAGAATGCTGAAATTCCAACTAAGGAGCACATGTCGTTAAAATAAAATGCAAAAATCTGAATATAACCCTCCCCTCCCCCTCTTTTCACTTTATTATCTTGCTTTTAAAGAGGTATTATAAAGAGATGAAGGCGAGGGACACTCAGGTGCACCAACAGGATATGGAATGATCCATGCCCCAGTTCACTAAGTAGCCCTGGACATTAAGGTCCCATACACCTTGGAGGTATGGGCTGTTCCTTCATCTTTGGACCCTGTAACTCCAGGTCTCCATAAACCAAGTCCTGAGATACAACTTTTGGTCTCCTTTGGATATATCAATAGGTCTGAGACAGGGAGAGTTCAGAGGAGTCTGGTTGATTACATAATGTTCATTATAGCCCTGCGATAATCAGGGAAACCCAAAGATGCTAGACTAACTCTGTTTCTGAGGGCTTCCTAGACCTGGGTTAGACCTGGGTTCTAAGGCTGAGGCACCCTCCCAGAGAATAGAGGTAACACCTCAGCTACCTGAGGACCCTCAAAATAATAGCTAATACTTATATATAAGCAGTATGTCAAGGCAGTATTCTAAGAACTTTAACCCTGTGAACTAATGTAATTCTAACAATGATCTTGCATGGTAGATACTATTAGTCCCATTTTAGAGATGAAGAAACTTAAGCATAGAAATGAAACTGTGGGTAATTATAAGTCAAATCCATTTCACCTGCCTTCACTAATCAAGGTTGTTTTTAAGACTGGCATGTCCTCCAAGTAGCAGTAGCCTAAACAATAAGATGTTTGCCTGAATTGTTTTAGGGAACTTGGAGTCAGCTGTGTCTAGCTGGAGCTCAGCTGGTTAGGACTAGGTAGGCCCACCGACCCTCCAACTGGGCATGCACGAGTGTTTGCTGGGTGACCTTTTGACCTCAGAGGGCCAAAAACTCCACCCTCAGGTGGTGTTAAGAACCTCCGTGTTTGAACCTGTAGAGGCCTGGAACTTAGTTGTGCCTGAGCAGAACCACAATTACCGCCCCTTTTTCTAATCATCTTCCCCTACACTCCCCACACCTTAGGACTGACCTGCAACTTCACTCCTCATCCCATTAATACCCAGAGCCCCTGGCCTGCAAGGCGGGAGTTGGAACTTTCTCCTTGCTTGGCTGCTGACCTCTGTGACTCAGTGTTTTGGCTTGCTGTGCATCAGGCAAAACAAATCTGGTTCAGTAACAGAGAGGTTAATTAACTTGCCCAAGGTCACACAGCTAAGACATGACAAGGTAAGTACTCTGGCTCTAGCGTCTGTGTGGGTGCTGCTCTCAGCACTGGCTAGAGATTTGACCAGATCACCTCCATGATGACCTCAATCTCATTATTACCATCAATAACATTTCATGCACTAAATGAACTTTTTGCAGAAGCCTCATGTTTATATGGTCATCCAGCTCTCTGGTTATCCACAGTAACCAATAACTCAAGGCAAGCTTATGTGATAGATGAGAACAGTGTGATGAAAAGAGCAAAGTGGCATGCCCAGAGCCACAGGTAAGGGTAGAGGAGGCACTAGCATTAGAACCCAAGTTTGTCAACTGCTAATACATTTTTCCCCCAAACTATTATAAAATTTCCTCCACTTCAGAGATGAAGGGATAGATACTCCTAAAAGCACATGCCACATAACTGTAAAGCGTTGATACATTGGGACTTTGGGGACAAATTTTTATTGTGGTTTCCCCAAGAATGATTTGAGTCTGGTCTTTATTAAAGACTTGACTTTGCCAAATTCACAAAATGTCCAAAGACAAGTAAATTATTTCTTCTTTATCCTATTGTAGCAAATCAACCCTTCTGCCTCAAGCAAATGGAAAAGAGGAGGAGTCTATAGCAATAGAAGTGGGTTCTCTCCACCAATATGGCCTTCCCATGGTGGAGTCTAGACCACCCTAGGTTCCTGGGGAATTGCTTTCCATTAAATCATACATTTACACATATCTACACACATTCAGGTTAAAGTCTGACTTGACAATGCTCTAGCTCATTAAGATAGTATAAACAATCAGTGGATCATCTAAGCCAGAAACCCACTTTGGTCTTCAATTACCTTGGCAAAAGCAAGAGAAATCATTTTTGGTGATTGGATAATTTGGGTAGTTGTTAAATAGTCCTGGACAGTTTTTAACACTTTTATATTCCAAAATATCTTGGTTTGAAGAAAAGCCACTTTAAATATCATTACAGACAATACACTGTGCTTGCTAGTTATCTCTCACTACATAATAATGGACAGGCCCATTGTTCACACAGCAGCGTTCTCTAATGACGGTTTTGAAATACAGAAAACCTAAAGTCCAGTGAACAAACACTTGCATTTAGCACATGTGCAGGTGAATGGCCCTTGATCAGCATCTCCAGCTGGCATAAATAATAAAAATTAGCCAAGAAATAATGAACGACTGGTGGGCAGATAATAACAGATACCGAGAAGAGATTAAAAGGGAGTTTGTTAAGTGGTCAGTAAAAAGAAGATTGCTTTGTGGAGAAAGAAAATATAGTTTTCTCATGATCTGGAAGGGACAAAAAAGAAGGTAGCTGGCAGGCTAGAGAGAGTAATGTTTTTAAAGAACAGCAAAAGAGAAGTAAATCATAATGCTAGTACCAGTAAGAATGAAGAGGAAAGAAGTGGGTGTGAGCAAGAGTGAGAGAGGAGAAGGGGGAGAAACCTTACAGAAATTTTTATAAGGAAGAAGAGGGACATGATGAAATGTATGAGGTGAGGCTGAGTGTGAGATAAAAGTGAGAAAACAGGGCTTCCCTGGTGGCGCAGTGGTTGAGAGTCCGCCTGCCGATGCAGGGGACGTGGGTTCGTGCCCCGGTCCGGGAAGATTCCACATGCCGTGGAGCGGCTGGGCCCGTGAGCCATGGCCGCTGAGCTTGCGCGTCCAGAGCCTGTGTTCCAAAGCCGGAGAAGCCACAACAGTGAGAGGCCCGCATACGGCAAAAAAAAAAAAAAAAAAAAAAAAAAAGTGAGAAAACAAAACATAGCCCTGTAGTAGAACCAGAATGCCCGAATCAAATGATTTTCTTATAATACACGCAGTTGGGCCTGGGGCTTACCTTATCTAAGGGTTCTTTCTGCTGCTTTGTCTGCCTCTTTCCACTTGGAGCTATCTGTGGTCCCCCTCTCACTGGGGTTGTTCCATTCCAGTTCTCTGATTTCCCTTCTCTCTCTTCTCCCAACAGTGCTTTATTATCTTTAAACCTGCCAAATGTTAACCTGCCAAATATTTCATGTAATACATACTTTAGAGAAAAGAATTCCTCGATTGCTTTCTCCTGGAGCTATGTGTCAAGCTCTGTGCTAATGTTTTGCCTGAACCATCTCTTTAAATCCTGACACAACCCAGTGAAGCAGCTATATTATTATCCTGAGTTAAGAGACTAGGAAAGGGAGGCTTCAGAGATTTGCTAATAATGGACAGTGAACAGATTTGGATTCAGGGAAATCCAAAGCTCACTCTTATCCACCTAGAATGGACTAAGAGGGAGATGGCATATATTTCTCAGACTGTATATTGCTGTGGGGCATGGAGGATGCTCACACAGCTCCTTCTGACCTAATAGTGTCATCTTCACTTCCCTGCTGATACTTCTGTACTCCCCTCCATAGCTGGGCAGTGGAAAAGCAGAGAAATCCTCTCTATAGAAGTCCTGCCATCAGCACGCTCAACCCAAGCAGAATCCAGGGCCTCTTCCTCTTTTGCTGTAGGTCTGTTTCCATGGTGCTGTTTCCCGGCTTGGCCCAGATTTTGCCTACCCTTGTGTGCCTATCTCAGTTGAACAGAATTGCTTCCTTTAACTACTGAGCTATTAAAACAGCATTTGGGAAATGATGAAGCAAGACCCAGGGGATTTATGCAAAGAAATGCTGTATCAGGTCTTCCCTGGCAGTCTAGTGGTTAAGACTCTACAACTAAGATCCCACATGCTGCACTGCGTGGCCAAAAAAACCAAAAACAAAAACAAAGTGCTGTATCAACTATGTGAACTGGTAGAGAATTACCTGCTTCTGATGTGATTCAGTCAAGTATCATCTTGTTTGTAAATGAAAATGTTAACTAATAATCTAATTTAGTAGAGAAAGATTATCCAACACCAAGAACCTACTATCTTTTTCAGATCTTTGAAACAAACAAAAAAGCGTCTACCACATGGTATTTGAGTTTTTCCTCCTTGAGAATTAAAAAGTCAACCTAATCTTTTGCAGTAAGCACACCTTTATCTAAAGCTGTTGTGGATTGAGAACACAGTTAGATCTCATTAGATGACTAGACATCCATAACCCAGTTATTTAGCAAGAATAAAATAATACAACGACCCTCTAAAAAGAAATAATCTATAACCTGATAAGGCAAGGGAAAAGAGAAAGACACCTCCCTTTCCCCCCTTTTTTCAATAAAAGGAGATTCACATGAAGCTAACTGGTAGTAAAGGGTATCTAAAAGGACCGTTTACAAAGAGTAAATCAGGGAGAAGCACTAATATCCTGAAATCCTACAGGGTTTTACAAAGTGCCAAAGAAATCACTGAGCAAACACAGGGCTAGCAGACATCTGCGCCAGAGCCCACAGCAGAGAACTTCCTTATTTGTGAGAAGGGTCACATTTTCAGCAGCAGCTTCTGACCTCAGGTTTACCCCTTCTTAGCCCTATGTCAGCAAATCTCTCCAAAGTTTGCAAAGTAAGACCTGTTCCATTTACAGGTAAGTAACCAAGACACATTTGTCAGCTTCCCCTTGAGCCAAGCTCTTCCACTTCACTTTTTCCTCCATAGTTTTCCACACATCTTTTCCCTAGTCATGAAACGTTCTCCTGAAGGCATCTGGGATTATTTACAAACTAGGGGTGTGGGTGAAATTAACTAAAATGATCCTTCCTCTCTCTAAATTCTAAGTCATTTTCTATTTTCATCTGGAGCAAGATACTTTTTTTAAATCCCCACCAAAAACCTGAGAACATTTTGATTTGTCCCTGGTGGGACCACATAGAAAGTGATTTGAAGTCTCCATCTGCACCTCGCTCTCCTGGGAACCGGAGCTAGCACTAGGCAGAATTAAGTGACACCTCACACCTCCAGTTCATCTCCTTTCCAGACTTCTAGAGCCTCTGTTGTTTCTTCTTGCTCTTGCTGTCTCAGCTCCCTGCCCCTGTTGGGGAAACAAACAATTTTTTTTTTAAAGTTACTCTCTTGCATCAGGTGTTAGCTGGTAAGTGTTTTAAGACATTACCCCACTCTGGGGATATCTGTTTTCTCAATTATTTTACAAAAAGAAAATGAAGACACCCCCACACCCAATCTATCTGTGTGAGTAGAAATGAAGCCACCATAGGGCAAGAGTCTCTAAGGAAAGTTTCCTGGAAGATAGAACTCTTCCCAGATCTTTCTCAAATCACAGCACCTGAACACTGGTCCAGCTGTCTGCTTAGGTTAACCCAGCTTAGAGGACACCAGGATCCGAACAGAAGGATTTTAAGCATTCCTCTAAAACTGTTCACTCATCCAGTATGCTTTCTCTTTAATGGAAATTTCTATATTGAATGATGGAGAAAATGAGTTATGGGAAAGACTATGAAGACTGGCCTTAATCATAATGAAAATTTCTCCCTCTACTTGTTCGTTCCCGTTAGAACCAGTCCTTTCCCATCAGCCTATATAATTTCTGAAGCTGAACATCCTTAGAAAAATATTTCAGGAGAATCTTTCAAAATGTCAACCTATTTTGGAAGCAGCAGGGCATGACTGTCTTATTCTGCATCATACTTAATTTAATGTAGACTGCAGTTTGAGAAGATTTATGCAAGAATAGTAACAAAAGTCAATAACTTTCATTATTAAAAAAACTGAAAAGGAATTATTTTTATTATATTATTACCTTATACTTACTCTTTTGTATTTGAATATGAGGACTTCATATTGAAACAGAAACTCCAGGCCACACACAAAAAAGAATGGTTTCTCCTGTGTAGGAGAAATAATTGTCATAACTATGTTGGAATTTAATGGCTCAGTTTAGTCAATAATTAAAACTATTTGTATATAAATGGTAGCGTTAGAAGTTGTGAAGTGGGGGCCTAAAGACCAAAAGCAACTTGCACGTACATTTTGTTTGGCTTACATAGTGCTGTTTGGAAATGTGAACTAAATGCCAACATTTAAAAATCAGGAGATTTCAGGGCTTCCCTGGTGGCGCAGTGGTTAAGAATCCGCCTGCCAATGCAGGGACATGGGTCCGAGCCCTGGTCCGGGAAGATCCCACATGTCACGGAGCAACTAAGCCCGTGCGCCACAACTACTGAGCCCACGTGCCACAGCTACTGAAGCCTGTGCACCACAACTACTGAAGCTCATGTGCCTAGAGCCCGTGCTCTGCAACAAGAGAAGCCACCACAATGAGAAGACCACGCACCGCAACAAAGTGTAGTCCCTGCTCGCGGCAGCCAGAGAAAGCCTGTGCGCAGCAACAAAGACCCAACACAGCCAAAAATAAAAATAAATAAATAAAACTTTTAAAAAATCAGGAGATTTCACGTAAATATCTAGATTTCTGGCAATCAGACAAGATCTTACCGCTCTGTGCTCCCAGTCTTGTATGGCAATGAAGAACACCCCAACTCCCTTTTGGAGGAAACCTGTGCCCAGCTGATGGATCACCACAGTCCCTACCACTTCCTGTTATTGTGCATGTGTGTGCGCACAAAGCTGACTTTACCCATTGACACTACCTGCCTTTCTCCAACAGGCATCTGGGTTTTTAACCTCTACTTTATGTTTTGTATTTCCTGAAATTTCCTCACCGCCATTCCCCGTTGCTCCAAATTTATGTCTTCATTTCTTTTTTCATTTCTTATGCTCCACTTCTTGGTGCTGTTGCCATCACTGACAGAGGTCAATTGCAATTTGAGTATTCATGCTGAGGCCTTTCAAACTAGTTTTGTGCAAAAAAATACATATCTGGCACAGGAAACATTGTTTCCCTGTGTGCTTGAAAATCAAACGAATTTATACAGTACCAAAGAGTGTGGAAACCCTCAAGACCACGGCCTATTTGAAATCAAACTGCAGTTAAATCTGCTCTCTTTTGCCCTTTGGTGCCTGCTGCAGCTGCTGTAGGAGAGTTAGCTCTGTTTGGGACTCTTGCTACTCATCATAAGCATACAAATTATATCCTTCCTGTTAGTGTTCTACTTTCTCTGAAAGCAGCGTTGAGGTTCAGAATTTCTTAGAGAAGTTCATAAACATGTTTTCTATCAAGTAGCAATTGAAATATGTCTCAGTACTATAGAAGCACTTAGCTGGAAGGACTATATTCAGAATGCAGAGGGATCGGAAAGCCATCTGCTTATCCCACATTGCTGCTTAGATAGCTAATAAATAGGTATCTCGAACTTAACGTGTTTAATATCGCATGTCTAATTCCATCTCTCTAAATCTGTTTATCCCAGCAGGTTCCCTATTTAGCAAATGGCAACTCCAGCCTTTCAGTTGCTCAGGCTGAAAACCTTGGAGTCATTCTTGATTTCTCTCTTGCTCTTACACCTCACATTCCATCCATTTGCAAACCCTGTTTGTTATACATCCAAAAATGTCCAGAATCCATCCATTTCTCACTACTGTCATTAATATCAGCATAACCAAAGGCACCATTATCTCTCACCTGAATTATAGAAATAGCCTGCTCTCCCTTATCACCTTTAGTTTATCCTCTACACAATAGCCATACTGCTCTCTTTAAACGGTAAGATTGTGTCACTCTTCTTCTCAGAACTCCCCAAGTTTCCCATTATCCAGACTAAAAGCAAAACCCTTAGAGTAGCCCAAGTTCCTATATGATGTACATGCTCTCCCCTCACGTCCTTATGTCTCTAAACTCACATCCTGTTACACCCTACCTTGCTCACTTTGCTCCAGCCAGACTGTCTGTCCCTCAAACACGCCACACATGCCCCACCTCAGAGCTTTTGTGTCTCTGGGTCCTTTACCTAGAATGCTCTTCCCCTAGAAAACCCCCATCTCTTTGAGGTCTTTGCTAAATGTCCTCATGGTGAAGTCTTCCCTGACGACTCTATTTAATGAGTTTTCTTTTTGTCACATAGTGTATTGTCCTCACTTGTTTTCTCTTAGTCTCCCTCCACAATGTATACACTCCATTATGTAAACACTGTGCAATATATACACTCCACAGTGAATCATTGATGAGGGCAGGGACTTTTCCATTGCTCTTTTCAGTACCCAGGACAGTGCCTGAGACATATAGCTCCTCAATAAATATTTGATGAATGAATTAGGTAGAAATGCCATCGATGTAAAGTTTTCTATTTTCATTACTAAAGTCTGCAAAGAAGAATGCATGCTTCCAATCATGAGCATATTTGTGAAATCTTTAAAAGAACAGAAGCCAAAATAAAAAGCTTTATTTCTTACATTTTCTGGACATGAGTAGCTATTCCTGGTTTGTCAAAGTTAATGTCTCCTGCTGAATTCCAAACATGTGGAGCTTTAATACCTTAAAAGAAAATTCACCATTTCAAGTTAAGCTATACAAAGGGGTCAAGGATTCCGTTTTGCTATTACAGTGACTCTGCTTGCTCTTGTCAACTGCACCAAGGAGTCCAATGCTTCTTAAGTAAGACACTTTGGGGAGGCGTGCTTAGGCTGTTAGGATTGTGGGCCATCTTTCTGAGTTCCACTCTGTTAATTCAGTGGCATCATTGACTTCTGCATTTGTTTTGTTCAATTCGTTAAACAAGGAGGCCATTGCACTGAGGTGGCTCTAATGCCTTAGTAGCACACGTACATTAGGAAACCAAAATCTTAGCCTATTCATCCCTCAAGCTTAAGATGTTGAAACCTAAGGACAACGTACCACAAACAAGAAACTAGGCTTTTCCAAATAAGGCAAATGCATAAGCTATAGCCAATCAAATAATGTCCTTGTTTTGCTACTGCATCTTCTCTCTAAAAGTCTTCCCCCCAGCTCCTGCTGGTGGAGTGCTCCTAGCCATGCCTAACCAGGCACTGCCTGATTCAAATTGATTTTTGCTCAAATCAGCTCTTAAAAATTTTCATAGTCTTCCAATTATCTTTTAAAGTTCTAACACCTTAATGTGGGTTCAGAAGTTACAACTGTTAGGCCTAAATTATTTAAATGCAGCACGCTTCTTCTGAACTTGAAAAAAATATACCTGCAGGAAAAAGACAAAAACAAAACACAACAGAGAAGTAGAAACAATTAGAAAACAAAACAAAATGGACACAGATTGAACATCTTAAAGTTTCTGTTGATGTGTCAGAGTTAATTTCAACATGGATGTGAACCTTGTTCATTTCATATGCCATTAAATAAGTTAAAACAGGATGTGACCAATTGTCCAATGTGATTATTAATTCTGGAGTTGGTATTCACCTATTTCAGGGAATTTTTTAATGCTGACTTTTCTTCAAAGCACTGTGAGACAATGCAAGACTTGCTAGATAATCATAGATAATATTTACAAAGCTCTCACCGGGTATGTGCACTGTTCCCAGGGCTTACATATATTAACTAATTGCAATGCTATCAAGTGGAGATTGTGGTACAGGAGGAAAAACTTGTCCTTGAACCTCTTAGAGTCCCTGGCTGGGTCAGAAAATTTAACTGACAAAGACAGATTAATAGGAGTAAAACATATACGTTTGATTATATTTTTACACTATACATGGGAGCCTTCACAAGATCTGAAGAAGTGACCAGAGCAGGAAGCTTTAATACATTTTAGACAAAGAAACAATAAATTTGTGAAGAATTGACAAGACAAGGGGCTTGGGCTAGGAGTAATAAGTGGTGAAGAATTAATTAGGAAGAATAGGTCGAGTTTAACAAGGTTTGTTTGTACAGATTTCTTGGCCCCCAATTCCCTGTCGCTGGTGATAAGAATGTCTTCCTTCCTCCTGGTACAGGGAGGGCATCTCACGTGGGAGTTTTACAACATGTTTCAGGGAAGAAGGGCAAGGGCGGGGAGGTCAGAGTGACCTTCCTGCTTCTGCTGGGTTTTAAATTCCTTCAGTTTAAGATATTTAACATGTCAAGGTGCCATATTTTGCATAGCATGTCCTGAACACTATCACTGTTATTATCTCCATTTTACAGATGAGGGGACTGAGGCAAAAAGAGGTTAAGTAACTTTGCCTAAGGTCACAGAGCTAGGTAGTTGTAGCACCTGGTTTGGACCCAGGTATTCTGGCTCTAGAGCTCATGCTCTTATCAGCTGCTACAAAAAAAGAGAATGATACCGTAGTATAATAAGAAATATATTTGTTCTTTGTCCCTGGTTTCTGGCAGATCTCCTAAAATCCTTGAAATTTCCTGAGAGATAAGAGTTGTCTTTTGCTATTCATAAGGAGCTCCTTTGGAGCACACCTGAGTTTATGTTAATGAAGTGGCTTAGATTTGGTCGTCTAGATAGTCACAAAAAAGAGCTGGTCACCAGAAAGACCAAGTGATTGGAGGGTTGGAACTTCAGCACCACCCACTCTGAGAACTGGGGGATAGAGGGCTGAATATTAAACTCTTACCCTGTGGGAGCTGACACTGTCTCCAGGTAGATAGTGTTAGAACTGAGTTAAATTTGTAGGATGCCTAGTAAGTGTCTGCTGAGAACTGGAGAATTACTTGGTGGTATTGGAAAACACACCAGAAACACAAAAACAGAGCTCAAATAATTATTTATAAAGTCTTATTAAAGGTCTTATTTCTTATTCATAAGAAAGTTCTCTAAGTTCTAACCTTACACCTAAAGCAATTAGAAAAGAAGAACCAAAAAAAAAAAAACCCAAAGTTAGCAGAAAGAAAGAAATCATAAAGATCAGATCAGAAATAAATAAAAAAGAAATAAAGGAAGCAATAGCAAAGATCAATAAAACTAAAAGCTGGTTCTTTGAGAAGATAAACAAAATTGATAAACCATTAGCCAGACTCATCAAGAAAAAAAGGGAGGACTCAAATCAGTCGAATTAGAAATGAAAAAAGAGAAGTAACAACTGACACTTCAGAAAAACAAAGGATCGTGAGAGACTACTACAAGCAACGATATGCCAATAAAATGGACAACCTGGAAGAAATGGACAAATTCTTAGAAAAGTACAACCTTCCAAGACTGAACCAGGAGGAAAAATAAAATATGAACAGACAAACCACAAGCACTGAAATTGAAACTGTGATTAAAAATCTTCCAACAAACAAAAGTCCAGGACCAGATGGCTTCACAGGTGAATTCTATCAAACATTTAGAGAAGGGCTGACACCTATCCTTCTCAAACTCTTCCAAAATATAGCAGAGGGAGGAACACTCCCAAACTAATTCTACAATGCCACCATCACCCTGATACCAAAACCAGACAAAGATGTCACAAAAAAAGAAAACTACACGCCAATATCACTGATGAACATAGATGTAAAAATCCCCAACAAAATACTAGCAAACAGAATCAAACAGGCCATTAAAAGGCTCATACACTATGATCAAGTGGGATTTATCCCAGGAATGCAAGGATTCTTCAATATATGCAAATCAATCAATGTGATACACCATATTAACAACTTGAAGGATAAAAACCATATGATAATGTCAATTGATGCAGAAAAAGCTTTTGACAAAATTCAACACAATGTAAAAATCTAACCTCAAGCAACATAAACTCTTCTGGAAATGCTTTTCACCTCCCCACAGTCCCCAGCTCTCTGATACGAAATCCTGAAAGTGACTAGAGATCATTTAACATCAGAAAGGTGGAATAAGGTCATAGAAGGATATTCTGCCCCAGAGATTTTTTTATTGAGGCCTCTACCAGGAGTCTTAGGACATCATCGGATATAGGGAGACGGTAGCCTGGGGTAGCTCTTTACACCTCAGTTACACACCTGGCAGGATTTGACACCAACAGGATGGTTATCCTTCCCAGCAGAAAAACCCAGGAGCTTGTAAAGAACATAACGTTGCCTCTTTGTAAATTCTAGTCACATGTATCAAATGTGCTTTCAGAATACATGTCATCTTGCTACTGCTGCACATTTCTGAAGCAACAACAGTTCTCTGACATTGGAAGTTCTAAATGTATTCCTTCTCAGTCAGCTTTTTGAACATTTTTTTCAGTTTTTAATTTTAAGAACTAAATAAAACTGAATTTCTTTAACTTATTTAATAATTTAGAGAAAATAACTAAAAGGAAAATCAATAATTCATTTCACTTCAAAAGATTTTTATATCTTTTCCATATTGTAACTAACTTTGGAAAAACAAAACTTTTGCAATACCTCTTACGCTTAAGACATAGTTTACCAATATAGTTTAAAATTTCTTCCCTAGACATACCATTCTAATATCCCCCATAGCACAAAGAAAGAGCATTTGGATTATTGTAAGCATTTGTTAAAAGGCTTGTTTAACACACCTTGAGAATCACAGGACAGAGTATTCTTTCTAAGATGTAAATCTGGCCATGTTAAACTCTATTTCAGGGTTTCCATGACTCCCTACTGCTCTGAGTATAAAGTCCAAATTCTGTAGCATAGAACTGACGGTAAGCAGGAACCACTTCATGCCAGACCTTTGAACGTGCTGCCTCCTTCGTTTGAAATGCCTTCTCCACACTCTTCGCACCCTTTCTCCAGCCTCTTCCTGCCTCAGATCTCAGTCTGATGATCTTTTTTCCCTGAACACCCCCTAGTAGGACTAGGTTGGGTGCACCCGTACGTGTTGCTAGTCTACACATTCACTGAAGATAGAGATTATATTTTCTCTCCCTTGGGCCCCTGGGGTCTAGCACAGTGCTGATACATAGTCTATGTCTGATAAATGTTTGTCCAATCAATGAATCAACAACATTGATCTACACTATCAAAAAGTTGACATGAGACTAATTTAGGTCATATACTTCTTCTAGATACCCAGACAAATGCCATCCATGGCACACTCTCCAATAGTATTCTCCTTTAAAAATATTTGTAATTCATTCCACAAATATTGTTTGAATTTGCCAGGTACTATTCTAGGTTCCTTGGGATACATGTTGGTGAATAAAGCAAGGATCCCTGCCCTGCTGGAACTTATATTCTAACAAGGAGAGAGAAAATAGACATAAGCAATAAGTAATTATATGTGATGTTAGGTGAGAATTATTATGGAAGAAAAAAGTAGAGCAGGGCAAGGGGGTTCAGATATGGTAGGACAGGGTGCGGGTTGCAACTTTAAGTAAGGGAGTTAGGTAGACCTCATTGAGAGGGTGACAACCTTTGAGCAAGTATTAGAAAGAGTAAGCACGTGTTCACCCCATGGATGTCGAGGGGAAGAAAACCCAGGCAGAGAACAGCTGATACAAAGACCAGATCCAAGGTAGGAGTTTCTTAGCTTATTCCAGGAACAGCCCAGAGGCCAGAAGGGTTGGAGCAGAATGAATGAAAGGAATGGGGGAGAAGGGTGAGGCAGAGAGGTGGCGGCAGAAGCAGGCACTGGATATGTAGGACCTAAGTTCTACTCCAAGTGAAATGGAGAGCCAGTGCAGGACCCTGGTCAGAGGAGTGGCATACTTTGGCTTACATTTTGAGTATATAAGCCCTATTTGGGAAATGAGCTCTATTTTAGTAAATTAAAAAATGGTCTTTCTTAATTGATGGTTTCCTCTTTCATTTTCTTGTGCAGCCAATTCTGCGCCAAAGAAGAGTCTCCTCCTATATGTCTGAGTCTATCCAGTATTTCTCAGCCAACTTATCTTGGCACACAGGAACGTTATGACCTGTGGCTAGGGTTTTTCCAGAATGCACAGCCAAGTTGATTTTTAGGACGCCATCTTAAAATGGGATATAGAAAAATGTAATTTTAATTCTGATTCTTAAATGTTATTTCAAAATAAGTAGTGATAAGAGTTCTTATAAGAAGTGGCACAAGATTAATGATGCGGTATAAGAATTGATAAATATAGCTGTATAATTGTCCTGCAGAATGTTACAGCATCATTGAATCAAGTGCTCTGTGTGGACCTCGGGAACAAAGGCAACCTCAGAGAAATCCTCACTTTCAGATTCTAGTCAGTTTTTACCATATCAAAAGAGAATGCATATGTTTATTGGAGCTGGTCCTAGAAATGTTTTTTTTCTTTTTTTTTTTTTCTGCGGTACACGGGCCTCTCACTGCTGTGGCCTCTCCCATTGCAGAGCACAGGCTCCAGACGCGCAGGCTCAGCGGCCATGGCTCACAGGCCCAGCCGCTCCGCGGCACGTGGGATCTTCCCAGACAGGGGCACGAACCCACGTCCCCCGCATCGGCAGGCGGGCTCCCAACCACTGCACCACCAGGGAAGCCCCCTAGAAATGTTTTGACATCAGCCCAAAGGAAAAGCCACATAAAGGGTGTTTCCAAAGTGTACTAAAGAAAATATTTTACAGAAGATGACTATAAATGGATAATAAATCTGACAAAAAATGTTTAACTGCAAAAAAGAATGCAAAGCAATCATGAAGAACTTAAAATGAATTTCAAGGAGAAAAAAAAAAGAGAATATTAGAATATTCAGGTGAGAATATAGGAATTTAGTGAAACACACTCTCAAACTGCTTGGCAGTAAGAACAGAGATGTTCTCACACTGTTGGTGAACAGAAAGCAATGTAATACTGTGGATTATAAATCCGAAAAAGTATCACATATATTGGCCTTGTACTTTTACTCCTGGGAACGTTTGTTTAGGAAATAATGCAAAAAAAAGTTAAGTTGCAGTATTATTTTAGAGAGAAATTCTATATATATATTCCAGTGAAAGTAGGGTTAAATAAAATATTTTAAATCCATATAAAGAAGTGTTTACAACTTTAAATACTTTATGAAAAATTAATGATATAGGAAAATACTTATGATAAGGTTGATGCAGGATGAAACAAGGTTCAGATACATGGCCTTGGCACATACAAAAATATGTTAGAAATAAAAACTTAGTGGAAAAACACTAAAGTGTTAATAGTGTTTATCTTTAAAAGGTGATATCACGGGGGAGTATTTTTTCTTGTATTTTTGTACACAGCATTTATAATAAATAACCATGTATAACATTTCTAAAGCTTTTCTATTTTAATATATAAATCTATTTAATATTTTTCACAAGTAAACTTTTAAGATTATTTTAAAATAAAAGTAAAATATATTCAGGGTATAGCTAAGCAATAAAAAAATTAAAATCTTTTGATCTAGTCAATGGTATAACATGAATACAGGCATATAGGAGAGACAGAACACCTTAATTGAAGAGTCTTACGAATTTTCTAGATGTCAAACCATTAGCTTGCCATCAGTCTGAGCAAAATGCATTAGTGACAGTCTATTTGGTGCTAACTGTAGGGTTTTTAACATTTACCAAATTATTAATGCAACTGGCTTTATAGAGATTCTTAAGATAGGCCAAACCTTAAAAGTACTGCCATAGATGCACAGGATAAATATTTCATGTAAATATATGTAAATATTTCATGTAAAAATAACAAGATAAGAAATATTTGTGTAAGAATCTAAACTCTATATGCCTATAAGTGTCCTTGTACTAGGAAGTGTGGAAGAAAACTGATGCAAATTTGCAACTCTTTTTTTCTTTTTTTTTTTTTTTGCTGTACACGGGCCTCTCACTGCCGTGGCCTCTCCCGTTGCGGAGCACAGGCTCTGGATGCGCAGGCTCAGTGGCCATGGCTCACGGGCCCAACCGCTCCGCGGCATGTGGGATCTTCCCAGACCGGGGGACAAACCCGTGTCCCCTGCATCAGCAAGGGGACTCTCAACCACTGCGCCACCAGGGGAGCCCAATTTGCAACTCTTGATCAACATGTTCAAAGTCCTCTACATAGACCTTACACTACTGTTTGCTAGTTTGGTATTTCACTCTTCTGCTAGTTTTGTGCAGTGATAGCCCACCTTAGTGTCAGGTTGGATAAAGGAATCACAGCCTCTCTTTTTGGTGAAGGATGCTTGTTAGTTTTTCAAAGGCAAGCCATTTAATTTTGTTACTAGTAAAAACGGGTATTGATTCTTTTAAGAACATACGCTCTTTGTTTTTGTTTTTTTAATTAAGTCTTCACTCTTGAAAGTCTGGAACATCAGCATTTTTAGAGTGCCGTTCCATTGTAAGGCAGTTGTGTTTAATGAGTTCAAACCTTGAGAGGTTTTCCTTCTTCTGGGAGTCTCTTGGCATAGTTGGTTCAATTGTCCCAAGCCTTCCTCAAAAACAAGTTAAGTGTTTCAGTGTTCAAATCACTCTTCCGACAAAGTGTATTTTCCCTCCAGATTCAAAGCCTGGTGATTATAATGGTGGGAATTCTGAACATTCTCCTGAAATAAAGCCACCCTAACACTTCTGGGACTTAACATTCAGTTCCCCAGAAAGGCAGTTTCCTAGAAGTGCTCACCAAGTTCCTCCATGTGAGCAGTTCTTTCCCCCAAAGCTTGGTTCTCACCGTGCTTCACCCTTTTGGTGCTTTTAAATAATTTGAACTTGCTCTCCTAAGAGTTGGAACCCTTGATACTAACTAGTTATTGTATACCCCAGTTTTCAGTTTAGTTGGGGTGGACATTAGGTTTTCTTAAATATTGAGACTCCTTCACTCGAGCAATGAAGGCCATGATATGAACCCCACACCATCTCTAGCAAGACGCTTGGCATTTCAGAGCACTCCTTAGTCACAAAAAGACGCAGTGCTATCACAATTTAACACCCAAAATTGGGGGAGGATGGGAGGTGGGAGAATCCTTTTTCTGTTAAATTCCTTACTTAGCCTGGCAATCACTTACTTTCCTAGATTTCTTTTGAGCCAGTCCATAATCAACTTAGTGGAATATGAGCCAGCTGCCCTGTGGGTGAGTTTGGAAGCAGATCCTTCAGCCCCAGTTAAGCCTCAGATCTGCAGCCCCCACTGACACGGAGATAGCAGCTGCTTAGTTACGTGCTGACATTCTAAACTGCCTTTTAGAATTGCCAGGTCTGCATTCAAGGGGGCAACTTCATGT
This sequence comes from Mesoplodon bidens, assembly GCF_964165515.1. Classification (NCBI taxonomy): domain Eukaryota; kingdom Metazoa; phylum Chordata; class Mammalia; order Artiodactyla; family Ziphiidae; genus Mesoplodon; species Mesoplodon bidens. The sequence goes on from NC_138167.1 coordinate 32,676,161, forward strand.
CATTGTGGCCACCTTGATCTCCCATGGAGAGCAGCTTGCCATGAGAAACGGTTATGGAAATATTCCAGAAAAATTTACTTCTCCATTTAGTCATGGGGAAGAGGTGGGGAGAAGATTTGAGCTTTAAACCTTAAACATTTAGGATTGGAAGAGCTAGTCTCCATATTACTTCTAATTTTATCAAATACTGAGTGTTCTGTGCCAGGAAAGTGTCTACCATTCAGACGATCATCTTGCAGCATGTCTCTTTCGGTGATCTCCTCTGTTTTCGTCCATTTTTTATTTGGTAAGGAATCAAGATACTCAGTGGAATTGAGTTACTCAGCCTACTGAAACGAACGGTTTTGATTTCTAGTCACGGGTGTTCTGCTTGTGTCTACCTGATGTTCCCTCCAGCTAATCTGGAGATAGAGTCATTTTAACATTATTTATATGTAAGTGACACACATACTTTAGAGACTGTCATACCGAGAATGTAAGCCTTTAAATTTTTTAATCTTGTAATCTGTGGCAGTTTTATAGAAATCTGACAGTTAAAGCTGGATAAAGAACCACTATGGTGTGGGTGAGTAAAGAAGATATATTTAAGGGGAAGAGATGGCCTTGAGCAAGACTGTGAGATAGACCCAGGGTTTCTTCGTAGGACTGACAATCTACCTCCCCTTTCCTGACCTCTTCCTCTGGGTACCTGTGATGAGTCATTACCCCAAATAAACTGGACTAGCTATTTCATCTGAAAGCTCTGGGTGTTAGGTTATTAACATTCTCTCTCTCTTTTTTTTTTTACAATAGATAAGGACTGGGGCTTAAAGTAAGATGCCTAGCTTAAAGTTACACAACTCATTAATGACAAACACAGAACTTGAAAACAGGTTTTCTGGTTTAAAATTCCATACTTTTCCATATGCCAGTGATGCCTAAGCTAACACTGGTTTTTATTTTTGTCTGTAAAATGATCTGTAATTAAGGAATAATTGGCTTTTCATCTTTTTAAAATTGAGGATGTTTATGGCTATTATTAGTAACATCTGCATAGAGGGTCTACTAACATCTCTTTCAGAGTCACTGTGAAGGTAGAATGTGATGAGGTCTGTAAGCCTCCAGGTGTCTGGGCCCTGGAGGTACCCAGTGGTACCCAGTGACCCCTCCCTGGGATTCCAGGACAAAATTTCATGACGCTGTTATTTCAATGTAAGGCTAAGCAAAAACTAAATGTTTTTTCTAGAAGTGTGAAAACCTCTGCCAATGAACATACAATTTCTGTTTTAATATCAGAACTAATTTACTAACCTCTTGTCAGTAACTAATTTCCTAGGTGCCTTACAATCCCAGTTGTGAACCCACAGAGCATATGCTTCCTTTTCTCGTAATCTGGAATACTCTGGTTCCTTCTGAGAAGGGAAAGAGTGTGTAATTAAGTGACTATTAAGACTTCAGTCTTAATCATTAATATGCCATCTCTTTCTTGGGTATATTTTCCTTTTAAAAAGAAGAACCAAGAGAAAGAAATATTTAATGCAAAGGACTGAATAGGTACTGGTGGAATTTCCAATAACGTATGTGAATAGCACTTGTATAGACTGGGGGAAAGGAGGATATTTTAGGCCTGGAGAGGATGTCTCTCAAATTACCCTAAGAAGAGCTGACTTCTTTGTTTTATATACAGATGATCTTTTACATAATAATTTGAATGGCTTCAGAAAATGAGATAAGAACCTCACGTTTTCCCTTCTGTTTGAAGTGTTGCCCTAGAGTCTACAGACTAAAACTAAAAAACATCATGATGGGAAGCCAAGGCTTTGGGGGTCAGACAAATCTAGATTCACATTCTTAGCCACATACAAGCCATGTGTCCTTAGGCACATTGGCAGCTGACCCTCAGTTTCTTCCTGTAAAAATACAGGTAGCTCCTTGGAGGAGTGGCTGAAGGATTAAATGAACCGATACAGGGAAAGCATCAACCCTAGCTAGCACTTTGCGTTCTGTGCATGATTGCTACTCTATCCCTGTAGTATGAAAGTGTGCTCACAAATTCCTTTCTTTCTCCTCTCCAGATAAAAAGCTGCCATCTCTTAGATTTATTTCTTAAAACTAGGGAAATTTCTAGGAATTGGCAGCAGTTAGGAACATGGGGAATGATTTAGAAACTCCCCTAAGAAGTCAGAAAAAGCAATTCTGTAATAGAGATACTCTTCTGCATCCTCAAAAGTTTATTTACTATTCAAAGATCTACACAAGTTAAAAAAAGAAAGATTCATTAGATCCAAATCCTCACTCTCTTTTCCAGGTTCTAAATGAAAAGTCCTCACAGATACCTGTGTGCTGCCCAAGCTACCAAAACGTGAAACTTACAACCCCCTTGACTTTGTGTTTCAAGAAATTTGATTTTGAGATCTAATTTTAGAATAACAAGTAGTCCTCCACAGAGAGTCTCAAATGTTCCTGGTTCCCAAGGAGTTTTAATTTCTGAGCTTCTCTATGAAAATCTAAATATACAATCTTTTATTTCTTCTTTTGGGGGGGTGGGGCAAATCACTTAATATATAAATTCTGTGAGAATCAATGTTAGAATCTTATGCAGAACCATCATTTAATCTCCAATAAGGCAAAATATACTATAAGTACTCTGTAAGGTCTCAGTGATATTTACAAAGGCCAAAATAAATCTATAAAACATGTATGCACATAGACATTTTAATTTTAAACTGGTCTAAAACTGGGAATTCCCTGGCCATCCAGTGGTTAGGGCTCTGCGCTTCCATTGCAGGGGGCACGGGTTCAATCCCTAGGGGGGAACTAAGATCCTGCAAGCCACGCCTCACAGCCAAATAAATAAACTGGTCTAAAACAAAACTGCCTTCCTATCTGAACTCTTCACAGAGGCCACACTAATAGTCTAAGGCCAGCAAGCACCTGAGTGATCATTTCATCAATAACTCAGTGCTTGGCACTGCGCTCTGCTCAGAAAACAGCATCCAGCCCACCTTTGGGCACAGTTCAGCCTGTAAGCATGCTTTTGTATATATAGTTTCATATTTTCCTTGCTCCCAATTCAAGAGTGAGATCTTACTCCCTGGTTTCAGCATCATCTGTCCTTTACTTTGGAATTTAAAAAACAAACAAAACAAAACAAAAAACAGGTTGAACAGAATGTGACTTCCTATGCCACAAAGGCAGTCAAAAACCCATATATTTTTCCTGGTAGAACTCCTGACATTCAGATGTTTAGAAACCTTCAGATTTATTGATAGAACTTTTATTCAGTTTTCTCCAGGTTTCTCATGGAACTTACATTCTGTGCCGGGGATTTAACTTCTCTACTGTGTTGTTTTCTGGTGTGACTCACTCATTTCACAAGTAGTCCTCTTGCCTCTGCAACAAGATTTCAACTTCCTAAAGGAGGAATCCACCATGTCTTAAAGTGTTCTTGAACCTCCCACTATGTCTACCACTAAGTTTGATGATTAAAAGACCATCAATAAAGTTTAGATGAATTAAAGTGAATACATGATAATTGGAGCTGTTGATTAAGAAATTCAGTTTGAGACTCACAGACCTAGAGAACAGACTTGTGGTTGCCAAGGAGGAAGAGGGTGGGGAAGGTTGGATTGGGAGTTTGGGGTTAGTAGATGCAAACTATTATATGTAGAATGGATAAACAACAAGGTCCTAGTGTACAGCACAGGGAACTATATTCAATATCCTGTAAGAAAACATAATGGAAAGGAATATGAAAAAGAATATATATAGATGTATAATTAAATCACTTTTCTACACAGCAGAAATTAACACATTTTAAATCAACTATACTTGAATAAAATAAATTAAAAAAAGAAATTCATTTTGAACAAATATGTTTTTTAAAACTTTATCATTATGGAAAGTTTAGAGAGAAGATGTATGATGAACCCCATGCTCCCATCACCAGCTTCAACAATTCTCAACTCATGAACAAACCTGCTTCATACAAGTAGTTTTCTTTTTTTAACTAATAGACTACTTTTTGAGCAGTTTCAGGTTTACAGACAAAATTAAGTGGAAAGTATAGAATTCTCATATATTCTTTTCCCTCATCTCCCAGTTTCCCCAATTATTAACTTCTTGCATCAGTGTGGTACATTTGTTACAATTGATAAGCCAATATTGATACATTATTATGAACTAAAGTCCACAGTTCACCTTAGGGTTAACTCTTTAGGTTGTACATTTTATGATTTTAACAAATACATAATGACATATACCTACCATTACTGTATCATACAGAATAGTTTTACCAAATAATTTCTAATATTTAAAAATAGCTACAACTAACTGTTAATCACCACAGAGGGAATTATATTCACACTGTTGAAGATGTTTCTATTCAGATTCAATTCACATTGTATGCCTATTATGATTTCATATATATTGTGTCATTTAATTCACAGCAGTCTCCTTTGGTAGGCATTTTTATCCCCATTTCCTAGATAAAGATATTAGAGCTCTGAAAGATTAAATAACTTTCCAAAGGTCAAAGAGCTAGTAAGGGCAGAGCAAGGATTCTAATCTAGAGTAAGTGGGATTAATTCATGCTGCAAAATTTATGACTTGGTAAATGACAGAAATGCTAAAATTAGTCCTTTCCACCATTTGCGGAGCAGTTAAGCATGCAGTTGAAAGCAGATCCAGATGGCAGGAGGCTTCCCTGGAGTCAGGTTTCCTCTGCTATGGCAGAGGAGTAACGATCTGGAAGTGATGCTGGGGGAGTACTTGGTGCCCCGGCGCACCTCCCCTGGGCTCGTGCATCGTGTGTAAGAACGAGCAATTGCAAGAGACGTGTTGGGTCCAGGGAGGCTGCCAGGTTTCAATCAGGCGATGGAGTGGGCGGAAGGAAGTGTATTTGCCATGGTATAGAGGTTCCATACGGTTCAGAGGGGCAACTGATGAGGGGAAAAGGAGCAGTGGGAGGATGTGCAGGGGAACAGAAGCAGTAAGCACGGTGGGGTTGAGCACAGAAGCCAGGGAGCCTTCTATCTCGGCTAGTAATTGAGGGAAGAAGAATGCCAGGCATGATGGGTTTAACTGACCACAAGGTTTTCAAAAGCATCCCCCTTTGAAGCCCTGGTTTAGTGTTGGAGTTGGCAATCCCCACTCTGAGTCCAGAATGTCTGCAGTCAAAACCCTGCTTTCCAGTTGCTAAGAACCACGCTGCTTGAGAGGGAGTCTCACGCCCAGCAGCCTGGCCCCTGCACACAGGGTGGTCCCGCCAGGTCCTAGTGGGTGGTGGTCTAGTGCCAAGCATGGCCCAAGCTGACACACAGGTAGGATATTCCATAGAATATTGAGCTGTGGGCTTGGTTTTGATGGAGAGATTACTGGAGATCATAAGGCACGTGAGCAGGGCAATGACAGTGAAAATGGCTTGAGAAGTATTCTGCCCTTTCCAAGTGAGAATTTTCCAGTTCTCTGAAAAATTGTTTCACAAGGGAAGTATACTCTCAAGTTTATACACCGCCCTCTTTCTTCCACTTTGGTGCCTTCCTCTCTCTTCTCTCCCATGATTCCATTATCCATGTTGCCATGGCCTACCTCTAGAGTTTCTCCCGGGCATATTTTCATGCAAACTTGTTGTCTCTCTGTACTCCATAAGAATATACCTGTTTTATGTCTAATCCTATATTAATAGGCCCAACCATTCTTATAATCATGAAATATGCATGTTATAAATCTATTCCAACTACTCGTCCTCTGATTAAATGCCTCCATAATACCTCCACCAAAGGGTCATGTTATCTTGAACACATTCAGGGACAGAAAACTCACTACCTTAAAAAGTAGCCTAGGTTTGGATAGACCCGAGTGATAGAAAGTTCTTCTTATTGGGTTAAAATCCTCATAGGCCTCTCAGAGTATAATTCTTCTTCTACAGACCATCTCTCCAAATATCTGCCCCTTCAAATATCTTCAAATTATTTTCTTAGTGCAGCTGCCGAATCCTATGTCCCTCAGACATTGAACGCCAGTGTCAAAGGGTGAGAGCACAGTTCAAAGATAAGGAATCTGCCTCTTACCATTTTTTTTAAAGCCACATTACACATTTACTCCATGCCAGACTCTGTGCTAATTGTGAAGATTTTAATTTGATTAATCCAATAATCCCAGAAGGGAAGTATTGTTTTCTTTCTGCAAATGAATAAACAATGGCTTAGAGAAAAACATGATTTACCTAAGGTCATGCTGTTCTTTAGGGACAGAGCCAGAGCTGAAGCTCATGTCCTCCAAGGTCAAAGCTCATTCTCCTGCCATCACATGACTGAGAGTGACCCTCTTCAGACAATGACCAGCCCAGTGTTGGGAAGTCTAGGCAGAATTACATTCCTGAAGCATAATATATAGGTAGATAATTATCTTTGTTACTCTCAAGGCCAAGGTTAGTGTGATGGGATGGTGTCTTAGTTAGGGTAAGACACAGTAGCTACTGTGACAGCAAACCCTAAATCTTGATGGCTTAACACAAAAGTGTCTTACACAACGCCTAATGAAGACGTTCTTCTTTGGCAGGTGGCCTTCTTTGTGGCCTATTATGGGTTGAAAAGCTTGATATGTTGAAGTCCTAAGCCCCAATACCTCAGAACATGATGTTATTTGGAAACAGAGCTGTTGCAAACATAATTATTTAAGATGAGTAAGGTGGGCCTCTAATACAATAGGTCTGGTGTCTTTATAAAATTAGACACAGGTGCCCATACAGGGAGAATGCCATGGGAACATGAAGACAAACAGCTGCTTACAAGCCAAGAGAGAGTCATACATAAGACAGAGCCTTCCCTCACAGCCCTCAGAAGGTACCCACTCTGCCAACACCTTGAACAGAGAGAGGCTTCTAGGCTTTCAAACTGCGAGACAAATGTCTGTTGTTTAACCCACCCAGTTTGTGGTATTTTGTTATGGCAGCCCTAGCACATTATACGTGGCCCAATAGGGCCATTTTTCCATCCTCTAGAGCCTCACTGTTCTTTACTGGAGTCTCTGTGTGTGGCCAGTGGAAGGAGGAGAGCATGTGGAGAGGTACACAGGAATTCTGTGGGGCAGGTATGGAAAGAGCATAGACGTCTTCTGCCCACAATTCACTGGTGAGACATGAGCCACCTGGCCAAACCTAACTGCGAAAGAGGCCAAAAAATGTAGGCTGGCTGTATGGAGCCGCTATGGGCTGGAGGAAACAGACGCCAGTAAATACATAGTAGTCCTGGCCCCAGATAATTCTGAGTAGAAAGATACTGGAAGAAAGAGGCCACGTCTAGGAGGCTGAACAGGAATCATCCATGTCCCACTCACTCCCTCACCCATTCACCAAGTATTTTTTCGATTGTCCAGTATTTGCCAGCATTGAACTTGGTAACTAGGGGTACAGCAGGAAGCAAAAGAGACAGATTTTCTGCTTCAAAGAACCTGCACTGTGATAGTCTATGAGAAAGAAAAGGGCAGCTTGCCCTGGGGAGCTTTTTAAATGTAGTCCTAACCTACTATACTTGGTCAGAGAAAGCTTCCTTAGAGGATGAGATATTTAATAAGAAATAAGAATGAGCTACTGGTCTGCAGTCCCTTCTCTGCAATTCCAAAATCCAATAGGGCCTGAAAACCAAGTTTTTTTGGGGAAAATTATTTGGTAATAAAATTTGACTTTATCTTGACACATTTGGTGGAAAAGCCTGATCTGAAGGAGGTTACTTATAATCTTTATCTATCATATTTGGAGTGAATATTTACAGGTCTTGCTGAGGAAATGTTGCTATGCTTGATTGCCAAATAGATCAAGGAATAGTATTGCTAGGGTGCCAGACAGAATCACTGGGGATTTGAAACACAAAGATGAATTTTAATGAGAACAAAAGATTCCACAGATCTTCTTCAGAATATATTCTAGTCACCCAGGTTTATGGGCATCATTAATATTCATTCTCCCAGTTGTTCTAATAATTGGATCATTTCCATATCTCTGACATCAAAGAGGAATCATCAATGGTGCATCCAATACCTGGAGCTGTAGAAACAGGTGAGCGATGCTGGGAGCAGCATCAAGGGTGGTACCTTTAGTGACCATCAGGCTGGGCCTGTGAGCCACCTTGACACAGAGTGGACTTGGGATCTAGGGTTTCTGTTGACTGGGGACTTGGACAGAAAGGTCATTATTGGGGCCATTGTGATATAAGATTGTCTTCTCCTCAATAACTATAACATGGAGGAAATAATGGCGGCATTAGTGCTTCCGGAGATGTTCCGCTTGCTCACTTTTCCATAAGATAACACCAGGAACACATGATAAAGGGAAACATTAGTCCTATGAGACTCTCATACACACAAATGAGCAATGAGGAGGCCAGAGCCTCCTTGTTCTTCAGGAAATCTGGGAATTGATTGATGTAAAGCACATTGTCCAACAGAGCTCTCTCTGTGATAGAGGGAATGTACTAGAATCTGTGCTCTCCAGTATGGTAGCCATGAGCCCCATGTGGCCATTGAACACTTGACATATGGATAATGTGATGGAAGAACTGAATTTTTTATATTATTTAACTTTAAATTTGAAATTAAATGGTCACATATGGCTAGTGGCTACAATATGGGAAAGCTCAAGTGTAAAGAGTTACATTTTTTCATGCAAAAATCACAACATGGTTGGAACACAGGGAATCCTGTTTCCTAGCTTTCGTTTCCTTGTAAATCAAACACACCAACTGTGGCACATTTTTGGAGGAACGTTGACACTAAGTTTTAGTTATCACCTCTAGGAGAGTGTTCTAACCTGGCGCCTATTAGGGACTGAAGGAAAGACTCTCCTTACTCTAAATTCTCTGTTCTCAACGTCTTACCTCTATACCTTTAGTCTTCCTTCTCCTCTTGGCCAACTAGAAACAAACAAACAAAAAGCAAGTAGAGAGCAACCTGAGTACAGTGGTATGTAACCCTCGGGTTTGGCTAAAATGTTGTCATTCCACTGTCGTTGGTGAGATTCACTTACTTCAGGCTTTAACCTTTTCCCTGGTGGCCAATAGAGGTGTTCTCTGAAAGGTCAGGGACACACTTAATTTAGCTTTGTGTGCCAGTGTCTGGGACTTAGCAGGCATTTGATGAACGTATGTTGGATCAAATAGCTTATCATAGTCCTACAATGCTTAAATTTACTTAGTAAACTTACTATAGTCCTCCAGGTACTTTGAAACTCCTCCTGATGCCACCTAACTTAAGCCAGAGAGTAAGACCAAGTTTATGGAGACATAGCTAAAAATTTTACACTGAATGGAGTAAAGTGAAGCTTATAAATAGAGATGGAGTGTGGTTTCTCCACAGCTATGAAAGGGTGACGTGGGATCTCCCACTTCACAGATATTTAAGGACAGTGTCAATGACAATCTCTCTTAAGTGTTTTACACTTGAACTTAGAAAGAAGGGCGAGACAAAGAAGTCTCAGTCTTCCAGCCCCAAGTTCTTAGGTGTGAAAGCTTAATAAATTTTGCCTTATAAATCCCTAAAACCTTTCCCCATCAAAAGGAAAGACCAGATTCTAAAGAATTTCTCAAACAAATATTCAGTAATTAGACCACTGTGGATTTTTTTTATTTGAATATTGCACTGAAAACCTATAGTATCTTTTTTTTTTAGAAAAACTATTAAAATCCCTACCCCTGGAATAAGTACCTAAATTAAAAACAATCCTACAACTGTAAACAGCCTTACAGAAATATTCATGTCAAATGGTAGATATAATAGTAATGGCAGAAAAACAGAATTCTGATTTCATCTTCTTTATTATGTGAATGCTTTATGTGGTAGATTTCTTTTTCCTCAGTTAGTGTAGCTTTAATGGCAATCCTTCAAAGAGGTGCAGGATGCTTCTGTTAATATCCTCTGGATTACCCCCAAAGACCATATGGATTTATTCAACTGGGGGCAAAAGTCGAGCTGCATTTATCCCCTTTTGTTCTCCACTATCAAATTTGTATTTTCAGAAAGGAGGAGGGAACCTGGAGAGGCTGCCGGCACCCTGGAAAATCTGTCATAAAATGCTTGAATTTGCTTGGTTTGTTGTAATCATTTAATGGGACATTAGGACCTCATAACTTTTTCTGTAGGCCCTTTTAGCCAAGGCTGATCTCATCTATTCACACTTCCTGGTTACATGCTTAGGTATTTCTCTATACATGAACAAGGTCTTTGCATAGGCTGTGCAAAGAGAGTGTCAGCAAGAGATAAATGGCATCATTTAATGGACAATTTTTGGAATAGTTAATTATTATTAACCCAAAACAGTCATAAATGATAGACATAATGCCAAGGTTTACTATCTCATAAAAGAAGGAGAAAAGAAGGTTTTGTGAAATGTCTTTTGCTACCTTGGCCATTCACAATCTCACTGTTTGTAGCCTCAATCCGAAGAAGGTGGGGAAGTAACCCACATGCTCATCATCAGATGACTGGCTTAAGAAGATGTGGTTTATATATACAATGCAATATTATTCAGCCATAAAAAGGATTAAATATTGCCTTTTGCAGCAACATGGATGGACCTAGAGATTATTATGCTTAGTGAAATAAGTGAGAGAAAGCAAATACTATATGATATCACTTTTATGTGGAATATAAAAAATAACACAAATGATGTATATACAAAACAGAAACACAGAAAACAAACTTATGGTTACCAAAGTGAAGAGTGGGAGGCAGTGAGAGATAAATTAGGAGTTTGGGATTAACATATACACACTACTACATATAAAATAGGTAAACAACAAAGACCTACTGTACAGCACAGGGAGCTATACCCAGTATCTTGTAATAACCTATAATGGAAAAGAATCTGAAAAGGAAAATATATATATATACACACACACACACATATATGTAACTGAATCACTCTGTTGTACACTTGAAACTAATACAACATTGTAAATTAACCATACTTCAATTTAAAAAAAAAAGCATTTTCTCTTAAAAAAAAAAAAAGATTCTTCCAGTCTCAACTAACCACCCTTGGAGTATGGATTTCTTTTTTCTTTTTCTTTTTTAAAATAGATCTTTATTGGAGTATAATTGCTTCACAGTACTGTGAAAGTTTCTGTTGCACAACAAAGTGAATCAGCCATATGCATACACATCCCCATATCCCCTGCTCTTGAGCCTCCCTCTTACCCTCCCTATCCCATCCCTCTAGGTCATTGCAAAGCACCGAGCCGAACTCCCTGTGCTGTGCTGCTGCTTCCCACCAGCCAACTATTTTACTTTATTTTATTTTATTTATTTATTTTTTAAACATCTTTATTGGAGTATAACTGATTTACAATGGTGTGTTAGTTTCTGCTTTATAACAAAGTAAATCAGCTATACATATAAATATATCCCCATATCTCCTCCCTCTTGCGTCTCGCTCCTACCCTCCCTATCCCACCCCTCTAGGTGGTCACAAAGCACCGAGCTGATCTCCTTGTGCTATGCGGCTGCTTCCCACTAGCTATCTATTTTACATTTGGTAGTGTATATAAGTCCATGCCACTCTCTCACTTCGTCTCAGCTTACCCTTGCCCCTCCCTATGTCCTCAAGTCCATTCTCTATGTCCGTGTCTTTATTCCTGTCCTGCCCCAGGTTCTCCAGAACCTTTTTTTTTTTTTTTTTTTTTTTGCGGTACGCGGGCCTCTCACTGCTGTGGCCTCTCCCGCCACAGAGCACAGGCTCCGGACGAGCAGGCTCAGTGGCCATGGCTCACGGGCCCAGCCGCTCCGTGGCATGTGGGATCCTCCCACACCAGGGCACGAACCCGTGTCCCCTGCATCAGCAGGCAGACTCTCAACCACTGCGCCACCAGGGAAGCCCCAGAACCATTTTTTTTTAAGATTCCTTTTATATGTGTTAGCATACAGTATTTATTTTTCTCTTTCTGACTTACTTGACTCTGTATGACAGTCTCTATGTCAATCCACCTCACTACAAACAACTTAATTACGTTTCTTTTTATGGCTGAATAATATTCCATTGTATATATGTGCCACATCTTATCTGTCCATGGACACTTAGGTTGCTTCCATTGTAAACGGAGCTGAAATGAACACTGTGGTACAAGACTCTTTTTGAATTATGGTTTTCTCAGGGTATATGCCCAGTAGTGGGATTGCTGGGTTGTATGGTAGTTCTATTTTTAGTTTTCTAAGGAACCTCCATACTGTTCTCCAAAGTGGCTGTATCAATTTACATTCCCACCAAGAGCGCAAGAGGGTCCCCTTTTCTCCATACCCTCTCCAGCATTTATTGTTGTAGATTTTTTGATGATGGCCATTCTGACTGGTGTGAGGTGATACCTCATTGCAGTTTTCATTTGCATTTCTCTAATGATTAGTGATGTTGAGCATCCTTTCATGTGTTTGTATATCGTCTTTGAAGAAATGTCTAGTTAGCTCTTCTGCCCATTTCTGGATTGGGTTGTTTGGTTTTCTGATATTGAGCTGCATGAGCTGCTTGTATATTTTGGAGATGAATCCTTTGTCAGTTGCTTCATTTGAAAATATTTTCTCCCATTCTGAGGGTTGTTTTTTTTGTCTTGTTTATGGTTTCCTTTGCTGTGCAAAAGCTTTTAAGTTTCATTAGGTCTCATTTGTTTATTTTTGTTTTTATTTCCATTTCTCTAGGAGGTGGGTCAAAAAAGATCTTGCTGTGATTTATGTCATAGGGTGTTCTGCCTATGTTTTCCTCTAAGGGTTTTATAGTGTCTGGCCTTATATTTAGGTCTTTAATCCATCTTGAGTTTATTTTTGTGTATGGACTATGGAGTGTTCTAATTTTATTCTTTTACAGGTAGCAGTCCAGTTTCCCCAGAACCACTTATTGAAGAGGCTGTCTTTTCTCCATTGTGTATTCTTGCCTCCTTTATCAAAAATAAGGTGACCATATGTGTGTGGGTTTATCTCTGGGCTTTCTATCCTGTTCCATTGATCTATATTTCTGTTTTTGTGCCAGTACCATACTGTCTTGATTACTGTAGCTTTGTGGTATAGTTTGAAGTCAGGGAGCTTGATTCCTCCAACTTTGTTTTTCTTTCTCAAGACTGCTTTGGCTATTTGGGGTCTTTTGTGTTTCCATACGAAATGTAAAATTTTTTGTTCTAATTCTTTGAAGAATGCCATTGGTAGTTTGATAGGGATTTCATTGAATCTGTAGATTGCTTTGGGTAGTATAGTCATTTTCACAATATTGATTCTTCCAATCCAAGAACACAGTATATTTCTCCATCTGTTTATGTCACCTTTGATTTCTTTCATCAGTGTTTTATAGTTTTCTGAGTACAAGTCTTTCACCTCCTTAGGCAGGTTTATTCCTAGATATTTTATCCTTTTTGTTGCAGTGGTAAATGGGAGTGTTTCCTTAATTTCTCTTTCTGATTTTTTGTTGTTGGTGTATAGGAATGCCAGAGATTTCTGTGCATTAATTTTGTATCCTGAAACCTTACCAAATTCATTGATTAGTTCTAGTAGTTTTCTGGTGGCATCTTTAGAATTTTCTATGTATAGTATCATGTCATCGGCGAACAGTGACAGTTTTTCTTCTTCTTTTCTAATTTGTATTCCTTGTATTTCTTTTTCTTCTCTGATTGCCATGGCTAGGACTTCCAAAACTATGTTGAGTACAAGTGGCGAGAGTGGACATCCTTGTGTTGTTCCTGATCTTAATGGAAATGCTTGCAGTTTTCACCATTGTGTATGATGCTTGCTGTAGGTCTGTCATATATGACCTTTATGATGTTGAGCTAGGTTCCCTCTATGCCCATTTTCTGGAGAGTTTTTATCACAAATTGGTGTTGAATTTTGTCAAAAGCTTTTTCTGCATCTATTGAGATGATCATCTGGTTTTTATTCCTTAATTTGTTAATGTGGTGTATCACATTGATTGATTTGCATATATTGAAGAATCCTTGCATCCATGGGATAAATCCCACTTGATCATGTTGTATGATCCTTTTAATGTGCTGTTGGTTTCTGTTTGCTAGTATTTTGTTGAGGATTTTTGCATCTATGTTCATTAGTGATATTGGCCTGTAGTTTTCTTTTTTGTGACATCTTCATCTGGTTTCAGTATCAAGGTGGTGGTGGCTTTGTAGAGTAAATTTGGGAGTGTTTCTCCCCCTGCAAATTTTTGGAAGAGTTTGAGAAGGAACGGTGTTAGCTCTTCTCTAAATGTTTGAGAGAATTTGCCTGTGAAGTCATCTGGTCCCAGACTTTTGTTTTTTGGAAGATTTTTAATTACCATTTCAATTTCATTACTTGTGATAGGTGTTTATATTTTCTAATTCTTCCTGGTTCAGTCTTGGAAAATTGCAGCTTTCCAAGAATTTGTCCATTTCTTCGTGGTTATCCATTGTACTGGCATATAGTTGTTTGCAGTAATCTCTTATAATCCTTTGTATTTCTGCAATGTCAGTTGTGATTTCTCCTTTTTCATTTCGATTTTATTGATTTGCACCCTCTCCCTTTTTTTCTTGATGAGTCTGGCTAAGGGTTTATCAATTTTGTTTATCTTCTCAAAGAACCAGCTTTTAGTTTTATTGATCTTTGCTATTGTTTTCTTCATTTCTATTTCATTTATTTCTACTCTGATCTTTATGATTTCTTTCCTTCTACTGACTGGGTTTTCTTTGTTCTTCTTTCTCTAGTTGTTTTAAGTGTAGGGATTTCTGAATGGTGCACTTCAGATCTTATTTAACAGCCTCTAGAGAGTATAACTGTATCCATAATGTGGATACAGATGTATTTCTAATAAATTACAGGCAATATAAGAGAGTGGTTGAGGGAATGAAGACTGGAGCTGTACAATCAACAACTTTCAAAGCTCTGGCTTACAGATTTGGAAAGTTGTATTCTATTATCCACCTAAGTCTGTTTTTTTAGGGCCAAGTTCACCACTCTTTTCTCTCATCTGCCTTCACCCCCAGATCATTCCTGTAAAGCAATATTGGCGAGAGTAGGAGTAGGACCTCTGAAGTCAGGCTGCGTGGGTTTGAAGGCTGGCTCTGCCATGTCACAGTCGTGGTCTTTTTCCACAACTTTATTTCCTCACTCAAAAAATGAGAATGAGAATGAGAATATACCTGTGCCATTAGCTTATTCTTATTCTGTAACTAAACTTGGCACTGTGCTTTACACCTAGCAAGTACCCAGTGGATATTTAAAGAAAAACAAATGCGTGCCTACAATGATGGGATTGTCTTAGGCAGAAGTATATGAGATAAAAACCACAGTTCCTGATCTCAAGAAGCTCATGACCCAGTGGGAGAGACAGACAAGGAAATGGTAACAACGTGGTTAATCAGTGATCAGTACTGCGGAAAATGTACGCAAAATGTAGAACCTGGAGTAAACTGCCAGCCTAATTATCAAACATATGTATTGATACATCAAAGTCCATCAGAAATTTCCAGTAACTAAGAGGAAAATAAGATACCTTATCATTCATGGTGCTATACTGAGTATATTTCAGCATAGAAAATATTTTAAAACAACTGATGTATTGGAAAAAAATGTTTCATTTGAAATGTTCCACATTAAAACTTGGTCTCTGTTGGACGCTGAAAACATTTTCCAGGGCCCTTTTCCAGTTAGAAATGAGACTAATGTAAACAGTCCAATAATTAACTACATGCAGTTGGCCTTTCTGAACTAAAACACAGTTATTGAGCCCAAATCTTTAACTACAAAACACTTTGCCAGCCACAAAAACAAGGCTGAATCATATCGGAAAACATATGGATTTCAGAAAAGACAGAAAGTTTCACCTTTTTTGGATTCCTTTGCTTAATCGTTATTTTAACAGGTCATCTACCTCTTCACAGCTAAGCTCAATGTTGCCGTTTTCCTTGCCAACCACAGATACGAACTGAGATTTCAATGTGTGAATATGAACCATTTCACAAGAAAAGACAAAATGGCCAATTTAGTAAATCCTAGACAAGAGGTAGAGTTTGTTTTTAAATAGAAATGGCAGATTGAGGATTATTAACCTGCTGATCTGCAGATGCTTTAAATGTCTGTGACTAGTCAAGCCCATGATAGTTTTGACACAATTTTTTATATTTTTTGTCATGGCAAGACAAATTCTACATATCCTTCATATTTGTGGAACAGGATGGATTGCACCAAATATTCAGGGTACAAGTATTAGAAAATTTTTCTTACACAACTTTCTTATTCAAAGTGTGGAAAATCAAAAGCAGTAACCGAAAGTCAACCAAGTACTCACTTTTTTTACTCTAAATATTAATTAGGATTCATTTTGTTTCATTTTGTTTTACATAATACATGGATAGGTTTAAAACTTGAAGAAAGAAGACTAATTTTGAAGGCATAAGAAATGTGTATTTTGGGATCTTACAAGACTCTTCATAATGTAATAATTCAAATCTGTATACTCTTTTTAAATAGGATCTTTAAGAGCATTACCAGAATGCTAATGAGTTCAATTAAAAATTCTTTTATAAATGGTTGGGAGTGGAGGTGGGATTTATATGTGGAATGAAGGAAAGTGAAGAGATGCCAAGATAAAGAGCTTAATAGAAATTATGATTAAAACCCAATCCCTTTTCATTTGAAAATGTTGTAGAATCTGGAAGTATTACTGTGCTCATGAAGGTGAGGGAAAAAGTTAATTCTAGTTCAAATCATTTAATAAAAGAAAACGTAATCGATTTTCATTTTTAAAAACTTAATTACGTACGTTAATATGGTCCATTAATATCCAGATTTTTATACTTGCCTGTTCACCAGATTATCAACCTGACTCCATTTGCTCTCATCCGTGATTTCATTTTCATAGAGATTCACAAATGGAGAATAAATTATAACTCTCTTCTTTTGCAGAGTTAGATCTTACACGTTTCTCCCATTTATTTTACCTGGGAAAGTAGTCTGAGAGAGGGATTAAGAGAATATTGCCAGAAAGATCAAATATAGAAATGAGGTTGTAATTTTCAGTCCCATTTAGTTTTATATTCAACAGCATGTTCACAATTTGGGAAGGAAATTCTTCATCAATTCCTTTGAAAAGTAACACACAAACCACGATTCCTTTCTGAATCACCATCCATTTGGTCTCAAGTCTCCCCAAGAGCATCTCCTTACAAGCAATATGCACCCACTACTAGAGGCATGCATGGTTGTCAATCAAACTTGTCCACTGCAGGGATACACACATTTTTTTATGTTCTAAATTAAATTTTAAAATAAGCTTGAGCTTATTTCTATGCCAGTTAAGCAGGAAGTTTGCTCTCTTACTCTTGAGGCTACCCCTTTCCTTTCAACATCTAAGAACCCCAAAGGCATACACAATCTAAGGGAGGGATTCAGTCTGATTTCCATATCCAAGCAGAGCTCGGACATTTACTGCCGTAATTCTCACCAGCACATGGTGTCACGAAGGAAAAGTTGTTCCATAAAATCTAAAGGCCAAGGGGGAATATTTCTGGCCCAGGTCCCTGTGGGTGGATGGGAACGGGGAGTCATGACTTTGAGGAGACTTGTTCTACCATGTTGGATCTTTGAATGAGGCTAAGTTTGCTCCTCAGGCCAAGCTTAGGCAAGGAGTCTCCTCACTTGAGTTCCCCAGGTTCCCAGTTTAATTTTAAACTAGCCTCCAAGGCACCAGCTGCCCTAGTAGTGCTATGTGTCAGAAGAGGCCTAATAGCGCACCATTTAAGGATGCCCAAACAGCATCCCTTTTATCTTCGTAGGGATTTGAATATCAAGAGTGAACCTGGGAAGCTTCTCATTTTCAGACCCTCATCCACAATAGGCTTTTTTCTTTTTTAAGTGTTTTAACTTTTTAGTTTATTACAGGCCTTTCTATTTTTAATCATTACATATGTTTTCAAAATTTCCCTGTTCTGCTCCATTGTATTCCATTTATTGCCGCTTAGGGTCCCAGGCACTCCTAGCAGTAAAGGTCTCCTTGCCTTTTCCTGACATTGGGCCTCGACTGCTCCCAGAGGGTCCACATTCTCCATCCTTTTTTGGGGGATGAAGCCATGTTCCTGCTGGTGACTTACTTTTTCAAGGGTGATCCAGGAGCAAACAACAACAACAAAAACAACAAACAAAAAATACAAGCACAAGTTAAATTTTGGGGATGAGGGGGACATTCCACTACATTAAGGTTCAATGATATATGATCATTCCTTCTTAGCAATAGTGTATACGTCTGCCATCCCTGTGCTAGATGTATTAGTCTGCAGAGGCTGCAAAATACCATAGACTGGGTGTGTTAAATGACAGAAATTAATTTTCTCACAGTCTGGAGCCTGGAAGTCCAAGATCAAGGTGCCAGCATGGTTTGGGTTCTGGTGAGAGCTCTCCTCCCTGGTTATAGATGGCCACCTTCCAGCTGTGTCCTCACATGGCAGAAAGAGGTAGAAAGGTATCTCTTGTTATAGGGGCATTAATCCCATCAGGCCAGTCTCCACCCTCATGGCCTCATCTAACCCTAGTTACCTCCCAAAGGCCCCATCTCCAAATACCATCCCATGGGAGTTAGAGCTTCAACATAAAAATTAGGGCACGACAAAAACATTCAGTCTTTAACAGCAGATAAGCCTACTGTCAATTTTTTCTTGGCTAACGTTTAAAAGATGCCCCTTGTTTAAGATTTATTTTATTCCTGCAATGCATCATTGCAACCATAGTGAAACTATGACCAACATAGTGACCAACAGCAAAAGTTGTTTTATATGAGATCATTAATATTTTGAAAACTTAAATAGAAAGGAATGTATATTTTTATCCAAGTCAACTTCAGCTTTCATTTTTTTCCAATTTATTGCTTTTTGTTGTAGTACATGGTTTTTAGAGAAAGATCAGAAAAATCCCAACATGGAAAAAGATATAAATATGCATACATACATATACTGTTTATCTGAATGTGGTTAGATGTAGAATACACAGAAAAATATTTTTAAATTCTGAGCTTTTCAACCATTTCTATAACTAAATACATCTGAACACTTTTATATCTAAGAATTCTGAGGTTTCTTTCATCATGACTAAAGGCACCTACAGCCTCATTTACATGTAATTTCTATTTTACACACTTTATCGGGGATAGTAACATGACCCTTTCTAATACAAAAAAGATTCATAACTGATTACAACAGAAAATATTAACATTAAACTAATATTGCTATCAAATCACTACTATACAAAAGTTGATAGGAAATGACTAGAAGCAACATAATTCAACTTTTATCTTATCTGTATTTATGTAGTTTCTTAACAACTGAAATAATAATGGTATCACATTATGCAATGAAACTTTTAGATCATTTAGAATAAAAATTTTTTCCCTTGGCTCCCTTTCTAAAAACATATACAGCTATCAGAATTCATTCTTGTGTATACATTGGAAAGAAAAATTAGCATGATACCAAATGTCAAATATCTCAATAACTTTAGAATCCAGAAACAAAGTTTGAAGGAAGAAGATTTCTATTTTTTTTCTGAGGTAGGTACCCTTCTAGGAGCTTTTATAAGCCATTATGCCATTTAGTCTTGTAGCCTCTCTGTAAGTGAGGAAATGTCTCAATTGTGCCATTAAAACAGGTATTACCCAGGGTGAAGGGCCAGGAGATCTGAATTGTCAACCTATGTTATGTACCCTTTAGTGTGCCCAGGTGTGTCATTAGTTTTATATTAAAAGAAGCAAAGGTCCATGTAGCTTTTTCTCAGGTGGGCTGGAGATATTTTGCTCTACTGGAGCATTTCATTTGCTCTAAAAGCGTTTAAGTTATCATTTGTTAAACAAATATTATGGGTTAATCCTAATGTAGGAGAAGTGGCCCTAAGTAGTGGAAGGAGCTTACCATGGGTCACCCCAGATGTGGCAAGGTCTCTGGTCATGGAACCAGGACTTGGAGAAACTTTGTAAGACTTTAAATCCTTTGAAACTTTCTTACCTTCCATGTTCTGTGTGATTTTCTCAGGGACAGCTTGGGAGAGGGAGCTGAGGAGACTATATTTCTACATCCAGACCTGGGGAAAGAAGAACACCAAGGGTAGCTCATGGGGCAACAGCTACTGCAAGAGAGAAAGGAGAGAAGCAATGACATTGTATGAATTTCTGCTGCATGCCAGGCTCTATGCTGGGCACTTTGTGTACGTTATCCCATGTAAAGAGTACAATACATTTATGAGGTCTGTGTACTATTAGTTGCATTACAGATGAAAAAAATTGACACCCAGGTTCACATACCCAGCACAACTGGAGTTCGAACTTGAATCTGTCTGATTGTGAAGCCCGAGCTCTTTTCTTTCTACCATATGTACAAGCATACCATATTGCTTCTACTACATCTCAGAGACTTTTTATTGGCATAAAGCCACTAAATTTATATTGCAGATTGTGCTTATAGCATTCTTATATATCCATCAGGTTCTCCTGCTTTACAAGACAGTGTACCAACTTGAATTTAAACTTGACTAAGCCATTTTCATAAATCAAATGCTGTTTGAAGTTTTGAAAATGTCTATACAACTGGCTAGAGAAACCATAGATTCATGATTCCCCACTAGATGATACTTAGACTTTTGTGACTGTCATTGAAAATTATATACAGAATTGATAAGTTGGGGTCTGGTTGTACCTTACCTAATTCAAAGGGTTTCCCTTCTACCTGATGTCAAGTTTTACATGTCATGACCATAAATTAGATATTGTCACTGGTCTTAGTGTCAAGTTTCAGAGGCAACCTTAACACACTGCTATGCTTTTTGGGAAAATATAAATGCTGAGTCATGTTTCTCATCCTGGAACCTTGGGTACTTCTCAACATTTCTAGGCTATGGGACTGTTCACTAGTGGTGATGTTACCTTGCCTTAAGATGATGCATGGCTCAGTCATTCTTCTTCTGAGATTCTCCACTCAGCATTCTCTGCTAGCCTGGCACTGCCTTCAGCTCTTCCTTCCACCAGGAAACCATCACAAGTCATTTTAATGTACTCAGGCATCAGCCTTTTTCTTGCCTTTGAATGCAAGTCATAGCTCTCATCCTGGTGTCTGTGTTTCCTGTTGGGTACTCGTTGGGAGAAAATGGTCATGAATTCTTATTTAATTCTTTCTTCTTCTCTGCAAGCTTGTCACTCTACAACAAAGCATCATGGCAAAAAAGCTAAGTAACGAGAGAAAAAGTCATCCCATTCTGCCTGTGACTAGAGAGGCAACACAGTACCGTGGACAGAACACTGGTCACTAGCCCTACCCCGTCGCACTCCACAGGGAGCTGGAGGCCACACCTGAGTCTTTTGTTACCAACCAGCTGGGAGTGTTATTGGGCAAGTCATTGAATCTTGGTGGCTCAATTTTTCAGCCACATGAAGCAGTAATAGTACCTCCTCTGTTTTCCTTAATTTTTTATAAGATTAAAATGAGATGGTGTGGGAAAGTGCTCTCTGTAAGATAAAAAGCACTCGACAAAACTCCAAGCTGCTGCGATGTTACGGAGCCCAACCGTCAACAGCCTGTATTGTTTCTCTTACTCACTTGGCACCTCATCAGATACTGCTATGATTAGGGTGACCAACTATCCCAGTTTGCCAGGAAGTTTCTCCATTTTTCACAAGAGAAAGCCCTGCAGCCTGGAGATCCTTCAGTCCCCAACAAATCAGGTTTCTTGTTGCCCTAGCGGTAATGAAGTTACTTGATAAGAAGGATGCTGGCCAGTGCTAACATCTCCTTTCACCATCCCTTCCTCAGGAAAGATGCCAACAAGGTGTTTCCATAAGTCTGGGCTCTATTCACCTGAAAGCAAAGAGGTTTTCTGAGAAAAGGGTAAGCTGGGTGGTCACTGATGGGAAGGGGATAGAAAAATCATTGTAACTGATACTTAGTAATATATTAATAAGGAAACTGAAATTAATCGGGATACCATCCTTAAAACCAGACCTGACTCACTTTTTGTGCCCATAGGCAGGTCCTGGTGTTCTATTTTGGTGAGAGAGCGGGAATCTCTGAGCCAGAACTGACTCCCAGGCAGCTCTGCTCACCCCACCCCCTCCTATCTCTTCCCACTCACATCCAGGGAGCTGACTAGTGTTTCATGCACTTTCGCAATCATGGGAAATTTTTCATCCTGTTGAGATGATGTAGGATGGTCTTTTTTTTTTTTTTTTTTTAACCAGAGCCAATAAAGCAATTACCTCAACTTGAACTTTAGGCTCCCAACACGCCTTTGGCTGTTCAATTCAACTCCTCAATTCTGACCCCTACACTCCCATCCAGCTCAGGGGCATGGAAAGAGGTGGTGTAGCCTGACTCCTGCTGCTGCTGTGGTGACCTGCATTGATGTAGATACTGCCTAATGAAAAGCCTGTTGTTTTCTTTTGGCTCAGGAGCTCACAGACTGTGGGTGTCTCTCTAGCATGATCGTGGACACTTAATACAAAACCAAAAGGACAGGTCCAGTCCTATTACTCTGGCTCTAGTACAGCAGCTTGTGGAAAGAGAAGACATAAAATGATACCAACATGGTAGCAGTAGAATAAACACTTCTCTTTGAGTTTCATAGAAGAAATAAAACTTTGGGTGATCAGAGGAGAATTCAGTAGTTCCAAAGCTATTAATGGCTGTCAGGAAAACAATCCAAGAACTGGCCAAACAAGCTGGACTGCTTTCCTGTGAATCATCAGAATAACCTCAGGCCTCTGATAGGTTGGCACCCATGTGCCCAGGTCCATCTTGTCTGTGGGAAACAGGCTCTTAAAATGGAGAGTTGCCACCATCACCAGTTGCCGGCTTCTTGGTCTTCCCCAGGGCTGGACACAAGAATCACAGGACCTGTCCTTATGCTTATGCTTTTTAATGTTTTTATCCCTTTACAAATTTAATGATGTCTTTTAGAGTATATTTTTTCAAATGATGATAATCTTAATAATGAAATGGATCTTAGGACTTGAGGGAGTTGGAAGGGGAAATAGGAACTAAGTTGTGGATGTTTTTGATGATTCCAGCTCTTCCACGGAAGAGGGATCAGAGATGTGCTGACGAATGTCTAATAGGCACTCTGAGGAGAAAAAAAAAAATTTTTTTAATCTGATTTGTAGTGTTCGCTAATTTCCATGATGTAAATACTCCCACCATGGCCACTTTTCGCTGGCTCCAACACACCACTGAGAGGGACTTTAGTTTTCCTTTGCTAAGGTCAGTCTTTCCTGGTGCAGGTCCTGAAACTATATTTATTAAGAATTAAAATTTATCCAAGTGATTTAAGTTACCATACTCTATTAAAAATGTCCCTTGCCTTTCTTAACTTCCCCTTAGCAAGTTAAGAAAGTATGGCATCCTGCTCATACTCTCAATAACCTGCCATGCTCATTTTTTATTTGAAGTCTGTTTCTTGTTCTTATTTAGCTCTTATTCCCTTTCTCTATGCTGAGAACTAATTTGTAGCCAGATTTTTTTTCTGTTTTTACTTTTTACCTCTGCTGTTTTTTAGATTATCTAAAACTTATCATGTCACCCAGCAATTCCTTTCCCCCCTCAATACTTAGAACCTCAATTGGTTCTCCATGACTTTTACAATAAAGTTCAAACTCCAGAGTCTTTGTGGTACAGCTTTTACCCCAGCCTCTGTCTCTAGCTTAAGGTCCTTCCAGGGCTCCCTCATGAAACTTGTACTCTGACTGCTCCAAAATCCTGCAGCAACTTGAATACACTGAGCTGGTTCATGTCTCCAGGCCTTTCTACCTGTGGTTTCCTCTGAGAATTCCTCCTCCCTAACCCCTTCTTTTTTTTTGGGGGGGGAGGCGGTACGCGGGCCTCTCACTGTTGTGGCCTCTCCCGTTGCGGAGCACAGGCTCCGGACACGCAGGCTCAGCGGCCATGGCTCACGGGCCCAGCCGCTCCACGGCATGTGGGATCCTCCCGGACCGGGGCACGAACCCGTGTCCCCTGCATTGGCAGGCGGACTCTCAAGCACTGCGCCACCAGGGAAGCCCCTAACCCCTTCATTTTAAGTTACTTTGGGCATCTAATCTCTACAGATGCAGTATCCTTTGCTTATCTGCATCTCAGCAGTGATAGTAATTATTGACACTGAGCTATCTCCCTCCATTTGGGCTGTGACCCACTTGACAAAGGGACAGTTACCCTACTTTGGTATTCCTGGCACCTAACAAAATGCCTACTTCTATACTAGATGCTCAGTAAATGCTTGTTGAATAAATGCATGAATTAATGAATGATAATTGAGGTAATCACTTTTGATCCCTATTTTTATCCCTCCTTCTATTCCACCATCTTGATTCCTCCTCCCTATTTTGATTCTAAAGTGTCAAAATCTCTTAAACGTTCATTAAAAACAATGTCCACCGATACATTTGCAAAGGAGATTGGTTCAGTAAAATATGATACAGCCAGAGTCAAATTAAAATATCAAAGTAGAGTTCCTAAAAGTGAAAGATCCAGATGCAAGAAAAAAGTGTGAGCAGCATTACCTATGTTATGTAAATAAATAAAAGAGCGGACATGCATACCTAAGGAAGTTTCTGGAAACATATAAATAGACTTTTACTTGCTGTTTTGTACTTTTCTGTTTGATTTTTGTTTTACCATGTATACTTATCATTTTTACATAAGAAAACATTTATATGAGAAAAAAATGTTAACAGGGATCATATGATGATATAATATTGAGCCATTTTTTCCTTCTATATACTTTTGTTTAATTAGCAAACATAAATGATATATTTTTTTAAACTGAAACTAAAGGTAGCAATGTTTCCCACGCTGGCAGATTTTTCAACATTGCCTATGAACCCACCTCCAGGAAGTGGGTTATCTAATTTACAGCTTCAGTGAACCTGTTTCCTGGCAATGGTTGTCAGGGCACGCCTCCTTCTCTCTTGTTCTCCATCACTCTCACTCTGAAGGCCTAAGGGCAGGAAAGGTACTCACAGGGAAGCAAGAAGTAGCATTAGCATCATTTTGTGTGTGCCAGATAAAAAAGAGCTGTCGACGTACTGCCCTGAGCACAACACGTACCTCTGTTTCTGCCAACCTCCCTCAAAGAGGACCATCTCCTATTAAGCCTTCTGGGAAAAGTCTCAGAGCACAGTCAATGAAAAATAACCACTACTTCTTGCTTTGGTGCCAGCCTGCACAACAAAGAGTTCCTTTAACTGCCTTAAAAGGAATATACTCCTTTCCACACCTATCACATTTCATTCCCTTAACATAATGCCACAAACTGAAAAAGGAAACAGGTTGTGAAATAATACAGAAAGTTATTTTTAATTAAAAGAGTCCATTTATCAACACTAAAAATAAAAAAGAAGGTTCAAATGATAAGGAGCATCAGAGAGATACTGAAAAAGGCCTGACTCCCAAAGGCAGTGCTAAATGGCATCCCATGACAGTGACATGGACCCTGAGACTTGAGATTAATTGCGTTGTGATACGAGGTGATTGGGGTGAGGGTTGAGGGCTTACTGGCCCATTTTTCCATTTTTCTCAGACAGAGCCTTGTGTCCGAGAACTACCTGGTGCCATCAAGAACTACTGAGGAGAGTTTAAAGTCTGGAACCACAGCAGACATATAAAAACTTGGAGATGGAATAGTTTCCCACCCTGGGACTGAGACCTGGGGCGGGAGCGACGCATCACTGCATCCCTCATCCTTTCTCCTTCCCCTTCCCAAGCTGTAGTGGCAGCTATTATAAGGCTGGAGATGGGGGAGATGTGGGAAAAAGAGAGAAGAAAGCATAAACCAAAAGGATTCTGAGCCATTCTAACACTGGAGGTGGGGTGTGGCTTCGGATCTACAATGTATCTTTAGTTTCTGGGACTTCATATTCCGAAGACAGATATCACTGAGGAAATCTTTGAGCTCACTGAAATTTGAGGGTCTTTGGGATCCAAACTCTCTCCAATTTGGGCTTCTGGTTTCTGCTTTGTGGACACCTTGATTCTGATACTCTTGAAGACAAGGTAGAATCTTGAAGAGAGAGAGAGAAAGAAAGAAAGAAGCTGGCTCCTTAAGCCTGGCCCTTGGCTTATGTGAAAGGTAATTAAATGGAACTTTTTGTTGCCTGGGTCATCCCAGGTCCTTGAGCTTCAGACACAATGCAGGAGGATAAGGAACTTCTGGATTGAAACTCCAGGATACCAGTGGGCCCCTCGATGTTATCTGAGGTTCCCTAGGTTCCCCTGGAGTTTACTGAGTAAACTCTAGTTTAAAGCTTTCTATTGTTCTAAGTGTCAGCCAGACTATGTTATAAATCAGCTATTTAACCCATGTTGAAAGCCATTTGTGCAATTTCCTTTACAACTAATCTCAGGTTTATAAATCCTGGTTGTGTAACCTTGGGACATTCTCTCTGGGCCATGTTTCTTCATCAGTAAAAGGAAGACAGACTGGAGAAGGAATAGGTCTCTGTATCAGTTAGGATGCTGTTGGCTGCAAGGAACAGAAAACTCAATTCCAACTGGCTTGAATAATAAGGACAAATATTAGTTCACATAAAAGAAAGTCCAACTCTCAGAACCTTTCTGCTGCCAAATTCGGAACTTGCTGCTCTAGCCTCTGGAGCCCGTCCCATCCTTGCAGCCTGTGACCAGCAGCAGAGAAAAACTAGTTACATATCATTTTCTTGCCCCATACACACTTTAAGGTGAGCAAAAAGATTAGAATAAATTAGAATAAATTTAGAGAATAAATTAATCTTAAATTAAGATTAGAATAAATTTTAACAATGAAGGCAATCGTGCACAACCAGGCCAGTCAGTGAGGCAATCAGATCAGTGCCAAGTTCTGGGAGGTGATCAGTGATGAATATGGCATCAACCCCACCAGCACCTATCATGGGGCTAGCGACCTGCAGCTGGACAGCATCTCAGTGTACTACAATGAAGCCACAGGTGGCAAATATGTTCCTCGTGCTATCTTGGTGGATCTGGAACCCGGGACCATGGACTCTGCCTGCTCAGGTCCTTTTGGTCAGATCTTCAGACCAGACAACTTTGTTCTTGGTCAGTCTGAGACAGGCAACAACTGAGCCAGGGGCCAGTATATGAGCGGGCCAAGCTGGTTGACTCAGTCCTGGACGTGGTTTGGGAGGAGGCCGAGAGCTGTGACTGCCGGCAGGGCTTCCAGCTGACCCACCCGCTGGGCGGGGGCACGGGCTCTGGAATGGGTACCTTGCTTATCAGCAAGATCTGTGAAGAGTATCCCGACCGCATCATGAACACCTTCAGTGTGGTGCCCTCACCCAAAGTGTCCGACACTGTGGTTGAGCCCTACAATGCCACCCTCTCCGTCCATCAGTTGGTGAGGCACACTGATGAGACCTACTGCACTGACAATGAGGCCCTACAATGTCTGCTTCTGCACCCTCAAGCTGACCACGCCAACTTATGGGGACCTGAATCACCTCGTCTCAGGCACCATGAGTGGTGTCACCACCTGCCTCCGCTTCCCTGGCCAGCTCAGTGCTGACCTCTGCAAGCTGGCAGGCGACATGATGCCCTTCCCACATCTCCGCTTCTTCATGCCTGGCTTTGCCCCTCTAACCAGCCGTGGAAGCCAACAGTGTCTGGCCCTCACTGTGCCCGAGCTCACCTGGAGGGTCTTCGATGCCAAGAACATGATGGCTGCCTGTCATCCCTGCCATGACGGGGATCTCACCATGGCTGCTGTCTTCCGTGGGCAGATGTTCATGAAGGAGGTGGATGAGCAGAGGCTCAACGTGCAGAACAAGAACAGCAGCTACTTCGTGGACTGGATCCTCGACAACATCAAGACAGCTCTCTGTGATGTCCCACCCTGTGGCCTCAGGATGGTGGTCACCTTCACTGGCAACAGCATGGCCATCCGGGAGCTGTTCAAGCACATCTCAGAGAAGTTCACGGCCATGTTCCACTGGAAAGCCTTCCTCCACTGGTATGCAGCTGAGGGCATGGATGAGATGGAGTTCACCGAGGCTGAGAGCAACATGAATGACCTCATCTCCGAGTACCAGCAGTACCAGGATGCTACTGCAGAAGAGGAGGAGGGTTTGGGTGAGGAGGCCTAAGGCCGACTCCCCATCACCATCACCCTAGGCTTCTCAGTCTCCTCAGCTTTCTTCCTTAACCGCCCCTTTCCTCTCCCTCTGAATTTGCATTTTCTGCCTCTATCTTGTTTTTACTTTTTTTTGGGGGGGCGGTTCTAGAACAGTGCCTGGCACATAGTAGGCACTCAATAAATATTTGTTGTTTGTTAAACAACTCAGTAAATATTTGTTGTTTGTTCCCCCACTCTGGGGAACCTAGATTTCTGCCATTCTGGGTAACCCTGTATTTCCTTCTAGTGTCCACTCCTCCCATCTGTCCAGTTAACATTTCCCTCTCTTTTTTTGAGAAACTCTCCAAGAAGCTGGGTCTCATCAAATCCCATTTAGAACCGGGTGCTGAAAACACAGATAGATGAACACCAACCTAGGCCCATGTGGTAGCCCAGGGGATAGGTAACCAAGCAGCAGGTAGAAGTCCCTACAAGGAAAGGGTGGGGTTTTGGAGAGGGGCATCCAGACCACTGAAGTCCTAGTTTCCAGATATCTCCCCACTCCTTTCTCAGCTTCAGGGGACGTGTTAACAGTATTATCTCCATTTTCAGTCTCCCTCCAAGCTCTGTCCTGAGCTATTTCCTTTGCAAGGGTCAGGCCCCCACCCTGTCAAGGGGGATCCTTCCCTCTTCCACTTTACCTCCTTCATAATGTTCGATTCCTTCCTTTCCCCTGGTTGGAAAAGGGGGTCAAGAAGAGTGAGAGAGAGACCAGCCTTTGTCTCTAAGCCTCCAGAAAGCCTCTCCCCAAGCCTACCTTTTCTTACAGAAAAAAATTAATGTCAGCCCTTCTGTACCTATATGGAAATGTGTGTGTTGTCACCTAAATGTCATTCCTCAGAGAGGGGACAGGATACCATCTGTCTTTTGGCAACATCTTATCTCTTACTTTTGCTATTGCCTTTTCCCCCGTACCCTTGGTTTTGTCCTATTCTACACTTGAAACTTCTGTTGTGTTGAACTTGCTGCTTTTTTTCATATTGAAAAGATGACATTGCCCCAAGAGCCAAAAATAAGTGGGAATTGAAAACAAAAAAGTCCAGAGGTAAGACAGGCTTCAGCATTGGCTGCTCTAGTGATTCATTTATTTTATCAAGGACCCAGGTACTTTTATCACTCTGTTCTACCGTCAATATCATCAAAGGCAGGCTCCTTTAGGGTTCTAGGAAGGCTGCCTGTAGTGTCTGGGGCAAACTCTTTCTTTATTCTCATCAGGTGGAAGAGAGAAACTGGCTCCCTGGGTCTTTCTTAACTGTGTGAAAGAACTTTTCCAGAAGCTTCCAGCAAATATTTCCTTATGTCTTATTAACCAAAATTGGATACATGCCAGTTCTCAAGAAGAGGGATATTGACGTTAGGCCAATTAGATCCACTCCTGGAACTCAGTTTCTCCTGAGGTTCATGGAGGAGGGTAGGTACCTGAACAAACTTGGGATTTTGTTAGGAAGGAAAAAGTGAAGACAGTTGCTAGGTTGGCATCCAACCACCAAACACTTCCTTCCAGATCAAAGAATCCATTCTTTCTCTCAGATGCAGTTTACTGTATCTGGGTGACATCACTATAAGCTGTGTGTTGAACGTATTTGTGGCTAGTTGTATTTAAGGCTTTCTTGTCCTCTGGCAAGAGTAGAAGAGAAGTACACTTTTATTTTTATTTTCTGTATTTGCCAACCACATGTCTTTGGGGATATCAATTCTTGGAGAATCCTTTAACTTTTTATTTTTTAAGGAAAAAACCTCTGAATTTAGGAAACCAAGCAGCAATTTGGATGGCAACATTTGACTTTTATGACTTTTAAAAACTATTTGCTTGGAGTTGACAGAAAATACTATCTGAAGAGTGCTGGTGTTGATGTCATTTAAACTCCTCCAAGTCTTTATTTCTCCATCTACATGAAAGGATAATAGCACCCACCCTGTTATGTGATAATGTATGTGAAAGGGTACTGTAAAGCATTAAAAACAACTAAAGAGGGTAAGATGTTAGTACAGCCAGTGGCTCACTGTCCAAACAAAGGATTGATGGGAACAGAGACACCTTCTCCAAAGACTTTCAGGTCTGTCCAACTGATAAAGAATGGACCTTCTCTAAAATAGACCTATGTGCAACAGGGCAGTTCGTTCATGTGTTTTCATGCTCATTTGGAGCAGGCTTCTGGGGCTTCTGTGCCTCAGATATTTTCACTGGGAAGAAGGCAGAGGACACTTGAATTGAGTGTTCTTCCTGTCACTTGTAAAAACAGAAGCTCAAATACGGGAAGTGTCTTGGTTAAGGCAGGGAGAAGGCGGATGCTTTTGAAGACAAGGAAAGGGGGAGAGAATGGGAAGTGGGAAGAGATCTGAGGATTCCACGAGCACCTGAGATTTGGAACCACTCCTTGACTGTGTCCCAAGGAAGTAATAGACCCATAAGCTGCGTGGTGTACCTCAAGAGAGCAAGGTCCAGGTTGCCTGGTACAGTTCCTGAGACATGGGACTTTCTGTGCTAAAACCAGGAAAGTCCTGGGCAAATAAGGATGAGTTGGTTATCCCATGGGTAGCTAAGTGGCAGCCATGGTGGAGTAGAGATAAGACCTTCTCCTGCTTTGTGGGCACCATGTATGGCTTTTCCACCTGGGAGTTATCCATGGAGAGAGAGAGGGTCTGCCAGTCATGATCAAGTGCTTTAGGGGACATAGATTCAACTTTAAGTTGTTTTAAAGGAAACAAAGAAAGTAATGTGTTTTTTGCATACCATAGCTTGGGAACTGAGATTCATACCTAATACACAGGGATTTCCATAATCCCTTAGGAAAACTTTGTAGCCAGATATATTATGGGATGCAGAACTTCTTGAATTTTAGAAGGGATCTAGGGACACATTTTACAGTATGTGTTCCTTGTAATACATGCTCTGATATAGTACTCTGTAATCAGACACACTGATATTTCTATAGAAGTGTTAATACTTACATCAAATGAGTTAAAGAACAGTAAATAGGCTTATGTCAGCTCAGGCTGGATAGAGCTGCCAAATGAGGTCAGGTTAGTTTAGGTTTTGCCACCAAGTTAGTTGCAGTTTTCAGAAATTTTAATATCTTGGAATTATAGGTAATGAATGGATTGTTGCTGTATTTATAAGTATGCATAAATATAAAGGCATGTCCTCAATTTACTATAATGTTAGTTGAAGTGTAAAATCTATCCCATGTTTTCTAATATTGACTACAGATTCTGGAGAATTTATGAATAGATAATGCTGCTTAATACACTCATAGAGTTTATCAGATCCTAATATTGGAATCGATAAAACATATAAATTACAATATAAGGTGATATGTGCAACACTCAAATGTTCTATTTACACGTTATAGATTCTTATCCAGACAGCCAAGGTGTGATTGTCACAATTTAAAACAGCTTTCCGTAAAGGTCAATGGAAATGCTGAATTTGCTGGACCTGATAATGAACAAGATATTTTTCCTTGAGTGATACTGAACTACAGGTGATAACCTCTAAGTTCTCTCCAGGGTGATAACCATAAGGTTTGGGGCCAAGAAAGTTTTGTTTAATGTCTCTGTGGAAGCAAAGTCAAGGACACTGGTTTGCAACTGCCATCATGGCTCTAAGAGAAATAATGATGGTGATGATGGTGATGATGATGATGATGATGATCCATTTGTTTGTAAACCTAGAAGGTGTGGTTATTGTGACACAATTATGTACAAGCACAGTCATTCTCCGATCTGATTCAAAATCATAATTTTCAGGGCCTGAAAAGCTGTACCAAATAAGTTTACAATCTCTAAAACTTTGGTGGTTCCATTGTCATTCTTCACTAGAAAATGAGCCCAGGTATAATTTAGTCAGAGCTTTGAAGATAAGATTCAGTGTCTTGAATCAAGTTTAGTTGTATATCAGGAATAAGTGAAAAAGCACAGGGTCATTTGTTACAATTCTTAGATTCTCCTTTCTGCAGGGAAAGCCATGGGGGAAACAGACGCTTTCTTGGACATTTTCCCTCTAATGAAACGATGTATAACAGGCACCTAGATTAGATTTTATGTCCACGTTTGCACTTATCTTATTTTGCCGCACTAACATGCAATTTCTTTAATCACATGTGATGGTTTGTAAAACTTGATGTTTTGCATAAGTTTTTTTTTTAACATCTTTATTGGAGTATAATTGCTTTACAATGGTGTGTTAGTTTCTGCTTTATAACAAAGTGAATCAGTTATACATATACGTATGTTCCCATATCTCTTCCCTCTTGCGTCTTCCTCCCTTCCACCCTCCCTATCCCACCCCTCTAGGTGGTCACAAACCACCGAGCTGATCTCCCTGTGCTATGCAGCTGCTTCCCACTAGCTATCTATTTTACATTTGGTAGTGTATATATGTCCATGCCACTCTCTCACTTTGTCCCAGCTTACCCTTCCTCCTCCCCATATCCTCAAGTCCATGCTCTAGTAGGTCTGTGTCTTTATTCCTGTCTTACCCCTAGGTTCTTCATGACCTTTTTTTTTTCTTATTATTCTTAGATTCCATATATATGTGTTAGCATACAGTATTTGTTTTCCTCTTTCTGACTTACTTCACTCTGTATGACAGACTCTAGGTCCATCCACCTCACTACAAATAACTCAATTAGCTTTTTTCTTCTTCATTTCATGTGGTTTTCAAAAGGCTTCAGAATCAGACTTCTTGTCAGAACCAATTATGCTGTCTTTTGAGATCGCCTTGGTGTCAGGATTCAATGCCACCATTCATTCTTATTCCTTCAATCTCAGTATTCATGACAAACCCATTACATGCGCCAAAATCTAAAATATTTATGTATAGACGACACTGTGTCTCTAATTACTGCAAACGAGGCTCCTTGTCTCTTTCATGGTATCTCTTCAGAGAGCGAGTGTGTGAAAAGTGTGGTAATCATCTTTTTTTTCCTTTGATCAGTTCCTTTAAAACCTTCATAAAAACTCTTCATACCAACTACCCAATGGCATATGCAGCTAACTGTTCCCTGTTGCCTTTGCTCCTCTGACTTGCCTAGCGAAGGCTGCTTGGCCTGATCCCTGAACTTAGAGGGATCCTATGACCTGTGGGGTGTGTCTGGGCCCCGTGGGAGCCCACATCTGGAGGAATCTCAGCAACTAAATGATAAACAGCCCAGGCTGCCTTTTCTCTCTATATACTGACTAATTTTTCATTCTTTTCTGCTCCTAAGTTCAATGGACTAAGAAGACCCAGGGAAGTTTTAATTCAATACTATTCTCTTTGCCAAATTTCCCCCAGGATTCCAGCTAACACTAACCCCAAACAAAGCAAGGCCCGAATGGAAGCATATCTCACATGTTTAGGCTCACTACTAAATGTCATAAATGATTCCTCCAAACCGTGGGCATGTAAGTCTGCATGTATTTCTTTTCATTGTCATTCTATAATTAAGCACCCTGTAGAATAATAAATCAAAGAGAGAGAGGAGGGACCTTCAAAATGGCAGAGGAGTAAGATGTGGAGATCACCTTCCTCCCCATCAAAAATACATCTACACGTGGAACAGCTCCTACAGAACACCTACTGAACGCTGGCAGAAGACCTCAGACCTCCCAAAAGGCAAGAAACTCCCCACATACATTGGTAGGGCAAAAGAAAAAAGGAAAAACAGAAACAAAAGAATAGGGTCAGGACCTGCACCAGTGGGAGGGAGCCGTGAAGGAGGAAAGGTTTCCACACACTAGGAAGCCCCTTCACTGGCGGAGACTGGGGTGGGCGGGGGGGAAGCTTTGGAGCCTCGGAGGAGAGCACAGCAACAGGGGTGCGGAGGGCAAAGCGGAGAGATTCCTGCACAGAGAATTGGTGCCGACCGGCACTCACCAGCCCGAGAGACTTGTCTGCTCACGCGCCGGGGCGGCGGGGTCTGGGAACTGAGGCTCGGGCTTCTGAGGTCGGATCCCAGGGAGAGGACTGGGGTTGGCTGCGTGAACACAGCCTGAAGGGGGCTAGTGCGCCACAGTTAGCTGGAAGGGAGTCCGGGAAAAAGTCTGGACCTGCCCAAGAGGCAAGAGACCATTGTTTCGGGGTGCATGAGGAGAGGGGATTCAGAGCACCGCCTAAACCAGCTCCAGAGACAGGCACCAGCCGCGGCTATCAGCATGGACCCTAGAGACGGGCATGAGACGCTAGGGCTGCTGCAGCCACCAAGAAGCCTGAGTGGAATACCCATAAGGTTAACAGCTGCCCTTTCAGCAGAAACTCTGCAAGCCAGAAGGGAGTGGCAGGATATATTCAAAGTGATGAAAGGGAAAAACCTACAACCAAGATTGCCGTACCCAGCAAGGATCTCATTCAGATTCGACGGAGAAATTAAAACCTTTACAGATGAGCAAAAGTTAAGAGAATTCAGCACCATCAAACCAGCTTTACAACAAATGCTAAAGGAACTTCTCAAGGTAGGAAACACAAGAGAAGGAAAAGACCTACAATAACAAACCCCAAACAACTAAGAAAATGGTAATGGGAACATACATATCTATAATTATCTTAAATGGAAATGGATTAAATGCTCAAACCAAAAGACACAGACTGGCTGTATGGATACAAAAACAAGACCCAAATATATGCTGTATACAAGAGACGCACATCAGACTTAGGGACACATACTGACTGAAAATGAGGGGATAGAAAAAGATATTGCATGCAAATGGAAATCAAAAGAAAGCTGGAGTAGCAATTCCCATTTCAGAGAAAATTGCCTTTAAAATAAAGACTATTAGAAGAGACAAAAAGGATACTACATAATGATCAAGGGATCAATCCAAGAAGAAGATATAACAATTGTAAATATTGATGCACCCAACATAGGAGCACCTCAATACATAAGGCAAATGCTAACAGCCATAAAAGGGGAAATCGACCGTAACACAGTAATATTGGGGGACTTTAACACCCCACTTTCACCAATAGACAGATCAACCAAAATGAAAATAAATAGGGAAACACAAGCTTTAAATGGCACATTGAACAAGATAGACTTAATTGATATTTATAGGACATTCCATCCAAAAACAACAGAATACACATTTTTCTCAAGTGCTCATGGAACATTCTCCAGGATAGATCATATCTTGTGTCACAAATCAAACCCTGGTAAATTTAAGAAAATTGAAATCAAGTATCTTTTCTGATCACAACGCTATGAAACTAGATATCAATTACAGGAAAGAAACTGTAAAAAATACAAACACATAGAGGCCAAACAATACGCTACTAAATAACCAAGAGATCACTGATGAAATCAAAGAGCAAATCAAAATATACCTGGAAAAAAATGACAATGAAAACCCAACGACCCAAAACCTATGGGATGGAGCAAAAGCAGTTCTAAGAGGGAAGTTTATAACAATACAGTCCTACCTCAAGAAACAAGAAACATCTCAAATAAACAACCTAACCTTACACCAAAAGCAATTAGAGAAAGAAAAACAAAAAAACCCCAAAGTTGGCAGAAGGAAAGAAATCATTAAGATCAGATCAGGAATAATTGAAAAAGAAATGAAGGAAATGATAGCAAAGATCAATAAAACTAAAAGCTGGTTCTTTGAAGATAAACAAAATTGATAAACCATTAGCCAGACTCATCAAGAAAAAAAGGGAAAAACTCAAATCAATAGAATTAGAAATGAAAAAGGAGAAGTAACAGCTGACACTGTAGAAATACAAAGGATCATGAGAGATTACTACAAGCAACTCTATGCCAATAAAATGGACAACCTGGAAGAAATGGACAAATTCTTAGAAAAGCACAACCTTCTGAGACTGAACCAGGAAGAAATAGAAAATATAAACAGACCAATCACAAGCACTGAAATTGAAACTGTGATTAAAAATCTTCCAACAAACAAAAGCCCAGGACCAGATGGCTTCACAGGCGAATTCTATCAAACATTTAGAGAAGAGCTAACACGTATCCTTCTCAAACTCTTCCAAAATATAGCAGAGGGAGGAACACACCCAAACTCATGTGGCCAATGAGGCCACCATCACCCTGATATCAAAACCAGACAAAGATATCACACAAAAAAGAAAACTACAAGCCAATATCACTGATGAATATAGATGCAAAAATTCTCAACAAAATACTAGCAAACGGAATCCAACAGCACATTAAAAGGATCATACACCATGATCAAGTGGGGTTTATCCCCGGAATGCAAGGATCTTCATATATGCACATCAATCAATGTGATAAACCATATTAACAAATTGAAGGAGGAAAACCATATGATCATCCCAATAGATGTAGAAAAAGCTTTTGACAAAATTCAACACCAATTTTTGATAAAAACCCTCCAGAATGTAGTCATAGAGGGAACTTACCTCAACATAATAAAGGCCATATATGACAAACCCATAGCCAACATCGTTCTCAATGGTGAAAAATGGAAACCATTTCCACTAATATCAGGAACCAGACAAGGTTGCCACAGTCACCACTCTTATTCAACATAGTTTTGGAAGTTTTAGCCACAGCAATCAGAGATGAAAAAGAAATAAAAGGAATCCAAATTGGAAAAGAAGAAGTACAACTGTCACTGTTTGCAGATGACATGATACTATACATAGAGAATCCTAAAGATGCCACCAGAAAACTACTAGAGCTAATCAATGAATTTGGTAAAGTAGCAGGATACAAAATTAATGCAGAGAAATCTCTGGCATTCCTATACACTAACGATGAAAAATCTGAAAGAGAAATTAAGGAAACACTCCCATTTACCACTGCAACAAAAAGAATAAAATACCTAGGAATAAACCTACCTAAGAGACCAAAGACCTATATGCAAAAAACTATAAGACACTGATGAAAGAAATAAAAGATGACATAAATAGATGGATGGATATATCATGTTCTTGGATTGGAAGAATCAACATTGTGAAAATGACTCTACTACCCAAAGCAATCTACAGATTCAATGCAATCCCTATCAAACTGCCACTGGCATTTTTCACAGAACTAGAACAAAAAATTTCACAATTTGTATGGAAACACAAAAGACCCCGAATAGCCAAAGCAATCTTGAGGGAAGAAAAAC
Organism: Mesoplodon bidens; assembly: GCF_964165515.1. Classification (NCBI taxonomy): domain Eukaryota; kingdom Metazoa; phylum Chordata; class Mammalia; order Artiodactyla; family Ziphiidae; genus Mesoplodon; species Mesoplodon bidens. The sequence continues at coordinate 32,713,337 of NC_138167.1, forward strand.
AGAGCTGGAGGAATCAGGCTCCCTGACTTCAGACTACAAAGCTTCAGTAATCAAGCCAGTATGGTACCGGAACAAAAATAGAAATATAGATTAATGCAACAGGCTAGAAAGCCCAGAGATAAACCCACGCACATATGGTCACCTTATCTTTGATAAAGGAGACAAAAATATACAATGGAGAAAAGACAGCCTCTTAAATAAGTGTTGCTGGGGAAAACGGACAGCTACATGTAAAAGAATGAAATTAGAACACTTCCTAACACCATACACAAAAATAAACTCAAAATGGAGTAAAGACCTAAATGTAAGGCCAGACACTATAAAACTCTTAGAGGAAAACATAGGCAGAACATTCTATGACATAAATCACAGCAACATCCTTTTTGACCCACCTCCTAGAGAAATGGTAATAAAAACAAAAATAAACAAATGGGACCTAATAAAACTTATAAGCTTTTGCACAGCAAAGGAAACCATAAACAAGATGAAAAGACAGCCCTCAGAATGGGAGAAGATATTAGCAAACGAAGCAATGGACAAAGGATTAATCTTGAAAATATACAAGCAGCTCATGCAGCTCATTATCAAAAAAAAAAACAAAAAAAACAACCCAATCCAAAAATGGACAGAAGACCTAAACAGACATTTCTCCGAAGAAGATATACAGATTGCCAACAAACACATGAAAGGATGCTCAACATCATTAATCATTAGAGAAATGCAAATCAAAACTACAATGAGGTATCACCTCACACCAGTCAGAATGGCCATCATCAAAAAATCTACAACAATAAATGCTGGAGAGGGTATGGAGAAAAGGGAATCCTCTTGCACTCTTGGTGGGAATGTAAATTGATACAGCCACTATGGAGAACAATATGGAAGTTCCTTAAAAAACTAAAAATAGAACACCATATGACCCAGGAATCCCACTACTGGGCATATACCCTGAGAAAACCATAATTCAAAAAGAGTCTTGTACCACAATGTTCATTGCAGCTCTATTTACAATAGCCAGGACTTGGAAGCAAACTAAGTATCCATGGACAGATGAATGGATAAAGAAGATATGGCACATACATACAATGGAATATTACTAAGCCATAAAAAGAAATGAAATTGAGTTATTTGTAGTGAGGTGGATGGACCTAGAGACTGTCATAGAGAGTGAAGTATGTCAGAAAGAGAAAAACAAATGCCATATGCTAACACATGTATATGGAATCTAAAAAACAATAAACTGGTTCTGAAGAACCTAGGGCCAGTACAGGAGTAAAGACACAAACATAGAGAATGGACTTGAGGACACGGGGAGGGAGAAGGGTAAGCTGGGATGAAGTGAGTGAGTGGCATGGACATATATACACTACCAAATGTAAAATAGATAGCTAGTGGGAAGCAGCTGCATAGCACAGGGAGATCAGCTCGGTGGTTTGTGACCACCTAGAGGGGTGGGATAGGGAGGGTGGGAGGGAGACACAAGAGGGAGGAGATATGGGGATATATGTATATGTATAGCTGCTTCACTTTGTTATACAGCAGAAATTGACACACCATTGGAAAGCAATTATACTCTAATAAGGATGTTTAAAAAAATAAAAATAACACAGAGGGAAGACAGTGAACTTGTACACCCCATAGGTCTGTTGGCAACATCTGCAGCAGTTTCTACTTCAAGCAAAATCATTTTAAAGTCTTAAACCTTACTGTGAAAAGTAATGAGAATTTTGCATTCTACTCTTTTGTTTGTAATAACATGAAAGGGATATTTTGATACACTTAAAAACGAGTAAAGTAGATACTACAGTAAGTTCAGCCATGGTGAGTTTGGGGTTCTAAAACTCCCAGGGATAAGCTAAGAAAACACTCCCTCCAGGAAGTTTGAAAAGCAGATTTGAAAATTCTCATGAGGCAATGGAGATTATATATATATATATATATATATATGTAAATACGGAGAGTGATACTACAGAAAAGAGAACAGATTCGAGAAATGCGGGATCTAGCGTCTGGGAACATTGGCAAATGAAGAATGAAACAAAGATGGTTTCAAGGTTTCTATCTTGGGTAGCTGGTCTCAGTGGTAATGATACTATTGAAAATCGCAAACAAAGAGATGAAAGTTTGTCAATGAATGTGGCGATTATAGCTTGGAAACATACTGAGTGAGTTTCAAGAGGACGCCATACAGATAAGCAGAGCTTTTCCGAGGAATGATATAAAATAAGGTCTAGAGTTCTAAAAATGGAGGTTGAGATTAAACATCAAATATTAGCCACACTGAAACCAAATCTGGTCTATACAAGTGCTGTATTTGACATGCATATTGTGAAAATATGTTTTTGAACTAACATTTCAACCTTTGGAGACTAATTTCAACTATTCTCAAAATACTACAAATTCAGGGAACCCTGGACCAAATTATCACATGACAAATCTCCCACTTATGAAGTAAAGGCTGCCCCTTTTGAAGAGGTCTGCACCCTCCTCCACTCCACTCCTCATCAAGGAGGCATATACACTTACCTCCATCTGCCTCCCTCATGTATAGTGTTACTTGTGAGACCCTGATGATGTTTATAGTTGCAGTGTCTGGTCTAAGTGAAAGCTAAGCTTTTATAGTTAATGAAGTCACTTGCATGAGAGAAGAGGAGGGAAAGAGAAAGGAGAAAGGAAAGAGAAGAGAGACAACGAAAGGAAAGAGAGGAGAGAAGGAGAATGTTTTCCCTGAGAAACAGTTGAACACTTGGCAAAAGAAGTGCCAGAAAAGGATTGTAAGGATGTTCAAGCCAGTAAGAAAACTGAGACTATGCTGTTGCGAGAACCCGGGGAGTAGAGATCTCCAATAAGGAAGTGAGAAGTCCCATGGTGTGGAAAGGTTCAATTCAAATGAATTTGGATTTGTGGAGATCCTTGTTGTTTTAACACGAGTCAGACTGAAGTACATTTAGGGGAGTGGAAAGTGAGAAGAGAGATACAAGTAGCCCAAAACATCCTTTTAGTAAATGATTTTTTGTGTGTTCTTTGAAAAGTTTAATCTACGTGATAGAGTGCATTCTAAAATGATTTCTGAGTTATTTTATATTTAACGGTTTGCAAAACAGATGAGAAATTAGTGCCCTAAATTATAAAATCTTTCTTAAACTTTAATTTAAATAAATTTTATTTTCAGGAAAAAAATCACCAGAAAGAAAGGGATTATTGGTAAAGAGAACAATAACTCACATTGTATCTAGAACATTGCTTGAATATGAGGATAGATGGGACTTGAAATAACCCAACTTCATGGCAAGGCTGTGGTGATTTTTTTTAATTGACCTTGATATTGACTCTTCTCTATTTTAGAGGAATGAAAAAATATTAATAAAAGCATGTATAATGACCAAAAAAAACCCCAAAGAGAAATAGAAAGTCATGGAAATGAACTCACAGTGAAGAGTATATTAAACAGACTTTATTATTTCACAGTATAAGCCCCAGACCATCCACACTGCAGTTCAAGCTAAAACCTCAGTGGGAGGATTCTGTTTTTAAAAGTCTGCTTGTTGTTCATAAGAATGGTACTATAAGCAAGAGATATTTAGACTTATTTAAGTGTCTTTCTTTGTTTAAGAGTAACTCTCTGTCCTGTAAAAGTTGATGTTCCATTGACTATTTATTCCTTAAATCTGATCATACACTCAACACAATGGCTTGAACCCAGAAGGAATGGTGTCTATAGACCATAGTGAGCACTTTGATGCAGTGAAGATTTGGAATGGAGACTGGCAGAACCTCGGTCTCTGGAAGCATCTCATCTGATTGTCTTCCACAGGATTGATTTCTATGCGTCAGCCTAGAAAGAAAATGCAGGCCCCTCAGCAGGGTAGCATCTACTGTCCCCCTTTCTTTCCCACTGGGAGCCAACAATTTCCTCTAGAACTTTAGAAACAATGAGATCAGCCAGCCCAGAGTCTAAACTAATAGGAAAATAGCACTAAAGTCTTGTCAGTAGCCATCAAATTTGAATGAACAACAAGAATAAAAATCATCTAGAAGCATGACCAACACTAGGAACAACACCTTTGTGGAATTAATAGCCTTCAGTTTCAAAGTCCTCTTTGCATCTCCTACTTGTGATACATTCATAAGTGTTATTACTTGAATTAGCTATGCTTTGAGTTTTCCCTGAAAATGCATAACATTTGGTGTTCTTTTTCTTTCTCCCATGTAGAAAATTTGGAAGCGTCCACCTGTTACCTTGAAAATAAAATCAGGTCATCCATTTTGTCATTAAAAACCTAAACGGAACCAGGATTGGTTTTTTTGTTTGTTTGTTTTATTGTTTTTTTGTTTTTGTGGTACGCGGGCCTCTCACTGTTGTGGCCTCTCCCGTTGCGGAGCACAGGCTCCAGACGCGCAGGCTCAGCGGACATGGCTCACGGGCCCAGTCGCTCCGTGGCATGTGGGATCTTCCCGGACCGGGGCACGAACCCATGTCCCCTGCATTGGCAGGCGGACTCTCAACCACTGAGCCACCAGGGAAGCCCAGGATTGGTATTTTAATGCAAAATATTTGTTGCAATAGTTACATCAATACCGAACAGGTATATTTAACATGAAACTCCTAGAGAAAACACCTGCAAAAAACTCCCTCAAAACATGCTTCAGAAGAGCAATTAGGGTTCAGAAAGAATGGTCATATGAACTGCCAGTAAGTGACTCCTCAGGTACCCCCTTCTTCATAGCCCAGCTCATCCCTACTGAGCTTGCCAGGGAGCTCTGAGCACTGGTGTCTATTTACCTGGGAAATGCATCAGAGCCTTGCTCCCAATGCACAAAGTGGGAAATCATGCACTTCAAAGAGCTCTATCTTCAGAATCAGATTTATGTGACAGATGGGTTAGGTCAAGAAACTTTGTTCTACTTACTGATGTACCCCCAAGCACCTAGGACAGTGCCTGGAACATAGAGGATGTTCAATGAGTGAATGAACGACCCATGCCATATAGAATAGATAGGCTGCAACCATCAAAGGGAGGACTTTCATGGTCATAGGAGCCCAGCCCAGTAAAGAGGGATTTCTGGGAGCCCTAATCTACCATTTCTAGCTTCCTTGGGTTGTTTCCAGTCTGTCCCTCTCTCTCCAAAGAAGACAAAATGGAATTTTTCTTGGGTATAGGTCTAGAAGTAGAAATTTTGTTCATAGGGCGTGTGTGTAATTACCGTACTGCACTGTAATCATTTACTTGTCTATCTTCTCCACGGCCAACATATGCATTAGACATAGTAGCCCTCCCCAAAGAACTTTGAGGTTGAAGAAAATGTTTAAATATAGAATATTTTTAAAATTTCATCTGCATACTAACACAGTTATAAAATACCACTTTTAATCTTTTTCAATGGAGAAAGGGGACCAGGAAGGCGAGAGTGCCTAGGACCCATGAAAGTCACACTGCAGAATCCACCCGCATTAGGCTGTAAGTGCACTGTGCAAGAGAATCACATTTTTCCCGTCTTTGTAAACTCACAACCTAGCCCAAGACCCAGGAAACGTTTGGCGCTTAATATATGTTTGAGGAATGACTGAAATGAAATGAATGAATATGCACTCCTAATGGAAGTCAGACAGAAAAAAAATATTGGCCACCAATATGATTTAAATACAGTAAGAGGAAGCAGAGAGGAAAGGGCTGATAAAAGAAGAGAAAGTCAGTTTTTCAGGAATGGGCTGGCAATAGTAGGTGAGAATGCCTTGGACGAGGCTCGGGAAGTAGGAGGCTGAAACCAGGCGGGTGTGGAGGGGTAGCCGGGGGAGCTTCTGTAACAGGTAGGTGCTGAGTCCATATCTGGCAGGTGATGATGTCTTCTCTGGCAGACTGATGAGTCATGGAATTTGAGTGCTAGAAGTGCTCTTAAGAGCTGCTCTAGTCCAGCTCCTCATTTTACAGATGAGAAGAGTGAAGCCAATTAAATTATTGGCAAGTTAGAACCTGATTCTCAGGTGCTTTCTACTGCTCTTCCAACTCTTTGAATGGGCAGAATTGTATTTACAAGGCTGGGTGGTGAAATCAACAGACACATCACTCATGTGTTTATTATGTATGTGAATAATACAGATAGTGGGAGCAATTCCACATGGAGCAGAGAAGAGTCATTTTCAGACATCTTGATACATCTACAAGATTACTTTCAGGTCACAGAATGCGACACTGTCATTTCTCTCAGCCCTACTGCAGCTCTGACCTGGAATCACTAACATTTGCCTAGCCACCTCCCAAGTAAGAAAACTGACCCTACTGGCTGTACTAAGTCTGTCAGATGACTAAAAGTACCCGTAGCCAAATCTGCCTAAGGTGAAACCAGAACCCAGAAACCTTTATTATTGCCTGTCAAGGGCACAAGAGGGAAAGGTGAGATTGTTAAGTAAAGAGACTCTCCCACTATTCACAAGCCGGGGGGCAATTCTCAGGTCACTGAAAATGTTCTCCCTTCGCACCAGGATCAGTGGGGCTGATTCCACTCTGCTTCCAAAAAACTCCTCATTCTACAGGGTCCCTAAGAAGCTTTAGTTTATTCCTAGGTAAGAGCTGGCACACTGCATCCAAACATCTGAACCATTCTTGAGTCAGTTAACAAATATACCGAGGAGCTATTCTGCACAAATCACAGACTAGGAGATGGAGATGCAAGGATGAAGTACACTTGGACCTTGTCCTCAAGGCATATACTGTCCAGTTAAGGGGCCCCCCCAAGGGAAAGAAGAAGAGCAGGCAGGGTGGTGTTTGACTCATGATCACAGTGAACAGTGTCACTTGGCTCCATTCTGCCTCTAGGACCTTCTTTTACGAGTGAATGCTTGGGAGGTTCTAGAAATAAATCAACTTCCCACATGTGAGCCAGAACTGAGAAAGCTGAAGTGAAAGGGAATGAAGGCAGGGAGAGGTAGGAGGGAGATGGGGAAGGGGGGCATTGCAATCTGGGACGTTCTCAAAGACGTTCCAGTTCAGTAGAACCCACAAAAGGAACTACATTGTATTCTTCAAAATCTGATATAAGCTTCATTGTGCAATGTCCCAAATGAGAGAGCTGTCTGATCAGTACATTTAACATCCTCCCAGAATCAACCTACACATGGGTTATACCACCTGATAGGAGAGGGGGAAGCTTCTACTCTCCATAGATTGTTACCACCGTGTATCGATGAGGTAGGAGTAGACCTTTGTCATTATCTCTAGTTTGGAAACTTCGTCACTCTTCAATAAACTAGCACTTACGTCTTGGGAGGCAGACCCATTTCTGTTAATTATGAAGGGCCCCGAACTCCACAAACCCTCTTCCTTATTGAATTCACCTGCCCAATAAGAACATATTAACTTTTCTTTCCCCCCCACCCCTCGGGTTCTTTGTCCCTTTGACTCCCCTCTCCCAGCATTTTTTATTATTATTATTTTTTATTCGGGTATAGTTGTTTTACAATGTTGTGTTAGTTTCTACTGTACAGCGAAGTGGAATTCTCTGTGCTATACAGCAGGTTCTCATTAGTTATCTATTTTATACATATTGGTGTATATATGTCAATCCCAGTCTCCCAATTTATCCCACACCCCCTTACCCCCTTGGTGTCCATATGTTTTATCTCTACATCTGTGTCTTATTTCTGCCTTGCAAACAGGTTCATCTGTAAAATGCCAATTTCAATGTCTTTCCTATGGTCCGAAGCTTTCAATGGCTATCCAGGGCCGATAGGAAAAGACTAAACAGCTTGCCTCATAGTAGAGAGTCCACCTACCATTTCAACCTCCTTGCCCACTGCTCCACCTTGCGGGCATCCTATCAGCTCCATTCTGGAATCTCACAGCATGCCACGCACCCTCTCATCTCCACACCTTTCCTACACTGTTCTTAACCTGGTGAAAACCCATTCTTTCTCCCTGCCTATTTATTCATTTATTTATTAATTGGATAAATACTGGTACTGCACCTGCTCCATTCCAGAAGTTTTAATAGGTCCTGGGAATCCAGAGGTGAACATGACAAACGCAGTCTCTACTTCGGGAGTTTGAACTCCAGTGCTGTGCAGAAGCATAAGGCATTATGATGACGTGTAACAGTAGCACGTTCCCTCATCAGGTGAGTCAGGGAAGGCGTCCCTGAAGGAGTGATTTTTAATCTGAGATGTTAAAAAAATTAAAAGGATTCAGCAGGCAATAGAGCATTTCATGAAGAAAGAACCACATGTGTAAAGCCCTAAGGCATGTTCAAATCCCACCCATCCTGCAAGTTTCAGCTCAGTTTGCAGCTTCTCATGAAGTTTCTTCTCCCTCCTGGGGTCCATGTGAAAGAACCGCTTGCTCTTCTGAAGTCACCAACACTCTGACTCTGCACCATCTCCCTTAGCTCTTAGTCACAGCTGGTCTTATGAGGCTGTCATCTTTTATGCTTTATCTTCTCACCTGGATTATATCAGGGCCGGGCCATGCTTTAAATGTCTTACAATTCTTATGAGCATCTAACTCCTAGTAGGAGCTCAATAAACATTAATTAAATGTATGATTGCATACATGAATGCAAGAGTGAATGAATGAATAAATGATCTTAGTCAGTTAAGACTGCATGCATGGCCATTCAATGAGCCTCATCAGAGGCTACTGCAGCAGAAGATAACTGTATTATCGAATTCTATAGAGGAAAAAATTCACTGGCTATTCATCTTATTAAATAGAGCCGAAACTCAACATCCCCCAAAGAACCACAGAGATGGATGAGTGGTTGAAAGAGTGGACTCTATTCAAAGTGCCATGAGAAGATCCTTCTTCTCTACCTAATAGGTGTTAGGTTGTATAAGTTGTTCTGAAGAAAATCTCAAAATGGAACGTGCTGTATTCTGTGGATACAATGCAGAAAAGAGAAAGAGAAATCACTTTAATTAACCTGCAGGCAGGAGAACCCTTCAGTAGGAAACCGGCAAAAGATGTGTGAACAGTAGATTCCCCTGACAGCTAATCTTTCCCACCAACCAAAATTTAGCATTAATACCATACCTGGTGGCGCAGTGGTTGAGAGTCCGCCTGCCGATGCAGGGGATGCGGGTTCATGCCCCGGTCTGGGAAGATCCTACATGCCGCAGAGCGGCTGGGCCTGTGAGCCATGGCCGCTGGGCCTGCGCGTCTGGAGCCTGTGCTCTGCAACGGGGGAGGCCACAACAGTGAGAGGTCCGCGTATCGCAAAAAAAAAAAAAAAAAAAAAAAATACCATACACCAAGTTGCTGCAAATTCCCTTCGCCCTGCTCCTATACCTGCCAACCCTTCCATCTCAATGGCTCCCTCCATCTTTATTCCTCAGCCTCCTTGCACCTGACCTGCCAACCTTATGCCAGCTTAGATCATTTTTCTCTCAAGAACTTTTCAAAACAGAACGCACTCAATTCCTGTTGGATACAATAGAAATCATCTCGATGAGTTTCTAGGACCTACTTGTGTTTGAAAGCCGGCTATGATGGGGCAAAAATACAACCATAGGGAGGGAGTGTACCCAGAGAAGGCACAGGAGAACCAAACTATTTACACCTCAGCCTCTAGTCTCTGAGTTTTCCCATACTCTGGATTTGAGATAAAAGTATCAGAGTGGGGAACATTTTGCTTAACATAAGTAGCGATGCGATCTTGGCTGTCGGAGCCAAACCAGAGCATATCCAATGAGGCCTGGCATGAAGAACAGTCCAAGAATAAACAGGAGCTCAGTTCAGCTCCTATTTTTTTTTTTTTTTTTTTTTTGCACCTGCTAAGTTGCATATTCTGCACTGGGCACTAGAAATACAAAGATAAATGGCATATTGTCTTTGATTTGGAGGAGTTTGCCATGTAGTGCGGGATTCAGACACTTCAACATATGATCCCTGCACCATGTGGTAAGTGCAGTGAGAAGGAAGACGCGAGAAGCAGGAATCCTTTACCCATTTCAGGGCAGCGTAGGACGGTGGATGTCTACAGGGTTAAGAAAGATTATGAAATGGACATAGAGTACTAATGTTATAAAGAGAGTCATGTTGTTACAGAGCAACATAAAAAGTTCCACATAAAAAGAGGTCAGTGTGTTTCTGGAAAATAGTTCCTTAATTTCTGGCCTAATGGATCAAATGAGGATTGCACGGCATAAATGAAGCCAAAGAAATATGGGATTTAATTATTTTAATCGCTAAAAATTGGCAATGCACACTGTTCTTTGCTTAGATCCTGAAATTTGACCAAAACTGTTAGGAATCGTTTAGGGCAGCATTTATCAACCTCAGCACAACTGACATTTTGGACTGGATAATTCTTCATTGTGGAGGCTGTCTTGTGTATTGCAGGATGTTTAGCCTCTATCCCCTAATGAGGTACCCTCTCTCCCCGCCCCCGTTCCCCCTCACCAACTGGGACAAGTCAAAATGTCTCAAATTACCAAATGTCTCTTTGGTAATGGGGACAAAATCACTCTCCATTAAGAACCACTAGTTTAGAATGTTTAGCAGAAATTAATGCAATCATGCCGATTTTTTTCAAGATAATCAGTTCCTATCTAAGGCTCTGTGTGATAATCCAAACCTGGGTATCATTGTAGTTAATAGATAATTTCTACTTGGGGCCCAGTGATAGCTCTGACGGGAACTTCTAATTTTTCCCACTATTCATTCTTCTTTTCTCCCTCATCCTGAAAAAAAAAAACCCTCTGATTTCTATCTGGGTATTCAGAATAAGACATTTCCTGGTCTTGCCAATGGGTCATAAGCAGAATTAGTGTGCACAATTTCCAGAAATGTCCTTCAAGGGAGGAAATGTGCCTTTCTTCTTTCCTTCTTTCCACTGCTTCATGGGAATGTAGTTGCTGGAGCTCCAGCAGCCCATTTTTAATTATGAGGTGACGTGGGGAATTGACACCACACGTGTTGGAGAAACAGAAAAAAACTGACACTGATGGGGCTTTACCAGCCTTCTAGACGACTACTTGAACTGTTATGTCCAGACTACTGCATGAGAGATTTTTTTCCAGGGTTATTATGAGTCTCTGCTACTTTCAACTGAACCTGATATTAACCAATGCAATTGCTGAAAGCAGACATTATAATAATAATATATATTATTATTATATTATATACTTTCATTATATAAAAGCCTCTGAGAAGCTTGCTCAGCTGTGCTACTAAGACCTTTGCAGAAAACCCTATCATCTCATCTCCTCCTCCCTTACAGTGCACAATACAAGAAGTTTGTTATTTCAGTAATAACCCTCATACCATCCTTCACTCCACTTCTCTAGTCAGTCAGTTACACTAGGTACACTGGTGCCACCCAGTTACTAAAAGCTCACGTCACCTCACACCTATCAGACAAAAAAATGAAATGATAAAGCCTATTACTGGCAAAAGTACAAGAAAAAGTATGCTTTCATAGATTTCTGGTGGAAATGCAATGTTGCTGTCTTTTTAAAAGCAGTTTAATAATAGCTCGTAAATTTAAAAATACATATACCCTTTCACCCAACTATCTAATTCTAAGTAAAATTAATATTAAGCAAGGTTATATGTATAAGGGTATTTACTGCATTTCTTCCCACAGTGGCAAAAAAGGAAAGGAATATCTCTCATAAAAGACTGAATAAATTTGAGATCCATCAACATATAGTTGGTATTTAAAACTGTGGGACAGGATGAAATTGCCTAGGAAATGAACAAAGAAAGAAAAGATTTTGAGGATGGAGCCCTGGAGCACCGCAACCCGAGGGGGTCAGGAAGATGAAGAGGATCCAGCCAAAGAAAATGAGAAGTGTGGCCAGTGTGGTAGATGGAAAACAAGGAGAGTAGTTTCCCAGCATCCAAGAGAAGAGTTCCAGGAAAGACAGAGTGATCAACCCTGCCAAATGCTGCCAATAGGCTCAGTAAGGTGAGGACCAAGAAGGAACCATTTAATGTGACAACGTGGAAATCACTGGAGATGCGGGCAAAAGCAGTAGCTGTGGATTGGTGGGGACAACAGCTTGACTAGACGGGGCTGAAGAGAGAATGGAAGATGAGGAAATGGAGACAGTGTGTATAGATAGCTCTGGAGTTTTGCTGAAAAGGGGAAGAAGGAAATGGGTCTATGGGTCTATAGAAGGTATTTTGTTTTTAGATGCAAGGCAGTGCAACATAATTGTTTGTTTGCTTTTAATTATATAGCACAGAGGGTAAATAGATGATGCAAGAGAGAGGGGACAACTGCTGAGTCAAAGTTATTGAATAGGTAACCTCATAGAGAGGTGAGCCTCAGACAGGAGCCAGGACAGCACACCCACTGTGACCCAAGGGAATGCAGAATATAGATGGGCACCAAGGCAGGTATGATGGCACACTTGGTGGTGGAATGTGAGGAAATTCTCCTTAATTACTTTGGCCAACATCCAGCCAAAACCAGAAGAACTGCCCAGCCTAAATCAACAACCTACAGACTCCTGAGCTAAATATATAATTATTATGTTAAGCCACTAATTTTGGATGCTGTGTTACACGACATTATGGTGGCAATAGATAACTGGTGCAAGGACTGTTCCACATCAGTACATAGAGAGCTGCTTCATTTTTAAAAATGGTTACATACAGCATTGCATTGTATGTGCCTTATTTTATTTATTTTACCATTTCCCTCTACTGTTTATTTCAGTTGTTACTATAAGCAATGCTACAAGGACTATCTTCCTACATATATCTTTGCACACACATGGATGTGCACAATGAATTCCTAGAGACAGGATTTCTGGATCAAAGTGTATATGCAATGATAATTCTAATAGGTACTGGCACTCAATAGAGGTTATCAATTTACATGCTTGCCAATGTTTTATGAGTTTCTACACATCTTCATGCTATCAATTTTCTTTGCCAATATGGTAGTTTAAAAAAATGTAAATTCCCATGGATGTCATTTTCATCCCTCTTCCTATGCAGTCCCAGAATGAACCCACCACGCCTGCTGGTCCCCACTTACTCTGAACAGTACAGATTTCATGGTTATCGGTCCTGCCTCAAAAGGCACAGCAGGCTCCTGGTCTCACACCATTTCCTAGTGGTTCTATTTAGTCAGTGCTCTCCTTTCATTGATAGCTTATCCACTAAATTTCCAATAAGTTGAGTAATCTAACATAAGAAAAGTAGGGGAAATATTCCACTTATTTACAGAGAAATGAGTTATGTTTAAGATTGTTCATTACAAATGGAAATGTTGGAGGATGGTTGGAAAAAGCTAAAAAGGAAGAAGGAAGTTAAAAAGAGAGATGCTAATGGGACAAATAGGGTTTTCTGAAGTCCCCTTGACTTCATATTTTCTAACTGACTTCTTGAGGGATTTGTACATTAAATGCAATTTACTTTAAATTATTTCAGCATGGACAGTATAATAAACTTGTGAACATTAGTGAGTTTTTACCTTAGAGTAAAAACTGGTCAACTGCCCTATGAGGGTCCCCATTCTCACAGGCCTAAAGAGCAGTTATCCAAATGGAAAGCCATACCAGTAAAAAATAATGAAATTTATTTATGGATAATGGGGGAATACTAACATAATGGGGGAAGTACTAACAAATATAAATGGGGCTAAGGATGCCTCTAGTGAGAGGACATAATTCTCGGATGTAGATTTGGTCCTTTTTATATCTTTCCAATCCCCAAATTATTACATCAAACATATGTTCAGAATTTTTATATAATTATCCAATATGCTATATAATTTTAAATAGTGAAACAAGGGGAGGAAGTTCATCTCTGGATAAGTGTAAGTAATTTAACCTTAACCCAAAGCTAAAACTGTCATGTTGGAAGCATTCCTAAGTTTGCCACAGAGTCTCAGCTTTATTATTTTGTACTCAAAGGGCAATTAGCTCAGATAGTGGTTTCTGATATTTAAGCATTTTTCTTTTATACATCTAACCAAATTGCATTTGGAGTAATAACCCTCTGTGAAGTTAATAGGTCTTTGGAAAAAAGCGTGTGGATGACTGGAGAGAATGGAGATGGAATCCCACAAAGGACAAAGCAGTGAGGCTAATGCAGCCCTTTATCTTCTCCATTAAATGGTCATGCAAATCAGTGGCTCAAGTGAGACAACCTTCTTGAAACTGATATGATTTCCTGGATGGCTCAAGAAAGTATAATGGCTTTAAGCTCTGAGTTGAAACCCTTAAATAAAGCACTAAATTGAAAAGATATATTTGAATTCAGCTGTTCATTGTCTTTTCAATTCTATTGCTTTTCCACTTAACATATTTCTTTTTTTCTTTCACACATAATAAGCCTTAGTTATGAGGAAAAGAGACTGGCAGGAGAGACAACCCAGCCATTCAGGGTTTCTAATGGTCTCATCAGATAGTCACAAAACATTGGTGCCATTGAGAGAGCACAGTCTGTAGTGGGTGGTTGGCGGGGGAGCATGATGACATGGCCACAGGCTCAGTGGCTGGGCCTGTGCTGAGATTCTGCCCTAATCTTTTCGACCAATTCACTCAAACAACTGTTTTCTTCTTCCCCGAATCAACCAATTATTTGATTGAACTGAGAAACAAGGGTTTTTTTTGGCATTAGGCTCTAGCCCAATACTAAACTGAAGTTCGCATTTTAACATAGCTAAGTTCAATTCACTACTAAATTGAGGTTCAGTTTGAGATACAAAGCAGCTACAAATTATGTTCTAAAGCCAGTAAATCACTGTCAACTTATTTCGTGGCTTTAGAAATACACCAGATATGTAAAAGTAGAGTAAGCTAGATACCTTTCTTTGAAAAATCCAAGCAGCCAGATATCCTTTCCTTGTTTTTTCTTTCACCACTGTTTTTTTTGGCTTTGTTTTGTTTTGGATGAGGATGATATACTATCCCAGGACGAACTGGTTCTGGTCCATTTGTTTTTGTTCAAAATCACCAGGTATATTTCCAAGAGCACCTATTTCCTTGTACCTTTTGGAGTGGTCTGTGCTTGTGTGAGCCTTCTTATGTTTTCCATTCTTGCCTCTACATCTGTCAAAGGACTTGAGTCTCTAATAACACTGGCCCATGGAAAGATGGGGGCAAGTATTCACCTGGAGGACCTGAACTCATCCCAGCTTCCCATAATGTTGCATGCCATCTCTGCCACCTCCCTCAACCCAGATTTTTGTCCAACATAAAAGAACTACAGGCATGCCAAGGTACCCAAATATCTATGAGAAGGTTGTCAAAGAAGGTTGTCATTTGTCATACCAATTCCAACTGGTGGATTGATGACGGTGGCATGGCTAGCTGTGTCCAGGCTTAGTGGAAAGAGAGTAGTGGTTGACAAGCAGTGTATGACATGGGTGAAGAGCACACCAGGTATTTACCCTCCCTCCCAGTTCTAAGGAATTGTTCAGGCTTGATGCACTGGTTGATTCAGTGCAACCAGAAGAAACCATAAATTGGACATCTTCTTTAAAGGTTTTTTGGTGCTCAGCACTCACCTGAGTCTCTTCCTTTTCCCACCCTCAGGGGTCAGAGAAAACTTCTTGTCAAGGTGACTTATATCACCTCCGTGACCCAGCAAAGTGACCCTAAGCAAAGCCCTATGACAAGAGGTCCATATTGAAGTGGCTGAGTCAGAGCGGCAGAGGGACCGGAGTACGGATTCAAGTTTCCTCCTCACTCCGTTAAAGGTCCTTCTGTCAAACCAAACACTTGGAGGCAGCGAGGCTGGGGAGTTTCTACAGTGATCAAAGGAAGAACCATGATCCCTGCCGCCTGGAGCTGGCTGCCCACTGGCTCTGTCGTTTGGACTTGCCCCCAGTGAGCTGCCAATCCTGGAAAACCCTACTCCCACCTTGAGCCGGTTTCCATGTGCTTCATGCGCAGTTCATCCTTTCAGATGCAATGCCCCTTCAAGAATAAGGAGGTTCAAATAAGCGAGTTCACGCTGTGTGTTTATTCAGGTGTTTCTTGTTAATAGCAGTGTTTTGCTTATGCGAGATTAGGGCTGGGGTCACGAGTGATCTCATATCTGTGGGTTTTCTCCCTTTTAGTTTTGTTCCCTTGGAAAATGTTTGGATTCGTTCTGGTTTTCAATTTTAGTCCACGGTTCTCATTTTCATTCTCTCTCTCTCCTCAAGCCCACCCTGCCTCATTCTTACTCTTTCATTCCTTGCCTTCTCCCATTAAAAAAGCATCTTTTCCTGTAATGAGCCCTGTAAGTAGCACAACAACAAACACACACACACCCTTGCCATGGATTTCACATTCTTTTTTTTTTTTTTTTTTTTCACATTCTCTTTTGCTGTGAGTCTGAAGAGCTGGGTAGCTATTCTCTTTCCCCAGTGGAGTGAGGTACAGTGGCAAGTGTGTAACCAGGGGACCTGGATTCTCCCACATATTAGGTGTGATTAGGGGCAAGTCAACCTCTATTTCTTCTTGTTTCTTTTCTATTAAAAAAATGGTAATTCTCCATGTCTTGTCTACTTCACAGAATTTTTACAAGGATAAAATAAAGAAACGCTCATGAAATCTCTTTGTAAAGTATAAATTGCTATGCAGATATTATTTTATTATTGCTATCCTTTTGCCCATCTGGTCACCCCACTGAAAGGTGCTAATTACATCACAGGAGGATCTGACTGTCCTTTGTGGCCCCTGACCAAAGAATGACAGCTTCTAGGCAATGCCTATCCCAAGCAATTCTCGCTTATCTGGGATCCTCTTCATCAGGGGTCCCCAACCCCCGAGCCACAGACTGGTACCGGTCTGTGGCCTGTTAGGAACCGGGCTGCACAGCAGGAGTGAGTGGAGGGCGAGTGGGCAAAGCTTCATCTGTATTTATAGCCGCTCCCCACTGCTCGTATTACGGCCTGAGCTCCACCTCCTGTCAGATCAGCGATGGCATTAGATTCTCATAGGAGCGCGAACCCTACTGTGAACTGCGCATGTGAGGGATCCAGGTTGCTCGCTTCTTATGAGAATCTAATGCCTGACGATCTGAAGTGGAGCTGAGGCAGTGATGCCAGTGCTGGGGAGTGGCTGCAAACACAGATGATCATTAGCAGAGAGGTTTAACTGCACAGAGACCATAATAAATCAATTGCTTGCAGACTCGTATCAAAACCCTATCCGTGAGTGGCAAGTGAAAATTAAGCTGCATCTGGTGGCAGGCTTTATAGTGGCAAGTGAGTTGATGTACTTCAATTGTACAGCTGCATCTGGTGGCAGGCTGTAAGTCAGAATCTGACACGTATTTTAGTCCTCATGTGGCCCACCCATTATTTTATTTACCACTTCTGTCTGCACCTCTTTCCTGCACCTTGCACTTGTCTCAGTCACAGTTTTGGTAAGCCCACAGGCTAACCCCAGCCAAAATGAGTAAAAAACAAACATCTCTGGAGAGCTTCTTCAGAAAGGGGGAAAGACCCAATGATGAGACAGCGGAAGGCTCTAAGACTGCCCACAAAAAGGAAGCTGCATTTAAAAGAAAATACCGAGAGCCCTACTTGAATTATGGGTTCATTGCAACAGGTGATTCACATTCTCCAAGCCAGCTTTGTATAATATGTGGCAACCGGCTATCCAACGAAGCCGTGAAACCTTCAAGACTGTTTCGCCACATGGAGACCAAGCACCCTGCATTAAAAGACAAGTCTTTGGAGTTTTTCAAAAGAGAAAAACGTGAACACGAAGAACAGAAGCAGTTATTGAAGGCCACCACTTCATCAAATGTGTCTGCACTGAGAGCATCATTCTTAGTGGCTAACCGCGTTGCTAAAGCTAAGAAGCCCTTTCCTATTGGTGAAGAGTTGATCCTGCCTGTTGCTAAGGACATTTGTCATGAACTTTTAGGAGAGGCTGCAATTCAAAAGGTGGCACGTGTTCCTCTCTTTTGGCTAGCACCATAACTAGACGAATTGATGAAATAGCAGAGGATATTGAAGCACACTTGTTAGAGACGATTAATGAGTCACCGTGGCACGCAATCCAGGTTGATGAGTCTATTGATGTTGGCAACAAGGCAACAATGTTTGTTTTTGTGTGATACATTTTTCAGGAGGATGTGCATGAGGATATGTTATGTGCACTTTTGTTGCCAACCAACACTACAGCTGCAGAACTATTCAAGTCTTTGAATGATTACATATTAGGAAAACTGAATTGGTCATTTTGTGTCAGTTTATGCACAGGCAAAGTGGCTGCCATGACTGGACGGCTTTCTGGTTTCACTACTCAGGTCAAAGAGGTCACTTCTGAATGTGAGTCTACACACTGTGTCATCCACAGAGAAATGCTGGCCAGCCAAAAAAAAATGTCACCTGAACTTAACAACGTTTTGCAGGATGTGATTCAAATTATCAACCACATTAAAGTACATGCCCTTAACTCACATCTGTTCACGCAGCTCCACGAGGAGATGGACCCAAAGCACACACGTCTTTTCTTATACACAGAAGTGAGATGGCTTTCTAAAGGTAGATCACTGGCCAGAGTTTCTGAGTTACAAGAGCCGCTCCAGAGATTTCTTTTAGAAAAACAGTCACCACCGGCAGCACATTTCAGTGACACAGAATGGGTCACAAAACTTGCTTACTTGTGTGACATGTTCAACCTGCTCAGCGACCTCAGTCTGTCACTTCAGGGGAGAACGACAACTGTGTTCAAGTCGGCAGATAAAGTGGCTGCATTCAAAGGCAAACTGGAATTACAGGGGCAACGAGTGAACACTGGGATTTTTGACATGTTTCCAACATTAGCAGAGATCTTGAAAGAGACTGAGCCGGGGTCTTCTTTCTCCCAGCTGGGGCATGATCACCTGTCACAGCTTTCAAAAGAGTTTGAGCATTACTTCCCAACCACAAAAGACTCCCAAACTGGGAAGGAATGGACCTGCGACCTATTCGTGAATAAGCCAGGTGAATCGACTTTGTCTGAGCTAGAAGAGGATCAACTGCTTGAGATTGCAAATGACAGTGGCCTTAAAAGTATGTTTGAGACAACATCAAATCTCCATACGTTTTGGATTAAAGTCAAGGTGGAATATCCTGAGACTGCCACAAAAGCACTGAAAAGCCTGTTTCCATTTCCAACATCCTATCTTTGTGAAACAGGGTTTTCTGCAGTGACAGCCACCAAAGTAAGATCACGGGGGAGACTGGACATAAGCAACACATGTCAGGTGTCACTGTCTCCCATCACCCCCAGATGGGACCATCTAATTGCAGGAAAATAAGCTCAGGGCTCCCACTGATTCTGTATTATGGTGAGTTGTATAATTATTTCATTTTATATTACAATGTAATAATAATAGAAATAAAATGCACAATAAATGTAATGCACTTGAATCATCCCCAAACCATCCCCCCACTCCAGTCTGTGGAAGAATTGTCTTCCACAAAACCGGTCCCTGGTGCCAAAAAGGTTGGCCAATGCTCTTCATCATTCCCAAGAATGCTGCCTGATCTCCTGACGTTAACCATGACACAGCCAAAGTCAAGAGAGAGAAGCTACTGGGGCACCTTCAGTGGTCAAGGAAACACTGTCACCATCATCAGGATGCCTGCCACATTACTCAGAGACTTTCATCTTTGCCTCAATAAACTTCCTTAGATGCAGGTCAGAAATCTCCAGATCCCTTCCAGGCCACTATAGATAAAGCTGTATAGGAAGAATGTGCTTCCAATGTAGGGATTTCTGTTTTGACAGCCTTGCATTCATATCTCAACCCCAACTCCTTTAATGCTACATGTGTTTCCCTACTGGATCTTAAAGACAACTGCTGCTCTAGTTTAATAAAATGGTAATTTGCATCTGATCTATGCTATGCTGCTTGAGAGCATTTCCCTTGGAATCTCCTCCTTGCCTCTATTTTAGAAAATGATTTTCACTGAAAAGGCAATGTTTTAGGAAATGACACCTAACTAAAATCTCAAATATCATATAAGGTAATCAATCCATCCATATTTTCAATACAGTTCCTCACCAACTGTAGAAATTTGATTTCTGAAAATCCCCAAGGTAGAAGAATTTATATTTGAGAAATAAAAGATCATACAGAAAAAAAAGGACTGTAGAGCTGAGCTAAGATTCATTGTAAACCTTAAAAGGTTCTTACAAATACCTTTCTATCAATTTCGATGAAACGATGAAGGCAGCACATTCTGTAAAGACAGAATCAATGAAATGATGAAGTTTTCACCCTTTGAAATTCATGATGGTGTGCAGAGTACTTGTTTTGCCTCTCTCTCTAAAAGGGATATGGCAGGCAGAGACAAGAGTCCTGTTAGGCTGAAGGAGGGTCAGTGCTTCCCATAGGCTTGGCCGTAGGAGGGGGATGGGATGGAAGGCAGGCTGGTTGCTTTTTACCTCTAGGCAGGCTGAATGAGACCAGAGAGCAAATATCAAAATGGCACCCTGAAGTACTAAAAGGAAACCAGGGAAGTATGCCCCCAATAGATCAATCAATATCATGGGGATGTGGGGTGAGGAACAAGAGCAAATTATCAAAGCTGAGGATTAGAGCCCAGTAAATTGCCAAGAAAGGTAAAGAAGCAAGAACAGCAACAGCTCAGAGCAGTAGAGTCAGAGACAGGGCATTAACTCCTACAGCAGTTTTGCTCATTCCAGATACACTATCGTGTGGACAAGCCAGATTCATCTAAAGACACAAGAAAGAATGAGGAGTAATGAATTATTATTATCCCAATTATTCCCAGTAAGCAGAGCTCACAATTTCGGTACAGGGGAAATACCATTCTTTCAGTTGCCAAAAAACTTATACAGAAATTTTGCATAAGAATTTGAGATTGGGGATAATTACTATAATATTTTCAAAAGATCTGTTTTCATAGGTGGAATTTCCTTCATGCCTCATTTTAGAAGTCCTCTAATCTGGTAAAAAGCAAAATGGTTCAAAGGATCCATTCATTCCAAAGAAACTGAAATTTAGATGTGGTTTTTAAACCTGCCATAAGGCTGTTCTACATCTGAAGAAAAAGATATTTTCACCAGCTTTTGTGGTTTTTATTTCAATCATTACATGAATGATCAAACTTCCTTCTGATCTAAATATCAGTATTTGGAGAGACCCAACTTCTTGTTTTGTATTCCTAAATGTCTTTGACCAGAATCCCAGGAGGTATATTCTTGAGTTGTCTAATTGCTCTAACCATTTATGTATTCTGCCTTTCCAGTGTTAGACAAAATGTGTATAGCAGGTGTATTAGTTTCCTATGGCTGCTATAACAAATCACCACCATCTTAGTGGCTTAAAACAACTAAACTTTATTAACTTACAGTTCCGGAGATCAAAGGTCCGATATGAGTCTAACTGGGCTAAAATCAAGATGTCCACAGGACTATGTTTTTTTTCTAGAGGCTCTAGAGGTAAATCTGTTTCCTTGCCTTTTCCAGGTTTTATAGGCCACCTGCACTCCTTGGCTCATGGCCCCTCTTCACCTTTAAAGCCAGTGATAGCGGGTCAAGTCTTCACTCACATCACTCTAACACTCACTCTTCTGCCTTCATCTTTCACATTTAAAAATCCCTATAATTACAGTGGGTCCATCCAGATAATCCGGGATAATCTCCCTGTTCTAAAGTCAGCTGATTAGCAACTTTAACTCCATCTGCAACCTTGAGTCCCCTTTACCATGTAATACAGCATAGTCACAGGTTCCAGGAACTAGGATGTAGACATCTTTGGGGGCACGCATTATTCTGCTTACTATATAGCGGATAGTCATTAGGATCTTGTTCCATGTGCATAATCCAATAAAGTTATTCATAGAAATTGTGTATTGGAATAGTTCTAATAACTTTACTAATGGAGGAACTAGAAAAATTCTTCTTCATATTATTAAAATTACATTGAGTATGAAGAGAGACCAGAATTGGTTAAAATGGTAAGAAGTGGGGCCATTATTTCCATTGTCCACATGTTACAGTGATACCTATACAACCCTCTGACCTCCAGATAAGGTGTGAAACCAACTGCAAAAGAGGTGGGACTTGGACTGTTCCTGAGTTCAGAGCCAAAGAAACTTAGGTCTCAGGAGGGCATGACTCTTGAGGAAGGGGGGACAGCCTACACCGAGTTTCTGACAATGGACCAAAACATCGCTCCAACAGTCTATGCCTCTTGATGTGCATCCTTTAATCAGCTGCCACTCTGTAGATAACATCAGGTCTTTCATGTATTCTGCAGTTTCAACTGTCTTATGAACAAAACTAACACTTCCCCCTAGTCACTTATTATAATTCCTTTTCAGAAATCTCTTTCTATTCTACTTCTCCTGCTGTTATATTATACAGCATTTCTTTAGTAAATAGCCTTAATGTCTCAGCAAGTTTTTTTTTTTTTTTTTTTGTGGTATGCGGGCCTCTCACTGTTGTGGCCTCTCCCTTTGCAGAGTACAGGCTCCGGATGCACAGGCTCAGCGGCCATGGCTCACCATGGGCCTAGCCACTCCGCGGCATGTGGGATCTTCCCGGACTGGGGCATGAACCCATGTCCCCTGCATTGGCAGGCGGACTCTCAACCATTGTGCCACCAGGGAAGCCCCTGTCTCAGCAAGTTTTGATGCAACTATGTTCATATCTGCCACTTGATAACCAAACTTCCTGCTAGTCCTAATCTGTTCTAGTCTCAGTTTCCTCCCAATGTTCATTACATTATGTTTATTATCAGTATGTGTAGTTTCTTTATCAACAAATTTGAAGCTGGAGAAATCAGTTGTCAAAAGAATCTTCTTGGACCTATCAAAACAACTCCTTGACAATTTAGGATAAAGGTAGTTTCTTAATGGAGCATTGTTGAGATTTCTGCCACCAAAGTTTTAAATATTTCAGACTAAGCTTCAATAAGCAAAATGTCCAGTTTTAGAGATGCACCTCCCTCAGGCAGAGCTAGACTCCGTCTGTTTTAGTTAGCTCAGGCTGCCATAACCAAATGCCATGGACTATGTGGCCTAAGTGACAGAAACTTATTTTCTCTCAGTTATGGAGACTGGAACTCCAAGATCAAGGTGCCAGCATGGTCAGTTTCTGGTGAAAGCTTTCTTCCTGATTTGTGGATGGCTGCCTTCTCTCTGTGTTCTCACATGGTAGAGTGAGAGAGTGAGAACCCAAGAGCAAGAGAGAAAGAGAAAGAAAGAGAGCGTGCAAGTTCTCTGGTGTATCTTCTTTTAAGGGCATTAATCTCATCCTAAGGGCCTCACCCTCATGACCTCATCTAAACCTGATTATTTCCAAAAAGCCCCATTTCCAAATATCATCACGCTGGGGCTGAGGGCTTTGACATACGAATTTTGGGAGGACACAATTCAGTCTGTTGCACTATCCAAAGAGCAGAGTGGGTAAGTTCTAAAGATTACAACAGAGATTCCTATAGGCTTTCTATACTAAACCAAGAGCAGTATGTGGCACACAGTTGTTGTTAAATAAATACTTGTTGAACAAATTGAAAATGAACAAATGTCTATCTTTACCACTAGACCTGTCCTTCCAATGCCATAGTATCACATAGGAATCAGTATGCATTTATTAAGCAAACGAATATATTAATGAATTAATACTTAGTACCCACATACTTTAACATTGGAGATAGCTGGGTGGATCTCACTACCTGCTGCTAAAAGTTCTTACTGCTTGATGTCTGTTCACTGGGTTCCTATTGCCACTGCAGAGCCTTCAGTGGTCACCTGCCCTTGCAAGAAAAGATGGGTGGGATGAGGTTTAAATGAAGCAGAGCTGGGTTCTAATCCTAAAGCAGCCATTTCATGTTTGGGTGAAACTGGGAAAATGGCTGAATCTCTTTGATAAGCTTAGTATCTTTAGGTATACAAATACCTTCCAAGGAAATCAATTGAGGAGTTTATGATTTTAAACAAAATTCTATTTCACCAGCTTGGAGTAACATCTCAATAAATGTCAATTCTCTTCTGATAGTGGGCAATTTTCATTTTCTACAAATTCTGTTTCATCTTGGGTATTTTCCCCCCCCCAAAATTGTGTTCAGTCTTGGCACCATAGTTAATCCAGATGCTCTGCCCTCTTGAAAGGTTCTGGAGGTTTGTTCTGCCTGATCCTTCTTCTCGGTGCCTCAGTACCTCCAAGGGGCAGGCATGTGTCCTAAGCTTAGTCAATGAGGCTTTCTCTTAGGATTTCCTGAACAGAGCGATGTGAAGACACAAAAAACTAACAGTTCATTCATTCCAGGCATTAAGGTGTTACCTTAACAAACAGGTAACTTTTATCCCAGTTCCTGTCTTATTTCCCAGCGTGATTCTCTGGTCTTCCTTTCAACTGTGTGAATTCCCCAGTAACCTTCTAATATATGATTAAGTTGGCCAAAGATATAGTCTCTGGCTTGCAAGCACAAAACCCTATCTAAAACTTCTATTTTTAGAATTTTATAATTTGACTAGAGGGCATTAAAGTAACCAAAACAAAAAGAAGTAGTTATCTTGTTCATAGGCAGAGAGATTTGATATTATAATGATAATTTTTTAATAAAAGCAACGAGACAGTGATTAAACCATTAAAAAGCTTATTCCTAACTGGAATTAAAAGGGTAAAACAAGGAGACTAACTCTACTGAATAGTCAAAAGGTACTATTATGCCCCAAATTATCAACACTGAAGTACTAGATTATTTAATTAAGTATACATTGATAGCTATTTTGAAAAAAAGTAACTTCATGTATCAAAATAAATTCTGGATATTTAAATGCAAAAAATAATCATAAAAATTTTATAAGAAAATAATATATTAATGTCCTTATGATCTTGGAGTGAGGAAAGCCTTTCCAAGAGTGGTACAAAAACTAAAATCATAAAGGGAAAAAATTGATTAATTTGACAAAATATGTTTCAAAATTCTCTGTAGAGGAAAAATATCAAACATGAGTCCGTCAGCTGAACTGATTTTCAGTTGTCTCCTGGCCTCATAATATCACCTTCAACCTACCATTTAACCACTTTAACTGTTTGTTTTGAAATCATAGTGAAGGTTCTAGTTTAGCACTTAGTTATCCAATACTGA
This sequence comes from Mesoplodon bidens, assembly GCF_964165515.1. Lineage (NCBI taxonomy): Eukaryota > Metazoa > Chordata > Mammalia > Artiodactyla > Ziphiidae > Mesoplodon > Mesoplodon bidens. The sequence goes on from NC_138167.1 coordinate 32,738,344, forward strand.
TCCAGATTCAGGAATCTGGTGACAGTCACCTTGAACTGAAATGTGCACTCTTGAAATATGCCTAAAATAACAAGGATAGTGTTTTAAAACACATATTATATGTCAAGGTAAGAGCTTTACATTTATTGCCTCATTTAATCCTAACAAATCTATAAAATAAGTACTACTGCTATATGCATTTTACAGAAAAAAAATCTAGAGTTGGAGAGATTAAGTTATAGGCATAGTTATTAAATGGCAGAGTGAAGACTTGAACTCAGGTCTGTCTGTAAACAAAATATGTGTTCCTAATGGCTTCATTGCATGGCCATTAATGAAATGGGGATATAAGGTATGTTTAGAAGGCTTAGTAAAAAGAAGATAAGATGCTTTCTATGGTTCTCCCCTTCTCAAAAAAAAAGGAAGCTTCACTATACATTCAATCACACATTCTTCCAGTAAAAACCATTTATTGAGAGCTTACTATGTGCCAAGTATAAGTTCTAGAAGTTAGTAATCCATCAGTGAATAAATCAAATGTCCCTCAAGGGGGGAAATAGGCAGTACAAAACAAATACTTACATAATATGCCAGATGGCAATAAATGCTATGAAAAAAAAAAGCAATTAAGGAGGACAGAGTGATAGAGAGAAGGCAAGTTGCTCTGTTATAATGAGTGGTCAGGAAAGGCATCTCTGTTAAGAGGACATTTGAGCAGATACTGGAGCCAAGTTAGGGAGCCAAGCAGATATTTAAGAAGAGAGTAATGAACATAAGAATTTCAAGTGCAAAGGCATGAGCCTGCTGGGCATGCTAGAGGAACACCCGGGAGAGCAGTGTGGCTGGAGTGAGCAGGGTCTGAGTGGTGGGTGGTGGGAAATGAGGTCAGAGATATGGGAGGGGCTAGAACACGTGGGGAAAATGTCCACCTACCACGCTCACAAAAACCACCCCAAGTGCCAGTGACTATGGGACAGCTCTGGGCTGACTACCAAGAAGAAGCCATTCTAGACTCTTGTGTTCTCAAAAGAGATCCACACGATCTGACTGTAGACTCGAATCACCCAGCCCTGCTGTTCTCAACCAGAAGACAAAACAGGCCCTTGAAAAATGGGAAGCCAGAAGATGTTTATGGTTAACTTACACATCTGCTAGATAATCTCTTCCATTATTGTTTTTATCAAGCAGCGTAGACTAAACAGTTGAAATGATCAGTTAGCTTAATTGCAACTTGGAGCCATGTTCCCTACCATGAAATGAATTCTCTCCATCCTGACTAGGTTATGTGTTTGAGATTAATGTGCGATATTGCTGTCATGACTTTGGCTTAAAATTTCTCTGATTTCCCTCATTCTGGGTTCCTGTTAAAAATTCAACTTGCTTAACACTCAATAGTCGGTACACAATGAGGGAAATAGCTTTGTGGATTCTGCAAATAAAATTTTATTTTTTAATTCTGTTCAACTGTTGTCAGATGTCCTATGAAAGCTTGTGATTAGAACTCATCTGGTCAAAATCCATATCAAAATATACTTTTTGCCAAAAAAGAGTGAGGGATTGGGAAGGTAACCTTCAAAAAAGATTTGTTTTTTACTGGACTTGAGTTATACTAAGAAGTCATATTTCTAAAGAGCAGGTGTTGGCAAAATTTTTTCTTGCCCAGAACCACATAGTAAATATTTGCAGCTTTGTGGACCATCAAATCTTTTTTACAACTACTCAACGGAGGGTGAAAGTATATGTAAATGGATAAACAAGGCTTATTACAATAAAACTCTATTTACAAAAGCAGGTGACAAGCCAGATTTGGCTCACAGGATGTAGCATGCAGACTCCTGCTATAGAGTCTCTGGTTATTTTATTTCTGTAAGTGCTTAGGGAAACAGGTAGAGAGGTAGAAGAATAGCACTGCTTCTTTCTTTAATTCCCCTACTCATGAATATCATAATTAAATGTAATTATCAAAAAAGCAATCAAACTAAAATAAATATCAAAGAGAACTAATAAATGGGGCGCAGGATACAAATTTCCTCTGTACCCTGGATGAGGCAAAATATACTGATGGGGACCAACCTGCCTTTGCAATAAGACATGGCAACTGTCTTATGAAGAGGGGTTTCTGCTGAGTCATATTCTCCCTCCCTCCTTTGTTGTGTGTGAAATCTGATGAAAACATTCTCGGGGGTCACTATGACACTCGCCTCAACCTCCTAACTATCACGGACTCCCCTGTATGGGGCAGAAGAAACTTCATGGCTCTTACTGGACTCAGCCTGGTTGTCTTTCTGGTCCTGACATGCCAGGACCTTCCACAAAGCATCTTTAGTATGTCACACAGTTCTGTGGCTGCACACGGACCACCAGGAATATGCTCTTTGAAAAAGAAGAATGAGGGCTTCCCTGGTGGTGCCGTAGTTGAGGGTCCTCCTGCCAATGCAGGGGACACAGGTTCATGCCCCGGTCCGGGAAGATCCCACATGCCACGGAGCAGCTGGGCCTGTGAGCCATGGCCGCTTAGCCTGCGCATCCGGAGCCTGTGCTCGGCAGCGGGAGAGGTTACAACAGTGAGAGGCCCACATACCGCAAAAAAAAAAAAAAAAAGAAAAAGAAGAATGAGACAGAGACAGGACTGCTTCACATAGCTGCTCAACTCAACTATAAACCCTTAGAAGGTCAAGGTCATAAGGTGTATTTGTTCCCTCTCCTGTGTAAGAGGCTAACGTGGACCTGTCTACATAGAAGATGCTTGATAACGCTGGTTGCAGGGAGATGCCCAAGACACTACTGCCATTATCTATCCATCACTTGGGGCCTTTTGAGGTCTCAATACTCAGCAGCCTTCCCTGACCTTTTCCTGCCTCCTCATGGAACATCTCACACACCAGCTGGGAAATAAGCCTAAAGCTGAGATTCTTTACATGGTGTGAAATCTCAGAATTTTGCCTTACTGGGCCAGAAGCAGATAAATTTAGTGATTCCGTAGCAATAAATCAGACCCAGTGGGTCCTCATGAATTATCACTGATGGTAGAAAACCCAAAAACAGAACTGGAGAATGGTAGGACCTTTGAAAGACACAGGTTCCCCTTTCCTCTTCACCACTGGAGTTTTTTTTTTGTTGTTGTTGTTGTTCTTTTAAGATTACAGTAACAAACTGTTCTCAGAAAAAGGCATTAGTGCCCCGAGTGCTGGAGGATCTACAGTCAACGCAGCATTACCATTGCCCTAAGGCTGGTAAACCCTGCCCATTTTTTGATTGGGTTGCCTGTTTTTTTGTTACTGCAACACTCATTTTTTATCACCCAAAGATTCCAACATGCTCCTCAAGACCAGAGAGGCAGCTCACTTTCCCACCCCAGAGCAGCAAGGACCCGTGGGCACTTACAGTTCATGCTGGTAAACATTTAACAACAGGCTCTCCAGGAGGTAATCAAAAGCCCTGATCCCTGGGCTTCCCTGGTGGCGCAGTGGTTGGGAGTCCGCCTGCCAATGCAGGCGACACGGGTTCGTGGCCCGGTCTGGGAGGATCCCACATGCCGCGGAGCGGCTAGGCCCTGTGAGCCATGGCCGCGGAGCCTGTGCGTCCGGAGCCTGTGCTCCGCAACGGGAGAGGCCACAACGGTGAGAGGCCTGCGTACCGCAAAAAAAAAAAAAAAAAAAAAAAAAAAGCCCTGATCCCTAGCATGTGCCCACTTCTGTAGTATAAATACTCACCCTGGCCGATTTCAAGCTACCCACGTGATAGGAGTGAATGCAGAGTTTGGAAGATAGGCCACAATCAGCTTTTGGGGGCTGGCACAAACGGACCTCAGCACACCACTGCCTGTGCGGGTGTTTCAGAAACAGAGAAAATGGGCAGACAAGAACCGGTAGCTAGAGCACGATGAACACCAGGTCACAGGGGCCAACTTCTGGAGGCCCTGGGGCAGCTTTTTGAAAGAGGTCTCCTCTCTGGGTACCCTGAGAAGTCACAGAGTTCATGATCCCCAGCCTGTGGGAGGTGGCTCAGACAGAATCTACAGTGAAGATCTGATAAGGACTCAGTCAATAAGGCTCAGCTGCACTTTGGGCGAAATCTGAAATCCAAAGCCAAGACCCCCTCCCGATGGCCTGGAAAGGCGAGAAGTAGCCGTGCTCCTCTTGCCCTGGCAGCAGAGCTATGCCCGGAAGCTGCACACACAGGGGACCCTCTTGAACACGTGCCGAAGGAGTTAAGGCGCTCTGCTGTGACTGGCAGGTGGCCAAGTCTCCACCACGGGAGGAGAAGCAGAGAGGCTGGTGGCCACAGTTCCGGGTTATCTGAAATACTCAGAAGCATCCCGGAGCGAGGGGGACATTTAGATGATAGAGAGGGCACAAATGGGTTCATGGGCACAGGAAAGTGTAGGCTTATTACCAGGAATGGTTAAATCACCAAGGTTCTTGAATTTTGCCCTGCCTTCATCCTTTTCCTTACCAGCTGGGAGAAAATGGTGAGTGAGCACAGAGGTAGTGGGAGAAAAACAAAGGAACTCCTTACAGTAGAACAAACAAGAGGCTGGGTTTCACGTGCATAAAACTGAAACCCCTTTCCTTCACCAGGCAAATATGGGGCCGCCTCACCCCATCCAACCCCCTGCTGCTTATTCTGCCCTGGATGTGATCAGAGCATTCAGGCAGATTACACAAATGCTGAGGGATACGTCCTCACAGAGACATACACGCATGTTTACAGTAGCATTATTTATAATAGGCAGAAGGTGGAAACAACCCAAATATCCATCAACTGATGAAAAGATAAACAAAATGGGGTATATCCAGACAATGGAATGTTATTCGGCTATAAAAAGAAATGAAGGCCTGACATATGCCATGAGTTGGATGAATCTTGAAGACATTATTCTAAGAGAAAGAAGCCAGTCACAAAGGACTGACCATGATGATTCTGTTGTTACGAAATGCCCAGGACAGGGAAATCTATGAGACAGAAATTAGATTAATGGTTGCCTAGGGCTGAGGGCAGGAGAGGGGAGAATAGAGGGAGATTGCTAAAGGATTTTAGGTTTCTTTTTGAGTTGATGGAAATGTTCTAAAATTGACTGTGTTGATGGTTGCACATATCTGTGAATATACTAAAAATCATTGACTCGTACACTTTAGATGGGTGAATTATAATGGTATGTAAATTATATCTTAATAAAGCTGTTTTATAAAAAGCTGAGGGGAGCTGATCAGAGTGTGCTCATCCCTTGCCTCACCCCCTCCTCCTTGTTACCACAGTTGATGCTCCATCCTGGGAACGGTGTTCAGAGCAGTCAGATGTGCTGAATGGTGGGTATAGGACCTCTTGGGATACAGAAGCAAAACGCTTCAGACCCTGAAAACCAAGTGGGACAGAACACACCTAAAGAGACAGATTAAAGGTCAACAGAGCTGTGCAGCCACTGTCCCCCCAGTCATCCATTCAGACACCCAAGAGTTATCCTGGACACTCCCTTGTCCCTCATCCTTACGTGTCTGTGTGTGGTGCCCCCTAAACTTTTCAAATCTCTCCACTTCTCTCCATCTCCGCTGCTAACCCCAGGTCCAAGTTATCCTCTGAAAACTCCAGTAGCCTCCTAACCATCTACCGACATTCAATCCTGCCCTCCCTGCCTTACTCTCCATCTTGCAGCCAGAGTGAACTTCCTGAAACCCAGATGTGACCAAGTCACAATCCCCAATGACTTCCCACTGCTCTTAGGAAAGAGGACAACTCCTTAAGCTTGCCTGCAAAGCTCTGCATCATCTAGCCCCTGCCTCAACCTGCCAGCTGCAGCCTACCAGAAGCCCTTGCTTCCACTGCTCCAGCCACACTGGCTTCCCTTTAAAGAAGAATGCTTCTCTATTCCACAGGGCCTTTGCACATGCTGTTCCCTTAGGCAGAAAAGCTAGTCCCTAACATTTCACCCGGATCCTTCTGATCCTTCAAATTTAGTACTCATGTCACTCCAAGAGGTTCCCTGACCAGTTATTAAAAGTGGCTGTTCCCCATCCCCCGCACTACTCTCCATCACAGCAATCTGTTAATTCTCTTCCTAACGTTATCACAATCTGTCATTGGTTTGATGACTTATTAAGTATCTACTGAAATGCAAGTCTCCTCACCTTGTCCCAGACTACCTAGTCTCTCCCACACAGTCACTGCCAGCCCCACACACAGAATAAATTCTCAGACTAAATTTAAGATACGAAATTCATTTTTAGCCTCCACCCTCTTCCTTCCTATGTTCTCTTTCACCTCTGAGAGGCTTTGTATCTCCTTGCTGCCCTGGGGCTTCAAGGCATATCCCCTCCCCCAGCATGGACTGACCTATGCGCAGTGACTTCCTCCTGCCTCCTGCCCCTCCTCCATCTGTGTTACTGCTGACCTCAACTAAAGCGTAAAGAAGAAATTCATATCTAACTGAACTTACAGAGAAGTGAGAACGTGGCTAGCCCCTCGAACAGTTATAGGAGTGATATTTCCAGAAGATGACCTGTGTGACAACCCCTTGAGTAGAGCAGGCAGAGGCATGTGAGAGGCAGGCCCAAGGAGCTAGTTCCCCAGCTTCTTCAGGTAAAACCATCCTTAGCTACCCAGGCTTTTCACCACTTCTCTCCTTCCTTTACTCCTGAACTTTTACATTTCTCTCCCTGCAGTTTCCATGGCATCAGCAACTCCCAGATGGATACAGAAGATGGGGCAGCAGCATCTTCATATGTTTGGGATTTTATTTATATATTTTTTTGTATTTGGGGATATTTTTAAGCCCAAGTTCTGTGATTTGAAGACCATCTATACTGATTGCTGTGTTGATTTTTATGTAATTTCTCCTGAATTTCATGCCCCAAACTTAACCAGATTTTTAGATTTCTTCACATTGGACATTTTATCCTAGAACTACAAAAAGAAACCACTGGAAAAAAGAGAAATACACTACAAAGTATGCTGTTATACAACTGCAAACTCCATAGCTAAACTAGTCTAGATCAAAGGATTCCAGATTTTGAGTGTTTGCTGGCCTCTGCATCAGGTCAAAAGCTCAAGCTGGGGCTTCCCTGGTGGCGCAGTGGTTGAGAGTCCGCCTGCCGATGCAGGGGACGTGGGTTCGTGCCCCGGTCTGGGAAGATCCCACATGCCGCGGAGCGACTAGGCCCGTGAGCCATGGCCGCTGAGCCTGCACGTCCAGAGCCTGTGCTCTGCAATGGGAGAGGCCACAACAGTGAGAGGCCCACTTACCGCAAAAACAAACAAACAAACAAACAAAAAGCTCAAGCTGGTTTCCCCCAGGCATAAGTCCTTCAGGGCAGAGCTTCCCATGGTTTCCCCATCTAAGAACCATTTGGGACACTTGTTACAAATACATTTTCTCAATCTCTGACCTGCTAAATTAGAACCTTCATGGGAGGGACCACCGGCTTTATATATTTTACCAGGTGCCCTTCTGTTAAAGATTACAGAGTGAGTAAGTCTCCTCCAGGAAAGGCTGGTGGCGGTTTTGTCCTTGATAGTTTCAGTTCTATAACCTTCATGGTGGGCCCCACTGCCAGAATTTCTGATCCAGTGAGATGGGGCCAAAGGATGTGAATTTCTAAGACGACCTCAGATGGTGCTGATGCTGCCTGTCTCAAGGGGCAACGCACTTTGAGAATCGTTGCTTTAGAGCAAAAGTCCTTCAATGAATTGCCTGTGTTGGCTGCCTCTTCGGCTTCCTTCCCGTTCCCTCCAGAACGCATTCCAGTTGGGATTTATTCCCTATAACTTCCCTGGCACCACTACTGTCAAGATCACCATCGACCTGCTCATGGCCGAGTCCAGCCCTCATCTTCTTGGCCCATTTGACATGCCTGATTGCTCCCTCATCCACGAAATAGCCCCTCAGCACATCTCCAAGACAACCCTCCCACTCTCCTGGTTTTCTTTCTACTCACTAACTTGGAGAGAGTCTCCTCAGCTTGGGGATCTCTTTTCTTTATTCTCTGCGCTCACTCCCTACATAATCCAGCCCCATAGCTTTAAATAACATCTATGTGCTAATGGCTCTCAAATACATACCTCAAGCCTGGTGATCTCTCCGGAACTATATAGGAATTGTACATGTTTTCATATATCTGACTGCCTTCTCAACACTTCCACTCATATTTCTATTAAGTAGGCATCTCAAAGTTAACACTTGCAAAACCAACCTCGCATGCCCCCTCGCCTCCACGATCGTGCTCCACCTCTCCATCTCAGAGAATGGCAGTCCCATCCTTTTAACTGCTTAGCCCAAATCGTTTAGCCATCCCTGTCTCCTCTCTTTTTATCACACCTCATACCCGATCTATGAAAAATCCTGTTGGATTTCAAGTGTCACCATTGCTCGTAATCTCCATTGCCACCACCCTGGTCCAAATGACTCTTTTTTTTCTTTTTTTTTTAATAACTTTATTGGAGTATAATTGCTTCACAATGCTGTATTAGTTTCTGCTTTATAGTGAATCAGTTATACATATACATCTGTTCCCATATCCCTTCCCTCTTGCGTCTCCCTCCCTCCCACCCTCCCTATCTTGCCCCTCCAGGCGGTCACAAAGCACTGAGCTGATCTCCCTGTGCTATGCGGCTGCTTCCCACTAGCTATCTACCTTACGTTTACCAGTGTATATATGTCCATGCCTCTCTCTCGCTTTGTCACAGCTTACCCTTCCCCCTCCTCATATCCTCAAGTCCATTCTCAAGTAGGTATGTGTCTTTATTCCTGTTTTACCCCTAGGTTCTTCATGACATTTTATTTTCTTAGATTCCATATATATGTGTTAGCATACGGTATTTGTCTTTCTCTTTCTGACTTACTTCAATCTGTATGACAGACTCTAGGTCTATCCACCTCATTACAAATAGCTCAATTTCATTTCTTTTTATGGCTGAGTAATATTCCATTGTATATATGTGCCACATTTTCTTTATCCATTCATCTGTCAATGGACACTTAGGTTGCTTCCATGTCCTGGTTATTGTAAATAGAGCTGCAGTGAACATTGTGGTACATGACTCTTTTTGAATTATGGTTTTCCCAGTAGTGGGATTGCTGGGTCATATGGTAGTTCTATTTGTAGTTTTTTAAGGAACCTCCATACTGTTCTCCATAGTGGCTGTATCAATTCACATTCCCACCAGCAGTGCAAGAGTGTTCCCTTTTTTCCACACCCTCTCCAGCATTTATTGTTTCTAGATTTTTTGATGATAGCCATTCTGACTGGTGTGAGATGATATCTCATTGTAGTTTTCATTTGCATTTCTCTAATGATTAATGATGTTGAGCATTCTTTCATGTGTTTGTTGGCAGTCTGTATATCTTCTTTGGAGAAATGTGTATTTAGGTCTTCTGCCCATTTTTGGATTGGGTTCTTTGTTTTTTTGCTATTGAGCTGCATGAGCTGCTTATAAATTTTGGAGATTAATCCTTTGTTAGTTGCTTCATTTGCAAATATTTTCTCCCATTCTGAGGGTTGTCTTTTGGTCTTGTTTATGGTCTCCTTTGCTGTGCCAAAGCTTTGAAGTTTCATTAGGTCCCATGTGTTTATTTTTGTTTTTATTTCCATTTCTCTAGGAGGTGGGTCAAAAAGGATCTTGCTCTGATTTATGTCACAGAGTGTTCTGCCTATGTTTTCCTCTAAGAGTTTGATAGTTTCTGGCCTTACATTTAGGTCTTTAATCCATTTTGAGCTTATTTTTGTGTATGGTGTTAGGGAGTGATCTAATCTCATACTTTTACATGTAGCTGTCCAGTTTTCCCAGCACCACTTACTGAAGAGGCTGTCCTTTCTCCACTGTACATTCCTGCCTCCTTTATCAAAGATAAGGTGACCATATGTGCGTGGGTTTATCTCTGGGTTTTCTATCCTGTTCCATTGATCTATCTTTCTGTTTTTGTGCCAGTACCATACTGACGTGATTACTGTAGCTTTGTAGTATAGTCTGAAGTCAGGGAGCCTGATGCCTCCAGCTCCGTTTTTCGTTTTCAAGATTGCTTTGGCTATTCAGGGTCTTTTGTGTTTCCATACAAATTGTGAAATTTTTTGTTCTAGTCTGTGAAAAATGTCAGTGGTAGTTTGATAGGGATTGCATTGAATCTGTAGATTGCTTTGGGTAGTAGAGTCATTTTCACAATATTGATTCTTCCAATCCAGGAACATGGTATATCACTCCATCTATTTGTATCATCTTTAATTTTTTTCATCAGTGTCTTATAATTTTCTGCATACAGGTCTTTTGTCTCCTAATGTAGGTTTATTCCTAGATATTTTATTCTTTTTGTTGCAATGGTAAATGGGAGTGTTTTCTTGATTTCACTTTCAGATTTTTCATCATTAGTGTACAGGAATACAAGAGATTTCTGTGCATTAATTTTGTATCCTGCTACTTTACCAAATTCATTGATTAGCTCTAGTAGTTTTCTGGTAGCATCTTTAGGATTCTCTATGTATAGTATCATGTCATCTGCAAACAGTGACAGCTTTAATTCTTCTTTTCCGATTTGGATTCCATTTATTTCCTTTTCTTTTCTGATGGCTGTGGCTAAAACTTCCAAAACTATGTTGAATAAGAGTGGTGAGAGTGGGCAACCTTGTCTTGGTCCTGATCTTAGTGGAAATGGTTTCAATTTTTCACCATTGAGGATGATGTTGGCTGTGGGTTTGTCATATATGGCCTTTATTATGTTGAGGAAAGTTCCCTCTATGCCTACTTTCTGCAGGGTTTTTATCATAAATGGGTGTTGAATTTTGTCAAAAGCTTTCTCTGCATCTATTGAGATGATCATATGGTTTTTCTCCTTCAACTTGTTCGTATGGTGTATCACGTTGATTGATTTGCGTATATTGAAGAATCCTTGCATTCCTGGAATAAACCCCACTTGATCATGGTGTATGATCCTTTTAATGTCCTGTTGGATTCTGTTTGCTAGTATTTTGTTGAAGATTTTTGCATCTATGTTCATCAGTGATCTTGGCCTGTAGTTTTCTTTCTTTGTGACATCCTTGTCTGGTTTTGGTATCAAGGTGATGGTGGCCTCGTAGAATGAGTTTAGGAGTGCTCCTCCCTCTGCTATATTTTGGAAGAGTTTGAGAAGGATAGGTGTTAGCTCTTCTCTAAATGTTTGATAGAATTCGCCTGGGAAGCCATCTGGTCCTGGACTTTTGTTTGTTGGAAGATTTTTAATCATAGTTTCAATTTCAGTGCTTGTGATTGGTCTATTCATATTTTCTATTTCTTCCTGAGTCAGTCTTGGCAGGTTGTGCATTTCTAAGAATTTGTCCATTTCTTCCAGGTTGTCCATTTTATTGGCATAGAGTTGCTTGTAGTAATCTCTCATGATCTTTTGTAGTTCTGCAGTGTCAGTTGTTACTTCTCCTTTTTCATTTCTAATTCTATTGATTTGAGTCTTCTCCCTTTTTTTCTTGATGAGTCTGGCTAATGGTTTATCAATTTTGTTTATCTTCTCAAAGAACCAGCTTTTAGTTGTATTGATCTTTGCTATTGTTTCCTTCATTTCTTTTTCATTTATTTCTGATCTGATCTTTATGATTTCTTTCCTTCTGCTAACTTTGGGGGTGTTTTGTTCTTCTTTCTCTAATTGCTTTAGGTGCAAGGTCAGGTTGTTTACTCGAGATGTTTCCTGTTTCTTAAGGTGGGATTGTATTGCTATAAATTTGTCCCTTAGAACTGCTTTTGCTGCGTCCCATAGGTTTTGGGTCGTCGTGTCTCCATTGTCATTTGTTTCTAGGTATTTTATTTCCTCTTTGATTTCTTCAGTGATCACTTCGTTATTAAGTAGTGTATTGTTTAGCCTCCATGTGTTTGTATTTTTTACAGATCTTTTCCTGTAATTGATATCTAGTCTCATAGCGATGTGCTCGGAAAAGATACTTGATACAATTTCAATTTTCTTAAATTTACCAAGGCTTGATTTGTGACCCAAGGTATGATCTATCCTGGAGAATGTTCCATGAGCACTTGAGAAAAATGTGTATTCTGTTGTTTTCGGATGGAATGTCCTATATATATCAATTAAGTCCATCTTGTTTAATGTATCATTTAAAGCTTGTGTTTCCTTATTTATTTTCATTTTGGATGATCTGTCCACTGGTGAGAGTGGGGTGTTGAAGTCCCCTACTATGAATGTGTTACTGTCGATTTCCCCTTTTATGGCTCTTAGTGTTTGCCTTATGTATTGAGGTGCTCCTATGTTGGGTGCATAAATATTTACAATTGTTATATCTTCTTCTTGGATCGATCCCTTGATCATTATGTAGTGTCCTTCTTTGTCTCTTGTAATAGTCTTTATTTTAAAGTCTATTTTGTCTGATATGAGAATTGCTACTTCAGCTTTCTTTTGATTTCCATTTGCATGGAATATCTTTTTCCATCCCCTTACTTTCAGTCTGTATGTGTCTCTAGGTCTTAAGTGGGTCTCTTGTAGACAGCATGTATATGGGTCTTGTTTTTGTATCCATTCAGCCAATCTGTGTCTTTTGGTGGGAGCATTTAGTCCATTTACATTTAAAGAAATTATCGATATGTATGTTCCTATTCCCATTTTCTTAATTGTTTTGGGTTCGTTATTGTAGGTCTTTTCCTTCTGTTGTGTTTCTTGCCTAGAGAAGTTCCTTCAGCATTTGTTGTAAAGCTGGTTTGGTGGTGCTGAACTCTCTCAGCTTTTGCTTGTCTGTAAAGGTTTTAATTTCTCCATCAAATCTGAATGAGATCCCTGCTGAGTAGAATAATCTTGGTTGCACGTTTTTCTCCTTCATCACTTTAAATATGTCCTGCCACTCCCTTCTGGCTTGTAGAGTTTCTGCTGAAAGATCAGCTGTTAACCTTATGGGGATTCCCTTGTGTATTATTTGTTATTTTTCCCTTGCTGCTTTTAATATGTTTTCTTTGTGTTTAATTTTTGACAGTTTGAGTAATATGTGTCTTGGCGTATTTCTCCTTGGAGTTACTCAGTATGCGACTCTCTGTGCATCCTGGACTTGATTAACTATTTCCTTTCCCATATTAGGGAAGTTTTCAACTATAATCTCTTCAAATATTTTCTCAGTCCCTTACTTTTTCTTTTCTTCTTCTGGAACCCCTATAATTCGAATGTTGGTGCGTTTAGTATTGTCCCAGAGGTCTCTGAGACTGTCCTCGGTTCTTTTCATTCTTTTTTCTTTATTCTGCTCTGCAGCAGTTATTTCCACTATTTTATCTTCCACCTCACTTATCCCTTCTTCTGCCTCAGTTATTCTGCTACTGATCCCATCTAGAGTATTTTTCATTTCATGTATTGTGTTGCTCATCGTTGCTTGATTCATCTTTAGTTCTTCTAGGTCCTTGTTAACTTTTTCTTGCATTTTGTCTATTCTATTTCCAAGATTTTGGATCATCTTTACTATCATTATTCTGAATTCTTTTTCAGGAGGACTGCCTATTTCCTCTTCATTTGTTAGGTCTGGTGGGTTTTCATCTTGCTCCTTCACCTGCTGTGTGTTTTTCTGTCTTCTCATTTTGCTTATCTTACTGTGTTTGGGGTCTCCTTTTTGCAGGCTGCAGGTTCGTAGTTCCCGTTGTTTTTGGTGTCTGTCCCCAGTGGCTAAGGTTGGTTCAGTGGGTTGTGTAGGCTTCCTGCTGGAGGGGACTAGTGCCTGTGTTCTGGTGGATGAGGCTGGATCTTGTCTTTCTGGTGGACAGGTCCACGTGTGGTGGTGTGTTTTGGGGTGTCTGTGGCCTTATTATGATTTTAGGCAGCCTCTCTGCTAATGGGTGGGGTTGTGTTCCTGTCTTGCTAGTTGTTTGGCATAGGGTGTCCAGCACTGTAGCTTGCTGGTCGTTGAGTGAAGCTGGGTGCTGGTGTTGAGATCGAGATCTCTGGGAGATTTTTGCCGCTTGATATTATGTGGAGCTGGGAGGTCTCTTGTGGACCAGTGTCCTGAAGTTGGCTCTCCCACCTCAGAGGCACAGCACTGACTCCTGGCTGCAGCACCGAGAGCCTTTCATCCACACGGCTCCTCAATTTGGGATGATTCGTTGTCTATTCATGTATTCCACAGATGCACGGTACATCAAGTTGATTGTGGAGCTTTAATCCGCTGCTTCTGAGACTACTGGGAGAGATTTCCCTTTCTCTTCTTTATTCTCACAGCTCCCGGGTCTCAGCTTTGGATTTGGCCCCTCCTTTTCGTTTAGATCGCAGGAGGGCGTCTGTCCTTCGCTCAGACAGGACGGGGTTAAAGGAGCAGCTGATTCGGGGACTCTGGCTCACTCAGGCCCCAGGGGAGGGAGGAGTATGGAGTGCGGGGCAAGCCTGCGGCGGCAGAGTCCGGCGTGACGTTGCACCAGCCTGAGGCGCGCCGTGCGCTCTCCCGGGGAAGCCGTCCCTGAATCCCAGGACCCGGCAGTGACGGGCTGCATGCGCTCCCCATAAAGGGGGCGTGGACAGTGACCTGCGCTCGCACACAGGCCTCTTGGCGGCGGCGGCAGCGGCAGCAGCCCCAGCGTCCCACGCCCGTCTCTGAGGTCGGCGCTTTCAGCCGCGGCTCGCGCCCGTCTCTGGAGCTCCTTTAAGCAGCACTCTTAATCCCCTCTCCTCGCGCACCAGGAAACAAAGAGGGAAGAAAAGGTCTCTTGCCTCTTCGGCAGGTCCAGACTTTTTCCCGGACTCCCTCCCGGCTAGCTATGGCGCACTAACCCCTTCAGGCTGTGTTCATGCCGCCAACCCCAGTCCTCTCCCTGCGCTCCGACTGAAGCCCGAGCCTCAGCTCCCATCCCCGCCCGCCCCGATGGCCGAGCAGACAAGCCTCTCGGGCTGGTGAGTGCCGGTTGGCACCGATCCTCTGTGCGGGAATCTCTCCGCTTTGCCCTCCGCACCGCTGTTGCTGCGCTCCCCTCCGTGGCTCCGAAGCTTTCCCCCTCCTCCACCTGCAGTCTCCGCCCGTGAAGGGGCTTCCTAGTGTGTGGGAACCTTTCCTCCTTCACGGCTCCCTCCCACTGGTGCAGGTCCCGTCCCTATTCTTTTGTCTCTGTTTATTCTTTTTTCTTTTGCCCTACCCAGGTACGTGGGGGAGTTTCTTGCCTTTTGGGGGGTCTGAGGTCTCCTGCCAGCGTTCAGTAGGTGTTCTGTAGGAGTTGTTCCACGTGTAGATGAATTTCTTGTGTATCCGGCTCCCGCTCCCGCTCCCGCTCCCGCTCTCGCTCTCGCTCCCAAATGACTTCTGACTCTTTTCTGTATTATTGCAGCAGCTTCCTAACTGGTCTCCTGGCCTCTGCTCTTGCCCTGCTTTGGTTTGTCCTCCACGCAGCAGTCATAGCAATCCTGCAATAAGAAGTCAGCTCGGGTTCTGCTAAAAACTCTCCAGTAGGTTCTCGTGCTATTAGGAATCAAAAGGAAGTCTTAACAGTGACCTGCAGAGCCTGCACGGTCAGCACATCCTCTCTGGTCCCCACCGTCGTCCACCATACTCCTCTCACTCGTGCCGGCGCAGCCATACTGGGCTGACGCAATGAGCAGGACACCACAGAGTCTTAGCACTTGCTGTTCCCGGCCTGGGATGCTCTCCCCCTACATGTCTGCATAGCTCCCCCTCGCCTTCTCCCAGTCCTTGTTCAAATGTCAGCTTCTCATGATGCCTTCCCAGATCAGGCTCCTTCAAATTGTAACAACCCTACCTTCACTCCCTGTCCTCTCTAATATTTTCATAGGACTCCTTCTAACACACCGCTTAATCCTCTTCCATTATTTGTCTATCTACCTCCACTAGATTGTAGGTCAATAAAGGAACAGATATTGTAGATTTTTGTTTATGGCTAGACCCATAAAGGCACATAACTGGTGCTTAAAAAACAATTCGTGAATGAATGAATGAGTTCTGATTTTGATATCAGGTGCTATACATACATTATCTCATGTATCCCACCAGAGGAAACTGAGGTTAACAGTGGTTACATAAACTGTCTAAGGTGAATACAACCTTTAGGGCAAACCCCTGTGTGTCTATGGGCTAGAAGGGTGATTCCATAACCTTCTGATTGATGTCTTCTGATGTCTCATTAGACATTGAAATTTGTCCCCAAACCTGTCATTTGTCCCCAAGTGATAGGATATTCTCAGCTACAAGTACATCTGGGACCCAAACACGTCTGTTTGGCTCCAAAGACCCCTGATTCTTCCACAACGCTGGCAGTCCCTACAGTTTCCCTCATATTCTAATGAATATGTTTAGCTACCTGAAAGCATTCTCAGTGTATCACGTAGTAAGTAACAGTTCACTCCATCCAGTTCTCTGTCCCAATGCTCAATGTTTTCTACACTTCCTAACTCCTGGGTCGTTGATTCCCACTCAGAGGCCTTCTGAACCATGGTCTATCTTTAGAGCTTGCAGTGGGGTTGGGCTGGAGACAGGGCCCCCTCTGTCAGTCAGTAGGAAAGTGGGTACGTGAAAAGATGTCATCCCTAACTTTCTTCTCTGAATGTCTCCTGGTCTTGCTTTTACCCTGTTCTTTAATATCTTCATAATCACCATGTCAACATTAGAATCTTCACAAAACTAAAAGGAAGCCTCACCTGATGGGAAAAATAAAACAAAGACAAACAAACATGAAGTTCTCCGAGGAAGGTGGCCCTCTCCCTGTTTGTCTCCAGCTATGTTTCTGCTCCTATTTACAGGATCTTTTCAGTCTCTACAGAAATAGTTCCTTTTCCACTGTCAACAAAGAACCCTAAATGGTAATACTTGGAATTATTCCTCCTGCCATTCCTTTGCTTTTCCAAAACTGCTGTGCAAAATCTCTACTTCTCTGTCATCCCCTTTTCTTTCCTGTTTACAACCCTCTTATCTCTTTTTAAATAATTGTTCTTAACAAGAGTGCTTCGAATTTCATTAAAAGTCAATGACAAATCTCAAAGATGCCTAAAATATAGAGAGCATTTAACTTGTATTAGGAGACCTCTTGATGGAGGAGGTGTTGCTGTCCTTGTCACTGAGAATTGCAGGGATCTGAGTGACAAATTTCCTGTATTGCCTAAGGAATGAATC
This sequence comes from Mesoplodon bidens, assembly GCF_964165515.1. Lineage (NCBI taxonomy): Eukaryota > Metazoa > Chordata > Mammalia > Artiodactyla > Ziphiidae > Mesoplodon > Mesoplodon bidens. The sequence goes on from NC_138167.1 coordinate 32,755,380, forward strand.
TGATAGTTTTGGTGACACCCTCTAATAGGATCACAGACACATAGGGACTGCTCCCCCGAGGAAGGGTGCACCCAGGCAATGTTTGAAGGGAAGTCAGAGGTCATGATCCAGAAAATCCCCACGACCAGGGTCAGCACTGCTGCCGTCTGGCAGGCTCCCCCAGGAATCAGAGATGGGGTCACTTAGAGCCATTCTGAGGAAGCCCTGTCTACCCCACTCCCTAGGACTTCTGGGTCTGCAGAGGTCTGAGTGAAAACAGGAAGAATAAATGCAAAAGAGGCAGAAACTCTGCTCGGGGATCTGTCTGCCAACATGATCGAAATTACCCATAGTAAGAAGGCACCAGGGAATAGGCAGTTGCCCAGCAGAAGGTAGGGTGCTGCTGACCTTGGTGGCCAAGGGGTCAATCACAGGAGGAGACAGGGTCATCTGTCAGTCATGCCTCTGCAGCAGGAGATCTGAGTAGTGTTTCCATGGCTGCCATACCTAGGTATTAGAGAATTAAAATGAATTTACCTCTTCACCCAGCTTGTTTTGTGGTGAAACTATGATTCGAATCCAGGCTTTGGGGATCCATATTCCATATTTTTCTTACTCTACCAAGCAGATCCTTTATTTGGGATGATGTGGACTTGTGGAATTTTTGGTTATTTGAATTTATCTGTTAAAGTTTTAACTTTTTTTTTTTTAAAAAAGGTCCCCTTTTAATGCGTTGCAGTCAGGTCACTTACAAGTTGGGGAGTGTTTCCAACTACCGGGCTGTCCAGTGTAGAATTTTATCCAGGTTTCTGGTCCGAGCTTGAGCCATAAGAAAACATGACACCCTTGAAAAGTACCCAGGCATCTTTGTACCTCAGGCCTCTATGAAAGAGGACTTGCATTCTTGCTGGAGACACAGCATTCTGCCCTATAAAATGTCTTTCCACAGGCTGATGCCCTAAGACAATAAAGAGAAACATCAGCCTCTCACTGTGGCAAAGATATGCTTTTCTGCCCCATTCACCCTCCTCTTTCTCTCCTTGCTACAGAGAAGGTTTTGTAGCACAATAAGCCATCAGAGTTGTGCTGTCAATGATAGCAAAAGAAAGGTTTGTTAAGTAGATGCCACCCTCCGAGGAATTTGTTCATTCCACCAATATTTATTGAGTACTTATCATGTGCCAGGAACTAGAAATGCAGTGTTAAACGGGGGGACAGACAAGGCTCTGTTATCACGAAGTTTTCCCTCTAGTGGGAGGAAGAAGACAGTAAACCACAAATAAATAATACTGAATGGCAGTAACTGCTCTGCAGGCTATAGAACATTACAAGGGGCTCAAGAGTGTTGGGGGAGGGCAATGATGCTGAAATAACCTGGTCAGGGAAGGCTTTTAAGCATGGAAACCAGAAGGAAGCCAGCCACATGACAATGCAGGAAGGAGCATCCCAGGCAGAAGGAATCTAGGAGAAGAAGGACAGTGCCTAGAGGCAGGAACATGCATCCTGCATTTGAAGCACTGGAATGCAGGTCTGCGTAGCTGAAGCCTGGAGGGTACACAGAGGGTGTTGTGGGTCAGATAGTTTGATAGGGGCCAGCTCACACAGGACTCTGTGAATCAAGGCAAAGATTGGATTTTATTCTAAGTGCAGCTAGAAACCACTGGAGAGCTTTAAGCAGCATGGTCCTAGGAGTCAATCTGGTGCTGTGGAGAGAATGCCCTATGGGAAGCAAGGATACAAGGGGAGGGCTATTTGGCAGAGATGGCCATGGGCCAGAGGGGAGACAATGGTGGCTATGGAGAAGGTGGTGAGATGTGATTAGATTCCAAATGTCCTTGGCTCGCTCCTATGGAAGCCTATAGAAAACCAACCTCGTCTGTGTGGCATTGAGGCTGAAATAATAGTCTCTTGGCCCTGACCCCTTGGGATGCCACTTGGGAGGTCAGCAGGTTGCAGCCTGGACCTGGGGAGGGGCAGAGAGTCTTAACCAAAAAGAGAGATGAAAGCCAAAAGCATGGCCCCAATTTGATGCTGCATGGCTGAAGGGAGATCTGATTCAAACAGCAAAAATTCCATTTCTTGGATTTGGGGTATGGGTTGAGGATCCACCATTGGTAAGATTATGTCCTTTCTGGTAACGGAGTGTGGCTGCACATCCCTGGAGACACTACAGGCCACACTGGTGAGCTATATAAAACCCATAGTAGCTGACAATTACACAGGGCTCACTATGTACCAGCTACTAAGTGCTTTACCTCTGTTATCTCATTTAAATCTCATAACAACTCTATGATGTAAAATTATTACCCCCACTTTGTAGATGAGGAAACTGAGCCACAGAGAGGCTAAAAGTTACCAAATCTGATTACTCTCACTTTGAAGTCTCTCTTCTGTTAAATATGAGTGGGGCTCCAATGACTCCAAGGATATTGAACCCTCACTCAGCAACCCATGGCATTTAAGCATACCTGGTCATTCTTCTAAGATGTACAGCCACGTGGCTGGTACAGTCACCCTGGAAGTGACCTTTTCCACTCTGGGCATTGCCAATACATCCTGCCTTTTGGAAAGACCCAACAGAAGACCCTAGAAGAAGATGCCCAGCCCTCAACAATTAGAAATTGCTGGTGCACCAATGCCATGGCCCAGCTCTAACCAATGCACTGCTTACCCTCATGGTGGAACACTTGGCAACAAATTCATTCAACAATTATTTATTGACCTACTGAGTGCTAGGCACTGTACCAGGCACTGAAGGTTAACACGGATCAAAGCCACTCCCTGCCTTCACTATTCTTACAGGTTACTAGGGATACCAACAGGTAGACTGGCTAAAGTTCATAAAAGAAGAGAATTAACAACACAAAATACTCATGTAAATATTTAACCAGAAACTGCAGATCATAGAAAAGAAATGCATTAGCTGCACAGAAATTAGGATCTAGAATCCATGTGGGTTGGGGCAGTCGGGGAGAGACAGATTTAAGAGAAGTAAGGGGGAAATAATTGAAATTATTCTGGAGGAGTTTGGAGTATTTTTAAGGATTCCAGACATTTCACTGAAAAAGGTAGCATCTGGCTATATTTCTGCCTGAGGCCACTGTCTTCTTTTGAGGCTAAAAGCACGGGCCATCTGCTTGATAAAGCTAATGTTAATACAGGAAGCCATTTTGCTTCTGACTTCTATTCTGCCCAGGAGAGATGGAAGCAAATCTAATAGTACATGGAATGGGGGAAAATATGTTCTGGGGAGGCTCCCAGGCTGAAATCTGACTGCTCTTAAGAACTTGTCATGAGGCAGTGAGCAAGAGTTGCTTGGGAATCATTTGTCAATAATTTGTATATTGGGAGAAAGATAAATCTTCTTTGGCAGAAGGAGGAAAGCTGGGAATCTGAGAACTCCAGGGTCTTAAAAAAAACCTCCCTCATCCACCTGACTTTCTCAGATATACGGAAAACCTTTGGGTCTTCAGTGGTGAAAGAATCACTTGATAGGATGGAGAAGAAAACAGGGAAGGTCCCACCCTTTCTTCTAACTTAGAATTCCTCATCTGGGTCATATTACAGAGGTGGGAACAATGTTTCCAGAGGGCTGCATGAAAACATTCTCTGGGAAAGAGAACTGGAGGCTCCTAGGGTCCCTTTCTTCAACTCCTTGGCTGGATTATTCGTTTTTGACACCTTGGAGAGACCAACAAATCTGGGTTGACAGGGAAGGGGGGGCAGTTCTGGGTAGAGCCCCCAGGCATCTACCAGGCATTTAGAATAGCCAGCAGGAGCACACTGCTTTATCTTTCTGATGAATAAGAATTCTTCTATCCATGATAATATTGACTCTTTGCTATTTAAATTGCAAATACTTTTATCCCATTTGTTGTTACCTTTAATTTCTGTTATGTTCTTTTTTCCTTACTGAAGGATTTTATTTTCATTTAGTCAGCTTTACCTTGGCCTTCATAATTTCCACTTTTGGCTTTATACATAAAGAAGCCTTAACACCCAATATTATAAATGATTGATATTATTACCAAAATCTAGACAAATAACCAAGAACCCCTTTCTATAGTACACCTCCTGCAGGAGGATAAACTCTACCCTGTTGAATTCAGCTGGGGCCATATAACTTGTCGGTCAATGAAATGCAAGCAGGAATGACATGTATCATGTATGAACAGGAGCTTAGAAAACCAGTGAGTGGCTCCTGTGCTTCTTTTCCCTCTATAACAATATCATTAACGTTTCTAGAGATACAGCTCCATCAGCCCGGGCCTGAGGATGAAAGCAATATGGAAGACAACTCAGCTTGACGCATGATGGATATACAGCTCGAGCAAAAACCATAACTTTATTGTCGTGAACTCCTGAGATTTGAGGGGCATTGTTACCACAGCACAACCCAGTCAGTCTATCCTGACTAAGGTGTGTTTCTGGCCTTTCTCTTATGCCTACTGTTGTATTAGAAACACAGAGTCTTAATCCTTAATTACCTACATCTCACCCAACTAAGACTTAAAAGAAGCATAACCTCTCATCTGAAAGTCCTAGGAAACAAACAACAAATAAATACATATATACAAACCACCTCCTCAAAGGTTTTACATGTTTGCTATTTTCTTCCTAAATTCAGCATTCCAGAATGATGCAGAGTGGCAAAAGGTGGGAATTGAAAAGGAAGGATAAATCCTTGGGGGAAAAGCGCAAGTTGCATTAAAACCATCTTGAAAACACTTGGTTTTAGGGTTTTAGTGTTGCCTTTCTTCCACTCACACAAGAGCCCTGGAACAGAATGGGTTCTCCCTGGGCAGGTCTGCATCACCATTTCATCTGCGACCACCTCCCTCTCTCGGTTCCTCCTCCATCTGGGCCTGACTCAAAGCTCCACGTGCAGTGGCAACACTGGGTTGCCAGAAGAGGTTTGGGAAAGTGAAGAATGGAATTTACCTAGGGGAATGCTGAAAGGTAGTGAAGCAGGAAGCCAGTAAACATTTGCCAAAATCCCGTTTCTTCCAGCCTGTGGATGCTGTTTATTCCTCATGAATGAAAACACGTCTGGAGAGGCTGCTGTGTCACAGTCACCCTGGAATGCACTGCACTTTCTCAAAGGTGGCATTGTGACCTAAACGCCACCGGGTTTGGAATGATCAGACGCACAAGCCAGGAGAGATTTTCAGGGGAAGATTTTTTTAATGCTCTGTCCCTATCTGGAAGTGATTCCTCCATCCTCAAAGGGGTGGAGCAGCTCTGGGAGATGCCACAGAGGTCCTGGAGAACGTTCAGGATTGCGTCTTCTCAACTTTGAAACCATCTTCATAGCCTCTGAGTTAGCCAGTAATGAGAATTGATGGATTCTAGTCAGAATCCCATTTCTGTATGAATAAGACCTACTTCCGCTCTTCTGCCCAAATTTTGACATTGAAGAGCAGCCAAAATTTGACTCTCTTTTGAGCCTGAAGTCAGGGCAAACGATACTTTTCCAAACCCCTCTGCAGCACCCTCCACAGCTCAGCAGAGATTCACAGACATGCAAATCAGCGTTGGCTCCATGTAGAGGAGGATGGAGATCCAGACAGCTCCCAGAGAAGTCATACCCAGAACAATTAGTTGCCAGCAACACGCATACCAAACAGCACATCACAGAAAACAGGAACCTCCCAAGTTGGGTGCACTTAAGAACAGAAGCAGCTGGAAAAACAGAAAAAAAAAAAAATTGGCAAAGATTCTAACACAAGGCTACATTTTTGCTTGAGATTGAACATTTGTGTCCTCCCCAAATCCATATGTTGAAACCTAATCCCTAAAAGGATGGGATTTGGAGGTGGGGCCTATGGGAGGTGCTCAGGTCATGAGGATTCTGCCCTCATGCATGGAACTCGTGCCCTTAGAAAAGGGACCCCAGAGACCCCATGCCTCTTCCACCATGTGAAGACACAGAGAAAAAACAGTTAAGAACCAGGAATCAGGCTTTCACCAGACACTAACCTCCATAACAATGAGAAATAAATGTTTGTTGCATATAAGTCAGTCTATGGAATTTCTGTTATAGCAGCCCAAACAGACTAAGAGAACTTTGAACAGTGAGAAGAAGAAACAGAGAAGCCGCTGCAGCTGTTACAGGAAGCCCTACCATGAGAAAAGGACATTCCAAAACGGCATTGGAAGAACACATCAGTGAATTAGATGATGGAGAGCAGGAAAGGATACAAACTGGGCCAAATCAAAGATAGTCTCATCACCTCCTTCATGGGAAGGAATCCAAAGGAAAGTATTAAACAAGTTAGTTTTTACCATGAGAGTCATACTGAAGACACTATGTAGTAAATTCGATATGGTTCTCACTTCATAGCTTATGTGCGATCATTCGGAATTAATAAAAATATTTTTTCTTCCTAAACTCCCAGGGTAAAGAATCCCTTCAGGTTTTTTCTAGATAGGTATCTGATAGGTCTAGACAGGTCAACCCTGCTGCCAAGTAAAGTCAGGATTCCAGTGCTCAGACTGGAGAGCTCAGATAACCAGTGCTCCCTACAGAACTGCACCAGGACCAGGCTTTGTCCCACCTGGGTGTGCTCCAAGCTACCCTTCACACCTACCATCTCCTTTCATGCTCACAATGCTTTTGTAAGGCAAGTAGGGTAGATATTTGACAGGTAAGGAAAATGAGGCCCAAGAAAGCGAGGGTCACAAAGTTGGCAAATGACAATGCTTTATTATTGAAATTGACTCTTGGATCCTTTCCTCCAGCCCCTACTGCCCACCTGGCAAACCCTTCCAGAAAAATGCTGTGAATACTTAATGTTCAAGGCAACAAGGAAAAATGTGTTTTAGACACTTCTGAGCATGGCTTCACAGTTTCTTTGGGATTTACCCTGAGCCCAGAGGTGGACCCTCAATAGACATATCTAAAACATGAGATCCTGCTGCACCCTGGCCATGGCTGATGGATCCAGGTGGACACCTGTTCCATTCAGAACATATCTCACACACACACACATACACACACACACACACACACACACACACCAAATTCAGAGAGAGGGAGTTATTGGGGGAGATTCTCTGAAACAATTCTTCTTGGATGCTAGTGAAATACTTCAGTATCCATTCAATTTTTTAATAGAATTTAATTTTTTTAAAAAATTTGCCTAATTAATCACTTTCTGCTACCTGCAATCAAAGAACCATAATTAATACAATACAATTTCTGCAATCTCTCCCATTCTGGGTCTTAAATGTGTTTTCACATAACACCTCTTGCTTTTATCCAAATGCAGTTCTCTCTTCATTGATTATCTTCACTGCATTTCTCTAACAATGGCAAAGTTGGGATACTTTCCATTTTGGCCACATTTTCCTTAGACTCACCAGCTATTGACCTTCTCAGATGACCAAGAAAACAAATTAGAGGCTGGAGAGAAAAAACACACTTAGGCACTTAAGAGGGATGAATGGACTGGCAGAAGGCCAATGGGATTGTGAAATTCCTGTTAAATTAATAAACTCCCTGTCAAATTGCCTCAGTTCCTCTGAAAACTGAGAAGGCCCACCAAAACCAGCTGATTGATTCACATCGCTGGCTGGGTCAGTCCAGTATCCTTAAATCACCTTTCTTTTGAGTAGAAATTGCAGTTCACATAATACCAGATCAGCAGGCTGGTAGGTAAAATAACACTCAGAAGAAGAGTATTATGAGCTCTGAGCTTGCGAGTGGAGTTATACATATCTTAAAAATAATCGCTTAAACCTTAATCCCTGCCTTTGCTTGAACTAAGGGAGACAAGGATGGACTTTCAGTGGCTCTTCCATTGGATAAGGCTGAGTGCAGTGGCTATAAATTATAAAATAACAAGTAGAGCTGTGAGGCAGCACTTGTTGTGCCCTGGAGAGTTCCCACAGCTTTACTGACTGCTCTGCAGGATTACGGGGAAAGCAGATCTGGCCTGGACTCTAGGGAAGGGGAATGATTTGCACAAGTGCCTAAAACACTGCACACAGAGCCCTTCTCATCCCTAGGTGGCATCAAGCATGGGTGACCAAGAGGGTATTTTATGAGCCTCCAGAGGACTTCAGTGTAGCTAAAGGTGCTCTTAATTGGTTTCCTATTCAGAGGCATTAAATTAACTTTACCTAAAAATATTGCTTACTTAGGTCAATGAAGGAAAATTGGATTTAGATTTAGAGACTCAGTACAGCTGCAAAATAAGCTCTAAAACCTTCACGTTTGTACCATATGGGTGAAGCGAAGAGCAAATGACTTTGCAATTCTTGATTTGAGTGTAAGTACTATTGTGTCTGACACCAACTACTTTTCACTCTTTCAGTTTGATATTGGGGGAAGATAAAAAAGTTAAAGAAACAGAGTCAGACTTGGATTCCTCTAAGCCGTTAGTCACCACAGATGGCTAAGCCACCTCACTGAGATGGAGCCAATAGCAGAACCAAGCAGATCCAGCCTTGCTCTCTTAGTCGGATATATTTAGACACAAAGAAAGAGCACTGAGGAGTGAGTCCTGAGGCTCAGGTCCAAAGCCCAACTTAGACAAGCACTTTCTCCTGAGTGAGACTACAAAATAAAGGATCTCAAGATTCAATCATCTCTAAACCTCCTTCCAAGTCTGAATCATGCTTATAAATGGCCATTTTCTTTATTATTTCTTATTATCCTAAAATTTGGGTAAATTTTATCTCTAAAAGTTCTATGCAAAATCTGAACATAATAAACTATTTTTTTAATTTTATTGATGTATAGTTGATTTAATGTTGTGTTCATTTCTGCCGTACAGCAAAGTGATTCAGTTATACATATATATATTCTTTTTCATATCCCTTTCTGCTATGGTTTATCACAGGATATCGAATATAGTTCCCTGTGCTATACAGTAGGACCTTGTTGTTTAGCCTTCCTATATATACTAGTTTGCATCTGCTAATCCCAAACTTCCAATCAGTCCCTCCCCTCCCCCTCCCCCTCTCCCTCCCCTTTGGCAACCACAAGTCTGTTCTCTGTATCTGTGAGTCTGTTTCTGTTTCATAGATATGAACATAATAAACTCTTATTTATCTAAAATCTAAGCACCCCCAAATTTCAAATAGTCAGAATGATCTTTGTGAAAACATATAATGTTCATATTAATGGTTACTACATTGTACAATATCCTAAATGAGCTTCAGACTCATAAAGAAAAGATAAATTTCTGTTCAGTTTGGCTTTAAGAAGTATATTCTAATTCTCTTCCAGGGAAATTCTGAGGAAGCGAGAGACAAATCAGAGTGGCTCAAAAAAGATGAGCATCCTCTATTATTCTGACAGATTCTCTAAACCTCAGCAGTGAGGTTGTGGCTTGCATTGATTTTTTGCCCCCCTTGTAAGTAAATCTCCTTTCATTTGAACTTGCCTCATTTCCATCAGTTATTCTTGGCATCCAGAAAAGAGATAATGGTTTGTGGTTTTTTAAAAATTTGTTTGTTTGTTTGTTTTACTAAAATCAGAAAACTGCCAGGCCAGCAACACGAAGAAAAGAGTCACAGACGGCTTCATTTCTTTGGATCTTAAAAGGACTGACCTAACTTGGAGGGAAAGTTTCCTTTAATCCAAAATTGTGTTAGAGGAAACTTCTTTTGCTTTATCATAGAGAACTAAGTGCAACCATTTAAGAAGTTTATTCTTTCCCAGAGCGAACACAGTTGTTCAGTAAAGAGGCTCAGAGAGCAGCGCGAGCCAGGCAGCCAGCAGACCTTGGGCACATGGTGATGTGTGAGATGCCGTCCACTCTTCAAGGCCATACCATCTCTCTGGGAGACAGACAAGTCCACCCTGGCAAGGCCCTGGCTCGGGAAAACACCACGTGCCATGGGGCAGCAGAAGGATGGGAAGAGAAGCCCCCCGCCCCGAGTGCTATTTGCGTTAGGGGAAAACTTCAGAAGGGGTTGACTTTACCCTTTCTTTTCATTCTTTTTTTAAGGCATTGTGTAATAGTGATCAAGATCAGCAGACTGTAGAGCCAGGCAGGCGGGATTCAAATGGCAGTTTAGCCACTTACTAGCTGAGTGACCCTGGGTAAGTTATTAAACTTCTCTGTCCTCACATTTCCCACGGTCAAAAGGAGATAATGACAATGCCTGTTTCCTAGGGTTGTTATGAAGATTTCAAGCGCTCAGACCCATGCCTGGGGCGAGCTACTTACAGGTTCCTACTTACCGTCCATGTTTTAGGTTCTAATGGCTGGCCCATTTCACCTCGATCTAACACTTTCAACGTTCTCACACATAGAAGAGAAAGTGAAACTGGGTGGCAAGCTCTCTGAAGAGTCAGCGTGGTTTCCAAGCAACCTGGCCCCCACCTACCTTCCCCACCTCCACGCTCACCGCTCTCCCCAGTGAGCTCCTGTCTGCCCCGTCCTCTGTCCTTCTTCCCACCCCAATCCCTCGCCCACCCAGCGTTCTGGTCGCCTTCTACTTCCCCCTTGGAGGCTCCCTGACGTCATCAGGCTGCATTCCCTACCTCTGTGCTGCTCCTCAGGACACCCTATTCCTTTTAGGGTCCTGCTTTGCATACTACTCAGTATTATAGTTAGTCTTTTAATACTTCTTTTAATCTCCTCGTCTTACTAGGTTGTAAATTCCTTAAAGGCAAGGCCATGTCTTACTCATATTGGTCTGAGTTGCGAGCACAATGGCTTTCAAGCAGTTGTTCCTGAATTTGTTTCATACATAAATGTATGAAGTAAAAACAAATGAACAAAACCCATAAAAAAACATAGCGAAGTAAAGGGCAGCTTCTGAAGTCGGACAGACTTCAGTTCTGGCTCTGTCAATACTGGCTGGGGGACCTTGTGCAGTAATTCTATCTGTTCCTAATCTCCCTGTCAATAAAGAGGAAATCACAGGACCTCCCTTACAGGGCTGTTGGAGGATTAAATGAGATAATGTGTATAAAGGACCTAGAAGGGCACCTGGCATTTAGTAAGAGTTCAATAACTGTTAGCCATAGTTGCAATTGACTTGTTACCTCCCTCTTTATTATAACTAATCTGGGGTAATTTTGTTGATGGGAAAACATCCCTCCACTTACCAATGACCTCTAAGGAGAAAAACGGATTCTAATGTAATACAACCATTAAGGGTAACGACTATGACCCTGAGTTAATAATAAAAAATTCTAAATATGCTAAGCATATCTGCTTAAGAATTCCAGGAAGTAAGTTTAGTATTTTAGGAACCTGTCCATCAAACAAACATTTTCAAATGTCAGCACTTCAGAAGAGTTCCCCTCTATAAGTCATTTTGTCCCTAGCCATATAATAATATGATCTATACTTCACCTGTCTGAAGGCTTTGTAAAGGTCACTTGGTGGCAGGTTCTATTTTCCCTTAGTATAGCTAGGGGGAAACAAGGCACAGAGAAACATTTGGCTCCAAGTTAATAGAATTAGTGGCAAAGCTTATCCAGAAAATCTATTCATTTGCAAGCCCTTGTCCTAATACCAAATGCAGAGGCAAATCTCATTGAGTTGTTCTTTTAAGTATAACTTTTAGTAAAAGGGCATATCATTAAACTGAACCTTCAAAAATCCCAGTCTCCAGTGAAGATGATGTGATTGAAATATATAGCATTCTGGTGGTCTTGCCTGTTGATAATAAAAACTTCAAGTATCAACTGGGACCCAGGCAGGAGATAGAAACGATTTATTTTAACAGAGAGACGTAATATAAAAAGTTGTTAACTAGCTATCAAAAAACTTAAAAGGAAAAGAGAAGGCTATCATAGAGGTAGCAGTGGCAGGAAGCAGCTACCAACGCTAGACCTAGAGGAAAAAAGGGAAGATGTTAGAATTATTAAAACTTAGAAGCCTGGAGGTAGGGTGACATGGAGATGAGACTCAGATGCTTAGAAGGAGCGTTATACCCATTATCTTGTAATAACAAATAATGCAATGTATCTGCCAAAATACTGAATCACTCTGCTGTACACCTGAAACTAACACAACACTGTAAGTCAACTGTACTCCAATACAAAAAAGGAGGGGCAGCTATTTGGCTGGTGCTGGTTTCCCTGAGCTTGGAGGGTGGGCTCCATGGGCCTGGGACCCAGACCCCTAAAGAAAGGGCATCAACCAGCTGCTGCTAACTTCTTGGAGGGGTGTGAGGGGGCTGATTCTGAGTAATACAAACACTGCTGCCTGGATTCAACTACTACTCCACGAATGAAATGTGACTGTAGGATGACGGCTTTGCTAGGGTGATACAAGGACAGGAACCAAAAGGAAAGAAGGAAGTCCCTTTACTAAACCCTCCTCCCATCTTCTCGTCTTTGGGCACGTGCAGTCCACAGAGCTGAACCAGAAAGCAGCTGGCGAAGCAAAAAAAAATGCTTTGCAGAGTCAAGCCTGGTTGATGTCACAATGTAGTGAAGAAAAAGGCGGGTTGGGGATTAAGAAACTTAACTGGCACGTGTGCCTAGAGGAGGGGACATTTTCAAATATTTTGCTTTACTTTATCGTGATTTGTACCCAATCAGTGATCTGCCTCATATATTTCGCTTGGCTCCCGTTTGCAAAACTTCAAATCGTAACTGAGGTAAGAAAATTGTCCTACCAATCCAAACACTTGTTTTTATTAGGCTTTTAGATTAGAATTAGAGTTTTTTTAAGAAAGCACAACAGCAGATCTTTCGACCCTGAAGCCCTAAACAATTATGATTTATCCACTATACTTATTTTCATAAATGCTGTTTATGGTCAAGAAAATATATATGAATCTGTAATTGTAAAAGACGATTGAAAGATAACACTGTGAACCTGATAGACTCTGTAATGTATCAGTAAATAACTATAATGAATAACTTTAGTACTGGGAATTGCTAATGGAATGCACATATCACTGGAAAATGCTGTGTTTTTGTTGTTGTTGGCTTCGTCTGAATTGTTACAAAGAATGAATTGTCCAAGACATCCAATCCCTAACCCAGCCTGTTAAAACTTGATTTCATTTTGCTCAAAAGGAACTAAGACGTTGCGTTCAGATTCAATGGAGACAACTTCTGAGATATTTAGCCGAAGAATATACTGCTATTCATATAAGAGTACTATCAATTCCAGAAGCATTCTTAGGGTGACGCGTCTGTCACTAAATATAACTTTGTAGATTAAGGTTAGAACAAGGTCTGTAATTCAAGGAGCCAATAGTTCCATTGAAAAGATGCTCCTAACACATCGAAAAGGCTCTGAGTCTGAGACAGGTAGCGATCGCCTCCTGGCAGTGGGGTGTCTGGAAGCCCGGCTAAGCACATTTCCCAGCCTCCCTTGTAGCAATCTGTAGTGATAAATTTCTTTCCGGTGGACTCTGACAGAGTTGGGATGCTTGGGTCACACAATATCCCACACTTGCCCCTCCATGTTTCTCCCCTTGCCTTGGGATGCAATGGCAAAGACTGACTGGAGTGACATTGAAGGCCATATACTGAGGACAGCAGAGCCACATCATCCTGAGTTTCTAAATGACTGTACAGAGGAGAGAGGATCCCCTCCCACCTCCCCCAATCCACAACCTAGAACTGCTTCCTTGGACTATAAGAGGAGAAATAAACCTCCACTACAGGGAATTCCCTGGTGGTCCAGTGGTTAAGACTCCATCCTTCCACTGCAGGGGGCACGGGTTCAATCCCTGGTCAGGGAACTAAGATCCCGTGTGCTGTGCCTTGTGGCCAAAAAGTAAAAATTTTTTTAAATTAAACAAACAAAAAAACCCCTCTACTACACTTAAGCTAATATACTTTGGGTCTATTTGTTACAGGAGTTTAGTCCAGTCTAATTGATATGTAGTTGAATTCCAATACATTGTCTAGAAGGATTTGAAGTAGTCAGGTTAGAGTTCCTAGAAGAAATAAAACCTAATCTGGGTTTTAATTAATCACAACCACAATTAATTTAGAATCTTTTTGTGCCAGGGACTATGTCAAGAACTGACATGTATTATCTAAGTGTCACAACAGGCCTTCACATCGTGTGTTATTAAAACCTTACTTTGCCAATGAAGACACTGAAGGTCAGAGCAGTTGGGTAATTTTCCCCTAAGTCATACAGCAACAATGAATGTTAGGTCTATAGTTTGAATGCAGGTATTTCTGCCTCCAAAGCCCTTGCAGGCGGGTTGGGGGATAGTATAAGGAAAGGCATGGAGGGATGTATCATCATGGCAGGTGTGGGCTGGGAGTGACAATGGCTATGACTTTTCCTTCCCAGTAACACTCTTGTAGAAAAAGGAATCCACCTTGCTCTCCCTTTCCTCAAACCACCCTTGACTCCTGAAATCTAATCTGTGCTTCTCTCTTCTCCATCAGTGCTACAGCAATGGGAAAGCCCAGAATAAATTATCAAAGTATTCAGAGATGATAAAGAAACCAAAACCCAGCTCTCACTCACATCACCCACACTCCCAAACAGGAGCCCAGTCCATCTGAGAGATGACTGAATAGACACCAGAAGACAATAAAACGGGTGACCCTTCCTATGCTGAAGGAGGCCCAGGAGGACTGGAAGGGTGAGGGACAGGGATCTTGGCCACAGAACAGAAGAAGCCTAATCAAAGCAAATACACATTGTTCAAGATTGCCAACCATTTGCATAGATAATCAAGAGCTAACTGTAAGTCATTTGTTTTTGGCATTTGGATGGCCCTACAGGAATCCAAGGCAAATAAACAAATGTAGGCCTGGGGATATCTAAATAAAACCACATCTACTAGGCCTTGGGAAACCACGCAGAGCTTTGAATAGAGGAGGTGGACATCAGTGGTGTGGCGGGGGTGGGGGGGAGGTATGGATAACACTGTCTTTGACCTGACATGTTTGAAGTGTTAGAACGGGTCTTTTTATTTTTAATGGAGAATATTTATAAGTCATTTATATTGCAGATGGTTCAGTGGCTCAGATTGACATGCAAAAGTTAAATAGAGCCTTCTGCTCAGCCTGCTGTTCTCCAAGACATCCCCACGCTCCATCCTCCTGAAGCCCTTCCCAGAAGTGTGCAGTTCTCCCTAAACAGTAGTGACAGCCAGTGACCAAAAAGGTTAAGGCCACTCAGACTGAGAGCACCCAACGCTTTCACTACAGAAGCACTTAGGATATCCACAACAGAAACTGTGGATGTCCTGGCGCTGTCTGCTCAAAATCCTTGCCCTCTGCCTTCCGGGCACATGGTACAGCATGTCACATCCTGGCCTCTAGGTGGTCAAGTGCGGCCATGTAACTAATTCAGGCCAACGAGTCAGGAGCAGAAGAGACAGTACCACTTCCAGCCTGGAGCATTTAACTGCCGGTGCAAGACCTTCCAGAATTATCTTTTCTTCTGCCACAGTAGCCGGCAGCGTTTGAAATGATGGCTGCTCCCTGAGGGCCACGTAGCCTGAGCAAGGAATGAATCATTGTTATTTGAAGCCACTGGGATTTTGCAGTTATTTGTTAGATTAACCTTGCCCTTCCTGACTGATAACAATAATTAGCTATCACTGAGTGTTCTATTCTGAGCACTTTATATATCCTCATTTAATTCTACAAACAGTCCTTTAAGATGGCTGGTATTGTCTCCTCGTGGTGCAGATGAAGATATGGAGGTACAGAGAAGTTACATAAATTGCATAAAATGGTGTAACTAATGCAAAAGGTAGAACTAGATGCAGGTACAGGAAGTCTGTCTCCAGGGCCTGAGATCTAACCACTGAGCTATGGCACATCTTGACCATACATTTTAATATGATCTCTGTAACAAGCTTTAATAAAATTGCTCATCCTCAAAAACATACACATTGAAAACTGCAGTAAAAACATACCGTCGTATCAAAAGTCACCATATGCCATCCTCAAGTTTAACTCTTGTTTGCAGTTAATTGCAATTATTTTATAAGGTGGAAAAAAATTGGCATTTGAAATAACTGCACCCCAGATGCCACTGCTTGAATTGCCAAGTTGCATGACAAAAAAGTAATAGCACACCCATGAAATAAATAACATTTAATCACGGAGGCTGCACTTTCTGCAAGCTCTGGGCCTACACGCTTGAACCTGGTCTCCCTGAGTTGGAGTCATACCTTAAAAGAAAAACAGGAACTGGGAACTTTATTTAGCATGTTTCATTTTAGATTAAACAGATTTTACTCCCTGTTCCCTGGTAGTTATATATAATTAAAAAGCACCAAGGGGGCTTCCCTGGTGGCACAGTGGTTGAGAGTCCGCCTGCTGATGCAGGGGACACGGGTTCATGCCCCCGTCCGGGAAGATCCCACATGCCGCGGAGCGGCTGGGCCCGTGAGCCATGGCCGCTGAGCCTGCGCGTCCGGAGCCTGTGCTCCGCAATGGGAGAGGCCACAGCAGTGAGAGGCCCACGTACCGCAAAAAAAAAAAAAAAAGCACCAAGGAATGTGCGTAAAAGCACAATGAAGTAATAATCATGTGAACGGTGGCTTATTTTAACTTACCGCTGCGGGGAAGTTGCTTTTATTTAGATTAATTTGTTGAAGGACTGATGCAAACATGACAGTGAGACAGAAGGGAACATGTTCTTTCAAACTCCTTGGCTCAGAAAACACAATTAATGAAACACGTCTAATTGCATCAATGTTTCAGAAGGCATTATTACCGAGTACATTTTAAAGGTCATGCTCCTAGGGAACAGCTTTCTCTTTGGGCAGACCCATCCTATTTTTCAGAACCTTACCTGAAATCAGATTGACTCAGATCACTGCTAAAGCAAGACCTCTCTGAGTAGCTACAACAGTTGCGAGTTGTGTTCAGGCATCATCTTAGTATCATGCTGTCCTCCCCTCGTGCGTGTTCTCCAGAACAAAGGCAAGAAATGCTGACCAACAGCTAAGTCTTTCACTTGTTTAAAAGCAATGAATTGGGCATTACTGCATTAAGACACTGAGCTGAAATTATTAGAGAAATGCAAATCAAAACTACAACGAGGAACTACCTCACTCTGGTAAGGATGGCCATCAGTAAAAAGTCTACAAAGAACAAATGCTGGAGAGGGTGTGGAGAAAAGGGAACCCGCCTATACTGTTGGTGGGAATGTAAATTGGTGCAGCCACTATGGAGAACAGTATGGAGGTTCCTTAAAAAACTAAATATGATCCAGCAATCCCACTCCTGGGCACATATCCAGAAAAAAACCATAATTCAAAAAGATACATGCACCCCAATGTTCATAGCAGCACTCTTTACAATAGCCAAGACATGGAAATAACCTAAATGTCCATCAACAGGTGAATGGATAAAGAAGATGTTGTGCATATACACAATGGAATATTACTCAGCCATAAAAAGAACAAAATATGGCCATTTGCAGCAATGTGGATGGACCTCGAGATTATCATACTAAGTGAAGTAAGTCAGAAAGAGAAAGACAAATACCATAAGATACCACTTATATGTGGAATCTAAAATATGACACAAATGAACCTATCTATGAAACAGAAACAGACTCACAGACATAGAGAAGAGACTTGTGCTTGCCAAAGGGGAGGGGAGAGGGATAGATTGGGGGTTTGGGGTTAGCAGAGGCAAACTCTTATATATAGAATTGATAAACAACAAGGTCCTACTGTATAGCACGGGGAACTATGTTTAATACCCTGTGATAAACCAGAAGGGAAAAGAATATAAAAAAGAATGTACATGTATGTATAACTGAATCACTTTGCTGTACAGCAGTAATTAACACAACATTGTAAATCAACTATACTTCAGTTTTAAAAAAGACACTGAACTGAGTACTACAGCATGCAAAGCATAAGGACGTGAACATGTGCTGGGAGCTTACTCTCTGTCAAGTAGTACCTCATTTAATCCTCACAACAACGCTATGAGATCACGACCATTATGATCACTATGGTTACACCAGGTAGGAAATAAGCCTCGTGTTCACACATACAGAATGCTATATCGTGATTTACGTGTTAAGAAGAAGCATGGAAGGAGGGTTGGAAGGGCCAGGGCTACACAGCACTTTTATTTTTTTTGGTTTGTTTGTTTGTTTTGTGGTACGCGGGCCTCTCTCACTGCCGTGGCCTCTCCCATTGCGGAGCACAGGCTCCGGACGCGCAGGCTCAGCGGCCATGGCTCACGGGCCCAGCCGCTCCTTGGCATGTGGGATCCTCCCGGACCAGGGCACGAACCCGTGTCCCCTGCATCGGCAGGCGGACTCTCAACCACTGTGCCACCAGGGAAGCCCCACAGCACTTTTAAATAGGGTGGTTAGGGAATGTCACGAAAGTGACATTTGAGTAAAGACCTAAAGGAAGTGAGGGGAAAGCCGCAGAACTCTGTGGGGGAAGGCACTCTGGGCAGAGAGAAGAGCAAGAGCAAAGGACCTGAGTTGGGGAATGTTGAAGGGACGGCAAGGAGGCGTGTGTGGGAAGTAGGGGGAGATTTGTCAGAGGGAAGGGAACCCAGCATGGCGGGTCGTGGAGGTAACTGAGAGATTACAGGCTTTAAGTGACAGGGGAAGACCTTGGAGTGTTTTGGGTGAAGGAGGGTCAGGATCTGATCACAAGAGAATCACTCCAGCTGCTGTGCTGAGAATAGACCAAAGGGCAGTAAAGAAGAAACAGGAGGCTAGGTAAGAGGCTACTGCAATCAACCAGGCAAAAGGGGACAGTGGTCTGGCCCAGGGTGGCAACAGTGGAATGTAAAAAAAAGGCCAGATTCTAGATACACTATATATTTAAAGTAGAAATAACAGGATTTGTGACAGATCAGATGGGGCACGTCAGAAAGAGTGGGGTCAGGGATGGCCCCAGGTCTTTGGCCTGGCAACTAGAAGCATGGGGTGGTCTCTTACTAAGGTGGGCAAGGCTGAGAGGAGCAACTTTGGAAGCCCCAGTTTGGGGCAGTTAAGTTTGAAATACCCAGGAGACAACCAAATGGAGATGTCAAAGAGACTAACAGGCCTTGAGCTAAAGAGACAGAACAGAGCTGGAAATAGACAATTGAACATCATTAGCATTAACATGGTACTTGAAGTCAAGGGAATGGAATGAGGCCACCAGGGAAGTGAGTGTAGAGGAAAGAAGATGCCCAGAGGCTGAGGCCTGGGTCGTGCCAGTGTTTCACTGTTGCAAGATGAAGAGGAACCAACAAAGGGGATTTGAGAGCGGCCACAGAGGCAGGAAGAAAACCACCGAGTCCAGAACAGTGACCTGTGAGTCAACCACGCCAGAGGAAATAACTTATTCCACCTCTCTCTCCTTCAGCGGTGCTTTGAAATAAAATAAGAGGATAAACGGGAAATCCTTTTAAAAAGTTGTAAAGCCTTCTATGTGTCTAAGACTCTTAAGAACTTTCCAAGTGTGCATGCAAACGAAGTATATTGATTTTAAAAACTAAGTGCACACATATTTATGATATCGATTTAAAATGTATCAATTTAAACAAGTCAATCAACCAAAGTACATGAGGTAAAGCTCCGGAAATAATAACACATTTCAAAATACTCAAGTTATAAAACCCATCAGGATTTTTAAATGTTGCTGTCTTCCTGCATCCTCCAGCCGTTCGATCAATCTTTCAGTGGCTGTGGCAGCTGAAAGAGAAAGATATTTGCTTCTTATGGTATCAGTGTCACTCCAGAATTTAACCTCCTGTTTCTCTACCAGAGGCTACAGAGCTATCCTTAGAGAGTCAGGAACCAAGAATGAGGCTGTGTCCCCATTATCCCAAAGACAGTGACATTCTAAACCTAGTGACTCTGAACCTTGTATGCTATCTGTCATACATTTAAAATCTATTTTTAGGATCATGATATTTGTGTTTATTGGACTTACAGCTTATAATGAACCTATGAATCTTTAAATAATGGTGATGACAGATGCCCATTCACTTCTTCAGCAAAATGTTAGAGAGGCAGCATAAGGCAGTTTTTTTAGAGCACGTGCTCTGCAGTCAGGCCGCCCAAGTTCAGATCCTACCTGAGGATCTATAAAATAGAGACAAGCGTAGGACCTACCTCACTGGCCTGTTGTGAGGATTCAATGAGTTAATATTCATAAAGCTTCCAGGATGGTGTCTGGCACATGGTCAGTGTTACGTGAGGGCTCGTTCTGTATTTGGAAATACCTCACACATGTCCCCTGTGTGCTCCATATTGTCATAAGCACTGGGGATACGATGGAAAAGAAGACAAGATCCATCCATGGGTAGTGGGGAAAAACGAACAAGGAAACAGATCAGTGGGATAATTATAGAGTGTGTGAAGTATTAAACAAAGACATGTGACAGAGAGTGGCTAGGAGTGGAGGGAAGGGAGGAAAGGCCTCTTGGAGAAGGCAAAATTGAACTAAGACCTGTGCACTAAAAAGGTACCAAGCACGTGAGGATTCCCAGAGGAGAAAACCACTAAAGCAAAAAGATAACAGCCACGAAGACCAAACAGCCAACCTGATCTCAGAAAATAAACCATCTAATTTAACGTGGGGAAGGCATGTGAGTCAGACATGCAAATTAAGCCACTCAGAAATCAGGCAGGTAACATATCCACAGGAGAATCTTTCACACCCATGGGCAAAGTTTCAGAATGTATCCATGAAGTGTTGATCAAGCTTGGTACTAGAATGTAAGGATACATTTGAATTCTAATGTGATTGACCTGCAGATTTTTGCCACAGGATTTAGGAGTAGGCTTCCTCCTTTCACCCACCCATTCTCCCCTCATTAATGTGTTAATATGACTATTTTCATATGTGCTTCGAACCAAGGCAGAACAAGAGACAGGTAACTTTCTCCCCTGTATGAAATGGCTTTCCCGTATGTCTTATTTTGCCCATCTAAATCTGCTGCTTCAAGTCCTTTCTTTCAAATGCTGAAGAAATGGCATGAATTCAGGCAAAAGGATTACCTGGTCCATCCTCTCCTGTCTGAGACTGTCCTCAAATGCTAAGTTAATAACTACCTAGAATCAGGCAGCCAAGGAAGGCTTTCTGCCTTCTGCTTGCACAACCCGATGGATGAGCTTTTGCCTTTCTGCCATCTCCAGTCCTTTACTTTGTTTTGTTTTTGACAGCTATGGACCTCGCAGAGAAGCCAGACAGGTTTAGAAACCAGTTTGGTCCCAGCAGACCTGCACAGTGGGAACTCACCTCTATACACACAGATCTGGGGCAGTGCCTGCCTGGGCACTAGGAAGTCAGCCCAGGTTCCCAGAGAGCCCTAAGACATCTAGTCTAAACAGATACATCAGTCTGCTCACTGAGAGGAGAAAGCTGGCTCTCCCAATAATTACAAGGGAGCTGATTTATTATTCTGAACTTTGGTGCACGGCAGGGGTAGTGTTATTTGTGCCAGTTTTTGGTATTGGGCCAAAAGATAAAATACCTAGCTAGTCTGATTGGTTCCAAGAATCCATTTGCACAAACAGAGTTCCTGCATATGCCAATATGTGTTCAGGGATTATGCATGTGGCTTAGTCTCTTTGGCAAAGTCCTTCCAAGAAGGAAATTACAAGTCTCCATATATTCAGAACCATTTAATAGCTGGCAAGCTACTGCCAACCACCTAAGCTACTGCCAAATCTCCCGAAGTATCTTAAAGGGTCCATCCTCGTCAGGTTAGTTTTAGAGCTAAATAAATATACCACAAATGACACATGCTACATTTTCTCTAAAAGGAAAAAACAAAACAATTATTTATCTCTAGCCCTGGTCCCTGGCAGTATAAACAGGCTAAAACCCCAGATGGGAAAATAATACTTTATAAAAGACCATGGACAGGCATGTGCAATCACGGTCCAGGGAATGGTCCATGGAATGACAGAGACAGAGAATGGAGGTTAGAATTATAGTGCCTCCACCCGACAACTTCGTATCCTTCAGCAAGTTTTATAACCCCAACAAACCTCAATGACCTCATCTGTGAAATGGGAATTAAATGTTGTTACGGTGAGTGAGTGGTTCTAGGTAAGTCACCTGGCACAAGAAAGGCACTCAATAAACCAATGTTTCTCAAAGTGGCAGGGTCTGATGATGAATCTTTTGGATTTGGCATTCTCTATGAAACATTTTTACATTTGTGTTTACCTTTCAATCACAATTTGAAATTAATATAGCCATATTCTAGGTTAGCTGTAAGACCCATCTGGATTCAGTTTTAGGCCTCAACTTGGAATCTGCGTTTACAGTTACATTGGCAACAAGTGGTATTACTTGAACTGGCAGGAGCTCGAGAGGATAGAAGAAAATTAGAGTTGATATAAAGGAAGCATCCATGCCAAGTGAAGGCCCTTGGCGCCTGTGGGTTGTGTGCATTTAGTTCCTAAGAGTTCAGAACAGAGGGAAGTGATGGGACAACAAAGTGATCCCGTAGCCCTGGTCCCATAGGCACCAAGAGGGCATCATGCTTGTATCACAGCAGTGAACAACAATCAAACTCACAAAACAATGTTTGTCATGTTTAATTAACATTGTTGTTTTGAAATGTATTGCTTTTGTAGTTTTGTTTTCTAACATATAAAACTGTTTCGATTTCATGGTTGTTTGCAAGTAGTAAAGAAGTTTATCCCTGGTTAGTAAAAATAAAAACAATTCTTAGCCACAGTGGATGTTCAGGCAAATTTTTCCCTCATAGAATGTGTTCATGGAGTATTCAGTTTTCAGAAACCCAGTAATAACTGGCCACTGTTAGTATAATTATTATGAATGAAATAAAGAACTTGTTGCAAGGAATAAACAGCCTCATGTTAGGTCAAAAAGTAGATATTATGATCAACATTGTGTTTAAAAAATGATGCCCAGGAAAAACAACAACATAAAGGAATATTGTAAATAACAAATGTAACATTTAGTTGATAAAATTATGAGTGATCTTTTTTCTACTTTAAAACATTCTAATTTGTCCTTAAGAGACATGAATTTCATCATTTAAAAACACATGTCTCAAAGGTAAGCAGCTCCTACAGGGTGAGAACAAAACTTGCAACGAATTAAGGCCGACTCCAGACCAGCCACCGAAGGGCAGGGGATCCCCTCCCTTCCCAGCACTTACATCCCAAGCCCCCAGTCCCTTGTTTCAATAGATTCCTGAAATTTGTGCTTCAGATCCCTAAATACCCCCCTGGTAGCTCCAACAGATGTGATTTACAGGGCAAGTCTCTCTCTTTTTTTTTTTTTTTTTGCGGTACGCGGGCCTCTCACTGTTGTGGCCTCTCCCGTTGCGGAGCACAGGCTCCAGACGCGCAGGCTCAGCGGCCATGGCTCACGGTCCCAGCCGCTCCGCGGCATGTGGGATCTTCCCGCACCGGGGCACGAATCCGTGTCCCCTGCATTGGCAGGCAGACTCTCAACCACTGCACCACCAGGGAAGCCCTTTTTTTTTTTTTTTTTTTTTTTTTTTTTAAAGTCTCTCTCTTAAAACCCCTTTCTGGGAACTCTAATTCTCCATAGCACTGGTGAGTTCCAGGAACCATCTGTGCAGCAGTGAAGGTGTCACCACGCCCCGCCATCTTTTCCCTTGGCACGTCTCCGGGGCCCACCCCTGGCAAAATGGGGAAATAGGACTCTGATGGCTCTCTTGTCTAGCACCCCTTTTGGCCTCCTCTGCCTTCTTGCTGGCATTCTTCCCCAGCCTTAGTCATTGCGCCACACCCATACTAGACCTTCCTTGGCTGGGTTTCCAGTGTTGTCTGCCCATTCCTCCTTAATACTTGCCTCGGATAATGTGGTGGGAATGCCTGCCTATGCCAGCTGCACTCTTTAAGTGCCTAAGGCTAATCAGATTGCAACACACACACATATGTATATGTATATTAAATACATATCTATCCATATATATATGTAATACCCAGGCTACCCCAAAGCACATAAGTTAGTGTCTTTGGAGGTCGGCCCTGGCTTTGGAAATTCTAATGTCCAGCCAAGTTTGAGAACCATCAGATCAACAGCCCAAAGCTGAGGCAATATCTCAAAGGTTTGAGAACACACACTCTGAAACCAGCTGCCTGAAATTGAATTGTGGCTCCACCACAAACCTGCTAGCTATATAAACTTGAGCAATTTAATTTATCCCTTTCTCTCTTCACTTCCTTATTTGTAAAGTGGAGAGGACACTGATAAGGATTTCTGCCTCATAGGGTGGAAGCAAGGATTAAATCCCATGAGCCCTATGGAGCACTTAAGGCGGCCTAGCATACAGTAAGTGCTTCATTCAGGCTGCTTCCTATTGACAACAATCATTACTCATCATCTCCTAATCACCTAGCTCAGGGGCGCCCAGCTTGGCAGCTTCAGGAATAAAGGAACAGAAGCTTTTCTCTCTGGCAGAGTTGGATGTGCTCTGTAGGTCAGCAGGCTGGAGAAAGGGTTGGTGAGGTCCTCCTCTTCCTCTGAAAGGAGAGCTCCTGTCCTGAACAGACCTTTGCTGGTGCCCAGTCCCCATCAGGTGCTGCGGCTAAGGATGTCAGTGGGTCATGTGCATCAGTCACCGTTGTCTGGACCCCTCCTAAGAGTCCCTGACAGAACTCTAAGAAGTGCCTGATGGGTGCTTTCATGTGATTAGGAAACCGATTTCTGCAGCCATCTCACAGGTGAACCTGATTTTCTTTCTTTTTTTAAAAAATTGAAGTATAGTTGATTTATAATATTGTGTTAGTTTCTGGTATACAGCCACTTATACATATATATACATTTTCTTTTTCATATTATCTTCCATTGTGGTTTATTACAGTAGGACTTCGTTATTTATCTATTTTAAATAGAGTAGTTTGTGTCTGCTAATCCCAAACTCCCAGTTTATCCCTCCCCCTCTTTCCCCTTCGGTAAACCATAAGTTTGTTTTCTATGTCTATGAGTCTGTTTCGTAAATAAGTTCATGTGTGTCATATTTTAGATTTCACATATAAGGGACCTGATTTTCAAGGGGCCACTGAAGCCTTTGGCAACCCTCCCTGCGCCCCAGGCTTGGGGGATCCCGGGTGTGGGGTGCCCATGTCCAGTTGGGGTCAATTGCCCCACTTCACCAAACCCCGTTCACCAACCTTCGCGTTAGAATAAACACCCTCCCGCTCTGTGTGCTGCACACCTGGGAGTGTTTGTTTTTAGCTGACAGTGTTGGTTTAGCACTAGGCCCATCGGGGGATGTGGTTACAGGGCTATGATAAGGCTTCAAGCCACTCTGTACACAGGAGGAAAATGCCAAGTTCGGTAGTGAACACTGAACCACCTCGGGCTCTGGCTTAAAAATATCTTTACCAAAATTATGAAAGCACCACAAAAACAAAACACAGCACCAACCGTCCCTCTTCCCCAGGGCGATTTTCCTTCCCCAGCCTCCTCCACCCCGGAAAGCAGCATGGGTGTTGGAATTGGCAGTTAACTCAAGTGGGAGTCCTGTGTTCTAATAGTACTCTCCTCTCGCCTGTGTGGGCAGATTTCACCTCTCTGTGCCTCAGTTTCCCCAGCAATGAAGATAAGGGTTTGAATGCTCTGATCTCTACGATTCCTTCCAGTGCCCCATCTCCTTAGCTGTCGTGTTGGTGAATCCATGGAGCCACGGATGCATGAGGCATTCAATCACTGAGCACGAATATGCATCAGGCAGTGTGGGAAAGAGAAAAGAGACCAGAGCACCCTGGGAGTAATTGTGTAAACAAACAGGCACGACCCAGGGTTTTGTAAACACATGCTGGCAACAACATACGTTGAGGGGAAAGATGATTTTTGCAAACCAGGATCAGAAGGTGACTCAGATTGAGGGTTGAGTACTGGTTAGGTGCTCGCCAATGTGGGACAAGTTGTGAAGGGCCCTGTCACAGGCAAAACTTCAGTCAAGGCTGAGCTGCAGCAGAGACTGGTGGGCTGGGGAATTGCAAGCCCCTCAGGGTCAGAGACCTAGATTGTGAGGGTGTGTGTGTGTGTGTGTCTGCGTGTGTGTATGTGAGGGGGGATGGGATGGAGAGATCAGGAGAGATGAAAGCTGTTGGATACCAGAAGAGAGGAAAAGTGAGTAGGGGCCACGTGAAAGATGTATGATATAAAGGAGTTTAGAGTTTAGCCTATAAACACAGAGGAGCCAATCACAACCAGCTGTAAGCACAACGCAACCAAATCTGAGCCAATGAAAACTTCATGCAAAATAGTTATATATGCAAATGCTTAAGAGATTAGAATAGGTGCTTTGTTTCATTGGCCACATTTTTTTCATTTTTTAAATATTTATTTATTTATTTATTTATTTTTGGCTGTGTTGGGTCTTTGTTGCTGCCCATGGGCTTTCTCTAGTTACAGTGAGCAGGGGCTACTCTTCGCTGCGGTGCGTGGGCTTCACATTGCGGTGGCTTCTCTTGTTGCGGAGCACGGGCTGTAGAGCGCAGGCTTCAGTAATTGTGGCACATGGGCTCAGTAGTTGTGGCTCACGGGCTCTAGAGCGCAGGCTCAGTAGTTGTGGTGCACGGGCTTAGTTGCTCCGTGACATGTGGGATCTTCCCGGACCAGGGCTTGAACCGGTGTCTCCTGCATCGGCAGGCGGACTCTTAACCACTGGGCCACCAGGGAAGCCCCCGGGTTTGTTTCTTGTTTGTTTTTCTTTTACAGTTAGATTACAAATGTGCAAGCAGTGGTATAATCCTGTTTCCTTGCGTGCTTCTTAAGTGACAGTACTTGAGGCTTCAGGACATAAGTTTACAAGTGGTTGGGTTTCATTTGCAGCCTTCTTCTTAATGCCCCTTCCATTTAGACGATGCAGATTGAGAAACTACCACTTCCTAAAAGCTTTCGAGATTAATTCCACTGTGCTCTTACCACTCCCCAACTGTCTTGTCTCCCTCTATCATGCATTTTTCTTCTTTTGTGTGTACCTTGATTATTATCTGGCCAGCGGAGATTATACCATGAATATTTTATAAGTCCATAGTGCCTGCGAAGAAGAGGCTATTAATAGCTGAATGACTTAAAGGAATATTCCCACACACCTAGCACAGGCCTGGCATGGAGCAGGTACATAATTAGAAGAAAGCACAGAGGCTACAGGAATGAGAAAGAGCAGGAGTTTAGGCCTGGCTAGGTCACTTGATCATTAGTGGTCCTGAGCAAGTCATTTCACTCTGAGCCTCAATTTCTTCATGTGTAAAATGGAGTTAATATTATTAAAGGATTTTTTAAAGATAAAATTATACCTCTCGTCCAGATATGAAAGGTACACATGCTAAAGATTTTCTTTAACAGATAAATGTTAAATTGGTTCAGAGGAGAAATAAAAGAAGCATGGATATTTATGGTATAAATGAACATTGAAATAAGTTTACAAACAGATAGAAACTGGCTTTTTCTAATGGGAGAGGGAGGAGTGAGTGGAGAAGCCAATTTTGTTCTATCCAACCAGTATATATTTGTATACCTATAGACAAGAATCATTTGCATTGCTATCTGTTATCGATAACCTACAGAGTAGCAAAATAGCTTAAAGGCAATGCAAGGCTCAGAGCCCCACTCTTAGAATCAGAATGAGATAACTTGAAAGAGTGTGCACTAAACAATGCATGGTTTTCCACTGAAGCAGGAACTTTTCTCTATAACACCTAGTTGGCATCCTCTTGTTGCCAAGAGGATTAGATCTCATGAATGTGGAGCACCTTGCATAGTTCTGAGAATATACTAGTTTCCCAGCAAGTGATAACTGGTTTTATTATTAATAATATAAGCTTTGAAAGAAAATTGCTTCTTGGGTTAGTTTTTGCTCATCCAATCAGAACCTGTATTCTTTCATCACTATTATCTAATGGCATCCCATAGAGCGCTGGGCACTGGCTTGCTACTTGGTAGATTTTTGAATGAGAAATTTATATTAAGGGTGACATGCTGATGAACTGTGAAATAGACTTTTTAAACAATTGAAGATTAACCTTCTGAGTTAGGAGAGATGGCAAGGAAATCTAAATGACTGCTGCAATCATGTTCTCTTTCTGAAAGGCAGTGCACCTTGAGCCCTATTTGTGTAAAATGATGGTTGTTGAACACTGCTGTGCCGTGACCCCTTCCCACTGGAGGCCAGTGTGAGTTATATTGAAAACGAGCATTTGCTTTACCCTGGCTCTAAGTCCTTGTTCAAACACAGCTCTCACTGATGCCAGCTGGATTTTCCACTGTGCCTGCTATGACATCCCAGTTGCATTTTCTTCAAAGAACCAAAACCAAATAATGATAGCACCATTGTCGCTGGCAGTTGAATTCTTGTGGGAAACAGACTAAGACAAACACACTCTGTTTCCTGAACTCACCCCCTTTTAAATGATATGGAAGCAAAGAGAGAAGGGGACCTCGGTAAAGAGAGTTTGTATGTACGTGTGTGCACATGTATGTGATTAAATAGTAGTAACAAAACCAGCCACCCCAAATGCAAAATGATGTTCTTTGCATAAAGCTGAAATAATTTTTTGGTGGTAAAGAGGGACATGGGATGGGATAGGGATAAAAGTTGGATGTATCTTGGAACCATCTCTGGTTTTAGTGGTTTGGACCCAAAAATGGTTTCATTTGGCTGTTTCTTCTTCTTCTCCTTCTGTCTTTAATTTTAGAAGGGTAACAAGGGACCATTCAATTTGTACTTAGCAGTGAATTTGACTTCTATTAATTTTCAAGAGCTAGGGAAAGACAGAAAAAAAATGCCTTTGATTTTCTTATGCTGGACAGAGTATCTGGTGCCCCAGCCCACATTGCACCCCTTCAGGCATCCTGCTTGGGATTTGGAGGACTGCTGGCCTAGAGACAAACTTAACTTATCTCTCCCACAGCTGCTGATAACTCCTCCATGCATTGAAAGAGCTCTTTGACTGGACAGAAAACTTGTCTGAGGACAGGTATGGGCCAGGTTTGTGGGAAAGGAGTGATGTCTTTAATTGGAAAGCAAAACTCACTGTGGGTCAAGGCAGGGCTAGTCTTTCGATTGAGGAGCTATCTACAATTATTTCATGAGTTTCTGATTAAAGACCCATTCTGCCAAAAATCACTATGCTTTGCAAGAGAATGCCAGAAAGTCCACAATTTTGAGCTTCAGTTCTGTGAGTTAAGTATCTGTTAGTTTGCAAGGATGCATGTATCCAATTCTTTCTTGAAATCTCAAGGAAAGAAATGACCATCTAATCTAGTGATTTTTTTTCTAATAAATTTATTTATTTGTTTTTGGCTGCTTTGGGTCTTCGTTGTGGTGCGTGGGCTTCTCACTGCAGTGACTTCTCTTGTTGCAGAGCACAGGCTCTAGGCACACAGGCTCTAGTAGTTGTGGCATGTAATCTAGCGATTTTTAACCTTTTATGGATTATGGATGCTTTTGAGAACGTGAAGAATTCCACACCTCAGAAAGATTCTCACATGCACATCGTGAGTTGGACTTTTCACCCGATGCAAAGAACAGAAGCCGACTCTGGCTAATTTAAGCACCAGAGGGATTGGTGGAAGGAAATGGATTGGGAGAGGAAATAAAGCTGCTTTGGGATCTAGGCAGCAGGAACTCCTAGTGGGCACGATTTCATGTGTGTTGCCAGTGGAATGAATCAGATAAGTCATTTCCTCCCTTGCTTTAATCGCGATTCCCTGAGAGGAATTCTGTTTGGCCTAAATTAGACCCCTGGTCCCTCCATGGCTAAAGGAAGCAAAGCTTATTGACCGGCAGTGCCATCAAGATAGAACACCATTTGGAGTGAATCAAGGCCCTAAAGAAAAATCAAGGTCCTAAAGAAAAATCAAGGTCCTGAGTTTACCAAGAGAGGAGAATGGGCAAGCTAAAACCATAAATGTCCACTAAACACACCTACTCATAGCAGTCTGCATGTCATGGGAATAGGGGAGACATGGACCTTTGTCATGGACCCCAGCCCTAAAAACTGTGATCTAAAAACTCCTGATGAGCCTACACCCTATGGCCAATATTTAGATGCCTTCTTCAACATACTCTATTTGCTGAGCATATGTGTATTGTTGGAAGACCTAAAATGAAAGAAAATTGGGCTGACCTCATAGAAAAAAATGAGGATGAAGATATTAAGAACTGACAAGAAACAAATTAAAAAGTTGAGAATAGTAAAATGAAGTTTTTCCCAGACCTGATCCTAGATTAAGTCATCTCCATGTAAAGAAGAAACTATTCTTAACACCGCCCACAGGCTCTTACAACAGGGATCTGCTGTACATGTATGGGGCCCAGGGCCATTACAGTGACTAAAGTCCCAGGGAGGATGATCAAGAGAGACCTTCTATGAAGGATGATGCCCTGGAGTGAGTGGTGCTACAGAATCAGGCCTTTGGGCTTGACTTCTGATTTCCCTAGAGTGAGTACATCACCAGAGGAACCCGTGATGGGGGAGGAGAGTCTCTTGCCCATCTCAGCAGGGATGTGGCATGACCTGGATCTGAGATGGCCTGGGACACAGACCCTGAGAACCAGCGAACACACTGAGCATCTCTATAACTGCTTGTTTTATACATGGCTATGGCCTACGTGGAGAAATAAGCTTCTCTTGGATGACTTCACCATTTGAGAGCTTTATAACTCAGTTCCTGAATAGGTGGTGCAGATACCCTGTGAGGCCCACTGTGATTTTTTGTCCCTTCCCACTTCTCCAGGTGTGTCCCAAGCTCCTCTCACCCTCACACACTAATCTTCTACATCTGCAGGAGGCCACACTGGCCTCCTTCCCAACTCGTCATCCTCCCTGAGACCTCAAGACTTCATCACACATTGTACCCCTGCCTGATGTGGTCTCCCCCAATTCCGGCTAACTCCAAACTATTTCTCAGACTAAGCTTAAAGTTTATTCCTCAAAGAAATCTTCACTGATGCAAACTTGATCAGGCCCCCACCCATCAGCCTGTACCATTTTTTCATGGCACTTCCCATACTGGTAAAGTATTTTGTGTTAATCTATTGTATCCCTGTCTCCCTAACCTGGGAAACTCTGGAAGGACCATAACTGTCTCATTTATTTTGTAACGCCAGTGCCAGGAACATGATAGGTGACCATTAAATATATGTTGAATAAATACTGCACAGAATTATATTGAAGAAGAGGAGCTATCGAGGACAAATAGTAAAACAGAATTGGTTAAGTTAGTAAATTTAGAGAAAGACGTCCATGCTAACGAGTGTAGAGGTGGAAACAGATACAAAACATAAGACACTGGCAGAATTGTAGCATATCTTCCATTCTTTCAACCTCAGGAATGAAGGGAGCCAAGAAAGCACATGGAATATAGCCAAAGAGAGTTAAGGTTTTAGTTAAAGCTAAAAGCTCATGTATCACATTTGGTTGCCCTGGCAACAGAATCACCATCTTATGATAATGACATTATAATATGAGAAAGCAAATACAAATAAATTAACAACTTATCAGAAATGGAGCAACAAATGGTCCAGTTAGATTCACCTTTGGAGATTCTAAGGTGAAATCTTAGAAGAGACTCTGTGCTGCAAAGGATGCTGTCCCAGAACTTGAATTATGTATAAAAGGGTTAAATCAGGTTGTCGAAACTGACAAACCAGTTTTAAACTCTATATGGGGAAGCACATAAGGCTATGATCAACTAAGATGGTTTTAAATAACAGAACAAGATATGAGACTCATTGCATATGTCGGTTATCTTTTAGCACAGTTATGGTGTAGAACCCACAACTACAAAACCTCAGTGGCTTAATACAATAAGCATTTATTTTGGCTTATAAGTTTATGGGTTGGCTGTGCAGTTCTGGTGATCTAAGCCAAATGTGGCTATTTTGGCTAAGCTCGCTTGTAAGTGAAGCTGGTGAGTTGGCTGGGCACTGGCTGGTCTAGGATGGTCTCAACTTGGATTGACTCTATCCTGTATCGTGTGCTCTCTTATCCTTCAGCACACTAGCCTGAGCTTATTCTCACAGTGAGGGCAGAATTCCAAAAGAGGGAGTAGAAGCAGACAGGGTCTCCTGATGCCTAAGTTTGGAACTGGCACACTGTCATTTGATTAGCCAAAACGAGAGGCAAGCCCAATCCTGATCAAAGGGTGGAGAAATACATTCAACTTGTTGATGCAAGGAGCTGCAAAGTTACATTGGTAAGGGCATGGATACAAGGAAGTCATTAATTATACCCCTCAAGTCAATTAACCTACCATACCAGAAATCAGCTTATTATGAAACTGTAGTAACTAATTCAGTATAATATTGGTATAGAAATAGATATGATGTAATATTATAATCCAAAAGAGACACACATGATAATAAAATATCATAACAGAGGTGGCATTGAAGATTCTCTGGGGAAAATGATAGACTATTAAACAAAAGGTGCTATGATAATAGATTATCCAATGGGGGAAAAATGGATCCTTACTTCGCATCATACACAAAAATCACTCCAGGTTTATTAAAGATCTAAATGTAAAAAGCAAAGCTTTAAAATTTTAGAAGAAAATACGAGAGAATATCTCTACAGCTTGAATGTTGGGAAAGATTTCTTAAACAAGACACAAAAGGTACAAACCGTTATGAAAATGTAGATAAATTCAATGATATTATAATTTGTATTTTCTATGCAAAGCAAACCACCAAACATTGAAAAGAAAAGCCCCAGTCTTCAGGAAGATACTTGTAAAGAAAAGATTCCTATTGTGGTATTGAGAACTAATTAAAAACTTTCCAAAATCAATGAGAAAAAACTGTCATTAGAAAAAAGTAAATGAACACTAATGTGCAAAGGAAGAAGCAATTCACAGAAGAGGAAAGCTGAATGGCCAATAAGCATGTAATAAAACTATTGATCTCATTAGTAAATGGGCAAATGCAAATTAAAACCATAATGTAGTATCATTTTCCAATCATTAACTTGGTGAAGATGATGTAGATTGACAATATCAAGAGTTAATGAGGAGCCAGTGGAACTCCCACACACAGTGGGTAGGAACTGAGCTCAGCATAACTACTTTGAAGAGCAATTGGGCAATATCTAGTAAAATTGGTTGTGTACATACCCTACAACTTAACAACTCTCTCTATATATGTGCTAGAGAGAAGTTCTCATATTTTTCTCAATTTATGTATGAGAATATTTATTGCAGAATTATTCATAATAGCAATGTCTAATCCTAAATATCTATAAAGAAAAGTCTGCTTAATACATATGGTATATTTATACAATGGAATAATACACTACAGTAAAAATGAATGAACTAGAGGAAATATATCAAGATGGATAAATCTCACAAAGATAATGTTGAACAACAACAAAAAGCAAGTCCCAGAAAGGTATAAAGAATAGGATAGCAGTTATATGAAGTGTAAAGACATGTTAAACCACACCATACCACTTATGAATACCTACATATGTAGTAAAAGCATAAAGATAAGCATAGGAATGATCCATAGAAATTCAGGATAGTACTGGTAGTTACCTCTAGGGAGCCAGTGAGGTTATAAAGAAGAGAATGTCATTGGAAAAGGAACACAGGTTTCAACTGTATCCACAATGTTTTATTTCTAAAGCTGGGTGATGTCACAATGAGAGTTTTTTTATGTTACTTTCCATATGCTGTTTGTATGTCTGATGTTTAATTGAAAAAATAAGTAGATATTTAAGAGTCTTGCTGTGAAAGAGAAAAAGAGGTGATGGGCTAGAAGAAGAGCTTAACTAATGTTAGGACATTACCTCCTAGGTATCTTCATCCATGGGTCTCCTTGTTCTAGCTTCTCTCTCTGGCCCATTAGAATTTGCTCTGTAACATTAGAGATAAACAGTAGCAGGAAGATTTCATGCTTAAATAAGTTTGAAAAGTGCTGGGTTAAACAAAGTTAAATAGAGGTCTTTTCTGCAAAACTTGGAGTATTTTAAATGCTAATGTGTGCCTTGAATCTCTGAGCAGGAGATAGAGTAAGCAACCTTTCTCCCACTTGAGTAACCCTGGAATCATTCCTTCATATGGCATTGACATGCAACAGTTTCCATGAAATGTATTTTGGGAAATATGCCCTCCCAAAATTTCATCTTCCTTTTGTCTGCCTCTATCACCGTGTCTCAGTCTGCCAACAAATTCCACTTCCTTTTCAATGTCTGTGTCTTTGTTGTTTCATTTCCACTTCTCCACACATCTCTCACATGCCTTTGTCCCCCTTTCATGGAGGCAACACGGCATCGTGAAAGGAATACTCAGTTTGTAATCCTGGCCCCAGTACTTCTTAGCTGGGGGACCCCGGTTTCTGTGCCTTGGTTTCTGTCTCCTCCAAAATGGAGACAATAATCAAATCCCTTAACTCACAGGAGAGTTGTGAGTATTGAATTCATACATATAAAGTGCTTGATCCTCTTTTGAACTTACTAGGCATTGACTATGATGTATATGATAAGGGGAAAATAAAAGTTTATCTAAAGAGACTAATTTTGGAGACTATATTAGTCTGCTAGGGCTGCCATAACAGAGTACCAGAGACTTGAGTGGCTTAAATAACGGAAACTTAATTGTCTCAGTTCTCGAGGCTAGAAGTCAGATCAAACTGTCAGCAGGGTTGGTTCCTTCAGAGGGCTGTAAAGGAGAATCTGTTCCAAGCCTCCTCCAAGTTTCTGGTGGTCCACTAGCAGTCTCTGACATTCCTTGGCTTCTGCTGCATCACCCCGTTCTGCATCACTGCCTTCATCCTCTCATGGCTTCTCCCTGTGCACATGCCCCCAAATTTCTCCTTTTTATAAGGACACCAGTCCTATTGGACTAGGGGCCCACTCTACTTCAGTATGACTTCACCTTAGCTAATTTCATCTGCAACGACCCTTTTCCCAAATGTGGTGACATTCTAAGATACTGCGGGCTAGGAATTCAACGTGTGAATTTTCAGGGGACACAATTCAACCCCTACCAGAGACCAATTACAATAACATCTATGAGAATGTTTTTACCTTCTCGTGAGGAGTTACAAAATGTAAGAGTCTGTGCTTGTCACAAGTTACCACATCTTAAAGTACCTAGTAACCTACTTCACTGCAGCACACAGCCAGAACTTGGCTTGACACAGCCTGGACCATTTGGGGAATGATGTTAACAGAGCTTGCCCAGAGACTCTTTAAAGTGAGGGCTCTGTTTGGTTCTAAATCCATCCCCAGCTAATGGAGAAAAATCTATTCTGTTAAGAGTTACTAGATACATGGGGTTTGTGTGTAAAAGGAGCTCCAGCAGTATGCAGGGAGATTAAATAATTGCTTGGAGGCAGGGACTTGATGAAATCTCCCAAATTAGCTGGGCTGTTCCATGGTTAAACTGAACAGAGGATCCAGCCTTTCTTATGTGCCAGCTTGTGCTACGCTTGCTTGCCCCAAAGGCATGTGCTTTCTTAATGGGCTACTTTTACAATATCATTTGCTGTAGAGACAGATTCAGAATGACATGAGGCCACCTCGAACCTAGCAAGGCTGTCATGCCAAAATGACCTTGTCCTTAAGGGGAAGCAGCATAGCACGGTGGTAAAAAGCATGAATTCTGAAGTTCAACTGCCTGGGTTTATGCCCTGGATCTAACTGTGAGATTTGGGGCAAGAGACTTCAGCGACCTTCACCAAATAACCATACTCTCCTGACAGGGCAGCTTTGAGGATTAAAGGAGCTAATCCAGAAACAGAACTGTGTCTGGAAAGTAGACTGTAGTCAACAAATGTTGGTTGCTATTACTCTCGGTGTAATGAAAGAACCTCAAAAAATCACTCTGAGATCATTTTTTCTCTTTTAAATTGTAAAAAGGAAAAATAATGATACCAACAAGCAGGGCCACCTTCGTTTTTGTATATTAACTTCTAGTTCCTAGGACACCTGGAGTGTGAATATAATTTTGTATGGTGCTCTTTTTAATGTAAGCAGCGTCTGTATTCCTACAGTTGTTCTAATTAGCTGTATAGGATTCTGTTGAATTAATGCACCAAATTTTACCTAACATTTCTCTTATGGTTAAATATCTGAATTCTTTGCTTTCGTTATGTTAGGTACCATTGACTAATATCACTTTGTACAAACCAGTGAATTTTTTCTCATTAAGACAAATTAACCAGGACAATCACTCTTAAGCCTCTACCTCAGGCTCTTTGTTTCAATTTAACTCTCCTCCATATGTTCTGACCTGAATTACCTTCCTCATAATCACTTCCCCACCTTCTGTTTCCCAAGCTCCAGTTACAAAAGCCAAATCTCCTTCACTACTTCTTATTCTCCCTCTGCAGATCTCCAGGCTCCATGCTGTTCCTTGCTGGGTCATGTCACCCTGGACCGACTCATCCCTCCCTCCATTCCCCCCTCCATTGAGCTCACAATCCTCTTCCAGGGACATCAAATAGGGGGACCACAAGGTTGGGGCCATCTGGCATATCCTGTACTCCCCTTCTTATGCTGTGCGTGTTCTCAGAATCTAAAAGGGAAACAATATCATTCTCTCTAAAGCATCCTCCCTACTGCTCTGTTCCTGTCAGACTCCTATTTATCCTTCTATGCCCAACTCAATGCACTAACCCCCAGGCATAGATCACTGATCCATCCTTACTGTTCCCAGGGCACTTGCTATGTATCTTGGTATTCTCAGCAACAAACAGTGATTGCATATTGTAGATAAATAAGTCAGTGATGGACAGATCTGTGTATGAGAACTTAGAAGCTTCTTAAGTTGTCTGTTTTGACATGATTGGATAGGAGTACAATAGTTAACAACAGGGACTTTGGAATCAGATAGCCTTGATTTGAATATTAAGTCTACAGTGTGCTAATTAGGAAACTGGGAAATATAAGCTAACTTCTCTGCAAAGTCCCATCTCTCTGCAGATCCCCATCTGCAAAATGGGATCATTTCTGTCACCAGCTTTCTTGGACAGATAAGACATGGATTAAATGATTTAATAGAAGCAAAGCACACAACAAGCATGTGGTTTAAATGGCAGTTTATAATACTACCAGAAAAAAAAAAAAAAGATGCTAGAAAGTCAAACCGGCCAAAAATTTTGTCCACTCCACTGGATTTTGTCAATGGACCCCAGGTTCTCACCTCAAGATATAAATGGGGGCAGTATCATTAACTTATTGGGAGGATTGAATAACCCATGTTTTCAGTGAATTTTCGGTATTAATGTTGATGGGTATATTCTGCTCTGGTCTCTCACTCTTGCTTGCTCACTCTTATCAGGACGCTCATTTAACATAAAGGGCTGCTAAAAGCATACCCCACCCTGTCCTGCTCCAACTCTAGTCCATCTCCAGGGCTTTTCCACAGCTGCTTTGTTGCCTGAGATTCATCTCATTTTTTTAAATCTTTGAGTCGAGGGTTGTTTCTAGCCAGTCGCACTAAATGTGTGAATTCAGTGTGTGATGTGGAAGGAGTGACATATCAAGTCATGAACAAACATAACTCGCTGGTTATGACCAATAACTGTAACTAATGTAATAAAAGATTATTGGCTCCAAAGAAAGGATCACCTAGAGGAATTGTTATGAGTGAAGGAGGAAGCACATAGGAGAAAATGGAGATCTAGATGGCATTCCCAAACCGTGCCCCTGAGTAGCAGGAGGGTGGTAGACTGTGGGCATCTCTTAGGAAAGGAAGGGAGTGCAAACAATGGGGGGAAAGGCAGACAGAGGAAGCGTGGTAACCACTTCAGGTTTTGCCAGGGATCAGCCTTCCTGTGCCCAGCGCCACTCAACATTCCTATGTGAGGTTGGTGAATGGGCTGCAGGCCTTGGGGGAAGCCAGAACCATCAGGGTTGGATCAGCTTGCAGGCCTTGGTAGCACTGGGCCAGACCTTCCAGGGGCAAGTAAAGATGTGCCCACTGGCCCTAGGAAGGCTCTAAAAACTTGAAGTTTTGCATTTGATTAAGGTTCATAAGATACAAGATAGAGTATTAAAATGTAAAAGGCTGCTAGGAAATAAAACCAAAGCAATGCCAAAGAATTTAATCTAAATTCAGACACAAAATAAAATCCTAACTCTGTTTGCTTGGCCCAGATGCCTGAAGCATCTTGAAAGAAGGCACATTTCTGCCCCTGAATAATGTTAATCTTGGATTTAGAAAAAGAGTGAATATGGTGAATTTGGAGATTGCTGAAAATCACTTCTGATTACAATTAGATAGTCTAGAAAATCAACCAAATATGAGAAAACTGCAACATAGAAAACACAATACAAGAAAATAATGATGATAACATTTATTATGGTACTTTACAGTTGACACAAAGCTTTTTACCTGGTGAAGGATGCTCCCTGATTTCCACATAATATGCATGTGTGCAGTATGGTATGAGGCATGATTTTATCCCCTAAGGAGTTTACAATCCAGTAACAAAAAAAAGACATGTACACAATGTAATACAAATTGGATGATGATAAGGGCTATATAAAGGTAATAAATTTTGGTTGTTAAGGAGTAGGCTACATAAAGGAAGGACAGTTTAAAAGGTACTTTGAACTTTTGATAGGTGGAGGTGTAAGACAGGCACTTTAGCAAAGAAAACATCACGTACTAGGGCAGGAAATGGAAAATTGCAGCATGTGTTTAAAGAATGACAGGAAATGCAGGAAGGTAGACTGTAGTGGACATCTGTTACATTTGCCTAGTCAATATCCATTCTCTATTCTCTTCATGGTGGTAACTCTGTTTCCTTTGGGGAAACCCATCTATTCTCAGTATCTGCAGAGTGGAGCTGACCCAACTCTTGGGGTCAGGGCAGGTCTTGTGATCCTCACTCGACCAATCACTACCTTCCATCTCCCTGGATATAGTTAATACTTCAGAGTTGGGTACGTGACTGAGGTTATCCAATGTCCCAAACTTAATCCCAGCAATTTTGTTGGAATTTTAAGAAAGAGTCATTCCCTTCCATGAGGTTTGTAGCTGTAAGAATGATGAAAACCTGTCATTTCCAAGGGTCTCTTTGGGCAGAGTGCCTACCACAGAGAAAGGGCAACTCTTTTATATGCTTGTATCTTGTTGTGTCTAAAACAATCTGCCTCTCAACTTTTCAGATACAGGAGACAACACAATCCCCATTTGTTCAGCCAGTTTTCATTGTTTTCTGTCGCTTGTAGCCATAAGAATCATACTGCATAGCCTAGGACCAATTGGAAAGAGCCTTGAGTGCCATATCATGGGATTTCATTCTCTAGTCAACATAAAGTCACAAACTGCTTTAGGAAAGGGATGGATTTTGAAATCCCATACCCAAACCAGCTTGAAGGCAGTTTTACAGAAGGGAAACCAGATAAGCGATTTTTACAAAGGCAAAGCCAGTGGTAAGCATCATTGGCTTTTTGTAAGTTCCCTTTGTGAGCTGCATGGAAGGATCATTGTCATCACTTCTGAAGCTTAGTGTGCACTAGCACTTTTCTAAGCACTTGCACACACATTAACTCATGCATGTCAACCCTATGAAAAATGTCCAGTTATTAACACTCAGAGCAACTCTGTGAGGAAGGTCCAGCTATTATATTCCTCATTTTGCAGAAGATGAAATTGAGGCATGAGGAAATTAACAAATTCCCAATGTCCCACAACTAACCAAATGGTAAAACTAGGATCTGGATCTTGGGAGTCAGGTCCCAGAGCCTGTCCTCAAAGAACACCACTGCCAACACCAAGAAGTCTTGCAAACACCAAATTCCCTTCCCAGTGGCCCATTCTTTCCTCACACTAGCCTAGATGTCCATAGTTAGAATCACTTCTTTGACCTAGAAAAGGAAGTTGGAAGTATTATTTCTAGAATACCCTTGTTACACTGTTACTTGAGTAGGAGAATAGGATGCTGGCCTTTTCCCATTAAAACATCAACAGAGCTTTAAAAGGGATAGGTAAGTTTTAAAGAGGAAAAATGTGGAGAAATTAGGATGTTTTGGCATTACTCTAGGAAATGTGACTTTTCCCTGATATTGGCAGAATGGCATCGCGTGTGTGGGTGAGGAAAGAAGGGGCACAGAGAGAGACTTTGACTTCTAACAAAAATCCCATATATCCTTCAAAATGCAGACTTCTGTCAAAATTCCCAAAAGCACATTCTTGCAGTGCTATGCTTACTTCCATAAATGGCCCTTGTCTGTGTTGTTTCAGTCAGTCCCTGGATACGAGGAGATGAAGTCAGGCCTCCCAAGTACTGTCACTGTCAAGTACCTTCTCTCTGCCAGACCTTCCCACAGCCCCAGATGGTCTAGCTTCTCCTTCCCTGTCATTTCCTGAGGGGGTGGGAGAGAAGAAAGAGAAAAGAGGCAAGAAGCATAGACTTTGCCAGTACCAGCCCTGGATCTCACACAACCCACCCAGCCGGGCTGGGCCCAAGCAAACCATGGGTTGGTAAGTGGTTGCAGCTTGGCCCCATGCCCACACCTCCCTGCCTGTCCACCCTCCCCTGCAGGAAGTACCACCCACTTCCTCCCCACCTCAGGCTGCCAGTTCCCATAGGGGTTCTCACTATATCCTCATTGCATTGATGTAAATGATTAATGAAATGGAGAAGTGATGCCCTCCTGGGTCACTTGGGTGATCACACTAATGGGATCTTGTTGAGGGAGAATTCAAAAGAGGAGGCATCATGATTCTGGAGTCATTCATGCATTAAACAAATATTTATTGAGAGCCTAGAATATACCAGGGACTATTCTTGTTGCTGGAAACAGGGTGGTGAACTGCTGTCTTTGTGGAATTTTATTCTAGTGGGAAAGACAACCAATAAACAAAGCAATAAATATACAAGCTAGTGTCTGGTGGTAGAAAGTGCTGTGAAGAAAAAGAAATCTGGATAAGGGTAGTTAGAGAGTACAGGATTTCAGTTTAGGACGAGTTGGCAGGGAAGTCCACACTGAGGACGTGGCACTGAATAAAGTGAGACCAGTGAGCCAGGTGAAAATCGGAAGAAGATCATACTAGGCTAAAGGAAAGGAAGGTAGAATCATTGTTAAAGATAAGAAGGCCCAGGTGGCCAGAGCACAGTGATGGAACAGAAGAGTCATCGGGAGTGAAGTTGGAAAATGAACCACGGCCAGATGAGAATTTTGTATTGTATTCTTCAGGTAATAGGAAGCCATTGGAGGATTTGGCGCAGAGGAGTGATACAATGTCCTTTAAGGGATGCTTGAAGCAAAAAAATAAAAAATAAAAAAATAAGAGGACAAGCGTGGAAGCAGGAAGGCCAGTTGGGAGGATTTGTAGAATTCCAGGTGAGAGATGAAGGTAACCAGGACCAGGGTGATGATGGTAGAGGTGCAGAGAAATGGTCAAGTTCAAGGTATATGTTGAAATTAGAGCCTTAAACCTCATTTGTTGCTGTGTAGTGGAAGCCTCTGGTGACTGTGTTACTTGCCTGTGGCTCCCCTCTGATTTCAGCCATGGCTGTGATGGACAGTTCCCAGGAGCTCACCCTCACATTGTGCTATGTCTCCAGAACCAAAGGAGCCCTCTTGGCCTGTAGGCAGGCACACAGGGAGTGCAGGCTGGGGGAACCACTACACTGGCATAACCCTCAACCAACTAGCTGCATAAACTAGCTATATAAATGCTCCAGCCTCCTGTCTTTCTAGAGGAAAATTCTAGAAGACATTCCATATAGTTCTCAGAGGTCCAGCCTACATAAGTAACCTTAAACACACCCCTTCATATTAACATCTCCTCCTCACTTGCTCTCCCTGCTCTCCCATTCCTACCTCCTAGGATCACCTCCCAAATAAACTACCTTCACTCAGTTCCTTGCTTCAGTCTCTGCTTTGGGGAACTCAAACTAAGATAGAGAATTTGCCCACTCTACCTATTCCTCACTTGCCACAAAGCCCTGCTCCTCAGCAGTCATAGAGATACAACCCTCATATACTGGTTTCCAATCTTCTTCCAAGGATCTATGAGCCTTACAACCAGAAACAGAGCTTTTTCTCAACTCCTCCAAAACATCCATCATCCATTCTCACTTCAAAGGTCAACATCTACATCCTTAATTGTAGACATTCAACTGAAAACAATTGCAAAAAATAACAATAATAATAATCAGGGACAGCTTCCAGTCAAGAGAATATGGGATACTGTAAAGAAGACATAGTCTCAAAATACAGAAATGACTTCATAATGGACCTGAATGGATGCAATTGTCAAGTTTATAACTGGTAAAAGGACAGGGATATAGCTGACTGACAATTCGGCCAAGAGGTAATATGCTTAAATGAGACTTGGCAAGAATCACTTAAAGTGTTTTGGCTGGTAGGCTTTGAGTGTTCTTTATTAGAAATGACTATAGACTAAGGAGAGATGAGACACGCGAGTAATACAAAGCAGAAGAAACCCTTAAATCAAAACATTTTAATAACTATGCTTTAAATAAATCTCCCCTCTGAAGTCCTGATGTTTAACAGCTGCAGATAAATGTGACACCAGGTGAAGCTAATCAAAATGTTTAATAATGCAGGAAACAAAAGAGGAAAAAGGAAACTGAAACAACCCATTTTCAGTCCCTCCAGGATTTCAGCTTCTCTCCTTCTTCTGTCCTCCCACCCACCCAGCAACCTAGCAGCCTGCAGGTGGGCAGCTACCTGGCTAAGAACTATGGAGCTAGCCAGACTGGGTTCCAATCTCAGCTCTGTCATGTTTCATCTCTGTGTGCTGGGCAAGTAAACTTCCAAGCCTCAGTATTCATGTCTATAAAATGGGACTAAACCACCTGATAGAGTTGTTCCAAGATTTAATTGGGCTAAAACATGTGAAGGCAGAGTAAGCACTCAATAAAATGTCAGCTATTGCTATCACTACTACTATTTTGCTAAAGGAGCAGAAGAAAACTAGAGGAAAGGAAATAGAGAAGAAAACACAGGTTGACAGAAAAGAGAATAATAGAATGGAGAAAATACAAGAAACATTTAACAAGGACCTAGAAGAACTAAAGAGCAAGCAAGCAATGATGAACAACACAATAAATGAAATTTAAACTTCTCTAGAAGAAATCAATAGCGGAGTAACTGAGGCAGAAGAACGGTTAAGTGACCTGGAAGATGAAATAGTGGAAATAATTACCATAGAGCAGAATAAAGAAAAAGAATGAAAAAAATTGAGGACAATCACAGAGACCTCTGGGACAACATTAAACGGACCAACATGTGAATTATAGGGGTCCCAGAAGACGAAGAGAAAGAAAAAGGGACTGAGAAAATATTTGAAGAGATTATAGTTGAAAACTTCCCTAATATGGGTAAGGAAATAGTTAATCAAGTCCAGAAAACACAGAGAGTCCCATACAGGATAAATCCAAGGAGAAACACGCCAAGACACATATTGAATAAACTATCAAAAATTAAATACAAAGAAAAAATATTAAAAGCAACAAGGGAAAAGCAACAATTAATATACAAGGGAATCCCCATAAGGTTAACAGCTGACCTTTCAGCAGAAACTCTGTAAGCCAGAAGGGAGTGGCAAGACATATTTAAAGTGATAAAAGGGAAAAACCTACAATCAAGATTACTCTACCCAGCAAGGATCTCATTCAGATTCGACGGAGAAATTAAAACCTTTACAGACGAGCAAAAGTTAAGAGAGTTCAGCATCACCAAGCCAGCCGTACAACAAATGCTAAAGGAACTTCTCTAGACAGGAAACACAAGAGAAGGAAAAGACCTACAATAACAAACCCAAAACAATTAAGAAAATGGTAATAGGAACGTACATATCAATAACTACCTTTAATGTAAATGGATTAAATGCTCCAACCAAAAGACATAGACTGGCTGAATGGATACAAGAACAAGATCCATACATACGCTGTCTACAAGAGACCCACATCAGACCTAGGGACACAAACAGACTGAAAATGAGGGGATAGAAAAAGATATTGCATGCAAATGAAAATCAAAAGAAATCTGGAGTAGCAATTCTCATATCAGACAAAATAGACTTTAAAATAAAGACTATTACAAGAGACAAAGAAGGACACTACATAAGGATCAAGGGATCAATCCAAGAAGAAGATATAACAATTGTAAATATTTATGCACCCAACATAGGAGCACCTCAATACATAAGGCAAATGCTAACAGCCATAAAAGCAGAAATCGACAATAAAACAAGAACAGTAGGGGACTTTAACATTCCACTTTCACCAATGGACAGATCATCCAAAATGAAAATAAATAAGGAAACACAGGTTTTAAATGATACATTAAACAAGATGGACTTAATTGATATTTATAGGACATTCCATCCAAAAACTACAGATTACACTTTCTTCTCAAGTGCTCATGGAACTTTCTCCAGGATAGAGCATATCTTGGGTCACAAGTCAAGCCTTGGTAAATTTAAGAAAATTGAGATCGTATCAAGAATCCTTTCCGACCACAGTGCTATGAGACTAGATATCAATTACAGGAAAAATCTGTTAAAAATACAAACACGTGGAGGCTAAACATTACACTACTTAATAACCAAGAGCTCACTGAAGAAATCAAAGAGGAAATAAAAAAATACCTAGAAACAAATGACGATGAAAACACAAAGACTCAAAAC
The DNA here is from genome assembly GCF_964165515.1 of Mesoplodon bidens. Taxonomy (NCBI): domain Eukaryota; kingdom Metazoa; phylum Chordata; class Mammalia; order Artiodactyla; family Ziphiidae; genus Mesoplodon; species Mesoplodon bidens. The sequence goes on from NC_138167.1 coordinate 32,799,831, forward strand.
CTATGGGATACAGTAAAAGTAGTTCTAAGAGGGAAGTATATAGCAATACAATCCTACCTCAAGAAACAAGAAACAGCTCAAATAAACAAGCTAACCTTACACCTAAAGCAATTAGAGATAGAAGAACAACAACAAAAAAAACCCCAAACTTAGCAGAAGGAAAGAAATCATGAAGAACAGATCAGAAATAAATGAAAAAGAAATGAAGGAAATGATAGCAAGGATCAATAAAACTAAAGGCTGGTTCCTTGAAAAGATAAACAAAATTGATAAACCATTAGTCAGTCTCATCAAGAAAAAAAGGGAGAAGACTCAAATCAATAGAATTAGAAATGAAAAAGGAGAAGTAACAACTGACACTGCAGAAATCCAATGGATCATAAGAGATTATTACAAGCAACTCTATGCCAATAAAATGGACAACCTGGAAGAAATGGACAAATTCTTAGAAAAGCACAACCTTCTGAGACTGAACCAGGAAGAAATAGAAAATATGAATAGACCAATCACAAGCACTGAAATTGAAACTGTGATTAAAAATCTTCCAACAAACAAAAGCCCAGGACCAGATGGCTTTACAGGTGAATTCTACCAAACATTTAGGGAAGAGCTAACATCTACCCTTCTCAAATTCTTCCAAAAATATAGCAGAGGGAGGAACACTCCCAAACTCATTCTACGAGGCCACCATCACCCTGATACCACAACCAGACAAAGATGCCACAAAAAAAAGAAAACTACAGGCCAATATCACTGATGAACATAGATGCAAAAATCCTCAACAGAATACTAGCAAACAGAATCCAACAGCACATTAAAAGGATCATACACCATGATCAAGTGGGATTTATTCCAGGAATGCAAGGATTCTTCAATATATGAAAATCAATCAATGTGATAAACCATATTAACAAATTAAAGGAGAAAAACCATGTGATCATCTCAGTAGATGCAGAAAAAGCTTTCAACAAAATTCAGCACCCATTTATGATAAAAACCCTCCAGAAAGTAGGCATAGAGGGAGCTTACCTCAACATAATAAAGGCCATATATGACAAACCCACAGCCAACATCGTTCTTAATGGTGAAAAACGGAAACCATTTCCACTAAGATCAGGAACAAGACAAGGTTGCCCACTCTCACCAATATGATTCAACATAGCTTTGGAAGTTTTAGCCACAGCAATCAGAGAAGAAAAAGAAATAAAAGGAATCTAAATCGGAAAAGAAGAAGTAAAGCTGTCACTGTTTGCAGATGACATGATACTATACGTAGAGAATCCTAAAGATGCTACTAGAAGACTACTAGAGCTAATCAATGAATTTGGTAAAGTTGCAGGATACAAAATTAATGCACAGAAATCTCTTGCATTCCTATACACTAACGAAGAAAAATCTGAGAGAGAAATTAAGGAAACACTCCCATTTACCATTGCAACAAAAAGAATAAAATACCTAGGTATAAACTTACCTAAGGAGATAAAAGACCTGTATGCAGAAAACTATAAGACACTGATGAAAGAAATTAAAGGTGATACAAACAGATGGATAGATATACCATGTTCTTGGATTGGAAGAATCAACATTGTGAAAATGAGTATACTACACAAAGAAGTCTACAGATTCAATGCAATCCCTATCAAACTACCAATGGCACTTGTCACAGAACTAGAACAAAAATTTTCACAATTTGTATGGAAACACAAAAGACCCAAAATAGCAAAAGCAATCTTGAGAAAGAAAAACGGAACTGGGGGAATCAGGCTCCCTGACTTCAGACTATACTACAAAGCTAAAGTAATCAAGACAGTGTGGTACTGGCACAAAAACAGAAATGTAGATCAATGGAACAGGATAGAAGGCCCAGAGATAAACCCACATATATGTCACCTTATCTTTGATAAAGGAGGCAAGAATATATAATGGAGAAAAGACAGCCTCTTAAATAAGTGGTGCTGGGAAAACTGGACCGCTACATATAAAAGAACGAAATCAGTACACTCCCTAACACCATACACAAAAATAAACTCAAAATCGATTGAAGTCCTAAATGTAAGGCCAGACATTATAAAACTCTTAGAGGAAAACATAGGCAGAACACTCCATGACATAAATCACAGCAAGATCCTTTTTGACTCACCTCCTAGAGAAATGGAAATAAAAACAAAAATAAACAAATGGGACCTAATGAAACTTAAAATCTTTTGCACAGCAAAGGAAACCATAAGCAAGACGAAATGACAACCCTCAGAATGGGAGAAAATATTTGCAAACGAAGCAACTGACAAAGGATTCATCTCCAAAATATACAAGCAGCTCATGCAGCTCAATATCAAAGAAAACAAACAACCCAATCCAAAAATGGGCAGAAGACCGAAATAGACATTTCTCCAAAGAAGATATACAGACTGCCAACAAACACATGAAAGGATGCTCAACATCACTAATCATTAGAGAAATGCAAATCCAAACTACAGTGAGGTATCACCTCACACCAGTCAGAAAGGCCATCATCAAAAATCTACAAACAGTAAATGCTGGAGAGGGTGTGGAGAAAAGGGAACCCTCTTGCACTGTTGGTGGGAATGTAAATTGATACAGCCACTATGGAGAACAGTATGGAGGTTCCTCAAAAAACTAAAAATAGAACTACCATATGACCCAGCAATCCCACTACTGGGCATATTCCTTGAGAAAACCATAATTCAGAAAGAGTCATGTGCCACAATGTTCATTGCAGCTCTATTTACAATAGCCAGGACATGGAAGCAACTTAAGTGTCCATCGACAGATGAATGGATAAAGAAGATGTGGCACATATATACAATGGAATATTACTCAGCCATAAAAAAACGAAGTTGAGCTATTTGTAGTGAGGTGGATGGATCTAGAGTCTGTCATACATAGTGAAGTAAGTCAGAAGGAGAAAAACAAATACAGTATGCTAACACATATATATGGAATCTAAAAGAAAAAAAATGGTTCTGAAGAACCTAGGGGCAGGACAGGAATAAAGACGCAGATGTAGAGAATGGAGTTGAGGACACAGAGAGGGAGCAGGGTAAGCTGGGATAAAGTGAGAGAGTGGCATGGACATATGTACACTACCAAATGTAAAATAGATAGCTAGTGGGAAGCAGCCGCACAGCACAGGGAGATCATCTCGGTGCTTTGTGACCACCTAGAGGAGGGGGGATAGGAAGAGTGGGAGGGAGATGCAAGAAGTAAGAGATATGGGGATGTATGTATATGTATAGCTTATTCACTTTTTTATACAGAAGAACCTAACACACCATTGTAAAGCTGTTATACTCCAATAAAGATGTTAAAATAAAAAGAAAAGAGAATAGAAGGTAAGGGTGCCCTGGAGGCAACTAAGTTTGCCATCCAAGTAGGGCTAATATTCAGGAAGTGTGCCCAGGCAGGTTGACCAGCAGGCCTCAGTTTAGATCAGTAAGTACCAATGCCCCAACTAACTGATACATTTTGAATATCATCCCTGCCTTGGCTTGTGCATTATTCAGCCACAAGTAATCCACTGGATGCAAACCTTTAAAATTCTTTAAGAAATCAATAGGACAGCACATATTAAAGGCCAGGAAACTGTTAATACTTTATCCCACTCCTGGGAATTTATTCAAATACAGAAGAAGAATAAGCTATAGACTCACTGATGCTTATGGAGATTTTATTGATGAAGACAAAACATCACAAGCAACGTCAAAGTCAACAATGAAGGAATAGTTAAATACATTGTCATTCTTTTCTTCAATGGAAATTATGTATTATTATAATTATAATTATGAAAAACAGAAGCCCATAGTTACATGAAGTGCTTATGGTATAACGTTCAGCCAAAAAAGGTAGCATAGAAAATGTGAATACATTCTATATAATCTGCAGATTACATAAGGATAGAAACAACAGAATATGCAAGAATAACAGTGGAATTACTGATTTTCTTTCTTTTTTCAAAAGTGTTTGGTGCATTTGTTATAATATTTTAACAACTAAAAGTGACTGGTGGTGGGGAGAGAAGTGGTTTTCCCTTCCCAAAACCCCATACTCAGAGACGAGGAATAACATTTAAAGCATGAGCCAGAGTTCTCTTTCTCCCAGAGACACCATTAGCCCCACTGAGCGCTTTTGGGCCATTGAGGAAAAGCAGCCCCTGTTGAAGGACACCCTCCTGAGAATACAGGCATTCATTTTGTATCGAGCTCTGTTCAGAGCCTTACCATCCTCCAGTGGAAGCTGGTGAAATAGGATTCTTCCAGGAATACGCTGGAAGGATTGCCAAAGGGGAAGCTACTGTAGACCCAAAGAGTAATTTTTTTAGGTGGTATACAGATGAGAATTAGAACAACAGCACCTGAATAAACAAATATGAGTGGTATAAAAGCTGAATTATATGGTCTACTAGAAATAAGATCTCTTTTCCCTCAAAACATCAGCAAGTGGTTACTTTCTAAGCATTCCTCTCCTGCCTACTGAAGATTATATTTAGACTGAACCAAGAAGAATATTACACCCAAGATCCCAGAAAAAGCTTGAGATGTGAGTCCCAGATGTAGAAGAAAGTATATTTGCCAACCATGCTGTCTGTACACTCTCTAGAGGCAGGACCATTCTAGGCCTCAGATGAAAGGGTGAAGACAATTTCCATGGTGCTTGAGAGGCACCAGAATCTGGAGCCCTGGGTCCATGGCAACTAAGGCTCTTGGACCCCGGGCCCCTCACAAGATGGGTTGTGTCTTCCCAAGGAGACCGCAATTGCATAAAAATGTTTAGGAGCACGTAAAACGTTTTCTATAAAAGGGAGCTTTCATAATCAGCTTCTGGCAGTCAATGACTGGGTTTTTGGAGCCATGCTCCAAAAATATTTGAACCAAAAATATATGACCACTGCAGTGTACTGAAGAGAAATGAGCAAGGGTGGTTGATGTTCTGGGTGAAGAAGAAGTTGAGAAAGCTCTTCCTCCCTACGTTAGTTTCTATATATCTCATCAGACTTTGCTAAAGAGTTTACCTTGACACATGAGGGGAATCACTTTCACCAGAGGTTTGAATGAAGTTGGTTTGGGACTGAGGCAAAAAGCTATGTGATGTCCCTGGGCTCAACACATATGCCTGCCTCTCAAATATTCTTTTCACAGACTCCTTCTCGGGTGCGGAGAGGCAATGACCTCTGCTGAAACTGAAGGTGTGATTTCTCTCAGGTGACCTGGAGTTCATGCCTGACAGAGCCCCATTGGCCTTGGGGCAAAGTGGTGTGGCCCTGGGGAGTGGCTGCCTTCACCAGGGAGCACGTTTCTGAAATTCAGCAATTCGGGATCCTGCAGACTTCCCTTTGGCCCGCTCCCCACCAGGTTGTAGTCCCTGACGGCACAGCCCTGACTAACAGGGAGAGCTTTCTTGCCTGGACAATCCAGTCAAACCTGCCACTGCCTAAACCACAGGTCAAAGGTGATGACACCGAGAGCCATGTGATGGGCCTCTTTCCCGCAGCCATAGGGTGCAGCTTCCAAAGCCGGTGAATTCTTTGCCCTTGACACACAGATATTTTTAATTTTCTGGAATAATTCCACCTTCGTGTTATGGTTTGGTAAACAGAAGGCAGTCGTCAGGAAGGCATTAATACAAATGTCACTGTGCACATCACTCTCCCCCAAAGCAACAGCAGCCTGTTCAAATGCCAAAGAATCTCGAGAAATTGGTGAGGGGCCGCTGGAGACAGAAGCCTAGCTTTCCTGTTTCCTGGTTTCCTGGTCGTGCTGCAGCTCTGCTACTTTCTCTGAAAGCTCTTGGGGCCTAGACTCTAAGCTGGGCTGTCTGTTCACTCACAGCACGTTCGCACTCTACTTTGAAGAGGACAGCCATAAAAAAAGAACTGGTGGGGAGTCCCAGGCAGGCTTCAGCACAGTCACAGCCCTTTCTTTGAAAGAGGGAACCATACTCTTGAGATGAGTTTCTGGCTGGCAGTTGAGCTTTTTTTTTTTTTGCGGTACACGGGCCTCTCTCTGCCGTGGCCTCTCCCGGTGTGGAGCACAGGCTCCGGACGCGCAGGCTCAGCGGCCATGGCTCACGGGCCCAGCCGCTCCACAGCATGTGGGATCTTCCCGGACCGGGGCACGAACCCGTGTCCCCTGCATCGGCAGGCGGACTCTCAACCACTGCGCCACCAGGGAAGCCCAAAGATAGTAACCATTTTCTATACATTTTATAAATATTTTTCTAGTTTACTGTTTGTCTTTTAATTGTGTTTCAGTTTTTTAACCCATGTGTTATTTAGAAGTATGTTGTTTAATCTTGACATATTTGGGGATTTTCCAGTTGTCTTTTTGTTATGGATTTTAAGTTTAATTCCATCATTGTCTGAGACCAGGCATTGCATGATATATAGTCTTTTAAATTTGTTAAGGTGTGTTTTATGCTCCAGAATGTCATCTATCATGGTGAATGTCCCATGTGAGCTTGAGAAGATTGTGCATTCTGCTGTTGTTAGATGAAGTAGTCTACAGATGTCCATTTTATCCAGTTGATTGATGATACTGTTGAGCTCAGCTACATCCATACTGATTTTCTGCCTGCTGGATCTGTCCATTTCTGATAGAGGGTATTGAAGTCTTCAACTATGATAGTGGATTCCTCTCTCTCTCCTTGCAGTCCTATCAAGTTTTGCCTCATGTAGTTTGACACACTTTGTTATGTACTTACACGTTAAGGATTGTTGTCTTCTTAGAGTATTGATCCCTTTTTCATTATTAATGCTCTTCTTTTTTTTTTTTTTTTTTGCGGTATGCGGGCCTCTCACTGTTATGGCCTCTCCTGTTGTGGAGCACAGGCTCCGGACGCGCAGGCTAAGCAGCCATGGCTCATGGGCCCAGCTGCTCCGTGGCATGTGGGATCTTCCTGCACCGGGGCACGAACCCCGTGTCCCCTGCATCAGCAGGCGGACTCTCAACCACTGAGCCACCAGGGAAGCCCATTAATGCTCTTCTTTATCTCCAATAACTTTCCTTGCTTTGAAATCTGCTCTCTGAAATTAATATAGCTACTCTTGCTTTCTTTTGATTGGTATAAGCATGGTATATTTTTCTCCATCCACATACCTTTAATAGATTTGTGTCTTTATATTTAAAGTGGGTTTCTTGTAGAAACATATAGTTGACTTGTTTTTGTTCCACTCTGACAATCTCAATTTTTTCACTGGTGCATTTAGACCACTGATATTCAAAGTGATTCTTGATATAGTTGGATTAATATCTACCATATGTGTTACTGTTTCCTACTTGTTCCCTTATTCTTTGTTCCTATTTTTCTTCCACTCTTTTCCTGCCTTTTGTGGTTTTAAGCACTTTATATGATTCTATTGTTTCCCTTTCTTAGGATATCAGTTATACTTACATTTTTTTTTCCTTTTTTTAGTGGTTGCCTTAGAATCTACAATATACACTTACAACTGATCCAAGTCCACTTTCAAATAACACTATACCACTTCACAGGTAGTACGAGTACTAATAATAACAAAATAATGCTGATTCCTCCCTCCTGTCCCTTTTATTTTTGCTGTCATTCATTTCTCTTATACATACGTATGCATAAATATATATTATATTTGTAAGCATGCTTATATGTATACATACATAATTGAATATATTGTTGCTATTATTATTTTGAACAAATTGTTATGCTTTAGATCAATTAGTAAGAAAAATAAACTTTAAAATTTTACCTTCACTTACTCCTTCTTTGATGCTCTTTCTTTCTTTAAGTAGATCTGAGTTTCTGACCTATATTATCTTCCTTCTCTCTAAAAACTTCTTTCAACATTTGTTACAAGACAGGTCTACTGGTAATAAATTCCCTCAATTTTTGTTTGTCTGAGAAAGTGTTTACTTCTCCTTCACTTTTGACGAATAATTTTTCAGGGTACAGAATTCTAGATTAGCAGAGTTTTTCTCTTTAAATATTTCACTTCACTCTCTTCTTGCTTGCATGGTTTCTGAAGAGAAGTTAGATATAATTCTTGTCTTTGTCCTCCTCTGTATGCAAGATGTTGTTTTCCTCTGTCTTTCAAGATTTTTTCTTCATCTTTGATTTCCTGTAGTTTGAAAATGATATGTCTAGGTGTGGGGGATTTTTGTTGTTTTTGTTTTTTGGCATTTATATTGTTTGGTGTTCTCTGAACTTCTCGGACCTGTGGTTTTGTATCTGACTTTAATTGGGGTCAATTCTCAGTCATTATTGTTTCATATATTTCTCCTGTTCTTTCTCTCTTTCTTCTCCTTCTGGTATTCCTGTTATGCATACATTACACCTTTTGTAGTCGCTTCACAGTCCTTGAATATTCTGTTAGAGTTTTATTTTTGAGTCTTTGTTCTATTTGTTTTTCACTTTTGGAGGTTTCTACTGATATATTGTCAACCTCAGAGATTCTTTCCTCAGCTGTGTTCAGTCTACTAATAAGCCCATCAAAGACATTCTTCATTTCTGTTACATGTTTTTTATCTCTAGCATTTCTTTTCGGTTCTTTCTGAGGATTTCCATCTTTTGCTTACATTGCCCACGTGCTCTTGCCTGCTCTCTACTTTATCCATTAGAGTCCTTAGCATACTTAACCATAATTGTTTTAAATTCCCTGCCTGATAATTCCAACATCCCTGCCATGTCTAGTTCTGACGCTTGCCCCATCTCTTCAAATTGTGTTTATTGCTTTTTGGTATGCCTTGTCATTTTTTTTTCTTTTGATAACTGGATATAATGGACCAGATGAATTGAAGTGCTGTAAATAGGACTTTAGTGATGTGGCTGAGAGGCTGGGGGGTGGGGGCAGCATTCTATACTCCTATGATTAGGTCTCACCCTTTCAGTGAGCTTATGCGTCTGGACTGTGCACTTCACACGTGTTTCTCAGTTTTCTCTCCTGCTCAGTTGGGACAGGATGGATAGATTGGGCTGAAGTTGGATATTTCCCTTCTCTCACGTGGAACGCTAGAGCCAGCTGAAGTTGGGTATATCCCTTCCCCCAGGCCAATTAGGCTCTGGTAATAATACCCCAGCAGGTTAGGCTCTGGTTAACTAGTTTCCCCTGATGGGAAAAATGGCTTCTTTTCCCCTCACCTTGCTGGAAGCACTAGGAGATTCTTCTCTGATACCTACTGTGAGAACCTGATCGAACTCCAAAAAAGTGGCGGCCACCTCTATGCCTGGGTCCTCCTGGAGTTTTTAACTCCCAGGCTCGTCCGCACTGAGTCTTCAAAAATTCATCAATTACAGTTCAGATGTTCCTACCACAGCCCTGGTTTCCACCGTGGTGTTGCTCGTCTCCGTTCCGGTAAGCCGTGGCTCTCTTATTAGCCCGTCTGTTTCTCCAATCTTGGGGGCAGCAGTTTGCCCTGTGTCCTCCTCTCTGTTATGGATCCAGGAAGACTTGTTTATTTTTCAGTTTGTTCAGGTTTTTACTTGTTTACTTGTTTGGGCAGAGTGGCAACTTCCAAGCTCCTTACATGTGGAACCAGAAAATGGAAGTCTCTGTTTCTGTTCTTTAAAAACCTCTGTGTTTTGAATTTCTGTCCACTGTGAATTTGGTCTTTGTTTTTATGTTTGGAATAGGCTTGCCCACGAGATGAGAAATATATGGATCTGTGTTTCTTTCTAGTTTTGTAAAAACTTCTTACATTATGTGTATAGGGGAAGTTTAGAAAACACTGTTGCAAGGATATTCCCTTTTCCTGTGGTAGTTTTTCTAAAACTGGGCTGCACAGCAGGCTCCTCATCAGAGAACAAGGAACAGGGAAACACTGATATCTTTCGGGATAGTAGTATGAGTTGAAAGGCCAGCTTTTCTTTCTTCCTTTAGCATGCGCACTTCTCCATAGGAAGTATATGATGGGGTCTTTCACCCATGCTTGGTGTGCATGGTAGACAGAATAATACCTTCCCCTAAAATATACATTTTCTAATCCTTGAAATTTGTGAGTTCATTATGTTCCATGGCAAAAGAAACTTTGTAGCTGATACTAACTTAAAGATCTTGAGATGGGGAGATTATTCTGGTGGGCTCAAAGTTATCAAAAAGGTCCTTGTAGGGCTTCCCTGGTGGTGCAGTGGTTGAGAGTCCACCTGCTGATGCAGGGGATGCGGGTTCGTGCCCCGGTCCGGGAAGATCCCACATGCCGTGGAGTGGCTGGGCCCGTGAGCCATGGCCACTGAGCCTGTGCATCCGGAGCCTGTGCTCCGCAATGGGAGAGGCCACAACAGTGAGAGGCCTGCGTACCGCAAAAGAAAAAAAAATAAAGTCCTTGTAAAAGGGCAGCAGGAAGTTCAGAAGCAGAGGAAGGAGGCAATGGACAATATAAGCAGAGGTCAGAGAGAAATTTGAAAATACTATGCTGCTAACTTTCAAGATGGAGGAAGGGGCCATAAACCAAGGAATGCAGGTGACCTCTATGAGCCAGAAAAGTCGAGGAAATGGGTTCTCCCCTAGAGCTTCCAAAAACTGACACCTTGATTTTAGGACTTCTGAGCTACAGAACTGTAAGATAATAAATGTGTTGGTTAAGCCACTGCATTTGTGGTAATTTGCTACAGCAGCAATAGGACACTAATACGGAATTGTCAGAGCACAAGTAAAGTACAAACCAAATCCCTGCAGTGGTTTCTGAATGCTGTTGCTTCCCAGCCTGTGTCCAGTTCAGTTGTATACTGCCAGGATAGTAGGGTTGATTTCACCATCAGTGCATGGTCTCAGAGCACTGATATCTTACCCAGAAAGAGCCAGCTGGAGTCTCTTGCCTAAAAGTAAAAGGGCAGAAGAAACTTGAGGCTTTTGGTTCTTCTCCTTTAATTAGCCTAGAACATTCTGAGTCCTCAGAGTACTTCTTTCTGATTAGTTTCTAATAGGGACAAAAATCATCCTACATTTTAGGGTATTTGTGAGGATTAAATGACTTTATATATATATATATATATATGTATATGTATGTATATATAGTCCTTAAAACATTGCCTGGTACATAGAAAGCCTTCAGTAGGTGTTAGCTGTTACCATTTGTATTAGTTAGCGTTCTCCTGAGAGAGATAGAACCAATAGGATTTGTGTGTGTGTATTATACTGAGAGAGTTATTTTAAGGAACTGGCTGATAGAGTTGTGGGGTTGGACAAATCTGAAATCCACAGGGCAGACCAATAGGCTGGAGACCCAGGAAAGAATTGATGTTGTAGTCTTGAGTTCAAAGGCAGTCTTGAGGCAGAATTCCTTCTCCCTTGGGGACTTCAGTCTTCTTCTTTTAGCTTTCCACTGATTGGATGAGGCCCATCCACATTATGAGGGTAATCTGCTTGACTCACAGTTTACTGATTTAAATGTTAATTGCATCTAAAAAATATCTTCACAACTACATCTAAACTGGGGTTTGACCAAACATCTCAGCACCATCGGCAAGCCAAGTTGACATAAAGTCAACTATCACTCTGTTCCTATCTTATTTCAGTGGCTAAAACCTCCAGGAAAACATAAAATAGTAAAAATAAATACTGGACATCTTTATCCTGTCTCCAGTTCTCATGAGAATGCTCTACTATGTATTCATCTCTATTAAGTACTGTTAAAGAACTATTCTCTATTCCCACTTTAGTATATTTTTAATCATAAATGGGTACCATCTGCTAAGATGATCATGTAATTTTTCTCTTTTGACTTATTGAAATGATATATTTTATTTATAAACTTCTTATTAATAAACCATTTCTTGCATTCCTATGGTAAAACTTGGTCAGATTGTAGTTTTCTTTTCAGATGCTGCCAAATTTAATTTCTTAGTATTTCAGTTCATTTTTTATAGTTTATTTTTGCAGCATTCAGTTCTCACTCCCCCTTTTTAATATAAAGTATATAATAAGAGATGTGTTTTTTTAATTGAAGTATAGTTGATTTACAATATTGTGTTAGTTTCTGGTGTACATCGAAGTGATTCAGTTATACATATATATATTCTTTGTCAGGTTCTTTTCCATCATAATTTATTACAAGATATTAAATATAGTTCCCTGTGCTATACGTAGGACTTTGTTATTTATCTATTTTATATATAGTAGCTTGTATCTGTTAATCCCAAACTCTTACTTTAACCCTCCCCTGCTTGGTAGCCATAAGTTTGTTTTCTATATCTGTGAATCTATTTCTGTTTTGTAAATAAGTTCATTTGTATTATTTTTTAGATTCCACATACAAGTGACATAATTTGATATTTGTCTTCCTCTGTCTGACTTACTTCACTTTGTATGATAATCCATGTTGCTGCAAATGGCATTATTACATTCTTTTTATGGCTCAGTAATATTCCATTATATATACCACATCTTCTTTATCCATTCATCTGTCGATAAACATTTAGATCACTTCCATATCTTAGTAAATAGTGCTTGTTATTGCTTTTATAAACAAAGAGTTGACTAGCTAATTCACTCACTCAGCAAATATCATTTCCTCACCTAGTATAAGAAGCACAATTTAGTTCTGACAATACAGTGGTGAATTAGTCAAACTATCCCTGGCATTACATCTTTAAAATTTTTACCTTTTGACACCCTTCACCCATTTCTCCCATCCTCCACCTCCCCCCAGCAACTACCAATCTGTTCTCTATATCTATGAGCTTGCTTTTTTTTTTAAGATTCCACACATAAGAAGGATCATACAATATTTGTCTCTCTCTGTCTGACTTATTTTACTTAGCATAATGCCCTCAAGGTCCACCCATGTTGTCACAAATAGCAAGATTTCATTCTTTTTTATGGCAGAATAGTATTCCGGTGCATGTATATATACCACAATTTCTTTATCCATTCATCCATCAATGGAGACTTAGGTTGTCTTCCATATCTTGGCTGTTATAAGTAATGCTGCAGTGACTATGGGGGTGCACATATATTTTTGAGTTAATGTTTTTGTTTTCTTCAGATAAATAGGTAGAAGTAAAATGGCTGGATCATATGGTAGTTCTATTTTTAATTTTTTGAGGAAATTCCATACTGTTTTCCAGAATGGCTGCACCAATTTGCATTCTCACCAAGAGTGCACAGGGGTTACCTTTTCTCCACATGCTCACCGACACTTGTTATTTCTTGTCATTTTGATGAAAACCATTGTAACAGGTATGAGGTGATAGCTCATTGTGGTTTTGATTTGCATTTCCCTGATGATTAATGATAGTGAGCATATTTTCTTGTGCCTGTTGCCTATCTGTATGTCTTCTTTGGAAAAATATCTATTCAGATCTTCTGCCTATTTTTAACCAGATTCTTTGGTTTTCTGCTATTGAGTTGTGTGAGTTCTTCATATATTTTAGATATTAGTCCCTTATCAAATATATGATTTGCAAATATTTTCTCCCATTCAGTAAGTTGCCTTTAATTTTGTTGGTAGGTTTCCTTTGCTGTGTAGAAGCTGCTTAGTTTGATGCAGTCCCACTTACTTATTTTTGCTTTTGTTGCTTTTGCTTTTGGTGTCGGGGTCAAAAAATCATCACCAAGACCTATGTCAGGAAGCTTGCTGCCTATATTTTCTTCTAGGAGTTTTATAGTTTCAGGTCTCACATTCAAGTCTTTAATCCATTTCAAGTTCATTTTTGTGTATGGTTTAAAATAGGGGATCCAGTTTCATTGTTTTGCATGTAGCTGTCCAGTTTTTCTAACACCATTTGTTGGAGAGACTGCCCTTTCCCCATTGTATGGATATATTCTTGGCTCCTTGTCATAAATTAATTGATTATATATGCCTGGGTCTATTACTGGGATCTCTATTCTGTTCCATTTTGTGTCTAGTTTTACAAATACCATACTATTTTAACTACTATAGCTTTGTAATATAGTTTGAAATCAGGGAACATCATGCCTCCAGCTTTTTTCTTCTTTCTCTAGATACTTTGGCTATTTGGTGTTTTTTTTTTTGTTTTTTTGTGTTTTTTTGTTTTTGTGGTTCCATATACATTTTGGGATTATTTGTTCCATTTATTTGAGAAAATGCCATTGGAATTTTGGTAGGGATTTCATTGAAACTGTAGATTTGGGTAGTATGAACATTTTAACAATATTGACTCTCCCAATTCATGAACGCGGGATAGCTTTCCATTTGTATCTTCTTCAATTTCTCTCATTAAAGTCTTATAGTTTTCAGTAGACATGTCTTTCACCTCCTTGGTTAAATTTATTACAAGGTATTTTGTTCTTCTTTATCCAATTGTCAATGGGATTGTTTTCTTTATTTCTTTTTCTGATAGTTTGTTATTATTGTATTAATTTTGTATCCCACAACTTTACTGAATTCATTTATTATTAGTTTTAACAGTTTTTTTTTAATGGAACATTTAGATTTTCTATATATAACATCACGTCATCTGCAAATAGTAACAGTTTTACTTCTTCCTTTCCAATTTGGATACATTTTATTTCTTTTTCTTGACTAATCGCTATGGCTGGGTCTTCCAATACTATGTTGAATAAAAACGGTGAGAGAGGACATCCTGTCTTATTCCTAATCTTAGAGGAAAAGTTTTCACCTTTGTACCACTAAGTATGATGTTAGCTGTGGGCTTGTCATATTTGGCCTTTATTATGTTAACGTATGTTCCCTCTATACCTTCTTTGTTGAGAGTTTTTATCTGTCAACTGCTTTTTCTGCATCTATTGAAATGATCATATGATTTTTATCCTTCATTTTGTTAATGTGGTGTATCACATTGACTGATTTATGGATGTTGAACCATCCTTGCATCCCTGGGATAAATTCTACTTAATCCTGGTGTATGATGCTTTTAATTTTAATTAGTTTAAATTGAATTTGGTTTGCTAATATTTTATTGAGGATTTTTGCATCTATGTTTACTGGGGATATTGGCCTGTAATTTTTTTTTCTTGTGTCCTTGTCTGATTTTGGTATCAGGATAATGCTGACCCATAAAATGAGTTTGGAAGAATTCTCTCCTCTTCTAATTTTTGGAAGAGTTTGAGAAGGTATGGATTAATTTGTTTTAAAGTCTATTGTCTAATATTTTAAATTTATTTTTAATTTATATTCCTAAGTCAGTGTCAGTTGCATCTAAATGGTTTTGTTTTTAATTGCTTGGGGAGGAGGGTCTGTCTTTGTGATCTTTGTTAAAATTAGAGTTTTGCTCACTTCAAAAATGAATTGATAAGCATTCCATCTTACTCAGTGACATATAGCAATTCATGAAACCTGAGACTAAACATGTTCTTAGTGACAAGATACACAGACTATCTCATCAGAAAAGTAATTTGGTGTCTTCTTCCCTTGCAAATTCCCTTCCATTGACTCGACATTAACATCATATCAATTTAATATTCTAAACATCCTTAGCATGCTAAAAATGTATGTATATTTCCCCTATAAAAACATGACATTTCTTTTTCACTCTTTCAGATCTACTACCTACTTTCTGTAACTCTTGAAAAAAATGTCTCTATCATGAATAGCCAGCTGTTGTACAAGAAGTGTGGCCATCCAAACCCAGGTCTCTTTATGAGTCATTCTGCTTTAGGAATCAATCCTATATTCTTTGAGTCGTAACTTTCCTTTTCAAAAGCATCACTGTGTGGAGCTTCTCCTACACTGAAACCAGCATAGAACAACTTGGCTTATACTTCATGTGGTTTCCTACACAACAAACTCAAACAAACAAAAGCATAAAATATGTGGCCACTCTGATTGAAAAAAAAAGCCAGGATTTGGCCTGGGTGGTCTTAGTGAGGATAGTGAGGAGCTCAGTGTTCTTCTTCAGGGAACTGAGCTGCCACTTAGAGCTCTGGGTGCCTTCTGTTTAAAAGTGAGGCTATCAGTTGGAACAGTAAATTCTGATTCAAAATTTTAAAAGCCTGCCCTACCACGCCACATGCTGCCCCTTCACACCTGATGGCCAAGATGACGTTCTCTACTCCCAGACTCCAGAGAGGCCAAGAGCCAACTGCCACATTGGCCCAATATTCACTGAGGCCAGGTTCAACACTTAAGCTTCTTTATATCTAACTCTTATTTTGCTTTCTGGTGATGGATCTTTAACTAGTCACACAACTGAAAATTATTTTCATAAACCAACACAGTCCAAACGGTGTTCTGAGGGACACTAGTGACCTACAGATGTCAGTAAGTATTCCAAAAGGAGAGGGAAAAAGAGTCTGTCTTCAAATTTGGAAAAAACTGGGTTAAAAAAAACTGATTTCTTTACTGCACAGCCATACAGAGCCTGTAGTATACCGATGTTCTCTGGGACCTCTGAAACTTTTTTTTTTTCACAGTACACCTATTAACATTTCCAAGTACATTATTGTTGGGTATATTTTAGGGAAACAGTATCTTAAGTAATTATTACTATCATCACCTATACTTAGTGCTTACTAGAACTTGAGTACTGTGTTACATATCCCCAACTATAAATGGGATATTATTAAACTATATCTCACTTAATCCTTGCAACATCTCTAAGAGTGGGAGTTATTGTCTTCATTGCACAATGCTGTAGAGAGGTTAAGTAATTAGCCCACAGTGACAGCACTAGTGAATCACAAACCCTAATTTGCATCCAGACCTGTTTTCAAAGTCTACGTGCTTAACTAGTAAGCTACATTTGCTATAGCACTACTGCACTTTGCAATGGTTACTTCATAAAATTAGACTTTATATTACATTGTAATAATCAACTTTCCCCCATGCTCTGAGAACCATCATATCTTCTCCTGCCCTGAGAGCCAGCCCAGCAGATCCTTCTGTCAGTGAGCAACTTCCTACCATACTGCGGCCACTCTCGACCAATGAGAGCTGAATCAAGTGTAATGCATGTTGATTTCTTCCTGGGGGTCTCTCTGTCTGACATCTATGTATGTCAAGAGATGTCTAAATGATGACCAGACCTTCTACAAAGAAACAAAAGAGGACAGCAAGCTGGATGTTAAAATGCAAGTTTGATAGCATCTTCAAGGACACAGTGGAGGAAACAGAGGGTAAATATTAGTGGGCAATTAGGCTTTGGTGGAAATCCTTTGGCAAAATGAAGGGTACAACTGTGGCCTAGGAGGAGTGTCCAGCCATTGTGTGAAATTCTGGAGGCTTGCCATGACCTCAGAGGATCTGAAGAGAAGGAAAGAACTAATTCCAAAGAACTTGCTGGAAACTCATCTCCACAGGGACCTTTCATTCCATGTACAGCTGTGGCCCCTCCCATTTAAGGGTCCCATCTCCTGTGCTAACAGGACAGCCTTGTGCTGCCTCTTTTATTGGTATCCACGTTTCTCAGTCCAGTAACCAGCCTTCTTCCAGCTCTGTTCTACACAGCCTTCCATACAAAGAAACGAGAAGTTTACAACTATATAATTTTGCATATCAAAGGATGGTCTGCTAGCAGAACTAACCTAGAGTGACCATCTTACTCAGCAAGGGCCATGACAGCATGTTTGACAGAAAGAATGCCCAGTTTAGAAATTTTCCACCTCAAGACATCCAGGAATTTCACTTGCCAGACTTGGAAGGTATAGTTTTGAGGAACCCTATTCCTCCTCTCTTACGATGTCCCCTCATCCTCTCCACTTAAAATGGTTAGGACTTTTCCACATGGGTGAGTTAGCTATTGTTGTAAAACAAACTAACCCTAATACTAGTGGCTTAAAATAACTAGCATTTGTTATTTTTTATGAGTCTACAAACGGGCTGAGCACTTCTGCTGATTTGGGTTTGACTTAACAGGTTCTATCTGGGCATACTCGTGCATCCTTAGTTAGCTGGCCAATCGTCAGGAGGCTGGCTGGTCTAGGATGGCTTGAGCTGGGATGACTCACCTCCATTCCACATGGTCTCTCATCCTCTAGCAGGCTAGCCTGGGCTCATTCTCATGGTAACTGCAGGGGTTGAAGGAAGGAAAGAAAACAAATTCCAATGTATAAGCACATTTCAAGCCTCTTGTGGTGCATTTCCTAACATTTCATTGACCAAAGCAAGTCTCATGATGAGCTTCAGGTCAGAATAGGAGGGAACAACAAAGCTACAGGGGAAAGGCCATGGTAGGTACTCTCACACATCACAAATAGCTCTTGACTTCAATTTGAATCATATGGTGAATAGAGTTATAAAACTGGCTAGGGGCCTCCCTGGTGGCGCAGTGGTTGAGAGTCCACCTGCCGATGCAGGGGATACGGGTTCGTGCCCCGGTCCAGGGGGATCCCATATGCCGCGGAGCGGCTGGGCCCGTGAGCCATGGCCGCTGAGGCTGCGCGTCCGGAGCCTGTGCTCCGCAATGGGAGAGGCCACAACAGTGAGAGGCCCGCATACCGAAAAAAAAAAAAAAAAAAGTGGCTAGGTTAGAGCTAAGAAGAATCATACTAACCTAGGCTCTTTGATGACTCACAATTCCAGAATTAGCCTAAGACTCAACTCAGAATATTGGAAGCCCTTTCTACAATTTCTACAATTTTGGTCAAAACTAAAAAAATGCAGTACTGAAGGGGATCAGGATATGCCACCCCAAAATATGCCACTTTAACATAAGAATTATTTTAAGCTGAAGACATCTGAAATTCAACAGATGTAGAAAGAAGGCTTCCTGGAGCTTCTCTTATCTGAATAAAAGCAGAAATTTCTGGGAAGTCAGGCTACCACAAATACTGTCTTCGGCGTGAGTCTGTTCCCAGGAAAAACACCAAGAATAAACCTACCATAATCCTCTCTCCCAGGGAGTTTTATGGCCATGAAGGAGACAGAAAGATCACTCAGCATAGACAGATATCACAAACTTTTTAAACTCTCATTTTGTCTCATTTGTCTTTCCTCAAAAACAAACCAACGAAAGCAAAAACTCCCTTATCTTTTGTAAAAACAAAAACCTATTTGTCCTTCCCATAGAAGCCCTTTCTCCGCTCTCTCTTTCCCCTAACACGTTAGGTATATAGGCTGCACCCCTTTAAGTTACTCATCACTGAGCCCTCCTGCATGTATCTGCGTTGCATGTGTAAATTTTTTCTCCTCTTAATCTGTCTTTTGTCACTCTAATTTACAGGACTCACTCAACCAGCATACAAGGTTAGAGGAAAAGTTTTTCCTCCCATACAGTACCATCCCTATGAACTACCCAGGTCAGAAGCCACACTCTAAGAATGCTCTGTTTAAGCCATTTGAGTTGGAGTCGTATGTTGCTTACAGCCAATAGCATCCTACCTAATTGAGTATTAGGTTGGAGTTGCCTGTTGAGCAACTCAAGGGAGATATCAGGGAAACAAATGGACATATGAATCTACATTTGTGGGAAGAGGTCAGGGTAGAAGATAGAGACTTGAAGTCTTAGGCATATAGGCTCTATTTAAAGTCACATGCTTGGATAAAATCACGTTGGAAGGAATGTAAAAAGAGCAGAGAAGAGGGTACAGGACTGAGTCTTAGGGAACTCTAATATTTTAAGTTGGGTAGGGGAAAAGGAGATAGCAAAAGACACTCAGAATGATGAAGAAAGTAGGAGGAAAACCAAGAGAATGTGATGTTATGGAAGCCCAAAGGGGAAAGAAGGGATTTCAAGAGGGAAGAGGAGTTGTATCATGTTGAAAACTTCTGAGAACCCATGCTCTAAAGCTCTTTTGGACTTACAGAGCTTCATCTGTTCCAGAACCAGCACCCTTGCCCTCTATGCTCTAAGTTGTTGAATTTTCTTTTCCTCTGTCTCACATCTCCAAGCCATGCTGTCCTTGCCTCTGTGACTTCACCTGTATTGCAGCCTCCCCTGAAAACATGCCTCCTTCCATCTCTCCTCTCTAACTCCTGCTGTTGCTCCAGATCTCAGCCTAGACACTGCTTCTCCAGAACTGGCTGAGGGATCCCTTCCACATGCCTCCAAAGGACCCTGCACTTCCCCTATCCTAGTCAGCTTGGTCTGCCATAACAGAATACTCCAAACTGGGAGGCTTAAACAACAAAAGTTTATTTTCTCACAGTCTTGGAGGCTAGAAGTCCAACATCAAGGTGCCATCACAGTTGGTTTCTGATGAGGCCTCTTTCCTTGGCTTACAGACAGCTGCCTTCTTGCTGTCCTCACATGGCCTGCACACAGAGAGAATGCTCTCGTGTCTCTTCTTCTTTTAAAAACAACAGTCCTGGTTGGTTAGGGCCTAAACTTATAATCTCATTTAACTTTAAGTACCTCCTTAAAGGCCTTATCTCAAATACCGTCACTTTGGGGGTTAGGGCTTCAACATACGAAATTTGCGGGGAACACAATTCAGTCCATAATACCCATCAAAGCACTTATTGGATGATAACTTCTGTATTTCCCATTTGACTATAAATTCTGTGAGGCTAAGCCCAGGCAATGTGTATATTTTATTTCCTATTATCTTTAGCATGTAACACAGTGCCTGAGGTGCTAAACAAATTTATGGACTAAATGAATGAGAACACGAGTGCAAGACTGGCCTCTGCTCTGCCATGGGGCTAACCCACATAGTTAGCCTAGGCAGTGCCCTAATTGAGAATTCTCCTCCCAGGAGTGTCCCATTTTCAATGGTCAGTAAAACCCAGCCCATGTGAAATAAATGGAAGGAAACCCAGTGTGATCAGTGAGAAAGTATAGAATTTTAAAAGAAGTTTTGGTACTTTCAAGGAAGCCCTAAAAAATAATCTGTCATGTCTGAACTAATGCTTTGTAATTTGTTCACTAATTGTTTGCCTTCCAACAAATGTTGAAAATAGTTTAAAATGAAAGGCCTTTACATAGTTTAATGAAAGACCTTTCTTAAGTAAATGTTGCAATCATCCTGAAAATGAGTTTATACTCTCCCTTTGTTAGCAAATTCTACTTGCTACATACAGATAGGGCAAAGGTAAACTTTAACCCAGCTTCCTGGGAAAAAAATGTTGAATTGTTTAAGTCCTTGTTCAGGGTTTCATCTTTAGGAAAGATGAAAATGGATGAGAAAAGGGGGCTGCAAAGGGGCTCAGAATTGTATTATTTCAAAACTCTGTCTTTACATAATATCAAAGTAGTGAGTTTGATTTACAGATGTTAGAATACTATCTTTGGAAATAGAAAGTCAGCAATAGCATATATATTCTCCTTCCTCCCCTGAAGATTACACACACAGTTTTTTAAAGATATGAAAATGATTTAGAAATATGGAGAGAAACCGGCTTTTTTTAGGAACTTCATTTCTAGGTTTTCCTAAACTCTAACAAGTGTTAAGGGAAAAAACATCTTTTAACAAGTTTCCAACTGTTCACCGATGTTAATCCTTCAAGGGTGCCATTCTTCTTCTTTATTAAACTTGAGTGTATTAGGTAAAGGCTGGCTTGGGGTGTAAATGCCTAGTTCCAGTTATAGCAACACGAGAAAGAAGAGGCACTCAGCTCCCCGAAGGTTCCAGCTTTCTCTGTGTAACTGGATTAGGGCTATTCTCCCAGCGGTGGCCCCATGAGGCTCGGTGACATGTGACAGTCATGCTGACTTGCAGCCCATGCTGACACAGCCTGTACTAACAATAACACTCAGACACACCCCAACTCATTCCTCCTTCTAACCCCAGGTGGTGTCAAGTGGAAAAATGATTCTAAGAGGCAGCACAGGCAATACCTCTGGCTCCAAGAATCACTGCAAAGAGCCAATTCCTTTAACAACTGAATAGTACAGGAGGAAAGGGACAGATGCTGGGAAAGAAATACTAAACTTGGATAATTATTTCATTTTAGCACAGCTCCAAAACAACCTTACTTTGTCCCTTTTTGGCCCTTGACATACACATAGATTTGTGGAGATTTTCTGTTATGTCAGTGAGTTCTTATGACATTATGGAGAGAAACAAATATGGCTCAGAGATTTTAAGAGATTGCTGAGAATTAGTAATACCCAAAAGGAAAAGTACAGTGGGCACTTGTGCCATGGGCTGGTTCAGATGTGGCCTCTTCTTCCAGTTTATTGGTGATGGTCCCCAGGCAAAAACTCACTGGTAAAGCCACTTTATAGTAAATATTTCTCCCTTTGGCCACCAGGCAGTTGTCTAAGGTAGCTGTAGCCTGCAGGTCCTGAACTGTGGCTTCGATTTTTGCCACAATGCAGAGTTTGAAGGTAGGCACAGTGCCATGTTTAAATGGAGCAAGTGTGAAGGCTTTGGGGGATACAATTGGAAGGGTTTGGTGGGTAATGTGTGTAAGTAAAGGCTGTATCTTAAGTGCCTGGCGTTTCTTGGCAAGGTCCAAGCTGGTCCTGTAAAAGGATTTTGGGCCTCTCTCCAGCAGAGTCTGAGACAGCAAGATGCACCCTCTGGTCTTGGCTGTAACCTATGGGTGAAATTGCCTTTCCTGGTCCTGATGGGATAAGGAAGACCTCAAACTCCTCAGGCTGCCGGAATAACCTCTATGTGCACACGTGTGCGTACACACACACACACACAAGCCTTCGGTGAGCACTGCCCCAAGTTGGTAAAAACAGTAATCCTTGCTCTCCTCTGGCTTGAGATCCTCTCCTTCCTTCTCACTGGGCCTGTGGGATGAGAGGATTATGAAGCTTATTTTGATTTTGTTCATATCTGGTAAGTCAGAATTCTCTGAAGAGGGGCCTGCTCAGTTAGCTGTCCCTTCTGAGCTAGAAGGTTGGTCTTTAGCTCGAGTGCATTTGCAATGTCCCTAGGATTAACTTGCTTTCATAGTTTCACTCATTTGGGCCTTACTTTCATCTGTGGATTGGAACTACAGTGACCTACTCACAGAATTGTTGAGGCTTGATGAGAGGAAACGATGTATGTCATAGTGCTTTGTAAATTGGAATAAAAGGTAACCGTCATTAATAAGATTCATTGATCAATAATCAAATTTGCACAGATATAAGAAGGGGATTCTGGGAACATCCTTCTTAGCCATTTTCTAGCTGTGTGAACTTTAGCAAGTTAATGAACTTCTCAGAGCCTTCATTTTCATACCTATAAAATTAGGGAAATGATATCTATTCTTAGGAAGATTTTGCAAGAATTAAAAATACACCCTCTTACACTGAGCATGATGCCTGACACATAGCAGATGCTTTTTAAATGGTAGTTATGGCTACTGCATTAACCCAGAAGACATCTGTGCAGATGGAATAGTCCTTCCTTCTCTAACTTGCCAAAGTGTTCTTTCTTGCTCAGAAATTGAATCCCTACCTCAGTTATTGTCATGAGTGTGCAGGGGTATGGCTAATAAGAATGAAGTCTGGGGCATGAAAATAAATAATTTATGGACTGCACTTTGAACACTTTGCTTGAATTTATATGAGAATTAGTATTTCAATTTCCTAGACTGAAAAGACGAAGACACCAAGAAACTGAAAACAAAGCAAACCAAGTCAACTAATCAACCTTCCTAGTACACAGTTTGGAAAATTTTCTATCAAGTTAGCAGAGGTTGGTGTCTTTATTGACTCACAGGAGAATGGGAAAATGCATATATATTAAGCCCTGCTAAATAATAAGCCATGACTTTCAACTTTTAAATTTAATAAAGAAAAAAATACCCTAAAGCCTTTCAAGAAATAAGATAGCGTTCAGAGCCATATTATAGTCTGTTAAGAGAAAATAAAAAGAGAGAGAGTGAAAGATCAGAAAGAAGTGGGCAAGATAGAGAGGAATAGCCTTCCATTATGTTAAAAAAAATTTTTTAAGACCTTGTAGAATACAGCCATCGTTGCACATTTGCAAACACAAGCTTATGTGATGGTATCTTCTCTTGTCACTGGTCTCACAGCAATAACTTGAGACAGAAGTTTCCCAACTACCCAAATTCTTAGATGAAAGAATTCACGTACACGTCCATTACCACTGAGGACACAAACGAAGCTCGTGGGTCCTGGAACCAGAGTCAGCCATGGCTGGGCTGGCACTCGATTCAATTATATCCTCCAAAGAAAAAAGGAGCTAATTTTGAGGAGAAAGAGTAGAAAATGAAGAGAGCAGGAATTAGGGTTGCAATGGACTGAAAAAATCTCTGTGCGTCTCCTCCATCCCCTACACTCCGAGTCACTCTCTCTCACACACACACACAGACACACACTAAAAGGTGATGTCACTCACTCTTGCCACAATGGTCCTATTTGGCTGCCATTTTTGTAAGCCCGGGTAACATGGCAACACAGGAACAAAACTTGCTGGTCAATTGGTCATCAGCTGTAACTTTATCTGGGGGTACTGCCAAGCCTAGTCCGGGAGCCTAGAGACCTGACACGCAGTTCAGGAGTTTCTGTTTTAACAACCCTGACTAGAGCTTTCTTATTGGTCACTCTGCAAACAAACACATTGAGACCAAAAACACTGCAGAGACTGCAAAGAGATCCCACCTCCCACGCCAGCTCTGATCACTGAGCCCTGTGGGGAGAATTGCTCTGAGACCATTTGCAAGCTTGCTCACAGAGGGCTCTGAAAGTGGAAGCAGTGAGACCGATAATATATTTGCCACAGTCATGTTCGATAGACTCACACAAGACAGTCACACACGGAGAACACCAGAGTTACTGTCACCTAAGGATCGATAGCATCTGCAGCATGGTTGGTCTTTGGGTTGCAGCTGCTCCTTGGGACACACACAGCCTCCAGAAACATAGTGCCAATAGGATTTTTCTCACACTAACCCTGCATTAGTTTGAGTTTCTGTCCTACCTGGTTTGCGTGCTGTTGCTGCTATAATTTCCCCTCTCTGTCTGAGTTTTTGTATTTGCATAATCCTGCCTGAATTATACAGCTTGGTTGGAGAAACATCTCTGGCTAGTTAGGAAAATCAATAACTTTCTTTGATTTTAATTTCACACATTTGGTGCTTGGTAGCCTTCCTTTAGGTTCACTTGGCCCAATACATCCTGTGCAGCCCTAACCCAGTAAGGGACTGTATCCCTAACTGTGCTCATCTGTGCCCTTCACTGTGCTCCTCTTTGTGTCCGTTTCTCAAGGTAGCAATTTTTCTTTGGCATCTGCCCCTGTAAGGTCTTCGGGTCCTGGTAAGACCTCGAACTTGCCTAAACTGCCAAATCAAATCAATGCCCTCACAGACTCTGAAGCATTGGCCCCAGGCTCCAGTAGCCCCAGCCATATCGATCATTAGTACCTCTCCGTGTCCATTGTTCCACTTCTTCTGCTTCCCAGGAGGAACTACCCCATGATGCGGGGCAGGAAAGACGAGCTTCTAGGCAAACTGCCAAGAAAAGTGGTAAGAAACTGACCCATTTCAGAAACTTCCTTCTTCCTCATTGCTGCTACCTCTGCAGAGAAATTCCCTTTCAGACTTCAAGTCCTTTTTTGACTCTTGCCTCCCTTTGGGCAGATACCAGATGGCAGCTTCAGTCCCCATTAGGGCACCCACGAGTGCAAGGAGGCAAACAGGAGACAGAAGAGGGATTTGACAGGTGATGAAAATACCTCCCCTTGTACCAGTATTGTGCTTCCTTTCTATCTACTGTGCCTCCGTTTGGTCTCAGGTGCCAACCCCACATGGCCCATGTACACAGGAGGTCGAGAGGGGCCAGAAGCCCTTCCTCACAGCAGGAAGAGAGCAGACGCAGCTTGTTAGCTTGAAGAGGGAGAAGTGAAAATAAAAGTTTTGTGGCATTTACCTGTCCCTTTGTAGAGGTCTGGCTACTTGTGTACACTCCATTAGACTCTTTCTGGATGTCCTATTATACTTATAAAAAAAAATGGCAGCAACCGGGACTTCCCTGGTGGCGCAGTGCTTAAGAATCCTCCTGCCAAAGCAGGGGACACAGGTTCGAGCCCTGGTCCGGGAAGATCCCACATGCCACGGAGCAACTAAGCCCGTGCGCCACAACTACTGAGCCTGCGCTCTAGAGCCCGCAAGCCACAACTACTGAAGCCTGTGCTCTCGAGCCTGCGAGCCACAAGTACTGAAGCCCAGCAACAAGAAAAGCCACCGCAATGAGAAGCCCATGCACCGCAACCAAGAGTACCGCACCCCCGGCCGCAACTAGAGAAAAGCCCTAGCACAGCAACGAAGACTCAATGCAGCCAAAAAAAAAAAAAGACCATCAGATGGTCCCATCACTGCCACCAGGAAAAAAAAAATCATGGAAATTCATGAACACAAAATAGATTATCAAGTAAAAATTGAGTACAACTAATATTCCTCTAGCCATTTGGCAGATATCAGAGAGATAAAATTTAAATTTAGATTGATAAACCTAACTGTCAGAAAGGAAGAGAGAGATGGGTGACTAATCTGATTCAGGGGAAGTAGAAGGTATATTTCTTACATTAAATAGATTTACCTTCCAGTCTTCCATGTGGGAAAAATAATATTTGCTTTTCTTTCATTTTTCAGCCACTTGTGACAAGTACACAGTCTTGAATTCCTATGACTGGATTAAATCACTATAAATAGACCTCAGAAAATTCACTCTGACTTTTATGCAGAGTGACTGCATAGAATAAAATAAAAGTCATTCTGACTTTTATTCACTCCTGGCACTTAGATGCAGGAATTTCACCTCTCCTTCCTGATTTTTTTTTTTTAAAAAAAACCTTTACTATGCTTTTTTGGCCTGTAAGGTGTTTTTTTCCACATGGTTTCCATATGCCAAGTGATGAAAAGTCTGCAGGAGGGGGGAAAATGCAGAATTGTATGCAGTTTGTTAATGTGAACAGAAGCCCTGGGAGGAATGCTTGTGTGTGACCCTTAGAGCTGGGCAATAATTCCGGGCTCCAGCAGGCAGCAAGCATAAATTTGATCCGAGAAAATCCTGTTCTAACAATTGGTCTATTTAAATTCATTTATAGTGTGCTTAGTTGTGCTTCAATCACACATCTTATGCAAGTCAAAAATAAAAAAATGTATAATGCTCACCAGATAAACCAAGAGTTGGGTTTCTGTAGCTCTTCCCCTCTCATAGGAAGGATAACTTGCCTTAAATGATGCAGACGGCTGCTTCGATGCATGCTTCCTATGTGAGGGAGTAAAATAAAAATACCAGCTCATTGTAATCTGGTTTTAATGGGCCTCAATCTGACTTCGAGGGAAGAATGGGATCCACAAGAGACACGACTAGTAGTCCAGAATCTATACCCTGAACGTTCAATTTTAATTAAAGAAGGCTATGCCATTTCTCTAAATTGGTAATAAGCATTATTTTTCTTTTTCGGGAACTAAATTTTCACTGCTTCCATTTAGTAATCTTAGTCTAAGAAACTTTGCAGTTGACATTCACATGAATGGACTGTGTGTTGAGATAGAATCCCATTCCATTATTCCTATACACATGGCCTCAGTGAGAGCATTTACTCCCTCTGATTGTTTGGAATTTCTTGATTTAGTTATCTTAGTTATATGCTAGATTATAAGCTCCTTGCAGGCAAAATACAATTCACATTGGACAATCTAGAGGTGTCTATGTTTTTGATGACGATGATGATGATTGGAATGTCTTCAATATCCTACCAGTTACTCCCATCAAGAGCTTTAAAAGAGTTGCCATTGGGCTTCCCTGGTGGCGCAGTGGTTGAGAGTCCGCCTGCCGATGCAGAGGACACGGGTTCGTGCCCCGGTCCGGGAAGATCCCACATGCCACGGAGCGGCTGGGCCCGTGAGCCATGGCCGCTGAGCCTGTGCGTCCGGAGCCTGCGCTCCGCAAGGGGAGAGGCCACAACAGTGAGAGGCCCGCATAACGCAAAAAAAAAAAAAAAAAAAAAAAAAGAGTTGCCATGATATGGTTTTGAATTTCCAGAACACTTGATTTTCTTTTAATTTCAACAAATATTAGTAGAAAAATCATCAAAGCCAGAGAGTGGGACAAGTCCTAGATTCAGCAATAAAGGCAGGAAAATATTTCATGGAGATGATATGGAGTCCTACATGTGCATTAGAGCAAAAGGCCAAAGACTAGCTTGCAGAAAGCATAAGTGGAGTTTTGTAATGAAGCTAAATTACAAGGTAAACTCCAGGATGGAATATAATAATTCTTTTTTGGGTCTGAAATGAAAGTCAGCCCAAGGTAAGAATGGGCATCAGCCTCCATCCTTCTGTAGGGTAGCCCAGGATAAGGAAAGAAATGTTTGTATGCAGACGAAGACTGAAGAAAACCAGCTGCAGACTCCCTGGCATCCAAAAGCCTCAGAGGTATTAACTGGAACAATCGGGCCCCTTCAATACCACCAGACCTACGAGCATAGATGTCTTTGCTTCCGAGGTCCACTGATGTCTCAGCTTGCGATGCCTGTGAGTCTCTACATACAGGCTGCCCTCTGACTGGTACGTTCAGATCAGGCCCACCCAAGTCTCACTGGTGTACCACAGACAGAGAGGGCCAATAAGCCTCTGCAAACTGAGCTCTCTGGTATCTCTGATCTGTCCTTTCACTCCAAGTGACTTGAAGAAACTGGGTAGTAGATTCTCTTGGTAATTTGGCTGAAGAAGAAGAACAAGCCAAGCAAAATATTATTTAATGACCTCCCTTTCAGGAACTTTTAAAGTATTCACTTCAAAGACACCAAAGCATCCTTCCCCCACTCCCTCCCATTCCTACTCCAACCAAAGGGATTGCCTGTCTTCAGAAATAACCCTGAAGGAGTGGTTGGGAAATGAATAGGAGGCTGCCATCACGGGTGGGGCTCGCTCATTCCCCATGGTTTGGAAGGTCTTGGTTACTCAAAAGTTCTCATAAATCTTGTGTGTTTTATTCCTGCCCCAGTGTCTCCTTTCAAGGCCTCCTACTGTCCCTGAGAAATGAAGAGTCCTTATCTCACGTTCACTCCTGTCATCCTTACTAGGGTCCAACCTTCAAGTCTCACTTAGTATTTCATCACAATGACAGCACCTTAGGAATTAAACTTTCTCAAATTTACTCATATAGAAATGTCAACATGACCAGGCATTCAAAAAGATATTCAAGTAGGTCTAACCTTTAACAGAATACACTCACCATTACCTGGAAAACAAGAAATAAATACTCTTAGCTGAAACTTTGTCAGCTGGAGCTTCTTAATTCTTTTAATGGAAACATTTAATCTGTAAGCCCAACATAAGGATTTTTAACTATTCTTGAATATTTCTAAAAAGAATTAGTGTTAATGCCGGAATGGATAGAAAAAATTATACAACTCTGCCATTTCTTAGATGAGGAAACTGAGGCATAAAGAGGTTAAGGGAATTGCTTAGGGAAATTATGCTCCAAAATTCCTTGTATAGTAATATTATTTATTAAAACTAGAAAACCCAAATCCCTACATACACTTTATTTTATTTACTTTTTTAACATCTTTATCGGAGTATAACTGCTTTACAATGATATGTTAGTTTCGGCTTTATAACAAAGTGAATCAGCTATACATATACATATATCCCCATATCTCCTTCTCCTTGCATCTCCCTCCCACCCTCCC
This sequence comes from Mesoplodon bidens, assembly GCF_964165515.1. NCBI lineage: Eukaryota > Metazoa > Chordata > Mammalia > Artiodactyla > Ziphiidae > Mesoplodon > Mesoplodon bidens. The sequence continues at coordinate 32,829,220 of NC_138167.1, forward strand.
TATCCCACCCCTCTAGGTGGTCACAAAGCACCGAGCTAATCTCCCTGTGCTATGTGGCTGCTTCCCACTAGCTATCAGTTTTGCATTTGGTAGTGTATATGTGTCCATGCCACTCTCTCACTTCATCCCAGCTTACCCTTCCCTCTCCCCATGTCCTCAAGTCCATTCTCTACATCTGCGTTTTTATTCCTCTCCTGCCCCTAGGTTCTTCAGAACATTTTTTTTTTTTAGATTCCGTATATATGTGTTAGCATACGGTATTTGTTTGTCTCTTTCTGATGTACTTCACTCTGTATGACAGTCTCTAGGTCCATCCACCTCACTACAAACAACTCAATCTCATTTCTTTTTATGGCTGAGTAATATTCCCTACGTACACTTTGTCAGTAAGCCTGTGACTCTGGTGTGACTCTCGTCACAGTGTGAAAACCACAGTGTAATCGGGGGTATTTTCCTCTGGGGAGGCTATTCCTGCCCTTAATTTAGGTCTGACATTAGTGGAGTGGTCAGAGGCTGCTCACGAGTGGTCAATGGGTGGGACTTCCCTGCTGCATAAAGAGAACTCGTAGACCCAAGAGCAGGATTCCTCCCAGATCAAGGCTTCCTGGAACATTCCACTCTAATCTGTGAATCGGAGACAGAAACTGGAGGTGGGCCCAGTCGTAAAGTGTAGCAGGTCTTCACCACAGCTCGGTGTGCTCACTCTGCTTCTAGAAGGAGGTTGCTGTCGAGCCAGCTAACTTGTGCTTTCTTATATCAGCTCCTGTGTCAGCCATTGTGATTTCTGATTCTTCCAGGACTTGGGGTGGGGTGGGGGGTTCAGGGAGGAGATAGGAGGCAAAAGTGTGGAGCAGGAAGTTGTTCTGGGGACACTGAACACATGGGGGAAGCAAGGGTGCTGTAGTGGCCACCCCACCTCATACCCACCCCCAGAGCCTGGCAGGAAACCTTGGGCTTCCTAATTTAATATCCTCCATCCAGAGAAGTTCCCAGGGAGCCACCACCCCCCCCCCCCCGATTATCTCTATGTTCCTTGCACTTCCAACAACTCCACAGAAGTAAGAAAAGGCTGTCATTGCAAGGGTGGAAGATAAGATCTTGAAATATTAATCATTGTGTTTTTCTTTCCTTCCCGCCCTTCCTGACCTTTCCCCTAGTGGGCAGAAGTGTCTACTTTGCCTGCAGAAGAATTAAGAGTTGTTATGACTGGAAAGCTGAGAGACAGGAAAGGTTATTTTTCAGAAATTTTCTTTCCACTCAAGGCAGATCAGAGAGTTAATGCTAAAATGAAGATGTGCAGGTGGCCAGTACCAGGAGGCCTGGTGGTGGCCTGGCTGGCTCCTGTCAACAACACACGTCCCTGTTCCTCTCACTTGTTTTTCTCTCCACGGCTGGGCAAGCGCCTCCCGTGTCACGTTCCCACACGTCACCCCAGACGACCCTCCCATGACCCGAGAAAGTGCTGAGCCCGTCGATTTGCCCACGTGGACGGCCCTTTGTCAATGGTCCAACACCTAGAAAAGTGGACTCCTTGACCCTCAAAGGGTGGTGGTAGTGAGGGGAAAGACCCAGCCGTAGTATGGGAGCGGAGCTGGGGCTGGGAGTGGGGGAATTTACCCTATAACACAGTAAGCAGTGGTGTTTCTAGAAGGACAGGGTATTTTTTTTTAATTGAAGTATAGTTGATTTACAATATTATATTAGTTTCAGGAGTACAGCATAAGGATTCAGTATTTTACAGGTTATATTCCATTAAAAGTTATTACAAGGCAATGGCTATAATTCCCTGTACTCTAAAATAGATCTATAATATATCCTTGTTGCTTATCTATTTTATACATAGTAGTTTGTAGTTCTTAATCCCATACTGCTAATTTGCCCCTCCCCTATCCCTCTCCCCGTTTGGTAACCACTAGTTAGTTCGTTTTCTATATTTGTGAGTCTGTTTCTATTTTGCATATACACTCATTTGTATTATTTTTTAGATTCCACATATAATGATATCATACGTTTGTCTTTGTCTGTCTGACTTATTTCACTAAGCATAAGATGGACCCTGCAGGTTCATCCAAGTCGCTACAAATGACAGAATATATATATGGCATCTTCTTTATCCATTCATCTGCTGATGGACTGCAGGATCATATGGTAGCTCTATTTTCAGTTTTTTGAGGAACCTCCATACTGTTTTCCGCAGTGATTGCACCAATTTACTTTTCTACCAACAGCGTACAAGGGTTCCTAGAAGGACAGGATATTTTGAAGCAGTTTTTTAAAATTCCTGATGCCAGCCTTTCTAAATGCCTAAGGATTCTGTGGGGATGCTTTGCTGGTGGTGTTTATGGCTGGCCTCCATTAACTAGTCTGTGCCAGGCCAGCGCTGTGTACTTCCAAAACATTTTCATTTCATCTTTACAACTACCTAACAGAGTAGGTGTTACATTATGAATGAAGAAACGGACTCTAGTCACACCACTTCTTAACAGGACTGGATGATAGAGTCCTATCAAATCTTCTATTTCCAAAAATATACCTAGTTTTAATGATAGATTTGATTTTAAATAAACATAGGAAAATACATTTTCAGTTGGAATTTGAAAGCTCCCCTGCTGAGTAAAATAAAATCTGACCTACCTGGATTGTTTAAGATCCAGGTCCTAAGTTGGCTAATGTGCTCATTTAATCCAAATTTGTACAGGGAAGGGTCTCCCTTGGTCACTCAAATGAAAGCATAAGAATCAAAAATGGTTCTTTCAAAGACTAGCAGCCTTGGGTCTTAACGTCCCTTTCAGGGCATGGAAGTCCTGCCACTTGTTCCCCACAGCAGTCTGGCCCTGTCACCCCTCCCCAGCCACCCCATTCAGGAACCCAGAGGGGCAGTAAGCTTTTGGAGAGCTTTGCCAGTGAGAGGAGAATAGCAAGGGAGACAGGTTCTTTATTAATATTCAAGTCCCATCCTTTGTAGGGGAATTTGCTAGGGAACTCCCTTTACAGATCATAAATAAAATGGACCGTTCTCCATGTGACACCTCCCCATCTCAACAGTTTAGTGCCACGGAATGAAGGGTAAATAAACTGACTGGGTCTCAAGGCTAATTTTAGGAGGATTGGGGTATTTGCAAATTAGGTCCCTCAATCCATTTTTTTCCTGTATATGTAAAGCAACATACTTCTGCACCATTTAAGAGAAAAGAAAACTAGTCAGTGTGAGCTGCCCACAGCTGGCTGACAACCTTGAGCACTGGGTGTGTTGGAACTGGTCCAGATTTCACATAAGGAGTTCATTTTGGGTTAGTCAGAAAAGGGAAGGAGTTGGCCCAGATTCTGTTCTACAAATTCAGGAACAAGGAGCTGAGATTCCCTTCAGAAATTGCTGGCGGGTGGCTCTGCAGGTCCATTTGCAAAGCCTATTTGACATCCACTTGTTCTCTGCCTGATACAGGAACACCACTAGCTGTCCGGGAGTTTCCTCTGACAGCCCAGTGATTCAGTGCAGCAATTAAAGCAAGTGAAGTTTAATTCTCTTTTCTCTATATCCCTTTTATAAAGACCTATTATTTCCGCAGACTCCAGATTTTTTAAGCTGCTTTTTCTTCTTCCTCATGAATTCTCCTCACCCTCACTTTGACTTTAGCTTATGAGACAGAGGCTGAGTTCACTAGCATAATAAAGAACTTAGTATTTCTTGAAGAATGAAATCCTCTTATGTTTCTTATCTATGACTCGCTATTTCAGGGTAATAAACATTTCATATTTCAAAATGGTAATAGCTATTTTTACATTCAAAGTAACAAGTAATCAATGTAAAAAAAATTAGACAACACAGAAAGGGATTCAAAAAACTTTAAAAAGTAAAAAAAATCACCCCAAATCTCACCACTGGAGAAAACTAACCACCATTAATTTTGCAGTGTCTATGACTTTAGTCTTTTTTATTATCTTTTGTTTGCTTTTTTACAAAAGTAATCTCATTATTTTCTCCATATATTTTGGATACTGTTCCATGGGAATAAAATAGATCAATGTCACTGTTTTTAAGAGGTGCACAGTACTGCAGTGTATAAATGTGCTTTAACTTATATTAACAGACATTTTTGCTAATATAAACAGTGCTGCAATGAACTCCCTGTACATATGACCTTGCCCACTTGTCTAGCTATTTCTTTATGATAAATTCTGTGAGTAAACTACTAGATCATCATATACATTTTTTTCAAGGTATTGCCAAATTGATACATATTGCCAAATTCCTCCTTGCCCCAGAAAACTTGTACTCATTTACAACTTCAGTGAGTTTATGAGTGCATTCTTTCCTCATGCTCTCACAAATACTGAATATAAGACTTTAAAAAAAATGTTTGCCCATTTGAGAGACAATAATTGGTGCCTCTATATTGTTTTATTTTCCTTTGATGATTAACAAGGTTGAATATATTTCAATATGCTAATAACTACATATTTTTAGTTGTTCTCTCTTGTGCTCATTTTTCTATTGCGATATTCATATTTTCCCTCCTGACTTGTAGGAACTCATTACATACAAAGATGACATTTTCTAGACTGTATTTCAGGAAACCTTTGAGATATTAATAGGTATGCTGAGAGGAGGAAAAAGACTTCTATGGTCAGATTTAACACAGCAATTCTTAAACTTAATTGACCATCAAAACTTTTCTTTTTTTTCTTTTTTTTTTGCGGTACGCGGGCCTCTCACTGTTGTGGCCTCTCCCGTTGCGGAGCACAGGCTCCGGACGCGCAGGCCCAGCGGCCATGGCTCATGGGCCCAGCTGCTCCGCGGCATGTGGGATCCTCCCGGACCGGGGCACGAACCCGTGTCGCCTTCATCGGCAGGCGGACTCTCAACCACTGCGCCACCAGGGAAGCCCGTCTTTTTTTAAATTTCTTTTTACAGAACCCCCATTAGCATCGCTCAGGACACTAGTGTTCTGGGCAAGAACATTTGAGAAATTGTTCTGTAAAGGATAGTAAAACTTTATCTGTTACACATGTGGCATGTTTTTTCCCCATTATCATTTGTCTTTTATTGTATATGATTTTTTTTTCTATATAGCTTTTAAGTCATGTATCCAAATCTCTCAGTATTTTCCTTTAAAGTTTAGTAATTTAGAAGCACTAACCCTGAAATCATACTTGTTTGGTTTGAATTCTGGCACCACCACTTGTTCGAGCTTAGGAAAATTACTTAACCTATCTGTGCCTCAATTTTATCACCTATAAAATGGGAAGAATAAATAGTAAATACATATATAATTGTTATGAGGATTAAATTACTTAACATAAATAAAGCACTAGAATTGTGTTTGACACAGAATCTCACATGATGATGCTAATGGGTTACTTTTTGGATGAAAAGAAAGTCTTTCCCCATATCTAGCTGTTAAAAAAAAAAAAGTCACTCATCTTCCTCTAAGAATTTTTTTTTTTTTAATTTTATTTATTTATTTATTTGTTTTTGGCTGTGTTGGGTCTTCGTTTCTGTGCACGGGCATTCTCTAGTTGCGGCAACCGGGGGCTACTCTTCATCGCGGTGCGCGGGCCTCTCAGTGTCTCAGCCTCTCTTGTTGCGGAGCACAAGCTCCAGACGCTCAGACTCAGTAGTTATGGCTCACGGGCCTAGTTGCCCCGCGGCATGTGGGATCTTCCCAGACCAGGGCTCGAACCCGTGTCCCCTGTATTGGCAGGCAGATTCTCAACCACTGCGCCACCAGGGAAGCCCGCCTCTAAGAATTTTTACAGAAATTAATTTTGGTATGAATTATAGAGCAAAGAGTCTACTTTTTCCCCATTGATTAGCCAGGTTTTTTCAACACCGTTTATTAATTAATGCTCCCCTTACCATATACGATTACTTTCTTTTCTTAGATTTTTCTCTTCTGTTCAGTCTACTCTGATACAAAGACCCGTTCTTCCTTATTCTTTTCCAGAAAAGTCACAGCTCTGTTTGCCTGAATAAATAGCACATGTTGGATCCCCTCTTAGAGCTGCCCCAGGAAACACTTGGTTGGGGTGAGGGACCTCGAAAGTGGGGTTTGGTTTTCTATGAGGCAGGCAGGAAATATAGATACCATATATAGACTTTCCATTTTAACTCTTACTGTGCCTGTTGGTACCCACACCCAGCTGAGGCCTAGTTGTGGCTATAGCCTGCTGATTCCCTTATTTGAACCCTACTGTTGTTCACTGTATCACAGAAAAATTAACATCCTCAAACGCCATCTGGTTGCTGTCCTTGCTGTTGCGTCCACCAGATGACCTCTAAAAGATGTGAGGGGGGAGGGCTACTAACCTGACCCATCCCAGGCTGTGGGAGGAGAGCCAGGTGGTCACGCCTCAGAGGAGGATGTGACACTGAGAGGCTTCAGAGACGTGGGACCAGAACAGCTTCGAGAACATTGCACTCAGAGCTGAGGGAAAGCTGGAGTCCTCAGATGACCTGTAAGGCCCAACGCAACCTTCTCCTTCTCTGCACCCCTTACCTCTTGTTCACCCTGTTCCTAGTAGCCTCTTTGCTGTTCCTCAAACAGGCTTCCCCCCTGGGTCATTTGCATATGCTGATCCCCTGGCATGTTCTTCCCCCATTGGCCACATGGCTTGTTCCCAAGTCAGTTTCAGGCCTTGGCTCAAATGTCAACTTGTCGGGGAGGCCATCCCTGACTGTTCTATTTAAAGCTGTGCCAGCTCTCCCTACCCTGTCCTTGCTTTATTTTTCTACATAGCACAAACCACTGTCTGACAAGCTCTTGTACTTTTTATTTATGGTCTATCTTCCCACCCTAGACTACGAACTTCCTAAAGTCTATATTCTGTTTTGTCCTCTGATATATTCTCAACACCTAGAACAGTGCCTGGCATGTATCAAGGACTCCGCAATTATTTGCAGATGAATGAACAAATAAGTGTGGCAGTCAGACAGCATCACTTGTGTGAGACTGTGGGATGTGTCTGAGCCTGTTAACAACATCATGATTCCTCAGAATGCAGCTGCCTGAAGGACTCGGGATTTCAAGCTAGCCTCTGCAAACAAGTCATTTCTAAGGTGAGGAGAAAAGGCTGCATCTCTTGAAAGAGCCAGCAGGCATCTGTCTGCAGTGATTTCTTTCATTCAACGCCCTGACTTCATCCCTGAGGCTGCCACAGAGCCAGGCAAAAGGAAATGCAGGTTGAAACCACAGTGAGCTACCAGCACACACCCAGCAGGACGGTTAAAATGGAAAATACAGAACATGCTGAGTGGGGCGAGGGTGGGGAGGAAGGGACTCCTGTACACTTTGAAAAACTTTGGGGCAGCACGTAGGAAACGCAGACCCCCTGACCCAGGACACCTACATAGACCCAACAGAAATGCCTATGTGTGGCCACCAAAGAGTCAGGTACCACAACAAGAGCACTGCCGTTACAGCAGTGCTGTGTGTAATGGCCAAACTCTGGAGCAAAAAATGGCGCAAAATAGTAAAATGGAGTTTTGAAAATATGGTATTTTCACATGGTAGAATAGTACACAGTACAGGAAATGCATGATCTCCAAGCCCGTGCAATGATAGGGAGGAATTACACAAACATAATGCTGAGTACAAGTCAGACACGAAGGAGAATATAGTGTCTGCTTCCATCTGTGTAAGATTATAAATAGGTAAAACTAATCCATGCTGCTGGAAGTCTAGCATGATTAGAAAGGAACATAAGTCATGCTTTGGGCTACTGATAATATTATCTTTTTCATCTGGGTGCTGGTTACATAGGAATAGTCATCAAGCTGTACATGTATATGTCTACTTTTCTGGATGTAATATTTTTTGAAAACTAAGTTCATGCATTAGAACCACCAAATGGAGAGGCAGGTCATTCATTTCCTAAAGCTACTTGTTACTGTAAGCTGAAACTATTCCAGGAAGCACTGCGCCAGCACCTGGTGGGGCAGGAGATAGATGGAGGCTGGAACACACCTCTGAGATGTTGCAAGAAGGGAAAATGGCAGGGACCAGCTGTGGAGGGGGGGGGAAGCAGGTAGAAAGCCTCGGGCACCTGGGGTTTGCGGGCACTTATGGCCTTATGCAGCGCTGCCTCATGTCAGGGGCAGAATGGGGAAGACTCCGCAGTCTGCCTTGGGGAGCTCCAGTGGCCACAAGACTGTGCAGGTCAAATTTCTAACCAGATATGGAGGGAAGAAGAATGACCTCTGCTTATAAATTGAATCTGAGAAGTTTTTTTTTTTAAATCTGGGAACATTGTTATAGAAAGCAATAGAAAAAAGATAGCAGAGAGAGAGAGAAAAAAAAAAGGAAATATATATAGAGAGAGGGCCTTAAGTAATTTCTAAGGAGCCAGCTGCAGCAGGAGCTCTGGCTGACATGTCTGAGATAGCTCTCTTATTTCTTTCAACTGGTGAAACAAAACAGGAAGGCAAGGATGAGAACATACAGGAACTATAAGGCCCGACTAGGGGGTGATGGCCGGAATAGAGGAAGATAGAAGGGGATTCACCCCACACCACACCTACACACTTCGGAGCACGCTGTGCTGATGGCACCAGCAAGGTTTTAAAGAACTTGCTGCTACCATTGGGGCGTGGGGTGCATAAAGAAAGAAAAAGAAGACCACCCCATTATTTTCTATTGCTGTGAAAAGAAAGGGAAGCCCTCTTCAGAATTCCAGGAGTAGAGACCACTTGGAAAAAGTTGGGAAGCAATGAATAAGCCAAGGATTTGCATGGTTTCCAGCCTTTCAGGAACAGGCTCTTGCTAGAGCAAACCTCTAGCCCTCACCCCTAGGATCTGGAAAGGCCCAGCAGGAGAAGCTGCCAGGAGAGAAGAAACTTGGAGCCAGGTGGTGCTAGTTAAGGAGGCTTTAATGACACTTGAGAGCCATCACCTGTGCCATCACCCTGGTTTTGGATTCTGTGGCCCCAGTGAAGAAACCTCCCAGTCACTCCTACGTGTGGGAGCGGGCGGGGGAGTTGGAGAAGAGAACACAGCAAACCCAGGAGGTTTGCAAGAGGTAGCTGTATGCATGGGGCCAGCCCCGGCGTGCCTACTCGACAAGTCCAGATGTGCAGGCAGCATATTTGGGCAGTTCGTATGGCTATTCTTCTCATGTGTGCACTATGTGCAGAAAGCTACACAGAGAGAAAGAGAAAATATTCAAGCACTGGCTCGTCTCATTTCCTCTCTTGAGAGTGTCTCAAACAGGTCTCTCAGAGGATGCAAAGTTTCAGTTTTGTACCTGAGGAGATGCAGATGAGGCTAAGGAGGACATTCCTAGCCAGAAGCCTAGTGCATGCCGTTCACGAGCGTGCTGTACACTGTTCGTGGGCTGAGAGCCATCTCGACTAGAGGTGCAAAACCCCTGACCTCTTAGGGAAAGTCTACATGCATCACACTTTCTGAGAATAACAGTCTAACAGACGGTAGTTCCTATCTCTGAGCCTCATAACATGTGCATTGTGAAGAATAAACACCCAGGTAAAATTTAGATTTGGATGGACTATTGCTTTCTAAATGGACACCAAAGGAAACCCGAAGCCAAAACCTACGTTCGGAATGCCTAACACTGCTGACCAGAGACAACGGTTTTCAGTGCAGATTTTCAGGAGCCAATAGTATCACAAGGACAAGGAAAAGACAGTTTCACTCTGTTTTCGGTAAATGGTCACAAGGCTTCTTAGAGGCTCCTGACACTATCTGGTAGTTGATGGAAAGGATGGTGGCTGGTATGAAATATCTGGCGGCACTAATTTCTTTGGATAATAAAATTGTACTTTACAAGACCTCAGAGGCACGTGATTTCTGATCTTCAAAGTTCAGAGCTGCCTGGAAGAATCAGGATGGACCTCGTTCATTTTCAAATACAGGTTCCACTCAATGTTTAGCATCATAACAGGGTAAGGGCGGATCCTGACTAGATCTCTCCTGGCATTCATTGGTCATTTCCCACAGATCTTAGAGAATCAAAGTCCTGTAGGCTTAGTGGATAATTATAGGCGATTTCAGGATAACTATGCCAGAGCAGGCAAACCCCTTCTCTGACAAGACCCAGGGATATCAGGCCAGAACTAGAAAATAAGAGGTCAAAAGAGGCATCCCCTGGACAAGAGAAGCCAGGGCTCTCCATCCTTTTGAACCCTTTGAAAACTGGTAAGGGAAGGCCTGTAAGCAGACAGTTAAGGACTTAGTGACCTGTTTCAGCCAGGATCCTGCACTGGTATCAGCTGATCACACCTGGTGTAAATCCTTTAAACACATTCCCACACAGAGAGCCTCAGAGCTGTGTGGCATCAGGAAGATGCCAGGAACGTAGCTAAATTCTGCTGGCAGAAGCTTGAACTTCGTGAGGTCCAATATCTTGTTTGTAACTTGAACTTCGTGAGGTCCGGTATCTTGTTTGTAAGTCAGAACTTTTGGCTCTAAGTTAGTGAGATACAAGTTCTAGGAGGTGTGCCTATGAGGTACGGTGTGAACAGCAAAACCCTCTCACATCTGGGTCCACCAATGCCAAGCAAGATATAGCAGCAGTGACAGGTGGTTGTTCTGGTTGACTCTATTTTCATGATGGATGTTCCCTCTTGCAGCTTCACCGATAGGATGCCACCTCTCTTGAGGGAGCCAGAGTCATAGGAGACTCCCAGGGTCCAGAGAGATACAGTATCCGTCACACCAGAGAGCTTGGAACTTTCCAAGATGGAGCCAGTGTTGGTTCTCACCTCTCCAGCTCTTGGTAAATGTAACTGCTGAAGCTGGAGGGACCAAAGAGAGATTCAGAATAGGTGACGGTCAAGGAAAGAAACCCAGGACCTCCAGTTAGTCTAGACCAGAGTTTTCTCTAAATGAATTTGAATTTGGCATTGAGGTTGGCACAAATTTTAATAATATACCACAACTACTTGATGATGTATAATTAAAATAGGTACTGGAATGTTCTCTACAAGACATTTTTCCCCAGGAGTATTAATAACATATGGTTCTGAGAGCCTTATAAAGCTTTGAATGGAATATATGAATATCGGAAAGCTTTACACCTTCTGGAAGTCTGTCCCTAGAGGGCAAAACTCTGGTGGAGTGTTCTACTTATGAGTCCCACCCTAAAAGTTTGGGTGACACTTAAAATAATAACTTTTAAAAATTTTTTATTAGAGTATAGTTAGTTGATTTACAAAGTTGTGTTAGTTTCATGTGTATACAGCAAAGTGAATCAGTTATACATATACATATATCCACTCTTTTTTAGATTCTTTTCCCATATAGGCCATTACAGAGTACTGAGTAGAGTTCCCTATGCTATACAGTAGGTCCTTATTTGTTATCTATTTTATATATAGTAGTGTGTATATGTCAATCCCAATCTCCCAATTTATCCCTCCCCCCCACACCCTCGTAACCATAAGTTTGTTTTCTACATCTGTAACTCTATTTCTGTTTTGTAGGTAAGTTCATTTGCACCCATTTTTTAGATTCCACATGTAAGTGATATCATATGATATTTCTCTTTCTCTGCCTGACTTACTTTACTTAGCATGACAATCTGTAGGTCCATCCATGTTGCTGCAAATGGCATTATTTCATTGTTTTTAATGGCTGAGTAATATTCCATTGTACGTATGTACCACATCTTTATCCATTCCTCTGTTGATGGACACTTAGGTTGCTTCCGTGTCCTGGCTATTGTAAATAGTGCTGCTGTGAAATTTGGGGTGCATGTACATTTTTGAATTATGGTTTTCTCCTGATATATGCCCAGGAGTGGGATTGCTGGATCATATGGTAGCTCTGTTTTTAGATTTTAAGGAATCTCCATACTGTTTTCCATAGTGGCTATACCAATTTACATTCCCACCAACAATGTAGGAGGGTTCCTTTTTCTCCTCACCCTCTCCAACATTTATTGTTTGTAGATTTTTTGATGATGGCCATTCTGATAAAGTAATAAATTTTAAAGTTATGTTCGGTTCTCTAAACTAAAATCTTAAAACCTATGTTACCATCTGTACCTATGAGCATTATCCCTGGAACTCTTCCCTTGTTTGCTCCCGAGTCACTGAGAGGTCTCTGTTGTTTTTCAGATAAATGATACAGCCATTTATTTCCTAGTATCTAGCTCCACTCCCCACCCCCCTGCAGTACTTATCTCCCATGTCCATCAGATTTCACTTCACAGGTCCCTTCATCTGATCAGTGTGTTTCTTGCCAAACATCTTTCAAGACCTCCTGGAAGTATCTTGCCAGAAACCATTGCCCCATCATTTTAAAATATTTAGCTAACTCTTCATTTCCCATATTCTCCTTTTGATTCCAAGGGTAATAATGCTAACCCAAGTACATGTAACCTGTGTTTCCTAAAGCCTCTCCAGCCTGGGGTTTTAAAAGGATCATACTAAACCCTTAATTACCCCTCTTTGCTTTCTCTCCCTCATCCCTGGAGAGAGATGATGGCAGGGAATGACTTGCAACCCAGGAGCAGCTCCCTAGCCAGCATCAGGCTCTCCTCATCTCCAAACAATTAGTCTCAACCCTGCCTTCAAACACAACCACCTGGGGAATTTTTTTTAAAAACCCTGACACCTGAGTCCTATCCCACACCAAGTAAATCAGAAACTCTTAGGACGAAGCCCTGGGCTTGGTAGTTTTCAATACTCTGCAGATGGGTTCTAATGTGCATCCATGATTGGAAAGAACCATCGCAAGGCCTGATTAACCGTGAGCCTTCACTGAGCATTTAGTTATATCCAGGTGTCAGCCCACGAGGTCATGGCACAGGAAGCAGCACAGGGACCCTCCAACCAAGCCATTCAGATTCTCCCACCCACTGCTTCTTGCCTCCTGTGCCTCCCCCATTCTTTGAGGCAGGGCTCCTGTCACTAAAGTGACTTCTGAGGACCCAGGGAGGCTGGTGAACTCCTCTGCAAGGTTCTGGGGTGTTAGCACTTCAATCACTATCATTCATTCAGAACATGTACATCACCTTCTTGCTTTGAATTAATCGTTTTCCATTGTCCCAAGGTGATTCAGAAACTCAGCGCTCACTGACAACATGTGAGCAGGTGTGTGGGCCTGTGGACATACCCCACGGTTCCATGCACGGCAGGACACACCTGGAGAGCTAACCGACAGTGGCGACAGCAACAACAAAAACAACAGAAATCTGTGTTTTCCCAATTATAAAAAAATAGAGGCTTGTCTCTGAAAGCACATTTTTATCTCTCTAGATTTCCAGCAGTGTTAACATGCACAGTCATTTCTAACCTTGTTTGCATTCATCTTCTTTTCAGAAATTGCACATTTGTTTTCAAAGCATTGGGTTGGAGCATTTTGCTGCTACGTGGTAGCCATACCAACAGTGGTACTCAGGACATGAATACACCTGCACATAGAGCCCATGCAATTTTAATGTCTGCTAACCCATTGATAAGCACACTGCAAGGAGAGTTAAAGACCTAGGATAGAGAGCCACTGAGCTAGCAAAATTCACTTTCTAGGAATCGTCACTTTTTGTGGTTAATTAGGACCCTCACCGACCATCTCAGCAATGGTTAAATCACTTATTCACTCATTCTTTCATTCAATAAACTTTTCCTTGTGTGCCAGGTACTGTGCTTTGAGTTGGGGCTAGACTAATGTATAAAACATAGTCTCAGCCTCCCAAATCTATGGTCCACAGCCAATCATATAAACAGATAATGACTTTTACAAATGCTTTTCCTCTCCATGGTATGCTCTTCTCCCATCCCTTTATCTGGATAAATTCTATTCAACCCTTTAGATCTTGACTAGGATGTCACTTAATCTGGAAAACTCTCCTTGACGCTTCAAGTCAGGCTTAGGTGTCCTTTCTATGTGCTTCCATACCACACAGACTTTGCACTTTGTCTTTTAGTTACTTGTTTATGTATCGATATCCCCTCAATAGACAATGAGCTGCTTAAGGACAAGCGTCACGTCACATCCATCTTTGTATCTTCAATGACTAGCACATAACAGAAACTCAATAGATGATCGTTGTATAAATAAGTGAGTGAGTGATAGAGGTCTTCACAGGGTATTCTGAGAACACAGAGGAGATACACCAAAAGAGATGTCCTGTTAAGTGACTGCTAAATGAAGTCATAGATGATAAGTTCAAGTTATCCAGACTTTGGCTGGTTGGAAGGTGGAAGCAGAGTTTTCTGTGCTAGAAAACTTCCAGCATGATGGTGCTGATATAGAGTACAAAATGTGAGGTAGGATATGCGGAGAGGAAAATCTGGGGCAGCTAGAATGAGGGAATGGGGGATGGTTCCGACAAAGCAGACTGAAACTCCATTTCCCCCTTTGTTCCCATCTAAGTGAACAAACACACAGATTTGAGGAGTGCCAGGGGCTGATCTCCAGGAGTTACACACTTGTTCCCAGCATGTGTAATAGTCACTAACGCACAAACCACACTGAAAACCCTTCTCTGATATAAGAAACATTTCCTGCTCTGCCCTGTGAGATTCAGTGCATGGGAGGAGGGGAGCTCCAGAGGGGAGCTGCCAGGTCACCTGCTTAATACTCATAGAAAGTCTCTGTCCCTGACTACAAATTCTGGGTAAAACACCTTGTCAAATGTGATGGGCCCATTTTCCTCTGCCCAGCCTCTTCCTAAAACCCAGCTCTTCTTATGCATCCTGGGCAGGCCTGGGAAGAGTACATTACCTAATTTCTCCTTCCTCTATTGTGTTTTTAATATTAATTCCAGTGATTTAATTATTTACATCCAATGCAACCAATACCCTATTTAAGATAATCCCAGGCCTTCAGAAAACCCACTTCTGTTTTTAGAAGATCAGCTGATGGGATTCAATCATCAATTAATTAATTCAACAACCATTTAACAAGTACTTTCTCAGTGTCAGGCAGACACATGAAGACATGTGGTCCCTACCCTTTTACTGCTGACTATCTAGTGGAAGAAGCTCTAGGACATGGAAATTGCTTATGTGAGGGCAGTGCTGAGGCCATTGTTGACCTGCCTCTTGAAATGTGGTCACCAGCAAACTGTTTAGAAAGGCACAGTCTTGGGTCCCTCTTCCCGATCTACCGAATCAAAACTCAGGAGGTGGAGCCAGCAATCTGGGGCCTGTTAGGCCCTCTGGTCAAAGCTCTACACTGAATCACACCAGACCTATAAGGAGGACCCACTAGCAATTCCAAGCCTTCCTCTCCACAATTCACTTTCTCTTCTTAAGGAACTACTGAGAGTAACAGAAAACACCAATAAGGAGTGACACTATCCAAAACAAAGTAAAATACTATTTTATCACATAATGGCAACACCAGACACTTCTCCCTAAAATCACAGAGACGGGCAGTTTTGTGGAGATCAGTGTGGTATGGACTAGACGGGCCAGAGTCATTTCAGCATCAGCATATAAGGAATCAGAGAGGGAAACATCATCCTTGACTTCATTCTGCTCTCTACCGCTTGGCGGAAAAAAAATCATATCAGCTTGGCTGTTCAGAAAAAGAGCAGGAGCCCCAGAGTTATTTCAGTGCATGGGAATGGCCATGGGATAAACTGAAATAATAAACAACTTGAATGCTTAAGAAAATAAAGACAAGGGGGAGAGATCACCATCCGGGCATGTGAGTTCTGCAACCCTGTCATAGTTCTAAACAAATTGAAGCAGATTGCTTTCTTTCTGGAGTTCTAGTAAAATGGAGCTTGCCACTGGCAGCCCGTTCAGAGCTCCTGGCCGCGTTTAGTTTAGTTTAGTTTTGTTTTGTTTTTGGCTTATTGCCATGTGTCATTAGTGACCTATTTTCACTGCAGTGAGATCAGCCATGTCTGCAGGCCCCTGAATCAGCAGTTTCTCTTCTGCTCACTAACTCCAGGCTGGCAAAGCTGATACCAGTGTCACAGAAAGTGCCACCCCTGCACTCTCCCCAGAGGTGGGGAAGGCACCATTTTGTTACAATGTCGTCTTTGACCCGAGGCTGCCCTGAGAGCCCAGCTGTCATGTCTCCTCCAAATAAGCAGCTGAACTTGGAATTATCTTGGCCTAGTAATTAATCGGGACTAAAAATAGCCCCAAACTGCATGGGCTTTGCTTAATTCCTACCCAGGGAGGAAAGGTAGTTTTTTAAAAAAATCTAATTGCAAAACCATATTTTATAAGGCTTTGCACCAAAATATAAAAATAATTATCCAACACCCTAGTTTGGGAGACAATTCACAGTTAATCTGGCTCTCTAAAAAAAATAAATCGTGCAGTTGTTTGAATTGCACATTGATTTGAAATGATTAATTCTTGGTGGATATTAAAAAGAGCCAGGAATTGTACTCATAGAATCTTCTACCGGCAAACACAAGTTCGTGGAAAGAAAGTAGCCATTGGTTTAAATAGCTGCAAGAGACAGCCTGTTGCCAGGCAGATTAGACAATGAGCAGAGTTCCACAAGGGGGCGCTCTCTCCACTCGTCCTTCAAGCCGAGGGCTCTGCGTTTCTCAGCCCGTGGGCTGCTCTTGGCTTTGCCCTTTGCAAACAACCTGCTCCTAAGAGCAAATGCTCAGTGCCCTGAGGAATGCTGCTTCTGTGATGGCTTTCTGGCTGCAGGCAAATGTTATCTCTGCGATATCGGAGAATCGACTTCAAATGAAGGGAAATCAAGCAAAACGTTCAAAATAAAAGGGAAAATATAAATACATCTAGATTGTGTTCTCTCCATAGTGATCTATCTCTGTGTGCTCACTTTTTTGCTTCTCTAATGATGAGAATATGATAGGATGAAATGAAAGTACTCTTATCACAGCGATCCATGTCTGACCCAGGGTCAGAAACAGCCATGGCACCGACCCAACAGTGACAATTGCAGGGCCAGGTGTATTTCAGGAGACCCTTCACACGCATTTCTCTCCTCCCTTAGCCTACAACTTCACCTCACACCCAAGCAGCCCCACAAGGCTACACCCCAAGGGCCTTTCTTCCTGATCTGGATCCCTTGGCCTCCATTCATATCCCCTCTCCCCCAGTTCAAAACTTACCTTACCTCCTCAAAGACACTCAGGAAGGACTAGCTGGTGAACCAAAGCATAGATTCGCTTTACATAGACACAAGTGAAGAATTAGAATAAGGGAGCGGGAACTAATGCAAGAATGACTTGGATTCAGCATAAAACACTGAACAGGTAACTGGGCTTTGAGGAAAAAAAACTATTCCCACTCCTTACACCACCACCACCTCTGCACACACACAAACCTATCCGAATTCAGAGACCAAGAGTCTACCATGTACCAGCTGTATGAATTAGACAAATCACTTATCCCCTCTGAGCTCAGCCATAGCCTCTGAAAAAAAACATGATAATAAAAATATCCGTTCTACTCCATAGGTTATTCTGGGGCTAACATAAGATAATGTATGTGAAACCCTCTGTGGGTTATAAGAAGCTATATTAACACAGAGTGTACCCATCCCTGGAGTTGTTCAATCAGATTGACAGGGGTAGACAAGAGAAGAGGGAGAGTTGAATTCGGTTATATTATTATTAATTCATATCTCAGCAAACAGAGGATCACTAAGTTTCCTCTTGAAGAGAATCTATGATTCTATGAATCTGTCTCTAGTTATGGGTTATTCAAAGTTATGAACTGAATGTGTCCCCCCAAAATTCATATGTTGAGACACTACCCTGCAATACGATGATATTTGGAGGTGGAGCCTTTGGGAAATAGTGAGGATTAGATGAGGTCATGAGGGTAGAGTACTCATGAATGGGATTAGTGCTCTCATGAGAGTCTCCAAAGAGCTTACTGCCCTCTGCTCTCCATCACATGAGGATACAAGGAGAAGTTGGCATTCTACGACCCGGAAAAGGGCCCACACAAAACCACCATGCTGGCACCCTGATCTCGGATTTCTGGCCTCTGGAGCTGTGAGAAATACATTTCTGTTGTTGCACCCAGACTATGGTACTTGTTAGAGCAGCCCAAATGGACTAAGACCTCCAAGTTGGCCTTGACCCAGAGGAATGTTCTGAAAGATAAACACTTACAGACTCCGTGCAAAGATTTTACTTGAGAAATGTTTATGATAGATTTGCAAAAAACTGGAAACTCTATCCCACATAGAGAGGTTTAGTTAAACCCCTATAAATTCTCTATATAATGAATTATCATGCATCCATTACAGTGACATAGAAGAGCACGTAAGAATATTTTAAAAGTCCGTATTAAGGAACTAACAGAGAAAAAAATAACTTGTCAAACATCTAGTAGACTGACATTAAAATGTGTGCACACAGGGAACTATATTCAATATCCTGTGATAAATCATAATGGAAAGGAATATGAAAAAGAATGTATATATATGTATAACTGAATCACTTTGCTGTACAGCAGAAATTAACACATTGTAAATCAACTATAATAAAATATTTTTTTTTAAAAACACCAAAAAAAAGGTGTGCACACATGCACATGCTTCCACACACAATGCATGTAACATGCATACTGAAGAGTCCAGAATACATATCAACAAGCATGTTTGCAATCAAAGAAGGTTAGAATTATGGATTACTTTAATTTGGTACTTTTGGCTTTTATTTATTTTCTACTGTTCTACAAGAAAGATACATTATTTGGATAATACAAAAACACCCAGTAATAGTTATATATAAAAAAAGATTCTGAGCTCTAGAGAAGACCAGTGGGAGAGTTCTGAGGCCAGAGCTCTTTGAGAACACCCTCAGCACTGCTGTAGAAGAGGCCCCTGGACCCAGAGCTCTGCCCTGCTGGGGCCCTTATCTAAGATGACTCAGGCCCTTATCTGAGATTTCTGCCCTGGCAGCTGTATTGTGCCTGCTTATCGGATGAGGCCTGAATCAGAGATGGGGAGGGAGCTAGCCTCTGGAGTCTGTGTGGAGGAAGAAATCACATCAAAACCTAATACATTTTCAGTCTCATGCCAGTGGGTGACTTAGCAGCACAATGATTCTGTGAAAGGAAGAGGGTCCCCAGAACTCAACAAATGTGTGACCTCTTAGTTCATCACCTTTGACATGGGCTGGGTAAGAATCGCTAAGAATCAGAGAACTGTGGGCCCAGAGACATACTATTCGTCTGGAAGAGTCTCACCCCTGCCCGGAATTATCTAATAGGCTTTATTAATGCCTTTTTCCTACTCAGTGTAGTCAGTCAGTGTGTAATAAGAGTGTGGAAAGTCACAGCTTATATTATTAAAATTCTAGCAAGTACACCAGGTCCTGGGCTTGGAAATACACACAAATCTCCTCATTTGAATAGTTGATTTAATATTGTTAGTTCTACCCTGTGTCATCTGGGTAGAGCTCAGGCCTAATGAAGCCTCAGGAGCTGATCTTATCCCTATCCAGGATTGTTGGCTTCAGAGAGAGAATTTTCCCCATGGCCACAAAGCTCTCTCCTAGGCTCTTAACCTGGATATGGCACAAGAAGCACAAGGCCTCCTAACTCCCGGGACAATGACCCTCAGTCCTTAGCCCACTGAGACTGTAGCCCTGTGTTCCCACAAACAGGAAACTGCTGTTTCCTGGGGGTGAAGCTTGGCTTGGCAAAAATGATGCAGCCTGGGGATTAGCCAGACAGGAAAGGTGAAAAAATGACGTTCTAACTGGCAATGTGGCCGAGAATCCACTAGATGGGTAGTGACAATTGGTGGGCTGTGGCTCTCCAGAGGTGGGAAAAAAACGAAAAGGCAATGGAAACACCTAGAAGGTAAGACCAGGAGAAGCAGAGATTTTTCAGCCCCTCTTCAAAATAGTAGCATTCGTCTTTTCTCTCTCTGTGCTGCTCATATCTCCTGTTTTCCTACCATCAAAGCACTTCTCACCCCATGTTACTGTCACTGTCTACGTCCCTTAGTAAACCTCAAGGGTCACGTGAGCGGGAGCCATTTCCCTTGTCCCCCAAGCCCAGCACACTGCAGACTCATAGTACGTGCTTCATAAATAAGTCATAAATGTGAGTGAATGAGTAATGTATGCAAAGACTAGCCCTGAAGAAGAAATGAGCGACATATCCTAACAAAGATGGGCATGGCACAGAACTTGGAGATCAAAGTCAGCCCCTTGGGTGGACTTCAGGGACAGGTTTTGAACAAGGAGGGAGGAAGAACTATGACACTACTTGTCAGTGAGGCCAGTGAGCCTCTGGAGTTGAGTCAGCCTAGACAGCTTGTGTACTTGCAGCACCCACTTTGTTTGCTATGAGCTGCAGGGTATTTTCTTCTGTTTCTTACACTCTTTAATTTTGTGGGAACAGTGATTGCTGTATATTTCAAATACCCCCAGGGCTAAATGGGTATGTAAAGAGGAAAAGGATGGAGAGGGGCTGGATGGTCAGGCCACCAAAGATGGCTATTCTCGTGTTCTCTCCCCCCACTTCTCGACCAGTCCCTGCTTCATCTACACCCTGCTCACATGAACGTGCTTGCCCCCATCCCCAGCTAGTGACTGTTCTAATCCTTAGGCCAGAATGGCTCCACCTACTCGTTTATTAAAGAGAAACATCTGCCCTAGTGATAGTCGTTAACCTGTGGGGCTGTGGGTTGCTGGTTTCCCTGGTAACTGATGAGCCAACCTGACGTCAATTCCCCCTATAAATGGCAGCTTCCCTCTCCCCAGAATACCAAAGATGGCTGCCTTGTCCTGCCAGCTGTCTGCCATACACAGTGGGATTTCACGCCAGGACCCTTTTGCTTCAGACGCGTAAGGTCCCCCATCCAGTGAACCACTAATGTCTCTGTCGCTGTCGCCAGGTCTTTCTTTGGTCTCAAGGCTGGGCAGCTGCAAGGCTTGCAGGCCGGTGGGGTGCAGCCCAACAGGAGCCATGTCATCAAAAATTTCCTGGGGGAACTGGTATAAAAGTGCACCGATGGGGTGTGACATTGAGAAGGATAGCTCTTAATATTTGGTAGATAATTTTCCTATCTGAAGCCTGCTTCTCTTTCTCCCGATCACTGATTTGTAAAGGGAGTTTTCCCAGTCCCCATTCTTCTTAAGACCATCAGCCCAAACCAGGAGCCTGGTCTGTTCACAAATTCCCAGGTACCCTTTTTTTTTTTAACCTCTTTTTAAAATTGAGGTATAGTTGATTTACAATGTTGTGTTAATTTCGGTGCGTGGCAAAGTGATTCAGTGATCATATATATATATATATATGTATATGTATGTATTCTTTTTCAGATTCTTTTCCATTATGGGTTATACAGGATATTGAATATTGTTCCCTGTGCTATATAGTAGGTCCTTGTTGATTATCTATTTTATACATAGTAGTGTGTATCTATTAATCCCAAACTCCTAATTTATCCCTCCTCCCTTTCCCCTTTGGTAACCGTAAATTTGTTTTCTATGTCTGTGAGCCTATTTCTGTTTTGTAAATAAGTTAATTTGTATCATTTTTTAGATTCCATGTATAAGTGATATCATATGATATTTGTCTTTCTCTGTCTGACTTACTTCACTTAGTATGATAATCTCTAGGTCCATCCATGTTGCTGCAAATGGCATTATTTTATTGGTTTTTATGGCTGAGTAATACTATTCCATTGTATTGGGTCGACCAAAAAGTTAATTTGTTCTTCTGTAAGATGTTATGGAAAAATCCAAATGAACTTTTTGGCCAACCCAATATATATATGTACCACATCTTTATCCATGCCTCTGTCGATGGACATTTAGGTTGCTTCCATGTCTTGGCTATTGTAAATGGTACTGCTATGAACTTTGGGGTGCATGTACCTTTTTGAATTATGGTTTTCTCTGGATATACGCCCAGGAGTGGGATTGGTGGATCATATGGCAACTCTATTTTTAGTTTTTAAAGGAAACTCCATACTGTTTTCCATAGTGGCTGCACCAATTTACATTCCCACCAACAATGTAGGAGGGTTTCCTTCTCTCCATAACCTTTCCAGCATTTATTTCTTGTAGACTTTTTGATGATGGACATTCTGACTGGTGTGAGGTGATACCTCATTGTAATTTTAATTTGCATTTCTCTAATAATTAGCAATGCTGAGGATCTTTTCATGTGCCTGTTGGCCATCTGTATGTCTCTTTTGGAGAAATGTCTATTTAGGTCTTCTGCCCACTTTTTGATTGGGTTGTTTGTTTTTTTTATATTGAGCTGTATGAACTGTTTATAAATTTTGGAAATTAAACCCTTGTTGGTCACATCATTTGCAAATATTTTCTCCCATTCCATAGGTTGTCTTTTCATTTTGTTTATTGTTTCCTTTGCTGTGCAAAAGCTTTTAAGTTTAATTATGTACCATTTGTTTATTTTTGCTTTTATTTACATTACTCTAGGAGACAGATCCAAAAAAAATATTGCTGTGATTTGTGTCAAAGAGTGTTCTGCCTTTGTTTTCCTCTAGGAGTTTTATAGTACTCAGTCTTACATTTAGCTTTTTAATTCATTTTGAGTTTATTTTTATATATGGCATTAGAGAATGTTCTAATTTCTTTCTTTTACATGAGGCTGTCCAGCTTTCCCAGCACCACTTATTGAAGAGACTGTCTTTTCTTCATTGTATATTTTTATCTCCTTTATTGTAGATTAATTGACCATAAATGCATGGGTTTATTTCTGGGCTTTCTGTCCTGTACCATTGGTCTATGTGTCTGTTTTTGTGCCAGTACCATGGTGTTTTGATGACTACAGCTTGGTAGTATAGTCTGAAGTCAGGGAGTGTGATTCCTCCAGCTCTAGTCTTCTTTCTCAAGATTGTTTTGGCTATTTGGGGTCTTTTGTGTTTCCATACAAATTTTTAAATTCCAGGTCTGTGAAAAATTCCATTGGTAATATGATAGGGATTGCACTGAATCTGTAGATTGCCTTGGGTAGTATGGTCATTTTAACAATATTCATTCTTCCAATCCAAGACAGAGGTATCCTTTCTTAAATGGACATTACATCAGTCCCATTATAAGTCCCCAGGAATAGGTCTGTGTCTGAAGAGTAAAGGTCATGATATCTATTGTTAGTAGTTAAGAGGGATAATTGTATGCTAATTTTGGCATCAGTAAGCATTGTAGACCCAGATCACAGCAAAGGTTTTAGAAGCTTAACTAAAAATAGGGGTGATTGAGGAAAGGCAGTGACTTGAAATCAGCTATACAGTCTGTGTTATTCTCTTTGTTGGAGAAAGCCCTGAAAAGGGAGCGGAAATCAGTAGAGAAGAAAATAGCCCATTCTTATACCTGTAGGCACCCACTAATGATATGGTTTAGAGAGCAGAAAACTGGCCAGGGAATCTGGACACCCAGCTGCTGTCAACATCAGCCGAGCAAACATGGGCTTCTCAGCAAGTGAGGTGGACCTTGATGTTCCCTTAATAAGGAATGCTCTGTGCCACATCCACCCACGGCAGATCCTTATCCTTGGGTCTCAGCTTAAACACTCTTCCTCAGACAGACCTCCTCAGATACACCCCTTTCCTGGCCATTCTCTATCACTCTTTCTATTTCATTCACCATCCAAAGCTATCTTGTACTCGTACTTGTTTTATTGACTGTGTCCTCTCAATCCATATATAAGCTCCATAAAGGCAGGCACCCCATGTCTTTTGCTCACTGCTTTATTGCAAGCACTTAGAATGGTGTCTGGCACATAGTAGGCCTTCAATCACTACGTGTTGAATTTATGAATGAATATGAGATTCAAGATGGCAGTGGGAAAAGTGCTTCCTATTACTAATAGGGCAGGTCCCTTCCTTTGAAAAGGAAAAGTACATTTTCTAAAGGTAGGGAAGCAGGGAACAAAGTGGATATTTATATCAGAGGGAAAGCCCTTTATTCCCACATTGAAGCACTAACATTTCCTCCCAGCTCTGCATTTCTGCGTGTGGGTGGACACAGCAGAAGGCAGCTGTGAGGCTGAAGAGGGGAGTGGGTAGGGTAGGCAGTAAGAATTAACAAATGAACCAAGTTAGCACTGTGATTTAAAACAGGATGTTTACATACTGCTCCCAGAAGGCAGAGGATGGCTTTGTCTTTCCCACTCGGGTGCAGTGAGAAGATTTAGTTAAAGTAACTGAAAATCTCTGGGAACTTGTTCAAGTCTTTTGAACAACTGCTGTCCACGGGAGGGTGCTAAGGAGGGGACAGTGGCAAGCTCAGACAGCTGGCATTTGGTTGTTTTCCGAGTATCCAGGCAGCTCAGGATACCAAACAAAAACGACCCTTCCACGTTGCGGCCCCTCCACCCATGGCGCACACCCTTCAGACCCATTCTACCTGTGGCCGTGCCACCTGCCTCTGTCCCCAGGCATCCATGCTCTAGCCTGGTTCTCTCTGAGCACCTGTGTACAGTGGAATGATTGAGGGTGTCCACCATACTCTTGAGCCGTATGAAGCCAGTGCCTTATTTATATAATCACTTTCATTTACATAGGGTGCCATGTTCTAATGACAGCGGTTGTGGAGAGGCTAGCTAAGGACAATTACCCTCCCATATATTTGTTAGTACTTTATACCGCTGACAAAGCTCTTTCACCGAGATCATATCGTTTTAATTTTAATCCTCGTCACTGGGGGACTTCCCCGGTGGTCCAGTGGTTAGGACTCCACACTTCCACTGCAGGGAGCACAGGTTCAACCCCTGATCCCTGGTCGGGGAACTAAGATCCTATGTAGCCAAGGAGCGGGGCCAAAAAAAAAAAAAAAAAAAAATCAATCCTCATCACTGCACTTCCTGTTAAAAAAAAAAAAGCAGGTATTTTCCCATCATCATTTTATAGAAGATTCTAAGGTCAAAAGAGGTGAAGGACCTGCCCCAGTTCACAGAACTAGGAGGACCCAGGTCTCCTCGTCTCCACAAGCAGCATTAAAAGGCAAACGTCAGGGACATATATACACTACCAAGTGAAAAATCAATAGCTAGTGGGAAGCAGCCACATAGCACAGGGAGATCAGCTCGGTGCTTTGTGACCACCTAGAGGGGTGGGACAGGGAGGGTGGGAGGGAGATGCAAGAGGGAGGAGATATGGGGATATATGTATATGTATGGATGATTCACTTTGTTTATAAAGCAGAAACTAACACACCACTGTAGAACAATGATACTCCAATAAAGATGTTAAAAAAGAGGCAAACATCTAGGAAGAGAACCAAGGTTGACACCCTCTTATGTCACAACCGAATCTCTTTGTAAAGATTTATGGAGATTCAAGAAGAATCTATTTGATAACTTTGTTGTATCAGATCAGGATCGATGGCTCGGCAGGCTTTGCGTGGTGCCTGGCACATGAGGCAATTATTGAATGGTGGAAAGAAAGAAGGAGGGAAAAAAGAAGAGAAGGAAGAAAGTTCTTCTGTTTGAGGGGATGAGATTGGCTGCAGAGTACACCCAAATCCTCCTTATGAGAATGGTATGAAAGCAGCGACCCACTAGAGTTGATTGTCGCTCAGCAAGTAGAATTTTGGAGCTGACAGGAGCTCAACATAAGCTGTCCAGCTTCGTTTGCTAGTTACTATGCCCACTTCAGCTGCAGGGATGTTTGGGTGTCTGCCTCTGATCATCAGCTGATCTGAACTCACATGCCCATATACAAACATTAAAAGCAAATACTTTCTGGGCTAAAAATAAAGTACACATAAAAGCCTGTTTAAACGAATCATTCTTCTTTTAGAAGCTAAACAGAGTGGGAGGGGAGCAGCTGACATGTTGTGGGACCAGGGGCAGTGTGGACAATCTCTCTTTGATCCTCTGAGAATTTCCAAGTTGGAAACACTTTGGGGAGATGATTCCTTCCCTCAGGATACAGGCTGCATCCAACCTTCCCCTGTGGGTGTTGGTTTTGAACCTTTCTCTTCCTCTCTCCCCCTGTAAATGACTTAATCATTTAATACATAAAATAAGAAAGGTGTGGCTGAACATATAGGAGAGGCTAGAAGGTGTCCCAGCCTGGAGTCAAACAGGGAAACTTACTGTTTAAAGTAATAAGTAAACTTACTGTTCAGGCGTTGGCCATCTCCCTTGTTCTCTTGCCTCCATCACATATTCATTGCTTCCTTCCTTCACTCATTGTCAGGCATGTAGGTACAAATACGAATAAGAAATCGTTCCTACTGTCAGGGAGCTCTAGTCAAGTAAGAAGCAGGCATGGGGGAAGGTGCAGGAAGGAGGCTGGAGGGTGATGGAGACAAGACACGTGCTGCTCTAAGGAGTTTGCCCTTGACCCTACAGGTCAGTGCTTCTGAACTTGCATGGATCAGCATTAAAAGAAAGAGCTGATTAAATATTCTTAGTATTGACAACTTATTTTTGTTACATTATTTAAATCTATGAAAACATAAGCCAGGTATAACTTCTTAATGTCTATAATCCTTATACAACAATAAAACCAGACGCAAGAGGGAAGGGATGTGGGAACAGATGTATATGTATGACTGATTCACTTTGTTATAAAGCAGAAACTAATAAAAAAATAAATAAATAAATAAAAAATAAACTACTTAATCATGGAAAAAAATAAATAAAACCAAAGCAAATTTACAAAGTAAAACCCAATACAAGGCATATTAACAAAATATGTTACTAATCTTACCAATAATGTCCCTTAGAGCAAAATAAAATATTTTTTCTTCTGGTGGGCACCATTAGCCAACTGACCCAAGGTCACATCATCAATATTGGGATAAAACCATTTTAAGAGTTCTCATCACAAGGAGAATTCCTTTTTTATAAAGGATTATTTTTAAATGTCTGAGAGACTCCATCAGCCCCAAGAATAAAGTTACTGAAGACCACAGTCTGAAGTTTGAGGAAATACTGCATAAGTGTTTGGGACCCACTGCTGACAGATTTTGAGCAAGGAAGTGACATGATCAGTTTCCACGGTAGAGCAGTTACTCCAGGGGCAGCCGTGCCGGACTATTGGAGGAGTGAGGAGGTGACTTGGGAGACCCCTACAATCATTTAGGTGAGGACGATGAACAAAGACAGGATGAGCGATGACGTATAAGAGAATAGACCAGAGATGTCTGTAAAAGGCAGGATCTGTAGAACACAGGGGCTGATTAAATGTGGCAGGTGAAGGAGAAAGGGGCGTTTCCAGCTTGGGTGATGCTCTTAAACCATCAGGAGATTTAAAAATACAGCAGGAGCTAACACAACAATGTAAAGCAATTATACTCCAATAAAGATGTTAAAAAAAAAAAAAGTGAGTTTATTTTCAGTCATAGCCACTTTGGGGAGGCCGTGCACTGTTGAGACACAGACAGTCAAGTACAGTGGGTTAGAACTGAGGAGAAGAAGCTTCTGAATGAGGCCAGCATGCTAGGATGGCCAAGCAGTCACCAGCCTATAAACCGTAACTTCGACATCCAAGAAGGTCTCAATGTCCACTCCCCCGACCCCCAAAGAAAATGTTTCTCCTGTCTCCTAGTTGCTACCCGAAGTCCCACCCCCAAGGATCATAACTCCAATAATCTAACTTAATACTCTGAAACTAAAGCACAACATCGGACACCCTGTGATTGATGACCTGGATACGGGCATGCCGTGGTAAACAAAACGTGGAATTTGCAGTCATTCAGACCGTGCCTCCAATTCCTCCTCCACCACTTACTAGTTATGAAGTCTCAGCAAGTTGCTTTTCCTCTCTGTCTTCCTTTTTGTAAAACAGGGTTATAAAACTGTATATCAAAACTACTTAGGAGCATTAAATGAAGTAGTGCACATCTTGATCAGTAAATCGTTCCCATTCTCCCAACATTGGCTGAGCCCATGGACAAAGTCAGACTTCCTGGGTTCAAATCAGGCTCTACCACGTTCTAACGCTATGACCTTGGGTCATTAAACTAACCTCTCTGTAACATAGGGGGATAATGACATTCTCTAGTGTATAGAATTATTGGGATAATTCATTGAGCCAATGTACACAAAACTCTGAGAACCAGGTGTCTTGCACAGAGTGTGCCCTACCTAAGTGTAAGCTGTCATCATCATCGAAGTTACTCCTTCCTATCTTCCAACAGTGAAGCTTGAGATTCTTTCTTGGTCATCATCTTGATGGAAGAGGAGAGAGAAACGGTGTGATGCTGGGCACCTGATCCACTGAGTGTGAGGCCCTACGGGAAGAGGAAGAAAAAGAAGGTTCGGAGCCCCAGAGGCATTCTTTGCCTACTTCTCAATTTTTTCCAAGACGAGCCAGGATCTGCAGGGCCCCGGGGAGGGAGACATAAAGAGACTGGAGCTGAAAGCCCTGTGACAATGTGGAAAGACTGTCATCAGATGTTTGGCCAAGGAAGCAGCCACCCAGGTGTAGTGCTATGAGTTCTAAGGAGCCAGGACAGCACTCATTGTTTTCGATGAATTTGATTTTTCACTTATCAGTGGGTAAATGCCACAGTTATACTGGATTTTGCCCCAAACTGGAAAGAGAAGAAAAAAATTTTTAAACCTCAAACCAACTTGCCTTTCCCGAGGACTAACCCCTGAGATGTTAGGGCTGGAAGTTAGAAGCCTGTTCAGAGCAGGGGCAGTGAGCAAACACAGAATTTTTCTGATACATTCAGCATTATGATGTCAAGTTCCTGACCCTAATCAACCAAGCTCATGAACAAACTAGTCCTTTTAAACATTTTATGAAAGAAACTGCTGTGCATTTTTCTCTCTGGACTCTCTCCCTTGGAATACAAATGCTGCCTGGCTCTTCCAAGCTCGTGTTCATAGCTGTTCTAACAGAGTCAAGTTCTCGGTGATTTGCTGCCTCCATCAGGATCAGGGAAGAATCTTTTAAAATACATTTCAATTTGTTTAATCCTGAGAAAATGCGATGACTTCTGGGTCAAAATGGGGCAGGGGGTCTTTTGGAGATGAACATGTTATTTGGGTACAATTTTTAATTAGTTAAACTTTTCTCAAAATAAAGATGCAAAGGAATATGGTATCTAAAAACAAACCAAAAAATAGTGGTTCTACTGAACCTAGGGGCAGGACAGGAATAAAGACGCTGACGTAGAGAGTGGACTTGAGGACACAGGGTGGAGAAGGGGAAGCTGGGACAAAATGAGAGTGGCATGGACATGTATACAGTACCAAGTGTAATATAGATAGCTAGTGGGAAGCAGCCGCACCGCACAGGGAGATCAGCTCCGTGCTTTGTGTCCACCTAGAGGGATTGGATAGGGAGGGTGGGAGGGAGATGCAAGAGGGAAGGGATATGGGGATATATGTATACATATAGCCGATTCAGTTTGTTATACAGCAGAAGCTAACACACCATTGTAAAGCAAATATACTCCAATAAAGGTGGAAAAAAAAGATGCAAAGGAGTAATATAGAAAGAGCTCCGTGTTTGGGGTAAGGCAAATATTAGATCCAATACCAGGTCTGCCACCTGTACTGTGTGATTCAGGGCAAGTCACTGAACCCCTTCGCTCACTGGCCTCCACTGTAAGATGCTGGCAGCACTACCTACCCCATAGGCTGGTTATAAAACCCAACATGATCTGTCCCTGACTCCTGCCTCAGTTCCAGCCACTTCCTGCTGACCCAGTCCTCTCTAGTCATATCAGGCTCCTCAGGGCTCCTCTTCCTCTGGCTCTTACTCAAGTTGAGATTCATCTGCCTGAAAAAAATAAACCCTACCTCCTCCCCATTTTCCGGGCTGACAGCAACTCATCCTACAGACCTCCCTATAGATGCCATTCCTCCAGGAAGTGTTCTTTGTCAGCCTCCCTCAGTTAACGTCTAGATTGTCTACCCTCCTAGGAGCCCACAGGGCCTGTGCATAACCTATCAAAGCACTTACAACAAACCGTCATGTTGATTTGTCAGAGCATCCCCTGGACCCTGAACTCTTTGTGTAAGCAGAGATCGTGTCCTTCTAATGACATGGTATCTCCAGGGCTTTAGTGCAAGGCCAGACACATGAAGCATCCAGCATATATTTGCGAAGTGAACGAAGACTAGTAAATGTTGTTCTTTTGTTATTCGGTCCTCCAATGACACTTACTGCAGGAAAAGTCAGGCATATTGGAGCACGCTCCAGGACATTTTTCTCAGTTGCTGTGCCTGACACCTGTAGTTGTCTTCATGGCCAGACCACCCCCCTTTAGCCCAGACTCCACCTTTCCTTTGAAGTGGATACTGCTGGCTTTCCTTCTGAACACCATCTGCTGCTCACCTAGACACCTGAGCCAGGATCCCAAGCAAGGCTCTTGCCTGCCCTCCTCCTGCCCCTGCTCATCCAGCAGCCTCTCAATCCCGTTTCTACCAAATCCCATTTGATGGGTTACACAAGATCCACTCTGATCCACTATCTTTGAAATCATGCGACCAAGCCACAGTCTTCTTGATCTTTAGTGAAGAAAGATCTAACCCAAGCATTCTCCTTTCCTCCCT
Source organism: Mesoplodon bidens (assembly GCF_964165515.1). Classification (NCBI taxonomy): domain Eukaryota; kingdom Metazoa; phylum Chordata; class Mammalia; order Artiodactyla; family Ziphiidae; genus Mesoplodon; species Mesoplodon bidens. The sequence continues at coordinate 32,859,584 of NC_138167.1, forward strand.
CTCCTCTCATACAGGTCAGATTCCCTAAGAACATACTGGAAGGGGAGATTGATTTTACATCCCTTCTTCACCTAGAACTTGCTTCTGAGCACCGTGTTTTCCTTTCTACTCTCCATGGGCCCCTGCCTCTCCCACATTGGTCATGATCAGGAACTCCCAGGCAACCCCTTCAGTGGGTACCTCTCCCTTCTCATGGGCTCAGAAAAGAGGTTGATGGACTGAGCACACTTCACTCAAGTGCCCAGAACTTTCATTCTACATTGTGTCACCACAGAAGAGTTAGAGGGGTATTGGTCTTGTCTGAACAACTGGGATAATTTAAGAAACCAAGAATATATGTTCTCCTTGCAAAACTTAAATCCATATACTGCTTATGAGTCTTCTCATGGCCTAAGGGAGAAATATCCCCAAAGTAGACTTTTCTTATGGGGTTTCCATCATGGGCACAAGCCTGTTCCCAACGAGGCTCCCACATCTCCAAATGCCTTGTTCTTCCCACTCTGCAGAGCAATGACATCTAGCTTTGAATCTAGTTTATTACCTAAAAGATCTGGTCTTGACCCAGAAGTCATCACCTTTCCTGTGGTACCTTTCCCTAAGTCTGAGTCATTCCGCTAAGGAAACTCAGAGGAGCTTTATCCGGAAGACATGAGGAAACCCATGATTCCTCAGGGAAGTCTGGCCCCCCCGAATAGAAGAGTGGTTACGAGCAGGAACTCTGGAGCCAGGTGACCAGTGCTTGCAAATGGCTTTGACTTTCCCAGCTGTGTGACTCTCATCATGTTTCTTACCCTCTCTGCACCTCAGCCTCTTTATCTGTGTTATGGTGATAATAATAGTGAGCCTTTCCGAGCAGTCAGGTTTTAAAGAGTTAAAACACGCACAGAACAGAGCTTAGCAAAGAAGTGCTCAGTGAATTTTAGCTACAGCTCTATATGGTTTCCCACCAGGGTAAACATGTCTATTACTTTTTCTGTTTATCTAGCAAGTAATTGTTGATGCAAACATATACACATTTGCAGACAGCTTCTGAGAACAAATACCAATTCCCAGAGATTGTACAATCTGGGAATCCTTCTGAATGACTCATGAGGAAGTCTCAAAGTGGAGTCAGCACAGAAAGCTCACTCCTTATGAACTTTCAATTTACAGATTTCCATTAGGTGCAAACGGAACTTTTCCTGCTGTCCACATTTTGACTGAAGCCCCTAAGCTGAAAACATAAGTAACAAGCATCTCCTTCCTCAATCGTCCAGGGACCTGTTGGACACCAAAACTCACTACAAGGTGGCCAAACTGGTCTTTTACCTCCAGACTATATAAAAGGAGACGAATCTATGCCGCTGGAAGTCTAGGGTGACTAGAGAGGAAGATGAGGGGTGCTTTGGGGTTCTGATAATATTCTGCTTCTCGATCTGGGGCTTGAGACTTGGAATCCCCAAAGGGAGTTTGTGGACGGGAATCCCTAAGAATAGAGGTCACTTGACTCTTCTCCTTTCACCAAAGGAGAGACTGACATGTGTCCTTGAAGGCTTGAGGACATAGTTGAACAGAGGCCACAGCCTGCCACAGATCATTTCTGAAGGCAGGAGCCTGCTGGAAGCTGCCCAAGAGGGCAAGTGAAGACAGAGATAGCAGAGGGGGCAGCCTGCCTGTTCTCAGCACGGTGGACCATGAATGGACGAGTCTTCGTGAGTCTGGAGGACACTATGGAATGTATGTTAAAATATCTTGAAAGACCCACCCTAGAGGGTGGCCTGCCAGGACAAGGGGACCCCAGCAGTATGAGGCTGGAGATACAACCACTGGGACAGGAGTTGGGGTTGAAAGAGGAAAGTGGGCCACAAGAGATCAGTTGAAGAGTGTATCACCCATACAAGAACCAGTACAGCACAAAGGTCCCAATATGGAGTACCTACAAGTGCCCACTGTAAAATAGAGCAATGAAGTGCCCAACACCTTGGTAATGCCAGCCAAGAGGGAATCACAAAGAGCACCAAGTACTTGAAAACACTATTTGCCCTCTTCCTCCTTTACTCTTACTCCCCAGCCCTGGAGAAACCAAAGGTAGCTAAGCAAATGGAGAAGGGGGAGTGTGTCAGAAAGAATAATGAGCAAGCAGACACTAAGATCAGACCCTCTTTCCCCCATTTTGGGACCCCCAGCCAAGGGTCAGACCTAGGCTATGGAAATGGGAGAAGTTTTGAATTGGATCTGAGATCAAAGTTTTGATTTAGACTATTGGATCTTTTAATACTGGAAGTCATGATTATCAAAATAAGATTTGGGTTTTTTTGGGTTTTAATCTGAAAATGACCAGGCTACAGAAGGGGAGAGGGAAAGGAGACTGAGCAGTGTATGTTTTCAAGGTGATTATGGTGGGGAAAATTCAGCAGTTTCCTATGTATAGCTGTTGAGCTTAATACAATCCCAAGACATGGGATAAAGCAAAATCTCATCAGCCCTGCCCCCTACCAACAGTGGGTTCTGAGCAGTTGCTTGTGTGGGCCTGGCATAAACTGATCCTTGGCAGAAAAGTCTTTGTCCTTAAGATTGTTATGAGGGGGGCTTCCCTGGTGGCGCAGTGGTTGGGAGTCTGCCTGCTAATGCAGGGGACACGGGTTCGAGCCCTGGTCTGGGAGGATCCCACATGCCGCGGAGCGGCTGGGCCCATGGGCCACGGCTGCTGAGCCTGCGCGCCTGGACCTGTGCTCCACAGCGGGAGAGGCCGCGACAGTGAGAGGCCCGTGCACGGCGATGAAGAGTGGCCCCCGCTTGCCACAACTAGAGAAAGCCCTCGCACAGAAATGAAGACCCGGCACAGCCAAAAATAAATAAATAAATTAAAAAAAAAAAAAAAAAGATTGTTATGAGGGACCCTGATCATTCCTTTCTTTTACTTCTTTTGCCTCCAGTCTGCTGGGCAGAGGAGAGCATTCCCATCAGTCATTTCTTGGGTCCTCAAAGACCTACCCTAAGGATGGAGATCACTGCTCTTGATGACATCATTACATTCGATGTCAAAGTCCTCTCTCAGTTTCTCTAAGGAGGGTGGAATGGCACTTTTACTCTTAGTCACAGAGACATTGGATATTTCATGTGGGGTGGAGAAGGAGAGGCACGATTTATTCAGGAAGGAAAGGAATTTAAGGATCTTTCCCAAGAAGTAAAAAACTTTCTCTGAAAGAAGCAAATTTAGAGATTCAAACAACTCCAAAGGGGACTCAAGAATGGAATGGAATGATCCTACCTTTCTTAAAACAATAAAAATGAAACAAATCAAACAACAACAACAAAAAAACCATACCAGTAATTTCAAGAAGTCCGCAAGGTAGTTGGACAGCCCTCTCTCCCTGCTCTTTCCTCTTTTCCACCCTCTTCTCTTGCCTCCAGGACAAACTCAAGTCTTTCCTCATCATTGCTTCCACCTTGTTACTTGCTCCACCATTCTCTGAAACCAAGCCCCTGGGTCAGCCTTTCCTTTCACAAAGACTCAGGGAAGCAAATGCAAATTCCATGCGGAAACCGGAAGAGTCAAGGGGAAAATGCAGGTTGTTTACATTCCATTTTGCACTCTCCTGAAAGCTTACACTGGGTAGAAATTCTGAATTTTCTTGAAGTAACTAGAGGAAGCCCAGCTGGAATAGTAATATCTAAATAAAAATGCTGCTGACCTGCTAATATTAACTAGTCTAAAAATACCATGAAGCATGTGGTTTTCATTACAGCAACAAAGCAACTATAGTATGACAAGCAGCCTGCCTTCCAAGACTACCCTCATTTACATGATATTATGTTACCCGTGGAGTTGGACCCTTGGGCTTAAAGAAAAACAAGAGTTCCACAGCAAGAGGTGAAATGAAGATTTAGGCACTCGGCCAAAAATTTCAAGCCACCCAGAAAAGATTTGAGCTTATGGTCACATGGCCTCACCCTGCTCAACACTCTAGTCACACGTCATTTATTCCACGCATTGGAACTTCTCACACGTGGCTCTTATCACAGGTAATTATGTATAAGATCAGGGTGGAGTCTGTTTCTTGAGCAAAACCACGTCCCACATAGCCTCTGTCACGTGGTCTTCAGCATTGATGGAGCTCATGGCAGCAATACCAGAGAGGTATGGATGGAAAGAACGCACACTTTGGAGTCCCAGAGCTGAGTTTCAAGCCTAGACTGCCTCTTTAAAGCTGTTTAACCTGGGGAAAGTCTTTCACTTCTCCAAGTCTCAGTATGCTAATCTATAAAAAGGGTATTAGTATTAAAAAGAAAATGACTCTATTATATTCAGAGCTAACATTCACTGCATGCCTTCAACATGCCAAGGACTCCACTTCATGTTGTTACAGGCAGTATTTTATTGAATATTCCCAAGAATCTGATGAGGAAAGTCCTCATATCATCCCCATTTATAGATGAGGATACCGAGGGCCAAAGAAGTGAAGTAACTTGTTACATGATAAGTAGCTGAGCTGGGATTCAAATCCAGGACTGACTCATGTCAAGACCTTTGTCCTCATTTATAGAGTTTAAGTCAACACCTCCCATGACTCAACATGCAAATAGCAAAATGGTTAAAGGCATGGACTCTGGGTTCTACCACTCCCTTGCTGGCTCTTCTCTGGCCTTCAGTTTTCTCATGTAGAAAATACAGATAATAGGACGGACCTACCACGTCCTGTGGCTATAAGGGTTAAATGACTAAAATGTATACGGCTATGGAATAATTCCTAGCATGTAGCAGCACCTCTGCTCTGTTTACTATTTTTATTACAATGAAACAGCTGACATATAAATGATGAGGGGAGCTGGAATAAGAGGAAGAAAGAGCACAGGAGGCCACCAAATGACTACTCTGTGGCACTTATAAAACCCTTAAGGGAAACTTGCAGAGATGGCCAGGAACAGTTTCAGAGGTGCCGAGTCCCTGCTTATGCAGATCCTGGAGACATTACAATTTTACCATGTTTACATGACTCTAGCTGGTAAAACCAGGAGACATCTGCATACAAAATATGACGCTAAGCAGATGTATAGCTTAGGTAGGGCCCGGAGGTTGAGGGTTGGAGAGTCAGGCTAGACCAGTCCACTGGTGCCTGTGCACCCTTGGAGGTGCCCCACCTGTCTGATGATGTCACTGTGTGAAGTTACATGATGATCCTGAGGCTGACATGCCAGTGGATGCATAGTGATGGAGTTGACATGCCTTGTTCATCAACCCCATAAAACCATTTTCAGATCATGTGCATTTTGGAAGGATGGAAGTGTACCTAGTGGGAGGCCTCCATGATGGTGGACGTTTGTACCAAAACTGACCTGGGAACGTCTTAGCAAACTTTGCAAATGAGAAAAAAACAATCTCTTTGAGGTGTGATATGAGGCAGGATTAAATGATCAGGTAGAAAATGCAAACCACTTTCAAATAATTTATGGAGTTGCTGTCAACATTAAAGCCACAGAGAATGACCAACCCTCATTTCCCAAGTTATGATCCAAAAGAAGAGCTTTTTAGTCTCAAGATGTAAAGGGGGACCAAGAATGAACCTTTATGATGCAAAGCCAGAAAGAACTTTGTCTTAGACTGTGTTCTGAGTTTTGTTTCTAGGTGTGAATTTCTGGTTGTAACAAAGATGATAAGTAAGTATGCAAGCATTTCACTTCTTTCAAACTCCTTACTTTATTGCACATATCAGATGTAACACCAGATTTCTTATTTTAATTTTAATAGCCATCACCAGCTAATTCACAGTGTCCTGGAAATAAAGGCTTATCTTACAAAAAAAAAATCTAAAGAAGAGGATAATGAGACTACTTATGAGGAAAGATCTCTTCCTCAGGAGGCAACATGCAGAAGTAACCAAAAAAGATGGAAAAAGCATGAATTTAAAGTCTAGCCTTAATGAGTCTTATCTCTCTTTGTTCTGTGATTTTTAAAATATAGCCTGATTCTGGCAATACTATGAAAGTACTGCTAATACACCAGTTACTAGAATCTGGATATGACATAGACTTTAATGTAGCAGGGAAATAACAATTTATTTCAAAATCTGTTGATGAAATTTCTCTTAAGAAGGAAGTGTCTTTTGCTCAGCAAAAGTGCCTTGAGGAGCCATAGGTTGTGCAAATGTAGGCTCTGAGATACTGTTGAGAAGGGAGACCAGTAAGTCAGTCAAAGGAAAGTATATTTCTCTGCATAATAATACAAGAAAAAAATAACTTTCCAAAGGCAGGCTGAGATGGTGGGGACAGGATATGTTGGTAGAAGACATAGGTAGGTAAAGAGAGAAGGCAGGAGGGAGAACGTATAGGAAAATGGAGTCTGGAAGCCCAGGAGAAGAGAGCTCAAGAGAAACCACTGGTAGAGAGAGCCAGGAAGATCTCAATTTCGAACATCCCGTAATGGGGACATCCCGTAATTTCTTTTAAAGAGTTTGCTCTGCTCTGTGGCAACTCAATCCCTCTGTTTTCTCAAACCCTTTGTAAAAATGGGCTGCGCACAGTGCTTTCTGGAAGGGGCATCAAAGGAAAAAGCAACTGGTTTGATTTGAGAAAAGAAAAACCACATGAGTCTAGATAGACATGAGACTGAGAATTTAGTAGAAGCAGAAAGCCTAGAAGGGTTAGCCAAGCCCACGCCACCCCTACCCCTGAGAATTTCCACAGAGTGGGTAGAAGGTATGCTGGGTTTCCCTTTAGGTGTGTGTGATGGGATCTCAAGCCATTTTTATTCAATTACTAGTGGTTGGGGTGATTCATAAGGCTGTCAGAATTGGGGAACACCCAGAGAGAAGACATCTGCATTACATTAAATGTGTCATCTCTCCTGATGCAAAAATCTCCCTTATTAAAGAAAGATTTGGTGGCATCACTACCTTTTCTGTAGCTGGTGCCGTGACCCAAATATTCTAATAATCATTAGGAGAACAGCCGGTGAAATTCAAATATAGCCTTTACAGCTAGAAAAATAGGTCTCTCTCAAAGTGATTACTCAGGATACAGCTGCCAGAGCGTGATTTCTTTCTTTATGTACAGAGAAAATGTTCCCATGAGCTTTTGGGGTGGCAATGGCAAGAAGAATGAATCTACAAAAGGGGGGAGGTGGGATGAACTGGGAGATTGGGATTGACATACATACACTACGGATACTACGTATAACATAGATAACTAATGAGAACCTATTGTATAGCACAGGGAACTCTACTCGGTGCTCTGTGGTGACCTAAATGGGAAGGAAATCCAAAAAAGAGGGGATATATGTATATGGATAGCTGATTCACTTTGCTGTACAGTAGAAAGTAACACAGTATTGTAACACAGCAACTATACTCCAATAAAAATGAATTATAGGGCTTCCCTGGTGGCGCAGTGGTTGAGAGTCCGCCTGCCGTTGCAGGGGACACGAGTTCGTGCCCCGGTGTGGGAAGATCCCACATGCCGCAGAGTGGCTGGGCCCGTGAGCCATGGCCGCTGAGCCTGCGCGTCCAGAGCCTGTGCTCTGCAACGGGAGAGGCCACAACAGTGAGAGGCCCGTGTACCGCAAAAAAAAAAAAAAAAATGAATTATAAATAAAAAAGAATGAATCTACAGGTGTGGAAGTCTGCGGATTTTGAAAAAGACATGATTTTAAGGGGGACCTGGTTCCAGACTAGGGGGACCTAGTCTGGAAGTGATACCCTTTGAAGTCAGTGGGTTTTAAAGATTCGAGAAGCACCATTCGAGGGACCTGGCTGCAGATCTTAGATCACTGAGAGAGGGTATATATTCTCTTAGGATTTCTACACGGAAATTATTATGAAAGTTCTGGCAGGCACTGTGTGTGTCAAACTGTTGTTCCTTACAGACAAGTATAAAGAGTTGTCTTTCAATATGCACCTTGCCCTTGCCTCTTCAAATCCTTCCAGGAGTCTTTATCCTTATAATCTTGCTTTTACTTCCCAGTCTCTTCTGAACTGCCTTTCAAAGGCCAGTGATGATCAGCTAAGGGAGAATTGAATGGCACCTCTTCCTGCTGGATCCTCCCTGGCCTCCCAGCATCATCTCTGTGAGTTCAGAGTAGCAGGGGAGGTAACACTCTGACACTGGGCTGAACCAAGCAGTGGGGGAGGCATGTACTGGAGTCCTGGGAACCGTGAGGGCTCCCTGAGACCTGCCATATTCATTTTTCTTTATAACCATTGACCAAGACTCTCTCCTTTGACCAGACTAAAGTCAGGCTCCTCTGAGCCCTCTCTCTGACTTGGCCCTGACCTTGGGCTCTGTCCTTAGCCCACATTGTCCAGTCTTAGCAAGAATCCTGCTGCAACAGTTTAGCAAAAATCTCCCACCCTTGATATCTGATCACCCTCAATACCTTATCAAATTCCTCATCCATCGCCCTCAATGTCTAATAACCCCCCAGAGTACCTTCAGTAAGAATCCTGTCACGTCGGTTGAGCCAGACCCCCGCTGGCCTTCATGTTTCCTCTTAGTAATTTTCCATCCACGGACCCCCACCCTGCCACCAGCCTTTGTTTTCTACTTTTCCTTATTGTGTTTGGAGGTGAGATTTCTCTCTCTCTTCCCTACCATGAAACCCCTACTGCTGGAATTTCTCTTGAATAAAGTCTTCCTTTTGGTCTTTAACAAGAGCCTGAATAATTTTGCTTTGGTACCATTCAGAGAGGCTGATTCCACAGCGTATTTCTGGAAAAGCTGCCTTCGCCCTCCTTCTCAGGCCTCTCAGGACTCAGAAGTCTAGACCCACGTGCTCTGATTTTCCTTCTAAATCTCTACTTCAGCTGCATTGCTAGCCCTTCGATGGGACGTTGCTGCCTCTCATCCGACCATGTGACCACCATTATCTCTGGCCTTCTAGTCATTTCACTGCTTGTTCCCAGCCCATTCCCAACACACACACACTATCCTTCTCCACACTGATGCCACAGTAACCCTCTAAACACAGCTCTGACCTCATTCCCTTGATGTAAATCCTTCAGCATCTCTCCATATACTCCAAGCTACAACCTTGTGTCTAGTTCTCCAAACATTTTTTGCTGTCCCCCTTGCTCAGAAAGCCCATTGCTGATTCACACTCCTGGCCGGAGGCTTCCCCTGCCAGAATTATTCATTCCTCTGCCTTTGCCTTTCTAAGTCAGTGTAACCATCATTTCCTCCAGGAAGGCTTCCCCAGCCCTCCCCAGTGGGAAGTGTGGGTCCCTCCTTGTGTTTGAAGTAACCCTGCAGATGACTGGCTACAAGGCTTAGGGAAATGAGTCTCCCTCACACAGACATTTTATAGAAATTAGAATTGAATGTGATAACCACAAAGGGTGCATTTTCAGCAGGGTTCATATTGGGAGGTATTGGCATATTTCTTCACTTCTTGTTTATAAGGCCAGAAATTTCTGCATATGTTGTCGGAACATTTTCAGTTCCAAGTGACAAATATCCAACTCAAATTAGTTTGAACCAAATGAGAATGTATTGGTTCTCATAACTGAAAAGGCAAGGAGGAATATGTCGAGTTCAGGCACAGCTGGATCCAGGACATCAGATTATGTCTTTAAGATGCAGTTGCTCCATCACCTTCAGACTCCACTGTCCTCCTCCTTAAGCAAGTTGTCTCCACGTGGCAGTACAGATTATCTCAGCAGCTTCAGATGTTAATGGTTCTTTGCTCTTGCAATCTTCAGAAGAAGGGACCCTCTCTCTACCAGCCCCACCTCAATACCTCTAAAATGAGTCTGAAGCTCTACTTGAGTTAGATGCCTACCACAGGACATCACTGTATTGAGGAGAAGAGGGTATGATGGTCCATTCTGGCTCAAATTCCTAACCCTCAGGGGAAATCACCACATGAGTGACAGCCCACCAGACTAGAGAGGGAAATTTCCCAAGAGAGAGATGCTGGGCAGACCAAAAAATCGCTTACTTTTTTTTTTTTCCAGATAAATCTTCGTTTATCCCCATTCTCTGTTGTGACATTTGCAGCACATGTATTCAAATCTCATGGGGACATAAAACCCTTATGTAGAGGGTGTTCAGTGAAGCTAGAGGTGTGGGAACAGGCATTCATGGGCCGAGCCCAGGGGTCCCCGGTGGGGAGCCAGTCATCCATGTCACCTGCCCGGGTGAACGTGCTTCCTGAACAACACTGGCCCTGACCAGGTCTAAGAGAAAGTCCTATATGGAGTGTCTCCTCGACCACCTTGTCCACAACCTCCCCCTGTAGGACTGAATCAGATTTTTTTTCCTGAAAGCCTTGAAAATTTTCCTCCTAGGTCTAATTCAAAAACAAGGCAAAATTTGAAAAACCAAAATACAGAAATCATTGGTGGTTGGAGAAAGCCATGAGGTTGCAGACACTGTAATAAAATAAAAGGTTTACCTGCTCAGCTCCCAGCAAATGACTCCCTCAATCTTGACACATCAGTTTCAGCAAAAAGTACATGTTCTTTAAAACAGGTTTACCTCTCTCTTCAGCTGAGGTGGAGAGTCAAAGACAGGATAATTGAAGAGCTGGAAAAAGCCAAATAACAGTTTTCATCAGGAGAATAAAATAGCATCAGTTCTCTGGATTGGACACTGTCCAAGAAAAGCCATTACCCAGCCATGACACGTGAAAGATTTGCTTTGATTTCATATGGGAGAGTATTTAGCAGTGTCAAGATGAAACATGTCAATTCCCATGGGTTATCCAAAAATGCTAGTATAAACACAACCCTGAAAAAAGCAAATCTACTCCCATTGCAAGTGTTACCAAGCTTCTGATGGAAAATGGATACATTTGCCAGCTTAGAAGAGCCAAGAGGAGGCTGGAAGGAGGGAAAGATGGAGAGGAGGGAGGAAGGGTGGGAGAGCAGGAGGGAGGAAAGAATGAAGGAAGGAAGGAAAAAAAGAGAAAGTGAGAGAAGGGTGGCCTTTTAGCCTGCTTCAGATTCATGCTGAAAAGTGTAGTGGTTAAGAATGCAGGCTTTGATCAGACACAGAAAGACAAATGCTGTTATGATCTATCTCACACGTGGAATATAAAATAGTCGAGCTCATAGAAGGAGAGAGCACAATGGTGGCTGCCAAGGGCTGTGGGGAGGGGGGAATGGGGAAGCGATGGTCAAAGGGTACAACATTTTAGTTTTGTACGATGAATAAATTCTGGAGGTCTACTATGCAGCATAGTGCCGACAGCCAAACGATACTGTGCTGTATACTTAAAATTTGCTGAGAGGGTAAATCTTATGTTAAGTGATCTTACCACAGTAATAATGATAATGATAGTAATAAAGGGGGCAGGAGGAAAGTTTGGGAGGTGATAGATATGTTTATGGCCTCGATGGTGGTGATGCGTTCACATATGTATGCTTATTCTCAAACTCATCAAGTTATATATACTAAATATGTACAGTTTTCTTTATGTATCAATCACACCTCAATAAAATGATTTTTAAAAACTGACTGCCTTCAGACGTCATAGCTAAGAGGCCCAGGGTTTCTTTGGGGGGTGATGAAAATGTTCTAAAAGTAATTATAAAAACTCTGTAAATATAATAAAAGCCATTGAGTTGCACACTTTTTAAAAATTTATTTTATTCAAGTATAGTTGATTTACAATGTTGTGTTAAATTTCTGCTGCACAGCAAAGTGATTCAGTTATACATATATATATATATATATTCTTTTTCTATTCTTTTCCATTATGGTTTATCACAGGATATTGAATATAGTTCCCTGTGCTATACAGTAGGACCTTGTTGTTTATCCATTCTATATATAGAATTGTACACTTTAAATGGGTGACTTATATGGTATGCGGATTGCGTACGTGTAGTAAGTGCTCGGTAAATGAGATCTGGTGCCATTATAGGCTGATGGAAACTGTGTATCCTGGCGCTCCATAAAGCATTCCACAGAAAACATTTCCTCTACAGAAAGGTTATTTAAACTCATCAACTTACAAATACCTAGAAAGAAATCCTGAATAGGCTATGCCTCTTTATTTCATAAAGAATGGCAAACTATGAATAAAAGGACACTCTTGTCTGACACACTGAAAACAGGAAACAGCATCTAAAGAATCTTCAGCATGGTCGAGCTCAGAGGTTTGCAGGACACTAGTGGTCCCTCTTGGCACTGAATCTTCCAGCCCTCATGAGGCAGAATTCAGACAGTTTTCTGCTTCAGCCCCACTAGATGTCTCTTCAACAAATTTCAAAGACAGTCAGTGTCCTGGCATCAATCTGGTGTCCGGGAATCATTACACAGAAAGGACATTGTTTTAAATAACCAAACAATTTGCCTGAGTGTGCCTATATCCTAGAAGCCACCTTCTGTGGTCACATACACAATCGTAATGGAAGAAATCTTGTTTTCCAGAATCACTGTCTGGTATTAAGAAGATATGGGGGGAGGCAAAGGCGACAGTGATGTTATTTTGATTCATTAGGAACCACAGAGGGTACTTGGAAGACGTAGGGGATGTTCTGTCTAAGAAATTAAAAATCAGGTTGCTCTGTCAGACTTAAATGACCAAATCAATGGAGACGATAGAGATGTGTAGTTACCTTAACAAGATAAAGCAGCTCACAGGACAGAGCAAGATTTGCCTCTGTGTTGTTGGAAGGAATTGATGCATCAGAATAAAAACAATGTTTCTTCTGGCAGCTGGAGAGATGGAGAGAAGCATGCAGAGAGAGAGGTTCCCTGGCTCTGGTCCTGTGACAGATAAATCCCAGGGAAGGACTGTACCATCTCACTGAGGAAACCTAAGTGTGAGCAGTCACATCCGCAGATCCCATCCTCCCCAGCAAGTCTTCTGAATGTCATTTGTGTCCCTGTGTCCATCTGCCAACAGGGAGAGAGGATGCTGCTCAAGCCACACGGGAGAGCATTCTAGTCCCTGTAACAGGTCCATTTCTCATTCTGAACTTTACAGCTCACATCCTGGCATGTTCTTCAGTCTCTTCTGAATTTGGCAGTGTGGCTTAGCCTCCCCCAGCTCGTGACTTTGGGCACTGACAAGATTGAGGTTCCCGCCCTAAGATGTTCTATCTGTAAGACTTTGCCATAGGTTATGAGCTAGCTCCTGGAAACGCCTCCTGGAAATACATGGCTTTTATACTTTGGTTTCCAATTTACACGGAGTCCTGAATCTTGTTTGGCTATCAAAGTTTAGAGTTTTTCAGTGTAAATAAATCTCATATGTTGTTGAGAGAAGAACAGTGTCGACTGAGGAGCTTTCTCAGAGAAGAATGCTAAGGGATTATGTAACATTTGCATTCTATGGGCCTTCTTGCTTATCAACAGAGCATAATAACTCAAATAACTCTTGGCTAACAACAATGGCCCGGCTGCCCATAGAAATGTATTTAATTGTTTAGCAAATATTGTGTGAGCCAGATGCTGTCCCAAACCAGGGATGCAGCAGAGAATTAGAACAAAACTCCTGCCCCCAGGGGGCTATTTGCTATTGTTACACACACATAACTATTAGTCAACACAAAACTCAAGTACAGAATGTGTCCCACAGTGATGAGTGCGACAGGGAAACCCATGCAAGGAAGGAGCCCGGGACTCGGAGGGGATGGGAGTTGTCAGGGTGAGCTGCACTGAGAAGGTGACAATTGGGTTAGAAGTTCAGGGAAGCGAGGCAACCAGCCGCATGGTTACCTGGGAGAAGCCTATTCCAGTAAAGGGAACCGCAAGTACAAAAGCCCCAGAGTGAACGTGTGTCTGCAGAGTCTGGTGTGGATGGAGTGGAGTGGGTGAGAGGGGAAAGAGAGGGCGGTGTCACACATATGAGGTTGCGATTGGGAATTGGATCAAGCCGGGTGTTTTGGAGATGTGAACAGAACCCATAATTTAAGACTATGCCAATGCTTTTCCTCACTTCACAATCAAGCCTGGGGTTTGCTCCCCACCCCATCCCATCACACACACACACGTGTTAAGAGAGTATGTTGTTACTACCTTTTACCGGAACAGTTCAGACTATAAGCAGCTCAGTGAGGGAATGGCTGTGTGCAGGTGTATGTCATGCCTCTGGGGTGACAGTCTCTTCTCTGGCTCCTCCACGCTCAGCTCCTTGTTTCTCATCCCTGGTGTGGCTCTTTCCACATTGTCATATAATTACTTGTCTACTTGTCTGTCTTCTTCCTAATTATGAACACCTTTAGGGCAAGAAATTCACTCATTTTTGTAACTCCAGCCTGAGCTAAGCATAAGGCACAAAATAGGAACTCAGTAATTGCCTCTCACTGCAATTTTTTTTAATTTATTTATTTTTTGTTTTTGGCTGCATTGGGTTTTCGTTGCTGCACGCAGGCTTTCTCTAGTTGTGGCGAGCGGGGACTATTCTTTGTTGTGGTGTGCAGGCTTCTCATCAAGGTGGTTTCTCTTGTTGCAGAGCATGGGCTCTAGGAATGCAGGCTTCAGTAGTTGTGGCTCACGGGCTCAGTAGTTGTGGCTCACGGGCTCTAGAGCGCAGGCTCAGTAGTTGTGGCGCACAGGCTTAGTTGCTCCGCGGCATGTGGAATCTTGCCGGACCAGGGCTCGAACCCGTGTTCCCTACATTGACAGGCGGATTCTTAACCACTGCGCCACCAGGGAAGCCCCTTCTCACTGAAGTTGAACTCAATGGTTATTTTATATTTGGGTAATAGCCACTCACTTCTCCAGGAGCCCTCTGTATATTAAAAAAAAAATGTTTAAAAAGATTTCTTTAATCTACAACTACTCTTGGGAGTAAAAGCATAAATAACACAATAACTCAGTTCCACAAGTTCACCACGCATTATTTTAAAGTGGTAATAGTATGTAATGGGGATAGCAGACTTTGAATCAATGAATTGACTGAAATGTTCAAACTTGGAACAGAAACACAGAAGTTAATCTGATTATATTTTAGGATAGCTGATTACATTTTCAGACATTAGCTGATTCCCTAGATTAACCCCACATACCAGCACAATCAACAAAAAGCATTCCCTGCCAACTTGGCCAGGGCACAGTGGCGTTAAGACTAAGGAACTAAGACTCACTGGAGTCGGACAGACCTGGGTTCCACGCCCAGCTCTCTTATTTATTAGCCAGGTGACCTTGGACAAGTTACTTAACCTCTCTGGTCCTCATTTTCCTCATCTATTAAAAAAGGGTCATAATAATACCATCCTCATAAGGTTCTTAAGTGTAATAAATGAAATGATATAATTAACGGAAAGCATCTAGCAGGGTTCCTGACAAAGCATTCCACCTGATGTTATCTATTGTAATGGACAAGAACAAGCCATGATCACATATTTTTCCAATTTTCATTTGGATTCCTTAATTTTCACCATTGCAACTCTTTTTTTTTTAAACTCTGGATTATGAAGCACTTCAGACTAAAATCTATAGTAACAAATACTTGACCAGGTCTGTAATGCCTTATCTGCAATTCCAAACTAAAGAAAGTCTTAAAAATCTGAGTTTTAATAAATGCTGGAGAGGGTGTGGAGAAAAGGGAGCCCTCTTGCACTGTTGGTGGGAATGTAAATTGATACAGCCACTATGGAAAACAGTATGGAGGTTCCTTAAAAAACTAAAAATAGAATTACCATATGACCCAACAATCCCACTACTGGGCATATACCCAGAGAAAACCATAGTTCAAAAAGAGTCATGTACCACAATGTTCACTGCAGCTCTATTTACAATAACCAGGACATGGAAGCAACCTAAGTGTCCATTGACAGATGAATGGATAAAGAAGATGTGGCACATATATACAATGGAATATTACTCAGCCATAAAAAGAAATGAAACTGAGTTATTTGTAGTGAGGTGGATGAACCTAGAGACTGTCATACAGAGTGAAGTAAGTCAGAAAGAAAAAGAAATACTGTATGCTAACACATATATATGGAATCTAAAAAAATAAAATAAAATGGTTCTGAAGAACCTAGGGGCAGGACAGGAATAAAGATGCAGATGTAGAGAATGGACTTGAGGACATGGGGAGGGGGAAGGGTAAGCTGGGACTAAGTGAGAGAGTGGCAGTGACATACATACACAAACAAATGTAAAATAGATAGCTAGTGGGAAGCAGCTGCATAGCACAAGGAGATCAGCTCGGTGTTTTGTGTCCACCTAGAGGGATGGGATAGGGAGGGTGGGAGGGAGACACAAGAGGGAGGAGATATGGGGACATATGTATATGTATAGCTGATTCACTTTGTTATACAGCAGAAACTAACACACCATTGTAAAGCAATTATACTCCAATAAAGATGTTAAAAAAAAAGAAAAACTGAAAGTTTTTGCACGACTTCTTTGGAGGTCAAACCTTAGCTGACTTCAATCACGTGACGACTTAGGTCACCAGAACTAGAGAGAAAATCTATTTAATCTTGATTTATTGCATTTGATGGTGAATATTCATAGTTTTGCTGCAGAAATATTAATGTATTTGATTATGCCGTATGGCCCCAGACTCTGCTGGGGTGTTGCATAATACTTGGTGTATGGTCTGTACTGCTTTTCTAAAATCCAAAAACATCTGAAATCTGAAACACATCTGGCTGACAGGATTTCAAGTTAGAACTTGTGGACTGCAGACTGGCAGTGCTGAGAGGCGGGTACCAGGCCTTGCTTATGTGTTAGGATGGACACAAGCCCTCGCTGATGCTAACTGTGGCTTTGATGGCCCAGATTCCTGTTTAGCAGAAAAGTCATATGTCTGATTTCTGAGCAGCCAACTTCCTCAGAACACAGGGGGAGAGAACGGCTTTCTGAAAGAAGGCAGTTTCTTTTAGTCACATCTAATCAAAACTATAGAGTGTTGACATTGGCTGTTGTTTTCCTAGGGAAGTTTGAATACCAGGATGGTAACTGGTTCTCACCAGCTACAAAAATCACCCTTAGTTTTCTGGGCACGATCCTTGACACAAACCAACATCACACCAGGCCGTTAAAAAGGCTACAGTTTGTCCTATGTTTAACAAGCTTCCAAACTCATGAACTCATCTGGCATTTATAACCAGCATTTATTCATTTGTCTGAAGGGATGATGGATTACCTCGTGGGCATAATAACTGAGTGGTTATGTTTCATGGCAAGTGGAATGGTTCTGTGAGGGGAACTAGGGAGCTATGAGTGGGGAAGCGGCACTCTTGGGAAGTCTAAAACTTCAAGGTCGTAGTAGTTGGTGTGGATGCGGCAGAGAGAAGTAAGGGTGGGAGTGAGAGGGCGTGTGAGTGACTACAACTTAAGCTGGCACTGCAGTTGTTAGATATTTTACTGAAAATGCCTTCAAGCATGGCACTCACCCCAGGCAGCCACAATCTCCACCGTAGCTTATTATTTCCTATTGTCTTAGGCCTGAGCTAATTTGCTAGTGTTAAATCTCTGGTCCATTTAGCCTGGGCCAGAACTTTGGTGGGAGGATGGGGGGTGTAACGTGTGCTATAAAGTGAATTATTGGCACAACTAGAAAAATCGGAACAATCTCTGGAGATTAAGTAACACTATCGTAACAAGGTTAATTTGCGATTTTGATCATTATACAGTGATTCTGAAGAGGATCGTCTTATTCTTAAGAAATGCACATAGGAGAGTAAAGGGGGAAAGAGAAAAATCCAGATCTACACAATTAGAAGCTCCAGAAGTAAAGCTAAAAGAGAGGCGTTTGTAGGAAATAGGCCAAGGGATTTGCAGGCACACCAAGAGGTGAGAGCCAACGAACTATCCACCAATGCTTTTCAAGGTGTGTTCCCTTCACCGCAGCTCTGGCCTCACCCGGGAGGCTGTTGGAAATGCAGACTCTCTAGCCCCACGAAGACTGACTACAGCCAAACCTGCGTGTTTAATACGATCCCCAGTTGATTCCACTGCACCTTCAGGTTTGAGGGACCCTGATCTAGCTCACTTGCTGACAGATGCCAGTGTTATAGTTGCATAAAACTTGTTTACCGGGCTTCCCTGGTGGCGCAGTGGTTGGGAGTCCGCCTGCCGAGGCAGGGGACACGGGTTCGTGCCCCGGTCCGGGAGGATCCCACATGCCGCGGAGCGGCTGGGCCCGTGAAAAGGCTTTTCTTTGCTGTTTTCTTTGGTGGCCTTCGCCGAGAGAGCTATCGTTTATCACTACTGCTGCGTTGCACTCAACTCAGATGTCAAAGTTACTGCTAGTACACAGGTGTCACTTAAATCCATCAGGGTGGTACTTGACGTTCTCCCTGCCAGACTTACTGCCTGGGTGGGACACACTGCCCCAGACAGATACACTGGATGCTGCCCCCAGAATGACACTGAGAGTTGCCATAGCAATTTTCACCACAGAGCTAGAAATGCAAGTTTATCAGGTACAGGGGGTGCTGTTCTGATCCCAAAGACTCACTTAGCATCTTGGTAAAAGCACCTTATGAAATGGAGCTAGGTTGTCCTGTGACACCAAGAAACAAGACAAAACAAAAAACCTTTTCTTGCCTCAAAATATGTGAAGCAAAACCGAACTCAGGTGCTGAGGATAGGGCTCCCCTGCTCACCATGAAGCATCCTTTCCCAAAGAATGTTCCAAAGAACACTAGCCTAGTAGCTGCCCCTGGCAAAAAGGACCCCATAACTAAATAAGTGTTGGAAACCCTGCATCTTCTATTTCTCCTCTTGGAAACTGAAGACGTACATTAGTATAGTAAACGCTCTGAGAAGTCCTGCCTTGTAGAAAAAAAGTCTCTGTCTAGCGGGGTTGCCCAAATAGATTCTCTGATGGGACTCCTTTTTCATCCAGTACTTATTAATTAATACTTTCTAGAACGGATGCTTTAAGAAAAAAACTGAGGAAACATTCTAGTGGAGATTTTATACCCAAAGGAAGAACTCAATTCCATAAATGGAACGTTTAAAGGAGAAAGAATGGCAGTTGTGAAGCACATCTAAAAATATTGACGGGGCCTCTGAAGGGCTTGGGAAATGGACTTCCATTCCCTGCCAGGAAACTGCCACTGAGATAAAGAGACTCCTTTTGTCCTGAACATAAAAGAAGTAATATTCTTTGTCTGCATTAGAGTAGAAAGATGGGGATGACTGATAAGTTACCAGAAGAGTTGCCTTTGATCTTTCCCATTCCTTCAACCCCATATCCACTCCACCACCAAATCCTGCTCTTCTTCCTCAATATCCCACCTCTTACACATCCACTGCGCCCACTCAGGCTAAGTTACCTGAATTTTTCCAACAGTCTATGAATGGGTCTTCCGACTTTCACCTAATGTCTTTCCCACACTGCAGTGCACTGTTGAAAACCTTCCAAGAGCTGCCCCAGCAAGAAAACAGGAAGCCAACATAGGTGTGGCCTGGCATTTTCCAGCTAACTCACCTTGACTGGTCTCCCACTCACTCTCACTCTCCAGCCATCCTGGTCTTCTTCTGTATCCCCTCTACCTGGAATTCTCCTGCCCATCTCGGTTGTGCTTATCCATCCTTCAGATCACTTTGTAAAAAGTCATTTCCTCCAGGAAAACTTGCTTGATTCAACAGTCTAGGTCAGGGCTACTTAAAGGGCAGTCCATAGTCCAGTGCCAGTCCAAATGCTGTCTGCAAGGAGATAAGTACAGAAATGGAGAAAGCAGCATTTAGAAACTTCTATGGTATTTTAATATTACCATGACATCCAAGCACATGATCAGTAAGCTAATCTTGTTGAGCCTGGGAAAGACCAGACCAGGTGTTGTCAATCTCACGTGGTTAGTCACACGTGGCACCAAATGTATGCCAGCATCAGTTCGTGACAGATTGGAGGGGAAAACTGGTCCTCCATCACACTGAATTTGAGAAGCACTGCTCTAGGTCACATGCCATGTTACACACTCTCGCAGCTCCAGGTACCTTCCTTTCAACGTATTTATCACAACTGGTCATTTTAGGTATATTTTTGTGGGTTTTTTTGTCTTCTACACAGACTCCTAGCTTCATGAGAGTGGGCACCAGGTTTGTTGCTGTTCAACGTTGCATCCTCCTAGCCTAGCACAGTACCTGGAACATAATTGGTACCCAATAAATGTGCCTAATTAGTAAGGGGAAAGAGTGAGCCTTGTTGATTTTAACTGTGTCTCCTCAACACCATTCTTAGTACTTACTACTTCACCTGTGGCTTATATATGAGGATGGGAGAATGGCAGGGGCAGGTCCTGAGAGGGAGATAAGAGAATAATTATTCTATTCCATGAACTCAACCAGACCCTTTCAGATTGCAAGTCAGTGGCATAATAGAGGTAAAATAAAAAGTGGACAGTGCCGTTGTAAAGGGTACAAAGGAACGCTTTGTCTTTGGTAACTTGGCTCTAGAAGCTTCTGCTGTCACACATGAAGGGTGTTTTGTTTGAGATTTATATTTCACCCTCCTAAGTAACATCAGAAAATATTATTGCCCTTACAGTAACAGAGCTGGGCACATGCCAGCTTTCTACGGGATTGTATTTCCGCATACGTCTCTCCCCTCTGTGCCTTTGTTCCCAGCTGTCCTGCTGATAAAATGGAGAGAAAGAGAGCTCGCTGGTGTGACTCTGACAGCTTGCCTTCTTGACAGCTTGCCTTCTGGCAGCCGCTGGACCCCAGAGCATAATTTCCTCCCCGGGGTGGGGGGTTGTTATCAGAATCAAACATCCCTGATGAATCTGAATTTCAAAGGATGCAGATATCCAGTTTAATTTAAGAGGATTATTCCAAAACAGCTCTGAGAAGGACATTTGGACTTTTGGCCCCCTGACTCAAACAGGCAGCAGAAGCAGCTGGAATCTTGAACTTTTTCCAGGAAAGAAAAGAAATTTTAATATAGTGAAGAAAAGGTATCTAATCTCGTGGGGGCTTTTACTTCCTCATCGGTGAAAAAAGAGGATTTGACCAGATGACCGCTTCTATCTCTTCTAGCTCTGAAATTCTCCCACTCTAACCTCTAAGGCCTCTTCTAGCTTTAAAACTGGAGGACTGAATGGTTCAAATTCCTCTAGGCCACAAGCTTCAAGCATGCTAAGGAGCCCTCTATCTATTCCCTAGCCTCCATTCGGTCCTGAATGAGGTGGTACCGAAAGGTTATATTGAGATAAAGGACTTCATGTTTGCTACTCACTGCCTTTAAACTTTCCTCTGAAAAGTCTACAATACAACTTCATGCCTAGCATTGTGAAAACGAATTTGTTTACAAAATCCCATGGCTCAGAGTCTAACTCTAGTTCTATAAATGGAAACTGTATATACTAATAATCTTTCCCCAAACAGCATGCCTGGACAAAAGGCCCTAGGATCAAATAAATTTCGGACAAACTGCACTGGGTACCCTCTTACTGATGTATCACCCTGCAGAAGGCCGTGCTATGAAACTCACAAGGCCTGCACTCAAGAAAACCTACAGAACTTCACTTGTCCTGGCTTTTCTCAACATTTAACCACTGAAGCCTTTTATTTTTCCTCTGAAATATTAACATTTACTAAATTAGGGCTCCACCAGACATATTTGGGAAATGCTGCTCCAACCATCTTCTGCTTGGTAGGTGCAGGGAATTCCTTAAAAAGGCAAATTCTTCAGCCCCACCCCAGAAATACTGAGTCAGAATCTTTGGAGGTAGAATCCAGAAATATTAGTTTTCACAAGCCCTCCAGGCAGTGATGTAGTGGAGCTGGTAAGTACCGACTTCCAAGAAGAGAATGTTAAAATGCCAGGAATTTGGGAAATTTTCAAGCCAATGGACTTCACGTAGGTAGACTGAAATTTGCCTTGGTGGAAGTATTTACACCGTGAAAATCAGCAAATGCAACAATTCAGGGGTTTTTGTTCTCCCCCAGATTGCTGGTTATTAAATATTTATCTGCAAACCACGGCCTCCAGGAGATCCTTATATACAGTACAGTTTGAGAACCACTGAAAAGGCAAGGTATTATATCATGCGTCAAAACTATGTTAAAATTTCAATCACTAGTTTTACCATGGCTTTAGATGTTCCACGAAAATGGTATGCAGGAGAAAGTCTGGCGTTTTCTTCTTAAAATTAGGAAGAAATTATCGAGAAATAAAAATAATCAGGTAGGGCTTCCCTGGTGGCGCAGTGGTTGGGAGTCCGCCTGCCGATGCGGGGGCCGCGGGTTCGTGCCCTGGTCCGGGAAGATCCCACGTGCCGTGGAGCGGCTGGGCCCGTGAGCCGTGGCCGCTGGGCCTGCGCGTCCGGAGCCTGTGCTCCGCAACGGGAGAGGCCGCGGTAGTGAGAAGCCCGCGTACTGCACAAAATAATAATAATAATAATAATAATAAATCAGGTAAGCAGAATCTCATTAGGAAGAGGAAATTTTTGCCTTTATAGACTTCGGAGATATGTAAAGGCCTTGCTGACATATAGCTTTATAATGGGTCTTCTTTAATAATCTGGAAAAAAAATCTAGAGGTATAAAAATATTCTCAGAGTATTGATTGTAACTTTTTCTTCTTAATTTTGTAAACTCCTCTTGACCGCTACATTTCAGACTGAAAAGAAACACATCTCACACGTATTAAGATTCTCCCTGGTCTCTTATGTCCCTGGAGTGTCTTTAGAGGGGGTGATAGAGTACATTCTTTCTTTCTTAACGGGATGCCTCTGACAGATCCAATTACAGTTCTGATTTCATGTCTGATAGCAAACACAGAGCCCAGGGTGATCTTTTCTTCATTTCTCTGGTTCAAGTAGAGTGCAAAATCCAATGACAGAACAGAAAGTAGATTGTGAGACTGAAAAGTTTGAGTTTCTACTTAACATTTGCCTTTCTATTCCCTCTAAAGGTGGACAACCTCAAGGTGCCTGCTGGATTAAATAGGGTTTTGCTTGAACAGCTTATCTGGCATAAACACACTCCACTGGGTGTCATATCCCAGGTCGCTAGAACCCTGACCCACCACCAAGAAGGATTTAATTGTTACGAATCCAGCAGTTCCTTCTGACAGCCAAATACAGCAACACTGCCTGTCTCTCCTGTAAAATGCCAACTGGTGTATACTTAAAGACAGAAGCCTCTCTTCTCTCTCATCAAGGCTAAAACTTCCTGACAGCCCTGAAATATACCTGGGGCAAAATTGTGACGAGGAAGTAGAGATGAGGAGATGCTATTTTATTGAGCACTTAACACTTGCCGTGCTCTGCCCAGGCATTGTGTATATCATCTGAAACAACCTTTACAGCAAACCCAACAGATTTTTTTGCCCTGTCTGTTCTTTTGTCCTTTTCTAAAGGTCAAAAATCAAATGCCTTTGGGACCAGATAGATAAGATAAATAATTGAAGTGAGCAAGGTGAAACAGTAGAAACACAAGTAAAAGTGGTAACTCCTCAGTAGTGGGGAGACAGAAGGGAGTGGCGGAGACCATGACAAAATCTGATTTTTGTGGCTAATACTTTAAATTTTTAAATATAGCCAAGGGATTCAGTTTAAAAAAATACAAACACAATACACAAACACAATGTGGGCTGGATCTGGCTGCTGGGCCACCATCTTGCATCATCTGCTTCAGGCACAGTCCTCCCAATTACCTACTGCTTCCCAGAGGCCTAAAATAGCAGTCGCAGATGGGCTGGTCCTAGGCAGTGTTGCCCAACCCCACACATTTACAGTCTATGCTGTAGCCTTGTGTTTTTATGTATTTCTGGTTTGAAGCAGTGCTCAGGCCTCTGGACCCCTCGATTTAGGGGTCCCTCTTCCTTCCCCTCTTCCCTTTTTCCTTCTCAGACGTTTTCTCACTCAGTTCCCACCTCAGCTCACCCTCTAGGACTGTCATCATCCCATAGACAAGTGGAAAGCTCTGAACCACACCCCTGGGGGCACATGCACTCCTGTCCAGGACGCTCGGTCACACACATTGGTGGCACCAGTAATGCCATCTCCTCCCCCTCCGCAGACTGCTGACGATCACACCCCCTCTATACCATATTATAGATATAGGCTGTTGACACACTGTAAGTGTACTGAATTTATAAATATTTGAAACCAGTTCACCACGTTTGAATGCCCAGCCAGATTAAAGATATGCAAAGGTGAAGGGCTCAGGAAGAGATTTTCCTACAGAGAGCTATTGCCATATGAGTCCCTACCCTCTCCACTACCCTTAAGGCTCCACCTTGAGCAAAGAGAAGTCTGTGAACAGGTCACCTGTTCTTCTACAGTGCACGGCAAGGGGTGTGCAAAGGTTTCCCTTAGTCAAATGTGGACCACAGGAGAAAACCAGCATAGGGTCAGCCATAGGATGTCCCAGAGGGCCAGAAGGAACCTAGCAGCAAGAAGTTGAAGGGGAAAGCTTGGTGTCTAGTGGTTCCAGAAGGAGTTGAAAATGACCACCCAAACTCTAGACAGGGCAGCCAACAAACTTTTCCTGGAGAAGGTCAGATAGTAAATCTTTCAGCTTTTGAGGGCTGTATGGTCTGCTTGGCAGCTACTCAACTCTCTGTTTATATGGTGAAAGCAGCAGTAAACAAGATGGTTATGGCTGTGTTCCACCAAAACAAAAACAGAGAGCATGCTGGATATAGCCTCACAAGCCCAACTTTACCAGCTGTGCTCTAGACACATCAGCCTGGGGCAAAGGAGGAGGGCAGAGCAGGGCCCAGCTACCGAAAAGCTTGTGAAGATCAAGTCTACCTTAACATCCTGCCAGGACTGCTACACAACCACTGATTCACTTGAGAACCTTCCTCACTCCTTCCTTCCCTCCTCCCCTCACCCTCCAGCACTCCTATCCTGGAGAAGTTAGAAACTGGCCAGCTATCGCCAAGCAGAACATTATGGGGTCTTCCTAGGACAGACCCCTCCCTGTAACCTCTGCTTTAGCTCCTCTCTGAAGTACCTAGATAACAGTATCTGATGCACATTTCCTGAGTTGTTTTACAGATGTTAAAACCACCACCAAATGGAAGAAATTAACTACTTGATGATCATGAGCATGTAACACCGCCCTGTTACCTCACCATCAACCAATCAGAATTGTGCACGAGCTGATCACGTACCCAGGATGCCCCTCCCTCACCTGGCCTTTAAAATTACTTTGCTGAAAGCCATGGAGAGTTTGGGTTTTTTGAGCACGAGCTGTCCCAGACTCCTTGTACAGCACCTTAATAATAAACGCTGCCCTCGGGCCAGCGGACCCAAGTTTGGTTCAGTAACACAGCTGGCTGGGAAAGGAGAAAAGGAAAAGATAAAGGAAGAAAAATAGAGAAGCAGAAGTGACCACCTTTCCTCCCAGCAAGCTCCCAGCCTGAGGAAGACAGAGCTGGGAGAGGTGAAGGTATTTGACACTAAATTCAGTCTTGGGCTGAGCACACAATTTCTGAACCGAGGCTGTATTTCCAACTTAAAATGACCATAGATATACCTGTTTATTACCTAAGAATCAGTAGAAAAGTCATGGGGAAGGAGGAAGAAAAAAATAAAACCATACATTGATTAAGTCACACTTTTTCAGAATACTGGTGACCTACAAAATCACAGAGTCGAGCATTTTCTTTGCTGAGACCCCAGCTTTAATGGAAAAACAAATGGTGATGACGTCCATCTAGATCAAAGCACAGCGCTCAACAGAAGCAGTTCACCAAGAAGGCAACTCAGCAGTGGCAATGTTATTGATTCATTGTCACATCCAGTTTCTCCAAGTGTCCATAGCAGATATTTGATTATAGAAGATAATTGGGGATTCTTTTGTCCTTTGATAAATATTATGACAATTTATGTCTTCCTTCAGGTAATGTGCATAATCCACTCAGATGCATTTAATTCTCCAGAAAGAAAATGATTCTTAGGGTCCTCCTGTCTTCCCAAGGGCTCGGTCATGTGGGAAGAAAGTGAGGCCTGGCACCCCTGGAAAGCTTATTTGTCACCTGCAATTCAGAGCAAACGCTTAATTATAGGGGGTGCTGCTGAGCTCACTACTGGCTCTTGAACTGCCCCCTGATGAATGCCAACTAAATCAGCAATTCCACTATGCTAAATGGGGCTGGTGGAGCATTTGCAGGAATCAGCTGGGAGCACTTGGGTGGAAAGCTTTATTCATTCTCAGTTTTGACTAGCACAGCCAGCAGTAGGAGAATCTATCTGGCTTTTGTTAAAGATGTAGAGAAAAGTATTGTTTTTGTTTCTCATTTTCTAAGCTAAAAAGGTTTTTAAAAGAAACAGCATCATCTTCTATTGATCTTAGTGACTCTGTGTTGTGAATGTTACAGCATAAAATTTATCTAACTCACACTTCATTCGTATGTAACTCTCCTGACTTCACTGTTTTCAACCACTGTCACACAGACGTGCTATTGCTTGATCATGGTGTAATCCTATTTAATTACGGCATTTGCCAGTTTTGGGCTAGTCACTAACTGCCTTATGCTTGGTTACAATGGAGTTTTCTCCTTAGCCTATCAGCTGCTACCAGGAAGGATGGATATGTGTCTATCACCTAATTCATACAGTTCTTAGTGTAGTGTAATGCATATGAAATTTACTTAGATAATTTTTCTTCTTTTAAAATTCCATCAAATATACTCTAAGATGGTGATCAGAAGAGAAAGAGAGGAGGTTGATGATTGTGTGAATCTTGGTTGACTGCCAACTCCAATAATCAATTCATTTGAGAATTTTATATTTTTGCAATACCAACTATACATCTAAAGTTAGTAATGAAGTTAATTAGGACTACACCTCCTCTTTTTCTTTCTTTTTTCAGCAACTCATTGTCATTAAGAATAAAAGACTCTCCTAATCAAGGATGGATTTTGTCCTCAAAAGGGCGGATTTTGTGGAAGATTGTCAGAGTGCTATTTTCAGGTTTAGTTGTAAATACCATTTAAAAAAATTTACTTATCTTTTTGTTTTTGGCTGCATTGGGTCTTCGTTGCTGAGCAGGGGCTACTCTTCGTTACAGTGGCTTCTCTTGTTGCGGAGCATGGGTTCCAGGTGTGCAGGCTTCAGTAGTTGTGGTGCATGAGCTTAGTTGTGCCGCAGCATGTGGGATCTTCCTGGACCAGGGCTCGAACCCGTGTCCCCTGCATTGGCAGGCGGATTCTTCCACTGTGCCACCAGGGAAGTCCCTGTAAATACCATTTTTAATGAAAGAAAAATTAGGTACATATTCAGCCTCTCATATTATTCATTCAACATTTCTCACTTTCTCTCAGGAAACACTTATGGAGAGCCCACCATGTTTGAGAAAGTGTCCTAGGCCCTAGGATATAACAGTGAAAGTGACAAGGCTAAAAACATTATCTGTATTCATTATTATTGCCATAGAATGCTACATAACAAACTGCCCCCAAGCTCAAACACAGTAAGCTTTGACTATTTTTTAGAAGCTAGCTGGGAGGTTCTGCTGATCGGAGTCTGGCTCAGCTAGTCTGGGCTGGGCTTGCTCATTTCTAAGCTGAGGACCCTTCTAGTGCTGGGACCTTTGTGAGCACAGGGGATGCATATCCATGAGGCCGGCCCTGTCCACCAGTTTGGAAAAAGACCATCTGCCAAAGAAGAGAATGAGGCCACCATACGAAGAGGAACAGAGATAATTGCTAAAGAGGCTTAATAATCCCATGGAGCCTGAATCCAAGCCTGCCTGAAGTCTTCCATCCTAGACTTCCTAGGCATGCAAACCCCAAACTCCCCTCTATGTTGAATGAAGCCTGAATTGAGCTCTGTCACTTGCAGCCCAAAGAGTTCTGACTAATATATCCAAGTTAGAAGTTTTGGATCTCTAAAAAAATAAAATGAAATAAATATCCACTGATGATTTAATCAAAGAAATATTTTTTTTAAAAGGGAGATTTTAGGAAGATTGATGTTCACAGCCTGGTTGGAAGAGATAAGAACCTGCTGAAAGGAAGTCTAGTTGACAAGAATTTCAGAATTTAGTTTCTGGGGATAAAAAGGAGAATCCCATTTCCAGTCCCCCAGCTGATACTCAGTTGGTGCACACAGGTGCAGCCATGCCAGTTTCATGCCAGTGTCCGTTCTGATAAGTGACATCTCTGTTTTCCTATTGTTAAGCACCTTGATGATCACCCCTACCCATGCTTATGCTGCAAGATAGTTTCAATAAAGCAAAACTGCTTAGAAATATTTTAGAATTCTGTTTTCTGTCTGCCTGTGATGCATGACCTCAATTATTTCCACTTTGAACATCAAGATACAACAGAAATAAATTTGCCTGCAGCATGGATGAACTGACTCCCCATGAGAGGGACTGACTTCACTGTTCTTCTCTGACCTAGTCATGCTGAAATAATCAGAGCAGACCCCGGCAGAATGCAAATGGCAATAACATCCAGACTATCAAAGACACTGACAAGAAGCTGACCTCTGGCCACAAGTCCCCAAA
This sequence comes from Mesoplodon bidens, assembly GCF_964165515.1. Classification (NCBI taxonomy): domain Eukaryota; kingdom Metazoa; phylum Chordata; class Mammalia; order Artiodactyla; family Ziphiidae; genus Mesoplodon; species Mesoplodon bidens. The sequence goes on from NC_138167.1 coordinate 32,887,889, forward strand.
AGCAGACAGGCAAGGAGGGAGCCAGGGTGACACAATGGAGAAAATGAAGATATGATAAACTATAAGAATTATGTTGGCAATGCACAGTGTACCGCTAGATCAACTTGTATTACCAACAGAATCCAGGAGGTCAGGGCCTGTGGAATACACAGGCTAAAAAGATGGCACCACCCCCCCATCCCAAACACCTCCCCTACCCACTGGCTACTGCTCCAAATTCTACGATCCAAACACAATTATTTTGTCTAAGGAGATAATCAAGCAAATGGACAGTGATTGAAACTTTGTTTATAATAGCAATAATTCAAAAACAACTTCCATGTCCAAACTTAGCCAGCTTCTTCTGACTGGCTGGATAAATTATGATGTGATCATACAATGGGATACTATAAATCCATTTAGTCAAAGCTGCATCACATGTCACACCTACCTACATGGGAGTCTTAGTAGTTTTAGTTTTAGATGAGGATATTGTTGTCTTAAACAAAATCAGAATTCTTTTTATCAGAAAGAAGCGGGAATTCACAAGCAACTTGAGACATCTACCATACAATTTACATATGCTGTAATATGGGATTGTTTAAGTAATGAGTGGTACAGCCACAGGATGGAATACTCTCTCTGCAGCTGTCTGTAGCTCTGAGGAAGAATGGAGTAGGAAGTTGTATGGTAAATGGCCTAGATATTTTAAATGAAAAAAGCAAGCTGAAGAATTGTAAATAATATGATGATGTGTGTGCGTGTGTGTGTATATCTCCTTATAAGCACATAAAAAAACGTATGGAAGGATGTATAAGAAAATATTATCAGTAGAGATTTTTGGAAGATGAGTGTGACATTTACTTTTCACTTAAATCCATAGTATATCTTTTGTAACTGGAACCAGAGAATTTGGTATGAAAACATTGAGGAGTCCTAATCTGGTAATTTGCTTCCAGATAGGTCTAAATATAACAACATCCTGGACAAATCTGCCTAGTTCCTGTCCTCTGAGATCCACAGCAAGAGGTCTGTTAGCCATGTTTCCACTTTCGCAAAGAAGGCTCATCATAAAAAAGAAGCATAAACCCACCCAGGATTATTTCTCAGAGAGGAGCCCACCCAAAGGCTTTGGAGGACAACATATCAGTTCTTCAGCATGTTACTTTTTTCTCTAAGGTAAGGGATATACTCCTAACTATTTCTAAATTCATTTTGATAATCTGATTTATTTTTAATTACCTGGGATAAAAATCCTTCTTTGTATTTAAGGTAAAACCCTCTCTACAGCCAATAAATTTCAGCTCTATCAGGCTGGTAGAAAGTTAGTCATATCTTCCATGTTATAAATGAAATCTGGAATATCTCCTAATGCTGAAGAAATTAAACATGTATATCCTGAGCTCAGAAAACTAAACCATAGCAGCTCAAACAAAAGTGTAAATCTTCTTCTAATCCTGTGTTTTATATTCATACCTTGTGAGGATTTTGCACTCTACCCCATGATATAGCTATAACTGATTCACATGACAATAATCTCCTCCTGCCCTTCCCCACCAATAGTTGAATATGAGGCTCCAAGAAGATGTGTCATGTCTTTACAAAGACCACCCTCAATACTACGTTCTCTCAGATTATGCTGCCACATGGCCTCACCCTTCAGACTTCTTCAGTCCTTTGCAATTTTCCATCATTTTCCTCCAAAGCCTATTCCAACTTGGCACTACCCTTAAAGCATAGTGCTCACAAATTCACTGCTGTACTCCAATGAGAAACTGTTGACAAAGGTCCATATTTACAGCCTCTTTTTCACCCCCCTCTTATTTATACAGTCACTACTTATTTGTGACTCTGTACTTCCTGGAAAAGGAAGAAAGTATTTAATGATCAAGTCAGTTAGCATTACTGAGCCTCTCCACTAAAGACTCATGTATCATTGCCTGGCACACAACAGGACTGATTAACATGCCACAGGGAAGATATTGAAAGAATAAACTAGAAAAGTCCAAAAGAAGTTATAATAGAGTATGTGAGTTATAGAATAGAAAATTGGTTCTGAAATCAGTAAGAGATATAGGAAATCAGGCAAGTGTATGCATAAGACGAACAAGCAGATGGTAAGTTTCTGGGACACCCAGCATCTGTCGCACTGCCATGCCCTTACCTTTAAGCAAGCCAACCTGCCCACTACTTCACTCAGCCTCAGTGGGAGGGAACCCCAAGAAATCTGCTGTGTTCCCTTGCCCAGTGCTGGACCATCCTGCCTGGCCATGCCCCAGCCTGTTCTGATGACTCTCTAGCTCTCGTCCTTTCTTCCCAGCTGCTGCCTTTGACCTCCCAGCTCTGTCAATGCCCAATATTATTGTTTCTCTCATACTGAAATTGGCTGCCTGAAATTACATTCACCCCTCAAACTACATTTTCTTTTAACTGTACCAGAGAACGTGCCAGCATAGTCTCAGCACATCCTCCAGATAAAACCCAGGCTAGAACTAAACCAGCATGATTGAAGTTACTGCTGGGATGGTCCCAGTCTCTGAAGAAGAGAACTGGACAGTGGTCTGGCAGAATTTCCAGTATATGTGCAAAAGGAATGTTTTTGTCCAGGTGCATATAGTTGAATTTGGATAAATGCATAAGATAGGACTCCACTGATCATAGTTCCAGAATTGGAAATGTATAAAGGTCTAGAAGGATTTGGATAGAAACTAGGAAAGAAAAAGCATAGAATAAATCCAAGGCAAAACATGCCTTGTATGCCTCAGTCGTAGATGGAAATTTTTATAAGGTTGTAAAGAAAAAGTGTCTGATTCTCAGGCCAAAAAATAAGGAGAAGGAATGATTCCAATTATGAGTGTCTTTCCCTGAAAAATCTTTAAGATTTCTTTGCTATCCAGGGGCCCAAGTATAAGGTGGATCAGTGGTCCCCAAATCTGCTTGACTATCATAATTAAAAGGAAAAAATTTAAATGTAGATTCCAGGCCAAACGGATTAGAATCTCATGAGAAGAAGTCAGGAAATCTATTTTTAAAGTACTAAATCTGTTTCTGGAGGTTGGCTAGGCTTGGGAGCCATTGTAGAAGATAACATCCTATGGTAACTTCCAGAGCTAAGATTAAACTTTTTGTTTTTTGAGGCTGGTCAGTAGTTATGTGTTTCTCCCTGCTATTTTGAACTTTTAAATAATAATCTCTGTTTTTTTTTTTTTAAGACACCAATTGTACTTGAACATTTGTTACTTTTTTTTTTTTTTTTTTTTTTGGCTGTGTTGGGTCTTTGTTTCTGTGCGAGGGCTTTCTCCAGTTGCGGCAAGCGGGGGCCACTCTTCATTGCGGTGCGTGGGCCTCTCACTATCGTGGCCTCTCTTGTTGCGGACCACAGGCTCCAGACGTGCAGCCTCAGTAGTTGTGGCTCACGGGCCAAGCTGCTCCGCGGCATGTGGGATCCTCCCAGACCAGGGCTCGAACCCGTGTCCCCTGCACTAGCAGGCAGATTCTCAACCACTGCGCCACCAGGGAAGCCCAATAATCTCTGTTTTTGATCAAGCCTGATGTCATACACTTTGGTGTATACCAGCCCAGCTTATAATAATCCTTCCTTCTCTAAGAATTTCCCAGTCGCTAGGGAGGGTACCCAGCAGACCTTTCCATATGGTATGACCCAATCCCTGGCCTCACTTTAGTAGAAAGGGAATGTTCCAAGCTGAGCAAATCAGAAGCCCAGACCCCACCCCAGAAATCTGGAATCAGGAACAAGAAAGAGTAAATCCCTTGGTGTGTGGTTAGGCATTGTGAACTTGGTAGCTATTGGCTGCCATCTTCCACTGGACTGAGTAGCAGGAAAAGCTGATCCCAAGAAAGAATGCAGCAAATGCCCAGAAAAAAGCAGAACAAGAGACCAGAGAGGGTGCTCTCTGCATCCCCAGTGGGTTTCCAGACCTATTGCAACCTCCCCAAGGCCCAGCTGCATGTGGGTTAGACTTTGGGTTCCATAAGCCACCCATCTTCCTTATAATTAATTTCGTTATTTTAAAGCCAGCTCAGATAGGGAGGGTGGGAGGGAGACGCAAGAGGAAGGGGATATGGGGATATATGTATACATATAGCTGATTCACGTTGTTATACAGCAGAAACTAACACAACACTGTAAAGCAATTATACTCCAATAAAGATGTTAAAGCCAGCTCAAGACATAACTTATAGCAAGTGGTCTATCTAATGTGCCTACTTACACTTGATAATGACATACTACTGAGACAAGAGTGGTTCCATGGCCTCCAGTAGAGATTGAAGTCATTCTTTTTCCAACTGTAATAGTTCAGAGGACACATGACAACTTCCTTTATATCCGAAGGTCTACATACGCTGTGTATCTATACATACTGACATGACTGGAAAAAATCAACTGTTTTCTTTATTAACATGGAAAAAAATGTTCCAAGCATGATCTGGGACAAAATAGTTTTGTAAGATTATTTACAACCTTCTTCTGGGAAAAAATTATCATTCCTGAATAAAAATGCTAAAGCAATTTTCTGGTAAACTTTAATTAGCTTAAGGCCTCTTCTGGGAACTTGCTACCCACACTCTCAGCTGCCTGTTTGTCAGGAATCAAATGATATTTAACCAGACACTGCTTTGTATTATATCTAGTCAAACAAAGATCATCTGGCCATTCTCTTTTCCTATGAAACGTTCTCACCAAAACTAAGGCTTTGAATTGGCCTATGAGATCTCCTTGCTTGCAGCAAGTGTGAAATAAAATTTTGACACCAGCTTATAACAAAATTGTCTGACAATTTTTAAAATCATTTTGTTGGTCTTCCATAAAGACTATTTTTTGGTCACTGTTGAAGTTTCCATTAGCCAACCAGCTGTGACTGCTTTAGACTGCTTTAGACTGCTTTAGTCAAGTGTTTTTGCTTTGTTCCAAAAGATCCAATTCAGTTTTGGTAACAGATTAGAATACCTGCCGTCCTTTTTCAGCTATTCAAGATCTTGTTGCTATATTACTTGAAATGTTTAGAATTAAGCTTAAAAATTTGGGTCTCTACCACTCTCTCACCTTTAACCTTGCTCATTGAAAGGGTGGTTTGGCATCTGATATAACTTATTTGCTCCTTCTACAAAAATTCTTTCTTTTTTTTTTCTCTCTGGTATTACTAAGGTCCTAACTGCTAGGCATAGTCCAAAACAACATCACTATCCTTTTCTCTTGTCAATTAACATATGTGTGTGTTCATTCATTAGTTCAAATCTTGTTAATAGCCACCATGTGCAAAGTATCCTTTACATTCCCTGTCCTCCAGAAGCTAATGGAAGTAATAGAGAAACAAACAAAGCTCAGTAATGCAACAAATCCAGACCACTTCATGTTTCAGAATTACACTACACTTATACATCAGATGACATCAAAGAAAAATTTTTAATATTGGAAAGAAACATATAACTATACTGAAATCTTTCAAAGATGCACTTAACAGACATTATATTGTATAACCCAAAGCAGTTGTCCTAAGGACCCTTCCCTCATAGTTCCACTCTTTGCAGCATCTGCTTCCTTCAAATCTCTTTCTTCCTGTCCCAATTCTAGCAAGCAGTTGACTTTTTCTTTATCTCTCTCAACTTCCCTTACTGTAGTCTAGCATCCCAAACTAAACCTGTTCTTTCAGGAGCTCCTGGCCTTTCTAGCCATTCAAGGTTTTTCTGAGCCTCTGTAGCTCTAGTCTCCTGATGAGTTTTAGTCCAGGCCTAAAAACTGTCCTGCCAACCAAATGGCCTTCCTCTTTGCTAGGGGCTGAGGGGAGCAACAAGACTATTTATACTCACATAATATGTCTCCAATAGAGTTGTAAGATGATACAATGTGGGATAAGGGCCATAGACAAGTTCGAAGGTACCAAGGGCATCTAAAAGAGTGGGAGCCCATTTCTATTTGTGAGGATTAACCAAGTTTCATGGGTCAGCAGATGGAAATCAACTCAGAGCTAACACATCAGTCATCTAGAGCACGTGAAGCCTGATTCCCACATGGAATGTGAGCCAAGAACTTGCCACACCAGGCCTTGCTTCCTGATATGCTGCAGCCCAGCCAAAGCCATTCTACCTGTGCTTTTCTCAGATGTCCTGAGCAATTTGCTGAGGGACTGGGCCAGGGTATCATGGGCCAGCATAGTGGTACTGCACAAAGCATGGAAGAGGTTCTGCTGATGCCCTCGCCTTGGAGCAAGCCCACCTGCACAGGAGAGTTAACATGGCAGGGCTGAGACTGCTATCCTTAGAAGGGCCTGCTTACAAGACGGTCCTCTGACTGCATATGGGAACTTGGATTCCAGAAGAGTTTGCACTCTTCCCAGAGTTGATAAGGGTGGTTCAGTGTGCTAAACTGTGCAAACAATGTGGTTCAGGCTGAACACCTGCTTTCCTTTGGGGAGTCTAGAATTTTAGTGTATGCTAGGGAAAGTATGCCTGTGCAACCAGTCCCCAGAACAAACTCCAGGCACTGAGTCTCTAAGGAGCTGCCCTGGTCACAACTCATTGCTGGAGAAATCAAGCCCAGCTTGTGCAGTTCCACTGGGAAAGGACTCTTGGAAGCTTGTGCCTGGTTTCCCCCAGACTTCACCCTGTGCACCATGTCTCTTTGCCAATTTTGCTTTGAACCCTTTTGCTATAATAAACCATAGCCTTGAGGACTATTATACACTAAGTCCTGAGAGTCCTACTAGCAAATCACTGAAACTGGGCATGGTCTTAGAACTCCTGACACACCACCCCTCCTACTTAAGCATGTTCATCTCATTTCACTCCTATCTTCTTCTTTCTCACTCTGCTCCTCTCTGTTGCTTGAATAATCCAAATTCTTTCCTGCCTCAGGGCCTTTGCACATACTACCCCATCTCTCTGGAATGCCCTTCCCTGTCTCTTCTTATGGCTCATCCTTCATGTTTCAGCTTATATGTAACCTCTTCAGAGACCTTCCCTGACCACCGCCAACTAAGTTATCACCTCTCACATCACCTGTTTATTTACTGTCCACAAACCTTCAACCTACAATTGTCTTGTTTATTCACTTAAGTACAATTAGACTGCAATTCCAAAAGGTGCAGGACCTATCAATCTTGTCCACACTATATTCGTATCATTTATGACACAGAAAGAATTCAGTCTGTATCTGCTGATAGAGTAAAGGAATACATCCCCGCATTTGGATCAAAATATCCAAGTGGGGAGAAGGGCATTCTTAGAAATCCATCCTAGCCTCTTCCATCCTATTGGAAGTCCATTTTGTATACAACAGAATTCCTTTTTTAAAAAAGAAAAAGTTGTTCTTTCTGTGTATATGTCCTCTCAGTGCTAATTTTAGCAATTCTCTTGAGATCCTGCAAACATTTTAGTCCCTGCTCAAACAGCTGACTGTAACTGACCTGAACTCATGTTTCACTGTGAGACCCAAGAATTAGTAATGATCCTGCTCACTAGTGGTGAGAACTCAGATTCTGCTCTGTCCACATACCCAGAACGTTCACTCCCTAGTGACCTTCCCCTTTTTGTATTTAGCTACAAGAGTTATAAAACAAATGTCTGATGCTGAGCAATTTTTTTTAAATTTCAGTTTAGATTTTGAGATTCAATTGCTCTACAAAACCACAAAATAATGTTGCCAAAATATGAAACAAAAAGAAGTATGAACAGCCTTCCTAATGACTTCCTTTGTTCCAGTAGCTCTTAGATCATCTGAAGGACCTGGCCCTATATTCTGAAACCTGTCATTCTTCACTTCTGTCAAATGAAAAAAGCAGAGAAGATCAAAGACAAAGGCTTCCTCTAAAATGCACTGCCCTTTGAGGAATCCTTCATCATCAGAGTTCAAAGCCAGAAGACTTCAATGAAGTACTACAGCTCTTCTGGCTATCTAGGACAAGACTTTATTTTGCAAAGACAAGGTGTGTCATAGGGATAGGAAGAGGCCTGATCTTGCCTCATACTTGGCTTTCAGAGACAAGAAGAAATCTTGATGAACTGTACTTTGTCTTTTGCACACACGTCTTTAGCCTTGGCCTGACCCATGCTAACCTTTCAAGTTTCATCTCCTACCACATCCCAACTTACATCTTAAGTTCCCATCACATTGAAATCTTCCGTTACTCATATATGCCATGCTCTTTTACATCTCTGGGTCTTTGTAAACAGCCTTCTTCTATCTGTATATATTTCCCCTTCCTTTTCTACCTAGAGGAAAACTACTCATTCTCCAAGAACCCGATCAGGTACCACTTCCTTAGTAAAGCCTTCCCAAATTTCCTGAACAATTAGTAGCTCCCTCCTCTGTCTTCCTATTGCCCTTTGGGGAAACCTTTGTGATAGCACTGAGGATATTATATTTTAATTATTTGTGTATCTTTCTCCCCTACATCCAGGCTGTGAGTTCTTTGGGGCAGCCAACTTCATTCATCTTCATCTCTTTATAGCTTGGTGGCTTCATAAATGCTGATCAACTGGCCAAAGAATCAGAATTGAGAGACTTCAGGTGTTTGAGTCCACTGGCCTATTAAGATAAAGGAAACTGATATGTAATAGGTTGTAACATGTTGGATTGTTTTCATTTACAACATTCTAAAAGATTTGTTACAAAAATTTCAAAGGAATTTTGTAGACCAAAGGAAGCATAAGTATGTCCTCTGTTCCTTTAAATATAGACAGGCTGTAAATCCAAATTTTCTTCCCTTCAAGGAGGTTAGAGCCAATACTCTATAAATTTTGTTTATAGTTTTATAGAGTATAGATCCCTCTGGAGCCCAGCCCCCATCCCCACTTCATCCAGGCTGTGTGTCCTGGGAGGTCTTTACACACCAAGGGAAGGTTAATACCCAAGCTTTATGGGAGGTCAGCTGTAGAAAAATTAACTAACGAAGACCAGGGCCATAGGAAGAGAATTATGGTGTGCATGGTGGCTCATCTCCGGGAAGATTTATTACCCCACCTGAAAAGACACGCTGTTGCGTGACAGGAATTTATTTACAGTTCAATCCTGACCTTTTTCCATGCTGAGGGAGATTGCATTACTGGGTGACTTGGGGATTTATTGTCCCTGTTTAGCAGCAATGACATTTCCGGACTATTGGCTGCCGAGGCTAAGAAACTAAACTCAAGCACAGAAACTCCTGGCCCTGAGCCCCCTCCTCTGCTGAAGGCCAGATTTCTTGGGCAAAGTATTAATAGGTTTAAAGGACCAGGTTTATTGGAAGAGAGTGAGAGCACAGGGGACAGTGTGATGACAAAAACAAACAGGCAGCCTTGCCACCTCCTGTAGAAATCCATACGGGTAAGTTCAAGTTGACTGGGGACCCTAGGAGTCCTGCAGTGTTAAAAGGTAGGTGGCAGATACAAGGATGTGAAACCGCAGGGAAATGAAATAGGACCCCCTTCCCCTCTCCCCCGCTTCTTTGGCCTCTCTCTGTGCCATATCTAGGTCATAGGACCACAGCATTCCAAACCAGAGATGGGATTCTCAGACTGGCTTCTGCAAAACTACTCCAATTTCAGGTGATCTTTATAGACATACTGAATAAACTGCCAAGCAGCTGTATGCATCCTAGGCACATCTTAAATTTCCTTTTGCTAAATCTTCATTTTTTTCTCCACCCTCCCCATTGCGATAAACTTTAAAATATATATATATATATTAATATCTCCAAGGAAATTTAGAATAAAAAAAACTCTCAGACTAAGAAAACACTGCATATCAAACGTGATTAAGAAACCAAGTGTTCCCAATTAAATTAGATAGTGAAATTGATTCAAGATAGTGTCATTTTTAAACACAAGAACTGTTTAGATGCACCAAATTCAAGATGAATCACTTCAAGTGTAGCCTGTTTGGCATCATTAGATTCACAGAGATAAATATGATCTCCCGCAGTTAGCCCAGAGAATAGTGATTTAACTATCACCTTGCCCCCTCCCCCCATCAGCAGTGTGTACTGTTAATCACGATCATATATAAAACTCCAAGACACAAATGGACAAGAATTACAGTGTTCCACTAAAGTCATCTCTTTTTAAAATTACACACATTTTTATTCAAGTTGCAAGTTATTTCTATTGCTTAAAGTATAGAATTAAAAGAATGGAAGGAGACCTAGTTATCATTTTGGACAGAGTTTTTCCAACATTTTTTTTGTGTGTGTGTGATACGCAGGCCTCTCACTGTTGTGGCCTCTCCCGTTGTGGAGCACAGGCTCTGGACGCGCAGGCTCAGTGGCCATGGCTCACGGGCCCAGCCGCTCTGCGGCATGTGGGATCTTCCCGGACCAGGGCACGAACCCGCGTCCCCTGCATCGGCAGGCGGACTCTCAACCACTGCGCCACCAGGGAAGCCCGCAACTTTTTTATTTTAAGCAAAGAAAAAAATTTCCCCCCAAACGAAGCCCAACAAATAAAACAAGTAACAGCTAAGTTTCTCACCAGGAGGTCTTGGAGACTATTTCTCTGGGGCCTCCTCCCCTCCTTGCTCTTGGCCAGGGCCTTAGCCTGAGAATTCCTGGGGCATCAGTGTAGGGTGTGGAAGTGCTGAATCTTTACTCAGAAAAGTCTGAAAGCCACTGATCTGGAAAGAACCTCCTTTTTTTGTGGAGAAAAATGAACCAGGAGAGGTTACATTACTTAAATTGACACAATCAGCTAGTTGCTAACCTGAAACTAGAACCCAGGTGTTTACAACACCAAACTATTTCTAGTCTGTGCCCAAGTCTCTTCTCGAGCAGCATGCTAGAAAGCAAGCCTTTTACATCTGAGTTAAAAAGATGTAATTCACTGCCTTCTTTATTGCCCAAGATAGAAGTCAATTTTTATTACATAATTTGATGTAGCAGTTAATGAACATCTGTTTCCTATCAAACACTACAATAGTGGGTTTCTCCTGTTAGAGACAGAACTGGTGCATCATTCACAATAGTCAAGATGTGGAAATAACCTAAGTGTCCATTAGTGAATGAATGGATAGCACTTCCCTGGTGGCGCAGTGATTAAGAATCCGCCTGCCAATGCAGGGGTCACAGGTTCGAGCCCTGGTCCGGGAAGATCCCACATGTCGTGGAGCAGCTAGGCCCATGCATCACAACTACAAAGTCTATGCTCTAGAGAATGCGAGCCACAACTACTGAGCCTGTGCACCACAGCTACCAAAGCCCATGTGCCTACAGCCCATGCTCTGCAACAAGAGAAGCCACTGCAATGAGAAGCCCACACACTGCAATGATGCCCCACTCGCCACAACTAGAGAAAGCCCGCACACAGCCACAAAGACCCAACACGGCCAAACATAAAATAAAATAAATAAGTTTATTTTTTTAAATAGATGAATGGATAAACAATATGAGGTATACACACACACACACACACATATATATATATACACAATGGAGTATTACTCAGCCACAAGAAAGAAGGAAACCCCACCATTTGTGACAAGATGCATGGACTTTGAAGGCATTATGCTAATAAGCCTGACAGGGAAAGACAAATACTGCATGGTATCCCTTATATGTGAAACCAAAATAATCCTCAAACTCACAGAAACGGAGAGTAGAAAAGTGGTCAGGAGCTAACGGGAGCAGTTAGGGAGAGGTTGGTAAAAAGTTGGTAACTTTCAGCTATAAGATAAATAAGATCTCAAATCTAATGCAACACATGGTGACTATAGTTGATAATACTCTCTTGTTTGTTTTGAAATTTGCTAAGAGAGTAGAACCTAAATGTTCTCACCAAAAAGGAGAAAAAAGATAAATTTGTAATGTGATGGATATGTTAATTGACTAGATGGGGGGAAATCCTTTCACAATTTATACATATGTCAAACCACCACAATGCATACTTTAAATATCTTACAACTTTATATGGCAATTATAGTTCAATAAAGCTGAAATTAAAACAAACAAAAAAAACAGAACTGCTCTTCCACATACTTTATAGCCAGTTATCTCAACCAAGTGCAACATTTTGGTTTTCAAATTTGTAACATGAACAACTAATAATGATTGCAAAGCATTTTAAAAATATAAAATGCTGCATAAGTTAGACATAAAAATATAAAGTCATTTCCTATAAATAAGAACATGAATCCATGAGTCTTGCTGCCTAAATACTGGATACCTCTTTCTTTAATACTTGCCTCTCTCAGGACATCACTGATGCAACATCACAGGTAAAACAGGGCAGCAGGTGATGTCCCTGGTGGTCCAGTGGGTAAGACTCTGCGCTCCCAATGCAGGGGGCCCAGGTTCGATCCCTGGTTGCGGAGCTAGATCCCACACGCATGCCGCAACTAAGATCCAGTGCAGCCAAAATAAATATATCAATAAATAAACAATACATAAATAAATAAATATTAAAAAACAAAAACAAAGAAAACCAGGGCAGCAGTGACACAAAGAAGCAAACATGGTCCGAAATTAAAATGGCCTGTTCAGATGTTCAGATTTGGCCACTGGCTGTAGATGCTCTGGTTTGCTTTCTACAGTCAGCTTATTTTTCCCATCATTTACATCAACCCTGAATTTAAGGTAACCATTTCCTGTTACTGTTTATTTTACTTTGTCCTGGGCAAAAAGAGAAAAGGAGAGAAGGTATTTCTAGTATAGTATAAAGTGATCCAGGCTAATTAAATGCAGTTAAGAGCCAAGTGACAGATTAGCTTTTCATCCCATTAGCCCACATGCATAAACCAAAGTCATAAACATTTAGTAAGTTATTCGTCATTTATTTTAAAGCTTTTAAAATGTGCTAAGAAGAAAAAATTTGTGACGTGTTTCTACATCACTCTGTTCTTAAGTTTCTATTCATCAAGAACTAGTTTATTTCTATAATGGAATATCAGTTTACAAAGAATGCTTCATATAATGTAAGGAATTAATGTCGGAGTCTCTAATTATTGAATAATATAAGCAAAAATAGAAGTAGTTACTGAAAAAATGTTTTATGTACTGAACCTTCAGAAAGCAATGTAAGGGCTTCCCTGGTGGCACAGTGGTTGAGAGTCCGCCTCCCAATGCGGGGGACACGGGTTCGTGCCCCAGTACGGGAAGATCTCACATGCCGCGGAGCGGCTGGGCCCGTGAGCCATGGCTGCTGAGCCTGCGCGTCTGGAGCCTGTGCTCCGCAACGGGAGAGGCCACAACAGCGAGAAGCCCGCGTACCGCACAAAAAAAAAAAAAAAAAAAAAAAAAAACAATGTAAGGAGGAAAAAATGTTTTAGATATTTTAAGAAAAACAAGATTTAAAAAATCATATAGATTCACATTTTTACCATAAAGAAAGGAGCTCCAAAGCTGTTTACCACCCACTATTTAAAACCTAAATTCCAGTCCAAAGAATTTTGCGCCACCTGCAGCAAGATTACTGTAATAGGATTTAAAGGATTACTACGATATGGTATGTAAAAATAACTGACTCTGTAGCACACTTGCTTGAGGATTTACCTTAGTAAACCTACTAAGTCAAGCATAGTCACTTAATTGATAAAATTGATAAATTGATAAATTAATCTGGCATTTGATTACTAAAAATACTTAAGTAGAAATAAAAACTGTAAATAATTTAAAATAATTCACCTGTTTTCCATGGTTACATTGCTTCAGCTTTGTCCCAACTAATCTTCACTGGATCTTACATTATATAACCTGGTTTGTATTGGCAAGGCGGCTGAATTGATGAACACCTTTTTTTCCTCCATCTTATAACTGACCTCACAACTAACCACAGACGACCACCAAACTCAGTTTTATTTCAGGGTTTATGTGGCCAGTGCATCTCAACCAAAGGAAAAAAATACTTGACGTATATTGAGGGATGTTAACAGTTTATATTAGTGCAGTTCCCAGCATCCCTCTATGTGGCAAGACCACCCACTGCCAGGCAACGGAGAAGAACCTAGGAAGATCCACTAAAAAGATCCATTTTAGATCCTTTTCTAAAATGAATATACTCAAAGTTGCTTATGGAAAAGTTATTAATCACCTTAAACCACAGGCATAATATTCAAAGACCCTCTTTGGTCTGCCCTCCTTGAAAACAAATTAGTTCAAGCCTTCAAGTACGTCTTGATGCCTATTAGGTATGCTAAACACCATAGAAAGGACAGAAAGTGGGATAAGATAAGTCTTCAAACTAAAGAAACATAGAATTCTATTGAGGAGACAAGATACACACATGAGAGGCTTCGGCAGGCACTGAAGTGTTAAAGAAAATACATGACACATAAGTCATGGTGGAGTGGGTCAGTGCTAGGCAACTTCAGGGAGATTGTATGGTCTAAGAAGGCCTCCTGGGAAAAAGAGGGCTTGGCTGGCCCTTAAAGAAAGGAGTAATATTGAAAAGTGGAGAAAATATGAGAGCAAAGTCTAGAAACCCATTATAGCAAATCTATAAAGATGTGATGACCAGGTCTCCTTCAGGAGGTAATAGGCAAATTTTCCTGAAAAGAGAGTACCTGTCAGGGTGATGATATAGCTGAAGGGTGGGGGGAACAGATAATAAAGGGACTTCAGTGCTACAATGATGAGTTTGAACTGTATTTAGTAGGGAAGCCATTAACATAAAAAATATTAGATTATGTCAAATAGCCCACTTACGGTTGAAAACCGGACATACACACACATTTAAGTACGTATTAAAAAGCCCAGGGCTTCCCTGGTGGCGCAGTGGTTGACAGTCCACCTGCCGATGCAGGGGACACGGGTTCGTGCCCCGGTCTGGGAAGATCCCACATGCCGCGGAGCGGCTGGGCCCGTCGTGGCCGCTGAGCCTGCACATCTGGAGCCTGTGCTCCGCAACGGGGGGGAGGCCACAACAGTGAGAGGCCCCGTGTACCGCAAAAAAACAAAACAAACAAAAAGCCCAGAGAACAACCTGATATGACAAGATACTGTTATCAGCAGTTGCCTCTCGAGTGAGGAGCTGGTAGAGTCAAAATAGATTAAAGAGGAGCTTTAGCTTTTTTTGTATACATTTCTGTTTCATGTTTGTTTGTTTTTTATAACAGGTTGCACTGATATATCACTTAAGTATATATAAAATACAATTGCTTAAGAGAAAATTCTGTGGTGGTTTGTTCACTTTTTAAAACCATATGTAATTAAAACCCAAAACTTAACTAATTTTTATTTAGAAGAAGTAAAATCCAATGTCATCTTGTCCAGCATAGTCTCCGCTGCTTGGAACCTCCTCTGTCACTCTTGATGTTCTAAAAGGAAGTGTTCACTCAGATTTAAGTATATATTAAAGCAAAAGACACAAGTGTGGAGGACAGAAGAGCAACCTGCAAGAGTTAAGGAGGTGGAATTTCAGATAGAAACTGCCATTTGAATCTCAACATAGATTCTAGCCTCAGAGTTTTGTGCATGGTGAACTGGCCAAGAACATGGCCTTACAATATTGGTTATAGTTGACATTTATTGAGTCAGCTCGGTAGGTATTATTTCCACCGATTTTTTACAGATAAGGAGACAGGTACATGTAGAGGTCATATAACTCGCCCCAAACTACACAGGCATGAGTGGTGAACCCAACTCATTTGATTCCTGAACCTAGGTTCCTAGATCTTATTGTCAGGCACAACCCCGCATCACAGTCCCCACCAGCATCACGACCGTGGACATATCCTTCAACCTCTCTAAAATCAAGGTTTCTCACCTATCAGATGAGAATGAAATAATATATTAAAGGACCTAGCATACTGCAATATTAAATGCTCAACAAATTGTAGCTGCTATTATTGTTATATAATGACATCCAAAGACTTCCTTTTCCGATTTGCACACAAGTTTGTGGTTCAAGAGACTACCTTGAGCTTGCCTCTCACATTTCCATGTTCTTGCACCACACACCACATAAGCATAAAGCACATCATTTTGGAGAAACTGTAGAGTTAAAGCAGAGGGGCAAGAAAGGCAAACACTGAAACACAGGAGACTTCTCCACCCGCCCCAACTCATAAGACAGAGGTCCTGCCATCTTACAACCAAAGAGAAGAGCTACAAGCTGCCCATCTCCAGAATATCTGCTTTCGTACACACATCTGCAGTTTTCTCCTGGTGCTGCTTCAGATCTCAGAAGGAAGCCATATGTCAAAGGCTGGTCAAGTCCCCCTTTTTATCAGTCATCATTTGGGGAGGTTTATTTTTAAGTCAACTTCACCCTGATCATTACTATATTTTCTGTAATGAAAATTTAAATTAAGCATTAACATGGTCTGCTTTGTGAGGATTTTTTAAACGTCTAAAAAAAGAAAAACCAGTTTAAATGACATTGATCTGTCCATTGAACCACCGAGAGAGAGCGTAGACGAGGGTGGCCGCGTAGTGCTGGTTAGCAGCCTTGGCATCCTGTCCTTTCCAACCTCAGTCTTATTTTTCATCATAATTTCCTCTGTCAATTGGCAAGCTTTAAAAGAAACAATTTTTAAATATCTCTGGTGACAAGTTGCAAAGGAACCTAAGAAAAGCCATGCTTTTCCCTTCTCTCTAGGTATTTCTTTCTCATGCCTTTCTGAGAAAACGTCAGGAATATTTCATCAAACACGAAAGAGAAGAATTCCATAAATGAGCATATTTTGTATTATAAACATCTCGTGATGTAACTGTTACGAATTCTTTTTCATGGAGCACCCACTATGACTCAGGTGCTGTGTGATTTGGCTTTTCACAAGCCCTCTCTCCCCACAGCTCCTCACGGGAAGAACCTTCAGTCTCTCAAGGAGACTCTCATTTGCCAGCAACTGCTAGCTTCCTAAACAGTTCTTTGATGATCACCTGATTCCCATTGTCTTACATTAACATTGCAGAGACACAGCTTTTCTCCTTCCTACAGCTTACTATGTGCCTTGAGCAAATTCCTTAACCCCTCTTAGTCTCTTTGTCCGTCTGTAATAAAGGAATAATAATACCTACTTTGTGGAGATAAAATATATATAAAGTTCTGACCGTACTGCCTAGCACAGAGTAAGCCAGTATATGATGCCTATTAATATAATGATTTGCCTTATACTTCTCTGACTATTCTACTTAAGTAAATGAGGGAGGTACTATTACAATGAATGGTAAAGAGACCTGAATAGCACCCCCCACCC
The DNA here is from genome assembly GCF_964165515.1 of Mesoplodon bidens. Taxonomy (NCBI): domain Eukaryota; kingdom Metazoa; phylum Chordata; class Mammalia; order Artiodactyla; family Ziphiidae; genus Mesoplodon; species Mesoplodon bidens. The sequence goes on from NC_138167.1 coordinate 32,904,990, forward strand.
CACCCCCCACCCCCGCCCCATCCCGTGGGCCTCCAGGTGAAAGTAATCTTTGGGGCAGAATGGTCAGGCTGCTCCTGTGGGAAGGCTCTTCCCAGCTTCCTTAGTTCCTGCAGGAAGGACTCCTGGGCGCTGCTGGCGGGTCCGGGCTGCTGTCAAAGTAAGGTACCTTGGTGATCCTTGCTCACAGTGTGGATTAAAACTGGAATTTGCGTATTAGTTCCACCATTTGTTAGCATGTGTCTGTGACAGTGAAAATTATTCAACTTCGGTTTTGAGAAATGAAATATTGCCTGCCATATCAGGAAACAAAGGATGTCACAGTCGTCAGCGATTGTAGCCACCTCCAACGGTGAACCTGTGAGTCCTGAGGGAACTCAGGGAGGAAAAAAAGAATACCGGCCATCTAGCAGCCATCAGACTGCAGCCACTGAGGAAACTCAGGATGTGAAAACACAGGATACTGGCCCCAGATAGCTGAGGTGCGTATCAAAGGAATGAATTCAGTGAGCCCAGACTCTTGCATCTTCCTGTATATAGAAAAGCGCTAAATTCCTTAACTTGAGATATCTAGTTTTCTTTTTTTCTTTTTTTTTTTTTTTTGCGGTACGCGGGCCTCTCACTGTTGTGGCCTCTCCCGTTGCGGAGCGCAGGCTCCGGACGTGCAGGCTCGGCGGCCATGGCTCACGGGCCCAGCCGCTCCGTGGCATGTGGGATCTTCCCGGACCGGGGCACGAACCCGTGTCCCCTGCATCGGCAGGCGGACTCTCAACCACTGGGCCACCAGGGAAGCCCTAGTTTTCTTTTATTAACAGTAATCTTTTGTTTGCCCTTTGCTGCAAACTCCTGCATATCCCGCCTCCCCCTTGCCTCTTCAGAGCAGTTTTCTCAGGGTTACTTGAGATGCTGCCTGCCGGGCTTAAAGTCCTAAGAATATCCACCGACTAAAGCGTAACTCTCAACTTTTAGGTTGTGCAAATTTTTTTCAGTCGGCAGTTACCTCATCTGTAAACTGGAGAAGGATTGTAATATTATCCACTTCCTAGAGTTATTGCAAAAATTGAACAAGACAGTATAGTCGAGCACATGGTGGAATTCAGTAAATTCTTGATACCTAGCTTGTTTGCCCTAGACCAGGTGGTAGTCATTTGAATTAAAAGGCACATGGATCAGCCCTCCTTGTGTTCTTGGCAATTGCACTCATGCCGTAAGGGTCAGAACAACCTCACCATAGCTTTTTTCTGTTTTGAACATTAACATGTTCCTATATTAAGTCTCTGCTAAAATTAGAATTCTCCTTTACCTAGTTATCCACCAGACAATCATTTTTACTGGTGTTTACTTACAAATCTTTATAATATAAGCATTGAATGGATGGATTTGTGCATGAATAATAATAGCTAAGACTTACCAAGGGGTTTCCAAATCGGTCACTTGTCATGCATTATGTCATTTAATGTTCACATCAACCCTTTGAAGTACTACCCTCAGTCTACAGATAAGAAAACTGAAGCTCAGAGAGGTAAACTTACCCAGACTGACCAAGCTAGTAAATAGCAGTGCCTGCATTTGAAAGTAAACAGTTTAAATCCAAAACATATGATATGATATACTTTCTTCAAAATGTTCGTGTGTTAACTTCTTTATAGATGTAATTTCAATCCCTGTGATAACTTCTTTATAGATGTAATTTCAATCCCTGTGATGACAGACCTCTGGCTGGTTCTGTTGCTAGTTGCCTGATGGTGTTTAGCTTGGTGGTCACTGACACAGCCCCCTGCGGATGCAGCTTAGGCAGACCAAATCCTCCACTTTGCCATCGGATTGTTCTGAATCTCTGAACCTGGACCAAGCCCATGCCATTGTTCATGAAAATCTTCCCATGAGATCCTGCAAAGAAAATAAAGAGGGAATGCAAAAAACCCAATGGTAATCTAGAGGTTACATGCTATTTAGGGAAAGGGGTGTTCTGTCAGTCAAACATTCTGGTTAAATCAAAGGTGTTAATGTTTGTACAGAACATTAAATACCCATTTTCAAAAATTATGCATATAATTCCTAGCGCTGAAACATAGTTTCATCTTTCTTTGACTATTCAGAAGTCATTGGTGTGTCTCAAGGTCATCATAAGGCATATCAATCACCTCATTGTGAACTACCAGTGAGGAAGAAAAGTGCAATTTAAATGGGATTTATTAGACTACATATACAGTATACTGTATACATCTATTGGATGAAAGAGTATCCTAAATTTTTATTTTTATATTTCAGCTTACTTAAGCCAGAATCCATGAGAGCCCTCAGTCAGGTAAGTTAAAACCATGTGAAAATTTATTAGTCTAGAATAATTTGGGTCCAGTTCATTTGCAAATGTGTTACTGAACCAAAGTTGTGTCTGCTCGTCCATGCGCACGCAGTAAAGCCAATCTACTGACACCAGGTTGTAGTGAAGTGCAGCATTTATTGCAGGTGCCAGACAAGGAGTCCAGGGCAGCGAATGCTCAAAAAACCTGAACTCCGCAGTGGCTTTTAGAGAAAGATTTTTACAGACAGGGTGAGGGAGAGGGTTGTGGGGTACATGATCAGCCCGTGGACATTCTTCTGACTGGTTGGTGGTGAGGTAATCAGGAGTCAACACTATCAACCTGCTGGTTCCAGTCGGTCTGGAGTCTATGTGCTTGTAGGCAGGATAGAGTTAACTTCTGCCACCTGGTAGGGGTTTCAGTACCTGCAAAACAACTCAAGGACATGGTTCAGAATATTATCTATAGCCCTTGATGAGGCACTAAAGTCTTTGAGTTTGTTTAATGGCTAAACTATTATTATTTTGTCTTGCTCAACTGTCTTCCTTTGCTTCTGCATTTTCTCACTTCTCTGATTAAATTCATTCTTTGGAAATCAGGGAAGGCCTAGGAGGCTAGTTTTTCTACAAACAAGAGGCAGGTGGAGGACATGGGGGGATGGGGAGAGGTTTGTCCTGGGAAGGCTGCATAGGGTACTGCTCAGTCACCAACGTGCTATTTTCTAGGTTGCCAAGGTTAGCCCTGGCAACCTTCCTACGGTCTGATATATTGAATAACTGTGGATTGGTAATGTGGATTCAAGGATGAGACCTGTAAACGTAGAGATGGGCAAATGGAAAGTCACTGGATCAGTCAAAAAAATTTGCTCAGGAGTCTTCAGGGGAGCATCAGAGAAATTTCCTGCTTTCCTTTATCCACTACTAACCCCAGAGAAACTCTAATTTCCAGCCCTTGGAGTCTTTCTCCATTATCCTATTCTTTCACCTTCCTTGAGGTTCAAATTCAACTTGCCAGGAGTCCTTAGGTCTGAGTCATCACATTCTCGGTCCCACTGCCCAGGTGAGGTCCTTAGCAGACACCTCAAGCTCTGACACTATCCCTGGGGACTCTGCCAGATTAGGAGTCAGGATTCTGAGAGCAAAGCCAGTGCATATTCTCTGCTTATGCCTCTAGGGTCTTGGCATGTCTGGCAGCATTGCTAAATAGGGAAAGACTACATTTGGATTCCCTCATGTCATACGTTGTTGGTTACAAAACTCGGGAGCTTCTCAGGTAAAATCTGAAACTGGCCCCCATACACAGAGGGTAAGGAGAGAGGAGAGAAAGGGGCAGAGAACTCCAGATTGGTAGATGGCAGATTTAACAAGCAAGGGAACTTACATACGATAGGCTGGGCTTTGCTGGCTGCAGGACGAGTAGATAGATTTGCACACCTGCCCACCAGAGTCTTAAAAGTTGACATAGAAGAGGCCTTAACTGGGTACAGTTACACACACCATCCAGATGGTCTCAACACCACATTGCTCTCTCAAGGTTGAGTCCTAGAAGACAGCTCCCACTGTGGGAAAAGTGGGCAGAACATATAGTCCAAGGACAGGGGAGGTGGTAAGGAGCCTTCCATTGCCCAGATCCAGCTCAAGGGTCAGCTGGCAGTCATGTCCTCTCAAGGACCTCCCCCAACATATATCTAGTAATTGTGCAAACACAAAAGTGATTCAATAAATATGTACATTGGTTACAATATTAAAATCTTCTTTTTTGTTTTTTTTTTTTTTTGCGGTATGCGGGCCTCTCACTGTTGCGGCCTCTCCCGTTGCGGAGCACAGACTCCGGACGCACAGGCTCAGCGGCCATGGCTCACAGGCCTAGCCGCTCCGCGGAATGTGGGATCTTCCCGGACCGGGGCACGAACCTGCATCCCCTGCATTGGTAGGCAGACTCTCAACAACTGCGCCACCAGAGAAGCCCTAAAATCTATTTTATTTTTATGTGCTGGCCACACAGTCTATTGATCATATGATAGTCTTCTCACAAACTAAAAATGTTAGAGGCAGCAGTGATGTGGAATTCTAAATCAAAACTCAGCATCCACCCACATCTGGCCATGGAGTCCCCAGTGGGTGGCCTCTGCCATATTCATTTCTGGGATAGACAAAATTCTAAACATGTCTCCCCAAGATTACTCAATCAAACACAAATCTAGGTACTGCTGTACAGGAATTTTGCAGATGTAATTAAAGTTACAGATCTTAAATTAGGGAGATTATCCTGGATTATCTGGATGAGCCCAATCTAATCACTTGAGCCCTTAAAACAGAGATATTTCTCAGGCAGTAGTCAGAGGGATGTAGCAGCAGAAGAAGGCAAATGAAGATGAGGCAGGAAGAGGAAGAGGTCTGAGAGATATGAAGTGTGATGAGATTTGACCCATTTTGCTTGGCTTTGATGGAGGCAGGGAGCCAAGAGCCAGGGAATGTGAGTGGTTTCTAGGAGCTGAGAACAACCTCCGATGGGCAACCAGCAATAAAATGAGGACCTCATTTCTTCAACAACAAAGAACTGAATTTAGTCAACAACCTAAATGAGCCTGGGGCGGGCAAGGGAATTCTCCCTCAAGAGCATCCAATAAGGAATGGAGCCCTGCTGACACTTTGATTTCAGCCTTTGTGACCCTAAAATGAGCCTGCCTGACTTCTAACCTACAAAACTGAGAGAAGATAAATGGATGTTATTCTAAGTTACCATGATAGTGGAAATTTGCTACAGCAGCAATAGGAAACTAATACACTAATCTCCAATGAGGAATTCATGTTTTCCAAATCCTGTGCCCTATCTGGTTTTCTTACCACCATTGTCTTTGATTCGATTTCTCACCTTTTCACTCCCATTTGCTAGGATGTAGAGATGTATCCATAAATTCCATATTTTCTCTAAAACTGAAATCCAGATTTATTATAGGATAAGGGTCATTTTGAGCATCTAATGGTGAGAAATTTTTCTGCCATTTACACACTATTAAAATACTGGAAAGCTACCGTGTCCCAGAAATGCACTCTCACCTAACATAAAACCAGTCAGTTGGGAGGCAAAAGAAAAGCTGTAAAAGTCTGTCAAATGCGTTAGACTCCAGATTAAGCCTAACTTTTACAAGAAAGAAACCCAATTTTAGAAGTGACCTTTAAGTACCTACGGTGAATACTGGCAGGTTTTAAATGCCTTATAAAAGTCCCGGGAATGGATACAGTATCATTTTTATAAAACCTTGCAGTGGAAATCCAGTGCATTCTGTCAGAATTGCCAATGAACAGTTATGGTAGACCTTAAGGAAGCCAGGGTTTATTTCCTTCAACCATTTTGTCCAGAACCTCATGTGATGACAAAAATATGTATTGTTTAATGTCTCTCAACCATAGGTCCTAAGTGCAATTTGAAAGAGCTGACCGTATATTAGCACAATTGAACAGGATTTGGTTTATTGGAACTCATGCTAATATCAGCTGCCTTTGTAAGCAGCAGCCATGAGTGAAATAACCTCACTTCACTGATGAGGGAAAGGTTAGGAAGACAAATGGGTGTGCTCTGGAACTGATCACCCGCCTTCCCACTGAGATTTCCCTTTGTGATAAAATCAGTAACCACTGATAGGGAGCCTGCTTGGGCTCCGAGCCACCCTCTATGTGCTGATGTGGTGTTGGTATCAGGCAAAGATTGTTCCGAGGTGGGCATAGCCCTCCTGGATTTCTGTTCACCAGAGTGGACCATACAGGAACCAAATGCATATTTGGCACTTTGTGTGCAGTTTAAAAAAATAACTTCTATTGGCACATGATTTACTTCAGATCTTATTTTTTGCAATGGTGAAAAAGAAACTGTATTCCAAAGATGCAAAATCAGCCCATCAACTTTCAATGGGCCGAGACACTAAAGTCTGGATTCCATTTCTGCTTCTGCCAGTGACCTGCAATGTGAAAATGAACAACTCGCAGGCTTGGGAGGGCCTTGGTTTACATTCTCCTTTCACCATAAAATGGCAGGCAAATAATGCAGTGCCCAAGGGCATGAACCTCCAAGTCAGACAGACCCCGCCTCCAGTCCCAGCTCTGCTATTTAGTGGCTGTGTGCCTTTGCATTACTTAATCTCTCCAAATGTCAGTTTCCTTCTCTTTAAGCGAGTATAAGAATGTCTACCTCATAAAGATGGTGTTATAATAAAATAGTATAATAAGTTTAGTACAGTGCCTTGCATATAAATGCTCACAAATTATAACTACTGTTATTACAACTATTAAATAGGACTGTCAGATGGCTTCGTGTAGCACAGGCAACATATCTTTAGCAGGCATTCCTAATTTCACATTTATCTACAGGTTTACATCATCAGAACCAAATGATTACCAAATAAATTGCTTTGTATGAGCTATTTCAAAAAAATAAATCTCGATGGCCACACACATCCACCTCCACAACTTTGTATTCCTGACATGCTCTAACCTGTAAAACTACCTCTCACTGTATGAATTCAAAAACACTGCTTGAAAAAGAAAAGAGAGAGACAGAATGTGAGAAGAAAGCTCTTAGCACAGGGCAAAGCCGACATGCAGAGGGCGAACAAAGCACATTTGTCTCTGTCATCACCACTTGGCCCCATTTCCAGAGCTCAAGAGACCATTTTTTGTATGTTCGGTTTAATTAATTGCGTTCCTGTCACCTACTACTGACAGTCCACCGCTGTCAGTCTGGAACTGGGGTGGAGCCCTGTAATGTCGATGCTAACCCTCGGAGGAAGCTTCCTAAAAATCATCAGTAGCCACAAATAGGAAGGCTGCGAGGTGTCACGGCAAGGTGACAGCCCGGGCTGGTGCCTGGTGAAGGGAGGAATGGCATCTGTTCTCACAGGCTGAAGGCATCCTGTCTGAATCAGTCAAGAAGTGTTTCAGATAACTAAACTTATCAAACAAATGGAAACAAAAAAATAAGGTTACCATTTCTGGGTTTGTTGCTGGTGGGTATGATCTGACACCTATGCTGGCAAAAAGCAATGCACATAAGAAGCAAGATTTGCTTCTTTGCCCACATTCTATGATTATAAGAAACTACACGTAAGTATGGGCTGTAGTTACATAAACCCTGGAGTCAGAAAATATGGGTGTGGACTCTGATACGTTGTGACCTTGATCTAGTCAATTAAACTGCTTTGAATCTCAGTTTCCTTATCTCCAAAATAATGGAAATAGATATAGATATGGAGATAGATATAGATCCCATTATATATGGATATAAAGCCCACATATATCCCACTTTATATATGTAGATCATATAATAGATCATTCACACAGAGAGACAGTGGTAAATAATTAAATATCACATTTGAAAGCCCCTGGCTTTGGTATGTTCTTAGTAAATCTTCATGTCCTGCTTCAAGTCCCATGGTGACTTCTACCAACCCTTGATTATTCATCAGTTGATTATATTGGTCAGAGAGTACACATATCTTTTCTCACTCTCTTTCTCCTCTTTCTTTTTAACATGGATCCACAGGTGCTGTACTCTTCATTTAAAGTTATCCCTGCCAGGAATGTACAGTGAGAAAGGACAGCCTCTTCAATAAGTGGTGCTGGGAAAACTGGACAGGGACATGTAAAAGTATGAGATTAGATCACTCCCTAACACCATACACAAAAATAAGCTCAAAATGGATTAAAGACCTAGCTAGTGTAAGGCCAGAAACTATAAAACTCTTAGAGGAAAACATAGGCAGAACACTCTATGACATAAATCACAGCAAGATCCTTTTGGACCCACGTCCTAGAGAAATGGAAATAAAAACAAAAATAAACAAATGGGACCTAATGAAACTTCAAAGCTTTTGCACAGCAAAGGAAACCATAAACAAGACCAAAAGACAACCCTCAGAATGGGAGAAAATATTTGCAAATGAAGCAACTGACAAAGGATTAATCTCCAAAATTTATAAGCAGCTCATGCATCTCAATAGCAAAAAACAAACAACCGAATCCAAAACTGGGCAGAAGACCTAAATAGACATTTCTCCAAAGAAGATGTACAGACTGCCAACAAACACATGAAAGAATGCTCAACATCATTAATCATTAGAGAAATGCAAATCAAAACTACAATGAGATATCATCTCACACCAGTCAGAATGGCCATCATCAAAAAATCTAGAAACAATAAACGCTGGAGAGGGTGTGGAGAAAAGGGAACACTCTTGCACTGTATGAATTCAAAAACACTGCTTGAAAAAGAAAAGAGAGAGACAGAATGTGAGAAGAAAGCTCTTAGCACAGGGCAAAGCCGACATGCAGAGGGCGAACAAAGCACATTTGTCTCTGTCATCACCACTTGGCCCCGTTTCCAGAGCTCAAGAGACCATTTTTTGTATGTTCGGTTTAATTAATTGCACTGCTGGTGGGAATGTGAATTGGCACAGCCACTATGGCGAACAGTATGGAGGTTCCTTAAAAAACTACAAATAGAACTACCATATGACCCAGCAATCCCACTACTGGGCATATACCCTGAGAAAACCATAATTCAAAAAGAGACATGTACCAAAATGTTCATTGCAGCTCTATTTACAATAGCCCAGAGATGGAAACAACCTAAGTGTCCATCATCGGATGAATGGATAAAGAAGATGTGGCACATATATACAATGGAATATTACTCAGCCATAAAAAGAAACGAAATTGAGCTATTTGTAATGAGGTGGATAGACCTAGTAAGTAAGTCAGAAAGAGAAAGACAAATACCATATGCTAACACATATATATGGAATTTAAGAGAAAAAAAATGTCATGAAGAACCTAGGGGTAAAACAGGAATAAAGACACAGACCTACTTGAGAATGGACTTGAGGATATGGGGAGGGGGAAGGGTAAGCTGTGACAAAGTGAAAGAGCAGCATGGACATATATACACTACCAAACGTAAGGTAGATAGCTAGTGGGAAGCAGCCGCATAGCACAGGGAGATCAGCTCGGTGCTTTGTGACCGCCTGGAGGGGTGGGATAGGGAGGGTGGGAGGGAGGGAGATGCAAGAGGGAAGGGATATGGGAACAGATGTATATGTATAACTGATTCACTTTGTTATAAAGCAGAAACTAATTTTTAAAAAATAATAAAATAAAATAAAAAATAAAATAAAATAAAATAAAAAATAAAGTAATCCCTGCCAGAAGGGGAAATCAATGAGGGAACTTCTCAAGCATTCTTATAAAATACTATAAAAGAAAGTTATTGACACTGGGCTTAAATAATACATGGGCATTTCATTTCTCTAGATTTCCCTGAAATCTATTAAAAACCCACCCAAGTCTATATTAGCAACATAGATATAAGAGCCAATATTATTCCTTCAGGACTCACTTGCTTAAAAGTAGCAGAAAGTTGGGATAGTATTTCAGTGGCAAGATCATTTTACATTAATTAATACCATTTCAGAATAATCATTATTTTTAAGAAATATTTTCATAAAATCTGAATTTCTTCTTTCACCTTTCTTAAAGCATTATAACACCAAAATTTTCTTTTTATTGCCATGTCCTTGATAATTACCCAAATAATACTTTAGCTCACAGGAGAGAATTAAATGGCTCTGTCCAAGTGAGATATTACTCTAGTTAATTATTAGCGTTAAAATTCCAATTTAGTCTTCAACACACTCACAGACAGATGCTGCTGCTGCTATGGGTCAGTGCTTCTGTAAAAGACAATCTCATGCTAGTCAGGTATGAAATTATGTTGAAAGGTTGAATGAGCTAATGGCACTGTGTGTGTGTGAACTCCTAGCACAGAATAGGCCCACAGAGATCGCTTGGGGTTAAGTTTAAGACTTTGGAAAATGAAGTTCATTTACATTCTGCAAGTTGTGGCTATTAATAGCATTTATTGAATAAAATACAGTAAAGGATGCTTTGGGGGATTTCAAAAGAAATAGAGGACCTCTGGCTCCAAGAAGGGCAGACAGGGCATAGAAATATGAATCCAGTGGAGAACAGCTTTACATATCAACATGCCTGAGTTAAAACAGTTCCATCTGCCCTCATAAGAATTTAGAGGGCTCCAGGTTAAAAAGAAAGGGGCAGAGATCAGGGACTCAGTCAGGAGAGTCTTTGAGGGTTGAGCAAAACTGAGAGGGAGTATTTCAGAAGCAGTAATGGTGGTATATATAAATGCTTGTGTCACATACCAGTGACTTGTGTGAGAGAGGAAGGAAGTTCAGTACTAGCTGCTGTGGAAGGTATGTATGAGAGAAATAACAAAAGGTGGGAACATTTGAGGAATGGCTCTGTATCTTGATTGTGAGGCTATCTACCCAGGTGTATACATTCGTCAGAGTTCATTGAAATATAAACATAAAATAGGTATAATTTCATAAATGTAAGTTATACTAAAAAAAGTATATTTTTAAAGATACATACAATTTTTTAATTAAAGATTTTAATCAACAGGAGATGAATTTCTTCAAGGTTGATTTTTTCTTCTTTTTTTTAAATTGAATTTAAAATCTAATAGAGAGTGACTAAAGAGTATGCTTCTCAAACTTGTGTTTTATAAATAAAGACACTCATAAAAATCATACTTTTGGAAACGCATACAATTTGATTAAACTGTGTATACATTTTTATGACCAAAGGTATACTGAATTTAGAACAAAATAATTTTTATTCTCAGCAGCTGATTGAACTAAGATAATGTCTTCTTGTATATTCCCTGGTGACATGTTTAAATCCTAAATCCTTGGTTGTAGATTAATACAAATTTTATATATAGTAAGCAAGTATATTGCTTTTCCTGAGGTTGAAGCTATGGGCCTCTGATCAATAGCATTGGCACCTTTAAATGTAAGGTAGGGTGTAGCAGGTTATAGAGAGCCAACATTTCTGCTGCAATTACCAAATGAAAAACAAATTGCAAAATATATATATATATTTTTAAGATATTAGAATTTTCTGGAGGCAATGAAATTTAGAGTAACTCTAAAATCCAGAGTGGGGAAAAATACTTCCTAGGTGAGTTGACCATAGCCACCTGCTTTCTTCTTTTGGGGCACTTGCCAAGAGATAAATGCCACTGGTCAAAGGTCAGTGATTGGGCTTCCCTGGTGGCGCAGTGGTTGAGAGTCCGCCTGCCGATGCAGGGGACACGGGTTCGTGCCCTAGTCCGGGAAGATCCCACATGCCATGGAGCGGCTGGGCCTGTGAGCCATGGCCGCTGAGCCTGTGCGTCCGGATCCTGTGCTCCGCAACGGGAGAGGCCACAACAGTGAGAGGCCTGCATATTGCAAAAAGAAAAAAAAAGGTCAGTGATTGAGCTTGGCCCACACAGGGTGAAACCAGCAGAGCTTTTGTGTTCACACAGATCTGGTGCATTGAAAGCTAGAGGAGACCCAAACACAAGGCTAGTTTTTACTATTGATTGGTTGCTGTGTTCTGGGATAACATGGAAGGCTGGTGCCCTGGGGATGTTGGGCTAGAAAAACCAAGTGAAATGTCCCACAGACTTTCGTTGCCTAGAAGATAAAATCCCACTAAAGGGCTTCCCTGGTGGCGCAGTGGTTGAGAGTCCGCCTGCCGATGCAGGGGATACGGGTTCGTGCCCCGGTCTGGGAGGATCCCACATGCCGCGGAGCGGCTGGGCCCGTGAGCCATGGCCGCTGAGCCTGTGCGTCCGGAGCCTGTGCTCCGCAACGGGAGGGGCCACAACAGGGGGAGGCCCGCGTACCATATAAAAAAAAAAAAAAAAAAAAAATCCCACTAAAGAAGAAGCCTGCAACAATATAACTAGTCTCCCCTGAAGACAGTTTCCAGGCTTTGAATTTGCATGGGGCAGGAAGTTAAAGAGCTAACACTTCAAAACCTCCAAAGAGCAAAAGTTTCGGGGTAAAGAGACAGAGACCCACCAAAGCCTAAATTAAAAGCCTGGATAGGCCATGGTTGAGGAAAAACAAGGAACAGAAGTAGATTGATTTTTATTAAACCCTGGCTCAACCCAGTCCCTGTGTGCAAGAACAAACCCATGGAGAAGAAGGGCAAACCGTAACTTGATCTTGATTTTTAGTATGAATATAGACCAGGGTAGCATATCACAATCCTTCCGAATGTTTGGGTATTAAGCAGGAGTTGTCAGAAAAGTTACCACAGGATAATTCACTCTATCTGCCTAACAGAGAAAAAGGGAGATTCTCTGGTGGAAAACGTCATGCCGAACCTTTACTGTACTCTTAGACACAATGACCAGCATACAATCAAATATTAATAGATATATGAAAAGGCAGGAAAATGTGGCTGTTAATCAAAAGAAAAACAAACAATAGCATATCCACAGGTGGTATAGATGTTGGAATCAGTAGACAAAGTCTTCAAGATAACCAAGATTAAATGTCAAATAAAATTTAGGAAAATATGGGCAAAATGGATGAAATATAGAGAAATTCAACGAAGAAAAGGATTCTATACAAAAATGACATGGATATTTTGTAATAAAAATATCCAATATCTAAGATTAAAAACTAACTGAATGTTCTTAACAGTGGCCTGGATAAAACAGAATACAAAATTAGTGAGCTTAAAGACAAGAAGCACAGTGAGAAAAGAAGGAATGACAAGAGCAGTACAGAGTGTATAAAACACATGGAAAACTGTCTAAGTTTAATACGTGTATTTGGAGTCCCAGGAGGAGGAAAGAGAAATAGGGACAGAAACAATATTTGAAGAGATAATAGCCCTGTATTTTCTAAAATTGATGAAGGACATTAAACTGTGGATTCTAGAAGTTCAGTAAACACCAAACGAGATAAAATACAAAGAAAACCATCTTAGTTAAAGTGTAGAAGACCAAATGAAAAGAAAGGAAAAAAATCTTAAAAGTGGCCAAGGAATAGAAATGTCACCTACAAATGAGCAACAATTACACTGACAGCTAAATTTTCAAGGGAAATTGGAAGCCAGAAGACAATGAAATAACATCTTTTTAATATACTAGGTTGGGGGACTGGGAGGGAGATAAAAGAAAAACTGCTAACCTAAAATACCGTACCCAGTGAATATATCCTTCAAAAATTAAAAGTGAAATAAGAAGGGCTTCCCTGGTGGCGCAGTGGTTGAGAGTCCGCCTGCCGATGCAGGGGACATGGGTTCGTGCCCCGGTCCGGGAAGATCCCACATGCCGTGGAGCGGCTGGGCCCGTGAGCCATGGCCGCTGAGCCTGCGCGTCCAGAGCCTGTGCTCCGCAAAGGGAGAGGCCACAACAGTGAGAGGTCCGCGTACCGCAGGAAAAAAAAAAAAAAAGTGAAATAAGAAGTTTTTAGACAAACGCTGAGAGAATCTGTCACCAGCAGTCTGGCACTGTAAGATCTTTTTTTTTTTTTGCGGTATGCGGGCCTCTCACTGTTGTGGCCTCTCCTGTTGCAGAGCACAGGCTCTGGATGCGCAGGCTCAGCGGCCATGGCTCACGGGCCCAGCCGCTCCGTGGCATATGGGATCCTCCTGGACCAGGGCACGAACCCGTATCCCCTGCATCGGCAGGCGGACTCTCAACCACTGCGCCACCAGGGAGGCCCTGTAAGATCTTTTAAAGGAAGTTTTTCAGAGTATAGAGAAACCACCCCAAATGGAAGCTAGTGCTGCAGAAAGAAATGGAGAGCAATAAAAGGTAAATATGAAATCATATTTATTGTTTCAAAATATTAATAATGTCTTGTGGGGCTTAAAAAGGGCAGGAGGTAGTAAGTGAAGTTAAACTATTGCAAGCTCTTTCACTGTTTAGGTAAAACTTAAGGAAGTCGTTTTATAATTGGTTAGAAATGCATATTAAAATCTCTAGAGTAGCCCTAAAAATAAATATAAGAATATATAATTAAAAGGCTAATGAAGAGAAAAACTTAATAAATATACCTGATTAATAACCCCATCCCAGACTTACTGAATCAGTCTATAATGGTTGGCCCTACAATCTGAAATTTTAATCAGATTGTAGATTAAATAGATCCACCCCCTGGTGGTTCCTATGCTCACCAGTTTGACAGCCATTGCAGAAGAACTTAGATAAATGGTCAACAAACTCTTTTACTAATTTCTTATAGTTAAAAATTAAGTACTGCGCATTATAAAAATACAAATTTATTCAGAGGCCACTGAAGAAAAATAAACAACCATAGCATAAGTAATATCTAGTAATAAACACAAAGGAAGATGATAAATGTCCAGTATCCAGTTTAGAGTTCCCAAGGGCAACTTCTACCATAAACAAAGTGAGGCCAATGAATGGAGAAGAGATTTCTTATTACCCCAGGTATTCCCTGAACCAAGCCATTAATTCTTACCAATCACAGACTCCTTAAAGAAGTGAACTACTGCTATATTGAGAACAGGAATGAGATCATCAGATTTCCTTTCTCAACTTTGCATTCTGACAACATCCCTGAGTTCACAGATTAAGAAGGGTGATTTATTGCCATTTTAACAAGAGTCATAGTAAGTATTACTGCTGCTGCTACCTCTGAGTCTACTGCTGATACTAACACTGGTTTAGCACTCTAGTTTGTAAGGTGTGTCAGTACGCATTATTCTGTACAGGAGTCCTAAGACAAATGCATAATAATATTTCATTGTTATTATCATACACACGCTTATATGTGAGAAAGAAGCTGAGGCTCTAAATAAAGAGCCTGTGCATTGGGGGGCATGGTTGTTATAGTGGCTAGCATTATCTAATACAGTAACCAAAATTAATATTCTGCCACTGCTGTTATCAAACCATTCAGGGAAACAATTGGCATCCTATATTCTATCTCCAACTGCTATCCCTCTTGTTCAATATCACAAGACTAAACCCAAATTGTATCCTTCACAAGAAAAGAAAACAAACAATAGAAGATGAAAAATTTTAGTGAATCAAAGTGATTGCATGCAATAGTACCTTAGTTATTCATTCAGTAAAGCTAGAACTATCTATAATACAGATCGGTTTTAGAATACAGTAAGAATTGACACTTCATTTAGGGATATACCACAACAAAAAAAGTCAACATTGAGTGGTGGGACATATAAAAGTGGTTGGAAGGTAACATCAGTAATACCTTTTAAAGTCTGTTCTCAATCCCCACTCCTATTCCCCTTTTAAACTTAATCCCTACTCATCTCCAGCATATAGCACAGCATCTGGTATATACCAGGTTCTCAAAAAAATATTTTCTGAATTAATAAAACTTGTCTAACCTTGCAGTGCTACCTAAGGACTGTCTCTCTGCTGTTTCCCATATATGTGTCTTACCAGTTTCTTTGAGGACAAGAGCCATGCTTGCTGCTATCTCTAATTCTCCAACGGCAAGTGCAGCATACAAAAAATGAATACTGTGATGATTTGAGAAGCTCAAGAATCTGGACTTTGCACTATTTTCAGCTCTTATTATCCTTGGTGATACCAAGGAAAAGTGAATATCATCTTCAAACAAAATTTTCTTTTCCTCAAAGAACATATCAAATAATAACAATCATGATGCCAGGCGTTCTACTAGGTGCTACACATATATTATTTCTCATCATCAAAACATCTTTCCAAAAAGGCACACCAAAGCTGGAAGAAAATGTTTGTAAAACATGTATCTGACAAAGGACTTGTATCTAGAATATGTAAAAATCTCTGACATCCCAATAATAAAAAAAGACCCAATTCTTTTAATGGATGAAAGATTTGAACAGACATTTATTTCACCAAGGAAGACACACAGGTGATAAATGAACACATGAAAAACTAGTTAACATCATTAGTCATTAGGGAAATGCAAATTAAAACCACAATGAGATACCACTACACACCCACTAGAATGGTTAAAAAATTTTTAAACTGATCATAGTAAGTGTTGACAAGGAAACAGAGCAACTGGAAATCTCAGACACTGACAGTGGGAATATAAAATGGATCAACCACTTTGGAAAAGAGTCTAACAATTTTTAAATAAACATATACCATGACCCATCATTCCATTCCTAGGTATTTATCCAAGAGAAAGGAAAGCATATGTCCATACAAAGACTTGTCCACAAATCATCATAGTTGTTTCATTTTTAATAGCTGAAAACTGGAAACAAATCAAATGTCCACTAAAAGAAGAAGAGATAAACACATTGTGGCATATATAATGGAATATACTCAGCACAACATGGATAAATCTCAGAGTGATGATACCAAGTAAGGGAAGCCAGGCACAAAAGAGTACATACTATATGATTCTATTTACATAAAATTTTGAAATGCAAGCTTATCTATAGTGACAGAAAGCAGATTGCTGGTTGCCCAGGGATGGGTGTGGGAGAAGAGGGGACCTGGAGGGACAGGTGGTAGAAATTACAAATGGGCAACATAAAACTTTTGGGGTGATGGAAATTGACTTTTCATTCTGTTTTCTCAAACTCTCCCACAGACTTGGCACATAGCAGTTAATCAATGTTTGTTACATCAATAAATTAATAAATAAGCAAGTGCAGGCTACTGTTTTGTAGAGCTTGGTTGAGAAGGTAAAGAGAGTCATAAGACAGTGACTAAAAGTAAATATATGCATTTGTGTGTGTGTGTGTATGTATATATATATATATGTATGTGTGTGTTTAAAAGTGGTTAATATTTCAGTAGGTTTCAAATGAGAGAGAAGGCAGCAGTAAAGAAGTTAAAAATAAAGAAAGAGAAGGGATAAGATATGGGATAAAAGCTATTATGGATCCTGATTTGAACAGATATCTCTCAAAGAATTTGTTTTAGGCAAGTGGGATAACTTGAATATGAACTGATTATTAAATAATACAAAGGAATGGTTATTAATTTTGTTAGGTGTGATAATGGCACTGTGGCTATCCAAGAATATGTCCACTTTTTTTAAGATATAAAAACTGAAATACTCAAGGTGAAAAGACATGATGCTTAAGATTTACTTAGAGATGTGCCCAAACCTAGTCATTGTTGAATCTGGATAATAGCTATATGAGAGTTCATTATTCTCTTCCCTGTATTTTCATATATGTATGCACAGTTTCATAACAGAAAGTTTAAAAAATATAACTAGTCTTTCACAAATCCAACAAAAGAAAGAACAACGAATATAAAGTTACAAGCGCAGGGTTCAAGATCAAGATCTAACACCTTGGGAAACTCACACAATCTGAACCTCACCTTCCTCATCTACACCATAGAGATAAATGGTTCCTGACCCATTTTAAGTCACTGAGTTATTGTACTTTTCAAATGAGATAATATATATAGGGGTACTTTGAAATAAAAGCTTTGAAGGTCTATGTCACTGCAATAATAATTAAGTTAGGCAGAGCCACAGCCAGCACAGTGTCTTTTGTGCAGAACAGAAAGGGAGACTCACTCTGGGTAGATGAATTACACAAACCCCCTCTGGTTTGACACAGCCCCCGCAGGGTACACAGTAGGAGCAATGGTGCCTCTAGGCAAAGAAAAGGATAGGACATCCTGGGAGAAGCACAGCTGGACTTATGCCCATATAGCACCCCCCAGGCTGGGTGTGTTGGGCCAGTCAACAAACCCCTCATCCTTCCTCCATGATTTTAGGTATAGTCCAGTCTTTTCCTCCTAACTGGGTGGAGGCCATGTATCTCAGTGAGAGAGAGTTTGAGTGCAGTGAAAGAGAGAAGGCAGTATTATGTCTGTGCCTGGAGTACCCCAAGTGACAGTGATTGGCAAACTCATGGATCCTTGAGGGCCCTGGCCAATTATAAGGGAACACCAAGAGGCAGGGGCACAGCTCAGAAAGGAAAAAGATTGTTTCCATGTCTTGGCTATTGTGAATAATGCTGCTATGAACATAGGGGTGTATGTATCATTTTGAATTATAGTTTTGTCTGGGTATATGCCCAGGAGTGGAATTGCTGGGTCATATGGTAATTCTATTTTTAGTTTTCTGAGGAACCTCCATACTATTTTCCATATGGGCTGCACCAACTTACATTCTCACCAACAGTGTAGGAGGGTTGCCTTTCTCCACATCCTCTCCAGCGTTTGTTATTTGTAGACTTTTTAACGATGGCCATTCTCACTGGTGTGAGGTGATACCTCATTGTAGTTTTGATCTGCATTTCTCTAATAATTAGTGTTGTTGAGCATCTTTTCATGTGTCTACTGGCTATCTGCATGTCTTCTTTGGAGAAATGTCTCTTAAGGTCTTCTGCCCGTTTTTCAAAGTAAATCAGAAAGAGGAAGACAAACACTGTATGATATCACTTATATGTGGAATCTATAATATGGCACAAATGAACCAATCTACAAAACAGAAACAAACTCACAGACAGAGGACAAACTTGTGGTTACCAAGGGGGAGGGAGGCAGGAAGAGGGATAGACTGGGAGTTTGGGGTTAGTAGATGCAAACTATTACATTTAGAATGGATAAACAACAAGGTCCTCCTGTATAGTTCCTTGTCCTGCACAAGGAACTACATCCAGTCTCCTGGGGTAAACCGTAATGGAAAAGAATTAAAAAGGAATGTATATATGTGTATAACTGAGTCACTTTGCTGTACAACAGGAATTAGCACAACACTACATCAATTATACTTCAATAAAAAAAAAGAAAGAAAGAAAGAAAAGAAAAGAAAGGGAAAGGAGAAGGACTCAGTAACAAGACCACTGCTTCCGTCCTTCGTGGTCTTGCCTTCGGCTAGCCCACACTCTTTCCCGCCTGCAGGCAGATCTGCCTTGTTCTTGGAAGGTGAATTAACCACATGGGCTAACAGACCCAAACCAGAAGCAAGCCAGGGTCAGGTTTCTGCTCTCCACTCTAAATTAACTTGCTCCATATTACTAAACCAAAGGCCATTATCACAACTTCATAAAACTTATTTCTGATTAAGGTGATCTATGCCTCTTTCAGAATTACACATTCCAATTAGCAGGGAATAAAGTTATTCCTATTGTGTACTGACACGCTGAAATTATCATGGAAAAAGTAAAAAATAACTTCAATTACATGCAAGTATTAGTCTTTTGTCAAGCTTGTTCTGAAATATGGGTTCTTCATATTCCACTTAATGGAATTACAGCTTCATTAAGTATATTTGCTTGTAAAAAATATATTCTTCAATATTTTAATAAAATGTTCCTAAGTGTTTTTAAGCAGTAGCATGAATGTACATCAGCTGTGAGTTCTGCAATCTCTCATATCCCATGTCCATGTTATTTGCATCTAAATAATTCTCCTGACATTATTACAGAAGATAATTTTACTCTAGGGAGACACATGAGCCCTGGCATCAGATTTCCCCATCATGTAATTATTCAATGTTTTTTTAAAAGCTCTGTACATTCTATAGAAAGATGATCCCAGAAAAAATAACTTGTAACTATGTGTGGTGATGGAAGTTAACTAGACTTATTGTGGTGATCACTTCATAATATATACAGATATTGAATCATTATGTTGTACACCTGAAACAAGTGAAAAATGTCATTATATCTCTATTAAAAAGAAAATACTGACAATACCATATATTTGCAAGAACATGGAGCAACTGGAACTCTCATACACTGCTGGTGGGAGTGGAAATTGGAATAAGTACTATGGAAAACTATTTGATAGTGTATTTAATAAAAATAGATATACATGCATGCTATACCAAGCAAAAAAACACACAAAAAAAGATGATCCCATTATGCCACAGTATTAGCTCTCTTCTAGTACACAAACCAAATAAAAACTCAGAAATGTGGTATCTAGAAGTTCAAGGCTCATGGAGGACATGTAGAACTGGATTTGAATTCCAGCTCTGCCACTCCCACCCTAGTGGCTATCCTTTCCTGGGTTTAGGTTCATCACCTGCACAATGGGTTGATGAGGAGATCAAGTGAAATAATGTAGGCAAAACTCATGTCACATAACAGGTGCTCATTAAATGCCAACATCGCCTTAATCGATATCCAGCCCATGATGGTGGTTTAATAAATATTCATTCAATTTATTGAAAATGGGACTCCCAAAGAAATTTTTACTGATTCTGCAAATGAGAAATATCCTTTCTGGAAGTCGAAGTTGAATCAGTGACAGACTGAGTTCTGGGCAAAATTTCCAATAAGTCTTCCTAGCTATTCCATGCTGCTTGCATGTATCGTGGTACTCTTTCCCCCACTCCACAGAGGCTCCAGAAACGCTGTCCTTCACTGGTGTGCATTATAATCTCCAAGAAGCCTTGGATTCACTGGAAGGCAATCTAGTTAAATCAATTCTTATTTGTCAATGACCATTTAACCTACCCAGAGACAGTTGTATTTTTTTGAAAAAGCCCAGGGTGATGGGAATTCCCTGGCAGTCCAGTGGTTAGGACTCTGTGCTTCTACTGCTGGGGGCCTGGGTTCAATCCCTGGTTGGGGAACTGAGATCCTGCAAGCTACATGGTGCAGCCAAAAATAAACAGAAGAAATTATTTTGTGTGGGAGAGGCATCTAGAGTCTGGGACAGACTTAGGACCCACACTCCTTAAATCATGACATTTAAGCTGCTCGAGGAGTCCTTATTTGCACAATGGACAAAGTGATCACTCAGCGTGGCTTCCTTTGTGGGGAAAAGACTTTTACACTTGGGAACCATTTCTTCTGGATACCCTCTTGGCTATGCTTTTTACTCCCTCAGTACCATCACTCTGACTCTAAGAAACATCAGTCAGAAATACCAAAATCAAAGTTTTATCTTGCAGAAAAATCTAAATAACTTCAATAGCTTTTTTGGACCTAAGGTGGGAATTTATAATAGAAGAATATTTTTTAGGTAAGAAATGACTGAATTATAAGCTGCAAAAGTAAGTTAACTTCCAGAAACTAGGAATTGTTTACATCCTGATCATAGACACTTATAGACTATGGAGAATAGGCCCAGAATGTTGAAATCCAGGAATAATACTTAAATTTTACTTTTGACCATCTTTTTCAACCTGCCCTACCTCAATTATTTTATCAAAAACGTTAATAAGTAATAAAGCCAGCCAGTTTTACAGATACTAGAACATAAAACACTCTTCCAAAGGCATTATTATGGCTCTAACACTGGTGGAGATTTTAAAGAGGAAAGATCTTAAAGTGTCAATAGAGAAAGGAGGGAATCCAAGGCCTAAATAATCTATTAAAATGAATGACTTTTGAATAATCAGTCACTTACAATTTTTCCCTAAAATAAAATCTTCTGCCTTGGCTTTTACACTGCAAGAGACAGTATTTTCACATCAGTGTTGTAGGAAAATCTATTACCATTTATAAAACTATTGCTTCCTTTTGTTTCTCTTATTTGTAATGATTTTTTCTCATAATTCTTAGAGCTCAAAGCAGAAAATAAAATGATGGAAAAGTTTTCCCAGTAAGTACCAGAAGACCTTGACTCAGACTCATCTTCCCTTTAGATGAATTTAGGTGAGATAATCAGGGGAAAGAAAAAAAACATATGTTGGACTCCAGCAATTCTTCTTGAAATATCACTCCCAGAAAATAAGCCCTAACTCCTCTGAAGCACAGTGAGAATTTTTCCTCAAAGCCTCTTCACACCCTACCTCAGTTAGGGCCTCATGGATATCCTCTGGGAAAAAGTGTGCTGGAATAAGAATTGCCAACATCGGGGTGGGGATGGTGGTGTGCTGAATTGGGCGATTGGGATTGACATGTATACACTGATGTGTGTAAAATTGATGACTAATAAGAACCTGCAGTATAAAAAACTAGACAAACAAAACAATTAATACTAAAGTTTCATTGGGTTATTTGTATGGAAATATGTTAATATAAATGTTTCAGACATTACATGAAATTTCTAAAAATCTTATATGTTCTGGTATAATGTTATAAGTCATAATTCTAGTTATTTAAAATGTATATCTCAGAAATAACTAAAAAAAATCCAGTAAAATAATATTTTCATAAATTGTGTGATAATTATAACATATATATCCAAAAACTGTATTTCATGTAGTAGCCTTATAATCACAGTAAGAAACAATTTAAAATAATTTTTAATTTATTTCATATTTATTTCGGAAAAATGTGGTAGATGATCAATAGAAGTCTCTGAAGCATAAAAATTATATTAAGCAGAAAATCTGTGAATAAAGTAAAATTGAAAACTAACTTTAAGGAGAAAAATAGAATGATGTCTAACTTCCTGTAAGAAGAGCTTGTTCATGTATTTTCTAAATAGATGATGATGGATGACTCACCCTGGTATTTAGATTCCATTAGGTACTACTGTGATGTAACTATTTTGTTTTAAAATATCACTTTTTATGTACACTGGAAAATTTTTGCTTTGTATCTTTTCCAATTTGATTAAAAGCTTTAGATGACCATCTTAAAAAATAAAAATAAAAAAGAATTGCCAACATCAACAGCACCTCCAGAAATCCTGGTGCCAGATACCCTAGGTGGTTTAAAAGGCAAGAATGGCCTCCCAGAGAGCTTGATCCCCCCAAGAATATGAATAAACACAGCTGGTCCTCCTTCACACTTGAGATAAGGGAGATAAGTCCAAGTCCTCAGCTCCCTGGGGTGGAGCAGCACCTCAGGCCATGGGCCACCCCAGACTAAGCAAGCTGAGGCCCAGCTGCAAGACCACACCTGCTCAGCTACTGTTCTCTGTGTTTCCACTGGCTGCTACCACCACCCTTGACTTAACAATTAGGTCAGACCTTGCATTGGCTCTCCCTTCTTTTTATTGAACTCCTTTATTCCTCCAATATCTCCATTTTCTTTGCCTTGCTACTTGCCCACCCAGGGCTTTAGAGAAATACTGAGTAGTTGGGTTAGACATCTTGTGAAACCCTAAGAGAGTTGGTGGCTTCTTGCCTTGGTTAATCTCAGTGTTACCTCACCTTCCCCCCTTTTTAAAACTCTTCTAATACCTCTCCAACCAGTGTCCTTAATAAATACCCCTTACTACCTGTCACTGGTTCTGGTCTCTTGACTGGACCATAACCGACGCAAATACACCTCAATAATGGTTATTTGCATGCTCTCCAAGTTTTTGCTGGTGTTTGAAGAATAGATGGTCTTATATGATCCTCCACAATGTCCTCTGAGGTCCGTTGCATCCCTTCTGGCCTTAAGGGGCATTGAGGTGACATATACTACTACAGTCTGTGATTCCAACAATTTGCCTTCAGTTGACAGGTCCTCAAATTCTGCACTTATTTCTTCTGCTGCCAAGCCTCTGCCTCTGATTCTCTGGCCTCTGAGCAGCTCCAAATCCCTTCATCAGGGCACACAGGGGCTCTGGAATCTCCTGCAAGCTGTGGTTCCCCATGGCCTCAGGACTTTCTCCCTCTCTCCCTCTCTCCCTCTCTCCCTCTCTCCCTCTCTCCCTCTCTCTACCCCATCACACCCATTCCTCTTTATTACACTTTCTTTATTTTGGATATGGTGCCAATTTTTTTATTGAAATATAGTTGATTTACAATGTTGTGTTAGTTTCTGGTGTAGAGCAAAGTGATTCAGTTACATATTATATATATATTCTTTTTCAGACTCTTTTCCATTATGGTTTATTACAAGATATTGAATATAGTTCCCTGTGCTATACAGTAGGACCTTGTTTGTTATCTATTTTACATATAGTAGTATGTATCTATTAATCGCAAGCTCCTAATTTATCCCTCCCCTCTCCTTTCCCCTTTAGTAACCATAAGTTTGTTTTCTATGCCTGTGAGTCTATTTCTGTTTTGTAAATAAGTTCATTTGTATCATTTCTTAGATTCCACATATAAGTGATATCATCTGATATATGTCTTTCTCTGACTTACTTCACTTAGTATTATAATCTCTAGGTCCATCCATGTCACTGCAAATGGCATTATTTCATTCTTTTTTACAGCTGAATATTATTCCATTGTGTATATATACCACATACCACATCTTTATCCATTCATCTGTCAATGGACATTTAGGTTGCTTCCATGTCTTGGCTATTGTAAATAGTGTTGCTATGAATATTGGGGTGCATGTATATTTTCAAATTAGAGTTTTCTCCAGATATGTGCCCAGGAGTGGGATTGCTGCATTGTACAGTAACTCTATTTTTAGTTTTTTAAGGAGCCTCCATACTGTTTTCCAAAGTGGCTGCAAATTGTGCCAATTTAACTACAGGATGTCTAGAAGCCTACAGCCTTCTTTAGGCTGTGCTCATGGAAGTGGATCACTCATTTCACCATGTTCCCTCAGGCTTACACAGTTGTTTCTATAGCTCAAGCCTCATTGTGGTTCACCCCTAAGAGAGTAGGATAAAGCAAGGACACTGGCATCTCATTCTCCCTCCCTCCCATCTATCCACCTCCTCTTCAAATCAGAAAATTTTTCTTTTACTTCTTCATCTTATTTGACAGGGACTTGCCCCCAGAATATTTCCTCCTCCTGCAAAATGTTATTTATACTCATCATTCTCCTGGGAGTCATGCTGACAGAAAGGCAGCAGGAAAACATGATTTCGAGTTGGGAGAAAGAAGACTGAAAAATAATTCATTTATATTTTAATATATTATTCCTACTACATGCTCCCTCTAGTACAAATATGTGCCCCTCAAAGGACATTTATTCTCATCTCAGTCTATTCTATTTCTAAGAAAGTGAGAGCTTGACCTCTGTCCTTCATACATCCTCTAGGCCTGTGCTGTCCAACACGGCAGCCTCTACCACATGTGGCTGTTGAACATGTAAAATTTGGCTTCTCCACATTAAGATGTGCTGTAAGTATATCAAATTACATACCAAATCTTGAAGACTGAGTATTAACAAATAATGAAATATATTGCATTAATAATTTTTATGTTGCTTATATGTTGGAAGTGACAGTTTGGAGGTATTGGGATAAGTAAAATATATTATTAAGATTAATTTCACCACTTTCCTTTTGCTTCTTAATGTGACTATTAGAAAATTTTAAATTACATGTGTGCACACACCATATTTCTATTAGCCAGATACCAGTCTCCTGAAACCCGGGACAGTTGCTGGTCAGTGACTGTTGTACCCATGGCTGGTATCCAGTGCACTGGCACCAACATGGCTGTACCACCTGTTTATAGATGCTGTTGGTTTGGGTCAGTGCTGCCATCACAGGTGGCTAAATATTTTTCATATCACCTGATTGTATGGCCATTGGCTAGCACACTGCCAGCGCATAGCATTGGATGGATGGATGGATGGATGGATGGGTGAATGAAAACTCAGATGACAATTTCTTCCGTCTCTAAAATTACCCTGCAACTCCAACATGATCGAGGATTATATAAATCCATCACACTAACCAGATTTCCAATCTCTGCCCTGTGATTGAGAAGACTAGGCTAGAGTGTGTGTCACATTAATGTCAGAGCACAAACAATAAAAAAGCCTCCCCCCGCATCTCTTGGGAGGGAGATTTAATTTCTGCTTTCAAACATGGTATCTGATGAGTGGCAAGACATGCAAACATAATCAGCGTGTGTCTTCCTGATTCCACTCCCAGCCTGAGCTGCAGCGACAGGGCTGAGCAGCTGCTGTTCCGTGGCGTGATTGGAAAGTCCCAGCAGGGCCTTCTACTCCTAAAACAGCTCCCTTTCTTTTCTTCCTCAGAAAGCTCTTCCCTGCTGACTCCCTGTTAGGGGTTGAATTGTGTGCCCCCAAAATTCATATGTTGAAGTCCTAACCCCTGGAACCTCAGAAGGTGTCCTTATTTGACAATGGGGTTGTTGTAGATGTAATGAAGTTAACATGAGGTCATACTGGAGTAGGATGGGCCCCTAATCCAATATGACTGGTGTCCTTATAGAAAGGGAAATTTGCACATAGACAAGCACATAGGAAGAACACCAAGTGAAGATGAGGGCAGAGATCAGGGTGATGCTTCTACAAGCCAAGGAATGCCAAAGACTGTCAGCAAACCACCAGAAGCTATGAGGGAGGCCTAGAATATATCTCCCTCACAGACCCCAGTAGGAACCAACCCTGCCGACACCCTGATCTCAGACTTCTAGCCACCAGAAGCGTGAGACAATAAATTTCTGTTGTCTAAGCTACCCAGTCTGTGATACTTTGTTACAGCAGCCTAAAATATTAATACATTCCCTCAGTCTAAATCAGAGTCCCAGTTCTTTTTCATACCACTTCTTTCATGGTACTTATTAAATCTGTATATTTTTATTCCCATGTGTCTATTTGGGTAATGTTCATGTCCCATTTTTCTCCAAGCTCAATGAGCTGTTTTGTCCACCACTGTATACCCAACATCTAGAAATGAAGAGTTACTCCATAAACATGTTTTAATGAACACATGGGCTGTCCTTCCATTGGAACCAGAAATGCAGCTCTTACAGGACCACACACATGACTCCTTAGGAAGAAAAGTCGGGATGCCTGAGGACACATGCTAACAGGTTGTCTCAGCAACCACCCTTAACCAAGGTAAAATGTGACATTTACCATGACCTCTTCAGCACAGGCTAGTCTCTCAGATTAGTGGGACGGTGTCTGGCAGGGATCAGGAGCTTGAGATAAGTTCTAGAATTAGAGCCCCTGCCCCTGGAGACAGCAGGCTAGAGGAAGCATCATAGCATGCATGCATTTTTGAAGAGGCTGAGGGGGGATGTTGCCCTAGGACCACAGCAACAAGTAAGCAAAGGCCACCAAGCCCTTGGCAGTGGGAGGGGAGCCAACTAAAGAGAGAAAATGATGACATTAAATAGATTCACCAGTTAGCCTTATTCCCATTTTACAGGACAAAACTGAAGCTGAGGGAGTTTAATAATTTGCCCAAGGTCACAAAGTTAATGAGTGATAAGCCAGAATTTAAAACCAGGGATTTGCTGTTAGGATACTTTCCCAGCAACCCGGTCTTGCATACAGCTGGCCTGGATGACTTTCTTTCAGTGCTGTGGTCACGACAAGCTGAAAAATTCATGTATTTTAGAAAGCATTATTTACCAATTTTTGTTTTCTTGTCTGTCTCCATCTACTAGACAGCACACATCTTGAGAGAGCAGGACTGTCTGTCTCCTTTATATCTGCATACCCAAACTTAATTAGGTTCTGCATTCCTGTTACCTAACACAGGACCCAGCATCCAGTAGGAACTCAAAAATGTTTGCATATGAATGAATTAAATAAGCACTTGTTGATCACCTATACGTACTCTTTTTATTGAAATATAGCTGATGTGCAAAATTATGTTAGTTTCAGGTGTACTACATAGGGATCTGACATTTGCATTCATTATGAAATGATCATCATGGTAAGTCACCTGTCCCTATATGAAATTATTACAATATTATTGCCCATGTTCCATATGCTGTGTATTATATCCCTGTGACTTATTATGTAACTGGAGGTTTGTAACTCAATCCCCTTCACCTATTTCCAGCCCCACCCTAACTCCCTTCTGGCTACCACCCTTTGCTCTCTGTATCTATGAGTCTTGTTTCATTTTGTTATTTGTTTGCTTTGTTTCTTAGATTCCACATGTGAGATCATGCAGTGTTTGTCTCTCTCTGTCGGACTCATTTCGCTTGGCATAATATCCTCTAGACCCAATTTGTGTTGTCACAAATACCAAGAGTCCTTTTTCTTTTCTTTTTTTTCTTTTTTTACAGCTGAGTAATATCCCATTGTATGTATATATACCATATCTTCTTGATCCATTTATCTATCAATGGACACTTAGGTTTCTTTAATATCTTGGTTATTGTAAATAATGCTGCAATGAACATTGGGGTGCATATATCTTTTTGAATTAGTGTTTTCATATTCTTTGGGTAAATACCCAGAAGTGAAATTGCTGGATCGCATGGCAGCTCTATTCTTAATTTTTTGAGGAAACTCCATACTGTTTTGCATAGTGACTGCACCAATTTCCAAGCCCGCCAACAGTGCGTGAGGGTTCTCTATTCTTCACATCCTCACCAACACTTGTTATTCCTTGTTTTTTTGATAATAGGCATTTTAACAGGTGTGAGGTGGTAGTTCACTGTGGTTTTTATTTTTCCCTGATGATTAGTGATGTTGAGCATCTTTTCATGTGTCTGTGGGCCATCTGTATGTCTTTGGAAAACTGCCAAGGAAATGGAAAATTTTTTAATAAAATGGAAAAAAAATTTTAATTTTAATCAGGTTTTTTTGGGTTTTGATGTTGAATCATATGAGTTCTTAGTATATTTTGAGTATCAACACTTATTGGATATATTGTTTGCAAATATCTTGCCCCATTCAGTAGCATGCCTTTTCATTTTGTTGATAGTTTCCTTCACTGTGCAAAAGCTTTGTAGTTTGATATGGTCCCATTTGTTTATTTTTGCTTTTGGTTCCCTTGCCTGAGGAGACAGATCCAAAATACATTGCTAGACTGATGTCAGAAAGTATACTACCTATGTTTTCTTCTAGGAGTTTTATAGTTTCAGATCTTACATTCAAATCTTTGATCCATTTGAGTTTATTTTTTTATGTGGTGTGAGAAAGCAGTCCAGTTTGATTCTTTTACATGTAGCTGTCCAGTTTTTCCGACACCATTTATTTATTTATTTTAATAAATTTATTTTTTTTATTTATTTGTTTATTTTTGGCTGCATTCAGTCTTCGTTGCTGTGCGTGGGCTTCCTCTAGTTGCTGCAAGTGGGGGCTACTCTTCATTGTGGTGCACAGGCTTCTTATTGAGGTGGCTTCTCTTGTTGCAGAGCACAGGATCTAGGTGCATGGGCTTCAGTAGTTGTGGCACATGGGCTCAGTAGTTATGGCTCGTGGGCTTTGTTGCTCCGCAGCATGTGGGATCTTCCTGGACCAGGGCTCAAACCCGTGTACCCTGTACTGGCAGGCGATTCTTAAACACTGTGCCACCAGGGAAGTCCCCAGCACCACTTATCGAAGAGGCTGGCTTTCAACATTGTATTTTCTTGCCTCCTGTGTCATAGATTAATTGACCATATGAGCATGGGTTTATTTCTGGGCTCTCTGTTTTGTTCCATTGATCTATGTGTTTGTTTTTGTGACAGCCTCATACCGTTTGGATTCCTGTAGCTTTGCAGTACAGTTCGAAATCAGGGAGTGTGATACTTCTAGCTTTGTTCTTCTTTCTCAAGATGGATCTGGCTATTAGGGCTCTTTTTGTGTTTTCACACAAAGTTTAGAATTATGTCTTCTAGTTCTGTGAAAAATGCCTTTGGTATTTTGATAAGGATTACACTGAATCTGTAGATTGCCCTGAGTAGTATGGTCATTTTTAACAGTATTAACTCTTCCAATCCCTGAGCAATGTATACCTTTCCATCTGTTTGTGTCATCTTCAGTGTCTTTCATCATTCTCTTATAGTTCTCAGAGTACAAGTCATTTACCTCTTTGGTTAGATTTATTCCTAGGTATTTCATTTTTTTTTTGATGTAATTGTAAATGGGATTGTTTTCTTAATTTTACTTTCTGATAGTTCATCGTTAGTATGTGAAAATGCAACACATTTCTGTATATTAAGTTGATATCCTGGAACATTACTGAATTCATTTTTTAGTTCTAATATTTTTGGTAGCATCTTTGGGTTTTTCTACTGTTGACTTTAAAAAAAATGCACAATGTGAGAGTTGCCCCAAAGTTTTATTTGGGGCAAAATGAGGACTGCAGCCTGGGAGACAGCGTTTCAGATAGCTCTGAGAAAACTGCTCTGAGGAAGCGAGGGGAGGAGCCAGGATATATAGGAGTTTTGCAACAAAGGGCAAGTAGTCAGGAAAGTCAAAGGATTATAGTTAATTAAAGAAAACCAGATATCTCAAGTTAAGGAATTTAGCACTTTTCTATGTATGGAAAGATGCAAGAGTCTGGGCTCACTGAAATCATTCCTTTGATACGCACCTCAGCTACCTGGGGCCAGTATCCTGTGTTTTCACATCTTGAGTTTCCTCAGGGCTCACCGGCTCTCGTTGGAGGGCTGCAATCGTTGATGACTGTGACATCCTTTGTTTACTGATATGGCAGGAAATATTCCATTTATAAATATTCATTCCATTTATAAATATTCCATTCATCACTATATACAATATGTCAACTGGAAACAGTGACAGTTTTACTTCTTCATTTCCTACTTGAATTACTTTTATTTATTTATTTTTTCTTGTCTGATTGTTGTGTCTAGGACTTACAGTACTATGGTGAATAAAAGCAGTGAGGGGGGCATCCTTGTCTTATCCTTGATCTCTGATCTTAGAGGAAGTGCTTTCAGCTTTCCACTATTGAGTATGATGTTGGCTGTGAGCTTGTCACATATGGCCTTTATTATTTTGAAGAATGTTCCCTCTATACCCACTTTGCTGAGAATTTCTTTTTTTTTTTTTGCGGTAGGCGGGCCTCTCACTGCTGTGGCCTCTCCCCCTGCGGAGCACAGGCTCCGGAAGCACAGGCCCAGCGGCCATGGCTCACGGGGCCAGCCGCTCCGCGGCATGTGGGATCCTCCCAGACCGGGGCACGAACCCATGTCCCCTGCATCGGCAGGTGGCCCCTCAACCACTGCGCCACCAGGGAAGCCCTGAGAATTTTTAACATAAATGTTGAATTTTTTCAAAAGCCTTTTCTGCATCTCCTGAGATCATCATATAATTTTTACTCTTCAGTTTGTTAATGTAGTGTATCACATTGATTGATTTGTGGATACTGACCCATCCTTGCATCCCTGGGATAAATCCCACATGATCATGGTATATGACCCTTTTAATGTATTGTTGAATTCTGTTTACTATTATTTTGTTGAGCATTTTTTCATATATGTTCATTAGTGATTTTGGCCTGTAATTTTCTACTACTTTTACTGTACGTTTGCCTTTACCAGTGACATTTTTTCCTTTTATAATTTTCATATTTCTAGTTGTGACTTTTTCTTCTCTGCTTAGAGAAGTTTCTTTAGTATTTCTCATAAAGCTGGTTTGGTGGTGCTGAACTCTTTTAGCTTTTTCTTGTCTGTAAAACTCTTTATCTTTCCTTCAAATATGAATGATAGCCTTGCTGAGTAGAGTATTCTTGGTTGTAGGTATTTTCCTTTCATCACTTTGAATATATCATGCCTCTCCCTTCTGGCCTGCAAAGTTTCTGCTGAGAAGTCAGTTGATAGTCTTATGGGAGTTCCTGTAACTAGTTGCTTTTTTCTTTCTGCTTTTAAGATTCTCTCTGTATCTTTAATTTTGCCAGTTTAATTATAATGTTTCTTGATATGAACCTCTTGGGTTGATCCTGTTTAGGACTCTCTTTGCTTCCTGGACCTGGATGTCTGTTTCTTTCCCCAGGTTAGGGAAGTTTTCAGCTATTATTTCTTCAACTAAGTTTTCTGCCCCTTTTATCCTTCTGGGCCCTCTGTAATGCAAATATTTTTTGCTTGATGTTGTCCCATAGGTCCCTTAAGTTACCTTAACTTTTTAAAATTCCTTTTTCTTTTTGCTCCTCTCTTTGGGTGAGTTTCACTGCCCTGTCTTCCCAGTCATTGATTTGTTTTTCTACTCCATCTAGTCTGCTGTTGAGCCCTTCTACTGTATTTTTCAATTTCATTATTGTATTCTTCAGCTCTGTTTTGTTTCTCTTTATATTTTCTAACTCTTTGTTAAAATTCTCACTGTGTTCATCCATTCTTCTCCTGAATTTGGTGAGCATCTTTATGATCATTACCTTGAACTCTTTATTGGGTAGATTGCTTATCTCCACTTCATTTAGTTCTTTTTTTGAGGTTAACCTCAAAAAAGGAATATGTTCCTTCATTTGGCCTGATTCTCTGTGTTTATGTCTATTTGTTAGCTAGATCAGTTATGTTTTCTGCTCTTGGCCTTATGTAGGAGACGTCCTATGGGGTCCAGCAGCATGCTCCCTTGGTCACCAGAGCTGTATGCTCTAGGGGTACCCAATGTGTGGGCTGTGTGGGCTCTTCTGTTGTGACAGGGCTGGCTACTGTGAGCGTACTGGCAGGGAAGGCTGGTCCTCAGCCAAGTTGGCCAAGAGGTCATGACTCATGCAGTAACTGCAGGCTCACTGGAAGGTGGGGTAGGCTTCCCAAGTGGCTGTCTATATGGCCTGGAAGGGTATGGGGCTGGTGCCATCACACAAATGGGTGGGGCCAGGTACCTAAGTAGCTGTCTATGCAGTTTGGGGGGGGTGTGCAGCTCAGGGCTGGTCCCAGTTCACTCTTTTTTTTTTTTTTTTATGGCTGTGTTGGGTCTTTGTTTCTGTGCAAGGGCTTTCTCTAGTTGCGGCAAGTGGGGGCCTCTCTTCATGGCGGTGAGCGGGCCTCTCACTGTCGCGGCCTCTCTTGTTGCGGAGCACAGGCTCCAGATGCACAGGCTCAGTAATTGTGGCTCACGGGCCCAGTTGCTCCACAGCATGTGGGATCCTCCCAGACCAGAGCTCGCACCCGTGTCCCCTGCATTGGCAGGCACATTCTCAGCCACTGCGCCACCAGGGAAACCCCCCAGCTCACTCTTGGTTGGGACCAGGTCTTCAGTGCTTATAGGCTAGAGGGAGTGTTCCAAACTGGTGCTGCCAGTGCCAGTGTTATAGTGGTAGAATAAGCTCTCCCAAATAGTTGATGCCAGTGTCTCCATCCCTAGAGGCGGTCCCAGTTGCTTCCTGCCTCTCTGGAAGGCTCTCCAAGATAAGCAAGTGGGTCTGACCCAGACTTCTTTCAAACTACTGCCTCTGTGCTGGGACTCAGAGCATATGAGATTTTGCACATACCCTTTAAGAGCAGAGTCTCTGTTTCCTGTAGTCCTTCAGCTCTCCCAAAGATGAGCCCTACTGGTTTTCAAAGCGAAATGTTTTGGGGGCTCATCTCCCTGATGCAAGACCCCCAGGTGGGGTGCCCAATATGGGGCTCAGACCCTTGCTCCTTGGGGAGAATCTCTATGGTTGTGATATTCCTCCTTTTATGGATCACCAGCCCAGGGGTGTGGATCCTGACTATATCACATCTCCGCCCCTTCTACCTGTCTTGTTGCAGTTCCTTCTTTAGATCTTTAGTTGTAGGAAATCTTTTCTTCTAGTCTTTAGTTTATTCTCATAGATAGTTGCTCTGTAAGTAGTTGTAATTTTGGTGTGCCCATGGGAGGAGGCGAGTTCAGGGTCTTTCTACTCCACTTGCTTGGCTGCCACTCTACCTATACATACTTTAAAAGAAATCAATATTAAAACTTTCATCAGTGTAAAAGTTTCAGTGAAAGAACATCTACAAAAGCACTGGCCTGGAATTAAGCATTTCTCTTTTCCACTTTTCAATTGTGGAGTACTGGAGAATAGTTATATTTTTTGTGAATAAAAAAGCATTCAGTGCCACCCTATGGAAATTTCCCATTCTGGGTTGCCAAGCTGCCCTTCTCTAGATATGCATTCTCTCTCTTCTTCTAGCTCCTTACGCACAACTCTCCATTGAGCTCCCTTTTGCATACCAATTCTAATTTTGTTTGGAATTGTTTTTGTTAAATCAAGAACTTTTTATTGTAGCAAAATCTCCAAGGTAATCAAACAAGGGATATTTTCAAATTAGATGACTGTGAAAGGTAGCTAATTTTAGACAGGCAGCTATTGGTGACAACTTGGGGATAACATCTTCTTTCTCTTAATAAGGATACCAGAAGTCAACTGGTAGATAGACAAGCAGAATATGAAAATTTTCCATTATCCAACCAAGGTCATGTGAAATTGTTCCTTGGCAAACATCTTTTTGTTTCCTTTACTTGCTCTCAAATGGGGGAAGGAGGACTGCCAAATACCAACTTGAAGAACACTACCCAAAGTGCTAAACATAAAGAGTGAGGAATACCAGGGAGTATTGTAAAAATGTGTTTCTAATAGAGCCTGTTGTATCTTCATATTTCTATGCTGCCATTTCACTGCTGCCATAATGGTTTACTACAAAAGCAATCATTCTAGGTTCAAAAGCCCCACTCACAACAGAGCTAGTAAAACCCAGCACCTTTCAACTGGAGGCCATCCTATTTGTTTTCTCCACTCAAAAACACAAACTCTGAAAATGAGAAGATGTGGAAAAAGAAGTGAGCACCTGAGTTGAAAGTATTTCTGTCCTCTCTTTACATATGACATTGAAATTAAATATTGCAGTGAAATTGCTCACACGCGACTCAAATCCTGAATAGTAATCCACACTGGTCATAGGCCAGACAATGGAAGACCTCAAGGGGCAAAACTCTTGCAGATTGTAATTTGATATTTATGGTGTTCTGTCGCCATCTCCTGGAAGAAAAGACCAAGAACACAAAAAGGGGTGCTAGGATTTCAGGTTTTAGTGGAGACAATTTTCTTTAATTCTCAAGAAAGGTAAAGACTCTGCAGTCACTGAAGATACATACTTGCATCCCCTTCCAAATGAATTAACATAAGGTTGAGCAACCAAGAAAGCTCAAAGGTAAATGTTCAGAACTCTAGTGTCAGTTACTTGAGAACAAGAGATAACATCAAACCAATGAGTAATGAGCCTTCAGACTTGTCAGTCCCCAGAGAAGATCTGAATTCTCATTAGTAAAGAGACATGAGATCCAATTTTGCAAGAGTCAGTAGTACTGCAGGAACACAGAGAGACACTGAATGAATAATTTCCTCACTCAGCTTTGAAAGTCATCATCCTTATTGCTTAAGTCTTAGAATCTGACAAAAGAATTCTAAGGGTTTTAAAACATTATTAATGAAATTAAGCATTTTTTCCAGATTAACTCTTATTCCCCAGGCTAGTTTGTGTTGGAGTTATTTACACATATGGCACAAACACAACCAAATGAATTGGCATGATTGACTTTCTCTACACTGGGTCCCGTCAGTATTTATTTCTCAAGGTTTGGTTTACATAACAACAAAGGATCATTGTGCAACATTTAAAAATATTATTTTAAAACACTTTTATTTTTATCATTATGTCTTCTCCATCAATATCCTCATGCAATGAGTGGAAAAAAAAAAACCCACAACACTTTAAAGTAGAAAGTATTTTAGTCCAACCACTCCACAGTCCCAAATCACAAACTATATTCAAAGTGAGGGCAAAATCCTAAGGTCAACTCCCACTAATCATCATGAAGGACAGTTTAAACCATCTGTTCTTTCTAAACATTTGGCCCCCATCCTGCCCCACTGTCCTGACTTTGGGGGAACTTTACAGCTTATACAACGTACCAGTGTCCTGAAGAGATTGCTGATTTCCTTTCTGAATACTGATTATGCTTATTCATAAAACACCAAAAATGGAACACAGGTTTAGTATTTTAGAGCTGGAAGAGACTTTTTTTTAAGTGTTACCTGGTGGCCTATTTTGGAAGATGGCAGGTTTGAACTAAGCATTGAAATGTCAGGCTTGTTCTTTTTTCTTAATTCAGCTTCTCTTGAGGGCCTATCCTGTAAAAAGCACTGTGAGGAACATAGGTATAACATCTATTTCCAAAAAGCTGACTGTGTTGTCTGCTTCTATGTGCCCAAGCTACCCATAAACTGAAAGGAAACTGAAAGGAAAAGTCTCATGGTTCAATAGAAAAGTTGATGTCTTACAAAGAAGCGTCATCCTACCCTGCAGTTCTGCCTCTTTACAATGTATCTCATGTAACATGATACTTATTAGAGTTACTTGATAGAGTTAATCACCACATGGCAATTCTTTCCAAAACTGATGGCTAAGAGGAGAAATAACACTTGTTACTGCCCAATATCTTTGGGCAG
The DNA here is from genome assembly GCF_964165515.1 of Mesoplodon bidens. Lineage (NCBI taxonomy): Eukaryota > Metazoa > Chordata > Mammalia > Artiodactyla > Ziphiidae > Mesoplodon > Mesoplodon bidens. The sequence goes on from NC_138167.1 coordinate 32,940,995, forward strand.
GAACTCTGCCCACACAACATCAACAATAAAATTACAGCATCCCAACCTCCCAGTGAACCTACATTTGGGGTCAGAAGCCCAGTCTTCATAAATATCCAGAAATTGGAAATGCTTCATGGCCCACAAACAAATCTTGGGATCTTTTAAGTCCATCCTTTCCTCCCCTTCATTGCTCTTCCTCCCTCACTGTTAGAGTCTTGGTTGCTTTGATGCTCAAGCAGTTTGGGATACCTTCCTGTTTATCTTTCTGCTATTTTTCTGCTGAACAACTTGTATAGTTTGTGTTCAATGACAAATCCATAGAGCTCCAACACTTGATCAAGATATACAAGGTTTTGATTCTATCAGTTCAGCAGTTATCTTTCAATGCCCTGCAATCTCTCATCAAAGTGAGATAGCCATGCTCTAACTTGTAAGATGATACCAAATGAAACTGAGAGGCTGGCCACCTTCATAAAATTCATTTCAAATTTTCAAAAATAGTCTCAGCTGCCACTGATCTTTTCCCTGTAGATTTCACCAGTCTCTAATGAGTTGATTTTAGGCAATTTCTCATCTCCCACTCTCCCACCACAAACTCAACTTTCAGAATGCAGAATTACTTGTAAGTTTCCCTAAATGTGCCAAGCTCCCTCGAGTGACCAGCCTTCATATATGCTTCTATTTCATATGCCTTCCCTTTGACAGTCTGGATAATACCTTCTTATCCTTTAAACTTCAGCCTAGGAGTTGCCTTCTCTTGTCTCCTCCAGGCAGTCTGGATTCCCTGACAATTCTGTGCTCCTCAAAAACCCTGTTTATACCTCCATCACAGCATCATCACATGTTAGTAAAATTATTTCCCCCTATACATTCATTCTGGGAAGTGATTAAGAGTTTGACTCTGTACCCAGCACTCAGGGTTGAGTCTAACACATAGCAAGCACTCTACAATATTTGCCAGATGGATGGCCATTCCTGATGGTTGAGACACTAAGGAAGGGGCTGATTTCCAGTGGCACACAGCACTGCAGACAGGCAGGAGAGTAGCTTCCTGGCCAGTTCAGACAGGCAGAAAGACATGAACACTTCCTTTCTTCCTTCCCCCTCTTGTCATCTTTCTCGTGTTCTAAACAGCTCCATTTCCCATTAACCCAAGTTTCAGACCCATCAAAATAAACCTTTAGGTGAGCTGAGTGCAAAAAGTGGTCTAGGCTGCTGACATGTGGCTTGCAGTCAGTGCTTCACTCATGGTAAAAAAATACCTCCCTAGTAAGGCGGCTACAAGAATTAAAAGGGTCATTTTGGTAATCTTCAGCAAACACCTTGCTCTGCAAAACTGATATAGAAAGAAGAGAGAAGAGAAAAAACAAACAAACACTGGAACCTACCAAAACAAGATACCGTACATCCAAAGACAAAGGAGAAGCCACATTGAGATGGTAGAAGGGGTGCAATCACAATAAAATCAAATCCCATACCCACTGGGTGGGCAACCCACAAACTGGAAAACAATTATACCACAGAAGTTCTCCCACTGGAGACAAAGTTCTGAGCCCCACATCAGGCTTCCTAGCCTGGGGGTCCAGCAACGGGAGGAGGAGTCCCCAGAGAGTCTGGCTTTGAGGGCCAGTGGGATTTGACTGCAGGACTTCCAAAGGACTGGGGAAAACAGAAACTCCACTCTTGGAGGGCACACTACACTCTTGTATGCACCAGGACCCAGAAGAAAAAAAGCAGTGACCCCATAAGAGAATAGGCCAGACCTAGCTGCTAGTATTGGAGGGTCTCATGCAGAGGCAGGGGGTAGCTGTGGCTCACTACAGGAACAAAGATACTGGCAGCAGCCATTCTGGGAAGTACTCATTGGTGTGAACCCTCCCAGAGGCCACCATTAACCCCACCAAACAGCCTGTTGGCTCCAGTGTTGGGTCACCTCAGGCCAAACAACCAACAGGGAGAGAACACAGCCCCACCCATCAGCAGACAAGCAGATTAAAGCTTTACTGAGCATGGTCCTACCTAACAAAGGGACAACACCCAGCTCTACCCAGCACCAGTCTCTCCCATCAGGAAGCTTGCACAATCCCTCTTAGATGGCCTCATCTGCCATCTGCCAGCAGAAGCAAGAAGAACTACAACCCTGCAGCCTGCAGAATGAAAACCACAATCACAGAAAGTTAGACAAAATGAAATGGCAGAAGATTATGTCCCAGATGAAGGAACAAGATAAAACCCCAGAAAAACAACTAAGTAAAGTAGAGATAGGCAACCTTCCAGAAAAATAATTCAGAATAATGATAATGAAGATGATCCAGGGTCTCAGAAAAAGAATGGAAGCAAAGATCAAGAATATGCAAGAAATGTTTAACAAACACCTAGAAGAACTAAAGAACAAACAAACAGAGAAGAATGATATAATAACTGAAATGAAAAATACACTAGAAGGAATCAGTAGCAGAATAACTGAGGCAGAAGAACGGATAAGTGACCTGGAAGACAGAATGCTGGAAATCACTGCTGAAGAACAGAATAAAGAAAAAAGAATGAAAAGAAATGAACACAGTCTAAGAGACCTCTGAGACAACATTAAATGCACTAACATTCACATTATAGGGGTCCCAGAAGGAGAAGAGAGAGAGAAAGGACTCTAGAAAATATTTGAAGAGATTATAGTCAAAAACTTCCTTAACATGGGAAAAGAAATAGCCACCTAAGTCCAGGAAGTGCAGAGAGTCCCAGGAAGGATAAACCCACAGAGAAACATTCCAAGAAACATAGTAATGAAATTGACAAAAATTAAAGACAAATAAAAATTATTAAAAGCAACATGGGAAAAATGACAAATAACGTACAAGGGAACTCCCATAAGGTTATCAGCTGATTTCTTAGCAGAAACTCTGCAGGCCAGAAGAGAGTGGCATGATATATTTAAAGTGATGAAAGGGAGGAACCCACAACCAAGAATACTCTACCCAGCAAGGCTCTCATTCAGATTTGATGGAGGAATCAAAAGCTTTACAGACAAGCAAAAGCTCAGAGAATTCAGCACCACCAGACCAGCTTTGCAACAAACGCGAAAGGAACTCCTCTGGGTGGGAAAGAGACCCACAACTTAAAACAACCTTGTACATAAATAGAGTGCTACATCAAAACCTCATGGGAACAGCAAACCCCAAAACTACAGTAGATACAAACACAAAAAAGAAAAAGTAACCAAAACACAACACTAAAGATCGTCATCAAACCACAAGAGAAGAGAACAAAAGAGGAAGGGAAGAAAAAAGACCTACAAAAACAAACCCAAAACAATTAGGAAAATGGCAATAGGAACATACATATCGATAATTACCTTAACTGTAACTGGGTTAAATGCTCCAACCAAAAGACACAGACTGTCTGAATGGATACAAAAACAAGACCCCCATATACACTGTCTACGAGAGACTCACTTCAGACCTAGCAACACATACAGACTGAAGGCGAGGAGGTGGAGGAAGGTAGTCCATGTGAGTGGAAATCAAAAGAAAGCTGGAGTAGCAGTATTCATATCAGACAAAATAGACTTTAAAATAAAGACTGTTGTGAGAGACAAAGAAGGACACTACATAATGATCAAGGGATCAATCCAAGAAGAAGATATAACAACTGTAAATATATATGCACCCAACATAGGAGCACCTCAATATATAAGGCAAATACTAACAGCCAAAAAAGGAGAAAATGACAACAACACAATAATAGTGGGGACTTTAACACCCCACTTTTATCAATGAACAGATCATTCAGACAGAAAATCAATAAGGAAACACAGGCCTTAAATGACATTAGACCAGATGGACTGAATTGATATTTATGGAGCATTTCATCTAAAAGCAGCAGAATACACATTCTCTCAAGTGCACATGGAACATTCTCCAGGGTTGACCACATGCTGGGCCACAAAGTGAACCTTGGTAAACTTAAGAAAATTGAAATCATATCAAGCATCTTTTCCAACCACAATGCTAGGACATTAGAAATAAACTGCAAGAAAAAAACTAACAAACGTAAAAAACACAAACACGGGGAGGCTAAACAATATGCTACTGAACAACCAATGGATCACTGAAGAAATCAAAGAGGAAATCAAAAAATACCTAGAGACAAATAAGAATGAAAGCACAACAATCTAAAACCTATGGCAAGCAGCAGAAGCAGTTATAAGAGGGAAGTTTATAGCAATAAAATCTTACCTCAGGAAACAAGAAAAATCTCAAAATACCTAACCTTACACCTAAGGCAACTAGAGAAAGAAGAACAAACAAAATCTAAAGTTAGTAGAAGGAAAGAAATCATAAAGATCAGAGCAGAAATAAATGAAATAGAGACAAAGAAAACAATAGCAAAGATCAATGGAACTAAAAGCTGGTTCTCTGAAAACATAAACAAAATTGATAAAACTTTAGCCAGACTCATCAAGAAAAAAAGGGAGAGGACTCAAATCAATAAAATTAGAAATGGAAAAGGAGAAGTTACAACTGACACCACAGAAATACAAAGGATCATAAGAGACTACTACAAGCAACTGTATGACAATAACATGGACAACCTGGAAGAAATGAACAAATTCTTAGAAAGACACAATCTCACAAGACTGACCCAGGAAGAAATAGAAAATATGAACAGACCAATTACAAACACTGAAATTGAAACTGTGATTAAAATAATCCCAACAAACAAAAGTCCAGGACCTGATGGGTTCACAGGCAAATTCTATCAAACATTTAGAGAAGAGCTAACACCTATCCTTGTGAAACTGTTCCAAAAAATTTCAGAGGAAGGAAAACTCCCAAACTCATTCTATAAGGCCACCATCACCCTGATACCAAAACTAGACAAATATACGACAAAAAAAGAAAATTACAGGCCAATATCACTAATGAACATAGACACAAAAATCCTCAACAAAATACTAGCAGTCCAAATCCAACAATACATTAGAAGGATCATACACCATGATCAAGTGGAATTTATCTCAGGGATGCAAAGATTTTTCAATATTTGCAAATCAATCAGTGTGATACACTGCATCAACAAATTGAAAAATAAAAACCATATGATCATCTCAATAGATGCAGAAAAAGCTTTTGACAAAATTCAGCACCCATTTATGATAAAAACTCTCCAGAAAGTGGGCATAGAGGGAACATACCTCAACATAATAAAGGCCATATATGACAAACCAACAGCTAAAGTCATACTCAATGGTGAAAAGATGAAAGCATTTCCTCTAAGATCAGGAACAAGACAAGGATGTCCACTCTTGCCACTCTTATTCAACATAGTTTTGGAAGTCCTAGCTATGGCAATCAGAGAAGAAAAAGAAATAAAAGGAATCCAAATTGGAAAAGAAGAAGTTAAATTGTCACTGTTTGCAGATGACATGATACTATACATAGAAAATTCTAAAGATGCTACCAGAAAACTACTAGGGCTCATCAATGAATTTGGTAAAGTTTCAGGTTACATAATTAATACACAGAAATCTGTTGCATTTCTATACACTAACAACAAATGATCAGAAAGAAAAATTAAAGAAACAATCCCATTTACCATAGCATCAAAAAGAATAAAATACCTAGGAATAAACCTACCTAAGGAGACAAAATACCTGTATGCAGAAAACTATAAGACACTGATGAAAGAAATCAAAGACAACACAAACAAATGGAAAGATATACCATATTCTTGGATTGGAAGAATCAATATTGTCAAAATGACTATAGTACCCAAGACAGTCTACAGATTCAGTACAACCCCTATCAAATTAACAAGGGCATTTTTCACAGAACTAGAACAAAAAAATCTTAAAATTGGTATGACCCCAAATAGCCAAAGCAATCTTGAGAAAGAAAAACAGAGCTGGAGGAGTCAGGCTCCCTGACTTCAGACTCTAGTACAAAGCTATAGTCATCAGAACAGTATGGTACTGGCACAAAAATAGAAATATAGATCAATGGAACAGGATAGGAAGCCCAGAAATAAACTCACACACCTATGGTCAATTAATCTACAACAAAGGAGCCAAAAATATACAATGGTGGGGTGGATATATAGTATCTTCAATAAATGGTGCTGGGAAAACTGGACAGCTACTTGTAAAAAAATGAAGTTAGAACATTCTTTAGCACCATACAAAAAAACAAGCTCAAAATGGATTAAAGACCTAAATGTGCGACTGGACACTATAAAACTCTGAGAGGAAAACATAGGAAGAACACTCTCTGACATAAGTCACAGCAATATCTTTTTCTATCTGTCTCCCAGAGGAATGGAAATAAAAACAAAAATCAACAAATGGGACCTCATTAAACTCAAAAGCTTTTGCACAGGAAAGGAAACCATAAACAACATGAGAAGACAACCCACAGATTGGGAGAAAATATTTGCAAATAATGTGACTGACAAGGGATTAGTATCCAAAATTTGCATGTGGCTTAATATCATCAAAATAAACAACCCAATCAAAAAATAGGCAGAATACCTAAATAGACATTTCTCCAAAGAAGTCATACAGATGGCCAAGAGACACATGAAAAGATGTTAAACATTGCTAATTATTAAAGAAATGCAAATCAAAACTACAATGAGATATCACTTCACACCAGTCAAAATGGCTATCATCAGAAAATCCACAAGCAATAAATGCTGGAGGGGGTGTGGAGAGAAGGGAACCCTCATGCATTGTTGGTGGGAATGTAAATTGGTACATCCTCTATGGAAAACAGTATGGAGGTTCCTTAAAAAACTAAAAGTAGAGCTACTATATGATCCTACATTCCCACTCCTGGGCATAAATCTGGAGAAAAATATGGTCTGAAAAGATACATGCACCCCAATGTTCATTGCAGCACTATTTACGATAGCCAAGACATGGAAACCACCTAAATGTCCAACAACAGAGGAATGGAGAAAGAAAATGTGGTACATATATACAATGGAATATTACTCAGCCATTAAAAAGAATGAAATAATGCCATTTGCAGCAACATGGATGGACCTAGAGATTGTCATACTGAGTGAAGTAAGTCAGCCAGAGAAAGAGAAATATTGTATGATATCACTTATATGTGGAATCTAAAAGAAATGATACAAATGAACTTATTTACAAAACAGAAATAGACTCACAGACTTAGAGAATGAACTTATGGTTACCAGGGGGGAGGGTGGGGGGGAAGGGATAGTCAGGGAGTTTGGGATTGACGTGTACACACTGCTATATTTAAAATGGATAACCAACAAGGACCTGCTATATTGCACAGGGAACTCAGCTCAATATTGTGTAACAACCTAAATGGGAAAAGAATTTGAAAAAGAATAGATACATGTATATGTGAAAAAATAAAATAAAATAGAAATTTTAAATTAAAAAAAAAAAACAATAAACCTTTCATTGAAGCAGGTTACAACTCCTCAGCTTTCCCAGGCCTCCCTGGAGAGCTCTTGACTCTCTATGAAGTCCAGCAACAAATGTGCCACCTGGACCCACTTGACCAGTCTCCCCAAACATGTGGTCATGTAGCACTGTGCCAGGTGGACAGTTGACACTTGGGTATTGTATGGGTCTGAATTTTTCAGTCATGGCCTCAGCATGGCTGTCAGAACTTGCCCTTTTCTCCAAACTCAACTTACTAAAAACCTTTAGTAAGGCTTTGTTATTTTTTCTCCTGAAGTCATCTTTGTTATAAAGGGAGTTCTGTTTTGTTTCCAGGCTAGCAATTAATCAATCACTTCATATTTTAAATTTCTCACTGATTTTATGAAGGTGCCATTATTTTGTCCAAGGAAAAAGAATATTCAGGCAGATCCCTTAACTTCTGAAGAACATGTAACAGAGAGCAACTCCATCTTTTAAATAAGGTGCTTTGGTATCAATGTCAGAAAGAATATTGGGCTGGTTAGAATAAGGACTTGATATATAGTTTCCAATATTACTTATGGTCTCAATATTCTAGATTAGGAAGTATCCGCTTACTCCTTTGATCAATTTTGATGACCTGCAGAGACATGGCATATATAAATATCAGAAGGTGTATATGTATCATATTTTAAAATGTCAATTTCTGTCTATTCATCACTAACACTTGGTTCAAATATCCCCTTTCAGAAAAGTCTTTTTTAAGTCCCCAAATAATTATTTTACTTTGTATTCTCTTAATATTATACTTTTGCTATATTATATAATTATTGAGTAATATTCTAATATCAGACTGTATATTTTTTCATTTCCTCTCATCCCCACCACTGCTCCCAGTCTCACATGCCAACACTCAAGCAGCAGCTGGAGTTTTCTGTATGTACTGCCCTTAGTCGTAAAAACCATGCCTTCCAATTATAAAGGCCAGGAAATTGAGGAAGAATGGCTTTGTGTTTTGGTTTTCTGGAGGAGGGGAGTTGATTTTTTGGTCTTTTTTTTTTTTTTTTTTTAGTTCTAAGTAACTGAGCCTTAAATATCACAAGCTGAATCCTGGCAGGCCTAGGGCACAGACTTTACAGTAAACCCTACAGTGTGACGATAAGAGTTGCTATCTTACTCCCCAGATAAAATAAGAGCTTGACTAGAGAGTAGAAAAGGGAGAATCAGAGAGGCTGTGAGACAGCATAAATAAGCTGGAAGATCCCTGAGAGCAGGTCTGGTCCTCGAGGTCACAGATCTGGGAGTCCTGGGAGCACAGGGGCAGCTAGACTATAGAACCTGCAATAGTGACCCCAGGAAAGCTGGAGGGGATCCCAGAGTAGAAGGGACAATGCCCAGCTTCTCCGAGTATTGTCCAGAAATGTACTAATATTATGGAGACATTCACATTTAATCTGCAGCAATAAATAGAGAAGATGTGTAGGCTGTTGGCCTGAGGGAAGTACCACCAAGTCTCATTCTCTGCATTCCCAAGCTTCCCGAGAAGTGTGCAGAGTGGCTGAGAACCAGCCAGCAGCTGCTGAGAGCCTGTGCAGAGTGAAGGGAGCGGTTGTGCTGACCCGTTGCCTCAGCGGGATCACTGTTAAGGGAAGGAATGGCTGTTAAGAGCTGAAGTCCAAGGGCCAGGAAGAGAGTGCCATACTTCTATGAGGCCACAGATGGGACTGACTTCCAATGCCGGCAGGATGTATGATCCCTGTCATAATCTGTTCAGTCTGCTATAACAAAATGCCATAGACTAGGCAGCTTATAAACAACAGAAATTTATTTCTCACAGTTCTGGAGGTTGGGAAGTCCAAGATCAAGGCTCCAGCAGATTTGGTGTCTGGTGAGGACTCACTTCCTGATGGATGGCTGTCTTCTTGCTATGTCCTCACGTGGCAGAATGGGTGAGAGAGCTTTCTGGGGTCTCTTTTATAAGGAGACTAATCCCATTCATGAGGGCTCCATCCTCATGACCTAATCACTTCCCAAAGACCCCACCTCCTAACACCATGCATTGGAGATTAGGTTTCAACATATGATTTTTGTGGAGACACAAACACTCAATATATTGTAGGCCCCTAGGTATGTGGGCCCCCTGAGCTACCTCTGAGGAAATGGGTAGAGAATTCTGAAAGAGACAGAGACTTAAACCTGAACAGACTAAGTTACTTTGAATTGGAAGGACTGAGTTTACCATTACCCAGTGGACATGAAGACTTACAAGCTGCATTAATTTTTTGTTTGTTTTGGTTTGTTTTTGTTGTTGCTTTCGGCCATGCTGCGGGGCATGTGGGATCTTAGTTCCCCAACCAGGGATCGAACCCATGCCCCCTGCAGTGGAAACACGGAGTCCTGACCACTGGACCACCAGGGAAGTGCCTAAGCTACATTAATTTTAATGAAAGAAATTTATACTTTTTTAAGAATATATTTAAAAATATATTTATAATTTTCCAAGTCCTTATTCTATAAAAATGAAAACCTAATGCATTAACATCATTTATTCATTCAAATAAAAATCGAATGTTTATTCCAAGCGCTACGCTGAAAGCTGGAGATACAAAGATAAATAAGTTGTCTTTAAGAAAGTTATGGTTTAGTGCAGGAGACCCTATAGTCACATGTGATAAGTACTATTGGAAAGATATATGTATTTGTTTTCTGACGCTGCTGTAACAAATTACCATAAACTTTGTGACTTAAAACTACAGGAATTTATTCTCTCACAGCTCTGGAGACCAGAAGTTCAAAATCAAAATTGTAGTAAAAACAATATGTGTTAAATTAAGAAATCCATGGAGCACTCACATGTAATTCACATATAATATGTAAATCTGTCCAAAATACACTTCCATAATCTGCCAATGAAAATAGAGTGACTTTTACATAAGCTATATAACTACAGTCATACCTCAGAGCTATTGTGGGTTCAGTTCCAGACCACTGCAATAAAGTGAATATCGCAGTAAAGGGAGTCACACAAATTTTTTTATTTCCTTGTGAATATAAAAGTTATATTTACACTATACTGTAGCCTCTTAAGTGTGCAATAGCATTACATTTTAAGAAAACAATGTACATACCTTAATTTAAAAATACTTTATTGCTGAAAAATGCTAATCATCATCTGAGCCTTCAGTGAGTCATAATCTTTTTGCAATAGTAACATCGAAGACCACAGATCAGAGATCACTCTGACAAATATATTAATAATGAAAATGTTTGAAATATTGCAAAATCACCAAAATGTGACACAGAGACATAAAGTGAGCAAATGCTCTTAGAAAAATGATGATGACACAGAGTTGCCACAAACATTCAACTTGCAAAATATGCAATATCTGCAAAGCACAATAAAGTGAAGCACAATAGATGAGCTCTGCCTGTTTACGTAATTAAAATAACTGCACTAGAAAACTGTTGTGATGAAGCTGGTATTGAATAAAAACAGTATTTCAGCATGGCACTCTTTTCTCTGTTTGCTGCTTGTTATCAGTTGAATTTTTAAAATGCTCTTGTCTTTACATAAGTCACTTTTTAAATCAACTTGAGCAGCCAACAATGGTATTAGATGTTTTTGTAAACAAATTCTCTACATTTTGGTTGCATTTTACCCTAAAATATTAGAATCAAGGCATTTGACAAATGGAGGGCCAAAAAAACTTCAGCTTGTGAAACGCTTTAGGGAATTAAAGTTTCTTAAAACAAACTCTATAAACAGAGAAGCAATGAAATTTGACCCAAAAGCAAAGAAGTTAACAAATGTAGCAATAAGAATTTAAACGGTGTACAGGATTTAATTTTAAGAGTCCATAATTGCAATTTGGAAAATCTCAATTTAGGGAAGATTTTTAATGGGGTCCCTACTTTTAATTGGATAAACTGGCATTCTGTTTCAGAATAGAATGGAATAGAGTTGAGAAGCCTACACTTTTGCAACATTTAAATTTGGTAACATGTTTCAAATAAAGACAACCTTTTTGACAAATTTTGTCTTATAAAAATTCATGTCGGGCCTCCCTGGTGGCGCAGTGGTTGGGAGTCCGCCTGCCGATGCAGGGGACGCGGGTTCATGCCCCGATCCGGGAGGATCCCGCATGCCACGGAGCGGCTGGGCCCGTGGGCCATGGTCGCTGAGCCTGTGCGTCCGGGGCCTGTTCTCCGCAGCGGGAGGGGCCACAGCGGTGAGAGGCCTGCGTACCGCAAAAAAAAAAAAAAATTCATGTCAAAAAAAGATACTCTAGATTGAAGCAAAAATATCTGGGCCAAAATTTTTACTCATTTTAATATACAAAAAAAAACCCAGAAATAAGAACATCTTTCCTTTAGCAGAATTTGTTCAGACCTTACTACGTACTTCAACTCTGCAGAGAGAATAAATATATTCTCATTAAAAATAGGGTCTTCGCAAATCAATCAATGTGATACACCATATTAACAAACTGAAGGAGAAAAACCATATGATCATCTCAACAGACGCAGAGAAACTTTCGACAAAATTCAACACCCATTTATAATAAAAACCCTGCAGAAAGTAGGCATAGAGGGAACTTTCCTCAACATAATAAAGGCCATATATGACAAACCCAAAGCCAACATCGTCCTCAATGGTGAAAAACTGAAACCATTTCCACTAAGATCAGGAACAAGACAAGGTTGCCCACTCTCACCACTCTTATTCAACATAGTTTTGGAAGTTTTAGCCACAGCCATCAGAGAAGAAAAGGAAATAAAAGGAATCCAAATCGGAAAAGAAAAAGCAAAGCTGTCACTGTTTGCAGATGACATAATACTATACATAGAGAATCCTAAAGATGATACCAGAAAACTACTAGAGTTAATCAATGAAATTGATAAAGTAGCAGGATACAAAGTTAATGCACAGAAATCTCTGGCATTCCTATACACTAATGATGAAAAATCTGAAAGTGAAATCAAGAAAACACTCCCATTTACCATTGCAACAAAAAGAATAAACTACCTAGGAAGAAACCTACCTAAGGAGACAAAAGACCTGTATGCAGAAAATTATAAGACACTGATGAAAGAAATTAAAGATGATACAAATAGATGGAGAGATATACCTTGTTCTTGGGTTGGAAGAATCAACATTGTGAAAATGACTCTACTACCCAAAGCAATCTACAGATTCAATGCAATCCCTATCAAACTACCACTGGCATCTTTCACAGAAATAGAACAAAAAATTTCACAATTTGTGTGGAAACACAAAAGACCCAGAATAGCCAAAGCAATCCTGAGAACGAAAAATGGAGCTGGAGGAATCAGGCTCCCTGACTTCAGACTATACTACAAAGCTACAGTAATCAAGACAGTATGGTACTGGCACAAAAACAGAAAGATAGATCAATGGAACAGGATAGGAAGCACAGAGATAAACCCACGCACATATGGTCACCTTATCTTTGATAAAGGAGGCAGAAATGTACAGTGGAGAAAGGACAGCCTCTTCAATAAGTGGTGCTGGGAAAACTGGACAGGTATATGTAAAAGTATGAGATTAGATCACTCCCTAACACCATACACAAAAATAAGCTCAAAACGGATTAAAGACCTAAAGGTAAGGCGAGAAACTATCAAACTCCTAGAGGAAAACATAGGCAGAACACTCTATGACATAAATCACAGCAAGATCCTTATTGACCCACCTCCTAGAGTAATGGAAATAAAAATAAAAATAAACACATGGGACCTAATGAAACTTAAAAGCTTTTGCACAGCACAGGAAACCATAAACAAGACCAAAAGACAACCCTCAGAATGGGAGAAAATATTTGCAAATGAAGCAACTGACAAAGGATTAATCTCCAAAATTTATAAGCAGCTCATGCAGCTCAATATCAAAAAACAAACAACCCATTCCAAAAATGGACAGAAGACCTAAATAGATATTTCTCCGAAGAAGATGTACAGACTGCCAACAAACACATGAAAGAATGCTCAACATCATTAATCATTAGAGAAATGCAAATCAAAACTACAATGAGATATCATCTCACACCAGTCAGAATGGCCATCATCAAAAAATCTAGAAACAATAAATGCTGGAGAGGGTGTGGAGAAAAGGGAACACTCTTGCACTGTTGGTGGGAATGTGAATTGGTACAGCCACTATGGAGAACAGTAAGGAGGTTCCTTAAAAAACTACAAATAGAACTACCATATGACCCAGCAATCCCACTACTGGGCATATACCCTGAGAAAACCATAATTCAAAAAGAGACATGTACCAAAATGTTCATTGCAGCTCTATTTACAATAGCCAGGACATGGAAGCAACCTAAGTGTCCATCATCGGATGAATGGATAAAGAAGATGTGGCACATGTATACAATGGAATATTACTCAGCCATAAAAAGAAACGAAATTGAGCTACTTGTAATGAGGTGGATAGACCTAGAGTCTGTCATACTGAGTGAAGTAAGTCAGAAAGAGAAAGACAAATACCGTATGCTAACACAAATATATGGAATTTAAGAAAAAAAAATGTCATGAAGAACCTAGGGGTAAGACAGGAATAAAGACACAGACCTACTAGAGAATGGACTTGAGGATATGGGGAGGGGGAAGGGTAAGCTGTGACAAAGCTAGAGAGAGGCATGGACATATATACACTCTACCAAACGTAAAATAGATAGCTAGTGGGAAGCAGCCTCATAGCACAGGGAGATCAGCTCGGTGCTTTGTGACCACCTAGAGGGGTGGGATTGGGATGGTGGGAGGGAGGGAGATGCAAGAGGGCAGAGATATGGGAACATATGTATATGTATAACTGATTCACTTTGTTATAAAGCAGAAACTAACACACCATTGTAAATCAATTATAGTCCAATAAAGATGTAAAAAAAAATAGGGTCTTCAGAGAAAAGTCAATTAAAGGTGTCAAAAATCTCCAATTTACACATCAGAAAATCCAATTTTGTATATAATAAGCAATTTTATTAAAAAAATTTAGGCTCATATTGGAAAAAATGCATTATTTATTCAAAGAAAAAGGAGGAGCAAAAGGGGAGGAGAAAAAAAATGTCATAGAGTTAAGGATGGAGCCAACTGAGAAACTACAGTGGAGTCTCAAAAATCCAAGAGTTGTACATCTGTGGATTCAACCAACTGAAATTTCAAAATTTTGAGCCAATGGTTCATTGAATCTACAGATGTGAAACCCATGGATAAGGAGGGCAGCCAGTAGTATCACCATTCATAGGACTTGACTATCCCTGGATTTTGGTATCCACGGGGCCTCCTGGAACCAATCCCCCCGTGGATACCGAGGGAGCAACTGTAATTAAAGTATAGTAATATGGTTCAAGAATAATTATCATGCTCATATTTTTTTAACATTCAGATAATCAATATATCTGCTTTAATATTTTTAGAGACTTTTAAAGTTTATTTTATTGAAGTATAGTTATTTACAATGTTGTGTTAATTTCTGCTGTACAGCAAAGTGATTCAGTTCTAAATATATATATATACATTCTTTTTATATTATTTTCCATTATGGTTTATCATAAGATATTGAATATAGTTCCCTGTGCTATACAGTAGGGCCTTGTTGTTTATCCATTAGGGAGACTTTTAAAAGCAATTTTTAATGGAATTGTTTTATGTCCAACAATAACATAAAACCTGTTTGTTCATTAATAAGTATATATTTAAATTCATATGATTTTAGTTATTTTTAACAAGTCTTACCTCAAAAATAGTTTGGTTGATAAACTAGATTCTCATCTAAGTTCAGCCAAAGTGCAGACTGTGTGTCAACATACGAGGGTGGAACAGGGGCCTTTAAGGCCACACTGAGGGGTACTGATTTCATCCAGAGGTTTCAGAGGATGGCACAGCGTGTATGAGGAGAGAGGTGGGTGCAGCCAGGCAGGCAGGCTGTTGGGTTCCCACCCCCACTCCATCCAGAGCAGCTCAGCTTATATCTTGTCTTACCTATTGGATTTCCATGTAAGCTCTAATTTGAAGGAATGGTTCTCTGGCTAAAAATAAGCTTGAAAACACTGCTGTGGGCAATGGAGTGTCAGGGATGAATTTTAAGCAGTGGAGTAACACGATCAGGTTTACGTTTTTAAAAGTCACTCTGGCAATGAGAGGGAGGATGGACGCTTATGAAAAGTCAACACTGGGATTTATGCTAAATCCACATTTCCAAGTGTGTATTTTTCATAAGTGTCCATTCTCCCTCTTACAAATGACCAAAAAATCATGTTTCCAAAGCCCCTCCTGTGAGGATCTGCACAATGAGTTGTGATTATAATTCCATGAAAAGTTCTGTTCCTCTTTTTTGGAAAGAGGTCAAAGTAACTGTATTTTTAATAATATTTTGACATGGTAAAACAATTTTACATTACAGTCCAAGGGTGGTAAGGTGAGGACGAGGGGCCATGGAACTATCCAATAAATAAAAAGAGAAACAGAGAAACACATGGTGAAAAGTTCTGTTTCTTTCGACAACCTAATATGATTTAAATTACAAATCAACAAGAACTACATTACATAATTTTTTTTTGATCTAGCTGCCTGGATGCTCAGAACTAAATTAAATGTTTGACTGTAGCAACTGATTCTAGCTACTTGCAGAATAAAACTTTCCTCTGCTTTATTTCCTTATTTTGTTTTGCTTTTTTCTAAATTGCTATTTCGAGTACCATTTGGAGGTACTGGATCTAAATCATAAATAATAACTGTAATGACTGCTAACATTATACAGGCCCACAATGTTCTAGACTCTTTATATATATATTAACTCATTTAATCCTTACTGAAACTGAATATGGAACTCTCTCTGGCTTTGGAATTAGTGAACTTATTTATAAAACATTGGTAACATCAAAGGATATCTGTCTCCTTTTATCACTGATGTAAGCTTACTCATCATTTCTGTGCTTAAAATCCATCAAAGCATTGAAATAGCCAATTTCAAAAAATAATTCTAATGCACTAAAAATCAAA
This sequence comes from Mesoplodon bidens, assembly GCF_964165515.1. Lineage (NCBI taxonomy): Eukaryota > Metazoa > Chordata > Mammalia > Artiodactyla > Ziphiidae > Mesoplodon > Mesoplodon bidens. Next base: position 32,957,400 of record NC_138167.1, read on the forward strand.
TCATTAGAAATCACCTCTCTGAGCCTCAACTCTCTCTTACATAAAACGAGTCTAAAAATAATAACACATAACAAGCTTGTAGGCAGTTCTAATGAAAAAATTCATGTAAAATCATGTAGAACATTTTGATATGTCAAACAAATGTTAGTTATTGTTATTCTGAAAAAGAGACAAGGAGGAGTTCTTTGTTATCATCTTATACCTCTCGTGCATTCCGCTGGCAAGTCACTCTTCACAATAAGGCCAGAATTTGACCACTTCTCAGCACCTCTGCCCTGGTGCAGGGCACCATCATCTCTCACTAGGACCATTGCCACAGCTTCCCAGTGGGTCTCCCACTTCACACTCTTTCCTCCTCCACACAGCAGGCAGAGTGATTCTTTTACAATACAACGCAGCTCATACCACTTCCCTGCTCAAAACCCTCTGAGGTAAGCAGAATACTGACCTTGCAAAAATATCTGAGTCCTAATACCCAGCACCTGTGAATATGTTCCCTTACAGGGCCAAAGGGTCTTTGCAGATGTGATTAAGTAGATGATTTGAGGTGAAGGAAGATTATCCTTGATTTTCCAGATGTAATCACAAGGGTCCTTATAAGAAGGAGGCAGAAGTCAGAGACGTGACAACAGAAGGAGAGGTTGGAGGGGTGCCATTGCTGGAAGGGGGCAATAAGCCAAGGAATGTGGGCAGCCTCTAGAAGGTGGAAAATTCAAGGAACAGACTCTCCCCTAAGGTCCCCAGAAGGAAAGCAGCCCTGCTTGCCATCACTTTGATTTTATCCCCATGTTACAGATTGAATTGGGTCTCCCCCTCAAAATACTTTGGAGCTCTAACCCCCAGTACCTCAGAATGTGCCCTATTTAGACAAAGGGTTCTTACAGAGGTAATCCAACTTAAACTGAGGTCATTAGGACAGGTCTTATTCCAATATGACTGGTATGTCTATAAAAAGGAGAAATTTGGACACAGACATGCACGCAAGGAGAATACCAGGTAAAGAAGAAGGCAGATATCAGGGTGGTGCTTCTACAAACCGAGGAATGCCAAAGATTGCCGGCAAACCACCAGAAGCTAGGGGAGAGGCTTGGAACAATTCTTCCTCGCAGCACTCAGAAGAAACAACCCTGCTGACACCTGGATCTCAGACTTTTAGCCTCCAGAAGTGTAAGACAATACATTTCTATTGTTTAAGGCATCTCGTTGCAGTACTTTGTTTTGGCAGCCCCAGCGAGCTAGTTTACCCTGTAAGACGCACTTGGGATGTCTGACATCTAGAACTGTAAAATAATTAATTTGTATTGCTCTAATCCACTACGTTTGTGGTAATTTGTCATAGCAGCAATAGGAAACTAATACATTCTCCAAAGTCTCCCCATCAAAAGTCCTAAAATCTGAAGTCCTCACCATAACTTAGCATCTTCCAACCTGACACTTCCTCTCTGACTTAATCTCCCACTATTCTTCCCTCGTTCCTTCTGTCCCACCCCCACTGGTTTCCTTGCTGTTCTTTGAACACCCTTGCTCACTCACCCCAGGGCCTTTGCATTTGCTGCTTCCTCCGACTGAAATGCTCTTCCTCCTCCCATGCCCTTACTTCTTTCAGGTCCCTGATCTTAAATCACCTTATCAGAGAAGAGTTCCCTCAATATCCTATGTAAAATAGCACTATCTCCCCTCTCTGCTTTATTTTTCTTAGCACTTATCACGCTTTACTTGTTATACACTTGTTATTTGTGATCATCATCTCCTCTTGCCCCCATTAAAACAGAAGCACCTTGAGGGCAGGGAGTTGTTTGGTTCATTCCTGTGTCCCCACTTCCTATAGGGGCCAGGCAAATAGGAAACACTCAAGACATCTTTCTTGACTGAATGAATTAAAAATTTCTGCTTGGGCTTCCCTGGTGGCGCAGTGGTTGAGAGTCCGCCTGCCGATGCAGGGGACACGGGTTCGTGCCCCTATACCGGAAGATCCCACATGCCGCGCAGCGGCTGGGCCCGCGAGCCATGGCCGCGGAGCCTGTGTGTCCGGAGCCTGTGCTCCGCAACGGGAGAGGCCACAGCAGTGAGAGGCCCGCGTACAGCAAAAAAAAAAAAAAAAAAAAAAAAAAAATTTCTGCTATATTCTGCCTCTGAAGTTATTTCCACTTAAACTATTTTCAGTATCTTTGTCTTGGAGCATATAAACAATGAAACCATAGGCTCTGGGTTCATAAATCCAATATCCCATGTGACCCTCATCAAAAAAAATTGGAAGGAGATGAGCTCACTAGGAAGGAAGCAGCACAGATTTCCTGCAGAACTTCAAAACCTTTCAAATCAGAGAGTCAAAAGCACAAGGTACACTGCTCGTGACCAGAGAAACCAGTCAAAATGTTATGACAGCTCTGGACTCATAATTAATCTCAAAAGGATAGCTGTGCAATTTAGCCTGGGTTTGGAATCAGATATTAAAATATTTTTAATGCACTAAAATATTTTTAATGCAGTAATAAAATGGACTAGGCTTTAGTTGTTTATAAGGAACTCAAAACTAATCCTAGTTTTCAAAATCTCTTCCATTTCCAACTTTAAACTTTAATAGGATGTGACTATGGGTGACAACATAGGCAGCCTCACAACAGAAGTTATGATGTGGGAAAACAGGCTAGAGAGTGCAGTTCGAAAAGAAACTGTTTCTCAGTCCCTTGCTCTGATGATTATTCCCTTCAACTTAGAAGTCAGACCGTGCTCCACGCCTGAATACAGGTAAGGCTATAAGGGCTTTCATCTTCACCTTTGTTTAAACCATCCAATCATTATCCTTTGTTTATTTGTATCACTCTGCCCATAGACTTAGGACTTGTAAAGCCAAATGTAAGCAAAGGAAAGAATGATTGTGTCCATTCTTAAACAAGCTTAAACAAAGTGTCTTCAGCTAATTAGCACTGCTGGACATACATTAATGTGATAAATGTATAGAATAAATTCAACTCACATCTTGGGAGATGCTTCTAGACTCTTCAAATCCCCAAAGCTGTAATTGCCCTTGTCAGAGGAGGAATACTTAAATGCCCATCCTAGATACTCTTAAGAGAGGAGGAAGGGTAATCCGATGAGTCAGAGTCCAAGATACTCAGTGGGACATGTTTATTAACAGGTGTTAAATATCCACCTGCCCTGTACTAATCCTTAGCCCCTGTTCACTCTCTACAGCAGGAATCGTTGCGTCAGGGCTGCCCCTGGAACTCAGCAGCCTCATTCCTTCCCATCACACACCCCAACCTGTTGGTCACTGATGAAAGTTCCTCCACCAGGAGGCCAAGCAGAAGTGGTAAAAGATTCCAGACTTTGGATGTACGTTTGAAGGCAGCTAGGCAGTTCCATTTAGGCCTCAAACTGAAGCCAAGAGCTCCCTCCATTCATAGCTAGTCCCCCCCTCTCCCCAGTCAGGAAATGATCCTTTGTTTCCCATCGGCTATTTGTCCTTATGTGTATCTCCCACAGACTTTTCTGGGTCCCTTCTGCCAAATACTATTAAAATTCTGCCTTTTACTTCACTAATCATATAATTTCACCCTACAGTATAAAAGCAACATATAAACTGTGAAACAATCCCTTAATGAGCATCAGAGCACACATTACCAGTGGCTGAGAACCACTTGGCCATCAGCTGGGTACCCTTACCAGTTACCCACTCTCCACATTTAAATGATATGAAACTACACTACAACAAAATCACGTGAACCTGCAACACTGCTTGCCAGCAGACAAAACTGCGTATGGTTGTCCCTCAGTCTTTGGGGTAGATTGGTTCTATGATCCCCGAGGATACCATACCAAAGTCCAGGGATGCTCGAGTCCCTTACAGTCAGCCCTCCTATCCACGGGTTAAGCATCCTCAGATACAGAGGGCCGACTGTATGTCAACATGAGATGCTTAGGGTCCAGTGTTTTGTTTTCAGTGATGCGACGTTCTGTAAATTCCTGCAGGCAGTATAACTTAGTCATTAAATACGCAGGCTGAGCAGTTAGGCAGCCTGGGATAGAACTCTGGATTGGCCATTCACAAGGTATGTGACCTTGAACAAATTCCTTAGGACTTTATTTCCTCAACTTTAAGAGGGGAATAATAATACAATTGACCCTTGAAAAACCCGCAGCGGGAGGCAGGGTGGTTAGGGGCGCTGACCCTTGTCCTAGTGGAAAATCCACGTGCAGTGTCCCTCCATATTTGAGGTTCCTCCATATCTGTGGATTCAACCAACTGCAGGCCATATAGTACTCTAATATTTACCATTGAAAAAAATCTGCTTATAAGTGGCCTCCTGCCAGTCAAACCCATGTTATTCAAGAGCCAACTGTACTTACCTGATCGGGTTTTTGTGAAGATTAAATAAAAAGCATTTTGCACAATGCTTGCATGTAGCATGCACTCAGCAAACGTTAGGAGTGATTGATATTGTTGTTGCTGTAATTATTTCATTACCAAATGAATTAGTCTCAGCAAATACAGAAATGATAAAGACTTGATAATGGTCTTTAAGTTATTATCATAATTTAGAAACATGTAAAAGGAAAGCAACCTAATAGCTTCACGTGCAGAAATAGCATAGATGTTAAATAAAACAACCAACCCATCATCAGGGCTGTGCCCTACCAGACCCCACATCATATCCAAGTCTCAGAGAAAAAAAAGAAAAAAAAATTTTTTAATATCCATTTACCTCAGTGCAAAAGAACACAAAGCATGACCAACCTATTAGTTTTCTATTGCTGCACAATGAATTACAAAAATTTAGTGGCTTAGCACAACACAGATTATTACATCACAGTTTTTATGGGTTAGGTGTCCAGGTACAGGTGAGTAGGGTACTCCCCTCAGGGTCTCACCAGCCTGAAACATCAGTCATGACTGCAGTCTCCTCCGAGGCCTGGGTCCCTTGACAAGCTCACCAGTTGGTGGTAGAATCGGTTCCTTGTGATTGAGGTACTAAGTACCCATTTTTCTTGCTGACTGTTAGGTGGGAATTGTGCTCAGTTATCTGTCCAAAAATGGTGAGGCAACTGTTTTGGGGAAGATAATGGGAAGGAAAGTGGGGGAGGAGGGTGGCCTAAAAAAGCTCAATCCACATCTTCCCTAACAAGAAATTGGTAAAGAACTGGATAATCAGGCGGTTGCAATTTAAGTGCATTAATGAGAAATCTGGAAGTAAATATTAAAAGAAAGAGAGAAGAGTACTGAAAGTTATTGCCCCTGAAGACTCAGATGCTGCCAAGGGTTGACATTTTTATTATAAGCTTTAAGTACTCTTTGCCTTTTTAAAACTATGTACATATTACTTTAATGAAAAATATAAATGATTTTTAAATATCTGAGACAAAAAGAGAAAACAGAAAATATGAGAGTACCGCCTCAGGTGAAAATATAGAGAAATCCACCTCTTGCATTGTATTATATATGAGCATCTCAAAGAATATTATAGCAGGGAAAGATGGGGTCTCCTTTTGTTGCTAAAGTAATAGACATGTTATTATGTGTTCACCTGCCATGTGCCAGGCATCATGAATATGAAGATGAATGAGAAGCTGGCTTTGTCCTCAAAAGAACTTACAGTATAACTGGAGAAGTAAACACACAGAATTGCAGTTAAATGAGATAGGCATAAAATTTTATATATTTTTTTAATTCCTAAGATATTCTCCCTACTTTAATTTTCCTGTTTATCATATAAAGCTGCTTAATTCTTTGCTATCTCAAACAGAATCCTCTGACATCTAATCTCTCTTCCTCTCTTTTTTTAAAAAATTTTAATTGAGGTATAATTGATGTACAGTAGTATATAAGTTTCAGGTGTACAGCATAGTGGTTTCTCATTTTAGGCCTAGTTTTGACTAGTTTTTATAGGGTAATCTACACTTCCTATTTCCATTTTTGCTTTTATCACATTTATATTTTACACCCATAACTGAAACTATTCACTGTATCACCAAAGCTTTGAGTGCTTTTCAGTCCCCTATTCTTTTTTTTTTTTTTTGATAGTTCTGCCACCATTTGACAAAGTCGAACAGTTATCTATTCTTGAAACTCACTTCCCTTGTGGCTTCAATGTCCAAAGCTTTTGAAAGGTTTGCCTTTGAAATCTCTAGCCACTAAATCTTCTTCCACCAGTTCATAAAATGCTAGGGTTCCAACTCACTCTGTACCCCTCTCCGGTATCTCCATTGCAAGACCACAACTTCAAATAACTCCATGGTGACATCTAATGTTTTCTCTCCTAGTCCCTGCAAACACATCAAGTACAGTGTGTGTTTACTTATAAAGTCTGCTCCTCTTTGAATTATGGTTTTCTCAGGGTATATGCCCAGTAGTGGGATTGCTGGGTCATATGGTAGTTCTATTTGTAGTTTTTTAAGGAACCTCCTTACTGTTCTCCATAGTGGCTGTACCAATTCACATTCCCACCAACAGTGCAAGAGTGTTCCCTTTTCTCCACACCCTCTCCAGCATTTATTGTTTCTAGATTTTTTGATGATGGCCATTCTGACTGGTGTGAGATGATATCTCATTGTAGTTTTGATTTGCATTTCTCTAATGATTAATGATGTTGAGCATTCTTTCACGTGTTTGTTGGCAATCTGTATATCTTCCTTGGAGAAATGTCTATTTAGGTCTTCTGCCCATTTTTGGATTGGCTGTTTGTTTTTTTGATATTGAGCTGCATGAGCTGTTTGTAAATTTTGGAGATTAATCCTTTGTCAGTTGCTTCATTTGCAAATATTTTCTCCCATTCTGAGGGTTGTCTTTTGGTCTTGTTTATGGTTTCCTGTGCTGTGCAAAAGCTTTGAAGTTTCATTAGGTCCCATTTGTTTATTTTTGTTTTTATTTCCATTACTCTAGGAGGTGGGTCAAAAAGGATCTTGCTCTGATTTATGTCATAGAGTGTTCTGCCTATGTTTTCCTCTAAGAGTTTGATAGCGTCTGGCCTTACCTTTAGGTCTTTAATCCATTTTGAGTTTATTTTTGTGTATGGTGTTAAGGAGTGTTCTAATTTCATACTTTTACATATACCTGTCCAGTTTTCCCAGCACCACTTATTGAAGAGGCTGTCTTTTCTCCACTGTATATTCTTGCCTCCTTTATCAAAGATAAGGTGACCATATGTGCGTGGGGTTATATCTGGGCTTTCTATCCTGTTCCATTGATCTATATTTCTGTTTTTGTGCTAGTACCATACTGTCTTGATCACTGTAGCTTTGTAGTATAGTCTGAAGTCAGGGAGCCTGATTCCTCCAGCTCCATTTTTCATTCTCAAGATTGCTTTGGCTATACAGGGTCTTTTGTGTTTCCATACAAATTGTGAAATTTTCTGTTCTAGTTCTGTGAAAGATGCCAGTGGTAGTTTGATAGGGATTGCATTGAATCTGTAGATTGCTTTGGGTAGTAGAGTCATTCACAATATTGATTCTTCCAATCCAAGAACATGGTATATCTCTCCATCTATTTGTATCATCTTTAATTTCTTTCATCAGTGTCTTATAATTTTCTGCATACAGGTCTTTTGTCTCCTTAGGTAGGTTTATTCCTAGATACTTTATTCTTTTTGTTGCAATGGTAAATGGGAGTGTTTTCTTAATTTCACTTGCAGATTTTTCATCAATTGTGTATAGGAATGCCAGAGATTTCTGTGCATTAATTTTGTATCCTGCTACTTTACCAAATTCATTGATTAGCTCTAGTAGTTTTCTGGTATCATCTTTAGGATTCTCTATGTATAGTATTATGTCATCTGCAAACAGTGACAGCTTTACTTCTTCTTTTCCGATTTGGATTCCTTTTATTTCTTTTTCTTCTCTGATTGCTGTGGCTAAAACTTCCAAACCTATGTTGAATAATTCAAAAAGAGTCATGTATGAAAATGTTCATTGCAGCTCTATTTACAATAGCCAGGACATGGAAGCAACCTAAGTGTCCATCAACAGATGAATGGATAAAGAAGAAGTGGCACATATATACAATGGAATATTACTCAGCCATAAAAGGAAATGAAATTGAGCTATTTGTAATGAAGTGGATGGACCTAGAGTCTGTCATACAGAGTGAAGTATGTCAGAAAGAGAAAAACAAATACCGTATGCTAACACAAATATATGGAATTTAAGAAAAAAAATGTCATCAAGAACCTAGGGGTAAGACAGGAATAAAGACACAGACCTACTAGAGAATGGACTTGAGGATATGGGGAGGGGGAAGGGTAAGCTGTGACAAAGCGAGAGAGTGGCATGGACATATATATACTACCAAACGTAAAATAGATAGCTAGTGGGAAGCAGCCGCATAGCACAGGGAGATCAGCTCAGTGCTTTGTGACCACTTAGAGAGGTGGGATAGGGAGGGTAGGAGGGAAGGAGACACAAGAGGGAAGAGATATGGGAACATATGTATGTGTATAACTGATTCACTTTGTTATAAAGCAGAAACTAACACACCATTGTAAAGCAATTATACTCCAATAAAGATGAAAAAACAAAAAAAATCAAACAAAAAGTGGATGGGAACCAGGCAGGATTGACCTCAAACCATAGGACCCACATCACCAAGGGTATGAGGAACCCAGCAGGAACTACCTCACACCAGAAGGCCCACATCACAAAGGGGATGGGAACCCAGCAGGAACCACCTCACACCAGAGGGCTCACATCACAAAGGGGATGGGGACCAGGAAGGAGTGACCTCACTTCAGAGTGCCCACATCACAAAGGGGATGGGAACCAGGCAGGAGTGACCTCACACCAGAGGCCCACATCACAAAGGGGATGAGGAACCCAGCAGGAACCACCTCACACCGGAGGGCCCACATCACAAAGGGGGTGGGAAACAGGCAGGAGTGACCTCATATCACAGGGCCCCCCCAAAAAAAAGAAACGAAATTGAGTTATTTGTAGTGAGATGGATGGACCTAGAGTCTGTCATACAGAGTGAAATAAGTCAAAGAGAAAGACAAATACCGTATGCTAATACATATATATGGAATCTAAGAAAAAAAATAAAGGTCATAAAGAACCTAGGGGCAAGATGGGAATAAAGACACAGACCTACTAGAGAATGGACTTGAGGATATGGAGAGGGGGAAGGGTAAGCTGTGCCAAAGTGAGAGAGTGGCATGGACATATATACACTACCAAACGTAAGATAGATAGCTAGTGGGAAACAGCTGCATAGCACAGGGAGATCAGCTCGGTGCTTTGTGACCGCCTGGAGGGGTGGGATAGGGAGGGTGGGAGGGAGGGAGATGCAAGAGGGAAGAGGTATGGGAACATATGTATGTGTATAACGGATTCACTTTGTTATAAAGCAGAAACTAACACACCATTGTAAAGCAATTACACTCCAATAAAGATGTTAAAAAAAAAATCTGCTCCTCCCCCTGCATTCTCCTCCAAGATACTACCGTCCCTCTATTCATTCCTGCTGGAAACCTGAGAATCAACCTCTAAAACAATTCTCACCCAATTTAAACTGGTGCAGCCACTATGGAGAACAGTATGGAAGTTCCTCATAAAACTAAAAATAGAACTACCATATGATCCAGCAATCCCACTCCTGAGTATGTATCTGGACAAAATTATAATTCAAAAAGATACACACATCCCTATGTTCATAGCAGCACTATTTACAATAGCCAAGACATGGAAACAATCTAAATGTCCATCAACAGATGAATGGATTAAGAAGATGTGGCATATATATACAGGGGAATATTACTCAGCCATAAGAAAGAATGAAATAGTGTCATTTGCAGCAACATGGATGGACCTAGAGATTATCATACTAAGTGAAATAAGTCAGAAAGAGCAAGACAAATACCATACAAAATCACTTATATGTGGAATCTAAAATATGACACAAATGAACTTATCTATGAAACAGAAACAGACTCACAGACATAGAGAACAGACTTGTAGTTGCCAAGGGGGTGGGGAGGGATGGACTGGGAATTTGGGATTAGCAGATACAAACTATTATACATAGAATGAATAAACAGCAAGGTTCTACAGCATAGCACAGGGAACTATATTTAATATCCTGTGATAAACCATAACGGAAAAGAACGTGAAAAAGGATGTATGTATATGTGTAACTGAATCACTTTGCTGTACAGCAGAAATTAACACAACAAATTAAATCAACTATACCTCAATAAAATCAATTTAAAACTAAAAGAATTCTCACCTATTTCCCTATAGGGCACTAAGATCCACAAGGCCCACCTCCTAAATATTTCTCACATATCTCCTTCCATCTCCATCCCTACTAACATAACTCTAGTTCAGGGCGTATCTTTTTTTTTTTTTAAGACTTTTTTAGATCAGTTTTGAGTTCATTGCAAAAGTGACAGGAAGGTATAGAGATTCCCCATACATACCCTGCCCCCAACACATGCAGAGCCTCCCCTATTATCAACATCCACCAGTGTGATACATTTGTCCCAATTGATGAACCTACATTGACCATCATAATCACCCTAAGTTCATAGGTCACATTAGGGTTCACTCTTAGTGTTGTACATGCTATGAGTTTGGACAAATGTATAATGACGCGTATTTAACATTATGGTATCATAAAGAGTATTTTCACTGCCCTAAAAATCCTCTGTGCTGTGCCTATTCATCATTCCCCCACAACCCCTAGCAAACACTCATCTTTCTCCTGTCCAAATAATTTTGCCTTTCCCAGAATATCATAAAGTTGGAATCATACAGTTTATAGACTTTTCAGATTGACTTCTTTAACTTAGTAATATGCATTTAAGTTTCCTTTATGTCCTTTCATGGTTTGATAGCTCATTCTTTTTTAGCACTGAATAATATTGCATTGTCTGGATGTACCACAGTTTACTTATCCATTCACTGACTTAAGGACATCTTGGTTGCTTACAAATTTTGGTAATTATGAATAAAGCTGCTATAAGCATCCATGCGCAGGTTTTTGTGTGGACATAAGTTTTCAGCATCTTCGGGTAAATACCAAAGAGCATGATTGCTAGATTGCATGGTAAGGTATGTTTAGTTTATTAAGAAACCACCAAACTGTCTTCCAAAGTGGCTGTACCTTTTCCTCTGGAACAACAGACTCAAATATCCAAATTTCCACCATGTGAGCACCCAGCCTTGGTGACACCAGAGGAATCCTCATACACAGGGAATGTAAAAATGTATAATTTTGGAGGTTTATTTGGCCATACTACCAAATCTAAAATTGTGCATAGTACTTGAACCTAACTTTCCACTTTTAAGTATCTATTCTATAAAATATTCCGTTAACATGAGACAACTAAAGTAATCAAACTGGAGGTGGGGGAGGGATAAATTAGGAGTTTAGAGTTAGCACATACACATATATATCTATATATAAAATAGATAAACAACAAGGTCCTACTGTATAGTACAGGGAACTATATTCAATATCCGGTAATAAACCATAATGGAAAAGAATATGAAAAAGAATATATATATAATATATATAGTATATATATATAGTATATATATAACTGAATCACAATGCTGTACACCAGAAACTAACACAACATTGTATATCAACTCTACTTCAATTAAAAAAAAATCAGCTCAGTGTTTGTGACCACCTAGAGGGGTGGGATAGGGAGGGTGGGAGGGAGATGCAAGAGGGAGGAGATATGGGGATATACGTATATGTATAGCTGATTCACTTTGTTATAAAGCAGAAACTAACACACCATTGTAAAGGAATTACACTCCAATATAGATGTTAAATAAATAAATAAATAGATAGATAGATAGATAGATAGATAAATAAATAAATAAAAAGTGGCTGTACCATTTTGTATTCCCACCAGCAGTGAATGAGAGTTCCTGTTGCTCCACATCCTCACCCACATTTGGTGTTGTCAGTGTTCTGGATTTTGGCCATTCTAAAAGATAGTAGTGGTATCTCATCATTGTTTTAATTTGCATTTCCCTGATGACATTTGATGTGGGGCATCTTTTTATGTGCTTATTTACCATTTGTAGATCTTCTTTGGTCAGATGCCTGTTAAGGTCTTTGCCTATTTTTAAAATCACATTGTTTAATTTCGCAGGGTATAAATTCTAGGTCAGTGGTTTTCTCAATACTTAAATTATTTCACTCTACTCTTTTTGTTTGCAGGGTTTTTGAGCAGAAGTCAGATATAATTCTTATGTTTGTTCTTCTATAAGTAAGATATTTTTTTCCTCTGGCATTCTTCAGGACTTTATCTTTGCTTCCTTTAGTTTGAAAATGATATGCCTAGATACAGTTTTTTGTTTGTTTGTTTGAGGGGAGGGGGAAAGAGGGAGCATTTATCCTGCTTGATGTTTTCTGAGCTTCCTGGAGCTGTAATTTTGTGCCTTACATTAATTTGGGGAAATTCTTGGTTATTACTATTTCAAATATTTGTCCTGTTCCTTTCTCTCTTTCTTCTCCTTCTGTTCCCATTAGGCATATGTTACACTTTTTGTAGTTGTCCCACAGTCCTTGGATATTCTACTTGGTTCTTTTCAGTCTTTGTTCTTTTAGCTTTTCAGTTTTGGAGGTTTCTGTGATATATCCTCAAGCTCAGAGATTCTTTCCTCAGCTGTGTCCAGTCTACTAATAAGCCCATCAGAGGCATTCTTCATTTCTGTTACAGTGTTTTTGATCTCTAACATTTGTTTTGGGTTCTTTCTTAGTATTTCCACCTCTCTGCTTTCATTGACCCTCTGTTCTTGCATGCTGTCTACTTATCCATTAAGAGCTCCTAGCATATTAATCACAGTTGTTTTAAATTCTCTGATAATTCTAACGCCCCTGCCATGTCTGGTTCTGAGGCTTGCTCTGTCTTAAAATTGTGTGTTTTGCCTTTTGATATGCCTTGTCACTTTTTTCTTCCTAGCTGGACATTATGGACCAGGAATATTGAACTGCTATAAATAGGCCTTTAGTAATGTGGTTGTGAGGTGAGGTGAAGTGGAGTTGGGTGGGGGGAGCGTTCTACAGTCCTATGATTAGATCTCAGCCTTTTAGTGAGCCAGTGTTTCTACGACTTCACACGTGTTTCTCAGTGTTTTCTCCCCCTCAGGTGGGACAGGATGGATAGAGTGGGCTGAAGTCAGTTATTTTTCTTCTCCCACGTGAAAAGCTAGAGCCAGCTGGAGTTGAGTATATCCCTTCCCCCCCGGGCCAGTTAGTCTCTGATAATAATACCCAGCAGATTAGGCTTTAGTTAACTAGTTTCCCCTGAGAACAGGCCTTATTAAGAACAGAATGCTCTGCCGTATTTCAAAATGGCTCCTTTCCCCCTCGCCTTGCTGGAAGCACTAGGAGATTCTTCTCAAACATCTACTGTGAGAACCTGGTGGAGCTCCACAAAAGTGGGAGTCACCTCTACGCCTGGGTTCTCCTGGAGATTTTAATTCCCAGGCTTGTCCACGCTGAGTCTCTGGCAATTCGTCAGTTACAGTTCGGGCTTTCCTCCCCCAGTGCTGGTTCCTGCAGGTGGTTTCCACTCGTCTCTGCTCCGGTAAGCTGTGACTCCCTATATTCGCCTGTCACTACAGTCTTAGGGGCAGTGGCTTGCCCAGTGTCCTCACCTCTCTTACAGATCCCAGAAAAATTGTTGATTCTTCAGTCTGTTTAGCTTTTTACTTCCGGCTCTTGTCAATTTTCATTTAGTCCCTTTCCCCCATTTTGTCTCTTTCCTATGCTGCCTTCCGCATCCTGTAATTTAGCTTTCTCTTTTATTCCTCCATGCCCCCGCATATGCTATTTTCATTTTACATTACTTTCATTATCCACCTGAAAAATATTGTTGTATAAGTTAAGATTCTATTGATTACAAGCGGGAGAAAAGACCACTCAAGCTGGCTTACGTGTATAAAGAGAATGGATTGGCTTATGGAGCTGAATTTCCAGAGTAAACTGGCTTCAGGAATAACTGGATTCATGGCTCCAAACTTGTCATTGGGACTCTGTTTTTCTCCATCTCTCTGCTTATCTCTGCTTTTTGACATGTGTTGACTTAATTTTCAGTGTCATTGCACTGCCAGGTGGCTGTGATAATTCCAACCTCATATTCTTGAGGTTCTAGTCCAGCTAGGATGAGAGAATATCTCTTTCCAGGCATCTAAGCAGTTCTTTTTTTTTTTTTTTTTACATCTTTATTGGAGTATAATTGCTTTACAATGGTGTGTTAGTTTCTGCTTTATAACAAAGTGAATCGGTTATACATATACATATGTTCCCATATCTCCTCCCTCTTGCGTCTCCCTCCCTCCCACCCTCCCTATCCCACCCATCCAGGTGGTCACAAAGCACCGAGCTGATCTCCCTGTGCTATGATCTAAGCAGTTCTGATTGACTTAAGTCACATGGCCACCCCTGACCCAATTGCTGTGCCCATAGAAACAGAAAGCATTTATTGGCTTAGATCTTGGTTACACACTATTTGTCACCCATGGTCCTATCCCATTATTCTCCCAGACCACAAGGACCAAGAATGGCAGAGGGATGGATCCCCTGAGGAAAACCAGGGACTATTACCCTAAGTAAGGCAAATGGCTACTAGATGACTAAAACACATTTATCCACTATATTATTTTTTTAAGACTCAGTTTAAGCATCCTCACGAGACTGAGATCTTTGAGGTCAGGGGCTATGTTTTTTTTATTTTAGTACCTTAATGCCTTAAACATATTGAGCACTCAATAGCATGTATTGGATGAAGAACATGCCTATAGGAAAACAGTAGAGGCAGCAACTACCTGCCTGGGGAAGTTGGGGGAGGTTTCCAGGAGGAAGCTCTTCAGACAGGTCTGGCAATGAGTGTGAGCGCACCAGGAGCGGGATAAATAGCAGGAAGGGCATCCGAAAGAAGTAATAGCCTATGAAAACACATAGGCCAGCATGGAACGTTTAAGCCTAAATCGTCTAGATTAGGAGAAGCAGGAGATAATTAGCAGGAGATGGAACAGGACAAGGAGATTGCGGGCAGCTTGTTAAAGACAAACAAACAAATAAATAAATAACGAAAACCTAAAGATTTGTACGTATCTCTAGGCAACAGAGAATCACTGCATGATTTTGAATGAGGGATTAATATAATTGAGTATCTTACTTTAAAAGACAACATTGATTTCTTTCCTCTTCCAATCTATCCTCCCCACTGCTGTAAGTGTCAAGAAACCAATTAGGAGACTGATACCTAATCGGTTCAGAGAATATAAGGGAAATCAAGAAGTATTTCTAGGAAGTAAAATTAAGAACTGATAGTGATCACATGCACTTAGAGATGGACACATGAGAGAATGTAGGAGAGTATCAGATTGTCTGACAAGGTAGATGGCAGTGCCAGCAGCGAGGATAAGGAACACAGAAAAAGGAAGGCATTCTGAAATATGACTCTTTTTCCTTCTTTTTGCTTTGCTTTTTCAATTCAAGGAAACATTTAACACCTATTATGTGCAACATGGTTATGTAAGATCTCCCCCAAATTGACAACTATCTTGCCAAGGCTCCAAGGATAAATATGGAATGAGGTTTCTAGAAACCTGTAAAGAAGGGTTCTGGCGTAAATTCACCTGTATAGAGGGATAATTTTCCCCAGGAGAGCACAGTTGGAAATAGGAAGTTTGAGAAATCTAACCATAAGACCAAGTCATTGCAATGGAGGAGATGAGGGACAGCAGCCAGGATGAGTTCTAATCCTGCATTAGCTGACAATAACTGACTTTTGTTAGCATATTGTACTGTAGGATTCTCATCTGACAGGGCACTCTGGGTGCTCTATTGATGGGAGGGATTTTATTTTGCTTTTATTGAGGCATAGTTGATTTACAATTTATTCATTTCAGATGTACAATGTGGTGATTCAACGTTTTTAGATTATACTCCATTTAAAGTTATAAAATTTTGACTATATTCCCTGTGTTGTACAATATATCCTTGTAGCTTATTTATTTTATACAAAGTAGTTTCTACCTCTTAATCCCCTCGCCCTATCTTACCCCTACCCTTTCCCTCCCTGCACAGGCAGCCACTAGTTTGTTCTCTGTATCTGTGAGTCTGTTTCTGCTTTGTTATATTCACTCATTTGTTTTACTTTTTATCCTTTTTCTTTCTTTTTCTTTTTTTTTTTATTTTTGGCCACACCACACAGCCTGTGGTATCTTAGTTCCCCAACCAGGGATTGAACCCAGGCCACAGCAGTGAAAGCACCAAGTCCTAACCACTGGACCACCAGGGAACTCCCTGTTTTACTTTTTAGACTCCACATACAAGTGATAACATACAGTATTTGTCTTATTCTGTCTGACTCCTTTCACTTAGCATAATGCCCTCCAGGTCCATCCATGTTGCTGCAAATAGTAAAATCTCATTCCTTTCTATGGCTGAGTAGTATTCCATTGTATGTATGTATATATATACATATATATGTGTGTATATATAAGTATATAATATATTACCACATCTTTCTCCATTCATCTATTGATGGACACTTAGGTTTCTTCCATATCTTGGCTATTGTAAACAATGCTGCTATGAATGTTGGGGTGCATCTATCTTTTCAATTAATGTTTTCATTTATATTGTATATCCAGGGGTGGAATTGCAGGATCATATGGTAGTTCTATTTTTAGTTTTTTGAGGAACCTCCATACCATTTCTGTAGTGGCTGAACAAATTTACATTCCCACCAACTGTGTATAAGGGTTCACTTTTCTCCACATCCTCACCAACATTTGTTATTTTTGTTCTTTTTGACAATAGCCATTCTGACAGGTATGAGGTGATATCTCATTGTAGTTTTGATTTGTATTTCTCTGATTAGGGATGTTGAGCATCTTTTCATATGCCTCATGGCCATCTGTATGTCTTCTTTAGATAAATGTCCATTCAAGTCTTCCGCCCCTTTCTTTGACTGAGTTGTTTGTTTTTTTGATATTGAGTTGTATGGGTTGTTTATATATTTTGAATATTAACCCCTTATCAGTCATATCATTTGCAGATATTTTCTCCCATTCAGTAGGTTGTCTTTTCTTTTTCTCGATGGCTTCCTTTGCTGTGCAAATCAAATTTTTAAAAGTTTAATTAGGTCCCATTTGTTTGTTTTTGCTTTTATTTCCTTTGTCTTAGGAGACAGATTCAAAAAAATATTACTACAATTTGTGTCAAAAAGTGTTCTGCCTATATTTTCTTCTTGGAGTTTTATGGTTTCTGGTTTTACATTTAGGTCTTTAATCCATTTTGAACTTATTTTTGTATATGGTGTGAAAAAATGTTCTAATTTCATTTGCTTACATGTAGCTATTCAGTTTTCCCAGCACTATGGAAGAGACTTCTCCCCATTGTATATTATTGCCTACTTTATCATAGCTTAATTGGCCGTAAGTGTGTGGATTTAATTCCGGGCTCTCCATTCTGTCCATTGACCAATGTGTCTGTTTTTGTGCCAGTACCATACTGTTTTTTACTGTAAAAAGTATAGTATAGTCTGAAGTTGGGGAGTGTGATTCCTCCAGCTCTGTTCCTTCTTTCTCAAGGTTGTTTTGGCTATTTGGGGTCTCTTGTGTTTCCATATAAATTTTAAAATTACTTTTTTTAGTTCTGTGAAAAATGCCATTGGTATACTGATAGGAATTGAATTGAATCTGTACATTGCTCTGGGTAGTATGGTCACTTTAACAATATTAGTTCTTCAGTTCATGAACATGGTATGTCTTTCCATCTGTTTGTGTCATTTTCAATTTCTTTCATCAGTGTCTTATAGTTGTCCAAGTACAGATGTTTTACCTCCTTAGTTAGATTTATTCTTTTTGATGCAATTGTAAATGGGATTATTTCCTTAATTTCTCTTTCCGATAATTCATTGTTAGGGTATAGAAATGCAACAGATTTCTATATATTAACTTTGTATCCTGCAACTTCACGGAAATCATTGATGAGCTCTAGTTCTTTAGGGTTTTCTATGTACAGTATCGTGTCATCTACAAACAGTGAGAGCTTTACTTCCTCCTTCCTCATCATACTACTGAGTACAGTAAGTCCCCTACATACGAATGAGTTCCATTCCAAGAGCATGTTCGTAAGTCCAACAAAGTTAGCCTAGGTACCCAGCTAACACAATTGGCTATATAGTACTGTACTGTAATAGGTTTAAAATATTACTTTTCACACAAATAATACATTA
Source organism: Mesoplodon bidens (assembly GCF_964165515.1). Lineage (NCBI taxonomy): Eukaryota > Metazoa > Chordata > Mammalia > Artiodactyla > Ziphiidae > Mesoplodon > Mesoplodon bidens. The sequence continues at coordinate 32,975,603 of NC_138167.1, forward strand.
AAAAAACAAACACAAAATATAAAGAAAACATTTTTAATCTTACATTACAGTACCTTGAAAAGTACAGTAGTACAGTACAATGGTGGGCATACAGGAGCCAGTAGCAGTACTAGCTACATCACCACTGCTTTTTCCGCTTGCTTCTGGACATCCTGAGCTTGAAATAAAGATACTGTACTCTATACAGTACTGTACAGTAAGGTACACAAAAGCATAACCACTTGTAGAGGATGCACTCATGTGACAATGTACACCAGATGTGAACTAACTTACATGATTGGACATGTGAACACAGGTTTGCATCTTTGAAAGTTTGCAACTTGAAGGTTTATATGTAGGGGACTTACTGTATGATGTTAGCTGTGGGTTTATCAGATATGACCTTTATTATGGCCTTTATTATACATACTTTGTGGAGAGTTTTTATCATAAAATGATATTGAATTTTGTCAAATTTTTCTTCATCTATTGAGATCATCATATGATTTTTATTATTTAGTTGTTAATGTGGTGTATCATATTGATTTGCAGATATTGAAACTTTGTGTTTCTGTGGTATCAGTTGTAAATTTTCCTTTTTCATTTCTAATTTTATTGATGTGGCTCTTCTTTTTTTTCTTTATTAGTCTAGCTAAGGGTTTATCAATTCTGTTTTATCTTTTCAAAGAACCACCTCTTAGTTTCATCTTTTCTATTTTTTTTTTAGTCTCTATTTCATTTATGTTTGTTCTGATCTTTATGATTTCTTTCCTTCTACTAACTTTGGGTTTTGTTTGTTCTTTCTCTAGTTTCTTTAGGTATAAGGCTAGGTTGTTTATTTGAGATTTTTTTTGGTTTCTGAGTTAGGTTTGTATCGCTATAAACTTCCCTCTTAGAACTGCTTTTGCTGCCTCCCATAGATTTTGGATGGCCATGTTTTTGTTTTCATTTGTCTCTAGGTACTTTTTAAATTTCCTCTTTGATTTCTTCAGTGATCCATTGGTTGTTTAGTAACATAGTCTTTAGCCTTCACATGTTTGTGGGTTTTGCATGTTTTTTCCTTATACTTGATTTCAGTCTCATAGCATTGTGGCTGGAAAAGATACTTGATATGATTTCAATTTTCTTAAATTCACTGACACTTGTTTTGTGGCCTCCCATGTGATCGATCCTGGAGAATGTTCCTTGTGTTTTTTTTTTTAATTGAAGTATAGTTGATTTATAATGTTATATTAATTTTAGGTGTACACCAAAGTGATTCAGTTATACATATATATGTATTCTTTTTCAGATTCTTTTCCATCGTAGTTCATTAAAAAGCATTGAATATAGTTGTAATTCCCTGTGCTATACAGTAGGACCTTGTTGTTTATCCATTCTATATATAATAGTTTGCATATGCTAACCCCAAACACCTAATTTATCCCTCCCCCCACACTTCCCCTTTGGTAACCATAAGTTTGTTTTCTACGTCTGAATTTGTTTCTGTTTTGTAAATAAGTTCATTTGTATCATTTTTTTAGATTCAACATATAAGCGGTATCATATAATGTTTGTCTTTCTCTGTCTGATTTACTTCACTTAGTATGATAATCTCCAGGTTCATCCATGTTGCTGCAAATGGCATTTTTTCATTCTTTTTTTTTTTACAGCTGAGTAGTATTCCACTGTGTATATATTGATTCCTTCTAGTGTATTTTTTTAAATAAATGTATTTATTTATTTTTGTCTGAGTTGGGACTTTGTTGCTGTGCAAAGGCTTTCTCTAGTTGTGGCGAGCGAGGGCTACTCTTTGTTGCGGTGCTCGGGCTTCTCATTGTGGTAGCTTCTCTTGTTGCAGAGCACAGGCTCTAGGCACATAGGCTTCAGAAGTTGTGGCTCGCAGGCTCTAGAGCACAGGCTCAGTAGTTTTGGCTCACGGGCTTAGTTGCTCCGCGGCATGTGGGATCTTCCCGGACCAGGGCCCGAACCTGTGTCCCCTGCGTTGGCAGGTGGATTCTTAACCACTGCGCCACCAGGGAAGCCCCCTTCTAGTGTATTTTTCATTTCACATATTGTATTCTTCATCTCTGTTCGGTTCTTCTTTATATTTCTAACTCTTCGTTGAAAACTTCAACTTCTTACTCTGTACATCCATTCTGCTCCTGAATTCTTTGACCATGTTTACAATCATTACCTTGAACTCTGTATTGGGTAGATTGCCTATCTCCACTTCACTTAGTTCTTCTGGGGTTTTATCTTGTTCCTTCATTTAGAACATGTTCCTCTGTCACCTAAATTTGCCTCATTTACTGCTTTTATTTCTATATCTGGTAAGTTGGATATGTTCCCCAACCTTAGAGAAGTGACCTTTTGTAGGAGATATCCTGTGTGTCCCAGTAGTGCACTCCCCTCTGGTCACCAGAGCTGTATGCTCTACGGGGGGCCCCTCTGTGGGTTGCATGTGTCCTTCTGTTGCGGTGGGCAGACTACGGTGCACCATCTGGAAGGCATGGCTGGCCCCCAGTCCAGTTGGTTGCCAGGCCCTGCCTTGTGCCAAGGCTGCCAATTACTGGTTGGCAGGCCTAGGTCATGAGGCAGTTGGCTGCAGAACCCTGGTGGGTCCTGGGACTAGTTCTGGTTCTCTAGTGGGCAGAGCTGGGTTCTGGGGTGGGTCATTGCATGGACAGGGTTCTCTGATCTAGTGTCAGCCTAGTGGTGGGTGTGCTGGTTCCTGGTTTTGATGTGTCCCAAAGCTGGTGCTGATGAGTGGGACTGTATTCCAGGGTAGTTGGCTGAGGAGTCCAAGGTATCTCATAGCTGGTATTTGCCTGCTAGCGGGTAGGGCAGGCCTGGGGTGGGCGTGTTTGCTGGGTCCTGACAATGCAGGATGCAGGTTTGCAATGGTCCTGGGGCTGGTGTCCAACCCCTGGGGGTGAAGCCAGCTCCTGGGGCTAGTGCCAGCCCACTCACAGGCAGAGCCAGGTCCTAGGGGGGGTCTCTGGCTGAAGGTCCCATGGGTCCCAGAGCTGGTGTCAAACTGCTTGTGGGTGGGGCCATTTCCTGACACACCTGGTTCCAGGGCCCATGGTGTCTTAGAGCTGGTGTTGACCTGCTGTGGGTGGGCTGGGTCCTGCCAGGGTAGCTGCAGGGTTGCATTTGTCCTGGGGCTGATATCCGTCTGAGGGTGGGCAGGACCAGGACCCAGGGTGTCCTGAGGCTGGTGCTTGTTCACTGGGGGGTGAGGCTGGTCCCAAGTCTAGAGCTGGCTTGCTGGTGGGAAGAGTCAGGGCCCAGGGTGTTCTGGGGCTGGTGCCTGCCCATGAGTTGGTAGAGCTGGGTCCTAGCATCTCTGGCTGCAGGACCCTGGGGGTCCCAGATCTAGTGCCTGCACACTGGTTTGTGAGACCAGGTCCTGGGCCTTCTGGTGGACAGGGCTATATCCAGTCATGCCTGAGGGCTTAGGGGGTCTTAAGACAACCTGCCTCTGGTGGGTAAGGCCATGTTCCACCCAGTTACTTGCTTGGTCTGAGGCATTCTAGTACTGGTGTCTACAGGCTGGTGGGCAGGGACTGGGTCCCAAGGCTTATAAGAGGACTCCAAAATGGCAGCACCAGTATCCACGTGGTAGAACTAGCTCCCCAAATGGCTGCCACCAGTGTCTGTGTCCCCAGGGTAAGCTCCAATTGTTCCTGCCTTTCTGGAAGAATCTTCAAGATCAGCAGGTAGGTCTGACCCAGGCTCTTATCAAATTACTGCTTCTGTCCTGGGTGCTAGATCATGTGAGATTTTGTGTGTGCCCTATAAGAGTGGAGTCTATTTCCCACAGCTTTCTAGATCTCCCAAGATTAAGCCCTGTTGGCCTTCAAAGCCAAATGTTCTGGGGGCTCCTCTTCCTGGTGCCAGACCCCCAGACTGGGGAGCTTGATGTGGGGCTCAGACTCCTCGGTTCTTGGGGAGAAACTCTGCGATTGTAATTGTCCTCCTGTTTGTGGATCACCCAGCCAGGGGTAGGGGTCTTGACTATATGGTGACTCAGCCCCTTCACAATGAAGGCTCATGGTGGTTCCTTCTTTATATCTTTGTAGAAGATCTTTTCTGGTAGTCTGGTCTTTCTCATCAGTAGCTGCTATGCAAACAGTGGCAATTTTGGTGTGCCCATGAGAGGAGGTGAGCTCAGGGTCTTTCTAGTCTGCCATCTTGACCAACTGCTGATGGGAGGGATTTTAAACCACTTTTATTGGAAGGATTAACTTCCTGTTTGGAGTTGATGGAAATCAATCCCCTGTATATACACGGGAATCACACTCCTGGCAGAACACTATTAAATGTTATCCTGGCATCAAGATTTGCCTTTTCAATCAATTTATACCTAATAGCATCCTGTTATTCAGGAGTTATTCATGATAATACCCAATATTAGTGGGAGTGGAGGGAAATGGATACTCTCCAGATTGCAGGTTCAAGTGCAAATTTGTTGAGCCTTTGTGGCCATTTTGACCATATGTGTTAGGAAGCCTTCATATGTACATAAGCATTTCTCTAGCAATTCCACTTTCAGGGACTGTGCAAATGCGCAAAGATTTATTACATGCACATCCAAGGGTATTTATCAAAAGGAATACTGGAAATAACCTAAATATCCAACAATAAAAACATGTAGATTATTTTCAATGTAGTAGACTTCACTCAGATAACCAATTTCAATAAAGATATTACAGTGAAAATAGAGATGTATATGTGTTAATGACAAGGAATTTTTGACATTTTAGGAAAGATATGACACATTAAGAACAGAGGTACAGTCTAGTGCTATTTTCTTGAAGAAAAAGTGAAGTAGAATACTGATTGGAAATATCAATTACCCACCCCTGTGACTATCTCCCACTCAGTCTAAAATGCTGGGCCATCAATACACAAAAAGAAGTTAAGACAAGAAAATGTTCTAAGCTCAAAAAGGAAAGTTTTTTTGTTTTTTTTTTTTTTCTTTTTGTGGTATGCGGGCCTCTCACTGTTGTGGCCTCTCCCGTTGCGGAGCACAGGCTCCGGACGCGCAGGCCCAGCGGCCACGGCTCACGGGCCCAGCCGCTCCGCGGCATATGGGATCCTCCCAGACCGGGGCACGAACCCGTATCCCCTGCATCGGCAGGCGGACTCTCAACCACTGCGCCACCAGGGAGGCCCAAGGAAAGTTTTAGGAATGAGAAAGTGAAGATTTGGAAATGGATATGAGGTGGCCAAAGCAGCTCTTTTCCTGTCCCTTCAAGAAAAGCCTTCGGGCTGAAAGGAAGAAGAGAGGATTCAAGAAAGATGGAACATGGATTCGACTGCCAGCTGCCTATCCTCCGTGGGCTGAACACTGCAGGTAGACTCCCTCTTACATCGGGGGATCTGAGAGTAGGGTGATGGGGCCCATCTTCGCATCTGAATTTTGGCAGTCCTCGGTGTCACAGTTCTGCCCCACAAAGGCAGAGGAAGGACCATAGTATGAGGCTAGCCACAGGAGGGACAAAACTTCCTCCCACATTTCCCTCATTACAGGAACACTCTGAGTGGCACTCGAGGACTGATGTGAGAGTATCGTTGTCAAGCCCCAGGAGAGAGGAAGGAAAAAATTAGTGGGTCTGCCCAGGGTCTTGCCCCCAGGATGAAGGGGCACTAAGCAGAGAGGTGTGGGGTTAGTGCACAGCTGCAACTACTCAGATTTCTCATGGAAGATGGAGAAAGGGGCCAAGAGAAGGCATATCTGCCTCTTATAAAACCAAAGAGGCCCAAAGGGCATAGTCCACTCTGATCACATTCTCCTGGCGGGAACTCATCCACAGCCATACCTGGATGAAGACAGGACTGAAACGTAGTACATGGCAACTGCTTCCCAATGTCAATTCCACAATGTAGAAGGAGGAGCACAAATGTTTGGTCTCTGCTACAGGATTAGCTCTGGTCCCTTTGAAAAACTTCCAAGATTTAGCAAGTATAAAATTTTCTAGAAACAATGAAAGTGATTTAGTGGGTAAGATATCAAAATCTCCCATATTCATAAGAAAACAATAATAGCAAATGAATACCAGTTTTTTTTTGTAGGATAACACAATCATCTTTATTCTTTACACTGAAATGAAGACAAATGTTTGAAATTGATATATGGATCATAAAACTGAAGATATAGTCTTTGCTTATGAGTTTAGTCTCTACAAGCCAAATTTAGAAGCATTTTGATCTATAGTCGGTATCATTGTGTGGTTGCTGGTGGTATAAACTATTAAACCATTTTGACCCAGTAATTTTATGGAAGTTTATTCTAACAGCAAAACCTGAAACATGCACATTATAACCATAACTAGATAGAGTGATGACAGATATTTTTCATGTATACAAGAGTAAATTGAAACAATATAATTAACCAAACTAAGAGAATCAGTAAGTAAACAGTGGGACATCCATTCCATGATCTACTAAAATTAAATTAAAAAATAGGTTTTAATGAATGAGAAAATTATTACTATATAATGGTAAATGTAAAAAGTACAGTTTAAAATTGTTTACACTGTTGACAATTGTATAAGAAATCTATTCACAGAAAATTCTGGACAGATTCACCACAATAACTTATTTTAAGGGATCAAATTAAAAATTTTTTTTGTTTGTATTTTTAAAATTTCAGTGACATTAGTATATTTAGAATAAAAACATTATTTTAGACTACACTTGCCTCAAACCATTAAATAAAATCTTCTGAGCATTGTGATAATGAAGCTGCTTTGTTATATTAAAACATTTAATAGTTTTATCAAATAAAAACAATGAACTTTCATGGCAACTTTTTTAAACTAAGGTATAGTTCATTTACAATATTAGTTTCAAGTGTACAACATAGTGATTCAACATTTTTATAGATTACACTCCATTTAAAGTTATTATAAAGTATTGGCTATATTCCCTGTGCTGTACAGTGTATTCTTATAGCTTATTTTATGCCTAGTAGTTTGTGCTTCTTAATCCCCTACCCCTGTCTTGCCCATCCCCCCTTCTCTCTCCCCACTGGCAACCACTAGTTTGTTCTCTGTATCTGTGAGTCTGTTTCTGCTTTGTTTTATTCATTCATTTGTTTTATTTTTTAAATTTCACATGTAAGTGATAACATAATGTATTTGCCTTTCTCTGTCTGACCTATTTCACTAAGCATAATGCCCTCCAGGTTCATGCATGTTGTTGCAAATGGCAAGATTTTGTTCTTTTTTATGGTTGAGTAGTATTCTATCATGTGTGTGTATATATATGTATGTGTTATTTATACCACATCTTTCTCCATGCATCTGTTCATGGACACTTAGGTTGTTTCCATACCTTGGCTGTTGTAAATAATGCTGCTATGAACATTGGGGTGCATGTATGTTTTTGAATTAGTGTTTTTGTTTCTTCGAATATATACCCAGGGGTGGAATTGCTGGGTCATATGGTAGTTCTATTTTTAGTTTTTTGAGGAACCTCCTTACTGTTTTCCACAATGGCTGCACCAACTTACATTCTCACCTACAGCGTACAAGGGTTTCCTTTTTTCCACATCATTTGTTATTTGTGCTCTTTTTGATGATAGTCATTCTGACAGGTGTGAGGTGACATCTCATTGTGGTTTTAACTTGCATTTCTCTGATTAGTGATGTTCAGTATCTTTTTAAGTGCCTGATGGCCATTTGTATGTCTTCTTTGGAAAAATGTTTTCTGCCTTTTTTAAAAAAAATAGATTTATTTATTTTGTTTGGGTTTTTTTTTGTGGCCGTGTTGGGTCTTCGTTGCTGCACATGGGCTTTCTCTAGTTGAGGCAAGCAAGGGCTACTCTTTGTTGTGGTGCACGGGCTTCGTACTGTCATGGCTTCTCTTGTTGCAAAGCACGGGCTCTAGAGTGCAGGCTCAGTAGTTGTGGCACACGGGCGTAGTTGCTCTGCAGCATGTGGAATCTTCCCTGGCCAGGGATCGAAATCGTGTCCCCTGCACTGGCAGGTGGATTCTTAACCACTGTGCCACCAGGAAAGCCCTTCTGCCCATTTTTTAATTGGGTTGTTTGTTTTGGTTTTGGTTTTGGCTTTCTTTTTTGATATTTAGTTGTATGAGTTGTTTATATATTTTGAATATTAATCCCTTATCAGTCGTTTGCAAATATTTTCTCCCATTCAGTAGGCTTTTTTTGTTTTGTTGACAGTTTCTTTTGTGCAAAAGCTTTAAGTCTAATTAGGTCCCATTTGTTTATTTTTGCTTTAATTTCCTTTGCCTTAGGAGACCCCAAAAAATATTGCTACGATTTGTGTCAAAGAGTATTCTGCCTATGTTTTCTTCTAGGAGTTTTATGGTTTCTGGTCTTACATTGGTCTTTAACCCATTTTGAGTTTATTTTTGTATATGGGGTGAGAAAACGTTCTAATTTCATTCTTTTACATGTAGGTGTTTATGGCGACTTCTAATCAAAAGTTGATAAATAATTTTCAAATGTCATTTAAATGGTTTAATGAAATAAATAACATAGGATATCATCCTCCCCAGCATACTTTTGTTTCAGTTAGATTTTTTTAGCCCTATTTATCTTATGGAATTATAGAATTTTAAATATAAGCAATATTGTAAGTCATTTCTTTTCCTATAAGTATTTTAAAGCCTAATATTAAATATACATTTTCAGGGCTTCCCTGGTGGCACAATGGTTAAGAATCCGCCTGCCAATGCAGGGGACATGGGTTCGAGCCCTGGTCTGGGAAGATCCCACATGCTGCGGAGCAACTAAGCCCATGCGCCACAACTACTGAGCCTGCACTCTAGAGCCCGCGAGCCACAGGTACTGAGCCCATGTGCCACAAGTAGAGAAAGCCCACTCGCAGCAACAAAGACCCAATGCAGCCAAAAATAAATAAATAAATTTATAAAATATGTATATATATATATATATATACATTTTCACTATCATTTCCTTAAAGGAAAAATTAACCTCAATAAGCAAAAACTTATTGTTAAAGATCTCTAAAATAATTTTAAGAAGTCTGTAAGCATTCTGAAATAGACTTAAGATTTTCCAGGTTTTGAAACATTATACCAATATCATATAATTATCATGTTCTAGAATTCCTTTAATCTAGAAAATACTTCATTTTAACTTTTAAATATCACATAATAAACCATATTCTTTTTCCATTTTTCATTACTATGTTAAACATATGAATTCCAAGAGTTTAATATCACATTGGGTGGCATAAACTATTTCTGATGTTTATTTCTAGAGAAAACTCCTTTCTATCCCCATTAATCACTTCAGTTCCTCCATAGTTAATTAGAATTGTTTAGTTATTCTCATATCCGTACACCTAAAGCTGTTATTGCAGTCACCAAAATAAAATGCTGACAGACCAGTCCATTTTGCCACACCTGAATCAAAGTAGCCCCATCAAAAACATAAATCTCTGGGTTTTCAAATATAATAATATGCAAAACAGGCATAGCTGACTTTTTACTGCATGCATTTACTCAACCCTGACTATAGGAGACTTTTATTTTCCTTCAGTCTCTATTGTCTGGATATTTTTTACAGTATGTGTCATTACCGTTATAAAGTATATATTATATTTTAGGTCTGTTAAAGCTGAGTTAGCCTCCAAGGATGTCACAGTTCTTTCCCATAACACAATTTTAAAAGAGTTTTTGAATCTTAACTATAAAGCAGGCTTATAGCTTAGAGAAACAAGGTATCTCTTAGAAATCTGAGGATTGCCTGTGCCATCCAGACTTGAGAATAAGGGATCATATTGTGCTCCAGAGATCCAGCCCCCAACTTCTCACCCTCAGGGTGTAAGAAGTTCAACAATAATATAATCATGACTCCTAGAACCTAGAATCCAGCATCATGATTTTCAGATTAAAAACAGAATGTTTCATTAAGCAGTGACTCATTAGTAAAAATGCACATTAGTTAGTTTAAAAGAGAACTAAGGTAATTTGCAAAAAGTTCAAGATAAAAGAATGTGCAGACAATTTGCCTAGAATGGTGGTCGACAGTGCAGTAACCACCTGGTTATACAGCTCGCCTGAAGGATAGCTCCCTGGTGAGGCAGAGTAGACCATTTGAGCACTGGGGGGCAGATAGACCATAGTAAGGAAGGAGCTTAAGTACTACAGGGAAATCGCAGAGACCATCTGACCCATACTGATCCTGATTCAAACCCTAGAGATGGTAGCTGACGAGGAGTTAATGCTAAATATCTTGTACTTATCATGCGAACATTTTAATGTGGTCGAAACAAACCAAAAAAGAAAGAAAAGAACATCTCATTTACAAATTACAAAAAAAAGAAAAAAAAAAAAACAGTTCACCCATTTCTCCCACTCCCCAACCTCTGGCAACCACAAATCTGTTTTCTGTATCTATGTGCCTGGTTTACTTTATTTTGTTTTGTTTTATATATCAGAGATAGTATACAACATTTGTCTTTCTCTGTCTGACTTATTGCACTTAGCATAATGCTTTTAAGGTCCATCCATGTTGTTGCAAATGGCAAGATTTCATTCTATTTATTTATTTATTTATTTATTTATTTATTTATGTATATGTGTATGTATGTTTGGCTGCGTTAGGTCTTCATTGCTGCGCGGGCTTTCTCTAGTTGCAGCAAGCGGGGGCTACTCTTCGTTGCGGTGCACGGGCTTCTCATCGCAGTGCCTTCTCTTGTTGCAGAGCATGGGCTCTAGGCGTGCAGGCTTCAGTAGTTGTGGCATATAGGCTCAGTAGTCGTGGCACATGGGCTTAGTTGCTCCGCGGCATGTGGGATCTTCCCAGACCAGGGCTCAAACCTGTGTCCCCTGCATTGGTAGGCAGATTCTTAACCACTGTGCCACCAGGGAAGTCCTTCATTCTTTTTAAATGCAGAATAATATTTCTCTGTGTGTGTGTATTTCATCCATCAGTGGACACTTAAGTTGTTTCCATATCTTGACCGTTATAAGTAATGCTGCATTCAATATGGGGTATATATATTTTGTTTAGTGTTTTCATTTTCTTCTGAGAAATACCCAGAAATAGTATTGCTGGATCACCTGGTAGTTCTATTTTTAATTTTTTGAGGAACCTCCACACTGCTTTCCATAGTGGCTGTACCAATTTACATTCCCACCAACAGTGCACAGGGATTCCGTTTTCTCCACATCCTTGTCAACACTTATTTCTTATATTTTTGATAATAGCCATTCTAACAGGTGTGAGGTGATATCTCATTGTGGTTTTGATTTGAATTTCCCTGATGATTAGTGACATTGAGCATCTCTTCATGTGCCTGTTGGCCATCTGTGTGTCTTCTATGAAAAAATGTCTATTCACATCTTGTGCCTTTTTTTTTTTAATTTTTGGCTGCATTGGGTCTTCATTGCTGAACGTGGGCTTTTCCCTGGTTGTGGCAAGGGGGGGCTACTCTTCGTTGTGGTGCACAGGCTTCTCATTGTGGTGGCTTCTCTTGTTGCGGAGCACGGACTCTAGGCACACGGGCTTCAGTAGTTGTGGCTCGCGGGCTCTAGAGTGCAGGCTCAGTAGTTGTGGCACACAGGCTTAGTTTCTCCACGGCATGTGGGATCTTCCTGGACCAAGGCTTGAACCTGTGTCTCCTGCATTGGCAGGCAGATTCTTAACGTCTGCACCACCAGGGAAGCCCTCTTCTGCCTATTTTTAATCAGATTTTTTTTTACTGTTGATTTATATGACTTCTCTATACATTTTGGAAATTAACTCCTTGTCATATATGATTTGCAAATATTTTCTCCCATTCTGTGGGTTACTTTCTCATTTTGTTGATGGATTCCTGGCTGTGCAGAAGCTTTTTAATTTTAATTTGATGTGGTACCACTTCTTCTTTTTTTGTTTTCTTTTGTTCACTTTCCTTTGCTTTTTTAGGTTCAAAAAATCATCACAAAGACCTATGTCAAGGAGCTTACTGCCTATGTTTTTTTTATTTTATTTATTCATTTTTGGCTGCATTGGATCTTTGCTGTTGTGAACGGGCTTTCTCTAGTTGTGGTGAGCGGGAGCTACTCTTCATTGCGGTGCGCAGGCTTCTCATTGCAGTGGCTTCTCTTGTTGTGGAGTACAGGAGAAGGCATGTGGGCTTCAGTAGTTGCAGCACATGGGCTCTCTAGAGCACAGGCTCAGTATTTGTGCGCCCGGACTTAGTTGCTCTGCAGTATGTGGGATCTTCCTGGAACAGGGCTTGAACCTGTGTCCCCTGCATTGGCAGGCAGATTCTTAACCACTGCACCACCAGGAAGTCCACTGCCTATGTTTTGTTCTAGGAGTTTTATGGTTTCAGGTCTTGCATTCACGTCTTTAATCCATTTTGAGTTAATTTTTGTGTATGGTGTAAAATAGTGGTACAGTTTCATTCTTTTGCATGTAGCTGTCTAATTTTCCCAGCATCATTTGTTGAAGAGACTGTATTTTCTCCATTATATATTCTTGACTACTTTGTCAAATATTAATTGATATATATGTATGGGTTTATTTCTGGGTTCTCTATTCTGTTTCAAGATCTATGTGTCTGTTTTTATGTCAATACCTCACAGTTTTAAATGTTATAGGTTTGTAATATAGTTTGAAATCAGGGGGCATAATGCCTCCAGTTTTATTCTTCTTTCTCAAGATTGTTTTGGCTATTCAGAGTTTTGGCTATGGTTCCAGACAAATTTTAGGATTATTTGTTCCATTTATGTGAAAAATACCATTGGAATTTTGATAAGGATTACATTGAATCTATAGTTTGCTTTGAATATTATGGACATTTTAACAATATTAATTCTTCCAATCCATAAGCATAGAATATCTTCCCATTTATTTGTGTCTTCCTCAATTTCTTTCCTTAATGTCTTGTACTTTTCGATATATACAGGTCTTTCACCTCCTTGGTTAAATTCATTCCTAGGTATTTTATTGTTTTTGATGCAACTGTAAATGATATTGTTTTCTTAATTTGTCTTCCTGATAGCTTGTTATTAGTATATAAAAATATAACTTATTTAAGTGTTGATTTTTATATTCTGCAATTTTATTGAATATGTTTATTCTAACAGTTTTTTGGTGGAGTCTTTATGGTTTCTACATATTATATCGTGTCATCTGCAAATAGTGCAGTTTTACTTTTTCCTTTCCAATTTGGATGCCTTTTATTTTTTGTGCCTAATTGCTCTGGCTAGGAATTCCAATACTCTGTTGAGTAAAAGTGGAGAGAGTGAGCATCCTTGTCTTGTTCCTGATCTTAGAGGAAAAACTTTCAGCTTTTTGTTGCTGAATATGATGTTAGCTATGGTCTTGTTATATATGGCCTTTATTATGTTGAGGTACATTCCCTCTACACCCGTTTTGTTGAGAGTTTTTTAATCATAAATGGATGTTGAATTTTGTTAAATACTTTTTCTGCATCTATTGAGATGATCATCTGACTTTTATCTTTCATTTTGTTAATGTAGCGTATCACATTGACTGATTTGCTGATGTAGAACCATTGTTGTATCCCTGGGATAAATCCCAGTTGATCATGGTGTATGATCCTTTTAATGTACTGTCAAATTTGGTTTGCTAATATTTTGCTGAGAGTTTTTAAATCTATGTTCATCAGGAATATTGGCCTGTAATTTTCTTTCCTTGAGGCATCCTTGTCTGGTTTTGGATCCAGGGTAATTCTGGCCTCATAAAATGAGTTTGGAAGAGTTCCCTCTTCTTTTTTTGGAGTGGGGGGAAGAGTTTGAGAGGAATTTGTATTAATTCTTTGAATGTTTTGTAGAATTTACCAAGGAAGCTATCTGGTCCTGGACTTGTGTTTACTGGTAGGTTTTTGATTACTGATTCAGTCTCCTTACTATCAGTTGATTCAGATTTCCTATTTCATCATGATTTAGTCTTTAGACACTGTATGTTTCTAGGAATTTATTTCTCCTGGGTTGTCCAATTTATTGGCATATAATTGTTCATAGTAGTCTCTTATGGTTCTTTGTATTTCTGTGGTATCCATTGTAACATCTCTTTCAATTCTGATTTTGAGTTCTTTTTTTCTTGGTTAGTCTAACTAAAGGTTTGTCAGTTTTGTTTTTCTATTTTCAAAGAAACAGCTCTTAGTTTCACTGAGCCTTTCTGTTGTCTTTTTAGTCTCTATGTCATTTATTTCTGCTCTAAGCTTTATTTCCTTCCTTCTACTAACTTTGGGTTTCATTTTTTCTTCTTTTTCTAGTTTCTTGAGGTGTAAAACTATATTGTTTATTTGAGACTTGTTTCTTGAGGTAGACATTTATTGCTATGAACTTCCCTCTTAGAACTGCTTTTGCTGTATCCCATAAATTTTGGTATGTTTTAGTTCCATTTTCATTTGCCTTAAAGTATTTAAATTTCTTATTTCTTCTTTGACCCATTGGTTGTTCAAGAGCATGTAGTTTAATCTCCACTTGTTAATTTTCTAGTTTCCTTTGTGTAATTTCTACTTTCATACCATTGTGGTTGAAAAAGATGTCTGATATTATTTCAATATTCTTAAATTTATTTAGACTTTTTGTGGCTTAACATATAATCTATCTTGGAAAATATTCCATGTGCACTTCAGAAAAATGTGTATTCTGCTGCTTTGGGGTGGGATTTTCTATGTCTGGCAAGAAAATACATACATAGAAACCTGGTCTAACCTGGTCACCTGGTCTAATATGTCATTTCAGGCTGATGTTTCCTTATGATTTTATAGCTCAATGACCTATCCATTGATATAAATGGAACATTAAAGTTCCCTACCATTATTGCCTTTTTCTCTCTTTAGGTCTGTTAGTATTTGCTTCATATATTTAGGTGCTCCTAGGTTGGGTGCATAAATATTCAAAATTTTATAACCTCTTGCTGGATTGACACTTTATCATTATATAATGCCCTTCTTTGTCTCTTATTAGAGTCTTTGTTTTAAAGTCTATTTTGTCTGATAATTCTAGCTACCTCAGCTTTCTTTTGGTTTCCATTTGCATGGAACACCTTTTTCTATTTCTTCACTTTCAGTCTGTGTATGTTGTTAAATCTGAAGTGAATCTATTGGAGGCAGCATGTAGACAGGTTTTTTAAAAATCCACTCAGGGCTTCCCTGGTGGTGCAGTGGTTGAGAGTCCGCCCACCGATGCAGGGGAGACGGGTTCGTGCCCCAGTCCGGGAGGATCCCACATGCCGCAGAGCAGCTGGGCCCGTGAGCCATGGCCACTGAGCCTGCACGTCTGGAGCCTGTGCTCTGCAATGGGAGAGGCCACCACAGTGAGAGGCCCACGTACCACACACACACACACAAAAATCCATTCAGCTGCTTTATCTTTTGAAGAATTTAGTTCACTTATATTTAATTATTGATGGTATGTGCTTATACCCATTTTGTTAATAACTGTTTTCTGGGTGTTTTGTAATTCCTCTCTGTTCCTTTGTTCTTCTCCTGCTCTCTTCTTTTGTGGTTTGATGACTTTCTTTAGTGGTATGCTTAGATTCCTTTCTCTTTTGCGTATCTGCCATAGGTTCTTGCTTTGTGATTACATGAGGCTTACATATAACCTGTATTTAAAACAGTCTGGTTTTTTTTGTTTTTTTGTTTTTTTTTTGCGGTACACGGGCCTCTCACTGTTGTGGCGCACAGGCTCCGGACGCGCAGGCGCAGCGGCCATGGCTCACGGGCGGCTCCAGACGCGCAGGCGCGGCGGCCATGGCTCACGGGTCCAGCCGCTCCGCGGCACGTGGGATCTTCCCGGACCGGGGCACGAACCCGTGTCCCCTGCATCGGCAGGCGGACTCTCAACCACTGCGCCACCTGGGAAGCCCCTAAAACAGTCTGTTTTAAGTTTGAATGCATTCTAAAGCTCTACATTTTTATTCCCCCTCCACATTTTGTTTTCAATGTTACATTTTACATTATTTTATCTTGTGTATTCCTCATCTGATTTTGTAATTATAGTTATTTTACTACTTTTGTCTTTTAACCTTCATGCTAGCTTTATATATTTATTTACCTTTGTCAGTGAAATTTATACTCTCATATGTTTGCTTGTTATTAATTAGTGCTCTTCAGCTTAAAGTCCCTTTAACATTTATGATAAGGTTGGTTTAGTGGTGATGAATTCCTTTGCCCTTACTTGTCTGAAAAACTCTCTCCTTCACTTCTGAATTATAACTTTGTGGGATACAGTATTCTTGCTTAGAAGGATTTTTTTCTTTAAGCACTTTGAGTATATCATGTCAATCCCTTATGGCCTACAAAGTTTCTGGTGAAAAATCTCCTCATTGTTATGAGGGGTTCCTTGTATGTAACAAGTAGTTTTTCCCTTGCAGTTTAATATTTTCTCCTTGTCTTTAATTTTTGACATTTTAATTATAATGTGTCTTGATGTGAGTTTCTTTAGGTTCATCTTATTTGGAAATCTCTGGGCTTCCTGGATCTAGATGTCTGTTTCCTTCCCCAGGTCAGGGAAGCTTTCAGCCATTATTTTTTCAAATAAGTTTTCTGTCCTTTTCTCTCTTCTCATTCTGGGGCCATTATAATATGAATATTAGTCCATTTAATGTTGTCCCATAAGTTCCTTAAGCTACCTTCACTTTTTCATTCTTTTTTTCCTTTTGCTTCTCTGATTAGGTAAATTCCAATGCCCAGTTTTCAAGTTGACTAATCCTTTCCTCTGCTTCAGCTAGCCTGTATTGGACCCCTCTAGCATATTTTTCAGTTCAGATATTGTATTCTTCAGCTCTGTGAGTTCCCTTTGATACTTATTTTCTGTCTTTTGCTGAATTTCTCACTGTGTTCATCCATTTTTCTCCCATGTTCAGTGAGCATATTTATGACCATTTCTTTAAACTCTTTATCAGGTAAATTACTTATCTCTGTATCATAAGGGTTCCCCCCCACCCAGGTTTTATCTTGTTATTTCATTTAGAATGTATTCCTCTATGTCCTCATTTTTCTTGAGTCTCTGTGTTGGTTTCTATGTATTAGATGAAACAGCCATCTCTCCCAATCTTGAAGGAGTGGTCATATGTATTAGTTGAACTTATTCAACCTCACTTTAGCTCTTGGTTGTCTCTAGAACCTTTGTGATTGTCCAAGCAGTCTATTTTATTTTTAATCACTGCCACTTGTGGATGTGCTAAAAGGGTAGGGTTCTCAGTCAGCACCTAGATTCAGGCTGACTGGAAGCCAGACACTCAGGCAGCAGCTTTTAAAGTATGCAAATAAATACAGTCCTGTGAGACCACAAGTGTAAGCCCTCCTGGCCACAAGGCCAGGCAATCTGGAAGTGTGCCCTGGGCTACAGTCACCTAAATTGGGGTCCCAGGTGAGTAGATAAGCGTCTTTCTGAGAGATACTGGTGAGCTGTAGCAAAGCAGAGGGAGAGTACAAAGATGGCATCCCCCACCCTACATTCCCTGAGAGCACCTCTGTAGACCTCTAGATGTCTGTCAAACCTGAAGTCTGCCCCTCAGGTCAAAACTCTAGGACAAGCCAATAGGCCCCTTTCACAGAAAGCCTAGGGGTGTGTTTCAGTCTGCCATCTGTGCAGTGCTCTGACAAGCACTATCTCTCTGACTGTACAGTCCACATGAGACCCAGGAATACAAACCCCCTTGCCCACCAGATCTAGCTGTTCAAAGGGTGGCTCCTGGGCAGCAGCCACACAAACCAGGCCCCTGCCATAAAAACCAGGGCATCAAACATGTGTGAGAACTCCCCTCCAAGAGATGCTTGTGCTCTGGAGCCGGGCAGAGGGAGAGTACAAAGATAGCGCTCACCCTCCAAAGTCTCAGGAAAGCTTTACAGTCAGCCCTTTGATTTGTGTTTAATTAGAAGCCTGCCCTGCAGGCCGCAGTCATGATGATTAGCTTATAGGCCTCCTTCACAGAAAGACTGAACCCCTGGATCCTTTGCTTCATGCTGTGCCATGAGGATGGTAGCTTTTGAAGAATTCTCTCTCTGTTACCGTCCTGTGGAACCTACGAGCATAAGCCCTGCTGGCCACCAGAGCCGGGCCTTGCAGAGGTGTCCCAGGGCAGCAGCTGCAAAAATGAGGGCACCAGATAAGGTTCTAAGCTGAATTTTGGGAACTGAAGCAAGGCCAAGGTAAAGCACAAAGATTGGGTCTACCAGCCTGTTCCCTGAGAACACCTCTTTGGCCTCTAAAAGTGTCAGCCCAGAAGCCTGCCCCTTGGGCCTCTTTCTCAGAAAGACAGGGTGTTCTTCAGTCTGCAGAGTGCCCTGGGGATGGTAGTTTTCCAAGAACTGTCTCTTCGATTGTCACAGTCTCATGGGACTCAGGAATGCAAGCCCCACCCTGGCCTCCAGAGCCAGGTAATCAGGGGCATTCTCTGGGTTCCAGCCACAAAAACTGGGGCACCAGGCATGTGTAAAGGCTCCCTTCTGGGAGATACTGGTGCCATGGAGCGGGCCAGAGGGAGAAGGCGAGGATGGCGCCCACTGAGGAAAAAGAAAAAAAAAAAAAAAAGGCACCTGCCAGGGCCTCTGTCCCTGGAAAAGTATCCCTGCAGGCCCCTGTCCCTCTGGTGGTTGCTTTAAGATTAGCTAATGATTCTCTTTCACATAAAGTTTAGGCACTTTCAAACAGCTGCTTTTTCGCTGGGTCCCGGGGCAGTGATTCTGTTCATGACAGCCCTGTGTCTCGTGAAGCCCCTTTGGTTTTCAAAGCCAGGTGTTTTGGGGGCTTGTCTCAGGTGCAGGTCTTTAAAAGTTGGGGTGCCTGATGTGGGGCGGCCCAGGGAAGAGCTCCAGGTTTGAGTTCCCTCCGCACTGTAGGTCACCATACCAGGGTTAGGGTTGATGGCTAGACTACGTCTCAGCCTCTCCTACCCACCTCAACATGACCCTTTTCTCATTTACCCATGTGAAGGAGCTGCTCCGCTAGTTTTCAGGTATTTTTCAGAGGAAATTGTTCCATAGGTAGCTGTAGACTTGGCGTGTCAGTGGGAGGAGCTAAGTCCATGATTTTCTTGTGTTGCCATCTTGGACTGCCCTCCTGTACCGCTTCTAATTCATGTCATTCATTACTTTTTGTTTTGTTTTTTGAAAACTTCCAAGACATGGTATATAATAATGCTGGCAGTCTAGCATCTGGCTTTAAACCAAATTAGCTTAATGTTGCACCATTTAGGATACTATTTATTGGTTTTTGATAACCCTCCTTCATCGTTTTACTATTTTAGTTTACTAATGTAAGTTTATGCTGATAGTTTATAACACTGAGTCATCCTAGCATTCTCAAAATATAGGGTAAAAAGTTTCTCTCAATGTACATTTCATAACATCCCTCTCTCCCCTCTAGAAAAAGCCAAATTAATCATCGAGAATAACATAAGAAAAAGCTGAGTAGACTATTAAGCTCCTATAGTCAGTCATTCATGAATTAATATATTTTTCCAGATATATTTGAGTGCTTACTATGTACCATCCTCTTTATTGTGTGTATGTGTGTGTATGTGTTAACCTTCTTAATTCTTTGAGGCTGGTATATATAACTGCATTTTACAGATGAGAGAACAGATCTAAAGACATTAACAATTTGCCCAAAGTCCCACAACTGAGAAGTGGTAGGATTGAACCCAGGTTTAGAGCCTGAACTCTTAACAACCATATTATAATGTTTCTC
This sequence comes from Mesoplodon bidens, assembly GCF_964165515.1. Lineage (NCBI taxonomy): Eukaryota > Metazoa > Chordata > Mammalia > Artiodactyla > Ziphiidae > Mesoplodon > Mesoplodon bidens. The sequence continues at coordinate 32,995,232 of NC_138167.1, forward strand.
ATTAAGGCATTAGAGAAGATCAAAAAATAACAGAAGCTCCAAGATGGCAGACAAATTTAGTGTGCTATTTATTCAGTCTCCAAATTTTACTGAAATGACAGTAAACATCTATTAATGGAAATAAATCCAAAATAATATAGAGAGCAGAAGGGAAGGCCCACGTAGTTCAAAAATTCTGACAAATTCCTAGAAGACAAGAAGCAGGAGGCATTAGAGAAGTCACAAACCAGAAAAGCAGGGGTCCTTTTAGTCCAGCCAAGCCCCAGAAAGGACTCCAACCTGTGAGACATTAGGTACAGAGGGACAGGGTTGCTGGCAGTACTCAGTTTTACTTAAAGGGCTGTCTGTGAACAGCTGGACCAGTCAGCTCTTCCCACCTACCCTCCCCCACTCAGCAATATCTGTACAATGTTAACAGAGAGGTACTTTTTAAAGAAATTGGACTATATTACATGCATGAAAAGGGGACAGGTTTTAAGATGGGAGTTGGCCCCTAGATTATGTCCTTCTTGTCATCTGGCATCATGGGAGGCTTTTGAAATCCTTGACTCAGCTTACAAGATAGCAGCCAGCTACATAAAGGGAAGAAAAAGCAAGATATTCCAGGCAAAAGGTATAACCTGAGCAAAGGTATAAAGGTTAGGAGCAGCATGGTGGCTGAGGAAAATACTTCACTCTTGCCTGAGGGTAAAGGTCAGTCTTAGGTGTGACAGATGCTGAGGCTAGAGGAGCAAACAGTAGCCAGATCTAGAGCTTGTACTTGCCCTATAAGGCAAAAAGGAGCAATTGAACGATGTAGTGCAAGAATATGAAATGGTCAAGACCATCGTTTTGGCAGTTGAGAGGACCCGGGAATGCATGCTCTCTGGGTATCCTAAGGCAGCGGGTCCCAAAGTGTGGTCTGGGAAGACATCAGGACCTGGGAACGTTTAAAAAAAAAAAAAAAAAAAAGCGATTATTGGGCCCTGCACACGCATTTGAAAACAACTCTTCTAAGGTAGAATACCTCTTATCTCAAGACATTTCACCTCTTCCAAGAACCTTTCCTGCCCCACCAATGTAGAATGGATCATATACTCCATTGTCACCTACTCTGTCTCCTGAATACACTTCTCATACAGTAGAACTCTATGGTGCTTCCTATGTCAGGTCTCTCCTGGTAACCAGCACACTTCTTTATGTCAGGTATGGCCTCTCACCTGGCTTTGCAGGTCTGGCAGGACCTAGCAAAGTACTTAATAAATTAGCTTCCTGGATGAATGAACCTAAATACTAGTTAGGAGGCATTTGTAGTAGTCCAATCAATAGGCAAGGAAATGAGGTCTTGAACCAGAAGAGTATTGGAGATGGACATGAGAAATATTTAGGAAATAAAATGGGCAGAATGCTAACAAGAGCTAACAATTATATAGCACAAACTATGTACCAGGCAGTTTTAAGTGCTTTACAAGTATTCCTATTTAACCCTCACAATTATCCTATGAGGTAGCTACTACGTTTATCCCCATGTTTTAGATGAAGAAACTGAGGCTAAGTAATTTACCCAAGTCAACTAGCTAATATTGAGCCGAGATTCAAACCCAGACAGTGTCTGGCAGCAGACATATCTATATTGTTATTCACACTTTCTGCCTCCACATTTGTGTTAAGATTTCCAACTTGAGTGATTGGGTAAATGGGGTGCCATTGGCAAAGACATAAAGACAGGGAAAAACCAGGGGAAGATGCTGAGTTCAGCTCTAGCTATGCTGTGTTTGGGATATATTTATAGTGTGTCCAGCAAGTGGTTTGATATAATAGTCTGAAATACAGGACTGAGCTGGGTACACAGATTTAGAAATCAACATGTAAACCATGAGAAATTGATGAGATGATCCAGGAAGGATGATAAATGAGAAGACATGTGAACTGAAGGCCCTAGTGAACAATATTTAAGGGAAACTAAGATGCAGTGGTCTCACAGGTATAAGGAAACCCCTAGACGGTAACATCCTAGAAGCAACAGGTAGTCTCATGGAGGGGGAGTGATCAGCAGTATTGATATCAATGAGTTCAAGTAAGAGAAAGACTGAAGGCCATTTTGGCATAAAGGACTTCACTGAAATTGATTTGCTATGACCACCTACAGAGAGATGAAAGCCAGATTAGAACAGGTTAAGAAGTGAAAAGGCGGCAAGAAATTGGGAAAGCATATCTAATTCTCTACAGAGAGATGACATCCTGTGGAAGATGCAATAAAAATTTTTTTGTCTTTTTAGACGAGACTTCAGTGCATTTTTAAGAGTCCAGCAGATGGAACTAGGGGAAGTGGTATTGAGGATAAAGGGAAGAGATGGAGGACCGATTTAACCAAAACCTGGGAAAGGCTAGAGGAAGCTGGGCTCTGGGAGAAAGGTTGGACTTGAGCAAAGAACAACCAACTCAGCCGCTGAGAGGAGGACATGAGGATGGGAATGGATATGAGATTCTTAGGTGGAGGGCCAAGAATAATGGCCTTAATTTTATTGATAAAATGATGTTAATGGTAGTCCACTGAGTATGGAGGCAGGGTTAAGTGTAACACTTAAAGGAAGATTTAGGGAGTGGGAGAGGGGGCATCCCTAGATGCAGTAAAAGGACAAGTAATTTTATGAATAAATCATTTACAAAAACCAGGAGATCCAGATTAGGTAATGACAAAAGGCTAAAAGAAACTGAGAGAAAATGGTGGGGAATATCGATCACAGGACCCTGTGAGGTCAAAAATCAGTTTACAGCAAGTGAGGGCAGAACTTGATGTTATAGTTAGAGTAGGATATTAGAGTTTCCAACAGCTCTGGATGAAAATATCTTAGCTTGTAGCCTTCAGAGTGGTTGGTCGAAATAGCAGAGAGAAAGGTTGATAAAAGCAAGAATTATAGGGTTGGAATTTTGAATGATACCTACATAAGTACATTTCAGAAAATATCAAAATTACTGGCACTTTTAGGAGACCGTTTTTGTTTGGAAAAAATACAGCTGAACTCTGGGTGGGGGGAAAGGCTTCAGGTAGAGGAGCCACTTCCCATGGCCCTGGGTGCCACAGCTTAAAAAGCTGCTAACAAAATTTGATTGCTACTCTGGAAGGTGTGAGGATGGTTGTAGGAGGGTATGGAAGAAAGAAGAGATGAAGGAAGGAGAGGAGCCAGACAGTGAGTGGAGAAGGAGCTTAGGAGAAACTCAGTGGCAGGGTGGTTGAAAAGAACTTGTAAGAATTGGTGGGAACGTCTGATTTTGAGTTGTTTGCAGTGGGGTGTGCAATGTGACCTAACTCTTCTGCCCACATTTCGCCTCTCAAAAAAGGACCACTCCACAGCTCAACTGAGCTGACTGTTCTTACCAATGCCTGGTGAATGAGTGTTCAGCTGTTAGGTATGACCATAAGACTTCTTGGCCACCAAAATGTGATCAGCAGTGGTGTGTGTCATTGTCAAGCAAAAGCACTGTGTGACAGACGTGACTCACTTCTCACTTTCCCTCTGCCACAGCAACTGACCACATTCCCAGTGGCAGCTTCGTTATCCAGGGTCCCAGTGAGGTGGGAAGCAGACCCCCCCCCCGCTATCCACCATAGCTATGTAGGATAATGTATTCTAAACCACCTATTTGGGGGACTGTATGTATTGCAGCATAATTGTCCATATTTCCAACATCCAATCAATTGTTGTCCTGTCAGTTTTATCTCAAACACCCTGACTGGTTCAGCACAACATTCCCTTCCACATATATTATCCATTAACATCCTAACTCATCAACGAATGTCTTTCCTTCCATTCGCTATACGGCACCAGGGGCCTCCCTGGTGGCGCAGTGGTTGGGGGTCCGCCTGCCGATGCAGGGGACGCGGGTTCGTGCCCCGGTCCGGGAAGATCCCACATGCCGCGGAGCGGCTGGGCCCGTGAGCCTGTGCTCCGCAACAGGAGAGGTCACAACAGTGAGAGGCCTGCGTTCCGCAAAAAAAAACCAAACAAAAACAAATCTGATCACATGACTGGCTTTTAAGTATTTCTAGGCTTGCCACCATCCCTGAAATTAAATCCAAAATGTTTACAAGGCCCTCTATAATCTGCCCTTCCTAGCTTCTTACTGTGCTCCCTCATATTCCAGACTACAGCCATATTCAGCTTCTGAATACAGCATGACCTCCTGTCTCTATGCTTTTGCTAATTCTATTCCCACTACATGGAGTACACGGCACCCTTGGCATAGGCTTGTCCTGATCCCCAGACCAGGAATCTGTGCCACAAATCATACAGAGCCCTAAGAGTATTTCCCCTGTTGAAACACTACTTAACAGTAATTACGTAGTGTTTCCCCCATACTGTCCCCAGCGTTAAGCACATAGTACTAAAGAGTAGAGAGGCACCAAAGGAAGGAGGGAAAAAGGTAATTAGCTTTGCCTTTGATCCGTTTACAAGGATGGAGGCGTGGCAGTAAGTTTTACGTAAAGCTTGACATGTAGAGCACGGTGAGCAGGGGCTACAGCAATGCAGATCAGCAGTGGGGCCTCTCATACACACATGGTCATCTGACAATGCTTGACTCTGCTTCAGAGGGCAACTGATGCTGAAACAAATTTCAAAGTCTTTTAAATGCAGGTTTTAAAGACTATATTTTTCAAGGTTTCCAGACTCAGCATTCTGAACTTACTAAAGCTGCTGACCAATCAGCCTCATTAATACTTCAAAAAACATCATGTAAAAGGAAATTAACCTTTTTGTTTATGCCAATTCTGCTAAGTGGGACTAAAATGGTTCAGAAGCTTGAAAGATGACTCATTCAATGGTCTCGTTTCAAAGAGTAAGCAATTTGATTTGTGATAAGTTTTCCTGCCACTTGCCTACCACCATTCAGTCTTTAAAGTCTCGGGTGGTTATCAAGATTCATAAGAAGGATTTTATTGTCTCTAAACATCAACTAATCCTAGAAAAATAGCAAAAATCTGCTAGAGTCACCTTTACTTTTACAATTTACTTTCAAATATATAGTTTTGAAATAATACCTAACACCCCACCATCACTATTTGGCATGTCTTTAAATATTACAGCTAAACAGGAAATTACCTGTACTGAAAGCAAGTCTTTAGTTCAAGAAAGTAAATTAATGAACAAACTGTTCTCGAAGAGAATGTAAATGAGTAACTTTGAAAATCCACTTATTCTTTTTCAAGAATTCAAGTAAAATGTACTAGTTGCCTTTTTATACAGCACACCAGTTGCAAAGCACTCACATTGCCTCATATTCCCGTGTAGTAGAAGCTCCCTTTATACGCATATTTCTTTAAGTAAGAGAAACATTTTATAGCCAGAAAAAAAAAATGTTAAGGGATTTAATAAAGACCATCCATTTAAATCGAGGAGGTAATATATAGAATAGAAACCTATTTTCACTAAATCATGATAGTTCTAACTAACTGGTGGAAGAAAATAGGTTAAAAACAGTACTTATATTTAGTTAGGAAGATGAAGAACTGACACTAAGAATGTCTGAAAACTTCTGCATGTATAGAATCTCAGTTGGTCTTACCTACTAACAAGAAACAAGAAAAAGCTCTCTAGAGGAGTGGTTCTTAACTGGGGCAATTTTGCACTCTCCCCCTCTTCCCCTACTCCACTGGGGACATTTGGCAATATCTGGAGACAATTTTGGTTGTCACAACTGGGGGTGGTGATGGTACTAATGGTACCTAAGTGGGTAGAGGCGAGGGATGTTGTTATCTTACAATGCACAGGGCAGCCGCCATGACACAGAATTATTCAGTCCAAAATGTCATAGTGCTAGGTTGAGAAATCCTGATCTAAAAAGAACATGCATTTTTCTACTTAAGTCTAAAGTCTGGAGGAAAGCATGGGTTTTATTTCTAGAACAAGAAACTAGGTGTTTATTTCCAGACCTTTTAGGAAAGCCTGATTTAGTTCAGGGATGGTAAGGATTCCAAGTAAGGTACACATTTGGTGTCTTAAAAATACTACATTAGGATTACAGTAAAATACCATCACACACATTTAGCTGCTCTTGCCTAAGTAAGCAGTTGGGTTTATATTAAAAGTGAAATGTCTACGAAACAAGTAAAATAGTTTTTCAAAGTAACAGGATTGTTACGGGCTACTAAATCATGAGGTTATCGTGGTTATCATACATTAACCAGTTCTAAAATACAATTCTTCAGATTTTTCTTGTGAGTGAGAGAGCATTCTAGAATAAAATCACTCAGTGTGCATCAGCCATTATTTACTGATAACAGCTAAATACACTAATTCCAATACATCCTAATCTAGAAAGAATTTCAGTTCACAGATAGCTCTTTCTCATCTAAGACTTAAGTGAAACAATTCAATTTGCCAAAATCACTGATAATCACTTAACATCAGAACTAAAGTACAAAGGGGTCAGGGTATTAAGACTCCCTCTACTAAAAAAGCATTCTGACACATTAACATTACAGAGTCTAACAAAGTAAAATTATCTGCAATACTCCCCTTAGTTTTAATTGAAGTTGGTTTTTATGAAAAGTGCTTTCAAAGTTGTTACAAAGAGCCAAAAACATGTTGCTGGTTAACCCTTGTCCTAAATTACAGTGTAGGTGTTCACAAAGTCCTATTTTTCTAGTATTAAGAGGAAAATAAGCAACTTACTGTATTGTAAAGGGAAAATATGTAATTTCATTGTACATGTTTCTTAAGAAAATGGCCATATCTGGTGAGATTTTGGCAGCTTGCCACGTAATACTTCCAATGTGTTGCATTTTGCAGCCAAAGGCATCAGAGGAGTTTTACTTATTAACTGGAAAAACAAATCAGTTAAAACCAGAATATCCTTTTCCCCAACGGTGAAATGAACTGTTGTTGTTCTTGTCCATTTTCCATTCCACAGAGGACTAATGAAGCTTTCAAACACAGGCGTGAATCTGGGGTGGCCGTAGTTTGAAGACTGGGATTCGGTATTTGAGGCAGAGCTAGAATCCACAGGTGCTGAAATGGTAAGCGCTTTAATATCAAACTATGTACTAACCATAATATATCGAGAGGTTGGCAGTTAATTTTAACAATTGAAATTTTTGGTAAAATGTTTGATTTGGGCAGAAAATTATTTCCACTTCTAAAAAATTGTCAAGTATTTGACATGTGGCTAAACACACCTTACAAGGTTTATTAGTTAACCAGTTAACAGAATTTTTCAGTGACTGAGGATTTTGTGTATTTCATCATTTTAAACTTCAATCATGCCTATATAGTCATATTCATATATCTGAGACTGAGCTAGATATAAAGATATCAGAACATCCCTTAAAACTGGTTAAATTAGATATGCCCATATGTTATTTCTTTACCATTTACCCAACAAAAAGTGTAAAAAAAAAAATGATTTGGTTACTTATGGTTACATAAAAATTATATATATATTCAAACATTTGTTGAAATCTCCATACTCCAATTTTTTTAAGAATTCTAATTCCCAGGGGTTAAGCAGATTTAGATATCATTAATGAATACATGACCACATTTAAAAAATCATTCAGTGCTACTGATTTTAAATTTTTAGTTTAGGCTTTGCCATACCAAATTTCCTTTCTGCCTTAGTTTCATAAAATAACCTAACCTAAAAACACAACCCCATACTGAGCTTTCTTTAAAAAGAAATTGGGTAGATCTAAACAATTTAAATGTTCTCAAGAAAATCAGAGAGCAGCTGTTCTCCTACTATTGTAGATCTCCTGAGGAACCTACATATGCAGAATTGCTAAGCAGAACTTCCTAGTAATATTTAAAAGACCAGTAAGCAGTATGAGTGGCAGATTATGACTGAACGCCACACCTTGCCACTTCCGTTCCAATATCAGGACATTACCACTAGAAGTATGAAGTTAATCAGTATGACTCAGCATTTAAAATCTGAGTATTCTACTTTTACTAATTTTGTTATATATGTGAATATATACATATAATACATATTATATATATATAAACACTAAAACCATATCTACTACTACTAGAAAAGAGCAGAATCTTTCGTTAGATAGAATTTCAGCTATATTAGAAAAGTTAGCCATTTTGCAAGACTCAAGAAAAACAAAAACTGTAAGCATTTTAGAAGTTAAAGAATGGAGAAATCCAATACATGAAAAGTATTTGGATTTAACTTCAGACACTTAACTAAGACATTCACACAACATATGCATGTCAGTCTCCTATATGGTCCTAGAGCCTGCAGTATTGTAATTTATTGTGAAACCATGTAACCAAATACTTAAATATATCCACAACATCTATATCACGGTAATGCATAGTACATAATATACCAACATCTCAAAATAAATTTCTATTACAGTTTTATGCAAATTATGGTATGATTATCACCTGCCACATTCTGAAATGGCACCAACTTCATGTAATGGTCCATGTCCTAATCAAAATCGTTACTGGTAATGATGTCTTATGCATTATCATCTGAATATCTGAAGTCAAGTAATAACCACAGTATGTTACCAATTAAAATCACTGCATATTTGGATGTTAAAGCAGGTTAAGTAATACAGCAGGAAAAATATTTCTAATTCACAGTTTCAAAAATAAAGGGTGCAGTTTTCAAATATCTGAATGCTTAAAATTGGTCACTCAATTTAACAACTGCCTCCTTCAATGCATGTAAACTATGTTTGCACAGCATTAGGAGATGTCTTTTATTTCAGAAATTAGTTCTTACTGTTACAGGAGCACCACAAATTTGAAGGAAGAGGCTACAGTGTGAAATGAGCTCACTGAAGGATATGTTAAATAAAATCTTAACTATAATATAAGGTACTGTTTCCCCCAAGCAGAGACCCTTTAATCAGGAAAAGTAGCCAACGCTTACCGAATACAATATGTATATTAGCTCTACAAGAAAGGGGGAAAACCTAACTCAACTAAAAGAAAATACTATTATTCGCTAACAAACTTGTGATAGCCAGCTTCAGAATTTTCCTAAAAGTAAAATTCAAAAGCATACTTATTTGACTCTTTCGATAAGGAATGTAGAGATACAAAGGAAATGAAAGAAAAATCTGGCTTTAAGAATTTCTAAGTGGAAACACACGCACACAAATGGGTAACTGAGAAAAACTGAGTACTTAAATATTCAAAGTTTAAATGTATAGGAAAATTTATAATAGAAAAAGAAGTGGCGAATTGTTATTATGACTTGATTTGCTGAAAACATCTGCAAATTCACACTGGCATTAAGAAAACCAAAGTTTCAAAAATTTACTCCTCTCTCTTTCTCTCCAGATATGTTTTCTGTGCAAAAATAAATATCTGAAAATTGCACTAATACAATAATACTTATTTTTACTTTTGTATTATGAATAATCTGCACATGCTGCTTTACAGACAATACATATTTGTAAACTTGCTCATGCAAAATTAGTGTGCGCAACAGGGATATTGTTAATCCCCATATCTAAAAAAATGATATTATCTCTTTTAAACTGCCAACCCCTCCGAAATGTAACAAATCTTACACAGATATTCTTGTCTGCCACAGCTAGAAATCAATTTGTGTTGCTGAAACAAAAAGGTATACAAGAAAAAGAAACATGGTTTTTGTCTTGCAGAATTTTTGATTTTTAAATAAGAGAAAATTTATAAAAGAAAGAAAATTCATTGTCACAAAATTTTAACATTTTAATCCTAAACATTACAGGGTAAATAGATACTGGACCCTATCTATCTCCATCAATCCTAACTTTTAGATGTCATTTTAAATGTTGCCCTAACCACTAAAACTTTAGTGGTTTTACAACCTCTGGATTATGGAAATACGTATTTCTGAAATAAATGCTACAAAAACAACAATGGAAGGAAGTCAAACTGCCTCCACGAAGGAAAAACAAAAAGTGGAACATTTTGAAGCTTTACTTCTCTTTCCATGTCTCGTGATTAACCTGTCAATTCAGTGCATCATATGGTCAATGTAATGGTCCCCAGGTTGAACCAACATCTAACTAGTGTCCATTGATTCCAAGTTAGTGGATGATGAATCTTTTTGGATACTTTCAAAGATGGCTGCCAGCTCAGGGTTAGAACTGATCTGTGACTGGAATTCACTCATCAGTGGACTCTTCTCTGCTTCTGGAATGGTTAGCAGTGCTGCTACTGCTCTCATGGCAGATCGCTTTAGTTCATCTTGCTTTTCAAACTCCTGCTTTACTGAGTTTGCTTTCACCTGTAACAATGAGTAAATTTATATTACATGCTATAAAAGGCAGTTCTTATACAAACAAAATTTAAGCACATATAAAGAAATTTAAGCACATATAAATAAAGCAAAGCTACTCTTTCATAGATCCAAAAGGCACATTATTCTTCAAGCAGAGTTGCTCTGAAACTTCTTTTTAGTAGTAGCTATGTATCTCCTTTTAAGGGAATATTCTATACAAGGCCCATTATAAAAACCAAGAGTAGGATCTGCTTATTAGCAAGTCCTACTTTGTCCTCTATCAAGAAACTACCCCTCTAGCTACCTTGTTTATTCATTATTCTTCAAACATGTCATGTACTGACATCTCTGTGCCTTAATTCATATAATTATTTTTGTATGAAAAGTCCTGTTTCACCTTCTGGACCTAAAACAATCCTGACTTCTCAAGGTGCATTTTAAATGCTGTCATGTGCATATGAAGCCTTCTGTGACCCCCACCCACTCCTCCACCAGAATTAAACATTTCCTCCTCTTTTGTGGCCCTATCACACTTTAACCCATATCAGTACTTTAAAAATACGTGTCAGATTGTTATAACAAACTTTTAAGAATAGCATTTAACAGTGCTAAGCTTTCTAAAACATCCACATTTGAAGGAAGTGAGGAATAGGAATAATAAGTTAACTTTTGCAACAAACTGCCACATAAGGGTGCTAGCATAGTCAAATTTGGAAAACCACAGTATAGAATCAACTAGGGATCCTGAACATACTATGTCTGGCCTAAATCAATGACATCAATATTACCTTAGTTGTACATGTAGCACGTAATGGCTCAACAAGTCGGTCCAACCTCTGCAGTACTGCACTTGGACAAAGGGTAGAGAGTCTCACCAACATTAAAAATGTTAGCATCTATTATGAATAAGAGAGACAAAATTTAGATTTTGCATTATTTTCTAAAGACAAAGCCCAAATTCTGGCAAAGCTTTTGAAAGGAAAATGACTAACCTGTACCATTAAGTTTCATTTTAATGTAATCTGCCATTGGAATCACACAGAATTGCCTCAAATCTTGTCTAAGGAATTTTACCTACAAGTACTAGAGTTACCTTATCTATCATGATAGATGGTCACAGTCCTAGAGTACAGAACTAAAAAAGTGGTTCTCAATCTTGACCGCACATTACAGCTGGGGAGCTTAACAAATATACCTATTTTTACTTCACTCATCGGGACAGGGCCACAGACTCAGTATTTTTTAAAAAGCTCATGTGCACCAGATGGAACAATCAGTGAATAAGAAAATAATTGAACTAGAAGAAAAGCTTTATAAGAAGTTTCTACTGTCTTTGCAAATTTCACTTAAAAAAACAAAACAAAAAGCCTGCTTATTCAGATTAATCCATATAAAGTCCAGTAACCCATCATCTTTTCTCTTAGACCATAAACTGTAGAAATAAAAGGATCCTATTCTTTCAGGGCTCTTTTCATTGAGTTCCGGAGGGGTCAGGTTATTCCACATTACATTATGGAAACATGAAAGCTGGAGTTCTGATAGTATGGATGAATTACTGCTCAACGACCACTTTTGCCCTGCTTGACCAAAGGTCCTGAGTAGAAGAAAAAGATTTTTCAAATCACGCTTTTATAGTTCACATTTTAAACGGATTTAAGCAAATAGGAAAACAAAAAGCAGTTATGAGCAAAGTTCATGCTCTAAACCTAAGAAGCATGAAGTATAATTTCTCTATGGTTGCTTCTACAGATTGCTTTGTGTATCTGAAAACAGTTCTTCCTCTTATCCTTTAACAAAACTCTTGATATTGACTTCCTCCTCCAATGAAAAGGTTTCTGGATTTTTCCTGTATGTCAACTGAGGTCACATTGCATCGCTATTACTTTTGCATATTAGTTTAAACACACTACAATCATGACAAGCAAACCAATCGTTCTCACTTAATAGCAAGAGTAAATTACAAAGGTGAAAGTCACTAGCAAAGTCTTCTTCTAAAACATTCTATAAACAGGCACAAACATCTTACCTTAATATCATAATGGTCCTTCAAACCATCTTCAACATGATTTAGAAATTCAAAAATATCAAGTCTATCCAGACAACTGTCTAGAAGTGTGTACATACACTCAAAAGCTGCCTTTCTAATATCCAGGCCGTCATCAACTGTATGCTTAAATGGACCCATTTCTACCTGTTGAAATAAAACAGAATACATAGATACACTAGAAAGTAAAAGACAAGCTTAGGTAAACAGTGCAATCTAACTTACCTCTCTTATAAGCTCCTTTCTAACTTTTGTTTCATTATAAAGATGTGGAAGAACAGTATCTAGAAGATCCCTTATTAATGATGGCTTATTATGTGCTGCTGAGTTGAATGTGACCAAGGCCACTCTTCTTACATTCAAATCTGGGTCTTCCAAAGTTTTTAGGAAATCACCTGAAAAATTGAAAGAGAAGCAACAGAGTTATGGTAAGCTTAAAATAAAATATGCATTATATTATTTTCCTAAATTCATAGTTTATTATTGTTGGTATTATTGTTACTTCTTCAATGTGGGTCATGGAATATGATGAAATCCTAAGTGAGCTATATAATTTCTTTTGACAACAGGTAAACTATTATGTCTGAATGTGAGTGGACTTAATTGATAAACCTATTCTCAGTACCTTTAAATGCAAAAGGTAAGGAGTGAGAGCCCCAAAAGCTCCCCATTACTTTTACAGATATTTAACAGGTGGGTGACATAGAAAAGTGATGGAACCAGCAACCACAAGAACTAGTAACTTGAATGATTCTCCTTAAAATTCAAAATTAGTACTCACACTAAAAAAGCACCAACAAAAGTGGAATTTTTTTTTTCACTCATTCAAAAAACATTTATTGAGCATTTATGGCATGAAGCAGTGGGGATACAGCTGTGGACAAGTCAAATAAATTTATGCTCAGATGAAGTTTACATTATATTTACTTTAAATTTTAAATTCCAAAAGTGAAATTTAAAAACCTGAGTTCAAAAGATAAGCAAGGTGGAGACAGATCCACTGCTTGATAAAGATGGAATACTGTTAACAAGTATATAATTTATCAGATGATGGAGAAATGTGCCTCCAAAAGCCTATTTTTATCTTTAACAAGAAATAGATAAGAGGTCTAAGAATACAAAAAGGAGGAAACTGAAACCTACCATAGGACAAAAAGCTAAAGAAAGCACCTAGCCACTTTAAACACAGATATAAGTCTGGTTGTTCTTCCACACAGGGGAAATAAATTATAGTGCAAAGATCTTTGGAGTCATACAGACGGTGATCCACACTGCTTCACTTGTCAACTGTATGACCGACTTCTGGCAAGTTACTGTAGGCAAGAACTTCAGTTTCCCAGTTTATAAAACGAGAATTTTATATGTACATTACTGAACTCAGTGTCTGGTACACATGTGGTATTCACACAGAGCTACTCATCATTATGTAATCTCAACCCTACCATAAGCAATCTTTTAGAATGCACAGGGGAAAAAAGGTATGAGAAGACTTAAATGTATCACAACAGCAATTTGAAGAAGTGGGAGGGGAAAAAAAAATACTTCAGACACCATAGGTTGGTAAACTCAAGGTTGACCACCCAGGAAAGTTCTGACTACAAAAAAGGTTAAGAGGTAGCTTGGGTTCAAAAAGAATTTAAATGTACCAGACTAAACCTCCTCACCTCTGTTTGCTTAGAATTACTATCATGGTGAATTGCTTTCAGTAAAACACAAAAAGTATTACTATTATGATAGACAAATGGTGACGTGGTCTAGGATCAGTGGTCCCCAACAACTTGGTCTAGGAATTTCAATTTTAAACAAACAGAATGATAATCATCTGATTGAATAACTATACCAACGATGCACACTGGTTGACTGTTGTCAACCTAGAAAGATGTCTCTAAAGATCTGGCACAGGCGTCTTCCTTTGCTGTATCTTGTACAATGACAAAAATGTGAATAAATATATCAAAGCAAAAAGAGGCGAGGGGAACAAAGGCAAGACTCTTCTGATTGAGACTTTCTTTGAATTAATTCTAGGTCTCAGCGTTGGCACCCATTTATCCCCCATGTCCCCCTTACTCTGAATTGGTAATCCCTTTCTGTAGTTCTTTTCTTTTAGACTGTTTTTTACATGGCATGAAACTGCAAAGCTTCTTTGCCATATCCCTCTATCCTCTCTGCTGGTATCCCCATTCTTCTGTCTTCAAGAAAACACCAGAGAGTTTAGTTACTAAAAGCTCTAGGAAAACTGATGATGAAAACAACACAGGGAAGTTATAAAATCATGAAAAATAACACTAAAAGCTAATTCTTGTCTTCATAGAAAGAGATGGCCCTTTTCTTTCTTGGATAGCTCCTCTTAGGTTGGTAGAACTGATTACCACAAGAATTATCTTTTTTATTCTTAAATTTCTACCTTAAATTTAAAAGCCTCCAAAGATCCCCTTGGGAGCTGGAGGCATACAAGTAATAACAAAGAAGTGGGGCCATCACAAGCTCAAATGAGATTCATTTACAACTGGGAAGAACTTCAGATTAGTCAGATAGATCATGTATCTTTTACCCATTAGTTTACTTTAGGTCATTCCCAAAATATGATTATCAAATGTGTACTTGACTTTAAAGACATCCTAGCATATTTACTAAATTTCAGCTATTTGCAAAGTTATTTTTTTAATGAAAGAATTACCAGACCCTTAAAAGCATTTTAGTCCCTTGGTGATATATTTAGCTATTGAAATGATTTGTTTTTGACAGTTAACTATTAACTAGTTATTTAGTATGTTCATCTTCATTTCCACTTACCTATGCAGTTCTTTAATAGTGGATCAATAGGCTGTGGATGATCAGAAATAGTAAACTTCACAGCTGTAACCACTGAGCTTCGGGCATACGATGAGCCTAATTAAAAATAAATTTTAAGTCTATTGGTATTTAAGTCAACTAAAATCCATGGACACCTTTATCATTTTCAAACCACTTCAAATAACACCAGGGTCTTTAATTCCTTAAAACTCTCTTTGGTCGGGCTCCCCTGGTGGTACAGTGGTTAAGAACCTGCCTGCCAGTGCACGGGACACGGGTTCAAGCCCTGGTCTGGGAAGATCCCACATGCCGCGGAGCAACCAAACCCATGCGCCACAACTACTGAGCTCTAGAGCCTGCGAGCCACAGCTACTGAGCCCATGTGCCACAACTACTGAAGCCCACGTGCCTAGAGCCCGTGCTCCGCAACAAGAGGAGCCGCCGCAATGAGAAGCCCGCACACCACAACGAAGAGTAGCTCCCGCTCGCCACAACTAGAGAAAGCCCACGCACAGCAATGAAGATCCAACACAGCCAAAAATAATAAAAAACAAAAAAAACCTCTCTCTGGTCAAGAGGGGTATTTCTTATTACTTCCAGGATACTAATGAAGCAAAGTTTACTCATTTTATGAAACATAATCCCATTAGATTTCAAAAGGAACAATTTCTTCCAGGAAGGAGGCGGCCTGCGAGACCAGCAGTGGAGGATCTATCCCTCACAAAAGGGAACTGGTTAAACCACTGTATGACTGTCAAGATTTTTTACTAAAAACGAAAGCAATTTCTAAGAATGAATGGCCTTTATTACCTTCTCCTTGGACAACAGGGGTTGATACTGGTAATGTGAAAACTCTTCTAGAATCTTTCATTTGAACCAGGTTAGTTCACCAATTTTAGTACTGTAATTAATTCTAGCAAGCTCCTCTGGCTATATTAATTCAAGAGACATCTGTCCCACATTAAGACAAGAGTAACATTAAAATACATTAAACACTAGAAACTGCAACAGATTTATTTAATCATTATCTAACTACACTCTCTTTATCCTTTTAAACAACAAGGTGTCATTTGAATATGGCTCCATATCGTAACATAAGGCAATAGGTTCTACATATAACAAGATACAGAAATGTTTTAACTTCTGCATTAGCCATCTTTCCAGGCAACAACTGCTAATAAACAAAAATTTTTTAGATAAGAAAATCTAGGTACCCACCTGATATTAAATACCCCTTAAGCCGTGGAAGGAGAGTTTCTGGATCAATTAGCGTGAGTTTGCCTAGACATTCAGCAACAACATTTCTGGTTCCTTCTTCTGCACACTCACAGTGCTTTAGCAATAAGGCCCAGATGTTTTCAACATATGGTTTAAGGCCCACCACTGATGCAGAGCTAATAATTTCCTTCAAGGAATGAAGCAGTAGATACTGCCTTTTGGGTTGACTGGTTATTTCTTGTAAGACAAATGGTAGATATTCAGGAAGGTTGCCCACACTAATGCTGCCTAATGCATAGGATGCAGCTGATTTGACTTCTTCACTAGGAGATGAGAAGGCTTCTAATATGACAGATTTTAGTTCCAGCTGCCCACTTAAGTCAATATGATGCCCAACTTCTCCAAGAGAAAGTAGAGCTAAGAGGCGAATAGAATCTGTAGACCTTGAGTTCTTGACATCTTGAATAAACTGACCCACTACAGCTGGTCCTTCTTTAGGGCATGCTCGAGTAAGAGCAGCTACACATTTGGCAATGGAATAATAAGACTGCTTATGAGTAAGAGCTGTGCTCTGAGAATAAACTGGACCGGTCAGCATGCGCAACAAATCCATGTATCCTAGATTATTTGTTCCAGTGACAACCAGAGCTTGGAAAAAGTCTAGCATGGCGCTAAGAGCTCCCCCTTGCAATAAAGGTGATCTAACAAGTCCAATAAGTTCATTGAGAATGGATCCACTTATCTTTGAAAGGGAGGAGGGATACACTTTTGCCAGTGTGGTAAGAAAACTGATAGCCATCTGTGAAACATGCATATCACTTTCGCTGATAAGAGGTGGGAGCTCATCTAGAACTGCATCAATCATGGCAGCTGTCAGGCTATCACTATAGTTTTTAATTAGAATATCTAGAGCAGAAAGGGTTCCCAGTTTCAAAGCTCTCTGGTTTTTCCTGAGAAATGAAGCAAGGATAGGAACCCCTTCTCCCAGGACAGGCCTCAAATCTATCTTCAAAGGCGACCCAGCAATCAGTGTCAACGCCTTCACTGTAGTTAACCGCGTAATCTCATTCTTCAGTCGCTCCAAGAAAATCTGAAGGGTATTAGGCAAGTCAGAGCCCAAATTGTCTCCAAGGTTGCAAATAATTTGTCCCATACAGGAAATAGCCCTTTCCTTGACTTCCTGATCAATGTCAGCTGCTTTTAACCTCTTAATGGTACAGGTAAATAGATCTTTGATGTAAGGAGTTGCATCAAACGAGGACGGCTGATCTAAAGGACGAATTACTTTGACAAGCTGTTGAGTAACAAGAAGCGCTTCAGATGTAATCTTGTAAAATGGATCTCCAACACAAGCCACCACTGGAGGGACCAAAGCTTGAACATGAGGATGGAAGACTTGAGGAGAGTGGTTACAGAGGATTACATATAGACAGGACAAAGCATCAATCTTCAAATTTGATGAGCTTGATTTATCATTCAGTGAGAAAATGATTCCTAAAACCCAACCAAAAAAGAAAAATCCAGTATTTTTATCCATGGCACCTTTATGAATTTAAAGCTAGTTTTAAAATTTAAAACGAATCCCTAAAAGATTGCTAAAGTTCCCACTATATATTATCTCTAAAGCAGTCAAAATTCCACAAGCTACGATAAACATTAAAGTAAAAAATTTTAGGGTACGATTTTAAACTTTTAACTTTAGATATTCAATGGTTCTGTAAAAAAGTTAGTTCCATGTGCAAAGTTGTCACAAATTATCCTTTTCAAGGAAACAGTTATTTAAGCTTATCTAAGTCTTAATAAAGTCTATAATAAGTCCCAAAAGTGATTTACTATTTCTTTCATACCTGGTACAAGTACAGGAATGTGTTGTGTTAGGGCCCCAGGTAATACATTTACCAGTTCAGTCAACATGTTAAAACAACACTGTCGGGTCTTCACACTTTTTTCTTTCATCTGTTTGTGCAGAGCTTTAACAATGTTGGGAACCTGTAATTATCAAGTGCTCATTAGCTGGTTCAGCTATTGGTACTTCCTCAGTACACTTAACACAAATTACAGGGGGCTGGGGACAAATGGAAGAATTTTTTGGGTCAAATTCCTAATTCCACTGTCAACAGTTTGTACAATACAAACTTTGTTGCATCTACTATATATGTTCTCTTGAAACTGTATTTGCTTGATACTGATAAATAAGAGAGCAGAGAAAAGCTATCATTAGCTTTCTACAGAGCAAAAAAAGTCTTCCTTGATTAATTTTACTTATGAAATGCGTAAGACTAAACAGAGATCTAAACAATAAAATAATTTTCAACCAAAACTTTAGGAGCATAATTTATAAATGGTTTTTGAAACTGAAATAGCACATAGAAGCAATTAAAGAAAAAAGACAAATTATGGAAAAGAAACCATTAAGTGGGTCCTTGTGTTTGCTTTTTGTTGGCCTGTTACAATGAAATCAACCTCACTTCCAATGTAGTTACAAGCAGCAGGAATAAGATTCAAAGACATCTGCTTCTAAACTTCCTAATGTCAGTCAGTAAAACCTAAACAGGGAATTTACCAATAAATCTTATGGATGCCAGGATACAGACACATACCATTATCGAACAATGATGTGCGAGAACTAGAGGCAAAAGAAAACATCTATCTAATTAATTCACCACAGCATCATCGAAATTTCCTGTGATTTTTATCTGCTTTCCATATACTTAGTCAATTGCTTATGTCCTCCATACACTTTATCTTTTTCCTCTACAATTAATCTTTAGTGTTCACCTTTAAGTTCATCACAAATTTTACAATTTTTACTACTTGAAAACAAGATAGATATGGCATGTATATCCTCTCCTCTGGTTTAGTTGTTTAGTCCCTCTCAAGATCTGTTTTGTAATCTACAAAAATGGACAAATATGTACCCCATAGGGCTGCTCTAGAGACTGCATATAAGATAGGAAAATACCTAGCATGTGATAAATGCTCAACAAATGGGGGCTATACAGAGCTAACATTTAGGATCTTAGAAAAGATGTCCTCAAGTGAAAAAAATATGTATTTTATCAATAACAATAGCTGGTATATATAAATACTATGTAGCAGGCTTCATTGTATGTTTACATAGATCATATCATCTCTACCTTGGGTAGACAGTTCTAAGTAAACCCTTACTACAAATGAGAAAAGTGAGGCTTAATAAAATGTCTAAATAACTTGTCCAAGATCACACAGCTAGATCAGGAGGGAAGACACAAGTAGTCTAATTCCATCGCCCTAAGATTTCTCCATTAATCAAAGATAAAGACTACTTCACTGAATCTTAAAGCTAATATTGTTTAGCCAGGAAAAATCAAGAAAACTTCAATCAGAATAAATTATTTACAAGTAATGAAGCAAGGATAGGAACCCCTTCTCCCAGGACAGGCCTCAAATCTATCTTCAAAGGCGACCCAGCAATCAGTGTCCATATCAATGAGCATCCATAAACTACTATACAAACACATCCCAGAACTGTTTCTCTAAAGCTGTTCTGGAACTCATATTTCCATATAAAAACACCACTTTAAAAGATCACATTTATTAGCATGACTTTTAAAACACACTTTTAAACTGACCTGACTCTGAAGCATTGTTAAAGGTGTTTCTCCCTGTTCCATTGCATCAGGGTCACACAGCCAACTTTGCACAGGACGAGTTTGCTTCAAAAGAGAAAGGTATGCATGAAAAACATCTGCCTTTACATTCTCTTCACGCTCTTTAAATCTGGATATCAGTGCAGGAGAGACGGTCTTGTAGAATTCTGGAAGCATTTCATGCCTTGTGCTAACTACAGCATCCAAGCACTTAGCAGCTGCACGTCTCACTTTCCAACTCATGTCATCATCGTCACTGTATTCATCATCACTCCCTAAAGAGAAGTTTTAATGTTAACAGGCTATTAATCATAAGAAAAGTTTAATATAGAAAGTGAACTGATATTCATAACTAAGATAGTTTTCTAACTTTCCACTAAGATATACAGCAATAGATAGGTTTAAAAAGAACTAGTACTTAAATCGGAGGCAGAATTTACTTATAAAAATTTACACATAAACAAACCTCTAAAGAAAAATTATCTGATTGTGTTTTTAATTTGTTAAACATCTTCTCATTTATGGGGCATGAGCTGCTTATTAACTCTTTAAAATCATTTATTAACACATTAAACTTCTTCAGATCATAAATATTTATGAAATCATAAATGTCCCAGCCTTTTATAATGGGAATAGAAGTTCAATTCAAAAGATTCACTTGACACTACAGGAAAATCAAATAAACAACTGGGGAGTTTATAAGATAAACTATAAAACAGATTTGTGGTATAGATGATGTGATAAAAAGAATGATCACCAATCCCAGGTCATGCTGTGAAACTAATTTTTCAGGGGAGAAAAAGAAACCTGACATCAGCTTTCTTTGTGACTACAAGGCTTTTCACTAAATTTGTTGATGGGCTATTAGGAACAAATATGCATATTCTCAACCTATCAAGATATTACCTTAATATAGCTTAAATAAACTTTACTTTCTCAATTATAACAAGAAAATTCTGCCCACATAACAGAGCACCAGCTTCTCCAAACTCCTGTTAAACATTAAAGCAATATTCCAAGCATAAGCATTAACAATTCTCTCTCACTTACTATTCTTGCTAACTTTTGTGTGTGTGAAATCTCTGAAAATTATTTCCTTCTAACACCATCAAGCCGAATCAGTTGGGTAACATGAAGTCAGGAAGATGGCCTACATATTAGCAGTTCTCAGGACAGTCTAAAATTACTAACAATAATTTCGTTATTCTTAGATATAAGAACTATAGTCCTGAAATGATTCCTCAGTGGGGGAAAAAAGGTATCATCACTTCTTTGGCTTATATTCCAATTAGCTTAGTGATAGCTAAATGTAGCCAACTATGCCTTGGAAATTTTTCCAATCTCCAGAAGGCTTACTTAATTTCATCTTAGCAGTTTATAGTAAAACCCAACCAAATACTGCTAAACCAAGGCATTTGATTTATTTGCCAATACCTATTTGAAGAAAAATTATAGGGTACTACCAAATAGATTATTTTAAAGCACATAAATAAATGAAAAATTTCCAATGGCAACCCAACTACAGGAATTACTTTACAGAAATATACTTAAAGGTTATAAAAAATTAAACAGCCTAATCACAAAAATTATGTTGGTTTTATAAGTTACAATAATAACACTATGATAAAAAGATATTTGTTAGGTATAATCCATGTACCTGATAAAGCAGCCGAAGGACCTGGTTTGTTATTCAACATCGGTACTTACCACACTAAAAAAACCAACCATCAAAAAATCTGGAACATAAAATGCTACTTCTTTTTTCAAAGGATATTCCTATTATAAGCTAAGGTTTCCCTTCGTTAATATAACACATTTACTGAGTGTCTAATGTGTGTCAAGCACTGTCCTAGGCACTGGGATAAAGCAATTGATAAAGAAGACTAAAATTAAAATCTCTTCCTTCATGAAGCTTACATCCTGGTACAGTAGAAAATAATTTCAGTGTATCAGAAAATGATTAGGTGTAATGAAGAAAATAAAAATGCTGCAAAGGGAGATAGATATGAGTATGAAGTAAGGGGAAAGCCCTGAGATGGGAGACTGGATGAGGAGGGTGTGTAAAAGAAGCGATCAGGTATAACCCCAAAGTTTTTGGCCTGAAAAACTAAGAAGAATGGAGGTGCCATTCTGAGATGGAGAAGTCTAAAGAAGAAACAGGTTAGGCAGGCAGTGGGGGAAGGGTGGAGAGAAGATATTTTAGACATCTAAGCAGTAAATCAATTAAGCAGTTGCATATATGAACCTGGAATTCATAGGAAAGGTCTGGGATAAAGGTAAAATTTGGCTTTTCAGCATATTGATATTAAAGCTAAGAGACTAGATGAAATCAACAAGATCATAAGAACATAACAGAGAAGTCAAGGACTAAGCCCGGAAATACTCCAAAGTATAGTGGTCAGGGTGATGAAGAGGAACCAGCACAGAGACTGAAAAGGAGTAATCACAAAGATAGGACGGTGTGGTATCCTGGAAGTTAAATAAAGAAATGCTGCTGAGAACTGAGAATAAGCAGACTCAAACATTTGAGGTCACTGGCAACCACTGGAAGACTGGATTTAAGAGAAAAAGAGGAAAAAAAGGAGTTGGAGGACATGCATTCTTTTGAAGAGTTCTGTTGTAGTGTAGAGAAATTGGGCAGTATCTGCTTGACTCTAAAATGGGATTAAGAGAGGTTTTTTCCACCTTTAAAAAAAAAAGATGGATGAAATTACAGACTTTAGAGCAAAGTCATTACCTAAATTCATTCAAAGAATCAAACTTAAAAGTATAATTAACAGGAAACCCACCGATGCATATACCCAATAACTTAAACATTTCTATTATGATTCTTTTAATACTAGCAGAAACAACTAAACATGAGCAACCCTGTGTCCTTGAAGAGCTACTCCTTTCCAGAGTAAATACCACAAATCACAGCACAATGACATCAATCATACGAGCCTCAGAAATGCTTAAATTATTCATGAAAGTTAAATGGAGCCTCAAACAATATTTAGGATTTCTCATTAAAGTAACTATGTATGAAACCAACCAAACTGCTATGAATATGTTATCGATAGGTACAATTTTTAAAATAACATTCATTTCCCTCCTTACAAAAACACTTTGTAGAAAATTAGAAAAATAAAGAACAAAAGTCACTTATAATTGCTTGCCAACAGAAAAACACTAGTAACATTTTTTTCACCATATTTAAAAAAATAAAACTGGGACAGAGTAATTTTTGCTACCCACTTTTCATTCAACTTATTAACTGCTTTAACAAAAACATGATTTTGAACATGTTGTATAGCAGTTCAGTACATGGATGCCCCATAATTTTTTTAATCAATTTGCTCTTGTTGAATATTGTGGTTATTTCCACTTTCACTATCATAAACAAACAAACACAGTACAATATGGGTAAGAATCACCTCCATCTATAACACTGGGTCTTTCATGAAAATGTAACAAATTCCTTCTACTTAATTTGAAATACCTTGGTCATCATCATCACCACCATCTGCATCCATGGCATTTTCATCTTCATCTTCATCATCATAATTATAATTTGGATCATAAGTAAGATACTTAAGACATATATTTATAATGGTAGAAACATGAGGATATACTTCCTTAGGACATCTGAAGAAGAAAACAAAAGCTGCCTTGAATAATTATACTTTTCTCCTTGATTCAGTATTTGCCAATTTTGCTTTATTACCAGATTTTTCCCCCTTCCCTTTAACATAGTATAGGAAAATGGTTTCCAGCCCTCAACACCAATGATCCTTCATCTTTCCCTCCCACTGACTTCATGTTTTAAAAAAGATTTACTTTTCAAATTACTCTTATTTAATCAATTTTAAGATGAACTCCACACCCCCACACACACTTTAACATCTCTGAAGTCAAATGATTCCTATAATAAATGGTATGACGTAGTTAGTGTGGGGTCACACAGAGAAATCTGTATACGCTCTATCTTCTCAACACACGACTAGAACACCAAACCCAGATAAATGTATCTTCAGTAACTAGGATTATTGGTGAAAATGCCAGTGTACATTCATCTAGGCTTGGTCTTCTAACTTTATGTTGAGAAAAGACAGAACATATAATAAATGCCCAACAATAAAGAAATAATTTGTATTTCTCAATTAAAAGGACAGAAATGAATCCCACAATTTCTGATTTTAACAATTTGCTACGACTATAAAAGCTCCTTATCAAAAACCATGAGTGGCAAATAACTACTTATAATTACTGCAAATAACAACAGTGAAGTCTCAAGACACTGTGCTACTACACTGTCAATTCTAGCCAAAAGCAAAAAAAAAAAACAAAACCCAAATCTCACTACTTTGCAGGTATCGCCTTCTTGTACATAAATACAGTTTTTATTATTAGAACCAAGGTTCCAAAACTGAGAATCACTGCCCTAGCAAAATGGCTGTTAACACATCTCAAAAACTGTTGGAGATGAAATTCACTAGTATACATTTCTGACCAGATAATTAATTTATCCTGGTACTCTCTCAGGATAAAGACTACATCATTAAAGTAAACTGAAAGACAATTATAAATACCTTTCCCAAGTTCTTTAAGAAAAGTCCTAACAATAAGAAGGAAACATTTCAAAATAAATGTAAGGATTGTATCTTAAAATAAAGATGATATGCACTTCAAATACTGTATTGGTTATCAGTTATTATTTAATAAAAACTTAATTAAAACACATTTGAAATCCAAAACTCAATCCCAGCTGTCAGTAAAACCCATTTCTCCTCACCCACCTAATCTAGATCTTAATTATTACTCTATTCTTAAGAAAAATTTTTATTTGAAAAATATAGATCTTAAAAACTTGCCTTCTCACAAATGATTCAAAGGCTTGAATGCAGTACTCTCTTAATTCATCGTCATCTACATTACAAAATTTTACCACCAAAGGAATTATCTTCTCAAGGTATTCACCTAAGAAAAGCATATTAGTTCTTATAAACATTCGTTAATATTTTTTAAAGAAAACTTTTCAATACATAAATATTTCTTACCTATTCTATGACCAGCTTGCCTACTAATAGCAGCAATACATTGTATGTAGGTTCTTGTTGTTGACATGGAATCATTTTTGGACAACTCTGACAACAGATGTTCAATAAGATCAACAAAAACTATATTTCCACAGCTCATAACCAGATGGCCAAGAGCAATAATGGTTCTTTTCCTCACTGCAAGTCTAGGGCTGGTCAACTGGGGGAGCAGACAGGTCAGAATTGAAGGATGGAAATTAACAAGAAGTCCTCCTTGCCTTAAAATAAAATAAAAAGAAA
The DNA here is from genome assembly GCF_964165515.1 of Mesoplodon bidens. Taxonomy (NCBI): domain Eukaryota; kingdom Metazoa; phylum Chordata; class Mammalia; order Artiodactyla; family Ziphiidae; genus Mesoplodon; species Mesoplodon bidens. Next base: position 33,020,449 of record NC_138167.1, read on the forward strand.
ACAAATAAATACAAAATGTCCAAGTACTACTGAAATGTCTGCCCTCTGACCATCTCTTGATTACCCCTTCTCCCTATTGTCTTTCCTCTACAAATCTACACACTAAGTTTCAAAGATCTTGTTGGTCCAACCCTCTCTTTCAAATCATTTCACATGTGCAGTTCAATGACTCAATAGCAGTCAAACGTCTGTGTCTTGCCAGGACAGTGCTAGTGATCAAGTCACACACGGGACAAAAGGTCTAATTGAATTTTCACTACTTATCAAATTAAGCATAAATTCCTCACCCTCCTCAACAAGACTCCAATGTATCAAAATGATCTCCTACCACTTTTCTATTCATTCTAGATTCTGGAAAATTAGAATACAGTGTTTCCCAACTCAAGACTACTTACATATTCTGATATATTCTATGTTTAAGCACAGATACCTGTGCCCTACCCACTTTTCAAAACTAAATTCAAACGCCACTGTTTCCATAACAAACTTTCTTGGATCCTTCCATTTTAAACCCCCAAATACACTATACTCTCCGTTAATATTTAGTCCAATTCTGCCTTACATTATAGCCATTTGTGTTCTTACCTCCTATAGCAAAGTATAAGCTCTTTGTGGGCTAGGATGATAGCTCTTCACTTTTACTATATTTGTACCACATGAAGGCACTTGATTATTTTCAAGTTCAAGTGAATTAGCCATAAATAACAGACAAATAATGATGACATATAATGATTATAAGAATCAGGGACAAACTGAAACTGACAAGTCTTTTAAGGTTACTTCCCCCTTGGAGTTGCTTAGATCTCTTTCTATATTCCCATGTTTGACTTCCAGAGGAAAAGTAGAAAAGCAACAAATATATAAAGCCAAGTTCCTTCCACCCTCACAACACATGCTCTAAAAAAACATGGCTGCTGAAGAATACCAGCATTATTTTAACTGGAAAACTTGCCACTCCTACCAGCACATCTCCTTATCCAAGTAGCTCATTGTATTCAAGAACATCAAAGAGTAAAACAAAATATAAAAACTCTGCTGAAATGTTTAAATCACAAATTTTATTATTTTTCAAAACTACAAGAAATATGCTTGCTATGCAGTATTACATGATAATATAATTAGCTTTTTTCTTCCCTCCCTCCTAACCACACACATTTATAAAACAGACACAATTTAAACATGAATAATTTTAGACCAAGTTTTATTATATTTATCCAAAAGGGTTCTTAATAAATGCACAAATATTTGTATTATAAGTAATACAAACAACAGTCATGTTTACCTGCTCAACATATCAGCCATAATATCCAAGGCTTCTAGCTGAACAGAGACATCTTCCTGCTTTGCTATTGCACTGGTAAGACGCCCAGTAATCTTTTTACATACATTAGCAGCTAATGCAGAGCCTGCATGAATAAGAAACCCATTATGATTTCAAGGCAAGTATGTTGAATTCCACCTTATATTCATGCTAGTTAGCAAATATTCAGCAACTCTAAACTTGATTTTAAAACTGACTCAAGAGATCCATGTCAGAAAAGTATGTTTCAAGGGACTTCCCTGGCGGTCCAGTGGTTAAGACTTCGCCTTCCAACACAGGTGGCGAGGGTTCGATTCCTGGTTGGGGAGTTAAGATCCCACATGCCTCGAGGCCAAAAAACCAAAACATAAAACAGAAGCAATATTGTAACAAATTCAATAAAGACTTTAAAAATGGTCCACATCAAAAAAAAATCTTAAAAAAGAAAAATGTTTCAAAACAGGTTGTTTTTCAATCAATTTATTAGACATAAGTAAGAATTAGACCCCGCTGCAGGAGTACACGACACAGGGAAAACAGTATCGATTCAGTAAACTCTACTGGACAACTATTTCTGTGCACTGGCACAAATGCCAGCTACGGAGCTAAAAGTAACTGTAGTGCTTACACCTCTAGATTAGAAAGCAGCGATGACATTTTTCTCTATTTAAGTCCTCTTTACTAGTAACCTAATAAGATCCTTTCCAATCCAAACAACGTAGAAATGTTGTTCCAGGAGACTCATCAATAAAGATTATGACTATTTTAAAGTAGATCTGTGTTGTTACTGACCAGGGAGAAAAAAAAGGAAACAAGAAACTGTGAAAGTAAAAATCTGAATGGTTAATAGAATTCTTGTTAGAGCCAGAAATCAGCTAAAAACAAACATGTTTCAATGAGAGGGAAAAAATGAGGAAAATATCAATGTAGCTAATACAACTACAAATAACATACTTCAGAGTTGGTGAAATAAAGTAACATTGGCATGATATAGTGAAAAAAAACCATCACCTTTGGATTAAAAGATAATGGGTATGAATCTTCATCCAACCAGGTAATCAAAACTTTGGATGAATTAACTTAATCTCTGAATTTCAGTTCCCTTATCAACAATCTACATTTAAGACCTCCCATATGACTGACATTTTTAGACAGTGAAATAATATACACGCACTATCTAGCATGATACCTAGCATAGAGAATAATAAATATTTATTAAGTAAATGAGTGAAAACTACATACTAAGACTACATTATTACCAATATACATCTTTCCATGAAAGAGAGTAATTTCACCCCATTTGCAGATGAGACAGTAACTTTAGGCTGCAATTTTAGCCTATAGCTTAGCAGTCAAGACAAATTCTAAAACTTACATTACATAAACATCTGTCAGAGGTCAAAAGCTAATTACCTGACAAATTCATTAATCGTAGTTTTAAATTTTTTAAAAATTATAAGTCGCTATAAAAGGCTCAGCCTTAATTAAAGATACTAGTAAACTGAACTCTTTCACAGCTGTCTTAATGGTGCTAAGTTTTACATCATATATTCTAAAGCAAAGCAAAATTAACACTGAAAATAGAAACCTAATCAGAAATAACTCATGATTTTGGTTATCTTTTCTCTCATTGCATAGGCTGGCTTAACTCTATTCTGCAAGTCACAGTTAATACAATATAAAATCTTGCTCCAACATAAAAATCCTTCAGAACTGGTATTCATTTCAAAGAGATACTAAAATTCAATCAAAATAATATTTTTAAGCAAAAATAAGACTCTGGACTTTTTTTTTACAAAGATCTTTTAGGGATAGATACCTCTCTCCCTCCCTGGTCAGGAGGGAAAAAAAAAAAAACGGTGGAGGAGAAATACCTCCATTTATAAAAGGGAAATAGGAGAAAAAAGCATTCTTGCTTACCACTGGAAGCTGGAGGGAGTTCTCCAATTACTGTTTTAAGGCCAATACTTGAAATATCTCGAAGTTGCTCTTTATCAGAAAGCATGTTAGTGCAGAGGGTATCTACAATTGTCTCTACTTGGTATTCTTTCACTTTACTCACTAAAGGGCCAAGACTGTAACATAAGGAAGAAAAAACATTTTTTAATCTAGATAAACAAAAACAGATGAGTGAAAACATTAACTTTTCTGCCTAGCAACTGTCAACACGAAATAAATGCTATGCCTGTAACATAGACAGTATATGAACAAGTGTTAAAAAATTCTTAATAAGCTCTTTGCAGTTTCCAATTTTTTCCCACTTATTTTCATCACAGTATCATGAAACTCAAGATGCTTTCACCCTCTCCCGCCAAACCCTTCGAATACACACAACATCTTTTAATAAGAAGGCTAATTAGGAGTCTGCTCCTAACAAGGATCCTATGATTTACCTGCAATAGAAATTCCATCCAGTGTATCACATTTTGCCAACTGTGACCCTTCCTTCCTACCATCTATCACCAACTCCAACTCATGAACCAAAAAATTTCTATTCTTTTTATTTTCTTGTTTAAATTTTAGAAGTATCAAGTAACTGGGAAAAGCTCTTCCACTGTGTCCTTTCCACAGAATTTAGCACATCGGAGATAACGTTTGGTGCATGACTATTCATTGAGGAGCCACTGTATTCAAGACTGTATTGAATAACAAAAGTATGGCCCCTATCTTCAAAAATTTACCATCTGGTTGGTGAGGTAAGGAACTCACATAACTACTTTAGAAATTATGCAGGCATTCACTACTCTGCAAAATTAAAAACAAAAAACTTTTAAATTCAATGTTAGTATTTATTTACAGACAGGAGACTGCACCTTGGAGACAGATTTTTAGGTACTTGTATTTATGGGGTATAGTTAGAAAAAAAGAGCATTTCAAATGAGAGACTAGAATGAATAGAATACATGCTGAAAGAAATGAGAAGTCAAAAGAATTGCTTGATGCAAAAGGCAGATGAAACACAAAATAGGAAAGGCAAACACCTGGGACATTAAGGAGCGTCTTTAAAGTTAGGCCAATAAATTTACATGTGATATGGTAAAGTTGGGAGCCAATGCATTTTCTCAATCATTAGTGACATGATGAAAATAATTTAATTTGATAAATGCTCAGGTCAATGTTTCACATACAGATTCTCAATAAATAACAGCTGACTGACTGTTTGACTAGAAATGTAGTAGGCAGTATGATCTGGGGAATTAAGAAAGAAGAAAAATAAACAGAAAAGTTGGAGAAATCCAAGAACAGCTCAATCCAAATGGATGGAAATGATAATAAGAGACACAGCATATATGTAGAGACCTAATGTGAAACAATACAAATTGGGATTGAAAATAAAAGGAATTCCAAAAATGAATTTAAAGACTTCTAGCTTCTAAAATGGCAAAATAAGGCTTCTCTGGCGGCACAGTGGTTGAGAATCTGCCTGCCAATGCAGGGGACACAGGTTCGAGCCCTGGTCTGGGAAGATTCCACATGCCACAGAGCAACTAGGCCCATGAGCCACAACTACTGAGCCTGCGCGTCTGGAGCTTGTGCTCTGCAACAAGAGAGGCCGCGACAGTGAGAGGCCCGCGCACCACGATGAAGAGTGGCCCCCACTCGCCGCAACTAGAGAAAGCCCTCGCACAGAAACGAAGACCCAACACAGCCATAAATAAATAAATAAATAAATACATACATAAATAAATAAATAAATAAATAAGTAGCTCCTGCTGGCCACAACTAGAGGAAGCCTGCACGCAGCAACGAAGACCCAACGCAGTCAAAAATACAATATAAATAAATTTATTTTTAAAAATTCATTCATTCATTCATTCATTAAATAAAATGGCAAAATAACTTTGTTGGACTAAACCTCCTGCAGGTAACAATTACAAAATCTCTAAAACTGTATTTTAGAGAACAATTTGAATGCATAATGATGGAACTAAAAACAGATGGAAAAAGGTGTCTACCTAGAATTCCATATTCCGTGAAATCACCCTTTAAAAATGAATAATAAAAATTTATATTAAAGACAACTTCAGATAAAAGCTGAGACTACATGGCAACCAGACCTATACTACAGAAATTGCCAAGGGAAGTTCTTTAGGCTAAAGGAAAATTAAACCAGATGATAACTCAGATTTACAGAAAGGAATAAAGATCACCAGAAATGGTAAATGTGTGTATACCTAAAAGGCTACATTTAAGAGACTATATAGTTTTTCTCCCAACTATCAATAATACTGTATTATGGACACACACACACACACAAATTTAAAAAACAAGAGTAGCACATAGCCAGGAGGAAGGTAAATGGAAAAATGTTATTTCAAGGTTTATATAATTTATATCAAGTGGTACAATGTTAACTTTTAAGACTGTGGTAAATTTAAGATGCAATTTATAATCCGTAGCCTAGAGTGACAATTTTAAAAATAACACAAAGATGATGTATCTGAAAAGTCAACAGACGAAATCAAAATTAAATATTATAAAACAAGACACTTCCCAACTTTTGGTTTCAGGAACCCTTTTAACACTTTGAAAATCAATGAAGACCCCAAAGAATTTTTCTTTATGTGGGCTGTATGTATCTGTCAATGCTTACCACAATAACAATTAAAAATAACAATAATAAAGGCACATGTTAACATAAATTTAACATTTTAAAGGAATAACTATATTTTCCAAAAAACAAAAAATGAGAAAAATAGCTGTTTCACATTTTTGCAAATTAATATTTGGGCTTAAAATAACTGGATTCTCACATCTGCTTTTGCATTCAATTTTTTTGTGATATAACATGTCATGTAGCCTGTGGAAATTATACCGTATACTTATGGGAAAATGAGCAAATTATACCGTATACTTATGGGAAAATGAGTATCAAAGGGTAACACCTAGTGTTACTCATACTACAGTTTTGAACTTTCGTGGTCACAGATGTCCCAGGGACCCCCAAATCAAATTTTGAGAACTGCTGCTATAAAATATTTGATTAACCCAAAAGAAGGCATGAAAAGAAACAATTAAAAACAACCCCCCCCAAAAAAACACACAACAAAAGAAACAAATGGAAAAAAAAAAAAAGTAAAATGGCACACCTAAATCTAACTACATCAATACTTACAATAAACAACAATGGACTAAAACACTCATATCAAAGGGAAGAAATTATGAAACTGAATAGAAGGAAAAAAAGCAAGACCTAACCATCTGCTGTCTACAAGACGCATAATTTTAAAACACAGGACTTCCCTGGTGGCACAGTGGTTAAGAATCAGCCTGCCAATGCAGGGGACACGGGTTCGATCCCTGGTCTGGGAAGATCCCACATGCCGCGGAGCAACTAAACCCGTGCGCCACAACCACTGAGCCTGTGCTCTAGAGCCCATGAGCCACAGCTACTGAGCCCGTGTGCCACAACTACTGAAGCCCACACACCTAGAGCCGGTGCTCCACAACAAGGGAAGCCACCGCAATGAGAAAGAAGCCGGTGCACCGCAACGAAGAGTAGCTCCCACTCGCCTCAACTAGAGAAGGCCCACGCGAGCAGCAACAAAGACCCAATGCAGCCAAAAAATAAACAAATACAAATAAAAACAGATTAAAAGCTGAAATAGAAAAAGATACACTAATCTTAAAAGAAAACTGGAGCAGCTATATGAACATAAGAAAAAATATATTCCAAGAAAAAATATGTTCCAAATGTATTTAAAAAGAAACATTTTATACTCATAAAAACATCAAACAGGGCTTCCCTGGTGGCGCAGTGGTTGAGAGTCCGCCTGCCGATGCAGGGGACGCGGGTTCGTGCCCGGGTCTGGGAAGATCCCACATGCCGCCGAGCGGCTGGGCCCACGAGCCATGGCCGCTGAGCCTGTGCGTCCGGAGCCTGTGCTCTGCGGCGTGAGGGGCCACAACAGTGAGAGGCCCACGTACCACAAAAAAAAAAAAAAAAAAAAAAAAAAAACATCAAACATTAGGAAGACATAATTATAAATGCGTATGCCCCTAATCAATACAACTTTAAAATACATGAAGCAAAAATTGGCATTAAAGAGAAAAACAGATAAATTGACAATTATAGTTGGAAATTTTAACACTCCTTTCTCAGTATTTAATATTAAGAAAAGAAAAAAAAATCACAAAGGATATAAATCTGAACAACACTACCAGCTACCCTGACCTAACATTTATAATATATCATACCCAACTACTGTAGAATACTCTTTCAAGTGGACAGGGAACATCCACATCCACCAAGACCTATCATATGCTGAACCATAAAACCAATCTCAATGAGTAGACAAAAGAAACCAAAACAAACAAATAAACCTCCCTGAAACCTTAAAAGAGTATGGTTCTCTGACCATACGCAATTAAGTTAGAAACCATTAAAAATAAAAATAAAGATCCAGATAGCCTCCAAATATTTGAAAATTGCTTCTAAATAATCACAATGGAGATTAAAAATATTTCAAACTGAATGATAATTAAAAAACCACAATTTACTAAGAAGAGAATATATACCTTTAAATGTTTAAGAATTAGAAAGGAAAAAAATGAGTGGAAAGAAAGGAATAATAAAAGAGAAGCAATCAGTTAAATAAGGCAACAGACAATAGGGAAAATAACAAACCCTAAAGTCAGTTCTTTGATAAGATTAGTAAAGTTGGTAAATCCCTGATTAAATGAATTGCGGGGGCGGGGGGGGAGAAATCACAAATTACCAAAATCAGGATCGAAAGAGGGGGATATTCACTGATGACGATTGTTTAGATAGACTATCCCGAGGAATCAACAAAAATTACTGTAATAATTATGATACTACAGTTTGCAGTTAAAAGATTCAGTATTGTTAATTGTTGATTCTCTTCTAATATTTCTATAGGTTCAACACAATCTCAATCAAAATTTGAGCAAGCTTACTTTTAAAACAGAAATTAACATTCTAAAATTTACATGGAAATACAGAGAACTTAAAAAATCAAAATACGCTTGAGAAAAGGATGAAGCTAGAGAACTTACACTACCTTACTTCAGACTTCTATAGATCTACACCAGCGTTTCTCAACCAGGGGTGACTTTTGCCCTTCAACAGACATTTGGCAAAGTCTGGAGGCATTTTTGGTTGTTCCTACTGGAGGATGAAGGAATGCTACTGGGAAAAATAGTGGGTAAAGGCTTAGATACTGCTAAACATCCAACAACACACGCAATACACAAGATACCTTGCCATAACAAAGAATTATCTGGCCCCAAAACTCAACAGCGCCAAGCCTGAAAAAGCCTGAGCTAAGCTAATAAAACTGTATGGTACTAGCATTAGAACAGACAAATAGATCAGTGGGAACAGAACAGAGTCTAGAAATAGACTTACACTTTTATAGTCAACTGACTCTGACAGAGATGTCAAAGCAATTCAGGATCGAAACGAAGATGTTTTCAATAAATTGGTACTTCAACAACTGTATTTCCATATGGAAAAAAAACAGCTCAATTCCTACTTCACAAAAATTAATTCTAGATCACAGGACTAAAATTAAAAGCTGAAACTACAAAGCTTTTAGATGAAAACACAAGAGAAAAATCTTTGCAACATAAAGTAAACAAAGATTTCTTCAGCACAGAAAGCAATAACCATAAAAGTTGAAATTAATTTATAAATTAAATCAAACTAAACTAAATTTTAAAATAAATTAAAAACTTAAGATCATCAAATTGGGAGAAAATACTATAAGACATATATGTGCCAAAGGACCTATATCCAGAATATATGAACTCCTATAATTCAATAGTAAAAAGACAGCCTCAATTTTAAAAACAGGGAAAAGTCCACAAAAAAATAAATAAATGGCCAATAAACAAAATAACATTAGACATCATTAGTCATCAGGGTAATGTAAATTAAAACTACACCTATACACCAACTGGAATCGCTAAAATTAAGGAGTGACACAACCGAAATTTCCTTGGTGGTCCAGTGGTTAAGACTACACGCTTCCACCCCTGGTAGGGGAACTAAGATCCCACATGCCGCGGCCCAAAAAAAAAGAAGAGTGACACAACCAACTGCTGATGATAATGTGGAACAACTGGTACTTTCATGTAAAATGGTAAAAATACTTTGGCAAACAATTCCACAGTTTCTTAAAAATCTAAATGGACAACAGCAATTTCACTCTTCCTAAGAAATAAAGACACATGTCCTGAAAAGGACTCACACAAGAATGTTCACTGTCTCTTTATTCACAATAGCCAAACCTAGGAAGATATCATTGTGCTATCAGTGAACTACTAATCAGTAATAAAAAGTCACAAAACACTAATACATCCAACATAAAACCAATTTAAGGTGAACAATGTTGACCTTAAGTAGGGAAGTTGTGAGGTAAGGACACAATTTTATCTTTTTCAAATGGTTATCCAGTGTTTTGAAAAAAGGTCCAGCTTTTCTCATGATGCCACCAACTGCAACATGTATCGAATACTTTCCATTCTATTTTACACTACTGGTCTATTAATGCCTCACTACCTCACTGCTTTCATTAGATAAACATAATAGTATGTTTTCGTATCTAGTAGGGCTAGCCAACACACCTCCACCTCCAGAAATTTTCAGGGAATTTTTTGTCTCTCTTGAGCAAATACCCTGTCCCTCTTCTCCCTTCCACCAAAATATACTTTAGAATCAACTTGTCTAGCCTGTGGAAAAAACTTACTGATTTTTAGAATTAAGTTAGCATTAAAATAACCCGGAGAGAACTGACAACCCTGTTGAGTTATCCTATCCAAGGACCTGAGATGTCTTTCCATTGGTTCCAAGTACATTTTTCTGCAAGTATGTTTTTGTTATTGGTCAAGAGTAAAGTTTTTCTTCTATAAAAGAAAGTTTTTAAAAAGAAAATTGTAACCTTACCTTAAACTATGCAACACCCTCACCCAAGGTCACCACTGTAACATTTTTTGTCACATTTATTGCTAGGCATTTTGTCTTTCTGTTACTATAATAAATGGACATTTGCTTCCGTATCTTCTAACTGGTTATTTGCTTATGTGAAGGCTACTTATTTTTGTTCATTAATTTTACATCCAGTTCCTTCATTGAATTATTGTTTATATTATTTTTTTCTTCCTCTGATCTATTAACATGATGGAATAAAAATATTAATAAAGCACATAATATTAAACTGTCCTTATACTCTTGGGATGAATGAACCTCACTTGGTCAAAGTATATTATACTTAATGTATTGTTGGGTTTTATTTTGAACATTTAAATGAAACTGGTGTGTAGTTTTCTTTTTTAGTGTTGTATTTAGTCAGAATTTATCATCAGTATTTGGTTTAAAAAAAAGACTGGAAGGTTTTCATACTTTATGTTCTGAAATAGTTCAAAAACTATCTATACTGGAATTACCTGCTCTTCGAGGTTTCAAAGAGTTGTGTGAAAGATTTCTGGGCATGAGTTTCTTTTGGGTGATGAGTTCTTTGATAAATTTTCCAATTTCTATCTATTAGGATTTTCCCTCCTCCAAGAATCAGTTCTTGGGTTTTATCACCTAATATATTACTTTTGTTAATATCTTAATTCCTTTCTAATTTTCCTGAATATACGTCATTTTCCCCCCAACCTGTTAAATTTTAAGTATAGAAGATCATCAAAAGCTCAAACGCTCAGGTTTCTAACAAGATTCATACTCAAGTGAATAAAGACCTGTGTACCTCTCACCTCTCAATCTGAGACAAAGCTTACATTTTATTATCATTTTTAAAGGCTGCTTATTGCTCAGCACATAATTTGAACCAAAAAATTTTGTTTATTAATAAGCACATGGCAAAAGAAACAAAAGATGAAAAATAATTATTTAAGTAAAACTAGACTCATTCGCATTATTCTGCAACTTACCATTTTTTGAAGACCCGTTTGATTTTAAACTTGCTAATGTCCCAAGTTAAAGAAAGTTGTACTACATGTCTAGAAATTCTATGCTGACCAATGGTTTCTCATACTTTTGCCTGTTTTTACAGCAGATATGTAAAACCTTAGCCTAAAATAAATGTAAAACCTTTATAAGAAAATCCAACAAAGGTAATAATGAGACAATACTTTATTTAAATTGATACCAGATATTATATGCCACATAAAATGACATAAAATTCTATAATTTAATTTTTATATGAAACCAGAAGTTATACTTACTAATAACTTACTTGTAAATTTTTAAGGGTTTCTAATATTTGGTATGCATAAATTAAATAGATGCACTAATACAATCTACCAAGAACTCAAATTCTGTACCTTTAACTAAGAATAAGAGTCCAGCTGTCAATATCACATCTAACGAGATGTTGTCAGTGCACCGTACACACAAAGGTAATTGGAATTCTCAATTTTTAGGAAAGATTCTTTGTAACTACGGTATCATCAGTGTTAATTAAACTATGGTTTTAACTGTTGTTATCCTTTATCAAGTCTTATTTTTAACTTCCTTGTCATTGGTTCTTAAAACCACCGCTCCTCCCCAGAATACAGAGATGGAAAGCGTTTTAACTAATACAGAGATGGATAGGCCTTTTAACCTAGCTAAAAAACCTGGCCAAACAAGTAAGAGAACTACTCTTTCTGGAGTTTCCTACACGTATTTCATAAGAATTAAAATAACATGTCCAGCCAATACAGAAACTACATATAAGGAAATGTGTCTCATGTACCAAGAACAAATACTAAACCAAACCACCTACAAATTCTAAAGAAAAACTCCAGAAAGACATAGTACAAGACTAAGATAATTTAACAGTTATTACACTGAATTTTTTAATGGAAAGTGAAGGCGGTAGGAAGCAAGTAAAAAACAACTTACCATTTGACAGCTAAATTCTGTACCTCTCCATTTTTATCTTCCAGTAACTTCAAGATCATTTTCACTACCTTCCTTTCACTATCATCATCCAACTTGATGGAGTCTTTCTGCAGTTCTGTCATCAAATCATTTGTAGCCATAAACCTGTCAAAAAATTAAAATTTGTTGGTAATTAAAAATTTTTAAGCACTAATAAAAAAAATCACAGTTTTCAAATCCAATGCTATCATTCGTATCTTCAAAGCCAATGCTATCATTCATATCTAAGTCCTGATCTACTCTCCTGAACAAGGTATCATTGGCTAAAATTATTTTCCCCGGGTTAGTCTTGATTTCAAATTTACTGACCGGACCTTCAATGAATGCTCTTTCATTCTAATAAAGTTGACCACTGAACAACGTGAGGGTCAAGGGGGTCACCCTCCCCCCACCTCACTAAAAATCCATGTATAACTTTACAGTCACCGTCCACATCCGCACTTCCGCATCTGCAGATTCAACTGACCACAGATAGTGTAGTACATGTAGTACATATTTAGTGAAAAAATTTCCCATATAAGTGGACCCGTGCAGATCAAACCCATTGTTCAGGGGTCAGCTGTAATTGCATCACTGCTTTTAGGGGAAGAAAAGCTCCTCTTTACTTTTTCATTGCATGTGATTTGAATTTTATCTAGGAAGTCTTTAACATTAAGAATACCTTCCTGTGTAATACTGTTGTGTTGGATTGGGGGTTACATATTACAAATCACTGGGAAAATTCCAAAATGCAAATTCTCACCTCCACCCCAACTCCCACCACCAGGATCAAATGTATTTTCAAAACGATGAAGAGGTGATTCCAAAAGTTATCCCAACTGACATCCAGCCCCCTTTCCTTAAGAACCACTACCAAAGGACAAAGTTTTAAACTATGCGCAAGCACAGTTCTTATCAAATCTTATTAAACTGCTTATAAAGAAAAGCATATGTTCAAATTGGGATAATACAAGGTAAATTAAGCATGGGCCTTTTAAAAATTAACACCACTCTCCTAATTGGAAGCCCCTCCCCATTTTATATGATGACAAAATGAAATTAAAACCACACAATATTCCAGAAAGTTAAAAGAACAAACTGAATAGAACACTAATGCAGGCATATCTACACACAAAGCATGAAAACCACCTTAACTATTTTACTTAGATAAAATCCATTAAACAACCATACCAGTTAGGACCTCTAAGAACCCCTGAAATGTTAATCAGCTGGTTGAAGAGAAAACATAGTGATCATCAATTTAAGTAAAAAAGCATGTAATCCCAATAAAAAAAAAGTTACTTTATAGTTCTGAAGTAACTATACTGCTACACAGATTCCTTCCTTTATTTACCATTTATTTATTCACTGCCTGTTATGATGTTACGAAGGCTGGACTATAAGCAAAGAACAGATAAGACCTAAGTCTTGACTCCTAGCCTCGGAGAGCTTATACTCTAATAAACAAGTCTACTGATTTTCAAAAATCAATAATTAACGGTTAAACATTTTTTAAAAGTTGAAATGAGTACCGGCAAAATTAGCAATAGATAATATTTTTAAAACTCAGAAAACCTGGACTGAGATAGTATGAGGTTTTAAGAAGGACTACTTTTTAATTGTGACCCTGAAACCAGAAAGTTCCTTCTGTTCATGTGTTAAAAGGTTTGCACTATAAATCTTATAAGGAAGTTGTTTGACCAGTTTGAAAGCTGTCTATGGAAGATTCAAAAGTCAATTTGTAAAACGTCTCTTAGGCATTTACTGCTTTAGGTATGGGGCTAAGGGCTGAGATGATAAATTTATACTCAGTCCCCTCCTCTTAACTTACTCATCTAACACAGCAGACAGGTAAATGGAAAAATCTCACACACATTTTCTAAAACACTCAAGGGTGTTTGGCAATGATCACACCAAAGAACCGATAGTTAGTTTGGATCTCAAAGGATTACCAGGGCTTGCATGGGGAAAGCTGGTTCGGGATTTTAAATGTATTTGTGTGCATGGTGGTGGTGGTGGTGGTGGTGAGCGGCATAATACCTCAGAGTGAAGCAATTCAGTGTGTCTGAGGCAGAGCGAAATAGAAACCTAACAGGAAGATGGAAATGTAGGCTGAGGTCAAGATGGGAAAGGTTATATATACTCATTCACTATGTACTGAGAACCTTTTATGTGTCAGGTACTGTGCTAGGTACTACAGATACTAGGGCTGGCAAAAGCAAACACAGTTGCTTCCTGCTATCTTGGAACTTACATAACAGTTGAATAGAGGCATATTGATTTTTTTTAAACTACATATATGAGTACTTACACATGTAGTTATGAACTGAGATAAATGCTATGAAGGAAAGGAATGTGGCACAAAGAAAAGATAATGGGATAACAAAGTAACATGACCTAGACTGGAATGAAAGTTGTGTATCAGGGAAGACTGAGATCCTAAGCATGAAAAGGAACTGTGTGTGGGGAGTGGAGAGGTTATGGCCAAGTAGGCAGGGGCCAAAAGATTAAAGAGATTTGAAAATCTTACTAGGATTCTGGTCTTTATTCTAAAAGTGATGGGAGGATGGTTCTGAAGAACCTAGGGGCAGGGCAGGAATAAAGACGCAGCCGTAGAGAATGGACTTGAGGACACGGGGAGGGGGAAGGGTAAGCTGGGACAAAGTGAGAGAGTGGCATGGACATATATACACTACCAAACGTAAAATAGATAGCTAGTGGGAAGCAGACACATAGCACAGGGAGATCAGCTCGGTGCTTTGTGACCACCTAGAGGGGTGGGATAGGGAGACGCAAGAGGGAGGGGATAAGGGGATATATGTATATGTATGGCTGATTCACTTTGTTATACAGCAGAAACTAACATAAGAATGTAAAGCAGTTATACTCCAATAAAGATGTTTTAAAATAAATAAATAAAAGTGATGGGAGGGACTTCCCTGGCAGTCCAGTGGTTAACACTCCACGCTTCCAATGCAGGTGGAACAGGTTCGATCCCTGGTCCGGGAACTAAGATCCCACATGCTGTGCAGCGTGGCCAGACAACTTTTTAAAATTAAAAAATAATAATAAAATAAAAGTGATGGAAAGCTACTCATCTGAGGTAGAGATGGGGAGTAAATGGAATGATCAGATTTACATTTCAGAAGTATTACTCCATCTACACTGTGGAAAACAGTCTGAGAGAACCAAACTTCATTTAGCAGACTGGATAGAGAACAGTTAGGAGAGCTATGGCAGCAGTCTAAGTGAGAGATGATGGTAGCCAGAATTAGGGTCATGACAGTAAATGGAGACGGAAAAAATGGACACACAGTCAATTCTCATTATTAGCAGAGTAAAATTTGTTGTTACCCCCAAATCAATTCTCCAGCGCTTTCATGACATTTGCAGACATGTGAAGAACCAGGAAATATTTGAATCACCCAAAGCACACATTCTGCACACACTCCCAGCTCACACTGCACCAGGTGACACTCTGCCTATTTCAGCTCTCATACTGTAAACAAGCATCCTCTTCTCAGTCTATCTGGTGCCACATGTTTTTTTGTTTTGTTTTTTTGCATGTTTGTGCTTTCTGTTGGTAATTTTGCTGTTTAAAATGACCCCCAAGCATGGTGTTGAAGTGCTACCTAGTGTTCCTAAATACAAGAAGGCCATGATGTGTCTTCCAGAAAAAATACATGTTAGATAAGTAACTACTGCGAATAATATAATGAGAACAAACCCTATTTGAGATTTACATGATTAAAGTTTATAGGTCTTTGAAATGGATTAGATATGGGGATGGTGAAGGATGAGTTAGGAAAAGGACAAAGAAGTAGAAGGGAAACCACAGGACTTGGGTGTTATAGTCGGTATACGTCCTGTCCAGTCTTAGTGTTATTGAATAACCACTGTCACACATTAGACGGTTCAACCACTCATCTTACAACACAGGAAGAGAGATTTAACAAGCCTGGTTCAACTACAGACTATACTGAATGGCCACTCCTCTGATCCTAATCAGCAAAATCGCAGCCAAAGTGAAGACATCAACAACGTGACTTAGTGCCCTGTAGACCAACTTTGTCTGCCCTTGGCCAAAAGTAAGGACTGGCAAGGGGGTGGGGGTGACCCAGCAGCCCCTACAGTCCAGGAACTGTTCTGAGGCTCATACCTAAACTTAAATGATAACATCCAAATGAATAACCCAAACAGATCTGATGCTTTCAGGGAAAGCATATTTTTTTCCTGGGCATAAACACACAGAACATCCATTTCAGGTAAGTTCACTTAGCAACATAAAATACCAAACATCCTCCTAACTAAATGAGTGACTGCTACTTCTTTACCAATTATAGCTTTTCCTCTGCTTTACTATGCCCTCCTTATAACATTTATTAAGATGTCTAATGACAAAATTGCCCCTTTCTGACATTCACAGAAAGACAGACGAGATGAAAAGGCAGAGGGCTATGTACCAGATGAAGGAACAAGAAAAAAACCCAGAAAAACAACTAAATGAAGTGGAGACAGGCAACCTTCCAGAAAAAGAATTCAGAATAATGATAGTGAAGATGATCCAGGACTTCGGAAAAGGAATGGAGGCAAAGATCGAGAAGATGCAAGAAATGTTTAACAAAGACCTAGAAGAATTAAAGAACAAACAAACAGAGATGAACAATACAATAACTGAAGTGAAAACTACACTAGAAGGAATCAATAGCAGAATAACTGAGGCAGAAGAACGGATAAGTGACCTGGAAGACAGAATGGTGGAATTCACTGCTGCAGAACAGAATAAAGAAAAAAGAATGAAAAGAAATGAAGACAACCTAAGAGACCTCTGGGACAACATTAAATGCAACAACATTCGCGTTATAGGGGTCCCAGAAGGAGAAGAGAGAGAGAAAGGACCAGAGAAAATATTTGAAGAGATTATAGTTGAAAACTTCCCTAACATGGGAAAGGAAATAACCACCCAAGTCCAGGAAGCGCAGCAGGTCCCATACAGGATAAACCCAAGGAGAAACACGCCAAGACACATAGTAATCAAATGGGCAAAAACTAAAGACAAAGAAAAATTATTAAAGGCAGTAAGGGAAAAACAACAAATAACATACAAGGGAACTCCCATAAGATTAACAGCTGATTTCTCAGCAGAAACTCTACAAGCCAGAAGGGACTGGCATGATAGACTTAAAGTGATGAAAGGGAAGAACCTACAACCAAGATTACTCTACCCGGCAAGGATCTCATTCAGATTCGATGGAGAAATCAAAAGCTTTACAGACAAGCAAAAGCTAAGAGAATTCAGCACCACCAAACCAGCTCTACAACAAATGCTAAAGGAACTTCTCTAAGTGGGAAACACAAGAGAAGAAAAGGACCTACAAAAACAAACCCAAAACAATTAGGAAAATGGTCATAGGAAGATACATATCGATAACTGCCTTAAACGTGAATGGATTAAATGCTCCAACCAAAAGACACAGGCTTGCTGAATGGATACAAAAACAAGACCCATATATATGCTGTCTACAAGAGACCCACTTCAGACCTAGGGACACATACAGACTGAAAGTGAGGGGACGGAAAAAGATATTCCATGAAAATGGAAATCAAAAGAAAGCTGGAGTGGCCATACTCATATCAGATAAAATAGACTTTAAAGAATGTTACAAGAGACAAGGAAGGACACTATATAATGATCAATGGATCAATCCAAGAAGAAAATATAACAATTATAAATATATATGCACCCAACATAGGAGCACCTCAATACATAAGGCAACTGCTAACAGCTATAAAAGAGGAAACTGACAGTAACACAATAATACTGGGACACTTTAACACCTCTCTTACACCAATGGACAGATCATCCAAAATGAAAATAAATAAGGAAATACAAGCTTTTAATGACACATTGAACAAGATGGATTTAATTGATATTTATAGGACATTCCATCCAAAAACAGCAGATTACGCTTTCTTCTCAAGTGCGCACGGAACATTGTCCAGGAGAGATCACATCTTGGGTCACAAATCAAGCCTCAGTAAATTTAAGAAAACTGAAATCATATCAAACATCTGTTCTGACTACAACACTATGAGATTAGAAATGAATTACAGGGAAAAAATGTAAAAAACACAAACACATGGAGGCTAAACAATACATTACTAAATAACCAAGAAATCACTGAAGAAATCAAAGAGAAAATCAAAAAACACCTAGAGACAAATGACGATGAAAACACAACGATCCAAATGGGATGCAGCAAAAGCAGTTCTAAGAGGGAAGTTTATAGCTATACAAGCCTACCTCAAGAAACAAGAAATATCTCAAATAAAAAATCTAACCTTACACCTAAAGGAACTAGAGAAAGAAGAACAAACAAAACCAAAAGTTAGCAGAAGGAAAGAAATCATAAAGATCAGAGCAGAAATAAATGAAATACAAACAAAGAAAACAACAGCAAAGATCAATAAAACTAAAAGCTGGTTCTTTGAGAAGATAAACAAAATTGAAAAACCATTAGCCAGACTCATCAAGAAAAAGAGGGAGAGGACTCAAATCAATAAAATTAGAAATGAAAAAGGAGAAGTTACCACAGACACAGCAGAAATACAAAGCATCCTAAGAGACTACTACAAGCAACTCTATGCCAGTAAAATGGACAACCGGGAAGAAATGGACAAATTCTTAGAAAGGTATAACCTTCCAAGACTGAACCAGGAAGAAATAGAGAATATGAACAGACCAATCACAAGTAATGAAATTGAAACTGTGATTAAAAGTCTTCCAACAAACAAAAGTCCAGGACCAGATGGCTTCACAGGTGAATTCTATCAAACATTTAGAGAAGAGCTAACACCTATCCTTCTCAAACTCTTCCAAAATATAGCAGAGGGAGGAACACTCCCAAACTCATCCTATGAAGCCACCATCACCCTGATAACAAAACCAGACAAAGATACTACAAAAAAAGAAAATCACAGACCAATATCACTGATGAATATAGATGCAAAAATCCTCAGCAAGGGCTTCCCTGGTGGCGCAGTGGTTGACAGTCCGCTTGTCGATGCAAGGGACACAGGTTTGTGCCCCGGTCCGGGAAGATCCTACATGCAGTGGAGAGGCTGGGCCCGTGAGCCATGGCCACTGAGCCTGCGCGTCCGGATCCTGTGCTCCGCAACGGGAGAGGCCACAACAGTGAGAGGCCCGTGTATTGCAAAAAAAAAAACAACAAAAAATCCTCAACAAAATACTAGCAAACAGAATCCAACAACACATTAAAAGGATCATACACCATGATCAAATGGGATTTATCCCAGGGATGCAAGGACTCTTCAACATACACAAATCAATGTGATACACCATATTAACAAATTGAAGAATAAAAACCATGTGATCATCTCAAAAGATGCAGAAAAAGCTTTTGACAAAATTCAACACCCATTTATAAAAACTCTCCAGAAAGTGGGCATAGAGGGAACCTACCTCAACATAGTAAAGGCCATATATAACAAACCCACAGCAAACATTCTCAATGGTGAAAAACTAAAAGCTTTTCCTCTAAGATCAGGAACGAGACAAGGATATCCACTCTCACCACTATTACTCAACATAGTCTTGGAAGTCCTAGCCATGGCTATCAGAGAAGAAAAAGAAATAAAAGGAATCCAAATTGGAAAAGAAGAAGTAAAACTGTCACTGTTTGCAGATAATATGATACTATACATAGAGAATCCTAAAGATGCCACTAGAAAACTACTAGAGCTAATCAATGAGTTTGGTAAAGTTGCAGGATACAAAATTAATGCACAGAAATCTCTTGCATTTCTATACACTAATGATGAAAGATCTGAAAGAGAAATTAAGGAAACACTCCCATTTACCACTGCAACAAAAAGAATAAAATACCTAGGAATAAACCTACCTAGGGAGACAAAAGACCTGTATGCAGAAAACTAGAAGACAGTGATGAAAGAAATTAAAGATGATACCAAGATATGGAAAGATATACCATGTTCTTGAATTGGAAGAATCAATATGGTGAAAATGACTATACTACCCAAAGCAATCTACAGATTCAATTCAATCCCTATCAAACTACCACTGGCATCTTTCACAGAACTAGAACAAATAATCTTAAAATTTGTATAGAGATACAAAAGACCCCAAATAGCCAAAGCAGTCTTGAGGGAATAAAACAGAGCTGGAGGAATCAGACTCCCTGACTTCAGACTATATTACAAAGTTACAGTAATCAAGACAATATGGTACTGGAACAAAAACAGAAACATAGATCAGTGGAACAAGATAGAAAGCCCGGAGATAAACCCACGCACCTATGGCCAACTAATCTATGACAAAGGAGGCAAGGATATACAATGGAGAAAAGACAGTCTCTTCAATAAGTGGTGCTGGGAAAACTGGACAGCTACATGTAAATGAATGAAATTAGAACACTCCCTAACACCATACACAAAAATAAACTCAAAATGGATTAGAGACCTAAATGTAAGACCAGACACTACAAAACTCTTAGAGAAAAACATAGGAAGAACACTCTTTGACATAAATCACAGCAAGATCTTTTTGATCCACCTCCTAGAGTAATGGAAATAAAAACAAAAATAAACAAATGGGACCTAATGAAACTTAAAAGTTTTTGCACAGCAAAGGAAACTACAAACAAGATGAAAAGACAACCCTCAGAATGGGAGAAAATATTTGCAAACGAAACAACGGACAAAGGATTAATCTCCAAAATATAAAACCAAACAACCCAATCCAAAAATGGGGAGAAGACCTAAATAGACATTTCTCCAAAGAAGACATACAGATGGCCAAGAAGCACATGAAAAGCTGCTCAACATCACTAATTATTAGAGAAATGCAAATCAAAACTACAATGAGGTACCACCTCACACCAGTTAGAATGGGCATCATCAGAAAATCTACAAACAACAAATGCTGGAAAAGGTGTGGAGAAAAGAGAACCCTCTTGCACTGTTGGTGGGAATGTAAATTGATACAGCCACTATGGAGAACAGTACAGAGGTTCTTTTAAAAAGTAAAAATAGAATTACCATATGATCCAGCAATACCACTACTGGGCATATACCCAGAGAAAACCATAATTCAAAAAGAGACATGCACCTCAATGTCCACTGCAGCACTATTTACAATAGCCAGGTCATGGAAGCAACCTAAATGCCCATCGACAGATGAATGGATAAAGATGTGGTAAATATACACAATGGAATATTACCTAGCCATAAAAAGGAACGAAACTGAGTCATTTGTTGAGAAGTGGATGGACCTAGAGACTGTCATACAGAGGGAAGTAAGTCAGAAAGAGAAAAACAAATATCGTATGTTAACGCATGTATGTGGAACCTAGAAAAATGGTACCGATGAACCAGTTTGCAGGGCAGAAGTTGAGACACAGATGTAGAGAACAAACGTATGGACACTAAGGGGGGGAAAGTCCCGGGGGGGTGGGGCTGGTGGTGTGCTGAATTGGGTGACTGGGATTGACATGTATACACTGATGTGTATAAAATTGATGACTAATAAGAATGTGCTGTATAAAAAGTAATAATAAAAAAATTTAAAAAGAATTGCCCCTTTCTGACAACATCCAATCTAAAGCAAACCTCTGCTTCCTTCCCAAAATTACCCAAATAGGTTCTAACACCCTCTTACTGAGATATCCCATAGTATGTGTTCTCCCTCGCTAAATGGTAACAAACCAAACCTGTGTGAGGGACATCTATACATATAAGAGAATATCAAGAAGAAAAAAGTGGTAAACAGTGCTTACATTACATATCATTACATATCAAATAAAAGAGCAAAGAAAACACCCACTAAATTAGTTACCTGGAGATTATTAGGGATTTGAGGGAGAGTAATTTCAGTAAGCCTAGGCGGGCAACCTCTAAGTTTAGAGTTTATCTCATAGTCTATGGGAATTAGTGCAGAAGGCAGTGATCAGCTGTGATATTTAGGGAGAAAATTCTAATGGAAGAATTACCAAAAGATTGGATTAAAAAGAGGCCTGAGATAGACTTATTTGAGAAATACTCATCAGGGAACTAAGGTAAAGAGGAAAGGGTGACATCAAGCTTTCCAACTGGGACATTGGTGGATGGTAATATAACACAACAAAATAAGAATAAAAAAGATTTAAGGTGGGAGAGGAGGAAGTTAAGATGTTAACTTTCAGACTTCTATGGGAGTCCCAGGTGGATTAACCTACAGGCAGTGCCATCTCATTCATTTATTCAAGTATTTTGGGGGTACCATCATTAGAAACTGTGCCAGGCTCTGCAAAGTTATGAGCAAGACAGTCAGACTGCAACACACACACTTGGCAACTGAAAGTCCACTGAGGGGAGAACTTATTCATCTTTAGTAAATCCAATTAGAGAAGCAAAAATAATGGTAGAAACAGATACTTTGTACTGCACAATGAGTGGTTTCCAAAACCCTTCCCCTAACATATAAACACAATTTTACCCTTGTTTCCAACAGAAATCGAAATGCTATCGGCCAACTGCATCACCCAGTGAACCAATTATCCTTCATGTATCTTGTACACACCCCACTGCTGTCTCGCTTTTTCTCATTTATTCTCCTAGAGTTATGAATTAACTTGGGACAGTCTTAATATTGTTCACGTAAATAAAACTAATGTTTAGTCATCTTTCTTCTTCACAGTTTCCTCAGTGAGGTCCCTTTCTCCTCTTTTTCAGTAGTGAGCCCTCATCATTGCTGATAATGAGTGTTAGCAGTACTATACCTGTATCCCTCCCCACCAAATCACAAGTGAAATCGTGTAACTTAATGCCATCCATCAATGCACAAAGAACTTAGAAAATGCTCAGAAATCACCTTCTTAATCTATACAAATCTATTTCTTCTGATTAAACTTACTTTTCTTCAAGCACAAGCAGTCCAGATAATGTAGTCTTTCCTGTTACATTACTGTAAATGCCCACACAGTACTTTCAGCTATGTTATAGGATCTCTAAGCTCCCTTCCAACTCTGAAAACTGACTCTGTAACAGGCCCGAGATTTTTATTAGCATTATAAACAGTTTCCAAGGGGAAATGCCTTCCAATAGTCAAAACACATAAATATATTTGGTGACATAAACCATAATCAAGCTAGGAAATTCTACAATGCAGTGAATTATTTTAAGATTGTATCAAATGGTATTTTAAAAAAATAGATTGGTAGATTTTACAATGACTTCTTAAACTTCCCCAATCCTTACATGCTTTTTTAACTCTGGAATTAAAATCAAATTCAACTAAAACAAGTTATCTATTGAGAACCCACATGGCCAAGGCACTAAATAAAGTGAAGGATTCAGTTCAGTAAGACAAGGTCCCTACCCGTTCCTATCCCCACCCCTGAGAGTGGTGTTTGTATTGTGTGCTTTCACACCTACCTAGAACTTCAAGACCTAGCTCAGATCACTCCTTGAACATGAATGAATCTCCTTGCTTTCATCTTCTCTGACACTTAAGCCTGAACACTACATACTGCCCTGGGTTATTTATGTTTTTACAAATGCCTTAACCACTCAACAAGCGTGCAGAGAATGCTGAAGGCAAGCCCTATCTTCAACTTTTTGTAGTCCCTCTCAGTGAATTATTTAATCTTCTAGCACAAAATACTCCCTAAGCCTAACTTAGAGGGAACTGAAATGTAAGGTCTTACTCTTAATGTCCCCTAGTCAAAATCTTGCAAAAGTAGAATATGGTAGTTGAGAGTTCATGCTCTGGGGGTATCTGGAAATCCCTGATCTACTACTGTTTAACTGGCCTTGGGCAAGCACTCAGCATCACCAGATTGAAGTTTCCTCAGCTGAAACAGAGATTGCTAGTATCCACTTTACTAAAGTTGTAAGGATCAAGTGTATAAAGTCCACAGTAAGCATTAACAATTATGTACAGAGAAATAAAAGAATGGTAAAAGTTTTTTTTTTAGCTCTTGATTCCTTGGAATACTGGAATTCAGCTGGTGATGAAGCATATGAAAATAAAAGCTGGTGATGAAGCATATGAAAATAAAGGCAGAACCTTATTAGTTACCTCAACCCACTGAATATTCAGTATTAATATTTATAGGTGCGCATTCACTTTGTTTATACACATTAAAGTTTTCATTCTGTTATCTACAGAATCACTACTTACTGCCACTAAACCATAGTATCCTACCTTCGAAGAACGCAGAACACTAAAACATGAAAGAAAAAAGGACACTAGGTTTTCCCCCCAATAAATTGAGCCTATAATTTAAGTCTTACCAAAAAAAAAAAAATTTAAAAAAACGTTGACATTCCAAAATTTTGAAGTCTGCATCCATTTCTTTCCCTTCTTTACATTAAAAAAACTATTTAGTTATTCAGACACCTGAAAATTTGGGCCTATAAGGGACCTTTTGTAATCACCCATGTACAAGTCTCTCAAAAGTGAATTTAATCCCAAACTAAGTAGCCTGCCCAAGATATCAGATAGTTCACAGCAAAGAATCCTACAGGACTAGAACCCATATCTGTAACTGGTAGGTCATATTCCCTTTGGATTCCACCATGAGAAAAATGTTTTTTTCTTCCTTTTAGATGTACTATCTTCTCCCCTTAGCACAAGGTAGAGTGGTCTGCACATGTTAGATCTTCTATAATGTTAATTAATCTTGTCCTCAAGATCCTTCTAGCACTAGGTATTTTAAAACATGTAACAATAACTATGATATTTAGAGCAAAATAAACAAGTAAATAAATTTCTAATGAGAAATTAGAAAGCATCATTTAAAAATAGAACACGTATTCAAATACGGAAAAATCTTCAAAACACTTGACTGCAAACGCTATTTTAATTAATATCTTAAATGTCAGTAATTTAATACATATAGTTCTTTGGTTCCCAAGACTTGTCTATTACTGAATGGTCTGAGCGTATTGAGTCTTAAAAACTTAGTTGTTAAAAATATCTTAATGACAAATTACTGGAAGTCACTTACTGTTCTTAGGCATATCTTCTATAATATTCACCAACTATTAAAAATATTATCAGTATCACATTTTTAGGAGTAATCCTCCAAGCAATGTTTTAACTTATTCAAGCCCAAATTGGTAGATAATCCTTATCAAGTTCAACACTAGTATACCTTAACATCAGAGCATTACTCTTCCATATAATTAGAAAAAACAAAAAACTCCTCAAGCATGTATGTATTACCTTTCCTTTAGAAGAAATTTAAGAAAGGAAGCTTCAGTCAATAATCACATATGCAGTATTATCACATGACTTGACTTCTTTATTCTAAACATATTATCCATACACAAGTCTGACTAGTGGAACAAAACTGTACTATTATAGGGAAAGTCCTATCTTTAGACTAAAACTGAACACAATCATAATGAAACTCAGTACTTTTACAGAATGAGCCAAACTGACAGAAATGGGAGGGGGTAAAATCACACCACACATTCTACACTACTTAAAGTTTTTTATGTATGTTCCATTCAAATGTTTATTTGAATTTTAATGGCTTGCATTGGGAGCAAGCAAAGTTCCAAAGGGAAGTAAACAGCATTCTAATCCCTTAAAAAACAAACAAAACCTTTTATTTATTTTAATCTTCATTTTGACCCTAGAACTCACAAATCTAAAAATATTAATGCCCAAAATAAACACGTCTCTTCCAAAAACGAACACTCGAACCTTTATTATTAGCAAACTGATTTTAAAACTTTTG
The DNA here is from genome assembly GCF_964165515.1 of Mesoplodon bidens. Taxonomy (NCBI): domain Eukaryota; kingdom Metazoa; phylum Chordata; class Mammalia; order Artiodactyla; family Ziphiidae; genus Mesoplodon; species Mesoplodon bidens. The sequence continues at coordinate 33,046,385 of NC_138167.1, forward strand.
AATACAATACTTAAAATCTCCCTAGATAGCAAAACTTTCTGAGAATCATTTCTGGCTATGAAGTCACAGAACCAAAATGTATTTCATTGGCCATTTTAATATGCCAGCATATTAACTTAATTAGGAACAGATTATTACATTTTTCTTGGTTCTCCTTTCACAAATCAAAAAATGTTTCCCCAGTACATAAGGTTTGGGCGTGTTTTCGGGTGTTAAAACGTACCGTTCATACAAAAAAAAAGACAAATAAGCCCGTCAGCCACAATTTAAATTGAAGACTATTTGTTCTTCCCTTTAAAATGCACAGAAAATAAAACCACTAGAGAACAAAACAAGTATCAAAGCCTTAAAAAGCTAATTAGATCGGGAGTTGACTGATTTTGTGATAGGATAGAAGGCGGGAAGGAAGGAATTTAACAATTACCGTAGTGCAAAAAAAAAAAAAAAAAGAGGGAGAGAAACCAAGATTACCCGTGAACATATAACAATTCTTCAATATGCATGTGGCCAAGGTTTGGAACCAACCGTACAAGTCTCCTGGAACAGAACTTTATAACAAACCTTCACATTCACCATCCCCATATTAGAAAACCCCTTTCAGTAAGACCCATTTGCTTGTTGCACCTTTTTGTTTCAGGTTCAGCAATTCACCTTTCTGGCAGTAATTTTGGATATAAGGAAATGAGACTGAAACCCCGAGATCCTGCTTGGGTTTTTGCCTGACGAGGGAAAATGACAAGAAATGCTGGCGGGAAAAGCCTACGAGTCAAGTTTCCACCCTCCTGGCTCCCCCTCCACCTTCTTCCCACCTTGACGAAAGGGATAATCCAAAGAAAAAGTTTATAGCCCAATCCCCGAAGGGCTGGAAAAGAAAGCAAATCGTTCGAGCTGAATACACCTAGGCCCGCTCACGTCTGCGGGAAAGGAGGCGGCAGCTGGGACCCCGAGTGGGCAGCAGCAGCAGCTCTGGCCCCGGGAGCAGGGCGGCCTAGCGCCTCGGGCAGGCCGGCGGGTAGGCCTGGCCTCCGGGTCTCCAAGCCTAGAGCGACTCCGTTGCCCACAATGGTGCGTGATCTCGCCCCTTCACGCTACCTGGGACGCGAAAGTCACGTCCTGGGAGGGCAGAGCATGCGGTGGGGGACGCAGAAGAGGCCTAGGACCGGAGACGGGCAACGGCCTAGAGGAAAGAATGGGGGAAGGGGGTTAGAAGGTGGGCGAGGAAAGGGACCTGCCGGAATCGGGGAGCGGAGGGTGGCCTGGAGACCTCCGCAAAGCCGAGCAACCAGTTAAGGCCAAAGGGGTGGGGCAAGGCCTGTGTGAGGGCCAGGGCCGCGGATGGGGGACCCCGAGGGGAGCTGAGGGTCGGATTTCGGCCTCACCTGAAGTCCTTGTCGCTGGATGTCATTTTTTCCAGCAAATTGGAAATGTGGTACGAGGCGCTCGCCATGTTGCCGGCCTCGATCCCGCCCGCCGGCGCTGCTCGTGCTGCTGCCCGCCGCCGCCGCCGCCGTTGGGGCTCCTCCTCTCGCTCGCCGCGGCTCCCGCTTCCAGGGTCGCAGCGCGACGCAGACGCTGACAAGGGAGGCGCCTCGACGGGCTGCCCCCTCCCCGGCGAGGCGTGGGCCTGTCCCGGGGGAAGCAGAGGCTATGGGGCCGGGCTAACGACGGCGCTGCTCACCGGAAAACGAACTCATGAGCAGCGAGGAGTACAGCAGGCTCTCTCCGGAGAGGCAGACACTTCCACTCGGGGCCGTCCCACTCCCACTCCCTCCGCACTCGCTCCCTAAGGCAAGAGGCCAAAACCCGCCTCCTTCGCTCCGGGGGAGGGCGCGGCAAACGCGGGACTTTACGGAAAGCTGAGGTCAGGGTTCAAGGAAGTCTCCCCACGCACGCTGCGGAGACGCTAGTAAAGGACAATCCTGTTGGCTAAAGCCTGTATCAATCTTCGCGTGACCCGCCCTTCAGGAGGCATGACAACGGCCAAAAGGGGCTGTTGTCGCGAGACTTGAAAGCGGCGGTTAAAGTATTGGGGAACCACTGGAACGAGGATATCTTCATCCGAAAATAACTTGTTTTTCCTGTACGACAGTAAGAGGAAAAGATTACGATTTTTAAGGCGCATAAGGCCTAGAAGTAAAGCTAATTAACAGGTTAGACTCGGGGCCAACAGAAGAGTTATTAGAAGGAGCTTTCGTTCTGAATCAGACGCGTGGCCTGCATTGCTTTAACCACGATGGTGTAATGTTGCCACGTGAAAACCACAAATCCCAGAATTCAGTCCATATGTTACACTGGGTCAAGATATGATTGGCTGAAGGAACTTGTAGCTTCCTCATTGGCTCCATGGGAGGCCTGAATGCTGGGATTTGTAGTCTGGCGAGGCAGCTGTGTTGAGTAAATCCTTTGGAGTACGGTGGATTAGGTTTCAACAGCAGATTCGAATTTTCTCTTACAGTTGTTTTTGGCTGTTGTGGGGTGTCTGCAGAGCTAGGCTGCTGCGGTCTGGGCAGGCGCATTGCGGATGAGTTGATGTTCTTGGCAGAGGCCTAGTAGAGGCTTCCTAGCACTAATCCATGAGAGTGATGGTCGCCTCATCCTCTGAAGGCAGCTGAGCCTCTTCTGGGCACTCCCAACGTGCATTGAAGAGCCAGCCCCCTAAAGCAAGAAGGACCATAGTAAGACCAAAGGCCGATGACCGATGATTGTATTCAGGGCTTATTCCTTTTATCTGGAATAGCTAAATGATTACTCTCTGTATTCAGCATTTGTGGAATTAATATTCCTGCAGCTATTTTATTGTTCCCTAAAACATACACACACAGCAATCGGAGATACCGAATCATGTGTTTCAGTATCCATGTTTTTATCTCCTTCATTCGAATTGGAGCTGGCCTTCCTAAAAATTAAAAAAATAATTTTTTTTTAAAAAGAGAGAGAGAGAGAGAGAAAGCCCAGTTAAGAGACAAGGAAAATTCAGTCTAAATCTGTTATTGCTCTAGTTTTCTAGGGGAAAAAAGAATTTAAATAGGTCCTTTCTTCCAGGTAATAAATCTCAACATTTCTTCACCATTCTTTCCTATATTCACCAAAAGTTATTTAGTGTCTTAGAAAAGACAGGCATAGTTATAGGCAATAACAAAATAGATGAAACACTTTCTGACCTAATAATTCATATTTAAATTTCCCCTCATTACTCGTTTACCTGTACGTATCCTGTACTTTACCCAAGTTAGCTATTATTAGGTTCCATGAGTGCTTCAGCCACAATTCCATTCTGCTCTGAACAACCTTTTCACAGTATTTAATATAAACTATACACACACACCCCACACACATCACACACGAACAAGCCAGTCATTTATCTTGTGTGAACCTCAAGGCCTAAAATCTGAACCATCTAGTGATAACCCTTTTTTTTAGCCTGAATCTAATGAGAACCAAGTCATGTTTTTTCCTTTTGTGTGTACAAATCTTTCATTTATCAATTTCCAACTGAACTATAATATTTGTAGTTAGCTTAAATATAAATCCTGTTTACTGCCACTTATTAGCTGTCGTAGGCAATTCATTTTAAGCTCTCTGAGCCTCTCTTTCTTCATGGGTAGCACAATGATCATCAGAGTATTTCCCCATAGGGCTGTTTTAAGAGTCAAATTAGCTATTGTCTTAGTCCGCCAGGGTTGCCATAACAAAATACCACGGATTGGGTGGCTTAAACAACAGAAATTTATTTTCTCACTTGAGGCTGGTGGTCCAAGGTCAGTGAGCTAGCAAGGTGGGTTTCTCCTGAGGCCTTGGCTTGCAGACAGCCACCTTTTCCTTTGTTCTCACAAAGCCTTTTCTCTATGCACCCACAGCCTGGTATCTCTTTCTCTTCTTATAAGGACACCAATCATACTGGATTAGGACCCCACCTTTTTAACCTCATTTAGCCTTTATTGTGTCCTCATGTAACCGTAATTACCTCTTTAAAGGCCCTATCTCCAAATACTGTCATACTGGAGGTTAGGGCTTCAATATATGAGTGGGGGGCAGGAACAACACAATTCAGTCCATAACAGATATCCCATATAAAGTGCTCAGCACACTGTCCGAACATAATAATAATATTTATGACTGATTTTTTTGCATACTTACAAAGGTCATGGAACACATCTAATAAAAGTTGGCTATTGTTATTATGACTACATTCTCAGTCTTGCCCCTATCCCAAACCATCCTACATAGCCAGTTTAGAGTTTCCCAAAACATTGTTTTTATAGGGCTACTCACCAGTTTTAAAAGTTCAGCAGGTTTCTGCTACTAAATAAAGTCCAAATGTTTGCAATCAGTGACCTCCTTCATCTGTCCCTAACCCTTTCTGATCTCTCTCCCACTATTCTAATACAGTATAGGAATTGCTCGGGTCAATTTTTTTAAGTACCTCAAAGACCCAGCTCCAAGTTTTTGTACATCATTACTGTCATCATAATAATAAGCACTTACTTATAGGTGAAGTGCTGCATTAACTCATTTCATCTGCTTTTTAAGTATGAGAGGCACAGATTGGTTATGTAACGTGCCAAAGATCAGCAATAAAGAGCAGTCAGGATGAAAACCCAGGCAGGTGTTGCTTCAGAGTCCATACTCCAAACCTTGTACTGGAATGCCTCTCCCTACTTGGAATGCCTCTCACCTCCCCTATCTCACTTTCTAAGATCTTGAACCAATCATAATGTTTATATGCTAGCCTCCAACTACAGTGTAAGTTCCTTAAGAGCTTATACCAACTTGAAATCACTTCTGCTTCTTTCAAGTACTTAGCCCTTGCCAAATTCGTAATAGGCACTCAATAGTACTTAATTTTATTTTGTATTCTTGACCACTTAGAAATTTGATTTGTGTATCACTGAATATAGCTTGTTGCTAAACAGTGGGAAAATGTTTTCCTTTAAGGATCTGTAAATGCTAAATTAATGTTAAGTGCAAAAGGAAGTAAGTCTAGGTAAGGCTATCCTCTAAGAATTTTCTTTCCGTTTAGTGGTTATAATGCAAAACTGAGATAAGACATTTGATAAAAGTAAAAAAAAAAAAAATGGAGTCTTTCAAGCTGTTGGGAGGTTCTTCAAATATCAACCAGTAGTTTAACTTGTTTCTCATTTATTGAGTGTCTACACTGTGCCAAGCACACCCTACTGTCTATATCAGGACCACCATGGGAAGAGAGGATTCTAAGAGAAATATGGTTATTAGTTGGCAGAGTGCTGGGTGCTGGGTCTTTCCTTCCCTTCCCCCTCAAAAAAAAAAAAAAACCCAAAACAAACAAAAAACCCCACCACTCAGAGGAAATGAGAATCCCCATAGGAAGAGAAGGACCTGGAAAGCTTTGAGGTTTGCCCAAGATGTTATTCCGGGTGAAGGAAAATATTTGACGGAGTGTGTTAGAAAGCAGTAATTGGAAAACAAAACAAGAAAGAAATATTTCACTTTGGTACCCTCAAAGCTTCAGATTATTCATCCCTTGGCTGGCCACCTACTGATTCGTGCCCATTTGAGGAGGGAAGAAGAGAAATGGAGGATAGATAGGGATACTGCATTGTAGCAGCTGCACTCCCTCCTTTAAAAATAAAGACACACACCAAGGGGGGTGCCAATCACCCTTTTTAGAAATGACTTGTTACCGTCATACTACCAACTCCCTCCATTTAGTGTGGCAAGGATGCATGGGTCTCCAGCAGGCAAAGTAGACAACTCCCTCCAAAGTAAGTTTGGTTTGAGTGTTCCCCACCCCCACTCCCCTTCCTCTCCTCCATATGAAGACACAGAAAGAAGGCAGCCATCTGAAAGCCAGGAAGAGAACTCTATGGTATTTTGTTATGGCAGCCCAAGCTGACTAATACAAGTGTGCAGCTACCTGACATATTCAAGTGTAGAATTTTTTAAGGTCCTACCTATTACCATCTCAAGGGATGAGAGTACCATAAAACATAATTTGGAAATCACTGTTCCATTGGTAATTTTTTTTTTTCTCTGAACTGAATGATGAATGGGTGATGTGGAGGAGGAGAGTCTTGGTAGAAAATAAGTTTATTTGACGTTCATTTTAGCACAACCTTATGCCAAGTAAATGTGGACTGTGCTTACTTCATACATTTGCTATAAATTGAGTTAAAGGAAATAAAGAAAATAGAGCTATTTATTCAACTAGTTATTAGTTTCTGAAACATAGTTCTTTGTTGAATGTCAAAGCTGATATGTTAATGAGAGAGGAAAAGGGCAGCTCTGATTTGCATTTCAGGGTAGACAGCTTTGCACACAAATAAACAGACACAAAATGCTTCCTGTTACAGACCATGTGTCAATACTGAATTCAACTTAGATGCAAAAGGAAGTAAATGCTACATAACATTAATCTTAAGAAGATTTCCATTTGATTGAAAACAGCCCAGCAACTAGAGTTTTTCTATGATTTACTCTCTTCTAAACAACTGCTAGAAGCTCTTGGTTAATTTTTAGTGGCACTCTAAATCAAATTTAATTGTTACTCTCTGAAGGAATTATTTTTTTAGAGTTAGAAATACATTTGCATCATATTAGTGAAAATTACAAAGACTAAGTCACAAAGTTGCTTCATTTGGAATATCTTCCATTTCATTCTCACTTTCGACTTTTATAGTAGTATTAACCATCATCTGGCATTTTAAAATCGTAACATTTTCCGATATGAATTTATAAAAGCACTGTCCAGGATTTCCAAACAACTGAAAATATAACTTTACATATGTAAAGCTGGTTATCAGTTTTGGCAGAAGGAGGCAGAAGAAAAGGCTAGAATTCAGCAAATGCTGCATTTTGCTTTAAATACAGATGTTTGCTGATGACTTGAAGCACTGCTTAAAAAGATATTCTGCTTACCACCAAGTGAAAGTTTTGATTTTGGGGAAAAAAAGGTGTGAAAGACTAATTAAAGAGAAATCATTAGCCCATAGGATCAGGGATTGGAAAAAATTGAAAAAAAATGAGGCGGGGAAAAATACTAACTTTAGTGAAAATAAATTTAATGAAGTGGTACTGAGATTCCCTCAGCAATGAATATTTATACAATGAAATAAGTCCATCATTATCACTTATACTATTAGATAAAGTGGTAAAAATATCGCATTCTAGAAAAAAGTTGCCAATTATGTAAAATGTGTTTTTGCTCTATTTATATCATTTTGGAAAATACAGACTTTTCTGTATGATCAGGTAAACCCTTTTTACTTCATGGAGAATGCAATATTTTTCCATCAATTTCTAAATGCGAGAGTTTTGTTATAATGGATGTAGTTATTAATGCTTAAGATATGTTGCAGCCTAGAATTGGTTTAGAAGAAAATGTTTATTGATTGGGGCAAACTATTTCTTTTAACAGTACAACCAAGGCTTAACACAGAAAAAATATATTTGTAGAACACATATTTGACAAAGGACTTTTATTCAGAACTTATATAACTCCGTAATAAGAAGACAGAAATCCCGGCTTAAAAATGAGCAAGATTTGACCAGACACTTCACAGAAGAAGCTACAGAATGACAAATGAAAAGGCACTCAATATCATTAGTATCAGGGAAAGATAATTTAAAGCTACTTGAGACACTACTACATCAGAATAGTTAAAATCAAAAAGGGTGATCATACCAAGTGTTGGTATACATGCACCCCTGTGTTCATAGCAGCACTATTCACAATAGGCAAGACATGGCAACAACTTAAATGTCCATCGACAGATGAATGAATAAAGAAGATGTGGTACATATATACAATGGAATACTACTCAGCCATAAAAAATGAAATAATGCCATTTTCAGCAAAATGAATGGACCTAGAGATTATCATACTAAGTGAAGTTTGCCTACCACCACATTAAGTCAGAAAGAGAAAGACAAACACCATATGATATCACTTGTATGTGGAATCTAAAATATGACACAAATGAACTTTTATGAAACAGAAACAGACTCACAGACAGAGAACAGACTTGTGGTTGCCAAGGGGGAGGGGGTGGGGGAGGGATGGATTGGGAGGCTGGGGTTAGCAGATGTAAGCTATTACATATAGAATGGGTAAACAACAGGGTCCTACTGTATAGCACAGGGAACTGTATTCAATGCCCTGTGATAAACCATAATGGAAAAGAATACAAAAAAGAATGTATATATATGTATAACTGAATCACTTTGCTGTACAGCAGAAATTAACACAACATTGTAAATCAGCTATACTTCAATTAATTAAATAAATAAATAAAAGGACTTAGTAGATATATTTATAAACTATTAGTTACCTGAACATATAATCCAATCATTTTGCCTGTGTTCTACTCCATATTTCCAACTGTTCTGGCATTTTTCTGCTTAGATATTACATAGTCACCTTACACTCACTGTGTGATACTGTATAGCCAGGTGATTCAGGCTCTAACTCACAAAGACCTAGGTTCACATCCTGGCTGTACCACTTATTCCACCTGGTCAACTTCTCTAAAATAGAATAATGCTAATAGAACCTAGGGTTGTATGAGGTTTCAATGCAATGAATGTAAAATGCTTGGCACACGTACTTTATAAATAATACCTATTATTAAAAACCAAAATTATTTTTCTACAGAAAAATGAGCCCTCTTGCCTACCACCACATTTCTTTTCGTAGGTCCTACAAATACTCCCATCTCGTAGACTGAAAATCTTGGGAAAATATTTGAATTTTGTATTTATCTACATTCTATATTCATTATCTATATTCACTTTAATACCAATTCTTCCTTAAAATGTCACTTAGATTTTCCCTTTCTAATAAATTCCCAGTGCAATTAGTCTCTTCAGGCTGTCAATTCATTACTACCTAGTAATTCAGTAAACTGTAGCCACACTAGGTGCTAGCTGGGTGATTTAGGCAAGTCAGTTAACCTCATTAAACTTCAGTTTTCTCCACCGTAAACTGGGGATGACTGTATAATGCACTAAAAGTCCTTTTTACTGTGCCTGATACAAGAGTAATTGCCTGACAAATGGGTGCTACTTTTACCATTTCCGAATTCTGTTCAATATTTATAACTTACAGTCATTTTAGCTTTTTAAGTTGTCGCATCTCGCCATGGCTGCATTGATTTTACGGTCCACAGAATCCTCTAAACATTTCCATACTTGAACTGGACTGTGGTTATTCCACGTACCATGCCCTCCTCATCTTTCATAGTTAGTGTATTCCAAGTGATTCTTAGCTCTGGCTGAACTTCGAATCAACGGGAATGCCTCTAAAAATTATTGATGCTCAGGCTGCACCCAAGACCAATTAAATAATAATCTCTAATTCTAATGTGCAACTGGCATTGAGAACCACAATTTTGTTTTGCTTGTTTGCTTTTGGTTTTGTTTGTTCATGTTTTGCTTTGTTTTGTTTGGGATCTAATTGTAGGATTTGCGTCAGGTTCTGAAGATCTTATTTGGATCCTGATTTTACCACGAGACATGCTAGCTACCCTTTGCTGCTACTGAGTTTCTGCAACTTTAGGTATCGTGCAGCAATATCCTTAACCGAATCATTTGTGTGTGTGTGTGTGTGTGTGTGTGTGTGAGAGAGAGAGAGAGAGAGAGAGAGAGAGAGAGAAAGAGAGAGAGAGAAATAGTAACATACTCCTGGAGAATTCTCCATAGCTTGGCATTAGTTCATTCATCAGCACTTTGGAGAATATCGTTAATCAAGTACTTTAATTACAAATCCACATAACTGCACTGATGATACTTCCTAATCTGCAAACATCATCCCTTCTAAATCTTCTACAAAGGATATTTTGAGAGAACCTATCAAAGGATTTTCTAAAATCAAGATATATATTATAATCCTATCTAAAACTGATATGAGGTTTTATCTGGTATGATTTTCTTAATAAACCTATTCTCTTCCTGATCTCAGGTTCCCTTCCTCAGTTCTTAAAGGCTCAACAATTAATCGTACAGTTTTACTGGGAGTCATGGCAAGCTCTCAGTCCCATAGTTTGCAGCATCCTTTTATTTTTTTTAAATGAGACTTTTAATCTAACTCTATATTTTAAGCACCTTTTCAGTTCTCTCCAAATTCCTGAAGATTACCACTAGCTTTTTGGTAGATTGAGATGATGATATCTTTTTGGTATCTTGAGATATTGTTCACCCAAGCCCGAGGTAAACTAGAGTAGATGGGTATTTTTCACTATTTTACTCTGTTAATCTCCATTTCTTCCTATTACTATTAATTTTGTTCTTCTCAGATGATGATAAATCTTCATATAAAAGATAGAAACATACTTAGGGAGGTAGTAGAGTTAGAGAGTTAAGTAATCAGCTTAATTTTCTCTATTCAGTAGCATTGTGCCATTCACCCCAAGTGGTAGCCTTATACGCTATTCTTATTTCCTTAACTTATAAACAAGAGTCATTTTTCTTGCTGTTTATAGTTGTCACAAGCTTCAGAATCTTCTGAGCTTTTAGCCTCACTGACATTTCCATACATTTCCTGCTACTTCTCCAAATTATTTCTTCCTCTCCTTCTTCTCCTTCTTATGAAACTTTCCCTCATATTTCTTTTCACATTTTTTCAAGAGTCTTAAATATGAATTCATGAACTCACTGGAGAATTCTCTATGCATTCATATTCATCATTTTATGTTCCTCCCCTTTTCTTCTTCATCACTATCAATCAGAGATAGGCAAACTTTTTCTGTAAAGACACAGTAAATATTTTAGGCTTTGTGGGCCTGCAGTCTCTTGTATTTACTCAACTCTGTCATTGCAGAACAAAAGCAGCCATAGAAAATACACAAATAAATGAGTGACTGTGTTCCAATAGAACAGTATTTGTAGGCACCTATTTTGGGATTTTACATACATTTCACATGTTATAAAATATTCTTCTTTTGATTTGTTTAAAATCATTTAAAAATCTATTTTCAGTTGATGAGTCTTGTCAAAACAAGTGGTTGGGTAGAATTCACGTGAGGGCTGTAATTTGTCAGCCCCTGCCAGAGAGGGGTCAAAATATATAATACACATTACAGTCAGTAGGGAAAAATGATAATAATAATCATGTAAATAAATAAACTCAGCATCTCTTAAACTCACATTTCTGTTGGGAACTATTGTAGGTTGAATTATATCCCCCCAAAAGATATGTTCAAGTACTAATATCTAGTACTTATGAAATATAATGACTAGATTTGGGTCCCCAAAGGCCTGGCATGGTATTGTAGCTTCTAGCATAGGACCTTGTACAAAATGAGGAATCACAAATGTTTGGTAATTTGAAATGATAAATGCAAAAAAAAAAAAAACTTTGAATATATATATTCAAATTATATGTATTAATGTATAATTTAATAAGTCATTGCATTGGCACTTAAAACGCATATTGTTCCTTAAATATACTTGTGTTAGTTTTTCTTTTGCCTGCATTGGGTCTTAATTGCTCCGCATGGGCTTTCTCTAGTTGCGGTGCGCAGGGGCTACTCTTCGTTGCGGTGCACTGGCTTCTCATTGCGGTGGTTTCTCTTGTTGCAGAGCACAGGCTCTAGGGCACACGAGCTTCAGTAGTTGTGGCACATGGGCTCAGTAGTTGTGGCTCATGGGCTCTAGAGCACAAGCTCAGTAGTTGCAGTGTACGGGCTTAGTTGCTCTGCAGCATGGGATCTTCCCAGACCAGAGATCAAATCTGTGAGCCCTGCATTGGCAGGCGGTTTCTTAACCACTGTGCCGCCAGGGACACCCTTTTTAGTTTTTTAAGGAAAAGAATGTGGAAAGGAATATGGGGAGAAAATCAATGGATTACAATAATGTACTATTCTAAAGAAAAGGATTAGGAAACAGGGGAATACAATTTAGATGGGGAGATATTGAAAAGAAAATAAATTCATTACTTGAGAGAATGGGCTCATTTTACAATCTGTGTCTAAAATTTTTGTTCTTCTTTGACTCTTCCCAATTCACAGTAGATGGTTAATAATACATTAGTGGTTAGATGGTTAGATGCTGCAGTACTACCATGCCAGGCCTTTGGGGATCCCAGTATAGTCGCTATACTTCGTAAGATGCTGTATGCAGAGGGGTTTGGCCTCTGCAGTCACATAGACTTGAGCTCTTCTTAGATCTGTCATTTACAAACTATGATCTTGAGCAAAATAACTGATATTATTCAGGCTGATGATGAAAAGCGCCACAATATGCAACATGTGGACTAGAGGGAAGTGACTAGTTCTGACTATAGTGAGGAGTGATTTCAAAATATTTGATAAAGAAATAAAATTAGAGGGGAACTTTGAAACATGGCTACGACTACAGAAGGTGGAACTGCAGCGGGGCCAGGAGAAAAACAATATTGTTTGGTTTATGAATAAAACACTCAAAGTTTAAAAATATTTATGCCTTATGATTTGACTTAAACATTTAAATAATATAAATGTTATTTTATGATTACATATATATATAAATCTGCCATTTTATTGTTTATATTTTGTGAAATATCCAAATGAATATGCTGTGAAAAAGTTATGATCTGATATAACCCAAAATACGTACATTTTAAACTCACTATGATATATAATTAGCCAAAAATTACTTTTAAAGTAAAAACTGAGGATTTCCACACATTAGGCCCATCTCTATCCAGCAGATTCTTTTTAACTAAACTTGTATTAAAATCTTGTAAAACCCTGAATGTGTTTTACTGGTTCCTCTCAAACTGGCTTTAACTCTGTTTTGAGCAGAATGTTTCACAATGTGACCAATAGCTTAGATACCAGGGAAATTCTTTTTCACAATGGCACACAGTCTCTAGAAATGTTGTTCCTGAATAAATAAGTGTGGTAATTTTTTCAAATGTTGCTTCATATTGTTCTTAACAATTAAGGCCATCAAGATAGTTGCTAATCAGGGAACTCGTAGATTTGAAAGAAAGGACAGACCAGCCTGTACTTGTCCCATCCAGGCCAGCGGTGCACACAGTGGGAGGAGGGTGGGTATGTGCACTCCAGGGATTGCTGAAAACAACCCATTGAGATATAGCCGGAAAATAGGAGAAATTTGGTTTACGTATTTTAATTTAAAAATTCTATTTGTATAAGTTTTACTATGTGCATCATTTATTAGTATAATAACGTATGTATACAATTTGTAAATAAATACATTTACCTATGTTGGGGGGATGTGCTCAATCATTTTTACATGTTAGGGATATGCAATTAAAAACACTGGATGGGGGGTGAAATGGAGAAACATCACACCCTCTTCTTCCCATTTTGCAGATGCAGCATCAGGTCCAAGAGAGCCTGGATTGCCTCATTCTGTGGGCTGTGGGCACCACCCTGTGCTCCTGTCAGAAGCTGCTGCGGTCCTGAAACACTGCACAAGGAGAATTAGTGCCTTTTGAATCTTGTGCTCTGGGGACTATGCCAGGGTTGGTTACACAGCAGGAAAAAGCCAGACCCATGATGTCATTCAACATATCTTCTGTCAGAGACTAGATACACTTGTGAGATTTGGACTTTTGTACTTGCTTCACGGATGTAGGTGTTTTGCTGTTTTGTTTTGCTTTGTTTTGTTTTAAACCACAAAAGTACTCTATCCCATGGCCCTGGTTTTAGTAAATATCCTTGTACTGTTTTGATTTATCAGCTTGAGATTTTCAATAACAATTAATACTATCTTCATAATGAAACAAAGCACACTGTTGTTGCTTATTGAATAATTTTGGATCTCATGGAAAATATAATGGATCACAGTGACAGGCTTCTTTTACCTGCCTTGGCTCCAGAAGAGGAGGACTTTAATCTCGAATGTAGAAACTATTTGTTAACTCTTCCTGTGGGAAGCCCCAGACCACCAACACCACCCCTCCCCCACCCACCACCCTCGCTCCACCCCCCACCCCCAAAAAAAGGCTGTTAATGAGAGATCCTCTCAATTGGGGGGAATGAAGGATGCTCTGGTTGATTTTTTTCCCAGAATAAATTTTGGTTAATCTAAAAAAAATGCTTTTTAACCAATGCTTGTATTAAAAATAACTTCAATAAACCTGACCAAGGAGGTGAAAGATTTATGCACTGAGAACTATAAAACATTAATAAAGGAAGTTGAAGATGATCTAAAGAAATGGAAAAATATCCCATGCTCTTGGATTGGAAGAATACTGTTAAAATGGCCATACTATCCAAAGCAATCTACAGATTTAATGCAATCCCTATCAAATTACCCATGACATTTTTTCACAGAACTAGAACAAATAATTCTAAAATTTGTATGGAACCATAAAAGACCCAGAATTGCCAAAGCAATCCTGAGGAAAAAAGACAAAGCAGGAGGCATAACCTTCCCAGACTTCAGACAATACTACAAAGCTACAGTAATCAAAACAGCATATTATTGGCATAAAAACAGACATATGGATCAATGGTATAGAATAGAGAGCCCAGAAATAAACCCACACACCTGTGGACTTCGACAAAAGAGTCAAGAATGTACAATGAGAAAAAGTCTCTTCAGCAAGTGGTGTTGGGAAAGCTGGATAGCCACATGTAAATCAATGAGGTGAGAACACACCCTCACACCACACACAAAAATAAACTCAAAATGGCTTAAAGACTTATATATAAGACATGACACCATAAAACTCTTAGAAGAGAACATAGGCAAAACATTCGCTGACATAAATTTTACCAATGTGTTCTGAGGTCAGTCTCCCAAGGCAATAGAAATAAAAGCAAAAATAAACAAATGGGACCTAATCAAACATAAGCTTTTGTAAAGCAACAGAAACCACAAACCAAAAAGACAACCTGTGGACTGGGAGAAAATATTTGCAAATGATGCAACCAATAAGGGCTTAATTTCCAAAATATACAAACAGCTTATACAACTGAATAACAAAAAAATAACCCAATCAAAAAATGTACATTAGACCTAAACAGACATTTCTCCAAAGAAGATACACAGATGGCCAATAGGCCCATGAAAAGATGCTCAGCATCACTAATTATTAGAGAAATGCAAGTCAGAACTAAAATGAGGTACCACCTCACACTGGTCAGAATGGCCATAATTAAAAAGTCTACAAATAACAAATGCTAGAGAGGGTGTGGAGAAAAGGGAACCCTCCTACACTGTTGGTGGGCATGTAAGTTGGTGAAGTCATTATGGAAAACAGTATGGAGGTTCCTCAAAAAGCTAAAACAGAGTTGCCATGTGATCCAGCAATCCCACTCCTGGGCATATATCTGAACAAAACTACAATTCAAAGAGATACATGCACCCCTATGTTCATAGCAGCACTATTTACAATAGCCAAGACATGGAAACAACCTAAATGTCCATTGACAGATGAATGGATAAAGAAGATATGTGTGTGTACACACACACACACACACACACACACACACACACACACACACCATGGAATATTACTCAGCCATTAAAAGGAATGAAATAATGTAATTTGCAACAACATGATTAGACATGGAGATTATCATACTAAGTAAGCCAGAAAGAGAAAGACAAATACCATATGATATCACTAATATTTGGAATATAAAATATGACTTAAATGAACCTATCTGGGGAACAAACAGACACAGAGAACAGACTCGTGGTTGCCAACCCAGAAGGGGGGTGGAAGAGGGATGGATTGGGAGTTTGGGGTTAGCAGATGCAAGCTATTATATATAGATAATATATAAACAACAAGGTCCTACAGGGAACTATATTCAATATCCTGTGATAAACCATAAGAATATGAAAAAGAGTATATATATGTATAACTGAATCACTTTGCTGTACAGCAGAACTAACACAACATTGTAAATCAATTATACTTCAATAAAATAAATGATTTCAAGATGTTATAGCATACTTCATTACAGTAAAGATGACTAAATCTCTCTCTCTCTTTTTTCCTGATAAAGTATTTTATAAGGATTCAGGATTACCATTCTTGATACCAAGTTTCAATCCCTAGAAGTACAGCAGTAGGAGAATAAACAGTGTGTACTGACCTCAAGGAAACACCTGACATTTAGGGATTTTTTTCACAAAATACTTAAATTGACATCCTGTTCTTATCATCTACCCCTTTCTCTGAAAATATGTCACTGTCAGACTGTTATTGTTAAATTGAGACTCTGGTCAACTGGGGTGGGGATCTATTATGTCTAGTTTTACTTCAAGCATTCTTTTGAGTGACCAGTACCTTAAAAAATAAATCTTAGGAGAATACTGATGTAGCCTAATGAAACATTTAACACTCTTTCTGATCCTGTTTTCTGACTTTTCAAATACTTGACTTTTGAAAGTATACTTGAGAGTATACTTTGAGAGTATTTCTCGTGTTATTTTTTTTTCATCAGGAAGGATAAGAATTCTCTAATATAAAAAAATAGAGAAAGATCCTACAACCACATGCATTTGGAATTTTTAGGTATAAAGGTAACTGCTTTTCTTCTTGGTTTCCCATTTCTGCCAGTACATGCTATCAAGTTTGTTTTACATAATGAGCTCACTGCTGAGTACACGTAATCTCAGAGATGAAAGGGTTTATCATCCACCCTACAAGAAATAAGACACGCAGTACTTGTTTATGCTGGGTCCTCTCTAGTGGTGAGCCTATACTTGCTTCTAGTCTTTTCAGAAAGAAACATTTTCACCTTAAAAGGTGAACTCAAAGGATATAATTTCTGTACCGGTCATGACACTGAGTGTTGTCGAACAGTAGTCTCTCCTAAAATTAGTGCTTGAAGAGTAAGCAAAAAATTCAGCATGAAAAAAATCACCTAATAATTTTTTTCAATAATTTTTTTCTAACAGTTTGTTAGAATATGAGGTGCTTAATAAAATTTTTGAATAATAATGTAAAGTGTTGCATCCATTTGTACAGCTTATAAATAATAGCTATGTGTACAGGATGGCCTTCCAACAAATACATAATTATATAGGGGCAGTTTATGATTTTTAGATATAAATATCATCTTGCCTTTAAGTTACTTGAAGTTTCTGAATTGTTTTTTGGTAGCACAGAGCATCATAAGAGATAGAAGCAAAATGCTGTCAGATAGCAGCATAAGGCTTTGGAGTTGGATAGAAATGCATGAGTTAGAAAAGAGGATCCAGAGCTTAACTAGCCTTATAAGAATAACAACTTCTAGTTCATAAGTTTCTTGTGAAGACAAAATGGAAATACACAGATACAAGACTTACTCAGCATCTGGCACATGGGTAAGCCTTCTGTGAGGAGGCAGCTGACAGCGATGCTGTGCTAACCTGTCAAAGGTCTTCTTTTCTTTTTTAATCTTAGTTTGGCGGTGCCCATCGGCATGCGAGATCTTAGTTCCCCGACCACAGATCGAACCTGAGCCCTCTGCAGTGGAAGTGCGGAGTATTAACCACTGGACCACCAGGGAAGTACCTGTCAAAGTCTTAAAACAGGGCTATATCCTCTTCCTGGAGACTGAAAGTTTGTAAGAAATTAGCAGTAGTGTTTGTATTTTGGGGGGAAAAAAACCCCCAAAACAGTTAATCTCCCCTCCAAATGTTTCCTCTCTTTTCATCAGCAGTATTCAGCTCCATAGTTCAGAAATGGAGCAAACTATTCTCAGAAGTTAAAACGTTCTATGAATGTCATTCCCGTGGAAACTTCTGAGTAAAAGAAGTCATGCTGATCAAGGGTAATCGATTCTGTGTAGAATCAGATACAAAATTCAGCTCTCCCTGCTTTTCAATCTATGTCCGCCTCTTTTACATCCATCCAGGATTCAGCCAGGCCATTGCTTGTGCTCATAAGAAATTCAAAAGATACCTAGCCTATTTATGTGCACAAGCAGAATTTTGTCTTTATTCCTATTTATCTCTACCAAATCACTTCACAAACCTTCATAACATACATATATGCTTCTGCACTTGTGTAAAGCTTTGGGCCAATAGACAAGCAGTTCTTACCACAAATGTAATAACTGAATATAGTTTTGTCTTCATTTTTAGCAATCACAAAAAAAATTTCAAGTGTGTCAAATAGATTGCTTAGGGAGTGGTTATTCGCATCAGAATTCCTTTATCATTAGCTTCTTGAAGAAGACAAAGGGCTGGTTGAGAAGCGTGAAGTTAAAATGTCAGGTGCTCTTAAGCAATGAAGCAATGGAAAAATAATCAATTTACAAAACTCTTATTTACGTATAGTTTGTAAGGGCAAATTTACCTCTGGATACTCCTGGATCTCTTTTTAAATTTGTTTTAACAATATTAAAGAGTTTTTTTCATAGACCCCAAATAATTCAGTATATAAATAAGATCATTATGCTAGAAAGAGAAATATTCGGAGTCAAGGTAACTTTAAAATCTCTTTCATATATGAAACTAACCCCTGTGCCATTAGAGATGTCAACTAAAAAAAAAATTCAGAAGCTTTAAGTTGAGAATTATGTCTTATTTGGTATACATTCTGAGGACTTCAAGCCCAGGAGGCAACCTCTCAGCTAGGAGGCACTGCTCCAAAGTGGTAGGGGAGAAGCCAAGATATATAGGAGTGAAGACCAAGTAGTTGGAACTTCCAAAGATTACTGTTTAATTAAAGAAAACCAGATATCTAAAGTTAATGAATTTAGCACTTTTCTATGTATGGGAAGATGCAAGAATCAGGGTTCATCAAAATCATTCCTTTCATATGCACCTTAGCTATCTAGGGCTAGTATCCCGTTCTTTCCCATCCTGAGTCGCCTCAGGGTACACTGTTGGGGACAGCTGTAGTGGCTGATGGCTTGATGGCTGCAGCATCCTTAGTTTGCTTATATGGCTGGTAACATTTTTCATTCACAGGGACAAAGGTGAACAGAAAACACTAAAATAAAAGGAGTTCCTAAATTAAGTAAGGAGAAATATTTAAAGACATGGTGAAGAAGTTTTTGCTTCCTCATCAGGTTTTTTGGTCAACATCTAACTGAAGGTCGGTGACCTGAGTGGTTCTAGAGTCTGGTGGTGTCAGGATCAGTTAGAGGATTAGTCTTCAGTGTGCCTTGGCACAGACCTTGCTCTCAGCTGTGTGTCACTTTGTGGCTTTTGGACAACGTTAAAATAACAGTTAAGAATAGTTGGATGATTATAATTTTTGTGACTTTCTGTTTGAATTAAAAAAAAAAATCCCCCCCAAAAAAAAAAATCCCACAAGGACTCAGAGGCAAAAAATATACAAATCAATTTTCACTGCAAAGTAAAGGAGCTGTTACAGTGGAGGATTACCGAACTGAATGTCAATATTATGACACAGTATGAGTGTGTTTCGTGTTTGGTAATTGCAATCATTGTTGCTTTTGTTGTGGTCATCCATTTACAATGCTTGGTGTCAGCTTATTTATCTCTTGTAAAAATAAAATACAGTGTATGTGTGTGGAAAAAAAAAAGGAATAGTTGTTCCTTGCTTGAGTTTAATACGTCACAGAATTTTCTAGCTTTGCTTCTGGGCCACTATCAAGTTACTTATTCAGATAAATTAGGTCGTGTGCTATGAGCGACCATTCACCTCCAATATTTCTTTTTTTACAATCTGAATTACCACAAAAGTGAACACTTAAAACGATGGGCTTTTAACATGAAACTTACGGAGTATGAAAGAAAAATATCCAAAGCAGGGATTTTCAAACATATTTTTTTACCATGTCACACATTAAGAAAAACATTCTATATCACAACTCAGGACATGCAAATTTATAGATACAGTTGGCCCACATCCAAGGGTTTTGCATCCTCACATCAACCAACGATGGATCAAAATTTTGATATATACAATATATATTCGATATATTTGATAAATACGACTGTGTATATATACACACATATGCATGTGTGATATTGTGATTTATATAAGAAATATACATTGGGGCCTCCCCGGTGGTGCAGTGGTTGAGAGTCCGCCTGCCGATGCAGGGGATACGGGTTCGTGCCCCGGTCTGGGAGGATCCCATATGCCGCGGAGCGGCTGGGCCCGTGAGCCATGGCCACTGGGCCTGCGCATCCGGAGCCTGTGCTCCGCAACGGGAGAGGCCACAACAGTGAGAGGCCCGCATACCGCAAAAAGAAAAAAAAAAAAAAAAAAAAAGAAATATACATATATGTGGTCTTCATCCCATTTCTGGCACAGAGCTCCTAAAACCCTTGGTATTTCTGAAGTGCTGAGTGCAGTCAACGTGCCTCTTGTCATGTTAATGAGCTGACTCTTGGAAAGCTCAAGGATGGGGGTTGGTTGCCAGTGGAGCCTACTGTGTGATTAGAGAATTGGAACTTTCAGTCCCACCACCTTAACCTCGAGGGAGAGGGGCTGGAGGTTGAATGAATCACCCATGCCCAGTGAATTAATCATTCATCCCTATGTAATGAAGCCTCCATAAAAACCCAAAGGATGCGGTCTGGAGAGCTTCGGAGCTGGTGAATACATGGAGATTTGGGGAGAGTGGCCTACCTGGAGAGGGCACGGAAGCACCACACCCTTTCCCCATCCCTTGCCCTATCCATCTCTTCCATCTGGCTGTCCCTGAGATATATGCTTTTATAATAAACTGGTTATCTAGTCAGTAACGTGTTTCTTTGAGTTCTGTGAGCCAGTCTAGCAAATTAATCGAACCCAAGGAGTGGGTCATGGGAACCACTGATCTATACCCACTCTGTCAGAAGTACCAGTAACAACCTGGACTTGGAATTGGCGTCCTGAGTTGAAGGAGGTCTTTGGAACCTCCATACTATAGCTGGTCAGCCAGAAACACAGGTGATAACCTGGGTTTGTGACTGGCATCTGAAAGGGGTGAGGGGCAGTTTTGTAGGACTGACCCCTTACCTGTGGGATCTGATGCTATCTCTGGGTAGACAGTGTCAGAATTAAGTTAAATTGTGGAACATCCAGCTAGTACTGCATGGTGGTGTGTAGGGAAGTAACTCCTCCTCCCCTCCCCCCGACACACATTGAAATTGGGTCAGGAACTCAAAAAAGGCATGTATCTACACACGCACAGATAATGTGAAACAAACGTTTCATGAAACAGTACTTACTATAGGCCAGACAGTCTAATATTTTCTGATCTTTTTTTTTTTTTTTTTTGCAGTACACGGGCGTCTCACTGTTGGGGCCTCTCCCGTTGCGGAGCACAGGCTCCGGACACTCAGGTTCAGCGGCCACAGCTCACGGGCCCAGCCGCTCCGCGGCTTGTGGGATCTTCCCGGACCGGGGCACGAACCCATGTCCCCTGCATCGGCAGGCTGACTCTCAACCACTGCGCCACCAGGGAGGCCCTCTGATCTATTTTATTTCACTTTTTTTCTAACTGGTTGGGACCCACCAATGGATTGTGACCTGCAGTTTGAAAACCCCCTTCTCAGGAGAGTCCCTAAAACTTGCTTCTCCTGCTGAGAGTCTGTTGAGTTTCTCATTATTAGGGTACAGGGTAAAACCCTTCTGTTCTGTTAGACATTTGTATAATTTCTGTATGTCAAAAACCAGTAGGAGACAGATTTTTGTTAGGTCCACAATGACAAATATGCCCACAGACCTAGGTCTGAAGTTCGTTTGACAGTATTCAAATAATCTTTATACTAATACTTCTTAACTCCATTCTGATGAACTTGTTAAACCTATGATGAGCTATGGGGAAAAAAAGAGGGAAATGCAAAGTACTTTAAAATAAAAATTTAACATTATCTCTGCTGCTTCCAGAATGACAACTACAAATATTTTGCTTAGGGCAAAGGGACAGTGCCTCTTGCCTGGAAGAAGGGATTCTGGTTCCTTGTCTGATCTCAGTTTCGTACAGCAGTAAAAGGTGCACAATTCCCATTTTGTCCTACCATGGGTAGAGTCTGTGTGTCAAGGCTTTTTTCCCCCAACTTTCTGGATGCCTCTAATCTTGCAATCTACTTGCAGTCCATGGTTGGAAATAGGTTTTTTATATAGCTGTGTGTGCATCTGGGTGACCAGAATCGGGGAGCCCTTCTATCTGCCACAGCAGAAATTTGGAGAGGCGAATGTGACAGAACTTGGACTCGGAAAACTGGGGTTTGTAGGTTCCACTTCTTGTGAATTACACTGCCTTGGAAAAAAGGCATTTCACTTCTCTGAGCATTAGGTTAATAACAAACATATAGGGTATTGTCACGTGCCAGATACGGTGCTAGATTTTAAAAGACAAAGATGACTAAAATATAGTGCACACCCCTAAAATAGGGACGATAATACTGTAATACTGTTCTCATAATATTATTATGAGAATTAAAAGAGAGAACAAAGAGGAAATATCCAGCACAATGGTTCACCCATGTTAGGATTATTTGTTTCTTTTTTTTGTATTTGAATCCATTTTATTATGAAATAGAACACACAGAAAAGTGCAAAAACACGTCTATTCAGCTAAATGAATTATTAAAAAGCAAACACTCATGTAACTGAAACTCAGATATAGAAATAGAATATTGCTGTTACCCCAGAAATACGTCTTTGCTATACCTAATCACAACCACTCCCTCCCAGAAGGTAGCCACCTTCTTGACTTTTACAGTTATCACTGTCTTGTTTTCTTTTTTTTTCTTTTTTTTTTTACCACATAGGTATGCATGCTACATATTACAGTTTGGTTTAACCTGATTTTGAATTTTATATACAATCTGTTCTAGCTGCCTTCTTTTACTTATCATTATGATGATGACAATGATGATGATGATGATTTTGGGGCCGTACCACATGGCTTACAGGATATTGGTTCCCTGACCAGGGATTGAACCCAGGCCTTGGCAGTAAAAGCATTGAGTCCTAACCACTGGACCGCCAGGGAATTCCTCGTACTTATCACATTATTTTTAAAATTACCCTCATTATAAATGTGAGTTGTAGTTAATTCATTTCTGTTGCTGTATAATTTTCATTTGAATAAACATACCACATTTTCTATTTTAATTCACTCTATCATCCATGAACATTTTGTTTGTTTCCACTGTTTGGCTATTACACAAAGTGCTGCGATTAAAATTGTTGTCCGTGTGTTTTGGTACATCTAAGCCTGCATTTCTGCAGAGTATATACTTAGGAGAAGAATTGCTGGGTCATAGAACATATGTATCTTTGTTCCTGCTATATAATGTCTAACTGTTTTCCAAAGTATTTGCACCAATTTACCCTCTAAGCAGCAGTGGATAAGAGTTGCTTTTGTACCACTTTCTCACGAAATCTTGGTATTGTCAGACTTTTAATTTTAGCTATTCCAGTGGGTATAGATCTTATTTTACATTAAATCTCACATCCCTGATTACTAATAAGATTGAGCACGTTTGCATTTCCTCTTATGCGAAATGCCTGTTTAAGATTTTGTCCCCCCCTTATTAATTGAGTTGTCTTTTTCATTATGCTCTGTATGTAATCTTTTTGTTAGTATATGTAATATAAATGTTATGCAAATGACTTTTCCCACTCTATACCTTGTCTTTCAATATCTTCCTAGTGTCTTTTGAGGAACAGAAGTTCATAATTTTAATATTAGTCCACCATATCAATTTTTTCCTTTATTTTAAGGGCTTTCCTTTGTCCTAAAAATGCTTTTTGAAAAGATCTTTTCCCTCACTGCACTCCAGTGCTACTTCTGATATAAATCAAGCATCCATGTATGTACAGGTCTGTTTGCAGGTTCTCTTTATGGTTCCATTGATCTATGTGTCTATCATTGTAACAATCCCACAAATCTTCTATATCCTCAGTGATTTTTATCTATTTATTTAATCAATTACTGAAAACTGTTATGATTTCTCAATATGATTGTGGATTTGTATATTTCACTTTGTAACTATCAATTTTTACTTCTGACATTTTAAGGCTAAGTTATTAGATGCATACAATTTTTCATTTGTTATAAATTTCTTGCAAATTGAACTTCTTATCATCCTTCTTTATTTCTGATAATTGAAATAGAAACTTTTTGTTTAAACTTCCATGTTTTTAATTTTCTAAATGTGTTCCTTATACAGCACCTAGTTGTAATGGTCTCAAAAAATTTGCCTTTTCATTGAATCATTTGGTTTACTTACATTTAACATAATTATGGATTCACTGGTTTATACCATTATCAATCTATTGCCTCTCTGCTCCACATTCACCCTTCATTGCCAAGCTGGTGATATTGGAACATTTCTCCCTTGACAGCTGGCACAGTGTTAAGCTTCATCAGTGGAGCCCACTGGAAGCACAAAGAAGGAGAGTGCAGAGGTCAAAAGTATGTAGAATCCCCCATGGACAGCTTCCTCTGGCACTTAGAGGGAGGCTTCCCAGTAAACCTCACTGGACTCTGTCATATTTTAACTAGTCCCTTATCTATGTTATTTCTAGTGTTGAACTTTTCACATTGCATTATAATTTGTCTAGGTGTCAGACTGTTTCCACTAGGGTATAAGCTCCTTAAGAATAGGGTCAATGTGTTTGTTATCTATATTCTACAGTGCTATCACTGTTCTAGGCAACAACAATGATAGCTAACCTATTCTATGTTAGACATTGTCTCATGTGTTTGAATACAGTGGACACTTGGTCAATGTTTGTTGATAAAAGAGTAAGTTATTATTCCCATTTTTCAGAAGTAAGTGAGGATCATAAAAGGAAAATAAGCTGCTGAAGGTCACATAACTAGGAAGTGGCATGGTCAAAAGTTAAACATAGATATGTCTCTTTCCTCTATTCTGTGCTCATTAAGATACAAAGATGGGTCATGCCAAGAGGGCCTGTTGTTATTTTGTTGCTTAGAGTAGAATCCTCTGTGGAATTTGAACTCAATAGCAGGAAATAGGGGAAGAGTCTTACATAGCACTGATTATGTGCAACCACTTTTCATATATTCACAGATAAGATGGGTATTACTATCATCATGTTACAGAGAAAGGCACTGAAACCCAGAGAGGTTAAGTGGAACTTCTCAAGTCATACAACTTCTAAATGGCAGAGACAGAATTCAAATCTAGTTGGTCAGGCTCTTGAGTCTATACTTGACCACTAGTATACTGACTGTCCATGTACCTTAAAAAGGTAAGGAAAATAATATAATAAATACCTATGTACCTATCACTCTACATAAGAAATAAAACATTACCCTATGTACAGATTACACTGTCCTGAATTTGGTGGCTATCATTCATATGCATGTCTTTAGGTTTCTCATATATATTAAAATACTGTGTAGTATACACTATTACTTCCATGTAGTTATATAAATGACATTCCTCAGTAAATACTTGAATATGTACTCTGTGCCAACCACTCTTTTAAGTACAGAGCAAACATAGTGACAGAACAAAATCACTGCTTTCATGAAATTTAATTCTGGACTGGGAAGACAGACAATAAAGCATAAACAAAGCAATACATAATATATCTGCTGGTAATAAGTAAAACAAAGTAATACATATTAAGGGATGATGGGGCTGTGGAAGAAGATGAAACCCTCTTTTATCAAGAGATATTTGAGCAGATATCTGAAAGAAATGACAGGGTGATGTTTTACATTTAAAAACAAAAACCACTCTTGCCAGTGTGGAGAATAGATGACAGTGGGCCAGGAATGGGACCAGGGAGACACGTTTCAAAAAGTCCAGATGAGAGATAATGGTGGCTTAGATTTTTGAGGAGGCAATAAGTGGTCAGATTTTGCTTGTATTTTGAAAGTAGCATTTATATTTATAAAATCAGTGGCATGTAATCTTTTTCCTTGATTTGTCCTTGTGTTGTGGGAACCAAGATTTCCTTGGCTTCATAAAGTGATCTGGGCAACTTTTGTTCCACCTTTAATAAAACTTGCATCAAATAGGAACTAACCTTTCCATAAAGTATTGATAGAACTCACTGTAAAGCCATTCAGGCCTGGGATAATTTGGGAGTGAGATGGGGTGGAGTGGAGGTCACTGACTACCACTTTGATTTTTTTAATTCTTAGTGTTTTCTTCAAATTCTCACTTTTTAATTACAGCATCATATTTTTCTTTGAATTTTTCCTTTTCATCAAAGTTTTTAAATTGGTTAGCATACACTGTATTATTGTGTTTGCATTTTCATCCCTGTTTTTCATTCTGTATTTTATCTATTTTCATATTTTCTCTTTTTATGTATTAGTCTTGCATGGCTGTCTAATTAAACTTTATGAAGAACAAAATCTGGGTTTTAAAAAAATCTTCACTAATTTTTACTATCATTGTCATTTTTATCTGTTTCAAAGTGTTGGGCTTCCCTGGTGGCGCAGTGGTTGAGAGCCCGCCTGCTGATGCAGGGGACATGGGTTCGTGCCCCGGTCCGGGAGGATCCCACATGCCGCGGAGCAGCTGGGCCCGTGAGCCATGGCCGCTGAGCCTGCGCATCCAGAGCCTGTGCTCTGCAACAGGAGAGGCCACAACAGTGAGAGGCCCGCGTACCGCAAAAACAAACAAAAAAAAGTGTTATGCCTGTGAGAAGATAAGTAGTATTTCCTTACCTTTTGTTTTTCTAGATTTTCTCTAATGATTCTCCCCACCCCAGCTTCTTCACTGAATGCTTAGCTTATTCTCATGGCTCAAAGGCCTGAAAGTACAAAACATTTTGCAGTGGAAACCCAACCTTCCATACTTGTCCCCATATGCTCATTTCTTACCATGGTACACACAGGCGAGTACTGTTCTTAGTTTCCCATGCGTCATTATAGATGGTCTTCATGAATATAATAATACATATAGTCTCATTTTCCTACTTTTTTGTGTGTGTGTGGTATGTGGGCCTCTCACTGTTGTGGCCTCTCCAGGACTCTCAACCACTGCGCCACCAGGGAAGCCCGCTCATTTTCCTACTTTTTAATAAAAGGTTACATATTATAAATACTCATCCTGACCCTTCTGTTTCACTTAATAATATATTTTATAGATTTTCCATAACACTACATAAGATACTTTCTAATTTTTTATAGCTACATAATATTATATATTTTTTGTTCAATCATTCTCCTATTGATAGCCTTTGGATTGTTTTTCACTTTTTGTTGTTATAAATGATGTTTGTAACAGACATCACTTGGATCATTTCAGCCTCATCAGGATCCTTTTTCACTAATTTTTCCTCTCGCACTCCTGTGATGACCAATCTAGCACGAGCTATGCTTTACTCCAACCAGACAGTGCCTTGTCCAATGCCCAAGACATGTGACTTTCTGTCCTAACTTAGGGTCCCCCTGTTGCTCCTGAGGTATGAGATGTCCCAGGACAGGCTCAGCACCCTTGCATTCAAACCAGAATTGCAGGAAAAGGAAACTTAAAGAGAATGAGAGAGTGAATCTTAGAACAATGGGAGATGGAAACCAGCAGAAAAATGATCAACCCTACCTCCCTCCATCCTGCAACTGTCCTGAAATGCAGTAATTCATAAGGTCTTAGGATCCCACAAGATCTCCCAGATCTTGTTTGAAACCAGATGGAAGCCTGCACAGTAATATACCTTGTGTTGCCTCCCCCTACTTCCCTGCCTTTTCCCCCCTTTCCTTCACTCCTGGTCTTGCATCCTCGGGTAAAGTAGCAACACATAGGTGTTTGCCTCAGGTTCTATGCTCTGGAGAACTCCGGCTAAGACTGCTGGAACCAGGCATAACCCTTGAAAGCAGACCCCTCAGCATAGGATTTTGGAGTTGTTTCTCTCCGGTCTGATGTCAGTAGAGACTCTGTTGCTGATGGTAAGTGGAGGTGGCAATAACTCCTGCTTGCAATAGCATCAGAATCACTAAGACTTTTATCTAGGGTTAATTGGGATGAGGTACAAGGGAAAGTGAGGCTCTGGCATGTGCTGGGGCTATCGCACATCTCATGTCTCGGGTATACGGGAACAATCATAAGCATGAGGATTATGAAGGAGATTGGATCCTGTTCATAGCATTGGGCAACCCAAATAAGGCCACACTGAGCCAGTTGCCACTTTGATAGTCTGAGGAACACCGTGCTGATTACAAAGCTGTTGTTTCTCAGCTCCAATCCCACTTTTCTATACTATGCTTCGTGAGGCTCTATGAGCCATTTCTGCCATTTCTGCTTTAGCAGCGGGCTCCCTGTTAGGTTTTTCCACAAAGGAACACTAGAGGGAGACTGAAAGCCTGGAGGAGAGACCATCAGCCCCCTCCCGTTTTGTGTTCTGTGTCTGTCAACATCACCCGTCACAGATACCAGCTCCAGCACCTTTCCTCAGAGGCCTGAGTTCCTGCTCTAATGGCGGCTCTTCAAGCCTCTAGGCTTTTTAATAAATCCAACCTCTTTCCTTTGTTCCCCAGTCCCTGGAATGCTAGCTTCTTTCTATGCCATTATTTCTGTGTTTTCTCAATGTTTTCCTTTTGCCTTTTCAGTCTTTCGATATCCATTTAACCAATTGTTTATGACACATTGTTTCTTATACAACTGGATTAAGTCAAATAAATCGAAAGGGGTACGCTTTCCAGAGATTATGGAAGTAATGTATTATCTGGTATATCTGAAATTGGTTCTAATAGTTTACTTGGTTGGTTGACAGAACTTGGGTTCAATGATGGCCTGCATTCATTGGGATGGGGATGCAGAACTTTCCCTCATGTAATGCAGAAGATGAAATTTAAAGGTTTCAGAGGATGGGGATGTTGGAGTAGACTTATCATCAGTGACCTGTACACTAACACCCTTGACCCACCCTCATTACATCATCTTGGATGACTCACAGGATGCTTCCTTCACTAGGGCACTAAGCACCAGTGAAGATGAGGGGAACACCAGTATCCTAGAAAAGCTCTACAGTCTTTGTCCTCTGTAAGCCAGGCAGGATGTTGAGAGATGCTGCCATTGCAATGGGTCCCCGATTTCAATGAGAATGTTGGGGTGCCAGCAGAGCACTTACCTACTAGGGATAATGGGGACACATTTCTGGTGAGGAACATCACAGATGAAGGGCTAACCAGAATGTTTGGCCGCCAGCCACAGAAATGAAATAGATAGACATTCTACTGAAGTGTTACTTGATCCTTGTAACAGAAAAAAAAAAAATCCAGGTTTTGTGCCCAGAAAGTTGACTTGAGTCAAGACCTTTCATCTAGCTTGTGGACCTAAGCCAGTTCACAAACTCAAAGCCCTTTGATTGAAGAGGAGGGTGAGTCCCTTGAGAAAGTACCCTGCAAAGTGGCCACAAGTATATACTGTAACTCTTCCTCCAAGCTTTTCTCAGAGATATAGCAGTCAATTACTATCATGACTGTTTGCTAAGGGAGAGGAAATACTCAGAACGTGGCTGAGTCAGCTTCTAGAATAGGTTACAAGACAATGCTCAACTCCTGCAGCCACAAGGTAGACTGTGCTGAAAATCAGGCCCTGGATCTGATTTTAAGGGTGGAGATGCTGCAAAGGAGACTACACAAACTTGACAGATTTCCTATGTAAATGACGGGGCCTTGATAGAAAAAGGATGGGGTCCTGAGATCTGGAATTGGTACATTTAGATAGGTGAGCTTGAGAGTCCATGATGCCTAAATTCCTCTAAACCCTCTAAGCTGACAAAAGCAGATCCTTCCACTTGCTAGGGAGAGAGAGCTTCTTGTACCTGAAGACCAAGCAATGACCTCAGCTATAGCAGGTATCTCATAAGATCATGCTAATTATTAGCACATACACCCGCACCCCATTACCCCAGGCAGAAAAGTAGGGTCAAATTTTAGCACAAGTTGAATGAAGAAGTAGTCTGCTCCAGGAAGGAATAGTTTACATGTCAAGGGAATTGAGTAATGTGGATCATATGTACAGGCATTAACTAGCGGAATGTGTGAGGGACCAGATCTTTAGAGCGTTGGACTGGGGAGGAATTTGAAATATAAGGATAGATGCGGGTAATTTACTGATATGAGGTCACTCATCTATGACTTGGGATTCAATGTTTTGGCAAAGACACCAGGACCTAGTCCTCCCAGTCTGCTGAGATGGCTCTCTGAAGTTTGGATACAGCAATACCTTCTAATAAGTGAAGAGGAGATGCCAGAATTTCCTTGGCATGAGATTCAGAAAGCATTCAGAGGGCTCAAGAATATGGGAAAGTTTGAAGGACCCACCACCTAACAGTTCATGAGAGGTCCTAATGGATGCTCCTTTTCTAAAGGAGTAAAAAAATGTACCTGTGAAGGAGTCACCAATATCTTTGAGAAGTTTGATGGTTTCTGTCTTACATAGACTGGAGCTGACAGTGTGAGATGCTGCATGGGAATTGTAATCCTTGGAATTCAGGAGAATGAAGGCATTAAGAAATGTCATAAGCCAGGTGGCAGCACTGAATCATCGGAGTCAAGATGGATCCAATTACAAAAATGAGTAAGAACAACACACGTCATAGTTTGCTCCAGACAGTTTTTGCATGTTGTCCCAGTATAATTATTAATAGTGCCAGCTTTCACTCTTGACACCCTGGTTTAGACAATAAGTCTTTGGTCATCCTAGTAATGGACAGAAAGAATGGAATGGCAACCAGGATGCCTTGATCCACAGGGATCTAGGGTGATGGCTATTAGATCATGATGTTTCTACGGTCAAAATACAAGGACAGTGGACTAAAAATCCACCTGATTTGTAAAACAACAACAAAACAATTTTTAATAGTGAGAGTTGGTGACTAGTGAGTTGATGTCAGCTATTATAATAGGAAATTACAATTTCTCATTCACTTTCCAGAGCTAAGACAGTACACAGACCCAGAGCCAACTGGTCCAAGTGCATCTTACAGCTTATCTAGTGAGTCCACAGATCCGTCTTGTGGTAATTTTCCCTGTACTGAATGTATAATTGGAATACATATTCTTGGCACAAATGAAACTTTTACATTTGACCATAGACTTGCAAAGTAAGGCCCATAATGGTAGTAAGAGCCAAGTGAGAGTTCCTGAAACTGTCACCCCGACCTCCTTGGCAAAGATAGTAAGTCAGAAGCAATACCATTCAAGAGGAATTGCAGAGATGAGTACCACTATAAGACTGAAAGGATGCAGGAATGGTGCCCCCTATCATCTCAAGGTTTAATTCTTGCTCCTGTAAAAAACACATGGATAATGGGGGATATTATTGGAATATCATAAATATAAACAGGTGGTAGCCCCTACTGCAAAAGCCATGTCAAATATGATAACTTTATTGGAGCACATCAACATAGCCAATGGTATTCAATATCCAACTATTGATTTGCTCAATTTCAATCAGTAGAAAGGATCAAGAGCAGTTTGCTTTTGCATAGTATACTTATTGTCTTGACCCAGACCTATGTTAAGTTTCTTGCTCTCTGTCATAATGTGTCTGCAGGCTATTCGTCATCTTGATATTTCATGGAACATCTCTGGTCCACTCTACTGATGACATCATGCAGATTGAATCTGGTGAGCAAGAAGTGGCAAGTACCCTGGATGATGGCCTAGTACTAGAAAGTGGAAGAAAAGCCCTATGGGGATTCAAAAGCTTGCCATGTTGCTATAGTTTTCTATATACCAATGGACTGGGCCTTACCGGGATACCTCTTTCCAAGATGAATCTATTTTTGTACCTCACACCTCGTGCCACAAGAAAATAAGCACTGTGCTTTGTGGGCCCCTGGAGTTTGGAGGAAGTACATACTGTAATACAGAATACTGCTTTGAACTACTTATTGGATGACGCAGAAAGGTTCCATTTCCTAAGACACCCAGAGCAAGAGGGGCTCTGCAATAGGTCCAAGATAAGATGTAAGAAGCTTCCCTGCCATTCAGGCCAGGCAATCCAGTCATTTACAGTTTGCAGTTTGCAAGACTTTCACATCTTTTTACAGATTTATCCCTAAATATTTCATCTTTCTGATGCTATTTAAAATGTTTTTATTTCAATTTCTGGTTGTACGCTGATGGTACGTAGAAATATAATGTCTTTTCACATATTATATTATGCTCTGCAACCTCGCTAACTCACTCATCAGCTGACTGGATGCCAGATATTGAAACTTTACCTTGTTAGGTATATGTGTTTTTATTCCTGTAAATATTTTTGAGATTTGTTCCGGGATCCAATGAATTTAGATACAAGGATACAAACAATGTGATCCTTTTATGACTTATTTCCCAGATCCAGAGTAGTTCTCCATGGAATTATTCTCAACTACTGAGGCAACTTCCTGAGCTTATTACCCATTGTCCTGTGAATTATGGTTTTTTTTGTCTAGTCTGTCTGGTGGGAATAGGCACAACTGCCAGCCCTTTTGAGCACCAGGCACAGTTTTCTAATGCTTTGATTTGATTTTTATCCTAACCTTGGATGACTTCTTCACACTGATGAACTAATGAGTACTTTGCTGAATGCTTCAGGGGGGTTCTGCAGATGTTCAGAGTTCTCTCTCTGTGAAGCTCTCTCGTTTCTAGTTTCTAGAATTTCTGGTCTTGGTCTCCTCAGACTCTCAGCTGTATCTTCTCAACTCAGGGTGTCCACAAGGATTTGCCTGGGTTCCCCCCCTCCCCGGTGCTCTGGCCTGGAAACTCAGGGTGCTAAGTTGGGGCAACAATAGGGCTCATGTCACTTGTTTTCTGTCTCTCAGGGTTTGCTGTCTCCCACCGCTTAATGTCCTCAAAAAACATCAGTTCATATATTTTGTCTGCATTATATTTTTGGTTGTTTTGGGTGGGAGGATAAATCTGATTCCTATTCCTCCATCTTGGATGGAAATGGAAGCCTCAGAAGTAAACTCTGAGTAAATATATTACGTTTTTTTTGGGTTTTTTTTTTTTTGCAGTATGCAGGCCTCTCACTGTTGTGGCCTCTCCCGTTGCGGAGCACAGGCTCCGGACGCACAGGCTCAACAGCCATGGCTCACAGGCCCAGCCGCTCCGCGGCATGTGGGATCTTCCCGGACCGGGGCATGAACCCGTGTCCCCTGTATCGGCAGGCGGACTCTCAACCACTGCGCCACCAGGGAAGCCCAAATATATTATGTTTTATCTGAAATTCATAGATATTTTGTAGCTTAAGGATTTTCATGTTCTCTAAATTGGCGACATCTGCCAGTAACCTTTTCCAATATCCAAATTCCCTTTTCTTCTCAGTAACACAACACTGATTAAAGATGCACCTAGCTAAAACACACAGCTCTCATTCTCCCTTGATTCTAGGTGTGCACATTTGGCCAAGTGCTGCTCATAAAGTTGTCAACAGTGATGTGTTGGACTTCTGGGATTCCTTTCCCCCATCCTTCTGCTTAGAAGGCAAATGGAATGACTGGAGCTCTTGTAACCATCTTGGTCCATAAGGAAAATTTGTATATCTTTAATGACTGATCAGAAAACTATAAATAGTTGATTCTTCATGATTGTAGCTTGAGTTTGAAACTCTTTTTGTATAAGAGACAGTTACCTTCTTTCTTTTTTAAGCCACTATCACTTGGAAGTTTTCTGTGTTTGCTCTGAATCATTGTATCCCATATATCGAGTTTGCCAAATTGCCCAAAACCTAACAAACACCTAGAGACAAAACTTGCCACAAAGAAAATTTTGAGGTAGGAGAAATTTATTTGTGGTGATTAAAATTAATCATTTGGTGTTTGTCTCCACTTTTCTACTATCTTATGTGCTCAGTGCTTTCATACTATCTCCCTGTCATCAAAAATTGCTTTCAAGATCCAAAACTCATTTACTAAGGTTATTTTCATGTTAACAAGGATCAGTGCTTTCATCTAAAGAAATTATATTCTAATAGTAGATTTTACAATAAGCAGGGTAACTTAAAAAATTACTAGATTTTTTGGGGGGTGAGGGTGGGAGACCTTCCTGAAATTCTGTCTGTATAGGATCCTGCACTCAAGTGGGAAAGATGTATTCACCTAAGGAGTAGATTTTTTAAGATATGCTTTAGATAGTCAATATGCAAATATATAACTCATAAACCTGCCTGCAGCTTGAATTCAAAACCAGAGGGTAAAGTCTAGGGGAGATCCTATTACTCCAATTTTTCCTTCAAGCTTTTCTCTGAAACTATACTATATAATTTTGGCATATATTGTGACCATAGTGTTTCTCTTTCTCTCTAGTCTGCTCTGAGAAGCTGATATGTTATACAGAATAGACTCTAGACTCAGTTGACATCCATGTCCAGTTGAACCATTTACATGTGGCCAATCACAGCAGGTAGAGATAGAGACTGGTGTTACCTAGTATGTCTCACATTTACAAGTCACTCAATTTTTTAATTTATTCAAATTCTCAATATGAGCTAAACATTTTCATTTTGAATATAGTCTCTAAGCTTTTGAGGGAGAAAAAAAAGATCTGTGAGATGTGAATGTTATTTTGATTAATTTTCTTCTCTGCTCTAGCAGCAATTGCTTACTATATGCTAGGGGGAAAGTAGAGGGATGATAAGATAATCTCTTTCCCCTCCTTGTGGGATTTATATAAGACTATAATTTTGTGGACTTGGCAGACACCCTGAGAATTTCTTAGCCCTGGGGATACGTGTAATTCTTGGACCTAGTACACAAACTCATTCATAACTTATACGTATACAATTTAATAGGACTGCCAAGGACTGCTTGCCTGGTTATGAATTTATATGTACAAATGATAGGTGAATAACATAGTTTTTTAAAGAAGGAAAATGCACTTTGAATTTTATATTTTTATTTGCTTGGTAAGTGGGGAAAAGCATCTGAAAGGGAAATACCCCAAAAATTGTAATTGTAATGTAGATTGCAAAATAAATTATCATTAAAACACTGTTAACCAATGTATACTATTAACTCATCTATAACTCATGCCTTTGTCAAGGGCACTTGCTCTTCTTTCTGCCCAGAATACTCTCCTCCAAGCTCTTTGTATGGCTAATTCATTCTCATCCTTCAGTTGTCAGCTTGAAGTCCACCTACTTAGAAAGTTGCCATCCCCTTGCCATCCTATCTCAAGTTGCCTCCCCTGGTTACTCTTTATCTCCTTATTTGTTTTATTTCCATCTAAAATGTATCACACTCTATAATGATCTTATAGAGTAGCTGAAGAGTAGAAGATAGAGCAAAGGCCTTGGCAAGAGGAGACTTGGGTTTGAATTCTATTTCTGCATTAGTTCACTTCAGGTCCCTCACATTTAAAAAGGGTAAAAATACTTATATCACAGAGTTATTAGGAGAATTGAATTTTACATAAGAAATTATGCAACACTTCATTAGTGCTAAACTTTTTTTTAAACTCTTTTATCTATTTTAAGTTTAAGGTTGTTTTTCTCTGATAGACTAAAAAATGCACTATAGTTTTGATGTGTATCCTTGACTTATTCTCTTCTACTTTTTGGCATCCTCCCTACCTCAAAATAATATTACTTAACACCAACTTGAGCAGACAGTGCACATGGCAAAAAGGAATATTTTAAGAAGAACACAGTCATCAGTTTTGCTATTTCCATCGGAGTTGCCAATAGTTCAGGTGTTTTGTGTCAATTTTATATAAGACATTGTAAAGACATTTTTGTTATTTTGATAAAGGGTCATCCCAATGCTTTATAATAATAGTTTTAGTAATACTAGTTATAGTGAAGGGAAGAGAGGCCAAATGTCGGGTAGTTACAAGGGTGGGCTCTGAAAGCAGAAGGTCTGTGTTCAAGTCCTTCCCTGGCCCTTCTTGTTAGCTATGGAACTTTGAACAAGCTACTCAGTCTCTCTGTATTTTGGTTTCCTCTTCAATTAGTAGAGATATTACTAGCTCTTAACCCTTTTGATTTTTAAGAGAATTAATTGTAGTATATAATAAATGTTCATTAACAATTAGTTTTTGCAACCTAAATAGACATTTCTCCAAAGAAGATATACAGATGGCCAATAGGCACATGAAAAGATGCACAACATCACTAATTATTAGAGAAATGCAAGTCAAAACCACAATGAGGTATCACCTCACACTGGTCAGAATGGCCATCATCAAAAAGTCTATAAATCATAAATGCTGGAGAGGGCGTGGAGAAAAGGGAACCCTCCTACACTGTTGTTGGGAATGTAAATTGGTGCAGCCACTATGGAGAACAGTATGGGGATTCTTCAAAAAACTAAAAATAGAGTTGCCAGACTTCCCTCGTGGCACAGTGGTTAAGGATCCATCTGCCAATGCAGGGGACACAGGTTCGACCCCTGGTCCGGGAAGATCCCACATGCCACGGAGCAACTAAGCCCCTGTTCCACAACTACTGAGCCCACGTGCTGCAACTACTGAAGTCGCATGCCTAGAGCCCGTGCTCCACAACAAGAGAAGCCACCACAATGAGAAGACTGTGTATGGCAGTCTTCTGAAGAGTAGCAGTCTTCTGAAGAGTAGCCCCCACTCGCTTCAACTAGAGGAAGGCCATGCACAGCAACGAAGACCCAACGCAACCAAAAAATAAATAAATAAATAAAAATTTTAAAAATAAAATAAAAATAGAGTTGCCATATGATCCATCAAACCCACTCCTGGGCATATACCCAGACAAAACTGTAATTCAAAAAGATACATGCACCCCTATATTCATAACAGCACTAGTTACAATAGCCAAGACAAGGAAACAATCTAAATGTCCATCAACAGATGAATGGATAAAGAAGATGTGGTACATATATACAATGGAATACTACTCAGCCATACAAGGAAAGAAATATTGCCATTTGCAGCAACATGAATGGGCCTAGAGATTATCATACTAAGTGAAGTAAGTCAGAGAGAGAATAACAAATACCATATGATATCACTTATATGTGGAATCTAAAATATGACACAAATGAACTTACCTATGAAACAGACTCACAGACATAGAGAACAGACTTGTGGTTGCCAAGGGGGAGGAGGGGTAAGGGAGGGATGGATCGAGAGTTTGGGGTTAGCATATGCAAACTATTATGTACAGAATGGATAAACAACACGGTCCTATTGTATAGCGCAGGGAACTATATTCAATATCCTGTGATAAACCATAATGGAAAAGAATATGAAAAAGATATATAACTGAATCACTTTGCTGTACACCAGAAATTAACACAACATTGTAAATCAACTATACTTCAATAAAATAAATTTTTAAAAATACCGGAGGGCATAAGATCAAGAGAAAATCATTCTCTTAGCCCAGTAAACTACCTAGAACCATAATAGTTAAAAAAATAATATTTGATCCAAAACCATATGCTGACTCCAAACAATTACAGACCTCTTATTACAGATATGTTCCTTGGAAGATACATATATATTTTTCTTTCCAATCCCAGCTAGGATTCTTGGGTCATTTTAGTCAAAAATGACAAATAACACAAAAATTAACATTTCAATCAATAATTCCTCTTACATCAGGTGTCCTTTTTAAATTATTCAAATTATGTAAACAGTTTAATTTGTCTTCACTTTTGGGTTTCCTTCTATTTGTAATTATATATTATCTTGATTTTTTTTTCTGTATTTTATTTTTTTAAATGTTCACTCTTTTTTTTTTTTTTGGTCATGCCGCAAGGCATGTGGGATCTTAATTCCCTGACCAGGGATTGAACCCGCACCCCCTGCATTGGAAGCGCAGAGTCTTATCCACTGGACTGCCAGGGAAGTCCCTCTGTATTTTAATTACAGGGGAAAAGATAAGTACTGGGAGAACTATCTTGAATGTTCTATTTTGTTTTTAAACATAAGAATTGAGAAATAATTTGTTAATTACATGTAAGCATTAATAAACAAAATATAAAATTTCAACAAAATCATAATTAAGTGTGACTCTAATGTCATCCTACTGTGGGGAGGAAACAGACGAAAGGGCAGGAGATATCTACGTATAAAAATAGAGCTACTTTTGAACAAACGCACTGAAATATTACTTAACTACTTATATTTCAGAATTATGCAGGCAAGAATATTCTTAAAATTTATTTATAACATAGATAACTCAATGGGATAATAGAGAATCAGGAATGTGAACTCTGAAGAGAATGTGATCAAAGTGTGAAGGGTTTCTCAGGTAATACTGTTTCTGTTTGATTTCACTGAAAAGTATTGGCATTGTGTTAAGAAATGAGTTATATATTTTCATTGTCATCATTAAAAACTATATCATTCTTAAAATGGTTTTAAAAATGGAATACCAAAGATCTAACAAATTAAATCATACAATTAAGTTTGAGATTACAGGGTAGAGAGTTTGGAGAATACATTCTGGAACATATTGGGTTGGCCAAAAATTTCATTCAGGTTTTTGCATAATTTCTTACGGAAAAAAGCTGAACAAACTTTTTGGCCAACCCAATATTTTTCTGTTGTCTGGGGGAATTATTCCTTTTACTAGTATTAGTATTTTTTCCTTCACCCTTTCAAAGTTGTTCACCAAGCTATTCTATTTTTATGATTTGGTTATTGGTATGTCAGCTTCTTGATATTTATCAAAATATATTTTATCTTATCCATTTTTATCCATTTTATCTATTTCTGAGTAATTTTGGGAACAGTACATAGGTGGATTTATTGACTCTGTGAGTCTCTATCTTTTAGAAGTTGGATGCCTTACATATTGTATGATTCCTGATATATTTGTTCTTGTGTCTGCCATACTATTTTGTGTTCTTATCTATGATACTTTTCCTTTGCTTGTTTTTTCTTATTTTTTTTCTGTCTCTTCAACTGATTAAGATTTTGCTCCACTTTCCCATCTACTTATTCACATATTACATATTCTTTCCCTTCCTCCCTTCCTCCCTTCCTCCCTTCTTTCCTTTTTTTCTTCCTTCCTTTCCTTTTTACTGTTGACCATTAAAAAAAAATTTTTTTTTTTCTTGCGGTACACGGGCCCCTCACTGTTGTGGCCCCTCCCGTTGCCGAGCACAGGCTCCGGACGCGCAGGCTCAGCAGCCATGGCTCACGGGCCTAGCCGCTCCGCGGCATGTGGGATCTTCCCAGACCGGGGCACAGACCTGTGTCCCCTGCATCGGCACGCGGACTCTCAACCACTGCACCACCAGGGAAGCCCCGTTAAAATTTTTTAACATTCAGGAACTTCCCTGGCAGTCCAGTGGTTAAGACTCCACATTTCCACTGCAGGGGGCATGGGTTCAATCCCTGGTCAGGGAACTAAGATCCCACATGCTGAGTGGCGTGGCCAAAAGAAAAAACAAAAAAAAAATGTTTAACATTCATACATACGTTTACTTTTCTTAAAATCCAAAGTTAATCAGCACCATTCTCCTCCTTCTGAAGAAGACAATAATCTTAGCACACTTCACTTCTCTCCAACTACCATATGATTTTTACCTAAAATTTTAGATACATATTTTTACGAAAAATGAAAATATGATTTTGTTTGTGTTTACAAACAACATTCATTTGCATTTTCCATTATGCTTTCCTGATTCTTTGCCCATTTCTGATTCTTGTACATCCCTATAAATTTAGTTAGCTGAAAAATAGACCTTCAGAGTTTTTCTAATGATGGTCTTTGTCTAAAAGGTATACGTATGCTTTACAATATGTTCATAAACTATAGCTTGACTGGCTGTAGAATTATAGTACAGTTATTTTTTCTTCAGAAAGCTTACAGATAATCTATTTCCTTAGGCATGTATTTTTACTAAGAAAAGTCTATATAGAGTTAATCTGATTTTTATTTTTCTTTCGTAGGGTTTTCTCTTTATCTTAATATTCTGCAATCGTGTCTAGGTGTTAATTTTTTTCTGTTTTTGATTGGGAATGTATATTTTAATAGAATATTTTGCTCATGTTTTTAGTATTTAAATATTTGCATATTTAAAACCTTTAGGAACTTGAAGGCAAAAGAAACGCCATTAGGTTACACTTTTTTTTAATGGGTTAAAATTGATATATTTCTAAGTAACACTCGGTTGGTGTGCCTCTTTAAGAAGTACATCAATTAGAATCATTTGCAATATAAGTAATTGTCAAGAACCGGAAGCCCCAAATGCTCAGCTATGAAAAAAAGGAAAAAAAATAGACGTTAATTTTTTTAACATCTTTATTGGCGTATAAGTACTTTAGAATGTTGTGTTACTTTCTGCTGTATAACAAAGTGAATCGGGCTTCCCTGGTGGTGCAGTGGTTAAGAATACGCCTGCCGATGCAGGGGAAATGGGTTCAAGCCCTGGTCTGGGAAGATACCACATGCTGCAGAGAAACTAAACCTGTGCACCACAACTACTGAGCCTGCTCTCTAGAGCCCATGAGCCACAACTACTGAAGCCCATGCGCCTAGAGCCTGTGCTCCATAACAAGAGAAGCCACTGCTATGAGAAGTCCGTGTGCTGCAATGAAGAGTAGCCCCCGCTTGCCGCAACTAAAGAGCCCGCCGTGCAGCAACGAAGACCCAACGCAGCCAAAAAAAACCAAAAAACCAAAAAAACCCCAAAGTGAATCAGCTGTATGTATACATATATCCCCATATCCCCTCCCTCTTGCATCTCCCTCCCACCCTCCCTATCCCACTCCTCTAGGTGGTCACAAAGCACAGAGCTGATCTCCCTGTGCTATGCAGCTGCTTCCCACTAGCTACCTATTTTACATTTTGTAGTGCATATATGTCCATGCCACCCTCTCATTTCGTCCCAGCTTACCCTTCCCCCTCCCCGTGTCCTCACGTCCATTCTCTATGTCTGCATCTTTACTCCTGTCCTGCCCCTAGGTTCTTCAGAACCAGTTTTTGTTTTGTTTTTTTTTAAAGATTCCATATATATGTGTTAGCATACAGTATTTATTTTTCTCTTTCTGACTTACTCCACTATGTATGACAGACTCTAGGTCCATCCACCTCACTACAAATAGTTCAATTTCATTTCTTTTTATGGCTGAGTAATATTCCATAGTATATATGTGCCACATCTTTTTTTTTTATTTATTTTATTTATTTATTTTTGGCTGCATTAGGTCTTTGTTGCTATGTGTGGGCTTTCTCTAACTGTGGTGAGCAGGGGCTACATTTCGTGTGGTGCGCGGGCTTCTCATTGCGGGGGCTTCTCTTGTTGTGGAGTACAGGCTCTAGGCGTGTGGGCTCCAGTAGCTGTGGCTCACAGGCTCTAGAGGGCAGGCTCAGGAGTTGTGGTGCACGGGCTTAGTTGCTCCACGGCCTGTGGGTTCTTACCAGACCAGGGCTCGACCTGTGTCCCCTGCACTGGCAGGCGGATTCTTAACCACTGCGCCACCAGGGAAGCCCAATGCCTCAGTTTTTTTGTTCGTTTGTTCTTTTAACATCTTTATTGGAGTACAATTGCTTTACAATGGTGTGTTAGTTTCTGCTTTATAACAAAGTGAATCAGCTATACATACACATACATCACCATATCGCCTCCCTCTTGCATCTCCCTCCCACCCTCCCTATCCCACTCCTAGGTGTCACAAAGCACAGAGCTGATCTCCCTGTGCTATGCAGCTACTTCCCACTAGCTAGCTATTTTACATTTGGTAGTGTGTATATGTCCATGCCACTCACTCACTTCGTCCCAGCTTACCCTTCTCCCTCCCCGTGTCCTCAAGTCCATTCTCTACGTCTGCGTCTTTATTCCTGTCCTGCCCTTAGGTTCTTCAGAGCTTTTTTTTTTTTTTTGACTCCATATATATGTGTTAACATACGGTATTTGTTTTTCTCTTGCTGACTTATTTCACTCCGTATGACAGTCTCTAGGTTCATCCACCTCACTGCAAATAACTCAATTTCTTTTCTTTTTATGGCTGAGTAACATTCCACTGTATATATGTGCCACATCTTCTTTATCCATTCATCTGTCGATGGAACCTCAGGTTGCTTCCATGTCCTGGCTATTGTAAATAGAGCTGCAACGAACAGTGTGGCACATGACTCTTTTTGAATTGTGGTTTTCTCTCGGTATATGCCCAGTGGTGGGATTGCTGGGTCGTATGGTAGTTCTATTTTTAGTTTTTTAAGGAACCTCCATACTGTTCTCCATAGTGGCTGTACCAATTTACATTATCACCAACAGTGCAAGAGGGTTCCATTTTCTCCACACCCTCTCCAGCATTTATTGTTTGTAGATATTTTAATGATGGCCATTCTGGCTGGTGTGAGATGATATCTCATTGTAGTTTTGATTTGCATTTCTCTAATGATTAGTGATGTTGAGCATTCTTTCATGTGTTTGTTGGCAGTCTGTATATCTTCTTTGGAGAAATGTCTGTTTAGGTCTTCTGCCCATATTTGGACTGGGTTTTTTGTTTTTTGACATTGAGCTGCATGAGCTTCTTGTATATTTTGAAGATTAATCCTTTGTCAGTTGCTTCGTTTGCAAATATTTTCTCCCATTCTGAGGGTTGTCTTTTCATCTTGTTTATGGTTTCCTTTGCTGTGCAAAAGCTTTTAAGTTTCACTAGGCCCCATTTGTTTATTTTTGTTTTTATTTCCATTTCTCTAGGAGGTGGGTCTGAAAGGATCTTGCTGTGATGTATGTCATAGAGTGTTCTGCCTATGCTTTCCTCTAAGAGTTTGATAGTGTCTGGCCTTACATTTAGGTCTTTAATCCATTTTGAGTTTATTTTCATGTATGGTGTTAGGGAGTGTTCTAAATTCATTCTTTTACATGTAGCTGTCCAGTTTTCCCAGCACCACTTATTGAAGAGGCTGTCTTTCCTCCATT
Source organism: Mesoplodon bidens (assembly GCF_964165515.1). Lineage (NCBI taxonomy): Eukaryota > Metazoa > Chordata > Mammalia > Artiodactyla > Ziphiidae > Mesoplodon > Mesoplodon bidens. Next base: position 33,089,010 of record NC_138167.1, read on the forward strand.
CTATATTCTTGCCTCCTTTATCAAAAAGAAGGTGACCATATGTGCATAGGTTTATCTCTGGGCTTTCTATCCTGTTCCATTGATCTATATTTCTGTTTTGGTGCCAGTTACCATACTGTCTTGATTACTGTAACTTTGTAGTACAGCCTGAAGTCAGGGAGCCTGATTCCTCCAGCTCCGTTTTTTCTTTCTCAAGATTGCTTTGGCTATTTGGGGTCTTTTGTGTTTCCATTCAAATTGTGAAATTTTTTGTTCTAGTTCTCTGAAAAATGCCATTGGTAGTTTGATAGGGATTGCATCGAATCTGTAGATTGCTTTGGGTAGTAGAGTCATTTTCACAATATTGATTCTTCCAATTCAAGAACATGGTATATCTCTCCATCTGTTTGTATCGTCTTTAATTTCTTTCATCAGTGTCTTATAGTTTTCTGCATACAGGTCTTTTACCTCCTTAGGTAGGTTTATTCTTAGGTATTTTATTCTTTCTGTTGCAGTGGTAAATGGGAGTATTTCCTTAATTTCTCTTTCAGATTTTTCAACATTAGTGTATAGGAATGCAAGAGATTTCTGTGCATTAACTTTGTACCCTGCTACTCTACCAAAGTCACTGATTAGCTCTCGTAGTTTTCTGGTGGCATCTTTAGGATTCTCTATGTATAGTATCATGTCATCTGCAAACAGTGACAATTTTACTTCTTCTTTTCCTGTTTGGATTCCTTTATTTCTTTTTCTTCTCTGATTGCTGTGACTAAAACTTCCAAAACTAAGTTGAATAATAGTGGTGAGAGTGGGCAACCTTGTCTTGTTCCTGATCTTAGAGGTAATGGCTTCAGTTTTTCACCATTGAGAATGATGCTGGCTGTGGGTTTGTCATATACGGCCTTTATTATGTTGAGGTAGGTTCCCTCTATGCCTACTTTCTGGAGACTTTCTATCATAAATAGGTGTTGAATTTTGTCAAAAGCTTTTGCTGCATCTATTGAGATGATCAGATGGCTTTTATCGTTCAATTTGTAAATATAGTGTATTATATTGATTGATTTGTGTATATTGAAGAATCCTTGCATTCCTGGGATAAACCCCACTTGATCATGGTGTATGATCCTTTTAACGTGCTGTTGGATTCTGTTTGCTAGTATTTTGTTGAGGATTTTTGCATCTATGTTCACCAGTGATATTGGCCTGTAGTTTTCTCTTTTTGTGACATCTTTGTCTGGTTTTGGTATCAGGGTGATGTTGGCCTCGTAGAATGTGTTTGGGAGTGTTGCTCTCTATAGGTATTTTGGAAGAGTTTGAGAAGGATAGGTGTTAGCTCTTCTCAAAATGTTTGGTAGAATTCGCATGTGAAGCCATTTGGTCCTGGGCTTTTGTTTGTTGGAAAATTTTTAATCACAATTTCAATTTCAGTGCTTGTGCTTGGTCTGTTTATATTTTCTATTTCTTCCTGGTTCTGTCTCAGAAGTTTCTGTTTTTCTAAGAATTTGTCCACTTCCTCCAGGTTGTCCATTTTACTGGCATACAGTTGCTTGTAGTAATCTCTCATGATACTTTGTATTTCTGCAGTGTCAGTTGTTACTTCTCCTTTTTCATTTCTAATTCTGTTGATTTGAGTCTTTTCCCTTTTTTTTCTTGATGAGTCTGGCTAATGGGTTATCAATTTCATTTATCTTTTCAAAGAACCAGCTTTTAGTTTTATTGAGGTTTGCTATTGTTTCCTTCATTTCTGATCTGATTATTATGATTTCTTTCCTTCTCCTAACTTTGGGGTATTTTTGTTCTTCTTTCTCTAATTGTTTTAGGTGTAAGGTTAGGTTGTTTATTTGAGATGTTTCTTGTTTCTTGTGGTAGGAGTGTATTGGTATAAACTTCCCTTTTAGAACTGCTTTTGCTGCATCCCATTGGTTTTGGGTTGTTGTGTTTTCATTGTCATTTTTGTTAGGCATTTTTTTATTTCCACTTTGATTTCTTCAATGATCTCTTTGTTATTTAGTAGTGTATTGTTTAACTTCCATATGTTTGTATTTTTTACAGATTTTTTCCTATAATTGATATCTAGTCTCACAGCACTGTGGTTGGAAAAGATACTTGAAATGATTTCAATTTTCTTAAATATACCAACGCTTGATTTGTGACCCAAGATATGATCTATCCTGGAGAGTGTTCCATGTGCACTTGAGAAGAAAGTGTAATCTGCTGGTTTGGGATGGAATGTCCTATAAATATCAATTAAATCCATCTTGTTCAATGTGTCATTTAAAGCTTGTATTTCCTTATTTATTTTCATTTTGAATGATCTGTCCATTGGTGAAAGTGAGGTGTTAAAGTCCCCTACTATTGTTGTGTTACTGTTGTTTTCCCCTTTTATGGCTGTTAACATTTGCCTTTTGTATTGAGGTGCTTCTATGTTGGGTGCATAAATATTTACAATTGTTATATCTTCTTCTTGGATTGATCCCTTGATCATTATGTAGTGTCTTTCTCTGTCTCTTGTAATAGTCTTTATTTTAAAGTCTGTTTTGTGTGATATGAGAACTGCTACTCCAGGTTTCTTTCGATTTCCCTTTGCATGGAATATCTTTTTCTATCCCCTCACTTTCAGTCTGTATGTGTCCCTAGGTCTGAAGTTGGTCTCTTGTAGACAGCATATGTATGGGTCTTGCTCTTGTATCCATTCAGCCAGTCTATGTCTTTTGGTTCGAGCATTTAATCCATTTACGTTTAAGGTAATTATCGATATGTATGGTCCTATTACCATTTTCTTAATTGTTTTGGGTTTGTTATTGTAGGCCTTTTCCTTCTCTTGTGTTTCCTGCCTAGAGAAGTTCCTTTAGCATTTGTTGTAAATCTGGTTTGGTGGTGCGGAATTTTCTTACCTTTTGCTTATCTGTAAGGGTTTTAATTCCTCCATCGAATCTGAATGAGATCCTTCCTGGGTAGAGTAATTTTGGTTGTAGGTTTTTCCCTTTCATCACTTTAAATATGTCCTGCCACTCCCTTCTGCCTTGAAGAGTTTCTGCTGAAAGATCAGCTGTTAACCTTATGGGGATTCCTGTGTGTGTTATTGCTTTTCCCTTGTTGCTTTTAATATTTTTTCTTTGTATTTAATTTTTCATAGTTTGATTAATATGTGTCTTGGCGTGTTCCTCCTTGGATTTATCCTGTATGGAACTCTCTGTGCTTCCTGGACTTGACTGACTATTTTCTTTCCCATATTAGGGAAGTTTTCAACTATAATCTCTTCAAATATTTTCTCAGTCCCTTTCTTTTTCTCTTCTTCTGGGACCCATATAATTCAAATGTCTGTGTGTTTAATGTTGTCCCAGAGGTCTCTGAGACTGTCTTCAATTCTTTTCTTTCTTTTTTCTTTATTCTGCTCTGTGATAGTTATTTCCACTATTTTATCTTCCAGGTCACTTATCTGTTCTTCTGCCTCAGTTATTCTCCTACTGATTCCTTCTACAGAATTTATAATTTCATTCATTGTGTTGTTCATCATTGTTTGTTTGCTCTTTAGTTATTCTAGTTCCTTGTTAAACGTTTCTTGTGTTTTCTCTATTCTGTTTCCAAGATTTTGGATCATCTTTACTATCATTACTCTGAATTCTTTTTCAGGTAGACTGCCTATTTCCTCTTCATTTGTTTGGTCTGGTGGGTTTTTACGTTGTTCCTTCATCTGCTGCATATTTGTCTGTCCTCTCATTTTGCTTAACTTACTGTGTTCGGGGTCTCCTTTTTGCAGGCTGCAGGTTCGTAGTTCCCATTGTTTTTTGTGTCTGCCCCCAGTGGGTAAGGTTGGTTCAGTGGATTGTGTAGGCTTCCTGGTGGAGGGGACTGGTGTCTGTGTTCTGGTGGATGAGGCTGGATCTTGTCTTTCTGGTGGGCAGGACCACATCCAGTGGTGTGTTTTGGGGTGTCTGTGACCTAAGTATGATTTTAGGCATCCTCTCTGCTAATGGGTGTGCTTGTGTCCCTGTCTTGCTAGTTGTTTGGCATAGGGTATCTAGTACTGGAGCTTGCTGGTTGTTGAGGGGAGCTGGGTCTTAGCGTTGAGATGGAGATCTCTGGGAGAGCTCTCACTGATTGATATTACGTGGGGCCGGGAGGTCTCTGGTGGACCAGTGTCCTGAACTCAGCTCTCTCACCTCAGTGTCTCAGGCCTGACAGCCGGCCGGAGCACTAAGACCCTGTCAGCCACACGGCTGGTGAATGGTTCTTCAGCACCACTCCTGCAAAGGCTCCTTTCTCTACAGATTCCCAAGTCCTCTCACATGGAGAGGCAGCATAGCCTGCCCTAGGGGATACAAGGATGAAGAAGTTGCATCCTGACCTCAAGCGCTCTCTTTAGGAACACGCCCACGGCTACACTGAAAGATGCAATTCTGGGTCACAGCTTCTATTATAGTGGTTAAAATGCATAAAAACTTGTGCTGAGCAATCGCAGGCGGCTTGATAAAAAATCAATGAGGTTTTGTAGTCTGTAATCCCACTGGCTTCCAAGGAGGCTCTGCGTCAGCACCACGGGCAATGATGTCAGTGGAAGGTATTATATTGCTGGTCCCGCTGACAACCTGGCAGACCTCCTGGTGGGCTCCTGTTTACTTACTTTGGATCCATCCTTGCCCTGTGGATTCTCTGGAGACTTCCTCTTCGGCATAATGACTATGTTTGTGCAGCTAAAAAGTAAAGCGAGGGGCTGGAACTGCTGGCACCACCACTGGATGCTGCCCCCACCGCAGCTGCTCATGCTCAGGGCTTAGCGTAGCCCAGCCTCTGGGACCTCTAGATGTTAATTTTTTAAGTATGTTTACCCGTTTGACACATGGTGGAATTCATCAGTCCAATGACCCTTGTCTTTCTTTCACTCTGAGAAATTCTGGGCATTCTCTCTTGTCATATTGCTTTGAGCCCATTTTCTCTGTTCTTCCTTTTGCAGCTCCTGTTAGATTATGTCAGGCCCTCAGCTTCAACTGCCTGCAGCTATATGCTTCTGTCTGATTTTGTTTTGTTTTGCCATTTCTGATGGTAATATCTTGGTTTCTGGACCACATATTTTCCCTTCTTGTTTTTTTTTTTTTTAATTTTTTTTTTATTGCGGTACGTGGGCCTCTCACTGTTGTGGCCTCTCCCGTTGCGGAGCACAGGCTCCAGACGCGCAGGCTCATCAGCCATGGCTCACGGGCCTAGCCGCTCCGCGGCATGTGGGATCTTCCCGGACCGGGGCACAAACCCGTTCCCCTGCATTGGCAGGCGGACTCTCAACCACTGCGCCACCAGGGAAGCCCTCCCTTCTTGCTTTTAAGTCTGACCATGTGCTTTTCAGTTTACAAGATCTCATTTACCAAGCTATTCTATTTTTAGCTGAAGATGGGAGTTTTAGCATTAGTTCCACTCACCATCCTGCCCTGGAAATCACCAGAACTTGTTAAAAAGAGAAAAGCAAAAAAACAGTATACTATGGATACATGTAAATGCAGGATGCTAAACTTATGTAACCACTTACTTAACCCCAATCAATATTTCTTTCTCTGCCATAAAATAAGGCTAAGTTTTAGCTGAGTCACTCTAGCAGTTATGATTGAGTTACATGAACGTAATTCCATAGGCCTCTGTTATCTACTCCTAATTGAAGAAAAAGATAACTTTCTAATTCTCCACAAGCAAATAGTTGCCATGACTCAAACACTATTTCCCCTGCAGTTCATATCCCTTCTACATCTGCAAGGAAGAGAATGACCATTATCCTAAACAATTGGCCGATGGAGCCATGTAGCTCTGCAGAAAAGAAACACAGAGCAAGAAATGGCCTTTGATGCAGCAGAAAGTGAGAAATGGGAAAGATACATAGACCAGCGGAGGAAAACATTTGCCACTCTGTAAGTAATAGTCAGGAGAAAGACTTTTGAATTATTACATTTGGATCCTTCCAGGTAGGCTGGTAATAGCAGTAGCTGTTACCATGACAACCTACAGATAATGTTAGAGTTCTCCAATTCACGAGGCACTTATATTGTCAACAACAAAGCCTAAAGGAAGCAACTTTTAGTCTTTTTACTTACTTTAAAATTTTTAACATTCTTCTGACATTGTCCCATAAGGACATGCTCCCAAATGATTAAGCTCCACGGTTTCCTGAAGCAAACTTAAATAAATGAATAACTCCCAGATAGAAACAAAGATGTTCAGATACAAAGATCAGAGATGACTGGCCTGATTCCCAGAGAAGAGTCAGTGACAGACCTCAGATGCATGAATGTATTGACTCTATGGCTCATAGCACTTAAATCTTCCCCATCCCCAGATCCCAAGATAGCAGTTCCGATACATGACACTAATGTATCATCTACCTTAAAAAATACATATATACTTAATTATATATATATATATATATATATATATATATATATATATATATATGTAAATACATATATATATATATGACCCCTGAAGTCAGTAAAAACAAATCCCTAAAATAGGATCTTTCTTGGCAGAAGAAAAATATATGATTTTTCATCTGATCTTTTCTTCAGATTATCTTCCAAGTGATAATTAAATTAAATTAACATCCCAAACTGCACTGAGTGACGTACACATATAAAATCCTAGGAACATTCCAGAAAGATAATTCTTGTTAGGGTTGGGGGAGCCATGGAATGAAATATAAAATGCAAGATCCTATTCTATCCTAATGCCTACACAGATGAGAAATTAAAGATCTGAGAGTTTAAACAACTTATCCGATGTTGCACAGTTTGTGGGCAGAGCCAAGGAGAGAAAACTTGTTTCTTAACTTCCAGAGCGGTGCTGTTTCTATTGTATTACACTGAGTATGATGAGTTCCTCCCTTCACACAACTGACAGAGTCTGACGGACGACTAGGCAGGTGGGAGTGAGTAATTTGCTGTGGTAGTCATCCTTTTCCTGTTACTGTCACAGGTGGAACAGAAAGTCTAACTTTTGTTGTGCTACAAGTAGCATTGCACAGTATAAACGACCTTTCAGTTAACATTCTACACATGCCTGATTTCTTTGTGGCAAACAATTTTACTACCTTAAAATTCAAACTGTTCGGGAGATAGAGGATCAAATATTAGAGTAAATTTGAACACCTTTTCTGATAAGGCAAAGAGAAAATCCATGATCACTGCCAAAATTGCTGCCTCTAAGTGACCTTCCATAGCAGTAGGGCAATCGGCCCCACTTGGGAAATGCCTGTTTGGCAGCAGTAGCTCAGGCTTGCTGTAGTTCAAGCCTTTGCTCTAACTCAGCTCCTGGTGATGTTTCCTGATGGCTAATATGCCATTTTTTGAAGACTATCAACAGTTAAAAGACACATAGCCCATCAGAGGCATTTATCATCTCAGCTACTATTGTTTTTTCCGCTGCTCAGTTTCAGTAAAGATTTTAAAGAAACAGATTTAACTTTTACCTTCCACTGGGATCACCTGATGAGTCATGGCACCTTGAGAAAGGAAAGATGTCAAGAATGTTTAATCAGCAGTGATTTAAACAAGGGACATATTTGAGGAAATTAACAAAATCAGCAGGCACATGGCTCCAGGGTGATTTTTCTTGCTGGTAAGACTAAATGAAAATCAGAACCCAAAGCAGTAGAGGTCTTTCAGGTCCAATTCATGCTGCCAGAGTTAAAAGACTGCCAGGATGGAAAGCTGAATCACTCCCTATGCCAGTTACAGCTGTGTGTTTCATATTTATAATGAATTTCTTGATTCCAATCTTTAAAAAAATTCACTCATCTTCCAAATTTTATTCTTACCTCCTACCCTCCATCTCTTCCCTTTCCCCCATGCCCACTCCATTCCTAGGAATTGACTGCAAAGCAGTTAAAAGCATTTAGTATAACATCAGTTCAGAATGCCCTAATTTAGCCTGATGTAAACATCCTGAGGTAAAATATTCAGGAGAGCTGAATCCATGAGTGGTGATTCCTTTTTTTAGTGAAGCCGTCAAAGACAAGTGGGCCAGAAAAAGTGCTTAAAACTAGTAAGACAGAATGTATTTGGGAAAAACTGTAAGGTATATGTTTAAAAAAATCAATGGTAAAAGTGCAGGATGTGGAACTGATTTAACAACCATCATGAAAGAAAGGCTGTGAGATTTTATTGACTGAAAGTTCGGTAGGAGACAGAGAAGCAGTGTTGCAAACTTTTGCTGCTTTATGAGAAGTATAGTGTCCAAGAGTAGTGTGCAAAAGATATAATTCCACCTTGCAATAATCCTATGATACCTGGATCATCACCTATTGTTCTGTTAGCCAGATTTTCATGTTTCTACCTGGTGTTTTTGGTCACTTCCATGTCACATTTAATTTTCATAATGTGTGTCTGTGTCTTGAACCCATCTACTGAGAATCAGTAGTACTAAGTACTCATGGGAAAAATGTCAAATAACATACAAAGAAGAATCTAGTGACAGAGAGTGGGCCTATGAATACCCAGTTGCGAATTACACAGGGACTATTGCCTCACAATCAAATACCTTCTTCAAGTAACATTAAGTAAGATTCTGATGGGGATGAAGTTACCCTTCAGTGTTCTGCTTAGAACTTCAGATCTCATGGATGCAAAATAAGCAATATTCATTTGCTTATTATGATGGAAACCAAATGGGAGTATCAAAGCAATGTATCACAGATGCAGAACCTATTGACTAGAAAACTGATCTCTTTCAGTATTTGTGGGAATTCCGACCACGTTTGTATTGTGCTAAATGAATTGTTATATCCAAATGTTTGTCAAAACCACCGTATTTGTTCTATTAAAAGGTGGTAAGCTTGATTAATTATTGCTGGACCTGAACATTTAGCTTGGGAGAGAGGTTAAGTCATCCCATGGCAGTGGTTAAGAGTTATTTGCCTCATGTGTGCCTGTTGCTTGCTTTGTACGATCAAGGTCCTCCAGGAAGAAAACTGAGAAGTTAAGGTGACTTGGCAGCATCAGGAAAGGGATTCAGGGTTACACCACCATCTTTTGAATAGGTGTAGAAGGACAAGCCGACTTGGTCACCACCAGTAGCAGTACAGACAACTCCCACAGACCATAGCAAACAAAGGAGCAGTTGTTAATGGTGCACGATTATCCACCCAGGGCTCAGCACAAAGCGGGCAAGCAAAATCACCAGTCTCCCAATCTTTCCTGGAAAGGGGTCCATCTGCACATCTTGAAAGCTGCTGCCTGAGGGTCAGGCTTGTACTCTAGCACACATCTGGAGGCTGCCTGCGATTCTCCCTGGAGACCTGGGAAATGTGGAGGAACCAGGAGGGCATTATGGTAAGTGAAATGAACCAGACAGAGAAAGACAAATACTGCATGGTATCATTTCTATGTAGAATCAAAAAAAAAGTGGAACTCAAAGAAACAGTAGAAAAGTGGTTGCCAGGAACAGGGTTTGGGGTGGAGGAAACAGAGAGAGATTGGTTAAAGGTACAAACTCAGGTATAAGATGAATAAGGCCTGAGGATCTAATGTGTAATATGGTGGCTATAGTTGATACCACAGTTATTGTACAACTCAAATTGCTGAGAGAGTAGAATTTAAACGTTCTCACCCCAAAAGAGGGGTAATATATGTGAGGTAGCAGCTGTGTTGATTAACTTGATGCAGGCAATCCTTTCCCAATGTATACATATATCAAATTATCACATTACCTCAATTAAGCTGAAAAAGGAAATAAATAAATAGATGGTATCTGTATCCTGAACCATTGATCTAAATAAACTCAGTTAATAGCCTTCTACAGAGTTAACTTCTACCAGAGTAACATGATTAGATCACAAGGAAACAATGTATTGGCCCTCTTCCCTTAAAATTGACCTTTCCAAGGTGAACTGCTCAACTTTGGAAGGGGAGAAATTGCCCTGAAACTGCATCAATCTTTTTTTTCTTCCTCCAGTTTTATTGAGATATAACTGACATACAGCACTGTATAAGTTTAAGATGTACAGCATAACGATATGATTTACATACATCATGAAGGATGATCACGGTAAGTTTAGGGAACACCTATCATTTCATATAGGTACAAAATTAAAGAAATAGAAAAATGTTTTCCTTGGGATGAGAACTCTTAGGATTTACTCTCAACAACTTTCATATGTAACCTACAGCGGTGTTCATTACATTTATCGTGTTGTATGTTACATCCCTTCCATCCTTCTTTTTTTTTTTTTAATTTTATTTATTTATTTATGGCTGTGTTGGGTCTTCATTTCTGTGCGAGGGCTTTCTCTAGTTGCGGCAAGTGGGGGCCGCTCCTCGTCGCGGTGCGCGGGCCTCTCACTATCGAATCCTCTCTTGTTGTGGAGCACAGGCTCCAGATGTGCAGGCTCAGTAATTGTGGCTCACGGGGCTAGCTGCTCCGCGGCATGTGGGATCTTCCCAGACCAGGGCTCGAACCCGTGTCCCCTGCATTGGCAGGCAGATTCTCAACCACTGTGCCACCAGGGAAGCCCCCTTCCATCCTTCTTAAATGATACTCTATGTAACTTTGTTAAAGTTGGGGAGAAGGAGGTTTTTTTAAAAAAATATATTTCAAAAATATGCCCCGTTGGGCTTCCCTGGTGGCGCAGTGGTTGAGAATCTGCCTGCTAATGCAGGGGACACGGGTTCGAGCCCTGGTCTGGGAGGATCCCACATGCTGCGGAGCAACTAGGCCCATGAGCCACAACTACTGAGCCTGCATGTCTGGAGCTTGTGCTCCGCAACAAGAGAGGCTGCAATAGTGAGAGGCCCGCGCACCGTGATGAGGAGCGGCCCCCACTTGAAGCAACTAGAGAAAGCCCTCGCACAGAAATGAAGACCCAACACAGCCAAAAATAAATTAATTAATTAATAAACTCTTACCCGCAACATCTTAAAAAAAAAAATCCCCCATTATGAGTGATTGTCATTACTCCAAACCCAGAAAATATTATTGGACAACATTAATTTACATATTAACTGAGAGACATCCAACTGCTTTTGAAAGGCTGAAGCAGACAAAATTGTTAATAGAAAGCAGAATCATTTCTTTGGGAGTTTCAGAAGTAAAGAAATGCTTGCTGAGTATAGGAATACTTTTTTTTTTTTAGAGTATAGTTGCTTTACAATGTTGTGTTAGTTTCTGCTGTACAGTAAAGTGAATCAGCTATACATGTACATATATCCCTTCTTTTTTGGATTTCCTTCCCATTTAGGTCACCACAGATCATTGAGTAGAGGTCCTGTGCTATACAGTAGGTTCTCGTTAGTTATCCATTTTATATGTAGTAGTGTATATATGTCAATTCCAATCTCAAGAGGGAGGTTTAAGCAGAGAAAATGGAGTCACAGAGGCTGAAGATATAAGAGTAAATGTCACATTTGGAGAATTTCAGATAGTTCAGAATGGGAGTGATGAGAAAGTAAGTGACAAGAGATGAGGCTGGACAGGAAAGGGGCTGCCATGAAGAGCTTGTTGGCTTCACTAAAGAAAATGAATTTTTATCCTGAGGGTTATGAAGACTATTTGTGTGGTTTAAGCAGGTGTGAGTGTCTTGAATCAGATATACAATTTAGAAAGACCACTTTCACTACAATATGGGGCAGTACTGGGCAAACCCAGCATCTTGCAAGGAGACCAGGAAAGAATAGAAACTTGTTCCAATAATTCAATAAGAATTTGGTGGATGTTGACCAAGTTAGTAGTAATGAGGACACAAAGAAGTAGAGAATCAAGGAGATCTTTGGGAGGCAGAACTCATAGGAATTAGTCTAGTTTGATTTGGGGGTGGGGGAGAGACAGGATTAAGGATGACTCCCTGGTGTCTGTCTTGTGATGCAGATGGAGGTGCCTTCAGGGAGAGGAGAACACAGGAAGGGAGGGTAAGCCTCGGGAGGGAAAGACAAAGATATTATGTTTCGTTTTGGAGATGCTGAGTTTGAAGTGCCTATGAGACAGGTAAGTGGAAATGTCTAGTAGCACTTGAATGCATGTACCTGGAGGTCTGAAGGGAGAACATGCTGGAGCCCCAGACATGGGAGTTATCGGTATATATGAATGTTAGTTGGAGCCAGCGGAGCAGATGAAATCATATTGGAAGCATCTATAGAATGAAGAGAGAAGAAAGTAAGAGGATTGATCCCTGAGGAACATCAGCTTCTAAGAGGTTGTCAGAAAAAGGAACCCATGAAGGAGTATGAGAAGGTGCAGCCTGAGATAGGAGAAGTAGATGAGTGAGCACAGGATCATAGAAACCAAGGACAATGTTCAAGAAGGAAGATGTGGGAACCGATGATAGACACGTCTGAGAGGTCAAGTAAGATAAGGGCTAAAAGTAGTACATTGTGTTTAGCAATCATTAAAATACAGCAATGACCTGGCCCTCAAGTTTCTTACAATTTACATGGGATTGGCAGGGAACTGGCATAACAAATACATGGGAAGACACAATGGAAGCATAAGAACATGTAAATTATGCTGTAAGCATGTATAAACATAAGAATTTAAATGGTCTGAGTCACATTCCATACAATTATTATAGAAAGGCTTAAAAATAGAATTTAAATGAAGTTCTGTAAGAGGGAGAAATTTGGCTTGATAGAGGACCCTCCCATAGGAGAAATGGAAAATTGATTCCATTTCTATAAAGTTTTATGGGATTGCTATGAATTCTCTTCTCATATTTCATGTGTTCAAGGTAAGTTTCAAAACTGTGACTGTTTTACAGTAGCAATATATCATATTTGTGACACTTGGATTCACTGACATATAGTGTAAGAGTTTTCTCCCTATGGTCACTGTTGGGTTTCATTTCATATATTGTTTTCAGGCTTAAGGTTTTTCCCTTTTTTTTTTTCTCAAGGAAGAATAAAGAAATAAGATTTACTGAGCTAGAAGGCTAAGTCCCAGTGTGGTAGGCTTTATTATTCCCATTTTACAGGTGAAGAAGTTGAGCCTTAGAGGGGTTCAGTAACTTGCTTACAGTGAAGCCGAATTCTTTCTAACAGATGTTATTATGCTGCCTCTTCCCTTGTCATTCTTCATATTTTGAGAAGCTGTCACTAAAATAACGGCAAGATTCCCATCCTCTCCTCCTAATAGGTTTCTGATATTTCTTCATTCAAATGCTGTCTTATATGCCTAGATTAGAAATCTTTGCAGGTAAATACTGCTCTGAAAGAAAATGAACTTCAGAACTCTTTACCTGATAACACTCTAAGCAATTAGGATAATTATAATTGTTACCTCCACCATCATCATTGTTACTATTGTACTGGCAGTTTACTCAGACACCAATAAAACTTTTAAAAGGACCTTACAAGGTGGCTTAAAAATCAAAAAGGATTTAAGATGCTTACAGTTAATGTGCTGTAATCTCAGTGGTCCAAGAAGGCATGTTTATTTCTCAAATATCACCCCCTCACCCACATGTATATTTGCTAATGTTTAAATTTCTATTAACTTTAATGTTTAAAATTCTATGAACAGGGAGTAAAGCCTTTCAGTGCACAAGAGAAATGAGACTTAAAGAAACATACCTTTTGAAAGAGGGAAACTGGATGAATAGAATGGACTCCAAGATGTAAATTACTGTTCTAATTAGATCTGAATGGTAGAGAATAGGTAGAGTACAGAAGTCACTTTATGACCGAAGTGTCAGAAGTTCGAGGGTGCCACAAAGGGGGGGAGGGAGGAATGACAGGCTGAGATGACCAAAATGTGCAGCATCATGTTTTTGCTTAAAAGCATCCCTAGAAGGCTAACATGCCTTTAATTCCTTCTCCCCACATTTTGTAAAAAAGTTGCAAAACGTTTCTTTTAAATTCTAAACTATAGATACGGCTTTCTTTAGAATCTTGTCTCTGCTTTCTACCTCTACGTTTATTATGCAGTTCTTGGCTTGTTGACATGTGCTTAGGTATGTTTATCCTTATTGATGGTTTTAAATTATAAATGCCTTGAGGCCAGGATCTAACTACCTTGCTTACCATAGCAGAATACTATTTGTACATGTCTGCTAAACAAATAGCAAGTATCACTAGGTTTGGTATGTGAAAATTAGGAGTATTTGTCCTTTGATTAGATGCTTCATAGGTGGGGAATGTATTGTTACCATTTTAGGCTTCTGCAAAGAACGGCACCATCTAAACCTAAGGAAAAGTGAAACAAACAAAAGAGTGAAGAGGTCAGGGAAGAGCCCAGACACAAGTGACGCAAGTGCTGTTGTGACCCAAATTGTTCCTAAGAAGGTGATATAAATGTTTTTTTTTAATTTTAATCTCTTGAATTGACAAAGGTGTAGACTTTGTCTATTTAAATTTTTTTTTTTTTTTCTTTTTTAGCTAATTGGGCCTCTCACTGTTGTGGCCTCTCCCGTTGCGGAGCACAGGCTCCGGACGCGCAGGCTCAGCGGCCATGGCTCACGGGCCCAGCCACTCCACGGCATGTGGGATCTTCCCTTACTGGGGTACGAACCCGTGTCCCCTGCATCGTCAGGCGGACTCCCAACCACTGCGCCACCAGGGAAGCCCTAAATATTTTTTAATTTCTTGAATCTTTGATGTTCACACTTTTGCGTATTACCTTCTGAATAATGAACACTTTTATTTATCCTTTGGACATTCCCTTTCTTAGCGATTAACTCAAAAATTTCATTTGAAATACCCCTGAATGAAAGTCACCTGAATATTGCAAGGAAGGATTTTTGATCAGAACATATCAAAAAGTGTTTTTATATTTTTTAAAGCCTAGGAACACCTTGATAGAACATGCTTAGGTTTCTGACAAAGTATTGGATCTATCTCCATGTGTCTTGGTCAGATGAACTCAACTACCAGTGTTGATCAGCCATAGGAAAGAAGAGATTTATTTGAAAGAGCAATAAAGCAAGATGCTGTCTTGTTAGTAATTTTTTTTTATGCTCTAAATTTGCCCAAGCACATTTTTTTTTTGGTAATGATCCCAAATAGGACGGCCAAAGGAATTTCACATAGAATACATAGAGTATAATGAAGACCACATGGTGGTCCTGTTTCAAAGCATACTGGCAGTCTCCCTTTTCCATTTCCGTTCCTCACCATCCTTTCACTCCTCCCATTTTCCTTTCCTATGTCCTCTCTCAAGTTGGTACAGGAGATCTGGTATTGAAAGTGGTCAGGAGGAACACTTGATGGAGAATGAGATGAGTGAACAGTTTAAGGCTGTGTAAGTGAGATGTGAGAGAAAGTCTTCAAACCCTTAAGGATTTCAACTCAACCCAATGTTGTTTGGTACATCTTAGAGGAGGAGGGAGTCTCTAACAATTTTTTAATGGTCAACTTATTGTCAATATGACCTAGTTTAAGTCAGTCAAATATTGAATGAGGGTGTGAAAATTTCTCCTTGTGGATTCAGATTAAATATAATACCTGATTTTTTTCTTTCTCTGTTTTCAGCCATATTTTTAAATCAGAAATCATTGTGTTGAATACTTCATGAACCCAGATTATAACTTAAACTATAAAACATCTAAGTTAAGAAAGGAATCAGAGATCATACTTTAATAAAATCCCAATTAACCTCACTGAATTTAAAGTCTCCGGCAGCAGGTACAACATTTGGCACAGAGGAGGGTGAAATGAAATGGTGACTCTTGAACATGGGCATGCAGCTCACAGGAATACAAACTGACCTGGCACCAAAAGTATAACGTATTAAGGCTAACAAGTATTTTCAATCAAGAATAAGGCTGGGGCTTCCCTGGTGGCGCAGTGGTTGAGAGTCCGCCTGCCGATGCAGGGGACACGGGTTCATGCCCTGGTCTGGGAGGATCCCACATGCCGCGGAGCGGCTGGGCCCGTGAGCCATGGCCGCTGAGTCTGCGCGTCCAGAGCGTGTGCTCTGCAATGGGAGAGGCCACAACGGTGAGAGGCCCGCGTACAGCAAAAAAAAAAAAAAAAAAAAAAAAAAAAGAATAAGGCCAAAACTAAGAGAGATGAGAGAGAAGATAAACTACAGAAGGTCATTTGGGCCATCTAAAGAATAAAATTCTTTTTGAGGAAAACTTTCTACTAAGACACTGCAAAATAAATTCATGAATTGAACAGCTGTGCTTTACTTCTAAAAGATTTCATGGACAATTTATTAGTATGCATCACATCTAAAAGACTGAAGTTTAATTATACAAAATTATTAAAAAGAGAAAACTTGTGTTTCTCTTTCTTTCAGTGAGAGAGCAAAACAGTTAAGTGCTTAACTGGATACCTTCAGGCTCTTTCACAAACTGAATTGGGACCATCTTTTCTTTTATAGTCTTGGGCTCTACTCATATCAATCTCTACCTTTGAGGAGAGAAAATGCATGGTGGGAAAATACAATAGTGTATAAGGACAGCCTACAACCCCATCACCATTCCATCCCATAGTTAACCCAATATGACTCCTTGTTGCTGAAGCCTCAAGCCAGAAACCCACAGTGGATATGAAAGGTAGATGAAATTCATTTTCTATTCCCCCACCTTAAATAAGGGAAGAGCCTAAAATATTAAGACCATGACATTAAAATTCCACAGCTCAGTCCAAGAAAAGCCTATGAATGATATGCCTCCATGTTTCCAAAAGCTGACAAAAATCCAGCAGTAAATCAAGATTAGTAGAGCTGTCCAGGGTCCTGACCCCCATTCAGCACCATCTGTGGCCCTTTGTCTCCTTCCCTGTCTCTGTATTTTAAACACTAATCATCTTGACCTTCAACATTCCTTCAGAAATGCTGACAGCTCTTGCCTACTACTCCAGAACACTTCGGTACCTTCCTGTACAACCTGACTGTAGAAAATCTTAGTAGATGTGGCTTTCTCATTCCCTCAACTTGTGGACATCTAGGATAGGGAGCATGGAACCCTCTGGATTAAGTGCATGCTTTGATGATCCTGGAGAGACTTAAGACCATTCATTTATTTCTAAGGACAAAGTAATTTATTTATATTTAAAAGTTATTTCCCAAGTTGGACTTCTTGGTTATGAAAATATCTATGATTTGATATTTTTGGGTCCCAGGGGCTACCAGCATAATTAGTTATTAAGAGATAAAGTAAGACAACACACTCATGTAAACAAGGTCAAGATTAAAAGGCCAATATAAGCATGGTCACTATTCATCACACATATGTTCCCATGCTAGAGCAAATACTGCTAAGGGGAAAAAGTCAGATATTAGCATAACACAGTCTAGTTACCAGGAGGTATTACTGCAGTATTTTCTGCCTAAAGAAAGGATAGGAGAGACCAAAGAAAATGTCCTGAAACTTTGTCAGGTAAGAATATCCAATTGTTTAATGTGATTTAATATTTATCATTTACAAATTTATAAGTTTCTCTTGAAGTCATAAATGTTTAAAACCCCTCATATTCATGTAATTAATATGATAGTTTATGGTTGGACACTGTCTTCTTTTACTCTGGAGATTTAGATCATTGTTGAAAATAATATAAATCCACATGGCTAATTTTCCAAAAGCTGCTTTTAAATCCAGTAAATTTATTCTTAAATAATACAACTTCTGACCTGCTTAGTATTCAAAACCAAAAACTGAAATTCTGCCACCCTCTTTGCAGACTATTGATTTGAGAACTACAGCTGCTGAAATTAAACTTTATTGTTAGCACAGAGCTTTCAGCTGAGGAAGCAATTTCAAACTGGTTTCTTTTCTAGCCCAGCCTAATATTAAGTAAATATATGTCTATAAGTGTCTCTAGCAGATAATTACCTAAAGTGGTGCATGCAACTTTGCAGATGCAGCTCTGAGAAACTAAAATCTACTTTGGTGATGAGTCTTACTACCCAATGGATAAAAGTTAATATTGAAACAATACACAGTTACCCTCAGAGCTCTAAGAATGATTCCAAGTTAGACATTTCTTCATTTTACATACTTTTGGTTTTTTTAAGCCACACCACAGGGCATGTGGGATCCTAGTTCCCCGACCAGGGATGGAACCCGTGCCCCTGCATTGGGAGCACGGAATCTCAACCACTGGACCACCAGGGAAGTAGTAATATACTTTTTAATTTAGTGCTCTAGGATATGTGCATACAGCAAGGAAATGGCCATAGTCCCTGTCCTTGGGGGGTGCCCTGTTATAGAGAGAAGAAAGAAACAGAAATAGATACTATAGTGTAGCATGTCAATAAATAGAGGTTTGCACTTTATATGATGGGAAAGGCTTCTCACTCATGTGGGGGGTAGTTTTAGGGAATGGGGAAGGCTCCTGAGATAAAATCAAGTAGAGATTGATGAGAAAGATTTCTTTGCTTTATTTCTCTAAAATAGCAAGCTCAATTTCCTGGTTCAAAAAATAACTCTTATTCTCTAAAAATAATAAAATAATGTTTCCCCTGCTGGCATAAATACTAACTGAAGTAGCAGAAATGATAACCCATCATTTTATAGACATTCAAAATACAACAGGGAAAATGATGAATAGAAGAATAAGATGAAGAGCTGTGGATTTTAAATAACGAGATCAGTAAAGATATCACCTATTTGACCTGAAATCTATAGGCAGTAAAATTTTGGGAACTAGAGGAAAGAAACACAATGTATTTTTGTGTATGCCCTATTTTTTAAAGAATAGCCTGCCTTTCAAAGTTATGCCTTGAAATACAATGAAAAAATACACAGAAATTTGTCTAGGAAATCAATAAAAGTTGACTTGGTTTGATATTGTGCCAATTTAAACTTACATCTGAATTCTATCAGACTTCCCTTCTTAGTAGAGAAAGCCATGGTTACTAGTCTAAGCAAAGATAAATCTCTACCTCAAAAAATCTCATGCCAATTTACCTGCTGTGATGCATTTTTGTGTCATAAAAAGATGAGGCTGAGAGTGTTAAGTGAAACTATTTGTAAAAACCGTTTTAATCAGTTGAGTATAAAAAACAAGGAAATATAGTACAAGCTATATCCTGTATCAATATAACACAAACATGAGTGACAATTTGTCACCTTGCTACATGATTTGAACAACGGAAAAAATTAATCTGGATAATTCAATCCAAATGGATTCGGGTACAACACTCAGGAATGAGGAATAAGAAAGGAAAACCAGTATGTGGCCCACAGACCAAAGAGACAAAACTATAAATGGTGACAAAGTCCAGGGACAATTTTATCTCCCAATAACAGTACATGAGCTAGGGCATAGACACATTCTTATTTATATGCAGTGTAACCATCACTACCACCACCATACCAACTAACATATTCTCAGCATTTATGTACTATGCATCAGGCACTATTCTAAATGACACATCTTTATTATTTTATTACATCTCTGCAACAACACCATGAAGGTTGTATTTCCACATTCATAGAATCTAAGACATCGTTGACTGTGAGACATGCCATTGTTTTATATGCGTACTGTTAAGGGAGTAAAAACAAACTATGATTTGCTTTCTATTTAAGCCACATTTAGATTTAAAAATGTGAAATAATGTGCACTTGAGAATCAATGAAATTCAATACTCTGGTCTTTGTTTTACAAAAGAACAAACTAAAGACAGAGAGGTTAAGGTAAGTTTCCCAAGGTCATATTCAAGCAAGGAAATCAGGTGCCTCGACCAGGACCACTATTTTTTTTTTTTTTTTTTTTTTTTGCAGTACGCGGGCCTCTCACTGCTGTGGCCTCTCCTGTTGCGGAGCACAGGCTCCAGACACACAGGCTCAGCAGCCATGGCTCACGGGCCCAGCCACTCCGTGGCATGTGGGATCTTCCTGGACCAGGGCACGAACCCGTGTCCCCTGCATCAGCAGGCAGACTCTCAACCACTGCGCCACCAGGGAAGCCCCAGGACCACTATTTATGTGATCTTGAATGATCAACACCTCTCCGTGCCTCAGTCTCCTTTGAAGCAAGATTTTTAGTTTTGAACTAGATTACTTCTAAGATCCTGTTCAGCTCTCACATCTTGGATCTTTATCTTTACAAACAAGCAGTGGTTTGGAATTTAATGAGAGAAAAAAATGACCATGCACAGCATAATTTCATGACCATGGAAATGAGAATATGTCCTTGGAAAGAAATCAGACTTTGGGGCAGCATAGCATAGTGGAAGCAGCAATGGCTTTTGTGCCAGGAAGACCTGACTTCTAGTGCTAATGCAAGTTCTCCTTTAGCTACGTGACACAGGGTGATATGCTTAACCTCTCTGAACTGAAGTTTCTTCATCTAAAATATAAGAATATGCCTGCTTCAAAGGGCTGTTGTGAAGATGAACTATTATAGTGAAAGTGAATCCCTTGATATGGGACATTTACTCCAAAAATTTTAGCTCCCGATACTCTCAAAAAAGTTGTCTAAAATAAAAGTATAGTCTAGGCTCTGGCACAGGCTATTTTGGGGCTATATGTATTCTCTTCTTACAAATGCCATATGACAATGGTACTGGAAAGTTGAAAAGTATGGAGGAAACTGTGTAGTGTATTACTAGAAGATAGATATTTTGAAAAATAACAGTTGTCGACATTTGTTATTCTATCCCACCCAGAGTATCTGTTTCCCCTTCTTCTGGTGATAATGCCATGGGAACAACTCTCCTTTCCATTCTCAATCCATGTGCTTTTTAAAAAATATTTATTTATTTATTTATTTATTTTGGCTGTGCTGGGTCTTAGTTTTGGCATTCAGGAACTTTAGTTGCGCCACGTGGATCTTTCAGTTGCAGTGTGCGGGATCTAGTTCCCTGACCAGGGATCAAACCCGAGCCAGGCCTCCTGCATTGGGAGCGTGGAGTCTTAACCACTGGACTACAAGGGAAGTCCCCCAATCCATGTGCTATGAATGGAGTTGACTGAACTAAATCCATGGAGAAGCACGAGACTCAGGCTTGGAAAATCAAATGTCTCATCAGATCTGAAGAGATATGATCTGGAAATTTTTTTCCACAACTATTGAGAGAAAGCATGTGCTCTTTTCCACTGGACTTGAACCTTGAAACTTGAAACTTGAAGCTGCTAGCATGGTAGTGTAAGAAATAACACAATGCAGTTGAGGACAGAGCTGAGAGATGGAGACACACAGTGCCTTGATGGCATCACTTTAGTCCACGGATCCAGCCACACTGAAGCTATGTATGATCCCTGTCTTAGTTCAGGCTGCTAGAACAAAATACCACAGACTGAGTAGCTTATAAACAACAGAAATTTGTTTCTTACAGTACTGTAGGCTAGAAGTTTGAGGTCAGAGTGCCAGCATGGTAAGGTTCTGACAAGGATTCTCGCTTATAACAGACTTCTCATTGTATCCTCACATGGCAGAAAGAGGGTGAGAGAGCTCTCTGGGGTCTCTTTTATGAGGGCACTAATCCCATCATGGGGGCTCCATCCTTATGACCTAATTACTTCCCTCCCAAAGGTCCCGCCTCCTAATACCATCACTTTGGGGGTTAGGATTTCAACATATGAAATTTGGGAGGGACACAAACATTTGTCCATTGTAACCCCTGTGAACTAATGAGCTCCTTTCTTGTTTAAGCTTATTTAAGCTAGGCTGTCTGTTACCTGAGACCCAAAAATATCCTCAATAACTCCAAATAAGATAGTTAATAGACTGCTTGAAGGAATTTGCCTACTGGAAAGAGAAACTACTACTCATTTTCTCACCTAATTCTCTTCCTGTGACTGGACAGAACCGGGACTACCACTATCATTTTGCAAGCTTCATTTGCAAGTATCAATGTTAGGAAGTCAGGTGGGGTTCTGAAGAGCCACAGAAGAGAAAAGCCACAGCACCTCCCCTGGTTCCAATGTGTGGAAAACCTGTACTACATCACTCCTAGAGTCATCACTCCTTTGTCTTCCTAGACACGATCATTTCACAATCAAAGGCCATTTCATAATCATAGGCCATATTCTAGAGATTTCTTTCAGTTTTTTTTCCTCTAAGCCTTTTAGTAAAACTGGTAAAACTCAACTCATAAAATGGATTGGCGTCAGTTCCATTTTCTCTCATCTTGGTAAAAGCACTGATGAAGGGGCCAGTGCAGATGAAAGCAGCCTGCAGGAGAAGGAGAGGCCACAGGGCCTGCACCAGCTCAGTACAAATGAGAAAAAGAACACAGGTGTGGGAGAAATGGTTCACACAGAGTACAATTCACATAGACTTGGTGTTACTCCTTTTATTTTTTAAATTTTTTAATTGAAGTATAGTTGATTTACAATATTGTGTTAGTTTCAGGCATACAGCAAAGTGATTCCATTTTTTTTCAGATTATTTTCCATTTTAGATTATTACAAGATATTGAATATAGTTCCCCGTGTTATACAGTAAATCCTTGTTGCTTATCTATTTTATGTATAGAAGTTTGTAACTAATAATCCCATACTCTTAATTTGTTCCTCCTTCCCCCTTTCCCCTTTGGTAACCATAAGTTTGTTTTCTATGTCTGTGAATCTGTTTCTGTTTTATACATAGATTCATTTGTATAATTTTTTAGATTCCACATATAAGTGATATCATATAATATTTGTTGTTCTCTGTCTGACTTACTTCTCTAAGTATTATATTCTCTAAGTCCATCCACGTTGCTGCAAATGGCAATATTTCACTCATTTTTTTATGGCTGAGTAATATTACATTGTATATATATATCACATCTTCTTAAACTAATCCTCTGTCGATGGGCACTTGGGTTGCTTCCATGTCGTGGCTGTTGTAAATAGTGTTGCTAGGAACATTGGGGTGCATGTATCTTTTCTAATTAGAGTTTTCATCTTTTCTGGTTACATACCCAGGAGTGGGATTGCTGGATCATATGATAACTCTATTTTTAGTTTTTAAAGGAAACTCCATACTGTTTTCCACAATGGCTACCCCAGTTGACATTCCCAGAGTTACTCTTTTTAAATCAGGACTTTCATTAAGTGCTGCTCTAAATCCTATATGTAATTTAGATAAAATCCAAAGGTATATCTAATCCACATTCCTTATCCAGCATTTAAGACTCTCTATTCTGCCCCCAGACTGGTTCTCTAGCCTCTCTTCTCCCTCCTTTTCCATACTAGCCAACTATCTTAGCCAGACCCAACCACTCCCATCTCTTGAATACGTCAGTGGTCTCCTATTGCTGTGACTTTTATCTCTCCACCTAAAGAAACCCCTCATCTCCTTTTAACTGTCCTAATTTCCATAGGGATCAAATCAATGTCCTCTTGTCTCATGAAGCTTTCCCTGACCTCCTCAGCCAAAAGAGATTTTTCTTTCCTCTCAACAGTTAGAGCCTTCATCTTCTCTCATTTGACCTGCACTTATATACTGCCAGGCTCTATGAGTTGTCATTTAATGTGTATGCATTTCATTTCCCCAACTAGGTTGTTCACTCCTTGAGGTCAATCATGATTGTATCTTATGTTTCATAGTAAGCCCAGCAGTACCTGGCATACTGATTGTACACAGTAAGTGTTCAAAAAATAATATAAGTTACAGGGAATACAGTCAATATTTCATAATAACTTTGTATGGAGTATAATCTATGAAATATCAAATTACTATGTTGTACTCTCAAAACTAATATAATATTGCAAGTCAGCTACACTACAATTAAGAAAAAGAATATTAAAAAACAAGCATTTTAGAAGAAAAACAACAAGCGCAATAATAGGGCATAAGCTGAGTTGCTATATCTAAGAAAGCCAGAAGAGTGACTCAAACAAGGTAGAAACTTATTTTTCTCTCATATAACAGCCAAGAAACCATCCAAGGCATTACATGGTTATGATCCAAGAGGGTGTTCATGGATTTTTCTCTTTTTGTTTTATTATTCCACCATTTTTCAGGATGTTCCCCTTGTCTTTATGGACAAAGCTATCTTATCAGCACCATAGCTGCATTTAAGGCTATAGGAGTGGGAAAGAGAGAATTGGGAATTCCTAATAAGAATGTGATCTGGAAGTTGCAATCACCATTGCTACCCATTTCCCAATGGCCTAAAAATAGTCACATAACCGTACCTTGCTGCAAGGGAGATTGGGAATACAGTCCTTTGCTAATACAGGCCATTAGCCCATCTGAAATTCATGAAGTTCTGTTTCTTAAATGAGAGAGAGAGAGAAAGAGGGGGGGGAATGATAGATACTAGGGAGCATCTACTAGTCTCTTCCAAAATACTCAAGCAAATTAAGTTAATATGCCATGGACTAGAAATTTTGAAGAAGTAAGAAGATATAAAATCATTAAGGGGGGGCTTCCCTGGTGGCGCAGTGGTTGAGAGTCCGCCTGCCGATGCAGGGGACACGGGTTCGTGCCCCAGTCCGGGAAGATCCCACATGCCGCGGAGCGGCTGGGCCCGTGAGCCATGGCCGGTGAGCCTGTGCGTTCAGAGCCTGTGCTCTGCAACGGCAGAGGCCACAACAGTGAGAGGCCCGTGTACTGCAAAAAAGGAAAAAAAAGAAAGAAAGAAAGAAAGAAAGAAAATCATGAAGGGGAAAGTAGGGAATCTTATAAATAGAATTAAGCTTCAACTGATCATTAGGATTGTAATACAAATTAGGACTATTTCTAGGCTATTTGTAAGTTAGAGAAGCGCAAGAGGTCATCTGAACAGGTAGCGTCTTTTGTTTTTCTGGCTTGTGGAAAAAATAACAATACTAAAAAGTAAATAACTTTACAATCCCTGCCTATTCCTGTAGAGAAGATGCCTTAGTGCTTAACATTAAAAATAATAATAGTTAGTAATAATAATAATTGGTAGATTGAGGATCGAGGCTGAGTAAAATGCTTCCCTGTGCATGTTTTTACTCACAATCTCTTTTACAAGGGAGTTGGTAACTGGGTGTCGACTTTGGAAGAGGCAGAATTGTGGATGTTTGGGAAGGAAGGACAAATGTTGAATGGGAGGGATTGAAGGGAGAGACTGGGTCAGCTGAAATGAAATACATAAGACAGCAGACATGGTGTCCGTGTAGAAGCGTCATACAAAGACCCACAAACTGCACCTACACAAACTTCAAGTCTAGCAAGATTGATCCTGATATATACACATAGGAAATTGTTCAGTCCAATTTCCCCATCCTCCTAACGATGCTGAAGAATCTCTTTGCAGCTGGAAAGTGATAAATCCTGAGAATAACAGTTCAATATGTACATGAGAAAGTGTGAGACCAGTGTTAGGGAAACCAACCCTAGAATTTCAAGCACATGCACTGCATAGAGGGTGGAAAGAGCTTAGGACCTGGTTGTGTGACTGAGGTCACAAACTTAACACTTTGGAGGTTCAGTTCCCTCAGCTGTAAAATGTAACATTACTGTGACAGAGACTGCTATCAACTTAGCTAACAGACATGCTCCTCCCTCTTCTTACTAGTAGGAACTCTATATTATTGGGGCCAGAATATGCTCAGCTAAAAAAGTACATTTCCCATCCTTCCTTGCAGATAGGGGTGATATCTTGGTTCAGAAATCACTGAACTGGGCTTTTTGGAAATCCCTTTAAAGAAAACTTGGAATCTTCTTTAAAGAGAGCTGGGAGGTGTGTCTATCTGCATTTCAGCTTCCTTTCTTCCTCCTCCCACCTGGAACATGGATGTGATGGTGGGAGCAATATTGGCCATCTTTGCAATCATGAGGCAACTGTGAGACTAGAAGCCATTCACTAAGTCTGATGAAGAGGGAGATGAAAGAAGCCTGGGTCTCTGATGGCCATGGAGGTGGACCAGGACGATTAGAGGTTTTTAACGTGAGAGAGAAATAACCCTCTTTCTTGTTTCGGTTGCTATTTTTCTTGTCTCTTTTACCAGTAACCAAATGCAATTCCTACTTCACAGAATTGATATATAAATTAAATGACACTATATATATAAAGGTATATAGTTTTTTCTTTATACCATTCATAAAAGACTTAATTTTGGAGTAAGTAATGTTTAGGACCTCAATTTTGATTAAAACAGTCATTTTAGGGTTTTTGGGGGACTGCATGTGAGGTTGATGAATATTTTAAAATACTATTACTTCACATATACATACATGAATAATTGCAAAGTCTCCACTTCTACTTTTAAACTGCTTTTCTGTTCTTTTTTTTTTTTTTTGGCATTTGTGGGTCGGTACACAGGGTCACTGTACTTAATTCCATTTACTGCCCTCCCTGTTCTGATCCGGCTGTGGACTCACTCTTTCTCTACCCTGTCCATTTTCCCCTGTTGCTTTCCACACACAGAAAGTCCCTGCCCAACTGCCTTCCCAATGCCTGTTCATTCTTCAAATTCATCTGGTTTCCAGTCTATGGTAACCATACTCCATCAGTGCTGCTCACAGATCCTTCCACACCTGAACTCCTCTGTCGATTAACTACACCAAACTATTCAGCACTGAAGAATGTCCTTCTTATCTTGCCTTGTAATTGTTTAAGATGTGGACTTATGTTCTGCAGTAAACAGTTACTTCCTTGAGAGAAGAACCACATTCTTCAAGGAATGTCCAAATGAGATCAATGCATATGAGACACACAAGGATATCATTTTTGTTGCTTTAGACTCCACACAACTTGGGTTGCTCCTCCCATCCCCCGACCTCTCATAGTGTCCAGCACAGAACTTGGCACAGAGACAATGCCTAATAAATACATGCTTAATGAAACTGAAAACTCTTTGCTGTGTTTAGGTCATGATGCAAGAGTGGAAAACATTCAAATGATATTCAATCAAGAATTTTCATCTAAGAATTCAATGTGCCTGCCCAGTGAACTTGATGTACTGGGACAAACAAGTACAATTGAAAAGAACTCTTAGCTAGTCAGAGACAGAATGGAAAAATACCAGGCTCATCAAGAAGCATTTCCAAGTTCTCTATGTCCTTCACTGACCAAAGAATTTATTCTATCCAATCAAAAAAGTACTTCAAAATGCCAGTGAGTTTCTTTCTACCTGGGGAGGCAAAGGCTGAGCTTGTCATCTTAGAAGAAATCTACGCGTGCATATTTAAAATTTTCTCTTGGAAGGTCTGGCACGGAACAATTATCATTTCCACCTATCTCTTGTTTAGAGGAGGTATTTTCATGCTAAGTCAGAGATTAAGCATAACATTTAATTTAACTTTCAGTTTTCCATTTCCTTTACAGCTTTGAAACAGAAATTACTTTTATTAAAGTATGAATTGAAAAGTCAAAACAAAATATGGTGGCAGAGTTTGAAATTCAAGTGTAAAAAAAAAGAGAGTCAAAAGGTAAGGACTTCATTTCCACATCTGAGAATTAAAGCAAGTTGCCTATAAACTAAAATATGACTTGTAAAAATTCGATGAATATTTTTAAGGGGGTCTAGCTACTGTTTGTTAATAAAATGGAACATACAGAGAAATTTATTTTTATTATACAGTGAATGTATGGTCATTAGGGGAAGATTAGAAAATGTAGATGAAGGAAAAGAAAGAGAAGAAATATTTTAAATCATCCAAGAGCCTACCACCAAAGAAGGGAAGAGAAACTGTGGACATCTGGGGATAGACCTATTAGGAATGTGTACGCCGTTAACAAGATGATGAGTTAGATCCTTACTGTTCTTCCACACTTGACAGTAAATCCAGTTGAGGATGAACAGCAATCAATACTTTGCACTCGTACCTCCAGCCTCTGGGAACAACCTTCCTTCTGCAGCCTTGCTGGGAAGTACCAGTACATCACCTAGTGCCAATATCACTCCCTCCCCTCACACAATTTATAGAAAATGAAGGGGAAAGTCAGGAGGATCCTTCTTCCTCTCTCATATGGAGAAGAGGAGGTTGTTTTCTCCCCCTGAAGCCCAGTGAGGGAACTCCAAAAGAATCATCCCTAAATATTAGAGGAGCTTGTAAGGTGGGGCACCAGCACCTCATTCTCTAGCTGGATGCTGGCTCAGGGCCAGACCCTTGCATGTGCATCCTATCTAGGAGCAGAAGATGGTGAGGGAGTTCTTGGGAAGGCATTTGGGGCTCAGAACCTAGGAATATGGTAGTGGGATTTTAGCAATTCTTTCCACCTATGGGGAAAGAGGGTTTGCTTGCCATATGTTCCTTGAGGTTTGGAGATGCGCTTGGTTTGGACAGCTCTGAAAGTGGGAGACCCTCTTTGGAAGCCACTATCAGCAGTGCTTGAGTGTAAAGTACTTAGAAAGAAGAGTTGTCCAACTCCTCTCCTTTTTCCTAGGTGCCTTATAGGGCACAAAGACCCTGGTAATTTTCCTGACTCCACATAAAGGAGTATGGGCATTCTATAAGACAGGAAGCTTGAGGCTGCCCGGATGTGTATTTTGAAGGTCAAGTAATGAGGTATTCAACGTTGAGAGGGCACTGGGAATACATACAGCAGGTGGGCCAAGAGGAGACACTCCTGCTCTCAGGAGGAGGCTCTTGAGCAGTGGAAAGTGTCCAGATGAAGCCAATCACCACCCTAAGAAAATCAGACTCCCAGCCTGTGAGGACCTCTCCACATCAGTTGAGGCCCTCAATACCAGATAAAACCAGACTGAACCAGAGCAAAGATAGGGTCTAGTTAACATGTATGTGAGGAGGCCTCTGCCCATCTTTCCTCTGGATCACCAACACTGGAGGAATTAGTGCCTGGAGAGAAAGAGGAAGGAGACATCTTAGACTGTAACCATGCTGCCATGCTTCCACTCCCTACTCTAAGCAAGCAGAGGAAAGAGGAGAGGCCAAGCTTTGAATCAAGAATTAAGGACTACATCTTTGGGCTTCCCTGGTGGCACAGTGGTTGAGAGTCCGCCCACTGATGCAGAGAACACGGGTTCGTGCCCCGATCCAGAAAGATCCCACATGCCGCAGAGTGGCTGGGCCCGTGAGCCATGGCCGCTGAGCCTGCGCGTCCGGAGCTTGTGCTCCGCAACAGGAGAGGCCACAGGGTTGAGAAGCCCACGTACCGCAAAAAAAAAAAAAAAAAAAAAAAAAAAAAAGAATTAAGGACTACATCTTAAACTTAAAAATAAGATTTTTCCAGAAACTGAAAGTGACTGAAAATTTATGGGATCTAGCCAAGACTTCACTGAAGGCGCAACCACACACACATTTTTGTCCTAATGAGTTGCAAATTCTCAGTAAGTCTGGGGTGTGTGTGTGTGTATCCTGATAATATGTAGGACTCTGTGTTGAACTCTCCTGTTGAAAACAACTAAAAATGATAGATACTTTTTTTAAGTCTTCTTAAAAAATAAACCTTAAGAGTATAGAAAAGATACAAATAATTATCAGATTAAAATTTAAGTACAAGAAACAACTCAGAATGGCAAGTCAAGGACAAAGTCCCCTTTAGCCTTGAGGGCATTTGCTTAAGCAGAAGAAAATGAGCTGTAGCTTTCATAGCCTGGAAGGCACAGGGAAGCAGATGAGGACCCAGAACCTGTCTATAGCTTGTAAAACTTAGATCTCAAACTGCTACACACCTAGTGTAGAGAAAATCATAAGAGACTATCAAACAACTGTGTCTACCCCATTTAAAGAAATGAAAAATAAACTTGAAAATATCTGCAAGAAACAGGTAAGTATAAAAAGTGATCTAGAAGATTTTTTTGTTTTTGTTTATTAGAAGATTTTTTTTAAGTGGGTGTGATTAACAGCAGATCAGATACAG